>NC_143584.1:133719570-138519570 GCF_048544385.1 Mastigoproctus giganteus | reverse complement strand
CAATGACGAATGAAAGATTAAATTATTTATCAATTCTTTCCATAAATTGTGATTTAACCAAAGAATTACAATGTGATGATCAAATAAAAGAATTTGCAGCGAAAAAAATGCAGAGAGTTGCTCTTTAAATGTCTTTAATGTATTAAAAATACTTACATTATATAACTCCTAGAATGTTTTATTTTTAAGAATAAGTATTATTTTTGTTTTTTTTTTCTCAGTCTTTATTCTTGACCTGAGAATTTGTTGTTTCGTTTTTTTGTTTGTTACTAAAAGTAATATCTAATACATTTTATTTTTTATTTATGTTTGATGTTTGTTATGTAGACAAAACCTTTTTTCATGAAAACTGTATATAAAAGTTTGTATATCCAAGTGCATCAAATAAAATATTATGACGTAGTGACAAAGGAACTGGGGGAAAAAATTTTTTTTACATCGTACCTCGATTTAAGTAAAGAATCTGATACTGTTCCACATAACTGCGATACAAAGTTAGCAGTATAGCACTGGGGAGGTGTAAAGTGTGTTAGATGTCTGACGGCACCAGGTGTTTCCCCCGTCTCCGCACTGTATACTTTGTTTTTGTGACACAGAACTCTGTGGAGGCCAGAGATTTAAAAGTGTATGGGGAGTGGAATGTCGTGTATTTTTACCGTTGTATCTCTGACCTTTTAGCCGTTGGTCCTGTAAGTTTTGCCTTACCAAAAAATAATAAAATAATTAATAAATAAATAAAGTTATAATAATAATAATAATATGTATATATGCATTTAACATCGGAATATTCTTACAAATTAGACTGATTCGGTGAACAATTAATTATACACGCAACATACAATTAAGATAGGATTAGGAATAAGTCGTTAGGAAAATGTTTAAGGGCAAGACAAAATTCCCAGAAGGAGGGTGAGCTTAGACCTACAAAAAGAAGGTCAGGTTAAATTTCCCCAAAATGATCCGAACCAGGAGAAATATACGGAGAAGGTCAAGAACGATAAACCTAATCAGGGATTATATTAAAATAAGGGATGCGGGAGAATTTTAGGACAAAAAGGATATATAAGGATTTGTTTCGGCGGGAAACGAAGTAGTTGTTGGTCGGTTTAGAGTGAGTTGATGGTTTGGAGAGAGAGAGTTGGTCGTTTAGAGTGAGTTGGTGGTTTGGAGAGAGAAAGCTGATCGTTTAGAGCGAGTTGGTGGTTTGGAAGTAGTTGTTGGTTGTTTTAGAGAGAGTGGGTAGTTTCAAGCGAGTATGTAGTTTTAGTATGAGTAGACCGTATTAGAGTGAGTTGGTCGGGGAGATTTTGGTACAGAACAAAGAAATCAGATGTCGAGACCATTAAGGAAAGTTGCCTGAAGATCAAGGAGCTGGCCCAACTCGGAGAATGGGAAAAGTTATTGTAAGTACTGTTTAGTGTTATTATTCCTAGTCAAGAATATAGTCCTGGAAAAAGGAGAAAGGCATTCTGTAATCCTAACTGTGATTAATTTGATTAACCTAGGAAGTGGCAGGATAAACAATTTGGATGTTTTTAAAGGAACTGTATATAAATCAGCTTAGCAATGAGATATAGTAAGGATTTGTTGTAACTGTCCATCCCAGTAGAGGTCGCCTGTATTAAAAATTTAGTGAACAATTTGTATGTACATAAATCAGTTTCCTAGAATTAAACGTGTTGCAATTAACTATGTGTATTTTTCAGTTTGTCTCACTCTATTCAAGTTAACCCAAAATCCCTGGATTTGTATACGCAGTCAGAGGCCCAAGGGTAACATATAGTTATCGAAATAATAAATTAACAGTAGATGGTAAAAAATATATATAAATTAATTAAACAATTATATATATATAGTACACAGAGTAAAAGTGTACGCCTACAGTCCCCTAGTGGGACCCACCGTTGCCCACACTTTTCCGCGAAGAGGCAGGTCATGCACCCAGTAGAATTTTTATAGTATTCTGGCAGGCCCTGTCAAAAAAGGCTTGTGCGTGTTAAGTTCCAGAGAAACTAAGAGATATCGTGCGTATTCTTTGGTCGGTTTGTTGTTGATGAACGAAAAACCGGAGTCTCCCGGTGAGAGGAAGCCATAGAACCCTCCCCTGAGACCGACTAACTCAGCCACATTGTGAAACAACCCATAGAAATCGCGCCATTGTCAGAAATCGAAGTCAGGCCTTTTCCACCCGTGTAAAAGGCCAGTGATTGAATACACTTTGCTACCCACGAAAGCGCATTGGGGAAAAGTTGCCTGGATAAATCGATAACTGAGTGGCAAAAGACAGAGAGTAGTTATTAAATGGAACCATCCCCTCATCGGTCGGTGCTGGGTCACTTAGTGTTTTCAATATTTATTGATATTGATATATACACATCAAGTTCAATACCTAAGTTTGTTGGTGTTACAAAGGTGAGCAGGGTCGTTAATGGCAGTAGTCAAGGCATGCACTCCAAAATAACTGGATAAATTAGTGAGATGGGCTGTAAAGTAGCAATAATTCCAGTATGATAACGTACCAGTTGGGTGATATCAGACTCAAGGTAATGGGGATTGAAAATGACCTATGGGTAACTGTATATGTAGTTCTCTGAACAATGCAGATAGGTAACTAAAATTTTCCATAACATTCTAATTACTTTCGAACATGTACGTGGTCTCAATTAAAATCTTATCGATTTTCATCTACGATTTCTAAGTCTAAACTTTTCAACTGAATCTCATCGATTGATTTCCATCAAATATGCTCTTATTTGTTGATCTCCATCAAATATGCTCTTATCTGTTGATCTCCATCAAATATGCTCCTACCGAATCCATAAGCACCTTTGGTTCAAAATCTCTTTACTTGTTCTGACAAATTCATTAGTTGCTTCTATTGTATTACCAAATCAAACATTTTGAGTGTCTTTAGTCTTAACTTATTGAACAGTGAAATAAATTTCATTGCTATTTTGCTGCTTATAACTCTACCTGACTTCAGTTTTATAGTTTATTTAATTATATTATATTAATAATTATGTATTTAATATTTTTATGATATTCACATGGTGTGGTGGTGCGAAGGCCTTTATTTATTTACTAATATTAAAAATAATAAGTGCTTCTTTTATAGATGACAGAATTTTAACTTATGAGATGTAAGTTTGTTTAAAAAAAACTAATCTTATTCATTCTGAAATGGATTCCAGTCGAAGCGTTTCTGATTTTTTAAACCTATATAAAACTGATTATAAATTAAACTTAATTTACTAAACGATCCAAACTGGAAGGAATTACTTATTCGAATATAATTCATCGTGCAGAAAGTGATGTCTCAAATTAAACACTGTCGTAAAAAGCTTACATTTTCATTTGCTCGTGTTAAGCACCAATACAATACAATTCTTTCAATACATTATACGAGGAATAGTTTAAATATGAATGAAAAGCGTTTTTTTTTTTTTTATATAAAGTCTTGTTTGCACTAAGTATCAATAATACAACTATATATATCTGGGTAGCTAACGATTGAATTAACACAATAATATTTATAAACGTTATAATGCAGTTTAAATAATAAAAGTTAATTTAAAATACTGGATCATTATGGGACGACCTATATAATATGGTAAGGGTCCTCACGTAGATTATGTTTACCGAAACAGATTCACATAAATAGGTTTTAGTTTACAATCACTGTTTCGAACACAAAATGTTCAAAAAGTACATGAAAAGTGACAGAACATTGGAAAAATTCCATTTCTTTGTCTCTCCTTTTCCAAAGAGAACTAACCTCAAGTTCTCTTCAAAAAAAGAGACAAAGAGAATTTTATCTCATCTTAAGCTTATTGCAGTTTTTCTATGTTTCAGTCTGCAGCAAATAAGCAGCCAATTCATTCTTTCCTATCCCCAGACAGCAGCATTATTTAGAAATTATGACTTAAATTTACCAATACTCTAAGAACGTGGCTGCCTTGAAATTTGTTGCAAGACGACTACTACTTACGAGCAAAGATATTTCAGGTTTTGTAAGCTTAGGAAACGAGTTCAAAGTATCTATGGCATTTTCATCCATGAAAAGATTGGCAATAAGCTTCGCGGTGTTAGCATTCTTCTTGTTTTGGCGAACTTCATGATATCGGTATTTCTTAACTAACAAGAATGAAAGGCTGTTATATTGTCGGAAATCTTTCTTCCTTCGTTTGTCGACTGTAAACGAAAAAAAAAAAAGAAAAGAAAAAAAAGAAGTAAATAATAATAAATAAATAACAGGAAGGAAAATAAGGGAGTTGCAAGTTTACCACAATTCTTCACGACTCGTCCTTCATAGCATCCTGTGACGTTAACAAACAGTATCTGAAAACAACCGTCTTGGATGAAAATCTACACCATCACAGTATATTCCATATATTTCAAAATTTCTTCTATTCTTTGTATAAAAGTAACTTGTTAATATTATGTAATAAGACGAGCATATGATACCCGAATGGCCACCATGGTCGCTACCGTCACGGATTCGAGTCTCCTCTTCAAATTAACTTCGGAGCTTCATGTTTCATTTATGACACTCAGATTTGTGCTAAGGGCATCATAATTTTGCCTTCGTTTTTTAAAATTGTATTTGTATTTAATCGTCAAAAGGCATAATTATTTCGAGATTAATCGGGCTTTGTTAGCAGTAATTTAATTAAATTTATTGTTTAATATTTTTGTTAGTAATGCCAACAGTATTTATGTTTATTAGCAGTTGGAATATCTGAATATCAATTCAGATATTCAAACTTTGAACAGAGTTAATGAATTAGCTAATATTTAATAAGTTTCAAAGATCAGTAAAATGTCTTATTAAATTAATTCTTATACACGTGTATCATTTAATATCTAATGAATCAAATAGCAGCTCAACCTAAGACAGGAGAATGACAAATTATGCAATTGAATAGGAGCTCATTCTAAATAACAAATAGTTTAAACGGATTTTATAACACTAGTACTCTAGATTTATCTTAATATTTCTCATTATCTTATCGCATTCATTGTAAAATCTGATCAAATATTAAAGAAAGAAAGCAGTTTGTTTAAGAACACCTTCAAATTCCAATTCCTAAAAGAGGCATATAATAAAATGTCACACTAGAGTTACCGGAAGCATTAGTTCAACTACCCATGTGTATTGTGTCTGTACATTGCGTGTGTTCTCTGGTCGATTTGCTGGACGAAAAACGCCAGTTTCCGGAGGGAAAAATCTTGCTATCTACTCTCGTGGCTGAATTATTCAGCCACGAAGTGAAAAAAGCTTATAATGAATTTGACATTATGAGTTTGTTGGTTGGTAATGATGGTAACCAGGAAATGACAGTAAATAATATTATTTCATTACGAAATACCCGGCGCTTAGGGCGTTTTTCCAAGTTTATTTTATTTATTTCTTATTTTAATTAATTAATTAATTTTGTTAGGCTGATGGAATAAAAGGCTAGGGCTTCCTTGTACCAGATGGCTAGTACTAATACTAGTACTCACTGCGCTAATAACATTCATTGTACCATATGGCTTATACTAATAATAGTACTCACTGCGCTAATAAACTTCAAAGTTCATGCATATTTCGAACAATAAGCTCGAAAAATATATTTTGAATTAGCGTTAATATTAAATATAATTATTAATCACATATATATTAATACCTGAATTGAAATTTAATATGACCAAACCACATAACTAACTTTTCTATGACTTTATTTTCTCTCTGGTAAGTAAATTTCGTTCTGTAGACTATTTTTGAACAGTCCTTACAGCAGCCTGTCAAAAAATATCTTGTGAAGACTTAACCTACTCTTCTAATGTCAAGTACCGTGTATGGTTGCGGGTTTTTGTTTTTTAATTTTCTTCTTTCGCTATTAAAAATTCCAATTTCTCATACAAAAAGTGGCGGACAAAAAGACCGGATCACTTGTGAATTTTGCAAATAATGCGTTTTGTGCTGCATTATGGGTTGCAAAAATGTTCTAAATGCATTTGTTAGACAGGATACATATCTCTGTGAATTAAATCCAATAAAAGGATTCCACCTGATATACCTAACTGCCATAAATATCTTCCCAAAGGGTAAAATGCGTAATTAATGGAAATATCAGAAATCATGACAACCAAACATACATTTTATTGCATTTACGTGTATAAACTGAAATGACAAGTTAACGTAATAGTATTATGTACTGTAAATCAGCAAAATAGGTCCTCAATATTTTGTTGATCCTCCTCGAGCTGCAATTACAGCCTTGCAACGATCTGGCAAAGAATTAATCAACATCTGGATATACGGTAGCCCAATTTCGTGGTACCACACACTTACAATGCTCTCCTGCAGTTCAATCTTAATTGTTGGCTTCTTCTGAGCAATTTTAGACGACATTATGTATCAGCAATTTTCAATAGGGTTCAAATCTAGACTGTTGCCGGGCCAGTCCAGTCCAACACTGTAATGCCAGCATTTTTGAGGTATGACTGCACCTTAAGGGGGAAAAACGAGGGAAAACATTAGTGTCAGTATGTAAGTATGTTTTAAACCTTGTGAGACAAGAAGACAAACTCATGATTAAATCTAAATAGCATAAAACTTACCAATTTTGCTGTGTGGCAAGGTGCTGAGTACTGTTGAAAAATGCAGTTTTGGACGTCTGTGCGGTGATCCTTAATAACGAAGAGATAGCAGTCAAGGTTTCTGTATTCGCCGTTCCGTTAATAAACCTAATTCGCCCTCACCCCTTTTGCCTGTTATGCATCCCCAGACCATCTGACCGGCGGGGAACTTTACAGCTGGTGTTATGCAGTCAGGATGGTATGCCTCCGATTTTCGTCTTCTCACATATCGCTTCCCATCCGAGGCATGCAGGTTGAATATCTTAATTACGGCTGACGTTTATGCGAAGTCCCATTTCTGGCACAGCCCAGTTCCTGATCCCCGAGGACTGCTGCTGGAAGATCTTATCCTCACCAGGAACCTAACCATCCAGAATCTACCAAACCAACTACCTACATATTGCAGTTCAATTGGACAGTCAAATATTGATGTAACCATTACTACCAATGATCTCCGAACACACATACAGAACTGGACAACCATCCCAGACTGGACGCTTAGTGACCACAGGGTTATATATTTCCACATAATAACCAACCGCCAGTCCCTCTCCATGAACAACAGCCTGGCTTTGTCCGATTCTCCATGAAAAAGGTAGACTGGGCAACATTTGAAGAATCTATTAAACAGGAATTTCCGGAACCAGACTCCTCCCACCTCACAGCGCTTTCACCTGAAGAACTTTGGATGGCAGAAACCATCCAGATCGCCATAACCAAGGCATCTTATAGGTCGGCAAGTAAGAAGAGAGTTTGCATCAAACCCTGTGCTTGGTGAACAACAGAATTGACCAGTCTAAGGAGAGATGTCAACAGAGCGCGAAAACAATATCAGACCCATAGATACTGGCCAGCTCCTGATGTCACCCGGCTCTATAGAGACTACATAAATAAGAAAAATACATATACCAGAGAAATAGCAAAAAGAAAGAAAGAGACCTGGTCCAACTTTGTAAATGAATCTGGTAATACGAATCCATGGGGATTACTATACAAGTTAGCACGAGACAAGACTCTCGCAACTGACATCTTTGGAACAATCAAATCTGGTCAGCAGGAAACCTCTAACTGGGTTGACTCAATCAACGCCATTCTCAACAAACTCTTTCCTGATGATAACCCCCTGGAAGACCCTCCAGAACACAGTACAATCAGAAGAGACAATGCAAAATACCAAACGTCAGTGCAAACTGACCCATTCACAAAACTGGAACTTGAAGCAGTTCTTAAGAAGATTAACATAAAAAAATGCCCAGGACTGGACATTGTGGAATATGCTTTCATCATTACACTACATAAAATTAAACCTGAGCACTTGCTGCTGTTATACAACAAATGTTTCCCTCACTCTTGTTTCCCACAAATCTGGAAGACTGCACTACTCCGTCTCATCGCCAAGCCCAATAAACCAATTACAGAGCCGACTTCAGACCCATAACACTTCAGGCCAACTTCAGACCCATAACACTTCAGGCCAACTTCAGACCCATAGCACTTCTGGCCAACTTCAGACCCATAGCACTTCTGGCCAACTTCAGACCCATAGCACTTCTGGCCAACATGGGAAAAATCCTAGAACGGTTAATAGCTCTGCGCATTACAAATCTGTTTCTTTCTCGGAATCTGATCTCGCCTGCACAATATGGATTTACCCCAGGTAGGTGCTGTGAGGAGGCCCTCTCAGACCTGGTCCTGCATCTGGAGATGCCCAATTACAAGTACGAAACGGCCTTGTTCACTGATTTTGAGGGGGCTTCGACAACGTGTGGTGGGAAAGCGCTCTGGAACGCCCCAGATCGGCAGAATGCCCTCACAATCTCTATTGGCTAATCCGAAACTACTTTTCAAGGCGATCGATCATCGTAAAATCTAAATTCCAACAGATCTACAGGCCTATTTATCGGGAGTGTTCACAGGGGTCGGTTCTGGAACCCCAGGTCTAGAATATGGTGCTTCAAAACTGGCTACACAAATCATTTGAACATACTAAAGTCATTGCATTTGTTGATGATTTGACTATCATCATCTCAGGTCATTCAAGATCGGTCCTTGAACCGAGAGCGCAGAAAGTCCTTAATAGTCTCACCTCCTGGGTGGCCACCAACAAACTTCAGATTAATCCCACCAAAACAAAGATGATGATTTTCAAAACCAAACTTGACATAAGAAGGCCCCACCAGGTCAAAATTAATGGTATCCAGCTACCCTTGGTCGTGCAGGCCAGGGTCTTGGGCGTGATCATAGACCACAGGCTATCATTCCTACCTCACTTACAACACCTTCTTGAAAAAAACCAGGAAATTTACAGCCTCCATCATTAGAATTTCAAGAAATGAGTGGGGCCTGTCCAGGAGGACCCTGCTACTCTACTATAAAGTGGTAATCCTTCCCATAGTCTCATTCGCGGCCGGAGCTTGGTTCCACAGAGTGGTAATCGTCAAAATGAAGCAAAAACTGAACTCAATCCAGAGGGCTATGCTACTAGCAACACATCGCATCTGCCGAACGGTGTCCACTGCGGAATTCCAGGTTATTGCTGGGACTCTGCCTTTAGACCTTTATGTAATATTTAGAGGGTTATGCTTCAGGCTCAAAAAAGGAATACCTACCTCCATCATGGATATAGACCTATCGCTGAATGATGACAATAAAAGGGAAAAAAAAGAGCTCATAAATGTCTGGCAAACAAGGTGGGACAATTCAACTGTTGGCACTGTAACCAGAAATTTCCTACCGGATGTCTCCTTTGTGATGTCGAAGAAGGTTAGCTCATGGTTTACAATTAGTCTGGAAATATCGTATCTTATTACTGGGCATGGATCCCTTAACAAAAAACTCCACCAGCTAGGCCTGTTAAACACTGACGTGTTTCTGTGCAGCAAAAGAAAACTGGCAACATCTTCTCCACGAATGTGCCTGCTATGAAGATATTAGGAATGAGCTGCGAAACGATGTCCCATCCTTCAGTATAAATCAAGTTGACCAACTTGTCCTAAACCCACTTCACTTGTCTGCACTTCAGGCTTTTGCAGCTGCTGTCTTTGCCAGAAGGAAAGATATGCTTACAACTAATGCGGTAGCAACATAACCTCAAGCACCAATCAAAGATCAACCTATTGACCTTTTCAGGAATATTACTATTCTATTTTATTTATATTTTTTCCTTTCCTCACCTCTCTCTCTCTCTCTCTCTCTCTCTCTCTCTCTCTCTCTCTCTCTCTCTCTCTCTTTTTTTCTTCTTCTTTTCTTTTTTCCCCTTTTCCCCCTTCTTTTTCTTTTTTCCATTTTTCCCCTTCTTTTTATTTTTTCCCTTTTTTCTTTCTTTTTCTTTTTTCTTATTTTTCTTTCTTCTCTCAAAGCCTGTACCATGGGTGAATGTTTATGTTTTTTTTTTTTTTGCTGAAGTCCCTCTGGAATGGGCCCCTTGAGGATCCTGGCCCACCTGCTGCCAACACCAGGTGGGTAAGAGTCTCTTTTGAGACGTTATGTGATATACTGGGACTGGCCCACCTTCCCGTGGTGTGGACGAGTACCCATAATCATCTATCCAGGTGACCGATGCTTCTGGGTAGCCAAGAGGCCAGAATAGAACAACAGAACACCCACATAATACACACAAACCTACGTCACACACATATCTGGCCCATTTTTGGTGATACTGTTCTTCACAGAGATACGAGGCGGAGTTGAACGAATGTTCCAGGTGCCGCCCTTTACATATACACATGTACACATGTCCACATGCAGGTTGAATTTCGATTCGTCAGAAAAGATGACAGTGTCCCATTGCTCTTTTGTCCATGAAACATGCATTTTAGCCCAAGCAAGTCGCTTCATTTGTTGGGTCAACAAAGGCTTCTTCTTGGGCCAATAGGCATGCAGACCACATTCTGAAAGCTGTCTCTGGATAGTTCGTGCACTTGTTTCAACACCAGAGGTCATCTCAAAGTCCAGTTTTATACCAGGAGCACTAGCATGGTGATTACGAAGGCATAGCCGATTCAAGTATCGATTTTGGGAATGCGTAGTCACTCTCTTATAGCCTGATCCAGGTCTTCCCTTCGCATCACCGATTTCACGCTTTAATTTCAGCACCTCGGATACTGTTGACCGGTGGCAGCATATTTTATCAGCGATAGCACGTGTAGAAAGCCCTTCGTGGGACAGAGCAACAGCTACACTTTTTTTTCTTGGTGTCAATTGAACACATGGAGCCATGGTTACACCTCCGCAAAACAGGATACTAATGAGCGTGTATACCCTTCCAACGCAGTATTTATAGAAACGACTGATGCAATACCTTGCAATTACTGTCTGATGCAATAGAAGCGTTATCTGACGCAATATCTTTGCTTTGCGACAAACAAAATGACTGTAATCAAACAATATGTTATACGTTTCACTACAAATGTTATATACCAGCTGAAGACCGGTGAAGATATTGAAGCCATGGTAGAGGAAGAGACATACAAATATCTGGAGATAATGCAGGCCACCAGTTAGAACATAAGGAGATTCAGGCCCGCCTGACTGAGAAATACCATCAGAGAATGAGAAGCCTACTAAAATCAAAACTGAATGCGGGAACATTGTCACGGTCATACACACTTACGCAGTCTCAGTACTAACGTTCTCCTTCGGAATTGTAGACTGAATTACTGTGGTCATCAAGAGACTGACCATAGCCAGTAAAGAAAGGACGGTATTGACTGACCTCACTGAACAAGAGAAGAAGGCGATTAAGAATCTGTGGGATTATTTCCAGGAAAACACAGAATAAATCTATCAAGCCAAAAGAAAGATAGGCAAGCGGCACGCATCACTCAACCTCAATAAGGAGACCACACTCACACAGACAGAAGAAAAAAAGACAGACACTACAATGGTTTCCATCAAGACTACATAGAAAAGATGGCTTCCAACGCTTGGCTCACGAAAATAAAGCTCTTCCCCGTGACCGAAGAATTTATACTCACCATAAAAGATCAGGTAATCACACCAGTAAGTAGAGGAAATACACCGCCAAGAACCCCGGAGTAACAGATAACACATGTCGTCGATGCCACTTGGCGTCATAAACAATCCAGCACATCATGAGTGCAGGATGTAGGGTGATTACACAGACAGAGTACACTCAGAGACACTATCAGGTAGCCTGGATAATACGTCAGAAGCTAGCGCAAAAATACCAGCTGATTAAAGAACGTTTACCGTATTACAAGTACGAGCCACAGGCTATATTCTAACCAGAGAAAATGCTAGGACCGTGCCATAATTACCAACAAGGCGATACCGCACAACAGACTAGACCTAACCTTCGTTGACATGAAGGAAATGACTACCTACCTGATCGAATAGCGGAGCCCAACACCAGCAATTTCCAGAAAACATACGAGGAAAAGATCAAGAATGAGACCAAAGACAGGAAGTCAGAGATGTGTGGCATATAGAACATGTAATGACCATCTCGATTACCCTGTCAATCACCGGCATGGTGAAAATGTGCCTCCATAAGAATCTAGCAGCAATAAGCCTCTCAAAGAACACTTACATGGAACTCCATAAAGCCGCCGTGATCCTGACCACCTGTAGGACAGTAAAAGAGTTCCTCGATCAACAGTAATAATAACAATAAAATAGTAACCATACACAACCAACCACCTAAGAGTGAAGTGGGAAATTATCGACCTGTCAGTCTGACTTCAGTGGTAGGGAAAATCATGGAGGCAATGATCAAGGGTGGAATTCAGGATCATTTGAATCGAATTGAAATTCTGAAAGATACTCAGCATGGTTTTTTAAAGGGAAAATCATGTTTAACAAATCTGGTTCGCTATTTTAAAAGGGTTACTCACGAGCTGGATTTAGGGAATAATTTCGACATTGTTTATTTAGATTTCAGCAAAGCTTTTGACTCAGTCCCACAAGAGTGGTTACTTTATAAGCTGGAACAGGTTGGAATCACAGGGAAAATCCTTAGATGGATAGGATGGCTTCAGGGCAGGAGGCAGAGGGTTGTGATAAATGACTGTTCCTCAGATTGGGTTGATGTAAGAAGTGGGGTTCCCCAAGGATCAGTATTAGGACCACTGTTGTTTTAATTTTCATAAACGACATCGATGAAGGGATAGAGGGCGTGATGTCTAAATTTGCAGATGATATTAAAATTGGTAGAGTAGTTAATGATCACTGTCAAGCTGAGCTTCTTCAGAGAGACCTAGATAGACTTCAGGAATGGTCAGGAAAATGGCAGCTATGCTTTAATCCAACAAAGTGTAGGGTATTACACCTGAGAAACAGTAATCCCAAAATAACTTATTCACTTGGTGGAGTTCAACTAAACCCAGTACTGGAGGAAAGGGACTTGGGTGTTACAATACGGTCAGACATGAAATTCTCTGAGCATTGTAAACAAAGAAGGCCCATGGTGCAAGGAAGGCCCATGGTGTCCTATCGATGATCTATCGAACTTTTGCAAGTAGAGATAGGGACGTGATAATCCCATTATATAAGACTTTTGTTAGACCAGACTTGGAATACTGTGTTCAAGTATGGAGACCACACCTAAAGAAAGACATCGAGCTTCTTGAAAGGGTGCAAAGACGGGTAACTCCCCTGGTGAGATCGGCAAAAGGGCGTCCTTATGAAGAAAGACTTCGAATATGTGGGTTGCAGAGTTGGGAAACTAGACACCTTAGAGGAGATTTGAGTGAGGTGTTTAAGGCTCTGAGAGTTGATTTGATTTGATTTTGATGTTTTGTGGCGCAAAAACAGCAAGGTTATAGTGCGCCAGGGAAAGGTTAAAATACAAAAAGGTAAGACTGGTAACTTGTAAAAAGGTTACTTCGTCTAAAGGTGCATACAGTCATATAAAAAAATAAAATCAGTACAATGATAAAAGCAAATTGTATATTTCATATGAGTGTACTGTATACATATTAATCAACTTTAAAAATTTAAAAACTGCTGACACATTGTCGTTGTCATTTAAAATCTGACTGAGTGTATACGGCTCAGTCAGATGGCTAAACGCAGTAAAACGAGCATTTATAAAACTGGTACAATCACGTAAAATGTGTTGGACGGATAAAATGGTGTCGCATTGCTCACACATAGGAGGGTCATCAGCCCTCAGCAAAAAGGAGTGTGTCACATGACAGTGTCCTATGCGGAGCCGAGTAAGAACAACTTCCTCTTTGCGATCCCTGCGTAAGCTGGACCGCCAAGGATGGATCACAGGCTTAATTCGACATAGTTTGTTTGTAGTAATCAGGCGATGCCACGAATCTTGCCATTGAGATTGTAAGTTGCTACGGATCACTTTTCTGTAGTCTGTATAGGGGACTAACAGGTCACGATTATTCGTCAGGGCTGCCGATTTGGCTGCAGTGTCAGCCAAATCATTTCCTCTAATCCCGATGTGACTGGGGATCCAGCAGAAGCGGATATCGAATCCACTTGCATAGAGATTGTATATTATCTGCTGAATTCGGAACAGGGTTGGATGATTAGTGTATGACATCGCTGACAAAGCCTGTAGTGAACTCACTGAATCGGCATATATAATACACCGTTGGTATCGGTGTTTTCTTATGTGATCTAGAGCTAACTCTATAGCATGCAGCTCTGCAGTGTAAATGCTGCAGTCAAGGGATATCTGCTCTGATATGGTATTATTTGGAAAAACAGCAGCAGATCGCACATACGATTCTGACTTCGAGCCGTCTGTGTAAACTGGCAAGAAATCAGAATGTTCTGCACGGCGTTGTGAATAGAGCTGAAGGTAGACAGAAGACGGAACATTAGACTTCGTCGCAATCTTGAGCGAGAAGTCACATGCTGGTGTTTGTGCATGCCAGGGTGGAAGGGGCTCCTTTGGTGATTGACGGTCCGTCGTGTGTTATAAAGATTTTCCCATCGTGGCTCGAAAACGGATGTCCACGTGGGATGGTGTGGCAGGGACTTCGGCTTGAAGGCATATTACAGAGACAACTGCATTCGTCGAAGCGACAAGGATGGTTCATTTGCTTCGGCATGCAGACTTTGGACAAGGCTCTGAGAGGCATCAGTAAAATGAATGAGGATGAAATTTTCAAGATTATAAATGATGCTAGAACTAGAACTTTTCTTCATTTAAAAGAAAAGTAAAGAAAATCTGTCCTGCTCCTAAAAAAAGACAAACTTAAGGATCAAGATGGGGAACAAGAATCAGAAGGAAACATAAAGAACAATAATCTTATCTCGATACTTTACGACTGCGGAAGTCCTTCGCGGGAACACATGGAGTTCTTGTTGGGGCATTGACAGAGACTCAAACCACACCAAATTAAACCGTCACCTCCATACATGTTTCTTTCCCTGATGTTAATGGGTGTAGAATCTGGTTTCCCTTTTCTTCTAGATGTAAGTGCATCAAGAATCCAATTATGATCATCTCGATTTATCAGTGAGAATCACGTCCTCTTGTATATATCTAGCTGTCTGAAGCAAATTAACTGTACTTTCTGTGGCACCTCACAGTCTTCTACAAATAACGATTCTCCAGATCACGGCGACGAGAGAGAGAGAGAGAGAGAGAGAGAGAGTTCTTCAAGCCTCTACATTGGGTCCCTGCCTTACTGGCTTTATGAATGATCCGCTGTCATGCATTACTCATCTACAAAATCCATACACTTTTAAACCTCTGGCATTGACAGTGTTCTGTTTCACACCCACAATGTATAGCACGCGGAGATGAGGGAAATCCCTGGTGCCGTTTGACACTAAACCCACTCTACACTTTACTCATCTTGCTACTAAACTTCTTATTTATGGGGACAGTACGAAACAGTTCCAGTCTAATTAAGAAACAACACGATTCTGACAACCCTCAATTCATTTATGAATTTAAAAACTTGGTTGCAAACCAACACTCTCACTATCATTCTTTTCAAATGTTCAAATGCGATGTACAAAATACATACTGCCACACTAGAAACGAACTATGTACTATAAAAAAATGGTTATAACGGATTCAGTTATCATTAGATCTCAAACTGTTCAAGATCTGGAAGTAACATTCAACACAAACACAATCATAGAAAAAGCCAGTTCAGTATTAGAAAAGCCTAAAAATAAACATATATTTACTGCGATACAAAATTTTGCATAATGCTTATTAAGTTGTTATCTACGTCAGTTTAGTCTGCACGATATATCGCCATATCTCACTCGTTTGGAGAGGGAGATGGCGATATAGCTCTTTACCCCCCCCCCCCCCCCGCAAAGTTAATCGAGTTTTTTAGCCCGCACAACAGGCAAATCGGCTGGCGAACACACTTCTACGCACATAACATACATATGCTTAGGAGGGTACGCTCCGAGCTGTTAATACTATTTATTTATGTATTTTTATTTTCCTTTTTTAGTTTATTAAAACAATAAGCTGCCTTTACTTTTTGAATTTAGACCGTGTCCGCTAAGCGCAAAAGAAACTGAGGTTATGAGGTCTAGCATATTTGTGTGTGTGTCAATTCTTTGGTCCGTTTACTGCTCGCTCGGAGAAAAACCTGAGTTTCTCTGTGAAAACACCATGCGACCTCGCCAGAGACTGTCTGCCGCTCTGTTAAAAAATAAGCCCATAATAATTCATCGCGTCATTGACAGAATTCGAACTGAGGCCTTTTCAATCCAGGATAGGTGGGCGGCGATCAAAGACGATAACTTGCTTCAGAGTTTGAGAAAACTCAAAAATTTCCAGCTGACGAGTATGCTTATGGAAACCTCAGTTTTTATTATCAAGTTTTATGCTGTTTTACTGTTTTTTTTTTATTTGTTTATTTATTTATTTTCTGGTGTTTTGTTATATGTTGTTATTAACCCGACTGTAGAGTGTGATATTACCAATCAAATGAAAGGGAATAATAAAGAAGCAGCATGCATGAATAATATATGAAATTGCTACTGCATAACAGTAATATGGGGGAGTTAACGGCAGCCCTATGATCTATTATTATTATTTCTCCCAGATTCCATCCCGTGACGGCTACTGCTACCAAGTACACAGGGTGGTTGTAATGTCTGGTGTTACTCTTGGTCCAGGAACTCTCTGACTGTCCTACAGGTGTTCAGGATTGCGACTTTCTGGAGTTCCTTGTAGGTGTTCTCTGGGAGACTTATTGCTGCTAGGCTGCTATGTAGGGTCTTTTGGCACCATACCGGTGGTTGACACGATGATTGGGATGGTCGTTATTTCTTGCATATGCCACATCTCCTTCACGTCATGTCTCAAATTCGTGTACTTCCTAATATTTTCCTCGTGGGTTTTATGGACATTGATAGTGTTGGACACGGTTATGTCAATCAGGTAGGTAGCCTTTTCCATCTTGTCCACAAGGGTTGTGTCCTGTCTGTTATGCGGGATGGTCTTATCCGTTATTATGGCCCGGCCCCAGTACAGCTTGTGAGTTGGGGTCTCTAGTACTGCCTGGGGTTCGTACTTGTAGTATGGTACACTTTCTTTGGTCAACTGGTATTTCCTCGCTAGCTTCTGATGTATTATCCTGGCTACCTGGTCGTGTCTAGTAGTAGTAGTAGTGGCATGTGATGCAAGAAAGCATGTGTATGAGCTTATGCAGCATCAGCCAAAAAAAAAAAAAAAAAAAAAATCACCATTCCCTCCAAATGCCTGTCCAGTTCCCACTTAAATTTATTCACCCTATCAACTTCCACAACTAAGATCGAAGTTTGTTCCAGCAATTAACCACCCGCTAGCTAAAGGCAAATTTCCGCACATCTATTGTACATCTGTCCTTTCTTAATTTGAATTTATGCCCCCTTAGGTTCGTAATCTGAACAAGTGGAAGGATCCCATCAGAATTCAGCGTGCTCAACCCAATCAAGGCCTTATATACCTGAATCAGATCACCGCGCAGGTGCCTAGTCTCCAGCCACTGCAATTTGCAGAACTTAAGCCTCTCTTGGTAAGAGGATCCCTTCATTCCCCTCACCAATCTTGTTGCCCTTCTCTGTACACGCTCAAGTAAATCTACATCCTTCCTAAAATGAGGCCTCCAGACCTGTACGCAGTACTCAAGGCGTGGCCTGACCATTGCCTTATACAGAGTGATAATCACCTCCATTTCCCTGCTAGCAAAATTCCTATATATCATTGACAAAACCCCATGACCTGCCCTGGCAGCCTGTCTGCATTGCTCAGAAAACTTCATATCTGCCTGCACAATTACTCCCAGGTCTTTTTCATTTTCAATCACCTTAAGTGTAGTACCACACAGTTGGTATGTTTCTCTGGGGTTACTTCTACCCATATGCAGTACTTTGCATTTGTCAAGGTTAAACTTCAGTTGCCATTTCTTAGCCCATCTGCCCAAATTATCTAGATCCTGTTGAGTGTACTCAGTATGGGTGATCGCCTTACACCTCGCGGTGATGTGTTGGATCGTTTCTGAGGCCAGGTGGCATCGTCGACATGTGTCATCTGACATTCCGGGATCCTTTGCGATGTATTTTCTATTATTTCTGGTGCTGATTACCTGGTCTTGGATGGCCAGCATGAATCCTTCAGTCTCGGGTTGTTGTTGTTGTTGTTTCGGTTTTTAGGAGCATTAATTACTAAGGCCATATTGCTCCGGGATATGCGGTGGTCATTCCCTGACCTTTCCGCATCTTCCGTATTTGGTGGTGACGGGCTCGAACCCCGGTCTAATCAAGAAGCATGTGATACGCACTACTGCTCCTTCCCACCTGGCTACGGAGGCGCTCGTCTTCAGTCTCGGGGAAGAGCGTCCCGCTTTTGAGCCATGCATTGGAAGCAGTGTTATCGATGTTATCTTGATGGAGGTCATTGTAGTGTCTGCCATGGAGTTTCATCTTTGCCCATCTTTTTAGCTTCGTTTCTTGTGCCGTCTGGGCGGGAGGGGTCCTCGCTTAGATAGAGTGGGATATACCACTTACCTATCTTCTTAATGGCCTGCTGGAGTGGTGCTGTATTGTTTTCGAAGCAATCCTTCAGGTTAACTATCGCTGTTTTCTGTTACTCTATTGGGTCTATCAGGCCCATTCCTCCCTCTTTCCGAGCTATTGTTAGTCTCTCGACTGCTGACTTCGGGTGGTATTGGCGACGCTTGGTCATTATTCTCCTTGTCTTTCGCATGACATCCTCTAGCTCGGTATTAGTCTAATCTATGACCCCAAAGAAGTTTGTTAGTATTGGAGCTGCATAGGTGTATTTGGCTTTAAATGTGTTCCATCCATTAAATTTTGTTTTCAGCAAGCTTCTGAGTCTCTAACGATATTTTTAAGTCAGGCACTTCTTGATTTCCCTGTGCTCTAACTGCTGAGCCTGCATCATCCCTATGTATTTCTAGATTTCTCCTTCTGTCATAGCTTCGATCTCTTTACCAGTCAGCAACTGGTACTTTCGTCCGAATGATATTCCGTGGTGCAGACCGTGGGTCTTGCATTTGTCTAGACCAAATTCCATCCTGATGTCCTTGCTGAATGCTTCGGTGATCCGGAGTAGTTGCTGGAGTTGTTTCTCGGTTGCGGCGTAGAGCTTGATGTCATCCATATACATCAGGTTGGCGAGGATGAACAGGTTATTTCCTCCTTCTTTGAGGTTATATCCATACTTGCTGCCGTTAAGCGTGGTGGATGGTGGATTGAGTGCGGGACAGAACCACAATGGTCTCAGAGCATCTCCCTGAAAGATTCCCCTTCTGATGAGGATTGGTCTGGTTTTTTTTTTATGAGAACCCCAAACACGAGAGGTATTATAACCTATAGTACTTGGTACCGTGCTTGGGTTGGAGGTTGAGAAGACGAAAGAAGATATTTGTTGATATTGGACTTGAACGTCTGTAGATTGTAATTTTCAGGAAATACGTATGAAGGAAGGTTGTTCCAGAAAACGGCAGTTGAATGAATAAATGAGAAAGATGAAAAGTTGGTTCTGTGGGTTTGAAGTTGGACAGTAAATGGATGTTGGCTGGTGGCGGCACGTGTTCGGACTGTTTTGAAAGAGAGAGCGGGAATTATAGAAGCCAATTCAGAAGAACAGTGCCCATGGAAGTATCTGTAGAAGAGGCATGCAGCAGAAACAGTGCGTCTATGAGAAAGCGAGTGGAGAGACTCTGTTAGAGATGAATCATTAATTAACCTAACTACCCTCTTCTGAATGGAATCAAGAAGCCTGAGAGAGGTTTTGGGGGCACCACCCCAGATGTGGGAACAATATTCCATGGCAGGGCGGATTTGCGATTTATACAGAGTGAGCAGCTGTTTGGGAGAAAAGTAACGCCGAGAGCGAAAGAGAAAACCAAGTTTTTTAGATGCAGAGGAAGCAATATTTGTAATCTGCTTGTGCCAGAGAGATTAGAAGTCAGGGTAATCCCCAAAAGAGATATATCATTTTGCCTAGAAATCGGAGTGTCACTAAAGATAAGCGTAGGAGCAGAAGAATCCTTTTTGCGAGATATAAGACAAGATTGAGTTTTAGAAGGGTTGAAATCAACTAAGTTGTCTTTGCCCCACTGGAGAATTACCTGAAGATCGGCATTTAAGGAATTGACAGCAGATTTTCGAGAACTTGAAGCTGATTGAGCTGGACAAGGTTTCTCAAAATGGAAAGTTGAATGCAATGTGCTATCATCGGCAAAACTATGGATAGGATTTCCAGTCAATGGAAGAAGGTCATTGATATACAAGAGGAAAAGAGTGGGGGAAAGAACTGAACCTTGGGGGACACCGGCATTAGTGGAGAAGTTAGAAGACAGCGAGCCATCTACCATCACCCTCAGTGAGCGATCAGAGAGAAAACTGGATAATCAATTACTAAAAACAGTTGGCAAACCATAAGATGGAAGCTTGTTTAGAAGACCTTTATGCCAAACACGATCAAAAGCCTTTGAGATGTCAAGAGCAACTACTTGTGTTTCACCGAACCTTTCCATTGAATTAGTCCATAAGCCAGAATATCACCAGTGGATCGACACTGACGGAATCCATACTGGCGATCGTTGATCAGACGGAAGGTTTCTAGGTAGTTTAAGAGTTGGCGGTTAATTAATTTCTCCATTACTTTAGAAAGAGTAGAAGTAATTGCAATGGGACGATAACTGGATGGGAAGGATTTGTCACCCTTTTTAGGAACTGGTTGGATATGGGCAAATTTCCAAGCAGAAGGAAAAACACCTTTGGAATAAGAAGGTGAAAAAATTCGGCAAAGAATAGGAGTAAGTTCAGGAGCACAGGTTTTGAGAACAAGTGGAGAAATACCATCAGAACCTGGAGCTTTCTTAGCATCAAGATTCATCAAAATCCTTCTGATATCATTTTGACGGAAGACCACAGGAGGCATTGAATGGAGCGTGTTAGGAATGGTGGGAGGTGTTTTACCAAGATCATTAATACATGAGCTCGAAGAAAAATGGGATGCTAGCAGGTCAGCTTTATCCTTGGCTGAAGTGACAACAGAACCATCTGGTTTGGACAGAGGTGGGAGCAGAGATGGGCAAAAGTTGCGGCCAATAGCTTTGGCAAGAGACCAGAATGCTCGGCTACCATTAGGGCAAGAAGCAAGTTTTCTACTCTTAGCCTGTTCAAACTCTAGTTTGGACTGATTAATAACTGCTTTACAATTGTTGCGAGCTTTGGTGTAGGCAGAAAATGAAACTGAAGAATTAGAAACAAGCCAATTACGATATGCAACGTTCTTCTCTTGGACAGCCTTAGCACATTTATTGGAAAACCAAGGTTTAGATAAAGGACGAGATTTTAAAGTGGAGTGTGGGATAAAGGATTCCATTCCTGCAAGAATAATTTCACTGACACGATCTGAGCAAACGTTGACATCAGAAGTTTTGAAACAGAATCAGACCAAGGAAAAGAAGAAAAGAAGTCTCGCAGGTCATCCCATTTTGCATTCTTGTAATGCCAAACAATACGAGGTTGGGAATAGGCATGAGATAAAGGTTCCATTGGAGAAGAGACAATCACCAAGTTGTGATCTGAAGTGCCTAAAGGACCTCTCACTTCAACCTTGTACTTAGAAGGGTTGTTTGTGAGAAAAAGATCAAGCGTATTGGCTGTATGATTAGGATTGTCCGGTATTCTTGTAGGTAAATGAACAATCTGTGCTAGGTCATTAGTAATTGCAAAAGCCTCAGCATCTCGACCTGCTGGGTCGGTGTGACTAGAAAACGGAAGCCAGCTGGAGTTGTGAACGTTAAAATCACCAAGGAAAATTACCTCACTGTTAGGAAAGTTGGACTGGAGAAAGTCAAGTTGCAAAGAGAGGAAGTCAAAGAGCTCCAAGTGATTAGTGGAGTTGGGAGAACGGTAGAGACAACAGAGGAATTTTACACAATGAGGTAGAGAGATTTTAAGCCAGAGAAGATCAAAGAGACGCGGTTCCAAATTGCCAAGTCTCTGACAGGGAATATCAGAACGGACATATGCACAAGTACCACCTTTGAGGCTAAAGGAATCATACAGCAAATAATTTGGACATCTGAGATGAGCAGTAGTTGAATCAACTGATAACTGAGATTCAGTCAGAAAAAGTACATGGGGTTTGGAAGACTGCAAGTGGAAATGGACATCGTTGAGATTAGAACTGAGACCACGTTTATTTGTGAAATGAATTAGGAAGTCCTTGGGAGGTTTAGATCTTTTTGCAGATAAGCTTGCTCTATTATTTTGACAATTCATGGTGTATTCAATAGGAAGAAAAAGTGGGTGGGACATGCTGTATGAAGTAATGAAATTTTTGGATATGGCGTACACGTGGTAAGAATATACCCAGATCCTTGACATAACGTGGCCTCGACAATGCTCCCCGCATACACACTACTCGGACTCCCTCCAGTCACTATCTGGCAGAGTAGAGGTAGCAAGATTATACACTAGCTGATCCGGAAGCTTCCTAGAGAGCTACCAATAGGTTCAGTCCGGTGTACTAACTAGCGGCCGGCCTGCGAACACCGTTTTAGAGCTGTACCCTCAAAATGTAAGGAATATTGGATCTCGCCACGACATTCATCATAACCTCAAAAATCATCAATCATACTGCATGATGGAGGAGATAGGGAAGGGTTGGCCGGAACTTAGCTCTAGAGACTAAACATGGGTTCCACCATTTCAAACCTCCAATAAGCAAAGTGGTGGTATTTCACCGGTTGATGAGAGTCATCTACCACCTAGTACTGCCTGGTAACATAGAGGGGCGGCGTTCCTCCATGTGGTGTGGGCGCCACACCTCGACCCCTGCTTACGTTGGTTCACACCTGGGTGGTCACCCACCATGTACTTGTGCATGAAGGTTATACCCAGGATTACTAACAGTCCCACCATCGTGAAGGTGCAAGCAGAGGATTTGGCTGTCATAGACCGTCTTGAACTTAATGGTGGTACTCCATTTCGCCATCGTTTCTCCTAAGAAGCTTGTCACTATCGGATTGACCCTGTAAACATTCAGGGTCTCTATTAGCCAGCTATGAGGTACAGAGTCGAAGGCCTTGCGGTAATCGATGTAGGCCGTGTATAGGTTGCGTTGCTTCTTGTAGGTTTGCTCCATAACTGCGGAATCTATGGTTAATTTCTCCTTGCATCATTTGCTTCTCCGCTTGCATCCTTCCTGCTGTTCAGCCATTATGTTCTGACTCTCTAAGTGGTCCCATATCTTTTTGGTTAAGCCGCTGGTCAGGATTTTGTACATCGTTAGGAGGAAGGTGATTGGCCTGTATTTCGCCGGGTTTCTTGTATCTTCGGCTCTAGGCTTCAGATATGTGATTCCTTCAGTAAGAAACTTCGGGATTGTCTTCGGGTGCCTTATCATTCGAGCGAACTGCTCTGCCAGGTGCTTGTGTGTGAAGGTGAGCTTCTTGTACCAGTAGTTGTGAATGTTATCAATTCCTGGGCTTCGCCAGTTGTGGGTGTTTCTGATCGACTATTTTACTTCTTCTCGAATCTCCCACTCTCTCTCATCTCTTGTATGTCCTTTGTTTTCTTCCGTTCTGCTTCTAACCAGGGGGGAGCTCCGCTGTTTTGTTTTACTTCACTGCTCCAGATATTTCCCCAGAACTCCTCGATCGTCTTCTTCTCGGGTGGTCCGTTTCCTGCTTTCCCATCTCCCAGTTTTCTGTATAAAGTTCTTCGGTCCACACCAACGATTCGGCTGTTTATTTTCCTCTGGGAGCTCTCTTTGTATTGGCGTAGTCTCTTGCTGAGTGCGAGGAGGTTCTGCTTCAGTGTTTCCAAGTATCTCAATTCTCTGATTTCTGGTCTCCTGTTTGCTCTGGACGTTGTCTCTCTTGAGGAGGCTCTTCACCTTTCCAATTAATTTCTTACTTTTTACCATGCAGCTTGCCGACTCTCTTGGGATTCCACGGCTTCCCACCTTAGTCGACAACCAACGCCTCCTAGCAACAGTCAAGATGATAACAGGCATAACTGCAACACCTTCATTCTGGGATACCTGGGGCTGGAGGATTCCCCCTGCTGCCCTTAGGGCCAATCCCGAGCTCTACTCGCATTCAGCACGACTCCATTTCTCGGACAGGTTCCTACCTCAGCAGATGCTTAAGCAAACCCAGGCACTTGCCGCCGACCTGAACAAATTCGCTGTTGATCGGACTTACCGGAAAAACATTTTGACTAGCAGGACTAATCAGCAATAACTGATGTGTATCCTGTATCTGTTCCTGTTTGATTGAGCTGGTGTTCTTATCTCGATGTTTAGCCAGCTCAATCAGACTTATAAAGTTCTCTCCTTTGTATTAAAATATGTTTTCGTTTGTACCTTTTTTTTTTTTTTTTTTTTTTTTTTTGTAAATAATTGTTCGATTTTCCCGGATGTTTCGGGAAGGAGTAAACCCCTCGCTTCATGGCCGTGAAGGGCAATAAAGATTATCTCTCTATTACACTTTTGGTACTGGGTCAACTGACCTATCTTGTCTCTTAATTTTTCTATCTTCTGCTGAAGTCTTCTTTCCCACTGTGGTGGTTCCTTCTGTTTTTGGTTCTGCTGCTGGTCTCTTGTTTCTTTTCCATTAATCATAGTGGCTGCTATGGCAGTACAATATAAGGCTGTGTGGGTAGCTTCCAGCGTTGCACCATTGTTGTCAAGGTAATTTGGCATTATTTGCCGATTGAGGTGGTCTGTTACTCTCCACAGGATTTTATTTGGCCTCTGCTTAGGTATCATGCGAATTCTGTTAAGGCCTTCTTCCACTCTTCTATTTTAGATATCATGACTTCGTTTCTTTCCACTTCAGCTACTCTGGGTTGTATTTCTCCCTGCTGTTCCTCCTCTGGTTCCATATTGACCATACTCTTTGTTCTTTGTAGTTGATCGCTCACATCCTGCTTGATTTTTTCCAAGATGGCAGAAGCTATTAGATTCTTCATGACGATGGTACTTCTTTGGCCCGCTAATCGCTGTTCGGTGACATGAATATCCGTGAATCGTTCCAGCCACTTGGTATGTAGTCGCGACCTGTACGTTGTCATATCGGTCTGTAGCCTGGTTATTTCATAGTATGCTCGCATGATGTACGTATCCATTTCAAAGCTCCATTTCATGTGTTGGCATCTTCCCCCTTCCTGGGTGGTCACTAGCGCAGTTTCGTCACTGTCTTGCTGAGAGACTGTCTCCAACATTTCGAAACGACTCTCTTGCCTAAGGCCTGAAGGCGAGTGATTTTTATCCTGCGCTACACTCGATGCAGTATCATTAATATTTCTCTGCGACATCATCCACCTATGGAGGTAGACTTGTTTAGTTTCGGCGTGTGTCCAGTGTTTTTAGTTCTCACGAGTGACAACAGATGGCGCCACTATGTACCTCAGCCGTCACTCCTACCTTGGGGTGGGTAAGTCCAATGGAGTTACTTCCGCGATGTTTTTATTATTATTATTATTATTATTATTATTTTATTATATCGATCTCCCAGCGTGATACAGCCACGTTCGTTTCCACCAAGGCGGAAATCGAACCCAGGTCCATCAGGCTGGTAGTCCAGTGTCCTAACCACTGGGCCATCGCACCCCGTTTTTTTACATGACTGAGGGTGCAGCTACAAATCATCATTACACAGCTCCAAAGCAGAAGCTTGGAGTATAAATTTCGAATGTAAAGAGAAAAGTATTATTATTTCTCCCTGAATGGGGATTCCACCTCCTGACGGGTATTGCTACCAAGTACACAGAGTGGTTGTTATATTTGGTGTTACTGTTGGTCGAAGAACTCTCTAACTATCCTAGAGGTGTTCAGAATTGCAACTTTCTGGAGTTACTTGTAGGCGTTCGCTGAGAGACCTATTGCTGCTAGGCTGTTATGTAGGGTCTTTGGCACCATACCTGTGGTTCACACGATGATCGGGATGGTCGTTATTTGTTGCATTTGCCACATCTCTTTGATCTCCTGTCTTAGGTTCGTGTACTTCCTGATTTTTTCTCCATGGGTGTTCTGCAAGTTGCTAGTTGTTATTTGGTTTTTAGGATCATTAGCAACTAAGGCCATATTGCTCCGGGGATATGTGGTGGTCATTCCCTGACCTTTCCGCATCCTCCGTATTTCGTGGTCACGGGCTCGAACCCCTGTCTAATCAAGAAGCGTGTACTACGCACTGCCGCTCCTGCCCACGGAGGCGCCTGCAGGTTGCCAGTGTTGGATACTGCTATGTCAATCAGATAGGTAGCCTTTTCCATCTTGTCCACAAGGGTTATGTCCAGTCTGTTTTGCAGGATTGTTCTATCCGTTATTATGGCGCGGTCCCAGTACAGCTTGTGAGTTGGGGGTCTCTAGTGCTGCCTAGGGTTCGTACTTGTAGTACGGTACGCGTTCTTCGATCAACTGGTATTTCCTTGCTAGCTTCTGATGTATTATCCTGGCTACCTGGTAGTGTCTATGAGTGTACTCAGTCAAGGTGATCACCTTGCATCCCGCGGTGATGTGTTGGATCGTTTCTGAGGTCAGGTGGCAGCGTCGACATGTGTCATCGAACACACCGGGCTTTTTGGCTATGTATTTTCTATCGTTCCTGGTTAGACAGGGGAATGAACAATACACTGGATCATCTGAAATGGAATTGTTTAATATTGATGAAGTGAAATTTGTATGTTCTAAGGTTGGGGATAATAAAACACCAGGTTTAGACTTGATTGAAAATAATTGTGTTAAAATGTTTGTTGACTTGTGTCCAGAAATAATGGTTAATATGTATAATAAGTGTTTATTGAAAGGAGTTTTTCCAGGATTTTGGAAAATTGCTCTGTTAAAATTATTACAAAAACCTGGCAAATTGTTGACTGATCCTAGGGGTTATAGACCCATTTCTTTGTTAGCAAATTTGGGTAAAATATTGGAAAGATTGTTGTTGTTAAGGCTAGAGAAATTTTTCAACGAACAAAATCTTCATTTTAAATATCAATACGGTTTTAAGAGAAATAGTTCAACAGAGGATGCCTTACGCGATTTGATTAATTTTAGTGTAAATTCTGGTGAGAAATATGTGTTAGCATTATTTATAGATTTTGAAGGAGCATTTGATACTGTATGGTATCAAAGTGTGCTTTTTTCATTAAGAGAATTAAATTGTCCCAATTTCTTATACCAAATTATTAATTAAAAGTTATTTAATGGATAGACAGATTATTATAAGATCCCAACATTTAACTTTTAATAGAATTATTGATCGCGGTTGTCCACAAGGATCTGTGTTGGGTCCTATTTTATGGAATCTGGTCTTAAACCAGTGGTTAAGTAGAACAGTCCCTAATTGTTATAAGGTGGCTTATGCTGATGATTTGGTTTTGTGCGTGACAGGAAGAACTAGAGCAGTATTAGAAAGTAGAATGGAGGTTATTGTTCAGGATTTGACTGATTGGGCTACATTAAATAAACTAAAAATTTCATCTTCTAAAACTGTCATGATGTTATTAAAAGGAAAATTAGACTACAACAGACCACCTCGATTATTAGTGATTTTGATTTGGTAGTTGTTGGCGCATCGGCTTCTGTGGCCATATTGCACCTCCCAAGGTTTTTTGCAGTACTTTGATCCAAGCCCGAGGCGGGAATCGAACCCGCGACCTTTGGGTTGCCGGGCAGGTACTTTACCCACTCGGCTAGCCCGGTCGGCCGATTATTAGTAAACAGTAAACAAATTCCTCTTGTTTCCCAGGTAAAACATTTAGGGGTTATCTTGGATGACAAGTTATTATTTTCCCAACATTTGAATTATTTAAGTAGGAAAATAAAAAATTACACTGCTTCTATAGTTAGGGTTACCAAAAAAGATTGGGGATTAGGTAAACGCATTTTGTATCTATATTATAAAGCTATTTTTATTCCGATTGTGTCGTATGCTGCATCAATTTGGTATGTTCGTACTGTCAATGTAAAATTTAAACAAAAACTATTATCAATACAAAGAATAATGTTGTTAACTATTTTGCGTGTTTGTAAGACTGTTTCGACTAATGCTCTACAGGTGATTGCGGCGGTATTGCCTTTGGATTTAACAGTTGTGTATAGAGCTTTTTGTTATTTTATAAGAAAAGGAATACAAATTACATTTCTGGGGATTACTAATGAAGTTTCTTCTGCAGTCAGCAAACAGAAGAAAGAAATTTTGGTGAAATTAATTAAATTATGGCAGGACCGTTGGGATTCCAGTAGTACTGGTAGAGTAACTTATTTATTTATACCTAGTGTTGAATTTAATAACAAATTGCATCGCTGGTTTTATCCAAGTATGGAATGCTCATATTTGATTACGGGGCATGGTTCCTTAAAAAGTAAGTTGCATCAGTTTAGTTTAGTGGAAGATCCTTACTGTGTTTGTGGAAGGTTGGAAACATGGGATCATATCTTATATGAATGCAATTTGTATGATGAATTTAGATTAGACTTATTTAATTTGGTACCTAATTTTATTAGGGGTTCTGAATTAATTTGGCTGTCTAATGAAAGGAATTTTGTAGAATTTCAACGGTTTTGCAGGTTGACATTTAATAAAAGGAGTATACATGTTGTTACTAATACTGACTAAAGACCTGTTTTTTCCCCCCTCCTCTGGATGGATAGGCATTCTGTCTTGGAGGCGGGGAGAAATTTTTTTTTATTCTTTTTATTTATTTTTTATTTTTTATTTTTTTTTTGGCTGGCCTTGTGGAATGATCATGAGGCAGGATTGTTGCACTCACTAGTAAGATGTATTCTCCTAGTTGGTGCATTTTTTTTTTTTTTTTTTTGCTGGCTCTTGGGTGTGGGCACCCCAGGAGCGGGACTGCTGGCACCCACCAGTCTTGCAACCTTACTGGTGGGTGCGGGATTTAGGTGCAATATGCACAGCCAGAGTTAATAGATCCAGGCATAGCTCCTCGTGCCAGGGATGGGCACCAGGTGGTAATTGCCCAATGGACTATCACCTGGTGGCAGAGTAGCCTGTTTGACTTATAACACATTACACACACGTGTACACACACTTACACTAACAGGCCATTATGAGAATATGATATTATATGATAAATTGGTGGAGATGGATGTATGTCCGGGTGCCACCCTTCGACAGTTAAATACATACATACATACATACTATCGTTCCTGGTGTTGACTGCCTGGTATTGAATGGCGAGCATGAATCCTTCAGTCTTGGGGAAGAGCGTCTCGCTCGTCAGCCATGCATCGGAAGCAATTTTATCTATGTGACCTTGATGGAGATCATTGTAGTGTCTGCCATGCAGGGTCTTCTCTGCCCATCTTTCTAGCTTCGTTTGTGCCTCCTGGTTGGGGGGAGGAACCCCTTGCTTAGGTTTAGAGGGATATACCGCTTGTCTATCTTCCCTATGGCCTGCTGGAGTGCTGCTCTGTGTTTCTGGAAGTAATCCTTCAAGTTAACTATCGCTGTTTTTTGTTTCTCAATGAGGTCTATCAGGCCCCTTCCTCCTTCTTTCCGGGAAATTCCCAGTCTCTCCACGGCAGATTTCGGGTGATGTTGGCGGCTCTTGATCATCATTGTCCTTGTCTTTCTCATGATATCTTCCAGATCGGTGTTAGTCCAATCTATGACCCCGAAGGAGTATGTTAGCACTGGGACTGCCTAGGTGTTTATGGCTTTAACTGTGTTCCCTCCGTTCAGCTTTGCTTTCAGCAGGCTTCTGAGTCTCTGATGGCATTTTTCGGTTAGGCAGGCCTTAATTTCCTTGTGCTGTAACTGCTGAGCCTGCATCATCCCCAAGTATTTGTAGTCTTCTCCCTCTGCTATGGCTTCGATCTCTTTACCAGTCTGCAGCTGGTAGTTTCCGTTGACTAATTTTCCCTGGTGCAGTCCGTGGGTCTTGCATTTGTCTAGACCAAATTCCATCCTAATATCATTGATGAATTCTTTGTTGATCTGGAGTAGTTGCTGGAGGTGCTTTTCGGTTCCGCGTAGAGCTTGATGTCATCCATGTATATCAGGTGGGTGAGGGTGTACAGGTTCTTCCTTCCTTCTTTGAGGTTATATCCGTACTTGCTACTGTTGAGCATGGTGGATATGGGGTTAAGTTCTAGGCAGAACCACAATGGGCTCAGGGTATTTCCCTGAAAGAATCCCCTCCTGATGGGGATTGGCCTGGTTGTGATGTTTTCGACCTTAATTGTGGTACTTCATTTCGCAATCGTTTCTCCTAGGAAGTTTGTCATTATCGGATTGACTTTGTAGATGTTCAGCGCCTGTATTAGACAGCTATGAGGCACGGAATCGAAGGCCTTTCGGTAATCGATGTAGCCTGTGTACATGCTGCGGCGCTTCTTGCAGGCTTGCTCCATAACCGCGGCATCTATGGTTAATTGCTCCTTGCATCCTTTGCTCAGCCGCTTGCATCCTTTCTGCTATTCGGCTATTATTTTCTGACTCTACAAGTGGTCTGATATCTTCCTGGTTATGCAGCTGGTCAGGACCTTGAACAAAATTGTTTGGAGGCAGGTGATTGGCCTATATTTCGCCGGGTTTTTTGTATCTTCGTCTTTAGGATTCAGATATGTGATATCTTGAGTGATAAACTTCGGGACTGTCTCCGGGTTCCTTATCATTCGGGTGAACTGCTCTGCCAGGTGCTTGTGTGTGTGCAAGTGAGCTTTTTGTACCATTAGTTGTGGATGTTATCTATTCCTGGAGTTCGCCAGTTGTGAGAGTTCTTGGTCATCTACTTTACTTCTTCGTCCCGAATTTCCCACCCTCTCATTTCTTATACGTCTTTGGTTTTCTTGCGTTCTAGTTCTACCCAAGGGGCTCGGCTGTTATGTCTTACTTCCCTGCTCCATATGTTTCCCCAGAACTCCTCAATCGTCTTTTTCTCGGGTGGTCCGTTACCTTCTTTCCCGTCTACTCCGAAACTCCTGTAGAAGCCACTTTGGTCCTCATCAAAGATTCAGTTGTTTATTTTCCTCTTATTATTATTATCATTATTATTAACAGCTACAAAACAACAATCAAATATTCCTGAGGGTACAGTTACAAATCATCATCATCACACAGCTCAGAATCATCATCATCATCACACAGATAATACTAAATGAATAACAGAGGACGGATCAGTCAGACTGAAATGAACCGGAAGGAGAAAGGTTGAACACTGGTATTTCTTCACACACACATTACAGAACCAGAGTCTCAGAACTGATAAGAAGGGTCAATTTTAAGATTCAGGTAACGGATGTGGTTAGCAGTTTCAGTTGTTCCTTAAAGTGTCCAGGGGTATCGAATATCTCCAGATTTGTTTTGTTGATTGATCTTGCAGTCCTGTTATAGTAGTTGTAGTATCCATAATTAGTTCTTTCATAGGATGATTTTAGCAGTGGATGGTTTCTTAAAGCCCTTGTCGGTGCGTTGAAGTTTATTTGTGAGACGAGATGAGGGCAATTCAGTGTACCATTTAACAGCTAGTTAAAAAGGAGTAAGTCGGCTTTATCTCTTCTTTCTTCCAGCGTTTCAAGTTCAAAGAAAACACACACACACACACACCCACCCCACTCTTGGTAAGGTTTCTCATTGTATTCAAGGCCACTTTTAAAGCAAGCGTACTGTATTGCTCTTTTTTGAATATTTTGAATTTCCAATTTTTGGTAAGCTCATGTGGGGACCAGACCTGTGAGGCAAATTCTGGGGCTGGCCTAAAATAAATTTTGTAGAGAAAGATGAAAAGAGCCAATTGATTAAAGTCTCGGTTAATTCTTTTAAGAAAGCGTAGTTTTTTGCTAGCTGCCTTCACAATATTTGAGACATGAACATCAAAGGAAAGGGATTCTTTAATAAAGATACCTAAATTTTTTGTTGTACTAACTTTTTTGATCGCATTGTTGTTGATACAGTAGGAAAAATGAAGTTTTTTTTTTTTTTTTTTTGTATGCATTAGCAAAACTAATCAGCTCGCACTTTCATCGACTACTATTTTCTAGTCCATGAAGTCTTGACACAAAACTACCAAAATGAAATAAGCAAGTTGAAATCAAGAATTAAGTCACGAGTGATTTATTTTTCTTATCAAGTGATTGCCTTTCTCAGTTAGAGGTGTAAGGTTATTCTCTAGATTTCTTTAGTTTTTGCTTTCATTCTCCATACAAAACAGCTGTAGAATACATATAGTTTACCAAAAATTCACTGATTCTTCGCATCGGAGTTTCTGTGATGCTAATCTAAATAATCCAGCTCTTGTAACTAATTAAAGTTTTATTTAAAGATTATAAGAAGGGGACGTGTACAGCATGAGAAAGAAAGAGATCTCTTTCAATTTAAACTTGCAGAATGGTTGATATATCCTAAGGCGAAATTCTTATTGTTCTCTGTTCCTGCTAACCTTTCATCGTTTCATAACATGTGTTAATCTTAACATAGGCTTAAGTTTTTAAGTTAACCCAATAAAAAGCATTAATAAATTGAATTCCTCTTATAATCCCTAAGGAAGTATTCGTTTTCGCGTGAATTGCATATATTATTCTTTAAGAAACGAAGGAACGTTTCTTTATGCTTGTAACCCCCCCCCCCACCTACATGTAACGATAGCTGATTTTGACGTGCGCTTTCCAAAGTGAGCTGTGTCACTTTATAGAAACCCTTGACGACAGATAAACGCAACAGGCAAATTTTTCAGATGTCTGTGGAAAGTGACAACACATCAAAATACCATTCATTTCCATAGCCCGAGGAGAATATGTCCAAAATTTTGTTAGTATTAGGAAATGTCATGGCTATCTGGCAGCCAGTTTTATTTCGAAATTGTTTTTCGGATATTATTCTTGAAGAAAAGAAATAGCTTCAGGTACAGAAAATGAGTTCCATCGTATGCAACTTATTTTCTTTGTCCAACTGAGTAAACTTTTGAATTGAGCCAATTAGGAAAATATGCATGACATTAATTGAAAGTAATGTTTTATGCAATCATTAAGCTATTTGATGCTAATTAAGTCTCATCAAAACTCTTCGAAGCGTTAAAAATCACAAATCTTGTTAGAATAAATCGCATTCTTAGCAAGATTAACAATCTAGAAAAGTCGAATGGAAAGATCTGTGCTTTTAATGACTAATTATGAAGAAGATTAAGTAAATAATTTCACACTCTGATATTCAATTTGCATTTAATTAATTATCCATAAAATCTTTCAGCATTGTTTTTATCGAACTTACATTCCTTGTCAAAAGATAGCTACAGTATACTGAAATACGTGTGACATAATCCAGTACCGTATTTACACAATGATTACCAAAGGTTTTTTGCTCTATTACAATAACAATGTTTCGAAAGAATAATACTGTATTAAGCTAATAACCATTCATTATTTAGCAGCATTTTTGAACAATGCATAACCTTTAATATACTGTTTTAATCATAAAAATATTAAATTTCTTTTATTTATTGATTGATTAGCTTATTATAAAAATAGAGAATGATACAGTGTGTAACATAAATAAGGTATACAACTTTGAAAATTTATTGCAACCAAAGTAATAGTAATATCAACGCAAATTATAAGTTGCCGAATTCAGCCAGTATTTTAAATCTTATTCAGTATACGATTTAAAATACAGGTAACTCTCTGTTTACGAACATTCCCTATAACGAACGTCACAATTCATTCAAAATTTCTTCAAGTCGCCAACAGATAAGTTCCTTATAAAACGAAATGCCAAACGTATAGTGAACATAATTGTAAGATATAAATAAATAAACTTTTAAAAAATGTATTTATTACAATAATTATCAGAATATGATAATTATACTGAACTGTTCTTGGTTAATAAAACTAATCTAGCCAGTAAAAAAAAAAACGTTGGTTTACATGCCACGCCGCGTAGAATTTTATTATTATTATAATTATCTTTATTTTCTCCTAAGAGCACCCACTTACGGCTATTAACCAGGGAGTGCACATTCATATATACAAATATAAGTTATATACATATCATTGTCTTAATAAATTATACAAATTATACATTGTCTAATTATTTATATTATACATATCATTGCCTTATTTTACGTGACAGGCAGATAGGGAGAGAGAGCATAAGCATAATTTGCAATTTTACAAGGAATTGGAGAATGTTCGCATCTACACCACTATTTATAGCGAGATAACAGAGAGATAAGACGTATAATGTAAACATAACAGGAGCAAAAACAGTCCCGACCAGTTCATTCTTCATTTTGAAGAACGGGAAATGAAGGAAAAACTTTTAGAAGGAAAAAATCGCCGAAGGCTTTCCAGCTGCGTGAGCGCGCTACTGAGTGGAGCGGATGGTGTCCTATTCGCCCACCTTTGCGTCATGCGGGGCCGAGTCAGCAGGTAGTCAGTTTTCGGCGAGTCGAGTCTCCTGGTCAGCAGTTTTGCAAGCGTGAGAACGTTCTTGGTGACAATTATGTGAGACCAAGGCGTGACATCCAAGTTGGCATATAAAACAGCCCTTGTGATTGTAAATGGCTGCGCAGTGATCCTGTTTAACCATCTTAGTATCCAGTACTCTAAACTCAGGAAAGTCTTGATGGTAGCATCTGGGCAAAAGACCAAATCTGAGACTAGTAGAGAGGGATGGGGATGACGAATCTTAAAATATATATTGTTTAACAAGGTCGGGATTCCTGATACCTACCAGTTCCTATCTGGAGGTCCATAGCGCTACGTAAGCTTTCTTCTTTACATGTCCGAAATGGGGTGTGAAGTTTAGGTTTTCGTCCCATTTCAGACCAAGATCAACGTGTGTCCTGACTTTTTTGACCACGCTTATTGATATGTGGTTCTTTACTACCTTGTTGGTGAAAACCATTTGTGCTGTCTTGTGTTCATTTAGTCGGAGCCCCATGCAATTAAGGTATTCTTGCAACTAGGCGATTTTGGAGTTTGCTTCGTTATTGCGTTGTAAGGATGTGTTTTAGTCGTTCGAGGTGATGAAAAATTTCAAGTCGTCTGCATATACGACAAATTGTTTTTGATTTTGTGTCAGGAAAGGATGCAGTGCTGTTGCAAAGAGAGTAGCAGAGAGGATACCACCTTGTGGGACTCCCCCTGTTGACTTGGAAGGTCTCTTTGGAAATTCCATTTATGGCAGTGATGTGTCTCTCCCTCAAAGAACTCGTTATAATTGCTAATACGTGCCCAGTTATATGGAAATATTCCTCCAAGATGATAGTAATAGCCGAGATGGATATACTGTCGAAAGCGGATGCAACGTCTAAGACAATATCTAATTGCTGTCTGAAGTTACGGGCGTGTTGGATTGGAAATAGTCTCCATAAGATTCGTGGTAGTACAAGGTTCTCCGGTCTATGCCCGAAGCAGTAATGGTTGATGGTATTTAAAATGGATTTCTCAAATATTTTTTGAAGCGAACATCCAATTGCAAAAGGCTTGTAGTCTTTGGCGGATTTAGGATTGTTATTTTTGGGAACAGGTTTAACGAAGTAAGTATTCCATATCTTCGGAAAGTGGTTTTCACTTAAAATTTTGTGAAAAATGTGAAGGAGCAGATCTATGATGTATACACTGATATACATACACTATGATATACACTGCTGATCTTAATCATGAAGAGCGGGAATTTATCAGGGCCAATTGTGGCTTTATTCCTGAGGCTATTCACAGCGGATTTCACGTCATCTCTAGCGATATTGATTTGAGACAGTTCAGCAGAGACCTCTGTCTTCAGTTTGCTGATTGCTTCACGGATTTTCTCTGTGTTGGCTTCACTGTAACTATCAAACTTACCTGTGTTTTTATCAAACTTACCAGTTAGTCAGCGTTACTGAGGTGGAGGGGTGCTTGGTTCGCATAAGATTTGACATGTTTGGTTGTTGAAGGGTTTTAAGCGCGTCAACAATTTAGGCCATACTGCGCCGTCTATAACATGTCTGTTAACTGCGTGCGTTCTGTGGTTGATTGGCCTGTTTTCTGGACAAAAAACCCGAGTTAGGAAAACCATGCAATCCTCGTCTGAGACCAATAAACTCAGCCACATTGTAAAAAAAAGACCGATAAAAATTCCTCGCGTCATTGACGGGATTCGAACTAAGGTCTTTTCCGCCCGGTGTGGGGAGGACAGTGATTATACCAGCTGTGCTACTCAGAAGGGTCTGAGATACACGATCGGAATAAAACGAACCTGCCAAGGTCGGATTGGTTGTAAAATATCACTATTAAAAACCGACTGAATTAAAAAAAAATTAACACGCAAATACATCTACTGTTATATGTCAGTGATAAAACAAATAAACAAATACATAGTAGTAAAAATATACAGGGAGATTTCGGAAATGTCCTGCTTCCTTTATCAACTTGATTCATAGCGTACCACAACGGCACTTAAACCCTGGAAGAAACAACAATTAACAAGTTAATTAAAAAGTCCAAAGAGACTTTGAGGTCAGACAGAGATTTTGTGGCAGAAAAAGGCGTGTATGTGCTTCTGCCATTTTCACCTGCTTTTTTCACACATACAGAAACACTGTATAGGAAACGCAGTCCTAGAAAATTTATAAAACAGCTGTCCTAAAACATATCTACTGTTAAATGTTTTAACCATTATTCAACAAGAGATAAGAATGCTTTCCAATAAAATTCAGTTATTGGAAAGTAAGCTAGGTGACTACTTTTGTGCTTCCTGCAATTTTTAGAAGACAATGTAATAGTTAATCTTCATATCTGGATCTCCAATGAATCACTTCCAACCTAGACAGGTAATTTCATTAAGTTCAAGCTGTTTCTCTCTGATTTTATTATTCTCTGCTTTCATTATTCTATTCAATATAATTGGAGACAACACTTTAATTGCACGATAAGCAAGGTGATATCTCTACAACTGTTATTTTGAAAAATTTCTGTTGTTGTTGGCTCGGAGTCGCTGGACTGGTATGGACTGGAATTTCTGTCATTTTAGTTTCTTCCTCCTGTTTTCGTTTCCTTGCAGTCATTTTTTTCAAGATTTTAAACTTTATCTAAATTTTTCTCTACATATTTTCATCTCCATTCATGAGGAACTTATCTGCACGGTTAAATACTTTATTCGGAAGAGTTTGTTATTCTGTACAGTTTCTTTAAATCTCCTGTTCGCTGCTTGCTGTGCCGTCTTTGTTGGTTCATTTATAAACTTTCTTTTGTCTCGTCTAGTACTTTTTATAAATTTCTAATTCTAACCAACCTTCCTAGTTCCTGCGTACTCCAATTATTTAATGCATTGAATGGCATCCTCTTCCCTACATTCATTCTATTATTCATGTGTATTTCTAAAGCTATTCTTTCTGTTATTTTGAATGTAAGTCAAGGTTTTTAAGCTCCCTTCTGTACATACATATTTTATTTTCAACCACTTTTATTCTGGTTTCTTCTCCTTATTCCAACTAAGACAGCTACATCTAAATCCTCCACACACAGTCCTATTTGATTGGGAGATTTTTTAGCTATAGTGTATTATGTAATTTTCCCATATTTGTCTGTATTTTAAACCTAGATAGGTAGTGATGGTTGTGTTAAGTGCTTATGGAATTGTGCTCCCCTTTTTTTGATGACATGGACAGAGATAACATTGGTGAGTCATAGGATAAAATTTTATTGCAGGTGCTGAAGAGACACAAGATATTGGTGTTTGAAATTTTTGTCTCTAGGATTCCAGTTCGGCAAAATAAGAATAATTTACAAGATGATTTGCTATGTTACTATCAAAACGTGCAATGTCTAAACAATAGCAACTATAAAGACACCTATTCCCTGATATTACAAGAAGACTACGACATCTACTTTTTAGTGGAAACATGGCTCACTCAGGATGTTAAGGACAGTGAATTGGTCCCACCGGGCTTTGTTGTTATTCGTAGGGATAGACTGGATAAGAGAGGTGGCGGACTCATGATCGTCTGCCAAAAAGAGATTCCTATCTCAAAAATCAAAGTCTTGGCTAACATTGAAGGAATTTTTCTCCAACTGGGCAGTGGCTCTTATATCTGCTATGTTATGCTTGTCTACCTTCCACCACCTGTAGATAACACTCTTATGACGGAATCTGAGATCACTATCGACCAAATTCTTGATCAACATCTGGGAATAGACCATTCAATTGTTTTAGGGGACTTTAATATGCCACATGCCTATAATGGATGTAATGCCAATCCAACTAATGTCTGGACACTTAAGGGTAGATTTCAAAAAATTTTCATCTCTCTAAATTTGAATCAGATCTGTGAATTTCCAACTAGAAATGAAAACTACTTGGATTTAGTCTTCACCAACTTTCCTTTGGTGGTCTTTAAGCCAACTAATCTTTTCAAATCAGATCACATTCCTGTGGCTTTTTCCATCAAGAAGAGATCAGTTAAAAATACGGATTTAGAACAAAAACGGAAGCTCAATTTCAATAAAGTGAAATGGCCTGATATGAATTATGCATTTAAAAACTGTAATTGGGAATTACTATTAAAAATCAATGATCCTCAAGAAGCACTGGACTGCTTTTACCAAATCATTAATGAAGTAACTAACAATCTTGTTCCATGCTATAGTGTTCCTGATAAAAATTACCCACACTGGTTCTCTAAGGAACTAAAATCCCTACTGGCAAAAAAACGAAAAATGCATAGTAGGTTTAAGACAAATAAAGAAATATGCCTTTACAATAAATATTCCTCCCTAAGAAGACAGGTTAAAACGACATTAAAACAGGACTACAACAAATACCTGTGTTTTGTCGAAAGAAGAGTCTTCGAGGCAAAAGATATGAAGCCTATATTCAGCTATTTCAAAGCAAAAAATCAAAATGCGGCTGTAAACACGCTAGATATTCCCAGTGAATTGTCATCTTTGTCTGAGGTAGACTACCTTGCTAGCAGCTTTGTAGAAATTTACAAAACAGATACAGCAGATGACGGGATGGAAGGTAACGAAAATTTTCCTCTCAACTACATTGATACCCTAACAGTATTTGAAATAAACCAAGCAGAATTATTGAGTACAATCCACAGTATGAAAAAGGATCTCACACGAGGCCCGGACGGTATCCCTACTGTCTTATGGAAAAAATGTGGAACTACACTTATAAAGCCATTACTTCACTTAATAAAATTGGTATTTGAGAGTGGAATCTATCCAGTTCAACTGAAAAAGGCCATTGTTACCCCTCTTTACAAAAAAGGAGACCCATCCTCACCCAACAATTACAGACCAGTTTGTCAATTGAATACACTCTCAAAGATAATTGAATCCATTGTAATGAAGCAGCTGTTTAACTTTATGAAACTTAATTTGTCAGATTACTCTCACGGATTTATCAAGGGTCGTTCCACCTGCACAGATATGATCTCGTTTGTTTCGAACATATCCCAGGCGCTTGACGAAGGAAAACAAGTCGACTCCATCTTCCTTGACTTAAGCAAAGCCTTCGACAAGGTAGTCCATCAGAGACTAATCAACAAACTGCATCACTATGGTCTCAGAGGACAAGCACTAAACTGGATTGAAAACTACTTGGAAGGTAGAGAAATGTCCGTGACATTTAAAGGTAAAACCTCATATCCTTTCAGTCCTGAAATTGGTGTCCCACAGGGTTCATCCTTAGGCCCGCTATTATTTCTTATCTACATCAACGACCTGCCAAGCACCCTTGGAGCCTACCAAATCAAAATCAACGTATTTGCAGACGACATAAAAATCTATAAAGCAATTCGCAGTACCAATGACTGCATCATCCTAAACGAAGCTCTTCAACGAGTTATTCAGTGGCTGAAGGAGAACAAAATGGCAGTCAATGAAAACAAGTGTGAGCTGATGAGCTTTGCTAATGCACACAAGAAAAACAAACTTAATTTTTCTTACTGTATCAACAACAAGGCAATCAAAAAAGTTAGTACAGCCAAAAATTTAGGTATCTTTATTAAAGAATCATTTTCCTTTGATGTCCATGTCTCTAACATTGTAAAGGCAGCTAGCAAAAAACTAGGTTTCCTGAAAAGAATTAACCGAGACTTCAATCAGTTGGCACTTTTCATCTTTCTTTACAAAATCTATGTTAGGCCAGCCCTAGAATTTGCCTCACAGGTCTGGTCCCCACATGTTGCGTACCAAAAATTAGAAATTGAAAATGTTCAAAAGAGAGCAATCCAGTACGTTTGCTTTAAAAGTGGCCTTGAATACTATGAGAAATCCTACCAAGAGTGGTGTGTATTCTTTGGACTCGAAACGCTGGAAAAAAGAAGAGATAAAGCCGATTTACTCCTTCTTAACCAACTATTTAATGGTACCCTGAATTGCCCTCATCTCGTCTCACAAATAAATTTCAACGCTCCGACAAGAGCGCTAAGAAACCATCCTATGCGAGAACAAATTATGGATACTACAACTTCTACAACAGGACTGCAAGATCAATGAACAAAGCAAATATTGAGATATTTGGTACCCCCGGACACTTCAAGAGGCAACTGAAATTGCTAACCTCATCCGGTACCTGACTTAAAATAGACTCTTCTTTTAAGTTCTAAGACTCTGATTGTGTGTGTGAAGAAATACCAGTGCTCTGCCTGTTCACTTAAATAGGACGGATGAGTCCTTTTATTTATTTAGTTTATTTTATCTGTACATATACTTTTTTCTTTACTTTGGGAAATGTATACTCCAAGCTTTTTGAAGCTATGTAATAATTCTTTGTAGCTGCACCCTCAGGCACGTTGTTTGCTGTTTTGTAGCTGTTAATAATAATAATAATAATAATAAGTCTCTAATAGCGACATATATAGACCATTGCCTCATAGGCTTACCATAGAGGATTTTCCCTTGTCAAAATTCCCACAGACTTTACATTGTCCCATTGAAATAACATTACACAAAATGGAGATTTGATAACTTGTTAACTCGGATATTTACTGGCTTGGGTTAGCCACCTTTAGGGAGAAGTCATTAAATATTTATATGTGATCATCTACTGTGGACATATTAGTGTTTTATTACTTAGAATTCAGATTTACATTTTGGTAAAGTCCCATAGGCTAACATGGGGCTAGTTTTGGGCTACTTTTAAAGAAACTTAAAAGAGGCTGTAGCTCTCTTAATTTTGGGGTTGAGGATCTTATATTCGAAGAAAAGAAACTTCTTGAAATTACTTATTTGGTGCATAATTTTGTGGCGTCCCTGTCCATTAGGTGCTAAGGACTGAAACCCCACCTTGGGGAAATCTTTAACTCTTATGCAGATTTCATCCCGGATGGGGAAAAGTGTCTGTATAGACATATATTGATAGACTAGAAATTAATTGGTTTTTGTTGTCTAGATTACTTTTATAAATAACATAATGTCAGAAGAAGACAGATTACTTGGTCCCAGGAATTTGAAGCATATTCATCTTCTTCTGAAGCATCTTCTTCCTCTGTAGATTTTGTATGGAACTGTGCTCCCCTTTTTTTAAAGGAATGTGAATCGCATTGGAACCCATAATCGGAAACGTCACGGGAAAGTAGCAGCAGAGGCACAAGAAGCGGAAATGACACAAGACAGTAATTAGCGGCAAACATTTATTTGGCATAATATTAACAATGGAGTACGAGATGGATGCATTTCATGATGATACAACAGATGCTCGAAAGTTCCATCATGAGGCGCGATGCATGCGTGACACCAACGCAGCATGGATTGGCGGACACGGTCGAACATACCTGGAGTTTCTTTGATAGTAGCAGCAGCGCAGACAAGTCTCGCCACGAGATCCATTTCCGTCTCCACAGGCGATTCATACACGATAGATTTGAAGGCCCCCCACAGAAAGAAATCAAGGCTCGATAAATCAGATGAGTGTGGGGGCCAGGAACGGGTCCACAATGGTCACGAATATACCTTCCATAATGGGCAGGCGCCCCGTCATGTTGAAACCAAATGTTGCGTCTCACATTTGCTGGAACATCGTCAAGTAACCCTGGTAGAACTTGTTCAAGAAAGATCCGATATTTAGCGGAGTTCATGCGGGATGGTAACAGGTATGGGCCGACTAAGCAGTCACCTACCATACCTGCCCACACATTTATTGGGAAGCGATGTTGTGCCGCATGGGGTTGTACCCTAAAGCTCCAGCATGGTACAGCCCAGGGTTATATACCACTTTTCTGATTACAGGCTGGATCCACAAATCACAAACTTGCCTCTATGAAACATCGTGGATGACCCTCGCTGTCTTTGTGGTGAAAACGAAGACTGGGATCACCTATTCTATGTTTGCCCGCTCTACGAGGACCTGCGAACGTTGCTCGTATCAAAAATACATGCCTTGCTTCGAGGAAATGAACATTTTCTGATCAATGAGGAAGACCAGTACCACGCTTTCTCTGCCTTTGCCCATGATCTCTTCACCAGAAGATTACTGGTACAACGCTGGAACTGATGCACATCGATCAACACCCTTTTCTCATATACTGAACATCTTCACCTAGATTGTGACCACTTCTAGCTACTGAACTTGACACTCAGGTCGCTTGAATTGTTTCATCCGTGTCTCTCTTGATACGTAATTGTCTTCCCACCCTCTCGAGGGCCTTCTTCTTCCACTTTCGCTTAGGTGGGAGAATTCCCACTCAACCTGCGAAGGATGCCTTCCCTTACTCCTCCGTCGGTCTGTCTATACCTCCTTTCCTTTACCCTCTCCGGTACATCCTGTACTCCCTGTACCTTATTTTTTTTTTAATTGGTCTCTTTCCAGGAGGCTCAGGCGACCTGGAGGAGACTAGCCAGAGAATTATGGGCAGCCTGGCTACCTCCTAGTGGTGTGTGCGGGCAACGTGGGGTCCCACCAGGGGCCCTGCGGCCAAAGGCCAGGACACCCAACAAAACCCAGCACAATACTTCATTTACAACAAAAAAATTTTTCTGGCTTTCACAGTGATACTGTTTGTCTCCACAGAGTTCATATGGCGCAGATGTCGGAAACCACCGGAGGCGCCTTTCCCCTGAACACTATGCACACTATGTGCCGCATGGGGGCGCACACCGTGTGGGTTGTCATGAGCCCACATATGAGCATTGTGCTGATTGAATAAGCCTTCCCGAGTGAAATAAGCCTCATCCGTCAACAATACATAGGCTGGAAAATTCAAGTCTTGAACACTTTCTTGGAGAAACCACTGCGCAAAAGTCACACGTTCAGGATGATCTTGGGGGAGCAGTAACTGAGCCCTTTGGAGATGAAAGGGGTGTAAGGAATCGTCGTGCCAGACACGCTGTACACTGCAACGAGACACACCTAAGGCAGAGGCAACGGCACGTGTGCTGTAATAGGATTATTCTGGACGGCATTCAACACACTTTCTTCCATGGCGGGAGTTCGCGTCGAACGTGGTCTGCCCGCACTACTCCTGTTACCTCTAAATGACGCATAATAGCACAAATTTTGATGCACACGCGCAAACAAACTGTGGTCCGGTACATGTCTGTCTGGGAAGCGTTCTCCATAAATTCGTTGAGCGGCTCGTCCATTGCCCTCTACTAATCCATACACTAGGTGCATGTCTGCCAGCTCACAGTTCGTATATCGATGCATGCTCTTCGTGCGGCGACTATTGCTTGAATGAGTAAACCAGAAATTTTCCCTCTAGTGAACTGATGAACAGCGCCGTGTACCAACTTACGGTAACGTTTCCGGTTATGGGTTCCTATGCGATTCACATTCCTTTAGATGTTACCTACCTCCCCTAAACATTTGTACCAATATTTTTGAGACACCCTGTATAGAAAGAATCTTTATTCCTTACTGAGACACCAGTAAGGAATAAAGGTAGAGGGAAATCAAAAACCCCTAAAACTATTATAATAAGAGAAAAAGACAAACCAAAACTTGATAAAACAAATATAGAAAAAAAATTATGACCTTAAATGATGAAGAAGATATGAACCGCCCGTCTCTCGTAAAAGTAGTTCAAGAAAGTACAGCCGAGAACGGTGAGGGTTATGGAGTTTTTGATTCCCCAAGTGGTGTAGGAGATAATAGAATTACTTTTTGTAGTAGGAAGGACCATAGGATTTCTTTTATAGATGGATTAAATCTGGGAGGATCTGAGCTGTACGTGGTATAGAAGAAATAATGTTCTTGTTTATACGTGGGCACGACCACCAGGTCACTGGAGTTTACAATGAATCTCAATACAAATTCTTAATCGTACTTAGCAGTCACGGGCTTGAACCCCGGTCTACTCAAAGAGCGCGTGGTAATGCACTCGCGCTGCTGACCACTCGGCTACGTCAGGCCTATGTCTAAAGAGTCAAGTAAAATAACAAAACCAGCGTCCAATAGAATTTTTGGTCTCTGGCCTAACTTGGAGGCTGTGACAACAGCTTTGGTCGTGGACAATGCGCGCCTCAAGGTACGAGCCAGGGATCTGGAGGAGAGTGCTTGTCAGATAAATCAAATTTTAGATTGCCAGATTTAACTTCATAAGAAGTCTTACGCAGAGATAGTGCAGCAGGATCTCAAGTTGATTGATCCTGTGGACTTTAAGAATAAACCAAGATCCAAAGAGGGGACTGACAGTGCTACTCGGGATAGATCCTTTATCAGTTCCTAGAGGTGTGCCTAATCCTCAGAATCTGGTTATTCTCAGGCCCACTGCGGACTCTTCCTTGAGTTCGAGTCAGGACATAAAGCAGAAAGTGACTCATGTCATTAAGCGTGACCACAAGGTATTCGTCTAAGTAAAAGGTATTCGTCTCCTTAGGAATAAGGGGATCCTTGTGGAGACCACAAATTCGGCGGATGCTAATAGGATCTCTTCTGCTCCTGCCTTGAAAGAGATAGGTCTTACAACAGAGAAACCTCGGTTATCAGATCCAACAGTGTTAATATATGGTGTCCCTCGTGATTATGTCAAGGTGGATATACTTAAAGATCTATTCGTTAAAAACTTAAAAAAAGATTTTGGACTCTCGCAGGATGAAGTTAAAGACGAGGTGTCTTTCAGGTTTAGTTCTGGATCAGGTACAAAAGTGGTTAATTCGGTGATCGCATCCAGTCCTCGTAAGATGATGTATATTCTGGAGGTGACAGAATCTATGTTGGATTCACATCACACAGGTTCCGTAGGTTTATACGATTGTAAGCAAATGTTTCCGTTGTTTGGGGTATGGCCACTCGGCACAATTTTGTTCCCATAAGGCAGTTTCTTGTGGACACTGTGCAGAGGTTGGTCATGTCTATGGAGAGTGTCCCCATAAAGAAGATTCTCCAAAATGTATCAACTGTAAGAGACGTGTTAGAGATTATAATCATTCTGTAAGGGATGCTAAGTGTCCATAATACTTGAAAGCGGTACAGCTTACGGACAGTAGAACAAAACATGAGTGATAATGGTTGGCTGATAAGAATCCAATTTTGGGTGATGTTATATATGAGGGTGTAAAGGTTCTTCAGATAAATGGCCAGGCTCAAGAGTAGCAATGAATGAGTTTAGAATAGCAGCATTTGAAAATAACTTTGACATTATATGCATACAGGAACCCTTCCATGTTTTGCACGTAGGAAGTGGGGCCCATAAAGTTATGGGTTTTCCAACCTCGGCAAGAATTATTTATTCGCTTGACAAACCTCCAAAAAGTGCAATAGTTGTTTTAAATAATGATCTGGTGGTTACCAACATTACAGGTCTGTGTACGGACACTGTGACCTGTTTAATGATCTCCACACCTTTCATAAGTTTTAAATTGCGTCTGTTTACACTCCGCCAACTGAGGACATACATTGACTCTCTATCGTTTGGACAATATATGTACTAATTTTGCTTCTAAAAATCTAATAACAACAGCGGAGCTAAATGTCAAATCCAACTTCTGGCACAGCGGTTTTACCGACAACAGAGGATTAGCCCTCGAGGATTTAATTTTGTCCTACAACTTGAGTGTGCAAAGCTTGCCTGACAAGCCGTTCACATTCTCCAACATAATGTCACTCTTACCACGGTTAAAATAGATTAAATTCTAACTGACTGGGATGTTATTCCAAGCCTTGTAAACAGCAACCACCGCGCTATTGTATTTGGTTTGAAGCCACGACAGCAATATAATGATTCACAGCCACAAGATCTTAAAGACGTTTCTCAATGAATAACATTAAATGAAACAAACTGAAAGATTACCATTTTACCATTTTCACTGCGGATGTTGTGAACGGTTTAAAGGTCACGACGGCAATGGAATTGACAAATACCCACCTGTATTTGGCAATGGAGTATTCAGCCAAAAGAAAGCTGAACAAATGAACTTCTGTTCCTTGGTGGTCTTCAGACTGAAGTAACCTGCGAAAACAAGTACAACAGGCTAGTAAAGAATTCCAGCGACATAGGCACCTTTCTGCCGAGGATGTTCAGACCTACAGGGAAGCTTACTGTACCCTAAGGAAAACTATCAGAAAGCAATTGTCAACTCCAAAGAAAGGTGCTGGCAGAATTTCGTTATGGATATCGAAAACAAGGAACCGTGGAGTTTGGTTTACCGGATATCTTTGGCTGTGCAGTAGCGAAGCTCAATGATAAGAAATGCCCAGGTATTGACCTGATTGAGAATAAAAATTATCATTATTTTAGGGTTTCCCGTAACTGAATACATTAACCCGTATTTGTGTCTATAAAAAAATGCGTGTTTTCTCAGGTCATTTGCTGGATGAAAAAAAACCCGGTTTCTGGGGAGAAAAGCCTTGCTATCTACGCCTGAGACCAACTAACTCAGCCACGGAGTGAAAAATCACTCATCGACGAGATTCGAACCCGGGCCTTTTCCACCCGGTGTGGGGAGGACGGTGACGATACCACTGTGCTACACGAGCAGACACCTGATTGAGAATACAGTCATAGTTAAATTTTTTCACACATTCCTTTAAATTTGATGAATAAGTGTTTACTGGAAGGAGTATTCCTTCGCCATTGAAAATAGCTCTACTAAAGATACTGCACAAGCCTGGGAGATCAAAATCAGATCTGAGGATTATTTGTGGAATTTTATCCACTAATGATTCACTTTTCATTCATTTCTTATTTCATTTTATTTAATTATTCGCTCGCTGCAAGGTCAGGGTAATCTGGAAGCGAGATAGGCAACCACCGGTATTGCACTACCTCCGGTGGGTGCAGGACTTGTGCATTCGTCACAAACAGATAACGTAAAGCCGAGCCTAGAGAAAGGCACCAGGTAGCAGCTGTCTTGTATTGGCAATGGTATAATACCGCGCACATGTTTTTAGGCCAACTTTGTAGGGTTCTACGACTGTACAGATGAACTAGGTGGAGATGGGCTTTTGCCTAGGAGCCACACTTGATTCTGGGATACCATTATGCAATGCACCAGGAAGTCATATATAATATAGTATTTTATATATGTATAACGAGAATGTTAATGTATATAAAATTGTATATACATTTTGTAAGTTTTGTATATAAATGTAATAATTGTGTGTACAAATAAATGGAATGGAATGTATTTTAGCCTTGTTTTAGCAATTATCAATTGTTTTTGAGACTAAATCATTGTTTCCATACATCACTAATGACAATGTAATCGGTTTAGTCGTGGAGTTAGTGATCGAATTTCAGGTCAGTTTAAACAGTGTGTGTAAAATAAACCAAATCTTAATATACCAAAATTGGCAGAAAAATACCAATAAATCTCTCCTAATTATTATTCAGTTAACCTTCTTATTTACCATATACCAAAATCTTTAGCTAACTCCCGACTATAGCACCCATACATCTTTAAATGCATTTCACAGTATCTCTCGGACAGGAAAATCATTGTGAGAGCCCCATATGCTCAAGTCACACGGAAGGTGCACAGAGGCTGTTCACAGGGCTCAATTCTCGGCCTCATGTTATGGAACATGGTACTTGATGCGTTTCTGCAAAAAGACCTAGGAAAGGTTACATCTTTGGCTTATGCCGATGACCTGGCCTTGATGCTTGCTGCAGGCAGCAGGACACAACTGGAAGCTTCCGGAAACAGAGCCCTCGAAACCCTACAGGAATGGGCAACTGAACACAACCTACAAATCTCTGCCGCTAAAACCTGCTCAGTCTTACTAAAGGGACATCTGCACCCAAACAGACCACCACAGATAAAGATTCAAAATAAAATTCGAATGGATACCCAGCTTTAATACCTGGGTCTCCTGCTGGATAATAACCTTACTTTTAAACCGCACCTCAAGTACCTGCAGAGGAAAATTAAAAACTATGCTTCACTGTTTGCCAGGATTACCAGGAAAGAATGGGGGCTCAAGAGGAGAACCCCTCAGTCTATTCTACAAGACGGTCTTTCTACCCGCTATTACATATGCCGGTCCAGTCTGGTACAACAAAACCACAATGGTCTCCAATCAACGGAAGCTAGAAACTATCCAGAGGACAATATTACTGACAACTTCTAGAGCCTGATGCACGGTCAGCACCCACGCCCTGCAGGCCCTAGGGGGGTTTTTCCCCTGGACCTGGAGGTAGTGCGGTCTGGCATCCTAACCACCCTGACCAGAGGAAAGGCTACCACCTACCGAGACTTCACCTCAAACACAGCAAACAACCACAAAATGGAAACCCGACGTTTGACCGAATACTTACATGACCTCTGGCAGCAACGCTGGAATGACAGCACAAAGGGCGCCATTACCAAAAAATTCATTCCAGACCACAGAAAAACTCATCCAGAAATGCCGGTCTGGTTTTCCCCAGGCCTACTATCCTCATATCTACTCACTGGGCATGGGGCCATCAGAGGAAAGTTGTTAATAACAATGGGATTAACAGACAACCCACTATGCTTCTGCGGGCTCCCAGAGACCTGGGAGAACCTAATGTATACTTGCCCAATCAATGAAGACTTAAGGTGTGTATTAATTACCAAAATACACTTTAATCCAAATGATCAAGAGCATTACCTCTTGGAATCCAGCGAGACCTATAATGCCATTACCAATTTCGCACAGGAGCTCTTTTACAGACGAAGAACCCTCCCACCGCCATAATCTTGGCTTATATTATCACTGTACATCATAACTGAGGACAGAGCACAATCCCAACAGCGAATACCAACACAAAGGACTCTCCGTATACGAGAACCCTAACACGGGACCCCTAATCCCATGAACGTCACATCAGAACAGACAAACGTCGTCTGATGTCAAGCATGCAGGGATGGGCTCCGTCTGGTCCCTTCTCCAAAGACTAAAGAATAAACCACTTTAAAAATCACAATATGAAACCAAATGTGGGACTTTGTCCCAACGGAAGGCACAGACAGGACGTCTCTGCTCCTGAGGAACAAATGGCCCACTCCACCAACAAAAAAACTCCAGCAATGGACCCAAGTACAGAATCTTGTTTTTCCCATGGAATACTGGACTCTCCGAACCTAACCTCACTACTATTGACTCACGGACGGGACTCACCAGTCTTTCCCCCCCCCCCGAAATGGACAAAACCTGGACATGGATTACTATGGTAGAGACGGCCTCTTAGCGACTCATAATCCGCTCTCCCTTGAGCGGATCTTTCCTTCCAACTATCCCGGGCGGGAGGAGAGGTTCCCCTCTTCTCGCCTACCCAAATTTTCACTCTGGTGGGGCATGGGCATGCCCCACTGAAGGGGAAAAAAAAGAGAAAAAAGGGGGTCACCTTCACTATCGACCCCCTTCTTCCTACTTCAACCCCCAGTCTTCAGTCTCTCCTCCCAATACTTTCTCTTACACAGTGTTCGTCTCACACTTCCAAACTTAAATTACAACAAAATTTTGCCCGACCTTTTAGGCTCCCAGAACTCGTCCTTTTAGCTAACAACCCCACGCAGCGCTCTTTAACGAAACTTACCTAAATCAACCGCGATCAGTTCAACTTTTTTTTTTTTTTTTTTTTTAAAGGCCCTTGCCACTGAAATCCCAGGAAAGTAAGTGGCAGGATCTGCCAGAGTATCATTTACTGGTAACACCTGACTAGCCTCCACGTGGCGAGGTATGGGCAACGTCGGTTCCCAACAGGGTCCCGGCGGCCAATAAGTCAGAGGAAAAATGGGCACAACATCTTACACAACCCACGACCCACACACTTTTAAATCTTTGGCTCGACAGTGTTCTGATTCCGATACAATGTGCATACGCGGAGATGGGAGGAAACCCCAGGTGCCGTTTGACCCGAATATACCTTATATAGCACTCATATCTTCTCCCAAAAAGATTATAATATCCCATTTTCTTATCGCCAGCGTGGTCAGTTTAGTTAACGACTTAACTAAACTGACCACGCTGTACAATAAGCAGATTTCCCAACAAACCTACCATAGATCTGATTGGCTTTTCTCTATTCGTGGTCAAGGTGCGTAATGTCCATGCTGGATCCCCTTCCGACAACCTTTAATCTGAACTTAAAATTCGGGACAATCCCGATCATGTGTAATCACTACAGAGCAACCCATGGCTAAAAGAAGAAACCCTAAAGAGCCCAGGAACTTTAGACCTATCTCAGTGGGCTGCTCTCTATTAAAATTCTGAGAAACCATTTTAATAGCACTTATTGCCCAATGATGATCACACTGCGTGAAAATGTTCAGGTCCCTCAAAGACCTGAATATCTTCACACAGTGATCCTAAAAGATCTACAAATACACTTACTCGATATCCTATTTAAAATACAAACTACTCTCAACAGTAAATCACAACTGAACGACATTTTTCTTTTCTTTATCTTCCGCTTATGATAAGCTCCAATCTCTATTCTCATTTCCGCTCTGAAAAAATATTTTAGCATATTATAGAACACCCGTTAAAAATCAACAATCTAATTCTGACGCTCAGACAGCTGATTATTAGCATAAATATTTTCTAGAAAATGTGCTCTATAATCCGTAGGGTACCGCAAGTAGAAGTCCTGTCTGGTCTATTGCTGCTGCTGATGCCCTCGTGGTAGCACAGCTGGTAGAATCGCCGTCCTCTCCCACACCGGGTGAAAAAGATCTGAGTTCGAGTTTCGTCAGTGACGCGAGGAATTTTTACAGGCCTGTTTCACAACGCGACTGAGTTAGTCGGTCTCAAGCGAGTGTAACATGGTTTTCCTCCAGAAAATTCCGGCTTTTCGTCCAGAAAACAGAAAATCGACCATAGAACACACGCAATGTATACTGACAGTATATACGGAGCAATATAAGCCTTGGTTGCTGATGCTCCTAAAACCCTACTGCTGCTGCTGCTGATAATGCTATTGATGCCCTTGAACCTTTCGTAGCAAGAAACAGCAATTTTACATCTGTGCAAAGAAGACCTCAAATTGTAAATAACATCTAAAGATGCTGCACAGACTAACCTCATAATAATACACGAATTATAGGGTAGATTATTAGGTAATGAATGAAAGAATGAAACAAAAGCAATTACTTCTATTTTCCACTACATGGATTTCTTCAGCAGCTTCGGATGGTTGCATATAACAAAGCAACTGCTTAACCATAACTATATGAGATAAACCCATAACTTTAAACGTTACGGATTTATCTCACAGGGAAAAACTATTCCTTGCCTTCTTTCTTCTGAATTATTATGAATTTGCACTATGTATAAGGAAGAAATGATTAATTCTTATTTATTATTATTATCTTTATTTTCTCCTAAGAAACACCCGCTTACGGCTATTAACCAGGGGGTGCACATTCATATATACAAATATAAGTTATATATGTACATAATTATCCATTTAAAATTTATACATATCATTGCCTTATTTTACATGACGGGCAGATAGAAAGAGAGCATAAGCATAATTTGCAATTTTACAAGGAATGTTCACATCTACACCACTATTTACAGCGAGTTCACAGAAAGATAAGACGTATAACGTAAACATAACAGGAGCATAAACAGTCCCGACCAGTTCATTCTTCATTTCCTGCATTCTGTTTTGTTTTAATCTGTGGGCTTCACTCAACATTGATAAGTGGAGTAATGCATTTTGAAACGTTTCAGTCCTGTACCTCTTCTCTGTGCAAAGCTTTTCTGGGTCTGCTTGAAGATCGTTGTAGATCTTAATGGTGTTAAAAGGAAAAAATCTCTGAAGGCTTCCCAGCTGTGTGAGCGCGCTACTCAGTGGAGGGGATGGTATCCTATTCGCTCACCTTTGCGTCATACGGGGCCGAGTCAGCAGGTAGTCAGTTTTCGGCGAGTCGAGTCTCCTAGCTAGCAGTTTTGTAAACATGAGAATGTTTTTGGTGATAATTATGTGAGACCAAGGCGTGACATCCAAGTTGACATATAAAATGGCTCTTGAGATTGTAAATGGCTGCGCAGTGATCCTGTTTAACCATCTCAGCATTCAATACTCTAAACCCAGGAGCCTGGCTCACCTTCCAGTGGTGGTGGCGGGCAACGTGGGATTCCCTTAGGGGCCTTGCGGCTAAGCAGCCAGAGACAGAACAACAGACCATAGCACAACTATGTCACAAACCAGACACCACACTTTTTCTGACTTTTACAGAGATTCTATAAATTCTTCACAAAGTACCATGGTCCAGATGTGGGAAACCACCGGTGGCGACTTCCACAAAACACTATGCCACTCTAAACCCAGGAAAGCCTTGATGGTAGCATCTGGGGCAGAAGACCAAATCTGAGATGCGTAGAGAGGGATGGGGATGACGCATCTTAAAATATATTGTTTTTCAAGATCAGGGTTCCTGATACCTACCAGTTCCTGTCTGGAGGTCCGTAGTGCTGCGTAAGTTTTATTCTTTACATATCCGAAATAGGGTGTGAAATTTAGGTTTTCGTCCCATTTCAGACCAAGATCAATATGTGTCCTGACTTTTTTGACTACGCTGTCATTCACGCATATTGATGGAAACTGTCCATCTTCATGTTCTTTATAAATAGTGTTAAATGACATTAATGTAAATCCGTTTAATTTAAGTTACAAAGGTTCATGCTAAGAAATGTAAACAACTATCAAGTTGTGCAAATGTATCATTCTGTATTTAGCTAAAATGAAAAACCGAACGTCGCACATAAAGCCTCAGAAATCGTAAAGCACATAAAAGGATAAATCATTTCGTGTTTCGAAGCAAATAACGGGTTTCGGTTTACTGTTATAGTTGTATACATAATAATGCAATGATGCATTTGTTCTACTTGTGCGATAATTAAAGTAATATTCACGTTCTAATTCATTTTCTGAAAAGGAAGGATTCTTTCTTAATCTAGGACTAAGCAGAAAATCATTTTTATTTTACATTAACTACAGAATTAATTAGCTAGAGCAAGATGAGAAAACACGGTGAGTGAAACGAGAAATATTAAAAATTAATGGAAACACCGGAAGAGGGCATCGAATTAAATTGTGAGCGGAAAATGACAGCTCGGATTACTTCTAGTCCAACTGCAGCATTTTTATATTAATAAATTACGAAGTTATGGGTAAGACGCGTCTACTTTCATTGCAATTTTTGGCTCACTTCAGAGTTGATCTCAGGTCTTAGTTAAGACCTGAGATCAACCCTGAGAACAGCTTCAGTTCACCGAAACTCCAATTAAAGAAAGGAATTGGTTAATTAAGACTTACCTCCCGTGCCTGAATTCTGAAGGAACATCCGGCAGTGAATCTTGGTTTCAATCACTGGTAGAAAAACAATGATAAAAATCCACGATCAAGAAAAAATAAACTCAGAGTTCGAAAATAAACAATTATTACATCCTTCTGTAAATATTGATTAATATTTCAAATATTGATTAATATTTATATAGTGTTTAGGGTCTAACGGCACCCTAATTTTTAAGGAAAAGCATTTGTCACAGCTACCAACTCGTGATTGTCGAATATTTTTTAATATGAGGTATAAATGGTGATGCAATTGAATCGCCTTAAAACTAAATACATACTACTGTACTATTAAGTGCTACAGTGAACTAGTACCGAAAGTCTCGCAAAATGAATGATTTTATACATTTAAAATACATAGTAACACATGGAATACAGTTTAAGAAATATGTAAAACAGAAATTGTTTTTTAGATTAATGCATAAATTTCTACTATCAGATATTCTAGAATAGAATAAAATCTTTAATTGCAGCATGATATACATACAATTAGTCCCGTCATGTTTGTTGTTTATTTGGTTTTCAGGAGCATTAGCAACTAAGGCCATATTGCTCCGGGATATGCGGTGGTCATTCCCTGACCTTTCCGCATCCTCCGTATTTGGTGGTGACGGGCTCGAACCCCGGTCTAATCAAGAAGCGTGTGCTACACACTGCTGCTCCTTCCCACCTGGCTACGGAGGCGCCTTCCTGTCATGGCATGGTGGTGCCAGGGGTTTACAAAACATATTTACAAAAGAGATACACATGAGAAAAACATAAGTTACATCTGATTATTGGAAGGCAACAAAGCACAGTTTTACATTTTCAGTTCGACGAGGATTTCATTCCTGTATTTTTTATTGTTTACACTTCTTGGACGTTCCCATCGATGGCTTGCAGTGAGGGCAGCATTTGCTTTGGCAGGAATCTGCCGGTTAGTACTAGCCGGTTATGGTTTGCTAGCAGCTGTGCTGAAGACCGGAGATAAGGGGGAAATGCGCCAAGAGCAGTGATCCCAGAAGTTCGGCTATGTAATTTTATCGGTGGCCATCTTGATGGTGAACAGCAGCCTTCTCTCTCCGATGTAGGATCGGAGCCTGCGTAGTTGAAGGGCTTCTGCTAACTGCGTTGATCTGAGAGCTGGAGTTTGCTGTTGGCCTATTTTAGAAGCCAGAATTCGGCAGCCGAGGCCCATATCTCTGAAGCATACAGTATTGTCGGGTAAAGGATTGATAGGATGTATCTTTTTACCAGTTGTGGGTCGGTGGTGTGGAGCAGCTGTTGTTTGGCGACCCAGCGTAGTGAATTCAGCTTCGACTGTAGGAGGTTTATGTGATTGTTGAAAGATAGTTTGGAGTCGAAAACGACCCCCAGATCTTTGTGTGTTTGCACACTTGGAACTGAGGAGCCGTTAAGCACAGGCTCCAACATTGTTGGGCTGCCCTTTAGTGAATAAATTATTTGTGCCGATTTTAGGAGGTTGATTTGGAGGTTGAAAATATTGAGGTAGTCAGCCATATCCTGCAGTTTGCTAGTGATTTGCTGAGTGGTTTCGGCTGCCGAGTTGGGTGGCGATATCCTAGTAAGGAGCATGACATCGTTAGCATATGTGATCCAATTGCACTTGTTGGTCACAAACCGCACCATGATTGCTGAGAAGAGAACGCTCATACAGAACCCCCCCCCCTTAAGGCACACCGGCAGTTATTTATTTTTAAAAATTATTATTTTAGGGTTGCCCGTAATTAAATACATTAACCCGTTGGTTTGGTTTTGGTTTTTTTTTTTTTTTTTTTTTTTTAGGAGCATTAGCAACTAAGGCCATATTGCTCCGGGGATATGCGGTGGTCATTCCCTGACCTTTCCGCATCCTCCGTATTTGGTGGTCACGACCTCGAACCCGGGTCTAATCAAGAAGCGTGTACTATGCACTGCTGCTCCTGCCCACCTGGCTACGGAGGCGCCACATTAACCCGTATTTGTGTCTGTAAACTGCGTATGTTCTATGGTTGATTTGCGTGTTTTGCTGGACGAAAAAAACCCCAGTTACTGGGGAGAAAAACCTTGCTATCTACGCCTGAGACCAACTAACTCAGCCACCGAGTGAAAAAAGCCCATTAAAGTTCCTGGCGTCATCGACGGGATTCGAACCCAGGCCTTTTCCACCCGGTGTGGGGAGGACGGTGACGATACCACTGTGCTACCCGTGCAGACACACCGGCAGTTATGTGACGCGTGGAGATCTTTGTTCCGATCTTTAGAACAAGGGTCCTCTTGGATAGGAGAGATTCTAGGAATCAGAGAACATCGCCGCGAAAATTGAAGTAGTTTTCTAAGAGACGTAGGAGATTAATTATATAGACGGCATCAAATGCGGAATAGATGTCAAGATATATAACTGACAATTCCTGTCTTTGTTCAAAGGCTTCTAAGATGTGCAGTGTGGTTGTTGCAAGGTTAGTTATAGTTGACCTTCCTGATATCCCATAGTGTATTTGCTAAGGAGTGTCACAGAGAATTTGATGGATGACAGACGGTAACAGTGCATTCTCCAGAATTTTTAGCAATACAGAGGCGCAAGCGATGGGCCTATATTGGCTTGGGAGCGTCTATTGTTGTTGTTTAGGAAGGGGCCGGACAGAGTACCTGTTCCACTGGGGTGGAAAGAAATGAACTTCGAGGCATCTGTTGTATTGGTTTGTATAGGTTGAGGAGTGAATCGATGATGAAGACGCTTAAGCATTTGATTATGAACTGGGGGATGCCATTGTCACTGGTAGCTGCTGTGAGAGGGAGAGTATTAATGGCTTGCATCAGTTGTTGCTTGGAAATTCGGATCGTAGCGAGGCTATCAATGAGATGAGAGTGGTTGAAGAGTGGCAGGTCAGGTAGAGCTGGAGGTTGATTAGAAAATCTGGCAACGTAGTTGAGCCAGTCAATTGGGTTGATGTTGCTGGAAGAACTGTCCTTTGTTCTGTAGAATGGTTTCCCCTTTTTAGGGTTCTTTCGAGGTGCTTCTTAATTGCAGCTGATTTGTTTCTGTTGAATTCGGCCCTAGCTTTGGAGAATGAAATGCGGTCTTGGATATCGCCAGAAGCTTTCCATTTGGCGTGTAGTGATCATTTGTAGTGGAAACTTTGGTTGAGCTGCGGAGTCCACCACTCTCTGGAGCGCGTAGTGATGGTGACTGTCTTGGTAGCGGTGTGAAGGGGGATGGTATTGATCCATTTGGTTATTAGATCGATTGCGAGGCTCAATTCACATCCATCTAAGATGTTCCATGGGACTGTGGATGCAGCCTCAATGCAGAGTGCTGGATCGGTGACCTTTTGCACAGATTTGGTTTTGGGGGTATTGAAATGTTTTTTTGGGAAGAAGAGCTGTAAACATGATTGGTTGGTGGTCTGATTGAAACATGTTGGCTGTGGGTTCTACGAGTTGACATATCGCCGAAGAATAGACTATGTCCAGCAGGTTTTGGTCTTTCGTTGGCTGGTAGTTAACTTGGAATATTTTGATTGATTGGAGAGATTCTGTGCGCCGACTTTTGAGGTGTTGGGTAGATGGCGGAAGATTGAAGTCTCCACATACGATATGAGTGGCTGCTGGGTGCAGATTATTTATTAATCAGTTAGTGGCTTCGTCGATGGCAATCATAGTTGGCGATGGAGGAAGGTACAGCGATACGACGTCTATAATGGTACCTTGATGTTCCAGAGTTATCATTAAGGCATCCACGTCTTAAGAGATACTTGAGACAGAGTGTACAATGGAGAACTTTGTCGTATTGAAGATTATAGAAACTCCACCCCCTTTGCGGTTATTGCGAGAGGCAGCCAGTACATGAAAGCCTGCAGGAATGGAGCAGCTTATATTTGTCTGCTTATATTCTGTCGTCTTCTGAAATTTCATCATGGAATCTTTCTCTTTCGTTCTCTTTGGAATTTGTACGTGAATGGCTTCCTGCTCAATTTCCTTAAAATGACTTTCGTCATTATTTCACATGGCTTTTAAATCATTGTCAAACACCTTAATTAGGTGAGACGCTGTCAGGATGTCTATGTTTGCTTTCTGCAAATAGTTGGATAAAGTAAGCGCCTTGTTTAAGAGTTCTTTCCATACTATCAGAAAAATCACAAATTCGTATGTGTTAATTGTTGTAAGAACATCTGTTGCCTCAGTAAGCTGCTGTTAATATCTCCATCTAATATTCGTTTCAGGGCAACAACGATAGCTGGTAAGCTTTGCACAACTGCCTCTCCCGCAAATTTCCTGGATGCCCATCTAGTATCAGATAGTTTCTTTAATGTTAATGCAAAATACTCTAATTGGCTACGTTGCTCCTCCCGAAGCACAGATAGAAGAGGCAAACTTCCAGAAAAATAAGTGTACAAGCTTTCTAGAAGTCCAAAGGACAACCAACTGTGAACACTGCGATTTATTAGGTCACCTAAGATGAGATTTAATTTATTATAAGCGCAGCAATGCGTATAAAGTGAATGAGGGGCAGTTTCTTTTACTCTTGTTTGAAGACCTGATACTTGACCAGGCATGGCGCTGGCTCCATAATTGTTGGAGCCAGGCATGGCACTGGCTCCAACAATTATAATGTATTATGGTGCCTGGCCATAATACATTATAATTGTTAGCCCTAACTCGTTTAAAGCACAAGAAGAACACTAAAGAAATCTTCAGCACTAACCCCAGACAGTTCAAGAAATCGAAAAAAGCGCTCCACAATATCATCTGTTTCTGTCACATATCGAAGTGATAAGAAAAACTGATCAGTCCTGCGTACATCAATGGTTGAGTCAGCTATAGCGAGTATCAAATCATTTGTATATTTGTGCAATTTGTGCGTTTCGTTAACTTTGTAACATATACTGACTAAGTGATATGTCATGTTTAGTTAGTAGCTTGATGAACTCTAAGAAATTCCACTCGTTTGCACTTGGGCCACCTAAGCCTCTGTATTCGCGATGACCAGGAAATGCTAAGTTTTGTTTTGCCAAAAACAGAACTGCATCAATGATATTTGTTAAAATCAGTCTGTTCTTTTCTATTTCTTTCTTCTCTGCGGTCAAGAGGTTGCCAAAGACAGTTTGATCACGGAATAAGGGAAATTTTGTTGGAAAGAAATCTTTTTCTGCTTTTCTGTGTGTATCACTTTGTTCATGTTTTTCAATTTTTTGTATTCTCCCTTGGAAAAATTTTTACAATTAACTTTTGGGTTTTCCAAGGATCCAACCTATTTGAGGAGCTTGCAAACAACCAGCAATAAAAGCAAAACATAGCATTGGCTCTTGATGAACAAGCCACTGCTTGACACTTTCACGGCCACTTTTCTCATACTTTTTTTGATACCACTGTGGTACGAAATGGCGACCAGCTGCATCCTTTGGAAAATTTTCCTTGAGACCTGGCAAGGCCCAACATTTAAAAGTACTCGCACAAGAGACAGTGTGATTGGTTTATCACAAAAAAAATGAGTCTGTCGGACAGTACCAGATTAAGGCACGGGCTAACAGGGCACTTTTCCCGGGGCGCCATTCTTTAAGAGGTGCAAAATTTTACAAATCAAAAAAAAAAAAAAAAATATATATATATATATATATATATATATATATATATATCCTTAGTAAAGGGGGCGCCAAAATACCTTAGACCGGCACTGTTGTCGGATTACCTAAATATTAACAAGTTCAGAAAAGACTGAAGTTTCTGCTTGATGCTCTGCATGGGAAATATCAATGTCGGCTATTGATAGTGGTACATCTGTTTCATTTTTCATCACTTCTTACCCAGAGTATAATCCTGAATGTCGACATTTTTATCACTAGAATTTGTTGAAATACTTTCATCAATGAGATTGGCTTCATCTGCAGTTTGTATATCTTTTTCCTCTTCATTACTATTGATTCCTTCTTCCGTACCATTTTTTCCTTTAGCTTTATTCTATCCCATCCAGATGGCTTTTTTATTGCTCATCTTGTAAATTCTTATTTAAAATTTTATGCCATAAAAATTAAAATTTCGATAGCTTAAAAACTTTTAGACAGTCTCACACAAGATGCAATTGCAACGGCTCATGGCTGACAACTAATTTTTTTACACCATTCATGTTCAAGTTTGTTTCGAAAACACTTCTGCTGATTTTCGAAGTTAAACGCCAACTATTGGAATACTGTATATTTAAACGAAAGTTTAAATCAATTTTTGTGTGACAATTCGAAGAATAGTGTTTATAAATACAGGCAGTACTCTACTTACGAACTTTCGCGTTACTAACTTTCATAGATACGAACTTTTTAGGATTCAATTAAAAGCTCGTGCAAATCTACGTACATAAGATCAAGGTAAACTGGTGAAGCGGAAAGCGCCGACGGCATTGATGCTGAAGAATTTTTCTGTAGTTTTTCTAAATTGTGTTTCAGGAAAATTAAAAGTTTTAGCATTATCTTCTTTGAATTTTAATACTGCTAATTTTGAAAAACTGAGCAATTTTAGCAATTAATATCTTTTCTTTTTAACCTTTACGCTGCTAAATTTCGTTTAGTATTGTACCATTTTTTATGCTAACTTGACTAAAAAATGCTAAACTTAGCATTGAAAGACAGCTGTTTGTAATGCAAACTTTTTACTGTCTATTTGTAATATGATCTATTTCCCTGTCAAGAAATTGTGCACCCTTCCATAGGCGCTCTCTAAGGCAAAAATGTTGCAGGGGTAGCAAATCCCCCCCCTACACCACCCCTAGGTACGCTACTCCAAACAGCGTAAGTAAGTTATAACTGCTTCTTGGTCACATCTAATTTAAGGAGCTCTGCGCGCCAGCTACCTGAATAAGATGTTTCAAACAGCTGTATCTCGGTATCCATTAAGAATTGGACACATGTTTATATGAACTTCTTTACTCAGAATAATGGATAATATAACCTTCCAAAATATTTACTATTCCTCCTTTACCCTGTATATAACTAACTTCTGAAATAAGGATGTCATTTAAGATATTCTCTGAACTTGTGCAACGAAACAGACAGCATCAAACTAGCAATTCATGGGAGAAAAACTGACGAAGGATGTTTCTACTAACCTTAAATAACATACTACGATAATTTCTAGAACTGTTATCAATAAGAACTTTCCAGTCTTAAACCCTTGAAACTCCTATGAGCGGCATCGTAATTCGATTCACGCGCCTCCGTAGCCAGGTGGGAAGGAGCAGCAGTGCGTAGCACACGCTTCTTGATTAGACCGGGGTTCGAGCCCGTCACCACCAAATACGGAGGACGCGGAAAGGTCAGGGAATGACAACCGCATATCTCGGAGCAATATGGCCTTAGTTGCTAATGCTCCTAAAAAAAACCAAAAATTAAAAAAAATAAAAAAAATAATAATTCGATTCGAATCTGAAGACATGAAACGGTATTAGATCATTACATTGCTTGATCACGTCCATTTACAGAGCTGCTACTGTTCGCGCCTAGTTGATAGGAAAACTCCATCGACTCTGGCGATGGTTACAATGAGTAGAGGGATAAATGGAAATGATGAAGTATGTCATCACTGCTCTCGCTTATGAGTAGGGCGTGCTGATCTTATACAGAAATGTAAAAATAGAAAAGCAAACATCAGTGGCAGCAAATATGCACGTTCCACTAAATATTGCGTAATATAAACTATGAAACTAAAGTAAAACGTATGCCACTAGCATGGTGGCTAGTAGAGCGAAATAATTACGAAATCCATAAAATAATCACAGACGGACCAGACAGTGTACATCCCTCGCAAGGTCAGGAGACCAGCTTCATTCCAACTCCTATTTCAAAATGTGCGATCCATGAGAAACAAATTGCATGAAGTTGAGGAGCTCTTGCTCTCCAGTTCAATGGATGTCGTTTGCTTCGCAGAAACATGGCTTGATCCCAGTGAAGAAACACTTTCTTCTACTTGGCCTGCAAGATATCAGATGGTGTGTACGTCTAGAGAAAACCGCAGGGGAGGAAGAGTAGCAATTTTTTTCAATGAGCAGGTATTTTCTATCCTCCACTCAGTATCGAGCCAGTCCGATTCTTTCGAGGCAGTTCTAGTCACACTAAAACCTAAAAACAACGACAGCCAGAACAGAACGTTTCTCGCGACATTGTCGCAGTGTATATTCCACCAGTTCCAGATGCACAAGTAGTTGATGAACTCCTCAATTGGCGCATTAGCCATCTCCATTCATCAGCATATCGTATGTGGGGATTTCAATCTCCCAAATACCCTGGGGAGCCTCAAGAGAAGACTGAGTCAGCATCTAGACATATTAGGTCTTAAACTGGTGAGCACACCACCCACGAGGGGCGAAAGCACATTGGACCTCGCGTTCGCGTCAGCAAATTGTGTAGCTAATCAAAACCCGACAAGCAACATAGAGTCTGATCATAACCCCATCATTCTCTCTGTGCAAACAGAAATGCCCATCACTTCTGGCAGGAGGAAAGTCACAGCCAAAACAATTACAGGGCCCAAATACCTCGATCCTGAAAGGTGTGTTTATGCAGCTCAGGCAATTCCATGGGATGTCCTTGAGGAATGCGACCCTGAACTCGGAATTGATCTAATGACAAATGGATAGCCACTATCTCTCTCTATGCTGCCACAAAGAAGCTAACCATTACAGAGCATTCAAGGGCCTGGTGGAGTCCAAAAGTCTCTGAAAGCTTCCACGTCAAACAGAACATGCACAAGCCGTGGAAAAACTCCGGCTCACCCTCGGACAGAACTGCATTCTCCCGAGCTAGGGCTCTTTTTATTAGGAACAAGAGGGAGGCAATAAAACTTCACCTAGAGGCTACCATAAATAAAGGGAAGCCCTTCCATAGAAGCAAATCAGAGGACGCCATCGACTCACTCAATCTGAGCAGTTGGCTAGACCACATAATTAGGTTTGCGGCTCAGCCAGAATCCACTACACCAATGGAATTCCCAATCAATCCGATTTCAACAGACCCCTTAAATTCAGTTCAACTCACCAAATATCAACTGATTGATGCAATAAATAGTTTAGCACCTACGGCAGCATCCGGCGCCGATGGGATTCCTTATTTTATGCTGAAATGATTGTTGTTGATCCCATTCAGTCGTTATTCAACAAAATCCTTCAAAAATTCTTCCCTCCTATGTAGCATGTCTATCTAGTAAGACCGCTGGCAAAAATACGCTCTGCTTCTCAGCCCAGTCACTTCCGTCCTATTTCTTCTGCATCAAGCCTATTAAAGATATTTGAGAAATCTCTTCTGAAAAGGTTAACCACCCAAATAATGTCACATCAGCCACCGCAGATCCACTATGCCACCCGGTCAAGATCCACCGCTACAAATCTAGTCACCACCACTACCAAGATCCTCGAGGCATTTGAGCACGGTTCGAAAATCACTGTTACTTATATCGACGTCCAGGCAGCATTTGATTCCGTATCCGTTCACGCATTGGTAAGACTATTACGTGAGTATTACCTCATTGGCGGAGACGTGCTCTGGTTCATTCAGACAATGCTTCAGAACAGGCCTATTATTGTTCGCGACGCCAATCGGCGCTACACCAGAACTATTACAGCTGGAGTCCCACAAGGTGGGGTCCTCTCTGGTATTTTGTTCTCAGCTGTTCTTCTGCCTTTCATGACGGGCCGAACTGATATTATCACCTTCGCTGATGATATAAAGCTGTTCACTGCTATCAACCCCGGAGACACTGCTGACTACACAAATGTCTTAATCGTACAGAAAATCCAGAACGTCGAGGCCTTCCTCTCCGGTTTCGGCCTTCACATCAATCCTGAGAAGTCGAAACAGTTGACTTTTTCGCTCAACCGGAACCCAACAATGGTGCAACCCAATATAACAGGATCCGCGATTTCTGTTGTTCAGCAACACACCGATCTGGGCGTTATTTTTGATCAGAAGCTCTCCTTTCTACCACACATAGACCACCTGCAAAAAAAATTCTGTCGACTCCGGTGGATGCTTAAGCAACAACTTATGCATGTCCATGACCAGGCCGTTGGGTGCAGGTATATTAAGACATGTGTCTATCCGGTCATTCTTTATGGAGCAGAAGTCTGGACCTCAACTGCCGCAAAGCATCTGAGACGGATTTTTGCAGGCGAATTTTGGCTTTTGAAGTGGGCCATATGGAAATTTCGGCTTCCCCCTGCACCAAGGACCACCCAGATGGCAGCAGCTCTAAACATCAGACGTCTTCCTGCCGTTATCCATGAGAGAAGACTCATCTTTGCTGTAAAAAAATGATGGTTGGCATTGTTTCGGACCCAGACTTCTGGGCTAACTGCGGTTGGAGGATCCTAATCCCAAGCCTTCGGGCCAGGCCAGTCCAGTCCTTCAGGCCACCCCAAACCGGTTAAAGTTATCCGATCGATTCTTACCCGTGCAAATGCTGCAGTACATATACTCCTTGGATGGCGACCTCTACAAGTTCGCATTGGATAAAAAATACAGGCAGAACTTACTCCATCCACTTCCTTCTCAGGACCACGAGCCGACCGGGCTAGCCGAGTGGGTAAAGTACCTGCCCGGCAACCCAAAGGTCGCGGGTTCGATTCCCGCCTCGGGCTTGGATCAAAGTACTGCAAAAACCTTGGGAGGTGCAATATGGCCACAGAAGCCGATGCGCCAACAACTACCAAATCAATCAATCAAAAAAAAAAAAATCAGGACCACGTCACAGGACATTAGAACCTGCTCCCAAGGACCTGTCCATCACTCCCATGGATCCCTCACTACATTGTTCCAACTTTCTGCTCCTGCTTAGATGACTCCAGCACTGTAAAAGGACTGCTCCCTGGAGAATAATTTAACATGATAACATGCTGTTGTGTGTATATATGTTCATATGTAAATTTTTCATTTGCTTTCCTACACTTGTATAATTAGAAATAATATTTTTTTTTCCTCCTATCTCATCCTTGTTTATTGCATTGTATTAGCCTTTACTGTAAACCCCTGGCTTGTAGCCGTGAAGGGTATTGTGTACGGCATGTGCGTTTTGTATGCAATAAAGAGTTCTTCTATAATACAAAAAGAAAAGAAGAAAAAAAACCGGGGGGGACAAAATAATGAAGAAGAGGGTATTCTGGATGGCCCTCTTATAATTTAATTTAGAAGAGGGCTCAATTACAAAACAATGTGAAAGCCAATTAAAAAGAAATTTGAAAGCCAATTACCAAGAAATTTAGTTGCGCCCCTTACAGCACGAATGTCCGAATTGTGCGAAATATCACCAAAATGGAAACGTGCACTACCAACAATACGAGACCAATTGAACTAAAAATAATAAATAATTAAATAAAATAGACTAACCATTATGCCCGATCTCAGCAGAGGACCAAAAGGCCAATAATGGTATATATATATATACAGTGTATAGAAATCATGGGATACCTACCTAGTAACGGATAGGCTCATCTTCCGCCCGGATAAGGAAGGTGTCGCCTCGCCTTGTGTCCACTTATCCTTCCCGGATAAGTGGACACAAGGCGAGGCATTGAGTCCATTTGTTCACGAAAGAGTTCCGCAGATACTTCCATCCATGATTCCGGCACCGCTGTCCATAATTCCGTCGCATTCGTGGGTGGAGGATCCAAAGCTCAAACTGACTCTTCCGCAGCATCCCACAGATGCTCCGCATGGTTCATGTCCGATGAACGGGGAGGCCATTCCATTGTGATAAAATCTGCAGAATGCTCTTCGAACCATGTTCTAGTCACCACGGCTCTGTGGGGAGGCACATTGTCCTGCTGGAAGAGTCCATTGTCCCATGGATGCACGATGACAATAAAGGGATTCAGACGGTCTGCAAAGATGGACACTTAACCTGGACTGTTTAGAGATGCGTCTAGACGTACCAGAGGTCCCAACGTGTGCCAGTTTAACACGCCCCAGACCATTACCGACCATGCACCTGCCTGAACAGTTCCTTGTTGACGTGACGGGTATATAGCTTCGTGTGGTTTTCGCCAGATACGCATCTTCCCCTTAGATCGAAATAACTGGAAACGGGACTCATCGGATCAAGGGACCCGTCTGCAATCATCCAAGGTCCAGTGCCGATGTTCTTTCGCCCAGTTCAGGCGTAGAGTCCTGTGGTATTGTGTTAGCAGAGGGATTCTGGTGGGTCGGCGGCTCCCATAACCTATTGCGGCTAATGATCGCCTGATGGTCTGGTGGAGACGTTTCTGGCACCTCTCTCGATGAAGTCGGCGGTGATTTGTGCCACTGTCGCTCTCCGGTTGGCTGAAACAATGCGAGACAGACGTCGAAGGCCACGTTCATCCACTACCTTTCTCCGCCCACAGCGCTGTCCATAATGACATTTTATTCCGGAAATAGCGTATTCCCGATACACTCTTGATAGCCTCAAATGGGGATAGTGCAATTTCTGTACCACTTCCGCGATAGAGTGACCCGTGCGTTGGGGACCCACTATCATCCCTCTTTCAAAGTCGGTCAACTTACTATATTTATCCATACTGACATCGAATTACCGTCTACGTGAATGCAGTGATGTAGTGTACCTCTATATCATGCCAAGCGGTGGGTTCGTCCACTAGCGAGAGGAGTGACAGTGTCGCGTTGCCCAGGAATCAGGGACATTATTATTATTATTTTTTAGGGTTGCCCGTAATTAAATACATTAACCCGTATTTGTGTCTGTGAATTGCGTATGTTCTATGGTTGATTTGCCTGTTTTGCTGGACGAAAAAACCCCAGTTACTGGGGCGAAAAACCTTGCTATCTACGCCTGAGACCAACTAACTCAGCCACGGAGTGAAAAAAGCCCATTAAAGTTCCTCGCGTCATCGACGGGATTCGAACCCAGGCCTTATGGGGAGGACGGTGACGATACCACTGTGCTACAAGCGCAGACAGGAATCAGGGACATGTGTGTGTATACTGTGTCGGGGTGGTACCTAGGCATATGCCCATCTCCACCTAAAACATTTTAATAACAGAAAAACTGTAAAGTGGGCCTGAATTATAGCTAAGAAATAGAATATTCAAAAGAAGAAAATTTTGAGATGGATATAATTTTGAATAGTAATCTAAAATTAATAACTAATTTTAGTATAGGAAAGGCTAAAGTTGTATTATAGAAGTGTTTGTGTGTCTAGTGTGTTGTTAATGTCAGGTCACTTTGCCATCAAGAAGCAGCTGTCGTCTACAGCTGCTAACTGATGCCCGTCCCCGGCACGTGGAGCCGAACCTGCTCTACTATTGTAATCTTTAGTGCCAAGGCACAATCCCGCACCCAACAGAGAAAGTGCAATACTGTTGGGTGCCAGCATTCGTGGTCTTAGGCCGCCCAAACCCAAGAACCAGGAAAAAAAAAAAAAAAAAAACCACCGTAGTGGTACATGTTGAGGAACCCCAGATCAGACGTATAGCTTCCTGATCTGGAGCTCCCAACCCAGATGCGTTATGCATGGTTCAAATATGCAGCAAACTCGACCTCTGACAAATTTCTTAAGAGTGTCCTTCTGGTAAACACTGCGGATGCGAACCTCTGCAAGGCCTGAAAACTGGAAGCATCTCTTAGGAGAATCTGCACATTATCCTCAGTGATGTTTGTAAGTTCTTTAAAAAGTTGGTTCCGCACAGTTCCGTATAAAGGACAAAGAAATAAAATGTATATTTTATTTCTTTGTCCTTTCTACGGAACAAATAAAATAAAATATTACAGTGTATATGTGTTTATATACACTGTCCTTTCAGTGTATATAAACACATATTACTTCATATCTCTTCTGAACGTTTCGCAGACTCCAGTTTGGGAAACGCTGTTCTAGAATAACTCACAGATAATGATTTACTCTTTTTTCCAAAAATAAATGATTTTTAATTTAATGGTAAAATAAGTCTGTGCGGTAGCACAGTGGTATCGTCACCACCCTCCCCACACCGAGTGGAAAAGGCCCGAGTTCGAATCTTGTCAATGACGTGAGGAACTTTAATGGGCTTTTTTCACTCCGTAACTGAATTAGTCGGCCTCAGGCATAGATAGCAAAGTTCCCCTTCCCCAGAAGCTGGGATTTTTTCGTCCAGCAAAACAGGCAAATCGACCAGAGAACACGTGCAATTTACAGACAAAATAAATATATGGGTAGATGTAATCATTTACAGGGGACCCTAATACGGAAAATAAACTGTCAACAAGTATCATTTCAGAAGGCGAGATTATGTAGTTTTAAAGCAAAGCAACATATAATGATGCTGTGTTTGCATACCTAGTGTTCGAATTACATGAGAGCACATAATAAAGGAATCTGTTGTTTTGTTTTACTCTGAAATGAAGTAAAATTTGGCTTCATTTTTTTTATTTTTCTGTTTTAAGAAGAAACTAAAGCGTAATTTCGTCACAATTCCATTACATAGGCTCAAAAAAAAAAAAAAAAATTCTTTTCCTTTTCTACAGTAACCTCAGATTATAGCGCGAATCTGTTTCTCTGTCTAGACAAGATCAAATTCTTTTGCTTGATGTTCCCTTATGCTCTTCTTCAGTATGAAAGGAAGGACGATGCCGAGGTTCTTGTTACATTATCTGTTTTTTTATCTCCGTGAACACAGGAATATACACAAAAATAAAAAAAGGTCAATATATATAAAATATTTTTCATTACTCCTTACAACATTCTCATCTTGCAATAAACGCGACAATCAAACGTTCAACAGTCCATGAACAATGCTGACTCCTTAGAAGTGCCCGATGAAAGGAGTCGTTGATTCTTAAAAACGAAATAGGGTGGCAGAAAAGAAGTTGTAAAAAATTCGGAAAATAAACTGTCAACAAGTATTATTTCAGAAGGCGAGATTACGTAGTTTTAAAGCAAAGCACCATATAATGATGATGTGTTTGCATACCTAGTGTTCGAATTACATGACAAAAATACAGTCGTTTTTTTGTAAATTGCGACAGATATGACACTCTCTTTGACGCTATGTGCCTGGCTGGTTGTTGTTGTTACTGGAGGTTTTACGGCGCAACGGCAGCTAAGCGCCAAACAATAGCAGAAAATAACAGGTGTCATCAAAAGTAAGATATATGCATTATGCAGAATTTAGCACTGTATTCTGTGATAGGGGATGTGGACTCGCCCGTTGGCTTGTGTATATGTGCTAATATAGTGCTCCTAATATTGTTATAGGTTTCACCGTGATTCCTGCAGGGATTAGTAAGAAATTTGTGGTTTTCTGAACGTTATTGAAAACAAACATCGTGACGTAGACTACAATGGAAAGTGTCTTCCATATGTTTACGTAGGGTAGCTATTATTAGACTGTTTGTAATGGCTGACAGTTTTGAATAAATATTATTTCAAACATAGGGTTGTTACAAACCCCTGATTGTACAGTAGGAAAAAAAAAATATAGAAGACTACGGAGAGAATAATTTTCTCTTTCTTGTCGTATACTGGATTCCAAAATAGGTTTACCCATTGAGAAGCTATCAGCGAACGCTGTAAATATTATTTTTAATTATGTTTATTAGGTTGAAAATTATGGCTGCCATAGCGTCTTCACTCAAAAAGAGTTGGAGGGAAAATTGAATGTCGCCAGTTTGGAACACAGCGCCTCCTAGGATTTAATTGTTTTTCAGCTTAGAAATAAAAATCCGAAAAAATAAAAAAATAAATAAAAAATTAACAATCTTAAAAAATTTAGACGAATAATAAGAAAACAATGGATTCCGATGATTTAGTTAACTTGGTGAACAATTTTCCACCATTACCTTCAACAAGTTGTTGAAGGTAGAGTTGAGGACACAGATTGTTCCTCAGAATTGGGTGTTAGGGTGGAGTTGCCCAGATTGGAACCCAGTGATAGTCCAGTGGTCGCGAACATGATTTCAACTAAGTCTCAAGATTCCCTGGATGCTACAACAGCCAGAGACTCTGTAGATACACTAGACCAATCTCAATCATCGCAATATCTTGGATCATATACAGACCAGGTTTTTTCATTGCATTCACATTTGTTTGAGGTTATTTCTGACGGTGGTAGATTGACCAAGACGGTTACCACGGACATTCAAACAACTTGGACAGCAATGGAGCAATTATTGACCAAAGTTATCATGGAGAATGAGCGGCTAAAGGCCAAACTTGAGGAAAGAGAATACCAACTTAGCAAGGTACAAGAAACTCTTGGTGGACCTTCAGTGTCTTTGCCAACTACTTTGGCTGCTTCTAATTTGTCATACGCACAAGCGGCAAAAATCTACACTCCATCACATGTTGCTACGCCAAGGACTGGATCAGTGAAGCCTGTGCCAGAGCAACACATTATACTTATTAAGGCTCAGGAAGGCAGCGCCTTTTCTACCAGCGAAGAGGTTAGGCAGGAGGTTAAAACCAAACTGGCGTCGGACATCAAGGATGTAAAAATCAAATACATAAGAAAGATTCGATCTAATGGGATACTTATTGAGACTGCAACTTCGCAGGATCTTGATAAGATAAGAAAGTGTTCAAAATTGCAGGATTGTGGTCTCAAATCTGAGACACCCAAGAAACTATGACCCGCAATTGTTATGTATGACATACACAAGGAGGTTAAAATTGAAGGTATATTAGATGATTTATTTCACCAAAATCTGAAGGATTATCGATTTACCTCAGAGGAGGTACAGGCGCAAGTAAAACCTAGGTTTTCAACACGTCCCAAACCAAATCGGTCAACGGTAAATTGGATATTCGAGGTTTCCAGTGATATTAGGAAAGCTTTGCTTTCAACTGAGAGAGTTTACATAGGGTGGACATTGCACACTGTTAAGGACTATACTATAGTACCACGTTGCTTTAAATGCCTTAGCTACGGCCATTCAGTTACGACGTGTACTCAAGAAGCTCAAACATGTGGTCACTGCGGTTGTTCAGGTCATAATATTGCAGATGGCCAGGATAAAGCCAAACCCCCAGAATGCCCGAACTGTAAGCGGAGAAAAAAAGAACTATGCTCATTCATACAAAGATGCTAAATGCCAAGAATATTTAAAGGCGCTGGAAATTATCAGTTCTAAAACAAGTTATGAATAATACACCTCCAATCAGTTCCAACACAAGCAGTACAAATTTAAAACCATTAAATTTTCTCCAACTTAACTGTCAACGTGCGATTGCAGTTATGCATGACCTCACCACAACTGTTCTTGATCACTCTATTCATATCATGGCCCTACAGGAACCTTACTCCTATAAGGGATTAGTAAAAGGTTTACCTATGCGATTTAGAGTCTTACAATCTGACCCAGATATTACTGGTACTGGCAGAAATGCAATAAGGAGAATTTGGGCAGCTATTGTCATTGCTGACCCTAATTTAACTGATACTCGGATTTCAAGTCTTTGCTCTGCACACGCAGTCTGTGCCTGCATTGAAGGCTGGTTCAGGAAGTTTTATCTTATCTCGATTTATTGTCAATGTGCCCAACATAATGACTCTATTCAACCATTTGTGAACTATATTGATTCCGCCGTGAGAGCTTTACAGAATGAGCAAATATTCCTGTTAATGGATGCTAATGCACATTCGACATTGTGGAATGCTCAACAAACAAATGAAAAAGGGGAAACTTATAAAGGAAGTAATTATGACACATCGTCCAAAAATTCTTAACACACATGGACATCCACCGACTTTTGTTATCAAACGTGGACAATCATTTATAGATGTCTCCTTGGCAACACTGCCTTTGGCCCAAAGGATCTCGGATTGGCAGGTTAAAACTGATTGGGTAACAAGTGACCATAATGTTATCAAGTTTACTATGACAGATATTGTTTCTCGTTCTAGATCGGATCCTTTTGATATGCCTCGTTTTCACACTAGGTCTGCAAAGTGGCAGGTCTTTGACAATGTAATAAAAGAAATGTTTACTCCTGAGCAGATGGGTATTATGGAATCTCTTCCTTTGGATAATCAGGTTGAATTTATACAGAACACTATTATACAGGCTTGTGAAGCCTCAATGAAATTTAGAAAGCGCAAACCATATCACGTTCCTTAGTGGTCTTCTACATTAACTGATTTAAAACGGCTTACTAGAAGGACTAGACGTGAATTCCAGAGGGCGAAGAGAAATCCATCGCGTACGGTACTTGAATTGACGGTTTTACAAAGTAGATACAAACAAGCAAGACGAAATTATCATAATGAGATTCGCAAACAAAAAAGGACTTCTTGAGAGAGTTTAATTAGCACCCAGGGAAATAGTGATCCCTGGGGACTTATTTACAAGCTTGTGACCAAAAAGATTCCACCAGGGGAGATTTTCACTTCTGTCACAACAGCAGAAGGTCAAAGTACCCTATCTTGGTCTTCTACTATAGATAGAACATTAGATGTAATTATACATCAAGATTCTGATACTATTATGTCACCGGAACAAATTGACATCGTACATTTAAATTCTAATTACACAGGATTGACTGAAGAACCTCCATTCTCTGGAAGAGGTCGAATGTGCAATAACATCCATGCGCTCATACCCCTGGGTATGATAAAATTGAAGTAGACGTTGTTAAAAGAGTCTGGAAAATTGTACCAGCTTCAATATTAATTTTGTTTAATTCAGCCTACAAAGTGGTGAATTCCCTAGAGTGTGGAAAAGAGCTTTGCTCAAAATATTGCTTAAGAATCCCAAAAAACCGGCTGAGGATCCATCATCATATAGGCCTATAGCCCTTCTCCCAGTTCTGGCAAAGGCGCTAGAGAAGGTTGTTGCCAGTAGATTAATTGCAGCATATGCCGACAAAATACTTGCTTCTGGAGACCAGTATGGGTTTACCAAAGGACAAGGGACAGAAGATGCATTAGTTAGACTTCTAGATATTCAGGCTGATACAGATTCCAAGTATTTGCTCGGCCTCTTTGTGGAGTTCAAAGGGGCCTTTGACACCCTTTGGTGGCAAAGTGCCCTGGCGAGGTTCCAGGAGGCCGAAGTGTCCATAAATATATATAAGCTTTTAAAGAGCTATTTTTCTGATCGTACCATTTCTGTCAAATCTGGACTGGAGGAGGTCTCTCGCAGAGTTACAAGAGGATATCCACAGGGGTCAATACTTGGTCCCTTGTGCTGGAATCTGGTTTTTGATTCCTGGTTGGTTAAGAGTTTTGCGGCTATTCATATGATCGCATACGCTGACGATATTACAATATTAATCCAGGGTAATTCTAGGAAAAGCCTTGAAGAATCAGCAAATGCTGTGCTGTTAGAACTCTCCAACTGGTCTTCAATACATAAATTGCAGGTTTCTATTGCAAAAACGGCTCAGATGTTGCTTAAGGGAAAGCTTGACCATGGAAGACCTCCAGTTATTAAATATAGGGAACAAACCATTAAGTACTTATCGAAGACCAAATACCTAGGCATTTATATTGATGATGCTCTCAGTTTCCTACCACATGTTCAGTATGTGAAAGAAAAGGCTAAATTGTTCCTGAGCCAAATTAAACAGATAACAAGACAAGACTGGGGTCTTAGAGGTCAAACCTTACGACTTCACTATAATTGTGTGTTTTTGTCGATAATTTCTTATGGAGCTGGTGCATGGGGCTTTAGAGCTAATAAAGTTGCTGTAGTAAAGCAACTGTTACAAGCACAGAGGGCTGCCCTCCTGACCATGTCAAGAGCTTGTCGAACTACCTCCACCATGGCTCTTCAGGTTTTGCTTGGGAAACTACCTGTCCATTTTGAAGTTCAGTACCGCTACCTTAAGTATCACCTTTTGAAGAAAATACCATTGACCTATGATAACATTCAATTAGATCTAAGTGCTCCCATTAAGACTGAGAAGACAAGATTAAGGCAAATTTTTATTGCAAACTGGCAGCAGGAGTGGTCTTCATCTGATATTGGTGCAGTCACAAGGGACTTTCTGCCTGTAGCAAGTGAAATTAAAAAGGAGGAGTTAAAGTGGTTTTCGCAGGGCTTATATGGTATGTTTATATTAACTAGCTACAGAAGTATAAATACTAAACTTCACAAACTGGGACTTTCACCAACAACATCTTGTTTGTGTTGCCAGGAAGAAACTGTTAACCATATTCTTCATCAATGTCATTATTATAACGATCTTCGACGTGACCTACTTAGTGTAGTTCCTAACTTGGACTCCAGCAACAATAAAATTCTGGTTGAGTCTCAGACAGCTTTTAATGCTATCAATGTGTTTGCTTCTCGTGCATTTAAAAGAAGAACCGAAATTAGGTCCTAGTTTTACTGTTCCTGCAATTTCTTGGATCCTTTATTGGATTAGGAAAGAAATATCTCTCATTTTTGATTGGATTCTATATTTGCAACTGATTAGTATCATTAAGTGCTACACTATACTTTTCTGGATTTTATAATAGACTTGTTCTTGATGTGGAACTGTTTTCAGCAGAATAGGTATTTACTGTATAAGGAATTTTGCTCTACTCATCGAGATACTATTTGGCCTTTAGCGTTTCATAGTTTTTGGAATTAATATTTCTTTGTGAGTGAATACCACTGTGACATTTCATATTACAGACTTTTCCTAGTAACTCTGTTATTAACTATCTTGAATGATTATCTTAGACTTTCTGGGCTCTCTTAGAGCTTGTATTTAGGCAAGAACTTTTTAAAACATAATTTTGAACCCTGCCTAATGTGATCTCATCTAGGATTTGGACATGTATATTACTTTTGCGTTAACCCTGAAACATTTTATTTATTGGGCCAGGTTATGGCATTACCCTGGCATTACATTGGACGAATCTGTACATAGTGTATATTCTGCTGTGTACCTGAAGAATAGGATATTGCACATAGTGTCTTTCTGTGGAACTTTTCAGAATTCGTGGAATTTGCTTTCACTGTGTTTTTTGTTAGAAGATCAATTATTTTTTCAACAACTGAAGATGTTCTGCCTACAAGGGGTTAGGCAAACTGTAAATTAAGATGTTTTGCTGATCTTAGTTCCTAGGATGGGATTTTCCATGAGATAGGTCTCCATGGTTAGAGAAGTTAGTCCACTTCTTCCTACTTTATTCTTGCTTTACTTCTTCTCACTTCTAACTATTGGAGAGTCCCTCTGTTGATTCTCCTCTATTCTATCCATTTACCTCCCCAGATCCCAAACTTCTCCCTCTGTATTCCTCTTTTTCCACTTCATTCTCTTTTTCGGGCACTCTCAGGTGTTATGCCCTGGGCTTGCCCAGCAGGAGATAATTGATCCTGGCCGCCTCCACGTGGCGGGGATGGGGGGTGAGACGTAGTGACCAGGTGTTACTGCTTCTTACCTGCTAAGAGCCAGGCACCGGCCGATAACATAACAACAGAACACATCATAACACTTACACGTCCAACACACTACATACAATTGGCCGGTTTTGGCATAAGCTTCAACACGGCCATATTCAGATGTGATCGAACTTTCCAATGTGAAGTGGTTTTTCCGTCAAAACAATGCAAGGCCCCCATACGACTAATATTGTGCTGGCAGTGATCATTGCCATAGGTGCAGAGGTTCTAACACAGCCCCCTTATTTACCAGACTTAGCCTCGTATGATTTCTTCCTGTTTCCACGTCTGAAGAAAGCTCTTGAAAGGCTAGCGTATCGCGTCCGACAGAACGATGCTCGCAGAGCAACAACGGAAGACTTTCACAGTCTTTCGAAAAATGGCTTGCAATAAGCATTTAATGAGTGGGTACGACAGTGGCGAAAGTGTGTTAGAAAAAGATAGAAAAAGAAATTGAGTTATTTTTCTCTGCTGAAGTCTCGTACGAATCTTAGCCAGTGTGGCCACTTGGTGTAGTGAACGTAGCATATATAGCGTACCGTTCTGTGTGGCCTCGGCTTAACTCAGCCACGTGTGAAGGAGGCCCATAAAAATTTCTCATGTCATCGACGGGACTAGAACTCAGGTCTTTTCCACCTGGTGTGGGGAGGACAGCGATGCAACCTACTGTGCTTTCCCCACGAGATAATATGGCTTTTATACAGGCAAGTCCTACGAAAATGCAACTATGGACCGTGTTTTCATGTTGAATCTTCTAGTTCTAAGTACGAGTTTGGTATATTTGTTGACTTCGAAGGCGCTTTTGATTCCTTCTAGTGGCAGAGCGCCCTCGAACGTCTTAGAACTGCTGGTTGCTCTATGCAGTTATTCAAAATCGTCAGAATTTATTTTCAGGACAAGATAATGATTCTGAAATCTAAATTCTAGCATGTTACCCGTGCTATTTCTAGAGAATACCTCCAGGGATCTATCCTGGTACCGTTCATTTGAAATACTGTTTTGAATGAATGGTTGTGTCGTACCTTCTCTAAGACCTATGTCATCGCCTACGCAGATGATTTGACAATTTTCATCAGCGGTTCATCCAGATCTGCTTAGGAAGTTCAGGTAATGATGTCTTCAGGTAATGATGTCTTCAGTGATGGATGTAACAGGATGTAACTAAATAAATTAAGTATTAGCTCGACAAAAAACAAAGATTGTAATTTTTAAGAATAGACTAAACTACAACAGACTTCCTCAGATAAAAATCAACTGCCTCCAGCTACCTCTTGTTCCGAAGATTAAATATTTTTGCATTCTAACTGATGACTTTATAAATTTCCATTCACACCTTCATCATCTCACTACTAAAGTTAACACATTTACTGCTGCCTCAATCAGGATATCTAAACTTGACTGGGGCCTGTCTAAAAAACCTTCAGCACTTTACTATCACGCTGTTTTCGTTTCTCTGGTTTCCTATGCTGCTGGCAGCTTGTTCCACAGAGTTATTAACAAAAAAATTTCGATGTATGGTTCTATCTCCCTAAAGCGAATTTCTTAAACAATTTCATGGGACTTCCAGCTTTCTGTTGCTATAAGGATCTTTTTATGTTCTGCTGGGCGGCAATAAGGTCTATAATCGTTTACCAACATTTTGGATGTGGATGCCAATATAAATGATGTCAAAACTACCCTATCCGAACCATAAAACAACAAAATGACTACACTTATGGATGACAACCACCACCTTGGTTTTCCTTCATCCTGCTGTTTTAAAAGTCAGTATTTTGCGGGCCCTTTTGGGGAAATTTTTTTTATATTTACATATATACATATACATTATTGTTATTTTTCAATTTTATTATTATTATTGGTCTTATATTATTTCTCCTTGATTGGGGGTTCCATACCGTGACGGGTATTGCTACTAAGTACACAGGATGATTGTTATGACCGAGTGTTACTGTTGACCGAGGATCTCTCTATTATTCTACAGCTGTCCAGGATTGCAACTTTCTGGAGTTCCTTGTAGGTGTTCTCTGGATGACCTATTGCTGCTAGGCTGTTATGTAGTGTCTTTGGCACTATACCGGTCGTTGACACGATGATTGGGATGGTCGTTACTTGTTGCATATGCCACATCTCTTTGATCTTCTGTCTTAGGTTCTGTCTTAGATAGGTAGCCTTTTCTTCCTTGTCGACAAGAGTTGTGTACGATTTTTTTTTGTGGGATTGTCTTGTCCGTTATTATGGCGCGGTCCCAGTACAGCTTGTGGGTTGGAGCCTCTAGTACTACCTGGGGTTCGTACTTGTAATACGATACACTTTCTTTGATCAACTGTTATTTCCTTGCTAGCTTTTGATGTATTATCCTGGCTACTTGGTCATGTCAACGAGTGTATTGTTTGGGTGATCACCTTGCATCCCGCCGTGATGTGCTGGATCGTTACTGAGGCAAGGTGGCATCATCCACATGTGTAATCTGACACTCCGGGCGCCTTGGTGATGTATTACTTTCTTGTATTGATTACCTGGTCTTGAATGGCGAGCGTATATCCATCAGTCTCGGGAAAGAGCGTCCTACTCGTGAGACATGCGCTGGAAGCCATTTTATATATGTGATCTTGATGGTGGTAGTGTCTGCCATTGTCTTCTTTGCTCATCTTTCTAGCTTCGTTTCTGACGTCTAGGCTGGAGGGGACTCCTCACTTAGGTTGAGTGGGGTATGCTGCTTGTCTACCTTCCTTATGTTCTGGCAGAATCCTTCAGGTTAGCTTTCGCTGTTTTCTGGTACTGTATGAGGTCTATCAGACCCTTCCTCCCTCTTTTCGAACTATTGTCGATCTCTGCACGGCTGCCTTTGGGTCGTGTTGGCGGCTCTTGGCCATCACTATCATTCTCATAATATCCTCCGGCTCGGTGTTAGTCTAATCTATGATCCCGAAGGAGTATGTTAGCACTGGGGCTGCATAGGTCTTCATGGCTTTAATTGTGTTCCTTCCGTTCAGCTTTGTTTTCAGCAGGCTTTTGAGTCCCTGATGGTATTTTTCGGTCAGGTACGTCTTGATTTCCTTGTGCTATAGCCTGCATCATCCCCAGGTATTTGTAGCTCTCTCCCTCTGTCATGGCTTCCATCTCTTTTACTAGTCTGTAGCTGGTAGTTTCGGTCGACTAATTTCCCTGATGAAATCTGTGGGTCTTGCATTTGTCAAGACCAAATTCCATCCAGATATCATTGCTGAATTCTTCTGTGATCCGGAGTAATTGCTGGAGTTGCTTCTCGGCAGAGCTTGATGTCATCCATGTACGTCAGGTGGGTGAGGGTGTGTAGGTTTTTCCTTCCTTCTTTGAGGTTGTATCTATACTTTCTTCTGTTGAGCATGGTGGATAGCGGGTTATTATTATTATTATTATTTTATTTATTTATTTATTTATTTTTTTTGCTGGCCAAGTGAAATATTGCTGGTGCCCAGGTGTCTGGGCTCTCTGGGGTACGGGCTGCTGGCATCTGCTCGTCTTGCACTATCAGTGGATGCAGGGTTTTTTATATTTTATTTCTTTAATAAATATCCCAAACTCGCTTTGGGCTTTCAGTACGGGACAGTCGGAGTCCACACGGTTCATGAGTAGTTGTGGCTTACCTCCTCGTGGTGTAGACGAGCACTGCGCAGGCTTTCCAGGTGATCGCTTCCCGGTAACAAGGTGGCCAGAAACAACTACACGACACACACACACTGCACAGCACAGCACAACACAACACAACACAACACAACACAACACAACACAACACAACCCCTGGCTTAGTGCCGTGAAGGGTTTGTAAAAGTAGGGTACCTGCACGTACCTAGGAATTTTACAATAAAGATACTATACATGTCTACATGATTGACTGACTGATAGAAAGCGCAGCGTAAGACCATCCACTTCTGCGCGGAATGAAAAAATATTTTCAGTAGTGCAAGAGGATTTTTAACAAAGTACCAAGAAATCCATTAGAGCGCACGTAATACTCAGATTATTATTGATTTACTATTCTGAAAACAGAACTAAAGTGGAAACCATGGTAACAGTACTATGTTATCTAAGGTATTGTACTCGAAGGATGGAGTTTGTTAAAATCACGCTTGGATGGCTGGAGTAAAAAGTGTAAATTGTAAAATGTGTTTGGGGTCAAACGGCAGCAGGGGTTTACCCCATCTCCGCGTAGTTTACATTGCCGTGTGATATAGTGTAAGTAAGTGTTTTCAGTGTCTAACGGCACCAGGAGTTTCCCCCATCTCCGCGTTGCTTTTATTGTGGGTGTACCAGTTCACTGGGGAGGCCAGAGATTTAAAAGTGTATGGATTATGGAAGTGTGGTGTTTTGTACCGTTGTTCCTCTGGCCATTTAGCCGCTGGACCTCTTCTGAGGCCCAACGTTGCCCCACTTATGCCCCGTGGAGGCAGACCAGGTACCCGATAGTCTTTAGTTCACTCTGGCAGGTGCTGCCACCTAATTTCCTGAGATTTCAGTGGCTAGGACCTAAAAAAAAAAAAAAAAAAGTTTTTTTTTTTTTTTTTTTTTTTGCACATATAGGTATAGATATATGTGTGATATCTCTCGATTGCGTAGGGTGATGTCGCTTGAATAACGATAGACCGAAATATGGGCGTAAGTTAATTTGGATTCATTGAATTTATGTGTGTGGGGGAATTCGCTTGTGTAAAGATAAAGGGGGGGGGGAGAATGAAGACTGGGGAGTTAAAGGAGGAAGGATAAGGCCAATAGAGTAGGAGGCCTCAATTTGGTGTCAGCAGGGCATGCCCATGCCCTGCCAGCAGGAAGAATGGGGGTGGCGTGGAGGGGAGGAAACAGTATGACCGTCTCCACCCCCCTGCCGGGGTGGGATAGAAAGGGCCGGACAAGGCACAGGTCGCCAATATGGCATGTGTGCAGCCTGGCTGCAGAGTGATGGCTAGGCTAGCAGGTTCAGGACAGCATCACAACACTGGCCCCACCAGGAGGTACATCCAGGGACAAGGTCTCTACTGACTTGTTCACAGATCGGTTGAATGCCGGCGTCGGTCATGGGATCAAGGTCTCATCCAGTTTGGTCGTGGTCATGGTCCTGCATCAGGCCTGGGGAGGTTGGGTCATTGCCCTTAGCCGGGTAAACAGCTCATGTGATATAGTATGGGTGTAAAGGCAAGAGATTTAAAAGTGTATGGATATTGTAGTGTGTAATGACATGTACCGTTGTTCTTCTGGCCATTTAGTTGCCAGCCCTCTGCTGAGGCCCGATGTTGCCGGCCATTCGCCCAGTGAAAGCAGACCAGGTACACCAGTATTTTAAATAAGTACTCCCGCAGGTCCTGCCACCTAGTTTCCTGAAATTTCAGTGGCTAGGACTTAAAAAAAAATCGAGATGTGATCGCGTGAGGGTAGCGCTAGAATAGAGGGGTCGAAAATTGTTTGTGGGTGAATGTAATTTGGCTGTAATTAAATTTAGATGTGTGGGGTTTTCGCTTACATGCAGGTAGAGTGGAGGGGGAGACTGAAGGCTGGGGGCGATAGACAGAAGAATGGAGTCGATAGGGAGGGTGACTCCAATATTCGGTGGGGCATGTTCATGCCCCACCAGAAGGGAAAGTGTGGGTGGCGAGAAGGGGGAGACAGAAAGACTGTCACTCCCCCCGCCAGGAGAAAAAAAAACTGTGATAGGCAGGGGCACCGGCTCAGATCGCCCATAAGGCTAGTGTGCAGAGAGGCTCTGCAGTTTCTTCAGTCAGTGGAATGTCATTTTTGAGACATTGTCCCGTCCGAAGTTTCCAAAAGTCCAATTTATTTTGTAGCCATTCATGGGTTAGGATTCCGTCCGAGGTTATTTAGTCCAGTCAGTTGGGTGTGTATTTTTGATTTCATTTTGGTCCTTCTGCTATGAGACCGGATATCTGCAGGTTTGATTTGTTCAGGCGGTCCTTATTGGTGTCAAATTGTTGTCAGATTATGGGCAGCTTTGATGGGTACTTGCATTCTCTTCATTGCGTTGGTTGCGGCTGGGAGAAGGTCCGTCTTCTGCTGACGTCCTGAGCGAATTTTGTTAGCGCTTTGTAGCTGTCTTCTTCTTCCAGGATGAGGTGTTCCTGGTTTTGCAGTGTGGATCGAGTTTCAGTGGTGAGCCGGCAGCGTAGACATGATACAGGTGGCAGTGATACATGGGGTGTTCCCATGTTTCTGTTTGGCCCCAGTAGCAGAGAGGAGTGTCACCGAGTCGGAAACCTGATAACTTGCGTCTGAATGCCCCGTGTCCGGTGAGCAGGTATATGACCAGGAATCCTGGAGAGAGAGAGAGAGAGAGCCAGTGTGGGTATTTTGGATATACTATCTGAATTGTCGGCACAAATTTCCGGGTGCTTTCATCTTTGACTGAGTTTTTCCTGCGGGTTTGCCAGGTCTGTTGGAGATGCAGTGCGAGTCGCTTCTTTTCCATTTTAGGGTCATTGGCTAAGTCAATCGTGTAGTTCAGGCAGGTGGCCGTTTTTCCTTTGGTGAGGTGTTGGAGGAGTCCGCGACAAACGATAAAGGGGAAGGCACCCATAAGGACCTGCAGCGCCGTGAGTACTGACCGTCCTGCAGGCTCTGGAGATCATTAGCAGGATATATCTTTGTATCGTATCGAGTTTTCTTTTGTTGACCGCGGTGGTCGCTTTGTGGTACCAGACCCCGGAGGAGTATGAAATGGCTGGCAGGAATACTGTCGTGTAGAAGAGGGCGAGGGTACTTTTCCTCAAGCCCCAGTCCTTGCGGGTGACTCTTGCAAAGTGTGCAGAATAGTTTCTGATTTTATTCCTGATATATATATCAGATGTGGTGTGAAGGATAGATTCCTATCGAGCATGACTCCCAGATGTTTTAATTCCGTCGTGAGTTCGACGGTTTTTTCCTGGACTTTGATTTGGGGAAGCCTCCTAACATTTAGGGTCCCCCAAGTAGGAGTGAGCATGTCTTGGTTGGAGAAATTGTGAGGTTGTTGTTGTCAGCCCAGTCTTGCAGGATAGTGACCGCTCTATTTGCGGAGTTCTCTAATTGTCGTCAGCAAGCATCAGAATAAGATCGTCTGCATATGCCTGGGATGTGACGTTACCACGATTGAGATTTAGGAAGCCGTCTAGAACGACACATTCCACAGAAGAGGGCCCAGAACGGAACCCGTTGGCATTCTCTGTGTATCAATCGTTATACGGAGCAGTATGGAGTAGTGACTGTGACTGACCTGTCTGAGAGGTATGTATTAATGCATTTGTATAGATTTGCTGGCAGGTTAGCCTCCCGGAGCTTGCCGAGGACGCTTGGACACCAGAGGGAATCAAACGCCCCAACAAAATCTATTGTGATGACGAGAAGTACTTTCGGTTGGTTGTGGTTGAAACGTTAACAATATTTTGTAATGCATCCTCGGTGGAGTGTCCTTTTCTGAACCCGAACTGATTTCAGGATTTAAGTACTTTGAGTAGTGGGTTTCTATCCGGTTTCGTAGGTGTTCCATCAGTTTTCTCAGTACGGACAGTAAGGCTATGGGTCGGTAGGACCTAGGGTGGTCCTGCCGCTTTGCTAAATTTTTGAGGATGAGCCGAAGCTTTGCCGTTTTCCAGGTGTGTGGGAAACAGCCTTCTTTTAGGCACTGGTTAAATAAGTTTAGCATTTTTTCTGGGATTGTCTCAACTGCCTTTTTTACGATTTCCGGTTCTATTAAGTCTGCGCCTGGTGATTTCCAATTTCTTAGTGTGGCGGCTGCAATGTCCAGTTCGATCCTGTTGAAGGGATCCTCCTCCTCGGTTGTTGTGTAGGTACTATTTCTTAGGCAGAGCGGATGGCTGGAGTACCGGGGAAACCTCATAAAGCATATTATTTGGTCAGCTGTAGCCATTTTTCACTTCTGTATCGAGTAATTGGGGTCACACGATTCGCAGAAAATCAAGAGGTCCCAAAGTAAAAATATGAAGTGAGGTAAAGACAGAACTTACCTTCGTACATTTTATAAGGTACGATATATTCAGAAAGATGCAGCACTGTGCTTCAAAGTTTTGTTTTTCCTGAAGTTACGATTGCCCAATTGAGCAGGAAATGATCTTTATTGATGGTGCGCCATCACACTTCAGTTTTCCTGTCCAAAGCTGGTTTGACAGTAACTTCCCTAACAAAGGGACTGGAAAACGTGGGATCACAGGGTAGTCAGCATGGAGTGCTGATTTCACCCCGGTGGCTTTTTTCATTTGGGGCTGGGCCAAAGATAAATTTTATCAGAAAACGCCAACTGTAAAAACTGGAGAAAATTATCGGGGAAGTGACTAGCAGTTCTTGCAGACTTTCTTTCACGTTCATATGGAAAATGTCGCAGTCAAATTGAGAAAGGTTGTTGACATTTCCGGTTGCTTAAGTTGATATTTGAACATGTGTAAATGATATAAAATTTCTAGCGAGCACTGCTTCATTAAATCTTTTATTCCGTATACTGTATAATGCATAATGTTCATTATATAGGTTATTGATCTGTTTTCCTAACTGAAATTCGTTTTAGAGTAATGGAGAAATGCATTAACAGACAGCTCATATCCTGAGCTGTCTGTTAACAAAGCCTTTCTCTCTTTATTAATATCATTAATAATGTTCACTCCTGCATTTCTCCTATGTACTTGTATACGAGAGCCTCTGTGGCAGTACAGTGGTCACGGTACCCTGCTGACCATTTGGAAGAGATATAGGATTCGCACCCCATGAGGTGTCCTACGTATCAGATTTCAGGGAAGGTTCGAGCAGCATTTTCCTTTTTATTTACAAGAATCAACCCGGACTAAGCCTATTAACTGGAGTATTAGTACATGCTATTTGATACTGATGCATTAAGTATTTAAGGGATCTATTATGGAGACCACTAACACATTTGTCCAGTTGAAAAGTATCACAGAAGAAGGATATCAAAATGGATGACAAGAGAGCTGAAAGTCTTAATTGAAAAGAAAAGGGTATAGGATAGCAATAGGCTATCGCGTAACACTGCTAAATACGAAACTAAAAGCAAATATGTAATAAAACTACCAAAGAGGTAACATTTGCTGAAGTAGTATGAACATCGCTGGCGAAGAGAGCTAAAAAGGGGGAAAAGGAATACTTTCATATATGAATACAAAAAAAGCAGAGAGAGTAAATTTGATAGTGTCCACCATACAATAACAAAGAGGGAGGGAAAATATTATTGGTGGGTGAGACAAGAACCAACTATAAAACTTTAGGAAGTAACAACAGAAAAATATTATGAAATTTACCATTGGGTGGTGTGTTGTGTAATGTTGGAATAATCACCTGCAAGATTGGCTGAGGCAATAAATTTAGCACGAAATACCGAATGCCTATGAGGCGCCTTTGTGCAAAGTTATGTTGGAGCCCTATCTCCCCCTCCCCCCAAATAATAAATAGTTTGAGACATTTATTTTAATATATTTCGTAATAATTAATAACACATAAAGTTGTAACAATTTACAACAACAAAGAAAGTCTTTTATCAGAATATTTATCATCCTGTTTCTTATAATTTAGAGTTTAAGGCAAATTTCAGATGATAATGTAATGGGCTTGTAACCTTTTAATTTCTTTTTAGTTTACTATACATATCAGTGTATAGTAAAGTACAAACAATGACGAGATAATTATTCTCATTTATTTTTATTTATTTTAATTTTTAAAATTTGTAAACTATTAAACTTCGAATGGCATCTTTGTGTGGTGCGCAACTGCGCACCCGCACGCGGCGGCTTTGGTTTCGAAAAACTCTATTAATGCTAATTAACAATACAAGAAATTCACAAGCGATTTATTCTTATGCCTCACTCTTATCACTCCATCCCTTATCCCTGTCATATGTCGTTGGATAAATGAATTTGAACAAAAGCAACACTCATGAAATTACTCTTGGCATTTCAAACACTAGTGATCAGATATCGCGCAAAGGCCTACACAGTAAAGCCTCTCCAGGTTACAGTTTATCAATGTTCTTCATGATAGTATAACGGGTTCACCGCTTATTTTGGAAAGGTCTAGATTCAAATTCCGTCGAAAGCTGGAGGAGTTCTTAAAGGGTCTTTAATGAGGACTGCATTTAGTTATTCTCAAACAGAGAAAAATGTTTCTCCCTCCTGAATTATTCCAGGATCTTCAGCAGCACAACACGGAAACTGCTTCATGAATAGTCATAACACATGTACAGACAACAGAAAAAAACTGCCGTACTATTACTAACACTAAAAATACTCCATAAGTTCCATCCCCATGAAAGCATGCACACTATAATGTGATGGAAAATGGTTATTTTCTAATTTTTAACTAACACTAGAATAGCATAAAGCTCTCTTCGTCTCTACTCTTTCCCTTTCATACATCATTCCTTTTATTCAATATCTGAAAATTCCACTCGCAGTTTAGCCGATGATGGCATTGTACACCCGCCTTTCTGTAATAAATCTGGTTCTGTGCAAGCAACCAAAGCTACTCCAATATATCTATCGTTAGCCTCAAACTATGATCTCAAGACTTCAAACAAAATTCAAGGATTTCTCTTTTTTTCTCAAAAATAATTAATAATATATAAAATGGTAATAGATTACGTGGGCATCTAAGAGTGACAAATGGAATTAACTTTTCAATGCTACGTGAATTTTACAAAGGGGAAAAAAAGGATAGTTTTTTGAGCTAGAATAGTAGAAGCCTCTCTCCGTTCACCTGATAGTATTCCCAGCACATTCGATATACAATTTCTTTATGGTATATTTTATTTTGCTAATATTTAACGTTTTGCTAGTATAGTGGCGTTGCTTAGTGTTGTGATGACTTCGGGATACAGTTAGAGTGATAATAATAACCAATGGAATGGAACAAGAATGCAGCTGTTCAGCATTGTTTACTGATGCGGGACGGAAATGTGTACATCAAGTGGAAGTAGACAAAGAAAACATGAAAATCAAGCAATATCAAATACTTTAATCTACCTCTCCATTATTTCTTGAGAAAGTCAAGAAAAATAAAACTGTCATAATTTTTCAGGAACTCTATACAAACCATTAAAAATAAAGAAAATATTAAAATCAAAATTAGAAGAGGATTGATAGGAATATAGATACAGTACCTTTTTTTTTTCACGGAGTAACGACGCGATGTTACGTAATCCAGGACCATTTCATATATACAAAGAAGAAAACATAAGCAACCTTCTGGGTAATCCGCCAGGAGATTGTTCGTTGTCAGAATACATCCTTCACTTGCAAATAAATTGAAAGGCGCCTCCCGCCCATTGCTTTATACGCATCTCAGCTAGGATCCTCAGCCCCATCAAGTATTGGAAAGAAATTCCTGGAAATTGAATATTGGGTTGTAAGGTGGTTGAACAGGATCCATGGTAACCCATTCACCACATCTAGATCTATACTACATGCAAACATGAATATGACACCATGGAAAATCAAAATTCTTTAAAAGAACTTCATTACTCTTGCCAAATTACTGACTAATAGGATAGATTCCCCCCAACGTGCAAGAAATCATCTCAGCGTCAAGTATCCATTCTATAGAGCGACATAATCGATGTTATAGATCGACTCTTATCAACCTTGTCTGCCTTAGAGACATGTTCCCAGCAAATATTATTGAACATTCCAACCAGCTGCAAACTGACCTTAACAAACTATTGGATGACAAGAAATACAGTAAGAATATCCTGGAAGACTTGCACCGAAGCATTTGCCTACAGTGAATCCTGACACGATCGTGTCACTCCATCAACCAGTCCATCACATGCCATCTATGGACGCATACATTGAGGAACTCCTGTACTTGAAGACTTGGATCGTCTTTTTAAGAGAGTAACTGAATTCATATTGAACACCCAATTTTCCTGTGTATAAATGTTCAAACCTGTTATCTCCCTCATGTTAATATATATATATATATATATATATATATATATATATATATATATATATATATATATATATACTTAAACTATACCAACTCCACTCAAGTGCATTGTCAAACACTGTCAATTGTTCTTTAAATGTATAATGTTTTTCTAATTATGTTTTTCTAATTCTATGTACACCCTTCTAGTCAACTAGCTGTACAGGGGGTGAAATCAAACTTAATAAACTGAATAATAATAAACCGAAGTGCTGATTACAATAAACGTCGTTTTTCTATGTATTCTTATAAGTCTGAACGCGATTTCATAAAAAGTAATAGCATTATATGAATCATAACATCGGTAATCACAATAAAAGGCTTGCACTGTATATTGAATTGAAAATAAATTTTAAATTCAATATACAGTGCACGCCGACGTACCACCTTACTAAAATTATCTTACAAATTCACATAGAGTTGAAATGATTATTACATTCAGCTTTATTATTAAAATGACTTTTCTTTTTTCATTCGATAAAAAAAACAGAATCTCTCCACAAGATCGTATTTCTCTTTTGAAGTGCATTAACCTCTATTCTTTCCCACTAGAAAGACTACCTTTTTCGGCATTACTTTCGTACTATACATAAGGTCTCTCAACTTTAGAATACTGTTCTCATACTCGTATAACATTTCATATTAGAGTTACCCCAGTGGGGGGAAAAAACTCATACACCCATGTACATTATGTCTGTCAATTGCGTGTATCCTCTGGTCGGTTTGCCTGTTTTTGCTGGGCGAAAAACTTTGCTATCCTCGACTGAAACTGACTAACACATCCAAGGTGTGAAACAAAAGTCCATAAAGGTTTCTCAGGTCATTAACGGGATTCGAACTCAGCCTTCTGCCACAACGGTGGTTATAATCACCGTGCTACCGCGAAGACTCTCATACTCTTATGTAACTGGCTGTTTTTCGAAGGAGCTTAGCCCATGATGCGTCTGTATATAGTGCCTATACACTTGACTCTGATGGAGACGTGTTTTTAATTGATAATAACCAGCAATTAAAAATAGTACACCTCCATCAGAGCCTGTGATGAAATCGACCTTATGCCTTCTCCACATGGATGATGAACGGAGAAGCCACTAGACGGTCATTACGAAGGACGTTCTAACATTTGAGGTGGTTCCCTAAAACGTTCCCAAAATCCTTGATCCTACATGAAAAAAAAAGAAAAAAAAATTAGATTAATTACTAACCTTTCCTTTCCTCTCTTACTGTCTCGTTCCAGTCTTTATTACCCTTTTTCTATAAATATTTCCATGGTTTTCTCCTGTACTGATGTCTATAATTTCTTCGCCATCTTCTAAGTTTATTGAAATACTTGAAACAGCAAACCAGTATTATTTCCTCATTGAGCTTCAAATTCACTAAACAACTTTTTCTTTCTATTCATTCATAATTTTGTATCTCTAATCTCTGAAACAGTCGTTCCTCGTGCATATTCCCTGAAATTTAATACTGGATTACTCATAATAAATTTAAACGTACCACGCTAATATTATTAAGCTGCAGACGTAAAATAGTGAAATTCATAAAAAAAAAAAAATGTTTTGTTTCATTTGCATTCCCTGAAATCCCAGACTTTAAAAATTCAAATGGACTTTTCTTAGGTTTTCTCTTTTTATAAACTCTTTATGTATCCACAGTATTAAGAGTGAAATAAAAATATTACCTTTTCGATCAGCACAGTGGATTAGACTTCTGTTCTTCCACACCACGTTGAAAAGGTCTGGGTTTCATTCCCGTAAGAACGGATGAAACATTTATGGTTTTTTCTCCCACGGTTGCCGAGTTAATCGGTTGGGGTTGAATGATTTGTTATACTTGAAACTTGGATTTTTCGTCCTGTAACAGGCAACCTGACATAGAAAGCACGAAAAACACAAAATGTGAGGATTTAGGAGTGAGGAGTGAAAGTGAACTCTACAGAGAAAATAATTTCACATTTTACAGAAAAAAGAGATACAGAGAATGTGAAACACGATTACCACTGTACTTTGCATTATTTTATATAATGCTAATAAAAATAATAAAATTGAATACATTACTAAAAAGCGAAGTTACAGCTTAAAACAGTTTTTTCCGAAATTAGAATATTAATTTCTAACTCACGTAAATAAGTTCGGAAGTGTTACCACTCATATAAACGAAATATCTCAACTTTTACAAAAACAAAAACTTTTATTAGCAGCATGCACAGGAAAAAACACGGGAACGCGGCCAGACAAAATTAGTTTATATTAATAAAAAATTTTTTTTACCTAGAGACAAATTTGTTTCGCTATCTATCAGCCACATCTGTCACCGAAAACAGTAAGTGTGCGTGAAATCGTATGAAGAATTATATAGAAACAAAGTTCTCATTAGACACTTTCAAATATGGGATCATTTTTATAATAACAACTAGAAAACTTAACTTGCTACACAGGCAAAAGAACTATAGCCAGTGGCAAGTACAATAACTTCCATCAAAATCATAGATAAATGGCTTCCAATGCATGGTTCACGAGTGGGATGCTCTTCCACGAGACTGGAGGGTTCATGCTCGCTACGCTAACCAAGACCAGGAAATCAACACGAGAAACTATAGAAAATACATCGCCAAGGAGTCCGGAGTGTCAGATGACACATGTGAACGATGCCACTTGGCCTCAGAAACGATCCAACACATCACCGCGGGGTGCAAGGTAATCACCCAAATTGAATACACTCGTTGACATGACCAGATAACCAGGATAATACATCAGAAGCTAGCAAGGAAATACCAGTAGATCAAGAAAACGTACCATATTACAAGTACGAAGCCCAGACAGTACTGGAGACCCCAAGCCATAAGCTGACCGCTCCATAATAACGGACAAGACAATCCCGCACATCAGACCGGACATAACCCTTGTCGATTAGAAGGAAAAAGCTACCAATCTGACTGACATAGCATTGCCCAACACTGGCAATCTCCATAAAATCAGGAAGTACACGAACCTAAGACAGGAGATCAAAGAGATATAGCGTATACAAGTGATGACCATCCCGATCATCGTGTCAACCACCAGTATGGTGCCAAAGACCATACATAACAACCTAGCAGCAACAGGCGTCCCAGAGAACACCTACAAGGAAATCTGGAAAGTCGCAATCCTGAATACCTGTACGATAGTCAGAGAGTTCTTCGACCAACCGTAACACCAGACATAACAACCACCATGTTTACTTGGTAGCAATATCTTCACGGCGTGGACCCCCCCCCAATAAGGAGAAATAATATAAGAGCAAGAAAAATAATAAATAAATAAACAAACATGTTTCACCAACAAATAACTTGTAAATTTTGAATAAATTCAGTAAAATTCATTTTCCTAATGCTAAAATCTGAAGGGGGGAGGAGGAAATATATATATGTATTTAATTTATTATCAAAAATTGGGATGAATGTAAAAGTTATGTCAGATCAGATTAATGCCATCAATTGTAGATTGAACATTACATCAGTCTGTAATCTAATTTCTATAGTAAAAGTATAATGTGTACTATACAGGCACTGAAAGTAGATTTAAACATAGGCATAATAGTATACTGCAGGCCGTAAGGCCAAAAGAACTTATAAAGACTAAGATAGTCTGTGTTGGTTACCTAGAAAAAAACATATAATTAGCAATAATATAATATAAATATATAATATAGAATACAATAATGATTATGTTGCTAATTATTGATATATAGATACATTGGATGGAACTTTTCAAGGGCTAACCCCATTCAGTATATCCCACCAATAATTAGCAAGGCTATCTGTTTCTGATTCTGTTTAACTAGGTCCAATTAATAAACATAAAGATGATTTATGCTAAACTTTATATTTAACAGCAAACAGGCAAGATAACAGATAGCTTTGAAACGAATATACAGAATATTATGCAGAATATAATACAGAAAATAGAGGGCCATCCATAATTTTTATTTCAGTTGTGGTGATATTATTTAATTTATATTTGTGCAAAAGAAAGCAGGTGCTGACAAAAGGAGAAAGGAAGTAAGGATAAGTATAGTAATAGTACCTCTTTTGCACAAATATAAATTAGTATGAGATGAAGGGCTGACATTCCAGGCTCACCTCCTGAACACAAAAACCAAAATGTACTCCGCTATGTGGGCTGGGCGATCCGCCAGGAACTAACGGGAATTTATGACGCCGAACTGGTAAAGAAATATGTTGCCCGATGTCTATATCCCATACCTCTCTATGCAGCAAACCATTTGGTCCTCTGCTCCCCCAACACACTTCAACAAGTTCCTCAGCCTGGAATGCTGGCTCCTGAAATGGTTCAACTGGCGGACTGACAACCAGTACACCATTTCTAGGGCTCAACTCTACATAAATCTGGAAGTCACCCCATGGAAACAACAGATTGTGGCAGCAAACCTTCTTACACTTGCCAGACTAATCACAAGACGATTCGACGCCCCTGAGATCACTGATCTAATAAAAACTCCCCGCATTGCCGGAAGGAATCAAATGGACCCAAGGCTCCCACTCAGAATCAGTTTGAACAACCTGAAAGGCTTGAGACGCATGTTCCCAGGAAACACGGTAGATATGATCAACAATCTAGCCATCGACCTGGATAAATTCTGCGAGCAGCATACATACAGACGTCAGAAGCTAACGGAACGGACACATACAAACTTATACCTATGAGAGGCCACCAGAAGGAAAATTGTCACGACAATGCATCCCATAACAAGATGAATGAAAAAAAAAATAAAATAAAAAAATAATAAATAAATAAAGTGAAGCCATCACTGGTCCTCTCTCTTAGAATCTATTCCTTCAAAGACGCCTGGCTGTGAGCACTAAGATAGTCAAGATTGAAGAGATACCACGGGCAATAATCGGTGAAGGACTGCCTCAGTCGTTCATATTTTGTACATATTGCTCATGGTTTTGTAATTTATAGCATTTTTGATAAAATAACATCCTTTAATTCGGGACACTTCGGTATTGCACAATTTTCAAGTATGTAAAATAATAAACACTGTAAGGTCTGTACCATTCTGGTTAAGCATACATGCTCCGTGTAACTGTCGGACACATGTCCCTGTCTTGACCTCTGAATGTAAATATCGCCCCTCCCACTAGCTTACTGCTTTCCAGGGGGTGGCTCTTGAGCAGAGCAATGAACAGATTTAATAAATGAATAAATAAATAAAAATAATATCACCACAACTGAAATGAAAATTATGGTTGGTCCTCTATTTTCTCTATTATATTCTGTATATTCGTTTCAAAGCTATCTGTCGGGCTAGCTGTTATCTTGAATGTTTGCTGTTCAATTTAAAGTTTAGCATGAATCGTCTTTATGTTTATTAATTGGACCTAGTTAAACAGGCAGATAGCAATCAGAAACAGATAGCCTTGCTAATTATTGGTGGAATATACCGAATGGAGTTAGCCCTTGAAAAAATTCCATTCAATGTATCTATATATCAATAATCAGCTACATAATCATTATTGTATTCTATATTATATTATTGCTAGGTAACCAACACAGGCTATCTTAATCTTTATAAGTTATTTTGGCCTTACAGCCCGCTGTATACTGTTATGCCTATGTTTAATTACACTTTCAGTACCTATATAGTACATATTATATTCTTACTATAATAATTATTTATATATATATATATATATATATATATATATATATATATATATATATATATATATATATATACTATCATTGAATTATATTAAATAAAGTTAAATTATAATAAAATGAATAAATAATTAAGCATTCATTAGAGGCAGCGACATGCAATTCCTCCATATGAAGCTGAAATACATCCATTATTTTAAATTAAATAAAACATAAGCCAGTAGTATGGCAAAAACTGTAGAGCGAAAATTAACATAAAAATAACCCAAATAAACAATCGAACGAAAAGAAAGAATAGATATAAATAGTAGCCCAGAAACCCTAATATAATTTCGATCTTTAAATCCAATTAACAAAAACTATACAAATTTTAGGATAATGCCAATTAGTTATTAATTTAGCGGTACCCCCCCGAGAGGTACCAGTTCCGAAAGACGTGAAATATCACCCAAAGAGGGTTAAAGGAACTACCAAACGATAACAAAATCAAAATAAACTAAAATAAAATAGAATAGACTGACCATCATGCCCCATATCGACAGAGGACCACGAGGCCAATAATGGTCATGGAATCGCTGCATTTCAATCGTCATACAAAACATCGCAAAGGCGGAAATATCGAAGAACCAAACCACCCTTCCATTCTCCGATAGATCAACCAATGCAGAGGATTTGCATGGCGGTGGTCCTTATGCAGCGAAAATAAACTATAGAACAGACAGCACTCTAAAGCAGAGCCACACTACTGACATACTATAAGCTGAATTTTCGCTCTACAGTTTTTGCCATACTACTGGCTTATGTTTTATTTAATTTAAAATAATGGATGTGTTTCAGCTTCATATGGAGGAATTGCATGTCGCTGCCTCTAATGAATGCTTAATTATTTATTCATTTTATTATAATTTAACTTTATTTAATATAATTCAATGATAGTATATATTTCGGCTTCATATGGAGGAATTGCAAGTTGCTGCCTCTAATGAATGCTTAATTATCTTAATTATTTTAATTTTTTATTATAATTTAATTTTCGTCAACATTTAATATAATTCAATAGTAATGGGTCGATATGCTAATTTAGCAACGCCTGTGCCGCCATATGTTTTCTTTTTTTCTTCAATATAAGCTGATTCAGCTTATAGTATGTCAGTAGTGTGGCTCTGCTTTAGAGTGCTGTCTGTTCTATAGTTTATTTTCGCTGCATAAGGACCACCGCCATGCAAATCCTCTGCATTGGTTGATCTATCGGAGAATGGAAGGGTGGTTTGGTTCTTCGATATTTCCGCCTTTGCGATGTTTTGTATGACGATTGAAATGCAGCGATTCCATGACCATTATTGGCCTCGTGGTCCTCTGTCGATATGGGGCATGATGGTCAGTCTATTCTATTTTATTTTAGTTTATTTTGATTTTGTTATCGTTTGGTAGTTCCTTTAACCCTCTTTGGGTGATATTTCACGTCTTTCGGAACTGGTACCTCTCGGGGGGGTACCGCTAAATTAATAACTTGTAAGGACCCGTCCTTACATTAACTAATAAAAATTGTTAAATATTATGAGAATTTAACTGTAATACGAATAGTGGTTTTCTGATAAAAACAACATGGGTTAAGAAGCTCTGGAATTCAAAAATACCTTCCAGTCACTCCCTGTTTAGTTGTAGTTTGTTTGTATGGAAATTCTTTGACGAGTCAGTGAAAGTAAATAACCGTGACAAATCCCCATTAAGACAGAGGCAGATGCACCATAGTAAGGGCCAAGAGCACTTAAGTTGGCTCTCTTAGAAATTTCACAGTGGAACGCTAGTAGAGGTGGGCGACGTCACCAGGTGTGCGCGCGTGAGGTCACGGGAAGAGCTGTGACGTTTCTCAGTTAACCTGAACTTCCGCCTCTCGTTCTAGATGGTTCTCGTATATTCTAGGCCACGGAAGTTGGGAAGAAGACCCGCCCACGGAAGATGAGAGGAGACAAATGAGAGCACAGGAAAAGGGATGCGCAGATCTCCTATTGGCCAGGAAGAAAGTGGAGGGAATTTTGAGAGGGAGATTAGGAAGAAGTTTTCGGGGCATTCAGAGAGAAGCTTTCGTGGCATTCAGTGAGAAGCTTTCGTGGCATTCGGAAGAAGTTTTCGGAGGAGTCGGAAGAAGTTCTCGAAGCGGTCTGGAGAATGATTTGAATGAGTTGGAGAACGATACAAAGCAGAGCAGTAGTCTAATTTGGGTGATAGCTGCAGCCCTGAGGTAGATGGAAGCAATGATAGAAATTCTGCGTATCCCGACAGCCCGTAGGAATGTTCACCTGTAAGCATGGAAGCCGTAGCAAGGAAGAATCACATCCTGAAAATTATATAGGCAAAGCCAGTCTAATGAGTGGTCGAACCATTGACCTACTAGACAACTCCTCTATCCACGGAAGAAGAAATGCTGACCGGTAAAGAATATACGACCCTGATTGATTCCAGCCACGCAGTATCCGGTAGGGAGACACCATAAATCACCGAGATCCCCAAATGAGCGCCCCCGCATTCCAGTACCTGAATGACCGATATGAAAGGAAGCCGAGCAGAGAGGAAAGTTCCAGGCCAAACATGTAAGTGCTATAGAGTTTACCGAAATAGGTGTACCTAATTTATTAAGGAGAGGACTTTAGGAGAAATAAGTATATATATAGTTAAGGAGGGAGATTTAAGCAATGAATATATGTATAAAGGTGTAATGTATTTAAAACAGACGTAGCCTAAATTTGAAATGAAGCCCCTCATATAAATGCTTGATGGAAGGAGAGGGTATAATAGATAACTGAGAATTGTTTAAAGTTGGGAAAGGTTTTTATATTATATATGAAGTTAAAGGTTGGAATTTTGATTTATAATGAGTTGATTTGTGGAGAGTATTTCTGATTTGAGTAGGGGCTAATTAAAAGTGAGGGATTAACGGTCCTGAAGGGTAATGTTAAATTGAATTGATTAATATTTCCTGTTAACCTGATTGCAGTAAAGGTGTCTAATTGAATAAATGAAATTTTCTTACAAATTGAGACACGAACTCTGAAGGTTTTTGTGAGCCAGTTCATTGGCTGGTAGTTGTTGGTGTATTATATAGACTGTTCAGAAGAAGAGTTGGAAGAATCTATGTGAAGTGAATACCACGACCTATCCAAGTCCCTGTAAAGAACACGAAGAGACACCATTGCATAATGAATAATAATGTGTATTAGAATAGGATATCTGATGATAAAACATTGGAGTTTGAACAAAATATTTACACATATAAAGGTTAATGAAATAACAAGTCACTATTATTAGTTTCTGTATGATATGTTAATAAACATTGTTTTATTTTTCATTCATGTGTTGGAGTCTGTCATTCCGAAACTCAGCCAATCCTGTGGAGAAATACTTAAAGTAATTAAGGTCCCCTACGAGTCAGGTAATCTTCTGAGAACAAACAAGTCAGATGCTAAAGTGGGAGGATTGGACTACGGGGATGTACATATATAAAGAGGGGATATATAAGTAATAAAAAATTAAAATATTAATGCAAAAGGAAGATACAAGATACAAAAAAAAATAACCCCATAAGTAATAAACGTTACCCCGCCCCCCACAATTGGCGAGCGAAAGCCAGGATAATTCTGCACAATGGAAGGCTGAGTTCAGAACGACAGGAAAATATATATACACGTATATATACATGCAATCCAGTTGCTGAAACTGATAGAAAAAATTTAGCTGGCGAGCCAGAAAGCGTAAGTTAGAATTATATATGTATTACTGAGTTGATTATTGTTGAATGAATTTTAGATGGAACAGGTAAATAACGGTGGATTTTAGAGACAAGTATTGATTTAGCATTGAACGGGAAATTATTATTTATGTACAATTGAATTAATTAGTGAGACCGGACAGGGAAACTTCAAGGATAGATAGGTAAAAAAACTTAATAAGTTTTATAATTATTGGGTGTTGAAATTTTACTAATTGATTATTGATCAAGCAGGTAAATGTTAATGGTAAATTGAATTAGATTATCTAATATAGTTAAAGAATTGTAGAAAGATTAATCGGCAGACATTAATTAGTTAAAGTTGATAGCCAGAGATTAATAGATATAAAATAAAAATGCCAAGAAAGGGTAGGAAACGCGGCGAGGACTGCGAAAATTTTGGGGGCCACAGTGACGAACATGAAGACCAAGTGGGCATATGGGGAAGCGAAATCGAAGGGTTAGCTAAACATTTAAATAGCATCGAAAGAAAGATGGAGTGGATGATGGAAAGGCTCTCTTTAAGCAATGATGCTAGAGAAAATCAGCAACAAACGGAAGTGAAACAAAGATTGGGTACAGTTTCACAAACAAACGAGGGGGGAGACAAGGACGGCGGTCAAAAATGGTGTTATAAGTGCCAGAACTCAGACCATTGGACCTGCTACTGCAAAGTGAAACAGGGTGCTAAAGAAAGCTGGGAAAGGGAAGAGTATTGGGAACGAGACAGGTACCCACACGTAAAAAACCCCAGAAACATGGACAAGCACAGGGAGGAAAGGCATTGCGCAAAACAAGGGGGGTATCGGAATGAACGAGAGCGCATTAACAATGCCGTAGTCAAGAGACATGGATCTTTTAGACATGCCCGCTGCAGGAGGCCATCATTACACTTAAACACCGCCAAAGGAAAGGCCATATCTTTAGGTGCGGTAAGTGCTAATGGCAGTAGAAACGACCTATTATATGTGAGAGGCAGCTTAGGAGGGGTACCAGGTAAGTTTCTGGTGGACACAGGAGCCTCGAGGTCTATTTTAATGTGGGACTACCTCATTAAATACTGCAAAAGGCCGAGTAAGGGAGATATAAGATGTTGCCGCGATTTTCTTGTGGAGGGGGTAGGTGCTGAAGGAATTCACACCGATTATATTGTCAGAGACAAGGTAAGAATACAGGGGTGTGAAAACTTGGTGGCCCATTCATATTTTGTGGCAAACAGAATAAACAGTCGTCGACACGACGCAATACTAGGCACGGACCTCCTAAGGAAATTAAGAGCCAAGATAGATGTGAGAAATGGCCGCATTACCTTCGGCAGTAATGCCCAGGAGAGTCCAAAGGTAGACAGGAGGCGAAAGGCAGGCGGCAGAGCCCAGTATGAGCCAGAGAAAGGGGAAACTTCGAAGGAAGCTAGTGGGGAAGAATTAGAAGGGTGTAAGGCAAGCACAGATAATAAAGTTCTGGTTACACAAAACAAATGGGAATTAAATAAGAACACCAAAACAAATAGGAATAATGAGGGAAAGTGCCAAGAGAAGGGGAGGGTGTTACACGTAGGAATTTTGGAAACGAGAGAAAGGGTCGGTTTACATTCGGGAGAGAAAACACATGAAGGGGGAGAGAATGGCTGTGATGAGAAGGATCGTAAATTAAATGGAGCAACAGAAATTAAAGGAATCGAAGGATTAGGAAATTACAGAACTGAAGCTTCCAGTGAGGAGAAGGCACACAAACTAAAGGAAATAAACAGGATGCAGCAAATGTATCTAGGAGCAGTATTCGACGAAAATATGGGATGGGAGTAGTTAATGAAGCTTAATATAAGTTTAAGTAATGTCTGGTATATAAGTGTAATTAGAAAATATAGAAAGGCAATTAGAGGAGATTGGCTGTCGATAAAGTGGATCTGGGATAAGGTCATATCCGTCTGAGGACAGAAAGGAAAAAAAATTATATATGGAATATAAATATTTTTAGGGGAAGAGGAATGCTATGTAAGGACCCGTCCTTACATTAATTAATAAAAATTGTTAAATATTATGAGAATTTAACTGTAATACGAATAGTGGTTTTCTGATAAAAACAACATGGGTTAAGAAGCTCTGGAATTCAAAAATACCTTCCAGTCACTCCCTGTTTAGTTGTAGTTTGTTTGTATGGAAATTCTTTGACGAGTCAGTGAAAGTAAATAACCGTGACAAATCCCCATTAAGACAGAGGCAGATGCACCATAGTAAGGGCCAAGAGCACTTAAGTTGGCTCTCTTAGAAATTTCACAGTGGAACGCTAGTAGAGGTGGGCGACGTCACCAGGTGTGCGCGCGTGAGGTCACGGGAAGAGCTGTGACGTTTCTCAGTTAACCTGAACTTCCGCCTCTCGTTCTAGATGGTTCTCGTATATTCTAGGCCACGGAAGTTGGGAAGAAGACCCGCCCACGGAAGATGAGAGGAGACAAATGAGAGCACAGGAAAAGGGATGCGCAGATCTCCTATTGGCCAGGAAGAAAGTGGAGGGAATTTTGAGAGGGAGATTAGGAAGAAGTTTTCGGGGCATTCAGAGAGAAGCTTTCGTGGCATTCAGTGAGAAGCTTTCGTGGCATTCGGAAGAAGTTTTCGGAGGAGTCGGAAGAAGTTCTCGAAGCGGTCTGGAGAATGATTTGAATGAGTTGGAGAACGATACAAAGCAGAGCAGTAGTCTAATTTGGGTGATAGCTGCAGCCCTGAGGTAGATGGAAGCAATGATAGAAATTCTGCGTATCCCGACAGCCCGTAGGAATGTTCACCTGTAAGCATGGAAGCCGTAGCAAGGAAGAATCACATCCTGAAAATTATATAGGCAAAGCCAGTCTAATGAGTGGTCGAACCATTGACCTACTAGACAACTCCTCTATCCACGGAAGAAGAAATGCTGACCGGTAAAGAATATACGACCCTGATTGATTCCAGCCACGCAGTATCCGGTAGGGAGACACCATAAATCACCGAGATCCCCAAATGAGCGCCCCCGCATTCCAGTACCTGAATGACCGATATGAAAGGAAGCCGAGCAGAGAGGAAAGTTCCAGGCCAAACATGTAAGTGCTATAGAGTTTACCGAAATAGGTGTACCTAATTTATTAAGGAGAGGACTTTAGGAGAAATAAGTATATATATAGTTAAGGAGGGAGATTTAAGCAATGAATATATGTATAAAGGTGTAATGTATTTAAAACAGACGTAGCCTAAATTTGAAATGAAGCCCCTCATATAAATGCTTGATGGAAGGAGAGGGTATAATAGATAACTGAGAATTGTTTAAAGTTGGGAAAGGTTTTTATATTATATATGAAGTTAAAGGTTGGAATTTTGATTTATAATGAGTTGATTTGTGGAGAGTATTTCTGATTTGAGTAGGGGCTAATTAAAAGTGATATATATAAAGGTATAGGGGATTAACGGTCCTGAAGGGTAATGTTAAATTGAATTGATTAATATTTCCTGTTAACCTGATTGCAGTAAAGGTGTCTAATTGAATAAATGAAATTTTCTTACAAATTGAGACACGAACTCTGAAGGTTTTTGTGAGCCAGTTCATTGGCTGGTAGTTGTTGGTGTATTATATAGACTGTTCAGAAGAAGAGTTGGAAGAATCTATGTGAAGTGAATACCACGACCTATCCAAGTCCCTGTAAAGAACACGAAGAGACACCATTGCATAATGAATAATAATGTGTATTAGAATAGGATATCTGATGATAAAACATTGGAGTTTGAACAAAATATTTACACATATAAAGGTTAATGAAATAACAAGTCACTATTATTAGTTTCTGTATGATATGTTAATAAACATTGTTTTATTTTTCATTCATGTGTTGGAGTCTGTCATTCCGAAACTCAGCCAATCCTGTGGAGAAATACTTAAAGTAATTAAGGTCCCCTACGAGTCAGGTAATCTTCTGAGAACAAACAAGTCAGATGCTAAAGTGGGAGGATTGGACTACGGGGATGTACATATATAAAGAGGGGATATATAAGTAATAAAAAATTAAAATATTAATGCAAAAGGAAGATACAAGATACAAAAAAAAATAACCCCATAAGTAATAAACGTTACCCCGCCCCCCACAAACTAATTGGCATTATCCTAAAATTTGTATAGTTTTTGTTAATTGGATTTAAAGATCGAAATTATATTAGGGTTTCTGGGCTACTATTTATATCTATTCTTTCTTTTCGTTCGATTGTTTATTTGGGTTATTTTTATGTTTATTTTCGCTCTACAGTTTTTGCCATACTACTGGCTTATGTTTTATTTAATTTAAAATAATGGATATATATATATATATATATATATATATATATTATTTTATCGATTTAGAAGATAAAAGAAATAATAAAAATTAAATAAAAATAATGTATTTCACAAAGGAATAAAATATACTCAAATATTATGCTGATTTTTTTTATCTCAAGCTTAACGAAAATTAAAAAGTAGACTAAACGATTTCCACACTAAGTCTTCACGAAAAACAGCAACAACAGGAAGCGCAGGGAATTATATAGAGTCCCTCACTTATAAAATTCTTGCTAATAGCACTATCCCGCTTTTAAAGAGGAAATCTTTTTTGTAATCTACAATTGAGTTATTAAGTTGGGTTAGATTATAGATAAGTTAATGAGCATGAAATGATGTAAGGCTACTAAGGGGGTAAAGAAGAAAGAAAAAAATAATAAGGAATTAATAATAGAATAAATCATAGGGGTAGTACGATGAGAATGTGGTAACGTATATCATTATTCTAGACAAAGTGTTAACAAACAAGATTCTAGGTAATGCGTTTAAGGAGGGAAAAGTTTATTTTATTCAGAGACCTGGAGAGAAAGGGGGGAATCTTGCCCTGTATTAGGAAGAGGGAGTAACTAAGATGCTAAATAAGGGAGTAACTAAGATAGAAATAAATGAATTGCAGTAAGTATTACTGATTTACAGGGGATGATGAAAATAGTAATTGACAGAATTACCAAAATTTTCAGTCTAGAGGATTATCTATCGACTAGCCTGTGACTACCGTTTTAGAGCTGTATTCTCAAAATGTAAGGAAGGTTGATCTTGCTATTATATCCATCATAACCTCAATTATACTGCATGATGGAAGAGATGGGGGAATCGCTGGGACTTTGCTCTGTAGACTAAACATGAGTTCCTCCACTTCAAGTCTGCAGTAAGCAAAGTGGTGGTATTGCACCTGTTTGTGAGAATCATCTACTACCTAGCATTGTCTGGTAACGCAGAGGGGCAGCATTCCTCCTTGTGGTGTGGACGCGATACCTAGACCCTTGCTTAGGTTGGTTGGCACCTGGGTGGTCACCTCCAGTATACTTAGTGCCGAATTTCAAGACTTGCACATGGGGTTTACACCTAGGCTACTAACAGGTCGCCGACCGGGCTAGCCAGGTGGGTAAAGTTCCTGCCTGGCAACCTAAAGGTCGCGGGTTCGAATCCCGCCCTGGGCTTGGATCAGAATAAAATGAAAAACCTTGGGAGGTGCCACAGAAGTCGATGCGCGAACAACTAACAAAAAAAAAAATTAATTAATTAATTAATTAATTAATAACTAACAGGTCCACCACTGTGAATGTTCAAGATGTCTGATGAAACTATCGTCCTTCACTTCTGGATATACGAAGGTGGAGTGAGACTACCATGGTCCTCCTGTGCGTTGCTGTACGGTGGTGGTGGTACTATCACACTTCCATTTCATATTATTGCACCGTCTATCAGCAATTGCACAAATCAACAAGTCATTGTATGACATCCGACAATAATACTCCTCTTCGGTGTCAGCCCGAAGCATTTAGGCACCTTGGGCGGAAAGACTTTTATGCGCTCCTCCCCCTTCATAGGTAATGGAATGCACAAGGAATTTTAATTGAATTTATTTTTAAGCTACAAAACTAGAACATAATAAACTGTAATTAAACACGCTTCTTGATTAGACTGGGGTTCGAGCCCGTGACCAACAAATACGGAGGATGCGGAAAAGTCAGGGAATGACCATCGCATATCCCCAGAGCAATATGGCCTTAGTTGCTAATGCTCCTAAAAACCAAATAACAAAGAAACAACAACAACATTCGGAAATGATCGCATCATTTCTAGACTCTTTCCGTAGTTCTGGCCAGCCCGATCACTAAGATCTCAATCCCTGTGATTTCTGACTATGGGGATACCAGAAAGAGAGTTTACCGTGGCGGCATACAGACGCTTGTCGATTTGAAAGCAAGCATTAAACAGCACTAGCCAACATCCCCAATGAGATTCTACGCGAAATTGTGTTGCACGGAGTCCTCCGTTTTCAGAATGTCATCTCAAGTGAAAGAAAGCACATAGAACAATATCTGTAGATTTCTAAGTTCTGATATTAAAATCTAATCCTAAGTTAACTATTCCATCTCATTTGAACTATTTTTCTTCTACAAATCGCTTCCCATACCCTAAATTAATATATCTTATTAATTTAATCGATAGATCAATATATCTATCGCTATTTTTCTTCTTTATTTATTTAAATTACTCCTTTTTCCCTTCCACTTCCTCAATTTAATACCTCACCCTTATACCATTTGCTCGTTCTAAATCGATTTCCTATCTACACAAAATCAAGTTCTACAATAAATTCTACATTTTCATTTTAACATTTTTCTATTTTAACTAAATTATTTATACCCCAATAAATTACACTGCATTGGGACTACCTTGTTCATACTGTATTTGAAAGTGCTAATTTCGTTATCATGACTTGTTTTGGACATTCACTTTTCTTCTACTACTATGGACAAGTATAGAAACGCAGTTTCTGATAAATGGTCAGGTGTAGTCCCCTGATGAAATACCTGATCATGTATCAATAATTATTTCTACTGACATCAGATCATGCATATTTGCATTACCTATATTCGATAATTTTCAAAATATGTTCCCCCTCATATCTGATGACAGCTATAATATTTTAAATTTAATTTTTATTTTTATTTCCATTATATTATTATTTTGATGTACTAATTTTCCTTTACAGTTCCCCCACTTCATATTGGCTTGGTAATTCAGCCCATAATATTTCTTAATTTATCATTACCTCTAGGATTTTAACATTTTTTCACCTTTCATAAATCTACTACACTTCTTTTTCTAGTTTCCTCACCCTACTAGTTGCTGGCACTTTGTATAACTATCACATCCATTTATGCATATTTAATTCAATATATTAATACAACTTATATTTACTCTTGCATTCTTTAATGCTGCTTTCCGCTTTTAGGTGCATCTGTCATACCTATTTAGTAATTTTGCATTCACTGAAACCATTTCATCAACTGCATATCTTTTTCATATGTAATTCTTTAAACATTACCTTTATATAGTTACATTGAATACCCATTATATATATATATATATATATATATATACAAACACCTCAGAAATTAACTGGTTGTATTTTATAATATGCACCTCCACTTGAGCCAGACTTACTCTGACGCATTATTAAATGGTTCTACCAAACTGATGGGAAGTACTCTGCTTTATCAACCAAAGCAGAATGCTTCAGCTGCCAGAGTAATTTGCATGATCACTGACAAAATCACTCAGCTCTTAAGGAGAACGGAAAAGATGAACACTGATGGTTTTCTGAATCACCATTCTTTTAACGAACAAAGATTTGGGTTGTTTCAATTAGTGCAAATGTTATTTAAACCGAGTTCCTCTATTTTGAGGAACTAGAGACATTAATTTGCTCCTGTAACGCATATATATGCTTAATTAAGAAGGAATTATTTTATTTAAATATCAAAAATATTTCATAAATTATAATCTGTCGTTATGAAAATGTATTACTTATATATACCGACACTGGTTGAAATTTTCAATCATGCTTTCTTTATCGAATTAATTTTAAAGGAATCTCTTTTGCGAAATGAATTTCATGAGATTGCGCTAAAAATCGAAACTAACCATTTAAAATAACTACCTTGTCATTCTAACGCGAAACCTTTGCACAAGGAGAGCTACTTGTCTGAGCGGTTCTTTGAAGTGTTTTGTTTGGAAATTCTTATTCATGGAAGCATCTGATAATGAATGTTGGAGAACAAAGATTAAAGAGCACGTGAAATCCTAAGGAAACTTATCATAACATAGACCATAATGCTTCCAGGCAAACAGAAACTTACTTTTCTTGAAGAATGTTGTTAGTAGTGTTGTAAGAAAAGAAAGGTACTTCTTTAAAATACATATGCATGATTGACAAAATAAAAGCACCACCAGTTATATATAATGCAATATATTCAGTAATATTTTAGAAAAATAGTGCCTGTTTTGCTTTCGTTGAAGATAATTGTAGAATGATAAGAAACCATTCTTTAAAATGATTCTTTTTTTATTTTATTCTATTATTCTTATATCTTATTATATTATTATTCTATATTATTTTCTCTCTCTCATCTGATTTTCTAATCAGATGAGAGGGAGGGTTGGAAATGATAAAAACAGGTAACTTAGAAATAACAGCGTGCAAAATACATAGAAGCCTTCAGTGCGTGTGACATTTTGAAGCTTTTACATTTAGGTACGTTCAAGTGAATGAATTTCAATATATATATATATTTTTTTTGTATCAGCAATGAGGAAAACATATGGAGCACTAACGTAACGCCAATGAGGAAAACACATGGAGCACTAACGTAACACCAATGGAACCACAGCCGCTATACAAGTTCGTTTTCAGAATTTTGTGATAAACTACTGAATACATATATTGTTAGCTTATACTAGATATCGGTGCAGTTCGCGAGCTAAGTGTGGCTCCCAGAACTATTCAGAGTATTTCACAGAGTAGTCTCAAGCATTTCCTTAAACTACGTAGGGTCTACGTAACGGTATTAACTTTCTTCTAAAGAGAGACGGATGAAAAAAAATCTCTTGCAGCTTTCAGTAGAAAGGAGTGAAATTTTGAGTTCAAGAAACTGCGCAGCGTTGTCTACTGTAACAAACGTTATTGAGTAGTTATTCTGAACGATAAAGAGAGATTGAACAATTTTTAAAAATTTTGAGAATGCGATAATGAAGTATACAGTTTAGGTTTTACTGTGAATTTTCAGTGATAATTTTTACTTTGATAAGCTAGTTCTATTTTATTGTGGCTCGCCAGATATTATGAATTTTAAGTATGACTTACAGTTGAACAAAGGTTGAAGACAAAAATTTATAAATTATAATTTTCGTGGGGATACACCAGTGTTGTTCTTCATATAAACGAAAAGCACAAGTTATTATTAATTTATTATTACAGTATTATTTTTTTTTAGTTTGCGCGAACTTGAAAAGAACTCGAGAAGAGAATTTGTCTCGCTGTGATTTGAAAATATTTTATTTCAATAAAAAAAAAGACTAGCTCATATTTAACAGAATGATAAGTTTATGGTTACTGATATAACCAAAACAGCAAGGCTACAGTAAGTAAACATATTCTGGAACAATTTACGGTATAGGTAAGAAATATTAATATTCACCATATGCATATTACTGATATATAATATCACAATAGATTATTTTGTACAGACTATTCGTTATACAGTGATAAAATAGTGAAATAACACCTTCACGGTAATAATATTGTATGTATAATGCGTATTTTTACTAATAATAGCCCATTGATATATACCTGTTAACACTAATTCGATTTTTTCTTCCAAATCAACTCTTGATCTCCCCTCGTACGATAATTATAAGATCATCAGCGAATGCAATAACCCTATAGCTGTCGAATTCATGTTGTAACCAGTCACTGAGTACCACGTTCCATACAAGGGAGGTCCAATACTGGTCCATGTGGCCAACCCATGTCAAATGTTTCTCTACATATAATAATGATTTTATCCGTATGATCCTTTGAGAAAAATAATTCCTATAAAGTGAGTAAAGTTGCCGAGAACATTTAGGCATGCAGAGACGGAGAAGGGCTGACTCCTACCAAAGGGAGTCAACAGTTCCATCAAAATCAATATATATCGCTAATTCATACTTTGAACTGTACTTATTTAACATGGGATACAAAGTCGACCACTGCATCCCCCACATGACCGACTAAGAGAAAAACCATACTGCTTCGAAGATATCACGTTACCATCAGTCAGTAACTGTGTAGTTCGTAACTCTATCAGTCTCTCCAAAATTTTGCCAAGATTATCCAAAAATGCTATCGGTAGTCGATGGACTTGGGGGTCCAATAATGGTCTGATTTTCTAATTAGTTTAATTAAAACAATTTTACGTTCGTCAGGAAATAACCCATCAGCAACGCATTTATTATAAAGTGACAAAAGAACCTGCGAAAGAACATCAAAAAACTTCAAGATGTATACAATTTCAATCAAGTCAATTCCCGGACACTTATTAAATGTAATTCTATTCAAATCTAATTTCATCTCATCCATAGTAACTGGGTCAGCATTGCTATTTGATCGATAATTACAGCTAGCTAACCTTATACTATAACTGGTGTACCTCCACGTCTTCTTCAGGATCATCTATAAGAAATAATCTACTGATAACTGCCTCCATAGTATATATATATATATATATATATATATATATAGAGAGAGAGAGAGAGAGAGAGAGAGAGAGAGACTCCTCTCTAAATGCTAAAGTACAACAAATCACTGATAAAAACATTGTGGCAATAAACAACCTATTATAATTGATATAATTTTTAAAAAATGACAATTCATCCTAAACGCTCTTTTGAAATTGTGTTTAAAACCTTCCGAAAAATTCTTCCGTTGAGTATATGTTCTCTATGAACTGTGTGAGTGTGTTGTGTGGTTTCCAGATGAAAAACCCGATTTTTTTTTAAGGTTGTAGGATTTAGGCGCATCAGCCACTTGTATTACGTCTGTAAACTGAGTGTGTTCTCTGGTTTACCTGCCTTAGAACTGGAAAAAGCCGAGCTTCTAACGGAAAAACACGTTCTGCCCCGTTCCCTGACAAAAGTCCACACGAATTCCGCACAGAAAAAACCCACTGTCATAAATGCTCACAAGACGGAAAATTGCCCACACGGAATAAATGCTAACATAGAAAAATGCTTTATTTTTATTTTATTTATAGGCGACTTATTTTTATTTTATTTATAAAAATAAATTATTTTTTCTCTCTTTCAAGTGAACAGTCAACACTTTTTGGTTTTTTATCAACGAACATCTAATTCAGACCTATTTCAGTGATTTGTTTATTTATCAAGGATTTGAATAGAATTTTCATTACTGTATGTTAGCCAATCTCTGCAAGTATTTCGGTTTGTCGTCTACCTGCTGACATTCCTGCACAAAAGTCACGCAGTGCATCATATCCCCTCTTTTTCACCTCTAGACGACCTGCCTGTGCATTAGCTACCAGTGTCAATCTGTAGAAAGCCAGGTCCCTCTTCAGTCCATTAAACAAAAACCACAAGCTGGGATGACTGCAGTGGAATAGGGAATTAAGTGCATTGTGAAATCCCTCACAGCAGTTTGCAGTTTTAGGCGACCGTTCAGTAGCTGCATCATGATGATTCCATACATATTCTTATTGGAAACTGGGGATCTCTACCTGCTGCACCCTCCACTGTTATTCAGTTATGAAGACGAAAGATGGCAACATAGTACAACAACCAAAAGAACACTGTCATGATTCCTGTCCTCAAAAAGCAGAAGTCAACCTTGCCAGAAGCAAAATGAGGCAATACATGAGAATAGTTAGTTCTACTCCTTGCAATGTGATGAAATGTGTTGTCAGAGTTAAGTAACGATGTACTGGCCCATATGCTCAAACAATCATCCCTTGTGAGAAATCTTCTCAATCACAGAAAAGACGGTCATTTGCCTAATCCAATAACAATAAACTTTGACATTACTGAGAAGTACCGTCAACTGATACTTCATAATTCAGATGTGGATGAACCAGAAAGAACTCTGGTTTTAGGTGATAAAGAACTTTTGGTTGAATTGAAAAAAGATACAATTTATGGAGATGGCACCTTTGATGATGTTCCAAACATGTTTTACTAACTGTATACGTGGCATGCCAAGGTGGATAACTCATCCCCCTATATCCGCCATGTATTTACATTTTGTTACAGAAAAAGAACTTGGATACTTATAATAGAATGTTTGAAATCATGAAGCTGTTGGTTCCAAATCTGGTGCCTCAAAAGGTTTTAGTGGATTTTGAGAAGGCTTGCATGAATGCAGTGAGGATTGCCTTTCCACACGCTCAGAGGTCAAAGGGTGCTATTTCCATCTGTGTCAGAGTCCCATCAGGAAACTCAGCAATGTTGGCTTGAAGACTGAATTTCAAACTGATATAAATATATCTTGCTGCATTAACCTTTGTCCAGTCCATGATGTGAGGAGTGTCTTTGATGGGATTGCCGCCACATTTCCAGACGAAAACAGCTATAATGAGGTGCACACATACTTCTTTTCCACATACATTGAAGGTGCAGCAGGTAGAGACCCCTAGTTTCTAATAAGCATATGGAATCATCATGATGCAGCTCTTGAACGGTCAAAAACTACAAACTGCTGTGAGGGATTTCACAATGCACTTAATTCCCTATTCCACTGCAGTCATCCCAGAGTGTGGGTTTTGTTTGATGGACTGAAGAGGGACCTGGCTTGCCACAGATTGACACTGGTGGCTAATGCACAGGCAGGTCGTCTAGAGATGAAAAAGAGAAGATATGATGCACTGTGTGACTTGGTTGCCACTTTTGTGCAGGAATATGAGTAGGTAGACAAGTTGAAATACTTGCAGAGATTGGCTAACTTACAGTAATGAAAATTCTATTCAAATCCTTGACAAATAAATAAATCCTTGAAATATGTCTGAATTAGCTGTTTGTTGATAATATATAATATAAAATATTAGTTAATATATAATATAAAATATTAGTTGTTTGGTGATAATAATGAAATAATTTGGTTTTTTTTTAAGTAAAAATAATGTGAGCATTGTTCCGTGTGAGAATTTTTCTATGTAAGCATTTACCCGTGTAAGCAATTTTTCGTGTGGGTATTTTTCATGTGAGCATTTATGCCAGTGGAGATTTTTCTGTGCGGAATTTTCGCGTGCGCATTTATCTGGTCACCGTTCTACCGTCGTTTGAGACCGACTAATTCAGCCACATTGTGAAAAATGTCCCATAAAAATTCCTCCATTCATTGACGGGATTCGAAATCGCGCCTTTTCCACCCGGTGAGGAGAAGACGGTAATCATATTAACCGTGTTGCCTGCGAGGGCATTTTGGGAGGAAAACCGTTGTAATTCACGCCCAAAGCTACTAACTCGGCTTGGTTATGCTGTAAAAATATCACCACAATCCAGGACTTTCGCAGTATGGAAAGACAGTGATCACAACCATTGAGCTTGTCGCAAGGGCCCACAAATGGAAATTTCAATAACGAGCAGTATATACTGTACTAGTACACACTTTGTAAATTTTGATGACAAGTAATGTTACATAGAAACTTTGGATTCATGCTCCCAAGTTAATGCTGTACAGATAATTAATTTCACTGTGTTCAGCAGCAAATTTTTACCACGACTTGGAAAAACTGCATTGTTCTTATACTATATGTTTTATCTTTTAAGCATGCATGACTATTTACTCTCCTTTTGTGTGATTTAATCGCGTAACTTGGTTTCCTTGTCGGATGTCACAATATGTAAACAAATACTGCTAGTAAAAATAAAAAATAAAAATAGGAAACATGGTTATTTTCCTGTCTGCTGGTTTCATACTCTCTCCTGAAAAAACACCAAAAAACCATAATTACTGAATACCCACACTGTAAGCAACAATCATTGCACTATAGAGTACCGATCAATTATAATTTATTTCTTCATCCAAGGAAGAACAACTCCTCAGTGATATTGTAACTTAAAATAGAATTCCAACATAGAAAAGACTTCACGGATGGTTGAAGTTCAAAAATTGTAATAACTGTCCAGAGATATATTGCTCACTATATATTAAAATTGCGATTAAATTCTTTATATCACTCCAGCATAACAATCATACTGTATACAGAACCATAACTAATACACGACGATAGTCGTAGCTGCAGTAGTGGCAAAAGCTGGAACTAATCGGGGCTAATAAAGCTGAACAGATAACACCAAGCAGCGAAATTTAACTTTGTCTGTCTCTAGGATGAAAATATGTTATTACATAAAATCAACTATGTTGCTTCCAAGAAAACATATAATACCCTCAGCCAAGGCTTTGACGAGTGATCCTGTAATTTTGCTTTAGAACAACGATTATTTTAGAGTAATATGCTTATTGATCTGGATAGGTCTGATATGCGTATATATATTTATTCTAACCATTCGAGTAAACACAGAGCGCTGGAAGTATTGAACAGCTAGATTCCATTTTTAATGCTAAATACCGTTTATGAGTTTTTAAAATGACATACACGAACGGATAAAGAGCATGATGTCAAAATTTGCAGACGACTTGAAGATTGGGAGAATCATTAATCAGTGCTAAGCAGCGCTCCTTCAGGATGATTTCAACAGTCTTCAAGAATGGTCAGAAAAGTGGCAGCTGTTTTAATGCAGTAAATGTCATGTAATACCACATTTGCTGCATTAATAAATAAGTAAAAAAATAATCGCTATTTATACACTGCTCAACCAAATGATTTGCATGAATATTTTATTGTGGACAGTGTAGCCAAGGGCGATTATTTGCTATTATAAGCATCCTGGAATGCAAATTCCCAGTATCTAATAGAATTCGATCTAACATCGTACAGAGCCGCATATTATGCAAAAATGAAGAGGACGTGTACATTTCTGTGGAATTTGTGCCTATGAACTCTTCATCATCTGTAATGAACGATTTTTGTGTCTTCAAAATACTCTGTGAGGACTGAAAAAATTCTATGAGATTCATTTATAGTTAAAGTGACCAGACGTCCCGGATTTCAGTCGTTTGCCCCGCATTAAAAACTGTCCAGGAAAGGAAAATGTCCCGATTCGACATGTAGCCTCCATACTTAATGGAAAACATAATGCAAATCATTTGCATTATGATTGCGGGGAACCAATGGTATAACGGAAACAGTTTTTTGGGAAGTAAATACGCTGTGTATGTCAACAAAACCACAACTGACAGTAGAAATGCTGAAAGAAATACTACAAGTTAAGTGCAATTTTGCTAATTTTTGTGAAGAATTTTACGAAGAAACAGCAAATAACGAAGAATTATTAAGAAAAATTCACTCAGTGGAAAATTATATTTAATTATATTATTTAAAATCTGTTGTTTTTATTGTTAAAAGAAGTATGTATTTTTACTATTAGTATTATTTCACAGAGAAAAACTTAATTTTTTCATAAACAAAAATGAAAATCGAAATATGACCCTCAAATAAGTGTTTTATTTCCCCTTATAATTACAATTATTTTTCTCAGTTCACATCCTTCACGCAACCTCCTGTTCATTACGTAGCGTAACACGATGGGTACAGTATACCGAATTTAAGCCTTTCTGTGAAAAAAATAAAAAATAAAATAAAAATAATAAAAAATAAATAATATATATATATACTGGTGTTCAAAGAAAGTACATCACCTAGGAATTTCACATTTCTAACCCTTTTTCGCGATGGTATGTTACATTAATGACTAGCATCACAAATAGAAATATAAACAAAAGATATTTATTAATAGTTAAGGTAAAGCCGAGTAATATTTGACAGATGCTCTCAAAATATTCCAAAATGAGCATTTGCAACCTTTATACAACAGTTTTGGTAAACACGACAATTGTGGGTGAAATGTTATCAGAAGCCTTAAATTTGCTTCAGTTTATCATTTTAAATGGAAAACAAAATGAAAAGTTCACCAGGTGAAAACTAATATTTAGTTGAACCGCATCTGGCCCTGATGACAGTAGCACACCGTCGAGGCATTGACAAGATCAATTTCTGAAGATAATCAACTGATAGTTCATGGTTCCAAACACGAATTATGGCTTCCTGAGGTTCACGAAGGGTGTTTGGTTTCTTTCTGGCAACTGCAGATTCCACACGATACCAACAGTTCTCTTTAGGGTCCGGGCTGTTTCCTGGCCAGCTAACAGTTGTAATGGACCGTTTTTCCAACCATTTTTTCACCTGTAACAAGTGTAAACACTTCACTGGCAAACCTCCAATGCAGAAACGAAGCTAAAGTAACTACAGAAGTGCCTACTTACACTTTTCGCCCGATGACAAGGAGCAGAGTCGTCCTGAAAGGTGCAGTTACTTGGCAGGTTGAAATGGTTAAAAGCAATTTGCCTTCCAATATAGCCAGGTATCCATTAGCATTTACGGAACCTTTTATAAACTGCAGGTAACTTACTCCGCGATACAAAATGCACCCCCATATCATTTGGCTGGTAGGGAATTTCACTGTAGATACCATACAGTCTGGATGGTATTCTTCACCACGTCTAGGGCGAATCGTTTGTCTCCCATCAGAGCCATGCAGGTTGAATTTCTTCTCATCCGAGAAAATAACTGACTTCCACTGCTCGGAGGGTCCATTTGACATGCTCCTTATAGGTATTTTTCATTTTTTGTGTGAGGAGGGGCTTCTTCTTAGGACGACAAGTCCAAGCTGAAAAGAGAATGGGAAGAACATACCACTCCTGTATGTTCTTCCCATTCTCTTTTCAGCTCAGACGAAGAAGCTTACGGTTTTTAAGGCATAAGCATTTCAAAACGCGGTACTGTTTTGGTGTAGAGACTAGTTTGCGTCCGGTTCCTTTTTTCCTATTAGCAGAACCAGTATTCTAGAGTTTGGAAAGAAATCTACTCACTGTCGACTGATTATAAGACACTCTATAAGCAATATGACGGGAAGAACATCCTTCCTCACGTAAAGCAAAAATAACACTATTTCTTTGTGGCGTCAAATACACGTAACTCGCCATCCTGACACAAGCACGGAATGACTGCAACTCCTGCAGAGCGTGCTTATATAGCTGAAAGTAACAGCTGATGCGATATTACATCTACGCGTGTCAATCTTCTCTGATGCAATCTGTAAAAAATTGCCATATACTTACGTTATTTGGACGACAATTACAATTTTTAGGGGTGATGCACTTTCTTTGAACACCAGTGTATATATACGTACACTATATATATATATATTTATTTTTTATTTTTTTAAAGAAGTTTGATATTTTATTTTATAAGTTTAGTCCAAAGAAGGTATTTATTTTGTGTTTTGTATGTGAATATTTTTTATATATAAAAAAGTCTAAAAAATGTGTATATTGTTTCTAGGAGGGTTGAAAAATCCCCCCATAGATGTCCCGCACTGGAATGCTAAGGATCTGGTCACTTTATTCGTAGTGACTGTTGCTTGTATTTATGTTGTCTGCATCAAGTGACTGTTGATGTATTTATTCTTATGTATTTTCTGATTTTCTTTGTTGCTATCTAATTTGTTGTAGAATGTCTGTACTAGCCAACCTCCCAGATAATGTCTGTACAGGGGTATTAGATAAATAAATGATAATAATAATAATAATAAATTATTCATGCCTATAAAAATACGAATTGCAACCACATCACTTCATTCCCGTTTTTGGGTTTACTCATTAGGATATATAAACTATTATATTAGGGTCACCTAGAATGTTAATTCAACTATCCATGTGTATTGGGTCTGTAAACTGCACGTGTTCTCTGGTCGATTTGCCTGCTTTGCTGAACGAAAAAACCCAGTTTTATCGGGGAAAAATCCTTGCTATCTACGCTTGAGACGGAGTCAAAAAAGACCATAAAAGTTCCGCACGTCATCGACGGTATAAGAACCCGGGCCATTTCCAATCCGTATGGGCAGTACGGTGACGAGGCCACTGTGCTACCGCGCAGATTGCCCAGTAGGATAAAAATTATGATATTAGGGTCACCCGTAAATGATTACATCTACCAATATATTTATTTGTTCAGTGGGATAGTGTATAGTGTGGTTAGGGAAAAGAAGGGGTGGTGGGGGAGGAGACAGGGAACCGTCTCCCCGCCGCCGAGGGAAAGGGAGTTAAAGTGAATCGGCTAAGAGAGCCCTATTCAGACCGCCAGATGGCATTGGCAGCGGAGCTGAAGGTCATAGCTCTTGTCCTGAGGTGTCACAGATCCCAGAACAGGTGCCATCCGGGAAAATTGGTGGAAGGACTAAATCAAGTAGGTTCTCTGGTGGCGGGAGAGTCCTACGCCTTCCGAAGAGGTCTTGGGCGAATTTGGAAAATGCAGCATAGGTTTCTTCTTATTCCAGGAGATATTTTCCGGAAGTCTCGGGATGAATTGAATTTTTGATATCAGAATGCACCGAAGATCCTCATATAATGGGCACTGGTACATAAGGTGCTCTCTCGATTCAGGTTGGCCACAGGAACAGAACGGGTTGTCGGTGAGGGCCAGGGTGATAAGTTTTCCCCTAATGTCGCCGTGTCCAGTCAGCAGATAGGTTGTCAGGAGACGTGGGGAGAACCAGGTTCGTGACTTTGGGTAGGTTGTCCGGAATGAATTTTTTGGTTATGGCCCCTTTATCTGTGGCTGTCCATCGTTGTTGCCAGGCCTGTGGGATAGACACATCTCCAGTACTCAGGCTGGCAAGTCATAAATATTTGTATTGACGATTTATTGTAAACTCTACTGACTTGGTTGTCGTGCCGGAGTATAAACAGAAAATTTATTTATTTATTTATCCTGAGTACTGGAGTCATCATCGTTTAGATGGTTCTTTGAGACGGTGGATCGCTGGACGACTTGAAGCCGGGCAGTTGCAGGCGGAGGTAGCACGTTAGATTAATGTGTCACGAGCTACACCAAGTTTTCTACATGTTCTGTTAATTTTGTCGAGGTAGTGTATTTTTATTATGCTAGTAAATTTTGTTTTCATAATAATAATAATAATAGGTTTAAGAATATTATTAGGTTACATTAGGTTAGAGAGGTTCTTAAACCTTTTATTTCATCTTCCCCTCAACCGCAACTCAACGCGAACTTAAAGGTTTATCCTGTGAACCTTATCGCAGTGCTATCACCTTCGAAATCCAGTATCCAACGCTCACAAAACAGTCACAAAAACCAAGCATCCTACGAAGAAGTCTATTTGTTTTTCTCTTTTCTCAGCCTATCAAAACTCCTCTTTCAAACGTTAGTTTTCCCCACGAGATTCTTTGTCCAACTACGATCCAAAGCTTGCTGTAATCCTGCTTACTGAATGGCTAAATTCAATAACTGAACATGCAGTCACCAAAATATTTCCTATATCACCGTTCTTGTCTGCGCGGTTTAGGATAGTGGTATCGTCGCCGTCCTTCCGACAGCGGAACACTATGTTCATAATTCATGACACTCATGATGTTTATTTACATTATGTTCATAATAACTCCTGTTTTCTGACTAAACAAGCCTAACAATTAATTTCAAGTCGAATGTTATTTTGAGATTATTTGTGTGTGTGTGTGTGTGTGTGTGTGTGTGTGTGTGTGTGTGTGTGTGTGTGTTCGCGGGACATTACGCATATTTTGTTTGTTTTTGTTTGTTTTTTTTTTTTTTTTTTTCAGGAGCATTAGCAACTATGGCCATATTGCTCCGGGATATGCGGTGGTCATTCACTGACCTTGCCGCATCCTCCGTATTTGGTGGTGACGGGCTCGAACCCCGGTCTAATCAAGAAGCGTGTGCTACGCACTGCTGCTGCTCCTTCCCACCTGGCTACGGAGGCGCCTGCATATTTTGTGTGGGTTGAAAAACCTGGAATACCTCTTCTTCCAGTATAAATTCCTCCAGTCCCCGATGAATGTCGAACCCAGATCTTTCCCAAAGGAGTAGCGGGCACGATGTATTATGCAGATTAGGCTGCCACGGAGGGTCTCGAGTAACAATAAAATAAAAGACTATATTGAAAAAAATATCGTTTTTGCGTGTAGCACATTGGTTATAATCACCGTTCCTCAACAACGTGTAGAAAAGGCCTGAGTTCCAATCCTGTCAATGAGACGAGGAACTTTTATGAGCCTTATTCACACCATGACTGAGTTAGTCGGCGTCAGGCGAGAATAGCAAGGGTTCCCCCCATTCTAGAATCCTGGTTTTTTCGTGTGGCAAAACAGACGAACGGACTAGAGAACCACACACACCGTAATTTATGACTATGTTGACATTCTAACAATTCTGCTCTTCCATATAGGATGGCAGCGGTGCGGGGGGACCTTTTCTGTTTCAGCATGCCAACGCACCATGTTATACTGCACTGGCTGTAGTGACTTGGTTTTAAGAGATGAGCACGCAACAGCTTCTTTGGCCTGTTCAGTACACGGACCTTAACTCCTCCTGAACATCTTTGGGAAGAAATGGAATATCGGCTTCAGACCAGAACAACAGCATGCAATCAGTAGCTTCATTGACAGCTATGTTCTCGCGTGTAATACATCAGATATAATCACTGCCCACATTCAGGCCTTTTCCACACCAGGTGGAAAAGGCCTGAGTTAGAATACCGCCAATGACGCGAGAAATTTTCACTGAATTTTCTGAGAGCGTTGTTGGGTTAGCTGGTCTCAGTGAGAGTAGCATACTTTTATGTTCCGGAAGCTGCAGTTTTTTGTCTATCAAGCAAACAAAATCGACCAGAATATACACGCAATTTATAGATGCAGTATACTGACGCCTAGTAACCTTGGCTGTTTTGGAGCTTACACACACGGCCGTGTGTTGAAGGTTGTTGTTATGCAAATTTCACGACACAAGGGCAACTATGGCCAATATGTGTCTGTCAGAGTCACTATATTCATTTTACAGTTGGACAGATAACTTGAGTAGTCGAGACCCGCTAATTTTCCTAAAATCGGACAAATGCTAATAATTTATTGTATTTTTTTCTTTTAGAGGATCTGCGATCTCATTATAGATTTAAAATAAACTTTGTGGATTTTTTTGAAAAGGGTAGGTTAGGCTATTTTTGGAAATTTTAGAGGAATATTATGTTTTATTTTTAGGCAGAAGAATACTCTTACATGGGGTTTTCTTCAGGAACGGCTGCATCCGGTTGAGGTGTAATTTAGAAGGTGTTGAAATTGCAATTATATGGAAGGAGGACAAAGGAAAAAGCCAGCTTTTGTCCTAAATCCTTGCAAGGATTTAGGACAAAATTTCATATAACTGCAATTTCAACACCTTCTAAATTACACCTCACCCGGATGCAGCAATTCCTGAATAAAACCCTAGGTAAGTGTATTCTTCTGCCTTAAAATAAAACATACAATATTCCTCTAAAATTCCCAAAAATAGCCCTTTTCAAAAAAAATCCACAAAGTTTATTTTAAATCCATAATGAGATCGCAGATCCTCTACAAGGAAAAATTACAATAAATTTTTAGCATTTGTCCGAGACCAAATGTCGATCTATTTTCCTAAATCGAAATTGAGTGTGTTGAAGGAGGAATGAACAAATTTGGCCTTCCTGTTATCAAAAACTGGTTCGGAATCTACTGACGAGGCTTCTGCGTGTAATTAAGGCCAAACTTGAGCTAACATTATTAAATATCTTACTAAATAACGTGCAGGTGTCTGGTTACTTTTCGCAATACAGGCGGGCCTCGATTAACGCGATTAATTCGTCCCGCGAGCGCATCGCGCAAAACGGAAACGTGTTAATCGAATATCATAACCAATAGGAAAAATTATAATTGGTCCTTGACCTTCTGGAATGTCCATAAAGAATTTTAAAAATACCTTTTAAATAACTTTTTAACTGTATATAATATAAAAGATAATGAAAATAATTATGGAATTAAATGTTTATTGCATAAAACAGCGGTTCTTAAACTGTGCACCGCGGAATATTTTAAATTTTCGAGGGAAACACAGCGATACTCGACATCTGTCGGACACCGCGAGAACTACTAGCTCGAGGTAGTTCACAGTTTCAGCATTTTTTATTAAGTTGTTTGGACCTAACTACTAAACGAAACTGTTAGGTATTTCTTTTGGTTTGAGTGCGCCTTGAAAAAATTACTGACATTAAAGGCGCCGTGAACCAAGAAACTTTGGGAACCTCTGACATAAAATACACAATGAAGAAATTACTGTTGCGGAAATATTTGAACAGCGTTGACTTTCTCTTTTCATCAATCAATTTCCGATAGCCAACAACAATCTTCTCTGGGCCCTGGCGAAATAAATATCGCAGAGAACATCAAACTTTTTGTTTCAGGTTCTATGTGACACGAAAGATTTCATCTAATTCTTTTACCGTTATCTCCTTCGCGGTAACATTTTCATCTGGCTCATTTAAAAATTTGAATTTTTAAATGCAAGTCTGCATTGACTTTATTAGCAGGAGACAAACACCTCTTCTTCCGATGGTTGATGGAACACACCGAGGCGGGCAGCAGGCAAACGTTTGTTTATTGACCGTACGACTCGCGGTAAGCTTAACGCGCGATTCAAATCTTTTTCAACTATCGCATAAAAAAAATATCGCGTTAACTGGAAATTTGCATCGTGTAAAGTGAAAAGTGGTATCATTTTTCAAATAGCGTTAACTGAATATCGGGTTAATCGAACTCGCGTTATGCAAGGCCTAGCTGTATAACGTTGATGTGTATTAAAGTGTAAAGTATATTAGTTGTCTGACCAACATATAGCGTTGATGTGTGTGACATCGCGGAATTAGTTATTTTTAGTTCATTATAAAATTGTAAAACACAATTCTGTGTATTTCTCTAATACGGCTAGCTGGAAAGAAATCAGGTTTTCTTTTATCCTTGACATTTTCCCGCAAGTACAAAATTTCGAAGGACGCGTAATCGGATTAATGGGGATTATCTCCATCAGAATTAACAATACTACTAAACAGCTTTTTTATCTTTTTTTTTTTTTTTTTTTTCATTCACTTTTTCTGTTCACTATTCCCCTTTCAAATAAACAAACGATATACACCCAGCTGTAATTCAACGTTATACATGAAAAAGTACCAAAAGTACAACTTAGTAGGCTAAGTTGGTTCCTAAACCAACTGTTTGATTCAAAATTATAAGCAGGATTCCGAAATTTTACCTTTACTTTAAAAAAAAAAAGGAGAAGCTGTAGGGAGTCATCATGTAACGCAATTATTATTATTATTATTAGCTACATGGTGCAAGGAAGCCTCAGGCTTATGCTGCACCAGCCAAAGAAAAAAAAGATTCCCGAGTTACCCTAAGAGTAAGGAGAGTCGAAGGGAATCACCAAGGTGAGAAGAATGATGATATTCAGCTCAGGACCCTGGGTGTGCCAAGCCCATACTCACCAGATGTGAGCCCCTGGGGCAATTGTATTTTAAAAAAATAATAATAAAAAAGTCAGACTACACTCTACGCAGGTTGAAGTGCTTATTTTTCTCACTATTCTCTGTTTACTGCAGCGTATCTTTTCATAACATGATTCATGTAATATGTATCTGTTTTGAAAGTGATTCTTATAATGCAGGCATCGGTAATCCTACCTGGCACACGTGTAAAATCAGGTGGCACGTGTAAAATTTTTTTAATTACTCGAACGCTTATCTCCTCGCATAATATATACAGACAGAGAGAAGAGATTTAAAAAATAAGGAGAGTATACGCGAGAAGAGTAATAAGTATTAAACAGTTGTAATTAAATTAAAAGGCTAAGTTTAGAGAATGTAAAACTATAATTTTATTAAGTGTTTTCTACAGTTATATTCTTCGAGTTATAATCATCAAGTTATAAAATTATAGTCATAATCCTCTCTAGAGTTATAATCTTAATAATTAGCTGATAAGGAGATAGCTACATCTATTTTTCACTTCTATTAATCAGGGAAAAAGAAAAAAAATCGAACACGCCCGAACACGCATTGTGTACATTAACGAATCTGTAGCATTAGTAGTGGCATATGATGCAAGAAAGCAAGTTTATACAGCATCAGTCAAAAAAAAAAAAACCTTCCCATTTCACCTATCCATTCGTTCCAAAAGTTGTCCAGTTTTTCCCTGGATTCATTCAAACAATCAACCTCCACCGACTTCCGTAAGATGAAAGCTTGTTCCGAAAATCAACCACCCACCGGCCAAAGCCAAATTCCCGCACAGTTACTCTGCAACTATCTCTCCTCAATCCGAAAGGTACCGTCTCCAGACTCCGCACCTTGCAGAACGCAAGCCCCTCTTGGAAGAACACCCTCCCGTCCCCCTCACCGTTTCCGCTGTTCCTCTTTGTACTCGTTCCAGCATCTCTATATCCTTCCCAAAATGATGGGCGTGGCCCGACCACTGCCCCATAGAAAGGGACAATCGCCTCCCCATCCCTGCCAGCAAAACGCCTGCATATCGTGGACAAGGCTCCATGAGCCGCCCAGGCAGCTCGCCCGCACCGCTCAGAAAACCCCATATCCGACCGAACCCCCCCCACACACACACACACACAGCGCCACTCATTCTACACCACCCTCTAGTGCAGCGCCATAAGCTACTTCGGCTGGCACACTACTTCGGGGCCACTGCTGTCCATATGCAGCACCCCGTACTTGTGAATGTCAAACCTCAGCCGCCACCTCCCAGCCCATCTACCCAACTTTTTTAAATCCTGTCGCAGCAGCGTTATTAATAACCCTGACAACGCTCGTATCATCTGCAAACTTAGACATTAAGCCTGCCACTACCACTCCGACTTACCGGACAATTTCCGTTAGATGGTGCTCTACCTCGTTTTGCTTTGAATGTCCATGCCCATCTTAACAGGAAATCTGAACTGAGATGAAATGGCAGAGGAGGGCTTCTGAAATGGCCAGCACGTTCGCCAGACCTTTAAGCATTGTGATTTCTAGCTGTGGGGTATGGTAAAAGAACGTGTTTATGCTACTAAGCCATGTGAGATACAAGACGTCCAACAGAAAATTAAAAATGTGATTGCAAAAATACCACAAGAAATGTGCATCCAAGTTCTGGAGGTCACCTGGAGAAGATTCCAGGCATGTGCTAACAATGATGGGGAACACATGGAGACCCTTTGAAGATATGAACATACATTTTTTATCATGTAACAGTGTATCACGTATCCGTTCTTTCCATTAAAAAAGATAAACTCACTAAAATGTTAACATTTTTGAAGCATTCTGTAAGATTTGACCAAGTACAAAATGATAATTGGGTAGGTTCACCTCAAAGTTATCGTGAATTAGATCAAAACTGTTCATATGGCACTTGAAGAGTTTTATAATTGTAATGAACAAAAATGGCGTTCATGAAGGAAAAAGTTTCCACCGTGATGTAATTTGTCTTTTCCTAAAGTGTTTTAAGTCCATCAATATGAATGATTTCCTTTGGAAGGTTACGGAGGCATGTAACGAGAATTTTTGGGCCGCCATGCAAAGATCGCCGAAGGGCACCCTCTCAATTTTGTATTAACATGAAACCCCAATGCCTTATGCCAGCGGTGCAGCAAGCATGGATGGAAATACCTGTGGAACGCTTTGGTGAACTAGTGGACTCAATGCCTCGCCGTGTGACTGCCCTTATCGGGGAGAAAAGTGGGTCTACCCGTTACTAGGTAGCTATCCCATGATTTCTGTCCACTCAGTGTAGTTGCTCATCGCAGAAAGCAAGAGAACTTCATCCCATCTTCCCTAGTAGCTCTTCTCCATTGATTGCATTTCATGCTAGAATCTGTCTGCTCTTCATTAACATCGCTCAAATTTCGTCTGAAGAAATTCCATTTTTTGTAATTTTCAATCAACTTGTCAACTAGCTGTTTGCGGTTTTCACTTCTAAGGTTATCAAGAAAGCCATTCACTATGAAATTTGAAAACTATCACGCATTTCGCTCAGCATCAATCATTTATTTTACAATCTTCAGAAGTCAACGTCTGCTTAAACTATGGACCAATAAATATGCTACCTCTCATTTAAAACACTGGATCCTCGAGGATCCAGCATACTAACATATTAGGCTCGAACAGTAAGTCTGTCCTTGGAATCTTTATTGACTTTGAGGGAGCTTTTGACTCCATACAATGGAGCAGCGTTCTTATGATGTTGCGACTTGTTGGCTGTTCAACTAAGATCTTTAGGGTAGTAAAGGACTAGTTCACGCACCGTACAGTGACTGTTAAGTCGTCGGTTGGTTCTATTGTACAAGATATGCCCACAAGAATCGGTTTTTGGACCACTAATATGGAACCTGGTTTTGGAGGGCTGGTTGCGTAGGGACTTCGAGCATAGAGAGATGGTGGCATATGCCAATAATCTTGTGCTGCTTATTGAAGGAAAATCACGGATGCAACTAGAAACTAGGTCACAGCAGGTTTTTCTTGAACTTAATAACTGGTGTAGGTTACATAAACTGACTGTATCAGGAACCAAAACAAGGACAATGGTCTTCAAAATTAATTTTTCGAGTAAAAGACCCCCAGTTGTGAGAATGAATGGGTCGAGCCTAAAATTGGCAAGGCAATTAAAATATCTAGGCATTATGTTTGACGGATCTTTGACCTTCAACTCACATGTTACATATCTATCAGAAAAGTTGAGGAAATTTATTGGGATGATTACTCGAATCACTAGGGTTGGCTGGAGAATAAAATGTAAGGCGCTGAACTTGCTATATGAATGTGCATTTATCCCCATGGTAACGTGTGGTGCACCAATTTGGTTTGAGCATGTATTTAGCAAGTGCAAAAGTATTTACTAGAAAGCTCAGTTCCATTCAAAGAGTAATGCTCCTTAGGATGTGCATGGCATGCAGAACTGTGTCGACCCTAGCTTTGCAGGTTGTGACTGGAAAATTGCCTATTGATCTGCATTTGGTGTATTGTGCTTTGGCTTACTTCGTCCACCTTGGAATTCCCTGTTCTTTTCTGATTATAGAGGTGGACATCTCGGCAGATTCTAGGAAGGAAAGGGCAAGAATCTATGATGTAAAGAAATAATGGTAACGTATAAATCTATTAAAATATCTTTAATTATAAATACTTTGTAGCTTTCGAGACAATCGTGTCTTTTTTAACAGAATTTGAACTTCTGTTGAAAAGTTCAAATTCTGTTGGAAAAGAGACACGATTGTCTCGAAAGCTACAAAGTATTTATAATTAAAGATATTTTACTGGATTTATACGTTACCATTATTTAATTTCACCATAGATCCCAGTACAATAGGCCCATTTGTTCTCAATCTATGATGCTTTGGTAAAAGTCTGGGAAGAGCGTTGGAGTGTTTGTGATAAAGGGCAGATTACACAAAATTTTTTCCCAGATTTAAGAAATGCAGCCTCGATAAATTTTAAATGGTTTGAACCAAACTTACAAGCTATGTTCTTATTGACTGGTCATGGGTCGATTAAAATAAAGTTGCATGGTTTAGGAATCACTGAAAGATCTAGTTGACATTGTAGCGAAAGAGAATTATAGGAACATATTATGTACAACTGTGAGGAGTACAGCGATCTTCGAATTGCATTGGTATCTCGGGTTAGTAATCTCAATCTTATGGCAGAAGGATGCGAGACAATTCTAGTTGATAAACAGGAGTACGTCTTGGCTTTCCAAGCCTTTGCAACTGCAATATTTCTTAGGCCGAAGACTCATACATCTGGAAGTCTTGGATTTGTAATGCGGTATGGTGTGGTGCCGAATTAACTAAAGTTCTGTGAAATTGTTCTTAAAGGCTTTGCTTTGGTGGAGGCATGAGTCTGTTCTCAGCAGCATTTCTGTTCGGCAGCTCCTTGTGATGGCATTTCTATTCTCGGCACCTCCTTGCGCTGCTGGCTTTCCAACAGACTGTGAACAGATGCAGCTCTTTCCAATGAAGTTTGGACTTTGACTGAAATTTAATTATATGTATATTTATTACAGATAGCCAGGAAGTATTTGTTTTCTGTGGCAGCTGCACGTGCAAGGAGGTTCTTCAGGGCATCCACAGTCGACGTTCCCGGTCTAAAGCTGTACCGGTTTGAGGACATTAGGTTTGCCTGTATTCTGGTCAACAGGATACTTCGTTTACTGCAGACTGTTAGTAGGGCTATTGGTCTGTAGGAAGTCGGTTGGTCTGGTGGTTTTAAATTATGAGTTTAATATTTGCTTTTTTACAGTCCTTCGGATAGGTCCCAGTTTGGAGACATAGATTGAAGAGGTTCAATAGCATACTGGGGAGCTATCTCCACCACCTTCCTGATAATTTCCGGCTCCAAGAGGTCCGGACACGGACATTTCTTACCTTTAATAAGGTGCGCAGCCGCTTGTAGTTCCTCTATTGTGAAATGCGGTTCCCTGTCTTCTGTTCGGTAATCGCCATTCTCTGTGCACATCTTGATTTGTTGGGTGTCTGCGGGTCTACATGAGGGTGGAAGGTTGCGTCCAAAATATTGTTGAGAGATGCCTCCCAAGAATTGGTAACATCTCCCTGTGGTGTTATGGTGGTTGAAATTACCTCTCCCCTGGGGAGTTTATTAGTGGTTACTTTGTAGACCCCCCCCCCAGGGGTCAGTGCTGCCAGTGGTTGCGATCAGATTTTCCCACGAGAGTTGTTTACTCCTGCGTATGAGCTAGATGTACTGGTTTCTGGCCTCCTCTGTAGATTTCCCGCAGTGCATCGACTTCAGGGGCAGGCCAGGAGCGTCTGACTCTCTGGAATGATTTTCGTTTGTTCTAGACTTCTCTTCGGAGCCTCTGGACTCCACCAAGGCAGGTTTTCTTCGTTTTATGGCAGCATTCGCTGCTTTAGTGATGATCGCTGTGACTGTTTTTTGGAGTTGGTCAGGGTCTTGGTTTGTTTGAATTGCAGCTTGTTGTGTATCTTTTTCTGCTATTAGAGTGTCTCTGAACTCGTTCCAGTTTGCAGTGTGCAGCATTTTTCTCTCAGGATATTGCCTCTGATGGTCTCTGTTGAATTGGAGGGTCAGAACTCTGTGGTCGGACGTTGTCCAGGCATCCTGAACCGTCCAGTCTGTTATATTGCCAGCAATATTCCTAGTGGCTAGGGAGACATCGATGGTTGATTCCCATCGTAGGTTGCAGTAAGTCGGTAGTTGATTAGGTTGGTTTATCATTGTTATCGTTGATGTTGCTAGGAATTCCTCCAGGCGCTGCCCATTCCTTGTCTGCTCCTGTCTGGTGTATGGATACACCAAGCCCGTGACCTGCAGTCCACGTCCGCTCCTATTATTAGTTTCTGGTCGGGGAGGATATCTGTTACATGTTCTAGGTACCTTGCAGCCATCGTTATGTCCTCTCCCGGACGGCAATAAAGGGCCATGAAGTAGAAGGCTCCCAGTGCTGGGATAAGGTACGCACAGACTGCCCAGGCCGTGCAGAGGTGAGTGATCCTGGTAACTGTTATATCTGAGTTTCTGACCACAACAGCGGCCCAGAGGATTTCATTTTCAGGCTGTATGAACTTGTTTGTTTGTTATTTGATTTTTAAGAGCATTAGCAACTAAGGCCATATTGCTCCAGGGATATGCGGTGGTCATTCCCTGACCTTTCCGCATCCTCCGTATTTGGTGGTCACGGGCTCGAACCACGGTCTAGTCAAGAAAGCGTGTGCGACGCACTGCTGCTCCTACCCACCTAGCAACGGATGCGCCTGTATGATCTTGTATTGACGGGGGGGGGGGGGTTATTAGCTGCGTACGGTTCTTGGAGTATGATGATATAGTATATAAGAGTACTGCTAAATTATGTGTAACTGACAGCGGGGTTACCATTTGGTTGGCTGGGATCGCTTTAATTAATAATATTAAAAAAAATGTCCATCGCCATCTGACATATAATGACAGATGGAAGTTTGTTCCAGCAGTCAACCACCTGCTGGCGAAAGGCAAATTTCAGCACATCTATTATACAACTGTCTTTCCTCAATTTGTATCTATGCTCCCCCCCCCCCCAGGTGCATAATCTGAAAATATACTTTTCTTTGTGGGAAGTGCTATTTATTTTAAGGCTTAAAATGGTAAACTCGTTATGATTTGCGACAAAACGAAATGCATAATAGGTTTATTTGTTAACTTCGGTTTACAGTTGGAGCTTAGTAAAGAATAATGAGTGCTGCCCATGTATATACATGTACGATACATTTTCTTTTTATACTCCGAGACGGCCACATAAAGTCAGTTTGTTATTTGGTTTTTAGGAGCATTAGCAACTAAGGCCATATTGCTCCGTGAATATGAGTGCGCGTGCGCGTAGCTATGAAGACTGTCTAATCTGTGCTCCTCAAGTTTACAGTGATTTCATGTATCTATTTCGCGAGTTACACTAGTTTTTTTGTATAGTGACCTGCCTAGTGGTAATACTGTGCATCCTGTGGAAGATCATTACCCTAACATTTTAGGTAATTATGTTTTTTGCATGATCTGTTTCTATCCGTATATTCACATTTGCCAGCGTTGCTTGTCTCCGAGGCCTGAATTCAAACTTCACTTCTGTAGGCTTACTCTGCTGGCTGACCACTGTCCGCTTCGGGCTATATCACAAGGTCAAGCAGTTCCTCTGTGGTGGGAGCTCTCCGGCAGTTGACCGCTTGTAAGGTGCGACTTTTATAACTCTGACCTACTTATGCATCTGTTTAGCTTAAGAGATTGCATGTTGACAGCGAGTTAGAAGGAACTCAGCAAACTTAACTCTGATTATTTTGTCTACTTCTGTCTGGCAATCAAATATTCGATAAGATGACCACTTTTGCCGGACCCACTCATCAGCAGGTCTCAGATGGCCCAGCTGCTCTTTCAAAACTTACTTAATTTGTGCATCTCCGGAATTTAGCCTACACTTCAAGCTAGTAAGCTGCCCAATTGCAGCAAGACTTTGTTGCTCCCTGCGTTTCACCTACCCGATTACTGCCTTTCTCGACGTGCCATCCGCTCCCTTCTTCAGCTCAGACCTTTCGTTTTTAATTCAACTGTATACAATGAAGGATAGAACGGGCGTTCAGCAAAAGTCCTGTGCCGAATGTGGGTTCAAACCCGAGGCTCCGGTATTACTTTGTGTTACGTGTCGTAGAATCTTCTGTCGTGATTGCCAGCCACCTAAAGTTAAAAGGTTGAACAAACAACGGAGAAGAAAATGGACCTGCCACCTTTGCGCAAGTAACCCAAAAAGCGCGGACATCTCGAAGGAAGAGATATCCACTATCACTCTTGCAGAAGAAACCCCATCTGGTGTTCTTGATGTGCACAGTTCGATTGAAGGTAGTATTGTGTCGCCTGCGTTGAGAACACCTGGAGATTTAAGCTTATGCTTTGGGAAAGACGTTGCATCTTCGAATAGGGAGTTTGATACCACTCCTGCTGCCTCCGCAAACTTGCAGGTTAATAGCCCCTTTGATTGTTCGTCAATTAAAAGCGCTCTAAGGGACAACACCTCCATACTCAATGCCCTCCCTGAAAGATTTAAGATCACTTTCGGGGAGATTTTGTCCCCAATAATCGACTCTCTTGCCTGCCTCAATAACGAAAATAGAAAACTCAGAGCCCAAAATACGGAAATTCTCGACCAAGTGCTCACAATGAATGAACAACTCAGGGATCTCAAAATCTTTATAAGTGATTACTGTCTTCCCTCTAGTCAGACGTCAGTGATGGACCATTTGGAACCTCAGGAGCATTCACAGGAAGCAGATGATGCACTACCAAGACCTCCAACTCAAACTGAGCGCGTCCAGCGAGGAAATCGAGATCTCAAAAATCTGCACAGTTCACCTCGTTTTGCAGACAAAACAACTGAACAGATCGTAGCCCCGGCCGTGATGTTGAACCCTTTGTGTACTCATCCCCCTCACACCGCTCTCCATCAGCGCGATCCGACCTTCGAGGCTGACAGCCCTTTTATACAGGACAAGTGTATTATTCCTGGTGAATCTAATCTGCACCAACCTTGCAAAAGACGTCACGAGAAGCCTGGTGGCCAGGTTCTGAACCAGGCCCAGCGCGGTTACAAGAGGATGGAGATGAGAGAAACCCCACGCCAAAACAGGGAGGAGCGGATCTATGCTCAAGCGGATGCCTTCTGTCTCTCTGACCAAATTAACCATCTTGCGCAATTTCCCAGGCATAAGCCACAAATGGCTTACGCTCAAAGTGTTTCGACTGTGAAAACACAAGGTAACAAAACTCCAAGCGAGGAGCCTAATATGTCGGTTCCTACTGAACCTGCCTCGGTCCCTCTGTCGCGGAGACTTGAGGAGATATATAATATTTCAGCTGTCCAGACCCGAGAGAGAATTTTTGTTTCCAGACTAGGACCAGCAACAAAAGTGGAAAGTATCAGGGCACTCTTTGCCCAAGAACATGGGATCAACTTAGACGCAAAAGCGATCAAAACCAGACACCCGACCTATTCTTCCTTTATCATCTCCTGCCCTGCGAATGCAAAGCATATCGTCTTGGATTCTAGCTGCTGGCCGGTAGGCACCCTTATAAAGCCGTTCCAAGAGAGGAGCAGATCGATCGCTTATAGCGGATCCAGGCGAGATAAACAGCCATAGCTACAAAAGGATGACTTGCTACCAGGTTCACACGAAGGAGAGATTCTTTGGTTTATGCAGAATGTTCGCAGCCTAAAAAACAAGCTTCATTGTCTCCAGACTCTCCTATTGCTTAATGAGTTTGATATCATCTGCCTTACAGAAACATGGTTAGCGGCAGATAGACAGCTTGATCTTACCCATTTTAACACCCCTTACAAACACATTGGAAATCACAGAATTAACGAGCGAGGCGGAGGTGTTGAAATCCTGTTCAACGATCGCTTCCGGCCAATAAGGACACGAGTGAGCCAGTCTAACAACTTTGAGGCAGTCTCCCTGACGCTGAGGAGTCCTCTTCTTCAAATCCAATGCTGCCTGGTTTACCTTCCTCCGGACCACAATGATGACTCTAGAGCGGAGCTGCTCACGTGGTTAGCAACCAACTTAATGCCTAAAATTCCAACTGTTGTAGCAGGTGACTTTAACTTGCCACTGCCCAGGCATGGGAATGTCTTGAGGGCCTTCAGGCCACTCTCCGGGCCTTTAACCTTACACGGTTAGTGACGCAACCAACTAGAGCGTGTCAAGCACTGGACCTAATCTTCCACAACTTAAAAGATATCAAACTCCTACCTGGCAACTTTCGATTCCAATCTGATCACTCGCCAATTACATGTAAACTATCCTTACAGAACAATTCCCTTGGGTTACCTGACCAGTACTCTGCTGAATTACCTAGGATAGCCTTCTCTACCAAATATCTGAAGCCAGAGATCATTCTCCAATGCTTGATTGGGTTTGACTGGGGGCGTCTCTATTCTGAGCCGTTGGAGGATGCCATTATGCTCTTGTCGGAACAACTGAAGTTAATTGCACTACATGGTGCAGCCAGAATCACCAGGAGTGGTAACAGGTCGAATCGGGGTTTCAATAAGGAAACTAAGATGGCTTTCATCAAGAAGCAGAAGGCCTACCGGAAATGGCAGAAAACTCAACTTCCCTCAGACCATTCCATCTTTAAGAAAGAAAGAGCTTGCTTCTTGAAAAAAAAAAAGGCTGGTCCTTAACCAAGCTGTTCTCAATAGGTTGAAGAGTGGTAGAAGGATCCTTTCGAATCATCATCATCATCACCTAGCCATTGACAAAAAGCTTGTCCAGGAATGGGCACAGTTCAGCTTACAGCAGGCAGATTTTCCTGACTCTGATTCCTTTCTCTCGCAGGAGAACTGGTTACCTAGGGCACACTTGTCTGAAATAGAAATAACTAGAGAGACCCTAATTGATGTCATCAATAAACTACCCAACAAAGCCACTGTAGGTCCGGATGGTTTCCCACTCTTTATTATCAAAATTTGCAGCCCATATATAGTCGACCTTCTCCTTCACCTTTTCAGACAAATCCTGCAATCTGGAACAGTTCCTTCAATTTGGAAAACTTACCATGTTAAGCCCATTCCAAAGATCAAGAAACCCAAATCTCCTAAAGACCTGAGACCAATATCCATCAGCTGTTCTTTACTCAAAATTTTCGAAAAAGTAATTCAGCCAACAATTGCCCAGCATTGCTTTGCACACAGGCCCGAGTACCTCCATACCGTTCTACAAAGGAGATCGACAACTACCAATCTTCTTGATACCCTCTTCAGAATTCAGCACACCCTTAACAACAAATCACAGATTGATATCATATTCCTCGACATAAAATCGGCTTATGACAGAATACACCTCCCAGCTCTTTTTACCATTCTGAAACACTACTTCGGCCTGGCGGAAACCTTACTTCAAATTTTGAAGTCTATTTTACTTCCTAGACATCTGTCTGTGACCCACAATGACTTTCAAGAAACTATTGACGTCTCAAGAGGCATCCCACAAGGAAGTGTACTGTCAGCTATACTGTTTGCAGCAGTTTTGGAGCCTTTCCTTGCTCAGAATCCGAACTTTGTTTCCTATGCCGACGACCAGAAGTTCTACGTGAGCTCAGATCATAATCATCAGATTCATGATATCAACCAGCAAGCTTCTAGGCAGATATTGAGCTTGGAAAGTTATCTTGCCACAATAGGGCTGCATCTGAGCCCTTCCAAAACAGCACAACTGACAATAACCAAGAAGAGAGCCAAAAATGATATCCAAATCTTTGTGAGTGGGGAACCGGTGCAAAAGGTGACCTCTCATACTGATCTTGGCCTCACCTGGGACGTTGGGCTCACATTTCAGCCTCACTTTGCCAGGATGAGGCAGAAGACGTACGCTGCTCTTTGGGCAGTGCGTCAAGAGCTCGTTGGTGTGCATCAGCCAGAGCTGCTTGTTCGGCACATCCTGAGGTGTATTACGCCGATTCCTCTCTATGATTCGGAAATTTGGTCATCTGCCCCTGCCTCATACCTTCAGAAGTATCTTAGTTTAGAGTACTGGTTGCTTAGATGGATGAACAGGGTGGTAGGCCACCCCCTAACTATCTCCAGATCTATCCTACAAGCAAATCTAGGCACCACTCCTTGGAGACATATCATCATGACAAAAAATGTTCTCACGCTTGCACGGCTTATAACGAGGCGAATTGATGCTCCATCAGTATCCGCATTAATCTCTGGCCCGAGGAGGGCAAGAGGGAAGCAAACCGACTCCTGTCTCCCTCTACGTCTTACTCTGTCAAACATTGATTCCCTGAGGAACATGTTTCCAGCCAATTGTCTTCGGATCTTCAATAAATTTAGGATCCACCCTGATAGGTTCTGTGAAGACAAGCCCTACAGGAAGGAAATCCTCAAGAACTGTTACCAGATTATGAACTTATAATACTCCCCTTCTCCTGGACAGACTTTTTTTTTTTTTTTTTTTTAACTTGCCTATTTGTATATGGCAAAGACTTTCTGTTTTAATGTAATCATATATATTACTGTATATTTTGTACATTATTGTTTATTTAACCCTGTAAAAGTCTCGGGTCGAGCACGAATGTACCCTTGTTTATTGTACATTGTGTTCCTCGCACCTTAGTCTGTATTCACACCCTTCTGGCAAAGAGCCGTCCCGGGGTGACCCAAGGTTTCTTGGGAAATAAACTGATTTTAATAATAATAATATGCGGTGGTCATTCCCTGACCTTTCCGCATCCTCCGTATTTGGTGGTGACCGGCTCGAACCCCGGTCTAATCAAGAAGTGTGTGCTACACACTGCTGCTCCTTCCCAGCTGGCTACGGAGGAGCTGCACATAAAGTCAGAGAAGTGTACTGATGAGACATGAATATTGCCGTATCACGTGGGTTTCAACACAGAGAGTGGATAACGTTGTACTTTATCTGTTCACTCGGCTGCCCACTCATCGGGAAGAACAGAATTAAATGCATAAGATACACAGACCTAGCATAACATTAATAAAAACTGAAATACAGAACGTATTTTACGTTTCCTCTGTGATTAAGATAAACAAACGGAATAATTTATTACTTAAACATTTAATAAAATGATTAAAAAAAAAAAAATATATATATATATATATATATACACCTGGTCGTCGACTTACGACCTATGCGACTTACGACCGGCCGCACTTACGACCACAAAAAAAAAAATAATAATAATAATAATAAATTAATTAATCGATGACGGGAGGCCTGAAGACAGCACCAGGCACATACACCCAGTCACTCTCTCTCACATACACCCAGTCGCTTTCAAGTATCTGTTGCGTGTGGTGTATTAATTAAAATTCTACTGAAATACGCATAAAATGTTTAGTAAAAGGAAAATGACTTCATCTACATATACGCCAGCTAAAAAGTCAAGGAAAACTATTGATTTAGAGTGTAAAATGAAAATTATCCAGCAGTATGAAGGCGGAAAGAAAGTGAATACGATAGCACGTGACTTGAAGTTATCACATTCCACGGTATTGACGATACTTAAGGACAAAGAAAGAATTCGGGAAGCTGTGAAAGGATCTGCACTTATTAAGTCTACAATTTTAACCAAACAACGACAGGAATCCATCCATGAAATGGAGAAATTGTTGTTTATGTGGATGGAAGATTTAATATAAAAAAATACACCCATGAGCCTTCACACAGTGCAAGCAAAGGCTAGAAGTTTGTTTCAGTTTAAAATCACGCGCCGGAGACGATTACACAGAAGATTTTCAGGCTAGTACGGGGTGGTTGAAGCGTTTTTAAAAAAAGATTTTCTTTGCATAATGTCTCTATAAATAAACATTTCCTACCTCAACCCAAGAACATGGCCCTGACGATGCACAACCCAGCACAAGCAAAGATTGAAAATTGATTTTGTAAATTTCATTTGTATTAATTTTTACATTAATTTTAGATTGTATTTTTGTGTTTACAGTACATTATGTACAATATAATTATAGATTGTAGTTTTGTTTTTTTATAAACAGTATGAATAATAAACCAATTAAAATGTAGAGTACGTTTGAATTTAACCTCATAGAGAGAGAGAGAGAGAGAGATAGCCTGGGTGTAGAAACGAAGGTATATTCAGTATCGCTAAGTAAAAGATAAAAACATTACTGTACTTAAAATGAAAAATAAAAGATTATAAAAATAAATCATAAAGATGATAAAAAGATTAGAAAGGTTAAAAAATACTGTTAATAAATATATGGCCGACATACGACCAGATCGACTTACGACCTGTCAGTCAGAACGGAAGTCGGTCGTAAGTCGACGACCAACTGTATATATATATATATATATATATATATATATATATATATATATATATATATAAATATAATCAGTAATTTTCGTGCCTAAACCGACAACTTTCCTTTCAGCGCATATGCCACACTGCGCATTCTTACCTCTAACTAAACGCACGATAATAAACAATATCCAGTGCTTTAACTACAATTCATCGGCTACAGTATAAAAGTTGCCGCATTTCTATTTGTCTTGTTTTAACGAAATTTGGGATTTATCAACGTCTCACAGACTAATACTTTCAGCAACCGATATGTAATTATTATTAGTAAAATAAAAACATTCCTATATGTTTTTATCTTATATATTCTTATATCCATGAATTTTATTAATATTTGAAAATTAAAACGTTTTTAACGCCTGCCGATGACTCTTAATGTGAAACACTTTAAATATGCTAGCGGCAGGACACATTTGTACCTGGTACAGAATTTTTTTTTTTTTTTTTTTTTTTTTTAATTAAAAATTGAGCGTGAAACATTATTTCATTAAAGATATAAATAATTTTAATTTTTAGATTTTTGTGATTTATTTAGAGCGGTTTTTTTTTTTTTTTTTTTCAACCAAGACGTGGTCTTTGATGGCCATCATACACCCTTTTTTTTTTGTAAAGATTCGCTAATTCTCCCTTCCTGTGTTTTGTTCTGCGCATTCGCATATACTTAAAACACCTGTTGTCTGCATCATATCTGTCCTTTCCTTTCGCATCTAAGAACTTGATGCAGAAGGACCGATTGGTATTGCTCTATATAAAATGAAATTTTATATACAGTCATACCAAATTCCATTAAATACCAGTCATACCAGAAAAATAGAAATTTGGCAATTGTGATTATTATTTTTTTCTCATTCATATCACAGTTTTATCCATTAGGTTACCCGTAATGGATAAAACTGTGACATGTGTTCGGCTACATTACACAGTAATGTAGCTGAACACATGGAAACAAACAAACATGATATTCCGTTCTTTGGCTACATTACACAGTAATGTAGCCAAAGAACGAAATATCATGTTTGTTTGTTTCCATGCGTTAAGTGTTGGAATAAATGGACAATATGGCGAATGCGTCATAATTTCCAAATTATATGAAATGTTCTCGGTTTAAGCAATGCTCATATGAAAGTCTTTGCTTGTTGAAGACCTCGTTTTTAGGCGTGTTCGCATATGCGCAAAGCACGCATTGTCTTCATCATGTCCATCCCTCTGTCTGTCTGTTCATTCGTCAGTCCTGCATCTAATAACTCGACTCTTCAGTGGGCGGATTTTCATGAAATTTTATACTTGGCCATTATAGAAAAGAAAAAATGTAAAGGGGGAAAAAAAAGGAAAGCGCGGTTGAGTGGAAATAGGACAAATCGAGAAAGTTTCTTTCATGTGATATCAACTAGAGTTTAATTTTAAATTAGATGTGATGCGCAACATTTTGATGAGGTCGCAAAGGAAATATGACGTCATTTAATATTTTTCGAGATGAGCTCTTTTAGAGTGATACAATACCAGGCGACAGTGTTCTCTCCCCCATAAACAATCACCCTTTCTTTTAACGGCACGTTCCTAGCATCCCCCTTCCACCTCCTTTCGTGATGGAACAGCTGCGTCAAGCAGGGGCCGGTTCCATGGTTTCCCAAACAGTGACAGAAGGCTGCGAGAAGAATTCAAATCAGAAAACTACTGCAATTTTCAATGGTTTGAAATTTTTTCCTCTAGTACAGAGCTAAGATGAAACTCCGTGCAAAATTTCATTAAATTTGGTCCAGCAGAAGATAAATTAAACTGGACTAAATTTTCGTAACGCTTTTCGCATGACGGTTTTTCGTTACAAATTTTTTGGAATAACGCCAGTAAAAATGTTTTCAACGTCAAAACCCCTATTCTAATCATGTACAGTAATTTTATACATCCCTCTCTATAGTATCTTATGTACGACGGCACCTGAACGTCAGTTCATCTCCGCACATCCCTCTCTATAAGATCAATCCTCTCATCTACAGTAACTTTACCGTTGCACCCACACGTGCGCACGTAGCTTATAAAATAGACTTCTCCTCTTACCCCCAAAGAATTGTAAACACTCTTACCACTACTTAAACACTTGAAACTCTTCATACCCCTATGTTGTTATCAGTAAGTAAAGGCAAATAAAGGTGACAATTAATATTAATGTACTAGTCGAGATAATTAATTATAATCCTCATTAAATTTTAAACGGCTATAACTCCTCAACTAATTATCCGATTTTAATAAATAAGACGTCACAATAAAGACAATTTTTAAAACAATTTTCTATAATTAAACTCAAATACATGTTCAGTATTACTTTGAAAACCCACGGTAAATTAATTTTAAATCACCTTTTAAATTTAAATTTTTAATTTCGATATCAGATAAGGTTTGACTAAACTTATTTGGCATGTAAATTTGAAATAAATTTCTTTCCTCATCATAAACTTCTGCTGTGAGAATGCCAGTGTCTTTTTCAATAGTTTTTAATTTATTTACATTGTATTCAAAGTCTATTCTTAAGTCAGTTATTTTTTTTAGTAGGAAGGATTTGTAGCTTTGTATTACGAATATCTGTCATTTAATTATCATAATTTTTTTCAAGCTATTTTATTTCATACATAATTTTGCTAGCATATATAAAACTAACCTTTTATAATTTTCGTCTATGAATTCATCGCTTAATGAACGATTTAAAACAACATCACACCACTTTGTTTTCATTTTATGTGTATTAATAGTCCTCACTGAAAAATTGATATTTAGCTAATTACTTCCAGTCTAATTTGTCTCATATATTCTGATAATTGTTGATATTTAGTTCTAATTTGCATATCTAGTTCATCAGTCTCTACAATATGGGTGAGATGTGTTAAATTCACTCTCATTTTTTTTTTTTTTTTCTTGTTCACAATTCTTGCAGAATTTTATTTCCATTTATGAAAAGACAATTTTTCAAATAGTTTTTCAATTATTTAAAAAAAATTGAAAAAAATTGTGTTTTTATAAATGGAACTAATAAAAACGACTACAAAGTATTGGGCAATCCACTCCATTCCATTCCATTCAAAAAAATTACAGGACTTAGATCTTAACGCACGTTGTCCAATTAAAAACGTTTAAATAATAAAAACAGAAAAAGGAGATAGTCATTGTTTACATTGAATTTAACGTCTTTTCACCAGATAGATTCAAACACGAAATAACACATAAAAATATTGAAGATTACAATAAAATAAAATAAAAATTAAACTTTATTAAAAAAAGGTAGGAAAGAAGTAAAATAAAGTTAAAAGGTATTGAAAAAAATTTCCGTACCTTTATAAATTTTTTATAAAGGTATGGAAAAAGTTAAGAGAAACAAAATAGACCTCATATAATTGATTTCAAAGCAAAAAATATGAAGAAGAAATAAATTTATTAAAAATTGAGACGTTTTAGTCAGTTTCTGCTTAAACTTACATTATTTTCTTAAAAAAAAGTAGATAATTTTAAGTTTTCGATTTTTCTAGTTTAATTTGGGAAAATGAAGGATTTTAAGGAAAAATGGGGTAGTTTTTAGAGATTCTCCCCCCCCCCCCCACACACACACACTTTTTAAAGCGCATAAAGACTTCATGGACATCCTGTACATTACAGTAAGGGATTTATCTGAGCCAATTGCAGACACTGTTTCAACTATTTTATGCCACAGCAACATTTCAATTCCATTTAGAAGTCACAAAATGGATATTGAACTTTGATCTCAGCAAATATTTCTCTGGGAAGAGAGTATTAGGACTTGACACGAATAACTAGAGTACGTACGAAGAGAGTATTAGAACTTTACACGAATAACTAGAGTACGTACTGAAGTTAACAAAGGTAATGTTGGTAACACTTTTTTTGTTGCGAAGGGCGAGATGGTAGCTACTCGGCGGCAGAGGGCGCTACTAGAGATAGAATTCGAGTGAGTTTATACAAAACCATATATTCTTTCACAGAGAAGCGAAGAAGTAAGGAAACACCGGAAACCATGGCAACAATGTGGCAGCTAAGGGATCAAGCGGATTGCGTTATGCAGTTTAATGAGGAAGTAGCAGGAAACCGTGAGTTTCTCAGTGTTATTTTATTAAATCTTTTACCTTTAGTTATCAGAAGGATAGCCAAGCAAAGGATTTTGCATCCGTGTTTAATTGTACTTATACTGTTCCGGTTATCAAACTGATTAAATGAAACTGTTAGCCATCATTCTAACTAGGTCATTTTAAAGGCCTATGATTGTGAAAACGTGCTGAAGTTGTTAAAAATAAGTGACGTAGGTCAATCAAAAGCAATAATCTATCCTCGTTTTAGTTTTCTGATAAGTATTTTACTTAAGATGAAATAGCCAACGCTTTTAAATCACTTCGAACTGTTGTGTTATCAAAACAAGACCTTCAAAAATTAGAATCTCTCTCATTCTGTAAACAAAGAAATTCAAAAGAATTTTTTCGGCAGAATAAATTGCATCTGTACAAAAATATAATGACTATAATATTAAAACGATTTTAAAATTAAAACCGTTTAAAGCTAATGGTAGATATACGAATAATGCAGTTAGTTAAAAAGCTGAACTGTTCATTACAAGTTTCGTTAACTGTGTAAGGAACAACTAGAGAGAGAGGTTCACACACCGTAAACTGTAAGGCCCACAACATTATTATGGTAGCGCGCCTTCAGTCTGGCGCACTTAAAGCCAAACATATCCTGGGTTCCGTAATTTTCCGAATTTTAGAAGTTTTACTCATAATCATAAATGAAGAGGAAGACTGAAACTATGCTTATGCTATGGTTTTGAATTTATTTAATATAAGCAATAAAATTAATTAAAGTAAATAATATAAAAGTATTCTGTTTATACGATAAAAAAATTATACGATCAAAAATTAGGATAATAATTAAGAGACACTAAACAATGAGAGGAAGCTTCTTTGTTTAAGTTCCGTTAAAACCATTGCATCACTGCAAAAAAAAAAAAAAAAAAAAAAAATTAGGGCCTCCTTAAGACTCTTAACTGGTCTGATAACAGGATAGGGCAAGGATCCTGAAACGTTACCTTCGTAACAAGTTTAGGTCTTAGGTCAAAGAAGTTAATTAAAATAACTTATTTTGCATTATCCTCGTAGTAAATGTGTAGTTATTTTTTTCAAAAATTAAGCATAATTTCCATATTATATTAACTTGCGCTTAAATCTTATTAGAAGAAGTTTCTACAGCACTTTGCAAAAAAAAAAAAAAAAAAAAAAACTATTTACATACTACTATAAGCTCACGAATATTATGATAATAGGCAATTATAAATTAGGGCTGTGTAACCACCACTTTATTATACACTGCCTGGCCAATTTATTGAGAGCATCAGCTAACAGCCTGTTGTATTGCAGTTGACCCGAATCACGGCTACAACACTATGTAGCATGGTGTCAACAAGGTTTTGAAAAGTGACACGAATAATACTGAACATTCATGTAACAAAACTGTCCTCAGTTCCTCGGGTGATGTGGACAAAGGATGTGCCAACGAACCCACCTTTACAGTTCATCCTACAGATGCTCAATGGGATTGAGATCCGCATACTGGGCTGAAAGGATAAATGCGTCAAGTCTTCCTCAATTTCTCCAATCCACATTTTCACACATTTGGCATGGTTGTACTGTCATCTTGAAAATATCCCAGTTCAAAGGGGATAAACTTGTAACATTAACTTGGTGATCCTAACCCGCAATGACGTTTATATATGCTGCGGAGTTCACGGTACTTTCTGTTGGGAACAGAAAACAATGGATATACTAGCAAATCATGCCTAACACTATTAAACCTCCCCCAGAATTTTTTACCCACAGTTCAAGCTGCCATTCCAGTGCCTCTTGTGGTTTCCTCCATATATCCGTCTTCCCACACCGACTGGAAAAGGGTTAAATTCGAATCCCGCCATGACGCTAGGTATCTTTATGGACTTTTTTTTCATAACGTAGATAATTAGTTGGTATGGTTTTTCTCTCTCGAACACTCCGGTTTACCGCCCAGAAAACCGCAAACCTACAGAAGAATATGTACTCGTACAATGTACTGACGCCTCATACGCTTAGTTGCTTAGGCGCTTAATATACGAGTACTTATAATAACCACTTCATTAGCTAAAATCCACTTTTGTACTGAACTAATCAACCATATTTTTGTGGGGTTTATAGAGGTTGCATGTACCCAGATATCGGCGATAAAGAGGAGACTGTATAGTGGAAACTGTGGTAGCAGAATTGTAAGATTACATGTAGTATGTGTTGCATGGTTCTCCGCGTCATTCTGCTCATCGTGTGAAGATAAATGACGCGTTATGAAAGGTCAATTTAGCGTCGAATTCAATCCCGAGATCAGTTGAGTAGTGACCCGAGGTATAACAGCTCCAAGCGTGGTAAGTTGGATGTATAGTATGTAGTGAGAGAAGCTACAGTAAATAAGTCATCTAGCGGATTTTTTCTTTTTTTTTTTTTTTTTTATCTGGGAAAAGTAGTGATATAGGTAGTAGACATAGGAAAGTAGTGACAAAGCTGGCCTTCGGAAGTTGGTGTTTAAACACAGAACGTTCTCAACTAGAATGAATGAATGAATGACTCTGCGTACCCTGATATCATCTGCATGAGTAGAAAATTGGAGTGGACCCTTCTCGTGCGGAACGCCTGCACAGACCCTGTCTAATAAGATATAAATTTATATCTTATATATTTATATAGACAATCCTATATATTTATATAGGCAACCTAGCAATCGTAAAAGCCTAGTGGTGGGGAAGGATCTGAAAAAAACAGTTATCACCTATCAGTGCGGTAGAAATACTTGCATAAGTTGGGGACTTTAAGGCTGAGAGTAACAAATGTCTAGGCTTTATTATACTGTTTTAATTGTCTTTGTGTATAACACAATAATGGCAGTTAATTTTCTCAGCGGTGTGATTATTTTTTCCCGATTAGTTCGCCCTCGCAGTTTCAACAGTCTTTATAACACACCAGATAGAAAATACGACAGTTCGATTCACATTAATGACACCAGCAATTTTTATACGCTTTTTCATAACGTGGCAGAGTTAGCTGGTCTCAGGAGAGGATTGATTGTGTTTTTTTTTTTTTTTCCCTAGAAACTGGAGATTTTTCGTTCAGCAAACAACAAACTGACCAAAGAATTACAGACACAATACACTTTGTAGCTCATAGGTTAGTTGCTTTGGCGCTGAACATGCGCCACAACCCTATTAGCTTAATACATTTGAAAATCAACGTTTTCATTATGTATGTATTCATTTATGTTTAATTTGCATGCACATCTTATTAAGTAAAGTAGAATAGAGTTGCCAGCATTTTAAAACCACTAATCAGAAGATGACGTGTTGGGCGAGTGATGAAAGAAATGCTGAAAAAATTTTTTTTCACATAAAATACACATTTTTAGATCTTTATAACTAAAAATTAATACACATTTTCATAATTTTTTGCAACTAAAGAGCAATATGTACACAAACTAAGAATTAATTTGTTAAATGTTATTATAAGTAAAAAGATTACTAAGTACTTCTTTTGTGATAACTATTTTCTTGTACAGATTTCTGATTTAATAATTTTTGTAAGCTCAAGTAATTTTATGGAAAAGCCACATACTGCGAGAGTTGTAGAACATTATCGTACAGGTGTACGATAATGTTGCTATTTATTTGACAACAGCATGGAATGGGTGATGACATACACTTCAAATAAATAGCAATATACTTCTGCCTTTTTCCTTCGGAACAGTATTTTTTATTTAAAGTGCTAGAGCAATACCGAGGCAACTCGTGGTAAAGTTCCGCTAACAATATGAGATTGATACAATTCGCAGCAAACCTATTTGCTCATAACTACGTTTAAAACTAAGCTATTATCACAGCGTGTACGATAGTTTCGTAAGTTACACGCTAAAAATCATATACTAATTTAATATATAATAATACTGTAATATGATAATACAGGGTATCCACAAACCTTTACAAAACTAAAACATTATTGTGTGGATAGGATACATTCTACAAACCTGAAACAACATCCAGGTGATAGAGAATAACTTCATGTTTTTATTCACCAACAGGAAAATGTGCGCGCTGAAGTAGATGGCAGTATAATCGCAAAGCTGTAATCATGGAGGAATTCACCAACTCCGAGAAGGCGAAGTGAGCATTTTGGTTCAGCGAGCTGCAGTCTGCTATAGCTGTTATGCGTAAATTTCGAATGCGGTTTTAAAAAAGTCACCGGGGATACCTACAGTTTTGCAATGGTACGGAAAATTCATAAAGCCTGTTTGTACAATCACCCCGGCCGAAATGGTGGTCGAGATGAGTCAGCGAGGGCACAGTGGAGCTACTTACAAGAAATTTTACGTGACGCCCAGGAATATCATTACAACGTGCTAGTCGTGAGTTTAATATGCACAAGTCAAGAGTGTGTAACGTGTTATGTCGCCCTCCGAGGTGAAACATGAAAATAACGATGATCAACAACTTCTTCACGAGCTGAAAGAAGCTACCGCACTTAGAGAAGTTGTCGAATCGCCAGCAAAAAAAGAAGATAGAATTTTGTTTCTAAATTCCAACATAATTACAGTGTTGAGATCATGCTGCCGCCTATTGCAGCGCAAAAAAATTTTCTGGTTGGTGTATAAAAACTTGAAGATCTCCTCTATTACCTGGAATTCGGTTGGTTGGTTGGTCGATACAGAGTTTTAGGTGCATCAGCAACTTACGCCATATTGCGCCGTATATAATGTCTCTAAATAACGTGTTCTGTGGTCGATCTGCTGTTTGCGGGAAGAAAAAATCAGTTTCCGGGAGAAAAAATACCATGCCACTCTCGCCTGAGATCGAATAACTCAGCCATATTGTGAAAAAGTCCATGATCCCTCGCGTCATTGAGGTATCTAAAGTCGTCTTTTCCACCCGGTGTGGGAAGGACGGTGATTATACAAACTGTGCTACCCATTAGGGCGAGCGGGAAGTCGTCCGCATAGCACAATCTTTATAATCACCGTGGCGGCACTTTCGCCACCGCCTCTGACTAGAACGGCTCAACATATCATGCAATTCAAGAACCATGAATCGCTGCAAGGGCGCGAGGCTACACCCTATCTTCGAAACAACTGTCTTGAAGCTGGATAAACGTTGGCAGCAGACCCACAGAAGTTCTTGCACCAACAATGAGCGCCAATCGAGCAGTTGAATGATCAATCTCGCGGCCATTCACGCATCACAGCGCGCGCAACTCTGTATCTATTAAATTTTGTCTCTTACGTCATTATTCCGTTAGAATCTGTATATTGCTGATGAAGGGGTCCATTTTACCCTGAAAGCTACATTTTGTTATTAAATATATTACTGGATATATACAATATTAATCTCCTTAAACAATGGAATACAGTACAACAGGCCCATTTGTATTTATCCTCATTGTATATCACGTTCTCCTCAAAATGGAACTGAAACTTTTTTATTCTTCAACATTCCATGGCTCAGAAATATGACAATAAAAGCCGGAACCTGTACATGGCTTCCTTAAATCCGAAGGCTCTTGGACAAATCTAGAGAGGTGGCATTCCTTTGATCTCCTTTGCAACTCTGTAAATTGAATCAGATATTTACAATTTCCTTTATGGATGCAGAGGGGCTTTGCATAGTTAAACAAAGAATAGAAAAAGAGATAGCTGGAATTGCAGAATAAGGGAACAAATACATTGAGAAACAGTTGAATATGGGACATGTAGGTGGGTAAGTTAACTCGTTTATAAATATAACACTTAACGTCACAGTAAGCTTTACTAAAATTAAGAAAAAAGAGAATCTTCTACAGAGTGCAACGTAATTTTGTCTGTGGATTTTGATATTGTTACGATAAGTAGCGCATGAGTTAGCCTGTAACATTTTGATTTCCTTAGTTAAATACATTGCTCAACAAAATTAACAGGACACAGAAAATGTAATGTACTTGTTCAGCTTGCGAAGAAGCGGGATGAAATTTGATATGGTAGTGTCGTATACAATAACTATGAACGAGGAGACAGCGAGAAACTTCGGATAGTTATAAGGGACATTTATACGAGTTGTATGAGAATTACCAAAAAGATCACATTACAGATGTCGATACATGATTCACGAAAATATGGTTACATGATAGTATGGCGTATGATCCCTCAAACGGCTAAATAGCCCTAACAGCTGTGAACCACGCTCAATATAAGGTGTCTATAATATTCAGTGACAACAAATCTCATTCTTTCACCAGCGCACACCTTAGCTAACCAAGTGACCGAGAAGTTGGCTGTCGGCGTGCAATGAGACACCCAAGGACGTCCCACACATGTTTGATCGAATTTAAGTCAGTGCTGGCCACGACTTTTTTTTTTTTTTTTTTTTTTTTGTTAGTTAGCGCATCGGCTTCTGTGGCCATAATGCACCTCCCAAAGTTTTTGCATTTCACTCTGATCCAAGCCCGAGGCGGGATTCGAACCCGCGACCTTTGGGTTGCCAGGCAGGCACTTTACCCACCTGGCTATCCCGGTCGGCGCTGGCCACGGTAGTCGTTGGATATCTGCAGTTTCAAGATATTCCTCCACCAGTTTAGCTCTATGTGCGGTGGGGTTGTCATGTACGAAAAGAAAATCTGAGCCAACCGCACCCCTAAAAAGTCGCACATAAGGTTCGCGGATCTGTTCTCGGTAGCTCTGTGCAGTCAAGGAAAGAAAATACTGGTAAAATACAAAAGGAGAAAAAATTGGCATGGCAGATGTTTGTGCAAATGGAGATAGTAGTAGTGGCATGTGATGCAAGAAAGCAAGTGTATGAGCTTATGCAGCATCAGACAAAAAAAAAAAAATATATATCACACCATTCCCTCCACATCCTGTCCAGTTCCTCCTTAAATTTATTTAACCTATCAACTTCCACAACGACAGATGAAAGTTTGTTTCAGCAATTAACCACCCGCTGGCTAAAGTCAAATTTCCGCACATCTATTCTACATCTGTCTTTTCTTAATTTGAATTTATGTCCCCTTAGGTTCGTAATCTGAACAAGTAGAAGGATCCCATCAGAATTCAGCGTGCTCAACCCATTCAAGGCCTTATACACCTCAATCAGATCACCGCGCAGATGCCTAGTCTCCAGCCACTGCAATTTGCAGAACTTAAGCCTCTCTTGGTAAGAGGATCCCTTCATTCCCCTCATCAACTTGTTGCCCTTCTCTGTACACGCTCAAGCAAATCTACATCCTTCCTAAAATGAGGCCTCCAGACCTGTACGCAGTAGTCAAGGTGTGGCCTGACCATTGCCTTATACAGAGGGACAATCACCTCCTTTTCCCTGCTAGCAAAATTCCTATATATCATTGACAAAACCCCATGACTTGCCCTGGCAGCGTGTCTGCATTGCTCAGAAAACTTCATATCTGACTGCACAATTACTCCCAGGTCTTTTTCATTTTTTACTACCTTAAGTGTAGTACCACACAATTGGTACGTTTCTCTGGGGTTACTTCTACCCATATGCAGTACTTTGCATTTCTCAAGGTTAAACTTCAGTTGCCACTTCTTAGCCCATATGCCCAAATTATCTAGATCCTGTTGCAGTAGCACACTGCCATTACTGTCATTAACAACCCAGCCAACCTTTGTTTCATCTGAAAACTTCGACACTAAGCCCGATATATCTTCATCAATATCATTGATAAATATACAAAACAACAGTGGACCCAACACCGAACCCTGTGGGACTCCACTAATAACATTAGTCCAAGAAGAGCAGCACCCATTGATTACCACCCTCTGTCTTCTCCCACTCAACCATCCTTTTATCCATTGTAGCAACTTACCCTTAATACCATTCTGCTCCAATTTGCACAATAGTCTTCCATGCGCAACAGTGTTAAAAGCTTTCCTGAAATCCAAATATATGATATCAAAATTATTTTTTTGCATCCAGTTCCTTTGTAACCACATCATAATATCCTATCAAATTTGTCAGATAAGACTTTCCTTTAACAAACCCATGCTATGTCTGAATTATTGCTGCAGTCTTGTCTAGATGATCTTGCAATGCATCTTTAACCAGTGACTCCATTATTTTACCCAGAACAGAAGTTAAACTAACTGGTCTGTAATTACTCGTGTCACCCTTCTATCCCCCTTTGTGAATTGGGGATACATTTGCACATCTCCAGTCCGTGAGGACCTCCCCTGAGTCCAAGGACGCTCTCATAATTTTGGCTAAGGGTTAGCTTAGTTGCTTTGCCGCCTCCTTTAATATAACTGGATAGATCCCATCTACCCCAGGTGCCTTTCTTATGTTTAACTTCAACAATTTCTCCTCCACTTTGCTCTCAGTTATTACAAAATCATTAAGCACCCTGCTACAATTTGATAACCTTCTGCCATTTTCAAACCTTAATAATTCCTCATCTGAGCAGGATCATCAACAGTCGAACCATCGATATCAAGTGGACCAATCAGATTCATTCCCTTCCTTTTAGAGTTTATAAGTAAAGAAATCCTTGCCAAAGATTTCTCGTAATCTGCCTTCGCCTGCCTAACCTCCTTTGTGACCTGATTACAGATTAGCTTATATCTACCATAGGCTTCTGAGTCGCTTGATAATTTATATGCATCCCATGCATTTTTCTTCTCTGTCACGAGTCTCATTAGTTCATTTAAATAATGGATAAAGATGTGTGGGGAATTTCGTATAAGATAACTTTTGATAAACTTAAGTTGGAGAACGTTTATCATACAGTAAAGAGTGGAGAAGTAAGTACTTACGATTGGGTATCCTCCATGGGGGGCATACTGGCCTCCTTGTTTTTGGAAGATCGAGAGAGAGATCGATGAATCGGAGATACAGAAAGAGATTAGGGTTCTCAATGACCAGTATGAGGGAGATAAGATATTGTTGAAGGTTTTACGGCAGAGGAGTTACGTATAGCACTAGAAAAAAACTTAGGTCAGGAAAGCACTAGGAAGGGATGGAACATTACCTGAGGTGGTGAAGCACTTTGGAGAAAAATGGGATTGTGAAATGTTAGCCTTGTATAATGCTTGTTTGAGAGAAAGAGTGTTTCCTAAACAATGGAAGGGAACGCATTTAAGATTTTATTGAAAATTTCTGATAAAGATCCTATTAATCCGGCCTCTTTTAGGCCTACTGCCTTGTTTCCAGTAATGGGAAAAGTGTTAGAGAGATTATTAAAAGATAGGTTAGAGAAGAAATATGAAGAAAGGGGATTGAGCAGCCACAGACAGTATGAATTCAGGAGGGGCAAGTCTACTGAGGATGCTATTTATAGGCTTCTTAACATTGAGTACTTCGTCTGATGACTATATTCTGCGTCTCTTTATAGACTTTAAAGGGGAATTCTATGGTGGCCTAGTGAGTTTACCCAATTGAGAAAGGCCGAATGTACCAATGGTATTTATGAAGTAATGAGAGATTATTTTAAAAACAGAACTGTAAGGATTGTTACAAAATATGAGGAAGTTAAAAAGGGTGTAAAGAGAGGTGCTCCCCAGGGCTATAAAGTGGGACCGTTTTGCAGGAATTGTGTAATGGATGAGCTCCTACAACAACAATGGATTGGTTGTGACCCGATCGACTATGCCGATTATCCAGTTTTGCTATTAGGCGGGCGATGGTGGGAACAATTACAGGAAAGAGTTCAAATAGCTTTGGCAGCGGTTGAGTACTGGGTGGAGAAATATAAATTGGAATTCTCGATTCAAAAGACGAATATGGTATTTTTAAAGGGCAAACTAAGCCAAGGAAGAAGGCCAACAGCAAAGATGATTTTTAGTCCAACAATATATGTCTCTTTTGTTAGGTACCTGGGAGTAGTCATTGATGATAAGTTAACTTTTCTACCCCATGCTCGTTACTTAAAGGATGAGGTGCGACTGATTTATTCTAAGATAAAAAGGTTGGTGAGATGGAGTGGGGGATCAAAGGGAAATCCTTTGATCTCCTTTACAAATATATATTTCTCCCAATTGTCTCATATGCATGTGGAGCGTGGGGTAACAGAATAGAAAATAGCCAAGTTAGAAGTTTGATTTGCCGTTCAGAGATTTTCCCTTCTGGTGGTGACAAGGTCCTGCACAACCGTCTCTAATGACAGTTTACAAGTTTCAGCTGGAAAGGAGCCAGTGGATCTAGTAATTATGAAAAGATCATTAGAGTATGCGATAAAGCATAATATAAGAAGGCAAATATATGGTGTTGAATCTTGTTCAGATTTACAAATGCAATATGGGAAAAGTGATATGAAAATTGAAGGGTAAGGCTACAAAATGATATTGTAAGGATTTGGCAAAGTAGATGGGACAGTTCTGATTTGGCCGAATCACTTTTGAATTCATGACTGAGGTGGCAAATATTTTGCCAAATAATAGGTGATCTAAATTGGGGCTTTTTAGTACAATGCTTGTGACCGGGCATGGGTTGAGGAGGATGTTGGCGGAGTTAGGAACAGAACAAAATAAATTCTATATTTGTGGGGAAATTAAGGGCACTGAGCATGTCCTAAGGCACTGTGTAGTTTATAAAAATTTGAGGAATCAGATGGAGATAAAAATTGGCACTAATTCCTGCAGCAGCGCAGAGTCCTTTCGTGAAGAGAATAAGTACAGGGCCTTCCTGGACTTTACAGCCGCTGTTGGTGTGCGAAAGAAGGGGGGGAGGAGTCTGTGATGTAAATATTTCAATATGTAAAAATTTTTGTTTTAATTATGAATTAAAGTTCTTAGAGGAATTAAAGAGTTGTATTGAGTTTTATATTTATGGAGTTTAGAGTCAAATTGTTTATATATAAAATAAAGTGGAGTTTTAAGTTATACATTAATTTTCGAGTTGTTTTGAGAACTAACCAAAATTAAGAGCTTTTGAACATCATCTTTGATGAATAAGAGGATTTGAAATAATAGAGTTAGATAGAAGAGATCCGCCTCCTTGGGGCAGGGGCGGTAATGTGTTCCCTTACATATGACTTGTCAGATGGGGTGCGCCTAAGGATCAAACAATGAATGAGAACAAAATTAAAATGTGGAATTAAGTGCGGATAAGCCTTGGCTTAGAGAGCACTTTTTAGCTTGTGAGCGAGTGAGAAGATGAAGATGTACAGTTACAGTACCCCTATCAAAAGCAAGAAGATGAGTGCGGTCGTTGATTATTGTGCCCCCACACGAGAACAGGGGAATATGCCACCACCGTAAGTGTCCCTTTCTCTGATGTTGGAGGGATGGTAGCGCATTCCTTGTTGTCTCCAGATGAAATAACGTCTAGAATCTGTTTAGTAGCCTGAAACGGGACTCAGAGAACACAGCTGTATCCCATTTTCCAGGGCTCCAAGTCACATGTTCATGGCACCACTTTCGACGAACTCTGTGGTGGTTTGGGGTTATTGGGATATAGACCACTTGCTTCCTTGCGTAGAGTCCACTTGAATTGAGTCTTCTGAACAATCCCCTTGAAAATGTTTTAACCTGGCCGCAGCAACCTCAAGAAGACAGTTGATGACAGGACACTGTAGGTTTCCGTCTTGCTGTTAGAGCCAGACAGCATTCTGGTTGACGAAGCCCTCGCCAGCTGTTCTTGTAAAGCTACTTTCAGTGTCGAACAATGATGAATTGCCATTCTGAGTACTGGAGATTGGCTACCCCACGGAACAAGCCAAAAAACGGGAATGAAGTGATATAGTCGCAACCCGTGTTTTTATAGATAGCCATGATTGATTTGCATAATGTGCGGGTCTATAAGGTGGTAGATTGATTTCTATTGGATACTTGGAATTTGCATGCCAGGATGCCTATTATATGAAATATTCCTTCTACGACACTATTCACAATAAAATGTTCCTGACAAACATTTTGTTCTGTTAATTTTGTCGAGCAGTGTATTTGTGTTGGAAGAGCACAAATAAAGATACAATTTAATATTGTTAGAAGTAAGGATTTGTAAAACTTAGAGGAGAACGGCATCTGCGTTTAAAGGACTAGTGAAGCTCTTAATAAATCCAATTAATTTAAAATCGTAGGAGTTATCGAATTTATATGAGTAGAAAAGAAGAATTTATTGGAAAGGTTAAGATCAATACGGTTGAGAGTCTCCTTTTTAACATTAAATGTTTTGTTAAGTTGAATTAATTTATCACCAACGTACAATTAAGGAACTTAATTCAGTATAATTAAGTAAACAATTTTACTTCAGTATAATCCTTCCTACTCTGATAATCAATCGCTGCAATCAAATCTTGTTGCAATCAACTGAACAGCAAAATGCAAAATTGAAAGGAATTTATTTACAAAATAAATTCATTTTCTGGAAGCCCATAGTTTAATAGGCTTCCTCAACAAATTCTTTTATCCACTCATTTTGAATAGCAGTGGCTACTCGTGGTGTAAGAAAATAGTGGTTACAATTTACTTCTGATTTTTGACGATTTTACAAAAATCATTACCTGTAATTGTTATTATTGGTAATGTTTTAAATTTAAAACTAAAGTATATTCACAACGTTGCGCACCTGTCTCGTCCTTGTGAAGGTGCAACAAAATACAACGTCCCCAACAAAGCATTCAGCAAGCTTCCAAATTTGAAAAGTTTTGCACCCCTAAAGCTGTCATTAAAGCTGTGTGGCTCTTATGACGTATCCTATAAGTCAGTAAACGCATAGTACTTCAGTATCCACTGCTTCGGACATGGCCGTGCATACCTTCAATCAACAATTAAGAGATTTACCACCAACAACCTTTTTGAGACCTTTAGCCGAATACAAAGCTCACTGAAGAGTGGAGATCAAATGAACGTAATTTTTTGGATATTGCAATCCGCCTTTGACAGACCCTCTGTGAAAAATGAAAACACAAGTATCTCAAAACATACAACTCTAACCTAGGCAAAAATATTAAACTAGAAAGAATTATTAGAAAATTTTCGAGCATAAAGGCAAGTGACGGCATATACTCAATAATTTTGAGCGAGGCCACCAGGGAGTGTATCGAACCATTGAAGTTAATTATGAGGGTCTTTGGACTCGAAGAAATGCCAATTGGAGAACTGCCTTTGGATTGGAGAAATGCCAATTGGAGAATTTCCTTTGGATTGGAGAAATGCCAACGTATCACCAATACATAAAGGCAGTTCTAATAACTAAGTCGGTATAACAATAGACCAGTTAGTCTGACTTCAGTGGTGCGGAAAGTCTTAGAGGCAATGATTAAGAGCGCAATTCGGGGACATTTAGACAGATGTGTCATTTCCGAACAACACACAACATGGTTTGTTAAGGGAAAATCATGTTTAACTAACTTAGTAAGCTATTTTGACTTAGTGACGCATGAGCTGGATGTTGGGAACAATTTCGACTAGTTTATGGGGATTTCAACAAGGCATTTGACTCAGTCCCTTATGGACGGTTACTGTATAAATAAATAAATTTTCTGTTTATACTCCAGGACGACCGTGTAGTCGCCCTGGAGTGTAAAATAAATTGTATTCAACCCCACTAAGTGTAAAATAAATTGTACACTTGGTGGGGTTGAATTAAAAACAGTAGAAGAAGAAAGGGATCTGGGATTATAATACAGGTAGACATGCAGTTTTCTGGACAGTGTAATCAGGCAGCAAGGAAAGCCCACGGTGTCCTGTCGATGATTTATCGGACATTATCCTGTAGAGATAGGGAGGTCATAGTTCCACTGTATAAAATTGTGAATTGTAAAGACCACATCTGGAATACTGTTTTCAAGTATGGAGACCTCGTTTGAAAAAAGACATTGAACTTCTTGAAAGGTTCTAAATACAGGCAGCTCGCATGGTTTTATCAACAAAGGGGCGAACGTACGAGGAAAGCCTTTGATTATGTATGCTAAGCTTGGCAACCTGATACCTCACAGGGGACTAGATTACAAGGCTCTGAGAGGGGTTACTAAAATAAATGAAGACGAAATTTTCACTATTGTAAAGAATTCCAGAACTAGGGGACATACATTCAAATTACAGGGTAAAAGGTTTAAACTAGATTGTAGTAAGTTTTCTTTTAGTTAGAGAACTGTTGATTGCTGGAACACATTGCTTTCGCAGGTAGAGGCGGACAGTTTGAATAAATTCAAAGTTCAACTGGATAGGTACCTATGTGAAGCAAATAATTTGTATTTACTTATCTACTCGTTTTTTTTTTTTTTTTTTTTGTCCAGTGCGGGAAAAACTTGTGGTTCCTACACTATATGGCTATCACTATATAGATCTGAACAGAGGGCGAAATCCTCTCTGCTTTTCTTTCCACTTCTGCTGTCGATTTTTCTTTTACAGCACGCGAATTTTCTTTCGTATGCAGACGACCTTAAAATCTTCATTCCCTCCTGTGACAATCTAAATACGTAACTGAGGACGCTTCTAAACAATTCGAAGACTTAGCCTTCTATCTCAATAACAACGGTCTTGCCCTTAACCTTAACAAGAACTGCTAAAATGTCCTTCACTATGAAAAGACAGAAGACAGACATTGGTGTCACCCTAAATGAGTATCCCCTTCAGAGATTCGACAAAACCATCTGGGTATGGTATGGGACGACAAACTTACTTTTGTTCCTCGCTTTACAGATGCAAAACAGAGAACCCTTGGAGCACTTTGAGTGTTAAACAACAGCTAACTGCGATGTTTGTTTGTTTGTTATTTGATTTTTAGGAGCATTAGCAACTAAGGCCATATTGCTCCGGGAATATGCGATGGTCATTCCCTTCACCTTTCCGCATCCTTCGTATTTGGTGGTGACGGGGTCGAACCCCGGTCTAATCAAGAAGCGTGTGCTACGCACTGCTGCTCCTTCCCACCTGGCTATGGAGGCGCATACCTGGATGTTCCAACTTCGTAATACGCTGTCGTGAGATATGTATCCCCAATCGCCCCTTATGCTTTCCCTGCATGAGCTTCTGCTCCCACAGTTAATCTTAGAAGATCCACCTGGATTCGCAGATGTCTGAACCGCTACATCGAAAAGCCGTTTTTCAGCTCAAGAAGTATTTTTCATGAAAACATGAATTGGATCCCCTAGAAACTAACCATAATCAAAATGAACATACTCGTATCCATCCTCTCGAAGCTCTCTACAGAAATTCCAAGTCTGGCTGAGATTTTTCACCAATCCCAACCACTACCAGGCCCCATCGCCATAATCTAACCACTTTACAGTCACTTAGGAGCAGGATAAATTACCTTGATAGAATGTTCCCTTTCAACACATTGGCACGTTTCTCACCCCCAAGATAGACTGAACGATATTTCAAACACACTCCTTCCCAGTACCTACCAGAGTGGTATTGGTCACAAGCGAGGTGCTACCTCTTAACTAAACATGTGCATTTATTTAATTATAATTAGTTATATTATCTATTTATATATGCTTAATATTTATAATTGCTGTATATCATTTATTTTTAGCTAAACCTGTATAACTGAGGTAATTGAAGTGATGTAAACTTTTGTATCTTCCGTTAATAAAGAAACCCCCTGGCAATGCAGGCCGTTTCTGGGGTGAAGTTTATACTTCGAACTAATTTAAATAAAAAAATAAGTAAAAACATCGGTCTCCACGCTGGTTGTGCTGATGACTGCAACCAAGACATGAACAGTGTGAAATAGCAAAGTTTCTTTATTGCATGTGCCATAAATCGGCAATTTGCACTATATGTAAGAGAAAATGATATTGATTTATAGCACATCACCAAGTAATTAAAATAATTTATAAATATCAATTTCATTTGAATAAAAAAGAAAAACTGGTGACTGGCTACGACAACTTGCAACCTGGACCCGTGCTGGCACTGTACAATAGCTATGTGTATGTCACCTTTGCAGAAAACATGCACGGATCATGTGAGATCACGTTCAATGGAAGGGAAAAAAAGCGGGTGAGACAGTGAAAAAAATGGAAAAAAAAAGATATGTAAAATTACGGAATTGATAACTGATATTCTGCTTTCAAGACTTAATTTAAGTCTTTCAAGACTCAAGCTGTTTCCAAATAGAAGTAAAAGGCGCAGTTAAAAAAAACTGCTGAAGTCTAACAGAAGCTTAATTACTCTTTCAATAGCAAGTACTTGTCCTATATACAGTATCTTCGAGGTTATGCTAAAACGCTTAAACGTCTGAATGCAAATAAGAAAAACACAGCTCTCAACTTCGTGAAGGATCCTGCAATACTAATGCGTACTCATTTTGCCGTACCTGAGAGCTTACACTTAGTGCCGTGTTAGCACGGCCTCGTAATTAGACAAAAGTCTAATTACGTAAAGCAGACTTTCCAGGAGAAAAACCATGCAACTCTAGCCAGAAACATACTAACTCAGCCATGTTGTGAAAAAGGCCTATAAAAATTCCTTGCATCATTGACGGTAGGTATTCGAACTCAATCCTTTTCCACCAGTGTTGGGGGGATGGCGACTACATCAGCTGTGCTCCCGCGAGGACACCAATAAGTAAAGTGGTGTGGTATTGCACCAATGAATGAGAGTTATCTACCACCAAATATAGCAACGGGTCAGCTGTGGAACGCTTGTCGTTCTTCCATGTTGATATGCTCAAGCGAATTTTTAAACAAGCCTGACGCTCTTGGTTTTATTTTGATGTTTACTTCACCCAAAGGTCAATACAAACGTTTATTATTATTATTATTAACAGTTACAAAAACAGCAACCAAACTTGCCTGAAGGTGCAGCTACAAAGCATTATTACACAGCTCCAAAGCCGAAGCTTGGAGTATAAATTTCCAAAGTAAAGAGAAAAGTAAATGTGTATAAAGAGAACACAAAACGGTAAAATGAAATCTACAGATAAAAATGAAACTAAATAAAAAGAGGAGGGATCAGTCAGATTTAAGTGAACAGGTAGGAGAAAGGTTGAGTACTGGTATTTCTTCACACACATTACAGAATCAGAGCCTTAGAACTTGCAAGATGAGGCAATTTTAAGGTTCAGGTAACTGATGAGGTTGGCAATTTCAGTTGCCTCTTGAAGTGTCCAGGGGTGTAAAATATCTCCAGATTTGCTTTGTTGATTGATCTTGCCGTCCTGTTATAGAAGTTGTAGTATCCATAATTTGTTCTCACATAGGATGGTTTCAGCAGTGGATGGTTTCTTAAAGCTCTTGTCAATGCGTTGAAGTTTATTTGTGATACAAGATGAGGGCAATTCATGGTACCATTTAACAGGTGGTTAAAAAAGAGTAAATCGGCTTTATCTCTTCTTTCTTCCAGCGTTTCAAGTCCAAAGAATACATACGCTCTTGGTAAGATTTCTCATTGTATTCGAAGCCACTTTAAAAGCAAACATACTGTATTGCTCTTTTTCGAATATTTTCAATTTCTAATTTTTGGTAAGCTGCATACTGTATTTAGTAATTACGGGCTTGAACGCCGGTCAATTCAAACAGCGTGTGTCGCTGCATTCTCGCTCCTGATCACTCGACCGGAGGTATAATAATTTGGGAAGATTAGCTCAGTGTTTACGACGCCAGGCCACCAATATCATGGACACACGCTCCAATCCAGCGCAAAAAAAAAAAGGAAAAAAACGGCGTGGGAGGAGAAAAAAGTCGAGAAAGTCGCTTCATCTGACTTACTAATACCAAGTACGAACTAAAGACTGAGACAGAGTGGCGCCATCTGGTGACTCTCCCATAAATACCACCCACCAGAGACAGACCATCGTCACGCGTCACGAACAACCTGACAGCGCATGCAATCTTGGAAAAAATCAAGCAGGATGTGAGCGGCCAACTAAGAACGACTAATACGGACACAAGCGAACCAGAACTGGAGGAGGAACGCCAGTTACAATAATTACAACCCACGCAGTCCAAGGATGGAAACAGATGAGATGAAGATATACAGAACAGAAGGTTGGAAGAAGGCTTTAGCAGAATTCGAGGGCATGCACCTCGCAAAGACCGACACTATATCAAAGCAGAGACCTAACAGAATTCTGCGACAAGTCACAGATCGCCTCAATTGGCGAATAATACCGGACAACCTCAAAAACAGCGAAGTAACACAAGACACTATTCACACAGCCATTTACTGTGCCAGTGTAGCAGCCATCAGGATGAATGGAACAGAAACCAGAGACCAACAGAAAACAAAACGAAACACAAAAAACCACCAGCCTGGGAAAGAAGACTACAGCAGAAGGTAGAAGAGATAAGACTCAAGATAGGTCAACTGACCTAATACTAATGGGGTGACAGAAATAAGAAGCTGATCAGAAAATTAAAGACCGTCCTCAAGAAAGACAACATCCACAGCACACATGAGACCTATAATTAGAGGGTCAAAGAATACCTTGACACGTTCAACTCCGAATTGTCAGAAACTCGTGCCATTGAGCAAGACACACTGCCTTTACAGGGAGTTCGCTCTGAGAAAAACAGACAATAGGATATTTGATGAAAACCAGAGAGCCTTCTACAGGAAAATCGGATAAGATGAGAAGAACGAAAACGGAGCCTCAACCAGAAGGCACTGGAGGAGTTCTGAAGCCACCTATAGAGCAGCAAAGTTAGTCATAACGGCCGTGCTCCCAAGGTAAATCTAGAACAGAAGAAAACCAAGGATGCACAAGAGAGATGGTAGAATGGGAGATTAGGGAGGAAGTACAACGGTCGATCAGCAAGTCGTACAACTACTGGTGCAAGAAGTTCAGTTGCACACACAGGCACATAGCGGAGCAGTTAACCCAGGCAATAAGGTATTCAGACCCAGAGTCTGACTCAAGGAATCACCTAACTGAAAGCTATGAACAAAGACACCATCATCTCTCAACAATGTACAAGTATACTTCTCCTTCAACCCATGCACGGTACTAAGTACTATAGGTTTTGATACCTTTCGTGTTTGTCTGCGCGGGTAGCACAGTGGTATCGTCACCGTCCTCCCCACACCGGGTGGAAAAGGCCTGGGTTCGAATCCTGTCGATGACGCGAGGAACTTTAATGGGCTTTTTTCACTCCGTGGCTGAGTTAGTTGGTCTCAGGCGTAGATAGCAAGGTTTTTCTCCCCAGTAACTGGGGTTTTTTTCGTCCAGCAAAACAGGCAAATCAACCATAGAACATACGCAATTTACAGACACAAATACGGGTTAATGTATTTAATTACGGGCAACCCTAAAATAATAATACCTTTCGTGTTTGGGGGTTTCATAAAAAAAAAAAAAAAGTTCATGACCAGCTGCATAACGAAGAATATACCACAACACTTGGAGAGCTAAGACATCATGGCCAAGCTGCAGAAGGGATATAAGCAGATGAACAAAGGATGTGAGGAAAAATTGACCATTGACTCTGCAATTATGAAACAAGCCTACAAGAAGCACTGCAATCTGTATAACACTTACATCGACTATCGCAAGGCCTCCATCTCCCTGCCCCATAGCTGGGTGATAGAAACACTGAAGGATACAAAATCAACACGACACTGACACACTTCCTAGAAGCAATCATGGCGAAATTGTTTTTTTTTTAATTAGAGCTACCCATAACTTCTTATACATGCCCATTTGTGTAATATGTCTGTAAATTGCGAGCGTTCTCTGGTTGATTTGCCTGTTTTGTTGGACGCAAAAAATCCGAGTTTCTGGTGGGGGGAACCTTGCTATCTACGCCTGAGGCCGCCTAACTCAGCCACGGAGTGAAAAAAGCCCCCTCGCATTATCGACGGGATTCGAACCCGGGCCTTTTCCGCCCTGTGTGGGAGGACGGTGACGATACCACTGTGCTACACGCGCAGACAACCATGGCGAAATGGAGAGCCACCGTCAAAATCGAGAAAATCAAGACCAGACTGATCCACATCAGGCGAGGAATTTTCCAGGGAGATACCTTGAGTCCGCTTTGGTTCTGTATAGCACTCAACGCGCTGTCCACCATGCTCAATAACAGTAAGTACGAATATACCCTAAAAGACGGGAAGAAGAACTTGTACGTCCTCTCTCACCTGATGTACATGGATGACATCAAACTATGTTGCAACTGAGAATCTCCGGATCACCGAATAGCTCAGCACTGACATCAGGATGCAATTTGACCTAGACAAATACAAGGCCAATGGATAACATCAAGGACATCTAGGCAGAGAAAACTACCAGCTGAAGAACTGTGAAGAGACTGAGGCCATGATAGAGGGAGACAAGGGACAAGGTGTTCTTGTATTGATTGCGGCCTCCAGGGTTACCCCTATAGACCGCTGTAACATCTGTAGGTTATTTACAGCTGGCAAGTGTGTGTGTGTGTGTGTGTGTGTGTGTGTGTGTGTGTGTGTGTGTGTGTGTGTGTGTGTGTGTGTGTGTGTGTTGTGATGGTTGTTGTTTGCCGGCCCTGGAGTCTTAGCAGCCGGAAGGCAGGGAGCAAGCTACCTGCGTCCCTAGCCACATGGACGCGCTCCAGGAACTATCTAAATTACACTAAGTGGGATTCCAACAAGTGGAATCCCGGTTATAATAAATAAGGAATAGGGAGGAGAAAGTAGGAGAAAAGAAAGTAGAAGAAGAAAAGAGAGCAAAACACTCTCTCAGGAAAAAGAGAAATAGGAAAACACTAGTTGGAAAAGAAGAAAAGAGAGCAAAACACTCTCTCAGGAAAAAGAAGAAATAGGAAAGAGGAAAACACTAGTTGGAAAATCTAACAAGCGACAGAGCTTGAAGAGGTAAAAAATTTTGAAGCCCAAATGGCTTGTAATTTTGAAAGAAAGATTCTCCTAGCTGGGAAGGAAGCCCAACCTGCACCGACAAGGGGAAAAAGAAAAGTCTCAAGAAAATGACAAAAGCGCGTGCGCGAGTTGTGGCATATGGTGTTCGTTTACGCTCCTGATATTAATTCAGTTTTAGATTTGTTATACTTTACGTTATGAAATGATTCGCCTACCAATGAATTCCTCTTCCTCTGCTCAAGCTTGATGTGGTATCATCTTCGTGATATGATAAACAGGTATTTCTGATTTTTTAATTATTCCTGCTCACGTTTGAAGTTCTTCATTACGATGTATGCACAGCGCTTTAGCCCTCAAGAATTTAGCAAACGCCCCACTACCCTAAAGGCTTAAGTGGATAATGAGTCAACCTTGACCAAGTCACAAAGCATCGCCACTACTGAGTTCCCTAGGGAAATCCTCCCTCTCTTCTATCTTTTGTGCTTAGCACACCTGTCACAACCATTTATGTTTTCTCGTGTTTTCTCAGTAATTCCAATGCGCCATAAAAAACCAAGCCAAACCAAACCAAACTCAGTAATCTCTCTGGAAACGCGAATATAAAAGCTGCAAGCTTAATAGTGCCAGAGCAAACAAACTACTCGGAATTAAAAACTGGACATTGTTCACTACTTCCAAGCGATTTAAAGACCCAAAATCAGGCATGTCACAGAAACAGAATAACTTGCAACAATTCGTCTGCCTAGCCTGCCGCGATGGGAAGGAACCAACCATTCGATGTCATGTATGCAAATTAAACTTTTGTGCCAACTCAGTTAAAACAGACATCGCACATCTTTCTAAACTATGTCGGAGAAGGTTCGCATGTGACAAATGCCTTAGAGAAGACGCTGAAATATCTGAACTTCCTCTGTCCCAGACTGAAACTAGCCCTATCGACCAGATGTTAACTGATCTCATTCAACATTCAAATGCTGGTTTGCCTGAACTTATGACCATCGCATGCAACGAAACAGTGGTCAACGGAACACCACCTGACGGGATTGCCAACCACGATGCATGCAGCGCTAATCAGTCCAAGTCTCCACCGGAAACTAATGATCAAAATTGTGCCTCTGTCGTTAATGTGTCCTCCACCTCAAACCAGACGCTAGTCACAACAGGTACTTTTCAACGTGAAGATGAATCTCCAAGAATTAACGCCGAAACTACAGTGTCGACCCCTCCTCTACAGCCAGAGAGCGTAGACTTCTTGGTCCTCCTAATTCACCAGTTGAGGTCCCAAATTGAGGATCTGAAGGATGAAGTTTACTCGCTGAGGAACCAAAATAAACATATCACACATATGCTCTCTGACCTCTGCTCTTTGGTGAGCGAAAATGGAAAGCTGACATCTCAGCCACCAATAATAAATAACCGGACAAAATCTACTCAAACTGTCAAACCTTCTAGCCTTATAAAGCCTGGCTCCCATGCTCAAATTCACTCGAGACAATAATAGATAGATCTCCAGACACTCCGACTGAGCACATTAGCAGGGCCCAATCATGCACTCAGCAGAAGGCTAGTGACCAACCACAGCTGCAATCTTATGAAGAAGTATCCCAACCAGAGAACCCACAAGAAAATAATAAACACTCCCTACAAGCCCCAGAACTAAACAGTAATTCAATTAACGCCAATCAAGCTCTGCCCACGTCATATGCTGGTATGCTTACCAACAGCTCTTCTAGCGATACTTACGTCCCATCTGGAAATAGACAAAATTCCCTCATTACCACAGCCAACCCTGCCTCAAATTCCTCTGGATGTCTTTCTGATATCAATACTGATTGCCTTTCCCATCACTCTAATTTTCATAACCAGATCTCCCTGCCCCGCCTAGTAACAGCCTCTAAATCTCGTCTGACACTGGCCGAGAGATATAACATCTCGGTAGTTTCCACCAAAGCCAAGATTTTTGCATCCAGATTTGGACCTAGAACATCTCCCGAATCTATAATGAGAATGTTTAACGAGGAACATAACCTCCCAGTTCAGGTTAAACGGCTTAAAATTCGGCAAACACGCTATGCCTCTTTCCTTATAATGTGTTCTCCTGCTGTCTATCAAATGGTTATAGATCCAGCCTCCTGGCCCCAAGGTATATATATATCAGACCATTTTCTGAGAAAAAGAGCCCCCATCAATAACCTCAACTAATTCACCCTCCTCGATAGCAATCAACGCTGCAAGGGAACAAGCATGAATGCCCCACATTCCGGGCAATTTCTCAAAATGTGCGCAGCATAATTCAAAATTATACAAGTGGTGACAAACAGCGGTATCATCAAATTGGTACCATCAGCCTTCAACCACCAATAAATAACAGTTCGGGAATGTTCATCCCAACGTGGGTCACGAACCGACAAACTAGAAAGCCTGCCTTGAATAAAAATACTAGAGACACCTGCCTGAAAAAGATCCAAAAAACTTGCATAATCAGAGTCTTGTACCAGAATGTTAGAAGCCTCCGCAACAAACTGGATATCATTGATCAAATCCTGCTCGCTAGTGATATCGATATTCTCTGTGTTACAGAAACCTGGCTTGATAAAGACCAAGAATTTTTTACATCTTGTACTCCAGCTGGGTATAAATCAGCGTTTACTTCCAGAGTTGGCCAAAGAGGAGGAAGCGTTGCCATTTTCTTTAAGAGCTCACAGGCCTCACTTGTTCATCAAGTTTCTAGCAAAACAACAGCATATGAAGCTCTCGCTGTTACTATCAGCTACCATGACGTTCTTATAGATGTAATTGCCATATATATACCCCCAGCACCTTCATATGACGCCATCCATGAAATATCAAACTGGATCATTAACCAGCTTCATCCTTCAGCTTTGCAAGTGGAGACTTTAATCTTCCTCCCCAACTAGCTAACCTTCAGCAAATGCTCCTGTCAAACCTATCTTGTACAGGGTTACAAACGATTAACGACCTTCCGACCAGAGGTAACAATCAACTAGATCTCATCCTTGCCTCTTTTCCTTGCACACCTGATTACATGCCAGAGACTTGTTTTAATTCGAACCACAAGCCAATTATTGTTCTTTTACAGATACCTGCTCCAAACTTCAATGTTGTGAATTCAATTAACACCAGAGTAATAGTTAGTCCCAGATTTTTGAGCATTGCTAAATGTGTTGAGGCTGCCTCTGCCATCCCGTGGTCAGTCCTAGAAAACTGTGATCTTGAAATTGCAGTAAATCTGCTTACTAATTGGCTTAAGACGATTGCGACATTTGCAGCATCAAAGAGAATTTCTATTATGCCTCAGTCCAGAGCATGGTGGACTCCCCATCTTAATATGAGCTTCAAATTAAAACAGCAACTCCACAAAATGTGGAAGCAGTCGCAAAGTGTTCAAGACAAGATAGCTTACTCTAGAGCCCGTGCAACATTCAACAGGCTGAAATCTCAAGCAATTAAGAATTATATGGACACCACCCTTCGTAGAGGAAAAACTCCCTACTTTGAACGGCCTTCTGATTTCCCACAAAAACTTGAGCCTAACCAGTGGCTAGACTTTATATCTAGATTTGCATCGAACTCGGAACAATGTGCTCATCTTGAGACACCAACAACTGAAATCCCGCCTGACACGCTATCTGCAGTATCAATTTCCAGGGAACAGCTTATTGCTGCCATAAATTCTACACCGGATTCTGCTAAGGCAGGTGCAGATGAAATACCCCAATTCATTATTAAATGTCTTAGCCCATACATTTTGGGTCACCTTCTAATTATTTTTAATGCTATTTTGTCAAGTAATTTCTTTCCCCAGCAGTGGAACATCTACCTTGTGAAGCCTATACCAAAAATTCAATCTCCTACTCTTCTTAAGCACTACCGGCCAATCTCCAACGCCTCAAGTCTTCTAAAACTCCTAGAGAAGGTACTTCTTCCCATTCTAACTAAACAACTTCTTCCACATCAGCCTCATCAAATCCACTACTCTCTTCCTCATAGATCCACTGTGACTAATCTCTTAGCCACCACCAGCTCTATCCTCTCTGCGTTTGAATCTCACGCAGAGCTTGCAGTCACCTATGTAGACCTCGAAGCAGCTTTTGACTCAATAAACGTTCCTGCAATGCTGAAGCTACTTTCAGACCATTATCAAATCAAGGGAGACACTCTACAGTTCCTCACTATACTCCTTCAAAATAGAATAATCCGGCTTACTGTCCACGGCCAAACATACGAGCGATATGTCTCTTCAGGCGTGCCACAGGGTGGTATCTTATCTGGCCTCTTATTTACAGCGCTTATCTCGCCGCTTGTTGAGTCCAGGAATGACACTATGTTATGCTGATGATATGAAACTCCTCACACTGATTTCTCCACATGATGATCTTATCATGATAACAGCATCAATTAACAATATACTCCTGGAATTTGCAAACTACCTCAACCAGTTTGGACTAAAAATAAATCCAGAAAAGTCTGAATTTATGATATTCTCATTAAAGAAAACGCCTTCCTATATTCAGCCAACACTATGCAATTCCCCTATTCCCATCGTCAAGAAACATACTGATTTGGGGGTTATTTTTGATCCTAAGCTCTGCTTTGGTAACCACATGGAAAAGCTGCTCACCCAGGCAGCTCGACTCCGATGGATGGCCAAACAGCATTTGCATTATATTAATGAAGTAACGCCCACCAGAAGATATATAAAAAGCACGGTATACTCTCCGCTTCTATATGCTGCAGAAGTATGGGCATCTGCCGCCCCTAGCACAATTCGACCACTATTTTCTACTGAGTTTTGGCTCTTAAAATGGGCCATAAACAAACAAACTTCCTCCGCAGTTAAGGACTACTGAAATGGCCAGTTTGATAAAAATTCACAGGCTTCCCACGCTGATTAGGGTAGGTTGCCTTACCACAACTGTAAAAATGATCACTGGAAAGATCTCGGCACCATCATTCTGGGACCTGTTCTCTTGGAGAGTCCCTCAGCCTTCCCTCAGAACGACTCCAACTCCATGCACACATCTCAGCCGTCTCCACCTATCCGATAGGTTTCTGCCATATCAGCTACTTTCATGTGCCCAGTCTTTGGATGCTGACCTTAATAAGTTTTCTTGTGATAGGGAGTACAGACGCCGCATCCTTAAATTGTACTTCCCTGTCCCTGATTCTTCTCCTTGAAGCTCGCCTTAACGCCGCAATCCAGCAATGCGACATGAAGATGGCTTACCAACCAACCTTGCAGTTTTCCACCTATATATTCTTTGTACATTGTGATGTTTTTAATTGTATTATACTTTGAGTGTTGAGCTGTATTTACTTTTATTCGTTCACATATGCATTTTTATATTTAATTTATTAATTTCTTTTTCTTACATATTGTAATATTACTGTTAACTCCTGGCCTTGTGGCCGTGAAGGGCTTATTGCAATGTATCCATTGTATTACTATTATTATTATTCTTGCAATAAAGATTTCTAGAAAGAACATAGGTAATGTACAAGTGGCTATTAGATAACCACTTAAAAGAATAAATTAAGATAAATAATAAATACTTATGTCACCGATAAGAAACATAGCAGTAAACATATTAACAAATTACACTGCATAAGCAGAGAGTAAAATATACAATATATACAAAATAAGTAATTAAAATCTTAGCTGAAAAACCAGTCAACCAAGAAATTAACAGAAATAGTCAACCAGAAGAAATGCAGAAACATATATACAAAACACAAAGAGACAAACAGAACTCACTCAAGGCAGAGATATGATAGAGGGAGAGACACAAATATCTGGGGTGCCGAAGGAGCTAGCCAGGTGGGTAAAGTGCCTGCCTGGCTACCCAAAGGTCGCGGGTTCGAATCCCGCCTCGGGCTTGGATCACAGTAAAATGCAAAAACTTTGGGAAGTGCATTATGGCCACAGAAGCCGATGCGCCAACAACTAACAAAAAAATAAAATAAATAATATATATATATATCTGGGGATGATGCAGGTTCACCAATTAGAACACAAGATGAAGGCCTGCCCGACTGAGAAATACCGTCACAGAATGAGAAGCCTGCTAAAATCAAAGCTAAATGGTGGAAACATGGTCACAGCCATAAACACCTACGCAGTCCCAGTACTAATATACTCCTTCGGGATCGTGGATTGGACTAACACCGAGCTGGAGGAGAGTACGAGATCGACCAAGATAATGATGACCAAGAGCTGCCAACACTACCCAAAGTAGGCCAACATTACCCGAAGACTGACCACAACCCGTAAAGGAAGCAGGGGATTGACTGACCTCACTGTACATGAGAAAAAGCGATTAAGGATCTGCGGGATTGCTTCCAGGAAAATACAGCGCCAATCTATTAAGAAGGATAGACAAATGCACACAACATTCACCTGAACAAGGAGACCACACTGCCACAGAGAGAAGAAACAAAGACAGAAATATAGGCGAAGAAGGCCCTCCATGGCAGATACTACAATGACCTCCATCGAAACTACCGAGATAAGATGGCTTCCAACGCTTGGCTCACGAATGGGAAGCTCTACCCCAAGACCGAAGAAGTCATGCTCGCTATCCAAGACCAGGTAATCAACACCAGGAAATACAATGTTCTTCTATTCTCTTTATTGTAAATTCCTCTGATTTATTGTGGCCGTTCCGGAAAAAAAAAATTATTACACCTGGCCCCAGAAACAATCCAGCAAATCACCGCAGGATGCAGGGTAACCAACCAGACGGAGTACACTCATACCCACGATCAAATCGCCAGGATAATACGTCAGAAGCTAGCGCAATAATACAAATTGATCAAAGAAGTGTACTATATATAAGTTTGAACTCCAGGCTGTACTAGAGATGCCTACTCACAAACGATACTGGGAAAATGCATAATAAAGACAAGATCCCGCACAACAGACAAGATATAATCCTCATCAACAAGATCGATATAGCGATGCCCAACACTAGCAATCTCCAGAAAACGCAAGAGGAAAAGATCAGGAAGTACACAGACCTAAGACAGGAAATCAAAGATATGTAGTATATGGAACAAGTAATAACCATTCCCATCACTGCATCAACCACTGGCATGGTGCTAAAGAGCCTCCATAAGAACCTAGCAGCAACAAGCCTTCTTGTGAACACTTATATAGAACTCCAGAAAGCTGCGATCCTGAACACCTGTAGATAGTCAGAGTTCCTCGACCAAAAGTAATAACAACAATAATAACCAGACACAACCAACCACCCCATGCACTTTGTAACAGTACCCGTCAGCTGGGCAGAAAAAATTCCATAAAGGAGGAAAAGTTTTAATAATAATAGTCGATTCACTCATTTATCGATCAATCGTCAGTCAAAAAAGCGAAAACGGCACGGGGAGCAGAGTTGGTAAAAGAAAAAAAAAAAAAAAAAAGGGCTTAAAAGAAAACCATTTTCACATAAATGGTCACATCTAAATGCTCACTTATATCAAGGGGCACACTTTGCATCATGAAAACACTCCCCACACCATTACACCGCCAAATCATCTGATAGGATGGGTCCGTGGACTCATGCTGTTTCACCATATTGTGGTCCTCCTATCAGAATGAAACAAGATCTGGGATCGTCAGATCAAGAAACGTTTTTCCTGTCCTCGACTGTTAAAGTATTGATGTTCCTGAGTGCACTATAACCGTACCTTCTTTCCATCCCCCCTTTTTTTTTTGCTGAAGAAGTGGAACACAGTAAAGTCGTCGGCTGAGAATCCATCTGTGAGAAGGTACGACGAGTTGTGCATTCCGAAATGCTTCTTGGGTTACCACTGTTATATCCGACTGTTATTTGACTGACTATAGCATTTCTTTTATTCTGAGCAAGGCCTGTCAGCCTCTGCCGGCCTCTCGCATCAACGATCTGTTTTCGATCACAAGTTTGCCATTAGTTGGATATTTGGCTACTGTACATTCCCTACACACAAGAGACGTAATCGTACGCGAAAACGTCAGGAAGGTTGTACTTTGTGGTATTCGATCCGGCGCGTCTTGTGCCGATTATCACCATGTTCAAAGTCACTTAAATATTTCAGCTATCTTCACACGCTGTGTATGGGCAATTCTCACTGAATTGCATACGAACAGCATCTCTGCGTATCCGCCTACCCACTTTAAATCGCACGGTACGACCACGTGATGCTTTTATTGAAGGAGCCCTCCATTTCATGAAAGGGGTAGGTATATATCGTGTGATACTGTACTCATATCTCACCACAATGGAAACAGTCTCGCAAAAGTTTGCATATTTGCCGTGAATAATCTTTTATCAACTAATTCGGAATCTGGTGGTTCTTTAAGCTGTTCGTATAATACACAATGTTACCAAAAACACTGGGACACTAACAAATAAACAGATTTTAAGCTAATCGTTCATTATATAAATGCTATATTGTAGAAGATTTTTTCCCCCTTTTTTTAAAATATTTCAGTAGTATAAACAAAGCTTCAGAAAGTACAAATGTCATTTAATTTATTATGTCATGTGTATATGAGCTCAGCGAATTTAAACGTGATTCTTCTAAATGAAGAACTCCGCACACGATGATTTCGGAGATTTTCAAACATTCTTGGAAATTCCATCTGAAACATCATACGCAAGTGGAAGGCAGTTGGTATCTGACAGTGCCAACTTTCTTCACAGATGATCGAAGTTGAACAAGTGTGCCTATAATTGCCAAATAATGAATACGAGGTCTGGAGGCTTAAATGAGCGATTATCAGAGCGCATACTGTACGCGGAATGTTGCATTAACGGTGATTCCACGGACAAGTGCCGCTCACACACGCGGAAGATTTCATTGAAGAAGGAGCGTTATTGTGACATGTGTTCATGTAAGGGGCGGCTCCTAGAACGTGAGTTCAACTCCGCCTCGTATCTCTGTGAGAACAGTATCACTAACAAATGGGCCAGATGTGTGTGTGTGTGACGTCGGTTTGTGTGTATTATGTGTGTGTTCTGTTCTGACCGCTTGGCTACCCAGAAGCATCAGTCACCTGGACAGATGATTCTGGGTACTCGTCCACACCATGGGAAGGTGGGCCAGTTCCAGTAGATAGGACACCTATGGTCTCAGAGTATGAGACAAAAAAAAAAAAAAAAAAAAATTTTCCTTCTCTGGGGCCCACTCCAGAGGGGAAAAAAAACAAAAAAAAAACCCGAAAGTTATTGTGACATTCTTGATAATTCTGTTCTTCCAACAGCGATGCTGTTTTATGATGAGGATCATTTCTTCCAACAGGACAACGCATTTTGTCACGTCGCGGATGTGTAACAGCCTAGTTTACGGTAAATAATGTGACTTGTGATGGTTTGGTCCTTGCAGGGCTCCGATCTGCAAGCACCAAAAGAATTCCTCCCACAAAAGATTGAAGGAATTCTTATAGGCCTCTACCATTGGAACTACAGTTAGAAATCTCAGGCGGAGGGGGCAGGGTTTCCCCCATGAGTTATTCCGAGTTTTTCAGCACTCACATAATGAAAAACAGCTCTTAAACACACTTCTATAAACATACTAGACTGTGACTTAACTATGTGGCCAGTGGTGCCAATCTCCATAAAACTAATAACGCTGATATTGGTAGCATAATCTTTGTTTTCGGAACAGAATAAGAAAAGAGAATAACAGGTATGATTAAGCAGAATTAAAATATAAATTCCTAAATACGTAGACAAATAACACATATTATTTCAACAAAAGTTTTTGTTGAATCTGTTCACTATAATATAAACGTTCGTTAAAAAGTTAGCACTTTCGGTTTCCTGCAGAATGGTAAGTAGAAATACGTGACGGAACGTTCAACTTTCAGCTATTTCTATTCTTTCGAACCTTGTTAAGGTTTTGTTAAGATTTGCAAAGGTTACCACTGAAAGAAATGTCATTCACAGTGGTGACACAGCTAACAAGGTGTTCTCCTCAAAACATTCTCATTCACATTATAAAGCTATATTTTATCCGGTATGCTTCTAATCTTTGGGGCACCAATCCTAAAATGTACTAAAAACGAATGAAAAAATTAGAAAATAAAGAACGTGTTAGTCCCTTTTCCGCTTTCAAATGAAGGCATGATGAGTTAGTAAACTAATTATATGGCATTATCCGAGGAAAGATCATCAGGGATAGTAGCCAATTTTCGAAGGCAGAGGAGACCTCTGCCTTCGAAAATTGGCGTAGTCGCAGATATTACAGATGTTTTCTTAGAGACCATTTAATGAAGCACATTTTGCAACTTAAGCTGTTTTAATCTTCTTTTAGCGAAAATTCTGGAATTTAAAAAAATAAACAGACTTTACATGATGCTGTGAAAGGAAACTCCTCTGTATGTTCCTTTCTACAAATCAATTCTTCTGTAATGCTTAACGTCTGTCAAAAGATTTTTTTTTCTTACACTGTACTCTTATCATCATCACCACTGTCATCTTTATTTTCATTCATTACTGTATCCCATATGAAATGAGACAAAACTATTTATAGATAATGCTTATATTATACTCATTATAACGATATGGTCTTTCCGTTGACGATAATGTCTACGTTAAGTAATCAATCTGTATATTCTGTATTTTGCTATTATATTTTACACCCTGTCGCAGATTTACTGTACAGAGGTAGGCAATCTTTGGTTCAATTTTGATAAAATAAAGAAATAAAATATCAGTGCCTGTCAGCTGAAGGGCAATTGGAAAATCGTTGCCAATATTGAGGCATTCTTCCTCTACGTTTCATCCAACTTGGCCTCTCGATATGACAAACCTTTAACATAATTCCACAACTCAATGATAGTTTTCTTCTCCCCTAATACTCGAAATTGATAACCTAATTTTTCTAGATTTATCCAGAAGAATCAAGTTATGTATCATCACCATCTAAACATAACGTGAATATACTTGTAGACGGCCACAAGAAAAAATTAGAAAATAATTAAAGTATTTGATAAACCTTGACCCAGGCCTTTTCAGCACTCCAGATAACGTTTTTTTACACTAAAGTTACAATGAAATGCCTTATTCAAACCTTTTTTTTTTTTTTTTTTTTTCAAAAAATGAATGCGACTTCGGGGTGAACAGGCTGAATCAAAGACGTTCGTTAGGTGGGAAATACATGGACAATAATGTATCTTATCCAGAACAGAAGAGACACGACATTTGGCGCGTTCCGCATAGAAGGAAAGTGGATAAACGGTCCAAGGCATATCGAAACGGTAGAAAAGTCACTACATATTCATCGCTTTATTGTAAATTAATGTAAACTTGAAGTTAAAACTAAATACGATTACACAAGCAGTCCTCTCTCTCTCTCTCTCTCTCTCTCTCTCTCTCTCTCTCTCTCTCTCTCTCTCTCACACACACTTGATAAAATAATAAATTGATCACATAACCTGGACTTTTTAAAGTCTAAATTTAATTCTTCTAAATACGTTAAATTTTATGAAAATGAACACTTATAACACAGCAGTTGTTTTTAAATAATAATACTCTTCATTACATTTCAATGAATTTGAATTCATTTTTAATCTCATTACATTATATACTCTTCATTACATTCATTCAAATGTAATGAAGAGTATTATTATTTATTACTCTTTATTTTATTTAAATGAATGTCATTCAGATTATTTCATTTGATTACTTTTGTTTAGGGTTTTTTTTTTTTTTTTTGTTCACCCATTAATTAAACGCATCTGGGTACAAGCCAGATGAGCTTAATGGATTAATAAAAAAAACCCCTCTCGACTCCTGAATAAACTAATTATAGTACTCATATTTATTTTATAATACATTAATTAATATTGACTCACTTAGTAAGCTACATTAAACAATCTTAAAAACTAACTCATCTAAAACCTAATAACGAATTTCAAAACTTTCTAAGACATAATAACGAATTTCATAATAACGAATGAAGAGTATTATTATTTATTACTCTTTATTTTATTTAAATGAATGTTATTCAGATTATTTCATTTGATTACTTTTGTTTAGGGTTTTTTTTTTTTTGTTCACCCATTAATTAAACGCATCTGGGTACAAGCCAGATGAGCTTAATGGATTAATAAAAAAAAACCCTCTCGACTCCTGAATAAACTAATTATAGTCTTCATATTTATTTTATAATACATTAATTAATATTGACTCACTTAGTAAGTTACATTAAACAATCTTAAAAACTCTAACTCATCTAAAACCTAATAACGAATTTCAAAACTTTCTAAGACATAATAACGAATTTCAAAACTACATGTCTGATTTTAGAAATTTTATTTGCAAATTGGTGAAAGGCGAAACAGCGCGCACACACTTTGTTTTTTGTCCATCCCATTGTCAATATATATTGGAGTAATAGAGGCATCCAGTAAATCCCTCCATTTTGAGTATTAGTATTATACAGTAGAACCTCATAAATCTGGCATCTTTAGGACCAAGATATATATATATATATACCAGATTTTTGAAAATTTCGGTTTCTGAAGGTTATGAATATAACACAAGTATTCAGGGGGAATTTTTCATTTTTATTAAATAACACAGTAGCTTTGATCTCTATAATCTCGAGTTACCAGCATTAAACCAAAATGTTAACTCGTACTGCCAGCTTGATCCAGTGGGTAAATATTTTTAAATAAAATATATTTACCCACCTCATTTTTATGTTTATTTCGCTAATGACATTTTCATAAAAATATTTGGAATTTCGTAACCTGTGGTGCAATTCTTTTCTATTGACATTTCAGATAAATCTGACAATCTGCATTTTCCCAGTTGCATTTCTTTGAAAAGTTTTCCTTCTCTTCAAAGCAGAAAATGTTCTGTCGGTAGTTGCAGTAGTAGAAGGAATTGTTACAAGTAGATTAGAGCGTCTGAAAATTTTTAGCATAGCATCAACAAGCTCATTGGTATAGATATTTTGCTGGAACTCCACCACACTTTTTACAGAAGGCTCTTCCGTGGAGTGCACAACGGTTAATTCATTCTGATGGTTGTTGATGGTGGGGTTTTAAGTGCAATGGTTACTTAGGCCATATTGTACTTATAAAAGTGATTTATACTGCCTGTGTTGGATGATTTAGAAGCAGTTAAAAACGGCTATACAATTCTATTCGTTTTAGGAAGGAAAATAATTCTGTGAGATTTGATTTTCGCCTATGATAGGCGAAAATCAAATCTCAGCGACAAATATTCCTTTAAACTTGACAGAGAACTGAATGACACTAGTCAAGCATTATTATATAAAATACAGTCCAGAAGTATGTGTTTGACTGTGAGTGGAGTATGACAGCGATTAAACTGAGGAGGGTCACTGACAAAAGGAACAGATCAGTTAAATGAGCATGGTCGATTCTGGCTCTGGCTAGAATTACTTCTTGTCTGTTTGTAATGAGGCTGGAAGTCCATAATTTTGGTACAGGTTTAATTTGATGTAGTTTATTATGAATTTGCGCTTGCCACTGAAGAGTCCATCGACCTTTACATATACTTTATATATTCATTTTATAATCTGTGAACGGTACTAGGGAACTCGTTGGGGCTGAACTGGATGGATGTTTGGCAGCATCATCTGCAATTTCATTTCCTGGTATTCCAGTATGGACTGGGATCCAGCATAAGATAACAATTTGCTGATGCTCTGTGAAACGTATCAACTGTGTTCTGATGAGCTTTAATAACGGGTGAGTAGGTGGGGAATTGTTTTGCATGGCTAATAAGGAACTTTGCGAGTCTGTGAATATTATGCTCTTTTGAACTGACATATGGAAAATATTTTCTAAAGCAAGCTTTATGGCATATAATTCAGTCGTGTAGCTACTACATTCTGTTGGAAGTGATAGAGAAATGGTAGTATCAGAGAGTACCACTGCTGCACCCGATCCACACTCAGACTTCGATCCATCTGTATACATTTTAGCGAAGTCGGGATAATGTTGAGTATGCTCAATGTGTAGCTGTTGGATGTTAATGTCTGATAGAGAGTGTTTTCCCCACTGGTGGAAATAATTTTCACAAGATGGCATGATGACAGACCATGGAGGGTCGGGATCTACAGGATCTTGCAAGATTTTATTGAAGTGTATATCCAATCTTCTGCTAGTTGCTTTAGCCTAATACCAGCAGGCCGAACTGTGTGGTTTGTTTCTACAGAAGGTCATAAACTTCGGACCATGAAGTATTAGTCATTCTGAAGGCGAATAATGTCATGGCCATATATTTCCCTCAGAAATTTTAAAGCATTTGTCAGGAAAATGCTTGGAATATTCTTTAAAATTTACTAAAATTTAATAGCTCCAAGAATACATGTTCTTCTAATGGTGAAAACTGTACTTTTAATTGTTGCACCGTTGTGTCTATGATTTAACAGTATAACATTTTGTAGTGCTTCTGTGCTGTGGCTCAAAAGAATTTTTTTTCCTGAATCTTTTATTTGGTTTGTTGTATCTACAACGCTTTCTATTATTTTATAAAATCTGAGAAAGTCTTCTCGTTTATTTTAAAGCAACTTTGTAGTCTGTTTTCTTTCATTTATGCATACACAATGACTAGGTATTTTGTTTTGAGAATGTTAAATAAAACATCGGTGTTTTCAATTATGCTAATTAATGAAGCGCGATTTTCCTTCGAGTATTAACTAGGCGGGAGAAGTAATTGCACGTAGTCGGAAATCTTTTCTTAATAATATTGTCCACAGCATTAGTTCTTTTAGGTGATTTTGAAAAACAACTAGCCAATTCGTTTATAGTTAAAAAAAAAAAAACCTTACACTCTTTTATAGTTCCGCATGCTTGTGAAAGAACTATACAGTATTTAATACATGCGCACAACAACACTGAACAGAGATCGCGCATGGATATTTTTTCCTTACTCTTGACTGCAATCAATGCAATTCACCCGCCACTGTAGCAGCACCGTCATAAGTTTGAGCAAATTTAACTTATTCTCGCATTTCACATTTTCAATGCACTGAAAAACATGATCAGCTAAGGCATTTGCTGAACGCTCTGTGCTCACATCTGTAAAACAATAAATCATTCTACGACAACGTTACCCTTAGTAACGTACAGCAAAATGGTCGAAAGTTTTGATTAATACGATGCATCAGAAGTCCCATCTAAAAGAATTGCAACAATCTTAGCCTAGTTAATTTCAGTTTGTTTTTCATTCAATATAACTTTTTTAATTGCATCTATAAAGTCATTCTGAATTCTGTTTGGTAGTCCCGAAAAAATTGTTGCTGTACTTAAATGATTTGCCAATCTTTCATCATATTGATTGATTAAATTTACAAGTTCCAGATAATTTACACGATTTTTGGAAGCCGAATGACCACGAAATGACGAATCCCGGCAACTTAGGAATATAACAACAACATCCATCTGTCTTTGCAGAATATTTCTATTTTTACTAACTTTTGTTATGCTGCTATATATATGAAGTATTTTTTTTCTCATCCAATTTTAGTTCTATGCGTGCATTATCGAATGGCACATTGTAAATTCTAAATCCAAATTTCAACTAGCTATTATGGTCGACTTCGACACTGTCTGGTGGGACAGCGCCCTTGGACGTCTCCGGTCTGCCAGATGCTCCTTTCATATGTACAAATTATTTCAAAGCTATTTCTCTGACCGCTCAATAACTGTCAAGTCAATTTCTCCAAGTCTCTAGGAAGGTTTTCCGAGGGTGCCCCCAAGGTTCAGTCCTGGCACCCCTTATCTGGAACATTGTGCTTCAAGACAGGCTGGGGCGCTCTCTCCAGAATTGCAAAATTTTTGCTTTCGCCGATGACCTGACAATTGTGGTCTCAGGAAGTTCTCGTGCAGTGTTGGAGGTGAATGCAAACCGGATTTTAACTGACCTTTCCAACTGGTCATTGGCTAAAAACTTAAAATTAATCCAGTGAAAACAAAAACGATGCTTTTTAAATCCAAGTTGGATGTCAGGCGACCTCCCCAAGTCAAACGTTTTGGCAAGCGGCTCCCTATAGTCACTGAGGCAAAACTCCTTTGGGTAATTATTGACCATAAGCTTTCCTTCTATCCTCAATTGATTCACATAAGTAATAAAATAAAAAAAATCACAGGGTCAATTATTAGAATTTCCAGAGGGGAGGTGAGTCTCTCTAGGAAGTCACTCTTTTTCTACTATAATGCTGTTTTCCTGCCCATAGTCACCTATGCAGCAGGAGCTTGGTTTCATCGGGCCACCAATTCCAAACTGAGGTTCAAACTGAATTCCATCCAGCGGAGCATGCTCCTATCTATTCTCAGGGTATGTAGAACAGTTTCCATCGCTGCAAGTGCAAGTTATTGCGGGGTCCCTTCCGCTGGATCTATTTGTCATCTATCGTAGCCTCTGCTTTCGACACAAAAAACAAATACAGTACCTTCAGAATTACTTGGCATCCAACTAAATTTAAATGGAGATCCTAAAAAAGAGAAATCCAGATGCTTTAACGAGCCAATTAGCATCTGGCAGGCCAAATGAGATACCATCGCACTTGGAGCGACGACAAGAAAATTCCTGCCTGATGTGACCTTCTTACTCTCGAAATCGGTTAAAACTTGGTGCTCCTTAACTATGGAAACTTCCTTTCTGGTAACTGGACATGGCTCTCTCAATCAAAAACTCTATCAGTTTCGCTTGCATCACACCGATCTCTGCAGCTGCGGGAATACAGAAGATTGGAGTCACCTGCTCTTTAACTGTGCAATCTACGACGATCTTAGGGTGAAGCTCCGAACCGACGTTCCAAATCTCTCTCCAGGGCGGGAGGAAATGCTTCAGCAGAACAAGAACCATCTCTCAACTCTTCAGAACTTTGCCTCCGTGGTGTTTGCTCGCAGAAAGAGGATCAAAGCTGGAGTAGCGAACCAAAACAATCCACCAAATACACCTGTGTAAGCGGGACAATAGTTTGCTTCTCTGCTATCCTGGATGACAGAACATGTACATCAGGGAACACTCAGAAATTTCTGCGCAGTGCTGGGCTGCTCATGAATTCAGCATAATTGCATCAAAATTCGATTTATTTTCTTCTATGGCTCATGTACGTAAGAACTGTCATTCCACTGATCCTAAAGGTCACTAGTTCCACATCTGAATTATCCTGGATACAAAAGTACTTACTGAAGACTACTTTTTTCTTTTGTCAACCAGCATCGGTCACTCCTCTTCCTCTTTTTTTTTTTTTAATATATATTTTATTTCAACCAACATCACGGGTTGTGTTTATCTTTTTTATTTATTTTTTTTTTCTCTCTCTTTCGCTCCTTTCTTTTCCTCTGGAAAGGGCCTCCGGAGGAATCCGGCCCACCTTTTGGCAACATCAGGTGGGTCTGAGTCTCTTTTGAGACATTACGTGCTCTACTGGAACTGGCTCACTTTCCCGTGGTATGGACGAGTACCCAGAATCATCTGTCCAGGTGACTGATGCTTCTGGGTTGTTAAGTGGCCAGAACATTACACACACAAACCTACGTCACACACACACACATATCTGGCCCATTTGTAGTGATACTGTTCTTCACAGAGACACGAGGCGGAGTTGAACAGACGTTCTAGGTGCCGCCCATTACATATACACATGTCTTTGAACAACTATTATTCAACAATACCCACTTCAGCCATTATCGGTTATGTAATGAAATTCACACATATAAAAATATTCCTGTCTATTTTACCAAGGAGTAACATGCCATCATAAAAGCTTTTAAAACTGAAAAAACTATACTGCCCATAACGTGGGCAGTATTTTTGTGTATATGTGACGTCATCATGCGGTTGACAGTGCTTCTTTTCTACATACATGAGTTTGGAAAGGGAAATTTTGGATTTCTGAAACTTCAGAAAAGGAAATTTTGTATATTTCTTAACTTTATTATTTGAAAGGGGCTTTAAATATTGAATATTGTTTTAAACAAACAGTTTGAATTTAATGTTAAGTGAAAAAATAATTTCGCTATTAAAAAAAGATGCACAGAAATTTAAACAGTGCAATGGCTTGGCATTACTGGTCATGCAGTGCATGACTTGCATGCCTGGAATGCACACCACTGCTGTACTAAGAACTGTACTGCGATTTTCAGTACTGCGCGCTAGTACTGAAAGTCTCGCAAAATGAATGATTTTATGCGCTGCAAAAAACTGGTATGACTGTTCTTGGTACCACTTTGGCATATGATGAAAACTATTCCCTGATAACACATCTTCTGTAATGCTTAACGTCGATTTATCCTCGATAAATTTCTTAAAATCGGCATCAATCTTCTGAACGTTTTAGAGCATTTCCACGGCCAGGAACCTGTCAACTTTCCTGAGCCTCCATGCCACCGGCCCTCGTGGGTAGCATAGTTGATAGGATCGCCGTCCTCCCCACACAGGATGAAAAAGGACTGAGTTCGAATCCCGTCGAAGATGGAAAGAATTTTTATGGGCCTTTTTGATAACGTTAAGAGTTAGTCGGTCTCAGGCGAGGACAGCAAGGTTTTTTTCTCCCGGAAAATCGGGTTTTTCGGCCAGCAAACAGAAAATCGACTTCAGAACACACGCAATTTACAGAAAATATACACGGAGCAACATAGATGGCCTTAGTCGCCAATGCTCCTAAAACGTAACGACCAACCATGCCACCGACTGAGAGGAAGATTGCGGAGATTGCTCTTAAGGATTGCAGGAGGATTTTCCATTGACACAGTTGCCAAAAACTAGGCGTATTTATTTGGCCCGCCGTTATTTTTATTGCTGAGAGTATGCGGATGGCAGAGATTCGTTCTGAAACTTTTCTAAAGTTCAATAGTTCCGTTATTTGTGAAGTGTGTATGTGTGAGGGGAGGAAGGTTATGCTCGTACAGGATCCAATGAAGTAACTAATACTCATCAGATGAGATGGTTTTCAGCGTTGTAAGGTCGACCACCACTCGCGGGGAAATATTCAAAAAGTGCCAGATGTTTTTGATATACTACTGCATTACTTTTAGCTGGGGTGAGGGATGGGGCATCCCCCACCCGGCTAAAAGCAAAGCAATCGCGTACCTCGTTGTTAAATAAAACTTTATTAAATCAATTTTCACCGCGGCTTATCACATAACTGCTCCCTAGGAGCAGCTATGATTTATGGAGTAGATACAAAGATAAGATTTGTAACTCCCCTCCACTTATGGATTTATCAAAGCAAAATTTAATGAAATTTAGCAATGTTCATAATCAATTATCATATAATTTAGAAGAGCAATCAAACACATCATCAACTTTCTTAATTTGACTTTAAAATTTATATGGAACAAGTCGTACAATACTGTTCCACAGATTTGCTAACATGGATTCTATCTACATTCATCGCATATATTTACCCATCAAAAAGTCAATAACGAATAACCAATTTCAGAATGCGCATTATTACTGAAAATGTCTCAAAGAACCCCCCCCCCCACACACTTTAAACTTCCGTTTCTAAAAAAAAATCAGTTTCTGGATGATGGACAGTCACTGCGACTCAGTCACCATATAAATTTAATGACTAAGCAACGAATCGAACAATGATCACGACATACATTTCAGTTCAGAACGCAACTTGTTTCCCTTTATTGGAAAAAAAAAAATAGCAGAATCAAACTGTTTGGTGTTTGAGAAACTCCCTGGCTTCGTACGCGTTTCCGAGTTAAGGTGTGCACCTCAATCTGATCAAAAATAATTTTTTTTGAGCCAAAGCAACTAATTCTGTAAAGCGTCAGTATATTGTATCTATAAATTGCACAGATCCTATGGTCAGTTTCTCTATTTTGCGTGATGAAACCCTAAAGTTTCGAGGTGAAAAAAAAAAGGTACTAACCTTCGATAAAATCTAATTAACACGGGAAAAAGTCCACCAAAATTCCTTTCGTTTGGACAGGATTGAAAAGCAGCCCTTTTTCTGGTGTGAAGAAGAGCGATCGTAATCACAGTGCGCTACCCGTGAGGCCCTTTATTAAATGAAATAATGAAATAGCTGTGCTCTCCAGTGTCGGCCCCAGGATTTTTTTAAGGGGTGAGGAAACTAAAGTAGTCAAAGGGGGATTAGGCATTGTTGGAAATCATTAAGCTTTAATAATCATACAGCAGTTTAAAAAATCGGCATTATTTTGATCATAAGGGAAGCTACAGCCCCGTTTGGCTGGGACTGCCACTAGTACTGTCCAATGGAGCTACACGTCAAAATTAAGTTGAACTTGCATTGTGTAATAAATTAACAAGTAAAAATAACATGATAACGTGATTTATGATTTCCCTAATGAAGAAGAGCGTGATTCTACTTATTTAAAGTGACTTGATGCCTTTTAGAAGAAACAATCCGGTCCACAAGGCAAATCACAGCAAAAAAAGGACGAGTATCTCTAAAGTAGCAGTGAATTCAACTTACTGAACATGACTCAAACTTCCAGCGTTATCTCTACTAACGATACTTAATACCATTTAATGAAATTATTTTCAGAAACTGAGTTTACGTGAACAACATAACGCATTAAATGCGTTAAAAATCTCTGGTATCTGAAACCGATAATATTCAAATTGTAAACATTTAATATATGCATCTACTATTTTAACACACAAGGATGGTTTCATTCAAATTTTCGGAAGCACAATATTACACAGCGGCCTTAAATAAAGTTTTCATAATTTTGAGTATCTGTCGACCTACGAAATGATTAGATAGAAACCAAATTTAAAATATGATAAATAGGTTTAGATTAAATACTCATTGATGACCCAAAGCTAAGGAGCAAACACAAAAACGCATTTTTAAATACAAATAAAAAAATAGGACCGAACGTTCATTTATGAGGCAAAACAATCTGTCTGACCCCGTAGACAAAATAAAACACAAACAATTATGCTGGGGGCTTCAACAAAAGAGGATATAACCCCTCTGGCAGGGAAAGAGCTCGTCAATTAGCATACAGAAGGTAGACTATTTAAGTGTTTAATTATTAATAAAAATTCTCTTTGAGATAAAGAAGTCATACCTTGCACATGATACACATAACGTGTTCCGACAACCCTTTGTAATATTACATAGTAACATAACCCTTTTGAGTGTTTGACTGTATTTCGATAGCGGATTCCTACACGAGTTTTTTTTTTTTTTTTTTTTTTCCACTAAACATTCGTTATAAATATGAAAGGGTTGGTAGATCTTTTGTGCAATTATGATATTCTAGTAACCATTCGTAAAAATTAAACATTTTAGATTATTTATTAATGTTGTTTCTGTATACGTTGTATGTGAAATTTCAGAAGTTTTCTGTTTTCAGAACCAGATGAAAAAATAATATTGATAAATTCGTGCCAATCTTTAATGGGCACGAATAACACTAATATTACTTGCACTCTTCGAGCGTTATTTTCATTATAGGTATGGAAAAGTCATAGAAAGCCTCTCTGGTTGTGAAGTTTGACATATTCTGCTATCTGTATTTGCAAAAAAAAAAAAAAAAAAAAAAAAAAATCGAAGAAAAGTTTTAAAGAAATGTCTTAGTTTTGTACCTGTTTAAAATGATATGGTCATTCAACCAATATTTTTTTTTACACAAATATATTTTTTAAGGATTCCGATCACTAGTGCTAAAACGAAATTTTGAAAGTGAAAGCGCAGCATACATTTTAAGTTTCCAATGCCTCCTTTCATCGGAAAGATGCAATGTGATGCTGCAAATTTCGAAGACATTGATATAATTCACCAAGAACGACCCTATTAACATTTCGTCAATGCAATTGTTTATTTTAAGTTTTGTTTCAAATCTTCACATTATAATATATACCGGTTTAAAACGCATGTAACGTTACTGAATGTATCACTGCATGGTTAGCAACCACTATAATTAGGAGTTTTAGCGTCTCGACTATCCTAGACATGTAATTCATGCTACAAAATGCACAATATTCGAGAAAAAGTATCCAATGAGCGATGACATCTTAGTCTATCAATCAACTCTTGCTATGTTATTTACACATATATCGGACAGGGATATTCATGTGTTGTTGTTGCAGACCTCAGGTTTCCCTATTAGCCGCTACTGTATTTCTTGTGTTGAAGCTTACGCCAAAACCGGCCATTTGTATATAGTGTGTTGGGTGAGTAAATGTTATGTGTTCTGTTGTTATATTTTCGGCCGGTACCTGGCTCTCAGCAGGTGGGACGCGGCAACACCTAGTCACCACGTCCCACGTGGAGGCGGCCAGGATCTATCATCTTGCTGATCAATACCAGGGTAAAACCCCAGCATAGATCTAATTTAGTGAATGAAAGAAAAATTGGATACATTGGGAATAGTATGGGATGGTAGGGGAAGGAAAGTATAGAAAAGCGAAGGATAAAACAGATGGATCCGCCATCGAATTGGAAGTTAGAGAAGAACACAGACTAAAGACCTAGGAGGGAGTGGAAAATTACACATCTTTCAGGAGAAATTTTCCTTGAAAAATCCCATCCCGACATAGAAACAGCAGCATTCGAAGATGTTCAGTAAGCCACAGTAATGGGAAAAATCATCCTACAACGACTTTCAGTCAGGATCAAAAAGTTAAAGTTATCTCCATGGTCCTGTCCTCTTGAGGGAATGAAAAAGAAGGTTGATGTACCACATCAGACCAGAATTAGCAAGGTAATTTCCTCTTCCTGGTCCATCCTTTTGAAGAAATACAGAAGGAAGTTGATGGTCCTCAACAAACCAGCAATGATACGGAGTAGAGTTAAGTTCATCAGTCACAGGTCCAACAATGACACAGGGCTGAGTTTACGACGTGTCACACAAACGTCAAGATTAAACTTGTTATTCAGTTAATTAGATTTAATCCAGTGAGCTACTCCAACAACAAAATTCCAGGAGAACAGTTAGGAACTTCACATCCCAAGAAATGAATACCTTATATACAGTTTATATACAAGTAAATCAACGCAGTTTATCCAAACAAGTTTTCAGTGTAGGTGAAATTTTCAACCGTCAAGAAATAAGTTTACCTGACGACACGACGTAACAGAGATCTATGGCATAACAGTCAAGTAAATTTCCGTCTAGCCATCAATAATTTTTACATGACAGAATATAACAACATGTCAATCAGCCGTAAGAGACGATCTAAGTTCCCTTCTTCTCTGGAAAGCACGCATAACAAATAAGTTTTTTTTTTATGTAAACCCCAAACACGAGAGGTATTGGAACCTACAGTACTTAGTACCGTGCTTGGGTTGGAGGTTGAGAAGACGAAAGAAGATATTTGTTGACATTAGACTTAAACTTCTGTAGACTAATTTTCAGGAAATACGTACGAAGGAAGGTTGTTCCAGAAAACGGCAGTTGAATGAATAAACGAGGAAGTTGAAAAGTTTGTTCTGTGAGTTTGAAGTTGGACAGTAAATCGATGTTGGCTGGTGGCGGCACGTGTTCGGACTGTTTTGAAAGAGAGAGCGGGAATTATAGAAGCCAATTCGGAAGAACAGTGCCCATTGAAGTATCTGCAGAAGAGGCATGCAGCAGAAACAGTACGTCCATGAGACAGCGAGTGGAGAGATGAATCATTAATTAACCTAACTGCCCTCTTCTGAACGGAATCAAGAAGCCTGAGAGAGGTTTGGGGGGGCACCACCCCAGATGTGGGAACAATATTCCATGGCAGGGCGGATTTGCGATTTATAATGAGTGAGCAGCTGTTTGGAAGAAAAGTAACGCCAAGAGCGAAAGAGAAAACCCAGTTTTTTTGGATGCAGAGGCAGCAATATTTGTAATGTGCTTGTGCCAAGAGAGATTAGAAGTCAGGGTAATCCCCAAAAGAGATATATCATTTTGCCTAGAAATCGGAGTGTCACGAGAGATAAGCATAGGAGCAGAAGAATCCTTTTTGCGACATAAGACAAGATTGAGTTTTAGAAGGAATGAAATCAACTAAGTTGTCTTTGCCCCACTACAGAATTACCTGGAGATCGGATTTCAGGAATTGGTAGCAGATTTTCGAGAAATTGAAGCTGATTGAGCAGAACAAGGTTTCTCAAAATGGAAAGTGGAATGCAATGTGCTATCATCGGCAAAACTATGGATAGGATTTCCAGTCAATGGAAGAAGGTCATTAATATACAAGAGGAAAAGAGTGGGGGAAAAGAACTGAACCTTGGGGGACACCGGCATTAGTGGAGAAGTTAGAAGACTGAGAGCCATCTACCATCACCATCAGTGAGCGATCAGAGAGAAAACTGGATAACCAATTACAAAAAAACAGTTGGAAAACCATATGATGGAAGCTTGTTTAGAAGACCTTTATGCCAAACACAATTGAAAGCCTTTGAGATGTCAAGAGCAACTCCTTGTGTTTCACCAAACTTTTTCATTGAATTAGTCCAGAAATGGGTAACATAAGCCAGAATATCACCAGTGGCTCGACACTGACGGAATCCATGCCGGCGATCGTTGATCAGACGGAAGGTTTCTGGGTAGTTTAAGAGTTGGCGTTTGATTGATTTCTCCATTACTTTATAAAGAGTAGAAGTAATTGCAATGGGGCGATAATTGGATGGGAGGGATTTGTCACTCTTTTAGGAACTGGCTGGATATGAGCAAATTTTCAAGCAGAAGGAATAAGGCATCGGGACCTGGAGCTTTCTTAACATAAAGATTCGTCAAAATCCTTCTGATATACTTTTGACGGAAGACCACAGGAGGCATTGAATGGAGCGTGTTGGGAATGGTGGGATATATCGGACAATTTTAATCGAAATATTGAAATTAAATGTGATATTGTTGCAAAATGTACTGGTTTTCCCATTAAAATTTCCTTCACTTTTGTGTGCGGGGTCCAAATTTTCCTATTTCGTGTATAAAGTCGAAAGTATCGCATTAGTAAATTAAAAAAACATGAGAAAAGTTTGCTTCAGTTGCACACCAAACTGGATTTAAGGTCATCCCGTGTTTTCGGAACAAGTACTGAATTTCGTTATCCGAGTTTTTCGTAAGTTCGAGAAAAAAAACGGCAATTTTTTTTTTCACGCATATTCGCGAACTGTATTTTTTCAAAAATCATAAACCTGTGTTTCTGGTACAGTTTCAAATGCTGCTTGTATTGTAATGCCTATCGTTTCCAACCTATTTGAAAAATTGTACGTTTCCATTACTCTTTCAATTAGCAAAACTTACTTGGAAGGATTCCTGAACAGTTCTAACATTTCAGAATTTTACACTGAATTCAACATCATCAGAGAACGTGTGATTAAGTTGTAATTTTAAATTATTATTTATCCCATTAGTAGAAACCGTGGACGTTTTAACAATATAGTTCAACTTATGCATATCATACATTATTAATACGTAACAATCAAAAAATGTTTATTATACAAATGAAAAAGATGTTACCTGTAAGATGGTAAGAAGGCTATAAGCTGGCATTCTTTAATGTCACAACTTAAATCTAAGTTTTATTAACCTTTAACCACTTGAAAGAACATGAAGAAAGTAGTTTACAAGTTTACACAGCAGCATAACCATATCTGAAAGTGAGGTAAAAAGTGCTTTTTAATTTTTGCAAGATATGAACTATGTATTATTCAATAGCAAAATAGCTCAACGACTAGTCTTCATTTCTAAATAAAAACACACTTTAATTTTCGTAATTAGGATACAAACTCAAAGGTGCGCTATCTAAGTGAAATTTCAAATAAAACACGCTAATTTGGCATGTTTCTTACAGGTTTTAGATATAGTTTCCTAAAAATAAAAAAAAATAATAAAAAAATAAAAAAAAACTTACAATCTAAGGAAAACAGACTGCATTTTAATAAGATAGCAAAACAAGCTTCAAATGTAAAATAACATGGATAGTAGAAATATTGGTTACGGTTTTCAATTTAGAAATCTAAGAAAATCACATACCTTTAATAAAAGAATTGCTGTTATAGACTCATTTTCAGAGTGGACTTCTTAAAGTAGCATAACAATGTTTAATTTGGTAGCAACGCATAAATAACAAAGAGATGGAGTCAAATATTCAAAGTTAAGGTCATGGGAAAATTAAGCTCTTTCCCCATCGATCACTAGGAAATATTATACATGAACTCTGCAATGTAAGCACAGTGACGTACAACGATTTAATTACTTAGAAATACATAACTGCTATAACTGCATTGTTAGAATTAAGGGAGGTAAATTTAAGGGGCTCCACAGAGCAAGCAATCATCATCGTCCATCGCTAAATTCTCCCATTTCAGTGTAGTTTGTCTGCTTTCCTTGCTTAGACAATAATCACTTTCTTCTTCTTTTGCGTATGATCCACATTGTTTTTGAAACAATCTTTTCAGTCATTTTCATTACTTGAAAATTACTAATTTCACGATTGGCATTATTTATTTTTTTTTCCCCCTTCACCATGCGGGTTTTTTTCTGTCTTGCGACGGGTACTGCTACAAGGTGCGTGGGGTAATTGCTATGTCCGGTTAATATTATTGCTCGAGGTACTCTGACTATTCTACAGGTGTTCCGGATCGTGGCATTCTAAAGTTCCTGGTAGACGTTCTCTGGAAGACCTGTTTATGACGCAGGATAGTCGTTACTTTTTCCATATGTCACATCTTTTTGACTTAGAATTAGCACTGGTATTAGCATATTATGCAAGAAGGCAAGCTTATACAGCATCAGACAAAAAAAAAAAAACCTTCCCATTTCACCCATCTATTATCTCCAAAACTTTGCCTAGTTCTTCCTTGAATCTATTTAACCTATCAACTTCCAAACAAGAGATGGAAGTTTGTTCCAGAAATTAACCACCTGCTGACTAAAGGCAAATTTCCCACATCTATTCTGCAACCAGTTTTCCTCAATTTGAATTTATGTCCCCTCAAGTGCATAATCTGAGCAAGAGGAAGAATCTCTTCCGCATTAAGCTTGCTCAAGCCATTCAAAGCTTTACACACCTCAATCAGATCATTTCCCACGTGCCTAGTGTTCAGACTCTGAAATTTGCAGAACTAAAGCCTTTCTTGGTAACAGCACCCCTATGTTCTCCTCACCAATCTCTTCTATGTACTCTTTCCAGCAGCTCCTTCCTAAAATGAGGCCTCCAGACCTGTATGCAGTACTTAAGATGTGGCCTGACCGATGGGATTCGAATTCAGGTCTTTTTCATCCGGTATAGGGAGGACGGAGACCCTATCAACTTTGATACCCACGAGGGCCCTGTGCAGTTAATATATGGTTAGGGCCAACACCTCGGATTTAATTATCATCAGTAATATTCTCTTCATAATTCTCAAACAAATAGCAGGAAATAAAACCTGGAATGATGAAAAAAATGAGGTTTTCTTTATCAGATAGAAAATTATGTTATCTCACAAAAAGATAAAACAGTCAGGAATAACATAGATACCATTAACAGTTGGATAGAACTCCAGAAACCCAAGTTGAATTTTGAACACCTCAATTTCTACACCTTAAACACACAAAAATGTTGAACCAATATGGTGAAAGAAATCCATCTCACATTATTAACAGTATACTTACTAACCTTGATTTTAAATTTAGAAACACACACACACACACACCCAAATTGAAATTCTTTATCAGAAGATTTTGCTGTCAGAAATAGACAGCAAAATATAATTAGGTAACATTCCACCTGAAAAGAAGGATATTGGTGTAGCCCTCTTTTCAGGTGGAATGCGACCCAATTATGATTTTTTTTCTGTCCCTCCCGTACAGGTTATCCGTTGCTTGTTTGGTTTTACTATCTATATGCTGTTGCTGGGGAGCTGCAATTAACTCGATAATTTTAACCCCATTTTATGTAACAAAAGATACATGTATATATAATATCTTTATTACAGGCAATGAATACTGTAGTTACATGGATGCCTGTTGCAATAATACCCATAACAGCAACAATGCTAGGGGTTTAACATAAAATTAGCTAATACAGGAAAAATTACATAAAACATATATTAAAACGTATAATTACATATAAAATTATATATTAATATGGGAAATGAAAGAACATTTTTTTTTCTTCATGCTACACACGATGAAAAAACTATGGCAGTCACTCGGCTGAAGACGAAAGCTGTTCCTTGATGATGCGTCTTCTGTATGTTTTGTCCTCTATGAACCTTTTAGTCGACGTCCATCTCCTGGAAGTTGTGGAGCATATCCATGGGCAGGAATCTGTCGCCTATCCTCGGCCTCCACGCCACAGATGCAGAGAGGGGAGGGAGGGCTCTTAAAGGTTTCGGGGAGGATCTCCAATTGCACATCTACCAAAAACTTGGCATACTGATTTCACCCACTATAATTTTAATTGACACGAGCAAGCGGAGGATAATATTCGTTCAGAGACTTTTCTGTATTTTAGAAGTTGGGTAATATCTGAAGTATGTGTGAGAGGTGGCAGTTTATGCTTGAAGAGGGCCCACCGAAGACGCTAGTACTCATTAGATGCAATGGTTTTTAGCGTGGTTTTCGTTGTCGACGCCCAGATTTCCGAACCGTAGGTGATGACTGGCTCCAGAAACTGGTATATATATTGGAGCGTGTACTCAGGCTCTGTGATATGAAGGAGGTGTTGTTTGGCAAGCCATCTGGATCTGCAGACCTTGTTGTGAATGTCTGCAACATGGTGTTTGAAACTGAGTTAGGGTCGAAGATAACGCCGAGATCACTGTGCTTGGTTACTGTGGTTCTATGGATTTTCAGGTTTAGTTGCGTTGGGTTTGGTTTGAGTGAGAACACCATTTCTGCAGATTTGTTTGGATTTATCTTAAGAGAAAACTGTGCTAAGTATGTAATCAGATTCTTAAGGCTGTTAATAATGGTTTCGGAAGCAGAATCAGGTCGGGCGGGCCGGTGGATCCGATAGAGCTTCAAGTCGTCATAACTGATAAATTCGGTTTGCTGGCACAGGAATAGGTGGATGGCAGCCGTAAAGAGGAGCCCTGAAATAACTTCGCCCTGGGAACACCTACACAAACTTTCCTTGAGAATTATTTTTTTATTCACAGTCATGTGAAGAACCCTGGTCGTAAGTAGCAACTTCAAGAATTCCAGTATACATATTGCCTTTGATCTGGTATCCCTCCTCACAAAATTGCAGGAGAGGGTGGACGTCTATGCTGTCGAATGCAGACTGGATATCTAGATAAACAATTGCCATCTCAGCCCTATCTTGTAGAGCCCCCAGAATGGTGTTGGCGGTTTCCACAGGTTGATAATGGTGGACCTGCGTTTCAAGGCATAGTGAAAAAAATGGTGATTCACATGGCAGAATCTGGATGGTTAAGATGGGAAGAAAGCACTTCTCCATGACTTTGAGGAGACATGAGGCTTTCATTGTTGGTCTGAAATTTGAAACTAAGATCGCTCCTTGTGTTAACTTATTGATAACTTGTTGATAAGCAATTTATCTTAACAAGTTCTTAGATAGTATGAATCAGAGCTATACTACTCAATATGTTCTACGTTGATAATAAAATTAGTAAAGTAATAAGAGGAGTCTACCTCAATATAGTGCGTAGAACACTTCCGTATGATACCCTCCAGAAATTAAAACGTAAAAAACGAAAAAAATCGACAACTTACCGGTACATTAGAGTAAAATATAAATAATTAAATAATCAATTTAACACAATTCAAATCAATTTAAAACAATTAAAAATCAAATTAACGCAATTAAAAGAATCTAACGAAAATATTCAAAACGATTTTCCTTCATGAAGCTAACAACGCTTTTCGACCGTAGGTCGTGATCACAGGAATGAAGATTACCGAATCAGGTTAAACCTGATACTTAAATAGAGATTATTTGTCTTCGCGCATGCGCGTAAAGGTCCACGCATCGGAGATCAAATATGGCCGCCGAACATTAACAGAATTCTCGTGTAATTTAATTTCGACGGTTTCTGTAATTAATAGTCACGTATAATTATGTTGAACGTTAAGTATTTGGCCTCGTTAAATAAAAAAGTATGTTTTTCGTTAATGGCATGAAAGGCTAATTCTGAGGCTTCATATTGATTTACACGAATATTAAGAGAAAATCGGGTCGAACCTTGATAAGACGAGTCGCAATCACCACAAGAAATGTTGTATACCAGATCATTAATTTTTGCGATTGTTGTCAATCCACGGACGCATTACACGTGTACGTTTATACGCCTTACAACGCTCACTAAAGTGGATCCCCTCTTTACGAATGGTTCACTGTACGTCATCCCCCGCTATCTTCCACTTTCCTGTCTCTTCTCTGCTCTTCCCTTGGTCCTCCCCACTCTCGCTCCTGCAGGAGTGTGGACGACCGGCCAGATGTCTTTTACTCCCTGGTCCGGCTCCTCGTGCCAGTGGACGGATGCCGGGAGGCTCCTTCCTGGTGATCGCGCCTCCCAGTAACGAAGAGGCCAATCAAGCAACACACTACTCACACTGACTGGCTTTGCTATGTTAACAGAGTACTTAACGCGGATTTGTGGGAAACCACGGGAACCGCATACCAATAACACTATGTCCACTATGGTTCACTGTACGATGAAAATCACTTTATGATGGACACTCGGTAACAAAATATCGTTCACTATGCGATATTATTATTATTATTATTAAAATCAGTTTATTTCCCAAGAAACCTTAAGTCACCCTGGGACGGCTCTGTGCTAGAAGCGTGTGAATATTTACACATGTACAATAAACAAGCGTACACATGGAACACATGTACAATAAGCAAGCGTACGTGCTCGACCCGAGAAATTTACAGGATTAAACATACGATTGCATGTAGACAAAACAAAGTCTTTGTCAAATACAAATAGACAAGTATATATATATATATATATATAAAAAAAGCAGTCAGTCATGTCCAGGAGCAGGTGAAAATCATAGATTCATTATCTGGTAGCAGTCCTTGAGGATTTCCTTCCTGTAGAGCTTGTCTTCACAGAACCGATCATGGTGTATCCTAAATTTATTGAAGATCCGAAGACAATTGGCTGGAAACATGTTCCTCAGGGAATCAGTGCTTGACAGCGTAAGACGCAGCGGGAGATAGGAGTCGAGGTGCTCCCCTCTTTTCCCCTTCCGGCCAGACTTTAATGTGGATACCGATGGAGCATCAATTCGCCCCGTTATAAGCCGTGCAAGCGTGAGGACATGTCATGATGATATGTCTCCAGGGAGTGGTGCCCAGATCCGCTTGCAGTATCAATCTGGAGATTGTTAAGGGGTGGTCTACCACCCTGTTCATCTATCTAAGCAACCAGTACTCTAAACTGAGATAATTGTGAAGGTATGAGGCAGGGGCAGATGACCAAATTTCTGATGCAGAGAGAGAGAGAGAGAGATCGGCGTAATACACCTCAGGATGTGCCAAACAAGCAATGCTGGTTGATGCACACCAACGAGCTCCTGACGCACTGCCCAAAGAGCCGCATACGTCTTCTGCCTCATGTAGTAAACGCTGGTCATTGTAATCACGTTTACGAATTGAATTTTAATTCTATTAACGGCGATTCTAATAAGCGAAACTGGGAGGAATATTATCCACAGGCTATAAAAGTAAAGATATAAAGCACAGATTCACACTTTATTACCTTACCAATTAACAAAATTAAATGATACATGAAAATCGGAAGAATATTTTCCACAGGTTAACAAAAGAAAAAAAAAAAGGAAGGAGGGCAATTACATAGGGTATTCCCAGGTAGCCACCCTCCCAATTACTAACTGGGCCTAACACTGCTTAACTTCGGTGATCGCACGAAAACCGGGGCATTGAACTTAGTACGATAATTGGCTGTTCAGCCTGTCTGTAATGAGCGTACTTGTGGCAACGGTGGCATTTTCGTTGCGTTTTTTGCCAATACACAAGTTAACGCAAGTTACTCCCATCTGAAAACAGCCTGGAGCGCGCCTAAAGAAGTTTCACTTCAAAAAAATGTTTCACAGCAAATACACGAGGCTTATTAGATCACCAATACTTCTTACTTCAATGTTTTAGTGTATCCTACTCCAAGACATAAACCACAGCGCTCAACACTGCAACTGCTACGAAATGTCGCAACTTTTAAAATGGAACTGTTTCTGCCGGACCCTATATTTCACGCCTTTTGGGTTTAATTAATTTCGAATAAATCCACAAGATCGGAGGTAGTTTTTTTTTTTTTTTCGTGTGTATAATTATTACACTCCGCGTAGTGTTTAATTATTCCTTTGAAAATAAAGCTATTAATTCTGTTTCATATCTTTTGTAAGGATAAACGATCAGTAATGAATGAATTTGCTTCATTGATTAAAAAATTGTGCATTTTTGAAAATTTTCATTAATACTATGACTCCATTTCATTTTTGATGAATACGGATCTATTACATACTTAAAGTATTTGATCATTTATAAATAAGAGTTCCCACGTAATTTGTATTGTTCGATCTGCATTCATTGAATAAAAAAAAAAAAAAAAAAAAAACCACGTTCCAATATATGCTGTCTGTGCGAGGAAATCAGCGTAAGGGTAGAACGCTTTGTCACCCTAGTTTTTTTTTGTTTTTTTTAAATAGCATCACATGCAGTGCTACTGGTATTTGTGGTTTAAAAGTGAATGTGGTTGGGCAGTGTTTCAAACGCGATTCTGTTTTTGGTCATTGCTTTTTACTACATGAAAAGCATTACACCTTTTGGAAAGGTATTTCATAGTCAATGTTTACAAAAACACGTTATGTCACACATTGTATGACATACATAGCGGAGGGCGGGACTTCTTTGACATAACGCCCGTTCTATGTAACTAAAGGCTTCAATGGGCTATATTCTGTTATGGAATTTATGTATATATTTCTTAAATTTTAGATACGTGTTGCTGTTGTTTATTGCTCCCCTAACATCATTAAAGAGAGAGGTTGGTTCAGCTGCTATTTACACCTGGGAATGTACAGGAGAATTTTAAGAACAGTCCCCACCCCCCATTGCGGTCGGTCTAAAATGCTAATTTAAACGAACGTTGATAAATGTTTTGTTTTACTTTGTATTGTAGTTAGGTGCTAGATTTCCATGATTGTGTATGTGTAATTTGTGTTCCAATATTCGCACATGAATTAGAAATTCATGTGCCAATATTGGAAGAGTCGCATTGTTTTGGGTTCAGACTCTTAGTAAAGAAACGTTTATTGCGGTTTTAAGGGAAGTGAGAATTTATAAAAATAACGAAATTTGAATTCGCGTTTTAGGTCAATACATCTCACCTTTATGAGGTGAAATATGGAATTTTTTTAGCATAATGAAAGTTTAATACATATTTTTATATAAAAGTCATTTTTGATGAATAGAAATAGTTCATTTATACCCATCAAAAATGGATAGAAATAAAATACTGTGTTACATCATAAGCACACTTTATACAAATAAAAAGTGAAGTATTAGTAAAATTATATATAACGTCAGATGACGTGAGTTTCGGTTTTCTTAAACAGTATGCACTAGGCAAGCGTAATACAAAGGGTACTAGGAAAGTTTTGCAATACAGCTTTGTTTATTTAATTTTTTCAAAGTAATTTCCTCTACATTCAATACACCTCTCCATCCTCCGAAACCAATCTTTAAACCAGTTCTGCCAAGTTTCACTAGGGAGTAAAGCACACTCGTTGTCTCAAGCCCGTAGAAGGTAATCATCACTGGAAAACCGCCTCCCTCTTAGCTTCATTTTCACATGCGGAAACAGTGCAAAGTCGCAGGGAGCAAGGTCTGGTCTGTAGGGAGGGTGCTCGAGAAGTTTCAGTCCTGTCGTGGTCAAATATTCGGTGCAGGCTTTGGCGCGGTGAGCTGCAGCATTATCGTGATGGAGGTACCAGGTGTCCATTCTTGACTTTGGCCGCAGGTTCTTCATAGATCCAATGACTTTAGGCAGGCATTGTTCAGTATACCACTTAGCTGTGACTGTCTTCTGCGTGTCCAAAACGACACGTTCCACAATTCCACTCGATTTGAAAAATACAGCTATCATTTTCTTCTTTACAGATCGGGATTTTCTGACAATTACGGGTGTGTCGTCATCATCAAAGACCCAAACTTTGTTTTGAGCCTTGGTCGGCAGATCGTAATAGTACAGCCAAGTCTCGTCACCTGTCACGATGTTGTTCACATACCGAGATTGTCCCTTATCAAACATTTTTAACATCTCCCGGCACCAAGTCACACGTCGTGTCATCTGCTCTTCAGTCAGTTGATGCGGCACCCAGAGAGAGAGAGAACAAAGTTTCTTCACGTGCAAATGATCTTGCAGAATCGAACGAATTGCTGGTGCATTTAGGCCCAAAGTATCGTCTATCCGTTGGTAGGTCACTCGCCTGTTTTCGTCAAGCATTTTCCTCACAGCAGTAACGTTTTCCTCCGTAACTGACGTTCGTGGCCTTCCCGGCCTCTCAGAATCCTCCAGAGTGAAATTTCCCCTTTGGAATTCTCTATACCACCTGAATATCGTTGTACGATGTGGACAATCATCATCTAGTGCAAGAGTCATTTCTTCTAAGCACTGGTCTATGGTTAAACCACGCACGAAATTATACCGCAAAACTGTCCTTATCTCATTTCGTGACCACGATGCCATCGCAAGCACTTTACACTCTCACTACTAATGAATAACTGAGCCCATCGACTTGGCGCGGCGGCTACTATGCACGTATGAACATGTCTCAACATACAGCAACAAGCAGCTTCCTGTGATTCATTGTTGCGTCATATTGCAAAACTTTCCTAGTACCCTTTGTATGCATGTTATATTGTCCCACATCATTGATATGTAGTACATTTTATGTACTTTTATGCATATAATTATAACTATTCATTAAGTTTGATTTTTCAATTTCTTTACATTCCTACTCCTTGTATGCGTTTTTTTTTTTTTTTTCACTAAACAACTAAACCGTTTTTTCGGTTTACGTCAAAAACTGGAGCGTTTAGGACTCTAGCGTTCACTGAGAGTTCACTCCAGTTACGAAACTATCATACCACCAGGTCTGTTACTGGGGGGGGGGGGGATAATGGGGCCTGACAACTTGTTTTTAAAAACAAGTTTTTTTTTTCCCCCACGTTGGAGCAGTTCGGCAACCTGGAGTGGGGCAGAAATTTTTAGTCTTTCTCTACGTTTGTCATTAAATGCTGTTTCCAATTCTCAAAATCAGAAAGCTCCTCGAAATACTTGCAACAGTTCCGGTTTTCACAGGTGCATGTCAGAAATAGCCCTTTTACCTTTCGAAAGACTGAAACTTACCTAAGAAACTACGCTGACGATAGCAGCCTAACAGAGCTTGCTATTTTCTCAATGCCTCGCAGTATACTGTGTCCACTCAGTTATATCCGACGGCATGCTCTACCTACCCGCAGTGCTATAACAGCGAATTAATACAAGAAAATTAAATCCAAAGAATTTTACAGGAACAAGTATAGGAAATCAGGTGACAGTCGATACCATGAAATATTCATCCAACTTCGCAAAGAAGTGAAAACGCTCATATTAAAATCTTACAATATGTATACAGAGTCAGTTCAGGATAGTCTACTTACTCACAGAGATATCAAACCATTCTGTAATTTCATGAAGCACAAGAATATAACCAGCAGAAAGTTACAACTCCATAACGCAGATGGAATTCTTTTATCAGACGAATTCAGTATTATTCAAGAGTTTGCCAAACATTTTTCCAGAAGAAAACAAATGATACATTGAGACCTGACTCATTTCCTGTTAAAGATGATATCCTTTAACAGGTGTTAAAGGATATCATCTTTAATCATTTTAAGGTTGCTAAAGGAAGAACAATAGGATGTGAAACAGGATTATACGAAGTGCCTCCTTTGATCTATGACACTGTTAGAACTATAACAGGAAATGAGTGGACGTCCAGCATTCGCGTCAAAATAAAACGGCGTCAGGCTGACTGATATTTGGGTGTCCGGATACATTTAGAGAGAAGGGTGTGAAATGAAAATGATTGTTTTTGGAGGTTGCCGGTGGACATGAAAGGGTCATGCTGCCTGTGAGAAAAAATAAGAAGGTTCAAGAAAAGGGTTGTTTTGCGCGCTGGGGAGGCAGCTTGGGAGAACTGTGTTAGCAAATAGAAAGGAAGGAAAAAATTAGAGAGAGGATGGGGATTGGTTGGAGTCCTTGGGGGAGGCGTACCAAACTTGAGGGGAAGAGTGAAGTTCGGGGAGAGAGAAATTGAGAGAAGAGCATTCTGTGTCTGACTTCTGTGTGGTGTGGTCTAAAGGAGAGGGTCGTGAGTTGCGGGTTGAAATAGAGGTAGGAGAGTTTGGCAATGTAGGCCCTTGTGAAGAGTCTGAAGGAAACCTCGCGAAGGAACTGCTCATGGGTTCTAGGGCCAACCGCAGAGAATGAGCTAAGTATGTACTCCTGTGAATATATCGTCTACACAAGAAGGTGCGTCATGTCAAGAGCCCCCCAGAAGTGAACGCGTGCCTGTCAGCCTCGAAGGATAACCGAAGTGCCCCCAGAAGTGAACGCGTGCCTGTCAGCCTCGAAGGAAAACCTGAACGCAAGGACATTGGAAGTAGCGGCGATGTCGGAAAGTAAGTCTGTTCCTTGTTTCTGTATTGAATATTGAACTCGAGGACTCAACCTAGCTCTGTAAGCAATTGAGTGATAGCCTTTGTAAAAGCAAGGAAAATTCCTGTTGTTAATGATTATGAATAAATGTAAGGGTGGTTCAGGAGTAGCAAAATAATCTAAGTAATAATATAAAGGAATTAGCAAAGAAATTATATTTATAACGATAGTACTGTAAGGATAGGTTAAACTATGTCATTAAATTAGACCAAGTGCCAAACAAGGTAACATGTCAGATGAGGTGTAAGGAGAAATAAATTTTATTAAAAGAAAAACCTCATGAGTAAACAGGGATCACTAATATGATAACTTGGGTGACTAAGATGTTAATTAAGGTGGAATGGGTGACTATAGGGAATGTTATTGAGATAAGAGGGTACCAGATGTAATGCGCCAAGTCCGGCACACCACGGTACACTCTCGGCATACCGTGTCTTAAATAAGACCTAGCAATGAGGAGCAGTTCGCCTCGACCCCGCTCCGCTCTCCAACTCGTGGTGCGGAAGAATGCTTCGACTTCGAAAGAAATCTCGGCGCTCGGGCGCATAGGCAGCAAACTCAATAAATAGAAATTCGAATCCAGAACGCCGCCCGATCAGCACTTCGGCCGAAACAGGCGACTGGATCTGCTGTGTAGACCAACGGGCACTACTTCGCGAACGGAATGTGTTAGAGGCTAGAAACAAAGATACTAAAGGAGTAATAAAAACTGAAGTAAATATTATTGATGTAAGAGAAAGACAGAAAGAAATTGGTAAGGTAAGAGAATGATTGAGTAATCGTAGTGGAGTCAATTTTATGAAAAATACTACTGATACAAACTGATGTTAATAATTCGCGTATTGAGAATAATTGAGGAGAGAGAGAGAGTGTAGCGTATTGTAGCATGGTTTACCTATGTATATGGGAAATGCAATGCTTGTATGTAATTATTTGTTTCTTTTATGTAAATGCTGTATTTATGTAAATGTTGTTGTATGCTCATTAAAGGTTTTTAAATTTTATAAATCAATGTGTGGCTTTAATGCTCTGCTAACAACCGCTTTATACATCCTAGAAATTGGAATTTTCTGAAATTGATACTCAGATTTGCGTATGCGGGGGTGATAAAGACATCAATAGGGTGTTCAGCGAATTTCGAATTTTAATTAAGCTAATAAGACAAAAAATAAAATAAAATAATATAATAAAAACATTCAACCCCCCCCCTCCAAATGTCATGTTATACTTTTCTTTCTCTTGAGGAAACGTATGGGAAAATGGTAAATATAGTATTTTTTACAGCAGTATGGAATAAAACGTAAACGAATGCTGAGCATGTGGCATACATTTGTAAAAAGTAAATATTGGAAAACCTTTTTTTTTTTTTTGTACACGTTAATTTAGGCTTATTTAAGAATTATATACACATGGATTTAAGAAGAATACAAAACGACAGCGAAAAATGTACTCTATATATGAAAAATAAAATAAAATCACAAAATCCCAAAAACTCAGAAGTACATTAAGAAATGCCATCTGCCTTGAAAGTTCTTTGTCGCTGTATTTTTCTACCATTAACATGAACACTCATTTCAAATTGACTCTTGCTGTTGTTTTACAACAGCAAGAGTCAATTTGAAAGAATTCTAGAATTTTACGATTTGAAAAATTACATTTTTCAAATCGTAAAATGATTTGAAAAATGTAATTTTAAATTACATTTTCATTCTTGCCCTCACCTTCTCGCAAGTGATTGTGTGTTCTACCTTAAGTAGGAAGAACGCGCAAAAATGAAAGTATTTCAAAGTATTTTTACATAATTAAATTATATAAATACAGTACGTTAAAGATAGCAGAGCTTAAGTTCTTCTACTATACTCTTACTACTTGTACTTAAACAAACTTATACTAGCAAAAAAAAAAAAAAAATTTCTTCGTAATGGTAGTTGTTTTTCTAGTAATTCCAAGACAACTTGTCGCAGAAGTGAAGATTGTTATATAGAATGATATAGGTCCCTCATATCCTATTGTTTTAAATACAATTTTGCTGCTTGTGCACTATTTCCGCTGTAGTATATAACTTCAAACGCAACAATGCACCTGTCTTGTAAATTTTCCCACCTCCGCAATTTGCACTGTGCTCTCAAATTCCTCTTTTTAATGTTCCATGTTTATTTAACTGTATCTTATTAATATACAGTCGTAGAATCTGTATCTTCTATGTGTCAGCGTCTTTTTTTTCCCGAATGTTCTAGAACCGTTCATCCAGAATATGCAACAGAAAACACAGATATTTATTCTTATAACGGTTTAGCCTAAGGTTGAATCATAAAGTTTACATTTACTAGGAAAAGCATTTCTCTGATGTCACCGATTCGTAATTTATATTCATCAAGATGCATTGTAAAAGGAGTAAAAATTCCTTTTGGTAGCAGGTTTTAAAATTTCTCAATCTCCAAAGCAAATACTACAACAAAACACCATCACTTAAAGATGAGCTTGTGTATTCACGCATTTTCTAAAATTTTTGTACAGTAAACGTTTTTCTTTAAATTTTCTTGATTTCCAAATCGACATCAACGGTTATTTATCACTTCCAGAAGAACCGGGACAGAATAAAACAGTAAGAAAATCTTTTCTTCTTGTGAAATCCGAACTCCTTTTTCAACACGAAAAGAATTGCGCTAGCCATTCTTTTCATGTTGAAAAAGCTTAAGTTTAAATTTTTATTTCGGGCGAAATAAAATTTAAACTGATTTCATCTAGTGAAAGAAAAGAAAAGAAAACAAAATCAACTGTGTTAGACTTTCACTTTCTATTAGCTTCTTCAATTTTTTTGGAATTCGATAATGGCAGATAAATTGGCTGCAAGTTTTTCCCATCCATGGATTGAGTAACCCCGCAACTTATGAATTTTTTGAATATTTTTTGAAATTGCTGAGCATGTTCTCGTAACACGATGCGAATCACGATTACCTTTTCCATCTTGTTCCGTAACTCAGTGGAACAATGCTGGATTATTTTTTAGGAAAAGCAGGAAAAATAATCTTCTTTGGTATGGGTGATTGTTCAGTTTCTAATTCTAGGCATCCTACTTTCTTTATTTTTAATTTAATCTTCAGCTTCTTTTACATTAATCGAGTGTCTCGTTTTCTTTTGTTTACAAGGAAACGCTACCGTACAAATAAAGCTAGATGAACACTTACCGAATTTGTTTCAATTTATTTACTTACTTTTGCATCAGTGAACCTTTGTTAATGAATTTTTAATCTCGATGTACGAAGGGTATGTACGAAGTATGGTGATGATGTGATTATCACAATTAACTAGGACTCTAGAAACATTACTTTGAAGTAGTGGTCCCAACCTGTATGCTGAAGCACATCCATTTTGTACCAACGTTTTACGACTGAAGAAGGGCAACATATGCCCGAAAGCTTTCTATGTATGTTTATTTTAAGTGTTTATTAACTTATTTTTATCTATCTTCCTATCAAAGGAATTTATTAAACTTGTATTCTGTATTTCTCAGAAAAAACTGAACTTATTGACATTAAGTTCTGAACTTATTGACATAAAGATTATGAACTCCGAGAACACAGGCCTTCTCCGTTTCATTAAAATTCAATTCGTAAACGTGATCACAATTAGCGGCGCTTACTACATATCGTACAGTGAACGATATTTTGTTATGGAATGTCTATCGTAAAATGATTTGATCGTACAGTGAACCAATCGTAAAGCGGGAGTCCACTGTAGTGAGCGGTGTAAGGCGTATAGCGCACGTACATGTGCAATGCGTTCGTGGATTGACAAAAATCACCAAGAAAATGCGACACGAAATGAATTAATCTTTCCACACCATTGTACCACACCGTACCAGGCACGAGCGACGCATGACCCAATCAGTATCCCTACTGATTGCGTCATGCTAGTTCTTTCTTCATTCTCCACAGTATTTAATAAAAAAATTTAATTTTTTTTATATTTTTTTATATTTTTTCGACCACCGAAACTACCTCCACTGAGTACAAAGGAGAGATCTAAGCTATTTCGACAGTGGAAAGAAAGTACAGCGTGCGATGGAGTTGAACAAAAAAGCCGGAGAAGGTCCATCCACATCTTCAGAGCCTTACATTTCCCCAAAAATTTTAGAAGTGAATTTGAAGAATGAGTCATGGAAGTTGATACTGCAAAAGAAAACGATGAAGAGTCCTCGAAGCCCAGTCGTAAACGAAAAGCGAAGGAGCCAAAACCAACTTCTAGAAGTACTTCAACAAATCGTTCAACACGTAGCGGGATTTTAAGAAACACCGAAGCATATCCACTTAAACGTACATTCCTGGATAATGATTTCGGTTCAGTCTGTTCCATATGTGATCGGCTTCGGTTCAAGAACGATGCGAAGATTGTAGCAGCTCGAGTTCACGCTCTTTTTCAAAGAGCATTTCCAAATGAGGATGTAAGTCAAATGTCAGCTGCCGTGGCTCTCTCAAGAACAAAGTGATTCCGATTCTATTGAAGTCAAATTGTTTTAAGTATTATCCGATGCCACAGCACTTGCCGAAACTAGATTTTATAACGGAATGTCTAATATCTCCGAGGCCCCTATCATGCAGATTCGTCGCCTGCGGCATTCATGCGGTCAATACGGGATCCTCGGTCCTAAAGAAATTTCACTTAACTTCCGCTATGCGTGCTCGGCACACACAATTTTTTATTATTTTTTTAATTTCTTCATATATTTTAATTTTCCTTTAAACTCTTCATACAGTAAACTCAGTACGCACTTAACAGTTATGAAGGCATTTTCAAATACAGCATTCAAAACACCAATAACAATCTATTTAATTCAAAGCCAAGAAAATTGTGACGCTTGTTACAGTGGCAGTACTACTGTAAAATACGAATTAATCACAATGTCAAGTAATAGAGCTTACCACCAAATCAGTTTACGTACGAATTATTCCAGCACTGAACTCAGAGAGCACGCACGCTCCTTTCTTGCCGCTCCGTAGTTGATTTAACTAAACCAAGTCACCATGAAGCTTTAGCTATTGAATAGTTTCGACTAGGGATTGCATTACCGGTTAAATGAATTTAATGTTTACCGGTGAACCGGTAGATGGTGGAAAACACGACTCGATAAAATTATCGGCAATTCTTTATTTTTTTACTGGTATTTCGGTACAAAATTTTCAGCGTTACATCCAAATGAGTAATCGAAAGACTTCCTATGCCAAACATTTCCTATACTCTGTTATTTCTGAGGGACTAGATTGCGTACTACCCAACACAAGTAACAATAATCTTATCAAAGTTATTCCCAGAAGCGACAATGGCGCAAGCGCGTCTCGCGCGAATGCAGCGGTTCCTAATGATGCAACTCTGAGTAGAGTTGCATTAGGACAAGTTTCTGTTTTATCCATAAAAATAATTTGCTTAACTGATAAGGAAAAAAAAACATTTTTTTATTTTTAGTGATGAATAAAAAGTCGCCATGGCATTCCTTCAATCGCACACAAGGAAAAGACGCAGGTGTCTGTATGCAGTGCTCAAAAATTATCAGAGCAGTAGGTGGGAGTACTAGTGGACTGCACAATCACCTCCAGCAACATCATAACATCAATTTATTGAAATGAAAAGCAGAAGAAACAATTGAAGGTAACGCTAGTACAACTACATCCATTGAATCTCATCAAAAAATTACTACTTTTTTCAAGAAAACGCATGATGACTCTCTTCCGGCAGTAACATCTCGTATGATTGCACTAGATGGATTTCCATTCTCAAAATTTTGTACATCTGAAGATTGGAAAAGACTCTCGTCTGTAAGTGGTCACCTAAATATTCCAAAGTCACCAAATTCAATTAAAAATGTTGTCAAAGAATATGCACAAAACATTCACGAAGAAGTAGTAAAAGAAATATCTGAGCGCAAACTTCGCGGAGAATCATTCAGTATAACATGTGACGAATGGACATCGCTAAAAAAACCGTTGCTATATGAACGTTATTCTGCATGCCAGTGATAAATTTTGGAATCTCGGTTTGATTCGCATATGTGTATCTCTGTGTGCTGAAAACTGTGTTGAATCGTTAGAAATAAAATTAAATGAATTTAATGTTAATTTCAACATTATTGTTTCTGTAACAACTTATAGGGCTGCATTAATGAAGAAAGTTGCAAAAATTATTAATGAACTATCCAAGCAAAATTTCTTTTTAAGTAATGAACTGAAGCAAGAAATTATCTTGCGAGTGAAAGAAATACGTACCATTTACTCTGATATTTTACGCTTTTTACATAACCCGGATTAAACCGGGGGTGGGGGGGGGTTGTTAAGTAAGGAATTTTCAATACTGTAAGTAAAAGTATACTCGTTGAATAAAATTGTAGAACTACTCAAGCACATATCTGACAATGATAAAGAATTAACGGAAGATCATGTTGTTAGCTACTCGCTCTGAACAACACCAACTTCCAATTCATCCACAGCAACTGTGATTCAACCAGAGACCCTACAAATACACTTTTAATGTCCTTAGCATTAAGTCGCTTGCCAACTTCTCGCAAATATGGAAGCTTAATCGTATCAAATTTCCTAATGGCGAACTTATATGCATCATCGGAATCAAATTCACTTTAAATTAATGTTTCTTTCAGACATCGTTTAATGTAAGTCGGACGTTAAGATTCTTGATTCTTTTGTTATCTTCACGTATTAATACAGTTTTAATTTATGCAATGGCGAACCATCGCTGAGAAGTGGACATTTTTCCCACGGGATGAGTTTGAGCTGTTTTCATTTAATCACGTATTTTTAATTTTATTTTCAACTCTTCCTTCAGTGATTTAACCAATATGATCAGGTGGTAATTTCGTAACGAGATAAACTAAGCTGTTTAGTATTAATGTCATAATGTTTAATAAATGAACTGTACTGATTTATAAAACAAACCTAAATAAGTGTAAATATTTATCTGCGATTTTATTTCAGAATTCTGAACTATAATTTTATTTCGAAAGTACTGGGAAATTCAACATTCCTAAGAAACCTTTCACTATCATCGGATGGAAAGCGTTTGCGACGTCATTACTGTACTTCAATTCAAAGGCCTTTTATTCGTACTCGTATATATACACGGCCTTGAATGGAAAGCCCTTTCGGCCGGTAATGGGTATGTAAATGAAGAAGAACAAGGCTGACGTTAAGCAGAGTTTAGAGCACATCCGAGTGACACTTGCCTTTCGTTGCAGTGAAACTGCATAAATGATTTCCAGCACCCACTAACTTGAGGTGCCTGTACCAGAGATAGTGACTTCCGATGTGGGTAGTCTACAAACACCAATACCACATCGGCAACAATTCTTGAAATGCCAGACTACCAAAAATGAAGAACATGACAATGATCACTGCAGTTAAGATGCTATCAGGGCTCATCCAAATATTTGGGACCGGTGTGGTTGATTGGCGGATTTCACTTGCCCCTTCCAGAGTTGGCCGACCATTCTATAGTGAGAATTAGGCTTCACCGAACATGCAGATTTTTGCCAAACTAATTCCTTCGAAAAATTCAGGATCCTGATGCTGACTGCATAAAGTTCGCTACAAATAAGGCCTACAGGCGAAAACTTCCGAACTAGATTTAGACCCTCCATTCTCTATCTCGAAATATCATCAGTGTTAAAAACACATCTGTGAAAGAAAACTGTCACCTGTGTAGAGTACAACACAGAACACTAACGAGTAATATAGTTGTAAAGTGCAATTGTAGTATATTTAATTAAATGCTTACTTGCTTCTCTGCTATGATTCTTCTAAATTTATTTCAATGAATAAATTAATGCACATCCCATAAATAACTGCAATTGTCGGTAAGTAAATTTGTATGACTCTCTAAAATTAATTATTCCTTTGCTGACAGCTATTGTGCCTAGTGTAAAGGTACCCTCAGATAGAGATAGGTCGATCTCGAGACCTTGTTTATTTTTAAAGTAGCTCATATGGAGGGAAACGTTTTCTGACCCCTGCTTTATAGTATATCTATCAATTTATTCTTCCAGTAATAACGTATGGAATTGAAATCTGGACGCTGAACACTATTGAATTCGATCAGTACCGGATAATCCGATGAATTATTTACAAACACCTTGCTCCATTAATGCATATCCCATAAATTACGAAGAATTACGAAGGCTTTCCGAAAAGTAAGGTAACACATTTTTTTTCTCTCAATGATGAATAATATCTCGACGAATAATACGAAGTTGAAATTACACACCAAGAAATAAGTGAACATGAACTACTTCTCCACAAAGTCTCCAGTTTTATTGATGCACTTGTCCCAACGATGAATCAGTTTATCAATACCAGTACTGAGGAAGTCGGTGCCTACACGCAGTAACCAACGTTGAACCGCCTGATGAACCTCCTCATCCGCGGTGAAATGCTTTCCTGAAAGGTGTTTTTTTCAGAGGGCCGAACAAATGGAAGTCTGAAGGCGCTAAGTCTGGGCTGTAGGGGATGTGACAGAGTTTCCCAACGATTACGACGCAACCATTCTCGAGTGGTGTGGTCAGTGTGAGGAGTTGCGTTGTCGTGCAACAAAATCACGCCGCCTATCAGGAGTCCTGGTCGTTTGCGTTGAATGTTGGCTTTAAGTTTTTCCAACGTTGCAGAGTAAAGCTGTGCATTGATTGTTCCTCCCTTCGGTAAGAAATCCACCAACAGAACGCCTTGGCGATCCCATGACTGAAGGCCTGCCCACCCGATGTCAATCTTCAATGTCAACACGGCGCGCTTTAAATTCATTGCACCAAAAACACACCTGCTTCTTTGTCATCACCTTTTCGCCGTACATAGCAACCAGTTCACGGTGAATGTCACTTGGTGACATTCACCTACTCTATCACCTGACCAAAGGCAGAACGGCAACATGCCTCGACTACACCATAAATCTGTCAAATGATCCCAAAGTAGAAAGGAACCGTCTCTCCGCTTACCTCCAACAAACTTGGCAGGCCCGCTGGGAGACCTCCAGCAAAGGTGCAATAACTAGAAAATTTCTACCCAACATACAGCTGGTATACCTGGATTATCCAGCGTGGCTCTCACCAGGACTCTACACAACCTACCTGCTGACGGAACACGGGGCCATTAGAGACAAACTACAAGGATTTGGACTCAGTGATACACCGTTTTGCCTCCGTGGTGAACGTGAAACGTGGGAGCACCTAATGTACAGTTGCCCACTATATGAGGACCTCTATTGCAGGTTCATTACTAGAACACAACTTAACCTCCGTAATCAAGAAGACCTCGCCATAACTGAAGTTGACACATACAAGGCATTCGCGCAGCTGGCCCAGGACCTCTTCACAAGGAGAAGGACGCTCCCACAGCCTCAACCACTGCAGTAAACAACCATGCCGTGCAGACCATCAGAATTTCTACACAACCACGGAAACCTTCACAGATGATGAACTGACACCAGGGTGAAACAACCAAGGAATTAAACCTCACAACTGAGTCTACCTGAAGTTACAATCTCTATGACTACCGACAGATGTATCCACCTGACGTGACAATCTCATGCAATTCATGAACATGATATGAATAAGGTAACTGGACCTGACCTGGAAGTGACCAACTAAAAAAAAAAATAATAATAATAATAATAATAATAAATAAAATAAACAAATAAATAAAAATAATAAAAAAAGAAATCACAGTGACAACCCGATTGGACAACAACCTCATCCAGCACAGGCATCTGACAACCTGATCAAGACAACAAGACTACCATGTAAGGGCTCAGAGAAATGACTGCAGCACATTGCTGCCACCTAGCCATATGGCGATCTGGGCTGGTAACCTTGACCAGCCTGCTTTCACTCCTATTCCTTGGCAGGTGGGGGAGATGGCTCGCTGTCTTCTCCTCCTCCTGCCATCCCCCTTTTCCTCTGGTGGGGCATGGGCATGTATTTGGACATGCAGTCAGTGTCCCACTGACTGCAGGGGCCATCTACCCTATCGGCCCCTTACTTCTCTTTCTTCCCCCCAGCCTTCAGTCTCCCTACCCTTCTCTTTGACTATACACCGCGAAAGCCCCACGCATCCAAATTTAAATTAGTACCAAAATTATTGTCCGCCCCATTAGGCCTCTAGAACTTGTCATTTTAGCGTACAACCCCATGGTAATTTCGGGGAACAAACCCCACAGACTATCTCGTAATAACGATTTTGAAATTATGCCACCGCGATTTTCTTTTTTTCTTTTTTTTTTTTTTTTTTTTTTAATAGGACTCAGCCGCTGAAATCCCAGGAAATTAGGCGGCGGGACCTGCCAGAGTATAATAAATTTCAAGGCATTTGACAACCTGATCAAGACAATAAGACTACCAAGACTACCACTACACCTGGCCAGCCTCCTCGTTGGCATAGTACGGCCAACGTCGGGTCCCATCAGGGGCTCGACGGCCAATAGGCCAGAAGAACAATGGGCACAACACACTACACAACACATGATCCACACACTTTTAAATCTCTGGTCTTGACAGAGTACTGTCCCTCGATACAGCGAACACTCGCGGAGATGGGAGAAATTCCTTGTGCCGTTTGACCCTCAAGATACTTTGTACTTTGTCACTTGGTGAAGATCCTTTTGCTTGCAAAAAGCGAATAACTTCACGAACACCTGTTTTGGACCACACTCGCACGGTAGCCGCCACCTTGCAACTGGAATCTGCTGTGAGGCAACAGTACCGCAACACTGCACTGGCGGTCTTTTTGAATGTTATTAACGGGTTTATCTGTCCACCACGTTTCATCTCATTCATTTTCACCATTATTAAGAAAAAAAATGTGCGGTTGTTTTTTAATGAGAATTTAGACATTAGCCATTAACAGCCTGTGTACCCAATTTTCAACATGTGTTATGGTCTCCTATTCTAATATTGAATTCTACCTTATATCTTTATACTGCCCACCGTCAGCTGATTTTGATAAATATTTGGTTTACATGGAGAATGCTTTTAATCTTCTGGGATCTTCCTGCAATATTCTAATTTCATCTGACATGAATTTCAAATCACAATTCTGGTTTAGTTTCCACAATGATTCTCGTGGCCATCTCCTTGAGAAGTTCATAATTAGCTACAATTTCACTATTTTGAATAGCCGCAAAATTTTACTACTAACTCCAGTTTCACTGGTGATTCAAATAGTGGCTTAACTTTCACGAGGTTTCGAATGCTCTAGAAATTTCCCCAGTGTTCTAACTTTTCGAAAGTTATAAAGCTCTGGAATGCTCTAGAAATCTCCACAAAGTTCTAGAAAAAAAAAGAAAAAAAGAAAGAAATTGATAAAATAGATGGAAAAGATTATTAAACCAACTACAGGTTTTGGTTTTAGATCATTAACCTAAATTATTTGAAATCTGAGGGTGATGAGAACTTTTTCTCCTGGGCATGTCGCCGTGATAAGAATTATTGTTTCTAGTACTTTTACCGTACAGCAATAAAGACATTTTTAAGCGCATATCCGAGTTTTTTTAACATATATCCTTAGAGAAACTGTCGAAATTATTTCAGGAAAGAAATTAATGCCGCTTAGATGACATACATTATTACGTATGCAAATGCAGGAAATATCTTTATTGCGTTCAATATTAAAATTTAAAAGTTATAAGGAAGGCTGAAGTCGACATCAAAATTGAAACTAATACTAATTTCAATTTTGATGTCGACTAGGAATTTAACAAGTAATGAGAAATATACGTAAGTATTTACAATTAGCGTACCTATATAACATTCCATAAAGACATTGTAGCTACCATGGATGACCTGGCTTCTCGTTCAGATCAGGTTACTTCAAGACTAGCTTGGTAACACAGTAATAACACAGAAATGGACAGCTTGTGATGAACCATTGTAGCATTAGAATTCTCATTGGAAGGCCCTTAAAACGTGAACTGCCCATTAATAATTCACTTTTTGTAATCTCTGTAGTCAGTAAATAAACTTCTGATAATCGGTCTAAATGTTAAACGATGTTCAGTGTTTCATTAGTAGGAACACGTCCACCTTCCTGAACCTCCAAGCGACATTCACGGAGCACAAGGTTCTTAATAAGGTCACCCGGAAAGTTATTTCATCAACCCATATGTACTGTGTCTGTAAATTGCGTGTTCTCTGGTCGATTTGCCTGTTTTGCCTGACAAAAAAAACCGGGGGCGCAAACCTTGCTATTTACACCTGAGACTGACTAACTCAGCCGCGGAGTGAAAAAAGTTCATAAAAGTTCCTCGCGTCTCGACAGGATTCTAACCCGAGCCTTTTCTACCTACTGTGGAGAAGACGGTGATGATATCGCGCAGACTGAAGGAGGGAAGATAATTTTTCCTAAAACGTGTTTCTATACAGTATATTCCTAATTTTGTGTTTTTTGTTAAAAGTTCAAGTACACACTCCAGCAAAGCAGGCAAACCAACCATAAAATACACTCGCGCCTTGCCTAGTTGCTTAACACATACACCTTCATAATACATATAGAAAACATAAACACTACCAAAAACAGGTGTGAGATAACAAATAAATCCTTCATCAATATACTGCTTGACATCTTATAGTCCAAAGGACAAACTAAGCAAGACAACTTTCCGAACGAAGCTATAAATAATTCATAAAATGGGGAATACAATTTAACAGCATCATAAAGTGACTTCATTGATTCAAAAATGTTCTTCCAATTAGCAATTGGAAATAAAAAAAAAAGAAAGAAATTCCATCGCTACACGTCAACAGCGGCTGTTTCAAAATAATAATAATCTACGAAGAATCTTTAAATATTTTTTTCTAGCAACATTTTCTACCAGGAATGAGTTTTATTAGGGAGGAAAGCCAGATTAAACTGATTTTAGAGTAATTATAACTTTCGGAATGGTTTATGCAATTCATATTTCGACTCTGACCTTTAAACAGAACCTGAGAATCTAGTTTGCGTTTGACATCTGTGCGATGTTTTCAAATGTTGCTAAAAGAAACAAAAAAGAAAACTTTTCCTCCTGCTCACTGTTGACTTCATTCAAAAGATCTTGGTTTCCATGAAATCTTGACATAATAATATTCTTTGCACATCGGACCCAACAGAAATAAACAGTCTATATGGCGCTAACTGATGATGCATGCCTAAAATGCGCAATTTAGTAGCAACATGTTTGCCTATGATTAATCTAATACTAAAACACTAAAAATAATGCTGAAACTAAAATTAATCATAACAATAAAATATAAAACTAAATCAACTGATCGCTAACATTAGTTTTATAACTGATTATTATCATTAATTTTTGTTTCAGCATTATTTTTAGCTTTTAGTATTAAGTTATAGACAGGCAAGTATGTTGCTAGTGACAAATGGGCCTGGAGTACTGGGGTCCATAGTTTAACAGATATTTATTTAAAGTATACCCAGTAAAATAAAATAAAATAAAATATTTCCAGAAGCTTAATGACTAGCTGTACCACTGCAATAATATTAACCCCACGTGTAAATAGACCATGTTAAATAATTTTCTAAAGTACTGTATTAATAAAAGCTTCTGGAAATATTTTATTTTATTTTATTTTACTGGGTATACTTTAAATAAATATCTGTTAAAGTATGTTGCTATTAAACCGCGCCTTTAGGCACGCCTAGTGTTAGTCAGCTGCACATAGACTTAATCTGCATGTAACGCAACTGAACATCTTATCACATAATTCCCATAGTATGGACTAAAATAAAAATTATGCTTAATATCAAATTTTATGTGCGTATAATGACTAGCTGTACCACTGCAATAATATTAACCCCACGTGTAAATAGACCATGTTAAATAATTTTCTAAAGTACTGTATTAATAAAATTATTTCATATATTTATGTATGTACGAGTTACTGTAATAGCCTGAAACCCCGTAAATACTAGGAAGAATTATTAATCCGCTTTAATAAACGTCCGAAATGTCAAAAAATGATCCATATCAATGATTCACTTTTCCGATTTTTAAACTAGGACATGGGGGTAGAAATATATCTACTGTCCCCACAAAGTTTACTTGTACGTATAATAATGATGTAAGCACCAGTTCCCCGAAGCTCACTATTTCGGACGGACCGTTTCTCCCAATCACACCGCGCAATCGCCATAAAACTGTTTTGTAGTATTCCTTCTTCACTCTTTCACCATGTGGTGACAAATTCATAACGAACAATGGCCTGCGAGTCAAAAATTACGACAAGCATGATCACATTTTATGGAGATAGTCTTGTTTTTTGGGAGGCCTTAGAGAAGATGTAATCCTCCACTGAGAGGACTGAGACTGTTTCCCAGTCATAGCCATGCACCCACGATTTGTAATTATGTTAGTAATTATATTACAAACAAAGTGTGGGTCAACAGCAGCACATTGAAAAATATCCTGACATATGAGAACTGGCCACCTTCTATAATCACAAGAGAGGATGCATGGCACAAACTTTTCTGAAACAAATTGTATTCCAAATCTTGTGTTAAAATTCATTGACATATCCCATAGATATGTATAGAATGTCAGTCAATTTCATTAGCATCTTCGTAGATAGTTAAAGGTCTATCAGGTGACTAATATGAACGATTGAGTCATTGGTTTTGGAAGCTGAAGGGTGGACAGCGCAAAGATCATCTTATTCGAATAAAGAGTCCCCTTTAAATTTTGAAAAACCACTGAAAGTCTCCAAACCGCACATATTCTCCGAAAGTTGTTTTTAATATTTCATGGGTTTCTGTTATACTTTTCAAAAATTTTAAACAAAATTTGATGTAACTCTGCTCCTCAATAAAATCACTCATTTCAAAATGCAACGAAACACATAAAACATCTTTTATTCAGCGCACTGATGGAGACTGATATACGGGCGATTTACGCATTTCTACGTTGCAACAACATGTTGCGATAAGTTTCAGCTCGCTAAGACTCCAGAATTTCAAGATACAAAGCCAGTTCCCCAACTTTTTTAATCACATGTCGTATACAGAATCTTCGCAAGTAGGTTTTGATTTGATTTGATTTGATTTTTTATGGCGCATTGGCAGCTATGGCCATAATGCGCCAAGCGCAAGTAGGTAAAAGGTACAGTTGTCCCTTTATATAACACGATGGTGAGAAAGCATTTTTAGTATTTAGGTTTGAAGGCCACAAACAAAAAAGAGACAGGAGCTCATAGAAAGGGTGCAAAGAAGGCAACCAAATTGGTAAGGAATGCTAATCGACGTCCACATGAAGAACAGCTTAGGTGTGGCTGGCAAAGCTTGACAACTATATTTCGCGACAGTATCGCTACTGCCTCAAAGGAAATGCTTCTTGGAACCGGTCGTTCTCCTTGGAAACGGAGACAGTGAAAGCAAGTTCTTATACCCTCAGAAAGAAAGTAAGAAGTTCTCAGATCCTCAGAAGTGCCAATATGACATCCAGGATTAGTCCAACCAGATCGTAAAATAAGATTAATTAGCACTGGTCTTAAATAATAATGAATTAACAGCCACACTATGTTCTACACCCAGACCAATGGCAGAAAGCTATTATCTCTTTTATGGTGTTTTAGAACATACATTTTTATTTCATTTAAGTTAAGTCATTTCAATTAATTTAATTCATTTAAAAGTGTAATTAAAAACAAATAATTCAAATAATTTATTTATCTATCTAAAATAAGGAACTGTTCTTTTATGAAAAAATATGTTTACCTAAAAATCCGATCCGGATGTTAAAAGTACTTCATTCTATTTTACAGTATCTGGGACTTACTGTAATGCTACATGGGATGGATTTCTCTGCTGGCCGGCTACCAGATCAGATACAATTATTTATCTACCATGTCCAGCTGCAAAAGGATTAGACATCACAAGTATGTAAACTTGTTTCCCATTTTCTTTAGGATTGTAGCGATAATAAAGATTTTAATTTTTATTCACAATTATTATATTGATATTTGGTTATTTTCTAATTTATTAATTTGCTTTAAATAAATAAATTTAATAAATAAATAATTATTTAATTATTATATTGCTGCAAAAATAATTAAAATAAAAGTCAAAATATCATTTTACTGTAAGAATATTTCCATGTTAGGGTATCTAATAATAAATTTTCAAATATCTAACATCTGTGTCAGGCAATACCACAAGTATTCAGCAAAAAATTAGCTATATCCTGGCTATCCTCACTGATAGAACGAAATGCACATTAAAGCTGTTTCTGAATTGTTACTGGTTCATTTTTTAAAACATCTGTGAGGTGTGAACAACTGTCATAGCAGGGCCGCCCGATAAAGTTCTCATGAGCTCTATTATGTCCATAAATTTCGTGTGTCGATTTCCTGTTTCGCTAGACGAAAAACCTGAGTTTATGGATGGTAAAACCGGTCCTATCTACCCTTACCTCGACTAACTGAGCCATAAAGTGAAAAAAGCCCATAAAAGTTGCTCGCGCCATTAATGGAATTCGAACCCTAGCTTGTTCTACCCGGTATGAGGGAGGACGTGATTATAACCACTGTGCTACCGCACAGAGGCACGAAGAAGCATTTTTCTTCACAAGAAAAATCTATGAAGAATAAATCTAGTGAGCAAGCAAGCAACAGAGGAGAAGTAACATAAGTACCACTAATCTTTCTGCAACTAAGAACGCTCAGGTTGATGAATACATCTAATTAGAGGAATTAAGGTGGGATATAAACATCAAGCGATGCAACTACCAAATCCCATGTCTTCGCACCCTAGCTGTCAGGTGTTCCACATACTGTTTGTCAGTGGGTGTTGCTGTGAACTTTTGCTGAAAAGGAAATAGTGTAGCAAGATCTTTTTTAACTTTAAAAATTAAAAAGGTCTCACTACGAGTCATTTAAACCATGTGTTTAGTCTTTTTAAAATTATTACATTTCTTTGAGAGTGTCAATAAGAGTGTGGCATCATTTAAAATTTATTCATATTACAGTAATTATCTTCTTAGAGTATAAATAACACTAATTATAAAACTTGTATGATTAAATAAATTCAAATTCATATGCAAATGAATTAAAACGTGTGTTTAATTCATTTGAATTAAATGAATTGTGTGTTTTGACTTATCTAGTTCCTCTGACCGTGTCGGCGTCCCAGAGTATAAACAGAAATTTATTTATTTGATTTTATTACATTAAATTTAAATAATAATGACTATTTCAATTCATTAACAAAACAACTTCTTAATTCCCAGCGCGTAATTAGATCTTGTGAGTTCGATTCTTTAAGAAAAATCATTACTCACAAGATCTAATAAAGCTAATCGTATGATAAAATATAACCGAAAGTATATTTATTTTTAACTCTCTTTCTCAGTCTTCTAAAAAGTTAACTTAAGGCTAAGACATATATTATTTATACATAGAAAATGCAACACTTATTAATTAAATATTAAAATGTAACCTATAAAAGGTATGTAGACAACAGTTCTCTCACTAAACTAATGTGAAAACTGTTTTCATTTACTATAAAGAAAAACTGACGAATTTAGACAAACTAACATACTATCAATTCTACTATTCTTCTGTGCATGCGTTATCTTTACAAAGGCAGCACAAAAACCCCCGCGTATCCCTAGGGTACGCATACTCCTAGACTACCATTAGATTGGACGACTATTATCTCTGCTAGTTCAGTACCTTGTTTATATTCTACTAGAATAGACGTAGCGAATATTTCGTTAAAACTGTTTCAGAGAAGAAGTAAAGATTAATATCGAAGTAATTACAAAATCCTTTCCCTCGGCAAATTTCACTGTTAGCTAAGCTGTCAGTGGGAGGGACTTTGGTTAAAATGCAATTTGATAATTTTTTTACATGTATGACTATATCGTCCTTTAAAAAAATTACAATATTGCATAAAATGTATCAGGACCTGGAATGCTACGTAAAGTTGTCCATGAGAAAAACGCCAACTTTGTTGAAAGTCTGACCCTGAAATTTGTTGATTGTGATGACAAAAGCTAAGAAATTGTCTTTTCTTCAAAGTGAACAGCAAGTTAGTTTCACTGGGAGCTACTTAAATTCTAGGGATTTGAAAATCGGTCAGAAATTTTTTGAAATTTTTTTTCTCTCAAGTTTACTGATAAATAAAACCTAATGCAAAAGGAATCGGGTCAAAATCTTGCTTAGTCTTTGAGTTATTCACGTTCAAAGAGAGTTCTCGACAGAGGGGCATAAACAAGTTATTATAGAGATTCTGGTGTATCTCAACGCTCTACTTCTGGAAATCAATTTTACGCGAACTAAAATCTCCAGCTGTTCGACCACTTACTAGTTATAATGAGCTGAGTTCGGCTCTTCGTCTGAGACTGTTTTGTTGTAGGCTGATAAACAGTTCCTCTTTACATTCTCACATATCGATTTATTGATTCGCCAACGGTTATCACCAACAACTACGCTGACTTATTTACCTAAGCCTCTTACCTGAAACTTTCTGTTAAAGTTTTAACAGCAGTACTCTCAGATCTTATTCACAATCTCAAGAGTTCATCGCAGATGTATTTCATTCGATCCTCTTTCCAATATCTTCATTTGTTACAATGTATTTCTCTGCTGCTAACCAATTCGTATATCGCAGCCCTGTCTTATATTTGAGATCTTAAAACCAGCTTTAGATGGTCAATCAAACACCAAAATTTTTAATCTTCGAAAATTTGTATTCCGCCTTCTTCCCTTTAAAAATCGGATTATGTATAATATGCTGAAGAAGCTCTTTAAGATTCAGAGAAAAGAGATTGGGAAATAAAAAGCAAACTGTAATAAAAGAAAATTTCCTCTCCTTCTGCTGATGCAGAATCGGAGAATATTTTACCAAGTTTACCTTAATTTATTCATAAATACAACTGCTCCAATCTCCCTAGCCGCCTTCAAAAGTTCTTTCTGAAAGAATTATGCATCGCACATAGTTCTTTCACAACTAACTGCAATGCACAGTTCTGAAAAAAGTAAAAGTAAATGGATAAAAGAGTGGTTGAGTGGGAGAAGACGGAGACTGCTAATCAATGGATATTGCTCTTCTTGGACTAATGCTATTAGTGGAGTCCCCCAGGGTTCGGTGCTCAGAATATAAGTTTTTTTTTTGTATATTTATCAATGATATTGATGAAAGGTATATCAGGCTTAATGTCCAAGTTTTCAGATGATACAAAGGTTAACAGTATGCCACCGCAATGGGATCTAGAAAAGTTGGGAAGATGGGCTAAGAAGTGGCAAATGAAGTTCAACATTGACAAATGCAAAGTACTGCATTTTACTTTCGTCTTGTACTCACTGTATACTTTTGAGATTGTTGCTTTCGACATACTAATGATCTTCTTTGTTTTCTCAACTGTGGCTCACTAAACGTGCTCCAACAATAACACCTTTCTGAAGCCGACCGGGCTAGCCGGGTGGGTAAAGTGCCTGCCTGGCAACCCAAAGGTCGCGGGTTCGATTCCCGCCTCGGGCTTGGATCAAAGTACTGCAAAAACTTTGGGAGGTGCATTATGGCCACAGAAGCCTATGCGCCAACAACTACCAAAAAAAAAAAAACCTTTCTGAAAGGAAAGATCACCTGTCTTCCCCATGACCGGATCGACTGAGAAGCCCCAGCGTATAGTGTGTTTAGTGTCAAACGGCACCAGGGGTTTCAGCGTAGTGTTTATCTGATACCAAATGAACTTGTGATCATACCATATGACAGCTTACACTTGCATACCGTACATTTAATTATCTGTTGACGCCAAATGCATTGTATACATAGCATGATTTTGCTTTTCTGTACAGTAGTTTTAGTGATAAAATTGATATTTATTTTCTTTTTGGCATTTTAAACTTCTGGCATGAAGTTTCTGTAAATTGCTGGAGATGTTTTCTCCACTCTCGTATTCTTTCTTGCTTTATTCTTAAATTTTACTCTTATTCTTCGATTCCTGCTGGACCCCTCCGTTGGTCTTTCACTTTAATTACTTTCCAACCCCATCCAGTTCCCCTAATCTATCTATTCCTCCTCCTTTTCCTCTATGTACATCTACTCAGGTTTTCCTAGGTTGATGTAGCACGATGCAATGGATCCTGGCCGCCTCCAGGGGTGGGACGTGGTGACTAGGTATTTCCACTTCCCATCTGCTAAGAGCCAGGTACCGGCTGACAACAGAACACATCATAAAATTTACACAACCAACACACTACATACAAATGGCCGGTTTTGGCGTAAGCTTCAACACAAAAAGTACAATAGCGATTAATGGGGGGAACCCTGGGGTCCGCCACAAGAACATCTCTGACGCCAATCGAAAAAGTTTTCTAATCTGCAATTAGATGGTCAGTGAATGTAGATACAATAGATGCCTATGTTCGAGAGAGTCTTAAATAAAAACTGGAGATTGGGTAGTAGATTAGTGATGACTTTGTAAAATTTTGAAAATTGACAGAATGTGCCTTTTGCAACACTAATTGCCACTAATTAGTAGTGTTCTCTCATGACTTTCATCAACAAACATCGCTGAAATGAAGCGATATCTTGGGAAGTAATCTTACAGTTCATTAGCAAATAATTGCCATTCAATAAAGTGTGAGCTAACGTCATTTATGCGACAAATAAGAGGGGATCCAGAAGAGCCATGACCTACGCTAACTTCAAAGAAAATAAAGCTAACAGCTTTTTCAACCGCAAATGTAGCCTGAGCAAATGTAGCCTGATGGTTAAAAGAAACTGAGTAAGAAAATTGATCAATGGAGACAGAATTCCATAACACTGTAATTTTCCAATTAGAAGAATGTAATCGACTCAATCGAATGCTGCGAAAGATAGAGAAAAACAACATCAATATTGTATCCACATGTGATCTAATATCAGAAAATAGCAAAATTTCAAATAAGTCTCCTACGAATGAATGAATTTTAATTTGTAATTATAAAAGGATCGAGATATGGGCTTAAAATGTTTGTATATCAGCATTTAGAATATTTCATTTGAACTACTTAATGCTTTTATATGTTTATGTTTAAAACATATATATATATATAAACCATGTTTTTAGGCACGTTCGCATATATATATATATATATATATATATATATATATATATATATATATATATATCTGTATATGCATAAATAAGTGCCTACTGAGTTCATCATGTCCGCCCACCCTCATGTACAACTCGACATCCAATGAAAGAATTTTCATGAAATTTTATATTTTGGCCTTTTAAAAATATTTGTCGAACCATTCCAAATTTCATTAAATTCAGTCAAATAGAAATGCAACAATTACTATTTCATTTTTTTCATATTCATATATATTCATATATATATATATATATATATATATATATATATATATATATATATATATATATATATATATATAGTAAAAGCACAATAAGTACTATACAGATGCTGAACTTGTATATGAACACAACAGTATACAGCTTACAGTAGGCCATAAGGCCAAATAACTTATAAAGACAAAAATAGCCCATGTTTGTCTTTATAAGTTATTTTGGCCTTACGGCCTACTGTAAGCTGTATACTGTTGTGTTTATATACATGTTCAGCATCTGTATAGTACTTATTGTGCTTTTAATATAATAACTATATTACAGACTGATGTAATGTACAATCTGCTACTCATGGCATTAATCTGATCTGGCTAATAACTTTTATATTCATCCCTATTGTTTGTTTGTTTATATATATATATAGAGAGAGAGAGAGAGAGAGAGAATTAAAAAAGGAGTATCCTTAAGGTTATAATTGAACGACAAAGTTGAGAGAACGAGAACGCAAAACTATACAATTTTAATGTTCTATGAAGTTATAATCTTAACTATATTTATTTTTCACTTCTATTAACCACAGAAAAAAGGAAAAAAATTCGAAAGCGCCTGAAATGTAACGCACTGCCTTCATTAACTAACTTCTTTTCTAATGCTATTTACAAAACAGTTTGAAAACCTGAAACAAAAAATGGGCACTTTTCCTGTCATCCATTTAGGTTAAGCAAGCAGTCTTTTAAAACTACATAATTTACTACTGATACCAATGCAGGTGCATTTCTTCAGAATAATACACAGTCATTACTCCTGACAGCGTAATATTCTAATAATTGTACTTGTTCAACTTGGCTGATATTTTTCTATAAATAAATCTTATACATGAAATCAGTCTTTTACGAGAACGTTTACGGTTATCTTCCCTCTCCTTGGTTAGGGGGCTCAAGTCAGTTCGTTGCAAAACAGTTTGTTGCACGACAGTTCGGTGTACGAGACAATTTGGTTGGATTGGGTTGATTTTTCTGGCACAAAAACGACTGTGGTTATACTGCGCCAGGTAAAAGTTAAAATACGAAAAACGGCAATTTGGTGAAAGACAGATCAGTGTACGAGACAATTTGGTGAAAGACAACTGGTGGCTAAGACAATTCGGTGAGTACAACAACTTGGTGTATCACACAGAGACCAGAAATTAACAAAATCAATTAAGTAAAATATTTAGGAAACAAGAGAAATTCTGGCGAATTGGAAGAAGGAATGCAAAAATTTTGAAAAAAAGAAAATAATACATTTTGTAACAATTTATTTTGTGCAAAAGGATTCACGCTGATCCCTCTCATACGCAGGTTGCACTGTGACTACGCGCCTATTTCAGCATGACTCCGTCCGTATTATAACACCATTAATACAGATAAGTTTATTTATTATTATATTTTAATATATCTATTGACCTGAGTTTGAATCGCGCCAATGACGCGAGAAATTTTATTGGGCTGAGTCGGTCTCAGGTGGAGGCAGCCTGGTTTTTCTCCAGGAAACTCTGGTTTGTCGTCCAGCAAACAACAAATCAACCACAAAAACGCCGTTTAGAGACATTATATACGCTGCAATATGATCTAAGTTGATGGTGCGCCTAAAAGCCTACAACAACCAACTAATTTTATCTTTAGCTTGGAAATAAAACAAAAGAATTTCAAATAAACATCTAAAATTTTATTTGCTTTTCTCTACGTAGAAAGAAAAACAGCATTTCTCTGTATTCTAAAATGATCTTCTTTTCGATAAAATCAGTTTCTGAGACAAATTTTGCATTTCCATATCACGTTTTGATTTCATTGCAGAATTTGCCACTCGTCGATGCGGCCGAGAAGGCCGCTGGGAGGGAAGGCAGCCAATCAGCAGTGAGCACGAGCAAACAACTGGATGGAGTAACTACAGCGAATGTTTCACTGAAGAGATTCGGATTCTAATGGACAAAATGTATAGAAGTTCCGATGTGGAGGTGGAAGTGAGTTTCCCATCTTTATATTTTATTATATAATTTTAAACTGCTCTTATGTGTATGTGGGTTCTATTTTCAAGAATATACATTCAGTGGCTAATTTACCAGGTACACTCGAATCGTCCAAGGAACCGACGTCATTTGTTGGAACTAGGATATACAACAGGTAGTCAAATGATAATCATAGTGTTTTGGGTCAAGCGGCACCGATGGTTTCCCACAACTCCGCGAGATGGTCAGTTACTGGGGATTATGTATGCGGGCGCGCTCAATTCAGAGAGAAAATGGGCAACTGCGTAACTGAGAGCGGTATGATTCTTGGCGCTAGACAAACTGTCATACCGCGATAAAGTCATATCAGCATGTATTTCGGACAATATTGGTGAGCTGTACGTATCGTGGGCACTGCCGCCTTGCTGGTGTGTATACGCACCACCAGCTAGAGTGTACCAAGATTGATCCAACAACTAAAAAACGTCCAGCCAAAGGGCCCGTAACCACAGCCGGCTTGTTGATAAGAGACGCGGATATGAAAACAATCCTGTAGTTTAACTAACTGGCCGAAGTCGGTCGAATAATAGCACATTACAACAGCAGAGTACTGGAAACAGGTTTATTTGGAAACGTCGAAACGTGTATGTATTGAATATATGAACAGACGATTACAACGTATTCAGCTCTTCTCAGCTAAAAACAAGCAGCTACAGGTACGCAATGCGCAGAAATACTGGATATTTCAGGATTGCAAAAAAAAAAAAAAACAGGTTATCGCAACAGTGGCATAAAACAATAAACCCATCGTGCCAGCTGTGAGCACTATAATGGCGTGGACATTGTTTTCGTAGCATATATTGGGTCCACTAATATCGATGAATCAACATCCGATGCCACAGATTACTTGAGCATTGTTGCTGAGCAGATGCTTTCTTTATGCCCTCGTGGGTAGCACAGTTGGTATAATAACCCTCCTCTCCACACCGGGCAGAAAAGACCTGAGTTCGAATCCTCTTAATGATGCGAAGAATTTTTATAGGTTTTCACGACGTAGCCGAGTTAGTAGGTCTTTGGGGAAGGCAGCATGGTTTTTTCTCCCAGAAACTCAGGGGGTTTTTTTGTCCAGCAAAACAGTAAACTGACCACAGAAATTAGGCAATTTTCAGCCATATTACATACAGCGCAATATGGCCAGAGTTTCTAAAGCGCTTCAACCCTACAACAACAAAAACAGCTCCCTTTATGCTTACAGTTTATCCATTTGGTAATGGTCATTGCCAGTAGAATTAAAAAAAAAAACTGTCATATATATTAGGGCCACCAGAGTGCCAACTCCGGTGGCCCTGTCTAATATGTTGATAATTTGAGTGTGTTCTCTGGTCGATTTGCCTGTTTTGCTGCACAAAAAAAAACAGCCTTTTCCGGAATAAATAATGTTGCTCTCCACGCCTCAGACCGACTAACTCAGCCACGGAGTGAAATAAACCCATAAATGTTCCTCGCATTATTAACGGGATTCGAATCCGTGCGTCTTCCACCAGGTGTAGGGAGGTCATATATATATGAAATATGAAAACGAAGAAGTGGAAGGAAAAAATGAAGTGGAAGGGAAAAAAAAAAAAAAAAAAAAAAGGAAAAACAGTACGTGTACCTGAATGCGCCAAGCAGCAAAACAGGATACATGTATATAAATAAGTGTCACAAATGAAAGTAAAATAAAATAAAAATAAATATAGATGGAGAAGTTATTAATCACAAAATGCCAAGCCTAGTTGAAGAGAAAAAAGAGAGAAAGAATGTTAAGAACCTATAAAAAAAAAAAAAAAAAAAATCATTAAGTAGAATTAAATCTGAATTAATGCCGAATTAACAGGCTAATCATATGTACAAAAGCTGAAAGAAAAAGAGGGGAGGGTAATAAAGATAAAAATTATAAAATTCAAAAATAAAAATTAAAGAATTAAAAATTTTTTAAATATTAAAAAATTAAAAATTGGTACATAGATCAGGTATTTCATCACGGTGCTACACCTGATCATGTACCAAACACTGTGTTTCTATGCAAACCCATGCTGATGGAGAAGCTATTAAAATGAAATAGATAAAAATAAAATAAAATAATTATTTTAATCTCCAGAAACATGAGTGAGGTAGCCCCAACGCAGTGTATTTAGATTAATAAATTGAGTCGATAGTATGTAAGATCGCAAACGCAGTGTGCTTTGTTTAATAAATTGAGTAGAAAGTATGTAAGAACGTAAGTTTAAATCGAAAGTATGTAAGTTAAATAATAATAATAAATAACAAGGTAGCGGTATAGAAAAAGGAAGCAATGCAAGGTAGGGGAGGGAAAACAAGTTAAAAATAAAGAGGCGAAGATAGTGAGAATAAGAAAAGTGAGAATGTCCGAATCACCCTCGTATTACACTAATAGTTCAATGGACGGAAAAACGAAGAGCAGAAAGTAGAAAGATGTAAAGAGAAGCAAAAGAGTTTAAAGGATACTAGGCAAGCCGGATGTAAGTACCCAACCTCATAGAGAGGACCTTGGCTGTGAGAGTGTTAGTAGAAGTGGAAATTAATACCGCTAGCTTGTAGTGTATATTTTGAGTGATCGATATATGAAATATGATATAAAATATGAAGAGGAGAAAAACTGAATATCTATGATATTTGGCAGAAACAAGTTGAGTGGAATATAATCGAGAAATGAAGATACAAATATGCGATCATGATTAATAAGGTACAATTATGCGAATATGATTAATAAGAATGGAATGCAAACAGAGGGAAAACTATGATAACGATGGTGGAGTTGCTCAGAAGAGAAGAACTATGGGAGCCCTCTGTGGTCAAAATAAAATAAAATAGAGAAAATAAGATTGGATATAAGTATTTACTGATATTAAATTACACCACCCTCAAAAAGGAAGTAGAAAGTAGTTCCACCTTTTTACGCTGTAATCTCGGCATTAATACAATCATCAAAAAAATTATAGCCTTGCATAAAAAATTACATACCATAATTCGCAATTCTACTTTGCCTTTCTTGTATATGATAGCCAAATTCCATAAACATCCAGTTGGCTTCAGATTCATCACTAGTGCCAAAAAAAGTGGCTGTTATCAACCAGGTAAACAATTTTTCAAATTATTAACTGCTATTCTTATTAATATTCCTTCCACTTGGATCATCAACAATAACCATAGTATCATTACAATTTTCAATTCCAATTCCAGCATATTTAGTATTGAAACTTATGACTTCACCAATTTATTTACTTCCTTACCACATCACTTGATTGTCAGTGTACTTAATCAACTGTTTCTTAAATACAAAAACGTTATACCATCAGATGAGGTTACTTGGAATAACTATATCAACCTCTGTATTCTAAACAATTATATTTACTATGGTAAATAAGCTTATAAATAATCCATAGGAGTTCCCATGGATTCACAAATTTCTAGTATAGTATCCAATTTATTTCTTCATTATTACGAACATCTATATATTCATAACAACCCGAACCTTAATTTTTATGCATTCCGCTATGTTGATGACATTCTTATTCTGAACATTCATTTTGAAAATATTGCAAAATCCATATATCCCACTGAACTCACTCTCAATAAAGAAAACTTTGGCAACCAACATTCAAATTTTCTTGATTTAAGTATTACTCTAAACAGTCCTCCTCTTCGTCATTATTTGGAACTATTCGACAAAATAAGCGAATTTAATTTTAATATTATCTATTTAACAAATTGGAACTCGAACATTTCGATTAAGGTTCATAAAAATATAATCTACACACAAATTATCCGTTTGGCTAATATTAGTAGCAATCAATCACTTTTCGCTGGTGCTTTAAATGATCCCTATACCAAACTTTGCAATAATGACATTCCTATTAATAATTTCTTAAATTTTATTATAAAAAATCTCTCTGATTTCATTAAAGAAAAATTCGGTTTCACCATGTTCCACCTTGATTAGGATTAATTCGATTCCTGTATAGTTGTACATTTGAATGGTGGTATTTCCACTGCTTCGAAAGTGATCACACATAATGATTTCTATTAGAACGATGTTCGTGTTCTTTCACTTCCTAAGTTTTTCTTTTCATTTTTCGTAATTTAATATCAGTAATTACTTATGTCCAATCTTATTTTCTCTATTTTATTTTATTTTGACCACAGAGGGCTCCCATAGTTCTTCTCTTCTGAGCAACTCCACCATCGTTATCATAATTTTCCCTCTGTTTGCATTCCATTCTTATTAATCATATTCGCATAATTGTACCTTATTAATCATGATCGCATATTTGTATCTTCATTTCTCGATTATATTCCACTCAACTTGTTTCTGCCAAATATCATAGGTATTCAGTTTTTCTCCTCTTCATATTTTATATCATATTTCATATATCGATCACTCAAAATATACACTACAAGCTAGCGGTATTAATTTCCACTTCTACTAACACTCTCACAGCCAAGGCCCTCTCTATGAGGCTGGGTACTTACACATCCGGCTTGCCTAGTATCCTTTAAACTCTTTTGCTTCTCTTTACATCTTTCTACTCTTCGTTTTTCCGTCCATTGAACTATTAGTGTAATACGAGGGTGATTCGGACATTCTCACTTTTCTTATTCTCACTATCTTCGCCTCTTTATTTTTAACCTGTTTTCCCTCCCCTACCTTGCATTGCTTCCTTTTTCTATACCGCTACCTTGTTATTTATTATTATTATTTAACTTACATACTTTCGATTTAAACTTACGTTCTTACATACTTTCTACTCAATTTATTAAACAAAGCACACTGCGTTTGCGATCTTACATACTATCGACTCAATTTATTAATCTAAATACACTGCGTTGGGGCTACCTCACTCATGTTTCTGGAGATTAAAAAAATTATTTTATTTTATTTTTATCTATTTCATTTTAATAGCTTCTCCATCAGCATGGATTTGCATAGAAACACAGTGTTCGGTACATGATCAGGTGTAGTCCCCTGATTAAATACCTGATCTATGTACCAATTTTTAATTTTTTAATATTTTTATAATTTTTAATTTAAATTTTATCTCTATTACCCTCCACTCTTTTTCTTTCAGCTTTTGTACATATGATTAGCCTGTTAATTCGGCATTAATTCAGATTTAATTCTACTTAATGATTTTTTTTTATAGGTTCTTAACATTCTTTCTCTCTTTTTTCTCTTCAACTAGGCTTGGCATTTTGTGATTAATAACTTCTCCATCTATATTTATTTTTATTTCATTTGTGACACATATATATATATATATATATATATATATATATATAAGTATTATTGTATTATTTGTTAAATATATGTATTAGTTTATGGGAAAGAGTATCAACAAAAGGTGCACCTAGATAAATCTTTGGAGAACGCGTAGGTAAAGTATGGTACATTGTCAAAGAGTACAGACAAAAATATACAAAATTTATTGTTGTATACTTACATTTTGGTGACTTCTTCCAAGATCAACCACCCAAACTGAAAGTAAAGAACAACGATAAGTGGTTCTCTGTTTCTGTAATGATCAATATGCACTATGGAAAAATCAAGTTTAAGGATATATAATAAATAACAGAATTTGGGATTATACAAAATATAATAGAAATTTGAAATTTATAAAATGCATAATGTACATTGATCATCATTGACCCGACAGACAACGAAAGACAAAGCTAAAAACTAAGCTAAGAACTTTAAAATAATAAATTTAATTATACAAGTTTTAGTTGATTGAATCACATTTATTCAGAGGGCATAGTGGTTAAAGCATGATTAAAGTGTATTTGATAATCGCAAATATATAATTACAGTATATGGATGGTTTTCGGTCGGAAATATACCATTTATGATAAATATTTCTTAAGAATTACAAGTACTGTACTGCATTGTGAAACAGAAGTGTTATGAAAGCTTGAAAGAGAAAGATAATTAATGTTATAGGTGTGACTGCAGTGAAAAATATGTTTTGTTGAATTCAACAATGATTGAGAGAAAACTGAGTACTGTATTGAAATGTTAGGATAAAAGAGAAGTAAATTTTATATTAATTGTGGTTATGCATACAATATTCATTTAAGCGAATTTTAATGGATAAAAGAAAGTTGGCTGACTGGTTGTTGTTGGGTTTTAGGCGCATTAACAACTTGGGAAATATTTCGCCGTATATCGCATAATATATCTATTAACTGCGTGTGTTATGTGGTCGGTTTGCTGTACAAAACCCCACGCTACAATCGCCCAAGACCGATTAATTCAGCCACGTTGACAATAGTGGCCCATAAAAATTTCTCGAGTCATTGACGAAATTCGAACTCAGGTCTTTTCCATTCAGTAAGGGGAAAGAGTGATTCTACAAACTGTGTTATTCACAAGAGCATTAAAGAATGTTAAAATAACAGGTTGTGTGTGGTATAGCGCATGTGCCTATAGGTATGTATAAGTAAATTGAACTTTGCCGGATATAAAAATGTTTTGTTTATTTATTTTGTCAGATTCATTTGGTCATGAGAAAGTTATAATTTAAACCGAATATGGAGTATAAATATAAAAAATTCCCTCAGTTACTAAATATTTTAATCACAGATAGGATTGTAATAAGCAGTTATATTGCTTGTTATAATTCTCGTTTTGTTATTTGGTTTTTAGGAGCATTAGCAACTAAGGCCATATTGCTCCGGGATATGCGGTGGTCATTCCCTGACCTTTCCGCATCCTCCGTATTTGGTGGTGACGGGCTCGAACCCCGGTCTAATCAAGAAGCGTGTGCTACGCACTGCTGCTCCTTCCCACCTGGCTACGGAGGCGCCTATAATTCTCGTAGTCTTTTGTGGTTAGGTAGAAGGTAAGTAAGTTTATGGGAGAAGCTGTTGTCACAAAGGTTCACAATTACTGTACTGATGAAAGAACAATACTAAGGAATATATACAGGGGGTCCCCGGTATTTGAGTATGCATTAACCGAGTCCCCGCAGTTACAAGGATTTGAAAATTAAAGCTTTTTCCCTTGAGAAAATTGACCAAGCACTTGAATATTTTTTGCAAGAATGATCTTCTTCATGATCGTATAACAAAAGTTAAGCACGATGTTAAAGACATAACTAACTGCTACAACACAATTTTATCTGAAAAAATACGACAAAAAAAACCCCTCCGGATTCATTCTTCATTCGTACAACTGAAAAATAGTGTAACTTGAATAAACTTTACTTAACCTTACATGTGCAACATATAATAAAAAATGTCTAATAAAATAATTTTCTCATTTTTCAGTTCCTTCATCCATTTACTATGTACAAGTGCATAATAAACATTAGTATATAATATCGGTGTAGATACGCCATAGCCAACTCTTAAAGAAAAACTACTGCAGTAGTGAGAAAGGCATCACTTAACCTGTATCTTATATTGTGCTCATCCTTCACAACGAGTTACCATGTATTGCACTACCTCGAATAAGTAACGCTCACTTAGAGAAGAATACTGTATTGTTACTTATTCTCGGTGGGTACCGCTTGCAAAATGGTATGGGATAAGATACTCTGTTATCCACATACTATCCCTATTAGACTTAGGAAAACAAAAAGATGTAGGAGAGGAAGAGGAAGAAATGTGCTCAAGCGAAAGAAGAAAGGGACAGTTATTCCCATTCAATGACTGAACCAAATTCGCTCACAAATCCCACGAATAGCAACACTTCTCCATCCTTCACAACAAGTTACCATGTATTGCACTATCTCGAATAAGTAACGCTTCACTAATTGAGAAGACTGTTGTTACTTATTCTCGGTGGGCACCCACCCAGACGGCACCTTTTCAAAGCTAGTTGGCTTTTCACCCACCGATGAAATGCCAACTAGCTTTGAAACGGTGCCGTCTGGGTGGGTGCCCACCGAGAATAAGTAACAAGGCTTCTCTATTAGTGAAGCGTTACTTATTCGAGGTAGTTCAATACATAGGCAACTCGTTGTGAAGGATGAGCACAATGAGATACAGATGAAATGATGCCTTTCACTCTACTACCGTAGTTTTTCTTTACTTTTGTCTATGGTGTATCTACCGATAATGCATAGATATAGAATCTTAAACTCTTAAAATATTATGCCTAGTCTCGTTTATTTAAATAATAAACATTACGAAAATTTGGTCCCCGTTTTAAGTGGAATTTTCTGGAACCAAATATCCTCGGATAGCGAAGATTCCCTGTAATATAAATAAAACAATAATGTAAAGTAAAAAGCTTCTATCCTACACAACACATCCAAATGCAGACAAGAAATAGAAAGAGTGGTGAAAGCGAGGTTACCCACGAAAGACAATGCTTAAACCTCTCAGCACAAGACGACGAAAAAAAATTGTTAACTCTGAAATTATAGGAAAACTGATTTTCATAAGAGAAATAGATAGGCAGGAAGGGCGACTCTTACCAGGGTATGAGAATGGTGTGTTCGGCCGAGAACCAAATCACCGAACTGAAGACTATGTTACGAGCATTCCTATTTGCGGTTTCAATGGAAAGTACCAAGGATTGGTAGCAAAGGAGAGAAGGGAGTGTACTGGGGAAATAGGAGAATCTATTGTACTGTACATGCATGGAATCGGTAAACAATACACAGAGTAAGGACCAGTGAAGCTACACGTATCAGATGTTTATACGCTGGAGTATCGCAATGTCCTCTAGTCTGGATCTTTTAAATAACATAAATAAATTAAGGGAACGGACAACATTCAGTCTTGTAAAATAATATACCCTAAAGGACATAATTCATGAGGATTTATCCACAAAATATTTAGTTAAAGATAAAGTTGTCACAGTAGTGCTAAAAAGTATAAATCATGAATTTTTAGTTTCACCAGCCATAACAAGCTCAGGATTAGTAGTAACGAATGGGCCTGGTGTACTGGGGTCCATGGTTGAGAGAAAAAATAGATACGTATAATTATAACCCAATTTAATGTAATAATAAAATATATAACAATAAGTAACAGGCAGTAGCCTGTTACTTATATATTTTTTCTCTCAAGCTCAGGATTATATTGTAATAGTTAGCACAGACTCACTAACGATGGTTGAATGTATCATAGATGTGAAAAGGGGCAAATTAATATTTGACGAAGGGATCAGCACTGAAACCACTGGCATTGACTAGCACTGAAGAAATAGATATTTGTATACGAAAATTTATTTTGTTTCTCAGAGCAAACTAAACACAATTACAATTAATAAGCTTTCGGCTGGGAGGCAGCCTTCTTCAGATTGAATACATGAATGTATTCAATCTGAAGAATGAATGAATAAATATTTTGTGGATAAATCCTCATGAATTATGTCCTTTAGGGTATATTATTTTACAAGACTGAATGTTGTCCGTTCCCTTAATTTATTTATGTTATTTAAAAGCCTTCTTCAGATTGAATACATGAATGTATTCAATCTGAAGAAGGCTGCCTCCCAGCCGAAAGCTTATTAATTGTAATTATGTTTAGTTTGCTCTGAGAAACAAAGTAAATTTTCGTAATGAATCCAGAGCACGTAGGCCTTTTTTACTAGATATTTGTATAGTACACAGAACATCTGAGGGTCTCATTAATATGAAAAAGATGAAAATTTCTGTATAGATAGAAAAACTAATTAATTAGTTTAAATCAGAGCTCAAAATGAACGCCTGAACATGACATTACCTATCGAAAGCATGGATAATGTCATGTATATGCATTAATCGCCTTCTGCACATAATATTATCCTGACAAGCGTTTCAATTTGTAAAATTTTCTATTTCGAGCCCCAGTAAATATTTTCACTGAAAAAATACCTGGGCTTGGCACGGGTAATCTCGTAGAGCAGTGGTTTCCAAACCCGTGTACTCGATCCAAACGAGGGTCACAGGAAGGTCTCGGGGGAATAATTAAAAATAAATAAATAAAATAATATATGTACATTAAAAAAAAGTTTTCCTCCTAGTGATATTTATTCGGGCCAATGGGAGAAGAGAGCGAGGCAATTACCTCACTACAAATGCAACTAATTATTGACAACTGCTTCTATAACGTCCACCAACCTCGTGCACGTGCTTTGCTGTCTAACATCTGATGTTCCATTGTAACGTTTATTGTATATTAGTGAATATTGTATATTTGTAAATAGTTTAGTCATTTTTAAATATTTTAAATATTTGTATAGTTTGCAAATATTTTAGTCCTGCTCTTTCGGATGCAACAATATTCCTCATGCATTATGGGAATCCGAAGCAAAGGCCTTTTGCTAAGTGACCTATGTGAACGCAGATAAATAATTACATTGTGATATTTATTCGACCTTAAAAATGCTGCGCACTACAAATGCACAGGTAAAAAATTAAACTCTGTGATCAGCATCTAATTTCCTGATCAGATGTTGATCACAGTGACATATTTTTTTTTTGTCTGGTGGCACCGGGGGTCTCCCCCAACTCCGCGTTTTTACTCTGTGTAGAATACAATACTTTGCATAAGGCCAGGGTCTGTGTTAGTATGTGTTTTGTGAAGTATTAGTGTGGATTGTGTTGTTCTTCTGGCCACTTAGCCTGAGGGGAGGCTGTCGTTTCCGTCGCCGTAGAATACAATACTTTGCATAAGGCCAGGGTCTGTGTTAGTATGTGTTTTGTGAAGTATTAGTGTGGATTGTGTTGTTCTTCTGGCCACTTAGCCTGAGGGGAGGCTGTCGTTTCCGTCGCCGACACCAGAAGTCGGGCCAGGGCAAATTAGGAGAAAAGAAAGCTCTGGGATGGTGACCCCTGGGGTAGCCTAGGCATCAAAGGAGAATCCAAAAAATAAAAAAATAAAAATAAATTATTAGCAGGGAGATAATGGGAAGATAGCAAGAGGGTGGGATAAAAGGGGTAGAGAACAGAGGGGCAGTTTTGAGAACACTCGCTTGATTTAAAAGAGGCGACAGTAAGGGGACCCCTGGTACAGGACGCCCATCCTGGTCCAACGGGTGGGAGTTGAAATTGGGTGGTTGAGTGAGCCACCAGACAAAAGGGGTTAGGGCCACACAGGGTGGGGGAAGAGAATTGGAGGAAGGAGATTCAACCACCACAGGTGGTAGGAATAAAAGAACATAAGGAACGAGATTCCTATGGTGGAGCGTGCTTTTTGAAACTCTGTCCCACACTGGCCTGGGGGTTACCCTAATGGCCAGTGTCAGCATCCCACCAGTGCTGGCCACAAGCATGTTCAACCAGTTCTGTCAAACAGGGCCCCGACTTAAATTGTCAAAAAAATATTGCTGATTAATGTATTAAATATTATTCGTATTTAAAATTTTTGTTCAGTATAATATAAATTATGTCTTAGTTACTGTAAAATTTGAAAAATTAAAAATCTCTATTACAAAAACATCCCGCATAAGTTTGCACAGGACCCTAGGGCGCCGCAAGTAATTCTTGAACAGAGCCCAGCAAATTTTGGGGCCGGCTCTGTATCCCACACCATGCCAGCTAGGAAAAGCTACAGCATGGTGTCAGCTTGGATAACCATGAGGCCCTGAGGGCCTGCATTGCCATCACTCTGTCCGGTGAAGAGGCTAAGATAGCACATGCAATTAATAATAACTTTCATTCACTCAATTTTACTTTTTATTGTTTTTTCTTAAACACTTTCTATTTTATTTTATATATTTGATTAGATATCGATCAGTGCGTTTTGATAGGCGTGTCTTTTAAATAGAAAATATTTGACTTACTCCGCATACCTCTACATATTAAGTAGAAAAGCGTGCGCAGGAGTTGGCGAGCAAGGGGAGCAGAGCCCCCCCCCTAGTATATATTAAAAATGGATAGTGAAATCGATAGCGCTCAATGATATTCAAGCTATTTTCGAAGAACATTTGTAGCAAGTTCAGGAAGAAGTGGACAGATACATGGCAGAAAACTTCGACATCAAGCAACACAGCTGGGTCAGGAATATATTCAATATGAATGAAATCGGAGAAGATATCACGGGATTTCAAGAACTTACAGATCTCCAGAGAAATTAAGTGCAGAAGCAACGTTTTAAAAGCCTTCCATATTCGAAATTTCGGGCCCAGTTCACGGATAAGCTCATTCTGACTCGAGAAGCTGAAAAAAAATCTCTTCTTACGTTAACACAATATACATCCGTCAAAACCAAAAGAAACTTCTTCCAATTTACGGTATCAAAAACTTTTTGTATATCAACAAAAGCAATGTATGCTCTCCTATTCACTTCCATTCTTCTTTCAAGGATTGTCCCACATCCAGTTCTGAAGCCAAACTGACCTTGATCGATGAGTGATCTTAAATCCTTTTCTTGATCCTGTACCATGGTAATCACCAAAAAAAATTTTGTAAATTTCATTTTATTTAATTAAAAAGATATTTTCAGAAATTTATTGATTTATATATGCTATCCACATCATATATTTTAATATCATTAGCATTCTAACGACTTAAAACTGATTACGTGAAACTTGTGCACTAAAGCCATATGCTGGGCGCATCAGATTTTTTTTTTTTTTTAAATTAAAATGTCCCAACTCTATGGGTCGCCAGACAGATTCATTTCTCAGTCTGGGTCTTAAATTTAGGGACGCAATGAAAATAAGTTTGGGACACACACTACTGCACAACATGAGGCCAGTGAGATCATGAATATCTGGTATTTACCTTTCAATACAGCATTATCCAGACTCAACTGGAACTCGGAGACCATGAAAATAAAAAAAAAATAAAAAAACATCATAGAAAGATTACAATCTAGTGGAATAGTCAACTTTTGTTAGTCAAGAAGGCAGACAGAAAATAAGGGTAGCTTTAGATCACAGAAAGATAAATCACATAACCCAATCCATTCATTTCCCGATGCCTAAGCCTTGGAAGTGACTTAGATGGTGCTGTTTATTTTAAAAATTAGATTAAAATTCCGGCTATTATCAGTTCAATTCCATCCTCCTCTAAAATTTATTTTTGTTTCAAATAACTTTCAGAAAGTACCAGATGATCCACATGCCCCAGGGGGAATAAATTTGGATTTCTTTTCACTGTCTGATGAATACAATTTTAGCAGCCTTGCTCAATTGATGGAAGGATTACGTGCTTCACTGAGAGTACATTCTTATGTGATACAAGCACACACCCACACGGGGACATAAATTTAAATCGAAATAAGAATAGTTTCAGAATATATGTGCGCAAATTATCCAAAGTGTAACTGATTGTTGGAATAAACTACCATCTAGTGTTGTGGCAGTGGATAGTTTGAATTTAAAGAAGACTTGGTCAAATTATTAGACGGTATGAGCAAATTAAGTGGGTAAAAGTCTTTCTTTTTTTGGATGAAGTTGTATATGCTTGCCATCCCGCACCATTTTGCTAGTAATATCTAATTGATAAATTCGGTATCCAATATGGATACCGAATATTAATATTGAAATGTAAATAAATAGTTTCAATATGGATGCGGTATAGGTTGTTGTAGAAATAGAATGCATGGTGTTGAAAACAGCAGTTTATTGTTGTCAAATGCCACACTCAGATATTTGAAATGATTCGCTAATTACAATACATATTTTAAAATGTGCTTTGAAAGACATTTTAAATCAGAAATGGAATAAAGTTGGTGACTTATCACTTTATTTAGAAATGAAGTGAAAAGTCACCAAGTAATTAGGATATACATATAATATTTATTTATTTTCATTTAACTCCAGATATTTTTTGCAACGGATTAACTAATGCAATTACGTTATTTTAGCATCCATGGTTTTTGATGCAATATTCCTCAAAAACAGTTCAATAATTATGAGAAAAAATGCCGTAATTACAGATAAATAATGATAAATTAGGGGCTTAGAGGGGAACAGGTATCCTGTGTGTTATCAGACATTCAGTCTAAAACACTGATGGACCAATATCTTTCTATTACAGAAGATTTATGAGAAGTCCGGTTGGCCTGCCTCCCTAAAATCCACTCATGCGCACCTTCACGATGGTAAGCCCTGTTACGTCACTTAGGTGGCAACGAACGTGTAGAGTGGTTCTCTTCAAGACGCCTGGCCAGCGTGAAGAGGAAAAGACCAAACTCTCCAGCATATGACAGCACGACAAAACAAATGGCCCTCAGTCCCCAGCGGCTTTCACTCCCCCTCTTACGGCAGCGAGAGGATCAGAGTGGAGGCAGAGGGTGCTAAGAATCTCTGGGTACGACCAGGCTGCTATGCACGGAAACTGAACTTGGCCTGTTACAACGTAAGCTCACTCATTGGTGAAGACAGGATATTAGAGCTGGAAAAGGAATCAGAAAATGTGAATTAGAATATCATCGGTTTGGCTGAAATAAGAAGAAGAAATGAATCACTTATAAGTTTATCAAGTGGAAATCTGCTGTACACCAATGGAAACAATCAAAGGAGTGAAGGTGGAGTTGGGTTTCTGATCCATAAAGATTTAAAAAACAACATTTTGGAATTCAAAAGTACATCACCAAGGGTGTCAAGACTAATATTCAAGATTTCTAAAAAGGTACAAGCTAAAGGTTATAATGATCTATGCACCAACATCGAGCCATGATGATGATGAAGAGGTTGAAGAAATGTACACCGAAATTGAGTCTAGATGAGCAGAAAACCCACTACACTATTATTATGGGGGACTTCAATGCTAAGGTTGGAAAAAGACAAAACAGCGCAAAAAGGGGAACTATAGGAAATTTTGGAATTGGTGAAAGAAATGAAAGAGGCGAAAGACTTGTGGAATTTGCAGAATCTCAAGGATTGTCAGTAATGAACACTTTTTTCAAGAAAAGGGTGAACAGAAAGTGGACATGGAAGAGTCCAAATGGATTAACAACTAATGAAATTGACTACATCCTCACTAACAGAAGATATATTGTGAATGATGTTACCGTCCTGAATAAGGTAAATGTTGGAAGTGATCACAGAATGGTAAGATGTACACTTGATATATATGTAGGAAAGGAAAGGAAAAAAAACTGACTCGAGTAAATAATACAAAGTTCTTTGAGATAACAGAAGAGCAGAAAACGCAGCATGTACTGAAAGTTAAGAACAAGTTTGAGCTTCTGCAGACTGCTCAGGACCAAGATATCGACCAGGAATATTACAACTTTCTGAAAGTGATAAAGCCAAAGAAACCTATAGGGAATAAGAAATCCAAAGAAGAAAAAATTAATCAAGGAACACTTATGATGAACCGAAGGCAACAAATGAAGAGCAAGATAAACACTGACAAGGAAAAAATTGAGTATACTGAGTTATGCAAAGCCATTAGAAAGAGACTCAGAGAGGACATAAGAAGATTCTACACAAGAAAAGTAGAACAAGCATTAAGGGAAAATAAAGGATTTAAATCAGCACCCATGAGCAGCAATACAGAAAGACAAATGATACTGAAACTGAAGAATAGAGATGGTGTACCTATAAACAGCAGAGAAGGCATAATTCAAATAGCAGAAGACTACTATAGAGAAATATATAAGGAGCGAGGGAATGATGCCAGCAGTGGGGAAGATGGATTGCAAAGTAGCAACATATACGACATACCCAATATTCTTCTTGATGAGGTAGAACATGCATTGAAGAAAATGAAGAATCAGAAAGCCCCGGGGGAAGATGAAGTTACTGTAGAGTTGTTAAAATTGGGAGGAAGAGACATAACACAAAAACTGGCAAGGCTCTTCTCAAAGTGCATTAGAAAAGGTGTGACGCCTAAACAGTGGAGTAATGCAATCATAGTTTTGCTGCATAAGAAAGGAGATAAATCAGAAATTGGAAATTATAGACCAATTAGCTTGTTATCCCACATCTACAAGTTGTTCACAAGGGTCATTACTAACAGATTAAAAAGAATACTTGATGAGAATCAACCGAAAGAGCAAGCTGGCTTTAGGACAGGATTCTCAACTATGGATCACCTTCACGTAATATCACAGCTAATGGAGAAAGCAAATGAATATAAAACACCATTATGCCTGGCATTTGTGGATTATGAAAAGGCATTTGACTCCATACAGCATAAGGCAATGTTTCGGGCACTGGAAAGACAAGGCATAGATACCCCATATATTATGATTTTGAAGAAAATCATACGAGAATGCTACCTCCTTTATTAGACTAGACAAAGACAGTAAGAAATTTAAAATCGAGAAAGGAGTTCGACAAGGAGACACAATATCTCCGATGCTGTTTACTGCTGCCCTTCAGGAAGCTTTCAGAAGATTAGACTGGTCGCAGAAAGGAGTCAACGTGAACGGAGAGTACCTAAACCATTTACGATTTGCAGATGACATTGTGGTTATAAGCCACGAACCCAAAGAATTAGAGGAAAATCTTAATCAGTTATGCACAGTTAGTAAGGATTTGGGACTAAAGATGAATAAGGCTAAAACAAAAGTAATGATGAACAAGTATGCCACAGAAAGGGACATAATGACTTAAGGAGCAGTAATTGAAAAGGTGGAGTCATACTTATCTGGGACAGGTTATTAGCTGTAATAATGATAATTGGCTGGAAGTCAAGAGAATAATAAATTTTGGATGGACAGCATTCAGGAAATATAGTCACATACTGAAGAGCAATATCCCAGTTTGTCTGAAACGTAAAATAATGAACCAGTGTATCTCCCCACCATGACTTATGGAAGTGAAACTTGGGCACTCACCAAAAGAATGGAAGAGAAGCTGAGAACTACACAGCGAAGAATGGAACGAATTATATTGGGAATCAGACTGTTAGATAAGAAGAGAAACACATGGATTAGGCAGCAAACTCAAGTAAAGGACATTCTTATCAAAACTAAAGAACTAAAATGGTCTTGGGCAGGACACATAGCTCGAAGACATGACAAATGGACTAAGAAAATAACAGAATGGTACCCAAGAGGAGCTAGAAGAAAACCTTGAAGACAAAGGCGGAGATGGATAGATGAAATTCATGAGTTTGTGAGTAGTAAATGCCAGTGCTCAAAGCAGAAGGAACTGGAAAGTTGCTGGAGAGGCCTTCATACTGCATTGAATTGAAAATGGCTGATGATGATGAATGATAAATAGTGACATAAATAATGACTGCTGTGATACGCATTTCCTACGCATGCGCAGAGCCCTCGTGGGCAGCACAATTGGTAGGATCGTCGTCCACCCCACACACACAGAGTTCGAGTCCCACCGATGATCAAAGGAATGTTTATGGGGCTTTTTCACAAAGTGGCTGAGTTAGTCGGTCTCAGGCGATAGCAGCATTGTTTTCTCCCGGAAACTCGGGTTTTTCGTCCAGAAAACAGAAAATCGACCTCAAATAAACACACGCAATTTACAGACAATATACACGGAGCAATATGGCCTTAGTCGCTGATGATCCTAAAACCCTACCACAACAACAATGGATGCGCAGTCCTACTTGAAATATTGAAGAAATATCAACATGACTTGTTTTATCCGGAGTTACTAGTGTACGGAGCATACTTATTATAAAGTTAATGTCTCATTTCTCTTTGCAGCGGAAGATTCAGATTGCCAAAGTAACCAGAATTATTGAAGTAGTGGGGCTTAGTTTATCACTGGTGACGTTAATAACATCCTTGGTGATATTTGCCTATTTCACGTGAGTAATTTATTTATGTATACATTTTTAGTAAAATAACATAACTCGAAGTGTGAAATTGTATCACAAAGTATTACAAAAAAAAAAAAGAATTCGTAAAAAACTACATATGCAGAATACCATTCCATCATTACTTTTCCAATTTCCAAGGGAAATGGCATTTCTATGCTCGCGGATTGAGCACAATGTCATTTGAATGGAGAGCGATATTTCTGAATAAATTCAGACCCGCAAATTTTCACAAAGAATGTAGACCTTAACAGAAATTCATAAACTCAGAATAAAAATTGTTGGGGGTTCTTAAACTGACTGTTTTGCGCTCGAGGGAAGGAACCTTGTTATTGGTTGTTATTTTATTTTTTTTTTTTTTTAGGAACATTAGCAACTAAGGCCATGTTGCTCTGGGAATATGCGGTGGTCATTCCCTGACCTTTCCGCATTCTCCCTATTTGGTGGTGACTGGCTCGAACCCCGGTCTAATCAAGAACCCTCCGGTTACAACTGCATCGCAATGGAAGAGAGGGTAAAAGAGGAGGCGGTGTAATGATTCTTTTCAAGAAAGGATTCTCAGTAGTCAAAGAACTCGAGGCGCAATCGGAAAATTTCGAGGCTATCAATGCCACTTTTGGTACGGAAACGAGGAGATTGCAATTATGCGTAATATACCTACCACCGGAGCACACTAAAGAAAACAGAGCCGAGCTTACGTGGCTCACCTCAAATCTGAGTACGAACACAGACACAATCATAATGGGGGACCTAAATATGCCACTACCAAAACATCGGGAGGCAAAAAGCGAGTTGGACGATACAATGAAAGCTTTAAACATGATCCAATTGAAAACACCAGCAACAAGAGAAACTCAGTGCCTAGATCTCACATACTACAATACCCCAGATATAAAGTTGAGGAATAGCTACATGAAATTCACTTCGGATCACCAACCACTCACGTGTGAAGCCACTTTAAGAAGAATCCGGGACATCCGTCAAACTGAACCGCATCCAAAAAATAATACAAAGATAATTTTCTCATCAAAATATATTAAAAGTGACGTCATTCTGAAACATCTGATGGCATATAATTGGCAAAACCTATACCTTTTGGGTACTGATGATGTCTTATCAGCGCTCTCACAATCACTCATGAATATGGCTGAAGGAGCATCTAAGGAAATAAAATTATCAGACAGGGCAAAGCCCTGGTTCAACTCACAGTTGAAAGTAATCTTCAAAAATAAGCAAAAATTGTTCAGGAAATGGAAAAGAACTGGGCATCCAGAGGACCACACCCGGTACAAACATGAAAGAGCACGTTTCATGAAGGGGAAGAAACGGGCACACATAGATATGGCTAAAGCAAAACTAAAAAAAGGCAAAAGAATTGTCAGCAAAAAATGCCTCGCGCATAAAATGACTGAGACATCCTTTAGGGAATGGACCGAAGCCACTTTCGGAACACCCCTCAAGGAAAACCAAATTGACAGCGAAGCAAACAGTAACAGGATACAAGATGTAATCAAGGGGTTTAAGGAATCTAACAATAGTAATCGGATTGTCACTAACAATGAACATCTAAAGGAAATCGGTATCAGCAGAGACAATTTAAAAAGTGAAATCAACAGCCTCCCAAATAAAGCAACAATTGGGCCAGATAATTTCCCACTATTTAGATCAAAATCTGTAGCTGTTACATCATCGATGTACTACTACACATATTCCAGAGAATTTTGATGGAGAAGCACTTCCCGAAGCTGTGGAAAAGCTATTTTGTAAAACCTATCCCCAAAATAAAAAACCCAAAATCTGTAAAAGACTTCAGACCAATCGCTATCGGATGCTCTTTGCAAAAAATCTTTGAAAAAAAACAGACTGCCCATTATCGAGCATTGCTTTAAGCACAGGCCACAATACCTGCACTCAGTACTTCCACAGAGATAGACCATCACCAACCTCATGGGGACACTGCTAAGGATCCAGCAAGCACTAAACAGCAAAGAGCAGGTGGACGTAGTCTTTTTAGATGTGGCAGCCGCGTATGATAACATATCCATGCCAGCTCTCATAGTCATTCTGCGGGACTACTTTCACATTACAGGAAATGCCCTCCATTTATGAAAGAGCACTCTTCGGCGCAGACAAATTGCGGTGACAAACGAAAACATGTGCGCAACGTATGAGGTTGATAAAGGTGTCCCGCAAGGCGGAGTCTTGTCTGCCACACTTTTTGCCATAGCCCTTGAACCCTTCTTAGCCCAGAATAAGAAGCACTTCATCACATACGCCGATGATATAAATTTTTTTATTACCTCAGGAGATCAGAAATCAGCTGACTACCACAACCAAGTGGCTAATACTAAAATAAAAGAACCTCAAGAGTATCTAGATTGTATCGGGCTGCAGTTGAATGAAAAAAAGACGGCACAAATGACTTTCACAAATAAAATAAAGCCAAACAAAATGGAAATATTTGTGAACGGCATCCTCGTCCAAAAGGCACAGTCACACGTTGATCTTGGACTCAAGTGGGAGGAAGGCCTGACCTTCCGCCCGCACTTCGCACACATCCGTAACAAAACATACGCGGCGCTTTGGGCAACCAGGCAGGAGCTCACCGGTATTAAAGACTCCGGTCTGATGAAGCAATACATCAATAGATGTGTTACTCCTATTCCCCTATACGCGGCACAAATCTGGTCTTCAGCTCCCGAATGCAGTATCAAAGCCTTTCTAGGACTCGAATACTGGCTCTTTTTTTTTTTTTTTTTGATTTGGTAGTTGTTGGCGCATCGGCTTCTGTGGCCATATTGCACCTCCCAAGGTTTTTGCAGTACTTTGATCCAAGCCCGAGGCGGGAATCGAACCCGCGACCTTTGGGTTGCCGGGCAGGTACTTTACCCACTCGGCATACTGGCTCTTGAGATGGCTGAACAGAATTTCAGCTAAGCCTTTTACCATCTCAAGAACTATACTATACTCCAATTTAGAGGTCACACCCTGGAGACAAATAATCACCTCAAGAAACATAATGACCCTCGCTCAGCTTTTAACGGGATGACTGGATGCACCGAAAGCCCGAGAGTGGATAATAATACCCGGCGAAAAACCAAGACGAGTTGCAGATAAGGAACCACAACTGAAAGCGGCATTTACACAGTTGGATAGCCTCGGAAGATTCTTTCCAGCAAACACCATCCAGCTATTTAACAACCTCAACATCAATCCTGAAAAGCTCTGCAATTGCAAATCCTACAGAAAGGAAGTTCTCGGAAACTCTTACTTGCAAATACAGATGTAAGGATACAGTTTCAGCACCTTGTTCGGCCAGGCACGAGCCACTGGGCTTTAGGAAACCCGACCTCATCAAGAAATAGGTGTCAGGATTGTCCTACCTACACAACTCTAATCCCCACAGAAGAAGACGACGAAACTCCCACTTGTGTGGGTGTTAAAGCAGAAGGTATGCTTCAATTGTCATGGTATTATGTTCTTACCAGTTTACAGTAGTAAAAGCCTTTGCGAGTAATTAATAACTCAAATATTCTATATTCCAGATAAAGTGTACTTGTAAATCAGATATTATGTATTTCATGTATTTTATAATTGTAACATAGATGTATCTTTTGTAACATAGATGTATCTTTTGTAACATAGTTGTATATGTATGATCACCCTCTAGCCAGTGGCTGTAACCGGGTGTTCTCCTAAAAGAAATAAATTGATAATAATAATAAGCGTGTGCTACGCGCTGCTGCTCCTTCCCACATGGCTACGGAGGCGCCAAGGAACCTTGAATGACACTTCTTATAGGCACCCATGACCCAACTTTTGAGGAGCCTGCTTCTACTCTTTTTCCTGGGGTGTCTGTCCAGATTCCCAGTTTCGCTCTGATGCTCTATATCAGTCACTCTTCCTGTAATTAAAAAAAATTAAATTTTCTGTTTATACTCCGGGACGACCAAACGGTCAGAGGAGTTCACAAGATAGACAGAATACAAGAAACAGTACCGTATTCAGCAGTCACGGGCTTGAACTCCGGTCACTCAAGGCACGTGTACTTATGCACCCGCGCGCCTGACATCTTATAATGGAAAGACGCCTCACCCTAACTTTCAAAATGACCACTGGAATAATCTCGGAGCCAAACATATGGGAACTGTGCAGCTGGAGGATCCCTCAACCCGGACTGAGATCAGCTCCAACCCTTATAGCCAACCATAACAGACTAGCCCTTAGCGACCGCTTTCTACCCAAGCAGATGCTTATCACAGTCCAAGCAATCAAAGGCGACCTCTACAAATTTGTCAAGGATCGCAAATACCGGAGGGAGATCCTTGATGACCTAAATTCAACCAGGCAAACTGCACAGTAATGTCGCAGTATAATAAATTTAAAAAGGATGTCTGTATAATATTGTATATAATGTCAAAAAATGCTGTATAACATTTTTATGAATATTGTGAATAATTTAACTGAAACGTATTATATTGTTGGCCCTGGGGGATGAAGCCGAACTTCGATGTGGGCCCCGTCCTCAAGGCCTTTGTACACCAGCCAATGTGAAGGCCCCTGGCATTCCTGCCGTGAAGGGTAAATTGTATACATCCTTTGTACAATAAAGATTATATATATAAAACTAGGCTACGGCGGCCTTAATCTTTTCTTGTTTTTGTTCTGAAACTGAAAAAGCTCTTTAACTGACAACGTATCCTAAAATTTTTCAAAGAGCCATTAATCAACAGACTGGGCTTTAGGAAACCCGACCTCATCAAGAAATAGGTGTCAGGATTGTCCTACCTACACAACTCTAATCCCCACAGAAGAAGACTTGGCCCACTACTGTGGAATATTGTCTTGGACACCTTTCTTAACATCGATCTCAATGAAGTACAAGCTCAGGCATTTGCGGACGACCTCATTCTGACGATACAGGCAAACTCAAGAGCTGCGTTAGAGGTCCTCGCAAATCGGGCCCTGACCACTCTCCAAGAATGGGCAAACCGAAATCAACTCAAAATATCCTCCACAAAAACAAACTCCATCCTACTAAAGGGACGCCTTGATCTTAGGCGGCCTCCGCAAATAAAAATTGGGCAGGAAACAATCAAATTCTCCAACCAACTGAAATACCTAGGCGTGATATTGGACCAAAAACTATCATTTCAGGACCATCTGAAATATCTCCGTAAAAAAATAAGACGCTACGCAGCCATGGTTGCCAGGGTCACGCGTAAAGAATGGGGCTTAAAAAAGCGAGTCCTCAAACTGTTCTACAAAGCTATCTTCACTCCGATCGTCACCTACGCATCCGGTGCATGGTTTCAAAAAACTACAACAGCAGTAAACAGACGTATCACGGACCAAATTCACAGATCCATCCTCCTAACCATCACTCGGGCTTGCCGCACGGTGAGCACCCACGCCCTGCAAGTGCTCGCAGGCACTCTCCCGCTGGACCTAGAAATCATACAACGCGGCCTACTATACTACCTAGACAAAGGCACCCCACAGACTTTTCTGGGGTTCACTATTGACCTAACCAGCAACAGAAATGTGGAAAAGAAGAGGATACAAACTCACCTGCAGCAGGCATGGCAGGAAAGGTGGAGCAACTCTCAAAAGGGAGAGATCACAAAGAAATTTCTACCCAATATTGAACAAAACTACCCAACCTCACCCAACTGGTTCTCCCCAGGTCTACAAGCAACGTACCTCTTAACTGGACACGGAGCTATTAATGCCAAACTGTCTCTACTTGGGATTCAGGTTGATCCAACTTGCACTTGCGGGGGGCTGGAGAGCTGGCAGCACCTAATGTATGACTGCAGGCTCTATGAAGACCTACGTGGTGTTTTACTCACCAGAATCCACTACTTACCACAGGGACAAGAACATCACCTCCTAGACACAAAGGAGGAGTATCAAGCCTTCTCGGATTATGCACAGGCACTGTTCACGAGGAGGAGGACGAGGAGAAACCAAATGGCCGCAGCCCACAACCCACTACCATTATAACCAAAGAACATCTGTTCTTCAGCTCACCGGGCTCCCTTGCCTGGTGCCTTTCCACCCCCTCCCCTGCGCCGGTGGTGGGACAGTCCCCCCCGGCGCCCCCTACTTTCTCCTGGTGAGGCATGGGCATGCCTCACTGACTTCTGGGGTTGCCTACTCTATCATCCCCATATTTCTGCCTTAACCCCCCCAGCCTTCAGTCTCCCACCCACTCTATCTTTATGCTAGCGAATGTCCCACACACTAAAACTTAATTATGTCAAAATTCCCGTTCGCCCATTCTTTCGGCCTTTATTATGCAAGCATTATCCCCCTCACCTAACGATCATCAAACCGACGATGATGGATATATGTTTCTGTCTGTACGTACGTGCATATAAAAGAGCGCGCGCGTTTTTTTTTTTTTTTTAGGTCCTAGCCTCTGAAATCTCAGGAAATTAGGTGGCAGGACCTGCCAGAGTGAAACTAAAACTACTGGGTTCCTGGTCTGCCTCCACGGGGCGAAGGTGGGGCAACGTTGGGCCTCAGCAGGGGTCCAGCGGCTAAACGACCAGATGAACAACGGTACACGACATCACACAGATACAAAGCCCACACACTTTTAAATCTCTGGCATTTCCCAGTGAACTGGTACACCCACAATGAAAGCAACACGGAGATGGGGGAAACCCCTGGTGCCGTCTGACACTAAATACACCTTACACCACCTAATCAACAGACACTCAAGAGCCACCCTTCACACGGGATGAACTACAACAAATGGCAACCCAGATAAGAAACAATAAATGTCCAGGCCTGGACTACTTAGAACCCGAAATTATTAAGAAGACCGTGGAGATCGTTCCAGACCTCCTCTTACACCTATATAACAGCTGCTTGGCTAAGGGCATCTTCCCCAAAAAATGGAAGACAGCAAAGGTAAAATTAATCGCCAAAAATTCGAACAAACCACCCCACCTGCCAAACTCCTATCGGCCAATAGCCCTACTGCCGGTTGCAAGCAAACTGCTAGAAAGACTACTCTGCACAAGGATAAATCAGCATTACCAGGCAGAGAAACTCACAGAGACATCGCAATACGGATTCAAGCAGGGTTCGTCTACTGTGGAAGCCTTGCGTAGCCTATCGGAATCAGCAGCAAACTGCAATAATAAATATCTTCTAGTCATCTCCGCGTTGACTTCGCTGGGACGTTCGACACCATTTGGAGGCCGAGCGTACTGGCAAGACTAAGGCAGGCACAAGTGCCGATCAACTTATACTCCATAATTAGGTCATATCTCTCCGAGAGACGCATCATCGTGGAAGCACCTTATGGTAGAGTGAATCGTGATGTCCGCAGGCGCTGTCCCCAGGGTTCTGTTCTGGGGCCGCTCCTGTGAAATATGGTTCTGGACGGGTTCTTGGCTTTGCACCTCGGTGATGTGCGCTCCCAGGCCTTTGCTGATGATTTGGTCCTCACCATTGCTGCAGATAGCAGGGCCCAGCTAGAGGAAAAGGCCAATCAGGCAATGCTGATATTGCAAAACTGGACCAGAACCCACTGCCTGACGATATCAACAACAAAGACGTCCTCCTTCCTGCTAAAAGGCAAGCTTGATATACGTAGACCGCCACAAATAAAGGTGGGACCTACCACAATAAAATTAGTGACCCAGTTAAAATATTTAGGGGTTATACTGGATGGTAATCTTACCTTTAAACACCATCTAACTTATATCAGAGCCAAAATTAAAAGATACTCTGGATTGGTGGCTAGGATCGCCAGGCGAGACTTGGAGTAAAACCAACGCACCCTGTCATTGTTTTATAAAACAACCTTACTACCGATCATCACTTACGCCTCAGCAATATGGTTTCCCAAAACAGCAACTGTAGTAAACCGACGCATCCTTGATGCAACGCAAAGAACCATCCTACTGACAGTTACACGTGCTTGTAGGACAACCAGTACCCACGCACTGCAGGCCTTGGCCGGAGCTCTCCCCCTTGACTTAGAGATCACGCGCAGGGGAATGAACTACCACATAGAAAGGAATACCTTGTACATACCATGGCTATACTGTGGACGTTAATGCACCACAAAAAAATGAAAAGACAAGACTGCAAAAACACCTGATGCAAGTTTCGCAGGAGCGCTGGGCCAACTCAAATAAGGGAAATATCACCAGGAAATTCATTCCGAACATCGACAGGATGTACCCCAGTCCCTCAACTTGGTTTCAACCTGGCTTATACACCACCTATTTATTGACTGGTCACGGAGCCTTTAAAGCCAAGCTGGCAGCGCTGGGGATTGAGGAGGATCCGAGTTGTGCCTGTGGGGAGCTTGAGTGCTGGGAGCACATTATGTATGATTGCACCCATTATGAGGACCTCAGGTGTAGACTGATCACTGCAATACACTACCTCCCCAAGAACTTGGAATTACATCTATTGGACTCACTAGAGGAATACAGGGAGCTAAAGGAATATGCCCAAAAACTATTTGGTAGGCGTAAAACACTGATAGCCATCTACAGAAGAAGATAAAAATAAAAAAATAATAAAATAAAATAAATAAATAAATAAAAAGAGACACAGAACACGCGTGGAGAGGACTCAAGGAGAACCTCCCTCAGGAACCTGATCACTACTAACCATCTAAAACCAGCGATCGCAAGAATAACCCCATGGAGATGCGGAACTTCCCATGATGAAGAGAACCACAGCCATTGCTAACAGACTAACAACGGACCTGACCAGTGTTCATAGCTGAGGACAAATCTGGATACCAAACGCTACCAATGACAGAGAAGACCGATGAAGACAGAGAAACTCCAAGTTGCTGCCTCAACGGAGCCATATTGGCTCAAGGCTCTGCACTCTCTTGTGCAATGCAATTCTTTTACTCCCAACACCCGGCAGGGGAGGGAGGTGACGGCTTGCTGTCTCCTCTCTTTCCTGCCACACCATTCCTTCCCTCTGGTGGGGCATGGGCATGCCTCACTGAATAATTGGGGGTCACCTACCCTATCGCTTCTCTTCTTCCTATTTCACCCCCCAGCCTTCACTCTCCCCTCCTAGCACTTTCTCTTGCACAGTGTATAGCCCTACACGTCCAAATTTAAAACACACCAAAAAAAAAATTTCGCCCAACCTTTTAGGCACTTCAGAAACAGGCCTTCAGCGTCAAACCCCATATTAGCGCTTTAATGTAAGTGAATTAAAATCAACCGCGGTCGTTCCAATTTTATTTTAGGTCCTAGCCACTAAAATCCCAGGAAAGTAAGTGGCAGGACCTGCCAGAGTACAATTGACTCAATGGTAACCCCGGCTAGCCTCCACGTGGCGAGGTATGGGCAACGTCGGGTCCCATTAGGGGCCTGGCGGCCAATAAGCCGGATAAACAATGGGCACAACATATAACACTACTCATGACCCACACACTTCTAAATCTCTGGCTTTGACAGGGTACTGTCACCGATACATAGAACATTCGCGGAGATGGGAGACATCCCAGGAGCCGCTAGACCCTCAATATACCTCATACCTCATAACTATTCCCATGTGACATGGTTGGAAATTATCATTCTGTAAGGTGAAATCGTCCCATACTGCATCTACATAGGATCGCTGACTGTACTGCACTTACATACGGTATTTTTTAAAATAAATTCAGTTTAGGTTGTTTTGGTCACATGTCGTAATTGATGCAGCCAGATGAGTAGTATAGTAAGCCTTTATCTAAAAGACTATCTAAACTCATCTTTATCTGAAAGGAGAAAATTACAATCCATATACAAAAATCACAGAGCGGGCATTACTAGCACTTGGGGCGCCTCCGTAGCCAGGTGGGAAGGAGCAGCAGTGCGTAGCACACACTTCTTGATTAGACCGGGGTTCGAGCCTGTCACCACCAAATACGGAGGATGCTGAAAGGTCAGGGAATGACCACCGCATATCCCGGAGCAATATGGCTTTAGTTGCTAATGCTCCTTAAAGAAAAAAAAAAAAAAAAACTAGCACTTGGGATATCAAGAAGCGCGGATGCTAATAATGCCCACTGGTGGTTGACAGTACTCTATGCTCCTGAACAGAGTGCAAAGTAGGCGGTTCGAGAGTAACAATGTCTCCAAAAGCATTCCAAGCATGTTCTACAGGATTGTGGACAAGCAGTCTTCCTTGATGTAGTTCGGAATTATCGTTTTGTAAGATGAGAAAAAAAAAAAAAAAAAAAAAGGTAAACAGCGGCCATTATCAATCCACTGAAGGATGGAAGCCTCCTCAACAATTCATGCTAAGGGAAATGGACCATAATCTGCCACGCTGGTCCAGTGTGGGTTGGCAGATCGACCGACCATATTTAGCAGTTAGGGGCTTGAACCCCGGTCTACTCAAAGGGTGTGTGCTACTGCATTCCCGCTCTGACCACTCGACTACACAGGCCGTCCTGTAAGATGAAGTCATCCCCTAATGCACATGCATAAGGTCTCATAGGGCACACAAGAGATATCAGGGATGTCACCTCTATGCCTCATTGCAGTCATTATGCCCCCTAAAAGCACGCACAAGTCGGTACTTCCACCAGAAAAGCTATTGGTCCAAACCATTATACTATCTCCGTAGGTGTTTCTCTCAATGGTGTTATCCGAGGAATACAGTGGCCCTGGTTCCCTCGAGAGTAAATCAAGACTCAGCATTGGCTAAATCAGCATTTCCAAAACAGTGTTCCATGAGATGTGCACAAGTGTTCAGTGAAAAATCGTAATTAATAATTAGAAAAATAAAATAAATAAATTTCGCATATTTGTAGTGAACACCGCTTTTGTATCATTATAATTTTTAATTTTTTTTTTTTTCTGTATTAATATACTGGCATAAACTAATAATCAGATAGACCGCAGAACACTTTATTTTGGCAGGCTTTGCATAGAAAAGTATGCGTAGAGGTAATGACAAAAGTAGCAATGTAGTGATCTAATATGCCATTCGTAATTCGTATGCGATTTAGCCTGAAGTACAAGGGTTGAAGGAGAGAGGAAAGCGAACCGATATAACTAAACTCACTTCCTTGTAAAAACCCTTGCTCAGGAGTGGTCCAATGGTGATCTCCAAACTGGCCCAGTTGCGTAGAGAAGTGCCCTCTGCAAGGAAAACATTTCAGAGGGCCAGGGCATCCTGGTCAGCTGCCGAAGTTGAAGCCCTCAGAAATGTCTATAGAACGTTAAGGAACCAATATACAGCCCTTATCCGGTCTAGGAAAAGACATTCTGGGAGAATCTGGGCACCACAGCAGGAAACACTTGTCCTTGGGAGTGTTGTATATCGGATCACTACAAATAAATTCCCCAGAGGAGATGTCATTAACTCTACCATGACCCCACAAGGAACTATGACAACCACCTGTAATTTATCTCGCAAATGTCGACAAATCTAAGACTCACTGACTTCGCTGTACAGGAATTTGATAATGATGCACTCTTGTACAAATTTCGGGAAGTGTGTGTCGGTCATGCTAATTCACTCCACCATTTGCAGATGTCCATGGTCATCGGTGACCATGCACAACTGCAATCATTTCGATCCCACTCGATGTTTCGTGGTGCCCCTAATTATGTCGGATTATTTTCTATTATAACTTAACAGTTTACATCAGTAAATTATTTTTTCAGGAAAATTTTGAGCCACCTTTGTATTTTCGCTACCTAACAGCGGCAGAAATAGGAAGTTATTTGTAATCTAAATACTTGTTTACATGACCAAATTCGCATTCAGCCAGAAATTGACCATGGAATAAACTTCCACCTAGTGTTATAGAAGTGGTTAATCTTAAAAAAAAAAATTTATATGTGTGTAAACAATTATTTTAGGTGATGCTGTATAAGCTTTGCTTCCTTGAATCATATTGCCAATTCTAATAGCATCAGATCCTGTAGAGCAACAAAACAAAAACATTGTTAAAATGTGAGAATGAAATGAGTTAAATAATTAATGCAAATATGTATAAATATCTACTTCATTTAATTTAAACCAAATTGTATTTTTGGTCTGGTTGTCTTAGAAACGTACGTGTATGTGTGTGTTTTAAAATTCACAAGGCTCTTGGTTCAATTAATTCAGTACTACATTGAAATAAAAAAAAATAATAATAAAATAAAAAAGCACCAAAAACCTTTCCTTCGTTCCTTCGACCTCTGATCAGATTCTTTTTCCTGCAAGTTTTGCTCACCTGGTCCTTAATTTCTGAGTACAACTAGAAAATTCACCGCTGCCGTTATCAAGCATTACAATTTTTACAATATACGATTTTAAGATAATTTTTTTTTTTTAATTACAGATATCATAGAAAATAAATATTATTTATCTCGATTTAATTAGTCGGCTTACCTTGTTTTTATAAATAATATGAATACGTGCAAAATAGTTATTTTGCAACGTATATCAATATCAGTACGTGTATGTACAAGTGTGTATGTTCAGTTGCGTTAGAAATGTTATCAACATCCGCCATTAACTCAAGATGAAATTTTTTCATTTCTAACTTCGTAAGACGACATCTTTCAAAGATATTTGATTTTCTATTTTCAGGTCTTTACGCAACAAGCGCACACAAATCCACAAGAATTTGTTCTTAGCTATGTTTATTCAGGTGATTATTCGTCTCGTGTTGTACATTGATCAATGGCTGGCTAGAGAGAGTTTAGACAGTGCTGTGATGAGGCACGGAATTCATGTCAGCATAGAAAAGACGGTAAATCCCATCTACTTGAAACTTTGTTATTAAATTCATTAAAAAATAATCTGAATTTCAGTTTATTGCATCAATCTCTTCAGGCGAAATTTATTATAAATTATTATTACAGATTTAATTACTTTAATTTATTAATTGCAAAAATATTCTTCTATTTTAAATGTTAAAAAAATAAAAATAAAAAATCGCATATCATTCTTGGGGCCCACATCTGGTGAGTATGGGATTGGCACACCCAGGGTCCTGAGCTGGATATCATCATTCATCTCTTTCTTTGTGATTCATTCTCTCTCTCTCTCTCTCTCTCTCTCTCTCTCTCTCTCTCTCTCTCTCTCTCTCTCTCTCTCTCTCAGGGGGTAACTCAATTTTTGGTTTGGTGCAGCAAAAGCCTCAGGCTTCCTTGCACCATATGGCTAATTATAATAACTCATTTTTCCGTGACATCCTTTTTTTTTTTTTTTTTTTATCCAAGCGCAATGGGTTTCATAATGCTCACGGTTTTGCAAGGATTTTCTTACACACCACTATGATAAAATATATATATTGTTTTTTTTAGCTACATCTGACCTCTCACTACCGCTAGTTGTTTTTACTCCTCTGAATTTCAGTTTATTGCATGACGGTTGAACTACACATACAAAGCGCTGCCCTGAAAATCTTTGTAAGATTTATAAACTAAAGGGAAATTAAAATTTGAACTCTTTATATACACAAACATTTTCGCAAGCTTCTATATCGCAAACTTGGTGGTTCCTTATGACAGAGAGGGAAATTGCCTACAAAAATCCCGTCGAGCTGTTTTAGACAATGGGTATTGAGGTAATGTCCCATCATGAATACACAGTCCACTATGCTGAATGTAAATCCCTCGAATTTATGTGGCCTTACCGCATTATAAACAATTTTCTTTTTGAGAAAGCCAGCTATGAATTGGAATTTATCTTCAATAGAGAAAATATAAAATTATAAATAAAGAAACTTAAGTGAGAAAATAAAGAAAACTGTGTTTTTCCAGTCGTCCCATATCATGTCATAGTCTGTAACTGATTCTGTTACTTCAGTATTTATAAATGCTGATGTACAACTTGAAGGTTTCTTCGATCTATAGCTATATTAAACAGAAAAAAACTGTACTGAGGATGCTATCGAGAATCTAACGTTTTCCCAACATGATTTTTCAGCACACATCCGAATAAGGAATAGAAGAGATCCAAATATACACCAGAGAAAGGCGATATAGATTCTCGAAAGCTTCGAAATTACATTTTACCTATAGTAATAGGGTGGAACCACATCCAGGTTTTCAATAATATTTGCTTTGATTTTGAACTACAAAGGGCCTTTCTGTAGAAAATATAATTTTACAGGATATCGCATAATAGTCAAATATTTTTCCAGGAGCTCTATGGCAGAGACGGATATCACAAAAACGAATGAAATAATGCTTAATGATAACCCCAGAAAAACCCGAAATGTCAACAACGCTATAGTAGATATGTTTAAGATAATAAATAACACACAAAAATGAATCATGTGTTCTAAAAGAAAGTGTCATAACTGTCAGTTTAGTCTCAGAATATCAGTGGGATGAGGTGAAATTTTGAATAAAAGCATGCCAAATGTCCGACTACGACGCTGACTACTGAAATGAAGCACAAAGCCATCAACTTGCTATCACAACTTAGTCGTCCCAAATTGGGGCTGTCATTAAAACGAATATTCTGCAGATATCTAATTATTTTTTCAATAAATGTGCGTTTTGTTTAAGATTGCGAGTTTCTCAATACTTTTTTTGAGATGATCTTGCAAAGCTAAGTTCCCTCTCAAAATAAAAAAGAAAAAAAAAAAGATGTTCTACGTGGTGTGCTCTGTACAGGTAAAATTCCACATTCAAAAATACGTCTTTTTTTACTCTTTCTCAGCCTATCTCTATTTAAATGTGTGATTATAAATAATGTACATCGATTTTGGGATAAAAGTCACTTGAAATATCTAGTTTTTGATAATTATTTACCCCAGAAGAAAATATACAGTAATCACGAAACATCACACTTAAAAATTAAGAAATTCTGTACGGAAGTGGAAGCTTATTAAACTCTAACAACGACATTAATGATTTTTTAATAACTGAGAGCAAAGTGGAGGAGAAGTTGTTGAAGGTAAACATAAGAAAGGCACCTGGGGTCGATGGGATCTATCCAGTTATATTAAAGGAGGCGGCAAAGGAAGTAAGCAAACCCTTAGCCACAATTATGAGGGAGTACTTGGACTCAGGTGAGGTCCCCACGGGACTGGAGATGTGCAAATGTATCTCCAATTTACAAAGGGTGATCAAAGGGTGACAAAAGTAATTACAAACCTGTTAGTTTCTCTGTTCCAGAGAAAATATGGAGTCAGTGGTTAAAAAAGCATAACAAGATCATCTAGACAAGACTGCAGTAATAATTCAGACACAGCATGGGTTTGTTAAGGGGAAGAATCGTCTCACCAATTTCATTGGATACTATGATGTAGTTACAAAGGAACTGGATGCAAAAAATTATTTTGATATCATATACTTGGATTTCAGGAAACTTTTGATACTGCTGCACATAGAAGATTACTGTACAAACTGGTGCAGTATGGCGTTAAGGGAAAGAAGCCACAATGGATAAAAGGGTGGTTGAGTGGGAGAAGACAGAGTGGTAATCGATGGACACCGCTCTTCGTGGAATAATATTATTAAGGGAGTTCCCCAGGGTTCGGTGTTGAGCTCATCAATATTATCAATGATATTGATGGTGTATCAGGCTTAATATCCAAGTTTCCACATGATACAAAAGTTTGCAGGGTTGTTAATGACAGTATACTACTGCAATAGGATCTAGAAAAGTTGGGCAGATGGGCTGAGAAGTGAAAACTGAAGTTTAACATTGATAAACGCGAAGTACTGCATATGGGTAGAAGTAGCTCCAGAGAAACGTACCAATAGTGTGGTACTACACTCAGGGTGGTAGAGAATGAAAAAGACCTGGGGGTAATTGCGCAGTCAGATATGAAGTTTTCTGAGCAGTGTAGACAGGCGCCAGAGTAGGTCATGGGGCATTGTCAACTTGAGTAATGCGCACAGGTCTAGAGGCCTCATTTTAGGAAGGATGTACAGTTGCTAGAACGAGTACAGAAAAGTGCAACAAGATTGGTGAGGAGAATGAAGGGGTACTCTTCCAAGAAATGCTTAAGTTTTGCAAACTGCGGCGTCTAGAGACTAAACACAAGCGAGGTGATTTGATTGAAGTGTATGAGGCCTTGAATGGGTTGAGCAGGCTCAATGCTGATGGGATTCTACCTCTTGCTCAGATTACGAACCTGAAGAGCCATAATTTCAAACTGAGGAAAGACAGTTATAGAATAATGTTCGGGAATTTGACTTTAGCTAGCAGGTAGTTGATTGCTCGAACAAACTTCCATCTTTCGTTGTGGAAGTTGATAACTTAAATAAATTCAAGGAAGAAGTGGACAAACTTTTAGAGTGAATGGTTGGGTGAAATGGCTTCTTTTTTTTTTTTTTTTTTGGCTTATGCTGTATAAGCTTGCTTTCTTGCATCTTATGCCTCTACTAATGCTAAATTTCATTAAGTTCCAAATTCTCTGTTCGCAATAAAGTTTCAAATTTTTCATACTTGTAAATAGCTTCATAAGGTTCAAACCTGTTGTAATGATAAAGTTATAAAATAACAGTCTTCATCCTCCTTGCTACTACAGTCATACGGGGACGAATTACTGTATGCAACCAAACTGAGTATAATTCGTCATGTCATCGACTAGACTCGGAACTTTTCCACCCGGTGTGGGGAGGACGGCGATTCTACCAACTGTGCTACCAACGAGGGCCCAATGACTCGTTACATGATGAGGCCGAAACCTGGGGAAAAAGATCTTACCCCTGAAGGCTAGCGGACAAACATGGGATCTGAATACTTTCCCCAGTTTAATTCGCTTAATCCGGCATCCAAAGAAATGTATCCAACTGGAAATAATGACCTTTCATCTATCAGTTCTAGGATACAGAAAGTAGAAGCACCAAATCAAAATTACCCTACTTTTTTAATATTTCACTCTTTCACCAACGAGTCTCTAAATAATATCTCCATTCAGCGATACCTGGAGAATGCAGCAGGCTCACCAAAAATGGTACGACGACTTAAATCCGGAGACCTCTTGGTGGAAACACTCAATCAGAAACATGCTACCACATTCTGAAACTCTCATCTTTCTGTGGAGTAAATATACAAGTTACACCACACGCGAAGCTAAAGGTGTCATTACGGAATGGGACCTAATGAACGTCACAAAAGACTTGTTCAAGAATTAAGTGATCAGCAGGTAAGGCAAGCTAAAACGCATTCTGATAAAGAAAAATGGCATTCTAGTACCCACAAGAAACATTATCATCCTTAACTTTAACAAAGTAATTCTACCAAGCTCAGTGAAAGCTGGCTATAAATTGCCGAGTACATCCTTATACTGCATTCCTAACCCAATAAGATGCTATAAATGCCCAAAATACGGTAACTCCAAAAAAGCAAGCCGTTGAGTACCAGTCCGCCCAAGACATGGATCCACAGAGCACAATCAAACAGAATGCCCATCAGAAATAATGAAATGGCCAAACTGCAATGCAAATCATGCAGCATTATCTAGATCGTGAGAATGCTGGAAGATTGAGAAAAAAATCCAGAAATTTAAAGTAGAGAACAAAACTTATCAAGAAGATTTGAATATATTTATTTCTAATACATGTATTACTTATCATTCATTTCATGCGTATACTTCCGTTCTTCCTATTGCCCACCATCTCAAGCATTTTTATAACAATGCTTTTAAGACAAACCTGATATATTTAATTTCCAAGAATTGCAAATTATTATCTGACCCAATTTATATGACCTCTTGAAAGAGAGGATAAATTTCAAAAGGAACGCCTCATGATCGGCAGTTTGAAATTTGAAATGTCAATTACAGTATAATCAACATATTTATATTTTTTTACTATCCTTGGTTAACTGATGGACGGTAGTATCGTATTAAGTAATTTATGTTTCCATACAACTTCGAGGCTTCACGAAAAGTAAACTGCGAGTAAATCACTAAAGAAACAAAGAGAAAATGTATTGACCGGGAAACCCTAGCAATGTAATGTTTTTTTTACCCTTTGTTATTGTGATAGTCATCCACAATTTTGAGGGGTTAATGGATTTCATTTATCTCTTTACCAACAATAGCCGATCCTATGTGAGATGTTCTACGTACTGCTGGAGTATTCTGGGACAGCCGTATTCACGTGGATGCTACTCGAAGGGATCTATTTACACACAAGTATCGTCATTGTCTTCCCCCGAGAGATCAAGTTTATCCACTTCTACATAGTAGGATGGGGTAAGTGATACCAATTTAGGTAAAAATTGTAATTAGGAGCGACGCCATTGCCGCAAAAAATTCATGTACAAAATGTCGTATAAGATTTAAATATGAATTTACAGCGATTCAAAATAGCATTAAAGAAATTTCTTAAGAGAGGTATAATAAAAATAACCTTACTTTGACGCAAAGATTTAAAATTTACAGTAAACAACAAATATGAAATACACATGATTAACCAGTACGCTCTGTATTTCTTACATCTTGGAAGCTAGTCAAATTAATAAATTTAGTATTGAATATACTGCAGTGAGCAACGTACTGGTGGTGAACGTATGTTAACAATGTTAAGTCGAACAAAGAATTTATTGCACATTACAGCAAGCATGCTCAAAGAATTCTTTGGTTATAGGGTTGCCAGTGTCTGGTTTTGACCCACACAGTCCGGTATTTAAGCTTACTATTCAGTAAAAAAATTAAGCAAATACCGGACATAATAAATGTCAGGTATTTTTAATTACGCAAGTTTAATTATCATTTTATATGTCTTTTAGTTTAATTTTAATTACATTCAGTTTTCATTATAGTTATTTTTCAAGTTTCAATAAATTTTGAAGCTATTGTTTCTGTTTAGGCAGAACTGTTCTTTAATCATTATTATTGTTACAAAATCCAGAATAATAGACTTTAACTGCTTCAGTGAAATTTCAAATTTCTATGAACAGATGAACATAAGCTTCTTCACTGAATCTGTATGAAGTAACAGTTTGTTTTTTTTTTCTAATATACCTCTCAATTGTTTTATGTAAAAGAATGTTTTCTCCAAAAAAAAAAAAAAAAAAAAAATGAGAAGCTTGGCAATAAAATTTAAATTATAACTTGCAGATCATAAATTTTCAGAATTTTAATTTAATTTAAATTAATAAATAAATTTTTAATTTAGTTCCATTATATTTTAGATTAGTATTTCTTAGAGTAATCAATTGCTCCGTTGAAGCTTATTCAGCACGCTACATTGCTGGCTGCGACTTTTTTGGAGCAGTATAGGTTCGATTCCCATCAACGGCCGGGGGAATTTTTATAGTCTTCTTCAATCGAGGACGTAGTTAGCGAATCTCAGATGGAGTGAGTAGTGTACCCCGCGTAAGTTATTCCGGGTTTTTCGGCCAGCACAACATACAAATCGACCAGCAAACACACTCTTCGATAGACATAATAAACTGTTATGAGTGTACGCTTGGGGCCGTTAATATCAATATTTATTTATCTCTATTAATCTACCTCCTTCCAGTGAGAACATTTTTTTGCGCCAAACTTTCCTCACGTGTATCCGGCATTTTTATAGAAACTATCCAGAAAGCATATCTACTTTGAAGTAACTGATGCGAATACGCAAAAAGGCAAGGTTGCAGATAAAAAAAAAAACGGGAAGCTGCGGATATATGAAACCGACTGCCCACTGTTGTTTCTGTCGTAGTCAGCTGGCAACCTTAATTGTATAGGCCTAAATCAAATTTACCTGCGCTTGTAGCTACTATTGTAGTTAAAAACGTTGTTTCCAGGGCTCGATAACCATTCCTATCCGAAATTGAAGAATACTTCCCACCAGAGGCGAAAAACTTGTAGGATTTTTCTTGTACTTGAACTTTCTAGAACTTGCACGACCTTTTTTAGTTTTAAGGGCAATTTAGTAGTAAGGGCAAATGATGCAAGGAAACGAACTTTTTCTGCATTAGCCAAAAATAAATAAACATTCTCCCTCCCACCAGAGTTTCGTGAAGCGAGGCTATCTCATTCTTCTCAAAATTCGTTTTTCATTATTCCACAACCCTTCATCTAATAACTGAAGAGAGTAAAAAAAACCATTCAGGATACATACATACATATGGCATTCGATTGGTATAACAGGCCCAACTTTTAAGGAAGCCAGTCACCCACGTTGGTCAACATGTCTTTGAAAGATATGGGTAATTACATCACTCTTACTGAACATCTGAAGTTTAAAAAGTTTCGATAACTTTTCTCGTGCAGTACCAAATAAGAATACGTGAGCAGTAAAGGTTCAACAATCGAGCTCGAGCGAGATGGTTCGTTCGTCAGTTTATTTTAGTACAGAAAGAATACTATTTCAGTGTGTGTGCGTACGAGAGTGGTTCAAAAAGTTTGTATTGTACTCATACAGGAAAGCCGTATAATTATGGTTCCCATTTTATTTCCCGATACAGTTCCCGGCCGCTGCAATGCACTTCTCCCACCGATGCTCTGGTGCCTTAATCCCACTGTAAAAACAATAAAAAAATTAAAAACCTTTTACCTTGGTTCTCCAACCACGCACCCACAGCTGCGACCATCTCAGAGTGGGAGGCATATCTTTTCCCACAGACGTTATCCTTCAGCTGGAGGAACAAAAAAAAATTACTAAGGGCAACAAGAATAGAGTGGGTGCTGAAGCAATTGAAATCCTGAAATCTGTATGGCAGTCATCTCAATCTAGTAGGGGGGTGACTGGGTGCATTGTCGTGAAGGAGAAAGACACTGAACACTATTGTCGTGAAGGATTTGACGCTCACTGAACACTATTGCCGTGAAGGATTTGAACTCACTGAACACTATTGCCGTGAAGGAGAAAGATACATTGTCGCAATTTTCCAAGCGGCTTTTCCTTGATGGCATCATGAAGTTGCCTTATGATGTTGCGGTAGTATGCACTAGTAACAGTGGTGCCCTTTTCCAGGTAGCCAATCATGATGATGCTTGCATCCCAAAAAAAAAAATTGATGCCATCACCATGCCAGCTGACGGAGCAACACGGAACTTCTTGGAGAAGGAGAAGATGGACGTTTCCACATTTAACATTGTTTTTTAGTCTCTGGGTCAAAGTGATGGACCCATGTTTCATCCATTGTAACAATCCAGGACAAGAAATTTCGTGGATCCTCACGAAGCATGTTCAAGTCAGTGATGCACATTCGCTTGCTGCATGCCATTTGTCAACATTCGTGGGAATCATCCAGCACTGACTTTTTCATCTTCAAGGATTTCGCCAGGATTTAATCAACAGTACGAACTGAAATACCTACAGACTCGGCTATACACCTAATAGTCATTCGGCTGTCTTGCATCACTAGGTCATGCACACGGTTGGTATAATCCTGGCGAAATCTTTGAAGATGAAAAAGAATTCAGCTCTTTTCCACCCCATACTGGGTGGAAAAGAGCTGAATTCTAATCCGTCAATGACGCCAGGAATTTTTATGGGTCCTTTTCACAAAGTGCGGCTAAGTTAGTAAGTCTCAGGCGAGAGTAGCATAATTTTTTTCTCACTGAAACTTGGGATTTTTCGTCCAGAAAACAGAAAAATCGACTACAGAACACATGCAATTTACAGACATTATATACGGCGCAAAATAGCCTAAGTTGCTGATATGCCTAAAATCCTAGAACAACCAACCAACGAGCACGCGATTAGTGTGGAGGGTTGTCCAGAACGATCTGCATCTTCGCAAAGGTATCAGCACGAATCTTCTGCGGGGATATTCCTTCCAAAGGCAGGTATTTTATCATCGCCCGTAATTCTTTTTGTTCCATTTCGAAAATTTTCTACTCCTTAGTTCACAAAATCACCTGCATAAAAGGACTGGATCTATTAAACTCAGATCTGGTACAGTGATGTACAAGAAGATGTACTACATGCTGAAAAAATACTGTACAATCATATTTTCATTAGAAGTAGTTTGGAATACGAATTTTTTGAACGCCCCTCATATTCGTGTGTTCAAGTATAAATTGAAAAAAGTTAGAAAATAAGGCAATTATTATCCCCTAACAAATGTTACTGTTGGATCAGCCAAAGTCCGTCAATGAAAGTACCACTGCCTAATGAATAGGAGGATAATTTTTACCTCTTTCCTATTGATTTCAGAGGAGAATGATTATCTATAGGAAAGAGATAAGTCTGGATTTGCAGTCGACAACTAATGCATTATGAAAATGAGAAATAGTAGTTATTTAGATGTGAATGATTTCAATAATAACTTAATGAACCGAATTGTTACACGAAGTGTCAACAGGTATGAGGCAACAAGTACCCATCCAGGCGTTCTTTTAAGCTCACCTATGAACATAATCTACAACTTAGTGTAAGATCTTAAATTTTCTATATTCACATATTTTCCTCTTGTTACGAAAGATTGTTTCAGATTAAGATTATTTATTTTCATCGTCTCCTCCACTGAAGTGTACATGATACCACAGTACCACACTTAAAGTATACGGAGAAGACAACGACAAATGAAGTTCCAATGATTGTTAATCATCAACGTCATAATTTACTAAAAAGCTTTTATTTGCTAAATAGCTTTAAATTCTACCTCTGCATCTCCCGACTTCGAGCATCGTCTTCTCTGAAACCTCCATTACTCGTGACCTTCATCCCGCCATCACTTATGTGGTCTAACTCTGATCCTCTTTCCTCCCGCCTTCAATTCAAAAGCATTTCTTATTGGTGGCGCCCATACATTACTAAAATCTGCGATAAAAAAGCTTGTGAAAATGTTCGCGGAGACTGAATGTGAATGTTGCGAGTCGTGTTCGCGAATAGACTGCTGTAATTCCCACCTGTAAGCAACATTTTCGAACACGCTTCGCCGTGTTCGAAAATGTTGTGATCACATTCAACATTTTTGTGACAAATTAAGGACCGTCAAAGAATGACGAATTTTACTTGAGAATATCATGTCATTAGCGTTCTTGTAGTCTACGTTGTACATTTAAAAAGTATAAATAAAATACTTTTAAATATGATTGTAATATAACTGATCTATAAGAACTTCTTGCAAATATTATTCCCTTCTACAGTAGTCTTATCAGAGTGTTAAGTAGTAAACTTCAATTAATAGTTATATGTGCTTATGTTGCTTTCTGAATATCCTAATACCATCAGTTAATAAAAGAGGACAATTTATCATTTCATCCTTCACGAGCATTCCCGCACTAATACATGTTCGTTAAGTAAAGGAATGGGGGATGGGGGAAGAAATACATCTAGTACAGACGTGTCATCCAAACCACATAAAATGCATGACAGCTATTCTCTTCCAATATAGTAACTGATGATGAATCACCAGTTCCTAGAGCTGGCATTACTTCTATACGAACGTTGAGAGTGCTTTACTATTTAAAACATGAAAGGGCATGATGTCACTCGTGGGTAGCACAGTTGGTTGGATCGCCGTCCTCCCACACTAGGTGGAAAAGACCAGAGTTCGAATCTCGTCGATGACGGAGGAATTTTTATGGGCCTTTTTCACAACGTGGCTGAGTTAGTCTCAGGCGAGGGAAGCATGGTTTTTCTCCTGGAAATTCTAGTTTTTCGTCCAACAAAACAGAAAATCGGAGCAATATGGCCTTATTCGCCGATGCTCCTAAAACCGTACTACAATAACAGCAAAAACAGCTTCATGTTACTGAAGATCTGAGGATAGAGCCCCAGCCCCCAAGTCAACAAACTGTACCGACAGTATTCAAAAATGGCAGGTTTAATCACATTGAGTTAAAACTGGCAGCAGTGGACAAGATGATAGCTCAACCGACAAAGGATGTTGCCTTTGCTGTATCTAGGATCTCAACATCCCTAAGGGAGGGTGGAATGGGGAAAGCACATCACATCTGGTATGGTGTTCTGGTGTCCCATAATGTAAACTACACCTTTCATATTTGTCGGCATATGGCAATTCAATACACTACTAAATAAAATCAGGTGGGACCAGACGGTTTCCCACAATTTTTGATAAAGTTATGCAGCACGTTTATCCTTGATGCTCTCTTGCATCTCTTTAACCAGATCTTAGAATAGGTAACCATACCAAGGATATTAAAAGCTACTATGTGAGATCAGTACCCATATTGAAGAATCCAAGGACTTAACCCACTTATCCATATGCTGTACCTTCCTAAAAACATTTGGGAAAGCAATAAAATCCAATCTAGCTCAGCACTATTTCCAGCACAGGCTCCCCTACTTGCAGATCCACCACCACTAACTTGATGGATACCTTGCTAGGAATTCAATACGAGTATGTGCTCAAAAGTAAAGTGCAGCTGGACATCCTGATATAAAAGCTGCTTATGATAATTTGGCAATAACCTGCTCTGCTAAATATTCTCAGAAGATATTTTAACATATATGGGGAACTACTGGACGTCACCGAGGCAATTATTAGGACTAGGCACCTCTTAGTCACCCATGAAAATCTTCAGGCATCATACAGTTACTAGCGGTATACCCCAGGGAGGGATCCTATCGGCGACCCTATTTGAGGCGGCGTTGGAACCTTTCTTGGCAATATCTCTGAACTTCGCTTCTAACGCAGAAGACATGAAATTCTTCATAACCACACGGAGCTAATTCGGAATCGGAAGCAGAAGTCATGGGAATAACTCGTCTATGCAGTTGGAAACCAAGACCCCTGTGGACTGGTGTATAGAAACACCATTAATAAAACTCCCCAAAAGCGAAGTCATAAAATCAACAGAAACACCCACAGGCTCCATGACGAACAAGTGGCAAAGCTCGATAAATAATATCCTAGACTGTATCTTCAGACAACCAACAATGGCAATCACCACACACCAGATCAAACTAGGTCAGGATAATGAAGCCTATTCCAGCAGACCGGGCTAGCCGAGTGGGTAAAGTACCTGCCCGGCAACACAAAGGTCGCGGGTTCGATTCCCGCCTCGGGCTTGGATCAAAGTACTGCAAAAACCTTGGGAGGTGCAATATGGCCACAGAAGCCGATGCGCCAACAACTACCAAATCAAAAAAGAAAAAAAAAAAAAGAAGCCTATTCCACAGATGATGTTGAACCGCTATTTACCCTGGAGCTGCTGGAAAAAAAAAAAAATCAAACCCCGTATATCCCCTGGAACTGACAATCTTGAACCCGAAATTGTGAAAAAAGTGGTTGAATCCAATCCTTGACCTCTTCAATCAGTGCCTTTGAGTTGGAAGCTTCCCGCACACCTGGAAAACGGTAGGCGTACGCCTCATATCAAAAATTCCAAACAAATCACAGCATAAACCTGACTTGTATCGTCAAGTAGCCCTCCTGTCCTGTCCTATCTCAGCAAACTGTTTGAGCACCTTCTTCACAAAAGAATTACATCCCACTATGAGAGAGCTAATCTCCAGTCTCCCAACCAATTTGGCTTCAGGAGGGGTCGTTATACTGTGGACGCTCTGGATTGCATTATTGCGGCCGCCAAAGCTACTGATATAAAAATACTTCCTAGCCATTTCATTCGATTTTGCCAGGGCGTTTGACTCCCTCTAGTGGTAAAGCGTCCTCGGCAGACTTCGCGCAGCAAACCTGCCCAGGAATCTATACCAATGTATCTGCAAATAGCTATCAAACCGTACCATCACTGTTAGAACGCCTTACATTCAGGTCAACTGATGTGCGTACAGAGTACACTGTTATCGATGAATTCTCTCGATCAATATGCTTAATGCTAACTCCCAGGCGTACGCGGAGGAACTTGTCCTTACCCTTGAAGCAGGCAGCAGACTTCAATTGGAGGCAACTGGAACCGGAGCGATCACAATTTTTACAGAACTGGGCTACTGAGAACTACAGGTTTCCCCAGACAAAACATGTTCAATCCTATTGAAGGGAACGCTAAACATACAGAGACCGCCGCAACTAAAAATCCAAAAAAGAACGATCAAACTTGCAACTGAATTAAAATACCTAGGAATCGTATTGGACAAAAATCTTTTACTCCTCACCTGGCATACATTCAGAATATACGTAATTACACCGCCTTGGTTAACTGAGTCTCCCGGTACGACGGTGGCCTAAGTCTAGAGAAACGTACTCTCTCCTTATATTACAGAGCTGTATTCATTCCAATTATCTGTTACGTTTCAGGAATCTGGTACCCAAAGGCTATAATGGCCGTTAATCAGCGAAAATTCTTCTCTCAATCACAAAAGCTTACAGCACAGTCAGCACTCATACCTTTCAGGTACTGACGGGAATGCTCCCCGCTGGATCTTGAAGTGACCAGATGTGGTCTCTCATACAATATCTCCAATTTCAAAGCAACTACAGTCTTACGATTCACAATCAACCCAACAAATACTATTAAGGCAGAGAAGAAACGTTGTTGTTGTTTGGTTTTTAGGAGCATTAGCAACTAAGGCCATATTGCTCCGGAATATGCGGTGGTCATTCCTTGACCTTTCCGCATCCTCCATATTTGGTGGTGACGGGCTCGAACCCCGGTCTAATCAAGAAGCGTGTGGTACGCACTGCTGCTCCTTCCCACCTGGCTACGGAGACGCCAGAAGAAACGTCTGACTCTCCCCCTGCAATAACTCTGGCAAGCAAAATGAAGTAATTCTATAAGAGGAGACACTGCGCGGAAATTCCTCAACAACTTACCCTGAAACACCGAAGTGGTTCTCCCCAGATTTTTTTTGCCACTGTATCCTCCCAGAAACCTGGGATCATATAATGTATCACTGTGCTATGAAGATCTGCGATGTATTCTACTTACAAAAATTCACTTCTCTCTGAGAGACCGTCAGCACCGCATCCTCGACCATGCCGATGACTACGTTGCCTTCACGAACTTCGCTCAGAATCCTTTCACCCGACGAAGAGCACTACTGCGGATGCAGAACTAAAACCAGCCAAGAAATCTCTACGAATTAAGGATTGGGATACCTACCATTGGGAGAGACATTCCTGTCCAACTCAGAAGACTTAGGAAGACAAGCACTGATGATGACCATAACTGGATTGGACTAGCAATCCGATAACATGAAACAAGACATGGCACCTGGCATCAAGACAATTGATACTACCTGATTATTCCTCTCCAACATTTTTACACCAAACTTAAGCTTTGCAGCAATGACTTTAATTGACTCTGCCATTGGCAGCACAGGACAATGAGTAAAATGGAATCCAGAAAAACACTGCTGCTTCCTAGTTCTCTAACCACGGACTGGACTCATACTTGGACCAGGCACAAACTAAACTTGAAGCTATCTAGGCTTTAGAAATCTTCATTCCGATAGAGACCATGTGCAGATCCGCTGCCACCACGCCAACTGGCGGTCTGAAGTGAGTACCCTAACCTAGTTCACTCTAAATCCTCTTCCCTAGGCATGGAGGGGGGTAGAACGGGCTTTTTTCTTCTCTCCTCCCTACCTCCCCCTGTTTCTCCTAGTGCGGCTTGCTCCACTGACCTTTTGGAAGTTTCCTTCCCTATCACCCCAATACCTCTCCCTGATTCCCCTTCAGTCTTCACCTCTACTCTAACTTAACGCACGCATTTTTTTTTTAAGGCCTTTGCCACTGAATGAAATATTCGGAAACTAGGTGGCAGGGACTACCAGAGTACCTAAGCGACCCCTCTACTGCCTGACCTGCCTCTTCGGCAAAATGTGGGCAACGGGGGATCCCACTAGGGACCCATTTAGCCGTCCCACAAGGGACGGCTAAATAGTCAAAAGAACAACACAACACTAAACACACATTACGCTGCTTGAAAACCTCTGTCTTTCACAGAGCTCTGTGCAGGGCCGGACTGTAACGTTTGAAGGATCTAGGCACTCTTATTCTGAAAAGTGGGATAAGAGGAGTAAAATATTTCTTATAATAATTTATACTGCATTAACACACTGACTGCGAATTACATCTTTTGACGTAATTCAAGTATGAGCATTTGATCAGCGCATGCACATATGAACGTGTATAAACGTCTATAATTGTTGTCTCATGCTTATCTTGTTAAAACTGACTTCTTTCGTAGAGAGTTAAACGTGCATTCTCCTGTTTAAAAACAGTTGTACTCACAAATATGTACATGTGAGTTACATGTAAAGAGAGCTGGAGTAAATAGCGGAATAAGTTTGTCGTGTGACATTTTAAGAAAATAGTGTGAGTTTTAAAAGAAGACGTGAGCTGTATTCAGTTTTTCATATTCTGATCCTAGAATAATTTATTGCGTTAACTGTGTTTGACGTGATTTAAAATGTCCGGCGAATATATGCGAAAACACGAATCTGAAAAAAGAAAAAGCTTTGGGTAAAATGAAGATTCAACTCCTGATATAAGTCACACAGATCAGTTATCGGTCATTATTTGTTATGTATCAAAAGATGGAGAAGTACATGAGCGTTTCTTGATGTTTGTTCTCATTGAAAAGCATGATGCAAAATATCCTTTTAACACAGTAGCATCTGTTCTTGATAAACACAGAACAGATGATGAATTGCAGATCTCAGTCATATGACAACGCTGCTAATATGAGTGGGATGTATTCTAGAGTCCAAGCCAGATTCAAGGAAGTCAATAAACTAGCAGTATGAGTTCCACGTGCTTCAGTGTCTTAATTTAATAGGGACCACATCTGCAGGAAAGCTGTTTGACTGCCGTTAATTTTTTCGGCATTTTACAGTCGCTCTACACATTCTTGGCAGTCTCACCACAAAGATGGTTTAAATCGAGTGCGATGGAGAACACAATCTCGCTCAATAATCTATCAGACACAAGATGGTCATATTACGATGCTGCGAGATCAATGAAAAAAAAAAATTGCAGTAAAATTCGTGCAGCACTCGTTGATATCCCAGAATGCGAAGAACAAACGACAGTGGTTCGTGAAGCAAAAGTTTTGATAAATAAACTGAACAGGTTAGAAATTGCATAATGCCTGTCATTTGGGAAGATCTAAAAAACATAGATAGAGCGAATAAAGCAATTCAAGAACCTGGAGTTATGCGTAATTGTGAAATTGTATGATGCTCTTCTGGATTATTCGATCGATGTTCGAGACGAAGACAAATTTGATGATTTTGAAAAAAATGGCAAAAGAATTCGTTCCAAATTCTGATTACAGACAATATGAAGACCGAAAGTGGAAAAGGAAGAAACCGTTGATGAAACACCGGAGGAATTGGAACAGCAGAACTGAGTGCAAAAGATACATTTCGAATTCAAGTTTTTTATCGTATTGTAAACGTACTAGTCACAGAAATGACAAAACGACGTGCTGCATACAATACACTGCGTGATACCTTCAGTTTTATTATAGATATATCTATGTCAAAAGAATAAATTCGATCCAAAACCACAGCATTAGTCAACACCTACTCATCCGACTTAGAAGTAAACTTAGTTGATGAATTCCTATTGTTTTCGACATATTATAAGGACATAACATCTGTGGTAGAATTAATAAAGGCACAAATGAAAGATAAACTGACTGATTATTAGTTTCCGAAACATACACACAGCTTTAACATTTTATCTACCATAATTGCATCGAATGCTGAAGGAGAGCACTCATTTCGAAACTTAAGCAGATTAAAAACTGTGTACGCTCAACTATGAGCCAAGATCGCTTATCGTCGTTGGCACGTCTATGCATCGAGAACGATATTACTCGTAATATGGAGTTCGAGGATGTTATTAAAGATTTTACTACGAGAAGCCGATGCAAAAAACGTTTGTAATCTTAAGAAATTTTAAGTAATCTAGATATTGACGATTTTGTCAATAAATTTTGTTTCCTTTTAATTTCAAGTATAATGTTGAAGTTTTAAAGTTGCATTATTTTTAAATCTGAAAACCTTTACCTCCCTATTTTTTTCATTCCTTCGTAGGCCCTAAAACTGTCGTAGACCATAGGCACAGTGCCTAATGGGAAATCTGGCCCTGGTGCTACACAAAGTATACAACGCGGAGATGGGGAAAATCCCTGGGGCCGTCAGACAACTTTACACTTTTGCCTCATAAGGAGAGAAAATTCCATACTTCTGGAAAGGGGCATATCATCCAATACAGATGCTATAAAAATTACTTAACCTCAACTGGTCTTGAGCTTAATCCGATCAAATCAGCCCAACTAGTAGTGATTAAAAAAAAAAAAAAAAAAAAGATAAACAACATTAGCATTCTAGTCAAGAAGGCATCCTCTCATTTGGACCTGGACCTTACGTAGCATGAAGGCCTCTCTTTTGGACGACACTTTTACAGTTTGAAGACCAAAATCTACGCAGCTATGTGGGGGAATTAAGCAGGAGCTGGTGGCTGTAAGGGCCTCACCCTATTGACACAGTACATTAAAAGATACCACTAGGGCTTGCAAACCGGTTTTATAAAACCGGTTAAATCGGTTTTCATATTGAGTTGTTAAAACCGAAACCGAGCTTCTAAAACGGGATTTGAATATTTTCTTAGTTAGCCCTCGAATATAGTTTTTTGTTACGCACATTTTCTTTTGTTTGTTCGTTTGTCTGGATTGTTCAACTGCTTTATGTTTTAAACATTTTTTTTTTTTAATTTTATTTGATTTTATGTTTAGGTACGAATCTCATGGGCAAGTGGCCCAAATCTAGGAGGGGTACCTTTTATCTTCCCACCTGTATCATGGCACGATGCAGGTGTACTCATTTACGACTGAGTGAGTCGAAGCGATAGCATAAAAGAAAATGCTCAAAATTTCTCCGTTCCATCTATCTTGTTCGCCAGGCAAATTAAGGAACGCGCCTTATTGATGGTTACCCCACTAGGAACAGATTCGCTGAATATTGCATCAAATTTCAATCGTAGAAAGTTTTTTGCTTTATTCCTATTAAATCTGCGATCAAATGTTCTCCAAAAAGCAGCTTCATCAAATTTAACTTTTATGTAATTTTGAAAATACAATAGATTTAATTGTGGAAAAAAAATTGCAAGATAAAAAAAATTTCTTTCGTGAAAATTTTGAAACTTGCCTCGTTTAGATTCTTCATTCAGTGCTTGCAGGAGTGACGCATAGTATTGTGCCTTTGTTACCTTCAATATTTTTATTTAAAATTGTCGGTGATATAAATTCCTACTAATTAATATTTATTACTCTTAATATGTCTAAGATTAAATCAAATATATGGAATTATTTTGCTCGAAAAAGCAAAGATGAAGCACAATGTTCGAAATGTCAGAAAATAATGAAGTCGTCTGGAGGATCTACATCATATTTGATGTTGCATTTAAAGAAAATGCATCAGATTGACATTAAACAAGATAACAATGAACCTCCCGTAAAAATGGTAAGAACATTACAAAACTTTATCGTTAAAAAATCTATGGAAGAAGAGATTTCAAAATTAGCCGCTTTAGATGGATTTTCTTTTAATTCAATTGCCAAGAGTGAGTTTATACAATCAAGCCTTCACCTTCAGAGAAATAAATACGATAAATTACCAGCAGCCTCAGTGAATGGAATTAAAAATATGGTTCTGAATTATTATAAAATTAAGAAAGAAGAACTCATTCAGCATTTCAAAACTTCATTGGTTTTAGGTGCACGGTATTCACTGACTCTAGACGGATATACGTCTATACAAAATAAAAGGTACATATATGAATATAAATGTGCATTCAAAAGACAATCATTGATCGTTAGGTCTTATTGAGATTAATAGTTCACTTGATAGCAGAAGAACTGAGCAAACTGTGAATGGACACTTGAAGGAATTTGGTTTGAACTTGGATGAGAATATTGTTGCCTGCACTACCGATGGAGCAGCAATGATGATTAAGTTTGGCAAGCAAATTACGCCTAATCATCAACAATGTATAGCCCATTGTATACATCTGTCAGTTATAAATGTACTTTATGAAAAATCAATCAATTATGGTGCCACAGTCTGAGTCTCCCAAAGACAATGAAAATAATGAAGAAAGTAGTGATGACGAAGAATTGTGATGACGAAGAATTTGAAGAAAGACAGCAAGGCATGCTTTATCAAACCGACTTTACCGATGAGCTCATTTATTTCTTCAATCCAATGGCCAATATTGCACAAACTGTTAACAAAGTCAGAAAAATTTGCAAGCTTTTTCGAAATTCGCCTACCAAAAATGACATATTACAAAATTTTGTTAAAGCAAAATTTAATGGGAAAGAATACAAACTTATATTAGATTGCAAGACTAGATGGGATAGCACATTCTATATGATTGAGAGATTTTTGAAATTGAAAAATTGCATTCCAAATGCTCTATGTGCAGTACTGTCAACTGAAGCTGTGTCTGACGATGACTGGAAAACACTTGAATTGCTACGTGAAACTCTGCGACCAGTTGAAATGATTCTGAAGGCTATAACCTCAGAAGATATAGACTTACTTAAAGGAGAGTCTTCATTAGAAATTCTGCTTGCTAAGCTTGATACAGCAGAAAACCCATTTGCTTTAAAATTTCACCAAAGCCTTTTGCAGAGTTACAATGCAAGACGAAATTGCCAAACTGTGGCTTTGCTAAGCTATCTACACAACCCCAAAAAGTCTAGGAAAGAAGATTCAGGTTCAAGAACTTTTGATTTCCCAAGTAAGCAAGTTTTGAAAAAGCATGTTGAAGAGATTTATCAGAGATTATTTGCAAAACATTCCGAAGGAGTCTTAGCGTTGAATGAAGAATCAGTGCGCTTGCGCCAGCTAGTGCAGTCGCCCGATTTTAGTGCTCTTCGTTTTTCAGGTATTTCTACTAACTTTTCCGTAAAGTTTAACTTATAATTTAGTATGGTTGGATTCATCATTGTGAGCTGAACAAGAGGATACATCACTCAAATATTGGATTTATCCAGGTAATATATTATTTGTATTTTAAGATGAAAATAGGCAGTTCTCTGAGCTGTGCACATTAATTACCAACAACAAGAACTTTCAGGATATATCGCTGTCGGGATAAACCCCTTGGGATTCACCACGTGTGAATGCTGCCTACGTAGGTAGTCAACTAAGAAATAAGACGAGTGCTCCAGATAATCTCAAGACAATGCCGCAAGCAATAATGGTCAAACAATGTACCACCCCACAGGTGGCACAATAATCTCTTAATCACTGAAAGTACTAGAAAGTTTAAAAGTGCACTAAAGGTAGCGGAGGAATTTCAGAACTATACAGAATTGCATACTTAGTCCACATTATGGATCAGCAAGAAATCATTCCAGGTCTATTAATATGTAAAATTTGTGAACATAATGAAGAAACGATTATCAAATGCATTAAATGCCTCGGGTTGATATGTAATTCTTGTACCAAGATAAACCTAACTAAATTGCCCAAAGCTAAAAGACGGCTATTTATTTGCGATCAGTGTAAAGAAAATACGAAACAAATAACTTCCTGTAAGGCGCCAGATGAAGCTCTCATTCAAGAACCACAAAATAAACACCCTGAAACTCTAACGGATATCGATGCCGATACTCCTGAGAGTGACCACACGTTAGAAATAGCTTCAAAAATGAATGAAGAAACAAATGAATCGCTGGATGATGATAATTTTACACAATTTCCTCTGAGCACTCAAGATTACTTAGATCTAGAGTCCTATCGGGCTTCTGACAATCAGGAAATCAGCACACGTTCTCTGAATAAAAGTACGCAAACTGAAAGTATAAGCAATGCCGAGAGTAGTCATGCACTGCTAACGGTAAATACGGATTCTCAGAACACAAGAAAAGCCCCTGAACAACTCTCAGCAGCAATAGAAAGTATAGCTCTGAATCTGAAGAACGTTCAAGAAAATCTAGCGGTTTTGATTGACGAAAACCAAATACTTCGAGGGCAAAATATAGAAATCTCTCAAGAGCTATTCACCCTCAAGCAAGTCATAATGAATTTATCAGAACATACAATGAGACCTGAAAGTACAGCATATGGCAAGTACAAACAACAGGATAATGAATATCATGATTCAGACGCGATCTCAACAGAAACCCGACAATGGGTCACTGATAGCAGTATCACACTAGAGCCAGAGAGAGTACCAGTATCCACGTGTAGCAAACAGTTCCCAGTGATGATCTCAGCAACAAATGGACACATACCGCAAGCTGAAGAATGTTTTGTCACCTTCGAACAGGAAAAAATCGATAAGCATCCGCATAACAGTACAACCGTTTCCTCTCAGAGCTGCATCTCAATGCATAAAAACTCCTCATCTGAAATTCATACAGTAAAAAAAAAGACAACAGAGCATACGTTGAAAAAGGATACTCAGAAGATAAGGGGTGTAACACTTGCTGGCACTAATTCAGTAGATACAGTCAATGAGGTAGTCGGCTGCTGCCCAAACCCGCCACAGCAAAAACAATCGCTTTGGCGGTCTTATGCCGATGTTACCGCTATCAGCCCAACTGGCATCCGACCCAAAGGTAGAGACAACCAAAACAGCACCCACGAAGAGAACCAACCTCTTAATCCCAGCGCTGTGTCGTATTTCCCTCCATCTCTAACAAACATCAATGAAAAGGGTATCATAAGACATAATCAGAAACCCAATCAACGAAAGACTTGCCCAGCATATAACTATAACATAACGGCTGTACTGACTCGGGACCAAATCTTTGTGTCAAGATTAAATCCAAAAACCACTACTCAGGCAATCATAGAAATGTATTGGAAGGAATACTCCATCAGAGTAGATGTTAGACAACTACGTACGCGGCACGCATCTTATGCCTCTTTCATTGTCTCAAAGCCAGCTGACCCCTGCCAACCGCTAATAAGCTTGGACCCATGGCCACAAAATACTCTAATTAAACCTTATGAAAACAGAAAAGCTAGCGTGCTGCAGAGGGGGCATAATAATACTCAGGTATAGCAATTACAGAGTGTCCCATCCACACTGGCATCTGTAACTATCAGATGCTACATTCATAACATAAGAGGCATAAGTTGCAAACTCCATACACTTCAATCTATTCTCCTTACTGCAGAGTACGATATTATTTGTTTAATGGAGATCTGGATGAACCACAATAGATGTATTGACACTCTTTGCCTCCCTTTGAACTATGCTTCTCAAGTTAATGGACGCGCCATTCGCCGCGGTGGTGGAGTTGCAATTATCTATAAAAATTCCTTTTCTCGACATAGGACCAACTCAAGTAGTTCCGAAAACTTTGAAGCCATCTCTGTAATCCTTGACCTCAATGAAATTAGAATACAGGTTTGCACTGTCTACCTCCCTCCAGAACACACCCTAGAGGTTAGAACGGAATTAGCGACCTGGATTACTACCAATCTCCAACCCAACGTCCCTACTATTCTCGTAGGGGACTTCAACATGCCCCTGCCAAGGTACTCAACGGCTCGGTCTTCTCTGGAAAACATGCTACATATGCTCGACCTTCATCCTCTTCAAACTCCCCCAACTCGCGGAAATCAGCAGCTCGACCTCATTTTTCACAACATACCTCATGCGGAACTTATCCAACCAACCATCTTCTTCAAATCAGATCATCAACCGTTAGATTGTGAATTTTATGCCCATTCCGACCTCTCTAATGCCTCGGTTGAAGGATGTGGCCCGCTGCATACGAGAAGAGTCTTTTCAAACAAGTTCATTAAGCAAGAAATAATCCTCCATCGCCTCACTACGTATAAATGGAACTGTCTGTTAGAAAAGTCAGGGCCTGAAGCCGCTTCCATCCTGGCTGAAGAATTATTTCAAATAGCTTGTGTTGGTGCGTCTAAGGAGATTCGGATCTCACATCGATCTAACTGGTAGTTTAACAACAATATGAAGGTTGTGTTTGTAAGAAAACAAAAGGCTTACAGAAAATGGCAGAAAACCAGAACCGCTGAAGACTACATCGCTTACAAAAAAGAACGAGCCTGTTTCTTAAAGCACAAACGCCAAGAGTACAACCTTGCAATTTCTAAAAAGCTTAAACAGTCTAAAGGAATCAATAACAACAAGAATACCAACTTCACCATGGATGAAACTTTATTTAGGGAATGGGCGAACAGTATCTTCGGAATCTCTCCAGACCCTAATTTAAAGAATAATTCTCTCGCACCAGACAATACCAGTTGGCTGGTAAATTACATGAATAACTTGACTCCATCCGGATCCAATCTTGATATCAGACCTCTACTAACAGAAATCACCATAACCAAAGAAAATGTAATTCAGGCATTAAATAGTCTCCCAAATAAATCCACTTCTGGCCCTGATATGTTCCCCCTCTTCATCATGAAAGTAAGCAGTCCATTCATCATCGAGGTCTTGCTACACATATTTAGAGAAACCCTACACACTGGAATTATCCCTGAAATATGGAAACATTATATTGTAAAACCCGTGCCTAAAGTCAAACATCCGAAAGACAAGAAGGATTTTCGTCCAATCTCTATAAGCTGCAATTTACTAAAATTGTTCGAGAAGACTCTGCTGCCAATTCTTGTTATGCATTTTTTCCATAAAAGACCACCATATTTACACACTGTGATTCCAAAGAGATCAACTGTGACTAATCTAATGGACACCCTATTTCGGATCCAAATGACTCTGAACGCCAAAGAACAGATTGATGTAGTATTTTTAGACATTAAAGCTGCTTTCGATAATGTCTCAATCAATTCCTTGATGACAATACTTGAAAGGCATTTCAGAATACAGGGAGGCCTATTAAAAGTCATCGTTTCCATTCTCAAACAAAGGCATTTGAGAGTAGAACATAGAACCTTCCAATCGAACCACGTCGTCTACAGAGGAGTCCCCCAAGGTGGCGTCCTTTCCGCACTATTTTTTGCTGCCGCTTTGGACCCCTTCCTCTCTACGCATCCTGACTGCAGCTCTTACGCAGATGATATAAAACTCTTCATCTCGTCAAAACACGGTGACAAATCTGAAGCAATCAACGCCCATGCCACTGCCCTAATAGAAGAACTTGACCATTATCTTGAGAATATTGGCCTATCCATAAATCCGACCAAGTCAGCACAAATGTCTTTCACCAACCTGAAGAAGAAGATGAACATAAACATCTACATAAATGGTATTAGAGTGCAAAAGGTTTCTCATCACACTGATCTAGGGCTCACCTGGGATGAAGGCCTGACCTTCCAACAGCACTTTGCCAACACTAAAGCAAAAACTCTGTCAGCAATGTGGGCGATAAGACAGGAACTTACTGGAGTAAACAACCAAAAACTTGCCACTCACTACATACAAACATGTCTTGTTCCGATTCCCATGTATGCCTCGACGATCTGGTCCTCTGCTTCCCTCACTAACATCAAAAAATTCATGGGTATCCAGTACTGGATTTTAAGGTGGTTGAACCGTGTTAATGGCCTCCCTTTCACCATCTCGAGATCAATCATGTATGCTAACCTTGGTTGCACCCCTTGGAATCAGTTGCTCATTACAGGAAATCTGAGTAATCTCTGTCAACTCCTCACCGATCGCTTTGACGCTCCAAATGTCCATAATCTTGTTGCAGGTCCTAGGCTTTCCCGCGTCCTTTGCAATAGTTCATGGATTCCCCTAAGAAGCTTATTACAGAATTTAACTACGCTTAGAAGATGTTTTCCGTCTAACATCCTCCAAACGTACAACACCCTGAAGATTGATCCCCACAAGTTCTGTGATGAGAAAGCGTACAGATCTGAGAAGATACAGGACATGTACCACCACATAAAACTGTAGAAGTTTCCTGATTATCTCCTTCAGGATGGAATCTCCCATGAACTCTACTTTGCTGAAGAATTAATTTGTTTAAATCATTATGTGTTTTGTATGTATATGTGTTGGCTGTATATGCACACATTAGGACGCGTATGTGTTTATATGTCTCTATCTTTTGCTCGTGTCACTGTATATATTTTTATCTGCTATATTTGCTCACTTTAGATGTTTGTTGGATAAAGAAACTAATGTTTATAATATTATATAGAAACTGTTTCTATAAAATAGAAATAATAATAATATGTGTAATTTATGTACGACTTCTATGTTTGCTGTCTAAGTCAAAATGTACAAATGTATATAGGCACCCTCCTAGCTGAAGGCTGTTCAGGGGTGAAGCATATGGAATAAATTGAATAATAAATAAATAAATAAAGAAACTGAAAATAAACGAACTGTTCTTTTAGAAGAAAACAAAGACTCGTCTAGTTCCGATGTTGGAGATACACTCATGCGAGAGTATGATAGTGTAATAAAGAGATTAACTGAAGAGCCTTCAAAATATCCGAGTGAATTGGAAATCGGCAAAGAATTTAAAATTTTGGAGGCAACTAGCAGCAGAAGTGAAAAGCTGGAGAAAGTTTATAGAGCGCTGCTGACCATTAAACCAACAAGTGTCCAATCTGAGAGAGTGTTTTCGATCACTGGTCTCTTTAACACAAAAATAAGATCAAGTTTATCAGGAAAAATGCTTAATATACTGTGTTTTTTAAAGGATCATTTTCAGAAAAAAGCTGAGCAATAAATAGTAAAGTAATTTCCCCAAGCTGTTTTTTTTCACATTATTTTTATTTTATTATTATAGGGCTTATTATTTTTTTGTTTACTATACGAGAAGATAGTTTTTATTCAAAGGATTTGAATACAATTTGTAATTTTGTATAATCTCAAGCTGGTTACTTTTTTGGAGCATTTTAATTTTTTTATTTTTTTTACTATAAGAGGTGATAGATTTTGTTTAAAAGATTTGATTACGATTTGTACAATCTACCTAAGATACCTGTGTTATGAGCTTTTAATTATTTTCCCTAAATCTGAGAAAATCGGTTTTAAAACCGGTTTTAAGAGTAAACTTCGGTTAAACTCGGTTTTGAAATTTCTCGGTTTTATGCAAGCCCTAGATACCATTCCGATCCAGCTCTTTGCTTCTGTTATCATCCTCAGCTCCTCAAGCACATCTCAGCAGATATTATGGGCTCGTATACCGAATCTTGAGGTGGGTCAACCAGCTAACTGGACAACCGTTCACTATATCAAGATTGGTCCTCGGCCTACCCCTACGGAAAAAACAGGACTGCTGGAAAAACTTACTTAAGGGAAGACAGACGCCCTATCAATTTCAAATATGATAGCTGCCCAAACTTGTCGAAGCGGGAACAAAGTCGCGTGGTATTTTCATTGCGGCTGATCAAAAATTGGGTGTGTCTCAAGAACATCTTCCCACCTAATGCAATTGGTCTCTAAAATGCTCTCGCCATGGACCCCTACAATAGCTACAGGAATCATGCACTCAGAAATACCTGAATGTTCATAGGAAAGCACCTATGTTTAACATGGGACAGGTTGCAATTAACTGTGATAGATAGCTTTTCGTAGCAATAACTTAGAATACTCCTTACAGATTACCCATATTAAACACATGATGAAGCTTCATTCCACTTTCAGAAGAGCTGTTAGTGAAAATGCCATATAAGTATTCTGTAAAACTGTATGTAATCCTATCCTGAATTTGTAATTGTAAATAAGTATACATGTTATCCTGGTGATAGTGAGATTAATGTTGTCATGGGAGTAGTACACTGAGTGGACAGAAATCATGGGATACCTAACTAGTAACGGGGAGGCCCACCTACCGACAGGATAAGGGCAGTCACACTGCGAGGTATTGAGTCCACTAGTTCATGAAAGCATTCCATAGGTATTTCCATCTGTGCTTGCTGCACCGCTGTCCATAATTCCGTCGCAATCCTGGATGAAGGATCCAAAGTTCGAACGGACGTTTCCACAACAGATTTTGTTTCCTTTTAATTTTAATCCCAAAGATGCTCCACAGGGTTCATGTCCGTGAACGGGGAGGCCATTCGATGGTGGTAAAACCTGCAGAATGCTCTTCGAACCATGTTCTAATCACCACGGCTCTGTGCGGAGGCGCACTGTCCTGCTGGAAGAGTCCATTGTCCTGTGGCTGCACAATGACCATAAAGGGCTGCAGTTGGTCTGCAAGGATGAACACGTAATCTAGATCATTCAGAGATGCGTCTAGACATATCGCGGTCCGAACATGTGCCAGTTGAACACGCCTCAGACCATTACCGACCGTCCACGTGCCTGAAGGCGCCTCCGTAGCCAGGTGGGAAGAGCAGCAGTGCGTAGCACACGCTTTTTGATTAGATCGGGGTTCGAGCCCGTCACCACCAAATACGGAGGATGCGGAAAGGTCAGGGAATGACCACCGCATATCCCGGAGCAATATGGCCTTAGTTGCTAATGCTCCTAAAAACCAAATAACAAACGTGCCTGAACGGTTCCTTGTTGATATTACGGATGCTTTTCTTTGTGCGGTTTCAGTCAGATACGCACCCTCCTGTCCGCTCGAAATAACTGGAAACGGGACTCATCGGACGAGGAGACCCATCTCCAATCATCCATGGTCTAGGGCCGATGTTCTTTCGCCCAGTTGAGGCGTAAAGTCCTGTGTCGTGGTGTTAGCAATCGGACTCTGGTGGGTCGGCGGCTCCCATTACCTATTGCGTCTAATGATGGCCTGATGGTGCAGACGTTTATGGCGCCTCCCTCGTTTAAGTCGGCGGTGTTTTGTGACACTGTCGATCTCCAGTCGCATTGGCTGAAACAATGCGAGACAGACGTCGACGGCCACGTTCATCCACCAACTCTCTCCGCCCATGGCGCTGTCCACGATGAGATATTATTCAGGAAATGGCGTATTCCCAATACACTCTTGATACTTTCGACCGGGGATAGTGCAATTTCTGTACCACCTTCGCGATAAAATGACTCATGAGTCGGGAACCATCATCCCGCGTTCAAAGTCGGTAAACCTACGACGTTTATCCATACTGACATCGAATTACCGTCTACGTGAATGCAGCGGCGGACAAAAAAAAAAAAAACTGCATCACTTGTGAATTTTGCTAATAACGTTTAATGCTGAATTGTGGGTTGCAGAAATGTTCGAAATGCATTTGTTAGATGGGATATATATCTCTGTGAATTAAATCCAATAAAAAGACTCCACCTGATATACCTAATTGCCATAAATATCTTTCCAAGGGGTAAAATGCATAATTAATGGAAATATGAGAAATCATGCAAATTGCAATCATGACAACCAAACATACATTTTATTGGATTTATGTGTGCAAACTGAAATGACAAGTTAACATAATAGTATTATGCAATGTAAATCAGTACTCAATATTTTGTTGTTCCTCCTCGAGCTGCAATTACAGCCTTGCAACGATCTGGCATAGAGTTAATCAACTTCTGGATATACGGTTGCCCAATTTCGTGGTTCCACACCCTTACAATGCTCTCCTGCAGCTCAATCTTACTTGTTGGCTTCTTCTGAGCAATCTTAGATGACATTATGTACCAGCAATTTTCAATAGGGTTCAAATCTGTGCTGTTGCCGGGCCGGTCCAACACTGTAATGCCAGCATTTCTGAGGTATGACTGCACCTTAAGGGAGAAAAACGAGGGCAAAACATTGGTGTATGTTTTAAGCCTTGTGAGACAAGAAGAAAAACTCATTAAATCTAAATAGCATAAAACATACTAATTTTGGCTGTGTGGCAAGGTGCTGAGTCCTGTTGAAAAATGCTGTTTTGGACGTCTGTGTGGTGATCCCTAATAACGGGTTTCAGGCACTCCTCCAAGATAGCAGTGTAGGTTTCTGCATTCACCGTTCCGTTAATAGACTAAATTCGCCCGACCCAATTTCCTTGTTTTGCATCCCCAGACCACCGGCAGGGAACTTCACAGTTTGTGTTATGCAGTCAGGATGGTATGCTTCTGATTTTCGTCTTCTCACATAGAGCTTCCCATCCGAGCCATGCAGGTTGAATTTCGATTCGTCAGAAAAGATGACGTTGTCCCGTCAGAAAGTCGCTTCTTCCTCATTTGTTGTGTCAACGAAGGCTTCTTCCTGGGCCGATAGGCACGCAAGACCACATTCCGAAAGCTATCTTTCGATAGTTCGTGCACTTGTTTCAACACCAGACGCCACCTCAAAGTCCGGTTTTAGATCAGGTGCACTAGCATGGCGATTACGAAGGCATAGACGTTTCAAATATCGATCTTGGGAAGGCGTAGTCACTCTCTTACGGCCCGATCCAGATGTTCTCTTCACATTTAAAGGTTTCACGCTTTAATTTCAGCACCCAGGATACTGTTAACTGGTGGGAGTCTATGTTATCAGCGAAAGCACGTGTAGAAAGCCCTTCCTGGGGCAGAGCAACAGCTACACTTTTTTTTTCTTGGTGTCAACTGAACATAAGGAGCCATGCTTACACCTCCGCAAAACAGGCTACTAATGAGCGTGTATACCCTTCCAACGCAGTATTTATAGAAAGGGCTGAAGCAATACCTTGCAATTACTGTCTGATACAATAGAAGTGCTATCTGACGCAATACCTTTGCTTTGCGACATGTGGTTTTGTAAGAGGCGACTCCTAGAATGTGAGTTCATCTCCGCCTCGTATCTCTGTGAAGAACAGTATCACTACAAATGGGCCAGATGTGTTATGTTCTGGCTTCTTCGCTACCCAGAAGCATCAGTTACCTGGACAGATGATTCTGGGTACTCGTCCACACCACGGGAAGGTGGGCCAGTCCCAATGGAGCACGTACTCTCTCAATACGAGACTCTGAACCACCTGATGTTGCCAAAAGGTGGGCCAGATTTTTCTGGGGGGCACACTCCAGAGAGGGGAAAAAATAAAATTCCCGTGGTGAAAAAAAAAAAATAATAAATAAAATAAATAAAAATCCCCGTGTTGGAAAAAAAAAAAATAATAATAATAATGCGACAAACAAAATTACTGTAATCAAACAATATCGTATACGTTTCGCTACAAATGTTACTTTTTTAAGGTGATGCAGTTTTTTGTCCGCCACTGTATATACCTGCCAAGTGGTGGGTTCGTCTACTAGCGAGAAGGGTGACAGCATCATGTTGCCCAGGAACCAGGTATCCAATGAATTCTGTCCTTTCAGCGTAGTAGGGTTTTAGGTGCATTAGCAACTAAGGTCATATGCTCCGTGTTACTGTCTGTAACTTCCGTGTGTTCTATAGTCGATTTTCTGTTTGCTGGATGAAAAACCCGCGTTTCCGGGAGAAAAATCCATGCTGCCCACGCCTGAGACCGACTAACTCAACCACGTTGTGAAAAAGGCCCATAAAAATATCTCACATCATCTACGGGACTCGAACGCAGGTCTTTTCCAGCCTGTGTTGGAGAGGATGGCGATTCTACCAACTGAGCTACCCACGAGAGCTCCTTTCGTGGGACTTAAAACTATTTACCTGAATATATATTTAAACACATGATCTGTAGACAGACATGGATGCATTGTAACTGGTATTTTGTCCTCCTCGTTTTCAGGCTATGTAGGGCAAAACCTTGTTTAAAAAACAGATGTTAATAATAATATGCTTAGACACAATAACTAATTTTTGCTGGTAGGTAGTGCTAGCAGTTTAATTTATTTTATTAATTTTTATTTTTGGATTTTTTTTTTTTTTTTTTTTTTTGATTTTTTTTTTCATCTCGCGGTCCGCTGCTCTTCCAATTCTGATAACAGAACTCTTCATGAGGAGGTTAATACATATACTTTATATTATTGAGGGAAAGGGTTTTTTCTGTTGACATGTGCGCAGAAATAACGTTTGTTAAACAGTGCCCATTGAACGCTAGCGCCTAGTTAGTCCATGTGATGCACTCCGAATCACCTAGGGCGTTTTTATTCTTTTAATCTCTACATTTGATTCCTTTTGCTGAATAAATTTGAAGGATCGATATCAATTTAAAAAATAAATAAAAAATAAAAAGTGTGTTCCCAGTAATATATATATATATATATATATATATTACTGGGAAAATACTAAAACTAAAATAGAACTAAAACAGAGACTAAAATATAACCATTATTTTTCATAAAACAGATAAATTATGTAAACAAAAAGTTGGATCGGATTACCAACAACTAAAGAATAAAATTATTAATTGCATATGTAACTCTCGATACATTAAAAAAGGCGAAGCAAATACGTCACTACAAATGCAATTAATTATTGACAACTGCCTCCATAACGCTCACCAACCTCGTGCACGTGGTTCCCAGGCTAACATTTGATGTTACATTGTAACGTTTTTTTATATTAATGAATATTGTATACAGTATTTGTAAATAATTTAGTATTTTGTAAATATTTTAAATATTTGTATAGTTTGTAAATATTTCGGTGAAATATTTTAGTCCTGCCCTTTGGGATACAACAATATTTCTCATGCATTATGAAACCCGAAGCAAAAGGCCTTTTCCTAAGTGACCTATGTAAACGCAGATAAATAATAGCATATTGATATTTATTCGACCTTGAGAATGCCGAGCACTACAAATGCACAGGTAAATAATTACATAGGTCATTTCCTGATTAGATATCGATCAGTGCGTATCGACAGGTGTGTCTTTTACGTAAAAAATATTCGACTTACTCGGTATACCTCTATATTTTACGTAGAAAAGCATGCGCGGGGATGGACGAGCAAAGGACGAAGCCCCCTAGTATCTATTAAAGAATTTATAATTATGGTACTAACTGTTAATAATTACTAACATTCATTCTGCTAAAACATCTTTGAATATAGTAGAAGTTTCAAAAATATTTTATTACCAGATTAAAAATATGAGTAATTATTGATAAAAAAAAAAAAAGGTAAACTGCAGCCATTATCAACCCACTGCAGGATGGAAGCCTCCTCAACAATTCATGGTGAGGGAAATGGACCATAATCTGCCACGTCGGTCCAGTGCGGGTTGGCAGATCGACCGTATTTAGCAGTCAGGAGCTTGAACCCCGGTCTACTCAAAGAGCGTGTGCTACTGCACTCCCGCTCCTGACCAGTCCGCTACGGAGGCAAACTCCAACTTTAATTATTGATAATTAAAAATAAAGGAAAATGAACAGTTACCTGTAAATGTATCACTGCATTTAATTTTCTGTGGTCAAACTGTTAACAGACAATATGCTTACATCTCACGCCTCAGCGCTCCTAAAGGAAAGCAACCCAACTTAAACGTTGAGTTAATGAGGAATTTTATTTTTAAGGGTACAGTACTAGCATTATCTACGAAAACATTCATCATGAAAGCTGAACACTAATTCTACGTATTATCGAGTTTAGCTAATTCAGTAACATTATCAAAAAGCAGCACTAAAAATTTAATTTTAAATGTAATAAAAAAACAATTTTAGACTTATAAAAAGCGTTTTATAGTCTAAAAATAAGTTCATCGAGGCTGTTTTCAAACGTTTTTCTATCCTCCAGGTTTCCCCATACTACTTGTTGGTTGCTGGGCTTCTGTGATGGCTCTTCTCTATCGTCATACTCTGTAAGTGCATTTTACTGCTAATAATGCATGTGGATAGTTTAATTTTGAACGTAAAACACTGTATATACCTTTCACATGAAAAGTAACTAAACTTATCGCACTTTATCCATGAGGTACCAGAATACAGTGATATACAATAAGTGATTCGTTCCACGTAATTAGTCTCGCAATCTCTTTGCAATATTAGAGACCTAATAGGTTCCTACAGCTTATCTGAAATTAATTTGAGATATCAAGGCATATTAAAGTGTAGTGTATAATTAAACGAATCGCAAGCAGTCATTCAAAAAGGTCAACACATTTCTAACCACCTAACCTCTTGCTGCATGTGCTAAAATTTAAACACAAAATAATGCACAAAGTGTACAGATCTCTAAACCATCTGTAAGCACGTAAGTGGTAGTGGGTTTTGTGAAGCTAACAGATGCCGTGTTTTTCGTTAACCCGCATTTCCTCTGTTTACCATTTATGTCAATATTTAACTACGGTATATTCCCTTATGTTTCTACTTGATCTTCTCTTTTCCCATTATCCAATTTCGATGCATTAAAATGCTCTTTATTTAATAAGGATTTGGAGCAAGGATCGGCAACCTTTATCCTTGTGAATGTCATTTTATTTCATTACTGCTATAAAATCTTAACGCATGCCTCATGAACAGGTGATTACTGGTGAGAGTTGGGTAGGACCACCTCACTCTCACTTTGAACTCGCCAAAATCTGTTACTTATAAGAAAATATAAGTTTATACTTCCTTTACGTTGATTCTAAGGCGAGTGCACATTCGCAATGCGACTTCTATGAGTTGATAAAATCCTACATGATTACAGTTTTGTGATTATGCTTCCATCTACTTGCAGCGCATACATTTTTCGGATGGCGAATAAAAACTTGGAAGATATCTTCAATCAAAGGAGGTGATTGTCCCTCTGTATAAGGAAATGGTTAGGCCACGCCTTGAGTACTGCGTACAGGGTTTTTTTTTTTTTTTTTTTTATGAAATCCCCCAAACACGAAAGGTATCAAAACCTATAGTACTTAGTACCGTGCATGGATTGAAGGAGAAGTATGGGGGGGAGAGGAATGCCGGAAACTTTGCTCTAGAGACTAAACATGGGTTTCACCACTTCAAGCCTCCAATAAGCAAAGTGGTGGTATTGCACCGGTTGATGAGAGTCATCTACCATTTTAGGAAGTATGTATATTTGCTTAAGCGTGTACAGAGAAGGGTAACAAGATTGGTGAGGGGAATGAAGGGATCCTCTTACCAAGTGAGGCTTAAGTTCTGCAAATTGCAGTGGCTGGAGACTAGGCACCTGCGCGGTGATCTGATTGAGGTGTGTAAGGCCTTGAATGGTTTGAGCACACTGAATTCTGATGGGATTCTTCCACTTGTTCATATTACGAACCTAAGGGGGCATAAATTCAAATTACGGAAAGACAGATGTAGAATAGATGTGCGTAAATTTGCCTTTAGCCAGCGGGTGGTTAATTGCTGGAACAAACTTCCATCTGTCGTTGTGAAAGTTGATAGGTTAAATAAATTTAAGGAGGAACTGGACAAATATTTAGTGGGATTTGTTTTGTAATTTTTTTTGGCTGATGCTGCATAAGCTCATACACTTGCTTTCTTGCATCACATGCCACTACTACTACTACTACCTGCAAGTTGTTTCAGGTTTTTATCATGTATCCTATTCACATAATAACGTTTTAATTTTGTAAAGAAGGTTGTGGACACCGTGTACATAAAATTACAAGATTTTTTCTGGCCAAACTGGGACACCTCGCCATAATGCGGGCGTGTTATAACTAGATATCAGATTTTGAAAGTAAAAATTCAAAAATTGAGTCAGGATTACTAGGAACGCATCTATGAGGTAAACACTCATGCTCTCTAGGATAAATTGTGGGATCCCATCATATCCAGTACATGGCGTTGGTCGGATGTTTTTTTTGTTATGATGATGGATGTGAGGGTATCTCGCTGACAACTGCTGTGTAGGTTCTTAAATAGACACACTTTGGTTTAAATAATGTAACTACATCACAAGATTTAAGATACACACTTTGGCTTAAATCTTGTGTAGCCAAGTCATTCGATCGGGTTAAGTTGTTGAAGCAAATCACCTGCCTTGCCTTAAACGGTGTCTTTCCAATGTTGTTTTTATTGATGTATGTTTTTATGGATTTAGATTTGCTTCTATTGAACTGAGCACGGGTTCTTGAATATGCTATCCTGTCTAGCGGATCTAATGTGGCTTTCCAGTTTGCGTGAAGCCTTTGCTTATTCTAAAATTCTAGGCTGAGCTGTTGGTTCCACTTAGCTTCACTCAGGCTACAGATTGTAACAGTTTTAGACGCGTCAGTTCGAGCAACAGAATTCAGCCAGCAGGTTAAGAAAGTGCAGCCTGAGCTGTGGGTGACATTGATTCAGCCAAAGAAAACTAAATGCTCGAAAGCAGCATTTCTGTTAATTGAGGAGTGAAGGGCTTATCGTGGTTTTCTTAAATGGTTCCTGATGCCTTGGATGTGACTGGTAGTAAGAGGGACATTGGTAAATTATCTAAACTGAAGGTTGTTCGTGGCTGGCTGTCAAAGGTGGGGTTGTCTGATGGATATTTTTGAGGTCTTGACTGGTTTTTCCTTTTATGCGGCGATGAGAAGGAGGATTTTGGAATGTTTTGTTGTGGAAAGGATACTTCAGAATCCGTCTTGGTTGATAGGGTGCAATTGGTGCGTTAGAGAGTGTAATTTGCATGCCAGAAATAGGTTCGGCCTCCTCTTCCTCAGGAGCGCTCGGTTGGATATGTAACCTAGGGGCTTCCCTTAGAGGTGTCTGGACGGTCGAGAGACTAGATTTGAGGAAGTCTGCATATGTAGCACATCAGCTGAATTCTGAGTCTTGGACGGATAAGTTATGTTCCTGAGATTGTATAATATGGGTGATGCTGTCCTGTTGTAATTTAAGTGAGGAGGGGGTGGGAAGAAGTCAGACGCTGTTTCCCCAGGGGAGGGAGATCTACAACTGTATTGGTAACTCTTATCCGCTGCATTCAGTTGTTCTGAAATGGCGAGATATTGTTCCTAATTGGAGGGTGATATTCATTGTGCCTGACTCGAGGGTGACATTCATCGGTTGCCCTTTTCTGGGTTAGTGAATGATGCAGTCTTTAGAACGATTTGTGCTCATTCTGCCAGTTGAAGGAGGCTGTTGGAAACAAGTATATTGGGCCCGATGAGCGATGCTGATCGAGCACTCGGTTTCATTTCTCCTGGGATTTGTGGACGAGCGTCCATGACTACCTTTCCTTTTACAGTCAGGGAAAATTAGCAATATTACTCTTTTCATAGTTTGATATATCAGAATAAGATCCTGCGCGTTCAGTAAGTTGGTGCGCTCCCAACTACCCTAGGACTTATTCAGTTCGACCTTGTTATATAAAGATGTCGAGGAGTATAAGCTTAATATCTTTGTTACAACGGTGTAGTATTGGGACATTATCTTGCAGTTCTGCTAGGTTCGCTTTCATCATACTGAATTCGAGTTCCATTATTAAATAACGTCCGATGAGGTCTCTGGAGGTTCAACAATTCGTTTTCAATGCAGTTAACCCTGAACATCACTAGTTCAGAACTATTGACGATCGCATCCATGGCAGCCGAGACGGTGGTATCAGTTTCCCTTCTCATTTTAAGTTGAGATTCGAGTTTTGCAACTATGTTCTCCTTCATACAAATGTGAGAATCTTTTAACTGATCTAAATCGGTTACCAACTGTGTTACCGTAACTAGAATTTAGTTCACAAGAGTTTAACTCTGCTTTTGAAGAGTTTTTTTTTTTTTTGTTTTCTTGGAGATGTGGGAAACGCCGCATCAACAACATCACTGATCATTTTGCAGGCTTCACACTTCCACGACAGTTTTATCTTTTTTGCGAGCTTCTTTAAGTCTTCCGAACAGTATAGTGGCAAAATCACTATCTGTTAGGAAGACTGGATAGGGGTCCTTTTGATCACTGAATGAATTACTAGCGACCTCTGCAATCGAGGCTGTAGTTAGCTAATCTCAGGCGGAGGGAGTTGGATTTCCTCCCGTGAGTTATTCCGAGTTTTATCGCTCGTACTACATGCAAATTGGCCAGTGAACACACACTTCTACAGACAGAATACTGAGACAAGATGAGTTACGCCCGATGGGTTAACGTTAAAATAATTATTATTAATATTCATATGATGATGTTCTCCCAGTAGCACAGCGGTTATAATCACTGTCCTCCCTACACTGGGTAGAAAAGGCCCATCTCTAATCCAGTAAATGACACAAGGAGCTATTATGGGCTTTCTTCACTTCGTGGCTGAGTTAGTTGGTCTCAGACGAAAATAACCGGGTTTTTTGATCCAGAAAACTTGGATTTTTCCTCCATAAAAATAGGCAAACCGAACATAGGGCAATGCAATTTATGAACATAATACACGTGAGTAGATTCGTTCACGGGTAATCCTGTAACGACAATTTTTTTTATTCATGTGATAATCTCAGTTCTGCCTTCGTTTTTCAGCAGCAGAAGGGAGATACACAACACATATTTGACACTATTTTTCGATTGCTCTGTGTGGAGAATATTGCATGAAAAAAAGTTTCCGACTAGCTCGTCTGTGTCTTCTGTTTTTTTTTTTTTTTTTTTAAATGAGGGCTTCAAAGTAGGGACCCCAAATTGAGGACCCCTCGGTATTAACTACTATAAGTTAGTTAATACCGAGTGTGGGTTCAAGGTTTGAGAAGATGATTTTTGAAATTACACTTCAATTTCTGTAGATTGCAATGTTCAGGAAATATAACTGAAGGGAGGTTGTTTCAGAAAACGAACGTTGAAGGAATAAATAAGAAGAAAATTTAGTTCTCCGGCACGTGTCTGGACGAGAGAGAGAGAGAGAGAGAGAGAGAGAGAGAGAGAGAGAGAGAGAGAGAGAAGCTAATTCAGAAGAACAGTACCCATGGAAGTATCTATAGAAGAAACATGTTGCAAAAACAAAACTACTAAGAGACTGGTCATTAACCTCGCTGCACTCTTTTGAATGGCGTCCGTCTAGAAGCTTGTTTGTTTGTTTTTTGGAGCATTAGCAACTAAGGTCATATTGCTCCGGGAATATGCGGTGGTCATTCCCTGACCTTTCCGCATCCTCCTTATTTGGTGGTGACAGGATCGAACCCCGGTCTAATCAAGAAGCGTGTGTTACGCACTGCTGCTCCTTCCCACCTGGCTACGGAGGCGCCCCGTCTAGAAGCATGAGACAGAGAGAGAGAGAGAGAGAGAGAGAGAGAGAGAGAGATATTTGGAGGCTACAACCCAGATGTGGGAACAATATTCCATGGTAGAGCAATTTGACCATTTTGACCATGGTAGACCAGTTTTTTATATGCAGAGAGAGAAACATCTGTGATGTGTTTATGCTAAGAGAGATTAGAAGACAGGGTAATCCCTAACAGAGATATGTGATCATGTCTAGAAATCTAAATGTCATCGAAGATAAGCATAGGATCAGAAAAATCGTTTTTGGGGAGCTATAAGACGAGATTAACGATTGAAGATAATATGATTGAAATTAACTAAGTTATCTTTGCTCCACTAGAGAATTTGCTGCAGATCAGCATTTAAGGAATTGATAGGAAAGTTGTTTATGCAGTAAATGGTTGTTCGGAAGAAAGTAACACCGAGAACGAAAGAGAAAACCCAGTTTTTTATATGCAGAGAGAGAAACATCTGTGATGTGTTTATGCTAAGAGAGATTAGAAGACAGGGTAATCCCTAACAGAGATATGTGATCATGTCTAGAAATCTAAATGTCATCGAAGATAAGCATAGGATCAGAAAAATCGTTTTTGGGGAGCTATAAGACGAGATTAACGATTGAAGATAATATGATTGAAATTAACTAAGTTATCTTTGCTCCACTAGAGAATTTGCTGCAGATCAGCATTTAAGGAATTGATAGGAAAGTTGTTTATGCAGTAAATGGTTGTTCGGAAGAAAGTAACACCGAGAACGAAAGAGAAAACCCAGTTTTTTATATGCAGAGAGAGAAACATCTGTGATGTGTTTATGCTAAGAGAGATTAGAAGACAGGGTAATCCCTAACAGAGATATGTGATCATGTCTAGAAATCTAAATGTCATCGAAGATAAGCATAGGATCAGAAAAATCGTTTTTGGGGAGCTATAAGACGAGATTAACGATTGAAGATAATATGATTGAAATTAACTAAGTTATCTTTGCTCCACTAGAGAATTTGCTGCAGATCAGCATTTAAGGAATTGATAGGAAAGTTGTTTATGCAGGACATGGTTTCTCAAACTGGAAGGCGGAATGCAATGTGCTATCATCAACAAAACTATGTATGGGATTTCCAGACAATGGAAGAAGGTCATCAATATACAAGATAAAAACAGTATGAGAAAGCACTGAACCTTAGGGAACACCAGCATTAGTGGAGAAATTAGAAGACAGAGCCATCTACCAACACCCAGAGTGAGGAGTGGTCCGAGAGAAAACTGGATATCCAATTACAAAACAGAGTTCGCAAACCATAAGATAGAAAGTTATTTAGACCTTTATGTCAAACATGATCAAAAGCATTTTAAATGTCAAGAGCAACTGCTTGAGTTTCACGAAACTTGTCCATTGAATTTGTCCATAGATGATTAAGATAAGCGTATATCACCAGTAGATGGCCTCCGTAGCCGAGTGGTCAGGAGCGGGAGTGCAGTAGCACACGCTATTTGAGTAGACCGGGGTTCAAGCCCCTGACTGCTGAATACGGTCGATCTGCCAACCCGCACTGGACCAGCGTGGCAGATTATGGTCCATTTCCCTCAGCATGAATTGTTGAGGAAGTTTCCATCCTGCAGTGGGTTGATAATGGCTGCACTTTACCTTTACTATCACCAGTGGATCGGCCTTCACGGAATCCATACTGGCGATCATTGATCAGATGGAAGGTTTCTGGATTGCGTGTACGGGGGGAGCATTCAAAAATAAGTTACGATCGCCGCCATCTCTTGGTATAATTGCGCAACAAATGTGGCGCCTGCGCGGAATGGAGTTCATATCGTGCGCCCCCTGGTAGGTGTTTTTCGTTGACGAAGCAGTAACAGTTGTGTACGAGCAAGCATTCATAATGGCACGTCAGCTAGAATGTTACTCCAAGTTCGAGGTACCCGGAACAGTACGATTTTTGTGGGTGAAACATCTGAATTGTTCCGAGATTCATCGTGAAATAACGGTTGTGTATGGAAAAAATGCAATGTCGCGTCCAGCCATAGTGAAGTGGTACCAGCAGTTTGAAAGTGGTCGCACAGAATTAGCGAATTGCTGATCGAAAAGGAAAGCCATCAATGTCGACCACTGCAGACAACGTGATGCAGGTTGATGAAATGATTCGCAATAATCGAAGACTGACAGTCGCAGAAATGGAAAAGGAGCTGGATATTTCGATAGACTGTGTTCATTCCATCGACCGTCAACATCTTGACCATCGCAAATTGTGTGCACGATAGGTTCCTCGTTCACTGACAGATGAACATAAAGGTCAACGTTTTTTTTTTTTTGTCTTCTCTAGCCTTCCTTCAACGCTATTCTGTGGAAAGCCATGACCTCTTATGCCGCATCATCGCACTGGCGATGAAACGTGTGTGAAACGATGAAACATTTCACGCCAAAAACGAAGAGTGTGTCCATGGAATGGAGACACACAACATCACCTGTGCGGAAGAAATTCAAAGTTGCACCATCAGCCACTATGTTTTTCGACTGTGAAGGAGTTGTTTACACGGAATTTATGCCAAAAGTCACAACAATTAATGTTGCCTCATACTGCCAAACATTACGGTCTTTGCAAAACAGCCAGGAAAAACAAGAGGCCTGGAAAGTTAATCAAAAGTGTTGTTCTCATTCAGGACAACGCCACGCCACACAATGCACGCACAACATAACACTTGCTCCAAAGTTTTGGATGGGAGGAATGGCAACATTTGCCGTACAGTCCCGATCTTTCGCCTTGTGACTATCACATCTTCGGCAAGCTGAAAGAACATCTAGGCGGAAAACGATGAGCAAGTCCAAACAGAAGTTCGACGGTGGCTGAATGACCAAGGAGTGGATTTCTATCATCAGGGAATCGAACGTTTAGTCATACGTTCCGAGAAGTGTTTATACCAACTCGGTGACTATGTGGAAAAGTAGTGCAAAGTATGTGCTTTCTATTGAATAAATGTTACATACCTCAATACATATCTCTTCGGATACAATGGTCAAGTTTAACTTATTTTTTGAAATACCCTCGTGTGTGCATTCCTGAAGCACGGTGGCACCCAGACAATTAGCCTATCTCCACCAAATTCATTGTGGTCAATGTGTCTGGTAACCATCTATGGAACGTGGAGCCGAGTAAAAGAACTAAAACTGTCAGTACCTTATGTACTATCTCACACCCACCAGTAGAGGTGCAAGACTGGTGGGTTTGAGATAGATAAAAAAACAAACAAACAGAGAGAGAGAGAGAGAGAGAGAGTAATAATCAATTTCCATTAATCTATTCCAATTCAAAGAGAAAGATTTTTCTTAATCACACTTTGTGCCAGATAGTCTACCTCATTACCACTATGCAAATTATATATAATTAATGATAGTTTATTTCTACAGTCCACATACAGTGGACAGTAGTACAAGTGTTGCCAGGTCTCAATGGCTTTACATAAACAAAAAGGATTAGGTTTTACCCAAAATAGTAAAGTTTGGCATTTAGGGTCATGTCCAGTAAGCAAATATGACAGTGACATACTAGGAAAAAACAAACTACGTTTTTTTTTATTTTTAAACAGAAACATGACATCAGGTATGCACATCCTAGTAGTAACCCCAGTAGGACTATTATTGCACCTGTCCTGCCATATATCAACTAATTTTTCAAAAATTCATTTCTTTTCTGCCATCATTATTAACATCAATACTTATATCTAAAAATTGAAACGCAATGCCCGAAATTTCTAATGAAATAACAAAATGCCCGATAAATCAGCCAATACTTGTAGTGCATGAGTCGACACAGTTTTACACACCCTCTGAATAGCAAATAAAATTGTTCTCTAAATAGAATATAACTTTGCTTTATATCTTATTTTTACTGCATGTTTAACTCATAAGGAAGCAACATATGTAATAATGGTTTTCATATAGTTTAGGAGTTGGCAGTTAATAGATTTCTCCATTACTTTAGAACGAGTAGAGTGCAATGAGACATAATTGGATTGGAGGAATCTGTCGCCCTTTTCAGGAATCGACTGGATTTGAGGAAACTTCCAAGCAGAAGGAAAAAGTGATCATTGCTTATGAACTTCAGTGAGAAGATAATCAGAGATAAATGTTCAGTTCTCTGAACATTATTGGAGTGATTAGCACTTAAAACTATAATCTTCGTTCCAATGTTGAGATAATAAATCAGGAATACAGTCCTCACCATTTCTCATGGTTGGAGGCCATCCACAGAGCGTTGTGGGTTAATTCTGGAACCTGCATACATCCTATTATGGAGGCCGTTATTTTACATCGGGTTGACAAGTAGCGAACTAATAATGTCTGATATACTTAACAACATAACGCCGAGTGAGACGGTTGATTTCCTCTTCCTATACTCCTACTCCCCACCTCCCTTTTTCGTCGACCGCGATCCGCAAGTTAGTCATAGCGCATGTGTGAGCTACACTTTTGCAGTATATTTTTACCTGCTGTCGTGAACATCATTACGTTGACAAAGAGGTACATCGCCTTGAGTTCGAACCCGTCACCACCAAATACGGAGGATGCGGAAAGGTCAGGGAATGCCCACCGCATATTAAATTAAATTTTCTGTTTATACTCTGGGAAGACCAAACGGTCAGGGGAGTTCACGAGATAGACAGAATACAAGAAAGAGCACCGTATTCAGCAGTCACGGGCTTGAACCCCGGTAACTCAAGGCACATGTACTTATGCACCCGCGCGCCTGACCACTAGGCTACGGCGACCTTTATATCTCGGAGCAATATAGTCTTAGTTGCTAATGCTCCTAAATAAAAAAAATTAAAAAAAAAAAAACCAATAACAATATCGCCTTGAAAGCTGCTTGCCTTGTATTTATTTATTAATTTTATCGCTTTTATTGAGTTAAATATTTTATGGCTTTCTTGTATAATATTTATTTTAAGTATACTCATTCTTATTTGTAGTCAGGGCTGCGGTACGGAGTAGGCGGGGATCACCTACAGTGGCAGTTCAGGACGGCAAAAAATTTTTCCCACATTGCTTTCTGATTGGTTAGCAGCACATAGGATTACAGCGCTACTGTTGTAGTAATTTATTTTAATAAACTTTTGTTTATCTGTTAGTCAGGCGTTGTTATTGTTGTAGTAGGGTTTTAGGAGCATCAGCAACTAAGGCCATTTAGCTCCGTGTATGCTGTCTGTAAATTGCATGTGTTCTGAGGTAGAGAAAAATCCATGCTACCCTCGCCTGAGGTTAAATAACTCAGCCACATTGTGAAAAGAGACCATAAAAATTCCTCCCGTCATCGACGGGACTCGAACTCAGTTCTTTTCCACCCCGTGTGGGGAGGACGGCAATCCTTCCAACTGTGTTACCCATGAGGGCTCGACAGGCAATGTAACATTATTTCAATGTCTACCCCTGTTGCTCAAAGCTTTTCTTTTCCAAAACCGAAGTACCAAACCAAATCCCCCCTTAATTCTTTAATTGGGTTGCGAAGCTAAACTCCCGTTTGTTCAGGCCTTCCTTCAACAGCTACCCCAACAAATCTGCAGACCCTATTTGTGCAAACTGCATATGGTCTAAAATGGATCATGATCACTCAATAAGGGAGAACAAGTACCCTGTCCATCTTAAAGCCAGATTATGGCAGCATGACATAAAGCAGACAACGCCAGCATCCTTAAGTTTATTCAAGTCAATGCACAGCGTGCTCGTGCTGTTGCAGATCAAATCAGAATGAAGGCAGATGAAGAAAATATAGATGTCATCCATATACAAGAGCTATATACACACACTAAACAGATCACGGGGTACTCCCCTTACATATACAGTCTCAAAAATATTAGTACAAACGTTTAGGGGAGGTAGGTAACATCTAAAGGAATGTGAATAGCATAGGAACCCATAACTGGAAACGTCACCGTAAGTCTGTAGACTGTGCTGTTCATCAGTTCGCGAGAGGGAAAATTTCTGGTTTACTCATTCAAGTAGTAGTCGCCGCACGAAGAGCATGCATCGATATATGAACTGTGAGCTGGCAGACATGCACCTAGTGTATGGATCAGCAGAGGGCAATGGACGAGCAGCTCAACGAATTTATGGAGAACGCTTCCCAGACAGAGAGACATGTACCGGATCACTGTTTGTTTGCACATGTGCATCAAAATTTGTGCAATTATGGGTCATTTAGAGGTAACAGGAGTAGTGCAGACAGACCACGTTCGACGCGAACTCCCGCCATGTACGAAAGTGTATTGAATGCCGTCCAGAATAATCCTACTACCAGCACACGTGCCGTTGCCTCTGCCTTAGGAGTGTCTCGTTGCAGTGTACAGCGTGTCTGACACGACGATTCTTTACACCCCTTTCATCTCCAAAGGGTTCAGTTACTGCTCCCCCCAAGATCATCCTGCACGTGTGGCTGTTGCGCAGTGGTTTCTCCAAGAAAGTTTTCAAGACATGAATTTTTTCAAGACATGAAATTTTCCAGCCTGTTTTGTTCACGGATGTGGCTTATTTTCACTCGGGAAGGCTTATTCAATCAGCACAATGCTCATGTGTGGGCTCACAACAACCCCACACGGTGTGCGCCCCCATGTGGCACAACATCGCTTCGCAATAAATGTGTGGGCAGGTATGGTCGGTGGACTGCTTAGTCCGGCCCATAAACTGTTTACCATCCCCGCATGAAACTCCGCTAAATATCGGATCTTTCTTGAACAAGTTTCTACCAGGGTTTACCTGACGATGTTCCAGCAAATGTGAGACGCAACATTTGGTTTCAACATGACGGGGCGCCTGCTGAACAGGCGTGTTTTGGGTGTCGATGGATTGAATTCTTTCTGTGGGGGAAGCCCTCAAATGTATCGTGTATGAATCGCCTGTGGAGACGGAAATGGATCTCGTGGAGAGACTCTTTTGCGCTGCTGCTACTGTCAAAGAAACTCCAGGTGTGTTCGACCGTGTCCGCCATTCCATGCTGCGTCGGTGTCACGCATGCATCGCGTCTCATGGTGGAACCTTCGAGCATCAGTTGTAACATCATGAAATGCATCCATCTCGCACTCCATTGTTAATATTATGTCAAATAAATGTTTGCCACTAATTACTGTCTTGTGTCATTTCTGCTTCTTGTGCCTCTGCTACTACTTTCCCGTGCCGTTTCCGGTTATGGGTTCCTATGCGATTCACATTCCTTTAGATGTCACCTACCTCCCCTAAACGTTTGTAGACTTTTTTTTGAGACATCCTGTAGAATCGTTCAAGCTGAACAGGTTATGCCCTAGGCAGGTGCTGCTGTTGTCCAGAATCCCATCATGTTAGGAACAAAAATTCATTCCCTCTCTCTTTGCCTTGGGCGGTATGTGCCCAGATCATTGGTCCCATGGGCTCCCTGCACATCTTCTGTGTATTGCCACCCAGGCAAAGACATTGCTCTAGCTATTCAATGACTACAAACCATCCAGACCCTTCTACCCAATGAGAAAATTCTACTCAGTGCAGAATGTAGGTCCCCGATCTAGCAGAGCAGAACTGAGGACTGCTCTGGCACTGACAACAGACGGAAGTTTGAAGATTACTTTGCCACATCGCCATTCATTATCCTCAATCGACCCAGTAACCAGTACTTTCAGTAATACCCTGTAAGAACCTGATACTGATATGACTGCAGTGACTAGATCCATCTCCACTAAAATCATTGAGTGGCAGGTTGATGATGCCTAGACTATCTTGACCACAGGGTTATTACTTTCAGCCTCATCCAATCACCTCATCCTTCACCATATCGCCAGATACACCATACAGAAAGCCAAGTGGGATCTCTTTGCCTCCATACTTCAAACATATCTGCAGGATTCTAGCTGCAATGTTACTGCAATGCACCCCAATGAACATCAATGCAAAACCACCAAAATCATTACAGGCACATGCAGTAAAGCCATCAAGACTAGTGCCATCTTCTGATGATGCTTGCAGTAGGGAGAACCTCTGATGTGAAGCCCATCCATCCAGCCAGGAAGGCCTACCAGTGTGCCTACATCTCTTGGCCACACTTGACTGGCACTTGAAGAAACCCTGTCACAGAATTAGATATACCTATACATCTCTTACCAGACAGAGATAGAAATCATCTTGGAAACTTCTCTACCACAGGTAACACAGACCCTTGGGGAGAAGGGGGTTGTGTATCATATAGTTATTTATAAACTGCTCCGAGGCAAATTAAAACTCCACAGTCACTCCCCAAGGAACTACAATCCTTACCTGGGATCAATCAATCAATAACATCCTTGATGCCCTATTTCTTCAAGATGCCAAACCACATACTGACCAGCAGTGTCAAATCTGCCAAGAAAATCTTCCATATAAAAATACTCAAGTTGAGCAATCCCTAACTCTTGATAGGCTTCACCAGAGGGTCTTGTGGAACTCATCAACAAATGCCTGGGACCAGATCTGGTGGAGGTAAAAAGCTTGCCTATCTCCATCCGGGTCTTCTCTTGGACTTATTCAGCCACTGCTGCCTCAAAAATGCCACTTTCCCAGATGACTGGAAAATAGTCAACCTCCACCTGATCCTGAAGAACCCCACAAAATGCCAATACCAACCAAAGTCCTATCGACCAATCGCTTGTTATCCATCATCAGCAAACTATTTGAACGTTTACTGATGTCAAGACTCCATCAGCACTATGACAATGCTAATCGCAAAGGTCGTAACCAATAAGGCTTTTGTCATGGCTGTAGTGCCAAGGATGCAATCAGGCACCTTACCACCTCAACTAAATACTTCCTTGTCATCTCGGTCGACTTTGCAATGGACCTTTACAAGCTCTAGTGGTCCAGCATTATCTGTTACTTCCACCAGGCACAAACTCCATCTAATCTCTTAAAATGTCTCCAGCATTACCTCCATAACAGAAAAATAGCAATCACTAATGCCTATTGCCACGTCACTCGCACTGCCTGCAGAGGAAGCCCTTGAGGCTCTGTCCTTATCTTTTTCCTTTGGAATGCATCGTTGGATGAATTCCTAATCACATGCCTTTACAGATGACTTGATTCTTACTATAGCTGGGGACTCCACAGCCCCACACTCGAGGTCACCGCTAACAATGCACTATGCATCCTCCAGTATTGGACAAATATGCACACGCTTCAAATCTCTCCAGATAAAGAAACGTCAATTCTGGTAAAGAGCACTCTCCGACTCACAAGACCTCCTCAAATTAAGAAAGCAGGGCCCACTTTGTCTCATCCAAGAGCTGAAATACATTGAGGTGGTCCTGGACTCAAAACTAATATACATCTGACTTACCTCCACTCTAAGGTAAAGAAGTATACCGCCATAATCACCAGGATTAGCAAGCACAACTGGGAATTCAATAGCCTTTCCCTGGCACTTCTGCACAATGCCATTTTTATTCCAGTCATTATGTATTGTGCTAGTGTGTGGTACTTCTGGACCACCTTTATCTGTAACCAGAAGAAACTTGCTGCATCCCCTTGTTCATCACACACACACATCTGTTGCACAGTGAGCATCCCAGCCCTCCATGTTCACGCAGGCATTCTCCCTCTGGATCTGAAGGTCATTCATCATGGATTGCAATACCTGTCCATGGGACTTCTCGCCACCATCCTCTACTACTCCATAAATCCTGCCAATGACAATAAGCTAAAGAAAACGTGTCTTGCAACAATCTTATTCCAGACTTGGCATACAGGATGGACTGAGACTCCAAAAGGTCCTCATCACCAAGGAGTTTATTCCCAGTGTTGCCCAGGCATTTCCAAATCCTATTGCCCGGTTCTCTCCTTAGCTTCACACCACTTTCCTTGTCAATGGTGATGATTCTATCAATGATGAGTTAACATCCATGAGCACCATTGCAGACACCCACTGGCATTGTGCCCTTACTGAGAACTGGAACCCACCGTACCTATGATTGTTCAAACTACGAAGATCTTCACTGCATCCTCTACACCAGGATCCAAGATGTTCCTTGTCAACAGGTACACCGATGATGAGAATTACTATAAAGCCTTCTCCTGCTTTGCATAAGATCTCTTCATTAGATGAAGAACACTGCTGCCCACCCTATAAATCCCCTTAATGTAGAAATCAACCAAGACAACAGAGTACTTTCTGATCCCCAAACCCATACTCCACTTGGGCCACCCTATTGCAGACCTATGAGACACAATCCTGGCAACATGATACAACACACCTCCTGCAGTGTTTGGAGGGCTTACAGAGTCTATGCCTCAAAATATGGCAGTGGAACTGGTGGCAAAAGGAGGCCATACCTACTTAGGTAGGTGGCCATAATATCTTCAGTCGGCAGTATATATATTAAAACTTATGTAACAATACTTTGTTTTTATTTGATTTTTAGAAAATATGCAGCATCTATTGCTCCTTTACCTTACATGAAAAGTTATTCGAAAATCACTAAGATTCAACTGTGATGGTGTTGCTCATGCCAACATTACTGGACAAAAGTTAAACAGTCAAGGTTTGAGCCATGAAAGATCAACCTCAGATCCAGTGTTGAATCCAGAGCATTTGCACTGGGGGAGAGAATGTAAACTTTAATATTTACAACATATGTATATGCATGCAAATATTTATGCATAAATATAAATTTAAAATATGCATAAATATAAATCTATGCACAATATGAATATATATAAATATACAGATTATGCATATTTACGAATGTTATAATAAGGATATATGAGAAACAAAATAGGAAACAAAAGGAAATATTTATTATTTAACATCTAATTACTAATAGCCAGTTCACAAAAACCACATTACTGACAATAATTACAGTTTAATATGAAAATCACCGATTAAAATTTGCAAAAAAAAAAAAAAAAAAAAACCTATACAAATTATAATCAAATATGCAGGTACTGTACTGTAATAATGTGTAAGAACCAAATCTTACAACTCCAGAAAAATAATAATATTTTGTAAAATTTTGAAATTTATTATATTTTAAACAGACAGCATTAGGTAATTTGCTTCCATTTCCACAGTTGTTTGTTTCAGTAAGAGAGCAGCTTAGCATTGGCAATAGGGGGCCAGTTAGAACTAAAACTAAACAAAAGAGTGTCAGTTAGAAGCCATTTTGTTTACGGTAAGTAGAGCGGGAGCTGCACTGAAGAAAATGAACACAGGAACACCCACCCCCCAAGAAAGGGTTCGGACCCCAAAGAAGAAAGGCCCGGGATCATAGAGCAAGCCGAGATCTGGTATCATAGTGCTGAATAAACAGGCCAACACCGACGTGCACTCTTATAAATTTCAAGGGTGGTCACTTCAAAAAGGGCGTGATGAAAGGGGTAAGTGAACAAGGATGGTCAGAAGAAGTGTTCTAGAAATTTCTTAGCATCTAAATATCCCTGCTACGACTAAAGGAGCGCAACCTACCAGAACGTGGGCCTAGACAACAGTAAAAGAATTGGGTGAATAAGAATAAAGATGAAGAAAGAGAAATAAAAGACGATTGGTCAAGAAAAAGGGGAAAGAAGGATGAACAAAAAGGAGATACAGGAGTGAAAGAAAAGAAGTCCAAGAGAATCGTGGGAGAGTCAGACAGAATCGCTGGAGAGCAAGACAGAATTTTTGGGGAGTGAGAGTGGTGTTGGAGGTGTGTGGGGAAATTGTTAACGAAGAGTTTTGGAAATGGCACAGTTCAATGGATATTGATAATAGTAGAGTGAGGGAAACGACTGAGAAGAAAATCGGCTCGAGTTCCAAACGAATGGCCAAAGCAGCATCACAGAAGCAAAGCCCTTGTGTGTGGAGAGAACCGACAAAGAGCAGTCTAGAGATGTGTGCCTAGTGGACCAGCAAAGGCCAGGGCCCCAGGGAGACGACCACTGGAAGGAGACATGAACCCGGAAACCCCTATCCAGGCAGACAGAAGAAAGTGAAAGTAAGTCCTAAAAATTTTGTTAATGCAAACTGAAAAAAAAAAAAAAAAACGGGGAGAAATTAATAGGACTGTTAGATGATGAATACGATGAACTGAATACTGTATTTTAAAATAAAAGGGGGGAACAATAATATACAGAGAGGGAAAGAGTGAGAGAGTGAGTTACCCATCTGTATTAGAAGTATGTGTAAGAGAATGTATTAGATGTGTTATTGTTATTAACAAAATAGTCTGCATTCTTGGGAAATAACCACTAGTTTGTTCATTGCCCACTGAAGGCTCAGAAGACCACAGAAAGGTATATGTCCAATTTGATGTTCATGTGTATCGAGAGAGAGAGAGAGAGAGAATAATGTAATTATATATATATATAATAAATATGCTAGTTAATTTAGTATTTTGTATTTCTCATAGGTTTTAGATGGTTATAAATTCATTGAAAGGAAAGAAATATATGAGAACATTATAATTATGTATAATAGAAGAAAGCTGTGAGAAATTGTATAATCACGAATTATTTAGGATTTGTATTTTATTTATGTTCCAAATGGTGAAATAAACTTTATGTTGATAACATATGTCTTATCTTTGAAGAGAAACACCACAGCTCTATAGTAAATATCCAGATTTATCCAGGTTGGGGAAGAACAAAAGAAAACACTCATTACATGGAATCTTCTGATGTTAAAAGAGCTAAATAGAATAAATTTATTGAGCAGCAGATAGCTTGTGGACCTTGGAAGGGAAGTGAGGACCTCTGTTCTAGAATTTAAATGTACAGCAACAGCCTTGAGGTTCCAAGGTAAACTGAAGTTAGAATTGTATTTTAAGATCCTACAATTGTCGAGACAGCCTGGGATTAAGATAGCATATTGATAAATAATTCCCACAAATGTTATTCTTCTTTGCTTTTTCTTTGGATGTGTATCAATCATTTATTAATTTTTCCCATAACTCATTTGAGCCCTCAGCCTATTTTCATACAATCTTGCAATATTACAGTACAGATGCATATATGATAAAAAGGTTATAAAATGTATTGTTTATACGCTGCAACCAAACTGTCTCGTTTGTGGTATACAAAAGAAGAATTGGCCACAAGTAGACTCTTGCTGTGAAAAAAACAAAAAAAAATGTGAAAGCCTAAAGTGAGACTCCCCTGAAAGCCATGGGACACTTTATAATTACAATTGCATCTGTCAGAAATCAATTCAGGCAAACCTATTCGCAGCCTGCAATCCTGTTTGTTATATACAAACAAAGAATTAGTCACAAGTAGACCGTTTGTGTGAAACACTATCAACAGATGGTTTGTGTGAAAATAAAAGGAACCTGAAAACCATAAAACGAAACTGCAGACACTTGAAATAGTGGTGCTTAGTTACAATTTGTGCAGCCAAAATATTTCACATTTAATTATTTTGAAAATTTCACGTCTTGAATTTAGTGGTTTATTTTCGCCGTGTACCATCTAACAAGTACCATACTTAGTTGACGTGATTTTTTGTGTTGTTTATTTGATAAATTTATTGAATTCGTGTTTTATAAAATAAAAATTACTATTTTTACCAGGGGAGAGGGTTATTCCACCGGGGGTGAAACTCATCCCCGGTCACCCCCCTGGATTTAACACTGCTTAGATCATTCTTTCTGCCGTGCAAACTTTGCATAATTTCTCCCATGTAATCAAATAATCTGGACAACCAGTTCAACCAAAAAGGTGGGCAACCTTTTTGAATGGCGAGCCAAATAAAATGTCTGTGAGGTACACAAGGGCTAAATTTTTTTTTTTTTTTTTTTTAGCTTTCCCTGATTATTAAAATGGTGGTATAATGAAAAAATTGCCATAAACAGTTTTATATTATTTACTGTAATAGTTATACATACACATATATATAATTAATTTTATTAATAAGAATAATGAAACACAAATTCAAGATAAAATTACAAAAAGACAATTATAGTACACAATTATAAAAAATTAAATCAAAAATTATTATAATTTTAAAGATTTTATAAAACCTTAATAATCTTAGATTTTCAATTGTGCATTGCAAAAGGTTTCAATAAATGCCTTCATAAAAATAAAATGGTAAATCTGCTCATAATTATTTACTTTTATCTGCCGATTATTCACCGACATTTGCTGTTGAAAGACACAATACACTTGCACCTCGATCACATTCTGCAGAGCCAAGAGTCCAGGAACCACTACTGACTGCGTGCAAGTCTATGCTTATGTGTTTTGCCAGAAGCTATATTTGCTTACATTTGGCAAAACTGCTGCTTGCTCGAGTCGTGATATATAGCACAAATTCATACTTAATACATAATTAATATATACAGTCATACCATTAGACATCATGCAATCGAAATGTTAAAAACAATTTAATAACAGAAAATATAATAAAAATTATAATACACATAATTTCATGATATATATTCTTCAGCAGGTAGTTTATTATATATATTTTGAAAACGACTGTGGGCTGGATTATGCACATTTGCAGACCGGAAGTTGCCCACCCCTGCCATTACCCTCCCTTCTCTGTATGTCATTGGGAATAGAGCATCTTGACATTCCTGATAGTAGTGAGGTATGCAGCTATTAATTATTTATTAATGAAGGATTAGAAGCTCGCTCTCTGTGTGTGTGTGTGTGTGTGTGTGTGTGTGTGTGTGTGTGTGTGTGTGTGTGTGTGTGTGTGTGTGTGTGTGTGTGTGTGTGTGTGTACGCCTTGAAAATAGACAGTATTTCTCACCTCTCAAGTTGTTGCTACTGCCATACAACCCATCCCTTCATAATTTGGTCCATCCATATGCATGAAGCCAAGTCAGTATACAATAGGTGTGAAATACAGTCATACCAATTTTGAACAGACCATTCACAGTAATATAAATCTCAAGCAATACACTCTGATGATGGACTACTAATGTAGTGTAGTGTTGCTGGGTGTTATCCCATATGCATGAAGCCAAGTCAGTATACAAGTGTGAAATACAGTCATACTAATTTTGAACAGACCATTCACAGTAATATAATTACTGTGAATGGTCTGTTCCCTCAAATCTAAACATGAATTATGCCAGTTATTCTTGTGCACATTAATCATTCTTTAAATTTGAATAGCATCCCTCAGTTTTGGTTTTTAGGCTAACTAACCAGTTAAAAGCAGCTAGTTACTATAATATCATGCAGAATCAGAATTATTTTCACTAGATAATGGAAGACTACTTCTCATGTCAAACAGTTGGCTTCAGGGTATGAGCCAAAAACAATAAAAAGAAGACCTAAAAATCTAAAAGAATCTCAGCCTTAATTTTTTTTAGGATTAAAAACAGCCTTACTGCGGTACAATTTTCATTCATTTTATCCAAAATATGATCATGAGCATGCAATTTAACGTATGTGTACTTCCTTTTATTCTAAATTTGATCATCAGCATGCAGAATAGATACTGTACAACCACTCACAAGGATGTTACTTAAATTATTAATTTCAGAGTTGTCCAAGCACTTGCACGCTACTGAGAATAAAACTGAACCTACCAAGCAGAAAGAGTCTAAAGCTTTCACTGTTGATAAGCTAGTATTCTGTCCTATTTTGCTGAATTATTCAAAGAAGCAAGCAACTTTACAGGAAAATGATTGCACACTATATTTTGATGAAATTTACAGGAAAAGGATTGTGCAATTTATGTTTTGATGAAACGTCCTTAAAAACTTCATAGATAAGAAATGCAAGAGGAAACTTAGTATTGGGTTGGAAAATTGAAGTGTTTTTCTTTCAGTGCTTATAAAACATCAGTCATGGACATGAGATGCACACTGTCAACTATTATAGAGTTCAGTCATATGTTAAATGTAGATAGCAATGACACATCACAATTGGCAAATAAAACACATGATTTTGGCTCATGGGCAGTGCCACAACTGTAAACAAGAATGGGCTATTGTTATTTTTTTTTCTAACTCTTCTCCAACCTTAAAGATCTGTTTTGAAAGCACTTTCAGCTTTAGAAGGAATTGTGTGTCAACAGCTTAACCAAGGACAATTCTGGGAACTTAAATTAACAGAAGAAAAGGCATGGTTTTTCAGTGATGAAAAAAAAATTGTGTGTGTGTGTGTGTGTCATTAAAATGAGACACACACAATTTTGTGAAATTAAAAAATATGTTCAATTTTCTCTGACTTAAGGGCTTCATTATTACAGAAATTAATGAATTTATTTCTGTAATAAATAAATTCAATTACAATCATTAGATAATGAACTTTGTTTAATTACTGCATGCACTATTTGTGAGCATGTAACATTCTAGAAGTGGAATAGGCTTGCATTATCTCAAAATCAACTTCTATTTCAAAGGGTAGAGCGTGTGTTTTATAAACTGATACGCATTTATGAGACCTTAAAGAACAGGATGAATGCCCTCAAAGGAATTAGAATGGGAGCCCAAGCTCTCAGCCAGTGGCGTAGCTACCATGTAGGCAGGCAAGGCAATTGCCTCTGGGCCCGAAAAAGGGTAGCTACACTACTGCTCTCAGTTGCCCAACTCAATGCTAGAGCCCTCACTTGTGCATCAACTCAGCATTGTTATGGGCCTATATGAGAGCTTGAAGGACAGGGTGGATGCCCTCGAAGGATTACAAGTGAGGGACCCATCAAGCTCTCAGCTGCCCACACCAATGCCAGAGCTTGCACTTGGTCATCGCACAACACAGCGGCAGCCCCCAAGGCAGAATGCGCTGGTCCCAAAGGAACTAGTAGTTGTTGGTAACTCTATTGTCAGGGAAACGGGAAACATGCTTTGTAAAAAGGATAGGTGGAACAGGACCAGGGTATGTCTGCCAAGGGCAAAGGTTGATGATGTTGCAGAGCGGATATCATCTTTTAAGGGCACAAAAGGTGATTTAGTTGTACACGTTGGCACAATTGATATTAAGAGTAGGAGACCGGCGGAATTACTTAACAAGTACAGGTCACTGATGAAAAAAAGCTGTGAATTAGGGTTGAATTTGAAAGTGTCTGCAATTCTGCCCAGACACGATAGGAGGGAGTATATGATGAGAGCCCTGTCGATCAATTCGGCCCTGGAAAGATTGTGCAGGGCTCAAGGGGTAGAATTTTTTTCAGCCTGGTCTGTACTTGTTAACAGGAGAGACTGCTTCTACAGGGATGGGATACACTTAAATAGAAAGGGTGCAAGAATGTTTGCTGATGCTATCGAGGCAGTGTTAGGAGGGTCGGAAAACTGCTAGATTGGGGGGATACAAGGACTAATAGATTAACAGTAGCCACTGGCAGAGGAGAAAGTGATTCTTGCACTGCTTCTATTGGAATGAGCAGCAGCCTGGAAAATAAGATGCAGGATATTTCAGAGACTGCTGGGAATCATTGGGGTACAAGTAAACACATGGGTTGTGTTAGGGTGGCTAAGAGGAAGAGCAGGTGCATGTATACTTGCGTGTACACCAATGCTAGGAGTCTAGTAAATAAATTTGATGAATTTGAGGTATTGCTCAAAACATCAAAGGCAGATATTGTTGGGATTTCAGAGACGTAGTGTCACACAGATATAAGGAATGCAGAACTGGAATTTGGGGAGTACAATGTCTACAGAAAGGATAGACAGGATAGGAAGGGAGGAGGGGTTATGCTATTAGTTAAGAAACACATAAAATCAAAGGAAGTGAAGCCAGTCGACATCGCTGGACAGTGCAGTGTCGAGTCAGTTTGGTGTGACATAAGCATTGGGAGATCAAAATTGAGGGTAGGAGTGTGCTATAGGCCTAATGACTCTGATGAGTATAATAAGAAACTGTACAGAGAAATAGAGTGGGCCAGTAAATCAGAGAGTCTTATTATGGGGGATTTTAATTTCCCAGATATTGACTGGAATTTGGGGGCTGGTCACTCACACACTAGCAAGGCTTTTGTGGATTTATTGGATGATTGTTTTCTACATCAGCATGTTCGGGAGGCAACTAGAGGGAGTAATACTCTTGATTTGATTATCAGTAGTGATTCTTCATGCATTAAGAATCTGCAGATAAATGAACCACTAGGTGGCAGTGATCACAGTGTACTGAAGTGGGATTTACTCAAAGAGGTAACTACCATTAGGGGTAAAGGGAAGGGGTATTGCTTTCGTAAAGTAGACTACGGTGGACTGAGACAGTATTCAAATTCTATACTGATGATGTTACCAACAGCAAATTCAAAATAGGAAGCATTCAAAGAACTTATCTTGGAAGCTACTAGGCTTTACATACCAACTAAGAAATATTGTTCAAGGTTTAAGCCTAAATGGATGTCAGATGAACTAATGAGGCATATGGCAGAGAAGAAAAATGCATGGGATACATACAAATTAACACGTGACACAGAAGCCTATGATAGATACAAGTTGATCTGTAACCAAGTTACAAAGAAGGTTAGGCAGGCGAAGGCAGATTACGAGAAATCCTTGGCAAAGGATGCGAAGAAAAACAGCAAAGAGTTCTTTACTTATTTAAACGCTAGAAGGAAGGGGATGAATCAGATTGGTCCACTTGATATCGATGGGTCAACTGTTGATGATCCTGCTCAGGTAGCTAACAAACTAAATGAATATTTTGCATCGACATTCACACATGAGGAGTTATTCAGCGAGGGGAATGCCAGAGGTGTATTCAACTCTGGCAGTAAGCTAGAGAATCTTGTAATAACTGAGAGTAAAGTGGAGGAGAAATTGTTGAAGATAAACACAAGAAAGGCACCTGGGGTGGATGGAATCTATCCAGTTATATTAAAGGAGGCAGCAATGGAAGTAAGCAAACCCTTAGCCATAATTATGAGAGCTTCCTTGGACTCAGGGGAGGTACCCATGGACTTGAGATGTGCAAATGTGACCCCAATTCACAAAGGAGGATCAAAGGCTGACACAAGTAATTATAGACCTGTGAGCTTAACTTCTGTTCCAGGAAAATTAATGGAGGCACTGGTTAAAGAAGCACTGCAGGATCATTTAGACAAGACTTCAGTTATAGCTCAGACACAGCATGGTTTTGTTAAGGGGAAGACCAATTTGATTGGTCAGGCAAGACCAATCAAATTGGTCTTGCCTGACCAATTTGATTGGATACTATGATGCAGTCACAAAAGAACTGGATGCAGGGAATAACTTTGATATTATATACTTGGATCTTAGAAAGGCTTTTGATACTGTTGCACATGGAAGACTGTTGCACAAATTGGAGCAGTGTGGCATTGGAGGCAAATTGCTGCTATGGATAAAGGGGTAGTTGAGGGGGAGAAGACAGAGAGTGGTAATCAATGGACACTGCTCATCGTGGACTAATGTTATTAGTAGAGTCCATCAGGGTTCAGTATTGGGTCCTTTATTGTTTTCTGTATTTATAAATGATATTGATGATGGTATATCAAGCTTAATGTCCAAGTTTGCAGACGATACAAAGGTTGGCAGGGTTGTCAAGGACACTACTGACACTATGCTGCTGCAACAGGATCTGGAAAGGTTGAGCAGATGGGCAGAGAGGTGGCAAATGAAGTTTAACATTGACAAATGTAAAGTACTACATATGGGAAACAGCAATCCCAGAGCAACGTATCAACTCTGTGGTACTACACTGACAGTGGTAGAGAATGAAAGGGACCTGGGGGTGGTTATGCAGGCAGATATGAAGTTCTCTGAGCAGTCCAGACGGGCTGCAAGAGTAGCTCATGGTGTATTGTCAATGATATATAGGAATTATTTTAGCAGGGATAAGGAGGTGATTATTCCCTTGTATAAGGCAATGGTCAGGCCACATCTAGAGTACTGTATACACACCTGGAGACCTCATTTCAAGAAGGATGTAGAGCTGCTGGAACGAGTACAGGGAAGGGCAACAAGATTAGTGAATGGAACAAAGGGGTGCTCTTATGAAGAAAGGCTTAAGTTTTACGAATTACAGTGTCTGGAGACTAGGCAGCAGCGAGGTGATCTGATAGAGGTGTACAAAGCCTTGAATGGTTTGAGCATGCTCAATGCTGATGGGATTCTTCCTCTTGCTCAGAATAATCACCTGAGAGGGCATAAATTCAAATTGAGGAAAGACAGATGTAGGATAGATGTGCGGAAATTTGCCTTTAGCCAGCAGGTGGTTGGTAAGTGGAACAGACTTCCATCCCTTGTCGTGGAAGTTGATAGCCTAAATAAGTTTAAGGCTCGGCTGGACAGGTATTTTGAACGAACAGAGGGGTGAAGTGGAAGTGGTTATTTTTTATTTATTTATTTTACTTTAATTTTTTTGGCTGATGCTGCATAAGCTTGCTTTCTTGCATCAAATGCCTCTACTAATGCTAATGCATCAGGCAACACAGCAGCAATCCCCAAGGCAGAATGTGCCAGTTGCACAGGAGGTAGTTATGGTCAGTAACTCTATTGTCAGGGAAATGAGAAATATATTGTGCAAAAAGAATAGGTGGAATAGGACCAGAGTATGTCTGCCAGGAGCAAAAGTAGTTGATACTGGTCGAGCAAATATATTTTAAGGACACGAAAGGTGATACTGTTATACACGTGGGCACAATTGATATTAACAGTAGGAGACCTGAGAACTTAATAAGTACAGGATAATGTTGGGGGGGAAAGTCATGAGTTAGGATTAAATTTGAAAGTGCCTGCAATCCTTCCCATGATAGGAGGGAATATATGCTGAGAGCCTTGTCAATCAATTCAGCCATGGAGAGACTGTAAAAGACTCATTGGGTAGAATTTTTCTCAGTGTGGTCTGAACTTGGTAACAGGAGAGAATGTTTTACAAGGATAGGATACACTTAAATAGAAGATGTGCAAGAATATCTGCTGATGATATTAGGTGGGTTGGAATACTGATAGCTTGGGTGGATACACAGACTAATAGATAAAGTAGAGCTGCATACAGAGGTAAAATTGATTCTTGACCTGCTTCTATTAGAACATGCTAAGCAAGGTGTTGGGCATTTCAAGTTCTGTTGAGAGTCATCATGGAACAAGTAACATGGTCTGCATTAGGGAAACTTAGAATAAGAATAGACGCATGTGTACTTGCATTTGCACTAATGTTAGGAGCACAGTAAATAAACTAGATGAATTTGAAGTACTGATTAAGTCATCAAATGTGGAGATTGTGGGGATATCGGAGGCATTGTGTCACTCAGACATAAGGGATGCAAAATTTGAATAAGGGAAATACATTTTGTACAGAAATGACAGACAGAAAATGGGGCCAGTCTTAGTTAAGAAACATTAAATCTAAGGCAGTATATTCAGCCAACATGGGTGGCCAGATTCAGTTTAGTGTGACATGAACGCTGAGAACTCAAATATGAGGGAGTGTGTTATAGGCCTAATGACTGTTTTTGAGTATACAAAACAGCTAATGTTTTGTATACTCAAAAACTGGCCCTCTCTATTCTACAGAGAATAGAGAGGGCCAGTAAATCAGAATGTCTTATCATCAGAAATTTAACTGCCTAGGTATTGACTGGAACTTGTGGTTGGTCACTAAATACAACAGCAAGATTTTGTGGAGTTACTCAATGGCTGTTTTCTAGCTTGATAGAGAAACAACAAGCAGAAGCAATACAAAGGGGATCAAAGGGTAACATGAGTAATTACAGACCTGTTAGTATTACTTCTGTTTCAGGGAAATTAATTTAATGGAGGCACCGGTTAAGGAAGTAATGCAGAATCATTAGACTATAACTGCAGTCATCTAGACAAGACTATAACTGCAGTCATCTAGACAAGAACTATAACTGCAGTCATCTAGACAAGACTGCAGTTATAGTTCAGACCCAGCATGGGTTTGTTAAGGGGAAGTCTTGTCTGACTAATCTGATTAGATACTATGTGGTCACAAAGGAACTGCATGCAAAAAATAATTTGATATCATATACTTGGATTTTAGGAAAGCTTCTGATACTGTGGCACATGGAAGACTACTGTAAAAACTGGAGCGGTGTCACATTGGAGGCAAATTGCTGCTATGAATAAAGAGATGGTTGAGTGGGAAAAAACAGAGCAGTAATCAATGGATACTGCTCTTCATAGACTAATGTTATTAGTGGAGTCCACCGGGGTTGGGCCCATTGTTGTTTTCTGAATTTATCAATGATATTGATGAAGGTATATCAGGGTTAATGTCTAAGTTTGCAGACAATATGAAGGTTAGCAGGGTTGTTAATGACATTAATGATAGTACACTACTGGAAGTGGATCTGGAAAAGATGAGCAGATGGGCTGAGAGGTGGCAACTGAAGTTTTAACATTGACAAATGTAAAGTACTTCATATGGGTAGCATAACCCCAAGTAACGTATCAACTGGGTGGTACTACACTCAGGATAGTGGAGAATGAAAAGGAGAATGAAACAGGGGGGGGGAGTGTAATTGTGCAGTCAGTTATGAAGTTTTCTGTGCAGTGCAGACAGGCTGCAACAGTAGCTCATGGTGTCTTGTCAATGATATACAGGAATTTTGCTAGCAGGGATAAGGGGGTGATTATCCCCTTATATAAGATAATGATCAAGTCACACCTTGAGTACTGTATACAAGTATGGAGGCCTCATTTTAGGAAAGCTGGAATGAGTACAGTGAAGGGCAATGAGATTGGTGAGTGGAACAAAGGGTTGCTGTTACCAAGAAATGCTTAAGTTCTGCAAATTGCAGCTTCTGGAGACTAGGCACCTACGAGGTGATCTAATTGAGGTGTTGAATGATAAGAGAAAGCTCAATGCTGATGGGATTCTTCCTCTTGCTCAGATTACTCACCTGAGGGGACATAAATTCAAATTGCAGAAAGACAATTGTAGAATAGATGTTCGGAAATTTGCCTTGAGCCAGCAGGTGGTTGATAGTTGGAACAAACTTCCATCTGTTGTAGTGGAAGTCAACAACTTAAATAAGTTCAAGGCACAACTAGACAAACATTGGAGCAGTGTGACATTGGAGGCAAATTGCTGCTATGGATAAAGGGGTGGTTGAGGGGGAGAAGACAGAGAGTGGTAATCAATGGACACTGCTCATCGTGGACTGATGTTATTAGTGGAGTCCCTCAGGGCTCAGTGTTGGGTCCATTATTGTTTTCTGTATTTATAAATGATATTGATGATGGTATATCGGGATTAATGTCCAAGTTTGCAGACGATACAAAGGTTGGCAGGGTTGTCAAGGACACTACTGACACTATGCTGCTGCAACAGGATCTGGAAAGGTTGAGCAGATGGGCTGAGAGGTGGCAAATGAAGTTTAACATTGACAAATGTAAAGTACTACACATGGGAAACAGCAACCCCAGAGCAACGTATCAACTCTGTGGTACAACACTGACAGTGGTAGAGAATGAAAGGGACTTGGGGGTGGTTGGTTGTGCAGGCAGATATGAAGTTCTCTGAGCAGTGCAGACGGGCTGCAAGAGTAGCTCATGGAGTATTGTCAATGATATACAGGAATTTTTCCAGCAGGGATAAGGAGGTGATTATTCCATTGTATAAGGCGATGGTCAGGCCACACCTAGAGTACTGTATACAGGTCTGGAGGCCTCATTTCAAGAAGGATGTAGAGCTGCTGGAACGAGTACAGAGAAGGGCAACAAGATTAGTGAATGGAACAAAGGGGTGCTCTTACGAAGAAAGGCTTAAGTTTTGCAAATTACAGTGGTCTGGAGACTAGGCACCAGCGAGGTGATCTGATAGAGGTGTATAAAGCCTTGAATGGTTTAAGCATGCTCAATACTGATGGGATTCTTCCTCTAGCTCAGAATAATCACCTGAGAGGGCATAAATTCAAATTGAGGAAAGACAGATGTAGGATAGATGTGCGGAAATTTGCCTTTAGCCAGCGGGTGGTTGGTTGGTGGAACAGACTTCCATCCCTTGTGGTGGAGGTTGATAGCCTAAATAAGTTTAAGGCTCAGCTGGACAGGTATTTTGAACGAACAGAGGGGTGAAGTGGAAGTGGGTTTTTTTTTTTTTTTTTTTTTTTGGCTGATGCTGCATAAGCTTGCTTTCTTGCATCAAATGCCTCTACTAATGCTAATGCTAATGCTAACATTTGGAGTGAATAGATGGGTAAAATGGGAAAGGGTTTTTTTTTTTTTTTTTTTGGCTGATGATATATAAGCTTGCTTTCTTGCATCATATGGCCTCTACTAATGCGAATGCTCTTGATCTGATAATTCTTCATGCATTAATAATCTTTAGGTAAAAGATCCTCTGAGTGGTAGGATCACAAACAGTTTTTAAATTCTATAGTGGGACCATCTGATGACGTTACTAACAGCAAATTCAAAATGGAAAGCATTCAGAGAATGCTACTAGGGTTTTCATTCCAACTAAGAAATACCATTCCTAGCTTAGACCTAGATGGATGTCAGAAGAACTGATGAGACTTGTGGCAGAGAAAAAAATGCATGGAATGCATATAAATTATCAGGTGATAAGCCAATGGCAGTTATAAACTAGTCTGCAGTCAAGTCACAAAGGAGGTTAGGCAAGCCTAGGCAGATTATGAGAAGTCGCAAGCAAAAAATGCCAAAAAAAGCAGCAAAGGCTTCTTTACTTGTAATAGCTGTTTTTAAGGAAGGGGTTGAATCACAATGGTCCACTTGATATAGACAGTTTAACTGTTGATGATCCTGCTTAGGTTGCTGACAAACTGAATAGGTATTTTAAATCTACATTCACACATGAAGAATTCTTTAGAGAGATGCCAGAAGTTCAAAACATAACAGGGAGCTAAATAATTTTGTAAAAAATGAGAGGAAAGTGTAATAAAAAACTATTGAAGCTTAACATAAAAAAGGCATGTGGGGTAAATGAGATCTCTCCAATTATATTAAGGGAGACAGTAAAGGAGGTAAGCAAATACTTAGCCATAATCATGAGAGCATCCTTGGATTCAAGGGAGAATGCTATTAACTGGAGATATGAAAATGTATCCCCAATTCACAAAGGAAGATCAAAAGCTGATATGAGTAATTACATGCCTGTTAGCTTAACAGGCTTAACTGTTCCAGTAAAAATAATGGAGTCTCAGTTAAAGAAGTAATGCAGAACTATCTAGACTGGAAGTCAATTATATTGCAGTCACAGCATGGATTTGTTAAGGGGAAATCTTGTCTGACTAATCTAATTCGATACTATAACACACTAACAAAGGAACTGGATCCAAAAAATAATTTAGATATCATGTACTTGCATTTCAGGAAATGCTTTTGATATTTCTGCACATAAAAGACTGCTGTATAAATTGGAGCAGAGTTACATTAAGAGCAAATTACTTCTTTGGATAGATAAAGGAATGGTTGAGTGAGAGAACACATTGAGAGTAGTTATTAATGGATACTGCTCTTCATGGATTAATGTTATTAATGGAATCTCTCAGGGTTCAGTGCTGGGCACATTGTTGTTTTCTTTATTTATTCATAATACTGATAAAGGTATATTAGGCTTAATCTCTTAAGTTTGCAGATGATACAAAGGTTGGCAGGGTAGTTAATGACAGTAATCGGGGTACACTCCTGCAACAAAATCTACCAGAACTAGGCATTTGAGCTGAGAAATGGCAGTCGAAGTTTCACAATGACAAATGCAGGGTACTGCATATGGATGGCAGTAATACAGATTAATGTATCAACTGTGTACATTAATCTGGGATTTTTCAACAAGGTCTTTTTCATTTTCCACTCAGGATAGTGGAAACTGAAAAAAAGACCTGGGGTAACTGCAGAGTCAGATATAAAATTCTCTAAGCAATATAGACAGGCTGCCAGGACAGCTCATGGGGTTTGGTCAATGACATACAGGAACTTTGCTAGCAGGAATAAGGAAGTGATTATTCCATTGTACACAGCAATGGTTAGGTCCCATCTTGAGTACTGCATATACATCTGGAGGTCTCATTTTGGGAAATATTTCTGTATTTATCAATGATATTGATGAAGGTATATCAGGGTTAATGTCTAAGTTTGCAGATAATATGAAGATTAGCAGGGTTGTTAATGACATGAATTTCCCTTCTTTGCACCTGCTCAAACAGGTGCAAAGAAGGGAAACAAGATTGGTGAAGGGAACAAAAGGATGATATTACCAAGAAAGGCTTCAATTAAGCAAATCACAGTGACTGGAGCCCGGGCACCTACAAGGTGATATGATCAAGGTGTTTAAGTCTTGTAATGGATTATGCAAGCTCAATGCTGATGGTATCCTTCCTCTTATTCAGACTACACATACGAGGGAACAAATTCAAACTGAGGAAGGATGGTTGCAAGATAGACATGCAAAGGTTTGACTTCAGCCAACAGGTGGTTGATTAAATGTTCGAACAAACTTCCATCTGTTGTTGTGAAATTGGGTAGTTTGAATAAATTCATAAATTCAAGAAAGAGATAGACAAATTATTGGAAGGAATAGACAAGTGATGTGGCAGTTTTTTTTTTTTTTTGGCTTATGCTTTATAAGCTTGCTTTCTTGCATCATATGCCACTACTACTAATAATAAACACTCTTAGTTATCCATTCTTAGTTCACTTTGTTGCTGTCTGCGAATGCAACATCTACTGGTAAGTCACTAATACAGAAATAATTACAAAAGCCAGCAACCAGAATGACTACGTGCCTTAGTTGGCTAATTTAACAGATATGTTCCCATCCCTCTTACTATTAAATGCCTTTGATCAACATGATGCTTGCTGTAATCTCTTGGTGCAACTCAACAAATATAAAATATAAATGTGTGGATATCCTCTGAGGGTGTTTCATTTGTGCCCTAAAAACATGGAATGATAATCAATTGTATATGAAAACTTTGTGTTTTTTTGGAAAATTTTATATGATGTGTTTTTTTAAGTTCCTTTAAAATAACAATCATGAAAATGAGAATCACATAGTCTATCATTATTATATATTAGGGGAAAAAATCCCAATTTTGCATAATACCATACTTACTAATTGCTTTGCTGTTAACCATCAATCAGATCTTAAAAAAATGGCAAAACTAAGGGATGTTATTTAAATTTAAAAATAAAGAAATAAGGTATGTAGGAATGACTAATGTGGTATGACATGTTTAAATAATTGCAATTTTGGGGTAAAGGGTGGTTGAACACCCAACTCAACAATATCAGTGATTGCATCCATTGAAGTTACATCTGCAAAGCTAAACTGGATTAATTATTTCATTGTTAATTAATATTAATAATCGTGATCTATGTCAGATCATATGAGTCCTGTTAATATTAATTAATATAATCAGTTATGGATTAATATGTCATTTTGTTATTAAGTAGTTTTATTACATTTTATTAATTACTATTTTATTTTCAGTTTGTATTGTTTATGATTCACATTATGTGAATGAATTGGTACAATTGTATGTACCTGTTGAATACTAAAAACACTTTTCTGTGAAAACATGCAGTTGTACAATTCACAAGTACTTTTTTTTTTTTTTTTTGCAAGTATACAAAAATATTATTATTATTAGCCATACGACGCAAGGAAGCCTGAGGCTTTTGCTGCACCAACCAAAAAAAAAAAAAAAATTCTGAGTTATCTCTGAGAGAGACAGACAGAAATAGAAGGGAATCACCAAGAAAGAGAAGAATGGTGATATCCAGCTCAGGACCCTGGGTGTGCCAAGCCCATATTCACAAGATGTGAGACCATACATGTTTAAAGGTCTAAATAAATAAAGTACTGAATATAAAAAATTTGAAAAGGAATTTATTAACAGATCTTTATATATTATTAAAAAAAAAACACAAACAAAAATGGGTTTAAAACCCCAAAGGTAATGTAATCACAAACACTCCCAGCTAGCTATTATAATTGTTCTGATAAATAAATTTTCTGTTTATACTCAGGGATGACCACGCAAAGTCAGAGCAGTTCATGAGATAGTAAAAATACAAGAACAGTGCCATATTTAGTATAAATAAGGAGAGTTCATGACTAACTTTCCTTTTATAGTCAGGGAAAATTAACAATATTAGTCTTTTCATAGTTTGATATATTGGAATAAGATCCTGAACATGCAGGATTTTATTCTAATATAAACCACAGTCACTCAAGTGCAAGAATTCATAACTGATTTCCCTAAATCCTTACCTTCCTCAAAATTTCATTATTATTTCAACTTTTACAAGAATATTTTTTTCTTGTAGGTTAATAATTTTTTTGTGAATTTTATAGTTTCTATCAGGGAATTAATATTGTCTGCATCTCAATTTAAAAATATAAAAAATTCTCCAAGGAAAGTTTCCCAACGTTAGAGGTTCTTTCTTTGGTCCTAAACTGGTGCCCACTTTAAGAGCTAATTAGAATTAACATGAGTGTCCCCTTGGTATCTACTACTCTGTGAGGACTATAGTGGAGTATGAAATGAATAATGTAATAAGATACACTTATACCATGTGAATAGTTCATTTGTTTATTAAGTACATGTAACCTAATTACACAAAATTTGATAGTCACCACAATTATCACAGTGAATATAATCCTGCAGCACTTTCCACACTCAGTGGGGATGGAAAATTCCAGAGTTCAAATCCTGTCAATAACTGAAAAATTTTTTATGGGCTTTTTCACAATGTGGCTCAGTTGGTCAGTCGTGGGCAAGAGTTATGTGGTTTCCCCTCTTGGAAACTTGGGTTTTTTTGCTCAGCAATCAGATAAATTGACACAGAATGCAAACAAGTTACAGACACAACATATTATCACCTCACAACCTTAATTGCTTCACTTTAACACACCATTTTGACGTTTTGGAAATCCTTGCTGGGTCCTATTATCATACTGTGTGTTTGTATAGGATCCAGCAAGGATTTCCAAAACATCACCTCTGTATCAAATTTAGCATAATTGGGTCTCAAGCACTTAAACTAACTTTGAACTATCCATGTATTTAAGAGTGTTTCGTTTGATCTTTTAATCTATGAATAATCACCATGTATCTTCAATCCCAAATTACATTATGAAACTAAATTTTTACGCTTTCAACACTAATAACCATTTCTATGTATTTATTTACATGTTTTTGCTAACATTTATAAATATAATGCAATGTTAAACCTTAAATTTTACATTTTTTTATATAGCTGCTGGTGGGGATATCCATTTAGTCCTTATTTCTGGATACTAGAAGGACCCCGAATGTTTATTATACTGGTAAGTGCTTTGTATTAATAACTTCAATTATTTTTTAAAAGTCAAATGCATGTGATGTGTGTACATCAAGTGTTCAGCATATATTGTAGTCAACCAGAAGAGCTTTATAAGGTTTTAGCCTCAGTGGCTATATTAGCCAGCCTCAAAATGTTTCTCCTGGATTTATTCTCACTTTTTCTTCTCTTTAACATGCAATTAGGCAAGAGAACAAACTATTCACACATATTCTACATCCTTCTCGGTTAATCGGGATTTAAAATAGCAGTAGTGCTGCCTACTCTACATATAAAGTAGGGCATAAGATAGAAAATAAATAAATTCTTTGCTGACTGTTTGAATAAAAACACCCGAAGAGAACAATAATCCCACTGTGAAGTGCCTTATGAAGACACGGGCTGGTAGGGCCCTTGCCCGGGGCGACAAATTTTACAAATCATAAAAAAATATATATATATATATATATATATATATATATATATATATATATTTCCTTAGTAAAGGGGTGCCGAAAAATCTTTCTGCTCGGGCTGCAAAAATACCTTGGTCCGGAGCTGTCAGTTATGTACTATGTTACGAGGAGTATCGGCACACTAAGGAATTAGCACACAAACGTAAATATTGCTGCAGGGGGATGCAGGAAACTGCGTGGTTTATACCACTGTATAGGAAGATTTTATCTATTACGTATCACATGTAGTATTTATGCAGTATACTTCGTGGGGTTTTTTTTCCACCATTGTATACATTTGATTTTTAAATAAATAAATAATTTGTTTTTTCATAATTTCATTTTGAAATCTTCAAAAATACCGCGTACTGCATGTTACTGTTCTAGCGTACAGTTTTTAAAGCTGACACTTTAGCCTCGCTTTCAGTTATTCGAATGATATACTGTAATTCTATTGTATCATTTCGAATTATATAATCGAATGATTTTCCATAATCAAATAAATCATTCGAATGTTAATCTAATGAGTATAATCGAATTAATCAAATGATTTGCTATAATCGATTATGACTTCGCCATTATGAGAAACGGCCCTTAATATTTTGCGCCCATTCAGTATTTCTGGAACGGCAAGAAATAGTTTAAAACTGTACACTTTACAATATCATTTATTTTGAATATAACTTTGAATAACAATTTTTAACTGCGCATATATATATATTATGAAAGCAATTTTTGTGGAGCGTGCCATGTCAATAAAGCCTTTAATCGGTTTCCCATGTTAAATCTATGGGAAGGGGGAGTTATAAAGGGGAAACTAGAATCGACTAACTTCAACGGCTCCTGAACACAAAGCCTCTTACTCGCTCAAATAACGGCATTATTGCTAGTTAGTTAAGAACTATCATAACAGAACGACATGCCAGTTAACTCAGTGATCGTGCTATATGTAATTTAGTTTGATATGAAAGAGAATGTGTTACTTACCAAACGTTGTTCTGCACAATTGCTCCGTTTAGTTAATTTAGTGGCCGTATCGCCTCACTTGACACACAACACACACACCTAGCAAAAAGATGGAAAACATATCACTTTTTTTTTTTCGATCATTCACAAGTACTTCAGTATATAAGTTATTATAAGCACTTTGTGCTTTGACTCAACTATACAATTAGCACCATTCCCCTCTACTACTTGCAAGAGATGCTATTCACAAAAAAATTCAGTTACGTGAATGATAAAATTATTAATGAGATTAGTCAATTCTGATTTTTTTTTTCTCTCCTCTCGTACATAGTTACTGACGAATATTTGTTTAAACCGTATTTTCTTCTTACTAGTTAAATGAAACTACATACCTTTATAAATTTTTCAATTCGCAAACTGTAATACATGTACTCAGTAATATATTACACCTGCCAACTACGAGTATAACCAAAGTGGCATTAACTTCTCGAAAATTTTATTTTATTTTATCATTTAATATTATTTATTTATTTTTTGTCTCTTAAATTTCTCCGCGGAAATTCCATTTTGTAGTATTTACTTCTGAATTTAGAAACACATTACAAGACATAAAAACATACTTACCTAAATATGAAGTTATTGCAGTACGCCAGCAGTAACCAAAAATAGCTTTCATAACTTAAATAGCAACCACAAAAAACAAAACCATAAGAATTAATGACACACTTTGCTAAACTTCATTTTTTGCTTTATACAGCCGTAATTAATTATGCAATGTAGGCTTCTCTGGCGTAGGAGAAAGCAAAAGACTAAATTTTAAAAAAATTTGGGCTGTATTGTAAACAACAGAAAAAAGACTAGCGCCGCTGTCTTTTTTCTGTAAAATAAAATAAAATAAAAAAATAGGGACAAAATAAATATTTAATATGGATATATTATGGATATAATACTGTATATGGATATTAGTGTGAAGTATACCATTTCTCCATATTTAATTTAATCAAGTATTCATTAAAAAAATACACAAACACACACACACACACACACACACTCTTGGAAAAATACATTGCTAAGAATGGTCTGAATTAGAAGGCAGTAATATCGATACATAATATACGAAAGATCCTTTTAAATTACAATATTCGTACTCTATTCACAAATATCAACATGAGTTTATGCCACTTTCTGCTGATTCCGAAAAGGAATGTTTATCAATCAAGATCAATTAGCTAGATAAAAAAACAGTATAAATCCGTTTTTCTAGTACCAGCACAGCAAGGAGTTGTGCTATTTCTAGAAAAGACAATCAACCGGTTGTATATTGAGATGGCTGCTGGTTAGAGTCCAACACTCAGCAAAAATAAACAAATAAATAATTAAATAAAAATAAACGCAGTCTCTGCTTCTTCACTTGGAAAACACTCATAACATCACAACTTGGCAGGGAAAACCTGATACAGTATTTAGACGATAGCGAGTCTACCTTTTGATGTTCAAAAGGGATTTCTGACTGGTTAATCCAACGAGAGTGGGTGGATTAGGGATTATTATTATTATTATTATTATTATTATTATTATTAGCCACATGGTACAAGGAAGCCTGAGGCTTATGCTGCACCAGCCAAAAAAAAAAAAAAAAAAAAAAATTCCCGAGTTACCCTGAGAGAGAGAGAGAGAGAGAGAGAGAAGTAGAAAGGAATCACCAAGAAAGAGAAGAATGATGATATCCAGCTCAGGACCCTGGGTTTGCCAAGCCCATACTCACCAGATGTGAGCCCCCGGGGATACAGTATCCCAGCTCACAATTTTTCATGGGGCCGACCCAGACCTTAATATTACGTTCCTAAATACTGCAATTGAATTCATTTTAATAATTGTCAAAAAATTCTACGAATTTAAAATAATAAAAATGTGTTTTTTTATTTTATTAATTTTTTTATCATATTGATTTATTATATGTTAGAATTGACTTTTTAATTACTTAATGATTAGTTTTTTACCCATACATCTCATGTGGAAACACAAGCATACACAAACATATGGGGCCTGCCATGCACTTTGCAATGGGGGCTCCGTTATACGTACAAATAGAAGTGGGGACTGTAAATGGGCTTTTCACCGGGGAACGCGTTAGCTCTTGACCCCTGCTTGCCTTCATTTTTATCAACGTCCAAAAATTTAGGACAGCAGTACTACTTCTTCTTGGTATAAGATCTTGTACAACTTCTTGGTATAAGATCTGGTCATTTAGTGTATTACCATAAGGTGAGTTTAAGATTAAACCAACTAATCAACGAACAAAACAATCCTTGCAGTAGCGCTTCACATTTGAGATATTTCTATTGAAGCTCAGAGTTCATTCTCTTAATTAAAGACGGATGGACTATATGCTAATTCTTGTCCTTATGTTCTAAAGTGCTCTAGAGAAGTTGACAAAAAATAATTCGTTGCGATTTCCTGAGTGTCAAGATGCTAAAGCAGGATTTAATATATGTATGTACACTGAAAGAACAGAATTCATGGGACACCTGATTCCTGAGCAACGCGACGCTGTCACCTCCTCTCGCTAGTGGACGAACCTACCGTTTGGCAGGTATATAGGTACACTGCATTTACTTAGACGGTAATTCAATGTCAATATGGATAAACGTCGTGAGTTAACCTACTTTGAAAGAAGGATGATAGTGGGTGCCCGACGCATGGGTAACTCTATCGCGGAGGTGGAACAGAAATTGCACTGTCCCGTTCGACAATATCAAGAGTGTCTCGGGAATAATATCTTATCGTGGACAGCGCTGTGAGTGCTGGATGAATGTGACCATCGATGTCTGTCTCGCATTGTTTTAGCCAACCGGAGAGCGACAGTGGCACAAATACCGCCAATTTCAACGAGGGAGGTGCCAGAAACGTATCCACCAAGCCCATCAGGCGATCATTAGCCGCAGTAGGTTATGGGAGCCGCCGACCACCAGAGTTCCATTGCTAACACCACGACACAGGACTCTACGCCTCAACTGGGCGAAAGAACATCGTCACTGGACCTTGGATGATTGGAGACAGGTCTCCGGGTCCGATGAGTTCCGTTTCCAGTTATTTCGAGCGGACGGGAGGGTGCGTATCTGGTGGAAACCGCACGAAGCTGTGCACCCATCATATCAATAAGGAACTGTTCAGGCAGATGGACGGTCGGTAATGGTCTGGGGCGTGTTCAACTGGCACACGTTGGGGCCTCTAGTACAACTAGACGCATCTCTGAACAGTCCAGGTTATGTGTCCATCCTTGCAGACCATCTGCATCCCTTCATGGTCATCGTGCACCCATAGGACAATGCACTCTTCTTGCAGACAATGCATCTCCCCACAGGGCCGTGGTGACTAGAACATGGTTCTAAGAGAATTCTGCTGATTTTACCACCATGGGTTGGACTCCCTGTGGAGCATCTTTGGGATGCTGTGGAAAGGTCCGTTCGAGTTTTAGATCCTCCACCCAAGAATGCAGCGGAATTATGGACAGCGGTGCAGCAAACATGGATGGAAATACCTGTGGAACACTTTCGTGAACTAGTGGACTCAAAGCCTCGCCGTACGACTTCCCTTATCCGGCTGAAAGGTGGACTTACTCGTTACTAAGTAGGTAGGCCTGACGTAGCCCAGTGGTCAGGAGCGAGAGTGCATAGCACGCGTTCCTTGAGTTGACCGGGGTTCAAGCCCGTGACTACTAAATACGATAAATATTTGTGTTGACGATTTATTGTAAACTCTACTGACTTGGTTGTCGTGCCGGAGTATAAACAGAAAATTTATTATTTATTTATTTTTATCCCATGGTTTCTGTCCACTCAGTTTATTAAATCAATAACAATTTCATTTCTGCTGCCGATGCATGTGTCCACGATTCGTCTGTAAGCAAATTAGCTGGAATCGTGGAATCGACAAGGATTTTTGTTCTTAATTTATTTATTATAAATATTTTTAATTTTCTGTCATCCGCAGTGACCTACTAGGTATTGCAAAGTGAGTCACTAAATTTCATTTTTTTTAATTTTATTTCGTATGATGTGATCAATACACGAAGGAACCAGTTTATTCTTGCTTCCTTCGTGTATCGTGGCCGGGATATCCAACCAACCGGTTGGTTCGGCACCATCGTGATATCCAGCCCGAGGCGGGAATCGAACCCGCGACCTTTGGGTTGCTAGGCAGGCACTTTACCTACCCGGCTAGCCCGGTCGGCACTAAATTTCATTGTTAGTGCATGTCTTTCCAAACAGTTCACTTGACGTTGGCTTGCAATATTTTGTTTGCATTGGCCAGTAGAATGATTCATCGCGAATACTTTACGGTGCTGGGCAAGGACTGCTTTAACAGACTAAAATCCCTGATGCACAGAGGCGGATTTAACGGCGGGCGCACCGGGCGCGCACCCTGGGCCCCGACTTCTGAAGGGCCTACGCAAAAACCCAACTTAATACGCAAAACCCCAACAAATTAGTTGAACTAATATGTTCAACTATAATATGTTCAATTATTGTGATTATTATTATGCTATTATTAATTATATTATACATATATTATATTCAAATTTTATTGGAAATAAAACATTAATAGTACATAATATTTTTTATTTATTTAAAAAAATGGTTAACATGTATTTTTATTTTCCCTGTCTCTCTCTTTTTTTTTAAGGGGCCCAATTTTCTTCTGCGCCAGGGGCCTCAACCGATCTTAATCCGCTACTGCTAACGCAGTAAAAGCAATATGCAATGTTTATGAAGTAGATACTTCGAATAGCTGCGTATAAATGTCTGTGGTAGTTTTCAAAATGCGGGTGTGGAAACATTGATCTTGTCAGTTCACGTCGTTCTGGTCGATCTATTAAGAGCAACAATAGTGACCTATGGTCACTATTGTTGTTGGACCTGTTGGAAGAGCATCTCAGGATTATAGTTCAAAAAAATTGTCCAATGATTCGATTTAACGTATACGACTGTTTTTACTCGCCTCAGTAAGCATGGATATATCTTACATTAGGTATATGGGATCCATATGAACTTATAGACTACAGCATACAACGAATATCCAATTTGTCGCCTTCTCAGGCCAAGACAAGCTCGTGTGTTATCGGGAACGAATCGTCACTGGAGATGAGAAGCGGGTGCCATATGTGAACGTTCATCGCAAAAGGCAGTGGTTATATTTCAAGAAAACCGCTATACCTACTCTGAAAGAGGTACAATATTTGCATATGACGGAATATGAAAATCATAATTTATTTTGAAAAATGATAGCTCCATTTTGGAACGACAACGTCAAAAATGAAGCATATAAGGTAAGCTTTAATTTCAAAACGACCTACCTTGGTCGAATTTAAATTAAAAACGACCAAGTTAAACTTGTTGAGTAAAAAAGGGATAATGCTTTTGCATAATATTTTCAAACTTCATAATGCTAGAACAACGTAAGAAGAAATAGTAATTCCATACGTAGAAAGTTATATCTCATTATTCACTATATTCAATTATACATTGCACCATGTGATTATCAATTATTTAGATTTCTTCAGCACTTTTTGTATGGAGAGAGCTATAGTAATTTCAGTGCCGTCAAGATTGATTTATAATTATTTTTTGCTTCAAAACCTGTCGAACTTTACCGTTTCACAGATTTTGGAGCAAATTTTAGGATATCCAAAATTTTGTTTGAATGGATCGACTGAATAAGTAAATTTTCTGTTTATACTCCGGACGACCAAACGGTCAGAGGAATTCACAAGATAGACAGAATACAATAAACAGCACCGTATTTAGCAGTCACGGGCTTGAACTCCGGTAACTCAAGGCACGTGTACTTACGCACCCGAGCGCTTGACTACTCTGCTACGGCTGGTAGAGAATATCGAAAACTATATCTTGTGTAACATCATAATCAGGCCTTTGTTCTTTTTAATAAAAGTACAGTGTGTTGAAAAAAAAATTTCCTTCTCAACTCAATGTTAGCATTAATGAGAAATATACTGAACCAGAATTTTTCTTCTCTTCTGGATTTGAAAAAGATACAGAGAGAAATTATTTGCAATAGGTTATTAAACTTAAGAAAAAAAATTACTGTGGTTGTTGTGAAGTGATACCAAAGTAACTCAAACCAAGCGATATTAGTGTGCCTCGCCTGAGGGCAGTTTATCGTGTACAGGAAGAGAAAATCCTGCACTTCATTTGAGAACTGCTAAACTAGCCAAATTTGGAAATATTTCAATAAAATTTTGACGTTCTGGTGGAATTCGCACCCCGGCCTTTTCATGATGATTACTGAAGGCCTAAGAAAGGTGTATTTTTGAGTGGACATAACTTGTTATTGTTATATTCCTATGATTTATTGAGGGCCGAACGAGCTTTATAGGATTATAATAATAGCATGGCATCCAACAAAGCATTGATTCAACTTATGTTTATGCTATATAACAGATATAGCATTTTTAGATAATCAGTAGAAAATATGATGCTCAATTTTAACCGTTCTGAAGTCAGATTGAGCATAACATAGTGTTGCTTCGTGGTATGCATGCATGTTTTTTCTTGTTTTAAACTGACATAAAGCATAAGCAGATGCAAAATGAATCTTTCTAATACATAGTTTTTCCACTTTTGTAGGTGAATCTTGTGATACTGTTGAATGTTGTCTGCGTCGTGGTGATGAAAGTCCAAGAAAGTCGATCAAACGAATATCAGCAAATTAAGTAAGATTATAGATGTCCACTGTCTTATGTATGCACACGTTTTTATTGCATTATTGAATGAAATCAAGTGAAATATTATAGTCAAACTATGATATTTCTCCTCACGCTAAAAAGTAAAAAAGTTTAAAAAAGAAAAAAAAAAAAAAAAAAAAGATGAGTTCTGTCCGGCTCCAGCATACTTCAGCATAAATCATGAGCTCTGGAAGTATAGTTATATAAATACAAAACAAATAAGTAAAAAAGTAAAAATAACTGAACTTAAATATGTACAACACACAACTACCTTGGTCATTAAGATAATCATATTAACAAACATTATAAACAATGAACATTCACATAATAAATTTGAAGTGCAGTTTCACAATACAGATATATCTGATACAAGCAGAATGAATGAGTGAATGAAAGGGTGTTTCAAAGCAGTCCGAGATTCAGACGTACATGGCAATTACAAGTACAGAAGTATTATATGCGACTTAATTTCTATTATTGATGGCTTCACTCATCAGCAGCAGTAAAATCACGAATTTCTACAAAAGGATATCTCTGGTACTACATCAGGGAAAATATTAGGACTGAGAGCAACTAGATGCTCTGGGTTAAGCGGCAGGATACACCACTTCAAGGACATTTTCCTTTATCTTTTTCACACACTGATGATTGTATGTTTATTTTTAAAGATATTTATTGTTTTGACAGTATGCGTTGTATTTTATATAAATTAATTCGTTCTTACAAAATATGACCTTTTTAAATTGCGATATAGCAACATGAAAAAGCTTTAGTCTATTTTATGACGCAATCGCTTACAAAATTTTGGTCTATCTTTCTTCTAAGTACTGTTTTGTAATTTGTAGAAATAGTGATTGTAATCACTACGTCTACTCAAAATCGCGTAAAATACACTTTTTGATATAATTTAGGGCACAAAGAGCATTTAAAATGGCATTACTACACTAACTAGCGAAAAAATTAGAAACTTTTATTCAATATCTAGTAAGATGATCTTTTGCCCAAATTACAGCCAATACACGTCGTGGCATGAATTCCGTTAGGTGTTTAAGGGAGTATAGCTCCAGATTTGATCATTCTTCCATCAGGATATTTGTAACCTGCTGTACTATTACCTGTAGAGAACTGCGAAGCCAAATTGCCATTTCCAACGTATCACAGACATTCACAATTCGATTCAAATCTGGAAAATTAGATTGTCAGGGTTGATATTGGAAATCTTTGGAAAGTTTTTTGAACCATTCAAATACAATTTTTGAACAGTGGATAGTTCAGTTGTCGTCTTGAAAGAATCCATCGCAATCCTGGTAAAGTGAAGTATTGCACGTAAAGTTGGTCCGATCATTGGAGGTAACATAATCTTCTAACAGCGAACCCAGTCCGTACCTATAATAGGTACAGTTTCATATAGGCACACGACTATCAAATTCTGGATTCTTCAACTCCCGTCACATAGTTCGATCGGAAATAGGTCTTTCTTTGTATAAATTGAATTTTCCTGTCATTTGCTCTACAGTAGCCCTTCTATTCTGACACACAATTCGCTTAAAATTCCTCTGATCTCATTCTTGAAGTACCAAGAATGAGATCAGAGGAAGTTTACTTTCGGCATGTATTTAATTTTAAAATTTATAAACATTTTTCAATATGTGTTGATTAACTTTATTTTAACCATGTGCAATTAAATTCTTGAGATGGTAGATCGCGGCACATTTTGAAGAAAAAAAGTAGATCGCATCACAAAATAAGCATTATGGCATTAGTTGCTATTGCACCAATAAAACAAACAAACAAACGTGATATATAGAACCTTCGCAATTAAGAAAAAGAATGTCATTATCCTTTGTATAAGACGATGGTGAGACTGCATGTAGAATATTCTGTTCAGGCCACACTGAATAGAATATGCTACAAGAAAAACGCAGAACTTTTAGAAAGAGTTCAGAGAAGGGCAACCAAATTAAAGGGTGATAATCGATGTCCATATGAAGAACCATTTAGAAAGTGCGGACTGCAAAGCTTGAGAACAAGACGTCTGTGGGGGGGGGGACCTGATAGAAGTATATAGGCCCTGCAGGGAATCGTTAAAATGAACAAGGGAGGTATATTTTCATTGCCCTAAAAAAGAAGAATCGGGGACACAAATACAAAATTTTAGGGAGTAAAGGTTAGATGTTATGAAGTTTACTTTCAGCAGCTGTTGTAGATCATTGAAATGAACTCCCTACAAAAGTGGTCGAAGCTGACAGTTTGCTAAAGTTCAAAGCGGAATTGGATAGGCACTTTTTGGCGACGAGGAAGGTATGAATGATAGTTATTTTATTTTATTTATTTTTTTTTTTTTTTTTCGGCAGACGCAGAAAAACCTACTTCATTGCCTCATTTAGCCATTATAATACTAATGGTATTAGTATTATAATGACTAAATTGCCCGATAATCCAAAAATGAGAAAACCTAGTAAATGTAACAAAACATAAAATTATTAATATACAGTATTCGTATTTACAAAAATGAAATACAAAGCGATAAGATTTAACACGCGCACATATTTATTTATTTTGTGTGTGTGATGGAAAAACACGATGTTCGCTTTTCCCTTTGTTTGCCTTCCTGCGAATGGTACTGTGTAATTTCGAATCTTGTCAGTGAGAAAGGCGTGTTTTGTCGTTCCATGTAGTCGAGTAGAGACTCATAAAGATGACGCTATCGCTTATTGATATATATTTTTTTTTAATAGAAAGCATACTCCTTTTCCATTTTAACACGATGTTAGTTTGTTTGTTATTTGGTTTTTAGGAGCATTAGCAACTAAGGCCATATTGCTCCGGGATATGCGGTGGTCATTCCCTGACCTTTCCTCATCCTCCGTATTTGGTGGTCACGGGTTCGAACCCCGGTCTAATCAAGAAGCGTGTGCTATGCACTGCTGCTCCTGCCCACCCGGCTACGGAGGCGCCATTTTAACACGATGGATACACACGGACTCATATAAAGGAAACATTCGAAGTTAACTGGAATGATTTAGTCGGCAGAAGGCAAAGATTGGAGATTCAGGTTTCTAAGAAATTCAAAGATCTTGTCTACAGGAAATTAAAAAATATATAACAAGAACATATAACGGATTCCGCATATTTCTCTTTGTTATCCTACTTCGAGTTAGTTCCGCGGCCGTAGGGACTCCGGTTAATCCGCAACTCAAATAATCGAGTGTTGACTGTATTTTTAATATTTATCATATTATTAATACATTTATCTTTATAAGAATATATTTATATTACAATAATGAATTTAGTTTTCAAACTGTAAAGATATCATGACAGTAAAAAGTTTAGGAAAAACACTGCCTTAGCAAATGGCTTTCGCCTTTCCTAGAAATTGTTCTCGTCTGAATCAACACAACAGACCAAAACCTGAAGTCACAGATTCTGAATGGCCAGATTTTGCTATCATTCAGTCACTCTCGAGGCGAAAGACAGTCTGTTATTTCATTTCGCAAAAAGAATAATAGATTTGAACAGACTGCTCATCCACCCACTTAAAACCGTGAAGTGTATTTTTTTAAAACTTTCCTTTTTTTTTTTTTTTTTACTCTCATTTTCTTTTTATTTTATTCTCAAGAAAAATTCGTGATGGCTAAATATGATATTGCTGTTTTGCTATACTGTTTTCAGCTTTGTTATTATTTTGTCTTTTTCTCTCTAGGAAAGCGGTGAGAGCAGCACTGTTGCTTCTTCCTCTTCTGGGAATCACTAACATCTTAGATATAATTCCCGGCCCATTGGAAAGTTCTTCTGTACTTTTTGGTATCTGGTCGTATTGCACACATGTTCTGTCTTCCTGTCAAGGATTTTTCATATCGCTTCTCTACTGTTTCCTGAACAGAGAGGTACTTATGGAGTTTGACTTTGTGTGTGTGTGTGTGTGTGTGTGTGTCGGGAGGAATATAAATATAGCTTCTGAACTGTTATAAATAATCTCATTTTTAATAGTGATTATCCTCAAAACGTATTGCCCTCATGTAGAACTACGAAAGCGTAACAAATGGATAAGTTTTACTAACTCCTTGTATGCTTCTGGTTATAAATCAGAGCATTTTTAAATAATTAATAAGTTAAGGAGTAACTCAACCGCTGCTGTTGAATTGTGGCCCAAAACCGAAAACAAGATATACAAATATGTATATTTTCTTGATGATAACGATTTTCTCTACTTACGTCAGTATAAGAATTTGTGTAATTAGCATTCGTTTTATATAATTAGGTTTCTGATTTTATGTAATTAGCATTTCACGCTAATTACATAAAATCCGAAACCTTCTCAATCCTATCGTAACAAGAAAGTTCTTGTAATCTTTCGTACAATGTGATAAAATCTTTATTGCGAAACAGCAACACCACCTTTCATTAGCAGCGGCCAGAGATTTCACATTGAAATCCAAAAAAAAAAAAAAAAAAAAAAGAAAGAAAAGAGGGCCAGAGAGTTCACATCAAAATTTCGAGCAGCTCTAGACTTCTGTTTTAAATTTATCAATTTGATGAATTAAAATAAAATGCAAATTATAGAAAGAAATTATACAGTATCCTACTGATATTGTATCAACATGGAAATTAATATATAATCGTAGATCCGTTTTAGCTAATCATACATTTTAGTATTTTTCTTTAAAAATGTACTAATGAATATTGAGAACCATATATAATTTAAAATACTTTGAATTTGATACAAACACAAACTGCACTAATTGATGTGTTATTTTACAAAGCTCAGTAATCAACGGTTACGTAACCTTATGAAATGAAAAATGAAAAACGACGCATCCAACAACTTCTTTCTAATGTCGTGTATATAAATGAATAACCAACAGTATTTTCATAGTACTTATACATATATTCTTTATATTATAGGTACAAGAAGCTATCTGTAAACATTGGCGTTCCTACAGCTGGTCTTCTTCTCGTACTATCTGTCGCAGGGAAAGAAGTATGAATGGATAGCTGGTAAGTGTGATAGGCTCCAACCGATGAAAGAAACTTAAAATTCAATTATCATTCATAATCATCGAATAAAAAAAGCCTAAAATTCAAAGGACAGTAAACGTAGCCAATTGAATTTTTGGCTTCGTCTACTTTGTGATTATGAATTGGATCCGTTTATGGAATATCTCTAGTTTTCTCGCTCAATTAAAAATCTTAAATTAATAGGAATTATTAATAAAAATTCAATTACAGATTTGTTTTAAATATTTGTAGCATTATTGTTATAGGAACATTTTGTACATAATTTTTTGTTTTTATTACTTTGATGTTTATATTTAGGGATTTTATATTTGAAATAATCTGGTGAGTATGGGCTTGGCACACCCAAGGTCCTGAGCCGGATATCATTATTCTTCTCTTTCTTGGTGATCCCCCCCCCCCTCTCTCTCTCTCTCTCTCTCTCAGGGTAACTCAGAAATTTATTTTGGCTGGTGCAGCTTAAGAATAATAATAATAATAATAATAATAATAATAATAATGTCTTATAAACAAATAAATGATCCTTACCTCAAACTATAAAGGTATGCGCAGGATCTGTGACGTTACCAAACCCTTCACAGCACCAGGCCAGTGATCAACAAGCGGCAGAGTTGTTACCTCGTCAGAAATAAACAGGAAAACATATAAGCTCTATAATGAAATAAAAAATTAAAGGGAAAGAATGATTAAATAAAACAGATTAAATTAATTTTAAAAAAAGGGCGAAAGTCCGACATGACAGTTTCCTTAAATTGAGTTGTGTACAGCTCAAAAATGTGAGGTATACAGTACTTTATTTATCATCTACGAATTTACAGTGATGGGCATCCAAGGATTAAGATAGTTGGAGCTTTTGATAAGGAGGAAGTGATCGAGTAAATTGTAACTTAAAAGCAAGAAGCTTTGGTGGGTGAAGAACTAGTCGGAGGATCCTCCAATACAATCTGAACTGTTAGACTCTGAGATTCTTCTCCCAGCGATCATTTTGAAGGTGAAAATCAGTCTTCTTTCGCGCATGAAATTTGAACGTCTAGTTAAATTGAGTGCTTGGCCATTGGTGTTACGTGCTGCTAGAATGAGAGGTGACACTTTCAGATCGCCCACTTCAGGAGCCAGTATCCCGCGGCGTGTAATGGTTTGATTGTTGTTCTTAAGCTGAATCCTGCAACTTGACACCATATAATACACCTTTGAAAATCATCGTCCTGAAATACACTGGTGTGCAAAACTTAAGGACCAATCAGGTTTTCAACTGTAGCTTCTCATAGGAGTGGCCTGGATATTGGAAAAGCATACTAAAGGAATCTCGTAAGGTACAGAAATTATGTAGGAAACGACACCGACACAACAACAAAACAAAACGGTACAGAGGGACTTTATTCAAAATGACAACATAGCACTGGCTGCCATGACACAGATGCATCACTGCCAAAGATGGAACAAAGGGAAGAGGTGGTCCTCAGTATGAAATATGGCCACCCCTAATGTCGATGCAGGCTTTGCACCGCCTGTCCATACTTAAAACAATGTTGTTGATAAGGTCTTGCGGTAACATCGTCCATTCCTCTGTCAGCGCCATTTTCAGCTGGTGAACACTTTCTGGTGTGGACGTGCTGCTAGTCGTCTCCCAAGAGCGTCCCATACGTGTTTGATGGCATTTAGATCGGCAAAACGGGCAGACCAATATCCATACGAACAATTTCCTCACTTTCCAAAAGCATATCAACAGCTGCAGTGCGATGGGGTGTGGCGTTATCATCCATAAACACAAACTCGGGGCCAATGGCACCTCTGAAAAGACACACATAGGGAAGGATTACCTCAATACAGTAGCGTGCACCGGTTACAGTACCGCCCTCCAGTATCTGGAGTTGTGTACATCCATCCAAGACAACGCCTTCCCAGACGAGAACACCTCGACCGCCATATCGATCCCTTTCAGTGATGTTTGCGAGGCGATACCCTGTGCCAATCTCTCGCCAGATTAGCTGACGTCCAGAATCGCTACTGAGACGGAATCTACTCTCATAAATAAAGAGTACCTTATACCATTGCGCTGTCCAGTTCTTGTGTTCGATGCACCACTGTAAACGGTGTCTCCGATGAGCAGGTGTTAAAGGGACACAGCGTACTGGCCGTCATGCAAACAGTCCATCTTTGTGGTGTCGCCTGGCCACAGTAAACCGCGATATACTGCGTCCTGTGCAGCTGGTTTGCAATGGATCCCACTGTACGGTGTCGGTCCCTCTTGGCCTGTAGGAGTGTATAGCAGTCATCATTCGGCGTTATTTTTCATGGAGAACCATCACTGGTCCTTTGAACAGCTGTACCTGTCGTTCTGAAGGCCGACCACGCACGTGAGACGATGCTATGGGCGATACCGAACTCTGCAGCCACACTCCTCGCACTTCGATCTTCCTCGAGCTTCCCAATTATTCGACCCCGGGTAAAGTCATCCAGATGATGTCTACTGGCCATTTTGTTGTCTGTAGCACTGTATGAAACCAATCGAATCTCTGTAACAATCGTGCTCACTATTCGATAATTTGCACATAACTTCTGAACTGCTGTTTTTATCTGTTTATGTGAGCCCTCTCATCACGATTCAAATTTTTGCATGTGCACCAGCTTTCTACTGAACGGCCACAGTTTTGCAAATAGCCACAGGCTGTTTCGTTTGATTTTGTGGTTGTAACCTTTAGAAATAGTGTTGATCCTTAAGTTTTGCACACCAGTGTAGGTTTTTATTAGATTAATGTGCTCAAAGTGTAACAGGTGATACTTTGTAATCAACCGTTTCCTGAAGAATTTGGCACAGGACTCCTCCATATGACGATGGAATCTTAATTTACGATCAAAGAATTTTAGCACCTTGTAAAAGGGTATTTTCCTGTTAAGTGGGGCTTATAAATAAATAAGCAAACAGTACTTTATAAAATTACGAAATAATTTTTTTTCTTTGAAAATGAGCGAATATAAGTTCAAGACGTTACAGGCCTATTTCAATTTGCTGTGGATTACTAAAGATCTTTTTAAAATTTTCTAACCACTAATTAGCTATGTACTGCTCTCAGCCCCAGCTGAACTACCTACACAAAGTTATACCTAATAGATCGTCAATGCCTCACTCCCTGTAAATTCGCTTTAGTATTCGACAAGAAATTAATGGTACGACGCAGCTAGACAATTTGTCCTCGATATCCAGTCAGCATATGATATTTTTTACATTCCAGAGTTAATTCGCATTTGGAATGTCATCATTCGCATCTTGAAAATCGACGTGTTTATGACCGCTCATGTGTGTGTTATCCGAGAAAGGGTAAGTATGCTACCAGAATTTAGTTTACTCGATCCTGAAACACTTCAATCAGGTCTCCTCGCAGATGCCTAGTTTCCAAGCACTGTCTATTGCGGAACTGGTCTTTCATGCTAGGAGTATCCTTTTGTGTCCTTGACTGATTTTGTTGCTCCTCTTTGCATTGTTCCAATAGATCTACATCCTTTCTAAAATTAGGCTTCTAGATCTAAGTATTATTCAATATGCGGCCTACCCATTGTCTTATTTAATAGAATAATTACCTCCTTGTTTCTGCTTGAAAAATTCCTATATATAAAAATAAAATATCATTGACAAACCTCATGAGCTGTCCTGGCAGCCTGTCTACAAATAACTTCGTGCCGGACTATACAATTACCCCTGTATCTCTTTCGTTCTCCACCTCCACCTTATGTGCGGTGCCACCAAATTAGTGTGTTATTCTGGCATTACTGATAAATACTGATAACGCTGATAAATGCAGTACTTTGCATTTATCAGCGTTAAATCACAATTGCCACTTCTCAGCTAATCTGTCCAATTTTTCAGGTTTATTGTAGTACAACGCCTTGATTCCTATCATTATATCGAAAAGAGTAAGGTGCCCCCATTGAACCCTAAAGAACCCCATTAATAATATTGGCTAAAAGGCATAAAGGCTAGACTGTTATTCATTGGAAAGCTGTGATTGATCTGAAGAATACAAATTTTGCCTATACTCTAATGATGCCATGCACTGAATTCACAGGAGAAGCAAGGAGGCATTTCATCAAGACTCTGCGTGCATGTTGGGCAAGCTAGTGGTGAGTCAGTGTGATTCTGAGATGTTTTAAATATTATGAACTGATTCCCCTATTGAAAATACCATCCAGGATGAATCATGCTGTCTTTTTAAATATTCTGCATGATTAGGTTGTGCCTTTTGCTGAACATTTGGGAAATACTCACGATTTTTATACTCCTGTATTTCAAGATGACAGCTTTCTTGTTCACAGAGTCACTACTGTCTTAAACTGGCAAGAGAAACTCGAGGTAATAGCAAGGCATTTAAATTGGTCAGTCAAGTAACCAGATTTAAATCCTATAGAAATGCATGGGACTGTTCTGAGCGGAAAGTGAAAATGCATTTAGTTTCCACGAAAGCATCCGCGAAACCTTTATGAATTACGACTTAACTGTTTTCAGAATGGCTTAATATTTATATAAATCCTTACTAACGCGAATTCATTAAGTCATTCGTGCTAATGAGGCATCACACATTATCAATTAAAATTTTTCACAGGTGACTAATTTTTTGTCCGATGTCTGTATATTTATGTATTTGGAAAATTAAATGCACTAGGCATAATCCTTATGGGTTTTGATAATTAACTATATAATATTGATGTAAATGCACCATAGTTAACCCATAGATTTGAGCTACGATTGTAGCGTAGAAGGCATCGTTTTAATTGTATCTCATAATGTGGTTGCCTTCACAACAAGATAGCTACTATTGAATTACTTCAAATAAATAACGCTTCTCTAGTAGAGAAGACTACTGTTATTTATTTTCAGCGTACCACCACCTACTAGAGAAGCGTTATTTATTTGAAGTAATTCAATAGTAGCTATCTTGTTGTGAAGGCAACCACATTATGAGATACAATTAAAACGATGCCTTCTACGCTACAATCGTAGCTCAAATCTATGGGTTAACTATGGTGTATTTACACCGATATTATATAGTATATTTATGTATATACAGTACTTGGGTACTAATGAAATGATAATAACAAATTTAAAAAACTTGTTATTATCTAATTTAAAAAATAAAAACTATAATTTTAAAAGATAAATTTATGTAATATTTTCTTCAAACCTGTGCCGTTTATCAGCATTTTGGAAACGATTAGCGTTGAAAGCAGTCCTGGAATTCATTCTTTGGTATTAACTTTTGCTGCAGCTTGATCTTCGTCAGAATTTTGGAAACAATAAGCTTTCCTTAATTGTTTTACACTTGTCTCAGACAAAGGTGCATGGTATGGAATCTGGCGATTAAAGTAGATGCTCTAACACTTATTCCAAATTTAGTAAGATACTATTTAAACAGACTGTATCTCATATGCCAATTCTTACCGTGCATTGATACTGATATTTATTACTTAAAGCCGTCCCAGCTAACCAATGGCAACCCCGCTGTCAGTTACACATAATTTAGCAGTACTCGTGCAGCAAAATTGACACCACTTGAGCCATTTGTGCGATCTTTCATCTTCTGACCATATCCCTCAGAACGTTGAGCCACTTCACTGTACAGCCAATCCAAGTCATATTTCAATTTCTGGAATTTCCGATAAGAATAAAGTGGATCTATGAACGTTTTTGCTCCTATTCTTAAATCCTATACTTGGCTGTATCCCATCGAAATCCCATCGTAATGATGTAAATGTTTCAGATAATGACTTTAATAATAAATCAAATGTTATACTTTGTACACTGCTGATCCACCTGCTTTTTTGTCATTAGCAAGTGCGATAATTAAAACCAGACGCACACTACCTGGACCATTAGCGCTAGCCACCGTCATCTTTTAAATATTTAAATCATACCTTACATGCTACTTTCAAATGAGCGTATTAAACATACGTTTCCAATCTCCAGATGTAGATACGGTAACGTTTCGAATACAACTTGGATGAAAATCATATTAGAGGGAGAGAGAGAGAATTTTAATGTTTTAAAATTGTGTTTGCTGTTATTTCAATAAGTATTATGCAGATAAAATTTTATGGAAAAAAAAATATATATATTATATTTTTTAATTTCAGATTTCTTTTCGAATCAGTGAAGATTCAACAATATTGGCGACTAAATCTTTGAAAGACGGTAAATGTGGATATTTCAGATAAGAGATGAATAATGTTTACTCTATTTCTTAATGGAGCTTAATCTGCCTCTTAGGAATCAGCTCGAGACGGGAAAAACTCGATATTTGTTATCAGTGGGATCACGCCAACGATCTGTTCCATCGGAAGCAAACATATCAGAACAACTTATAAAAAAATGTATCAGTCGCTCATTTTATTTTTTACATTTGAGTTTACTGGGCAGAGAAAAGTATAAAGATTAACATCGTTTTCTGCCTTCGTTATTTTTTATCGATACAAGTTTTTGTAATATCTGTGCTCTTAAAATCCACAGCTCCGCCAAAAAAAAATAATATATGTACAGGGTGTCTCAAAAATACACGGCATAACTTCAGGAATGAGTTCCTCATATGTAGACAATAAAAATATTTTATATCAACGTAGTTCGGGAAATGCTTGGTTCCCGAGTTATTAACCGGAATGTACGCCTGCCCTTTGAGTTTGTTTGGAAGTTGTTGTTATTGTTTTTCCGGGATATGCGGTGGTCATTCTCTGACCTTTCCACATCTTCCGTATTTGGTGGTGACGGGCTCGAACCCCGGTCTAATCAAGAAGCATGTGATACGCACTACTGCTCCTTCCCACCTGGCTACGGAAGCGCCGTGTTTGGAAGTACATGGAGCCCAAATAACTTATCACCAAAAAGCACCCGCCCAGATGTTGAGGCTGAACCGCTGTTGGTGATGTGACGGAAGAATTGCATGTGGGTTTTCCTCAACCCATACTTGGTTGAGGAAAAGTATGGGTTGTGAAAGTTTTGAATTCCGTCTCGTGTGAACAGTGCTTCGTCTGTGAATATCACTAAGGCAGGAAAGTGAGGAGTTGTACCACACTGCTGCAAGAACCACTGGCAGAACATTACTCGCGCAGGGTAATCTGCTGGTGACAAGGCCTGTACCCGTTACAGATGGTAAGGATACAGTTGGTGTTCTCGCAACACTCTTCAAATAGTCGAACGTTGAACAGCCAGTTGCATTGCTATTCTGCGTGTGCTAATTCGAGGATTGGCATGCACAAAATCCAAAATCTCCTTCTCTACTTCAGGAGTCGTAGATCTTGGTGGTCCTCTGTTGGCAGCACGAGGTGTAAAGGTCCCATGTTCACAAAGGCGGCGATGGATACCTTCAAACGTTTTCCTGTCTGGACATCTTCGTTCTGGGAACCTTTCGTGGTACAAACGACGAGCCTCCAGAACATTGCCGTATGCCAAACCGTACATAAAGTGCATATCCGCCTGATTTGAGTACATGGTCGGAATGGAAAACCACCAGATTCTGTCAGTACCTTGTGATGAAGGAAATCACCTGCGGGAGATAAGACATTCCGATTAATAACTCGGGAACCAAGCATTTCCGGAACTATGTTGATATAAGATATTTTTATTGTCTACGTATGAGGAACTCATTCCTGAAGTTATGCCGTATTTTTGAGACACCCTGTATATATATATAAAGAAGTTAAATCTCATTATTAATAAAAATATATATAATTGGCAATAAAATCATAAATCATATAACACCCAACATCAAATCAATTGCCTACAAACCAACACACTTTTATGGCGGGGTTTTCTGGTGTCTTTATATATTTTGTAACACATTTGTAATATAAAGAAAATTCCCATTACTTAGTCCAAGTACTCTCAAACTTTGCGATAATACGAACCCCCCCCCCTAATATGATAAATGAATTTATGCGATCCCCCCATGAATAAAGTAACGATTTCATTTGGGTTAAAGTTAGGAAAGAAATAAATGATCCAATTACTTTTAATCATTTAAATTTATTTTGTATATAAAATAACAGTGATGAACAATACAACTTTTATAAAATAAAATAATTCAGTTTCATTGAAATTAATTTAAAAAAATCAAACTCAAATCTGAGAAAAATTTTTTAAAAATTTACAATTATTCTCTAAGTTATCGTGACCCCAAGGGAGGGGGGGGGAGTTCGCGATCCATAGTCTGAGAAGCCCCGGGTTAACCGGTTAGTATGATGTAACGAATTGGGTGGAACTTGCTTATTGGGTCAGACAGTAATATATATATATATATATATATATATATATATATATATATATATATATATATATATATATATATATATAATTGGTGTTCAAAGAAAGTGCATCACCTAGGAATTTCACAATTCTAACCCTTTTTCGCGATGGTATGTTACATGCAAGGAAGCCTGAGGCTTATGCTGCACCAGCCAAAAAGAAAAAAAAAAAAAAATAATTCTAAATTACCCAGAGAGAGAGAGAGAGAGAGAGAGAAGTGGAAGGGAATTACCAAGAGAGAGAGAAGAATGATGATATCCAGCTCAGAACCCTGGGTGTGCCAAGCCTATAATTGTTTAATTTGTTCCTGTAATGTGCAGACGCGAATGATTTCTTTGGTAGGACCTGTTTTATGTAATTGCTCTACAATTGCAGCTATTTCACTTCCCTTTCTTGATTTTCATACAACAACAAAAAAAAAAAAAAAAAAAAAAATGTGTGCTCTGAAAGCGTCTTACCACATTTTCACATCTGTTTTTCACCAGCAGGCAAAGCTGGCTACTATTTTAACTACAAGCTCAAGAGGTGACATCTCCCTTATCCTGCTTTCTAACTTTATGTGCACGCACGTCATTTCTAGAACTAGTGACGATGATAAGCTGAATTTTCTTTCTCACTTTGCTTTCATCCCCCTTCGCTCTTCTTTCTCAAGTTCACATGTCCTTGTTTTACTCTGCAACGTTCACTACAGAGCTTTTAACGTTTCCAACACGCATAGGCCTAATGATCATGACTCTAACGAAACTAATTTTGATATCTGAAGACCAGAAAAATTCAAGGTTTTAAGTAACTTCTAGTATCGCTTCAATGATTTAGAATTCACTAAGTCAGTAATGATATTCGGTAAAATCCAATTTTTAAACATGACTTTAATGGTTTTCTTATCTTATGAAAAAAAAAAAAGAAAAAAAAAGAAATTGCATATGTCAAAGCTTCTATAATAAATCTTTTTATATTTGATATAGTACGTGGGGAAGGGGATGGTAACCTCCTGTTTGACATCAACAAATCAGTTTTGCGATTAGTCATTGAAATAGAAGGTTTTATAAACCATTCATATAATACAAATTGAAATAACGGGATTTCCCCTTGCTTTTTAATGGACTAAGCAAAATAAGCTTGTTTTTTTTTTTTTTTTTTTTTTTTTTTTTTGATAAACTGGTTGAATGGATGTTTATTTAATCTGTTTTCAGTGCAGACAGGGTGCCAGAACAGTTCATGGGGTTTTTGTCAGTGATATAAAGGAAATTTGCGAAAGGCCAGTTCTGCAATTCGCAACGCCTGGAGACACTATGCTCTTACGAGGTGATCTGATTTAGTCATTTAAGGCTTCCAATGGATTGAGCAAGCTGAATGTTGATGGCATTCTTTCTCTTGCTGAGACTACACACATGAGGGGGCAGAATGGTTGTAGAATAGATGTGCAGAAACTTGCCTTCAGCCAGTGGGTGGTTGATTGTTGGAACAAACTTCCTCTATATGTTGTTGTGGGAGTGGGTAGTTTGAATAAACTCAAGGAAGAACTAGACAAACTGTTGGAGAGAACGGACAGGTAATGTGGGAAGTTTTGTTTATTTACTATTTACTTTTTTTAACTGATGTTTAATAAGCTTGCTTTATTGAATCATTTGCCACTACTAATCTACTAAAGATAATACTAATACTATTCATGGCGCATAGGCAACTGGAGTCGGTGACAACTTGACGAAGCAGATGTGGTGGATTTTTGTGTGCTTTTCTTTTTGCCTTGCTTCATTCTGATAAAGCACTTTCGCATGGTTCTGATTTTCGCCTGCAGGAATTGAGCTAGATTTTATCATTTGAGCTGAAATAACTAAAGCAAGGTGACGTCTGCATATTGCGTTTGTAATTGGTGTATATTATAGGATTTGGATTGCTTGTTTAACAGGATGAAACCTAATTTTTGGGAGAGAAACGTGCAACTCTTGTTTCTCTCCCTAACTCGGCGTGACGAAAATAAAAAAAATCCATTTATCGACATTTTTCGTCTGAAAAAACCTATAGATGTCTGTCTCTCTTTCTCTTCCCGACTAGAAACAAGTCAAAAAATTAGCTGAAATGACCTGAATTGAATCCACTCCTTTTCCACAAGGAGAGAGAGAGAGAGATAGCAATGATGCTGTCCACTTGCTATCTGCAAGGACTTCATTCAAAAAAATATTCAAGAAAACAACACTTTTCCTGATCACTACCCTCGTGGGTAGCACAGTTGGTAGGATCGCCGTCCTCCCCACATGGGTGGAAAAGACATGAATTCGAATCCTCGATGACGGGAGGAATTTTTATGGTTCTTTTTCACAATGTGTGTGAGTTAGTCGGTCTTAGGCGAAGATAGCATGGTTTTTTCCCCCGTAAACTCGAGTTTTTCGTCCGACAAACAGAAAATCGAACTCAGAACACACGCAATTTACAGACAATATACACGGAGCAAAACGGCCTTAGTCGCCGATGCTCCTAAAACTCAATAACAAAAATAATGGCTTGATCACTGCCTACCCCATCGAGTTATGCAGATTAATTTCTGAGTGACCTGGAAAACTTATATTGTCTATTCGTTTATTCTATTTCATTTACAATTCAATTAAACTGTTCTATTCAATTAACATGTGTTTTTAATGCTTTTTGATAATTTGCTTGCACGCATTTTGACCGCAAGCAAATTTGTGAAATAGGCGTTTCACAAAAAATTAGTAACTAATGAAAATTAATAGTAGTAATGGCAAATGATGCAGGAAAGCAAGCTTATAACAGAAAATTTATTTATTTATTTATTTTATTATTTTTTTTTTTTGCATCAGAAAAAAAATAAATAAATAACCAGTCAAAAGATTAAGGCGTATTACCGACACAGATAATAGCTTCAGGTCAACTTGTGTTCTTTGTTTAAAATAAAAATAAAAATTTTATTAAAAGAAATACTGCATTATCTTTGTACGTGCTTTATGATTCCAGAAAACTTTGTGTGAGTGAAAAAAATTATAAATGGGGAATTTATAATCACTTACAGAAAAAAATATCAGGGAGGAATAGTGTTTTATAAATTTCGAATATAACAGAGAAACTCCAATTACAAACTTCTATAAAGTATGGCCTGTTTTGTGACGTCACACCTCTTGTCCACTGGAGGACAAACAAAATTTTTCAAATATCTGTTGATATTTGAAAAATCATGTTTTATCAATTTTGCAGGATATAAAATCTATAACCCCTTTACAACTTCTCCAATTCGTTCATGAGTATTGTCTAATAGAATCTTATCTAAATATAGAAATAGCACCATGAATTTTTCTTACCCTGCCTGTAATAGTAGCTTCTTGTGAAAGGTCCTTCAAAGCAAGAAAAATTCAATTAAATAATGCACCTTCATTGCATATTTTTAGTTTATGTACTAGTAGTAGTGGCATGTGATGCAAGAAAGCAAGTGTATGAGCTTATGCAGCATCAGCCAAAAAAAAAAAAAAAAAAAAAAATCACACCATTCCCTCCAAATGCCTGTCCAGTTCCTCCTTAAATTTATTCAGCCTATCAACTTCCACAACGACAGATGGAAATTTGTTCCAGCAATTAACCACCCGCTGGCTAAAGGCAAATTTCCGCACATCTATTCTACATCTGTCCTTTCTTAATTTGAGTTTATGCCCTCTTAGGTTCATAATCTGAACAAGTGGAAGGATCCCATTAGAATTCAGCGTGCTCAACCCATTCAAGGCCTTATACACCTCAATCAGATCACCGCGCAGGTGCCTAGTCTCCAGAACTTAAGCCTCTCTTGGTAAGAGGATCCCTTCATTCCCCTCACCAATCTTGTTGCCCTTCTCTGTACATGCTCAAGTAAATCTACATCCTTCCTAAAATGAGACCTCCAGACCTGTACGCAGTACTGAAAGCGTGGCCTGACCATTGCCTTATACAGAGGGACTAAAAGTACTATATTTCACAGTATTTTTTTTTCTATGATTTTATACTAGATATAAAAACAAATTATCTGGTTTTCTAATTTCTTTGTAGTTATATATACTTTCTTTGTAGTTTATATAGAATTAAATTCTCTGTAGATATAAGCAAATATTTGTAAGTTTCTTTTTTCTTTGATATTTTTGTTTTGTTATATTCATCGTATTATTTAAATTGTCTTGTCTTGCCTTGTCTTCCTTCACGGATTAGGCGATCCACCTGTTCCCATCTCAAAGAGGTCTGCCAATCATTTTCTTCGGTCTTCCTCTGTCTCTTTTTTCCTTTTGCTCTATATGTGTAAGCTAATTTAGGATATCTATTATCTTCCATTCTTTCTACATGTTCTTTCCATCTTTGTCTATATTCTATAATTTTTCTCATTAATTGAGTAAATCTTTAATTCTTTTCTAATATTTAAATTTAATTTAATATTAAATAAATTTAGTTATTTAATAAAAAATAAATTTAATTATTTAAATTATTTTATTATATATATATATGCAAATCATAGACCGTTACAATAGTAATTTTTATAAATTCATAAAGATTGCAGAGGCATAGCAATGGGGGTTGCGGAGGAGGGGGAATATACCCCGGGTGCCGAGCTTTAGGGGTGCAAACTGAAGAAATTATCTATCACAATCAGGGGCGCCAGGAAAACGTGTCGTACCCTGGGCGTCGACGACCCTAGCTACGCTACTGAAAGATTGACTACCTGCATATAATTCGGGCGTACTTATAAAACTTTTGCCCCAGGCGTAGGATTGCCTAGTTCCGGCTCTGCATAAACCCTGGGCACCTTTATTTTGAAATGTGCTAAAAGGGGTGGGGGTGTGAAATGTTTCTTCTATTTTAACACTTTGAATGTGAATTTACGTCAAATAACGCGACTGAAGTTTCAACTATAATAAATGATAACCCCACAGGGGCTCACACCTGGTGAGTATGGGCTTGGCACACCCAGGGTCCTGAGCTGGATATCATCATCCTTTTCTTTCTTGGTGATTCCCTTCCACTTCTCTCTCTCTCTCTCTCTCTCTCTCTCTCTCTCTCTCTCTCTCTCTCTCTCTCTCTCTCTCTCAGGGGAGTAACTCGGAAATTTTTTTTAGTTGGTGCAGCGAAAGCCTCAGGCTTCCTTGCACTATATGGCTAGTAATAATAATAATAATAATAAACCACCTCAATTGACGGAGCGACCATCACTTCGATTCTTCTAGTTTCGAGAACAGTCGCTATATAGCGTATGCGTATTGAACTGAAGCTCCTAGAGCCGATTGCGCACATGTTTTCCCAGCTCGATTTTCGTTAGTCACAGTGAAAAGAGTGAACTGGTGTTTTTTTTTTTTTTTTTAACTTTTGCCTTCCTTCGTAGGCCCTAAAAATATCGTATACCCTAGGCACTGTGCCTATGATACCTAATGGGAAATCCAGCCCTGTATGCTATCAAGCTCAAGGTATATGTTACGCTGTACCATTAGGACTGCAGTATTAAATTAGTTATGTCCTTACTAAAAAGTAAAATTCCTTAGCTAAACGCAAAAAAGATATATGCCCAACAAGTGATTAGAAACATTGAGCTACTTATTTATCACAATACAATTAAAACTCTACTATTTTACTGCACTGCCGTTACGTGTTACGTAACGGCAGTGCAGTAAAACATCGATACAATAGCATTACGAATAGCAATTTGCAACTTACAAAATCACTAGCAAAATTTAAAAATAAGCTAACGAACGTGACTAAGACGATTTAAACTATTCGTAAAACACAATTTAATATGTTAATTAATCAAAAAATACAGTAAAAATTTCCAAAAAACTTCGTTTCCCACAGCTCAAAATCTGGCACTTATAATCTCGTATCTGAGTAATCAACTGTTAAAGGGCAAGAAGTGGATATTGTTAAAGTAATTATAAACTGATTTTAGAAAAAAAAAACAAAAAAAAAAACTAAAACTCGTTGAATGAGGGTAAATTAATAAAAAGTGTCTTTAATCCTTTGTAAAAAAATTAAAAATTAAGATCTATCACAATTGTGTGATTGTTATCTAGAATATACAGTACTTTGTATTTAATTAACTGTATTCAATTACTTAGAACGATAATAGCAGCGAACGTGCTTAAAAGCCTTTGATAAAGGGCCGGCTTTAGGGTAAGGCCGAGTAGGCACAAGCCTAGGGGTACCAAAGCCCCTAAACCTTGGCACAAATTGGTAAAATTAATCATTCTAAAAAAATAAAAAAATTTGAATCGGCGGAAGGGGGTACCATCAGTCAATGTGGCCTAGGGGTTTATTATATACCCTTGAGCCGGCCCTGGTTTGTTGGAACAACGAGCAATGTGTTATAAAATAAATACGAGAATAAATAGTGTACCTCTCTATATCTAAAATTCAGCCAACCGGGCTAGCTGGGTGGATAAAGTGCCTGCCTAGCAAGTCAAAGGTCGCGGGTTCGCATCCCGCCTCGGGCTTGGATCAGAGTAAATGCAAAAACTTTGGCATGTGCATTATGGACACAGAAGCCCATGCGCTAACAATATATATATATCTTAAATTCAAATAACTTCCAATTTATGCCACCAGATGGTAGCATAAGTAGTTCACTTTTGGGATAATACACTATCCCAAAGAACATTATGTGGAATACTTGTGTAGGGAAAACTACGTCCACGCCCGAGTTTTGTGAAATCTGTTTTATTGCAGGCGGGGATCGAAATTTCGGATTCCAATTCAACTTTCCATTATTTGCAAATCAAATTTTCCTTATTCAAATGTTTCAACAGATGTAAAATAAACTGATGTAGTCGCAGCGCATGTACAGATAGTGCTGTCTACTAATGGTTTGACCCAGGTCCGATCGTAGAGCTCAAGGTAAGACAGGGTGTAAGAATCAATGTTGTGGAAAAAAGGCAGCAAGGAGGAACACTCTTTGTCTGCATTGAGAGCTTCTGCCGTTGTTGGAATTTGAAGCTGTTTTCAGTTCGATAATCCCTAAAGCTCGATCTGCTTTAACCGATTCGGATAATCCACATCTTACTGTACATCCTGAATCGATCATTTTAACAAATATAAACATTACTCATAGGAAACAAACAATTGCAGAAGTGTACGCAAGTTCATATTGTCCGAAAACTAGTTATTTATAAATCCGACATTCTATGAATCTGTCATATTAGTCATATTGCTATTTACTCAGTAACATTAATGAATATAATGTCCTTTACAATTTTTTGTGCGAGAAAAATCCTAATTCGTGTCTTTTTTTTTTTCTAGGATGTCATGTTATTGTCAGTGTGGAATCCACACTTTCCTCATTAGAGAGGACACTAAATAAAGAAATTATTCCTCCCCCCTAAATGTGATTGCTTTTCTGTGTGATTACCTTTTCTCGGTGAGATAATTAGCTCTCAGTTTCAGGTGCATCCCACTACCCACTTCAACAAACCAAAAATCCAGCAGATAGGCACTAATTAAGATAAACACAAAAATTTCGGTCCTGATTTAAAAATACGCCATTGCCAGCTTTCTAAATTACATTTCTGTTGCGTTAAGAGCACTAAATAATAGAAAAATTTTTCAAAGAAAACATATCTATCATATGCAAATGAAATCAAGAAATATTATTATTAGCTAAATAGTGCAAGGAAGCCTGAGGCTTATGCTGCACCAGCCAAAAAAAAATTTCAGAATTACCCTGAGAGAGAGAGAGAGAGAGAGAGAGAGAGAGAGAGAGAGAGAGAGAGAGAGAGAGAGAGAGAGAGAGAGAGAACAAGAGTCGGAAGTAGAAAGGAATCACCAATAAAGAGAAGAATGATGATATCCAGCTAAAGACCCTGGGTGTGCCAAGCCCATACTCATCAGATGTGAGCCCTGTGGTTATAAATAACAAGGAAGTAACTATGACATAATATCCTTTTTGCGACGCTGTTCAAAGTCCAGAAAATGACAAACTTCACGGAAATCAGTGCCTTGTTTTTCTGAGTAAATTTAACTAGATTTCCTGAAGATTGTTCAACATTCTATCACGCATTCGTCGTCATTGACTTTAATCGTACTTGTATTTACCATATACTGTATTGTGAGAAAATAAAGACACCACTTACCAGATTTAAACTGGTATCAATTTATATGCCATTCTAGTTATGGCCATAGATCGATAGAAGAACTTTTATTTATTTATTTATTTTTTTTTTCCAAATCAATTAAAGTACAGAGCACGTGACATTGCTATCATTCCTGCAGACCGCTTTCGATTAACGAACCTGTATGTGACTCGCCTTAGAAGAAATGATCTTTATAGTATACATTACGGACACTACTTTATGGTGTCTGATTTGCCTATAAGCAGACAATCATCTACATACCTTCCATAAAATTTAAGGGATGGGGAAGAGTACTTGGAAATTATGTGGTTTTTTATTTCCAGGAGGTAGGTAAAATTCAGAGAGATGTCCACTTATGGAACCGCCCATTGCTACCCCATATACTTGTTGGTAAAAATCTCCTTCATGGGTGAAATAATTAGCCGATAACAATATACAAAGGGTACTAGGAAAGTTTTGCAATACAGCTTTGTTTATTTCATTTTTTCAATTTCATTTTTTCAAAGTAATTTCCTCTACATTCAATACACCTCTCCATCCTCCGAAACCAATCTTTAAACCAGTTCTGCCAAGTTTCACTAGGGAGTAAAGCACACTCGTTGTCCCAAGCCTGTAGAAGGTCCTCATCACTGGAAAACCGCCTCCCTTTTAGCTTCATTTTCACATGCGGGAACAGTGCAAAGTCGCTGGGAGCAAGGTCTGGTCTGTAGGGAGGGGGCTCGAGAAGTTTCAGTCCTGTCGTGGTCAAATATTCGGTGCAGGCTTTGGCGCGGTGAGCTGGAGCATTATCGTGATGGAGGTACCAGGTGTCCATTCTTGACTTTGGCCGCAGGTTCTTCATAGATCCAATGACTTTAGGCAGGCATTGTTCAGTATACCACTTAGCTGTGACTGTCTTCTGGGTGTCCAAAACGACACGTTCCACAATTCCACTAGATTTGAAAAATACAGCTATCATTTTCTTCTTTACAGATCGGGATTTTCTGACAATTACGGGTGTGTCGTCATCATCAAAGACCCAAACTTTGTTTTGAGCCTTGGTCGGCAGATCGTAATAGTACAGCCAAGTCTCGTCACCTGTCACGATGTTGTTCACATACCGAGATTGTCCCTTATCAACCTTTTTTAACATCTCCCGGCACCAAGTCACACGTCGTGTCATCTGCTCTTCAGTCAGTTGATGTGGCACCCAGAGAGAACAAAGTTTCTTCACGTGCAAATGATCTTGCAGAATCGAACGAATTGCTGGTGCATTTAGGCCCAAAGTATCCTCTATCTGTTGGTAGGTCACTCGCCTGTTTTCGTCAAGTATTTTCCTCACAGCAGTAACGTTTTCCTCCGTAACTGACGTTCGTGGCCTTCCCGGCCTCTCAGAATCCTCCAGAGTGAAATTTCCCCTTTGGAATTCTCTATACCACCTGAATATCGTTGTACGATGTGGACAATCATCATCTAGTACAAGAGTCATTTCTTCTAAGCACTGGTCTATGGTTAAATCACGCACGAAATTATACCGCAAAACTGTCCTTATCTCATTTCGTGACCACGATGCCATCGCAAACACTTTACACTCTCACTACTAATGAATAACTGAGCCCATCGACTTGGCGCGGCGGCTACTATGCACGTATGAACATGTCTCAACATGCAGCAACAAGCAGCTTCCTGTGATTCATTGTTGCATCATATTGCAAAACTTTCCTAGTACCCTTTGTATTTAATAAGATTGTTATATCCAAAATATCTACTTTTGTTCTGTTTTTAAGTGTGGGATCATTATGTAACATGTCTTGAGTGGCCTCAGCTTTTTGAGGGTGTACGTTTGTGTATAGTGATTTTATATCGAAGGAATATAATTTGTCATCAGATTCTAATTTTATATTTTTGATTGACGAAAGTAGGTGTTCCGTGTTTTTTATGCGATATTTGGAATAATTCATTAGGGGCTTTAGTATGTCAAAAATTTTGCTAAGTTTACTATGGGCCTCAATGGTTTGTCTGGTTTATGCAACTTGGTGACTCCGAATATGTAGGGTGAACGGCTAAGAGGTCTGTGTGCAAATTGCTTGTAATCTTTTTAGTTCTTTTTCGATTTTTCATCTGATGGTGGGGATAGGATTTTTGCCTAGTTTCTGGTATGTGTTTGTATCTTGTAGAAGGTATGTCAATTTGTTGTCATAATCGGATTTATTTATTAATACTATTGAGTCGCCTTTATCAGCCTTTTGAATGATGATGTTTTTATTTGTGGCTAATTTTTTGATGCACTGAAATTCCTCTTTTGAAAGGTTAGGAGTAAGATTTGGTTTTTTGTTTATCACATTACAGTATTTATTTGTTTAATTGGTTTTTTTTTTTTTTTTTCTATTGCTGTGGCTGTATAAGCCTGTTTGGGCTTTTATTACATATTCGTTGTATGGGGTCTTTTTTGGGGTCATGCTGTAATTGAGGCCTTTATAGAGAAGATTGTGTTCGTCTTTTCTTAAGTTATAGTTGTATAGATTGGTTACGAATTCACTGCTCGCGTAATCTATTACGCGCATACCTACAGATTGTGGTCTCTGTGATTTTAAAAGCGAGTTCCATTTTTTCTCATGTCTTGTAGTAAGTATTTCAGTATGAAATTTGATTCTATCCTTGCACGTGTACGAAGAAGGTATTCCATAAGTCCTCTTTAACAAATGATTTTAGTCGATTTTTTACTCTGTGGATATAGTGTAGAAGGTTTTACTTTGCGTGGGTCCTTTGTTTTAGTGCACGTCTTACTATGGATATAGCAGCTCTTTTGAATTCTCTTTTGAAATTTCTATAATTTGCTTGTATTTTTATTTGCGCGAATTTTGGGATAATTTGTGAACGTATACATTTTTTTTAAAAAATCTATGTGCGTTTTTCTGTTGGAAATATCTTATTAAGGTTACTTCATATAAGTTGAAATGTTCGTATAATGGGGGTTGTATGCCTTTGAAATAGAGCAATGGATTATTCACTGGTTTATTTTGGTTCATTTTAAATCCATAGTGGTTTATCTCCACAATGGTTTATTTTAAATCCATAATGAGATCGCAGATCCACTACAAGGAAAAATTACAATAAATTATTAGCATTTGTCCGACTTTACGAAAATTAGCGGGTCTCGACTACATAACATTAGTCCATTGATTGCTACTCTCTGTCTTCTCCCACCTAACCATCCCTTTATCCATGGCAGCAACCTTTCATGTGCAACAGTATCAAAAACTTGCCTAAATCCAAGTATATGATATCGAAATTAATTTTTTCATCCATTTCCCTTGTGACTACATCCTAGTAACCGATCGAATTGGGCAAAAAAGATTTCCTCTTAACAAACTCATGCTGTCTTTGAAATATAATAGTGATCTTGTCTAGATAAGGGTAGGCTTACTTCCTTCGCTGCCTCCCCTAATATAACTGGATAGATCCCATCCACTCCGTGTGCCTTGGTTAATTAAATTAAACAAATTCAATTCAACAAACTCTCTTTCACTTTCCTCTCAGTCATTGCAAAATCATTTAGCTTCCTGTTAGAGTTTCATAAACTTCTACCATTCCCTTCCCTAAAAAATTCCTCATGTGTGAATGTAGATGCAAAATACTCATTCGATTTGTCAGCAACCTGAGCAGGATCATTAGCAGGCGAACCATCAATAACAAATGGACCAATTTGATTCATACCCTCCGTGTAGAGTTTACATAAGTAAAGAAGTCTTTACTTATGTAAAATTATCAGACTAGTTTATATCTACCGTAGAAGCCTACGGTAGATATAAACTAGTCTGATAATTTATATGCATCCCACGCACTTTTCTTCTCTGTCACGACTTTGATCCGTTCATCTGATATCCATTTACCTTGAAGAGTATTTCTTAGTTGGTATGAAAAGCCTAGTATCTTCTATGATTAATTTCTTGAACACTTCCTATTTAGATTTAGCTGATGGCAACATCATCTGTTGGTCCCACTGTATAGAATTTAAAAACTGTCTGAGACCACTGTAGTCACCTTTATGAAAGCAAGAAACCCTTCCTTTTATCCTTGATAGTAGTTACATCTTTAGGGAAGGGGATGCCAGAAGTTTCTTTTATCTGCAGATAAAAGAACCGCCTAGTGGTTCTTTCATTTGAAGATTCCTAATGCATGAATAATCACTGTTAATAATCAGATGAAGAGTATTGCTCTCTCTTGTTGCCTCTCTAACATGTTTCTGTAGAAAACAGTCACCCAATAAACCCCACGAAAGTCTTACTAGTTTGTGAATGACTAACGCACAAGTTCCTGTCAATATCTGGAAAATTAAAATCCTCCGTTATGAGACGTTCTGATTTGCTGGCCCACTCTATTTCTCTGTACAGCTGTTCATTGTACTCATCAGAGTCATTAGGCCTGTAACACGCTCCTACTTTCATTTTTGCTTTCCCAGTGCTTATGTCACACCAAACTGACTCAGCATCGCGCTGGTCACCCATGTCAACTGGATGCACGCGTTAAAGTTTATGTTCTTCTTAACCAAGAGCATAACCCATCTCCCCTCCCATCCTGTCTGTCCTTTATGTATACATTGTACTCCCCACATTCAAATTCTGCATCCAATGACACGGCGCATTATCGTCTTTGAGGATCCCACTGCACATTCAATAATTACACTAGCGAACAAAAAATATTTTTTGTTATACCTCCGCAATGAAAATATGTGATTCTGGAGGAAATAAACGCGCTAATTCCAAAAATCACCATAAAAAGTTTCTATCACGTCTACATCATAAAATGTACCAGCGTTTAATGTTAAAATAAAGAGATATATACGTATAATTCAAGTTTGTAATACAAGTGTAAAAAAAATATTATACATTCTCTATAACTCATTTAACTTCGGAACAAATATCATAAATCATTGCGAAATAGTTTTATTTCAATAATATATAATCAGCGTACCTGTGATTGTCCTTAAAAATGTTTGCTGCTAAGAGATTTTCTATGGTATTCCTGCTTACTCTCCCTCGCAAGGAATCAGCAGTAATCTCTCATCATTACAGGATCCCAGTGACCTTGGTACGGCTTTTCCATCGCGGAAATATCTTGATGAAACTGCTCCCTTCGTTCATCACTCGCATCTCCCAGATTTTTAGGGGAAAATTCGAGATGGGAATGAAGAAAATGAATTTTAAACGACATTCGACAGCCCATGTTTTTGTAGCACTCGAGCAAATTAGACACCAACATTTCATACTTTTCTTCTTTCCTATTACCCAAAAAACCATGTACTACCGCCTTAAATGATCGCCAAGCTGACAATCCAACCTCCTTTAACTGGGTTTAACTCCTTAAACACATCGTCTTTCAGGAGCTTCCTAATTTGGTGCCCTACGAAAATTCCTTCCTAAAGTTTGGTATATGTTAAATTAGGAAACACACTTCTCAAGTATGCAAATCCGTTACTTTCTTTATCTAGTCCCTTCAGTCTGCACGTGTAGCACAGTGGTATCGTCACCGTCCTCCCCACACCGGGTGGAAAAGGCCCCGGTTCGAATCCCGTCGATGACGCGAGGAACTTTAATGGGTTTTTTTCACTCCGTGGCTGAGTTAGTCGGTCTTAGGCATAGATAGCAAGGTTCCTACCCCCAAGAAATGGGGTTTTTTTGTCCAGCAAAACAGGCAAATCGACCAGAGAACACAACAGAATTTTACAGACAATATATATATATATATATATATATATATATATATATATATGGGTAGATATAATCATTTACGGGTGACCCTAATATCATAATTTTTTTTTTTTTTTTTTTTTTATCTAGTCCCTTCGCGAAATTTTTCATCAATTCAAGTTTGGTGTGCAGGGGTGGAAGAAGAACCTTGTTTGTTGTCCTGGTATGAACTCGTCTCACTTTCCCCGATGTTGCACAACATAATGTTCTGTTGCACAGCTGTCCCACAAACACAAAAAACAAACAACAACAATATTTTATGAAACCCCCCTCCCCTGCAAACCAATAACCTTAAGATACTTCATGTGTTCCAACTATAATTCTAGTATTTTATAGCATGTAGAACGTTAGATATGCTTTCATGACTTTCTTTAAGTCCAACTGAATGAAACACAGGAACCGATGAAAATTCGTTGCCATTATGAAGCAAAACTGCTTTTAAACATAATTTTGAGGCATCTATGAATAAACGCCATTTATCTGACTTATGCACGACACTTAGTTCTTTCAGAAGTCCAATAATGTCTTTGCAAAAACACATACTGACTGTCCTCCGTAGCAAAATATTTCAAAACTTTTCATGTCTTTTTCAAACACTGAAATCTTTGTTCCTGCTGCGAGTATATTCCACTGCTGTAACCTAGAACATAACAGTTCAGTTTGTTCTTTCGGCAAATTCAAATCTCGTACCAAATCATTCAGCTCATCTTATTTGATTAAGTATACCTCACGACCTGAACTTACTGGCTGATAGTCGCCATCTTGTGAAGTGGTAGGAGGGTGCAGCCTTCCTACTCTCGAGGGGCTGTTTATGTTTGGAGGTTAGATTTACAACTCTGAGAACATGTCTCGATCAGTTACTTGGAAAACTTTGGCACAGCCTACAAAAATCCTCACCAAAAACGCTAAGTGTGCTCTCTTCAAATTGTAAATTGATGCATCGGAATTTAAACCCAAGAACCATAGGTAGATGTCTGATTATGTTTATCACAAGAAAACCGAGGCCAGAATCGATTGCTAAAATTAAGTGAATTAGTTTATTCTCTTAATTAGAGAATTAGTTATATAAATAAATAAATTTTCTGTTTATACTCCGGGACGACCAAACGGTCAGGGGAGTTCACAAGATAGACAGAATACAAGAAACAACACCGTATTCACGGGCTTGAACCCCGGTCACTCAAGGCACGTGTACTTATGCACCCGCGCGCCTGACCACTAGGCTACGGCGGCCTACCTGTTAAAATAAATCAGTATGTCATACATTACTGGCTAGATTATGCGAAATTGGCATATTTTGGTAAAACATAACTCCCTCTATATTTAATAACTCTGACGTGATGCGAAACTATCAATTTGATTTTCGAAACCTACGCATAAAAATTGGTTAAAAACAGCATTTAAGTTCTTGGAGGTAAAAATCACTAGTTAATCTTTACAAGCTGGTACACCTCCGGTTGATCGTTGGGAGTAGCAGTAATTGATATGCCTAGCCCGCACTATGGTTAGTCTTAGTTAGGGTGTTTGTCCCCCACCTTACCGCTGTTTTAAGACGAGTTCCCTATTATAAAACAGCGGTAAGGGGGGATAAACACCCTAAGACTAACCATAACGTGCTATTCATTTGCAGTGACGTCACGCTTCATCGCAACGATCAACCGGAAGGATACCAGCTTATAAAGATTAACCAAATCGGGTTGGCTAGTGTTATTGGATGTGCCTTGTTCAATAACGTGCCTTATTCAGTCTCCTTTCAAATGAACCGTCGAAAGGAACCTTTTTTACATAGACTTTTGTCTTTCTGCCCTATCTTAGGTAATGACGCAAGCCTCTGGGATGTTTTTTTTTCTTCTTTTCTGAAACGATTACAACCGCTCGACAGATTCTGACTGCTCCTACTGCAGTTATCATATGCAGCCTTAATTATTTTGATAAGCGCAGTATGGCCTAAGTAGCCTGTTGACAAAAACTCCCATAACAATAATACGCAAAGTACCTTTACTCCTATTACTATTATTAGCGTGACGTGTAGCGAGAATAATTCATATTGCGTAGGCTTCTTTCGTTTAAAAAACCAACGCGTTTACTCCCTACTCACATTACCTCATCCATTAATATAAGTGAAGTGTAATAAGTATTTACCTCATAGTTCAATTTAAAAACGTGTTTGTTACATTTCAATATGTGATCGCTTTAATATTGGGACAGCAAACCATTTCGCTTCCGGATGCAAAATTATTACTTTAAACCTACCAGTGCAGTCTAGTGGTATACCCACTAGATTTTCACAAGGACGCACACGCACACTCGTTGTAGCATGTAAATATTAATATTGCTATTATATTCAAGTAGAAGAACGAGTCATAGAAGCAAGCTTATGTAGCATCTGCCGTTAAAAAAAAAAAAAAAAAAAATTAATTAAATTAAATGCCTCCCTAGTCCCTTTTTAAATCAACATAAACCCTGGTGAAATCAGGGTTTATGTTGATTTAAAGAGAAATCAGTTACCACCAACCGTTGGTTGGTAACCTTTTACAATAGCTCATTTCTCTTTGACTAAGGGCAAATTTTCTTACAATCTAGTCTATATTATCTTTCCTTAATTTGAATCTATGTTTGCTTTGTTTGTGTCATCCTATAAAAAAAACATTGTATCTTCTATTATTAAGTTCACTTTAAACCTTTTAAGACCTACCTCAATTATATCTCATCATTGATGATTAGTTTCCAAACTTTGTAGTTTACAGAACTGAGTCTCTTTGTTAAGAATATCTCTTTGCATCCACATATATACATGCATTCAGTGGTCACTGAATTATAACCACCCCATCCGAAATGACCACCCCATCCGCATAACTCGTAGGATAAAAAACCGAACAGTCGTCCCATAAAGTAGCAGTTATGGGACGTAATAAAGATATCACGGAGTTTCAAAAGAACAAGATTGTGGGAACTTGTGCGTCGGGTGCTTTTATGTCGGAAACGGCATATCTTATCGATTGCTGACGGCTCACTGCGGACAAGATGTAAAAGAATGGTGTCGAACGGGTAAAACCACCTCCGTCGACAGAACTACAAAGGATTACGCATGGTTGATGTTTGTGGTAAGAGAATAGTGCAGCGCGTTTTACGAGATCAATGGCAGGTCACTGCACGGCAGTAGAAATCGCAATGTAATATGAGGAATGCAAGAACAATATCCCAACTGAAGATGTGCTGCACACTCAGACGACCCAAGAGACATCCTCTCGTCACTGTTGATCATCGTCGACGGCAAATGCTGTGGTATCAACAACACACTAGTTGGACACTGAAAGACTGGAAACGAGTGTGGTGGTCGGATGAGTCCAAATACCTGGTGCAACACGCCGACAGACGTATTCATGTTTGGCGCAAGCAACACGAGTCCAATGACCCGTCGTGCATGGTGCCCACTATCCAAGCAGGTGGCGGTGGTTGCTTTATATGGGGCATATTTTGGTGGAAAGAACTAGAAACCCTCCCTGGTGCGCATGGACCAACATTTCACTAGTGAGGTCTACCTACAACTCTTAGGAGACCATATGCACCTTACCATGTTGTATTTTTCCCGGACAGAAACCATATCATCCAAAATGCACCGTGTCATTGGGCCGGCACTGTGTACAAGTGGTTCGAGGAACACAGTGAAGATATCACCCAACTTGATTAGCCTCCAAATTCGCCTGACCTCAATCCAATTGAACATTTGTGGGATGTTCTGGAATGGGAAGTGAGGCGTGTGGACAAGCAATTGTCATCTATTCCGACACTGTGAAGATGTGTAAGGCAAGAAATTGTCATCTATTCCGACACTGTTCAGACATCTAGTGGAGTCAATTCCTAGGCGAATATCAGCTGTTATCCATGCGAACGGTGGTCTAACATGGTATTAGGTAGGTGATCATAATTCATTGATCACTGAGGGTATATATACACCCAATACCAGGTAGGGTCAACGAAAACCATTACTGACTTTGAGAATATTGCGTCACCCATGGCACATTTCTTTCAGTAGGGTACACTATGGGATCAACCATGTAATGCATTGGGGAGCAGTTGGTCTGCGGCGAGACCTGCGGAAAGTCATACATTATAAAGGATCCTATTCCATAACGACTAAAATACTTAAATACTTAATGAAAGAATGGGATGAATTATCTTAAAATTAAAACTGAACTTGCGTGAATCGTCCTAACATATCACAGGAAAAGCTCTCTGAAATTCGCCATTGAAATTACTTTATACTATCATGACCAGTGTGCTTCGTTTGCACCTGCGCAGATAGCAGAATTGGTTAAAACGCTATTACACACTATGTAGAAAAGGTGCGGGGTTCTGATCAAGAAGGAAGGCCCCATGACCTATGCAGGAGCGTAATAACCGAATGTGCAATAGATGTTGGAACATTTGGAACTACGAATATAAAGAAACTCTTTTCGCAGCCCATTCATCTTTTCCATCTAGATCCACTGAATCCTGGATACACCACTGAAGACATGCATTTAAATTTAATAGTGTCCAATTAGTGTTTTTAATTATTATAGGATATTTATTATCCTGACTGAGATTGAAAATTCTCACTACAATTTGATACTTCTATCAGTGCCAAAAAAATCGATTCGGTGGAAAAGGTTTGTAATCATCGTTTTAGTAATGACAAATCTTTCACAATGTTACATTATTACAAAATTATTTATATACAAAAGATCATTTGAAAATAAAACTTAACTACCCGTATATACTTCAGTCAACTGAATTCTGTGCTTTAGCGATTAATGAATGCTTCAGTTAATTTAAGTATTTAAGACTGTGAGAAATCAAACAGAACTAAGATCTAGGTTCGTGTTAGATCTGTTTATATTAGTTCATGATACTCATGATTTATTTACAATTTTATTTATTTTTTTAAAATTTTATTTATTTTAATTAATGCACATCGGATGTATATACATCCGATGTGCATTATATATATCGGATCGTATTTTATAAATTTACTACATCATTCACATAGTTAACAAGTTCTACTAAACTTATATATATTTTAATACTATTAATTATTAAAATATTATTAATTGTTATGCCATAATAAATTACATCACAAAAAAATGCAAGATCACCAGAATTTATTCTCACAACCCTTCTAAGTGCACGGTCGAAGTGAGAGGTCCTTTAGGCACTTCAGATCACAACTTGGTGATTGTCTCTTCTCCAATGGAGCCTTTATCTCATGGCTATTCCCAACCTCGTGTTGTTTGGCATTACAAGAATGCAAAATTGGATGACCTGCGAGATTTCTTTTCTTCTTTTCCTTGGTCGGATTACTGTTTAAAAACTTTTGATGTCAACGTTTGCTCAGATCGTGTCAGTGAAATTATTCTTGCAGGAATGGAATCCTTTATCCTACACTCCACTTTAAAATCTCGTCCTTTATCTGAACCTTGATTTTCCAATAAATGTGCTAAGGCTGTTCAAGAGAAGAATGTTGCATATCGTAATTGGCTTGTTTCTAATTCTTCAGTTTCATTTTCTGCCTACACCAAAGCTCGCAACAATTGTAAAGCAGTTATTAATCAGTCCAAACTAGAGTTTGAAGAGGCTAAGAGTAGAAAACTTACTTCTTGCTCTAATGGTAGCCGAGCATTCTGGTCCCTTGCCAAAGCTATTGGCCGCAACTTTTGCCCATCTCTGCTCCCACCTCTGTCCAAACCAGATGGTTCTGTTGTCACTTCAGCCAAGGACAAAGCTGACCTGCTAGCATCCCATTTTTCTTCCAATTCATATAATATTAATAATCTTGGTAAAACACCTCCCACCATTCCCAACACGCTCCATTCAATGCCTCCTGTGGTCTTCCGTCAAAAGGATGGTAGAAGATGGTAGATATCACGGACAGATCAAAGGCACAGACATTATATCCTCACACCAAGAGGATATAAGCTAGAGCAACTGGAGAAAGGTTCGTTTTCATGGATCATAACGCTCTGTTTCATTAGATAGGTCTGGTTGACGATGTGCTCAAAGAGGAAAGAGGAGAAAGATGGAAGAAAGTTTGAAGAGGGTTTCGAATATCTTGATTTAGTAATCTTGCTTTCCTGACCTTAATCTGATCGTGCATATGTAGAGCATGTTAAGTAGATATATTGATGTTCGACATTAGTACCTCTTTCCATTGATACGCCTTCTCTGATGCTCAGTAGTTGTACAATTCCTCTCTTGAAGTAGTTCATAATTCCCCCAGGATCTCCTAGATAACTTGATGTCATGGAGAATTCAGCCTTATTATTTTTCGTGAAGTTGATTACACTATTACTGATTACACTATTTTAATGTTTTTCTTCGCTTTCATCTATTCGTTAGAGATGTCTGCGCGGTAGCACAGTGACATTGTCACCGTCCTCCCACACTGGGTGGAAAAGGCCCGGCTTCGAATCCCGTCGATGACGCGAGGAACTTTTTTTCACTCTGTAACTGAGTTAGTCGGTCTCAGGGGTAGATAAGATTTTTCGTCTAGCAAAACTGGCAAATCTCACCATTAGTTTATTCTTTAGAGATGCCTTTATGGGTAGCACAGGGGTTATAATCATGATCTTCCCCACACCGCGTGGAAAAGCCAGAATTTGAATCCTGTCAATGAAGCAAGGCATCTTTATGGACTTTTGTCATTCCCTGGCTGAGTTAGTCAATCTGAGGAAGAATAGCAAGGGTCTTGTCTCCAGAAATTCAGATTTTTCTTCCAGCCGAACAGGCAAACCGACGAGAAAACATAAGCAATTTATGGACATAACACGGATAGACGCGGACGTCCTAATATGATATTTTTTTTTCGTTGTTGGCGTCTTTTTTTCATAAAATCAACTTTTTATTATTTTTTAAAATTTCTTATTGGCGTTCTCTGTTTTCGTAAAAAAAAAAAGCAATTAACTATTACATTAGGGCCATTAGAAAGTCACTTCAACTACCCATGTATATTGTGTTTCTAAACTGCATGTGTTCTCTGGTCGATTTACCTGCTTTGCTGGACGAAAAACCTCAGTTTTTCGGGGATGGGGGGAAATCTTGCTATCTACGCCTGAGACCGACTATCTCAGCCACGTAGTGATCTGTTTACATAAACTCTATTATTATTATTATTTATTGTATTTATTTTATTAATTATAATATAATATTCAATAGGTAACATATCCGGCTTAAGTACTCATTTCATTTTTCATTCATTTATTACACACAATTTATACAATCTCAAGGTTATATATATCAATTTATATACAAGATTATTTACATATATTAATGTGCTCTCTGTACAAATCTTAGTTCATGTATGCGTGTGTATGTGTGTTTTCATGCATATGGTGGCTCCCAGGCATAAGTCCATCTTCACCTTAATAACCTGTATGCTGTAGAATTTATATAGTCGGCCTGAGGATTATTTAGAATAAAATTGTGATTTGGGCTCTAGTTTACTATCACTGTATGTGCATATAGCACGAATACCGCATCCATAGGAAATAATGCAATACCAGTGGGTGCCTGCAATTCCGCTCTCAGGTCACCCAAACTTTCAATTTTCACTCCCCCAGTTAGATGAGCTCTTCGCTCATCTAACTGGGGGAGTGAAAATGTGAAAATGATAAGTAGAATTTTATTTTTTGTCCATTCTAATGAAACCAGAAAGCTTCGTTTAACTGGGCTGGGTGGATATTATTCTGAAATGATAAATTAATACTTGTAAGTACTGTATATAGGAGGATTCTGCGTAATTGTATAAAATATATTTTATACAATGGGAATTAGAAGTTGCTAAATAATTTATTCGGACTTTGCACTTGGCTGGGTGTAGTTATTCTTAGGAAATTTCTGTACGGTTGAACACATCGTGTTTTGTTTATATCTATTTGTAGACATCCTGCAGCTGTAGATGAGTTAAGACAAGAATATTGTAAGAAGCACTGAATGAGTAATCTTCAGGTTTTTCAGCCAAGTTGTTTTCTTTAGGCATTGGCGTATTTCTATTTTTATTTCCACAGCCTTTACTAACTACTAACTGCTAGAAGAGTTTCGTTTTTATTATTTACAATAGTGATTCTCAATCGGGTGAGCATACCCCTGAGAATAAAGGGGTACATAAAGTAAATTTCAGTACCTGTTTAAAAATAAAGAAAATATAGACTTTAAATATCGCAATCAAAGTAAACATTTTAGAAATTATATATTTTATTCAAGAATCTTCTAACACTGACCTAGAAGACTCTTGAATAAAATATATAAAGTAAGTATTAGTATTACTAATAACATTGTTAGGTTTTATTATTTTTATATTTTTTAAAATTTTATTTATATTCTGCTTCAAAATAAGTTTTATGTAGATCTTAGAATTTCGTCTGTTAATTTCTGTGCTTTATCTCTCCCCCTCTTTTTTATTAGTTGGTTATTGAACCGTTTATGAAAATTGTTGTCATATTTTTGTCTAATCAATGAATTTTCCAAACTAACTTCCTTTTCTAAAGAGTTAAACACATTATGAAATAATTCATTGAGATCGATATAGTGGAATTATATAGGGTTAGGTTGTTGGTAAGTTTTCGTATTGCGTTTATTCTAGGCAATTTGCATGGGGAGAAAACCTTTCACCTCCTCCTGAGACCACATCTTCGGTCACAATTCTGCAGTCTTTATAGAAAATTTCTTTGGTCTGTGAAGAGAATCGAACCATTGATCTTATCGCAAACAATCCAATGGCTTGTTTGGGATAATACTCTACAGTTCTACACCAGCGGTTCCCAAACTGGGGTCCACGGACCCTTGGGGGTACGTAGACCAGTTCCATGGGGTACCGCTAAACAACCCTCTGCAACTGGTGATGATAAATTGATGATAAATAAAGTTATCATCATATTTATGTAAAAATAAGAATAAAGTTGAGTTGTTTTAAACCTAAAACCTTGAATTTTCTTTTCAGAAAACTCGGTGTTTATACACATATATACATACACAGAAACATACGCATATATACAGGGAGTCAGCGAACTTTTTTTCGTTTTTGAAGGGGTCCGTATATCTCAGTAGTTTGGGAACCACTGCTCTACACCTTTGCCTAAATCCATCTAGCTCTACGAAGACTCGAAAAGCCCATTAGAAGTTCCTGTCGTCACTTGCAGAAATAAATCATTTCAGTCTAGACATGGGAATCGGATTTAGACCTTTAAAAATGGAAGGAAAGTGTCGTAACCACTATAACAACATGGAAGACAAAAATAAGAGATAAAGATGTTTCAAAAATTGAATAAAAATATCTCAAAAATAAAGAAATAACGATATTTTTTTTAAAAAATAAGATTTCTCTGCGAAAGCATAGTGATCCTTTATTTTTTTGATTTCCATTGAAGGTGTGGAAATTCTATAAACAGGAAATTGCACTCGTGCTACAAACCATTGCTTTCGAAGTGTAATTTTTTGTACCCCGTCTATTAGCATTAAACGTAGACGGTTATCTAACATATACATATAATGCGTCCTGATAACCAAAGATGACTTGCATTGAACAAAAGTAGAAAGATTCAATCAGTGAGCAACTTCAATATATGTTAAGCAATAATATCCTTGCAGTTAAAATCGGCAACCATGGTATCCTTGAGCTTATTTTCTCTGTGATATAAAGCAATTTACTCATGACTGTTACTTACACAGTCATGTATAAATTGCTACATTAAATTTTGTGAAGCTGTTGAAATATTGGATACATATAGAGTCACTTTAGCGAGAAGTTTTTAATTGTAAGAGAGAACGAAGATTAATCTAATCTTCGACGCGAACACGAAACAACAACACCCTTCTTCATAATATTACTACACCAGTTAAAATATTGGAGGCGTGATAAGTTATCATGGTTCACATTCCCATTTGTCTCAGAGCGCATTTTACGCCAGCGCTGATAATTTATCTTTACACTTTATCTAAACTTTTCTCCTCTGAAGAAGAAAAGAGGTCTAGATAAGAAAGCGGAGAGAGAGAGAGAGAGGGAGACCAGACCGAAGCCTCTTAAAACAAGGCCAAAGCAGCCATGACCAATTCTAAATTTCGAGAGCAGATTTCAATACAAGTAACTAAAATAATTAAATAAATAAATAATCAATGTTCGTTTAATAAGCAAGGAATGTATTAATTATAATGATATAGTTGTTCATTATAAATAATATGAAATTTAATTATTAATTCGGGTTGATGATAGTTAACAAGTTTTATTTTAACTACTGTATAAAGCAATGTACAAAAAATAAAACTGACAAACTATTTTATTGTTGACAAGCTACTGGAGGAATTTATTGGAAAAATTAATTAGCTGCTTGTTCACAAAGTATAAAAGCTGTGTTTATGTCATAATATGTACTTTCAAAAATCTTTGTCAAAATAGAATCACAATAATTTATTTATTTACATATGCGCATTTAACATTTATTACGAAAATTAAACCGAATTGAATTCATGTCAGATTGTGAGAAGCGAGAAACAACAGGTAATGTTTGTACAATTGCAAAGTGATACGTTCGATGTCCCTTATTGACCCTCGCCAGGTTAATGCAGAACACATCGTTATAACTCAGTTGCGTTATAACCAAGGAAATAGAGAGAAACACTATTCAATACACGTATTTATAAATTCAAAGGTAGATTTTAAGTCAGTAAAACTGATTAAGAAATGGAACTCAGAGAAAACATATTCAAGTTTGAAATCCTGCTGTTCCACACCACCAGGTTTACTTTAAAAAAATAAAAATTCCCTCAAAAACCACCTCCAAAAGGAATTGTAAGATGTATTTGTTTAAAGGTCTCATATTGTTTCATGCATTTTATCGATTTTTAAATGCCTTATATTACATGGAACGGTGTCCATGGAATAATTATAAATCGTTGAAAATGGAAATATTTTTTAAAATCATCTCGGGAAGGAATTTCATGTCCCGGTTCAGGTATGAGGCATACAATACATTCCCATTCCTCGCCTTCCATCCCCAATCCTCTCCGACTTCTTTGAGCAGTGTTGTATTGGCCCATAAAAATTCCTTGCATCATTGATGGGATTCGAACTCATGTCTCTTCCAGTCGGTGTGGGGAGAACGATAGTTATACAAACTGTGTTACCCACGAGTGCTCTTTGAGCGATAGCCGATAAGCGATCATAAAATATATTATTGTGTCATTATTTCACAAATAGAATGACACTTGTATAATAAATAGTTTTTATCGAAGTTAATTTGAAACTTTTTTCCGGTCACTTTCATATCATGTTCTTTTACATAAAAGACAAAATTTTGGGGTCCCTCTGAGTCCAGGGTCAATGGCCCTGCCGTCCCCCTCTATTTGGGCCTGCATATATATATGAATATATATGAATACTTATGCATATATATATGAATATATATAAGCATTTATTATTTATTCCATATTATATTATTCATGCCAAATTTTTACGTTTTAAGAAACTAAATCTGACCAGAATTTTGCTCTTCTTCATCAGTAGATATTTCGATAGTGAACATATAACTCAATCTCGAACTGAACTTGCTGCTTCATTCCATTTTTGGGTCATCATTAACAAGATTAACATTAATAAAGGATGTTTGTAGCTGAAAGCTACAAACATCCTTTTTGTCGTGAGCTGCTTTATTTGTGGTACTCACCATATTTTCTCTTCCTACTGCACTCTTATACTTCCTTGCTCAAACTCAGTCTGATTGGTCTCTTTAGCGTCATAAGATTTTAGTGTCTTCTCCATATTACGTGATGTCCACTTCGTCACAATCTCATCTGCCAGTTTTCCTGTCTGTCACTGAAATTTGGGCACATTGGCAAGCTTCTGAAAACGGTGAACGCACTTCATCCATGTATTCCCCCGTACGTCATTCACTGCAGTGCTAGCAACTCCTCCCCCATGATTCCGCCATGTTATCCGTATATCTGTCTCTGATTGTCGCTATCACCCTTTAGTCCATCATTTGCAACAAAGAGGTCATGTTGATTGTCATGGAAACGACTTGCATGTTGTCTTCTACGTCTTCAACATCAACAGAATAGTCAGGTGTGTTGTTAAGAATAAGCATAGCCTTGTTGAGATTTTGTTTCTTATAACACTTCTTGAGGAATTCCCATTTTTAGAATTTAATTAAAAATTAAAAATTACATTATATCGAAACGACATAATCTGGAAGGATGTAATTCGTGGATTTCTTGTATTTCGGATTAAGTTGTTAAAAAAAAAATCTGTTTACACTGCACAATTTCCCCACGGAACTAGAGGAGTTTCCAATTTCATAACAATCATCTTATTGCAGTTGAAAATCAAAAGTGTCTTTACAACTACATTTCATGTTAAATGTTATTCTGAATGCAAAACGAAAACAAAAAGCATAAGTTAACGAAAGAGATAACTTATATCTCTTTGTTTATTTCTTCTAAATATGAGAACCGTTCAAAAAAAATAAATAATAAAAAAAAGTAATAAGATAAGTGTACGTAGATTAATGCAATATATTTAATCGTCCTGATCAAAATGTTCTTTGCAAGATTCATCTCGAGATGAAAAAACCTTGTGATATCGTTTGACCTAAGATAAGATCAAATCAGAAGATTGAATTAGATTAAATCAAAATGCAATTCTGATTCCTTTTTCTGGTGCTAGTTATCACCTGCATTTGCAGTTACATTGCAGTACATGTGGGCCCCCACCTGCTGAAATATTTACATGAGTCTTATTTACGTCTTATTTACATGAGTGATATTTTTGTCTTATTTACATGAATCACATTTACGTCTTATTTACATGAGTTATATTTACGTCTTATTTTCATAAGCATTATTTACAAAATCTTATCTACTATAGGAGTGTACTGTTTATATTCTTAGTAGTTTTAAAATTTACTAATGAGAAACGTTTGATTTAAATGGAAACAAGTCTTGTGTTGTATAAAACAGTCAACATTACACAATAGTCTTTGTAGATATGGACACCGTTAGACGAGCGAGACCCGCTCTCTATTATTCCTGGAGTTTTGGACTGAGATATCTTGGATTATCCTGCAGACATACAAAGCCTGTTGTAGTTGCGTGCACAGAAGCAATGAACAGCGACCATCAATTTGGGGGTATTCTTTATAATTGGGTGAGAAGAAAAGAATTCCCAAATACTTGTCTTCAGTATGTGGTATCTTCCGAAAAGTCTTTCGGCGTCAATCTTCGGTGTATTAAATATCGAGCGTGTTTGTTAGGAAGCATCGCCAAAAATTATTGAGTGTGCTGAATGAGGAGCGGAGAATTATACCCGGGCCTAATAGAGCCTCGCATTGAGGCCGTGGGAGCGATATTATATTGTTGATCTTTGGAGTGTCTAGCCTTCCAGTGAGAAGCTGGGCAAGCATCAGCAAATTCCTTGTGATAATTTTCAGTCTCATAGCGTAGCACATGAAACTGTGCCATTATCCAATGATGCTGAATTTCTGTGCTGTTTTTCTCTTTGTGTTCGCCCGAAGCATTCATAGCCATAACAGCGGAATGTTATGGCTATGAATATTGATGCAGGATGCCTAAGTGGTCGGAAAAGATTATTTCGTCAACCATCTGATTTTTATTTGTTGTTGTTTTAAGAAAAACGTATACTTCATTTGTTATCAAAGGTTATATTACGTTAGTACCTTCAAAGTCTGCTTGTTCTTATAAGGGAACTATGCCATAGCATTGAACGTCCATACGGTATGTGAGAACCTAGTTTTCTTATGCTAAGGAGTTGCATGAGAAAGTTTATCCAAGCTCATAGCCTCAGAAAGAGAGAAAAGGCCTAGGCAGATTAATTGAAAGTTATATTACTTATATTTACTTTTTGATAGCTTGTCTTCCTAGATCAATGGTCTTCATTAGGTCAGTAACAATTTATGCAACTTTCTTTCCATAATGAACTTATGTGATTTTGAAAGGCAGTGCTTTTCTAGTGAAGAAGAAAGAAGGGGAACATTAATCTGTAATAATTTTAACAAGGAAGAAAATATTAAAATAGATCTACAATCTTTAAAAATTGACAGATTTTTGATTTTTGGAATAGGGAGTTGTTTTTATCTTCGTAGAGAAACCAGCTGTGAAGAAAATATAAAGGCGTCTGGTTTTAGAACATGTGGTCTGACCATTTGAACTTAGAAAATTATGAATAAGGTCGGACTCAACAGGTGTCATAGGTATGAATTTATTGATTTCTTCCTTTATTGTTTCAGTCCCACAAGTAAATGAGACAAGAGGTAACAGCAGGTCCTTTGTTTCTATGGCTGTACAGCCGACGGGGCTGACCGGGTGGGTAAAGTGCCTGCCTGGCAACCTCAAGGTCGCGGGTTCGAATCCCGCTTCGGGCTTGGATATCACGATGGTACCGCACTATCCACTATCCGGTTGGATCTCACAGCCACGATACACGAAGGAAGCACGAAAAAACTGGTTCCTACGTATTGCTCACATCATACGATTAAAAAAAAAAAAAAAAAAAATGGCGGAACAATACACACTGGGGATCTCCCACATCAATAGATCTGGGAGATCCCCAGATCTATTGATGCTTAAAATAAACATCAATAGATGTTTATTTTAACCATGGATGCTTAAAATAAACTGTGGAACAAAAAAAAACAACTTTTTTTTCAATTTTCAAAATTTCTCTCTATTGAAGAGAAAGAAAACTGAAGCTTTTAAATATTTAATAACATTTCCATTTATCGAATCTTGCTCTTTAGTTTAAAGTTATTTTAATTTTGAAAGCTTGTGAAAGCTGAATTTCCCACCAGAAATTCAAGTATTTTCATTAGACACATTTTTGGCAGTGCATGTTAGGCAGGTAGAAAGAAGGTGGCAACATTAATGGTCGATTTAAGTATCAGAGAAAAAATTTAAAGTAGTTCAAGTTCCGAATTAACATTAATAAAATTTAGGGACAAAGTTTGTTCATATTGGCTTTTGTCAGCCGAAGATTCATTCGGCAAATAGGCACTGAGAGTAAGGAATTATATGAGCATAAATAATCTTGTAAGCTTATAAAATCAGATGAACTAAATCACATAAAATCAAAACCAAACCCATAAAATCAAAACCAAACCCATAAAATCAGAACCAAACCCATAAATTCAGTTGATAGTTGGTTTTTTAACCTATAACAAAGACCTCTGTAAGCTACGTGAAGGTCCAATGGCAATACACCTGAAAGAACTTGTAGTGCATAAGTTGAAATAGTACGACAAGCTCTTAACATACATAATAATATTGTACGTTGTATAGTAGCCAACTTCAATCGAATTTTAACAGTTCCAAGCCTGTGAAACCATACACCTGCAGCATAAGTAGCCATAGGAAGGAATACGGCGTTATAATAGATTCTCATGGTACGTCTAGAAAGTCCCCAGTCTGAACGAGAAATTTTTACAATAGCACCAGTGAATCTTCTGATCTTTCTTGTCACATTATTTAAATGTAAGAGACAAAAGTAAGCTTTGAGTCGATTGTAATCTCAAGTAATTTAGTTTCAGAGACAAGTGGAATCCTGTTATTATTAATCTTCACTAAAGGAGGTCATTGAGGGTTTAAATGTGATCCAAAGATCATCATTTTAGTCTTAGATGAACTTATTGTCAATTTATTTGACAATAAGTTCATCTAAGACTAAAATGATGATCTTTTTTATTTCAATGGACAGTTTTAGACTAAGACTAAAACTGTCCATTGAAATAAATCTTGTAAGACATCATTGGCATTACTTTCGATAGCAGATCTAGATGAACCATGAATTAAGATAGTACGATCATCGGCATAAGCGATGATTTTAGTGCTACTGAAACAACGGGAAATCCAATCCATCTTGTAATACCATATTCCATATAAGAGGCCCCAAGATAGACCCCTGGGGACACCCTCGTGAAACTTCTCTAGACAACTCCTGAAATTTAGACTTCACTAAAATGTGACGATTACTGAAATAGCTTGTGAACAGGTGGTATAGTTGCTGAGAGTATCCAGCTGATCGTAACCGTTCGAGAGCACTCTGCCATCATAAAAGACACCAACGATAAAAGACAGAGAAGTAAACCTCTTCTTATTCAATGTCCCTCTCAGTACGGAGAGTTGAGACTTGTAGGCTGAGATCGGATCTTGCGATATGTCGCTACTCTTTTCATTCTGGATTGCTTATGGTTGAGGGGTTATTATCGGACATTGCATCACAGGTTTTACGCAGAACACTAAGTTTGTGTCGACCCTATTCATTTCCTTAGCTGGATATATTTGAACGACCTTCCAGAATGCTCTGTAGTAACCGTGATAAGTGCTTGGAGCTTCCTATCAAGAAGTGTATAAACCTCCTATTCCTTTGCTTTCACCAAATCGGATGGGTCGTGACGTGAGATGTCTTGCTCAGTGACCGACATGGACAAAAAATGGCCTTGGAATTTAAAACAAATCTGCCTAGGCATTCATAGTAAATCGGCCCGGTGAGAATAACTATTTTAATTATCAAGTAACGATAATTAAAAATTTATGATAAAGATATTTTTTGAGGGTTAATATTAAGGTGGTGAGCCTTATTCTAATGTTATCCATTAGAATTTCGCATCAACAGCGCTGTTGATGCGAGCAGTTGGTATAATCACTGTTCTCCCGGCACTGGATGGAAAAGACCTCAGTTCGAATCTCGTCAGGTAACATTAGAATAAGGTGGGCCTTATTCTAATGTTAGAAGAACTCTTTATTATACACAGAAGGCACATTGCTGTATACAACTCCCTTTACGGCTACAAGCCAGGGGTTTACATAAAATAAATTGTACAACATAATAAACACATACCAAAAAAAAAAAAAAAAAAAAATTATGACTCCAGAAATGTTTGAACACTGGGGAGATGGATCCATGGCAGTGATGAATAGGTACCCTGGAATAGGTTCTAATGTCCTCTGACGTGGTCCTGGGAAGGAAGTCGACAGAGTATTTTCTGCCTATATTCCTTGTCGACTGCGAATTTGTAGAGGTCACCGTCCAAGGACTGTATGTCTTGCAGCATTTGCACGGGTAGGAACCGATCAGTTAGCTTTAACCGGTTTGGAATGGCCTGCAGGATTGGATTAGCCCTAAGGCTTGGGACTGGGATCCTCCATCCGCAGTTAGCCCAGATATCTGGTACTGAAATAATGCCGACCATCATTTTGATGGCAAAGACGAGTCTTCTCTCGTGAATGATGGCAGGAAGACATCTGATGTTGAGAGCTGCCGCCATCTGGGTGGTCCTTGGTGCAGGGGAAGCCGAAATTTCCATATGGCCCACTTCAGTAGCCAGAATTCCCCCGCGAAAATCCGTCTAAGATGGGTCGTAGCAGTTGAAGTCCAGACTTCGGCGCCATAGAGTATGACCGGATAGACACATGTCTTAATATATCTGCACCCAACAGCCTGGTCATGGACATGCATGGGTTGTTGTTTAATCATCCACCGGAGTCGACAGAACTTTATTTGCAAGTGGTCTATGTGCGGTAGAAAGGAGAGCTTTTGATCGAAAATAATTCCAAGATCTGTATGTTGTTGGACGGCAGAAATCGCAGATCCTATTAAAATGGGTTGCACTATTGTTGGGCTCAGTTTGAGAGAGAAAGTCAACTGTTTTGACTTCTCGGGATTGATGTGAAGTCCAAAACCGGAGAGGAAAGCCTCAAGGTTCGGGATTTTCTGTAGGATTATGGCATTGATTTATTCAGCAGTGTCTCCAGCAGGGCTGATGGGAGTAAACAGTTTTATGTCATCGGCAAAGGTGATGATATCAGTTCGGCCCGTCACGAATGGCACGAGAACGGCTGAGAACAAGATTCCGGACAGGACCCCGCCTTGTGGGACTCCAGCTGTAATAGTCCTGGTGTAGCGCAGATTACCATCATGAAGAATAATGGTCCTGTTTTCAAGCATTGTCTGAATAAACCAGAGCACGTCTCCACCAATGAGGTATTACTCACTTAGTAGCCTTGCCAACGCGTAAACGGATACGGAATCAAATGCTGCCTGGACGTCGATATAAGTAACGGTGATTTCCGAACGGTGCTCAAATGCCTCGAGGATCTTGGTAATGGTGGTGACTAGATTTGTAGCGGTGGATCTTGATCGGGTAGCATAATGGATCTGCGGTAGCTGTTGTGGCATAATTTGGATGGTTAATGTTCTCAGAAGAGATTTCTCAAAGAGCTTTAATAGGCATGATGCAGAGGAAATTGGACGGAAGTGACTGGGCTGACAAGCAGAGTGTGTTTTCGGCAGCGGTCTTACTAGATAGACGTGCCACATAGGAGGAAAAATCCACTACACCAATGGAATTCCCAATCGGATTGATTGGGAATTCCATTGGTGTAGTGGATTCTGGCTGAGCAGCGAACCTAGTTATATGGTAGAGCCAACTGCTCATATTGAGGGAGTCAATGGCGCCCTCTGATTGAATTCTATGGAAGGGCTTTCCCTTATTTATGGTATCCTCTTGGTGAAGTTTTATCACCTCCCTCTTGTTTCGAATAAAAAGCGCCCAACTCGGGAATAGGCAGTTCTGTCCGAGGGTGAACCGGAGTTTTTCCACCGCTTGTGCATATTCTGTTTAACGTGGAAACTTTCAGAGACTTTTGGATTCCACCAGGCCTTCGAATGCTCGGTGATGGTTAGTTTCTTCGTTGCAGCATAGAGAGAAACAGTGGCTATCCATCTTGTCATCAGGTCAATCCCGAGTTCGGGGTCGCATTCCTCTAGGACATCCCATGGGATTGCCTGAGCCGCATAAACACACTTTTCAGGATTAAGGTATTTGGGCGCTGTAATTGTTTTGGTTGTGACTTTCCTTCTTCCAGAAGTGATGGGCATTTCTCTTTGTACAGAGAGAATGATGGGGTTATGATCAGACTGTATGTTGCTTATAATGTTTTGATCAACCACACAATTTGCTGACACGAACGCACGGTCTAGTGTGCTTTCGCCCCTCGTGAGTGGTGTGCTGAGCAGTTTGAGACCTAATATACCTAGACACTGATTCAGTCTCCTCTTGAGGTTTCCCTGAGTATTCGGGAGATTGAAATCCCCACACACAATGTGTTTCAGTGATGAATGGAGATGGTTAAGCAGCCAATTGAGGAGTTCATCAACTACTTGTGTCTGGAACTGGTGGGATATACACTGCGACAATGCGCTAATGTTATCCATTAAAATAAGACCCACCAACCCATTAGGGCACTGGCTCTTCTAGAATTTGCCAGAATTGCCAGATGGTCAGTCTTAATAGACCCGCCATGTTCTTTATTGTGGCATTATATTCGTGAATCTGGAAGACTGTAAAATCGTTTGTTTAAGCACGAGAACAGAACACCGTTCAGTCGTTAATTTTTGGGCACTGTTGATGCGAGTAGTTGGTATAATCACTGTTGGTATAATCCCGACACCAGATGGAAAAGACCTGAGTTCGAATCTCGTCAGTAACGTGAGGAATTTTTATGGGTCTTTTTCATAACGTAGCTGAATTAGTTGGTCCCAGGCAAGGGTAGTATGGTATTTTCTCCCGAAACTCGGGTTTTTCGTCCAGCAAACAGCAAATCTATCACACGCAATTTACAGGCATAATATATATGGTGTAATATGCCCTAAGTTTCTGATGCGCTAAAAACTCTACAACAACGAATGAGAATAGCAGTTTGATTTCAATCTGTGAGCGTTTGATAAGATCGATTGATCACACAATTTTCAGCATCTTTTGTGACTAGAGGCACTGCATATTTTACTTCTATCTGTTTTCCCCGAGTCTTCAGTCTCCCCTCTCTCTCTCTCTCTCTCTCTCTCTCTCTCTCGTTCTCTCTCTCTCTCTCTCTCTCTCTCTCTCTCTCGTTCTCTCTCTCTCTCTCTCTCTCACTAAACCAACCGAGTACACCCCTTAACAATGCCGCCAAATTCTAATCAACGACTAAATTGTACCGCTTTCTTGTAAATCTCTCTCGGGCAAATTCTAGTGTACACCACTTTTTTTTTTCTTTAGGTCTTGCCACTGAAATCCTTGAAAATTAGGTGATAAAGCCTGCCAGAGTATTTAAATAATCTACTGGGTGCCTGACCTGCTTCCTCGTGGCAAAGTGTGGGTAACGGTGGGTCCCAATAGGGGCCCAACGGCTAAATGGTCAGAGAAACAACAGAACATAAAGCTACACAACAGAACGTTCCCCACACACTTTTTGAATCTCTGGCCTCCATAGAGTTCCGTGTCACTCACAAAGAATACAACGCGGAGATGGGGGAAACCCCTGGTGCCGTCAAGCAATTAACATTACACTTTATACTTTGCATATTTTGCTACTTATGGCAATATTCAATGTAATAGTGGGAACAGTATTGCATCCAGGTTTCTAATGAATATGAATTGTCCTGGTTTGTGTACAGTCATGTGATCTACAGCCTTGTTAGTTGCCTTAAATTTGGCGGCATTGGAGTTTAGCAAATAGTGGACATAGTGTACTTGTCAGGCGGTGCCAGTGGTTTCCCACAAAACCGAACTTGGTGGCACTGTAAAGACTAAAGACAGCAAAAGACACAAATCGACCATAGAACACACGCAATTAACAGACGTAAGACACACAGCACGGCAGACGAATTTAATTATTTTGGGTGGCCTAAATTTTTTTTTTTTTTTTTTTTTTTTGTGAAGACTCAAGAGTCTGTGCTTGTAGCACAGTGGTATTGTCACCGTCCTCCCCACACCGGGTGGAAAAGGCCCGGGTTTGAATCCCGTCGATGACGCGAGAAACTTTAATGGGCTTTTTTCACTCCGTGGCTGAGTTAGTTGGTCTCAGGCGTAGATAACAGGGCTTTTCCTCCATAAGCTGGGTTTTTTCCGTCCAGCAAAACAAGCAAATCGACCTGAGAACACACTCAATTTACAGACACAAATACTGGTTTCTGTATTGAATTACGAGTAACCCTAATAATAATAAGTCTTCACTTATTATTATTATAATATAATAATAATAAGTGAAGACTCAAGACTCTGCGAAGCCATATCAGCATCAGTTACGTTGGGTACCGCAAGTTATGTGTGTTGGTGTGTTGTTTGTGTTGTTCATCTGGCCTCTTAGTTACTGAGAGGTACGATCACCAAGGAAGGCTCCTCCCAACATCCATCCACGGCACGAGAAGCCTGGCCAGGAGCAGATAAAAACGTCTGACGAGGTTGTCCCCTGGCAGAGCCAGGGAAAGCCGCAAATGAAGAGAAAGATTGAGACAGTGGAAGAAGGGGGAATCAAAAGTGAAGGTGAAAGGGGGTACCAAGAGATATATCTCTGAGGTGAGTAGTAGCTAAGAAAACATGTAGTAGATGGGATGCCCTAAAGAAGGGCAGAGAGGAGTAAGAGAGCAAAAGTGCCTAAGCGTGAATAGATACGTCTAAGGAGTATTTCTGAAGCAGCAGCAGCAGCATGCTGGAGATCAAAAGGTATTTCACTGACAGGGAGTTTCCTCGGCTAAAGCAACAAGACCGGTGATGTTTCATCATCAATGGGGGGGGGGGGGGGTTCTAAGAAGCTCTCTGTGGAAGGTGGTAGTGAGAGGTGTGTAGCCTGTCAGCGGGCCACCAGACCAGTAAATACAACCCCAAAGGCATGAGTTGGCTCTCCCTGTTCAAAGAGTTTTCACACTAGGGAATCCTGGGGCCCGAACAGCAAGTTTTCCCCTCCCACTGGGGAAACGGATTTGTCGTTCAGCAAAAGAGGCAAATCGACCAGAGAACACAGCAATTTATGGACATAATACACATAGGTATATAAGTGAATTCTTTGGTGGCCTTAACGTGATATGTTTTTTTTTTATCTAATTTTTATGATTTTCAGCATATTTTTTAGTTTAAACTGATATACCAGCACGGCTTGGGTTGTATATGCCATATTGTTCGTCTGAGGATTTAAAAATATTGAAGAGTACAGATTCTTATCATTGCCTGGATTCGTTATTTCTGTGGCTTAGTCTTATGTTGTAACAATATGATTCTTGCTCGTGGCCTTAATGATCTGTTATTGCTGTCAGATCAATTATATTGTTTAGTCCTAATGTACTTTTCGAGTTGCGATTGCTACTTGGGTTGTCATTATTTTTTGCCATGCGTTCAGCACGCTTTTTTTTTTTTTTTTTGAAGTGAAACTTCTTTAGGCGCACTCCAGTCAATTTTCACATAGGAGTAACTTGCGTTCATGAATTGATAAAAAAAATAATAATAAATAAAACGAAAATGCGACCGTTGCCATAAGTAAACACATTACAGGCGCTATGAATTGTCAGCTGTCGTACTAGGATAAATATCCCACTTTTGTTATGCGAATACGGAAGTTAAGTAGCTTAGGCACAGTTAGTAATTGGGAGGGTAATAACCATGGAAATACATGGTTTGTCTGACTTTTTTGCCTTCCTTTCTTTTTTTTTTCTTTTTTTCCTTTTGGTAACCTGTGGATAATATTCTTTCGATTTTATATTTTCCTCATTTCTAACTCTTATCTTTGCGTGATAGGCCCAACATGATTCCTTCCATTGCTCTTTGTCCTACTTGTAATTTTATTTCTTGCTCCTTAGTAAGGTACCAGGTGTGTGCTCCAGGTTTGTGCTCCGTTTGGCTGGCCTGTGGGTCAAGCTCGCTTGACCCACAGGCCAGCCAAACGGACAAGCGAGCTTGACCCACAGGCCAGCCAAATTTTGACGGGACCACTGGGCTATGTCTTCATTTAAGCATTGTGAAGAGCTCTAAGCCAAAAATGACTTATAATGCCGTGGTGAGTATGAGCTTGGCGCACCCAGAGTCCTGAGCTATTAAAAGTTTTATCAATGATAGTAATATCAAGTTTTTCTAGGCATCGACACTGCCTCTTACCGTATATCTTTTACATCGACACTTCGTCTTACTGTATATCTTTTCGATTTTTAATGCACGTATTTTTTGACCTTTTTCGAAATATATCAACGTTAGCGATTATATCGAGGGCTTAAAAAACAGTGCGGTGGACAGAGAGTGATACAGTTGCCCTCGCAGGAAGCACAGTTAGTAGAATCGTCGTCCTCCTTATACCGGGGGATGGGGGATTAAGGCCTCGGTTCGATACCCGTAATGATGGGAAAAAACTTTTATCTACCTTTTTCACAACGTGACTGATTTAATCGGTGACAGCTGAGGGTAACATGGATTTCCTCTCGAAAATTCGTGTTTTTCGTCCAGAAACAGAAAATCGACCACAGAACAGACGCAATTTACAGATAGTATATACGGAGCAATATAGCCATCGTCGCTGATTTTCCTAAAACCCTACTATAACGGCAACAACAACAAGAGACAGTTGACCTTGAAGTTTAAAACACATATTAGCATTAGCATTAGTAGAGGCATGTGATGCAAGAAAGCAAGCTTATGCAGCATCAGCCAAAAAAAAAAAAAAAAAAAAACAAATAAATAAATAAAAAATAACCACTTCCACTTCACCCCTCTGTTCGTTCGAAATACCTGTCCAGCTGAGCCTTAAACTTATTTAGGCTATCAACTTCCACGACAAGGGATGGAAGTCTGTTCCACCTACCAACCACCCGCTGGCTAAAGGCAAATTTCCGCACATCTATCCTACATCTGTCTTTCCTCAATTTGAACTTATGCCCTCTCAGGTGATTATTCTGAGCAAGAGGAAGAATCCCATCAGCATTGAGCATGCTCAAACCATTCAAGGCTTTGTACACCTCTATCAGATCACCTCGCTGGTGCCTAGTCTCCAGACACTGTAATTCGCAAAACTTAAGCCTTTCTTCGTAAGAGCACCCCTTTGTTCCATTCACTAATCTTGTTGCTCTTCTCTGTACTCGTTCCAGCAGCTCTACATCCTTCTTGAAATGAGGCCTCCAGGCCTGTATACAGTACTCTAGGTGGGGCCTGACTATTGCCTTATACAAGAGAATAATCACCTCCTTATCCCTGCTAGAAAAATTCCTATATATCATTGACAATACACCATGAGCTACTCTTGCAGCCCGTCTGCACTGCTCAGAGAACTTCATATCTGCCTGCACAACCACCCCCGGTCCCTTTCATTCTCTACCACTGTCAGTGAAGTACCACAAGTTGATACGTTACTCTGGGGTTGCTGTTTCTCATATGTAGTACTTTACATTTGTCAATGTTAAACTTCATTTGCCACCTCTCAGCCCATCTGCTCAACCTTTCCAGATCCTGTTGCAGCAGCATAGTGTCAGTAGTGTCCTTGAAAACCCTGCCATATCGTCTGCAAACTTGGACATTGTAAGCTTGATATACCATCATCAATATCATTTATAAATACAGAGAACAATAAAGGACCCAATACTGAACCCTGAGGGACTCCACTAATAACATTAGTCCACGATGAGTAGTGTCCATTGATTACCACTCTCTGTCTTCACCCCCTCAACCACCCCTTTATCCATAGCAGCAATTTGCCTCCAATGCCACACTGCTCCAATTTGTGCAGCAGTCTTCCATGTGCAACAGTATCAAAAGCCTTTCTAAGATCCAAGTATATAATATCAAAGTTATTCCCTGCATCCAGTTCTTTTGTGACTGCATCATAATATCCAATCAAATTGGTCAGGCAAGACTTCCCCTTAACAAAACATGCTGTGTGTCCGAGCTATAACTGAAGTCTTCTCTAGATGATCCTGCAGTGCTTCTTTAACCAGTGCCTCCATTAATTTTCCGGGAACAGAAGTTAAACTCACAGGTCTATAATTACTTGTGTCAGCCTTTGATCCTCCCTTGTGAATTGGGGTCACATTTGCACATCTCCAGTCCATGGGTACCTCCCCTGAGTCCAAGGAAGCTCTCGTAATTATGGACATATAGTATATATATGTCCGTATATACTATCTGTAAATAACTGGATAGATCCCATCCACCCCAGGTGCCTTTCTTGTGTTTATCTTCAACAATTTCTCCTCCACTTTACTCTCAGTTATTACAAAATTCTCTAGCTTACTGCTAGAGTTGAATACACCTCTGGCATTCCCCTCGCTGAATAACTCCTCATGTGTGAATGTCGATGCAAAATATTCATTTAGTTTGTTAGCTACCTGAACAGGGTCATCAACAGTTGACCCATCGATATCAAGTGGACCAATCTGATTCATCCCCTTCCTTCTAGAGTTTACATAAATAAAGAACTCTTTGCTGTTTTTCTTCGCATCCCTTTCCAAGGATCTCTCGTAATCTGCCTTCGCCTGCCTAACCTCCTTTGTAACTTGGTTACAGATCAACTTGTACTTTGTATCTATCATAGGCTTCTGTGTCAAGTGTTAATTTGTATGTATCCCATGAATTTTTCTTCTCTGCCATATGCCTCATTAGTTCATCTGACATCCATTTAGGCCTGAAATTTGAACAATATTTCTTAGTTGGTATGTAAAGCCTAGTAGCTTGCAAGATAAGTTCTTTGAATGCTTCCCATTTTGAATTTGCTGTTGGTAACGTCATCAGTTGATCCCACCGTATAGAATTTAAATACTGTCTCAGTCCATCGTAGTCGCCTTTACGAAAGTAATACCCCTTCCCTTCCCCTAATGATAGTTACGTCTTTGAGTAACTCCCACTTCAGAACACTGTGATCACTGCCACCTAGTGGTTCATTTATCTGCAGATTCTTAATGCATGAAGAATCACTACTGATAATCAAATCAAGAGTATTACTCCCTCTAGTTGCCTCCCGAACATGCTGACGTAGAAAACAATCATCCAATAAATCCACAAAAGCCTTGCTAGTGTGTGAGTGACCAGCCCCCAAATTCCAGTCAATATCTGTGAAATTAAAATCCCCCATTATAAGACTCTCTGATTTACTGGCCCACTCTATTTCTCTGTACAGTTTCTTATTATACTCATCAGAATCATATGTAAGGATAGCAAAAAAAAAAAAACAGGTAACCTGCAGCCATTATCAATCCACTGCAGGATGGAAGTCTCCTCAACGACAGTGAGGTCTAGTGCGGGTTTGCAGATCGACCTTATTCAGCAGTCAGGGGCTTGAACCCGGTCTACTCAAAGACGTGTGCTATTGCACTCCCTCTCCTGACCATTCGGCTTTGGAGGCCTACGGTTTAAGGATAGTACTAATAACAAAAAAAAAAAAAATAAATAAATAAATAAATAAAAAATAATAATACTCTATTAATATGCAGAAAGTTTATTATTTCTGTATTACTCAGTTAATGTGCTGCAAGCTAATAGAGCGTTGCACCAGAAAGGTTAGCACACGGATGTCAAAGCAGGGCCGGCTTAAGGCACGATCGAGCGGTTCCCCCGAACAGGTCGCCAAAATTTAGGTGGCGAAAAATTCCCCGAAAATTCACTGATTTGCTGTAAATTTCAAGTCGGAGAGGGCGCACCAAAAAATCTCGCACAGGGCGCTGATAGGATTCGGGCCGCTTCTGATCAAAGACCAATGTAACAGTATTCATTTATTGTTAGATTTTGTAACTAGACAAATGTATGGCTATGGTGTACGTCTGTAAATTGTGTAAAATATGGTCGTTTTGCTTGTTTTTCTGAATGAAAGTACCAAGTGTCTGGAAGGAGAAAACCATAAAATCCTTACCCAAGACCGACTACTGAGCGAGTGGAAAAAGCCCACAAAAGTTTTATCTCCCGTCTGCCTTCGTGGGTAGCACAGTTGTTAGAATCGCCGTCCTCCCCACACGGGATGAAAAAGACCCAAGTTCGAGTCCGTCGATGATGTGAGGAATTTTTATGGGCCTTTTTCACAACCTGGCTGAGTTAATCGGTCTCGGGTTAGGTAGGGTATCAATGGGTTTTCTTTCAGAAAGTCGGATTTTTCGTCCAGCAAACAGAAAATCGACCATAGAACATACACAATTACAGAATATTCGGAGCAATATGGCCTTAATCGCTGATGCTCCTAAAATCATACTACAACAACATCTCCGTCTAAATGGGACGAATTCTAGCCGTTCTATAGAGTATTATTGGAGGACAGTGATCGTAACTAATGTATTGGCTGCAGAGGCTCCCCTACCAGAGTAGAAGGCAAAAAAGGTTAACTCATAAAAAAAAAGGCAATTTAGTAGTTATGGACTGATAAAAACAACAGGAGTAGTGCAATGAAATTGTCAAGGTGATGCTGGCTGTAAATTGCATATGTTCTGTGCACTCTTTGCATATTTGATGGACAAAAAACTCGAGTTTCCGGGATCATAAACCAAACTATCCTCGCCTGTGACCGACTAATTCAGCGTTGTGAAAGTGTGTCCAGAAAAATTCATCGCGTCATCGACGGGATTCGAACTAAGGTCTTTTCCACCCATGTGAGGAGAACGCTGAGTTATATAATCACCGTGCTACCGTGAGGGCAATAAACAATCTTAGATGAATGTTTTAATATTATAAAATGTGTGCGTACACGTTATCAATGAAATTTAATTTCTAGTACAGTGTATACTTTACAAAAACCTCTTGCTTTTTCTGAAAAATTTCTTGTTTTGGTCTTTTTGTTCCAATGACCTCCTAATTTTTGCGGAAAAAAAAAAAAAAAAACCGTCCTGTTTATCGACAGTTTTGGCGTCGAAAAACCTGTTTTCTCCTCTGCTTATAAATGATATAATCTCAAACTTTTTAAATTCAAAAGTTGGCGGCCAGCTTATGTAACACTGCATTTGAATAAAAAAATAATAACAAATATTGATTTCATTTTAATAAAAAATTTCGGCATCCTATGATATGTTTTATGAGGGGTTCCTCCCAAAATTTACCTGAGGTAAATTTTGGGAGGAACCGTTGATCCACGTTTATATATATACTGATCAGCCAAAACATTATGATTCCTTCTGTCTCCATAGGTGGAGGTATCCCACAACACCTAAGGGTGACATTACTGAACAGAAGAGCATATATGGTTACGGTACGGGTAGTGACTACGAAGTCCATGAAATGGGGACAGGTAAGGACCTGACAGAGTTTGAATGGGCAATGATTTGTGGCACTAGAAAATGGGGGTAAGCAACTCACCAACAACAGGCAATGTCTGCTGTTCGAGGGTCGCCGCAGTGAAGATCTGGCGGGAATAGTCCAATGAGGGCTACACAGCAACTGCCCAACGTACTGGGAAGGGGAAATTACCACTGGTTGACAGTCAAGGTGAACGTCAGATGACATGGGCTGTCCGGAACAACAGACGGCTCACGATCCTCAATTAACGCCGAATAAACCAGGAGCACACCATCCATCAGATGCTCTTGCGGATAGGTTACAGAGTAGGTGACTTGTTCATATGCCCACATTGATTTACTGTCATTAACATCTCTGCCTGCAATGGGCACGGGAGTACCGTTCGTGGACATCGGACGACTGAAAAAGAGTGATGAATCAAGGTTTCAGCTCTGTTGCAGAAGGAAGGGGATGTATTCGATAAAGAGCAGGTAAACAGCGGTAACCATACTGCACAGCTAGAAGAAAACAGGCAGGCAGCGGTGATATTTTATTTATTTCCCCCCTTTTGCTATTTCATTGTCTCAGTTATAAAAAATTACAAGAAAAGGAAGAGAGCAAGACAATTTTATCAGTTGTTGACAAAATTGCTTGCTGCTTACTGGTTGCAAAGTCTTCAATCAAACAACATCTGAACTTAACCCACAGTTAACTTACAAACTTCAGAAATACACTAATTGGCAGTAGCAAATACTGTTCCATTCAACTCAGAATTACAAGGCGTAAATGACTTGCGTTTGGGAGCCACCCTACATTAAAGATTTAAAGATATGACATGACACATGATGTGACCTCGGCATTGTTTCGGACCCAGTTTTGCCCTACATGGTGACAGTGTATCGAGATGAAATTGGATTCTTTCAACAAGACAACGTCTCATGTCACAAGGCTCACATTGTGCAGGAATGGTTCGAGGAACATGTCCAAGCATTTCGTGTGCTCCACTGGCCGCTAAAATCCCCCGACATATTACTATCGAAAATTTGTGTAATGTGGAGGAACGCAACATTCGTCAGTGTCTCGCTCCGTTGTCGACCTCCGTGAAGTACTTCTATGCAGTATATCTTAGGACACCATCCGCGGTCTCGTGGAGTCAATGCCACACTGGGTGCAAGAGGTTATCCAGGCAAAGGAAAGCCACACGCATTATTAGAAAGGTAGTCATAATGTTTTGGCTCATGAGTGTATATACATACACTGAGTGGACAGAAATCACGGGATACCTACCTAGTAACGGGTAGGCCCACCTTTCGCCCGGATAAGGGCAGTCACACGGCGATGCATTGAGTCCACTAGTCACCAAAGTGTTCCACGGGTATTTCCATGCTTGTTGCACCACTCTCTATAATTCCGTCGCATTCCTGTGTGGAGGATACAAAGCTCGAACGCACCTTTCGACAGCATTCCAGAGATGCTCCACAGGGTTTATGTCTGGTGAACAGGGAGACCATTCAATGGTGGTCAAATCAGCAAAATGCTTTTCGAACCATGTTCTAGTCACCATGGCTCTGGGGGTGGCACATTGTCCTGCTGAAAGAGTCCATTGCCCTGTGGGTGCACAATGACCATGAAGGGATGCAGATGGTCTGCAAGGATGGACACATAACCTAGATCATTCAGAGATTCATCTAGACGTACCAGAGGTCCCAATGTGTGCCAGTTGAACGTGCCCCAGACCATTTCCGACCGTTCACCTGCCTGAACAGTTCCTTGTTGACATAACGGGTGCATAGCTACGTGCAGTTTCCGCCAAATACGCATCCTTCCGTCCGTCCGTTAGAAATAACTGTAAATGGGACTTATCGGACCAGACCCGTCTACAATCATCCAAAGTCCAGTGCCGATGTTCTTTCACCCATTTGAGCCATAGAGTCCTGTGTCATGGTGTTAGGTATGGGACTCTGGTGGGTTGGTGGCTCCCATAACCTATTGCAGCTAATGATCGCCTGATGGTCTTGGATCCTGCAATGCTATGTGATTGCCTGGGAACCACCCTGAACCAGCACACACACACACACACACACACACACACACACACACACACACACACACACACACACACACACACACACACACACACACACTTCGCGTATGGAGCTGCGGACTGTAACGGGCGCGCCGCTCTGCGCTTGTCCCAGTAACGTTTCCCGCACAGGCGTGCTCCTCATCATACGATTTTCGCACAGGTGCACAGAAGGTTACGTGAGACTGGTTGTTTCACGAGAGGTACCATGAATCGAGAGCGAACGACGAGGACGCCAGACAATGAGGAGAATGTCCGGCGTCTTGCAGAAGGCAATCCGAGTACGAATACTCGAGCGATAGGCCAACGATTGGGTATTTCCCAATCCACTATATGGACTGTCAACAAACCAAATGAGTTCATATCATTTGCAACGCGTCCAGTCATTGGAGCCTGCGGATTATCCATTCCGGAGGACTTTTTCTACTTGGTTTCTTGAACAGAAACGGTTCGCAATGCTGACTTCCAGCGGGATCGCTGTTCACGTGCCCTCCCGCTCAACGTCCTCTACCGCATGACGAAAGCATTTCAGACCCTGCAATGCTATGTGATTCCGATTCGACTTTGTGCCCCCTACACCACCTGCAAGTTTGTCGCACTGGCAGTGAATCATCCTGTATATATGCCAAGCGGTGGGTTCGTCCACTAGTGAGAGGGGCGACAGCGTCGCGTTGTTCAGGAACTAGGCATATTATGAATTCTGTCCTTTTAGTGTATATATATATATACTATCATTGAATTATATTAAAATAAGTTAATTATAATAAAGTGAAAATAAATAATTAATTAAGCATTCATTAGAGGCAGCGACAGGCAATTCCTCCATATGAAGCTGAAATACATTCAATATTTTAAATTAAATAAAATAAAACATAAGCCAGTAGTATGGCAAAAACTGTAGAGCGAAAATTAACATAAAAATAACCCAAATAAACAAAATGCTTAATTAATTATTTATTTTCACTTGATTATAATTAACTTATTTTAATATAATTCAATGATAGTATATATTACGGCTTCATATGGAGGAATTGCAAGTTGCTGCCTCTAATGAATGCTTAACTATTTATTCATTTTATTATAATTTAACTTTCGTCAACATTTAATATAATTCAATAGTAATGGGTCTATATGCTAATTTAGCATCGCCCGTGCCGCCATCTATTTTCCTTTTTTTTCTTCTATATAAGCTGATTCAGCTTACAGTATGTCAGTGGTGTGGCTTTGCTCTAGAGTGTTGTCTGTTCTATGATTTATTTTTTTTTTTTCGCTGCATAAGGACCACCGCCGTGCAAATCCTCTGCATTGGTGGATCGATTGGGGGAGGGAGGGTGAATTGGTGCTTCGATCTTTTCACCATTGCGACGATTTGTATAGCGATTGAAATGCAGCGATTCCATGACCATTATTGGCCTCGTGGTCCTCTGTCGATATGGGGCATGATGGTCAGTCTATTTTATTTTAATTTATTTTGATTTTGTTATCGTTTGGTAGTTCCTTTAACCCTCTTTTGGTGATATTTCACGTCTTTTGGAACTAGTACCTCTCGGGGGTGGGGGGGGGGGGTACCGCTAAATTAATAAGTAATTGGCATTATCCTAAATTTTGTATAGTTTTTGTTAATTGGATTTAAAGTTTGAAATTATACAAGGGTTTCTGGGCTACTATTTATGTCTATTCTTGTTATTCGTTTGTTTGTTTATTTGGGTTATTTTTGTTAATTTTCGCTCTACAGTTTTTGCCATACTACTGGCTTATGTTTTATTTTATTTAATTTAAAATATTGGATATACTGTATATACAGGGTTATTCACTACCAGTGCGACAAACTTGCAGGACATGTAGGGGGCACAAAGACGAATCTGAATCGTATAGCATTGCAGGTTCCGAAATGCCTTCGTCATGCGGGAGGTCGTGTTGGCAAAAAGCCATGCTACAGAAGGTGTTCGAAAGTTCAACCAGAAGCAGTCACACAGGCTTCACATCGTCGGCGCATGGAATCCCTAACGTTCTGGAAGATTCCTGGCGTGTCTTGAATCTCCCTGGCAGCTACAGAGATGCGAGCGACGCGGTCTTCAACTTAATCAACGGGGGTCTCGTACACCAATGTCTTCATTTGACCCCAGTAGAAGAAGTCCAGGCATGATAGGTCCGGCAATCTAGCAGGCCAATGAACCGGACCACCACGACCTATCCAATGCTGTCCAAATGTAACGTTTAGGTGTTGACGGATGTCATTGGTGTAATGTGGGGGAGCCCCATCATGCTGGAACCACATTGAGCGGTGCAACGACTGAGGAACATGTGCTTCTTCAATAAGTTCAGGCAGGACTTGCTGTAGAAAGATTAAATATGCCCTACCGTCCAGACGAGGGGGGGCAGAAGGTATGGTCCAATGAGGTGGTCTCCAACAATGCCGGCCCAAACATTGACAGAGAAACGGCGTTGAGTTGCACATGTTCGTGTACCATGGGGGTTCTCCAAAGCTCACAAATGGGCGTTATGTTGATTGAAGGTTCCCTCTCTTGTGAAACTTTCCTCATCCATGAACAATACGGGCGCAGCAAATTCGCTGTCTGCCGCACTCTGTTGAAGAAACCAAGTAGCAAAAGTCCTCCGGAGTGGATAATCCGCAGGCTCCAATGATTGGACGTGTTGCAGATGGTATGAACTCATTTGGATTGTTGACAATATCCTCCATACAGTGGATTGGGAAATACCCAATCGTTAGCCTATCGCTCGAGTACTCGTACTCGGATTGCCTTCTGCAAGACGTAGGACATTCTCCTCATTGTCTGGCGTCCTCGTCGTTCGCTCTCGATTCACGGTACCTCTCGTGAAACAACCAGTCTCACGTAACCTTCTGTGCACACGTGCGAAAATCGTATGATGAGGAGCACGCCTGTGTGGGAAATGTTCCTGGTACAAGTGCAGAGCAGCGCGCCCGTTACAGTCCGCAGCTCCATACGCGAGGTGCATGTCGGCCAGTTCAACGTTTGAATACTCGTCCATCCTACTGCCTCGGGAACCGGTTCGCAAATGCTGACTTCTAGCGGGATCGCTGTTCACGCGACCTCCCGTTCAACGTCCTCTACCGCATGACGAAGGCATTTCGAACCCTGCAATGCTATGCGATTCCGATTCGTCTTTGTGCCCCCGACACCTCCTTCAAGTTTGTCGCACTGGTAGTGAATCACCCTGTGTATATATATATTAGAGTTTAATCATGTTTTCGAGTTCGCTTAAAAACGGTTTTCAAGAAACAAACAATAAAATAAACACAATCCGAATTGTTTATCAGAGTCCAATTGGTGAAGAATATAATCAAGCACAGATTAATACAAAGTTTTGAAGAATAATATTGCCTATACACAAACTTCAATTTCTCTTTTAAGGCCTTTTTCAGATCCAATGTGCAGTACCTTGATGTAGCTTTTGAAAAGTCATGGTGATAGTAACACACACTCTATGCAAGGTGTAAAGTGGTTTGTTTTTAAGATGTGGAGACCATGCGTCGGGCGAAGAAAGGTAAACAATATCGCTTGACGCCCAGCATTGCTGAGAGGAGAAAATCCCAATGAAAATTAGTTTGTGGGTGAGGGATCCTTTCCATCTTCTCAGATTTTGCTCGTTGCTCTCTACGTCTGTTTTTATTTGGACGTAAGACACTCAAACAATATGTTGCTTTATTATAGCATGAGGTATTGTATGTTTTAGGAACATATACACAATTATATTTTAATCTTCAATGACTGTGACTTACTTGATATTGGAGAAACTTGAATTTGAGATAATATTTATCAGCCCGAGTTTAGTTGCTTTTACCTTAACGTAATGCTCCCGTAGGCGAACACTTCCGGTGACGTCACTATGATCATGTAATCCATAAATAGTCAGTAAGTTGGAAAGAGTGCCACACCAAGTTATGTGTTGTGACTGTTGTTTTTGTGCCGTGTTTTCCATTTTTTGACTATACTCCATGTAACACTGGTTTTCTTTTGTTTTATATATTCATTTAGCCAGGAGATTTACTAGGAAGTAAGTTGTATGTAATCTTTATTTATTTAATAATTTGTTTGAACTAGTACTTTAAGCACGTGTGCGTTTGAAAGGTCAAGTTACTGTCCATCTAACATAAAGGTAAGAACACGCCCAAAGTTTGTTCATATGATTCGTAAATGCATGTTCTTATGGTTGGCTACTTTAGAATTATAAAAGTATAGTAATCTATATTCGTGTGACATGCCATTAATTTTAAATGCCAGTTTCTTTATTTTTCTTTCCCCCCCATATGTATATGAAATCAAAATCTTAACTGAAATCGCAGAAAATTGCCAGCTGTTTTTGAAATTACCAAATAAAAATTAACATCTCTTGTAAATTCATTTTTCCGTTATTGCATATTAAACTATAAAGTTTAATTCATTAGGAGACATGATAGTGTAGATAACTGAAATTATAATCCCCATTGTCTTTATATATTGTCTTACTTTTTTTAAAATTAAATATATATATATATTATTTATGACATACACATGGGGAAAAACAACTTGGAAGAATGGTAAAAGTTTATGCCCATTTTGCTGAATGTGAAATTTCATATAGGGATTCTTATGTTTATGGTGTTATCAAATTTATACAATAGCAGTGACGTTAATAAACTGCTATTGCATAAAATAGCAGTGACGTTAGTATAACAGTGGTATAATAGACATTTCTCATGTGTTTGTGGCAATTTTGATGAAGAGGGCATAATGGTTGAGGAGAAATAAGTAGTTTGAAATGACTCCTTGTTCCCAAGAACATCTAGTTTTGAAATGACATGAGAACTATTAGCAGCCCCTATAGTTCTATTAACTCAAAATAATGCACAAATGTGAGAATATTACATGTAGTTAAATCATTAGACTAGGGATTGCACTCACTTTATAAGACTAAGTGATTGTTGACTATTCGGTTTTTTTTGTTCTACACATTGGGTAAGGTTCTAACTAGTACTAGACTCCACAGATGTCATCTTAAAATATTTATTAATAATTTGTCAAACAGTATATATGATACATCACAGTCAAAAAGACTTAGATATTCAGTGTATATAAAATAGCTGATTAATTCATATCAAATGTTAAAACATTATAAATGGTATCAAAGAAGTAGTTACATCTACAAAATTAATACATTTGAAATGTACAGCTTTATCAAGAATAGAAGCAGCAATTTTTTAAATATATATTGGACTGATGTTGGTGTGTTTAGTATTGTTAAATGTGTCAGACTTAAATTTATTAGTTAGCAGTGCATTCTAGCAGAAAAATTCTGCTGCAAGATGAGTTTTCTACTGAGTTGTTTTTTTACATGAAAAGTTTTTATTAGACTGGCAGCTTTTTTGCAATGGAGCACAAGTGTAAAGTGAGATTTATTGTCAAAAGTTCATCTTTTGCCATAATAAAAAAAAAAAACAATTCAGGTTAATTAAGGTTTGAGTAGTCTAGTTCTCTGATATACAACAAGAAGTGTTTGTTGGCTTATAATACATCAAGAAATGTAAGCATTCAAAGCTGTTGTCTTTTCTTGATGAATCTGTAACTAATCTTGCTTTTGTAAATATACACTGAGTGGACAGAAATCATGGGATACCTACCTACTAGCGGGTAGGCCCACCTATCGTCTGGATAAGGGCAGTTATTTGTTTGTTTATTTTGGTTTTTAGGAGCATTAGCAACTAAGGCCATATTGCTCCGGGAATCTGCAGTAGCCATTCCCTGACCTTCCGCATCCTCCGTATTTGGTGGTGACAGGCTCGAACCCCGGTCTAATCGAGAAGTGTGTGCTACGCATTGCTGCTCCTTCCCACCTGGCTACGGAGGTGCCAAGGGCACTTACAGTGAGGCATTGAGTCACCTAGTTCACAAAAGTGTTCCACAGGTATTTCCATCCGTGCTTGCTGCATTGCTGTCTATAATTCTGTCGCATTCCTGGGTGGATGATCCAAGGCTCGAACGGACCTTTCCGCAGCATCCCAAAGATGCTCCACAAGGTTCATGTCCAGTGAATGGGGAGGCCATTCCATGGTGGTAAAATCTGCAGATGCTCTTTGAACCATGTTTTAGTCACCATAGCTCTGTAAGGAGGTGCATTGTCCTGCTGGAAGAATCCATGACTACGAAGGGATGCAGATGGTTTGCAAGGATGGACATATAACCTGAACCATTCAGGGATGTCTAGGTGTACCGGAAATCCCGAGTGTGCCAGTTGAACATGCCCAAGACCATTACCGACCATCCACCTGCCTGAACAGTTCCTTGTTGGCATGATGGGTGCATAGCTTTGTGCGGTTTCCACCAGATACACACCCTCCCATCCTCTTGAAATAACTGGAAACGGAACTCATCTAACCAGGAGACCTGTCTCCAATCACTCAAGGACCAGTGATGATGTTCTTTAGCCCAGTTAAAGCGTAGAGTTACTGTCTAGATTGATGCAGTTCAGCTATATACCTGCCAAGTGGTGGGTTGGTCCAATAGTGGGAGGGGGTGACAGTGTCACATTGCCTAGGAACCAGGTATCCCATGAATTCTGTCCTTTCAGTGTATATTCAAATTGAAATTTGAATATACAGGGTGTCTCAAAAATATTGGTACAAACGTTTAGGGGATGTAGGTAACATCTAAAGGAATGTGAATCGCATAGGAACCCAGAAACGTCACCGTAAGTCGGTACACGGCGCAGTTCGTGAGAGGGAAAATTTCTGGTTTACTCATTCAAGCAGTAGTCACTGCACAAAGAGCATGCATTGATATACGAACTGTAAGCTGGCAGACATGCACCTAGTGTATGGATTAGCAGAGGGCAATGGACGAGCTGCTCAACGAATTTATGGAGAACGCTTCCCAGACAGACATGTACCAGACCACCATTTGTTTGTGCGATTATGGGTCATTTAGAGGTAACAGGAGTAGTGCGGGCAGACCACGTTCGATGATAACTCCCGCCATGTATGAAAGTGTGTTGAATGCCGTCCAGAATAATCCTACTACCAGCACACATACTGTTGACTCTGCCTTTGCAGTGTACAGCGTCTGGCACAATGATTCCTTTCATCTCCAAAGTGTTCAGTTACTGCTCCCCCAAGATCATCCTGCACGTGTGGCTTTTGTGCAGTGGTTTCTCCAAGAAAGTGTTCAAGACTTGAATTTTCCAGCCTATGTTTTGTTCACAGATGAGGCTTATTTCACTCGGGAAGGCTCATTCAATCAGCACAATGCTCATGTGTCGGCTCACGACAACCCACACGGTGTGCGCCCCCATGCAGCACAACATCGCTTCGCAATAAATGTGTGGGCAGGTATGGTCGGTGACTGCTTAGTCTGCCCATACCTGTTACCATCCAGCATGAACTCCGCTAAATATCAGATCTTTCTTGAACAAGTTCTACCAGGGTTACTTGACGATGTTCCAGCAAATGTGAGATGCAACATTTGGTTTCAACATGACTGGGTGCCTGCCCATTATGGAAGGTGTGTTCGTGACCATTTGAACAGGCGTTTTGGGCGTCGATGGATTGTCTGTGGTGGACCCGTTGCCTGGCCTCCATGCTCACCTGATTTGTCGAGCCTTGATTTCTTTCTGTGGGGGCCCTCAAATCTATCGTGTATGAATCGCCTGTGGAGACGGAAATGGATCTCGTAGTGAGACTCGTCTGCCCTGCTGCTACTGACAAAGAAACTACAGGTGTGTTCGACCGTGTCCGCCAATCCATGCTACGTCAGTGTCACGCATGCATCGTGTCTCATGGTGGAACCTTCGAGCATCTGTTGTAACATCATGAAATGCATCCATCTCGTAATCCATTGTTAATATTATGTCAAATAAATGTTTGCCACTAATTACTGTCTTGTGTCATTTCTGCTTCTTGTGCCTCTGCTACTACTTTCCCGTGACGTTTCCGGTTATGGGTTCCTTTGCGATTCACATTGCTTTAGATGTTACCTACCTCCCCTAAACATTTGTACCAATATTTTTGAGACACCCTGTATATTTACAAAATTGTGCAGTGGTAATCATCAGTTTATCTATCGAGATACAGTGATGATCCCCACTGCACAGTTTGTCATAACAGGAATAAGTAAATAATAATGTGATTTAAAATCATAGGGAAGTTCCCAAATTATATTTTAAAATCCTCCAATCAACCTTTTATCAATCCATATTTTCAAAACAAATAGGTAGTTTTTTCCCACAGACTGCAGATCACAGTGAATCAGATTCACTAATCTCTTTCACCAGAGAGAACCTAATGCTCTATCGTTTAAAGCTGAAGCGTTGTTATACATAATGTATAATTGATGTACACACACACTAGCTATTTACAGATCATAATTATTAAGTTGTTAATTATTTCAGAGTGAAACAGAGCACTTAAACCTGAATGTTTTTGAATCTATTTTTTAATAGATTAATTTGCATCCACTTCTTCAGTGATTCTCCTTTGTTACAAAAAATACCAAGAAAATTACAGTACAATTCATTTGTTTAATTTCTGTGATGGTATTGCAGAAAGCTTCACTTAGGCAGAAGAAAGCAAACTAGAAAACATTTGACATGTTGAATTGACTAATCAAATAGATTAAAAAGTATGCTGTTTAAAACTCTGATTCACCTAATAATTATTCATAAATTTTGTAGTATGTGCAGTAAGAATAAGTATTAGTGAAAAACCAACAATACTAAGCTAATTTTACAAACCATTGATCAATAAACTTACTTGATAGTGAGTAAAAAATAAGCTCGTGGCAGTGAATTGATATTGCTAATAGCTCTGTTAATAAACTTATGAAATTCTATAAATGTTCAGGAACATTTATAGAATTTTGATGGAATATACCCTATAATCATAAGTGAGTGCATTGAACCAGTGAGGCTAATTATGCGAGCATCACTGGATTCAGGAGTGATTCCATTGGATTGGAAAAGTGCCACTATGTCTCCAATACATAAGGGCTGTTCTAAGAGTGAAGTGTGGGAAATTACCAGCCGATTAGTCTTACTTCAGTAGTAGAGAAAATCATGGAGACAATGATCAAAGTTGGAATTCAGGATCATTTAGATAGAAATGTAATTCTGAAGGATACTCAACATGGTTTTATAAAGAGAAAATCATGTTTAACTAATGTGGTTATTGATTTTGACAGGGTTACTCAAGAGCTGGACTTTGGTAATAATTTCAACATTGTTTATTTGGATTTCAGCAAAGCATTTGACTCAGTTCCAAATAAGCGGTTACTTTATAAGCTGGAACAGGTTGGAATCACAGGGAAAAAATCCTTAGATGGATGGATTCAGGGCAGGAGGCAGAGGGTTATGATAAATGGTTATTCCTCAGATTGGGTTGATGTAAGAAGTGGGCTTCCCCAAGGAACAGTATTAGGACTGTTGTTGTTTTTGATTTTTATAAATGACATCGATGAAGGGATAGAGGGCGTGATGTCTAAATTTGCAGATGATGTAAAGATTGGTAGAGTAGTTAATGATTACCGCCAAGCAGAGCTTCTTCAGAAGGACCTAGCCAGATTTCAGGGATGGTCAGAAAAATGGCAGCCCTGTTTTAATCCTGTAAAGTGTAAGGTATTGCACCTGGGGAACAGTAACCCCAAAATAACTTGTACACTTGGCGGAGTTGAACTAAAGCCGGTAGTGGAGGAAAGGGACTTGGGTGTTATGATATGGTCAGACTTTAAGTTCTCTGAGCATTGTAGACAGGTCGCAAGGAAGGCCTATGGTGTCTTATCGGTAATGTATCAAACAATTGCTAGTAGAAATAAGGATGTCATAATCCCATTGTATAAGGCTATTGTTGGACCACACTTGGAATACTGTGTTCAGGTATGGAGACAGCATCTAAAGAAAGACATTGTGCTTCTTGAAAGGGTTCAGAGATGGGTAACTCGTCTGGTGAGATCACCAAAGGGCATCCATATGAGGAAAGACTTCGAATGTGTGGGTTGCAGAGCTTGGAAACCAGCCTTAGAGGAGACTTGATTGAGGTGTTTGTGTTTAAGGCTCTGAGAGGCATAAGCAAAATGAATGAGGACAAAACTTTCACGGTTATAAATGATTCTAGAACAAGGGGCTATAATTTCAAGTTACGGGGGGAGATGTTTAGGCTGGATTGCAGGAAGTTTTATTTTAGCCAGAGAGTTATAAATTACTGGAATGAGTTGTCTACACACAGTTTTTCCCCAAACTGTCAGCCTCTGAGATCTTCACAGGTCAGCTGGATAATTACCTACAGCAGGAGGGAAACGCTTAGGTTGTCCATTTCCTTTTCTCTTATTTATTAATTATTATTATTTTTTTAATTTTCTTATTTATTTTTTTTTTGTTATTTTATTATTATTGTTTGTTTTATTTATTTTTTTATTTTTTTGGCTGGTGCAGCATAAGCCGTAGGCTTCCTTGCACTATGTGGCCAATACTAATACTAACATAAGATTGAATAAATATGCATGTAGCAGGATTGAGCCCTTAGGCTGCCACAAAAAGTGAATCTCCCATTGTTAGCTATTGTGTTGATAAATTGGCTGCAATAAAAACAGTTACAGTGAAGTTGTATATTCTTTAGGCCTCAGCCATACAGATTAAAAATGGAATTTTATTTTTTTATTTAAAAGGGTTTTAGTATTTACAATTCTATGTACGGGGACGATTAGCTATCCTGTTTTTATCTAGTTTAGGGATGTCAATAGATCCATTAACTGGAAAAGTTTGCTATCAGCTATTGGTTTCTTTTGGTATTCATATATTCATGATTGTGTTGTTATCTATGAGTTCCACATTAAGGTGAAAAAAATTTTGTCTGTTGCAAAAATTTGTCTTCAGCCGAAGTTTGTGATTGCGGGAAGAAACCTTCATCTCGTGTTATAGAAGTGGGTGTTTTGAGTAAAAGATTAAAGATGAGAAATGAATTGGTGTGTGTGTTTTTTTTTTTTTTTTTTTTTTTTTTGCTGATGTTATATATAACCTTGTTATCTTACATAATTTTGCCACCACTACTAATGTAGTGTTAGGGTGCACCCGTTTTGGCATCAATACCTGATAACTTTATCAGATGCCATACATTTGTAATGTCCCCTATTATTTCCCCCCCACTACTGGCATACATTGTCTCAAATTTTGATACCTTTCGTGTTTGGCATTTTCATAAAATAAAAAAAAAAAAAACCCCTTCATGGATGGTAATAATTTCTAAGAAGGCTCTTGCAAGGTTACAAGTTTTACTTTCTCCCAAATAGCTGCTGATTTCTTGTGTGCCCTTGATGGTAAAATTCTTGGCACAAGTCATTCCTACAGCTCATGGCTAATGAATCGCGCTCTGAAATATGGGTCAAATAACAAATATTATATTGGAGGGCAGAGGATGCTCTTCCAAAGTTATTGGAATAGCCGAGCGTAGGGGTTTCTTGGGTGTAACTTTTATATTATTTTCTAAAACAAGTGCCTTATTTCTTTAGCTAATGTGATTTCTTAAACTGTTCAACTTGAATAAAATGTTTTAAACATTTTATTCAAGTTGAAGTAAAATTACTTGTCAAAACCATGAAATTTATTGTTGGGAACAGACAAATAAGTTGCACATCCGTAATAGATTATGGTTTAGAAATTTTCCCTGTTCTTTGTGTTTTTATAATATTTTAGAATGGTGGTACTGTCAGTTTTTAGGAGATGGGATCAAAAAGTTCCAAGACTTGAATTTTTATTTAAACTTTTATAATATTTACAGATTATTTTAAATAATTTTAAGATTTACAGATTATTTTAAATAATTTTAAGATTTATGTATGTCAAATGTTTATGTATATCAAAATCTTGGCTATTTACACTTCCCTCCATCACTTATATAATTAGGTTAAAAAAAAAAAAAAAACCACCTTTTTGAAGTTTCTTAATTACATTTGTCATAGCTAATGTAATTTCTGTTTCACTGCAAAAGCATCATCCATTTAATGAGTACTTCAGTTGGAGAAAAAAAAAAAAATAATCATATGGTGCAAGATGAAATGAATGATAATCATTGTAGACAGCATTGGGATGTTTCCTCCTACCACTATTGTTTTTATATATTCTAGATTGCAATCGCAAGTTTTCGGGTGCCTCCATAGCCAGGTGGGAAGGAGCAGCAGTGCGTAGCACACACGCTTCTTGATTAGACCGCGGTTAGAGCCCATCACCACCAAATATGGAGGATGCGGAAAGGTCAGGGAATGACCACCGCATATTCCCGGAGCAATATAGCCTTAGTTGCTAATGCTCCTAAAAACCAAATAACAACAACAACAGCAAGTTTTCGACCAGTTAAATTGTGTTCATATTTTAAATATCAGAACGATGCATTAGTAGCTGCAATATAATATTCAAAGGCTGTCTTCATCTTCAATTCTTATTTTGTGTCCTGAATAATGCTTCTAACATGTGCAAAATCTCCCGCACTTAATGTTATCCTCAACAGTAGTGTTCGTCTGCGAAGTGCTTCAAAGATGGATATGATACCATTCAAATATTCTACCTCCTTGATAAAGCAAAGTCTCTATAAAAGTAATTGCTTCTACAGTCTCTGGAGCAGGAAAAAGTGATACAAAATTAATGTCAATAGCAGATAAAAATCTATCTTTGTGTACGTGCAACCAAATTGTCACCTACTGTAAGAAAAATTCTAGGTTACGGAATAAAATTTAGTTTTTCTTATTTGATGTTTATATATTTTTAACAACTTCAGTACTGGAACTGTTTATCCTGTTTTGGTATTTATAATAGAAACAGTATGGATGTAGCATGGTTCCCATACCCCACAGATTTTCAGCCACCACCACATGTGAATCAGTCAGTGAACATGCACATTATGCATACAAAATGTATGAACTGAAGTATCAACAGAATTGGTACATTATAGCCTGAGTAGCCAATGTACCAAAATTTCTCAAGAACTTTGTATGTAACCTTGTTGTACATGGTTGTAGATTTTGGAAAGGCTGATTTTGTTGCAGATCTTAAAATGGAAGCTTTGATCATAATTTTTTATTCTATTAAAAAAAAATTCTGCAAAAGATCTAAAAACATAATAGAAGCTGAGAACTGTAAAACTTTGAATAGGCAACTAAATCAGAAGTGCCTTTTTACTCAATTTCATCACATGAAGATTAAGTACCCACTCAGTAAGGTTATTTCCATTTTGGATCTAGAGATTTAAAATGAATTGTGAACACTTAATTTATTATTGGCACAAAACATTGAACTGACCACCGAACATTAAAATTGCATTTTTTAAAAATTTTTTTTAATGCGTTATGCTTAAGCATAAAAGTATCTGTCTGTCCATCTGCATATGACAAATCAACTCCAGGTGATTGTCATAAAATTGTGTATTTGGCCCTTTTTATAAAAATTTGTTGAGCCATGCCAAATTTCAATAAAATTGGACAAAAGGAAATCCAACAATTATTATTTTTTTACAGACATATTGCACAGGCTATCCATATACAATACTTACAACTGAAGCATTGGATATTGTTTGTTGCTCTGTGCCAATTTGAGGAATGAATGGAAAGTACCTTGAAATAAATGGCCAGTACAATTAATATCATAAAGCTTTAAATGGGTTGAATATACTAAATGCTGATAGCATCCTTCTTGTGGGTGGTATACACACAAAGGAACATAAATTTAATTTGTAAAAGAATATTTGCAGAATATCTGTGTGAAAGCTGCTTTCAGACAGAGAGTAACTGATTGTCAGAAAAAAACTTCCAATCTGGTGTCGTGTAGGGGTAGATAGTATGAATGAATTTAAAGAAGGATTGAACAAACTATTAGCAGGTATGATCAAATGAAGTGGGTACTGCTTTATTTGTTTTTTGGCCATTGTATAAGTTTGCTTCTTTCCATCATTTTGTCTCTACTAATACTAACATCGCTGATACACAGAAAAAAGTTTCAAGTGCTGCATATAAAAGGCATTGCCTTTTGAGGAGTGAGTTTTTTTTTTTTTTTTGAATATCATATTACTAAATGTATAACACTAATATTCTAAATGATATAAAAATTGTAATATATATTGAATTTTTATATAAAAATATATAACACTACTAACTACAGAAAAATTAAATTTGAATTGATTTAAGAAAAAAAACTGAATGCACTTAAATATTTAAGAAATGTATATGGGCTAAATTGCAAAATTTTCTAAATTTCAGTTACATTGCCATCAGTAATTAGACTTGATGGTGGCCATAGATGTCGATGCACCAAAAAAATTCCCAAACAAACAATCATTCTCATTTCAAATCTGTTTTCAGGTTTTAATATCTCGCATGATTCTTTAGATATAAAGTTGTAACTACCATTAGGAGTAAAAGGAAGGGTTTCTGCTTTTGTAAAGAAGGGTGATATCAGACAGGTTTTAAATTCTCTACAGTGGAACCAACTAATCCTGTTACCACCAATAAATCCTAAATAGGACGTATTCGGTGAAATAATCTTAGAATCTACTAGGCTTTTCATACCAACTAAGAAATGCTGTTCAAGGCTTAGATCTAAACTGATGTCAGATGAAGTACTGAGACATGTGGCAGAGAAGAAAAATGCATGGGATGCATATCAGGTAATACAGAAACCTAAGGTAGATTTAAACTAGTCTTCAATCAAATCACAAAGGAGTTTAGGAAAGCCAAGGCAGATTACGAGAAGTCTGTGGCAAAGAATGCCAAGAAAAGCAGCAAAGACTTCTTTACTTACCTTAATAGTAGAAGAAAGGGGTTGAATTACATTGGTCCACTTGATGGTTTAACTGTCTATGATCCTGCTCTGATTGCTGACAGGCTGAATAGGTATTTTGAATCTATAATCACATATAAAGAATGATTTAGGAAGTGGGTGGCAGAAGTTTCAAACTAACAGGGAATTCAGGGGAATTCCCTGCGGAGTGAAGATGTGTGAATGTATCTACAATTCAAAAAGGGTGACAAGAGTAATTAGCCTATTAGTTTAGCTTCTGTTCCAGGTAAAGTAATGGAATCACTTTAAGATGCAAAGGGATTGGCTGCAAAAAATAATTTTGATATTATATACTTATGCATTGGAATGCTTTTGAGACTGTTGCTCATAAAAGACTGCTGCAAAAATTGGAGAAGTGTGGTATTAAGGGAAAGTTACTGGGATGGTTGTTTGTCAATGGACACTGCTCTTTGGGGACTAGTATTATTAGAGAATTCCCCCAGTATTCATGCCAAGACTACTGTTTTCTATATTGATTGATGATACTAAATTTTCAGGCTTAAGTTTTCAGTGATACAAAAGGTTGACAGATTGGTTAATGACAGTAAACAAGGTATGCTACTGCAATAAGATCTAGAAAAATTAGGAATATGGACTGAGAAATGGCAATTGAAGTTTAATATTGTGAGATGCATGGTACTTCATATGGAACAGTAATTCCAGGGTAATGTATCGGCTGTGTGACTCGGGGTAGTGGAAAATGAAGAGGAACTGAGTTACATTGTACAATCTGATGTGAAGTTCTCTGAGTAGTGCAAATAGGCTGCCAGTGTCACACATGGGATTTTGTTAATGATATATGAGAAGTTTGCTAACAGGGATCAGGAGGTGATTATCCCATTGTATAATCAACAATAGTCAGGCCACACCTTGGTACTGTGTATAGGTCTGGAAAACTCATTTTAGGAAGGATGTAGAGCTGTTGGAATGGGTACAGAGAATGGCAATGATTTTGGTGAGCAGGAACAAAGGGATGCTATTTACCAAGAAAGGCTTCAGTTCTGCAAATTGTAGAGTCACCCGTGAGTTGATCTGATTGAGATGTTTAAGGCTTTGAATGGCTTTGAGCAAACTCAGTGCAGATGGGATTCTTCCTCTTTCTTAGAATATGTGCATGGGGGGATAAATTCAAATTGAGGAAGGATGCTTGCAGAATAGATGTGCAGAAGTTTGCCTTCAACCAGTTTGAATCAATTCAAGGAACAATTTGACAAACTATTGGAGAGGATGGATGGGTGAAATGGGAAATTTATTTTGGCTGGTGCTGTTATAAGCTTGGTTTCTTGCATCGTTCGCCATCATATTAATATGATGCAAAAACTATGCATCGATAAACTCAAATTTCCTGAAATGCTGAAACAAGTATGTTTTTATTGATCAGATGTTATAACCAAAGTAGGTCAGGTATTAGTGTTAGCAGTGGCATATGATGCAAGAAAGCAAGCAGTATCATTTTACAATATCGGCCAAAAAATAAAATAACTTATTTTACCTTCCAAAATGTTGTCTAGTTCTTCCTTGAAATTGATTTAAGCTATCAACTTCTAACATAACAAGTTAGTTCCAGCAATCAACCATTCACTGGTTAAAGGCAAATTTCTGCACATCTATTCTGCAAATGTCTTTCCTCGGTTTGAATTTATGCTCCCTCAAGCACCTAATCTGAGCAAGAGGAAGAATCCCATCAGCATTGAGCTTGCTCAAACTGTTCGAAGCCTCAAACACCTCAGTTAGATCATCTTACAGGTACTTAGTCTCCAGATGCTGCAATTTGCAGAACTAAAGCCTTTCTTGGTAAAAGCACTCCTTGTCAATTTCGTTATACTTCTCTGTACACGTTCCAGCAGCTCTACATCCTTGCTAAAATTAGGCTTCCAGACATGTATGTTGTACTCAAGGTTTGGCCCGAACATTGTCTTATACAAAGGGATAATCACCTCTTTATCCCTTCTAGAAAAGTTCCTGTATATCATTAACAAGACATTGTGAGCTGCTCTGGCAGCTTGCCTGTACTGCTTGGAGAACTTCATATCTGACTATACTACAAGTGCCCCTAGGTCTTATTCATTTTTCTCTGCCCTGAGTGTAGTACCATACAGTTGGTATGTTACTCTGGGGTTACTTCTACCCATATGCAGTACTTTGCATTTGCCAATGTTAAACTTCAGTTACCACTTCTCAGTCCATGTGCCTAACTTTTTTAGGTTACAAAGTAGTAGCATTCTGTCAATAGCAACCCTGCCAACCTTTGTATCATCTGCAATGCCACACTACTCCAATTTGTGTGTGTAACAGTATCAAACGCTTTCTTGAAATCCAAGTGTATGATATAAAAATTTATTTTTTGCATCCAGTTCCTTTGTGACGATATAGCATTCAGTTAAGTTGTTCAGACAAGATTTTCCCATAACAAATAGATGCTGTCTGAACTCTATCTGCAATCTTGTCTTGATAATCCTGCATTACTTCTTTAACCAGTGACCCCATTATTTTCTCTGGAACAGATATTAAATTAACAGGTCTGTAATTATTTGTGTCACCCTTTGATCCCCTTTGTGAATTGGGATGTATTTACACATCTCCAGACCATGGGTACCTCCCCTGTATCCAAGATGCTCTCATAATTATGGCTAAGTGTTTATTTACTCCCTTTGCTGCCTCCCTTAACATAATTGGATTGATCCCATCCATCCCAGGTTCCTTTCTTATGTTCAACTTCAACAATTTCTCCTCCACTTTGCTTTCAGTTATTACAAAATCATTTAGCTCCCTGTTAGTTTGATAAATTTTTTTGGCTCCAATTCCCTAGAGCAGTGGTCTCAAACTGGCATGGGCTGCATCGGGCCCCCGAAGCAATTTTACACGACCTGCGAATACATTTCAATTATGTATTTGTTGTAAATATGGTGCTTATATTCACTTTCATTTTGTTAAAAAAAAAAAAATTCCGGCCCGTCAGCTGCTTTCAGATCATGCATTTGGCCCGCATGCAATTTGAGTTTGAGACGACTGCCCTAGAGGATTCCTCATGTGTGAATGAAGATGCAATACTCATTCAGTTGGTTAGCTTCCTGAGCAGGATCATCAACAGTCAAACCATCAATATAATGTGGACCAATCTGATTCATCTCCTTCCTTCTAGAGTTTACATAAGTAAAGAAGTCTTTACTGTTTTTATTTGCATCCTTTGCCATAAGTTTCAAGTAATCTGCCTGCACTTGCTTAACCTCCTTTGTGACTTGATTACAGACTAGTTTATGTCTACCATAGGCTTCTGTGTTGTCTGATAATTTATATGCAACCCATGCATTTTCCTTCTCTGCCACGAATCTCATTAATTCATTTGGGCCTAAACCTTGAGCAGTATTTCTTAGTTGGAACAAACAGCCTAGTAGCTTTCATGATTAATTCCTTGAATATTTCCCATTTATAATTTGCTGTTGGCAACATCATCAGTTGATTCCGCTGTATAAAATTTAAAAATTGTCTGAAACCATTAAGTCACCTTCTACGTAAGTAAAAACCTTTCCCTTTACTCGTGATGGTAGTTACATCTTTAAGTAAATTGCACATTGGTACACTCATCACTGCCATCTAGTGGTTCCTTTATCTGCAGATTCTTAATGCACGAATAATCACCTGCTGATAATCAGATCAAGGGTATTATTCCCTCTGGTTGCCTCTCAAATGCTGCTATAGAAAACAGTCATCCAGTAAATCCACAAGTCTTCCTAGTGTGTGAGTGACCAACCCACAACTTCCAGTCAATATCTGGAAAGTTTATCTCCCATTATAAGACATTCTGATTTACTGGCCCATCTATTTCACTGTATAGTTGTTCATTGTACTCATCAGAGTTATTAGGTCTATAACACACTCCTGCTCTCATTTTAGCTTTCTCAATGCTTATGTCACACCAAACTGACTCAACATTGCACTGGTCACCCATGATTTTGTTTCTTAACTAACAGCATGACTCTTTCTTCCTTCCTATCATCTCTTTCCTTTCTGTACACTTAGTACTCCCCCTATTCAAATTCTGCATTTCTTATATCTGTGTGACCCACACCTCTGATATCCCAAAAATGTCCTGCATTTGATGTCTTAACCAGCACATCATCAAATTTGTTTACATGCAAGTATACGTGCACATGTTTTTACTCTTAGTTACCTTAACACACTGTATTTACTTGGTCCATGATGACTCCCAGCAGTCCTTGAAATCCATGGCACCTTGCTTTCCAGGGCATTGCTCTTTCCAATAGAAGCAGCACAAGAATCACTTTCATTTCTGCAGCTATCGTTAATCTATTTGTCTGTGTATCCCCCTAAGCTAGCATATTTCTGATCCACCTAGCACTGCCTTGACAGCATCAACATTATTGCACCCGTTCTATTTAAGCATAACCCATTCCTGTAGAAGCAGTTTCTCCTGTTAATAAGCACAGACCATTCTGAGAAAAATTGTACCCCATGAGCCTTGCAAATTCTCTCCAGGGCCAAATTGATTAACCAGACTCTCCGTATACTCCCTCCTATCAAGTCTGAGCAGAATTGCAGACACTTTCAAATTTAATTCTAATTTGACTTTTTTTAACATTGCCCTGTACTTGGTAAGTAAGTCTACAGATCCTACAACGTACTTTGTATTTCCCTGAGAATGGAGTAACCAGTAATAACTGGCTCCTGTTGAACCAGCAAATTCTGCCTTGAAGGTTGCTGCTGTGTTGCTTGATGAATTTGAGTTAGTTGTGTGCATTTCATAAATAAGGCATTTTCGGCCTTATCTATGAAATGTTTGTTTCATAGATAAAATGTTTGTTTGCTGACAGGGGGAAGGAAGGGAAGCATAAAATGCTTCCCTTCCTTCACTTTATGCAATACTTATATATTTGGTATTAATGTCTTTATTTTGTTATACAGTACACAGTTTTAAATAATATATTTTTTATGGTTTTCTTTCACATGGACCTTCTGTTGCATTGAGAACAGTGAAAAGGTATGCTGGATTAGTTATAGACAGAAGTGAGCAACAAAGGTTAATGTGAACAGGATTACAAAGTACTCTGTCATCTTTTATTTTATACCTGAAAGCTGAATGAATTATTAATAGCCGTTTAAAGTAATGGTATCTAGTAATGAAAGTAAGATGTGTGCTAGTGCTGTTATCTCTTAGAAATTGGATCATGAGGTATAAAGCTCATTTCAAGCCCTTATTGATTGATTTTTAATGCAGAAGGGTACTGAATTAGGTAATTTTCAGTGGCTAATGTAAGTTTTGTATTCCTGGTAATTGGTTCCTTTTTGAGGAAGAAGCCCTTGCAAAGAGCTTATGCTGCATAAGTTAAGTTGTATTCCAGTTGGTGTTTGATGATTTAAATTGTGGAAGTAAGAATGAATGAATGCAAATTGGTCCACATCTATTAGTAATAACAACTCGGAACAACTTTGGGGACATCATGAATGTACTTTTCATGATTTTGATAATACCTTGTGTTATTGGACAATGAGTATGCAGAGGCAGATAGCAATTAAAAATTTAATGTCTGAACAGTCACAACACTTCAATCCTATAGAAAATTGATTGGTTATGAAGTATCACAGAAGAGACTAACAAATGTGAATTAATTGAAGCATTGTTGCTGATTAATTGCTTCTAAAATAATGTTCAAAAATTATAATTGAGATGGATAAATGCACACTACTGAATAGTGTTTGTACCATATTTAAGAACCATTTGAGAATTAAAAAAAGAGAGAAAAAAACCTATTAACATATTTAAATTCAGTATAAAATGTTCCTTTAGAATGAATAACAAAAATTGGGTCAAAAGTGAAAAATATCCAAAAGTACTGGCATATTTAGAATTTTTTTTTCTTGCCATAACTGTATATATAAATGTACATTTTAATATATATATAAACACTGAACAGTAAAATTTGCCCCCTCCCCAATTTGTGCACATTAAAAGGCATAACCATCCAGGCTACAGTAATACATGGGGAAAAACAAGACTGATAAAAACACTCTGATATAGACTTTAAATAATTACTTAAATACAATAACTGCCTGATTTACAAACACCATGATTTATGAAAAGCAGTTCATAAATCAAAAATGATTTTCCCATAATAAAAAAAAAAAAACATTCCCATTTCACCTATATATTCACTCAATGTTTCTGTTTCTGTCTTGAATTTATTTAAGTTGTCCACTTCTACAACGACATATGGAAGTTTGTTCCAGAAGTCAACCACTCGCTGGCTGAAGGCAAATTTCCGCATATCTATTTTACAACTCTCTTTCCTCGATTTGAATTTATGCCCCTCAGGCGATTAATCTGGGCTAGAGGAAAAATCCCATCAGCATTGAGCTTGCTCAAACAATTCAAGGCCTAGTCTCCAGTCACTGTAATTTGCATAACTTAAGCCTTTCTTCGTAAGAGCAACCCTTTGTTCCATTCGCTAATCTTGTTGCCCTTCTCTGTACTCGTTCCAGCAACTCTACATCGTTCGTAAAATGAGGCCTCCAGACTTGTATACAGTACTCGAGGTGTGGCCTGACCACTGCCTTGTACGAGGGGATAATCACCTCCTTTTCCCCGCTAGAAAAATTCCTGTATATCATTGACAAGACACCATGAGCTACTCTCCGTTTGCACTGCTCAGAAAACATATGACTGCACAATTACCCCGAGATCATTTTCATTCTCTACCACCCTGAGTGTAGTACCACAGAGTTGATATGTTACTCCAGGGTTACTGCTACCCATATGCAGTACTTTACATTTGTCAATGTTGAACTTCAGTTGCCACCTCTCAGCCCATCTGCTCAACTTTTCTAGATCCTGTTGCAGTAGCGTACTGTCATTATTGTCATTAACAACCCTGCCAACCTTCGTATTGTCTACAAACATATAATTACGTTCTTAATGCAGAATTTACTATGATTTACCACTGAGAGATATAAAAGATTTGAATGTAAAAAAAAAAAAAAAGTAAACTTACAATGAATATGTAATTAAGCACAAATTTAAAGCAAAGGACAAAGGTCAACTTGTATACCAGAATATGAGGTAACTGAAGGATACATTGAAGTATTTGGTCCTTGAGGCTGTCACAGATATTCTTAGATATGCCAAGCGCTGTGCTTGCTAGCTGGGAGTCTAAAATGCTGATGAAACTGATATTCGGATGACACTCAAGTCAAGTGGACCTAATTTCGGCAAAGATCAGTTGGTCTGTGACAGCCGAATCCTCTGTTTGCAGCTTCACATTGGTGGGACTGTTAGTAACTCTAGGTATAACCCCTCATGTGCAAGTCCTGAAATGTGGCACCTAGTGCACTGTAGGTGATCACCCAGGTGCAAACCAATGTAAGCAGGGGTCGGTGTGACACCCACACCTTGTGGAGGAATGCCATCCCTCTGTTACCAGGCAACACTAGGTGGTAGATGACTCTCATCAACCAGTGGAATACCACCACACTGCTTATTGGAGGCTTAAAGTAGTGGAACCCATGTTTAGTCTCCAGAGCAAAGCTCTGACAAACCCTCTCCCATCTCTTCCACTATGCAGTATGATTGTCATTTGAGGTTATGATGGACATCATGGCAAGATCTAATCTTCCTTACATTTCGAGGGTACAACTCTAAAACAGTGTTCATAGGCTGGTCGCTAGATAGTCCACTGGACAGAACCTGTTGGTAATTCTCCAGGAGGCTTCCATATCAGCTAGTGTATAATCTCGCTGCCTCTACTCTGCGAGATAGTGACTGGAGGGAGTTTTGTGTGGGGGGGCATTGTTGAGGCCATGTTATGTCGAGGAGCTGAGTATATTCTTACCATCAAGTAGTTGTAATAGTATTCTCCATATATTGCAAGGAAGCATTATATGGCAAATACTATTACATCTGCTGCTTTCTCATATCATGTTGGAAAAGATCTGGATTTGATTTGCATTACTAGGTGAAATTGAGAAATACTTCTGATCAGGACAGAAGAAACTTTTTTTTTGGGCTTTTCTCAGTGTTGTCTTGTTGGGTTTTAACATTTATTTAATTTATTCATTAGTAGGAAAATACCAAGAAATCTGTTAGTATATTGACTAATAATCATAGGTAACAAAATGACAGTTAATTTGAGAATGATCCTGATATGGCATATGATTTATTTCTCACAGCAATATATGTGCTGCAACATTTCATATAGAGGATACTGTTTTTGTGATTTATTTACTAACTAGTACTCTGAGTGGTTATGCAGAAGTTTTGGGTATGAGAGAAGGACTGTAATGCAGTTTACTAGTGCTTTGGTATTTTAAACTCCTTTTATCCCAGAGTTGCAGCTCTTATACTCTTTCATTTACACACACAGTAGGAAAAAAAAAAAAAAATCCAGACCTTTTTAAATAATATTTAGGGTAGTCAACTGCATACTCAGGAGTTTGCAATGCATGGGCTTGGCATACTGTGGTCATGAGTGGAGTATCATTTTTCTCTTTCTTGGCGATTTCTTTCTGCTTCTTACTCTTGTTCTTACTTTTTTGTAGTAAGAGTCTGGACTAATTGTCCCATCCAAAATCTGGATGGTTTTGGAAGTTAATAGGTAACCTCCCCAACCATTTTACCTCTAGATATGGCATAAAAGTTTTGAGATTTGGCAGTGAGCCAAGATGTCAGGCCTGGCTGGAGAAGTCTCCCAGGTCATTAACCAGCGATCCCCCCCCCCCCGCGAAATGTAAGAGGGACGTATGGGGCTTGAAAGAAGAGAAGAAAAATAGGTAGTTAAAACATTATGAAAGTGAATAGGATGGTTATATTTGAGAATTTGAAATGGGAAATGAAACAAGGTAAAATAGATATTGTGGGGTTGTGTGAGAAAAGGCAGTAGGAGAAAGGGATATTAGAAATGGAGTAAAGGTTTTATATTCTGGAAGTAATGAGAGTAAGATTGGAGGTATGGTTTTGATTAAGCAGGTATCTGGAAGAGGTGGAATATATTAGTGATAGATTGATGTACAAATGAAGGCAGAATCAAAAGGAATGATATTATACAAGTATCCATGCCAACGGCGGAACATGAAGAGGAGATTTATGAGCAAAACGTAATTGAGTGAGATAATGCAGACAGATTTTCGTTGATTACAGTATAGGCATTTAGAATGCAGTGGTTAGAGAAGGAAAGAAGGGAAAATATGGGAAGAATCCAAGATCAGACATACCGATCATAATCCTGTATAACAAATACGTACTGGGTATTTATTTATATGAAGTTTTATCATCTGCAGCTTTTGCCACCTCTCAAATTATGGAAATTAATCACATTGTGATTGTGGAACGCAGTGCCTGACAAAATAAGTTGTGCGGCTCTGCACTAATGGTGCTTAGTTACCGGCGAAGGGATATTAATTATTTAAATGACCGGTCTGGGTAATAACACTCATAAAAATAATAAATATCAATATACTTCCCTCTGGAGAAAGTTCATCTGTAGTGTAACACATAACTCTTGACGATCTGGTGCACAAAATTGTATGATGCAAAGCTGGATGTTCTGCCTATTCAGAGAGAGAAAAGTGTATACTTGAATTTGATTTAAAATAATATTAAATAACAACCACGACAATCGTAACTGTGTAATGATTGTTAATAACCATGCAAAGTGTACATAAATGTGTTATTGTGTTTTACATGTACATTTTATTTATGTTTTTTGCGAAAGTAGAGAAATGTTTGGGCTTGGCAGTCTTGATTTATTATTATTATCATTAGCTATATGGTGCAAGGTAGCCCGAGGCTTCTGCTGCACCAACCAAAAAAAAATATATATATCCTGAGAGAGAGAGGAGGGAAGCAACTTCAAACTTAAATAATAAAAACCACAACAAACAAGTAGCTGATGGAGATAAACGATTATATTATGGTCACCTCGAAAGTAACTTTCAACTACCCGTGTGTTCTGTCTGTAAATTGCGTGTGTTCTCAGGTCGATTTGTCTGTTTTGCTGGGCGAAAACAAAAACCTATTTGGGGGGGGGGGACATTACTACCTACTGAGATCGACCGACTAACTTAGCTACGGAGTGAAAAAAGTTCACAACAGGTCCTCGCATCATGGACGAGATAATTAACCCGTGCTTTTCCACCCGGTGTGGAGGGCGGTGACGATACCACTGTTTTACTGCGCAGACAACTGATGGAGATAAGGGTGGGAGGGGAAGCTTCAAACTACAGTAGACTCTCGATTTTCCGGGATAGATGGTAAAAAAACAAATCCCGGATAATCGATTTCCCGGTTAATCCAAAAATACAGAAGTCTCCGACATACGTTATTTTTTAGGACTTCGTCGAGTTTTACGTAACTCGGGAATGACTAATAACATATTGCTACTATATTATTATTGACAAATCCGAATTCCGCGTGATACTTGTTAATGTTTTGGCCATTTTGATACATCCTTATTATTATAATGATTCCTTAGAGATTTAATGCACCGTTTTCAAACTTTTGAATAATTTCAAGTTTTTGTTTAACTGAAAACGCACCTCTTTTGCGTTTGCCCATCTTCGCGATTTCTAAACAAAATAAAAAAAAAATACTATAAAAAAATTCCGACATACCTGACATAAATAACTAAACAAAATTTTGAAACAAAATTTGGCCTTTTGCGCTGCAACGGAACACAACAATCGACGAGACGCACTAAAACAAACTAAACATTTGGTCCTTTGTTTTTTTTTTTTTTTTTTTTGAGCAGCATGTGTGAAGACAGCGGGGATTGCAAGATAATAGGTACACCAATCTCCCAATGACGACTTATAATGTCGCTTATTTACGACTTGCAAAATATCTGTTTATACCTATTGTAGTTATTACTTGATTTTTTTTGATTTCTGTTTTTTTTTTTTTTTTTAATTTGGAGTCTTGAAATGTCCCGGTTAATCGAGAGGTCTGCTGTAGAATAAACCATAAAATTCCTTTTGAGGTCAGAATACGGTACATAATGTTCTCGCAGTCGCAGACCAAATGGGTGGGGGCGGCCTGAACAAGTTTAACGAAATTAAGACTTCTTAACAAAGTGTGCCCATATATAAATCGGACGAAGCGATTCGAAAATAAGGAAAAGTACAAAATGTCAGAATCGACCATAAAAGACCAACTTTTTACGGTTTATCTAAGGACTGCACACTTGACAACATTTTCCCCATCTTTTCTAAAATCCCTTACATAGAACCACTTTTGGTCCTCTAATTCTCCTCAGCTGCCTGAATAATAATATATATATATATATATATTTTTTAACCCCTGGAAACCGGTTGTAATCTGAAGTTGCCATTGTGTGGAGAATAGTGGGTGTGACAACAATTAAAGCGCTGTTTGCCACAATGTTTTTACCTTTAATTTCTCATCAAATTTATAAAATAATTTTTTTGTTTATACTCTGGCACGACCACATAAGGTCAGAGGAGTTCACAAGACAGGAGAATACAAGAACATTGCTATTGTATTTAGCAACCATGCTATTTGAGGCATGGTCACTCAAAGCGCGTGGACTTCACATCTTTGTGCTTCATCATTTGCCACAGAGGCCTATAGGAGTGAAAAATAATATTTAACCGTAATGGATTTAGAAGTTGGTCAATGGATAATCATTTTTTTTTTCTCTCAAAACTGATACAGTCATTTTGTTAATACCCCTAGAAATTTCTTATGGGAACAGATCTTCATGATGGCACTCCTCGGACCATTGTTTAGTCTCTGGATTCATAGTGATGAATCATAGTCACCAGTTTTACTGACGAATTTTTAATTCGTGAATTGGGCGAAATAATTGCAATTGGACAGTACTGAATCCTCTCTGTACCGAATGCTCTTTCTGAATGGCCCAAGGCTCTCAAACTTACCGTTTTCTCAAACAAAACCAAAATGCTGCTGATTAAAGGTGCCCTCCATATCTGTAGGCCACCTGTCATTAGACTTAAAGGCACATCTCTAAAGATGCGTATAACTGTAAAATACCTCTGAGTCCTCGATCATAAATGGTCCTTCATGCTGCATCTTCTTACATCAAAGGCTGAGGACTTAAGGGCAGAACCCTCACGCTCTTGTACTCTGCAGTCTTCCTCCCAGTTTCATATGGTGTCCCTTTCTGGTTCTGCAGGATTGAGAGAATCACTTACGCTAATAAACTTTACGGAATTCAATGTCTCTTTCTTCTGTGGCTTATAGCCTGCAGAACTACCCCCACCCTGGCATTCCCGGTCATTGCCAGTAATCTTCCGTTGGATCCCTGTATTGCTTCCTGTGAATCAGTATAGATCCCTGTTTGTGTTCCTTCTGCATTGCTTCTTAAGGAACACAAACTGCTGTTCTTGGTATTCTGCTGCTGCTGCCAACTTGCAACCGAAAAGAAGAGACTGGTTTGAAGTTTCCCAACTCTGTCAGCCCTGCTGGTTCATGGAGTTCAAGGGCAAGACCACCAGAAAATTCATTCCGGATATTGCTTAACTCACAAAAAGTGTCCTGACTTGGCTCATTCCCAACTTAGAAGACCACCTTCATGCTTGCCGAGTTTGGATCCAACAAAGCTCGACTTCGTCAACTTGGCGCAGTTGAGGACACTTGCATCTGCGGTGAAACAGAACTGGAATCGGTTTATGCTCTACTGCATTGTTTATCTAGATCTGAGACAGCAACTACTTCTTCAAAGCAACTTACCTGCCCTCCAGCCTTTTTCATTCTGATTTGAACTAAAGAAACCTTCAACGCTTTCTTACACTTCTGTACTGCCATTTTCAAGAGAGACACCTGACTATTGCTGCTACTCCTGCTATCCCACCAGAACCTGATTAGGTTCCTCTACTAGTCTGTGTCTTAAACTGTCCCTGCTTCTTCATTGAACCTGGACAGTCTTCATGCTAACTCCAATTTGGGGTAGGATTTCTCCTGGCCCTTGCATTTCAGTACGAGATTCTTTCACTGAGGTTTATTCCTGGGTGGCTTGCTGACCCTTTGGGTGGGATATTTTGTAGTAACAAAATGGATTATTTTGAAAATACTACAAAAGAGTATTTTGGGAACTTGGGGATCTTCTAAATTACTACATATGGAAACCGTGCCAGGTTGGTGACACAAATGAAGTGTTTAAAGGGTTGGGTAAACTAAATTCCGTTGGCATCTTTTTACTTTCTCAGATCATACACACACAGTGCGGGTAGGGCGCATACATTTAAAGTGAAAAGGGAGGTTGCAGAATAGATCAGCGAATATTGCCTTCAGCCGGAAGGTGATTTCATTTCTGAAATACAATTCCAAGTAGTATTGTGGAGTGAGTAGTTTGAATGAAGATTGGACAAATTATTAGGAGTGGTGAAAACTATTTTTTTGTTGCTGTTGCGTGAATTTGCTTCCTTGTCATTTTGGGTGACAATATTTGGCAGTTATCTGGTTGGTCAATGTTCTTTTGTGGACCTAGTGAACTCGAATGCATGTTGAGAGACTTTATTTATTTATTTTTTTAACATATCGGAAGTAAAACGAAGAACCTTTTAGAAGGATGGAATCTGCCTATTATGCTAATTTTTTTTTTTTTTTTTTTTTTTTTATATATCTGCATGTAATATGGAAAGTGAATTGGTCCAGGATCTGTAACTTTGTCAGTGCCTCGCAGGAGTCCCGATCTGTTTCTTTTGGTTGCAAAAAACATCCTGTAGGAGTTTTGAATCGGATTGTTCTATGCAGAACATGACTATAGTTGAATTATTTTATTTTCTATGGAAAAAAAAATATCCATAATAATGCTCCTTGCTTGCTGATATTAATTGATCGTCTGTTATCTTAATTCTGTTTCTTTTAATTATTTTTAATGTGCATTCCACTTAATTCTGGGCACATATCGCAAGAATAGATTCTCTCTCTCTCTCTCTTTCTCTCTCTCTTCCCCCCCCACAGGTACCTTGTTGGGGGGAAGAGAGAAATTACCAAAAGGTAATTTCTTTTCGTGTGAGATTTCACTTCATGAGCCCGCCACGCAAATCAGAGAATGCTAAGTACAAATTTAAAGTGAATTTAACCACTCCTTAACAGGAAGTGATTCAGCGAACATTTACACAGAATGACCTCGCCCATCCAACGTTTTGATTGTTTCGACGTTTAAATTTTCTTTAGGGATAAGTTTTATCGTTCAGTTCAGATTTTCTGATAAATATGATAGAGAGATTTCGAAATAGCCATGAATGAGCAAATTATCTTTGTCACACTCTGAGAAGAGATTAAACAAATTAATATACCTACAGAAATTGAATTATTCCGTGTTCAGTTATCAACGGCGAGTCAGAAATATGAGATGAGCTCTCTAAATGTTGATAATATTAACAAACAATAGCAAATATCAAGTATTTGAAGAGCTCTTCAGAAGGGAGTAGTCACTCTCTTTGAACAAGAATAGAAGAGAACTCTTATGTTATAAATACACTTGGTCGTCGACTTACGACCTATGCGACTTACGACCACAAAAAAAAAAAAATAAAATAAAATAATAAATAAATTAATCGATGACGGGAGGCCTGAAGACAGCACCAGGCACATACACCCAGTCACTCTCTCTCACATACACCCAGTCGCTTTCAAGTATCTGTTGCGTGTGGTGTATTAATTAAAATTCTACTGAAATACGCATAAAATGTTTAGTAAAAGGAAAATGACTTCATCTACATATACGCCAGCTAAAAAGTCAAGGAAAACTATTGATTTAGAGTGTAAAATGAAAATTATCCAGCAGTATGAAGGCGGAAAGAAAGTGAATACGATAGCATGTGACTTGAAGTTATCACATTCCACGGTATTGACGATACTTAAGGACAAAGAACGAATTCGGGAAGCTGTGAAAGGTTCTGCACTTATTAAGTCTACAATTTTAACCAAACAACGACAGGAACCCATCCATGAAATGGAGAAATTGTTGTTTATGTGGATGGAAGATTTAATACAAAAAAATACACCCATGAGCCTTCACACAGTGCAAGCAAAGGCTAGAAGTTTGTTTCAGTTTAAAATCACGCGCCGGAGACGATTACACAGAAGATTTTCAGGCTAGTACTGGGTGGTTTAAGCGTTTTTAAAAAAAGATTTTCTTTGCATAATGTCTCTATAAATAAACATTTCCTACCTCAACCCAAGAACATGGCCCTGACGATGCACAACCCAGCACAAGCAAAGATTGAAAATTGATTTTGTAAATTTCATTTTTATTAATTTTTACATTAATTTTAGATTGTATTTTTGTGTTTACAGTACATTATGTACAATATAATTATAGATTGTAGTTTTGTTTTTTTATAAACAGTATGAATAATAAACCAATTAAAATGTAGAGAACGTTGAATTTAACCTCATAGAGAGAGAGAGATAGCCTAGGCGTAGAAACGAAGGTATATTCAGTATCGCTAAGTAAAAGATAAAAACATTACTGTATTTAAAATGAAAAATAAAAGATTATAAAAATAAATCATAAAGATGATAAAAAGATTAGAAAGGTTAAAAAATACTGTTAATAAATATATGGCCGACATACGACCAGATCGACTTACGACCTGTCAGTCAGAACGGAAGTCGGTCGTAAGTCGACGACCAACTGTAGGCGCTTTTTGTATACTCGTACATATGCAGATGTTCCCCGAAATACGCGTTTTCGCGTAGCAAATTGTATTTGATGATAATTCTTGGGGAAGCTTTGAGCCCCAGTTCAAATAGGCCCCCAAAAATTTACTTGTATTTGGTTATTTTTATAATATAAATAATTTTATAATACAAAAATTAATGAATAAATCGAAAATTAAAAAAAAAATACTTTAATAGAAAATAACTCTATTAAAACCTGCTCGTATGTATTAATGCCATAATATATAGGATTGTTGTTTACCTATTTATGATAACTCGATAAATCTCAATGGAACCTCGATATAACACGGGTGTCAAGCAACAACTTTAATACCCTCGTGTTATAGCTGAAAAAAAATTTACCATCCCCCCCTCCATTTTTGCCATAAATACACTTTATTTTAGTCAATAAGTACTTTATTTGCTAAGTAGAATACCCATGGCAAATATTTCGCCAAAAATATTTCAGAGAAACAGTAAAGATTTAATATCGAAGTAATTACAAAAACCTCTCTTGGCTCCCTTCGCTGATAGCTAAGGTAATAATTAATTATATATTCGCTGATAATAAATTATTTAAAAAAAGAAAAAAAAAAAGACTAAAAATGCAGTTTGATAGTTTTTTACACGTATGACTAGGTTGTCCTCTAAAAAATTACAATTATTGCACAGAGAAAATTACAGTTATTATTGTGTACCCGTCGCGAATATTTTGCCAAAACTGTAACGGAATTGTTTAAAAAATAAAAAAATAAAAAAAATAATCACGGAAATTATGAAAATCAGTAGGAAACTTTTACTTCAAATTATTATTTTATTTATTTTTTAATTTTCCTGCTAAATAAAACCTATTGCAAAAGGATTAAATTTTAAAAGGAAGAATTCAAACATTAAATTTAGTCTTTGAGTTCTTCAATTACCCGTGGCGAATATTTCGCCGAAACTGGAAAAAGAGAGAGGAAAAAAAAAAAAAAAAAAAAAAAATGGAAATTTTGAAAATCGCTCGAAAGATTATGTGGAATATTTTACTGCAAATTGCGTTTATTTCCCTCAATTTCTACTGCTAAATAAAACTTATTGTAAAAGAAATCGGATCAAAAGCTTGGTTTAGTTTTTGAGTTATTCCAGTTTCGAATATGAAATTTCTAGTTCTTTGAACACGCTACTTTTTTTCTTTTTTTGCATAATTAGTTTTGGGGGACATGATCATACCTGCGGGCTCCCATCTTGTGAGTATGGGCTTGGCACACCCAGGGTCCTGAGCTGGATATCATCATTTTTCTCTTTCTTGGTGATTCCCTTCTCTCTCTCTCTCTCTCACAAGATGACTCAATTTTTTTTTTTTTTTTTTTTTGGCTTTTGCAGCATAAACTTCAGGCTTCCTTGCATTATGTGGCTCATAATAATATCCGAAACGGCAGTCTGAAAGAGTAGAGTTATATCGAGGTTGCATTGTAGTTCCAAATAACCTAGGACAGAGAAATGCTCGGAAGTAATCGGCTGTTCTCGGGCCATCTCGAGGGCTCTTGGGGCTGCACTGTTTTGCACTTAGCACAACGGTGGCATTACTAAAAGAAGTATTTTTCTCTCGTCTCTTGCATAAAATTATGCGGCCACATGACCAGCAACAAATCAAGGTTTATATAGGTATACTTTTATTTAAACTTTATATTAATGTATCTGTTTTCAATATCGCTACTTACTATTTTCATATCGGTTTTACATGTAAATAATGGCGACACTTAATATCTACACAAGTTGGCCAGTTTGACGTGGTTGGATATTGGGGTATTGTATATTGTCTTTTCTGCCCGGATTACTGGATTCGGACAAAACTCAGGCCATCCTGCTTAAAGGTCACCTACAGCCAACCAGACTGCCACAGATTAGACTCGCCGGTTCTACCATTAAGTTAGTTACAGAGTTGTTAAAGCATCTTTGAGTCATTCTAGACTCAAAACTGTTCTTCCGACCCCATATCAAGTACCTACAAAGTCAGGAATTATACAGCTCTGGTCACTTGTGCTACCAGGAGGGACTGGGGACCGAACAAAACAATTTCTCTTGCCCTCTTATACCCGGCTATCTTCACTCAAGTGGTTGCTTATGCAGCCAAGATCTGCTACTCTCACAGCAATAATCAGTATCCAGTGAAAGCTAGCTTCAGTACAGGGATCCATCATGCTAACAGTCACAGGTGCTTGCTGCACAGTGAGTACCCTGGCCCTTCGGGTCGTGGCGGGCATTCTTCCCCTGGACTGGAGACTCCACTATAATCTATTGATGGGCCTTCCTGGGATTCATCTTCAATTCTGCCAATGACATTAAGGCGGAAAAAAGACACCTTTCTCTGTACCTCCAACAGACCTGGCAGAACCGATGTCCCAAACAGCGAAATGCCAAATAACAAAAGTTTATTCCAAACATCAGTCAAGTTTTCCCCAAATCTCTGCCCTCCTGGTCTCTAAGCTACATTTTTGAAACTGACGTGGCTCCTTCAAATTTAGTATCAATGGGAATCATTCAGGATCTTCTCTGTCGCTGTGGCCAGCCTGAAGTTTGGAACCACATTTGATTGTCCCAACTACAAGGATCTCGGATACACCCTTTTTACAGAAATACAGGATATCTATATGAATGATGCACATCACTACAAAGCCTTCTGTTTTGCGCAGAGTCGATTTGAATGGAGAAAATCGCCCAGCAAACCAAAACAATGGCGATGCATAGGCTTACTGAAAAGTTCCTTGATCTGCCTTGCCTGAATGTACACTTACTGGACTGTCCTCATCCCTGGATCTGACACCCACTATAAACTTATATTTGGACTTGACACCTACTGAACTGACCACACACCCTGATGTGGCACTTATGGATTGACCCTATCTTTGGACTTTCTTACTCCAGGAATTGACAACCACAAACCTCTGCTGACCCTGTTTCCCAGGGTGGAATGTTGCTAACTGGATTAGCAACATTCCACCTGGAACGTTTAGGATTTGTAGCTTAAATCAACACTAATGCCAAAGAAGATCATAGTCGGCATAACTGGGGGCTGCCTTCATCTACATCCCGTCAATCTTGCTTCCCACCTCTCCTTGGTGTTACACTCTGTACTCCCCACACTCTACTTATTTTATTTTATTTTTTCTTTTCTTTTTTTTTTTTTTTTTTATTGGTCTGATTCCAGGAAGCTCGGGCAACCCTAGCGGAGACCCAAAAGCCAGAATGCAACACAACACTTTTCTAGCTTTTACAGTCACTATTTCTTCACAAGAATACTTATTGTGGAGATTTGGAAAAGCACTCGTTGGTGCCTGGTTCCTCCGAAATGCTATGTATTTGGCCTGTTCTCAGGTTGATTTCTTGTGTACACCCTGGAGTCTTATTTTGAAGACTGTGAGAAAGTCTTGAGTACAGTTTCTTTTTAAATTAATTGGAAGTATCTCTCTGTCTCAGGATACTCTATTTTTTTGGCTGGTTCAGCAATATAATAATAATATAACAGTGCCCTGGAAATGATACGGTTCAAAACTGCTGTTTGAGAGTAACTCAAACAACTCTATGATTAAAGCGGCCTGTGCGCTCTGGATTCATTATTATCAAAATTACTGTAACTCAGAGCGAAAACGGATACAAAAATAGATTGTGACAAGTTTAATAATAGGAAATATACATATTTTAGATTAGATACATACAAAATCTAATATATATATATTTCCTATTATTAAACTTGTCACAATCTATTTTTGTATCCGTTTTCGCTCTGAGTTACAGTAATTTTGATAATAAAAACAACTCTTTAGTTCAGGTGAATCAGAATGAAACGTCTTCTGACGGGTTTCACTCTTGTTCTCCTTCCTGCACTCCACAACAGAGCCGTGCCAAGGGTGAGGCGAACGAGGCTCTTGTCTCAGGTTAAAAATTGAAAGGGTCGCCAAAAGAAAGATTAAATAATTGCCAACGTTGCCGCCATTAACAGTAGGGCGCAGATTTTTATTCTTGCCTCTGGTACTAAAATGGCTCGGTACAGCCCTGTGCCGCAGAACCTTAAGTTCTCCAAATCAATGAGCGATAGGTCGCAAATCGTCGCGGATGAGATTCGGCTGGCTGCACAGCAAAACTGTGATGTCATCTCCATCCAGGAGCCCTATTTCTGGAAGAGTCAGTTTGTGCATATTTCCAAGATTACGGACTATTCCATTTATGTTAGAGTGCTGCAGCCTGTGCCCCAAGACCCTAAAACATGTATCATCATTTTAAGCAGAAATTTAGATGTGGTTGTTGTCCAGGGTCTCTGCAACAAATTGGCGACTTGGGTGCAAATCACTTCATTTCTCTCCTTTTATCTTCTGTCAGTCTATTGTCCACCTTCTGACTTGAATGACTAGCTAAAATAAAAATAATATTTAACTCTTCAGAACTTTTACCCCGAGGTCTTTGCTTGCAGAAAGAGAATGAACGCCGAAGTGGCGAACCAAAATAGTCTACCATATGCACCTGTTTGAGTGGGACATTAGTATGAACTTTCAGTTATCCTGGATGGCAAAACAAGTACTTTTTGAAGACTGCCAGGGACGTCTTTGGAGTGTTGGATAAATTATGGACTTTGTTAAAGCATAACCGTATTAAAACCAATTTTATTCTTCGATGGTTCGTGAATATAAGAATTTAACCATAGACTGATCTTATGGTATCTGTCTTCTCTCTCTCTCTCTTTTTTTTTTTTTTTTTTAACCAGCACCACTGGCTTTTTATCCTCTGAAATGGGCACCTAGACGATCTGGCCCACCTTGTGGCAACACCAGGTGGGTCAGAGCCTCTGTTGAGGCAGTACGGTCTCTACCGGGACACCCACCTTGTGGTTTGGACTACTACCCAGAATCATCGCTCCAGGTGACTGATGTTTCTGGATAGCCAAGTGGCTAGAACACAACAGTGCATGTACACTACTCATCAGGGGTGGGCAGAGGGGGAAATGCCTCCTTAACCTAAAATTTTAAATTAAAGAAAAAGGATGCAGGAGGCGGTCTAAAAAAAAACCTCAAAAGTCTGGTCGCCATGCCCCCCCTTACGATGGTACCTGGATACGCCACTGCTACTATGCAAACCTACACCAATCACATTTTACAGTGATCTTGTTCTCCACTGAGATGCGAGGCACGAGGAGTTGAACATACGTTGCAGGTGTCGCTCTTTACATATATACACGTCAGCATGTTCATGTATTTGTCCTGTATTGGGCCGCACTATTTTTACAGGATATGTTGTTATCACTACCGAGAGCTACCAAAATAAATGTTCGGGCCGCATTGTAGCTCCACGGTCGCCAGTTGAACATGACTGTACTAAGGCCATTAAATTTCACCGAGACTGCTAAAAAAAAAAAAAAAAAAAACTTAAATATCCCCTTAAATTTATTCAAAATTCTACGTTGCTTTTGGCCGAAAGGCATATATCTGCAACCATTACGAGCTAACATGACTTTGTTGTTGTTATTTGGTTTTTAGGAGCATTAGCAACTAAGGCCATATTGCTCCGGGATATGCGGTGGTCATTCCTGACCTTTCCGTATCCTCCGTATTTGGTGGTGACGGGCTCGAACCCCCCCATGACTTTGTAAACGACCCTCCATTAGAACCTTGCAGAATTTAAAACTGTACTTTGCTTAATATTTAAGTAAAAACATTAGGAATACATACATACATACATAGGTGGATACAGAAATTTTTTTTTCTGGGGTGGGCACACGTTCTCATGTCAATTATGATAGTAAAGCTCAGTGGTGCGCAAACTACGGGGTGTGACCCACAGAGGGGTCGCGAGATAAATTAAAGGGGTCGCGGCAATTTTTAAATAAATTTATTTTTGGTGTACATAAAAGTTAAAAACCTGTTGTTAAAATTACTTTTTCAATACTGTAGGTGTAGAGAATTTGCAACTCGGAACTAAGTCTGAGATACGAATGAACCCTACTGCCTATTGCGTCGGGAATATGCCTTAATTTGCTCACTGGCTATGGACCCATATTATTATAGACTCGTGTTATGGACAATATAGATTCATATTGTTAATACTAGCAGACTCCAGCGCCTGAGGACCGGAATCAATTGACCCAAATCTATCACAGAATGTATACATACTCTGCTTAGGTATTGACCATATGAGATACTTGAAATAATTTGAAACATAACGAAAAAATTGTGCTGCAAATAGCAAGTCTGTTGCACGCATGCTTTATTCTGCTTCGTAATTCGGTGCTTTCATATCAACTTGTTCTCCCTGCTGTAACAAAAATTATTTAAATTATTCATGGAGAAAAATACAGCAACGATTTAAAAACCATTCCTCTGTCCGGAGACCAGTTTCGTGGAGTATTACAGTTATCATTGACAACAAAAAAAAATTCAATTTATTAAATCGATTGAGAGAAAGTCCAATTTTTGCAATACAGTTAGATGAATCCACAGATATTTCCAACCTTGCTCAACTTATTGTATATGTCAAATACTACTATGAGGGAGATATTTTGGAGGATTTTCTATTTTGCAAACCTTTCGAAGGAAGAACGACGGGCGAGAAGATTTTTGATGTTATAAATATTTTCTTTCAAACAAATGATCTAACGTGAAACAACTGTGTTGCGATTTGTACTGATGGTGCGGCTGCATTAACGAGAGAAAATAAAGGTTTAAAGGGCGAAGTAAAGGAAATTGCTCCAAATATAGTTTAGAACCATTGCATCAGTGGCGTAGCTACCATGTAGGCAGGCAAGGCAATTTCCTCCAGGCTCGGACCTTTTAGGGGGTCCGACGTCTTTGGCTGTCTCCTGTTTTTGCAATTTTCATTAATTAAGTAGGGGCCCGAACATGTTCTTTGCGTCCGGGCCCGAAAAAGGGTAGCTACGCTACTGAATTGCATTATACATAGGGAAGCATTAGTAGCAAAGGAAATGCAAACTGAATTGGACGAAGTTTTGAAAGATGCAGTAAGTGTGATCAACTTTATTAAAAGTGGAAGCTTAAATAGTAGAGTTTTCACTTTGTAATGAAATGGGATCCGCTTATGAAACGCTTCTTTTATATACGAAAATGAGGTGGTAAAGTGTTGCAACGTCTTTGACTTCAAACATGCAGTTTTTACTGATTTTATCGGATAAAAATCAGAACCTTGCTTAATTGTTTACAAATTAAAAATGGCTTGGAAACCTTAGTTACCTTGTTGATATACAGTAATACCCCGAAGTTACGCGATAGGTGGGTCCGACGAAAATCGCGTAAGTCGAATTCGCGTAAGTCGGGGTACAACTTTGCATATAAATACATATAAATTTTGCTTAATTGGGACCAAGGACTAACAAAAACACTAGTTTAGAAGAAAAATATTAATAAAATTGCAGTTCTTTATACATATTAATACAAAATATGTATTAAAAAAACAAATGACTTACGTTAAAAAGTTATTTCGATGTCGATGTCGATGGCTTCATAAAATCTAACAAATTCGTCTGACGACACAGCGCGTTCTTTTTTTCACGCAGAATTTCTTCGTAGCAAGCTAATAATTTTTTTATTCCTTGCTTTGTAGCTATAACGCGTTCTTCGTTGGAGTCTATGTTTTCTAAAATTTTTAAGCCCTTTACAATTGAGCCCTTTTCAATTTTCAACCTGTCAAGTTTGCAATTGTCATGTGCTTTTCGCCGTTGCTTCATTTAGGCCTGTAGTACGTGCAATATCACATGGTCTTTCATTTCGCTCAAAGCGTTTCACAATTTCATATTTTTTTCTCTATCGACAGAGGCGGACTGGCAATAAGCCTTACCGGGGAAACCCCGGTGGGCCAGTGTGATTTTGGCCATAAACCATAGTATGAGGCCACTATAAATTTTCCCGGGTAAGAATTTTTGACCCAGTCCGCCTCTGTTTATCGATAATTGCTTTTCTTTTTCTCTCTGAATCTGCAGTGTCTTCACCAGGACGCTTCCTTTTTATTTTTAGGGAATAAAGCACAATTACAAAACGAGGAGGCACGCTTGATACGCATAAACAAAGCTGCACGCATGTAGCAACTGAATAAACAACACCATAAAGGCAGAGATACACTATTAACACCTCACATTTCTAGGGGTTACTACCATAAAACAATAAAAATCCAGTTGTGTTTCTGCTAGTGGAATCTGTTATAAACTGGTAGTAAACTCGATCTAATTGCATTTGCGATTATACCGATAGCTGGAATTGTGTTGGTTTTTACGTTATTATGGTGAAAGTGTGTTTCCCCTTCACTGATATAAAAAACATAAAAGCAGCAAAGTTGAATTTTGTTCATCTTTCGCTCTCATTCTCCACCGTCTCACCGTATATCGATAACATATGAAAAACGACCTTGAAGATAGTGGGCGGCAGCGTTGCCAAACGAAAAAATCAGGAACCGCGTAACTCCGAGTTCGCGTAAGTCGGGGTAGCGTAAGTCGGGGTATTACTGTATTCGAAAAACTTAATGATTTAAATTTAAGTCTTCAAGAACAGGGAACTGATATTAATACTCCGTGATAAAATAGAAGCTTTCAAAAAGAAACAGTCTTTCCAAAATTGAATTGGAGCGTAATAATACTGAGACATTCCCTTGTTTTTCTGAATTTATTAATAGCAATAATATTGACAGTCTACAATTTAGGGATATTATTGCCACCCACCTGACAATGCTAATTAAGAATTTTTCCAAACGATTTAATGTATCTCCCGAAAAAAAAGTTGTGTTGGATTCGTGATTCCCTTGTTTTTGAAATTTCTTCGTGCACCGAAATTACCATTGAGCAAAAGGAAGATCTTATCGACCTGAAGTCTGACGAATCGTTACTTGCTCGTTTCAGGACCTCCAACATGTGAAAAATTTTTGGCTTTCTCTTCAAGAAGAGTATCCAGAATTATCGAAAATGGCGATACAAACTTGCTACCTTTTGGGTCTACAAATTTATGTGAAGTTGGCTTCTCAAAATTAACAGCTATAAAAGCAAAACAACGTTCCAGACTTGATCCAGAAGACGACATGAGATTAGCAATTTCAAATATTGCACCAAATATTATCGATTATCCAGGCTCATCCTTCTTATTAATTGTTTTGTTTTGTAATTGTTCATTTTTTATTGTTTTGTAATTTTAATTGAAGAATTTGATTTATTGTGTTTTGCTATACTGTATTCAATTGAAATATTAAAATTTATTTTAACATGTAAATTAAAAAGGGGACAATTTTTTTTTTATTCCTTTCTCAGTACTCGAATATAATTTTCTACTACATAATTTATAAAATGCCATTTTTGTTCTCTAAAAACTGGTCACCCTACCTCGGGGTTTACATTAAGGGGTCGCGTCAATATTTTATTTAATAAAGGGGATCGCGAGTGAAATAAGTTTGCGCGCCACTCTAGCCCAGTGTTTCTCAACCTTTTCGTTGCTGCGGCACACTTTTAAAAGGTAACAGGAAGAAATATCCGGGTGAAAATATCATTTAATTACATAATAAAAGGGATAAATTTCTTATTATGCTGCTTGCAAGTTGCACTTACTGCAGGGTGCCTGGGAGAGACTTAAGTGAGAAGAATAGCCGAATAAAGGTGAAGAAACAGAGTACTAGGAATCAAAACATGACGTCACATTGACCGCACGAAGGCGCTCGGATCGGCGCATCTTAAAAAAACGAATTTTTTGTTTTAATTTTTATTATAAAACTTGGATTTATTATATTTATTTATTTATTATCATTATTTATTTATTATTTATATTTTTTTTAATTTTCCGCGGAACAGAGGTTGAGAAACCCTGGTCTAGCCTGTCTAGATGCTGTGTTTGTGTGTGTGTGTACACAGGGTGTAACAACGCAGGTACGCTAAATGCATTATTTCTTTTCATATTAGGAGAATCACAGGAATCAGGAAATTGTAATAAAGCAAATTCAGAATCCTTTAATAATTTTACATACATAATTAACCTTCTACATAATTCGCATTTGTTTTTTATCCAGCACAACAGTACGTCAATATATGATGTTTTTAATTGCAATTGTGGAACGAGATGTGTGTGTAAATCTCAGTGTTGAGAGAGAGTTTAAAAAAAAAAAAAAAAGAGAGCAACCCAATGCCTGTACAAAGCATCTTCGTACGCTTATCACGATATCTAAATGTAAGAGAAAAAAAAATGGTACACGGAGCCACCAATTATATTATTTTATTTTATTTATTATTTTTATTTTATTTATTTATTATTTTTTAAAATTTTTATTTTTTTGTGCTTACCTGCGTTTAATCACCCGTATGATGAAAATAGAATACTGTATTCTAAGTCCTCACTCCACCTACTTGAAAATAACCATACAATAGAATGGCCAGCGAAAGCCTTAGGGCCTGTGAGTTCAAATGGACGAACAAGTGAAATATTTTGTGTGACAGGATTCTGTGATAAATATAAACCAAAAGGTAGTAATATATGAACAGGGGAACAACTTATTATTTTTTTTTAATTTTCCGTAATAAACGTTTATGTTATTAATACATTCATTTAGATATATTGATGGAAGCTTCGGCACCTCATTGTGCAGCATCTGACAACCCATTGATGATCATTAATCTACTTCTTTCATTTATTAATTGGTCTCTAAACTCCGTGCAAAAATGCTCCCTGAATTTTTTTTTTTTTTTTTTTTCTGCACAGTATAATCTAGCCAATGTGGATGGCGAGCTGAATAACTACTCTGTTGATCTTCAGAGTAGTAAGTCCTTTTGGGAATGGAATGTAATTGTGCTAATGTACATGAGCACTGTAGGATAGACAGCAAACTATTGAATTTGGAAACGGATAAGGCTCTTGGTATTTATTATGTCTTATTTTTAAAAAAAAAAGACTGAAGGATTGCACCAATTCTTTCTGGTTAATTATGAGGCCGTCGTAGAACGCGGTTAGAGGGATACAATAGGTGGATGAACGGTAACTAGACCAGTTAGTTTCCCTTTAGGGATGGGAGAGGTCATTGGGATCTATATTCAAAGATGCGTTATAGGATCGTCGCGGAAGTATTTCCTAAATGGTTCACAACACTTTGTGAAAGGATTATTAGACCAACCTATAAATAAAGACCAATCCTATTAGACCAACCGAATAAAGACATCTTAATTGTAACAACATTTGTTGTGTAAAGTGCGATGTAGCCATTCATGCCACAGAACCAGGGGGTTAAACTTTGACATTATATACGAAGAGCTTTCGAAAAGTTAATGGCATGAGTACGGATGTCTGCAGAAATTTTTCTGGGTTAGGGGAGGAATATACTGGCACTGTAAAACAAAAAAACCAAACTGAGAATATAAAAATGGCCTAGAGCAGGGCCACAAAGCCGATACGCAGCGCTACGTACGAAGTTTTTAAAAGTAGCTATTTTGTGAAATTTTAAATTAAAAAAAAAAAAAAATCACTATAATTCTGAATCTGTAACCCTTGGAGGCAGGAGGAGTATGACAAAAGGGATATATGCTGTATAGACAACTCCCCCCCCCCTTTTTTTTTTCATGTGCAACTAAAGCTTATGTATCAGTTATGCTTATTATTCTTTAGTTTGACAGCACTTCTATTGCATTGTTTATAAAATAAAATGAAAACAAATCTTTTTGTCTTATGGCAAATTATTTTCTAAAATTTTGTAGAAATCAATAACAGTCCGCTTCCTTTCGTGAAACAAGGTTGTAAATACCCGACGAAGTGTCGTATATTTTATTCCTAAATAATAGGAAATTATTTAGGAATATAATAGGAAAACCAGCGAAAGACACAGGGATGTCTTTCGCTGTTTGACCGCCATGAAATGCATAATTTCCTTGACAGTTATACAAACCAAGGAACGTACGAATGCAACACCTCATCATATAGGAAATGAGACAGAATATTGTTTGTATAACTGTGCAAAGCTGAGTAAGTGAATAACAAAAACTGCCTAATGTGTTGTGACAAACTTTTTATAAAGTTTGGAAGCTAATTGTAATAATGAAATGTTCATTATAATTTCGTATACTTTCATAATTTTAATACGTGATTAACTAAACACAAAGAGTAATAACCAAAGTATTTGTTAGTTAAAGTAAAATAAAATGTCTGTTTATACTCCTGGGCTTCCATAAATACCATCAATAGACTTCCCAATAAATCTACAATTGGTCCTGACTGCTTCCTTCTATTCATGGTTAACGTGTGTAGTGCCTTCATTGTGGAGCCCCTTCTTGTAATCTTTAATCGCATATTCAATCCCGGATCATTCCCGACAATGTGGAATCACTACAGGGTACAACCCATACCCAAAAGAAGAAACCCTAATGACTTGAGACCTATCTCAGTGGGCTGCTCTCTATTAAGTGTTTGAGCAAACCATCTTATCAGCTCTAATCGACCAATGCTTCTCTCATAGACCCAAACATCTGCATACTGTGATCCCCAAAAGATCTACATATACAAACCTATTGAACACCCTATTTAAAATACAAACTGCTCTCAAAACAAATCTCAGCTGGACGTTATCTTCCTTGATATTTCATCTGCTTATGATAAGCTCTCAATTCCCGCTCTCATCTACATTCTAGAAAAGTACTTTGGCATTACAGGAAGCCTGCTAAAAAACCATCAGCCTCATCCTTACACCAAGGAGAGGTTGAGAGGAGTACCGCAGGGAGGTGTCCTGTCTGCTCTACTGTTCGCCGCTGCCCTTGAACCTTTCCTCGCAAGGTACACTGATTTCTCATCATATGCAGACGACCTCAAATTATACATAACATCTAAAGATGCTGAACAAACTCACCTGATAAATCAGCGAGTCTCCGTCCTCATAGACAGCCTTGTAGCCTATCTACTGCAAATAGGTCTGGAACTAAACGTATCAAAATCGGTTCAAATTACCTTAAAAAAAGAGAATCAAAAATGACATCACAGCCTATCACAACGGATTACAGATAAGGAAAGTGAATTCTCACACCGAACTCGGCATGACTTGGAATGAGGGCCTCACTTTTCAGAACCATTTTTCGACCATGAAATCGAAGATTTTCTCGGCAATGTGGGCAGTTGGACGAGAGCTGACGGGATTACTGAACGTCGTTATTTTCACTATATGCATCACCAATCTGAGTCTTTTGCCCCGACATCGTACATAAACAGATTCCTGGCAGTCGAGTAATGGGTAATGCGATGGATGAACAGGATCACGGGCAACGCATTCACCATCGCCAGGGCTGTTTTATATTTTAACCTAAATATCACTCCCCGGAGAGTTCACATAGCATACAGGAATATTTTTCTTTCCCAGATGCTTACCAGTGTGATTGACGCTCCCAGTCTTCGAGGACTTATCTCTACTCCACGTGCTGGATTCAGTAATGAGAACCCCTACCTACCGTTGCATCCTATACTGTCCAACCTGTGCTGTCTGAAGAATTTCTTCCCAAACAACGCAGTCAACCCTTTTCAATTCATTGGCAACAGACCCTGTGAAATACTCCGAAAGCAAGCAGTACAGAGTGAAGAGACACTCTGAGGCACACAGCTTATTTCAACTATAATCTTGTCAATAATTGAATTTTGTGAACAATATTGTAAATATACGCATTTGAGTAAATATTGTAAATAATTGTATTCGTGTATTTTTGTACACCCTTCTAGCCTGTTGGCTGTGTATAAGGCTGTGTGAAAGCAAACACTTGATACTTTAATAAATGGATATAATAATATAGGGCTAGCGTTTTCAAGTATCTTAGCCGTGCTGTGCAACATCACGTAGAAGATTGGAAAAATTGTCTTTGTTGAATTCAATCTTTTTGAAGCTAATTCATATATAGTTTCTTTTACTAATATGGATAAATCTGCTTATTAAATTTTTTTTTTTTTTTTTCCAAAATTAAGATAGTTACAAAATGTGACTAACTTATTTTAATTTCATCATGACAGTTTTTATGAAGTTTTTGTTGCCGAAAAGGTGTTTTTTTTTTTTTTTCTCCCCCGTCTCTCTTATACTCATTTTCTTTTTTATTATTTACTGGAGGAAATCCAATTTGATGCTTCACAGGTTAGAGCAAGAAAAGGCAGTTGAAACTTAGCTTATAATGTGCAAAAATATTTTTCGTAGTGTACAACAGTTTTTTTTTTTTTTTTTTTTTTAATATATATATTAGAATAAGTTAATTTATGTACTTAACACGTCTGTAATTAAAATTATATATACAGGGTGTCTCAAAAATATTGGTACAAACGTTTAGGGGAGGTAGGTAACATCTAAAGGAATGTGAATCGCATAGGAACCCATAACCGGAAACGTCACCGTAAGTCGGTACATGGCGCTGTTAATCAGTTCGCAAGAGGGAAAATTTGTGGTTACTCATTCAAGCAGTAGTCGCCGCACGAGGAGCCTGCATTGATATACGGACTGTGAGCTGGCAGACATGCACCTAGTGTATGGATTAGCAGAGGGCCTACACAGTGTGCGCCCCCATGCGGCACAACATCGCTTCGCAATAAATGGTCAGGTATGGTCGGTGACTGCTTAGTCGGCCCATACTTGTTACCATCCCGCATGAACTCCGCTAAATATCGGATCTTTCTTGAACAAGTTCTACCAGTATTACTTGACGATGTTCCAGCAAATGTGAGGCGCAACATTTGGTTTCAACATGACGGGGCGCCTGCCCATTATGGAAGGTGTGTTCGTGACCATTTGAACAGGCGTTTTGGCCGTCAATGGATTGGCCGTGGTGGACCTGTTGCCTGGCCCCCACGCTCACCTGATTTATCGAGCCTTGATTTCTTTCTGTGGGGGCCCTCAAATCTACCCTATATGAATAGCCTGTGGAGACGGAAATGGATCTCGTGGCGTGACTCGCCTGCGCTGCTACTACTGTCAAAGAAACTCCAGGTTTGTTCGACCGTGTTCGCCAATCCATGCTGCGTCGGTGTCACGCATGCATCGCGTCTCATGGGGGGCCTGTTGTATTATATTGGTGGTAGTGCAATGTATTGCACTACCTTCGAGCATCTGTTGTAACATCATGAAATGCATCCATCTCGTACTCCATTGTTAATATTATGTCAAATAAATGTTTGCCACTAATTACTGTCTTGTGTCATTTCTGCTTCTTGTGCCTCTGCTACTACTTTCCCGTGACGTTTCCGGTTATGGGTTTCTATGCGATTCACATTCCTTTAGATGTTACCTACCTCCCTTAAACGTTTGTACCAATATTTTGAGACACCCTGTATAGTAAAATTAAATGCAACAAGGCATAATATTTTTAAGAGTACAGGTATAATAATCTATATAATATTGGTATAAACACACCATAGACAACTAAACAAAAAAACTACGTTAGTAGTTTGAAGGGCATCATTTTATCTGTATCTCATAGTGTTCTTCCTTGACAACAAGTTGCCATGTATTGCACTACCTCGAATAAGTAACGCTTTACTAAAAGAAAAGACTATTGTTACTTATTCTTAGTGGGCACTACCACCCAGATGGCCCCGTTTCGCGTCTCCCTAGCCAGGTGGGAAGGAGCAGTAGTGCGTAGTACACGCTTCTTGATTAGACCGGGGTTCGAGCCGGTCACCACCAAATACGGAGGATGCGGAAAGGTCAGGGAATGACCACCGCATATCTTGGAGCAATATGGCCTTAGTTGCTAATGCTCCTAAAAACCAAATAACAAACAAACGGCCCTGTTTCAAGCCTTCTTGGCCTTTCATCGGTGGGTGGGCAGATACCTTGGTATTGCAGACAGGACAATCCAGTTTATACCAATACATGTATTATATAGATTATAATTCAACAGGCCCCCGTTATAACGCTTTACGCTGATTCGCTATAACGCTGTTCTTATATTATAACCCGTATCTGACTATAACGCTGTCACAGATCACTATAACGCTCTTTTACAGATTGCATTTTTGGCATATTTAAATCGTTTCATTTGATGGAGTCGATTGCTTGAAAATGAATAGCAAAACAGCATTAAAACGATTTGAGAAATTTTCCCACGCTCGGTGAAATTTTCTCGCACGCTGATTTAATTGCAGTACAGTGACTTGTTACGTAGTTCCGAGATCAACATTTTAAAAAATTGTCAAGTATATTGCTTGTAATATTTGCGTTATATGCATTTATCCGAAGTGTAGTCATCATTCAGTACAGTATTAGACATCGTGCGTAACGGACAGTTTACTTGAACATTGTATCATAATTAATGCAACCAACGCAGTTACATTTTCGATGCGGATAAGAATGAAAAGGCAACGTCTGGGCGCAGTACGAAGACTATAAATGTAAGAAAAAGACTGTGAATTTGAAAATTAAATTAGATGTTTTGAAGCGAATCGATTCCGGTCAGAGACAAGCGGATGTGTGCCATAATTTAGGACTTGCAAGTTTAACTAAAAGAACAATTATAAAGAATTAATTTTAGCAGCGGGAAATATAGCTGTTCCATTGCAAGCAACTAGGGCTAGGCCGGCTATTAGGATTGAAATGGAAAGACTTAACTAATTTTATTGAACATAATATCCAATGCAGAATTCAGTTAAGTTTAATATTATAAAGAGAGAGAGAGAGAGAGAGATTAGCCAATATGATAATCTGAAGAAAACTCGCCTTAAAAAAAAAAAAAGTGGAACCACTTAAAACTAGTAAGAGCTGGTTGAATAGATTTAAAATCCAGGGAGAAGCCACAAGTTCTTTTTCAAAAAAGAACTTGTTAAATTATTGAAGAGGGATATTATGTGTTATACTTCTCAACAAGTTTTTAACATAGATGAAGAAGGCTTTTTCTGGAAACGAATGCCTAAAAGAAGTGTCATATTGAAAAGAAAATGCATGCTAGGTTTCAAAGCGTCGAAGAATCGATTGACTTTATTGTTGAGTGGTAACGCTGCGGGGAATTTAAAATTAATACCCCTTTTAGTTTATTTGGAAGAGGGCCAACCCAAAATCGACAATTTTTCATGATTAAATTCATTATTTTAATTGGAGTTTTAAGTTTACTTTTGATACGCAAGTACTTATTACATAATTATATACGTATGTAATGCAGAATATTTTATATGTACAAATATTTGAATATTAAATATTTTGACCGACATTGTGCATCTTTTCACTACCTATTGATTAGGAAATTAATCAATCAATTTCCTATTGATTAGGAAATATCCTATGGCACCGACCGCAACTCACAAATACATGTTACCTTATGGGAATGCGGCGCTCACTTAGCGCGGATTCCCTTAGCGTTCTTTTTCCGGAAACAATTATCAGCGTACTCTTAAAGATATGGTGCCTTGTATTTAATTTTACTTAAATATTATCACATACATCTGGCATCTCTCATATTGTGGGATTATCTTGACAACTGGATTGTCATGTCTGCAATACCATAGTACCTGCCCACCCACCGATGAAAGGCTAACAAGTCTTGAAACGGTCACCAGGGGGAGCCTGATATTCACGGAGTTTCCGATAATAGGTAACAACAGTCTTCTCTACTAGGGAAGCGTTGCCTATTCGAGGAATTTATGAGTTTGAGTTAATTACTGTCCCTTTCATTCATCTACAGTTTCTTTTCTTCTTCCACTCCTATAACTTTCCCTCTACTTTTTGATTTTCTGAGTCTAATAGGGATAAGTGGATAGTAGAGTTATTATCCCACACACATACAAAAAACAAAGCCTTGAAACACGTCTGGGTGGTAGTGCCCATTGAGAATAAGTAACAATAGTCTTCTCTTTTAGTGAAGTGTTACTTATTTCTAGGTAGTGCAATACATGCAACTCGTTGTGAAGGAAGAGCACAATATGAGATATAGATAAAACGATGCCCTTCAAACTACTAACGTAGTTTTTTGTTTGAGTTGTCTATGGTCTGGGATATATATATATATATATATATATATATATATATCCCAGGGGCTCGCATCTGGTGAGCATGGGCTTGGCACACCCAGGTCCTGAGCTGGATATCATCATTCTTCCCTTTCTTGGTGATTCCCTTCTACTTCTCTCTCAGGGTAACCCATTTTTTTTTTTTTTTTTTTTTTTTGCTGGTGCAGCATAAGCCTCAGGCTTCCCTGCACCATATGGCTAACAACAATAATAATGTCACGTATCTTCATTTAAACGTTATTTTTGTTTGCTTTCTGTGGATGATCCTGTGAGAGTCGTCGGCTTTTATTATTTAAAATAATTAGCATTCATTGAGATTGTTAATTGATTATGATCTTTAATTGTACGTTTGTAACGGTGTTACAAATTTTTATTTAGCCGACTTGAAGTACACCTTGCCGTTTGAGTTTGTTTCCTGTTTTAGTGCAAGTTGATTCACACTGTGTTCTCTGCCAAATAGTATATCACGATGTCAGAAAGAAGCGTTCATTTTCGCTAACCTTCGAAATTGGCAATGCGCCTTTTTTGCTCCTTTTGGTGGGGGATGAACTAGGTTACAGAGTGCATTTATCAACCCCGAGGGTGAGTCATTGTGGCTGATATTTACCTCTTTGTTTCATGTAGATATCGTAGTATAAATGCTATGTCTATTGGAACGTGGACTGAATGAAAATGTTGTTGACGGGTTTGGACGAAAATGCCCATAATTTTCGACGATGAGAAACATTTTGTACCCTCAGAATTTGCCTTTAGCCAGCGAATGGTTGATTGCTGGAACAAACTTCCATCTGTTGTTGTTGAAGTTAAATGAAGTTGATAGTTGAATCGGGATCATAAGTTTATGGAAGAACTAGACAAACTATTGGAGGGAATGTATAGGTGAAATGAGAGTTTTTTTTTTTTTTTTTTGTGATGCTGTTATAAGCTTGTTTTCTTTCATCATATTTCATTACTAATGCTAAAAGTTGTTACCTTTTACCTTTCACTGTGTCGGTTTCTTTCTGACAACATATCATTTGCGGACTGTATCAGTGACGTAGCTACCATGTAGTCAGGCAAGGCAATTTCCTGCTTGCCCGCTGTCTCCTGTTTATGCAATTTTCATTAATTAAGTAGGGGCTGGAACATGTTCTTTGCCTCCGGACCCCCGAAAAAAGGGTAGTACGCTACTGGACTGTATTATTAAACTTCAAGGAATCGAAACTCAGATGTAAGACTATTTCAATTACCGCGAGAAGGGGATGGACTGCATAGAACACTGGGACTGAAAGTTTAGTTTCAACATCTCACCCCGGATGTTCACATCTGGTGAGTATGGGCTTGGCATACCCCAGGGTCCTGAGCTGGATATCATCTTTCTTCTCTTTCTTGGTAATTCTTTTCTACTTCTGACTCTCTCTCAGGTTAACTCAGGAATTTTTTTTTTTTTTTGGCTGGTGCAGCATAAGCGTTGGGCTTCCTTGCACCATATGGCCTATAATAATAATAATTGTGGCATACGAGCAGGGTCGGATGGCAGGTTTTGGTTTCGTCTGAATAGCTTATGACTATTAGTCGATGATCCAAATTTGTTGTTCGTCCCAGCAGCACCTGACTGTTAAATTTATTGTAAACTCCACTGACCTGGTGGTCGTGCCGGAGTATAAACAAGATAATTGATTTCACCCGCCCGTTGCTTTTGATAGGCGGGAAGGTACCGTATTTTAATCTATCGTCAAGGGAAGAAGGCCCGTTCAATCGAAAAATGGTTTAACTTGCCGCTGGATTAAAATCGGAAAGCGGTAAATCACACACAATGACTAAACCTCCTAATCACTGTTTCTCGCAACGATCCGTGGGAAGGAGAATCATATAGTAAAGATTAACCAAGTGAATATGCGATTGATAGTCAGTGTCGCAGCGAATCTGTAACTATAGATAAGTTGAAGACTGGCACTTCACACGTTGTGCTTGGAAAGCGGAAGTAAAAGTGGTGTCGCATTTCCCGAGAAATCTGTCGCCAATCCCGGAACGTGCTTGGTTTAATTCAGTGGTTTTCAACCTTTTTTTTAATAACGGCTTTTTTTTAATATATATATATATGTGTAATATGATATTTATTACAATAATATAATTATAAAAATTACATTTCATAATACAAATTATATATATATATATATATATATATATATACAGTATATAATTTTATTCTTTATACAGAGGTACTAAGTAAACATCAATTATAGATCACCACAAAATTAAAAAGATACTGTACACCTTTTATAATGAAATGAACATATAAATTAAAAAATAATAAGTTTAAGTAACTTAAACTCAAATTATGTGGCACCCCTGGAATGTTGTTGTACCCTAAGGTGCCGCGGCATCCCGGTTGAAAACCACTGGTTTAATTGATAGTTTCATTTAATTTTATAGTAGCAATGGCGAACCAGTGGCATGCGTAGGAAAATGTTCAGACACAGGCCTTGCATTAGTAGAGGCATATGAGCCAAGGAAGCATAAAAATGTTTTTTATTTTATTTTTCTTTTATTTGAAGACAAACATCTAGAAGTGAAAAACACAAAATGATGCAGCAACAAAGTTCTCATTAGAAATGTTCAAGCGTTGTTACCATTTTATAATAATGTATCAATAACATCATAATAATTCACCAAATCAATAAATATAACAATTCTTCTAATATTTACTCCCAGGGGCTCACATCTGGTGAGTATGGGCCCGGCACACCCAGGGTCTTGAGCTGGATATCATCATTTTTCTCTTTCTTGGTGATTCCTTTCTACTTCTCTCTCTTTCAGGGTAATAGGGAAATTTTTTTTTTTTTTTGGCCGGTGCAGCATAAACCTCAGGCTTCCTTGCACCATATGGCTATTAATAATAATAATATGACACATAAAAATTATATTTGGCTTTTTCCATGTAGACTAGAAAGGATTGCCAATGGCTGTTTTATAGACATTTCAAAGAGGCAGAAACAAATTCTGCTCGCCTTCCTTATGTGATACTTGCAAACCCTTCTCCTACTTCTGTGCCCTTGAAAAATTTATACCCAAACGAGCCATTGCTACCCTCCCTGACTTAGTCATGCTTCTCACCATGACTGTATGGTAGCTTTGACACTGACCTCCATTATTTTGTGAATGGAATCAATCTCAGTATGAATGCCACAGGTGTTCTTGGCAATTTTCACTAGCTAAGAAACTGGATATTGCTATTAAAACAGTTGGCAAAGGATACGTGTTAGTTCATCCAGACTACAGTATAAAGGACCTTTGTTAGTTTTTTTTTTTTTTTTTTAAATCAACCCGTAAATACATAAGTAAAAAAAAAAAAAAAAAAAAAATTGCTGCTTGTTGCTCTGACTCCCCTACTTCACTGCACTGAAACAAGAAGGGGCATTCTCTGCTGTTAGCTCATTCTTAACAAAAACTCTAGGTTATATTCTTTGTGCTTGGCACTCAAATGCTTTGCACCAGTAGTTGCTTAGTCAAAAGTAACTTGAATTGACTAGTTCAGCATTACCCTCCCCCCCTTCTAGGGTAGTGTTTCCTAGTGGCTGTCATGGCACTTTTGTGTGAATTTTCTAAAAATCATGGAGCTTAATGGAACCCAATTTCACAGGCTTTGGTAGTGACAGACAAGATTTGTATAGGAAATCTGTATTTCTGAGTGGACAGAAATCATGGGATACCTACCTAGTAATGGGTAGGTTCACCTTTCACCTGGATAAGAGAGTCACGAGGCGAGGCATTGAGTTCGCTAGTTCACGAAAGCATTGCACAGGTATTTCCATCTATGTTTGCTGCGTCACTGTCCATAATTCCATCACATTCCTGAGTGGAGAATACAAAGCTCGAATAGACCTTTCCACAGGGTTCATGTCCAGTGAACAGGGAGGCCATTCCATGGTGGCAAAATCTGTGGAATGATCTTTGAACCATGTTCTAGTCACCATGGCTCTGTGGGAAGGCACATTGCCTGCTTGAAGAGTCCATTACCCTGTGGGTGCACAATGACCATGAAGGAATGCCGATGGTCTGCAAGATGGACCATTCAGAGATGCATTAAGATATACCAGAGGTCCAAATGTGTGCCAGTTGAACATGCCCCAGACCATTACCAACCATCCACGTGCCTGAACAGTTCCTTGTTGACAATATGGGTGCATAGCTTCGTGCAGTTTCCACCAGGTATGCACCCTCCCATCTGCTTGAAATAACTGGAAATGGGACTCATCAGACCAGGAGACTCATCTCCAATCATCCAAGGTCCACTTCCCATGTTCTTTTGCCCAGTTGAGGCGTAGACTCCTGTGTTGTGGTGTTAGCAATGAGACTCTGGTAGGTCGGTGGCTCCCATAACCTATTGTGGCTGATGATCGCCTGATGGTCTTGGTGCAGACATTTCTGGCACCTCCCTAATTGAAGTCAGTGGTGATTTGTGCCACTGTTGCTCTCCGGTTGACTGAAACAATGCAAGACAGACATCTGCTACCACTTTCATCTATCACCTTTCTCCACCTACAGCGCTATCCACAATGAGATGGTGATTCCCTTCTACTTTTCTCTCGCACTCTCTCAGGGTAACTAGGGATTTTTTTTTTTTTGGCTGTTGCAGCATAAGCCTCAGCTTCCTTGCGCCATATAGATAATAATAATTCCAGAAATGGCGTATTCTCGATACACTCTTGATACTGTCAAACGGGAATAGTGCTATCATCCACTGTCATCTCTTTCGAAGTCTGTTAACTCAAGACATTTATCTACTGACATAGAATTACTGTTTACGGGAATGCAGTGATCTAGTGTACTTATATACCTGCCTAGCGTTGCCCAGGAACCAGGTATCCCATGAATTTTGTCCTTTCAGTGTACTATGTAACTGCCTCAGTGTCATGGTATTTGACATCAGTTAAAGCACATGATACATCAGTTGGGACTAATTTGAATCTCTAGTGAATGGTATCCAATAGCTGTTCAGACTTGGAATATTTTTTAATGACAAGTTTCAACTGCCAGTATACAACCAAAATTTCAAGCTGTTGTACACTACACAATAAGTGCATTAAAATACAGTATTACAACGTGTAATGTATTTTATTTCAGAGAATTTTTTTTCATAACATTCTAGCAATTCTGGTGATTTCTTATGGGACATTTCTTTTCAGTTTAACAGACAGGCATTACCATGGCCATTAATTCAAAGGTTTAGTGTGGTACTAAGTTAAGATGTCAAAAACTATATTGGAAATAAAGCTGAAAAAGAAATTAAGAATCCTTTTTAACAGCAAAATTAAAACACTGTGTCATCCAATATTAAACAATGGGTATTTTCACATGGTGAGATTAGAAAAGGTTTGCACAATTCAAGTAGATGATTCTACCAATATAAGCAATGAAGCACAATTCTTAGCTTTTATTAGCTGCAGGTGGGAACTTATAAAAGCTAATAGTTTGACAAGGTTGATAAGAATGACAATGGATGAGATTTGACAGTATTTATTCTTTTATATAAATCCCAAATTAATACACAGTGGTCACTACTTGCTAGCAGTTCCTTTATTTGAAGATTCTTAAAATCTGGTGAATTTTTATTGATAACCATGTCAACATTTTTCCCTTGTGGTAGCTCTAACATGCTAATATAGGAAACAGTCATCCAGAAATTTCTTGCTACTAGGTTATTATCTAACCCTCAAGTTCCATATGATATCTGGAATGATAAGATGTCATAATAATAAGACACTGATTTGCTAGCCTATTATTTGTCTGTAAATATGTTCCTTATGCTCATTGCAGTCATTTTATTTATAATATGTGCATACTCTCATTTTTGTTTCCCCAATGCTTGTTACACCGTACTAATTCAGTATTCTTATCTACAGTACATTTAAACATGTTAAAGAGAAGGCAAATAGCATATGGGACACTTATGAGAAAAAATGATGTACATATCCAATTAATGGATGGAAAAATACAAGGCAAAAGAAGAGAATGCCTCAAACAGTCATGGATATGGAATGTGGAGGAATGGACTGAGCTTCAAGTATGAAGAACTTGCAAGCCCAGCTGAGAAGAGTGGAGAGCCTTAGTAGCCAGCCTCTTAGAAAGAGATGGCACATGATGGATATTCAATTTGGATTCCAGGAAAGCTTTTGAAACTGTTGCACATAAAAGACTACTATACAAATTGAAGTAGTGTAGCATTAAGGGAAAATTACTTCTTTAGATAAAGGGATGGTTGAGTAGAAGAAGATAGAGGTTATCAATGGACACTGTGCTTTGTGGACTGTTATTAGTGGAGTCTCACGGGTTCGGTGCTGTGTTCATTGTTGTTTTCTGTATTTATTAATTATTTAAACGATATTGATGAGTTATATTGGACTTAATGTGGAAGTTTGCAGATGATACAAGGGTTGGCAGTGTGATTAATGACAGTAATCAAGGAAAGCTACTGTAACAAGATCTAGAAAAATTAGGCAGATGTGTTGAAAAATGGCATTTGAAGTTTAAAATTGACAAATGCAGGGTACTGCGTATGGATAGCAGTAATCCCACAGTAATGTATCAACTGTGTGGTACTACACTCAGGGTAGTGGAAAATGAAAAGGACCTGGGGATAATTGTGCAGTCTGATATGAAGCTCTCTGAGCAGTGCAGACAGGTTTCCAGGACAGCTCATAGGTTTTGTCAATGATAGGAATTTTTCTAGTAGAAATGAGATGGTGATTATCCCATTCCATTGTATAAGGCAGTGGTTAGGACACACTTGAGTACTGTATATAGGTCTGGAGGCTTCATTTTAGGAAGGATGTAGAACTGCTGGACTAGGTACAGAGAAGGGCAACGAGATTGGTGAAGGGAACTAAAGGTTGGTCTTGCCAAGAAAGGGTTCAATTTGCTGTCAGGAGATTACTTTAAGCTGACCTGATTGAGACGTTTAAGGATTTGAATGGCTTTGAGCAAACTTAATGCTGGTAGGATTCTTCTACTTGCTCAAATTATGCCAATGAGTGGGTATAAATTCAAATTGAGGTCAAAAGATGGTTTCAGAATAGATGTGCGGAAGTTTGCCTTCAGCCAACGGGTGGTTGATTGGTGGAACAAGCTACCATCCATTGTTGTGGGGGAAATGGATAGTTTGAATAAATTCAAGGAAGAACTAGCCAAAATGGGATAATCACCTCCTCATCCTTTTTTTTTTTTTTCCTTTTCTTTTGCTGATGCTGTATCAGCTTTTTTTCAGGTATCATTTACCACTACTAATACTAAATACAAGGCAGAAAAAGAGGATGCCTCAGACAATTGTGGATAGGGAATGTGGAGGAATGGACTGAGCTCAGGTATAAAGAACTTGTAAGCCTGGTTGAGAAGAGTGGAGATCCTTGGCAGCCAACCTCTTGGAAAGAGATGGCACATGATGTATATTCAGATTCTCTATCCAGTACATCAGAATGGCTCAGCGTTTCTTGTTTGCTTTGATGTAATTTCTCTCTCTCACACTCACAAAGGATAAATACATATTTATTTACAGACACAATATGCTGATGCTTCCTAGCTTTTGGCACTTCACCCACCCTAGCATTAGTATGCTAACATGCAAGAGTGCCATTTTATGTTTGTCATGACCCCCACACACTCTGTAGTTATTCGTGTGCAAGTTCTTTTTCAGGTGGATAATAAGTTAATTTTAGCATCCTGTACAAAACTGTTCAATAATTCCTCATAAGTGTCCCTTTGTTCCATAGCACTACAACCAGTTCTCACTGCATTAGTGTTATAAGAATCTAGCTAATGCGCCAATAAAACCAAACAAACAAACAAACAAAAGTTATAAGAATCCCCCAGTAGGCTTATGTCCACTTCTGATTTCTGAGTCAGTATACATCTCAAGAGGATTCAAAACAGAAATAAACTTCACTAAAACCCCACTAGCTTATTTAGAGTTGAAAATGTATGTTATACTCCAGTCTCAAATATTTTCCATATGTTTGTAATCTTAGAGTAATGTTCTGACATTGGTATGCACATTAAGGTATTAAGCCAGCATGCTGCCATAACAATATATAGTGCATTGTTTAACTGTTGGCATGTATATTGGCTTCATTAAAATAGGTTATCAACTTAATCTAGTCATAATGGCCGTACTGAGTATAAACAAAAATGATGTATAGTAAATGTGTTTTAGAGAGGGGGAGGAAAACATCAAGATATCAACAAAATGCCTTGTATTATGAAATGAGCCATTTTAAGTGGTGCAAATAAGTGGAAATGCAATAAACAAATGAATTCATTCAGAGAATATTGGCTTCGTCTTGTTATTAGCTGTATGATGCAAGGAAGCTTGAGGCTTATGCTGCACCAGCCTGAGAGAGAGAGAGAGAAGAATGATGATGATATCCAGCTCAGGACCCTATGTGTTACCTGTTAGAATGATCTGAACTAGATTTCCATTGCAGACTGGGGAAGATGGAGTTTTCTTCCTTTGGGGTTACTAGTTGTGACCCCCCCCCCCTTATATATATATATATAGTTAAAATTCCAGTAGGGGAGACACTGGGAATTGTAAACTTCATCTTTTCTCAATCTGGTTTTTTCACAGTTCTATCTGTTACAAGAATGTCTAAACCCTATATGTATGTAAATGGTTATCTATTTAAAATGAATATGGAATATGTGAGAAGTTTCTTCCCCGTTGCTTGTGTAGACATGCATGCACTCGTTCTTTTTTAATGTAACTGTTTGTTTGAAAAGATCTGCATTTGAATGACACTTGAAGAATTCTTGTAGGCATCTTTAATTGGGGTTGTCAGTCAGCCAATTTTAGGTATCCCATCCAAAAATTGAGTTTTTCACCATGAGTATTAAAAAAAATCATGTATGGTGGTTGTTATTTGGTTTTTAGGAGCATTAGCAACTAAGGCCATATTGCTCTGGGGATATGCAGTGGTCATTCCCTGACCTTTCTGTATTTGGTGGTCATGGGCTCGAACCCGGGTCTAATCAAGAAACGTGTGCTACGCACTACTGTTCCTGCCCACCTGGCTGTGAAGGTGCCTCATGTATGGTAAATGTGTTTTAGAGAGGAGGAGAAAAATATCAACAAAATGTCTTGTATTATGAAATGAGCCATTTTAAGTGGTGCAAATAAGTGGAAATGCAATAAACAGATGAATTAATTCAGAGAATAGTGGCTTCTCATATGTTACCTGTACAACATACAAATTGGCCCATGGACATAAAATACAGTGTTGTAATGTAGCTAAAGATGCTAACGTGTCATAAAATCAATGCCAGCTATACCAAGAATGTGTTTATCAGTGGTGTGAATGCAATTCTTGATGTTGCATTACAATTAGTAGAGGCACACGATGCAAGAAAGCAAGCTTATACAGCATCAGCCAAAAAAAAAAAAAAAAAAACGCCCCGTCTCACTTCACTGATCCATTCATTGCAAATGCTTGTCTAGTTCTGCCTTGAATTTATTTAAGTTATCAACTTCCACGACAACAGATGGAAGTTTGTTCCAGCAATCATCTACCTGCTGGCTAAAGGCAAATTTCCACACATGTTCTACAACTGTCTTTCCTCAGTTTGAATCTATGCCCCCACAGGTTTGTAATCTGAGCAAGAGGAAGAATTCCATCAGCATTGGACCTGCTCAATTCATTCAAGGCTGTATACACTTCAATCAGATCGTCTCGCAGGTGGCTAGTCTCCAGATGCTGCAATTTGCAGAACTTAAGTTTTCTTCATAAGAGCACCCCTTTCTTCCCCTCGCCAACCTTGTTGCACTTTTCTGTACTTGTTCCAGCAGCTCTACATCCTTCCTAAAATGAGGCTTCCAGACAAGTATGCAGTACTCAAGGTGTGGCCTGACCATTGCCTTATACAAGGGGATAATGACCTCCTTATCCCTGCTCGCAAAATTCCTGTATATCATTGACAAGACCCTGTGACCTACTCTGGCAGCCTGTCTGCACGCTCAGAAAACTTCATATCTGACTGCACAATTACTCCTGAGTCTCTTTCATTCTCCACTACTCTGAATGTAACACCACCTAGTTGGTACATTTCTCTGGGGTCACTGCTACCCATATGCAGTACTTTGCATTTGTCAATGTTAAACTTCAGTTGTCACTCATCTACCCAACTTCCCCAGATCCTGTTGCAGCAGCATACTGTCACTACTGTTATTAACAACCTTGCCAACTTTTGTATCATCTGCAAACTTTGACATTAAGCTTGATATACCTTCATCAGTATCATTGATAAATATACAAAACAACAATTGGGCCCAACACCTACTAATAAGATTAGCCCGTGAAGAGCAGTGTCCATTGATTACCACTCTGTCTTCTTCCACTCAACCATACTTTTATCCATTGTAGCAACTTGCCCTTAATACCATACTGCTCAATTTGTACTGTAGTCTTCCATGTGCAACAGTATCAAAAGCTTTCTTTAAATCCAAGTATATGATATCAAAATTATTTTTTACATCCAGTTCCTTTGTGACCCACGTCATAGTATTCAATCAGATTGTTCAGACCAACTTCCCCTTAACAAACCCATGCTATGTCTGAATTATTACTGCTGTCTTGTCTAGATGATCCTGCAATGCTTCTTTAACCAGTGACCCCATTAATTTCCCTGGAACAGAAGTTAAAACTAACAGGTCTGTAGTTACTTGTATCACCCTTTGATCCTTATACAACATAAATTGCAGATACATTTGCACATCTCCAGTCCTTCGGGACTTCCCATGAGTCCAATTGTTTAGTTCATCCAGAGTATTTGGATTGTTTGTGCAAGATTTGGCCTTGATTGCATACACACAGGTGATGATGATGATAATAATGAAATCTGGAGGGCAGAAATAAGGTGATGATCATTGAAGAACTCCAGTAGTAGATTAACTGATATGTGAATAGTTTGTGCTGCACTCTGTTCTCCTGCTGGAACTAGCATTATTCTTTATTTGCTTCAATCATACAGATTTTTTTTTTTTTTTTTTTTTTTTGATTTGGTAGTTGTTGGCGCATCGGCTTCTGTGGCCATATTGCACCTCCCAAGGTTTTTGCAGTACTTTGATCCAAGCCCGAGGCGGGAATCGAACCCGCGACCTTTGGGTTGCCGGGCAGGTACTTTACCCACTCGGCTAGCCCGGTCGGCATCATACAGATGAACTGACCTTAAATTACAAGAGGAAACCTCCTACCTTTTTAGTAGGACTATAATTCTCTCGATACTCAATCGCGAATGATTATAATATGAAACCTACCCTGCATGCATAGTTATAAACAAATCAAATTAAAATAGCTATTAATTAAAATCATGCCTTCAATTCTCATATCACACCAAGCGAATCGGAAAGACGGCAGCCACCAACCCCCAAAAAACTAACCAATATCGCATGTTACCATGAGAATTGAAAAACAATTGTCCCAAAAACATCTGAAAACCACAAAACAAATATTCATTAATTCACATGCAATTTAAACTTTAAAACCCTTTTTACAACTTTTAAGAGACCAACTTATTCGGTTTGTTACCTTGTTCACAAGAAGTACAAAAGTGATTCGCCAATGATATCCCCCCCCCCTGTTTTTATATAAAATTATTGAAACCTGATATGAAATTATTTAATAGACCAATGTATGAATTACTGTTCATACCTGTGCTTAAGTGTCCACGAGTCCGAAATATTATAAGGTCTGCGTATATTAATAGTCAACATTTAATCTCATTTCTAATGTTTCAGCAACTAATAATTTAAAATATTCCCACTGTTTATTAAGAACTTTTGATTCAGTGATTGCATGAAATGCAATCTGAGAGGCACCCGTCCTAACTGATGCCACATGCTGCTGTATCCTTACCGAAAGTAAATTTTGGGTGGAGCCAATATAAGCAGAATTGCACCCACCAGGAAATATTGTAAATAATATTGTGAGCTTGGTAGGAAGTACACCCACCAGGAAATATTGTAAATGATATTGTGAGCTTCCATGGTAGGAAGTACACCCACCACTCTGTTTCAAGACAGCATGGAGCTTGCTCATGGGTTGTGCAACAATCTTAAATTCAGTGTTCTTAAATATGTTAATAAATTGTCTATACCAATGCTGTATATAAGGAACCTTTAATAAAATGTTTATGATCCGCCCTGTCATTTGTTGTACCTGTTTCCAATTTATATTTCGCCTGTTGCCTTATCTGCATAATAGTACCTAATGAATAACCCCTATTTAAAAATCTTTTTGTCAGTTCGTAAGCTCATCCAATAAGGAATCTTGAGTAGAGCTGTATCTATATGCATTATGAAACTGATTAAAAATAATGCCCCTTTTATGTGTGAAAGGATGGTAGCTGGAACTGTGCAAAAATTTCCCAGTATTCGTTGGCTTCCTATAAATTTTAAAAAATGTTTTCATTAACCCTGGTTAAAGTAAAATTTAGAAAATTTATGGAATTGTGTTGCGTGATTTCCATTTCTAGAGTGAACTTAAGTCGAGTATGAATGTTATTAAATGTATCCAGGGACATTCTGTACTATATGTTTATTAGTAATTATTAAGATATCATCAAGATTTCTACCGTAAAACGTTATATTTGGGAGACGTGGCGTTAAGTATACCTGCTCAATCTTATTCAGATAAATTTCAATCAGTTTCATAATTTTAATTTTATTAATAAATTTTAATCAGTTTCATAATACATATAGATACAGCTCTACTCAAGATTCCTTATTGGATGAGCTTATGGAACTGACAAAACGATTTTTAAATAGGGGATAGGTACAACAAATGACAGGGCAGATCATAAACATTTTATTAAAGTTCCGTATATACGGCATTGGTATAGACAATTTATTAACATGTTTAAGAAGACTGAATTTAAGATTGTTGCCCAACTCATGAGTAAGCTCCATGCTGTCTTGAAACATAGGGCAGTGGGTGTAGTTCCAATCATGGAAGCTCACAATATTGTTTACAATATTTCCTGCGGTTTCTGCTTATAGTGGCTTGACCCAAAATTTCCTTTTGGTAAGGATACAGCAGCATGTGGCATCATGTAGGACAGGTGCCTCTCAGCTTGTGTTTCATGCAATTACTGATGGACATGAGTTGCTTTTAATGAATCGAAAGTTCTTAATAAACAGCAGGAATATTTTAAATTATTAATTGCTGAAATATTAGAAATGAGATTTAAATGTTGACTCTTAATTTTTTTTTTTTTTTTTTTTTTTTTTATGTAAACCCCAAACACGAGAGGTATTAGAACCTATGTACTGTGCTTGGGTTGGAGGTTGAAAAGACGAAAGAAGGTATTTGTTGACATTGGACTTGAACTTCTGTAGACTAATTTTCAGGAAATACATATGAAGGAAGGTTGTTCCAGAAAACAGCAGTTGAATGAATAAATGAGGAAGATGAAAAGTTGGTTCTGCAAGTTTGAAGTTGGACAGTAAATGGATGTTGGCTGGCGGCGGCACATGTTTGGACTGTTTTGAGAGAGAGAGAGAGTGGGAATTATAGAAGCCAATTCAGAAGAACAGTGCCCATGGAAATATCTGTAGAAGAGGCATGCAACAGAAACAGTACGTCTATGAGACAGCGAGTGGAGAGACTCTGTTAGAGAAGAATCATTAATTAACCTAACTGCCCTCTTCTGAACGGAAACAAGAAGCCTGAGAGAGGTTTTGGGGGGCACCATCCCAGATGTGGGAACAATATTCCATGGTAGGGCAGATTTGCGATTTGTACAGAGTGAACAGCTGTTTGGAAGAAAAGTAACGCCGAGAGCGAAAGAAAAAACCAAGTTTTTTAGATGCAGAGAAAGCAATATTTGTATTGTGCCAAGAGAGATTAGAAGTCAGGGTAATCCCCAAAAGAGATATATCATTTTGCCTAGAAATCAGACTGTCACCAAAGATAAGCATAGGAGCAGAAGAATTCTTTTTTGCGAGATAAGACAAGACTGAGTTTTAGAAGGATTGCATTTAAGGAATTGGTAGCAGATTTTCGAGAAGTTGAAGCTGATTGAGCAGGACAAGGTTTCTCAAAATGGAAAGTGGAATGTAATGTGCTATCATCGGCAAAACTATGGATAGGATTTCCAGTGAATGGAAGAAGGTCATTAATATACAAGAGGAAAAGAGTCAGGGAAAGAATTGAACCTTGGGGGACACCGGCATTAGTGGAGAAGTTAAAGACAGAGAGCCATCTACCATCACCCTCAGTGAGCAATCAGAGAGGAAACTGGATAACCAATTACAAAAAACAGTTGGCAAACCATAAGATGGAAGCTTGTTTAAAAGACCTTTATGCCAAACATGATCGAAAGCCTTTGAGATGTCAAGAGCAACTGCTTGTGTTTCACCGAACTTTTCCATTAAATTAGTCCATAAATGGATAACATAAGCCAGAATATCACCAGTGGATCGACACTGATGGAATCCATACTGGCAATCGTTGATCAGACGGAAGGTTTCTAGGTAGTTGAAGAGTTGGCAGTTAATTGATTTCTCCATTACTTTAGAAAGAGTAGAAGTAATTGTAATGGGATGATAATTGGATGGGAGGGATTTGTCACCCTTTTTAGGAACTGGCTGGATATGAGCAAATTTCCAAGCAGAAGGAAAAACACCTTTAGCATTAGTAGAGGCATTTGATGCAAGAAAGCAAGCTTATGCAGCATCAGCCAAAAAAAAAAAATAAAGTAAAATAAATAAATAAAAAATAACCACTTCACCCCCCTGTTCGTTCGAAATACCTGTCCAGCTGAGCCTTAAACTTATTTAGGCTATCAACTTCCACGACAAGAGATGGAAGTCTGTTCCACCTACCAACCACCCGCTGGCTAAAGGCAAATTTCCGCACTTTGGAATAAGAAAGTGAAAAAAGGTGGCAAAGAACAGGAGTAAGTTCAGGAGCACAGGTTTTGAAAACAAGTGGAGAAATACCATCGGGACCTGGAGCTTTCTTAGCATCAAGATTCGTCAAAATCCTTCTGACATCCTTTTGATGGAAGACCACTGGAGGCATTGAATGGAACGTGTTGGGAATGGTGGGAGGTGTTTTACCAAGATCATTAATACATGAGTTGGAAGAAAAATGGGATGCTAGAAGGTCAGCTTTGTCGTTGGCTGAAGTGACAACAGAACCATCTGGTTTGGACAGAGGTGGAAGCAGAGATGGGCAAAAGTTGGGGCCAATAGCTTTGGCAAGAGACCAGAATGCTCGGCTACCATTAGGTCAAGAAGCAAGTTTTCTACTCTTAGCCTGTTCAAACTCTAGTTTTGACTGATTAATAACCGCTTTACAATGGTTGCGAGCTTTGGTGTAGGCAGAAAATGAAACTGGAGAAATAGAAACAAGCCAATTATGATATGCAACGTTCTTCTCTTGAACAGCCTTAGCACATTTATTGGAAAACCAGGGTTTAGATAAAGGACGAGGTTTTAAAGTGGAGTGTGGGATAAAGGATTCCATTTTGCAAGAATAATTTCACTGACACGATCTGAGCAAACGTTGACATCAGAAGTTTTGAAACAGTAATCCGACCAAGGAAAAGAAGAAAAGAAATCTCGCAGGTCATTCTATTTTGCATTCTTGTAATGCCAAACAACACGAGGTTGGGAATAGCCATGAGATAAAGGCTCCATTGGAGAAGAGAATCACCAAGTTGTGATCTGAAGTGCCTAAAGGACCTCTCACTTTTACCGTGTACTTAGGCGCCTCCGTAGCCAGGTGGGAAGAAGCAGCAGTGCGTAACGCACACTTCTTGATTAGACCGGGGTTCGATCCCGTCACCACCAAATACGGGGATGCGGAAAGATCAGGGAATTTTCACCGCATATTCCCGGAGCAATATGGCCTTAGTTGCTAATGCTCCTAAAAAAAACCCAAAATAACAAAAATAACAAACCGTGTACTTAGAAGGGTTGTTTGTGAGAAAAAGATCAGGCGTGTTGGCTGTATGGTTAGGATTGTCCGGTATTCTTGTAGGTAAATGAACAATCTGTGCAAGGTCATTAGTAATTGCAAAAGCGTCAGCATCTCAACCAGCTGAGTCGGTGTGACTAGAAAATGGAAGCCAGCTGGAGTTGTGAACATTTAAAATCGCCATGGAAAATTACCTCACTGTTAGGAAAGCTGAACTGGAGAAAGTCAAGTTGCAAAGAGAGGAAGTCAAAGAGCTCCAAGTAATTAGTGGAGTTCAGAGAATGGTAGAGACAACAGATGAATTTGACACAATGAGGTAGGGAGATTTTAAGGCAGAGAAGATCAAAAAGAGGAGATTCCAAATTACCAAGTCTCTGACAGAGAATATCAGAACGGACATATACTATCTTTGAGGCGAAAGGAATCATACAGCAAATAGTTTGGGCAACTGAGATGAGCAGTAGTTGAATCAACCGATAACTGAGATTCTGCTAGAAAAAGTACATGGGGTTTGGCAGACTGCAAGTGGAAATGGACATCGTTGAGATTAGAATTGAGACCACGTATATTTGTGAAATGAATTAGGTAGTGTTTGGGAGGTTTAGATCTTTTCGCAGATAAGCTTACTCTTTACTCTATTGGTTTGACAATTCATGGTGTATTCAATGGTAAGAAAATGTGGGTGGGTCATGCTGTATGAAGTAATGAAATTTTTGGATATTAGCATTAGTAGAGGCATTTGATGCAAAAACAGCATCAGCCAAAAAAAAAAAATAAAAATAAAATAAAAATATGGCGTACATATGGTAAGGATATACCCAGATCCCTCACATAACGTGGTTTCGACAATGCCCCCCTGCATACACACTACTCAGACTCCCTCCAGTCACTATCTGGCAGAGTAGAGGTATCAAGATTATACACTAGCTGATGGGGAAGCCTCCTAGAGAGTTACCAATAGGTTCGGTCTGGTGTACTGACTAGCAGCCGGCCTGCGGACACCGTTTTAGAACTGTACCCTTGAAATGCAAGGAAGATTGGATCTCGCCACAATGTTCATCATAACCTCAAAAGTCATCAATCATACTTCATGATGGAAGAGATGGGAAGGGTTGACCGGAACTTAGCTCTGGAGACTAAACGTGGGTTCCACCACTTCAAGCCTCCAATAAGCAAAGTGGTAGTATTGTACCGGTTGATGAGAGCCATCTAGTACTACCTGGTAACACAGAGGGGGTGGCATTCCTCCATGTGGTGTGGGCGCCACACCTCGAACCCTGCTTACGTTGGTTCACACCTGGGTGGTCACCCACTGTGTGATTTTGCATGGAGGTTATACCCAGGATTACTAACAGTCCCACCCTCATGAAGATGCAAGCAGAGGATTTGGTTGTCACAGACCATCCAGACTTCGCCGAAATTGGGTCCACTTGACTTGAGTGTCACGCGAATATCAGTTCCTTCAGCGTTTTAGACTCCCAGGTAGCATGTACAGCTTGTCTGGCATATCTGAGAGAATTGCTGTGACAACCTCAAGGACCAATATATGCAGACCTTATAATATTTTGGACTCGTGGACACTTACTCGCATGTATGAACAGTAATTCATACATTGGTCTATTAAATAATCTCATATCAGGTTTCAATAATTTTATATGTAAATGGGGGGGGGGATAGGATATCATTCGCAAATCACTTTTGTACTTCTTGCGAACACAGTAACAAACCAAATAAGTTGGGTCTCTTAAAAGACGTTATAAAATGGTTTTAAAGTTTTTAAATTGCACGTGAATTAATGGATATTTGTTTGTTTCGTGGTTTTTAGATGTTTTTGGGACAATTGTTTTTCAATTCTTATGGTAGCATACGATATTGGTTGGTTTTTTGGGGGTTGGTGGCCACCGTCTTTCCGATTTGCTTGGTGTGATATGAGAATTGAAGACATGATGATTTTAATTAATAGCTATTTTAATTTGATTTGTTTATGACTATGCACATGTGGTAGGTTCATATAATAATTAGCGATTGAGTGTAGAGAGAATTACAGTCCTACTAAAAAGGTATGAGGTTTCCTCTTATAATTTAAGATTTATTATAATAATAGTAATTTATTAGGCTTCAAAGTCCCTTTTGATTTGAATTAGATGAACTGATGAATGTCTGGTGCACCTCAGCTATTGCTGTCTCATTGAAAAAAAAATCAACTCTCTAATTAACATTAGTAGAGGCATATTATGCAAGAAAACAAGCTTACATAGCATTAGCCAAAAAAAAAAAAAAAAAAAAACTCCTATTTCACCCATCCATTCACTCCAAATGTTTGTCTAGTGAATGGATGGGTGAAATGGGAAGGGTTTGTTTTTTTTTTTTTTTTTGGCTGATGCTATATAAGCTTGCTTTCTTGCATCATATGCTAATTACAGGGTTGGTTTTTTTGTTTTTTTTTTCCAATAAGTTAGCAATAACTGAGGTGTACCAGATATTCATTAGTTTTTTCCTAACTTTAAGGAATCATCAGTATAAAATCTACAGGCATAATTTATGATTTCTAAAACAATTTTTTTATTATTTTTATTTTTTTTTTAAGTCATGCAAACATTTATTTTTAGTTTTTAATTGTGCTATGTGAGATAGTATTTGATTTACACACTCAGAAACTGGGCATAGTTTCATTCAGACAACTTTAAAAAAAAAAAAAACGCTTTGTTTATAACAGTTATTCATATCTGCTTTTCTGGATGTTTCAGCTTGTACACAACTCATATTTGGCATGAATACAGTTTCAACTTTATTGTAACTTCGTGTATATTCTGTGCAATAAACTATTGTTTTTGGAGCATTCATGGAGATTTTCCGGGAGATCTCAGAAGCGCTTTGAGTATCCATATTCAAAATTTATTAGCAAATGTATTTTGGAATTACAGAAATGATTTGTATTCAAGATAATGTTCAAAATAAAGTAGAAAATAAAATACATTGAGTAAAACTGTTTACTGCAATTTATTATTTATTCATTATTAGTGTTTCTGAATAATCATTCAGTAAGTATTAACAAAACTGATAACTGCTATGTGAATATAATTGTGAATCATATACAACAAAAATATTTTTTTCTTCCTATAAGATGTAGAAGCATGAATGTATGAGTGTTCCACAAAATTCAGTGTGGAGAATAGGACATGCTTATTTTTGCCTAATACCGGTAAATCATGATTTCAAGAGTGATTTGAAAACAAGATGATTTTAGACTAAGCAAACAACTAGGAAAAGCTTTCACTGAGAATTAAAAAATAAATAAATAAAATAAAAAAAAATAGACATTGTTAAGTTATAAATCATAAATTATACCTGTAAATTTTATATTGAAGATTCCTTAAAGTTAGGAAAATTAGCAAAGATGCAATCACCAAAACTGAAAACACTGAGTTTAGGAGAGTTTACAAATTAACCCGTGATACACATTAAGCAGACAAGCTGTATATAATTTTGAGGTACCTGTGAATTGAATTAGTTTCCAATGGAAATGGAATCAGATTTTAAGAATATTTATAAAATTATGGATTCTAAAGATTACTGCAGTGGTTTTTGGCATTTTTTTTTTTTTTTTAATAAAAGCACCCCCTAAGTAATTTATTTTGTGGCACCCCTACTCAGTTTTCTGCCTGTTAGATCCAATTCTCTCTCTGTCTCTATATATATATATATATATATATATATTATTAAAAAATATGTTATGATATTTATTACAATAATATAACTATAAACAATATTACATGGCACCCCTGGAATGTTGTTGTGGCACCCCAGTTGAAAACTACCGGATTATTGTATGGTTCAAGTTCTACAAAAATAAATGGCAGCCAAATCTGTAGAACTTGAACCACACAGTAGTTCTTAATGATTATTAAATGAGTAATAATAGCCTTCAATTTTCAACATATGTACATTATTGTAATTTTTGAATATTATACTTCTTAGGACTAGATTATTTATGCATGTTCATAATAACAATTTAATGGGATTGGCATATTCAGTAGCAAACTTTAGCAAGTTTTCAGGATACCAAATTGTATTTAAAAATACTCACGTGTTGCTGAGTTATACATTATTGGTATTTTCAAGGTCACAGTAATTCTACCGAGTCAGCCATTTGGATGTTTCCAGGAGATAAAAGAACTACAGCAGTGCCACTTGCTTGTTCAGTGGTGACTAGAAATTCGGCATAAATTGCGTAAAATTATTAAATTGTGACATCACTGAATAAGAGCTACTCCATTTATATGGCTGTGGCAGGTTTAGTAGATCGGCAGCTTAAATCCCAAGCCCGGTAAATGGTGAGGGTTGACATCAGGATGGGCATCCGGTCGTAAAAACTATGCCAAAACCACTAGATGTGTTCCGGTTAAGAAGTTAATCTAACTAGAGGAGAAGAGGAGGATGTAAAGTATGAATTGGGAACATTGAATGCCGACCCCATATAACGTGGGAAAAGGCGAAGACAAAGAAGTAACAGCAAACTAAATTATGGTCTCACAGTGTGAGGTTGCCAACTTATTTAATAATTAAATTAAAGCTTAATTAAATTACTGTGATAAATTATCAAATATCAGTATTGTGTTGAAACAGAAATTGGTGTATTTGATTCTGATGGTTTTGCATAATTCTTTTTCCTCTTACCAATATAGCAAGAGGTGTTTTTTTTTTTTTTTTTTTACTTTATGTAAACCAAACTCTCAATGTAAAGAAAAATTTGAGAATTAAATAATGATTAACTGTTTATTTTAAGTGGAAATTTTTATTTAAAAAAAATTTCCTGGCATAGGAGCCTGTCAAATTTGTATAAGCATCTTTTTTTACTTAAGGAATGTACTGATTTGACATACATATTCTTCCATTAATGTCATAGTATCATATCCTATCCTAGTGTGCTTATCAAAACACCTTAATTTTCATTAATAGTATATGCTTATTACATAAATTTTAATTTTACCTTTTTTAGATAATTCTGTCATGCATCATCTATTCAAGTTAGCTGTGGTAGCCCTTTTTTCACTAATAAATGCACAAAGTAAGTAATTTTTCAACTTATATAATACTCTTCAGTTATAAATGAATTTATTGATATATCAGTATGTACTATCCACAAGTATTAACTGCTTTTATTTTTCTTAAGTTAACTAAGAAAAATTAACTTTATTATTATGATAATTATTTATTAAAGAATAGTTTGAATATGTTTAACATTGCAATTTATTATATGCTATTCAGTCAAAAATGAGCAGTCAAGCCTCAGTATCTTGTAGGAACTCCATGAGCTTTAATTCGGTATGACACAACATTCATTTAGCTTATGGCTGTTATTGAGTTTTAGGTGCATCAGTAACCTATGCCATATTGTATTATGTCTGTACAAGACATAATACAATATGGCATAGGTTACTGATGCACCTGCTCCTTCTGTCTGAAATCAGCTAACTACAACCTAAATTGAAGAGAGCTGTAGAAATTCCTCCAGTCATCAACAGGACTGAAACCAGCTCATAGCCAAGTGGTTTTTAGTGTAAATACAAGTCATTGTTGTGGAAGTAATTTGATGAATGAGTTGAGTTCATTATTTTCCATGAACTGTGTGCAGAAAGATTTAGTAATCTTGCAAGTGGCATATTTTATTTTTCATGGTAAAAAAGGAAGACTCAGAGTGTACATGATTTAACGAATTTCACTGAATTTAGAATGTCACCAAATTTCATGGCATTTATTGAAAAAATCTCCCAATATAGAACTCTTCATTCTGAACTCCTAAAACTGCAATAACAGCTGCCTTACTGAATCCTCCAGGACATCAGCTTTAAAAATTATAGTAATTAAAAGTTATGCAGTATTTCTATTGGCTCTGCTTCATTACTGTTACAATGAGAGGTACTGTACTTGTTAATTAACCTCCTGCTGGGATATGACTGATCGGCACTGCTTTGATAATGATGTCACCACTAGAAACTTGTCTATTATCCTCTTGCCATTTTGTTACAAGTCTAACCTAACAGTAATTTAACCAAACCTATATCAGTAGAGTGATGACATCATAACTACTGGTGGGAGGATAATAACTTGAGCTGTGTGTGCAGGGTTGACAAGACTCCAAACAGTATATCAGCAGTTCATGCTTCATCTACTCCATCCACATAGTCTGAAACTCCGAATCGCTGTTTTTGCAAATGTTGTCTTTGATTTTTTCTGCAAAATATTTTCCATGAGATAATTATCAGATTTCAGAAATCTGATAATTATTGCAGAGTTGGGAAAATTCATGAATTAAATAAACCTAATTATGTGTATCTGTTGAGTTGCTTTCCTATGATCTGTAATGCTTTGTGACATTGAAGTGCCATCTGGAATCAAACTGTTGATGCATGGATTTTTCAGTTTGCATTTCACTCCCCATGCACTATCCCTGATAAGGCTTTGGGAGTTTTAATTTCAAAAATGAATTAAAAATGTTTTTAATATAAAAAATGGATTTTTTACAGTTTTGTTCAGAAGAGCTTGAAAATAAAGATGGCATTAAAAAAGTGAACAACTTTAAATTACATTTTGATTTTTCATATGTGCACGGGCACAGAGAATGATCAGTTTGTACACTTAACAAGTCTCCAATGATATACTATACTTAGAACATCTGACTGTTGCATTGTGACTACCTGTATGGACTTCACAACTTGACTTCCATCTGGAAACCTTTCCTTTTGGATGATCCTGGATCTCCTATTTGGACCATTTGGAAAATGGAACAATTTTTAAAAATCTCTCTAGCTACCTATGTAGACTACCTGACTTGATTTCTATGTGGTGATCCCTCATGCTGGTTTTGGTAGCAGCAATTTGATGAAAGTTCTTCGACTGGCTGGACAAAGCTTCTTAAAGATTTGTATCCTTTTGGTGCCCTCTTTTTTTTTTTTTTTTTTTTGCTAGTACTACTGGATTTTCTAGTCCTGCTTTACTTTCAGTGGATGCAAGAATTTTGTCTTACTCTTGCAAAACAGTAAGTGTACAAAGGCCTGCCATCCTCATGGCAAAGAATGAATTCCAGAAAGCAGCTTTCTAAGTGATCATTGCTTCCTGGTAGTTAAGTGGGCAACACTTGCAACATAAATTGTGCAGAGATTTGCCAATTATGCATTTCCGGCTTGGCTGTTTTACAGTGTTTTGTATTGCTGTTAGTGTAGCAGAGTGGAGTCAAACTTGTGTTCATGAGCCACCCTACCTTAAATTGAAATGTATTTTTAAAACAATGCTTCTGTCGGTTATGTTTTTCAGTTGACCGTCTGGCGGGGGGGGGGGGATGCTATTGTCCCTGCAGCACTTGGTCACAGGCTCTTCTAAAAACGACTATACCTTTATCCACATTGTCTACCTAAAGTAACAAATATTTGTTTTGATTGGATAACGTTGCCCATTAAGCAAATCTGCTATTAATTAAAAACTTGAGGGTTCATCATCAGACATCAGATAGCCCTTTTAGCAACCTTGTGTCAAGCAGTGAATGGGTGTATTGAATCTAAACAAACAGCTAATTGGTAGATTGGAAGAAAATTTCAGTTTGGAAATGTAACTTATGTTTGTAAATTAAACTCAAAAGAGCCCATGCCCACACACTGTAGTCACAAGAAAGACAATAGCATCCCCATTTCTAAATTATATTGCCTTACCCTAGACACAAAAATGCTTACACATTTTCAAAGATATCAGCACAATCAATCCATACCATGAAAACGTTCCCTGCACAGCTTTTCTGCCTATCTCAACTTTCAATTGCAGTGTAGTTAGCGAGTCTCAGACAGAGAGAAAAATCTGCAAGTTATTTTAGGTTTTTCAATGAGCAGAACATGCAAAATGGTCTGTGAACACTGCATGGTAAGTCTCTATGAATTTGGTGCACTGACCAGAGTAGTTGCTGTGGCAAGAAATGTCAGAAATAGTCCCAAAATGCATGTAGAGCCAATGTAAAAATTATATATATATAAAAAAAAAAAGTAAGGAAATGGTTTACTAGAGTTAAAAAAATAATAATAAAATAAATAAATAAATAAATAACTTTGCAGTAGGTAGGATAAATCATAAGAATTTGATAAAGGAACCACTGGGTGACAGTGATCACAATTTACTGATGTGGGAATTACTTAAAGATGTAACTACCATCAAAGCTAAAGGGAAGCGCTTTTGTTTTCACAAAGGTGCCTACAGGGATCTCAGACAGTTTTTAAATTCTGTACAGTGAGACCAACTGATGATGCTCCCAATGTTGAATTCTAAATGAGAAGCCATAAGGAACTTAATTTTGGAGGCTACTAGGCTTTTCATTCCAATTAAGAAATACTGTTAAGGGTTTAGGCCTAAATGGATGTCAGATGAATTAATGAGGCTCGTGGCACAGAAGAAGAATGTATGGGAAGAATGTATCAGGTGATACAGAAGCCTATGGCAGGTATAAACTAGTCTGTAATCAAGTCACAAAGGAGGTTAGGCAGACGAAGGCAGATTACGAGAAATCTTTGGCAAAGGATGCAGAGAAAAACAGCAAAGAGTTCTTTACTTATGTAAACTCTAGAAGGAAAAGGATGAATTGGATTGGACCACTTAACATAGATGGGTTGACTATTGATGATCATGCTCTGGTAGCTGATAAACTGAATGAGTACTTTGCATCAACATTCACACATGAGGAGTTATTCAATGAGAGAAATGCCAGAAGTTTATCAAACTAACAGGGAGCTAAGTGATTTTGTAATAACTGAGAGCAAAGTGGAGGAGAAATTGCAGAAGTTAAACATAAAAAATGCACCTGGGGTGGATGGGATCTATCCAGTTATATTAAAGGAGGCAGCAAAGGAAGTAAGCAAACTCTTGGCCATAATTATGAGAGCTTTCTTGGACTCAGGGGAGGTCCCCATGGACTGGAGGTGTGCAAATGTATCACCAATTCACAAAGGGGGGTTCAAAAGGTGACACGGATAACTATTGATCTGTTAGTTTAACTTGTATTCTGGAGAAAATAATGGAATCACTAGTTAAAGAAGCAGTGCAGCGTCATCTAGACAAGACAGCAGCAGCAACAGCATGGATTCGTTAAGGGGAAGTCTTGTCTGACCAATTTGATTTGATACTATGATGTAGTCACAAATATATTGGATGCAAAGAATAACTTTGATATCATATACTTGTATTTCAGGAAAGCTTTTGATACTGTTGCACACGGAAGACTGCTGTACAAACTGCAGAGGTGTGACATTAAGGGTAAGTTGCTACAATGGATAAAGGGATGGTTGAGTGGGAGACGACAGAGTGGTAATCAGCAGACACTGCTCTTTGTGGACCAATGTTATTAGTGGAGTTCCTCAGAGTTCAGTGTTGGGCCCATTGTTGTTTTAATATTTATCAATGATATTGATGAAAGTATATCAGGTTTAATGTCCAAGTTTGCAGATGATACAAAGGTTGGCAGAGTTGTTAAAGACAGTACAGTATGCTACTCCAACTGGATCTAGATTTGGGCAAATGGGCTAAAAAGTGGCAACTGAAGTGCAACATTTGCAAATGCAAAGTACTGAATATGGGTAGCAATAACTGAAGAGAAACGTGTCAACTGTGTGGTATTACACATAGGAAAGTGAAAAAGATCTGGGAGTAATTGTGCAGTCAAATATGAAGTTTTCTGAGCAGTGCAGAGGGGCTGCCAGGGCAGGTCACGAAGTCTTGTCAAAGATATATCGGAATTTTGCTAGCAGGGACAGGGAGGTGATTATCCTGTTATACAAGGCAATGGTCAGGCCACATCTAGAGTACTGTGTATAGGTCTGGAGGCCTCATTTTAGGAAGGATGTAGATGTGCTAGAAAGTGTATAAAGAAGGGCAACAAGATTGGTGAGGGAACAAAGGGGTGCTCTTCCAAGAAAGACTTAAGGTCTGCAAATTGCAGTGCTTGGAGAGTAGGCACCTGCAAGGTGATCTGATTGAGGTGTATAAAGCCTTGAATGGGTTGAGCAAGCTGAATGTTGATGGGATTCTTCCTCTTGCTCAGATTAAGACCCTGAGGGGGCCACAGATCCAAATTGAGGAAAGACATTTGTAGAATAGATGTGTAGAAATTTGCCTTTAGCCAGCAGGTAGTTGATTGGAGGACAAGACTTCCATCTTTTGTTGTAGAAGTTGATAGCCTAAAAAATTTAAGGCTGAGCTGGACAGGCATTTGGAACGAATGGAGGGGTGAAAAGGGAGGGTTTTTTTTTTTTTTTTTTTTTGGCTGATGCTGCATAAGCTTGCTTTCTTGCATCATATGCCTGCTAATGCTAAATTTAGTGACTGATTTTTCCGTTTCTTTGTGATTCAACAGAGAACTTGTCATTTTATTTATACGTTCATTTTTTTATCTTAGATAAATCAAAAATTAGTCAGTCCTCTATTTACAACAAGGGATGTATCCTTAGAATTGATTCTATAAGTCAGAATATAACAATATTTTTATAACAGTTATTTCTTTGTTATAAACATAGGTTGAATTCCTGTGAGATGTCTGTTCATAATTTTCACATTGTAGGCTAATTTTTGCTATCTGTGTTTAACGAGGTAATGATGTGATATAGTAGCCTTGAACATGATAGTCACTCCCAGCTCCGTGGACTATAATAGGGAAGCTGTGTTTGAAGACAAAATCAAAACCCAAACATTAACCAGATCCTTGAAGCTAACTGGGTCCAGATTTATCTTTCTATACATTAAAATAATTTTTCTCCTAATGATATTTATTCAGCTAATGGGAGAAGAGAGATGCGGGTTATGTGGTAATACATAACAAATACAAAAATATGTAACAGAAGCTTGTTTTACTGTGGTAAAACAAGCTTCTGTTTAAGCATGGTCATGCACTATGGTTATCTAACATGACCACGAAGTACCATCCATGATTTCCATATGTAATGTATTTAAGAGTTTAAGATTCTATATAATATTTGTGTAGATACACCATAGACAACTCTTAAAAAAGAAAAACTACGATCGTAGTGTGAAAGGCACCCACTGATGAAAAGCCAAAACTAGCTTTGAAATGGTGCCGTCTGTGTGGTGGTGCCCATCAAGAATAAGTGACAATAATCTTCTCTATTAGTGAAGCATTACTTATTTGAGGTAGTGCAATATATGGTAACGCGTTGTGAAGGATGAGCACAATATGAGATACAGATGGAGTGATGTCTTTCACATTACAATCGTAGTTTTTCTTTGAGTTGTCTATGGTGTATCTACACCAATATTATAAAGATATAGTAATTTATATAGTATAGAAACTATAAAGATATAGTACTGTTCTTTGCATAGTAACCCTTAATGAAATGTGGAGAAATGTGAACTTCTTAATCTTGGAAAGTCATCATTGTCATCCATGTTTTATGCTCACTCCTCAAGCTAAACAGGCGCCTCCATAGCCAGGTGGGCAGGAGCAGTGCGTAGCACACGCTTCTTGATTAGACCGGAGTTCGAGCCCGTGAGCCACCAAATATGGAGGATGCGGAAAGGTCAGGGAATGACCACCGCATAACCCCGGAGCAATATGGCCCTAGTTGCTAATGCTCCTAAAAAAACCAAATAACAACAACAACATCAAGCTAAACAGAGTCTCAGTACATGATCCTTTGCATTTGTAATACCAATAGTTTGATAATGCCACACTATGAGCACATTATTTAATTTTGCCTGCATTCATATGAATCATTACTATGGGTTGAGCCAAGTGAAGTGATCATCAACCTATGCTCATCACACTTTGTGCTCACTTTGATTGAATTATTTTAAAATTTCTGATTTCACTTCTAAAGTGATCACTTTGTATATGTGTGTGTGTATTGTTATACAATTTTGCCTCGCTAGCTTATATATTTTGCTCTATCTTATAGTTTGCTCTATCATATATTACTTCCTTTACTGCCTTTACCTTTTTGTTCTACGCTTTATCTTTTGTTTTACGCTCACCTTTTAATTATATATTGTATCATATATTATATATATTGTATCTCTAGGTTTTGCCATGTGCCGGCGTTGGCATATGCACGTTACCTGAGGGTTTTGACGCACATAGCGTCCACATATTGCACCGTATCTCACCCAAAACTGCTACTGCTTTACCAAACTGACATTTTTTTTCCATCTTATCTAGTACTTATCATTACAGACCGATGTAATGCACAATCTTACTCTTAGATGGCATTAATTGGTACTGATCTCAATAAATGATCTATATCAATAAACAATCTATAACAACAAAATTCATAAACAATACTTCGCATAATACTAGTGTGTGTGTGTTTTTTTTTTTTTGATTTGGAAGTTGTTGGCGCATCGGCTTCTGTGGCCATATTGCACCTCCCAAGGTTTTTGCATTTTACTCTGACCCAAGCCTGAGGCGGGAATCGAACCCGCGACCTTTGGGTTGCCGGGCAGGTACTTTACTCACTCGGCTAGCCCGGTCGGGGGGTGTGTGTGTGTGTGTGTGTGTGTGTGAGTGTGAGAGTGAGTGAGTGAGTGAGAAATTGTACTTGCTGACCATTTTGTAGGAATTGGAATACTATTGGTATGCTATTACTATCATGGGGTTATATCAAACTGACATTAGTACAAGATTACTCCACATGTGACATTACACAGTGGAAGAACAAATGACATTCTATCTTTTTCATTGAGAAAAACAATTTTGGTGTACATTTCAATTTTCATAATGTTGTTGGGATGAAAAGGTGTGAATTATGTTGAAAATTGCTATAAAATATTGATGTCATTGTATTAAAATGATGTAAATAAATTTAACATAAATTGAGGATGCGATGTGTGTACATATACACTGTATCTGCACAGTGAATTTATCATGTCCAAAACTAAATTTACATTTTATTTGAATGCTTTATATTTAATCAAAGCAACAACAAAAAAAAAAAAAAAAAAGAACTCAAAAATATAGCATGTGAGAAATGCAGTAATGGCCACACGAAAATCCTGTTACAGATAAATACTATTTGAAATGAAAATATTCGCCATAATGAATATATATTTACCAGTCCTAGCCAACTTTCTTTATTAATCTTGTTCAAGTGAAATAATTATGCCTAAAATGTAATGGTTACTATATGAAAATTGACTTGCATTGTGAATGACTATAATTTCTAATTAGGTTATGGAAGGATTCAGTTAAAAAAAAAAAAAAAAAAAAAAAAATTTAAAGATATATCAGAAGAATATGACTTCACAATCTCTTAACAAGTTTTCACATTTTTGATTGATTATGCAGTTTGATACAGCATACTTTTCTTTGATTTAAATCAAAGAAAATTCACTAATTTGTTTTAAAAATAAAATTACAATTAGTAATCTAATTTAGTACAGCCTGAATCCACCCATTTTTGTTGTATAGAAGTTGAATTTTTGTATTAAAGCATGGGAAAAAAAATTAAAATTGACATATTAATAGTGTGATGTAATCAAACATTATATTTACTGGACCATACTTCTGAGATTAAGGTTATATAATTTTATGATATAGTGTTTTTTTATGACTACAAGAAACACTGTATCATATAGTTTCTTATGACTACAACATGCTTTCCAAATGATGCCCCTTTAACAAATAATATTATTATTATAATAACATGTATTTTGTAACTTTATTTATTATTGATTTAAGTAAAATAAAGTGGAAATCACTTCTATATAGAAGTGATTTCCATTAGAAGATTTCAGCACAATTTATTTGAACGAAATGGTTCCTTTTGATTTAATTTTCAGCAATGTTTATTAAGTAGTCATATTTTCATTACTGATTGAATGAGTGGTAGTTGATGATGATAATAGTATTTAGTAGTATTTGATGAATAACAAATTTCTCTATTTAGCACAAGAAAAGTTAACAGTCAATCCTTGTGTCACTAAAGAAACATGTGGAGAATGTATAACAAGTCCTGATTGTGCATGGTGCTCTCAGGAAGTAAGTATAGTTTTCCATATGTAAAATTTAGCTAACCTAACAACATATCATGCAAGTCTGTTGTGTGATAATGCAAAATGCTAAAGGAGCCCTTTTTTAAACATATGAGGAGTTATTTATGAATGTGTTTTATTTTTTTTTTTTACTTGGCTAGTAGTCCTGTACCAAATGTATTTTGAAATTAGTATTAGTAGTGAAAAATGATGGAAGCAAGCAAGCTTATACAGCTCAGCAAAAAAAACCAAAAAAAAAAAAAAAAACATTATCTGCCTATCCTCTAATAATTTGTCTAACCCTTTCCTTGAATTTATTTAAAATATCTATTTCCACAACTCCATGTGGAAGTTTGTTCCAACAATCAATTACTCTCATGATTGTAGAATATATCTGTGTGAAAATTTGCTTTCAGTAAATTTTGTGGTATGGGGGGAAAGAGTGTGAATATTTGCTTTCAGCAGAGTTTGGCACATCTATCCTGCATCCATCCTTTTTCAATTTAAATGTATATCCCCTTATGTGTGTCGTCTGAGCGAGGGTTAGGATTCCATCAGTATTTAATTTAAGAGTCAAATAAACGAGATGAGAGCTAGAAGAATGAATAAAAGTGTAAGCATGTGAGAAAAAGAACACAAACCATAAATGCTACAGTTAAGTACACACTAACTCTAGTTTTAATTAGTATTTAAATTTACACTACACATCATTGCATCCCCTCCTGGCATGTGAGAAAAAGATGAATGAGTTGAGTGAAAAAATATTAAAAAAAAAAAAAAAAAATAATATATATATATATATATACATATATAAAAAACTTGGAAAAAAAATTATAAAATAAGAAAAAAGTATGAAAGAGGAAAAAAAAAAAAAAGAATGCAAGTAGAGTGAGAATGCAGATTATGAATGAAGTAAATGTGTGTGTTTCCCACCCCCTTGCCTGGTGGGTTCCCCACTGCCAGCTAACATATCCCACCCCCAGAGCAGGATGGGCAGCTTGACCTTCATACCGGATTCGACACTCCTTGGACATGACACTGACGAAGACATTCTTCTGCGGCTTTGCTGCCAACACGCCATTGGCGATCTGAACTGGGTACTCTAACCTGGTTCCCTTTAAAATCCCATCTCCAGGCAGGGGAGGGAGGAGACGGATCTCTGTCTCCTCTCCTCCCTGCCTACCCCCCCATACTTCGCCTGGTGGGGCTCGTCTCCACTGACCTCTTTAGGGATGCTTACTCTATCGTCCCTATTCTTCTATCTGTTTCCCCCCCAATCTTCAGTCTCCTCCCTCTCTCACTAAATCGACCGAGTACACCCTTAACAATGCCGCCAAATTATAATCAACGTCTAAATTCTGCCGGTTCTGTGTAAATCTCTAAGGCAACTAACACTATTAGCTTTTATCTAGCGTATAGCCTCACATGTCTAAATTTAATAACATCAAAATTTTGCCCGACCTATTTGGCCTTTAACACATCTCTTTAGTGTTCAACCCCAACCAGCGATTTCCTAACAGCAATCTCATTAAGCATTAATGTCAAACACAAAATTTTTTTTTTTTTTTTTTTTTTTTTTAATAGGTCCTAGCCACTGAAATTCCAGGAAACTAGGTTGCAGGCCCTGCCAGAGCAATTTGTTGTGATACTGGATACACCTGGCTAGTCTCCACGTGGCAGGGTATGGGCAACGTTGGGCCCCACTAGGGGCCTGGCAGCCAATAAGCCGGATAAACAATGGGCACAATATATCACACTGCACAGACACGGCTCACACACTTTCAAGTCTCTGGCTTGACAGTGTGCTGTCCTCGATACAGAGAAACACACGTGGAGATGGGAGAAATCCCACGTGCCGTCTGACACAAACATACCTTATATCCTGCCAATCACAAAGTATGAATACTATCGAAAGACAGTTGCAAATTGCCCTATTCAAAATGGGAGCCTGGACCTTACACAATGGATATCATCTTGCTGAGCAGAAATCCGCCACTACTTATTTCTGCAAACTACGGTCACTTCATCATGATCCTGAGCTAAAGATCAATAACATGCCAATACCCATTGCTCACACTGTCTGTTTTCTTGGCCTGGTGCTAGATAGGAAACTAAACTTTAAAGCACACGTGACCTACCTTTGGACCATCTGCTTGAAGAAATTGAATATCATCCGGTCTGTGTCATCTATGTCATGGGGTGCTGATCGACATATCCTGATCCATCTTTATCGAACTCTCATCAGGTCCTGCTTAGACTATGGCTCTCCAGTGTATGACTCTACTAGAAAAACTACTTTAGAGCGATTGAACATGATCCAGCACAGTGCTCTGAGAGTTTCTCTAGGGGCTTTCAGAACCTCCCCAGTTCAGAGCCTTTACATTGAAGCCCACGAACCTCCCTTACATCTTCGGAGGAAAACATTGCTTTTGATGTATGCCACAAAAATCCGCAGTCTTTCCTCTCACCCTAGTTGGAGATGTCTGTACAATACTGAATGGGAGTCATTTTACAACAGTAAACCAAGTGAAAACAGACCTGCTGCACTTAGACTTAAATAATTAACTCAAACATGGAACGTAGAAATCGGCAATATATATCAGGACATGACATCGCCTGATCCACCGTGGATCAGGCGGTGAACACCTTGTCTCCCTTCAACATTGCACAGTTACGTGAAACTCACTCTGCTTCTAATTCACAGGCCTGTAAGATCTATACAGATGGATCAAAAACTGAGACCCAAGTAAGCGCTGCAGCAATCTTCCCATCATTCACCACTTCTGTCTCATTACTGTAGAATGCAGTATCTTCACTGCTGAGCTTTATGCTATTAACTTGGATCTAGATCACATCACTCAACTTCTAATTTTGTCTGCCGTAATATACACTGACTCGCTCAGTGCTGTCTCTGCCATAAATAGTAATACCAACTCCTCTCTCCCTATAATAAAACAAATCCATTCTAAATTACTTGCTTGTGATGAGTCAAACCAAACTATGATATTCTGCTGGATTCCAGGACATTGTGGAATAACAGGAAATGAAAGAATAGACCTTGCAGTTCCAAACAACCAGATACTACTCTTTTGCAGACTTTTAAAACTCTGCCAATTATAAACATATTATCCGTAAAGCATGTTACAATAGCTGGTCACTAATCTGGAGAGGTTATCCAGGAAACAAACTATACCAAATAAAACCAGAACCAAAGCTGTGGCTCTCCAGCTTCCAGAAAAGTAGATGAGAAGAAACAATTTTAGGAAGGCTTAGGATTGGGCATACTCATCTCACTCACCTGTATCTATTAACTAATGACAGCACTCTCCAATGCACAACTGACCATTTGCTAGTGGACTCTCCCCACTTTCAAAACATCCGCTTAGACACCTTTAAATCAATTGCTAATACACAGTCATCAATAAATTTATTGCAGATTCTAGGAGATGATCCTAATAAAAAAACTATTTACTTTCCTAAACCGGATAGGAATATATCATAAAATATAGTTATTATTTCATATTCACCATTAGAAAGACACAGTATGCACATTTCTGTAGATGTTAGCGTAAGCGAAGGCTTCTTTGTATTCCTAGCCGAAGACTTGCCTAATCCCCTTTGTGACTTGATTGATAACTACTATTGTTAAGTTTCTGTATCTCCTTATAATTTATTATCATCCCGTGTATTTTTCTTCTCTGCCACTAGTCTCATCAATATACAGGGTATTTCAAAAGTGATGGTCAGTAATTTAAAGGTGAACTGTACAGACTACAATATGCAAAAAAAAACCTAGTAAACAAGAGTCCTTAAGTGAATCGTTTGAGATATTGCATATTTCTAGTTGGGATCCACTACTGATGAGGTGAACTGTACAGAGGTGGGATCTACCACTGGCTTGTTTGTTTAGGTTAGGTTATGCTCATTCTCTCCCTTTCCCCTCTCTCAATGCTCTGAGACGTAGCAGGCATACTGGTACTTGTCAAAGGATAGTCAACATGGAAAGAGGTTACAGCAATGAAGAGCATGCGGACATGCACTTCATGTATGGTAAAGCCAACGGCAGTGCACTCAAGGCTGCACGATCGTATCAAGAAGCATTTCCCCGCCGAAGGCAGCCCAACAGGCGCACATTTATCAGAGTACATAAACTCCTTAGAGAACATGGGCACTTCGCACATGGAGTACGATCAGGTAGGCCCAGAAGCATAACACCTGATGTTGAGGAAAGTGTGTTAGAAAGAAAATCCTGTCACATGTAACATCTGTAAAATCCTGTGGTGTTGAAACCAAAAATTAAAAATGTATTATCTTATGTTTAATAAAACCACCCTTAGCAAAGGATTCACAGTTTTTTGCTAAACTAGTGCTCCCATAGTCAGTGGCAGATCTTAACAGAAAATATGAATTATCTCAAACGGTTCATTTGCGGCCCGATGTTCACTGGGACTTTTTTGCTTATTTTAGTTTGTACTTTTCATCTTTAAATTATTGACCATCATTTTTGAAACACCCTGTATCTTGTATCCTTTTAAGTCTAAGCCTTGAATACCACCTCTTAGTTTATAAAAAGCCTAGTAGCTGCTATAGTCCTGAATGTTTTTCATTTAGAATTTGCAGTTGTAACATCATTAGTTGGTTCCAATGAATAGAATTTAAAAACTGTCTCAGACAGCTTTTAATCTCTCTCTCTCTCTCTCTCTCTCTCTCTCTCTCTCTCTCTCTCTCTCTCCCCCCCCCTCCGTCCTCACTGAAAAGTTAAAATTCTCCATTAAAGACAAAAGGCATTCAGATTTACTGGCCCACTCTGTTTGTCTCTATAGTTGTTTGCTATTCTTACAGTTATAATCAGTTGATGTCTAACAAACAATCCAAACAGAAATCCATAGAAAATGTTATATATGCAAAGTTTAAAAGCATATTGTACTGATAAACAATAAATTTATGTACTTATATTAAAATACACTTAATATAAAATTAAGTGTATTTTAAAGTAAAATGTGTTTTTTGTAGTGAAATTAAATTTCTAGTATAGTGTGGACTTATATATAAAAAAAAAAAAAAAAAAAAAATTATTATTATATATATATAAATTTGGACCAAAACCCTGTTTTCCTGTTGCCCACAAATAGCTAATCTCCAGTTTTTTGAAAGTGAAAAGTTGGCAGTTATGGTTTGTAAGGTACCATGTATGAACATTACTTTTTCTCTCCTTTCCCCAAGTCAATAATGCCGTAAGTGCTATAAATTAAATAATAAGAAATTCTATAGTGATAGTTTTCAAAAAATCTCTGAATTTCAAAAATCTGTTTTCAAACTAAATAAATAACAATCTATGTAAGCAGATGTATGGTATAAGTGAACATGTCACATAATCATGATGATGGCAGAGCCAGAAATCTCTTCCTTTGTATATAGGTTGTGATATCAAGGAATTGTTAATCTACTACAGCAAATTAGCTGAATTTAGAAACACCTGTGCAAATAAACTTTCTGAAGTAAACTGACTTTGTCCAAACAGTTGTTTCTCTTGGTGTGGCACCCAAGCAGTGTGCCTTAATGCATATGAGTGGTCATTCTTAATAGGTCAACCAACGGCTACTGTAAAAGTAAAGCCATGTGAAATTAACAACTACTCAGTTTAGTGCACTGACAGAATGCATTGCAGTAATGTTTGGCATTTGTTGTCTAGACTTGGCGCAATTTTATTTGTTTTTTGCTTTCATTAATGTTAATTTATGTACATGAATTAATGTTTTATAAAATTAAGATTTGTTCAGATTTGCATCTCAACAGAAGCATTTGCTTTTAGCAGTGAATTCCAAATTTAATTTTCAACAATGATGTACAAATTTTCGGAATGCTAGGGATGTCGATTTTTTATTTATTTTTTCCCCCAACATTCTGAAAATTGTGACACACTGAATGAGTTCTATCACGTTTAGGTGGCAGCAAATGTCTAAATAGAAGTGAACAGCAAATATAACACCTACCAACAAAAAATATTTTTTGTCATACTCAATGAAAATGTGATTCTAGAGGAAATAAATTTGCTGATTCCAAAAATCATCATAAAAGGTCTCTATCAAGTCTACATCAAAAGATGTACCAACGTTTAATGTTAAAATAGTAATATATATACATATAATTCATGCAATACAAGTGACACCAACATTTCATAGTTTTCTTCTTTCTTATTACCCAAAAAAACCATGTACTACCACCTTAAATGATTGCTAAGCTGCCATTTCAACCTCCTTTAACTGGGTTTCAAACATATAGTCTTTCAGGAGTTTCCTAATTTGGGGTCCTACGAAAATTCCTTAAGTTTGGCATATGTTAAATTAGGAAACACTTCGCAAGTATGCAAATTCATTACCTTCTTTATTTAGTCCCTTCATGAAATTTTTCAGCAATCTAAGTTTGATTGATTTGCAGGGGTGTAAGAAGAACTTGTTTGATTGCACTAAAGGAATATATTTTACATTACATTGTCCTGTTATGAACTCTTTCCACTTGTCCCAGTGTTGCAAAACATAATGTTCTGTTGCACAGCTATTCTACAAACACAAAAAACAACATTTTGTGAAACCCCCCCCCCTTCCACAACCTTAAGTTTGTTCCAAACATAAACCTGGTATTTTATAGCATGTAGAACCTTAGACATACTTTCATGACTTTAAGTCCAACTGAATGAAACACAGGAACTGATGGAAATTCATTGCCATTATGAAGCAAAACTGCTTTTAAACTTAATTTTGAGGCATCTATGAGTAAACACTATTCATCTGACTTATGCACAACACCTAGTTGTTTCCGAAGTCCAATAATGTCTTTGCAAGAGCACCTACTGTTCTTTGTAACAAAATATTTCAAACTTTTCCTACTGCAAGGGTTGTGGACCACATCCTCCTCCTACTATTGAGGGGCTGTTTATGTTTGGAGGATAGATTTACAACCCTGAGACCATGTCACGATCAGTTAATACTTGGAAAACCTTGGCACAACCTACAAAAATCCTCGCCAGAAACACTAAGTGTGCGCTCTTCAAATTGTAAATTTTTGCATTGGAATTTGAACCTAAGAACCATAGGTATAAGTCTGATTATGTTTATCACAAGAAAACCAAGGCCAGAATCAATTGCTAAAATTAAGAGAATTAGCTTATACCTGTTAAAATAAGCCAGTACGTCATATTTTACTGGCTAGATTATGCAAAATTGGCATATTTTTGTAAAATATAACTCCCTCTTTATTTAATAACTGTGACTTGATGTGAAACTATCATGGTTGATTTTCTAAATCTACGCATAAAAATTGGTTAAAAACAGCATTCAAGTCCTTGGAGGTAAAAATCTTGTTGACTAGTGCAATTTTCTCCTTAGTAATTAATTATTAAGATTATAACTTTATAGAACACTTAATAAAGCTCTATAGTTTTACATTCTCTAAACTTAGCCATCTAAAACTAAATTTAACTGTATATTTTTCTCTGTGCGCGCGCGTTTTTTTTTTTTTAAGTCCCCCTCCCTATCTCTTACATATATGTATAATGTGTGTCTCTCTTCCCAAATGATAATGCTAACAATGCTGCATTAAAACTACATTTAATCTATTAATTAATTTTTTTTATATATATAATTTGTATGGAAAAGAGAAATAATAGTTGCCAGATTTCTATTTATCTGATTTTAATGAAATTGGGAAATGGTTTGACAAATATTTTTAAAAGGTCCAAATATAAATTTCATAAAAATGCAGTCACCGTGAGACCCCTATTACATGCAGATGGATGGACAGACAGACAGAGTCTTGGTGAGGACAGTAAGTGCATATACAGTATATGCAAATGCACCTAAAAACAGAATGCATTAAACATGGGAATAAAAATGGAAATCTTAAAAGTTTGAAAATAATTAAATATTGGCATTTGATAGATTTTAAGGAACTTATCCCTGTGCAAATGTGAATGCTGTTGCTTGCATTTCTACTACACTTCTGGAATGTGTTTCACATTTTATAGCAGAATGAGCTGTACTGTGAAGTTCAAAAAGAGAAAGGGATTTTTTTTTGTTTTCATAAAGGACTGACAATGGACTGACAGTTTAAATATTTTCTAGTGGGAGCAGCTGATGATGTTACCAACTACAAATTGTGAATGAGAAGCATTGCAATTGTAGATGCTACTAAGCTTTTTATACCAATAAGATGTATTAGTAGTGGCAAACGAGTTAAGAAAGCTAGCTTAAAACATAAGGCAAAAAAAAATCATCCATATCACCTATCCATCCCCTCCAATAGTTTTCTATTTCTTTCCTGAATTTACTCAGACTATCCACTTCCACAGCAATGGATGGAGGCACAATCTAGCAATCAACGACCCATTGGCTGAAGGAAAACTTCTGCACAGCTATTCTGCAACTATCCATCCCAAATTTGAATTTGTGCTCCCTTGTGTGTAGTCTGAATAAAAGGAAGAATACCATCAGCATTAAGCTTGTTAAATCTATTCAACACCTCGATCAGATCACCTTGCAGGTGCCTAGTTTCTGGTCGCTACAATTTGCAGAATTGAAGCTTTTCTTGGTATAACCACCATTTTGTTCCCTTTGCCAATCTTATTGCCCTTCTCCTGCACCTGTTCCAGCTGGTCTACACCCCTTCCTAAAATGATTTCAGTATTCAAGATGTCGCCTAACTATTGGTTTATACAATGGGATAATCACTGTTAGCAAAATTCCTGTATATCATTGACAAAATTCCATGAGCTGCCCTGGCAACTGTTTACACTGCAAACAGGCTGCCAGGAACTTCAGAAAACTTCATATCTTACTGCACATTGCCTCCACCCCCCCATGGCCTTTTTCATTTTCCCCTGCCCTGATTAGTACTGCACATTTGTTATATTAATTTGGGTTTACTGCTACTCATGTGCAGTGCATTGCATTTGTCAGTGTTAAATTTCAACTGTTATTTCTCAGCCCATTGGCCTAATTTGTTTAGATCTTGTTGTAGGTGCCTCCGTAGCCAGGTGGGAAGGAGCAGCAGTGCGTAGCACACGCTTCTTGATTCTTTGGTGGTGACGGGTTCGAGCCCGTCACCACCAAATACGGAGGGTGCGGAAAGGTCAGGGAATGACAACCGCATATCCTGGAGCAATATGGCCTTAGTTGCTAATGCTCCTAAAAACCAAATAACAAACAAACAGATCTTGTTGTAGCATCTTACCCTGATTACTGTCATTACTACCCTTCCAACCTTTGTATCAACTCCAAACTTGCACATGAAGCCTGATGTACCTTCATCAGTATCATTAATAAATATAGAAAACAACAGTGAGCCCAACAGTTGAATACTGGGAGACTCCTCTTATTACATTAGTGCACAAAGAGCAGTGTCCATTAATGATCACTCTCTGTATTCTTCCACTCAACCAAACCTTTATCCATAGCAGCAACTTGCTCTTAATGCCACACCTCCAATTTATATAGTAGTCTTTTGTGTAGAACAGTATTGAAAGCATTCCTGAAATCCATATATATGAAATCAAAATTATTTTTGCATCTAGTTCCTTTGTTACTGTATCATAGTATCCAGATTGGTCAAACAAAATTTATCATTTATCAAATCCATGCAGTATAACTGCATTCCTGTCTCGATGGTCCTGCATTACTTTAGCATTAGCATTAGCATTAGTAGAGGCATATGATGCAAGAAAGCAAGCTTATTCAGCATCAGCCAAAAAAAAAAAAAAAAAAAAAAAACAACCACTACTCCCATTTCACCCCTCCGTTCGTTCGAAATACCTGTCCAGCTGAGCCTTAAATTTATTTAGGCTATCAACTTCAACAACAAGCGACGGGAGTCTATTCCACAAACCAACTGCCCGCTGGCTAAAGGCAAATTTCCGCACATCTATCCGACATCTGTCCTTCCTCAATTTAAATTTATGCCCTCTCAGGTGATTATTCTGAGCAAGAGGAAGAATCCCATCGGCATTGAGCATGCTCAAGCCATTCAAAGCCTTATACACCTCTATCAGATCACCTCGCCGATGCCTAGTCTTCAGGCTCTGTAATTTGCAAAACTTAAGCCTTTCTTCGTAAGAGCAACCCTTTGTTCCATTCACTAATCTTGTTGCCCTTCTCTGTACTCGTTCCAGCAGCTCTACATCCTTCTTGAAATGAGGCCTCCAGACCTGTATACAGTACTCAAGGTGTGGCCTGACCAATGCCTTATACAAGGGAATAATCACATCCTTATCCCTGCTAGAAAAATTCCTGTATATCATTGACAAGACACCATGAGCTACTCTTGCAGCTCGTCTGCACTGCTCAGAGAACTTCATATCTGCCTGCACAATTACCCCCAGGTCCTTTTCATTCTCTACCACTGTCAGCGTAGTACCACAGAGTTGATACGTTGATCTGGGGTTACTGTTTCCCATATGTAGTACTTTACATTTGTCAATGTTAAACTTCTTTAACCACTGATTCCATTCTCTTCCATGGAAGAGAAGTTAAGCTAACAGGTCCATAATTGGTCAAGTCATATGCTGGTCTTCCTTTGTGAATTGGGAATACATTTTCCACGTCATCAGTTCATAGTTACTTTCCTGAATCCAGAGATGCTCTCATAATTATGGCTAAGTGTTAGCTTGTCTCCTTTGCTGCATCCCACCCAGGTCAAGTGTTTTTTTTTTTTTTTTTTATGTTTAGCTTCAACCATTTTTCTCATGTGTGAATGTAGATTCAAAATACCTACTCAGTTTGTTAGCAACTTGACAAGGAACATCAACAGTTAAACCAATATTAAGTGCACTGATTTAATTCAGTCCCTGCCTTCTACTGCTAACATAAGTGAAGAAGTCTTATGAAAGCAGGTAGTTATGTCTTTAAGTAAATCCCACATGAGTCTTTTACCAGTCGATTCTTAATACATGAAGAATCGCTGCCAATAAGCAGATCAAGAGTATTTCATCCTGTTGTTGCCTCTTTAACATGTTGCTGCTGTAGAAAATAGCCGTCCAATAAATCCATGAAAGTCATGCTAGTGTTGTGAGTTATTGACCCAAAAGTTCCAGACAATATCTGGAAAGTTCAAATTCCCTGTTATAAGACATTCTAATTTACTGACCTCTTCTATTTCTCTGTATACCTTATACTCATCAGTCATTAGGCCTATAACACTCCTACTGTAATTTTTGTTTTCCCAATGCTTATGTCACACCAAACTGATTTAACATTGCACTGTCTGCCCATGTGCAACTTGGAGTCCATTTAGCATTACATGAGGCAGGTAAGGCAAATTTATTGGTATTAGTAGTGAGAAATTATGCAATAAAGCAAGCTTACACATTGGGTAAAAAAATACACATTTCCCACATCACATTTCAGACCAGTGTAATAATTTATCTAGGTCCTCTCTAAATTTATTCAAACTACCCACTTCCACAAACTAGAATTTTGTTCTAACAACCAACTACTCATTGGCTGGTTGAAAGGAAATTTCCTCATATCTATCTTGCAACAATCCTTCCTCAATTTAAAGTTATACCCCATCATATATGTTGTCTGAACAAGTGGAAGGATGCCATCAGCATTTAGCTTACTCAATTCATTAAAACATTAAACTCTTCATTCAGATCTCCTTCAGTTTGAGAAATTGCAGTTCCTGTAGATTACAGGCACTGCAATTCCGTGAACTGAAGCCTTTCTTGGTAAGAATAACTTATTGTTCCTCTTGCTAATCTTGTTGACCTTCTCTGTACCTATTCCAACAGATCAATGTCCTTCCTGAAATGAGTCTTTTAAACCTGTATGCAGTACTAAAGTTGTGGCCTAACTATTCCTTATACAAAGGGATAATCACTTCCTTATCCCTGCTTCTCAGTAATGATATTGATGAGGGCATATCAAGCTTAATAACTAAGTTTGCAGATGCTGACAAAGATTGGGAGGGTGGTTAACATCAGAAAACAGGATATTCCACTGCAACAAGACCTAGAGAAATTAGGCAGATGGACTTGAAGTGGCAGGGGTTTAACATTGATAAATGCAAGGAACTGCATTTAGGAAGCAGTATTCCCAGAAAAATATACCAATTGGGTGATACTACACTCAAGGTAATGGAGAAAGAACGTGATGTGAAGATAATATAATTGTACAGCCCGACACTAAGTTCTCTGAGCAATGCTGACCAGCTGCTAGGGCAGCCCATGGGGTACTATCAATAATATACAGGAATTTTGCAAGCAGTGAGATGGGGTGATTATCCTGTTGTATAATGCAATGATTAGGCTGCATATTGAGTACTGCATACAGTTCTCTATTTCATTTTAGGAAGTATATGGATCTGTTGGATCGGATGCAGAGAAGATCAACAGGATTAGTCAGGGGGCACAAAAAGGAACTCCTTATCAAGGAACACTTCAAATCTGCAAATTGCAGCATCTTGAAACTTGGCACAAGCATTTAAGGCTTTTAATGGATTGAGTAAATTGAATGCTGGTGGCATCTTAGTTGAAGAATAGATGTGCAAAAATTTGTTTTCAGCCTGAGAGTAATTAATTGTTCAAACCAATTTCCACCTGGTGTTGTGCTACCACTAAATTGATTTTATGAACTTTATACTAAAATAAAAGAGCATTTGTTCACCACATTAGCATTATCTGTGCCAGTTATTCATTTAATAATATACAACTTCATCTGTATTTTTCAATCAATAATTAAATCGAGCCTTATTTTCAGGATTTTGCACAGGAAGGTAACAGGCGTTGTGATTATCCAGGAAATTTGAGAAGTAGATGTGAAAATTATCACATTATATATCCTGGTCATGATATGGAAAAGTCAGTGGTAAGTTTTTCTGTATTGCTCATATAAAAAGATTGAAAATCTTTAGTGGTTAAACTTGAATACTGTATACAAATGAGTTCACATACCATTTTATTTGTTTCATTAATTGATCTTCAGCTATTAGCTAATCAGTAAATTGTCATGTCTTCAAAATTTTCCCAATTGTGGATTTATTAATATTGATGGATATGTAGATTATTCATATACTAAAGTATAGCTCTAGAATGAGTAAGAAATACACAATTTCAAAATACTGCTGTAATCAGTCAAACAATGTCTACAACCTACATGTGATTTCCTTACTGCATTTGCAGTATATAAATGTGCTGCCAAAGTTTGGAATTTTTTCATAAATATATAGTCAGTTCTGCTATAAAGCGGTACACAGATTTCTAAAAATCTCCATGTTATGGTGTTTCACACATTAAAAACAAGGCTTATGGGAAAAATAGGGATAAGGGCACACATTCAAAAAAAATGTTCAGTTTGGTAAATAAAACACAAAAAAAAAAAAAAAAAAGTTAGAAACCCAATAAAATTGCTAACACAGGTTTAAACATCTTGAATTTCTAATAAATAAATAAATATTACCATAAATATGGTACTTTACCTTGACAAGATATGAAGTTTGCTTGATTGATATTTCTGTTAGTGGACACTTTTTTTTTTTTTTTTTTTTTCCCAGATTGTAAGATTTAAAACAGTAAAAAAAGATAAACGATCAATAACAATGAACATAGGATGCACAAGTGAGACAAGTTTACGAAGATGAAAATTTATTTGTTTTTTATATCGTTGATCCCATGCCAAAACCAAGAATCTGCAAAAAGATAGTTTTGAGAACAAAGCATTTAAACATTCTTTGACTTTGGAAAATTTAGTTTTTTAACTAAATGTTGTTTTATAAGTACTTTCCAAAGATGCTGTTTTTAATCCATATTGGTAATTTAAGATTGCCCATTATGTAGGGGCTTAAAAAGCACTTTTGCAGTTTTGGCGTTGTGAAGTTTGAAATTTTGTCAGATTCATCAAGAATTGAAAAGGTAAAAAAAAAAAAAAAAAATTTTTTTAATGCATTTTTGTTGATCAGAAATGAATACTGTATTAATAAAATGAAGTTCGAGTAACATTTATTTATAAATAAACAAAAAATTTATTAATATCACATGTTCAATTACAATCACAAAGAAGTTGGTTTAAATAAATTTTGAATATCTTCTTCATATTCAGAATCTTCACTTAAACCTGGTGCTGGTAAATTATCCCTTATTTCTACTGATAAACTTAAATAGAATTTGTGATACTCCTTCATTATTGTCAAATCTTAGCACATTTTCATTAAATCTTTAAGCTTTGCTTGAGATATACAAAGTTTCCTCATTATAGGCTTTGGGAAGGTTAGGTTGCTCATTGTTGGATCTTCCTTTAGGTCTTTTTTAAGTTTACTCTTATAAATTCATCTTTGTAGTTTGTTTTGTAAAACATTGTGACATGCCAATCCTGTCCTTTTTGTAATTCAAGGCAGCAGACTTTTCTCCAAGGAACAGCACCTTTAAGTTGTTTAGTGAGAAAAGTAAAATTATAAGTCATTGTATTGCATGATATTTACACAGAATGGTGTAAGTTTTAATCTTGCACATCTAATTATTTTTACCCATTCCTCAGGGATATAGACGAGTACATACTTTGGCTTTTCTCTCAACTTTAGAGTGCGTTGAGTCGTGCTCCATTTCTGGATAGCCTAGCTCAAAAAATGTATGTGTCTAACAGTTTTTAAACTTGTGATAATTTTTAACAAGTATATGCACAGTGAAGCCATAAGTGAATTCTTATTCTGACCCCACACGAATCAGACATCATTTTAACTGGCATAATGTGTTTATTATTAGTTTTGTCCCTAATGAATTTAAACAAACATGTTGCAGTTTCGTTAGTGCCTCTCTTTCCTTGGGTCTCATCCCATAAGTAACGGTGATCCTCATGGGAATGCAAATCAGAAACTATTAAATTGTAAATGGCTAATTTATGTAGGTAAAAATTTTGGCCAGCATTTAAAAATGGCCTGAAGATCTGAAATTAAATGCTAGATAAGACTGATCATTACTGGCCAGGTTTTTATAATCCTTTCTACACAGGTGGGCTGCTTTCTTTCAATGTGCATATTAAAATCGTCTGTCTTATCTGTTTTTTTTTTTTTTTTTTTTTTTTTACTTCGGGTGTCAAACTATGATAAAACAAGCATTTGTTTTTGAGGTTGTCATAGACATTCTCTCAGATATGCCAGGCAAGCTGTACTTGCTACCTGGGAGTCTAAAACGCTGAAGGAACTGATATTCGCGTGACACTCAAGTCAAGTGGACCCAATTTCGGCGAAGTTCGGACGGTCTGTGACAGCCAAATCCTCTGCTTGCACCTTCACAATGGTGGGACTGTTAGTAATCCTGGGTATAACCTCCATGCAAAAGTACACGGTGGGTGACCACCCAGGTGTGAACCAACGTAAGCAGGGGTCGAGGTGTGGCGCCCACACCACATGGAGGAACGCCACCCCTCTATGTTACCAGGCAGTACTAGGTGGTAGATGACTCTCATCAACCGGTGAAATACCACCACTTTGCTTATTGGAGGCTTGAAGTGGTGGAACATATGTTTAGTCTCTAGAGCTAAGTTCCGGTCAACCCTTCCCTATCTCTTCCATCATGCAGTATGATTAATGACTGTTGAGATTATGATGAACGTCGTGGCGAGATCCAATATTCCTTACATTTCGAGGGTACAGCTCTAAAACGGTGTTCACAGGCAGGCCGCTAGTTAGTACACCGGACCGAACCTATTGGTAACTCTCCAGGAGGCTTCCGGATCAGGTAGTGTATAATCTTGCTACCTATACTCTGCCAGATAGTGACTGGAGGGAGTCTGAGTAGTGTGTATGTGGAGAGCATTGTCGAGGCCACGTTATGTCAAGGATCTGGGTATATTCTTACCACGTGTACGCCATATCCGAAAATTTCATTACTTCATACAGCATGTCCCACCCACTTTTTCTTACTATTGAATACACCATGAATTGTCAAATTAACAGAGCAAGCTTATCTGCGAAAAGATCTAAACCTCCCAAGCACTTCCTAATTCATTTCCACTTGCAGTCTGCCAAACCCCATGTACTTTTTCTGACAGAATCTCAGTTATCGGTTAATTCAACTACTGCTCATCTCAGATGCCCAAATTATTCGCTGTATGATTCCTTTTGCTTCAAAGGTGGTACTTGTGCATATGTCCGTTCTGATATTCCCTGTCAGAGACTTGGCAATTTGGAATCTCCTCTCTTTGATCTTCTCTGCCTTAAAATCTCTCTACCTGATTGTGTCAAATTCATTTGTTGTCTCTACCGTTCTCCCAACTCCACTAATCACTTGGAGCTCTTTGACTTCCTCTCTTTGCAACTTGACTTTCTCCAGTCCAACTTTCCTAACAGTGAGGTAATTTTCCTTGGCAATTTTAATGTTCACAACTGCAGCTGGCTTCCGTTTTCTAGTGACACCGACCCAGCAGGTTGAGATGCTGAGGCTTTTGCAATTACTAATGACCTAGTACAGATTGTTCATTTACCTACAAGAATACCAGACAATCCTAATCATACAGCCAATACTCTTGATCTTTTTCTCACAAACAACCCTTCTAAGTACACGGTTGAAGTGAGAGGTCCTTTAGGCACTTCAGATCACAACTTGGTGATTGTCTCTTCTCCAATGAAACCTTTATCTCATGGCTGTTCCCAACCTTGTTGTTTGGCATTACAAGAATGCAAAATGGGATGACCTGCGAGACTTCTTTTCCATGGTTGGATTACTGTTTCAAAACTTCTGATGTCAATGTTTGCTCAGATCGTGTCAGTGAAATTATTCTTGCAGGAATGGAATCCTTTATCCCACACTCCACTTTAAAATCTCGTCCTTTATCTAAACCTTTGTTTTCCAATAAATGTGCTAAGGCTGTTGAATGTTGCATATGGAAGAGAAGAATGTTGCATATCGTAATTGGCTTGTTTCTAATTCTTCAGTTTCATTTTCTGCCTACACCAAAGCTCGCAACAATTGTAAAGCAGTTATTAATCAGTCCAAACTAGAGTTTGAACAGGCTAAGAGTAGAAAACTTACTTCTTGCCCTAATGGTAGCCGAGCATTCTGGTCTCTTGCCAAAGAGGCGCCTCCGTAGCCAGGTGGGAAGGAGCAGCAGAGCGTAGCACACGCTTCTTGATTAGACCGGGGTTCGAGCCCGTCACCACCAAATACGGAGGATGCGGAAAGGTCAGGAAATGACCACCGCATATCCCGGAGCAATATGGCCTTAGTTGCTAATGCTCCTAAAAACCAAACAACAACAACTCTTGCCAAAGTTATTGGTCGCAACTTTTGCCCATCTCTGCTCCCACCTCTGTCCAAACCAGATGGTTCTGTTGTCACTTCAGCCAAGGATAAAGCTGACCTGCTAGCATCCCATTTTCCTTCCAGCTCATGTATTAATGATCTTGGTAAAACACCTCCCACCATTCCCAACACGCTCCATTCAATGCTTCCTGTAGTCTTCCGTCAAAAGGATATCAGAAGGATTTTGATGAATCTTAATGCTAAGAAAGCTCCAGGTCGTGATGGTATTTCTCCACTTGTTCTCAAAACCTGTGCTCCCGAACTTACTCCTATTCTTTGCTGCCTTTTTTCACTTTCTTATTCCTAAGGTGTTTTTCCTTCTGCTTGGAAATTTGCTCATATCCAGCCAGTTCCTAAAAAGGATGACAAATCCCTCCCATCCAATTATCGTCCCATTGCAATTACTTCTACTCTTCCTAAAGTAATGGAGAAGTCAATTAACCGCCAACTCTTAAACTACCTAGAAACCTTCTGTCTGATCAATGATCGCCAGTATGGATTCCGTCAGTGTCGATCCACTGGTGATATTCTGGCTTATGTTACCCATTTATGGACTAATTCAATGGAAAAGTTCTATGAAACACAAGTAGTTGCGCTTGACATCTCAAAGGCTTTTGATCATGTTTGGCATAAAGGTCTTCTAAACAAGCTTCCATCTTATGGTTTGCCAACTGTTTTTAGTAATTGGTTATCCAGTTTTCTCTCTGATCACTCACTGAGGGGGATGGTAGATGGCTCTCTGTCTTCTAACCTCTCCACTAATGCCGGTGTCCCCCCAAGGTTCAGTTCTTTCCCTCACTCTTTTCCTCTTGTATATTAATGACCTTCTTCCATTGACTGAAAATCCTATCCATAGTTTTGCCGATGATAGCACATTGCATTCCACTTTCCATTTTGAGAAACCTTGTCCTGCTCAATCAGCTTCAACTTCTCGAAAATCTGCTACCAATTCCTTAAATGCTGATCTTCAGGTAATTCTCCAGTGGGGCAAAGACAACTTAGTTGATTTCAACCCTTCTAAAACTCAGTCTTGTCTTATATCTCGCAAAAAGGATTCTTCTGCTCCTATGCTTATCTTTAGGGACACTCCGATTTCTAGGCAAAATGATATATCTCTTTTGGGGATTACCCTGACTTCTAATCTCTCTTGGCACAAGCACATTACAAATATTGCTTCCTCTGCATCTAAAAAACTTGGTTTTCTCTTTCGCTCTCAGCATTACTTTTCTTCCAAACAGCTGCTCACTCTGTATAAATTGCAAATCTGTCCTGCCATGGAATATTGTTCCCACATCTGGGGTGGTGCCCCCAAAACCTCTCTCAGTCTTCTTGATTCCATTCAGAAGAGGGCAGTTAGGTTAATTAATGATTCATCTCTAACAGAGTCTCTCCACTCGCTTTCTCATAGACGTACTGTTTCTGCTGCATGCCTCTTTTACAGATACTTCCATGGGCACTGTTCTTCTGAATTGGCTTCTATAATTCCCACTCTCTCTTTCAAAACAGTCCGAACACGTGCCGCCACCAGCCAACATCCATTTACTGTCCAACTTCAAACTTGCAGAACCAACTTTTCATTTTCCTCATTTGTTCATTCAATTGCTGTTTTCTGGAACAACCTTCCTTCATACGTATTTCCTGAAAATTAGTCTACAGAAGTTCAAGTCCAATGTCAACAAATATCTTCTTTCGTCTTCTCAACCTCCAACCCAAGCACGGTACTAAGTACTATAGGTTCTAACGTGTTTGGGGTTCACATAAATTTTTTTTTACATTGGTCCTTCTTGGGGTGAAAGAAACGTAAATTAAACTCCCTAAACACTTGCCTAAATTTTTCAAATGAAATTTTTTTCAGGCCCTGTTCAGTGCACTGTTTATTAAACGTCCTGATCATTATTGAAATGTTGAGAGTAGCACAAGGTACTTTTTAGATGTAGTTTTGCACAGTAATGAGATTCTACCATAGCAAACTAACGAAAGTGCCACATTCGTGAATCTGCATGGTGAGAAGTGTTATTTTTTTCATAGATAAATGAAAATGCATATAACATTTTTTAAACCATAAAATACATACACGCATCTTTGACAGGGTGTAGTTGACCAAGAAACTACCTCAAGAATGCATTTAGGTAAAAAAGTGCCAAATTTGCACATTCATGATTTTGCCATGGTGTCAACGATATGATTGAAGATTTCATGGAGGGGGAAACACATTTCACCGTAATAACGTAAAAACCCACAGAATTCCAGCTATTGGTATTATCACAAATGCAGTAAGATCAAGTTTACTACCTGTTTATAATTAGATTGCACTAACAGAAAAGCCCAATAAACTGGGAATTGCAAACTGTTTCTTATTGTTTTATGGTAGTGACCTCTAAAAATGTGCTCATGCTATCATGCCTCATGAAATTTCTGTTCGAACAGAAAAATGCAAGTTCCCGAAAACATGAGTCAGCCCACAATATCCCATGTTATCTTGTGAATACAGTGAATGACAACAGTGTCCCCAACCAATACAACTACAGTAAATGGGAAATGTAGCTTTCAGACATTTGACATTTTTTTAAGCTTCGTAAACCTGTGTGTATTGCTGCACAGGTTACTACGTTCAGCTTGGTGCTGGGTTTTGCCACCTGGTGTTACTTGCAGATGAAATTGCGTATGACCCAATGCGAAAACCGCATTATACTCACATTGTTCCCTAATATGACTCCCACTGTGTGTGTGTGTGTGTGTGTGTGCGTGCACGCGCACTGGTGTCCAAAGAAAGTGCATCACCTAGGAATTTCACATTTCTAACCTTTTTCGCGATGGTATGTTACATTAATGACTAGCATCACAAATAGAAATATAAACAAAAGATATTTATTAATAGTTAAGGCAAAGCTAAGTAACGTTTGACAGGTTCTCTCAAAATATTCCAAAATGGCATTTGCAAACTTTATATAACAGTTTTGGTAAACACAACAATTATGGCTGAAATGTTATCAGAATCCCTCAGTTTGCTTCAGTTTATCATTTTAAATGGAAAACAAAATGAAAAGTTCACCAGGTGCAAACTAATATTTAGTGAACCACCTCTGGCCCTGATGACAGCAGCATACCGTCGAGGCATTGACAAGATCAATTTCTGAAGATAATGAACTGTTAGTTCATGGTTCCAAACACGAATTATGGCTTCCTGAAGTTCATGAAGGGTCTTTGGTTTCTTTCTGGTAACTGCAGATTCCACACAATGCCAATAGTTCTCTATAGAATTCAGGTCTGGGCTGTTTCCTGGCCAGCTGAGTTGTAATGGACCATTCTTCCAACCATTTTTTTCACCTGTAACAAATGTAAACACATTACTGTCAAACCTCTAATGCAGAAATGAAGCTAAAGTAACTACAGAAGTGCCTATTTACACTTTTCACTCAGTGACAAGGAGCAGAGTTGTCCTGAAAGATGCAGTTACTTGGCAGGTTGGCAGCATTTTGTCTTCTAATATAGCCAGGTATCCATTGGCATTTACAGAAGTTTTTATAAACTGCAGGTGACCTTCTCCGTGATACGAAATGCACCCCCGTATCATTTGTTTTGTAGGGAATTTCACCGTAGACACCATACAGTCTGGATGGTATTCTTTACCATGTCTGCGGCGAATCATTTGTCTCCCATCAGAGCCATGCATGTTGAATTTCTTCTCATCCGAGAAAATAACTGACTTCCACTGCTCGGGGGTTCATTTGACATGCTCCTTACAGCATATTAATTGGGCCTTTATCATTTTTTTGTGTGAGGGGCTTCTTAGGACGAGAGACTACAAGTCCATTTTTGAAGAGGCATCTTCTGACTGTTGCTGCACTTGTTACCACTCCTGTATGTTCTTCCCATTCTCTTTTCAGTTCAGACAAAGAAGCTTTATTGTTTTTAAGGCATAAGCACTTCAAAATGCAGCCATGTTTTGGTGTAGGTACTCATTTGTGTCTGGTTCCTTTTTCCTATCAGCAGAACCAGTATTCTTCAGTTGGGAAAAAAATCTACTCACTGTCGACTGATTACAAGACTGTATAAGCAATATGACGGGAAGAACATCTTTCCTCACATAAAGCAACAATAGCACTCTTTCTTCGTGGCATCAACTGTGTGTAACTCGCCATCCTGACACAGTCAAGGAATGACCGCAACACTTGCAGAGTGTGCTTACATACTTATATAGCTGAAAGTAACAGCTGATGCAATATTACGTCATTGCCTATGAGTGTCAAATCGTATCTGGTGCAATCTGTAAGAAATATTGCCATATACTGTACTTACGTTATTCGGATGACAATTACAATTTTAAGGGGTTATGCACTTTGTGTGTGTGTGTGCACACGCGCTTTTAAAGGAAGCAACAGTTTAAGATATTATTAATAATAATGATGGATTATGGACCTGGGACACTGCTATATGCACAAAGTACCCAATGACCATAATTGCTACATAAGTTAGTAGTTGTGAAGGGCAATGTGCTAATGTTACGGTACTAGTAACACTAATTATGGAGAACAAAGGGCGAACGGAACAGAAATTGTTATTACGGTGAACAAAGAGCTAAGATAAAGGAGAAGTAATAAGAATTAATAAGAATAACTTAGTGCTGTTCGTCCTGTGACCTCAGCGCCTTTTTCCAGGGTCAGCCGCCGAAATCAAAGGAAGAAACGGCAATTAGTGGGTATAGCCTCTGTTTCTGACATGAAATACACGCTGCACATGGTATACATGAAAAGTAGGTAAAGTTAGTATAAGTAGGTAAAATCAGTTAAAATAATTTTTTAAATTTTAATCTTGAGGCATGCATATATTTCATGGCTGACCTGACAGAGGCCGGAAGTAAAGATAAAAAGCAAGAAATGGGATAACTTACTGGGGTCGTAGCGATCTGTACTGCTGTGGAGAAATAAAATGTTTAGACTGAATGTGGGCTATGGTATGTGGTATAAGCTGGTGACCCCTGGTGTAAGAAATCGGGAAAATTTTTAAATTAAATTAATTAGGTTGGGCTAGTTACCCCGTGTGTTGCAAGTTGGAGATGTATTAAAATAAATTAAATTAGCGAAGTAGTAAATTAACATTAATTGAACCAATCTTGTTAATGGTAGGGTTACCATTTTTGGGTTAAATGATTGAAGGAATGTGTCTCAGGATAGAAAGGAATAATAGACTAGCAAGGTAGCGGTAAATTGTTGCTGAACTTTGTATAGGTGAAGAAAGTGTTTTAAAGCAGAAAAGGAGCATCTTGGGTATTGCGTTCGGTAAACTAATGGCTCAGGAGAAATAAAAATATAGGGGGTAGGAAAGCATAAAGAGTACTGAAGAAGACAAAAAGATGGTTCTAGGGCAGTTTAGGGTTGCTATACCCGTTCCTATAGTAGGACCCTGAACATAGTTCTGTAAGCGTCCTTCAGGTGTTTTTGTATGGTATATGAAAGTAAAAAGTAGATAAATAAAATAATAATATATAAATGGTAAAAGAATACTCCTATAGATAGCCAATCGGAGAGTACAAGTTTTCTAAGCTTGTAAGACCCCAAAGAGGCTGGGAGTATTGACTATACATATGTGCAAGCCTAGCAGTTATGGAATATCAGTTAGCTGTGATATTATTGATATCAATAGTACAGTTGATCAATTTTTTATATTTGATTATACCGAGAGCTTTTTTGATGTGGTAATATAAGTAGACTGATGGAAACTGGTTGTTTAGGAGCTTGCTGTACAGGTTTCTGATGTTGCTCACTATCAGTTGTTTGTTATTGCATATTGTGGCTATTCTGATGATTTGTGATAAGATGATGTTGGCATGTACTTTTTTGGAAATATTTGAATGCCAGTGCGTGAAGCTGAATATATTAAAAGTTAAAGGTGTCGTGCTTATTATATATATATTGGCTTTGGGGTAGGGGTTGTTGAGGTCTATATCTAAATCCAAGTAGTTAGCAGCCTTGTTATTATCATTTGGTTTTTTTTTATAGTGTGAGCTCAGTTGGGTATATATTGGCAAGGTTTTGTGTGAAGTTGGGCCATTTTTAAAACAAATAAATCATCAATATATCTGAGTATGCAGATATCCGGAAGTAGTGATGTTTTGTACCAGTATAAGTATAGATTGGCAATGATACAGCTCACTGGGCTGCCCATAGGGTTGCCTATGGTTTGTTGGTAAACTGTTTTTTTTGTTGAAAATGTAGTTGTTGGAGATGCACAAATTGAACAGATTATTCCAATATATAGGTTTGCAGTCTATTCTATGTCTTTATTATACAGCTTGTTTAGGACAAGCTTCAAATTGGTTTGATCATTGCTTGTAAATAGGCTAGTGAAATCAAAAGTTTGCATCGGGGATATATTGTTACTATGTAAGGCATTTATAATAGGGATATTGTTGTTGATTTTCTTGCTGTCAGGCAAGATATTAATGATAGGTTTCAGTAGTTGCTCTAAGGTTTTTCCAGGTTTGTATGCATAACTGTTTTTATATGAAGTAATGAATCTGAAGCCTACGGGATTCTTATGGAACTTTGGTATGTAGTATATGTAAGGAAAACTATAATTATTAATTAATACTAAGTTTTAGTTTTTTGTTGATATCTATTAGGTTTTTTGTTATGATATTGCTATTGTTTCTGCTTGGCTTGTATGTGTCATTAGAATTGAGTTCAGTATTTAATGTATGAAAGTAAAAAGCTTTACATATGAAAGCATAGTTAGTAGCGGCTTTGTCAACGGGGGTAATAATAAATTGGGCATGTAGCTCTGATAATTATTTATTAATTATGGATATATTGCAGTTGATAGCGGTTAGTGGGGATCCGTGAGGAATAATTATTTGTAATTATTTATTAGATTTGATGACACGGTGTTTATCATGAAGCAGTAGTTAAGTAGGTCATTATGTAACTGTTGTTTGAATGTGGTTAGGCTGGTTTTTTTTAAACAACCTGAATTTGTATCCATAAGAAAAAAAGTTTTCTTAGTTCCTGGTAAGGTATAATCTCCAGGTTACAGGTTATAATATGCCCATGGTGGGGATTAACATACGGCTGTAGTTCTGCCTTGTGGCAAATGCATGTGTCAGTGTCTAATTTTACTTTGTCCATATTGGTAGCAAGGGATTTGTAATTGCAGGCAAGAAGGCCGAATGGTTTATCATATCTGTATCTAGCTTTTATTCTGATGTTTTGGCAACTGGCTGGAAGTAGATCGGAGTGAGAGTTCATACAGTGGTTTATGTTGATGCAATCCATAGTGGTGTTCTGAAATTTAATATAATGGAATACTCTTTATTAATATTATTATTTATAGGTTTTAGTTTAAATTTGCAAATTTCAAATAGCAGGTGGAATAGGTATCTAGTTTTGAATTCAAAACGGTTAACGAATTTAAATAGTGCTTTTAGAATGCTGTGTTTCATGCTGAAGAGTAAGTTATGTATATTTTGCACTTCTATGTCATTGTTGTCCCAATTGGTTACAATCTGGGTAAAGCTACCTAGTTTGTGATTGTTTGAATTATTATTTCTTGGTTTGCATTTTTTATGGCATCTTGGTTTGCTTACACATTTGACCATTTGAAATTTCTCATAAATACAGAGGTTTTCTATAGTAATGATACTATGGCTAAATTTGTTGTTTAGGCCATAAAGGTACAGTGTTCTAATTTTCAGCATAAACATTTCTTCCTGTCTGTTTCTTAAAGCAGGGTCAGGTATATGGGCTAAGATGGAGATATAGATATTAGAGAAGCAATGCTTCTGGAAATGTTTGTATTCTATTTCATTTTCCTGTTTGCCATAATTTTTTCCATTATTGTAGTTGCTAATGTCTGACCTGTGAAGGTTAAGTCTTAAATGCAGTTTGTTGCTGGTTTGGCCAACGTACTTTACATTGCAAGTACAGCAAGTGATGAGGTATACTACATTGCTATACTTGCAGAAAATGGGTTCATTGCTATTGTTGGTAATATGATAGAGGTGCATATATGGGCAGGTAAGGCATTGCCTATTGCTACATTTGTTGAATTTGAGGTTTTATCCTTGTTATCTTTACTTCCAGCCTCTGTCAGGTCAGCCATGAAATATACGCATGCCTCATGATTAAAATTTAAAAAATTATTTTAACTGACTTTACCTACCCTATACTAACTTTACCTACTTTTCACTTATACCACGTGCAGTGTGTATTTCATGTCAGAAACAGAGGCTATACCCACTTATGGTTTCCTCCTTTGATTTCGGGGGCTGACCCTCGAAAAAGGCGCTGAGGTCACAGGACGAACAGCACTAAGTTATTCTTATTAATACTTATTATTGCTTATTACTTCTCCTTTATCTTAGCTCCATTATTTGTTCACCATGATAGCAATTTCTGTTCCATTCGCCCTTTGTTCTCCATAATTAGCGTTATTAGTACCGTAACGTTAGCACATTGTCTTGCACGACTACTAACTTATATACATGAGTGAGCAGTCAGTGACAGGCACATCAAAGTTTGACTATCAATGAACCATCTAGAATTGTTTTGACGTTTTAGAAAGACTGCTTAGGAACAACATATTATTATTATTTTTTTTTGTTTCTTTGAATTATATATATATATATATATATATATATATATACAGGGTGATTCACTACCAGTGCAACAAACTTGCAGGAGGTGTAGGGGACACAAAAATGAATCGGAATCACATAGCATTGCAGGTTCCGAAATGCCTTCGTCATGCGGTAGAGGATGTTGAATGGGAGGTCGCGTGAACAGCGATCCCGCTGGAAGTCAGCATTTGCGAACCGTTTCTGTTCAAGAAACCAAGTAGCAAAAGTCCTCCGGAGTGGATAATCCACAGGCTCCAATGATTGGACGCATTGCAGATGGTATGAACTCATTTGGTTTGCTGACAGTATCCTCCATACAGTGGATTGGGAAATACCCGATCGTTGGCCTATTGCTCGAGTACTCGTACTTGGATTGCCTTCTGCAAGACGTAAGACATTCTCCTCATTGTCTGGCGTCCTCGTTGTTCGCTCTCGATTCATGGTACCTCTCATGAAACAACCAGTCTTGCGTAACCTTCTGTGCACACGTGCGAAAATCGTATGATGATCAGCACGCCTGTGCGGGAAACGTTCCTGGTACAAGCACAGAGCGCCATGCCCGTTACCGTCTGCAGCTCCATACGCACGGTGCATGTCAACCAGTTCAACATTTGAATACTCATCCATCCTACTGCCTCGGGAACCGGTTCACAAATGCTGACTTCCAGTGGGATCGCTGTTCACGCGCCCTCCCGTTCAATGTCCTGTACCACATGATGAAGGCATTTCGGACCCTGCAATGCTATGCGATTCCGATTCGTCTTTGTGCCCCCTACACCTCCTGCAAGTTTGTCGCACTGGTAGTGAATCACCCTGTATAATTATTATAGCTGTCTATCTATATTTCTTAGCTATTCATTTGGCTTATTAATCAATCATTTTGATGGGATTAATCTGATCTTGCACTCTTTTCTTGCAATTCCATTCAAACATTTTCACTTTTACCTTTTACACACACACACACACACACACACACACACACACACACACACACACACACACACACACACACACACACACACACACACACACACACACACAGGGCGTCTCAAAAATATTGGTACAAACGTTTAGGGGGGGTAGGTAACATCGAAAGGAATGTGAATCGCATAGGAACCCATAACCGGAAACGTCACGGGAAAGTAGTAGCAGAGGCACAAGAAGCAGAAATGACACAAGATGGTAATTAGTGGCAAACATTTATTTGACATAATATTAACAATGGAGTACAAGATGGATGCATTTCATGATGTTACAACAGATGCTTGAAGGTTCCACCATGAGACGCAATGTATGCGTGACACCGACGCAGCATGGATTGGCGGACGCGGTCGAACACACCTGGAGTACCTTTTACAGTAGCAGCAGCGCAGACAAGTCTCTCCATGAGATCCATTTCCATCTCCACAGGTGATTCATACACGGTAGATTTGAGGGTCCCCACAGAAAAAAATCAAGGCTCAATAAATCAGGTGAGCATGGGGGCCGGGAAACATGTCCACCACGGCCAATCCATCGACACCCAAACCGCATGTTCAAATGTAGCAAGTTTCAATTCTATCTTTGAGGAGGTGTTCAAAGAGTTTACTTAGCTTAGAGAGAAGGGCTATCGGTTGGTACGACTCCGGAAGGTCCTGTTGCTTGTTTGGACTTTTCAGGATTAAGCGCAATTTGGCTGTCCTCCAAGCTTGTGGAATGCATCCCTCAATAAGGCAGTGATTAAGGAGGGTGAGTATTACCTCTGGAATTGTCTCGATGGCCTTCTTGACGATTTCAGGCTCCAGTAGGTCGATACCTGGTGATTTCTTGTTGCGCAGTTTTGCTGCAGCAGTGTGAAGTTCGGTAATGGTCAGCAGTTCTTCCTTATTGGTGGTAGTATAGGTATCATTGTCTTGACATAGTTGTTGCTGTTCTGGTGTAGTGGGAATAATATGTCCAGGAAACATGCTGTCCAAGATGTCGTTGATATTATCCTGTCAGGTCTTGGTATAAGTGCCTAGCAGCGTCTTTGTTGCGGGGATAACTTCTCCCCTGGGGAATTTGTTTGTTGTTATTCTGTAGACAACCCCCCAGGAGTGCTAGTTTCTGGTTGTAGAAACTAGTTGCTCCCATGAGCGCTGTTTCCTGAGTCGGATTAGAGCAGTGTACTCATTTCTTGCGGCGTGATAGTGGTCGCGGAGTTGGTCTATTTCTGCTGCTGGCCAGGAAAGTCGTGCTCTCTGGAATAGTCTTCTCCTTCTGTTCACCTCACGTCTGAGCTGTTGTAGTTCCGGGGACCACCAGGGGACAGCCCCTGGAGTTGGGTTTTTCCTTTTAATTGAGCAGTTTGCAGCGGCAGTGATGAGATCCGCCATGGCGGTTTGGTGCTGGTCTGGGCTCAGCCCCTCTATTTGGAGGGTTTGTGCTGCTTCTCTTAAGGTAGTCTGGAAGAGTGGCCAGTCTGCCTTCCGTATGGCATATCTATGTTGGATTTGTTGGGTTGATTGTTGCCTGTCTATTGTGTGTTGAAGTGTGAAGGTTATGACCCTGTGATCCGATGTGTAAGTGCAGGACTTTAAATACCTTGGGTCGCTGGTCCAGGAGAAGAAAGTTGCATCCACCATGGAGATCCACAGCAGAATTGGACAGGCGGCCACTGCATTCGCCTCGCTCAAATGGTGTCTGTGGAAGAGGACCAACATTTCCTCAAAGACTAAAATCCCACTCTTCCGGACTTTGATCCTGCCCATTCTTTACGGATCGGAAACATGGATTTGTCTCAAGCTAGATTTAAACAAACTTGAGGTATTCCAAATGTGATGCCTGCGGCAGATCCTGGGCATCTCACTTCGCGACCGCATCACTAATGATACCATCTGTGCCAAATACCAACAGCAACCAACCATCGCCGACCAAATCCAGAAGCGAAGGCTTAGATGGTTTGACCACGTATGTAGAATGGGCAAGAATAGAATACCATCCACACTCCTTTGGAGACGACCCACCCGATGGAGCATTCAATGGACCGTGCCTAGGAAAACGTGGGCCAAGCAAGTGTAAAATGACCTGAAGAGCCAACGTCTCGACCTTAATCAGGGCAGGACTGATGCCATGGATTGTAAAGCATGGAAGAACATCACAGAGCAAGTCCGAAACCCTGCGGCACCTACAGCAGCGTACTGGTTGCGTGGCCAACCGCCTCCTCCAGCCGCCAGCTAAGGACCAAAAAAGAAGCAGCATAGCAAACCAGTAGAGTGAAAATGAACTAAACCAAATAAAATAATAACAGAAAAATATGGGGGGGGGGGATAAAGGAGGAGAGGGTCGTGTTAAAGTAACGTTAAAATAAATTTGGTGGTGCCCCCTAGTAGGCACCCGTTTCCGAATTATATGAAAACTCACTAAGGTGAAAACGTGGACTAACTACATTACATGACCAAATAATTAATAAAATAAAATAAAATACTGACCATTATGCCCCATCTTGACAGAGGACCACGAGGCGAGTAATAGTCAGTGAATCACTGCATTTTGAATAGCCTAATTTGTTTCTATATATTTTCAGTTCAGCTATTGTTTTGTCAGTGGTGTGGTTTGGCCATGCGAGTACTAGGCTTTTTTTTTTTTTATTTTTCACTGCGGAAGGACCACCGCTATGCAAATCTATTGCATTGGTGGTTTGATCTTAATATCATTCCGTCGTATGGATTTGTTTAGCGTTCAAAATGCAGTGATTCCCTAACTATTATTGGCGTCGTGGTCCTCTGTCGAGATGGGTCATAATGGTCATGTAAGGTTGTTAGTCCACGTTTCCACCTTAGTGAGATTTCACATAATTCGGAAATGGGTGCCTACTAGGGGGCTCCGCCAAATTTCTTTTAATTGGTTTTTTCTAAATTAGTTTTAATTTTCTAAATTATTTTAGGAACATTGCTTCAACACTACCCTCTCCTTTATTCCCCCCCCCATATTTTTCTGTTATTGTTATTTTATTTGGTTTAGTTCATTTTCACTCTACTGGTTTGCTATGCTACTGGCAATTATTCTATTTTAATTTAGCTTATTATAAGCAACATGTAGTGGAATGTGTTTTCTGCTGCCACTGATGTTAGCTTTTCTACTATTTTTTCTTATTAATTTTTAATATATATTTTTATTCATTTTTATCTCTATTTAATTTTTGGATTATATATACAGTAAACCCCCGCTATTTGCGGTCGCTGATTTAATATAAAATGAACCCTAAAAAAATTTTAACGTGCCGTGAACATTTTCGCCATAAAAAACCATGGGCATGGCTAAAATTATCTTTCCCAGTCAAAACAGCGCTCAGTTGAAAGGGGTGACAAAATCGTGAGCGTGGATGTTTCTCGCTAATCCTTGTTCAGCATGTGTCATGCGCTTGTCATGGAAGGTTTCGTCGTTTGCTTTTAAATATGCTTATAAATTTATAAATTGATATGCTTACAAAAGTGATAAATCTACTGTTTTGCAGTGTAAAACAGACTTTTTTGAGTGTGTTAACGGAAGAAAGTGACTTTATTTGGACAAGTTCTTTCTAACCCGTACAAAAATATGGCTACGAATAACAAGGGAAATGTGAAAAGATCAAAAGAGGTGATGACATTAGCGAATAAAATTGAGCTATTAGACAAAATTTCTAATGGTGAAAGTGTCTCCTCAGTGGCAAAACATTATAAAATCAATGAGTCAATGGTACGATCAATCAAAAAATCGGAAGAAAAAATCCGCCGTGAAAACGCGCTAATTGCTTCAAAAATTTGCTGTGTAACTCGTGATGTTAAATTAGAAAAAATGGAAAAGGCTTTAAATCTGTGGATAGAAGACCAAACTCAAAATAAAATTCCGTTAAGTTCACTCATCATTCGTGAAAAGACAAAACTCCTTTATCAACACTTTAGCAAAACTGGTGATAGCCAGTTTTGCTAAAGTGTTGGAAGGAGCAGCAGGTGGGAAGGAGCAGCAGTGCGCAGCACACGCTTCTTGATTAGACCGGGGTTCGAGCCCGTCACCACCAAATCGGAGGATGCGGAAAGGTCAAGGAATGACCACCGCATATCCCGGAGCAATGTGGCCTTAGTTGCTAATGCTCCTAAAAACCAACAAAACAAACAAACAAACAACTGGTGATAGCACTGGCGGGATAAGTTTTTTAGCTAGCAAAGGCGCTGGTTTGAAAGATTTGTTTGAAATTTCTAATAAATATTACATTTAATATTAAATTGTTTCTTATTTTCATTTCAATGCCATATGCTTGCATTTCACTATGTACTGTCTATGTACATAGTCATATTATGAAGGTACATATACAAAATATATACCTAGACAAAATTTTAGACTAGTTTTTCATATATATTTCATACTTTGGAACGGAACCCCTTTATTACTATGGGAGCCATAACTCAGTATTCGCGTTTTCGGTATTCGCGGCATTTCTCAGGAACGTAACCCCCGCGAATAGCGGGGGTTTACTGTATATATATTTAAACTTAATAAAAGGTAAAATCCCATCAAATTATTGATTAATAAGCCAGATGAATAGCTAAGAAATATAGATAGCTATAATAATTATATATATTTAATTCAAAGAACAAAAAAAAAAATTATAATAAAATATGTTGTTCCTAAGCAGTCTTTCCAAAATCTCAAAACAATTCTAGATGGTTCATTGATAGTCAAACTTTGATGTGCCTCTCACTGGCTGCTCCTTCCTAATCTTGACACTCAATTACATGTTATTTGACATGTGCTTGCCGACCGGGCTAGCCAGGTGGGTAAAGTGCCTGCCTGGCAACCCAAAGGTCGTGGGTTCGAATCCCACCTTGGGCTTGGATCAAAGTACTGCAAAAAGCTTGGGAGGTGCATTATGGCCACAGAAGCCGATGCGCCAACAACTACCAAAAAAAAAAAAAAAATCATGTACAGTACTTTGCATGTTTTTTAAACTAAAGCTTAGAATGCATTGTTGAGAAACTTTCCTATAGTTCTACTGCAGCAGCAGCAGTAGCCACAAGAAAGACTTATGTAAGTGATATGCTGTTATTATCAAGCTTGCAATTGAGATTTGTGCATACAACAAAGTTGATAAAGTAGTTTCCACCGGCACATTCTAAGCTTAAGTTTAACAAAAAATAAAATAATAAATAAATAAAACAAATATCTCATTTATAAAATTTATATAGCATACATTTTTATCAACTATAGCTGTACTTATGTTGTGGAATTCTATTGAATTGGTAAACTAGATTTGTAAAGCTTAACTGTATTTTCTTGTTATTTTGTTCATCCATTCTTTCAAGTTTTTTTATCTTTTCTTTTCTTTTCTTATTATTAGGACCAAGAATTGAGCAATAAAGGTGTTAAACAAGGTGAAGCCATTCAAATCAAACCACAAGAGATTAAATTGAAAATGAAGCCCAGTATGTATTGAAAAAGTTATTAATTTAAAATTATATAAAGCACAATAATCTAGGCATCCATTAAATATAAATTCTTACAAAAAAAAAAAAAAAAAAAAAAAAGACAAGGTAATCTCATGACCATCTATCTACCACTTATATGACTGGCTTTCTTAAATCATGTATCTGAGAATTGCTAGACCAATTTGTTATGAAGGCCGTTATGATTTGGTGTCATTTTTGTTGGTAGGATGCAAGTTCTGTTTTATTTAAATTTTGATTGTTTGGTTGTTTATAAATAAAGAACTCCCCCCCCCTTATATATAAATTAATGTTTTTCTTAAGGGGGGGAGCATGCACGTAAACTTATTTTTACATTCACACTATTATAAAAGATACCTGTATAAATTATACAGGTATCTCGTATACCTGTATAAATGCAACAAAGATTGTAATAGTATGTCTTATTTTTAAAAAAATTTTATTTAGGATACTAATTTTAAAAGTAAGTATTATCAGCATTAATATCTCTTGTTTTTATAGGATGTTTGGAAAGTCCTCTACCCCACCAGTGAAATATGATAAATGTAAATGAAGGAAAAAGTCTAACAACAGTTACTCATCCTAGGTGTCTGTGTATGTACTATCATTTTTGTGACACACACACCCATGTGTGACATAAGAATTGATGAGCATTTCCAGCATAATTCCATCTAATGCATCTCAAATAAGCTTTAGTTCCTCAGTTTTGTAATAATACCTTTTGGGCCATTTCCTGTTTAATGTATTGCTTCAGGGTGCATAGTGAAGGGGATAGCAGGTAAAATTTGCAGTACATGGCCAATCCACTTGTCTTGGAACACTGAGAAATTCCTTCCTTCATCTGCACATGTAGCCTTAAGTGTTCCAGCATAAACATCTGGCCTCACCAGTATGTAGCCATTCATTAGCCCATGTGCTTATCATTCTCTTTTCTTCCAAGGTATAAATGGACCAATTAGCCATTAGACAATAGCTGCTGTAGAAAGCTGCATATGTAATATTTAGATAAAGCAATTATAAATAACATTTCTTGTATATAAATAATGTTATCTATATACAAAAAAAAAATGTATATAAATTTTATCTATCATAAACTAATTTTTTGAGGGCTAACAGGACTTTGCAGACACTATGTAGAAGACTGCATCCTGAGTCTGCAACTGGAGTTGAAGCACTAATGATGATAATGTCACCCACTAGCAGGCATATTGTAGTATTTAGGCCTGATATAACTGAGTGGTCATGAGAAAGAGTGCAGTAGCATACTCTCTTAAGTGGACCGTGGTTCAAGCCAGTGACTGCTAAATATGATTAATTATTCTATTCATGATTTATTATTTTAACCACCAACAATAAAATTAAAAAATAAACTTATTAAAATATGTATTAGAGTACTTAGGATTGAATTTTATTAGCATTGAAGATGCCAATCGTCAAAGGACTATAAAGTAGTGAAGGTGCATGTGCCTGTTGGACCCTTTTCCTTGTGAAAAGTTTTTTTTCTATTTTAATTCATTTATGGCCTGAATGACCTAATTGTGGGTTTGAATCGAAATAAAAACAAGGTTATATTATCCCTTTCCATAGAACATACCACTAGTCAGAGTTGCCCTTGCACTAACTTAAATATCAGTCCCCATAGCGTATACAGTAGATTCTCAGTAAATAGAATTTCTCGATATCTTGAACTCTGACAACCTCCTCATCAAGATTTCCATAGATATAATGCTTCAAAATCCTTGTTAATTTGAACTGCATTTATGCATTGGATTTATTGCATTTATAATGAACTATATTGGGATAGTGTTATGTGGGATCAAAGTTACAGGGCTATAATATCTACAAGACAACATCACATTATTTTGGTGCAGTGAGCACAGCTGGTGCAATTTCTGTTTAGTCTATGTTGAAAGTCTGTGTGTAGAAGACTCTGAAGTGAGTGTGCAAGGATTGTATGGTAAAATTTTCTCAGCATGATGTACCTGTTAATAGGACAGATTGTTTTTACAGGAATGGGATACCCTTAAATAGAAGGGGTGCAAAAATATTTGCTAGTACTATTGAGGAATTTGGGGAGTACAATGTGTATAGGAAAGAAGGAGGGGTTATTCTGTTAGTTAAGAAACACAAAATCTAAGGAAGTGCATCCAATTGATGTTGGTGAACAATGCATTGTTGAGTCTGTTTGGTGTGACATAAGCACTGGGAAAGGAAAAATGAGAGTAGGTGTGTGTTATAGTCCTAATGAATCTGATGAGTATAATGAGCAATTCTGCTGAGAAATAGTGGGCCAGTAAATCAGAATGTCGTATAATGGGGGATTTTAACTTTCCAGATATTGACTGGAACTTGTGGATTGGTCACTCGCACACTAGCAAGACTTTGGTGGATTTGTTGAATTACTGTTTTCTACAGCAACAGTAAATATATTCGAGAGGCAACCAGAGGGAGTAATACTCTTGATCTGATTATCAGCAGTGATTATTCATGCATTAAGAATTTGCAGGTAAAGGAACCACTGGGTAACGGTGATCACAATGCACTGATGTGGGAATTACTTAAAGATGTAACTACCATTGAGGCTAAAGGGAAGGGCTTTGCTTTTGTAAAGGTGACTACAGGGGTCTCAGACAGTTTTTAAATTCTATACAGTGGGATCAACTGATGATGTTACCAATGTTGCATTCAAAATGGGAAGCCTTCAGGGACTTAATTTTGGAGGCTACCAGGCTTTTCATTCCAACTAAGAAATACTGTTCAAGGTTTAGGCCTAAATGGATGTCAGATGAACTGAGGCTCATGGCAGAGAAAAAAATGTATGGAATGCATATAAAGAATCAGGTGACACAGAAGCCTATGGCAGATATAAACTAGTTATTTTATTTTATTTTTTTTTTTTGTTAGTTATTGGCGCATCAGCTTCTGTGGCTATAAGGCACCTCCCAAGGTTTTTTTTGCAGTACTCTGATCCATGCCCGAGGCGGGATTCGAACCCGCGACCTTTGGGTTGCCAGGCAGGCACTTTTCCCACCCGGCTAGCCCGGTCGGTGATATAAACTAGTCTGTAATCAAGTCACAAAGGAGGTTAGGCAGGCGAAGGCAGATTACAAGAAATCCTTTGCAAAGAAAAACAGCAAAGAGTTCTTTACTTATGTAAACTCTAGAAAGAAATGGATGAATCAGATTGGACCACTTAACATAGATGGGTTGACTATTGATGATCATGCTCAGTTAGCTGATAAACTGAATGAGTATTTTGCATCTACATTCACACAAGAGGAGTTATTCAATGAGGGGAGTGCCAGAAGTTTATCAAACTCTAACAGGGAACTAAGTGATTTTGTAATAACTGAGAGCAAAGTGGAGGAGAAATTGTTGAAGTTAAACATAAAAAAGGCACCTGGGGCAGATCGAATCTATCCAGTTATAATGAAAGAGGCAGCAAGGTAAGTAAGCAAACCCTTAGCCATAATTATGAGAGCATCCTTAGAGGCAGGGGAGGTCCCCATGAACTGGAGGTGTGCAAATGTAACACCTATTCACAAAGGGGGGTTCAAAAGGCGACTCATCTAACTATAGACCTGTTAGTTTAACTTGTGTTCTGGGGGAAATAATGAAATTGCTGGTTAAAGAAGCATTGCAGGATCATCTAGAAAAGACTGCAGTAATAGTTAAGGTACAGCATGGGTTTGTTAAAGGGAGGTCTTGTTTGACCAATTTGATTGGATGCTATGATATGGAGGCGCCTCCGTAGCCAGGTGGGAAGGAGCAGCAGTGCGTAGCACACGCTTCTTGATTAGACCGGGGTTCGAGCCCGTCACCACCAAATACGGAGGATGCGAAAAGGTCAGGGAATGACCACCGCATATCCCGGAGCAATATGGCCTTAGTTGCTAATGCTCCTAAAAACCAAATAACAAACAAACAACAAACAAACTATGATATGGTCACAAAGGAACTGAATGCCAAAAATAATTTTGATATCATATACTTGGATTTCAGGAAAGATTTTGATACTGTTGCACATGGACAACTGCTGTACAAATTGGAGAGGTATGGCATTAAGGGTGAGTTGCTACAATGGATAAAATGGTGGTTGAGTGGGAGACGACAGAGAGTGGTAATCAATGGACACTGCTCTTCGTAGACAAATGTTATTAGTGGAGTTCCCCAGGGTTCGGTGTTGGACCCATTGTTGTGTTGTATATTTATCAATGATATTGATGAAGGCATATCAGGTTTAATATCCAAGTTTGCAGATGATACAAAGGTTGGCAGAGTTGTTAAAGACAGTACAGTATGCTACTCCAACTGGATCTAGATAAGTTGGGCAAATGGGCTGAGAAGTGGCAACTGAAGTTTAACATTGACAAATGTACTGCCTATGGGTAGCAATAACCGAAGAGAAACGTACCCCAAAAATTGACTGCAAAATTACCCCCAGGTCTTTTTAACGAAGTTAAAAAGACCTGGGGATAATTGTGCAGTCAAATATGAAGTTCACTGAGCAGTGTAGATGGGCTGCCAGGGCAGGTCATGGAGTTTTGTCAATGATATACAGCAATTTTGCTAGCAGAGAGAGGGGAGGTGATTGTCCCATTATACAAGGCAATGGTCAGGCCACACCTAGAGTACTGTGTACAGGTCTGGAAGTCTCATTTTAGGAAGGTTGTAGAGTTGCTATAATGAGTACAAAGCAGGGCAACAAGATTGGTGAAGGGGAACAAAGGAGTGCTCTTACCAAGAAAGGCTTAAGTTCTGCAAATTGCAGTGCCTGGAGAGTAGGCACCTGCAAGGTGATCTGGTTGAGGTGTATAAGGCCTTGAATGGTTTGAGCAAGCTGAATGCTGATGGGATTCTTCCTCTTGCTCAGATTAAGAACCTTAGGGAGGCACAGATTGAAATTGAGGAATGACAGTTGTAGAATAGATGTGCAGAAATTTGCCTTTAGCCACCGGGTAGTTGAAACAAAAGATGGAACAGACTTCCATCTTTTGTTTTGGAAGTTGGTAGCCTAAATAAATTTAAAGATGATCTGGACATGCATTTGGAACAAATGGAGGGGTGAAATGAAATGTTGATGCTGCATAAGCTTGCTTTCTTGCGTCATATGCCTCTAGTAATGCTAATTCTAACAGTTTAAATATTGCATTTTGGAAGTTGATTACCATAGTAAACCAAACCAGAAGGATGAATATGGGTTGATCATAGGCATTTCTGTTAAGGTCATTGAGAGTCTAAAACAAGAGAAAGTTGCTGTTTTGTTCAGTGAGGAAGTACATTATTGCTGTGTCTGACTACATTGTAAACAACTTTCCATTATAAAATGATATCAGTGATGCCAAGGTAGCACTGATTTCATCAATTGGCAGTGCATCATTTTCAAATTTGAAATATTTTGTTGACAATTTTCATCTACTTTTTGGTGTTGTTTAAGATATTTGGCTTTATAACAATTCCTTATATCGATTGAGAGAATATTCAGCCAGCAGAGAAAAATAACTGATTTAGATCTCTTTCTTTTGAATTTTTGCAAATGCTCTTGACAGCTAAGACTAGAGAGCAAAACCATTGTTCACTGAACATTTTTGAAGAGGGGTAAAGTCTGCAACAGTATATTTCTTGATGCAGTCGAAGTCAATTGATGTCTAACAGAAAATCCAAATAGAAACCCAAAGACAGAAATGGTCTAAGTTAGCCAAGCTGTTTGAAAGTATACTATACTGGTAAACAGTCCTATATTTGTATTTTTATATAAAATGTGATGTCAGAGAATTTTAAATTTTTAGTGAACTGTGGATTTAAAACAAACCCTTTTCCGAAACCAATCCATTGCCTGTTTTAACCCTAAAATCTCCTGTTTACAATTACCTAATCCCTAGATTTTTGAATATCAAAAGTTGGCAGCTCTGAACATTTAATTTCTTTCTGGGTAGCATAAGTAGAACAGAGAAATTGCAAATATAAATTCTTGGGTTACAGTGGGTCCTTCCCAAAATGGTTGCTAAAATTATATTGCATCATGACTATTAAAAAAAAAAAAAAAAAAAAAAAAAAGTAATTTCTTGATAATTGTACATCCCACAGTTTTAGCTACTCCAACATTAACTTCTGGTTCAGTTAAATTCCCACCACTAAGTACAAAGCATCAGTCCTTGAAATGGAGTTCTATAAAAATTACCAAAAAAGGTCACATTACAGAAGTCAATACAAGATGCTCAAAACTATGGTCGCATGGCATCAGCAGAGCCGGCCCGAACAAAAGCGAGGCCCTGTGAAAAGTTGACTTGCGGGGCCTTGATACAAATTTCGTACAACAAAATAATTTATTGCATTTTGATATTTATTACATTGCACAAATTGGTTTAGTAAGGATTACATGAAAATGATAAATAATTAAATTATTTTAATAAAATTAACATTTCAATCACAAAAAAATCTTTAATAAATCAAATAAGAAAAATAATTGCTTCATATACTTATAAAATACAATTTGGTATGCGACTTAATCGAATAAGGTCACAATATGTGATTTTTCTTTCATTTTCTTACATGTTTTATAGCAAATTCGTTGATAATATCATCATAATTTAGTTTTTTAGCTATTTCTGATTCGATAGATAAAATGGCTAAGGAGGTAAACCGTTCTTGACTAATGCTAGATCTCAAGTAATTTTTTATTATTTTCGATCTTGAGAAAGATCTTTCTGCAGATGCGACGGTAATTGGTAAGGTTAATATAATTTTCAGAACAGTAACAAAATTTGGATACAATTCAAATAAATTATTTGTCAGTAAATATTGTAATATTTGTAATATTGTGATCCTGGAAGGCAAAACTCAACGACAAATTTTGATTTCATTAAATAAATCAATGCAATCAATATCGTCTTGCAAGGTCGCATTTAAGTCTTTGCAACATTTAATAAGAAGATCGTTTTCAGTCAGTTTTTGAATATTATCCGAATTATATAAAAAATCATATGATGTCTCATGTTCGTGATAAATTTCGAATGTTTTCTTAAAAGAAATAATCGCACTATCGATTATGACTAGAAAATATTGAATTCTGAAATATTCTTCGCCTGATGGAAGAGGCTGATCGGTTCCTTCATAACAAAATTGCCTTGTTTTTCGTCCAGTTCTTTGATTCTTAAATTCAGATGTCACTTGTAATTCTTCAGCTATTTCCTTTGCAGTTATTAAAGAAGATTTGAATCCCGATTCACGATACTGTTCAAAAAAATTTAAAAGGCCTTTTAAATGTGAATTTGTAGTACCGATATCTATATTTGAATTTTGAAATATCTTGCTCACAATATTTACTTCATTCAGTATGTCATACCAAATGACCAAACTTAATAAAAATTCAAATAAAGTAAGTTTATTTTCGATTGATTGAATTTCGTTTTCATGTCACTGGTATATTCATAAAGGTATTTCAAAGCTAGAGAAAATTGTGGTACTTGGTATCTCACAGATTTCACACTTTCGAGGCGACATTCCTACCTCGTTTCTAACAGTGGTTTTGGAGTAAGATGTTTGACATGCTCTTTTAATATATCCCAGCGTATCACAGACCTTGCAAAAATATTATATATGCTTTGTAAAGTCCCAAAAAATGAATTTGCAAGAGAAGATGATTTTGAAATGTCTCCAAGAACTAAATTGAAATGATTACTTCCGCAGGGCATATACTGTGGTTTGGAATTCTTTTGCAGGATAAGTGCTTGCACGCCTTTGTATAAACCTCTCATATGAGCTCCGTTATCGTACCCCTGTCCTCAACAGTTCCCTATATCTAATTCCTCCTTTTCTAATATGCTTTCAATTTTGGCTGATAACCATTTTCCTGTCGAGTCTTTTACTGTTTCAAAACAAATAAATCGTTCTTGTATACTCACATCACTTTCAGAGTTATCTACATTAACATATCTTAAAATAACAGATAATTGTTCTTGATGGCTTACGTCTGGAGTGCAATCTAATAAAATTGTGAAATACTTAGCTTTCTTAACTGTATTTATTATTTCCTTTCTAACTTTTTTAGCCAAAGCAGAAATCAGTTCATCTTGTATTCTATGAGATAAATAGGAACGTGATGCTGATTCTACGCACCGATCCAAATGTTGTTTCATGATTGGGTCAAATCTTGCAAGTAATTCTACGAGACCTAAGAAATTACCGTTATGTGGTTTATATAAAGCATCGCTACTGCCTCTGAACACCAAATTATGCTCTGATAAATATAAAATTGCAGCCACTATTCGTTCACAAACACATTTTAAACGCTGTGTTTTGTTTTTAATTATTTTTTCATGTTCTTTGTCAATAGTGTTTCCAAGTTTCAAATTCTTTTCAAGTTGTAACAATTTGTACATAGCTTGTAAATGATATTCTGATCTTTCATGACTTTGTAATCGCGAACTTGAATGTACCCAATCGTTAAGTCCAGTTAAACACAGAGAGGTGGTATTTGAAGAGAATAACTTGCACGCATAACACAATGTGGCATCTTTGTGCTTTGAGTAGAGTAACCACCTTTGTTCTTGATGTTCCCCATTCGTTAATTTTCTTAAATAATAATTTTTAGAAAAACTTCTGTTATTTTTATCTTTCGGAAAATCGTGGTTTTTTACTTGTCACGCCATTTTGTATGACAGCCATTCTGAATTTATCAGTTATAATTTCAGGCCAAGTACCAGGATCATTGATATTGACATTTTCGTCTTCGTCGCTTTGTTGATTCTCTTGAAGCTGCGGTCCTCGGAATACTTCATCTTGTTCTTTGTTCGACGCTGACAAAAAATCCTCCATCTGTACGTTTCCCTCTGCTTCGTGATTATTTTCCCGTTCTACAGTTTTCTTATCATCGCTTTCCTCTTCATTAGGACGAGAGCTGGCTTTATCATGATCAGGATCGTTTTCGTGGATGTCACACGGCGTAATTTCATTTCCGCGAGTTTGATCTTTCAGTAACTGTGAATTATGCGTTTCTTCAGTTTATTGCACATTTTCGTTTTTTAAAAATTTTGCAAGGGAGTTCCTCTGTTTTTCCGTAATTTCTTCTCTCTTTCTTTCTTTTTTTCTTCAATTTATCAGAGCCACACATACTTTTTTCCTGCATCTCTGTCTCTACTAGTCATGTTGCGAAATAAATACGAATATGTTATTTATTTTCACACCTCGCGAATCGTGATAAAAACGTACGATGTACGATCAGCTGTCATAATATATATGATAATAAATTATAAATTTTCTGTTTATACTCCGGGACGACCAAATGGTCAGAGGAGTTCACAAGATACATAGAATACAAGAAACAGCACCGTATTCAGTAGTCACGGGCTTGAACCCCGGCCACTCAAGGCACGTGTACTTATGCGCTTGACCACTAGGCTACGGCGGCCTTTTATATATATATATATATATATATATATATATAAAAGGTCTCCTTACAAATAAAAAATATATATATATTTTTTTTTATTTGTAAGGAGAGATATTTTAAATATATTTGAAAGAAAATATATTTTTCCGTGTTCTTTGGAGAATTCTTGGCAGGCTTTCAGGTAATGTTAATAACATGATTATTGACATTTTATTTCTTATGTATATTAAAAATATGCCCATTTTATGGTGATGTTGCTAGATTTTGCGACAGTATTAAAACAAAAAAAAAAAAAAAATGAAACCATTTTTATTTTCCAAAACAGGCAGCGGCACGAGGCCTTGAGAAACGCGGGGCCTTGTGCGCTCGCACTGTTCGCACCCCCCTCGGGCCGTCTCTGGGCATCAGTATGACATATGATCACCTCTAATGGCTAAACTGGCCTGAAGCAGTGAACCATGCTTAATATAAGGGTGTCTGTAAGATTCTGTGGCAAAATCCCATTTTCTACCAGTGCAGACCTTATCTCACCAAGCGACTGAGGAGTTGGCTGTCAACGTGCAATGCGACGACCAAAGGTGTTCCACACATATTCAATTGGATGTCTGGTGATCATGCTGTACGTGGCAGTTGTTGGATATCTTCAGTTTCAAGATATTTCTCCACCACTTGAGCACTGTGTGCAGTGGTGTTGTGTGTGAAAAGAAAATTTGGGCTAACCACACCTCTAAAAAGTCACACACAGAGTTAGAGGATCTGTTCTTGGTACCTCTGCCAGTTATGATATCCCTTTCAAAAATATGAAGGGCTCTTGATCATTATTTTGCCCCACATTAGAACACTGCCTTAATGGTAAGTATCCCTTTCTCTGATGTTGGAAGGATGGTACTACATTCCTCATTATCTCCAGCTGAAATAATGCCTAGAATCTGTTTATAGACTAAAAACAGGACTCATCAGAGAATGATACTGTAACCTACTTCTCAGGGCTCCAAGTTGCATGCTCATGGCACCAGTTTCTACAAGCTCTGTGGTGGTTTTGGGGTTAATGGGATACAATCCACTGACTTCCTTGCATAGAGTCAACTTTAATTGAGACTTTAACACAGTCCAGTTGGAAATGTTTTCACCTGTGGCCGCAGCAACCTCAAGAGATGGTTGATGAAAAGACATTGTAGGGCTTCCATCTTGCTGTTAGAGCTAGATATTTGTTTGTTCTGGTTGACATAGCCATTGGGTGACCTTTTCGGGAGATAGGAACTATTACAATAACAGCTAGCCATCCTAAGTACTGGAGATACGGCTATCCCACTGAGCAAGCCAAGAAAATGGGAATGAAATTATGTGGTCACAATTTGCATAATGTGTAGCTCTGTAAGGTGGTAGATTGGATACTCGGAATTTCCATGTCAGGATGCTTATTATATCAAATATTCGCCTTCTGCGATGCTGTTTACAATAAAATATTCACAAAAAACATTTTGTTCTGTTAATTTTCTCAAGCAATGTTGTTGGAATGTTGTCATCTATTGTAAATAAAGCAGTTTCATTTCTGATTTCATAAATGTTGATTGCAATACTGAGACAGATTGCATTTAACTGATGCAAAGATTGTTCCACTAATGTGAACACATGGAGAACAAGAGAATAAAATTGATGACAATGACAAAAATAATGTAAAAGAAAGAATTAATGTGCTCACCCACAATACTCCATAGATTTACTGAAGTTTTCCAATTACAACAGAATATTATTATTTTTTTTTACAATAAATTATATTTATATTGAGGACATGGGATGGAAATTGATAGTGGAAATGCACCAGACCCTTATTCAACATTTTAAATTGAGTGTGTAAATTTAAGTTTACATTTTTAATACAGTTTTGTAGTTATAAACCATTATTTTAGTTCAGTTTTGAGTTACAGTAGGCATCAGTGATGCCTATTGATGCCTACTGTGTATCAGTGATGCCAAAATATACAATAGGCATCGATGATGCCTACTGTATATTTTGTATGTTTGTTTATAATAGTAAATATTTTCAATAGAGAACCAGTAAATTTCAACAAGTTAAAATTTTAGTAACCCAGTAGTGTGTTTTTTTTTTTTTTTTTATTAATCAAGAAACTAAATTTACTGTACTTAATAATTGTTCTTTTTTTTTCTCAAATGCAGACTCACCTTTTCAACTCAAGGTAGAATTTAGACAAGCTGAAGATTATCCAGTTGATTTGTATTATCTCATGGATCTTTCCAATTCAATGGCTGATGATAAGGCTAAGCTTGCACTTCTTGGTGATCATTTTGCCCAAAACATGAGTGATATTACAACCAACTTTATGCTCGGTTTTGGTTCTTTTGTTGATAAAGTTGTGATGCCATATGTTAGTACTGTTCCTGAAAAGTAAGTTTGAGTTTTAACTTATTCTAATTTAATTGTTGTCAGTAATGTGTTCAGTCTGCACTTGGGCTTTCTCCCTCCCCCTCTCTCTTCCTCCCCTCTCTCTAGCAGTGAAAAGTTTATTGCATCATGTTTCATGGAATTAAGTGTTGCTTTTAAATATTAATTAAAGTAACCTTTTAGAGTAGTTTAGCCTACTTGATAGAATAGGAAATGTCATGTGCATATGTGTATAAAAGTCCTTAAGAAAATTTAAATAAAGTTTAAAATGATTTCAAAAAATTCTCAGAAATGGTTGCTTTTCATTGAAAGAGCAGTGAAGACTCAGGTTATCAAAGCTCTCTTTAAATTAGGAATTAAATCTGCTGTTTTTCCCGGGCATGACTGAAATCATATTATTGTAACTCCCTTCTCATTTATTTCAAAGCAAATTTTGCTCATCAGCTTTGATCTGGTCATGGAATACAATTTTTGTGGTAACTAAATAAATGCTGATTCCTGTGGATGTATCAAATATAACTTATTTGGTGCTTTTCAAACAACTCTGATTTCCATCTTATACAAACATGTCATGGAAACACTGTCTGCTTCTTCAGTGCATTGTTCCTTTAATTTTCACCAGCCAAAGAATAAAATGTTGTGTTTTATTCTTTTGAGTAATGATTGTGAAAGTGCAATGGTAAAGGCAGCAATATGGTGAAGAAGCAAAGAAGAAAGTTTCTATGAAATGCTTGTAAGAATGAATCAGTTTTGATTTCAAAAAGCACTTAGTAAATTGCCGATTTCTTATGCTTTACAGGATTGGTGTTTCTTCAATCCTAATAACTTTCTGAACCTGTGCATTGTACCACATGACTTCATTAGAATTGTTTTGTTGGAAACCATTTTTATTTTTAAAATTTTTCAATTACATGAACATCCCTGGAACCTTTACTGTTGTGCGAACTTTCGCAAATGCATGAAGTACCTAATAACTTCTGCATATCCATTTGGGTGTAACAAATTTATTTCCAATGAACAGAGTTTCATCAAGCTTAGAAATATTTCTCAAGTCATACCAAATTTCATTAAAATCAGAAAAATGGAAATCTGATATCTTCTCCCCATGTATATCTTGAGTTATCCTGTTATCCATGTCTGACCATATAACTCCCAAATCCCTTTCTTCTTCTTCTGTTTTTAGTTCAACCCCCACCAAGTGTAAAGTTACTTTGGGGTTGATATTCTCAAGCGTCAACGTAGCAAAATGCAAAACTTCACATTTTGCTGCATTAACTTTCTGATCATCCCTGGAAAAAAAAATCTGTCCGGGTTGTCCCAAAGAAGCTCAGCTTGGAAACAATGATTTGCTACTCTGATCTTAACATCTTCAAATTTTGACATCATACCTTTATTCATTTGTCATTTAAGAAAATCAGAAACAACAGTCATACCCAACGTTGTGAACCCCACTTATTATATTATCACACTCTGAAAAGTAACCATTAATCACAGCCATCTGCTTCCTGCCCTGCGGCCATTTTGCAATCCATAATAAGGGTGTTTTGTGTGATACCAACATGTTTCACTTTATACAGTAACCTGTTATGCGAGACTGAACCAAATGGTTCACTGCAGTCCAAGAAAACATCAAAATTATTTCCTACATCCAGCTTATGGGTAATTGTCAAAATAGCTAATTAGGTTGGTTAGATCTGATTTTCCTCTTACAAAACCATGCTGTTTCCTCCAGAATTCCATTTCTATCTAAATGATAGTGTATTGCACTCTTCATCATTGCCGCCATGATTTTCCCTACTTGGGCTGACCAGTTGGTAGTTATTTACTTCATTCTTAAAACTACTTTTATGTATTGTCAATACACACGGTGCTGCTCCAATCCAAAGGAATCTCTCCTGAGTCCACTGGTGCCCTCATAATTACCCTTAATGATTTAATGCACTCTTACTGCCCCCTCAGAATTACTGGGTATATGCCATCAAATCCAGCAGCCTTACCTTCAGTCTTGAAAGTTTTTCTAATAAATAATCTTCTGAAATTTTAATATTAGTAATATATTGCTTTTCAGCTTAACTCGCACAGCCTCCTTGTCATGAAGGCTCTTTTGTCTGTAAATGCAAAGTACTTATTCAATTCATCTGCAAAATCAACTGGGTTATCTAAGACTTTCTTGCAACTATTACACAACAGTCTAATCTGATTTGTACCTCTCGTTTTTTGTTATTCACATGTGTGAAAAATTTGCTGTCCCCCATTCCTTGTTCTCATAGGCAGCAGATTTTTCATAATTTGCCTTTGCCAGCTTAGCCTTTTCTGTTGCACTATTACAGATAAATTTGTAGCCATTATTAGCTTCTGTACATTTTATTGAGTTAACTTTTTTATGTCATCTTTTTCTTCTCTATTAAACTGGCTGGCTAGTGTATATGCATTTATGGCTTCTGTGACTACTGCTTTAACCCTGAGACAGGCATGAGATCATTGAGACACCCCTCCCCCAACAAAAAAAAATATATATATATTTCACAGCCACACACACGCACAGCTGAAAATCCTATTAGCTGTTTTTGAAAATATTTTCTTTGATTTCTCCACTGAAATTCCAGAAATCTTTGTCAGTTATCATGCAGATGGGGAAAAATGCAGGATTTAAATTATGCTAATTGCACGTATTGAGTGACATCTGTCATTACAATTGTTAACAGCAAACCGGCTTTATTGAAGCACACTTTCTAACATTTGATAATTCTCTCTCTCTCTCTCTCTCTCTCTCTCTCTCTCTCTCTCTCTCTCTCTCTCTCTCTCTCTCTGATAATATTGAAGCATCAGACTGTTGATGTGCTTTACATTTTATGATGCAGCATTCATGTTATTGATAAGCTAGCATCCAATTGCATGCATTCATTGAAGTGCGTGGGTTTTTGATTTGTGTTTTGCTCACCAACAGATCTAAACAGTTATTTTCAAAACTTAATTTAAAATGTTTTTAATATAAAAACATATATATTTTTTAAAGTTGTATTCAGAAAAGATTGGAAATAAAGGTGGCATGAAAAATGAAATAATTTTAATTATTTCTAGCCAATTTTTAAAATGCATGGATGTTGGGTCACTTCAATCCCAGCACCTAGAGGAGCAACAATTCTTTGTACACCCAGATCTAGGTTAACGATATTGCATGATTGTAATGTATTAACTCTCCTTCTGTTATTTGTCCAGTTGATGTCCCGCAGGAAAATGAGAAATTCTTTTGCTTTCACAAAAAAAATTCAAAATTGTTCCTGTTTTTTTTTTTTTTTTTTTTTTTATGCTACCTATAATTTCATTCTTTTCTGAACACAGCTGGCAAATCTGTTCTGTATTAAAAATATATCATTTTTAATTAATTTTTGAAAATTAAAACTTACTTTAGACCTGTCGGAATGCAAAAGCAAATTTAAAAACCCTGCCCTTTGAGCTTCAAGTAGAGCACATCACTAACAACAGTGCTTGCTGCTGGAATGTGAAGTGTGCATGTAAACAGTTCCAATTCCAGATGAGTCATCAATGTCACGAAACCAGATAGCATTACCAGTTGGAGGAAAGCATGCATCAGTAAAGCCAAAATTACTATTGATATCTCTTCATGACACATGTCAGCCAACACTTGCATGTGATTTAGGTTTATATGTCTTGATTATCAAAATTAATAAAATTCATTTTATTAATTTTGTGATAATAAGGACATTTCTAGAACTTTCTGTGAACAATGCAAAGAAACCTTTTTCAACAACAGATGCAGTTCAGCTGTGTGGATGGAACAGAAGCATAAAATGCTGTTAGTCGTGTGGGGGTTAAATTGACCCTGCATAACTGATTCAAAGATATAGGTATGTATAGCCTTAAACTGACATAGTGTCCTTTCTCCGAATTTAATCCCCATGCTTTTACTGAAATTTAGCACCTGCATCCTCTTTCTTCGTCTTCTATCTGAGGACTCCATGATCACTTCCTGCACTGACAGCCCTGTGATGTCATTTGGCTTGTGCAGTGTTCTCCCCAGGACCTATCGAATGGGCACACCACCCAGTGAATTTTTTACCGACCGCCTGGATAAAATTTAAGAAATTCTCGTGGTACTGTATGGTACTGCTCACTAATCTCGAGCAATATTAGTTCAAGGTAACTGTGACAGGAGCATATAATCTTAAATTATGCAATTTTTGCTCTGGATCTCTTAAGTCATTATAAATAACAGAAAATTTTATAATATTGCAAAGTATTACATTTCTCCACCTGACTTCTTAATATTACATAATGCCACCTGGTTGACAAAATTTTCTGGGGAGAACACTATTGTGGGTGATGATCATATCTAGAATATTCTTATTCATAGTACTTTCCCTAACATGCTGATACAAATATCAATTATCTAGTTGATTTAAATATTTTGTTTCCCATTGCAAATTAATTACTGAGATAGCTGATAGAGTGACAAACAAAGACATAGTTATTGTTAGGGGAAATGTCTGTCACCAGCACCAGAGCTTGTCAGTCCTATCCATATGTGTATCATGTATATTCACCAGCCAATTAGCATTAGTAGTTGAGGCATATGGTGAAGAAAGCAAGCTTATACAGCATCAAAAAAAAAAAAAAAAAAAAAAAAAAAAACATTCCCATTTCACCCATCTGGTCACTACTCCAAAAAATATTTGTCTAGTTCAGCCTTAAATTTATTTAAGCTGTCAACTTCAACAACAACAGATGGAAGTCTGTTCCAGCAATAAACTACCTGTTGGCTAAAGGCAAACTTCTGCACATCTGTTGTACAACTGTCTTTCCTCAATTTGAATCTATGCCCCCTCAGGTTCTGAGTCTGAGAAAGCAGAAGTTTCCTGTCAGCATTGAGCCTGCTCAAACCATTCAAGGCCTTATACAACTCAATCAAATCACTTTGCAGATGCCTAGTCTCCAGATGCTGCAACTTGCTGAACTTAAGCCTTTCTTCATAAGCACGCTCCTTCGTTCCTCTCACCAATCTTGTTGCCCTTCTTTGTACTCATTCTAGCAACTCTACATCCTTCCTAAAATGAGGCCTCCAGACCTGTATACAGTACTCAAGGTGTGGCCTGACCATTGCCTCATACAAAGGAATAATCACCTCTTTGTCTCTGCTAGCAAAATTCTTATATATCATTGAAAAACTCCATCACCTGCTCTGCCAGACCATATGCTGCTCAGAGAACTTCATATATGACTGCACAATTACCCCCAGGTCTTTTTCATTCTTCACCTCTCTAAGTGTAGTACCACAGAGTTGGTATGTTTCTGTTGGGTTACTGCTACCCATATGCAGTACTTTGCATTTGTCAATGTTAAAATTCAGTTGCCACTTCTCAGCCCATCTGCCTAACTTTTCTAGATCCTGTTGCAGTAGAATAATGTCTTTAGTGTCATTAACAACCCTGCCAACCTTTGTGTCATCTGCAAACTTGGACATTCATCGATATCATTGATAAATACACAAAACAACATTGGGCCCAGCACCGACCCATGGGGGACTATGCTAATAACATTAGTCCATGTAGAGCAGTGTCCATTTATTACCACTCTCTGCAGTCTCCCACTCAACCATCCCTTTATCCATTGCAGTAACTTGCCCTTAATGCCATACCGCTCCAATTTGTACACAGTCTTCCATGTGCAACAGTAGCAAAAGCTTTCCTGAAATCCAAGTACAGTAAACCCCCGCTATTCGCGGTTTCACGTATTCGCGATTGCTGATTTAATATAAAATGAAACCTAAAAAAAAAAAATGAATTTTAAAGTGCCGTGAATATTTTCCGCCATAAAAAAACATGGGCGTGGCTAAAATTATCTTTCCCTGTCAAAACAGCATTCAGTGGGGGGGGGTGACAAAATCGCGAGCGTGGATGTTTCTCGCTAATCCTTGTTCAGTATGTGTTATGCGCTTGTCATGGAAGGTTTCGTCGTTTGCTTTTAATTTATATGCTTATATATTAAATAAATTTATCAATTTATAAATTGATATGCTTACAAAAGTGATAAATCTACTGTTTTGCAGTGTAAAACAGACTTTTTCAAGTATGTTAACGGAAGAAAGTGCCTTTATTGCAGACAAGTTCTTTTTTACCCGTACAAAAATATGGCTACGAATAACAAAGGAAATGTGAATATATCAAAGAAGGTGATGACATTAGCGAATAAAATTGAGTTATTAAACAAAATTTCTAATGGTGAAAGTGTCTCCTCAGTGGCAAAACATTATAAAATCAATGAGTCAACGGTACGATCAATCAAAAAATCGGAACTGAAAATCCGCTGTAGTGTCTGTGAAAACGCGCTAATTGCTTCAAAAATTTTCTCTGTAACTCGTGATGTTAAATTAGAAAAAAATGGAAAAGGCTTAAAATCTGTGGATAGAAGACCGAACTCAAAATTAAATTCTGTTAAGTTCCCTCATCATTAGTGAAAAGGCAAAACTCCTTTATCAACACTTTAGCGAAACTGGTGATAGCACTGGTGGGATAAGTTTTTTTGCTAGCAAATGTGCTGGTTTGAAATTTCTAATAAATATTACATTTAATATTAAATTGTTTCTTATTTTCATTTCGATGCCATATGCTTGCATTTCACTATGTACTGTCTATGTACATAGTCATATTATGAAGGTACATATAATACATACGTAGACAAAATTTTAGACTAGTTTTTCTTATATATTTCATACTTTGGAACGGAACCCCTTTATTACTATGGGAGCCATAACTCAGTATTCGCAACATTTCTCAGGAACGTAACTCCCACGAATAGCGGGGGTTTAGTATATGATATCAAAATTATGTTTAGCATCCAGTTCCTTTGTGATCACATTGTAGTATCCAATCAAATTGGTCAGACAAGACTTTCCCTTAACAGACCCATGCTGTGTCTGAACTGTTGCTGCTGTCATGTCTAGGTGATCTTTAATCACCTCTTTAACCAGTGACTCCATTATTTTCCCCGGAACAGAAGTTAAACTAAGGTCTATAATTATTTGTCACCCTTTGAGAACCCCCTTTGTGAATTGGGGATACATTTGCACATATCCAGTCCATGGGGACCTCTCCCGGCTCTAAGGATGCTCTTAGAATTAAGCCAAAGGGTTTGCTTACTTCCCTTGCTGCCTCCTTCATTATAACTGTATAGATTCCATCTGCCCCAGGTGCCTTTTTTCCGTTTAACTTCAACAATTTCTCCTCCACTTTGCTCTCAGTTATCTAAATCACTTTGCTCCCTGTTAGAGTTTGATAAACTTCTGGCATTCCCCTCCTTGACTAATTCTCATGTGTGAATGTAGATGCAAAATACTGTTCAGTTTATCAGCTACTTGAGCAGTATCATCAATAGTCAAACCATCTATGTTAAGTAGACCAATCTGATTCATCCCCTTCCTTCTAGTTTACATAAGTAAAGAACTCTTTGCCGTTTTTCTTTGCCAAAGATTTTTTGTAATCTGCCTTTGCCTGCCTAACCTCCTTTGTGACTTGATTACAGACAAGCTTATATCTGTCATAGGCTTCTGTGTTGCTTAATAATTTATATGCATCTCATGCATTTTTCTTCTCTCCCACAAGTCTCATTAATTCATCTGACATCCATTTAGGCCTGAACCATGAACAGTATTTCTGAGTTGGAATGAAAAGCCTAGTAGCCTCCAAGATTAAGTCCCTGAAGGCTTCCCATTTAAAATTCACCATTGGTAACATCATCAGTCGATCCCACTGTATAGAATTTAAAAACTGTCTGTTACCACTTTAAGTCACCTTTATGAAAACAAAAATCCTTCCCTTTACCCTTGATGATAGTTACATCTTTAAGTAAATCCCACATTGGTACACTGTGATCACTGTCACCTAGTGGTTCCTTTATCTGAAAATTTCTCATGCATGCATCATCACTGCTGATCAAGGGTATTACTCCCTCTGGTTGCCACTCGAACATGTTGCTGTAGAAAACAATTCTCCAATAAGTCCACAGAAGTCTTGCTAGCGTGTGAGTGACCACAAGTTCCAATCAATATCTGGAAAGTTAAAATCCCCCATTACAAGACAATCTGATTTACTGGCCCATTCTATTTCTCTGCACAACTGTTCATTGTACTCAACATTGCACTCTCCACCTGTGTCAACTGGATGCACTTCTTAAATTTTATGTCTTTCTTATCTAACACATAACCCCTCCTCCCTTCCTACCCTGTCTACCTTTCTGTACACATTGTACTCCCCAAATTCCAATTCTGCACCGCTTATATCTGTGTGACACCATGTCTCTGATATCCCAAAAATATCTGCCTTTGATGTCTTGATCAGCACTTCAAATTCATCAATTTTATTTATTATACTTCTTGCATTAGTGCACATGCAAGTATACATGCACTTGTTCTTAATCTTAGTTTCCCTAACACAGCCCATGTATTTACTTGTTCCATGATGACTCCCAGCAGCTCTTGAAATCCCCAGAAACTTGCTCTCTGGGCTTCTGCTCATTACAATAGAAGCAGTGCAAGAATCACTTTTGCTTCTGCCTGCGGCTACTGTTAATCTTTTAGTTTGTGAATCCCCCAAAACTAGCAGTTTTCCAACCCACCTAACACTGCCCCGGTAGCATCAGCAAATATTCTTGCACCCTTTCTGTTTAAGTATATCCCACCCCTGTATAAGCAAGCACAGACCACTCTGAAAAAAATTCTAACCCTTGAGCCTTGCACAGTCTCTCCAGGGCCGAATTGATTGCAAAGGCTCTCATCATATACTCCCTCCTATCGTGTCTGGGCAGAATTGCAGACGCTTTTAAATTTAACCCTAACTCGGGACTTTTTTTCAGCATTGGCCTGTACTTGTTAAGTAAATCTGCGGATCTCTTACTCTTAAGATCATTAGTGCCAATGTGCACAACAATATCACCTTTTGTGCCCTTAAAACATGATATCTGCTCTACAGCATCATCAACTTTTGTCCCTGGCAAACATACCCTGGTCCTGTTCCACCTATCTTTTTTGCATACTATATTCCCTGTCTCCCTGACAATAGTCACCTACAATAAATAGTTCCTGTGGAACCAGTGCTTTCTACATTTGAGATTGCAGCCTGTGTTGCCTGATGCACAGGAGTGAGCTCTGGTGTTGAGTTGGGCAGCTGAGAGCTTGATGGATGCCTCATTAATTTTTTCGAGGGCATTTACTCTACACCTCAAACTATTGTACACGCCCATCAGAACGCTGAGTTGGCACCTAATTTCTTCAATCTCTGCACCTAGCCCACACAAAGACATCCTTGGCTAGATCATGTCCTGTTCTGGACAGGTCATGATATTGTTGTCTAAAACAATGTGTGAAATGTGAAATGTTATGACATTTCACGCATTGTTTTAGATTGTGATGCCTGGGAGAATCGCCCCCTTTGGTCCTCCCGCGAGCCACAGCACTCTGGCTATTCTGTGAACACTGCTTTGCTGCTCTAGTCTGGATCATGATTCCATTTGCAAATTAGCCTTGGATTAGCCTCTGACCCAGACTCAAAGAAGCAGTCGAGTGTTTAGAAATGCTCTATCTCCTTTGTAGAAAAAAAATTCATACTGCACGTACAACTTCTAAAGTTGCAGGTGCAGTATGAAATGCTAATATTGTTTTTTGATACCTCTGAACCACACTAGGAATGGTAAATATTATGCAAGGGCACTTGATCATTTGCAGAATGCATTCAGAAAAAATGTTTTTCTTTGACAAACAAAGTTTTTAAAGCATTTTGTGCCTCTGCACTCGACACTACCGTGCTCAAATGGACACTCACCACATTCTTCTTCACTGTCATCTTCAAAATCCTCTTTTTTTCTAACAGCTTTGGGAATTTCCTCATTTGCCTGCGTCTTGGTTGTCACCAGGTTGTTGTCCACAGTCTCGTAATCATCCACACATGCCAATCCTGTATACAAGTTGTTTCTTCAACCAGATTGTTAATGGAATATTGTCATTGTTCTTTTCAGTGTCTTTGTTGATTTCTGTGGCCTTTAGTCCTTCCTTATTAAAAATGTTTTTGATGGTTTGCGATGTGACCTTATCCTATGCTTGTGAATTGGATGGCATAGAGGACTGAAATTTGAATTTTTTCCTTTCTTTCAATAGATTCGATAGTTTTCAATATTGAAAGTTTTCTAAAATGGCATTTAAAGCTTCTGATAACACCTTGATCCATGGGTTGGAGAACAAAAGTTGAGTTCGGTGATAAAAAATAAAAGTTTGATGTTGATTATTGAGAATGGGATGTAATGGACAATTGTCTAAAATCGGCAATTTTTTTTTTTTTTTTACCTCTTTTTTCCCAATTATGCACTTCTTCAAAAATGGGTGAAGTGATCCAGCCTTTTTTTTCTTAGCCTTGTATATTACTGAAAGATTTTTAATGTTTTTAAAACTTCTTGGATTTACCTATTACTAAGAGTTTTTCAGTTCCACTCATATTGGTACAAATCAGAATAGTCACTCTTTGGATAATTTTCTGCCTCTGCATTTTGCACCTTTAAACTTGCAGGCCTTGGGGATGGGCAATCTAAAAAACACAACAGCTTCACAAGAATTAAAAATAATACTTTGACAGAAGCCTTTTCTTATCTCTTGCCACATTTTCAGTCCAGTCATTACTTGCTTCTTTGTTCACTCCACCAGATTTGCCACTTATCTTACAATAAACAATATTTCTTTTTTGAATCTGTCAAGCTACTCATTATTGCAAACAAAATCTGCATATCCAAGTTGATCAGCCAATTTTATTTTTCACCTTGTAGTTTCTGTAGAGGGCCACTAATAGGAATAAAATTTCTTTTCTATGTAAGCCAATTCAAAAGAGCCTTATCCAGATCACTTTTTCACACTTATACAACTTTTTTGCAATGATGTTTTTTCAAGAGCATTAGTCATTTTTCCTGTCCCCCCCCCCCTAAATGTCTTTTACACAGTTGGATGAATTCAGGCTTAACTTTTTGCAAATGACTGCATTCCTTGTTCCATTCTCTAAGTCACAAATATTCACTTTCTTGCTGGTTGTGAATGTTTTTTTTCCTTGCCATTTGAAGGTAAAACAAGAACTGAAATTAATGCAGCACAACAAAACCTAAACTACAGAAGCAAATTTTTTTTTTTTTTAAATTCCAAGTGTTCTTCCCAAGTTTTAAAGACTCATTCACACACAGTGATTTGAAATTATGCAGAATGTTTCATATCAATGCAGAAAAATTTTGTTGGTTAATTTGCCAGGTAAGTTCTCTCCCTAGGCCTTCTGAGAATCCATAACAATAGGGAAGAGATACATTACAAAAGAGGATTAAGAGATTAGAGAAATAACACAAAAAACTAAAGAAGAGACACCTTCACAGTGAGCACAAGCATCACATCCTAGGGATTGATCATCTCCGGTTTTCTCCAAAAGACGAGTCCAACGGAGGTTGTTATTGTTATTTGGTTTTTAGGAGCATTAGCAACTAAGACCATATTGCTCCGGGGATATGCGGTGGACATTCCCTGACCTTTCTGCATCCTCTGTATTTGGTGGTCACTGGCTCGAACCCCGGTCTAATCAAGAAGCGTGTGCTATGCACTGCCCACCTGGCTATGGAGGCACCACGAAGGTAGTGTAGCAGAATTATCTTGTCCCCCTGCTACAGGGTAACCATTAGAGCCCCCCATTACATGGGGTGCTTGAGGATTTCCACAGGAACAACGACTATGCTCTTTGTGGTAGCATACTGCACTAAAAATATTCTGAGAGTTGTTTAAAGGGTTATACCTAAATCTAAATTACTGTTGGCAGGGATGTGGAAAGTGATAAAGGGGAAATGTCATAAACTGGCAAAGGAATAATAGACCTTAGCACCTCATATGGCAGTTTGGGCACTGCTTATTGTTAATGGCTTAAAAATTTGCTCATTATACCCATGAAGCTCTTAATTACCATCATCATCAGCCATTTTCAATCCACTGTAGGATGAAGGCCTCTACAGCAACTTTCAAGTTCCTTCTGTTTTGTGCAATGGCCATCCATTTACTACCCACAAACTCATGAATTTCATCTGTCCATCTCCATTGTTGTCTTCCAGGTTTTCTCTTAGCTCGTCTTGTGTACTATTCTGTTATTTTCTTAGTCCATCTGTCATCGTGTCTTCGAGCTATGTGTCCTGCCCAAGACCATTTTAGTTCTTTAGTTTTGATAAGAATGTCCTTTACTTGAGTTTGCTGCCTAATCCATGTGTGTTTCTCTTCTTATCTAACAGTCTGATTCCCAATATAATTCATTCCATTCTTCGTTGTGTAGTTCTCAGCTTCTCTTCCATTCTTTTGGTGAGTGCCCAAGTACTTTCTTAAGTCATGGTAGGGAGTATACCCTGGTTCATTATTTTACGTTTCAGACAAATTGATATTGCTCCTCAGTATGTGACTATATTTTCTGAATGCTATCCATCCAAAATTTATTCTTCTCTTGACTTCCATCCATTTATCATTACTACAGCTAATGGCGTGTCCCAGATAAGTATATGACAACACCTTTTCAATTACTGCTCCTTCAATCATTATATCCCTTTCTGTGGCATACTTGTTCATCATTACTTTTGTTTTAGCCATATTCCTCTTTAGTCCAAAATCCTTACTAACTGTGCATAACTGATTAAGATTTTCCTCTAATTCTTTGGGATCGTGGCTTATGACCACAATGTCATCTGCAAATCGTAAATGGTTTAGGTACTCTCCATTCACATTGACTCATTTCTGGAACCAGTCTAATCTTCTGAAAGCTTCCTTCAGGGCAGCAGTAAACAACTTCGGAGATATTGTGTCTCCTTGTCGAACTCCTTTCTCAATTTTAAGTTTATTACTATCTTTGTCTAGTCTAATAAAGGAGATAGCATTCTCATATATTTTCTTCAAAATCATAATATATGGGGTATCTATGCCTTGTCTTTCCAGTGCTCGAAACATTGCCTTATGCTGTATTGAGTCAAATGCCTTTCATAATCCACAAATTCCAGGCATAATGGCGTTTTATATTCATTTGCCTTTTCCATTAGCTGTGACATTACATGAAGGTGATCCATAGTTGAGAATCCTGTCGTAAAAGCAGCTTGCTCTTTCGGTTGATTCTCATCAAGTATTCCTTCTAATCTGTTAGTAATGACCCTTGTGAACAACTTATAGATGTGGGATAACAAGCTAATTGGTCTATAATTTCCAATTTCTGATTTATCTCCTTTCTTATGCAGCAAAACTATTATTGCATTATTCCACTGCTTAGGCATCACACCTTTTCTAATGCACTTTGTGAAGAGCCTTGCCAGTTTTTGTGTTATGTCTCTTCCTCCCAATTTTAAGAACTCTACAGTAACTTCATCTTCCCCAGGGGCTTTCTGATTCTTCATTTTCTTCAATGCATGTTCTACCTCATCAGGAAGGATATCAGGTATGTTGTATTTGTTGCTAATTTGCGATCCATCTTCCCCACTACTGTCATTTTTTTTTTTTTTTTTTTCTTTCTGTTTATACTCCGGGACGACCAAACGGTCAGAGGAGTTCACAAGATAGACAGAATACAAGAAACAGCACCGTATTCAGCAGTCACGGGCTTGAACCCCGGTCACTCAAGGCACCGGTACTTATGCACCCACGCGCCTGACCACTAGGCTACGGCTGCCTTATCATTCCCTCGCTCCTTGTATAACTCTTTATAGTAGTCTTCTGCTATTTGAATTATGCCTTCTCTGCTATTCATAAGTACACCATTGCTATTCTTCAGTTTCAGTATCATTTGTCTTTCTGTATTACTGCTCATGACTGCTGATTTAAATCCTTTGTTTTCCCTTAATGCTTGTTCTACTTTTTTTGTGTTAAATTTTCTTATGTCTTCTCTGAGTCTCTTTCTAATGGCTTTGCATAACTCAGTATACTCAATTTTCTCCCTGTCTGTGTTTTTCTTGCTCTTCATTTGTCATCTTCAGTTCATCATGGCAAGTCTTTCTTGACTGATTTTTTTTTCTTCTTTGGATTTCTTTTTACCTATAGGTTTCTTCGGCTTTATGACTTTCAGAAAGTTGTAATATTCCTCATCGATATCTTGGTCCTGAACAGTCTGCAGCAGCTCTTAACTACCATGATTGCTCTAACTGTGAAATGTTGTTCATGAAATACATAATTTCCAATCAACTCTTCTCTGTTTGCTTGCAATAGCCAAACTCTCATAACTGTGCTTGTTATAAACGAGTTTGGCTGGTTTTTTTTTTTTTATTTTGGTTGATTCTATGTACAGTTATCTTTGGAAGATGAAAAAAAAAAAAAAAACAACTTCCCACATTACTTGTCCATCTACTCTAATAATTACATTTATTAAGTAAATCAAAAGGATTGCACATAGTTTGCTGCAATTATTCCTTAAAAAGCATATTTAATTTCTTTAACTGCTCGTTTTAAGGAATGATTACAGCAGATGATCTGTTTACATTTGGCCAGATGGCAGTCAATGGCTAAAACACAATCCTATTGAAATGCAAGCATTGATGTTTCCTGAAGTGGTCCCTGTGGGTGCCCTATCTTTATTTCAGTTTATTTTAGTTTGTTTATTATGGAAGTGGCATTAATCCTTTGGTTGTACATCTCTTTGGGGGTGGAGTCATGATTTTGCACTGCTGAAGACGATTGCCTCCTTTTTTCTTGATTTTAATTTGATTATCTTGGTGGTCAGGCAATAAAATTGCTGCATTCTTGTGGTATAATTGTTTTTATTTCTACTGTAATCTGTTTTGGATAGTTTTAATGAAATTGATTGGAATCTAAAAAAAATAAATAAATAAAATAAAAACAGATTTTGTATTACACTCTGCACAGTCTGATGTGCTTATTTTCTCACTAATTTTCAAGGGAATTGTTGATTGAATGACAAGCTTTTCTCTTTTCTTCCATAGCTCCCAAATGGAAAGTAACAGATTCAGAAGGTAATGGGACAGAATTCCAAACAGAGCAATGACAAATCTTCAAAAAATTGCAAACCTTGTTTATGTAAAATATATAAAGTTTGTTCAGTAGTAATTTTGGATGGGGGGTTCAAAAAGGTAGTGCCAATGCTGTTATGTACACATGTTTATGAACAGGAATCATATGGCATAGATTACATATAGTATAAAAGGAGACAGGATAGTTGTATAGCAGCAGCAGCAGCAGCAGCAGCAGCAGCAGCAGTTTCATAACCGTATATGAATGAACAAAAAAAAATTTAAGTGAATGCTAAGGGTGATCTGATCTGTTTTAGATGAATAGTGAAGTTGATTGGGATGAAATGCAAAGAAATACTTCCATGGTTTCTAGCATACACTATGGTTATTACCTGGGTACAACTCTGGTTCCTTCTATAATAGCTTTAATTTTATGAGACTTACAAAGTGACAAATTTCATGAATTTTAATTAGTTATGAAACTAAAAGTATTGTGTTTTAGTGGTCAGTATCTTCAGAATTGTTAGTTTTGGTTTGTGATACAGATTGCAATTACCAGTGAAACTTGATATAAGGAGTGTATTTATATTTTAGGTTAAAAGAGCCGTGTACTAATTGTGCAGCCCCCTATGGATTCCTAAATCACATGCCATTAAGTCAAAAAACAGGAAATTTTGCCCGCCTTGTAAATGAAGCAAAAGTATCTGGCAATTTAGATGCTCCAGAAGGGGGTTTTGATGCAATTATGCAAGCCATTGTTTGTAAGGTAGGGTCATGTCCATAGTATTTAATCATTAAATTGTGAGTTAAAACTAATTTTTCTATTTCTTTTAGGATGTTTTATAAAATGTGGTAGATAAATTATATTTTATGATATATGTGACATGTTTTTAATGTATTTGTGGCATATTTACATATGTGATGAATTTTGTAGAAAATGGTAGCATTAATATCAAATCAATTCACCTTTTCCTGGAAGATAAGTTGTAACATTTATAATTTTATACAAGATTTGATCAAAAAGTTTAGTGAATGATCTTGTAATTCTTGAAGGCATAGTGGTGTACAAAAGATTGAGTGGGAGTTTACATATAGCAAGTTTTAATGAGTTGCTATGCACCAACCATCATAGGAAAGCTTTGAGTGATTATTATTATTTTATTTTATTTATATATTTATTTATTGTTTGTGTATACTGACAATGATGAAATTTGGATGGACAAAAACATTCCCTTCATGTTGCAACCAACTTAATTGTTAATTTGGCACCATATGAGTTTTGACTAATGTTATTTCGAAAATTAAAATGGGAAATAAAAGAAAGCCATTTGAGTTGATTCAAGGAATCCAATCAAACATTGACAGACCACCTAAAAGCATACAAAAAAAAAAAAAAAAAAAGCCTTCCAAAAGTGTTTTAATCTGTGGCAGGCACAATGAAACAAAGTGTGCAACTACAGAAGAAGATTGTACAGGCAAACCCCCCCTTATAACACGGTACTTCTACAACATGATTTCGTTCTAATGCGATTGATAAATTGCAGCAATCCTCGCACAACATGGTACTTATATAACATGGTTTCACTTTAACATGGTTAGAGAATTTCGGTAAATCTTGCATAACAGGGTATTTTTGAGTTTTTTTTTGGGGGAAACTCTGCTGTTATGTTGGATGTAATTTTTCAACACTTCCACTCTTTTTTAAATCCCCCACTGTTGACTTGCTAGTCAAAAAAAAATATATTGAGAAATCTCTGTATTTATTTTGTTGGGAAATTCTCGTGTTACATTCTGTGCTATTGAACTTATGGAAAAATCTAGATTTCTAAGTTTTATTAGAAATATTGAAAAATATTTTGGATGGCCTATTGAAAGGCCATCCAAAAGATTTAAGTCATCCAAACATTGAAGTTTTGTTCCTACTACCACAGTTGTACTAGGTTAATACAGCTTCTTTCATTCAGCCATTAGATCAAGGCAATTATATCCACCTTTAAAACTCATTTCGTCAGAAAATTGTTACAATGGTTTTGGAAAAAAATTGATTCCAAATCTATTGAAATAATGGAGGTATGGAAACATTTCTCAATTGTGGACTGTATCAGAATCATAGCTTTATTGCTGAAAGAAGTAAAACTGTCAACATTAAATGCGTGTGGAAAAATGTATGGCCAGAGTCAGTTTGTTCAGGAAATATGGTCGAATCGGCAGAAAACGGAATCAGTGCGATAGTAGAACTTCCTACGTCAGTAGGAGGAGAAGGTATTGATGATATGACTACTGAAGCCCTTGTGGGTAGCACAGTTGATAGAATCACCCTCCTCTCCACACCGGGTGGAAAAGACCTGAGTTCGAATCCAATCGATGACAGGAGGAATTTTTATGGGTCTTTTTCACAACGTGACTAAGTTAGTCGGGCTCAGGCGAGGGTAGCATGGTTTTTCAAAACAGAAAATTGACCTTGGGACACATGCAATTTATAGACAATATACACAGAGTAACATGGCCTTAGTTGCCTATGCTCCTAAAAAAATTTAAAAAAAATATGTTTACTGAAGACGTTCAAGAATTACTGGTAGAAAAAGAGGGTGTGGTACTCCACTAATAACATTAGTCCACAAAGAACAGTGTCCGTTAATTACCATTCTGTCTTCCACTCAATCATCCTTTTATCCATTGTAGAACTTACCCTTAATACCATACTGCTCTAATCTGTACAGTAATCTTCCAAGCAGAACAGTGTCAGTCAAAAGCTTTCCTGAAATTCAAGTATATGATATCAAAATTATTTTTTGCATCTAATTCCTTTGTAACCACATCATAGTATCCAATCAAATTTGTCAGACATGACTTTCCCTTAACAAACCCATGCTGTGTCTCAATTATTGCTGCAGTCTTGTCTAGTTGATCCTGCAATACATCTTTAACCAGTGACTCCATTATTTTACCCGAACAAAAGTCAAACTAACTGATCTGTAATTACTCGTGTCACCCTTAGATCCCTCTTTGTGAATTGGGCATATGTTTGCACATCTCCAGTCCGTGGGGACCTCCCCTGAGTCCAAGGATGCTCTCATAATTATGGCTAAGGGTTTGCTTAGTTCATTTGCTGCCGACCGGGCTAGCCAGGTGGATAAAGTGCCTGCCTGGCAACCCAAAGGTCGCGGGTTCGATTCCCGCCTCAGGCTTGGGTCAGAGTAAAATGCAAAAACCTTGGGAGGTGTATTATGGCCACAGAAGCCGATGCGCCAACAACTAACCAAAAAAAAAAAATATGCATTTGTTGCCTCCTTTAATATAACTGGATAGATCCCATCAACCTCAAGTGCCTTTCTTATATTTACTTCAATTTCTCCTCCACTTTGCTCTCAGTTATTATCAAATCATTAAGCAACCTGTTAGTTTGATAAACTTCTGGCATTTTCAATCCTTAATAACTCCTCATGTGTGAATGTAGACGCAAAATACTCATTTAGATTATCAGCTTTCTGAGCAGAATCAACAGTCAAACCATCGATATCAAGTGGACCAATCTGATTCATCCCCTTCCTTTTAGAGTTTATATAAGTAAAGAAGTCATTGCTGTTTTTCTTAGCATCCTTTGCTAAAGATTTCTCATAATCTGCCTGCACTTGCCTAATCTCCTTTGTGACTTGATTACAGACTAGCTTATATCTGCCATAGGCTTCTGTGTTGCCTGACAATTGATATGCATACCATGCATTTTTATTCTTTGCTACAAGTCTCATTAGTTCATCTGACATCCATTTCGGCCTAAACCGTGAACAATATTTCTTAATCGGTATGAAAAGCCTAGTGGCTTCCATGTTTAATTTCTTGAATGCTTCCCGCTTAAAATTTGCCGTTGGTAGCATCATCAGTTGGTCCCACTGTACAGAATTTAAAAACTGTCTGAGACCACCGTAGCCACCTTTATGGAGGCAAAAACCATTCTCTTTACCCCTGATAATATATCTTTAAATAAATCCCACATTAGTACACTGTAATCACTGTCACTTAGTGGTTCCTTTATATGCAAATTCTTAATGCACGAATAATCACTACTGATAACCAGATCAAGAGTATTACCCTCTCTGGTTGCCTCTCAAACATGCTGCTGCCGAACACAATCATCCAATAAATCCACAAAAATCTTGCTAGTGTCAGAGTAATCAACCTCAAGTTCCAGTCAATATCTGGAAAGTTAAAATCCCAGATTATAACAAACAGTCTGATTTACTTGCCCATTCTATTTCTCTGTACAAATGTTCATTGTACTCATTAGAGTCATTAGACCTATAACAGACTTCTATTTTACTCTCATTTTTGCTTTCGCAGTGTTTGTCACACTAAACTGACTCAACGTTGCAATGTCCATCTTGTCAACTGGATGCACTTCCTTAGATTTTGTTTTTCTTAATTAATAGCATAACCCATCCTCAAATTCCAATTCTGCATTCCTAATATCTGTGCGACACCACGTCTCTGATTACCCAACAATATCCGCCTTTGATGTCTTGATTTCAAATTCATCAAATTTATTTACTATACTTCTAGCATTGGTATAAATGCAAGTATACATGCAGCTATTCTTATTCTTAGTTACCCTAACATAACCCATATATCTATTTGTTTCATGATGACTGCCATCAGTCCCTGAAACCCCCAGCACCTTGCCCTCCAGGCTACTGCTCATTCTAATTTAACCCCAGGGGCTGACATCTCTCTCTCAGGGTAACTCGGGAATTTTTTTTTTTTTGGCTGGTGCAACATAAGCCTCAGGTTTACTTGCACCATGTAGCTAATAATAATAATAAAAGTAGTGCAAGAATCGCCTTCACCTCTGCCTGCAGCTACTTTTAACCTTTTAGTCTCTGAATCCCCCCCAAGCTAGCAGTTTCCAACCCACCTAACGCTGCCTCGATAGCATCAGCAAACACTCATGCACCTCTTCTATTTAAGTGTATCCCACCCCTGTAGAAGCAGTCTCTCCTGTTAACAAGCACAGACCGCACTGATAAAAATTCTACCCCATGAGCCTTGCACAATCTCTCCAGGGCAATCTTGACAAGGCTCTCATCATATAATCCCTCCTATCGTGTCTGGGCAGAATTGCAGACACTTTAAAATTCAGCCTTAACTTGCGACTTTTTTTTTTTTTTTTAACATTGACCGGTACTTGTTAAGTAAATCTGCAGGTCTCTTACTCTCAAAGTCATTAGTGCCAACATGTACAACAGTATCTCCTTTTGTGTCCTTAAAAGATGATATCTGCTCTACGTCATCAACTTTTGCCCCTGGCAGACATACCCTAGTCCAGTTCCACCTAACCTTTTTGCATAATATATTCTGTCTCCCTGACAATAGTCACCAACAATAACTAGCTCCTGTGGGACCAGCGCATTCTGCCTTAGAGATTGCTGCTGTGTTGCCTGATGCACAACAGTGAGCTCTGGCATTGAGTTGGGCAGCTGAGAGCTTGATGGGCCTCTCATATTAATTTCTTTCTGGGCATCTACCCTACACTTCAAGCTCTCATAGACGCCCATCAGAACGCCCATTAGTTGGTTCTTAATTTCTGAACACTCCTGCACCTAGCACGCATAAAGACCTTCCTTGGCTAGATCTTGTTCTGTTTCAGAGAGTTTGGCAAACACTTCACAAGTTGCACATTTTTTTAGACTGTGATGTGTTGGAGAATTGCCCCCCCCCTCGGTTCTCCCCTGAGTCACAGCACTCATGCCACTTTATGCCCATTGCTTTGCTGTTCTAGTCTGGGGCATGATATTGAAAATTAATAAGATGAATATATTAAATTAATTAATTATCAATACTCCTGTCTAATAGGATCCTAAATGCAGTGATATGTATTATGCTATCTAGTCTTTCGTTAGAGCTACCTATTTATCACAATTAAAAATTTGAATTCCCTATCACTCTCTGTACGAAAACAGTGGCTGCAAGATTCAAACGAAACAATGGTTTTACTTATATATTAAGTAGTAATCTACAAAAACTCTAGCTCAATCAAAAAAAAAAATAATAATAATAACCAGAGTAACTAGAACTCTAAAGCTACTTATAAAGTACTATATAATATAATAATTAAGTAAATAAAACGGCAAACATGTCGCTATTTTGGAGCTGGTAATTCACAGCTGGAATTTGTAAAGAGAGTCAGTACCCTCGAAAGTGATTCTTGCACTGCTTCTATTGGAAAGAGCAGCAGCCTTAAAAGCATGGTGCTAGAGATTTCAAGGACTGTTGTGAGTCATCATGAAACAAGTAAATGCTATGTTAAGGTAATTAAGATTAAGAACAGGTGTATGTGTACTTGCATGTACACCAATGATAGGAGTATAGTAAATAAATTTTATGAATTTGAAGTGCTGGTCAAGACATCAAAGGCGGATATTGTTGAGTTATCAGAGACTAAGTTGTCACACAGATATAAGCAGTATAGAATTGGAATTTAGGGAGTACAGAGTGCGCAGAAAGGATAGACAGGACAGAAAGGGAGGAGGAGTTATGATGTTAGTTAAAAAACACTAAATTTAAGAAAGTGCATCCAGTTGACATTAGTGGACAATGCAATGTTGAGTCAGTGTGGTGTGACATAAACACTGGGAAAGGGAAAATGAGAATAGGTGTGTGTTATAGGGCTAATGAATCTGATGAGTATAATGAGCAATTGTGCAGAAAAATAGTGAGCCAGTAAATCAAAATGTCTTATAATGGATGATTTTAACTTTCCAGATATTGACTGGAACTTGTGGGTTGGTCACTTGCACACTAGCAAGAATTTGTGGATTTATTGGAGGATTGTTTTCTACAGCAACATGTTCAGGGGACAACCAGAGGGAGTAAGATTCCTGATCTGATTATCAGCAGTGATTATTCATGCATTAAGAATTTGCAGATAAAGGAACCACTAGGTGACAGTGATCACAGTTTACTGATGTAGGATTTACTTAAAGATGTAACTACCATCAAGGGTAAACGGAAGAGTTTTTGTAAAGGTGACTACAGCGGTCTCAGACAGTTTTTAAATTCTATACAGTGGGATGAACTGATTATGTTAAAAACAGTGAAAGCTGAATGGGAAGCATTTAAGGAATTAATCTTGGAAGCTACTAGGTTTTCATACCAAGAAATACTGTTCAAGATTTAGGTCTAAATGGATATCAGTGAACATCCATTTACGCAGAACACAAAGCCTATGGCAAATAATAGCATTAGTAGAAGCACACAATGCAAGAAAGCAAGCTTATGCAGCATCAGCCAAAAAAAAATAAAATAAAAAAAGCTCCGATTTCATCGCTCCATTTGTTCCAAACAGGTATTTAGGCTATCAACTTCCACAACAAAAGATGCAAGTTTGTTCCACCAATCAACTACCCACTGGCTAAAGGCAAACTTCTGCACATCTATCCTACAACTGTCTTTCCTCAATTTGAATTTATGCCCTCTCAGGTGATTATTCTGAGCAAGAGGAAGAATCCCATTAGTATTGAGCATTCTCAAACCATTCGAGACTTTATACACCTCGATCAGATCACCTCGCAGGTGCCTAGTCTCCAAACACTGTAGTCTGCAAAACTTAAGCTCTTTCTTCGTAAGAGCAACCCTTTGTTTCATTCACTAATCTTGTTATCCTTCTTAAAATGAGGCCTCCGGACCTGTATACAGTACTCAAGGTCTGGCCTGACCATTGCCTTATACAAGGGGATAATCACCTCCTTATCCCTGCTAGAAAAATTCCTGTACATCATTGACAAGACACCAGGAACTCCTCTTGCAGACCGTCTGCACTGCTCAGAAAACTTCATATCTGCCTGCAAAATTACCCCCAGGTTCTTTTCATTCTCTACCACTTTCAGTGTAGTACCACAGAGTTGATACGTTACCCTGGGGTTACTACTTTCCATATGTAGTACTTTACATTTGTCAATGTTAAACTTCATTTGCCACCTCTCAGCCCATCTGCTGAACCTTTCCAGATCCTGTTGCAGCAGCATAGCGTCAGTAGTGTCCTTAACAACCCTACCAACCTTCATATCGTCTGCAAACTTGGACATTAAGTCTGATATACCATCATCAATATCATTTATAAATACAGAAAACAACAATGGACCCAACACTGAACCCTGAGGGACTCCACTAATAACATTAGTCTACGAAGAGCAGTGTCCATTGATTATCACTCTCTGTTGTCCTACTCAACCATCCCTTTATCCATAGCAGCAATTTGCCTCCAATACTGCACTACTCCAATTTGTGTCAGCAGTCTTCCATGTGCAACAGTATCAAAAGCCTTTCTAAGATCCAAATATACCATATCAAAGTTATTCCCTGCATCCAGTTGCTTTGTGACCACATCATAGTATCCAATCAAATTGGTCAGACAAGACTTCCCCTTAACAAACCCATGCTGTGTCTGAGCTATTACTGAAGTCTTGTCTAGATGATCCTGAAGTGTTTCTTTAACCAGTGCCTCCATTAATTTCCTTGGAACAGAAGTTAAACTAACAGGTCTATAATTACTAGTGTTGCCCTTTGATCCTCCTTTGTGAATTGGGCTCACATTTGCACATCTCCAGTTCATGGGTACCTCCCCTGAGTCCAAGGTAGCTCTCATAATTATGGCTAAGGGTTTGTTTACTTCCTTTGCTGCCTTCTTTCATTTAACTGGATAGATCCCATCACCCCAGGTGGCTTTCTTATGTTTATCTTCAACCATTTCTCCTCCACTTTCCTCTCAGTTATTACAAAATCATCTAGCTCATTGGCAGAGTTTTCACCTCTGGGATTTCCCTCCCTGAATAACTCGTGTGAATATAGATGCAAAATACCCATTTAGTTTGTTAGCCGCGTGGGCAGGATCATCATATAAGCTAGTTTGTAATCAAATCACAAAGGAGGTTAGGCAAGTTAATTAGGTTAGGAGGTTAATTAGCCTTCTAATTACAAGAAATCCTTGGCATAGGATGCAAAGAAAAACAACACACTTATTTACATATGTAAACTCTAGAAGGAAGGGGGATGAATCAGATAGATCACCTTGATGTTGGTGGTTCGATTGTTGATTATCCTGCTCGGATAGCTGACACACTAATTTTGCATCCACATTCACACATGAGGAATTCTGTAAAGACGGGGAGGATAGAAGTTTACTAAACTGTAACAGGGAACTAAATGATTTTGTAATAACGGAGAGCAAAGTGGAGGGGAAATTGTTGAAATTAAACAAAAAAGGCACCTGGGGCAGATGGAATCTAACCAGTTATATTGAAGGAGGCAGTGAGGGAACTAAGCAAACCCTTAGCCATAATTATCAGAGCATTCTTAGATTCAGGGGAGGTCCCCATGGACTGGAGATGTGTAAATGTATCCCCAATTCAGAGAGGGGGATTCAAAGGGTGACACACATAATTATAGACCTGTTATTTGAACTTCTGTTCTGGGGAAAATAATGAAGTCACTGGTTAAAGATGTATTGCAGGATCACCTAGACAAGACTGCAGTAATAGTTCAGACATAGCATGGGTTTGTTAAGGGGATATCTTGTCTGACCAATTTGATTGGATACTATGGACTAATGTTATTAGTGAAGTCCCTCAGGTTTCGGTGCTGTACCCATTGTTGTTCTGGGTATTTATCAATGATATTGATGAAGGTATATCAGGCTTAATGTCCAAGTTTGCAGATGACACAAAGTTTGGCAGGGCTGCCAGAGCAGGATGTGCTGGTCTCCTGGAGTTTTGTGAATGATATATAGCAGGAGTGGCCAACTTAATTTGTGATGCAATCTACTTTTTTCCTTCAAAATATGCTGCAATTTACCATCTCAAAAATTTCATTGCACAAGGTGCACAAAGCAAGGGTCGACTGTATATTTAAAATTCGTCGTGGTCGACCGAAATTAAATGCGCGATTGACTCGTTGGCCACCCCTGATATATAGGAATTTTGCTTACAGAGACAAGGAGGTGATTATCTCTTTGTATAAGGCAATGGTCAGGCCACACATAGTGCTGTATACAGGTCTGGAGGCCTCATTTTAGGAAGGATGAAGAGTGCTAGAAAGAGTACAGAGAAGGCAAACAAGATTGGTGAGAGGAACAGATGGTTGCTCTTACGAAGAAAGGCTTAAGTTCTGCAAGTTTCAGCCTCTGGACACTAATCACCTGCAAGGTGATCTGATTGATGTGTTTAAGGCCTTGAATGGTTTGAGCAGGCTCAATGCTGATGGGATACATCCCCACTTACTCAGATTAAGAACCTGAGGGGATATCGATTGAAATTGGAAGTACAGTTGTACAATAGATGTGTGGAAGTTTGCCTTTAGTCAGCAGGTAGTTGATTGCTGGAACAGACTTCCATCTGTTGTTGTGGAAGTTGATAGCTTAATTTAACTGGGGGTGGTTTAAGCTATCAACTTAGGGGTAACCGAACAAGCAAACATTTCAAGTGACCAGAATGGTGAAATGGAAAGGTGTTGTGTTTTTTTTTTTTTTTTTTTTTGGCTGATGCTGTATAAGCTTGCTTTCTTGCATAATATGCCTCAACTAATGCTAACTCAGTATTATTACAGGCCTTTATGAGAGCTTGAAGAACATGGTGGATGCGCTCAAAGTAATTCAATTGGCTATCCAATCACGCTCTCAGCTGCCTGCATCAACATCAGAGCTTGCACTTGATCATCAGGCAGCATAGCAGCAACACTCAAGGCAGAATATGCTAATCTCACAGGATCTAGTTGTTGTCAGTGATTCTGTTGCTGCGGGAGCAGGAAATGTGCAAAAAAGGTTAGGTGTGGAATAGGACCAGTATATATGTGCCAGTAGCAAAACTTGATGACATTGTAGAGCAGATATCATCTTTAAGGGCACAAAAGGTGATACTGTTGTATACATTGGCATTAATGACATTAAGAGTAGATCTGTAGACTTCTTAACAAGTACAGGGCAGTGTTTTTAAAAAAGTCACAAGTTAGTGTTAAATTTAAAAGTATTTGCAATTCTGCTTAGACACTATAGAAGGGAATATATGATGAGAGTCCTGTCAATCAGTTTGTACCTGGAAAGATTGTGCAAAGCTCATGGGGTAGAATTTTTCTCAGCATGGTTCTTGTTAATAGGAGAGACTTGTTAATAAGAACAACTGTTCTTGTTAATAGGAGAGACTGCTTTTAAAGAATGGGATACATTTAAATAGAAAGGGTGTAGGAATATTTGCTGTTGCTATCGAGCCAGTGTTAGATGGGTTAGAAAACTGCAAGCTTGGGGGAATACAGAGGCTAATAGATTAACATTAGCCGCAGACAGAAGTGAAAGCGATTCTTGCACTGCTTCTATTGGAAAGAGCAGCAGCCTTGAAAGCAAGGTGCTAGGGATTTCAAGGACTGCTATGAGTCATCATGAAAGAAGTAAATACATGGGCTATCTTAAGGTAAATAAGATTAAGAACAGGTGTATGTGTACTTGCATGTATACCAGTGCTGGTCGAGACATCAAATGCAGACATTGTTGGGATTCTGCATCCATTAAATCTGAGTGACATCACAGATGGGTGTCACTAAGATATAAGGCATGTAGAATTTGAATATGGGGAGTACAATGTATACAGAAAGGACATTGTGTATTGTGTCAGTTGGCACTGGGGGTTTTCACTACAAACTGCATATTATACATTGCGACACCACAAACTCTGTAAATGCCAGAGATAGTGCAAGTTTTAGTGTTGCTTTGTGTATGTGTTGGCCTGTTGTTTCTCTGGCATTTAGCTGGGGGCCCTAATAGGCCCCACATTGTCCATCCTTGCCTCGGGGAGGCAGCTGGTGTAGTTCCGGTAGAAAGTTCTCTGGACTGCACTGGAAAGCTCAGGTGCAGTCCAGAGTTTGCCCTTAGGTACTAACAAGCCAGTGTAGAAAACAGTCATCTCATACATCCAGAAAAGTCTTGCTACTGTGTGAGCGACCAGCCCAGGAGTTCCATTCAATATCTGGAAAGTTGAAATTCCCCCATTATAAGACATTCTGATTTACTGGTCTACTCTATTTGTCTGTGTAGTTGCTCACAGTCATTTGGCCTGTAACACTCTCTTGCTCTCATTTTTGTTTTCTCCAGTTCTTATGTTACATCAAAGTGACAATATTGTCCATGGTCACCACTAGTGATTGAGTGTGCTGTCTTAGATTCCATGTGATTTCCTACCATTATGGATAGCTTCAGGAAGCTGTGCTCCTGATCAGCTTTTGGACTTGATCAGAACTGATCAAGTTCTGTTAAAAAAAAAAACTCCTGATCAGTTCTGTTTAAAAAAAAAAATGATCTGAGTTGTGTCAGAAGTATAAAAGTAATCAGCTCCATAATTCTCTTCCTAGAAGGGGGGGGGGAGAATGGGCCAGTAGCAATAACTAATGATACTGTAAATAGATGGCAGGTTGCCAGAAAAATTTGCTGGGACCACCTAGTACAATTTAAAAAAAAATATATATATATATATAATAAAAAGGACTTTATACACGTATTCAAATTGTGTATGTCTGAGTGGCACCATGTCTCTAATATCCTTACACTGTCTATGTTTGATGACTTAACCAGTACTTCAGATTCATAAATTTTCTTTACTGTATTCCTAACATTAGTGTACTTTACATGTATGCTAATGCTAGGAATTTACATTTCAAGTTTTACAAGCAAGGAGTTGGGAATTACAAGGTTTACAGTTAATCCTCATTGGAGGAACCCTTGCAGTTCTTGTAATCCCTCACCTTGTTTTCTAGCTGTAGTATATCCCAGTAGAAGCAGTGTAAGAAACACTCCCCCCCCCCCCATGGCTGCTGTTAATCTAATAGTTGTCATTCCTTGATTCTTTTTGTAGACAAAACATATGCAATGGTAAAATCTGATCAGAAGCAAAGGACAAGTCCTGAATATTAGTTAAAACCATGCAGGATTCATATCAAACTGGAATTAGACCACAGTTGACCAGTACTAGTTTAAAATTTTAAGAAAATTTGACATTGCGGAGTTCTAAAGAAACTGATTCCAATATTAATTTGCTGATTCTTCAGGAACACAGTAAATTTTGAAGAGCTTGGTTTATCTGTTGAGAACCCCTGAAAAGTGGCTCCAAATGAATTGTGTATGAATTTGTGCAATTAAGAAGCTGAATGTTTAAATGAAATGCATTGAAGGAATTTGAATGAAATTGGTATTTCCAGGGAAGATATATGTAAATATGTTAAGATCAAATTGTTTACTAAAGTGAAAAATAATGAAGCAAAAAAAAAATCAGTAATGGAAGTCTCTGGCAAAGTAAGCAATTATTTGGTTAAGAATGGAAAATTATAAATTAATTGGAATGCTTAATAGTTAGAATAAAAGATAACATGGTTTTCAGGTGTTATAAATGTCTAGGTTACAGTAATTTGGCAAAGGGCTGCAAGTTGGATCAGCCTTGTTGGTTTTGTTCAGGATTGGGATATCAGTTTGGATACTGCCCTAATAAGAGTCAATTTAATCTATGTATAAATTGCAAGAGAAATAAAGAAAAAAGTATTTGAATTTGAACAATTCAAATAATCCTGATATAAAAAGAATTATGGCATAATGAGAAATTGAAACTTGGGGATAGTGGAACATCTTGTGGAGAGAATTGAGAATATGTTCACCAATACAGTGAGCAAAGTAAGAACAGTGGTGGGGTTGATGGAGAGCTTTGAAATAACGTCAGGTTTGAGGCAAGGAGGTGTCCTGTGACCACTACTGTTCATAGCTGTCATGAATGATGTGCAAAGTAGAGTGATGGAACAGCTTGGACAGGACCAGATGAAAGTCATGCTCTTTGCAGATGACCTCTGCATATGGGGAGAGAGCAGGGAACAAGTGAAACGGCAAGTTGATATATGGGCTAGTATGGCCAATGCATTTGGACTGGTTTTCAGTCAGGAGAAGAGTGAAGTAATGGTTCTAAAGAGGAGTGGCAAGCTTGACGGATGCATTACAGTGGAAGGGAAACAGCTAAAAATGGTTAACAACTTCAAGTATCTAGGAAGCACCATTACAAAGACTGGAGTAATAGACGAAGAAATAAGTAGAAGGGAACAAGCGGGTGGGAATTTCTATAGGCAGACAAGTGATCTGATTTGGAACAGGAACATACCACTGAAGTGTAAGAAGGCTATATATCAGGCCTATTACGTACCAATTCTGACATATGCATCTGAAACTTTGACTATGAGGAAAAAAGGATGAAAGCAGAATTCAGGGGGCAGAAATGAGATTTGTGAGGAGCATAGCCAAAAAGACAAGACGCAACGAAATCAGGAATGATGTGATTAGGGCGAGCATTCAGGTTGAAAAACTCCAGAATAGGATTGAAAGGTTCTGTTTGAAATGGTTTGGACATGTCAAGAGGATGAACGAGAGGCGTTTGCCAAGAAGAATGTTTGATTTACAATTAAGGGACAAAAGACCAAGGGGAAGATCAAGAATGAAATGGCAGGACATGATAAAGACCGATCTCATTAAGAGAGGAGGAAATTGGAGTGAAATCAACAATGGAGAGAAGTACACGAACAGGGCATGGTGGTGAGGCTTCATACTTGACCCGTGGAATAGCGGAACGATGATAGATGATGATGATGATGAGAAATAGAAAATTAATTGACTGTGGATATTTAATATGAAGGCCTCCGTAGCCGAATGGTCAGGAGCGGGAGTGCAGTAGCACACACTCTTTGAGTAGACCGGGGTTCAAGCCCCTGACTGCTGAATACGGTCGATCTGCCAACCCGCACTGGACCAGCGTGGCAGATTATGGTCCATTTTCCCTCAGCATGAATTGTTGAGGAGGCTTCCATCCTGCAGTGGGTTGATAATGGCTGCATTTTACCTTTTATTTAATATGTAGTTCAGTGGAGCAGACATCCAGATTTATCGCAAGCCAAGTGACAAAGGAGTCAAGGTGTTGTTAATCAATTTGTAAAAATAATGAAAGGAAGAGATAGATGTATTCTGCAAAAACCATATGCTGTTCATGGCATAGTACAAGACAAGATTATGAACTTGTTGTCTTGCACATGATTTTAAATTTAAAAAAAATATATGAAAGACAACTTCCATTGTGAAATCCAGATTGTTTCCATCACATGCATCTCTGAAATGAAGACTTAAAAGTGAATTTGGAAGCTTAATTTTCATGCATGTTGAATGAGAAGCTAGGAGGAAATCTTCATCCATATTTATTATATGGAAAAAGTGGTGTGTGTTTTTTTTTTCCTGTGTTTTGTTTAATCATTTCTCTTAGATACTAATATTAGAATGTGTGCTAGTGAATCTGTAGTATTTATTTGTGTTTTTTTTTTTTTTTTTTTTTTTTAAATAGAAAGAGATTAATTGGAGAGAAAAGTCAAGAAAATTGTTAGTATTTTCATCTGACAGTGGCTTTCACTATGCTGGAGATGGAAAGGTAACTATATAATTGATTTAAAAGTTTATCCTAAGTTTGGGCAATTATAGCTGTTGTATGTACTGCTGCATTACAAAAAGGGCCGGGGGATCAAAAATGGCATTTTCTGTGTAGTCTGCATGGGGAAAATATTTTGCTATTAATAAGTTTGAGAAGTAATAATATATGAAACTGCCATAATTTCTTTGTTAAGTTCTTAATTATTACTGAAGCTGACCTCTTTATCTTTAAGAGCTTTGTAATTGATCATATGATGATTATATATATATCAGTATAGATTTGTTTAGTGTACTGTAATTTTAAAATATTGTTCTGACCATTAAACAGTGACATCACAAACAAAAAATTCTGAATTCCATATTTACAAATTCATCAAAGGAATGTATCCCTTGTGGATTTTAAGGGGAAGGGGATTACCAGTATCATTAAAATTATTTAATTTTCAAAAAAAAAAGTCTATAGAGTGTCTTGCATGCATAAATACTTGCTGTCAACCAGTTTGTCTTTTGTCTCTTCTTTTTGCTATGGATTGGAACAGTTGTTTTTTTTTTTTTTTTTATGAAACCCCCAAACATGAAAGGTATCAAAACCTATAGTACTTAGTACCGTGCATGGGTTGAAGGAGAAGTATGGGGGGGGGGGGATGCCGAAAACTTTGCTCTAGAGACTAAACATGGGTTTCACCACTTCAAGCCTCCAATAAGCAAAGTGGTGGTATTTCACTGGTTGATGAAAGTCATCTACCACCTGGTGACTTAGTTGCAGGAATTAAAGTCAATTTTCTGTACATTCTCTTTAAGTGAAACAAATGTTTCACATTTTTAAACTAGTATACATGTAAAAAAAAAAAAAAAAAATAATGATAATAAATAAAATTATGCTTTACTAATGCAGATAGGTAAACTTGTACAGTTTTTAGGTACTGATTCCAAATCTGTAATTGATTTTGCTCTGTCACATAAATTTTTTCACACAAAATGAAAAATAACAAATATACTACTTATAGTAAAATAAACAACTATTTCAAACATTCAGCACAGTTTTTGGCATGATACATTAAGAACAGATGGTAATATTTACACATATGACTTGATGCTTTTTTTTCACATGGATGAATTTTCACTTAACTCTTTTTGTGCTCATCATGTGAATCCCTTTTCAAAGACCAACAGTGTTTATATTCCTTCATTGTCTCATTCCATTTACCTTAATTTCTTTTATCCATAGTTTTCATATCTTGGCAAAATTTTTCATCCTGTTCTTTACTCACTTCATAGAGGTTCTATGGAAAGTATTCATGGTGACTGTGCTGAGCATGAACCTCCTGCACACTTACATTGCAACCTGGTTTTCTGAAATTAGTAAGCATGTTGTTGACAGTCTTCTTCAGAGTTCTTTGATTTATAAATGATTAAAGTTTTTTCACAATAGTTAAGTGTCCCTGATGCTTTATAAAAAACAGAAATTGCAGAATAGTCATCTTGCAGCTGTTCTCCAGTTTGTACTTCCTTGAAAACACCAGCACAGAGTTTAGCATCACTTATTCAGAAAATTTTAATTGATTAAAAGATGACCCCTTCTTTATCTATGGCCTTAACAGACTGTTTTGCTGTACAGTTTTATATTTAATAGTGATTTAACAGAAGCAAATTGCTTCTAGAAAGAGACATTAATGATATTTTGTTTTCAGCTGTCAAGGTTGTCTCACAGATTTGCTCCTGTACTTCTTGAATAAACTGTGTATGGCAGTGACCTGGAGTTCATTCTTGCGGTAGTAGAATTATAATCATTCAACTGTAGCGATAATTGCATTCATATAACTTCATGAAATGGACAAGTAGAAACATAAAGATTTAAGAGTAGGTTATTGAAAAGATAATATCCAGTGAAACAAGAACTTATCTTATGAAATCATTAAAATTGATTCCTTTCAGTATTCATTTAAATACAAAACCTTACAAAGAATTGCTCCTGTGGTATGAGATGACATCATCAAAGTAGCATCTGATCTTTATAATTTATATTAAAAAAAATTCCTTTACATTTTTCAGTCATTATATTACATTCAACATAACTTTTCATTTATGCAGGTAAAGAATGATTTAATATATTTACCATTAGTAGTGGCAAATGATGCAAGAAAGCAAGCTTATACAGGATCAGAAAAGAAAAAAAAAAACCTTCCCATTTCACCTATCCATTCCCTCCAGTAGAGTATGTAGTTCTTCCTTGAATTTATTTAAGCTATCAACTTCCACAACAACAAATGGAGTTTGTTCCAGCAATAAATCACCCTCTGGTTGAAGGCAAACTTCCACACATTTATTCTGTAACCATTCTTCCTCAGTTTGGATTTATGTGCATAGTCTGAGCAAGAGGAAGAATCCCATCAGGATAGAGCATGCTCAATTCATTCAAAGCCTTAAACACCTCAATTGTATCACCTCACAGGTGCTTAGTAGGCGCCTCCGTAGCCAGGTGGGAAGGAGCAGCAGTGCGTAGCACACGCTTCTTGATTAGACCGGGGTTCGCGCCCGTCACCACCAAATACGGAGGATGCGGAAAGGTCCGGGAATGACCACCACATATCCCGGAGCAATATGGCCTTAGTTGCTAATGCTCCAAATAACAAACAAACAACAACAGGTGCTTAGTCTCAAGACTCTGTAATTTGCAAAACTGAAGTCTTTCTTGGTAAGAGCACACTTTGTTCCCCTCACCAGTCTCATTGCCCTTCTCTGTACATGTTTTAGCAGCTTTATATCCTTCCTAGAACAAGGCTTCCAGAACTGTATGCTGTACTCAAGATGTGGCCTGACCATTGTCTTATACAATGGAATACACATCCTTATCCCTGATAGCATTAAAAAATTATGATCCGAGTAATTTTATTCCATAGATGCCACATTTTGAATAAGAGTCTTCTGCCCAATGTGGGTTCTCATTTTCTCAGTAGTAGTTGTGGTGGTTTACCATTCTGTTAAAGTGGAAAATAGCCTCATCACTAAACAAGATATCAGAGTAAATGGAAGATTGCACCACTTTCTCCAGTGTTGACAGGAGAAAGTGATGCATCCAACACTCACAAAACTGATGTCTGTCACAGTCGGCTCAGCGTGAAAGTTCTTGCATTCGTGTGACTTTTTAAGGATGAAATTTTTTTTTCACTGCAAAATGTGGTGAACAGACGTGACTTATTCTTGCTTCTTGAGATTGTTTTCGCTTTTATCTATGGGGCCCATTGCAACTTTTTCTAACATAGTTATGGTACGATCTTGATCTATACTTGCATGCAAATGACAACTTCTGTGCTTGTCTGCTACATTTCTTGCTTCACGAAAATGTTTCATTAACCTGACACCATTCCTTGTTTAGGCTGGGGGTATATTTAATGTCTGCTGTCAAATTATTTCACAGTTTCTCTCTGGAATAATCCCCCTGTATGTAAGAGAATCAGCTCAACTTCTCCTTGTAAGGATTAATTCATTATCATGAGATATATCCTTAAAAAAACCACCCTCAATTAATTAATGTATTATAATTTGTGAATTTTTGGTAATTAGGGCCTATGATTCTGGAATTTTCTTACACCCCGTATAAGACAAAGCTAACATTACATTTGATTATAGCCAAGGTAAACTGGAGTAATCTCAAACATAAGATTTGTTTTCAATGTTGAAGATGTTTTGTCTCATGGGCATAATTTACAATCAGTCTGCTGTAAAATGTTGTCTTTAGAATAAAAACGTAAGCACTATATCTTTAGAATAAAATGTAGGCAAGAAAAAGAATGGGTTACTCAAAATTAGAAATCCTGCTCTGTCATGAAAAATTTAGGAGATTAGCATGGTTCTAATAACTTTGAACTTAAAGAAATGTTTGTTGCAATAGCCCTGTTTCATTTGTCCAGAGTGTTAGAAATATTCAAAACACTAAAGATTTCTTTTTCAATAAGGTGTTTGGGGGTGTGGGGAAGAGCATATTTTTATTGAAGTCTTCTTCTTCTCAGCCACATTTTTAGATGTTAACTTGGCAGAGGTAGTTCACCAGTGGTAACTTCATTGGCTCTTAACTATATGGTCTTGAGGTTGTCACAGACATTCAGATATGCCGATATGCCGGACAAGCTGTATTTGCTACCTGGGAGTCTAAAATGCTGATGGAACAGATATTCAGGTGATATTCAAGTCAAGTGGACCCAATTTTGGCATAGTCCAGATGGTCTGTGACAGCCAAATTCTCTGCTTGCACCTTCATGATTGTGGGACTGTTAGTAATCCTGGGTATACCCTCCATGCACATGCACACTGTGGGTGACCACTCAGGTGTGAACCAATGTAAGCAGGGGTCGAGGTGTGGCGTCCACACCACACGGAGGAATACTGCCCCTCTGTGTTACCAGGCAATACTAGGTGGTAGATGACTCTCATCAATCGGTGCAATACCACCACTTTGCTTATTGGAGGCTTGAAGTAGTGGAACCCATGTTTAGTCTCCAGAGCTAAGTTCCGGTCAACCCTTCCCCATCTCTTCCATCATGCAGTATGACTGATGACTTCTGAGGTTATGATGAACATCATGGCAAGATCCAATCTTCCTTACATTTCAAGGGCACAGCTCTAAAACTGTTTGCAGGCCGGCCGCTAGTTAGTACACCGTACTGAATCTATTGCCAACTCTTTAGAAGGCTTCCGGATCAGCTAGTGTATAATCTTGCTACCTCTACTCTGCCAGATAGTGACTGGAGGGAGTCTGAGTAGTGTGTATGTAGTGGGGGGGGGCATTGTTGAGGCCACATTATGGCAAGTATCTGGGTATATTCTTACCATGTGTACGCCACATCCAAAAATTTCATTACTTCATACAGCAAACCCCCCACACACTTTTTCTTACCATTGAATACACCATGAATTGTCAAACTAATAGAATAAGCTTATCTGCAAAAAGATCTAAACCTCCCAAACACTTCCTAGTTCATTTCACAAATATACGTTGTCTCAATTCTAATCTCAACAATGTCCATTTCCACTTGCAGTCTGCCAAACCCCATGTACTTTTTCTGGTAGAATCTCAGTTATCGGTTGATTCAACTACTGCTCATCTCAGTTGCCCAAACTATTTGCTGTATGATTCCTTTCGCCTCAAAGATAGTATATGTCCGTTCTGATATTCTCTGTCAGAGACTTGGTAATTTGGAATCTCCTCTTTTCGATCTTCTCTGGCTTAAAATCTCTCTACCTCATTGTGTCAAATTCATCTGTTGTCTCTTCCATTCTCCGAACTCCACTGATCACTTGGAGCTCTTTGACTTCCTCTCTTTGCAACTTGACTTTCTCCAGTCCAACTTTCCTAACAGTGAGGTAATTTTCCTTGGTGATTTTAATGTTCACAATTCCAGCTGGCTCTTCTTCCAAACAGCTGTTCACTCTGTGCAAATCGCAACTCCACCCCACCATGGAATATTGTTCCCACATCTGTGGCGGTGCCCTGAGACCTCTTTCAGGCTTCTAGATTCCATTCAGAAGAGGGCAGTTAGGTTAATTAATGACTCCTCTCTAACAAAGTCTCTTCACTCAGTGTCTCATAGACGTACTGTTTCTGCTGCATGCCTTTTCTACAGATACTTCCATGGGCACTGTTCTTCTGAATTGGTTTCTATTATTCCCGCTCTCTTTCAAAACAATCTGAACACGTGTCGCCACCAGCCAACATCCATTTACTGTCCAACTTCAAACTCACTTTTCATCTTCCTCTTTTATTCATTCAACTGCTCTTTTCTGGAACAACCTTCCTTCACATGTATTTTCTGAAAATTACAGTTTACTGAAGTTCAAGTCTAATGTCAACAAATATTTTCTTTCATGTTCTTAACCTTCAACTCAAGCATGTTACTAAGTACTATATGTTCTAATACCTCATGTTTTGGGTTTTCATAAAAAAAAAAAAAAAAAATTGTATTCAGACAAGTACAATTTTGTCTTATACATTTTTAAAGGCAAGTTTTTGATGATTTCAGAGGTTTTTTTTATGAAATTTGTCATAGTTTTATTCAGTACCTCCAAGATTGAATGTATTAATATTTTTCCAGAACCGTTAAATTCTGAAGAAAGTTTATTGAAATTAAAACCATAAAACTGATAGATGTAAAGCAAAACAAACTAAACACATCGTTTTTATTTTAATTATATATATATATATATATATATATATATATTATGTGAAGTAAAAGTTAGGCAAAAGTAATAAAAATAAATAAATATGGCTATGTAGCTATCATTCGAGGCAGCAAATGCACATCCTCCACATGATGCCTAATTATATCTGATAATTAAAATAAATATGATATTTAAAATAAAAACATCAGCCAGTAGTACGGCAATAATACAGAGCGAAACGAAATGCAAAATAATATAAAATAAACAAACAGGGAAGGGAAAGTAGAGATAATAGGACCAAAAGGTAGTCGATAATCCCCTGTATAATTTAGTCAATTAAGTCATTAAACCCAATTAATAAAAAATGATGTAAATTTAAAATAATGCCAATTATAAATAATTTAGCGGTACCCCCCTCGAAGGTACCAGTTCCAAAAGACGTGAAATATCACCAAAAAAAGGTTAAACTACCAAAAACTAAAATATCAAAATAATAGATCAAAATGATAGACTGACCATCATGCCCCATATAAATTAGGCATCATGTGGAGGATGTGCATTTGCTGCCTCTAATGATAGCTACATAGCCATATTTATTTATTTTTATTACTTTTGCCTAACTTTTACTTCACATAATATAAATTAGTGGTAGTAGTGGGTTGATATGCTAAATAAGCAGCGCCTGTGCCGCCATCTATTCTTTTCCTTTCTATTATATAAGCTGGTTAAGCTTGCATTATGTCAGTGGTATGGCTCTGATTAAGAGTGCTGTCTGTTCTATAGATTATTTTTCGCTGCATAAGGACCACCGCCATGCAAATCCTCTGCATTGGTTGATCTATCGGAGAATGGAGGGGTGGTTTGGTTCTTCGATATTTCTGCCTTTGCGATGATTGGTATGACAATTGAAATGTAGCGATTCCATGACCATTATTGGCCTCGTGGTCCTCTGTCGATATGGGGCATGATGGTCAGTCTATCATTTTGATCTATTATTTTGATATTTTAGTTTTTGGTAGTTTCTTTAACCTTTTTTTGGTGATATTTCACGTCTTTTGGAACTGGTACCTTCGAGGGGGGTACCGCTAAATTATTTATAATTGGCATTATTTTAAATTTACATCATTTTTTATTAATTGGGTTTAATGACTTAATTGACTAAATTATACAGGGGATTATCGACTACCTTTTGGTCCTGTTATCTCTACTTTCCCTTCCCTGTTTGTTTATTTTATATTATTTTGCGTTTCGTTTCGCTCTGTATTATTGCCGTACTACTGGCTGATGTTTTTATTTTAAATATCATATTTATTTTAATTATCAGATATATATATATATATATATGCCACCTTGTTTTATTTATAAGCAGAAACTAAAACCATTTTTTTTTTTTTAAATAAAAATTGATAATTTTCTTTGATTTAAATCATGAACTGTATTCTCCCACCAAGGCAAACCTTCAATAAGAGTGTTACTTTTACACATTGTGTATATTTCTGCCAGTGCTGTGATGGAAGAAGGAAGTATGGTATCACCTCAATCAATATCTAGTGCTAGTATCTTCATTAATTCGATATTAGATTATTCAATTTATGTACTTCTAAATTGCTACAGTTACCTGACTAACCTTATTGCAGATAATTCAAAGCACTCAACAGTAAAATTTGAAGTCTAAATTGGGGCCCATGATTTATGAAGTTTGTCTGATAATGAAAATTCACTACTGTACAATAGGTAGTATCATTATGCGGTATATATGTCACCTTTTTAAAGTATACACTTTTACTCACTTCCTGCAGAACTGTTTACAGAATCACAGAATTCACATACCTCTAACTCACACTATGCAAACTTAATTCACTTTTTTCACATCACTGAAACTGAAATAAGCTGTGATTGCTAACGATATGAATTGTGCAATTTTCCAATATAGGTGCCATACATCTTTAAGTTATTGCATGTATGTTCATGCTCAATACGAGAGAGAGGGGGGGGAGGATTTCTCAGTTTTCTGCAGAAGAACGGCCGCTGAGCCATGTTGGTCACGTACCACAATATATACTAGCTGTACACTGAGTGGACAGAAATCATGGGATACTAATCTAGTTACAAGTAAGCCCACCTTTCGCCCAGATAAGGGCAGTCACATGGCGAGGTATTGAGTCCACTAATTCACCAAAGTGTTTCAGGGGTATTTCCATCCATGCTTGCTGCACCGCTGTCCATAATTCCATCGCATTCCTGGGTGGAGGATCCAAAGCTCGGACAAACCTTTTCACTGCATCCCAAAGATGCTCCACAGGGTTCATGTCTGGTGAATGGGGAGGTCATTCCATGGTGGTAAAATCTGCAGAATGCTCTTAGAACCATGTTCTAGTCACCACGGCTCTTTGGGGAGGCGCATTGTCCTGCTAGAAGAGTTGATTGCCCTGTGGGTGCACGATGAATATTGAAAGGATGCAGATGATCTGCAAGGATGGACACGTAACCTGGACCTTTCAGAAATGCATTTAGATGTACCAGAGGTCCCAACGTGTGCCAGTTGAACATGCCCCAGACCATTACCGACCATCGAACTGCCTGAACAGTTCCTTGTTGACATGACGGATGCATAGCTTCATGCAGTTTCTGCCAGATATGCACCCTCTCATCCACTCGAAATAACTGGAAATGGGTCTCATCAGACTGGGAGACCCATCTCCAATCATCCATGGCCCAGTGCTGATGTTCTTTCACCCAGTTGAGGTGTATAGTCCTGTGTCGTGGTGTTAGCAATGGGACTCTGGTGGGTCGGTGGCTCCCATAACCTATTGCGGCTAATGATCGCCTGATGGTCTTGGTGGAGATGTTTCTGGCACCTCCCTCGTTGGAATCCGTGGTGATTTGTGCCACTGTTGCTCTCCGATTGGCTGAAACAATGCAAGACAGATGTCGACGGCCACATTCATCCATCACCTTTCCCTACCCACATCTCTGTCTGCGATGAGATGTTATGGTGTATTTGCAATACACTCGTGATACTGTAGAAAGGCCTTAGTGCAATTTCTGTACCACCTCTGCGATAATGACCCATGCGTCGGACACCCACTATCATTCCTCTTTCAGAGTCGGTTAACTCATGATGTTTACCCATACTTTCATCGAATTACCGTCTGTGTGAATGTAGTGTGCCTGTATACCTGTCAAGCAGTGGGTTCATCTGTTAGCGAAAGGGGTGACAGCGTCACATTGCCCAGGAACCAGATATCCCATGAATTCTATCCTTTCAGTGTATATTAAAACAAGCACTCAAATACTGTGCTGTTTCTTATATATAATTTTGCATACGTGTGAAGTGAAAATATCCAATATTTTAAGATATTTGCTTTTAATACATGTCATCCTTTTTCCCCACTAGTTATTCGTTAATTGTAACTTAGTGCGAACTGCTCTTCCAAATTGCAGTTACACAAACTGGTCATAGTACTTACATGAACTGGTGACCAAGTTTATCATTAATTTAGAGAGAGAGAGAGAGAGAGAGAGAGAGAGAGAGATTACTGTGTGGTGTACAGCTGACAAAATGGACATTTGACTATACAGTTATGAAATTTTACCTTGATTATTCGGAATTAAATATTTTTTGTGTGCATAAATTAAGTTGCCATTATATAGAGATTAATCATGGAAGCTGCTTCAAGAGTTTTATTATAGTTTTCAGTACAACTTTCCAAGCAAAGTTAAGATATATATAAAATTTTATATTCATCCATGTTTAAATTGTAAAACTTTAACATCCTGCAAATAGGTCGGTATGTACTTTTTTTTTGTTATGCTTTATTTATATTAGTGTGTTGTGTATAGTATAGTGTACATTATATTAGTGTATAGTTGCATATAATCTGTCTATTTATTAGCACAAAAAGTAAACTTAATTCCATACAACAAAGGTAAAATGTATATTTTTCCAACTGCCCACACAGAGGGCATTTTTCTCTCTTCACTTGCAGCTATTCCAAGGTAATACCAAATTTGGTCATCAGTTCACACATGTTCCCTTATAACCAGCTTATGTAGCTATTGGTTACAAGAGCAGTTCACTGTAAGTTATAAAATAATTTATTGAATAAATGAAAGAGACCCTAAAAGAGACCGATGTTATTCTTATTTTTTTGCATGGATTACACTTGTTAAACAGAAAATAATACCCCAAAATATGGATACTCTCTTTGGCAGGTATGTACAATTATACATAATAAACAAAATGTACATTCTTTTAAAGTACACTTTGTTATACATTGAGCTGCATGAATGTTATGACGCCAAAATCAAAACTTGGAGATCTTTTTTATTATGCATGGAAAACTGAATTTCTTCACAGTACAAATTATTTTCCTCATAGTGATTAAATTTAACATGTTAATCATTTCAGTTTCACGATTATATACCACAGTTAAACTAAGAGATTCTTAACATTTTAAATGAAAGGATTGTAAAAATTCTGTGCATTATGATAAAGGTGACTAAAAATTTCAATTGAAAATTATCTTGTTCAAATACTTTGAGCCTATTTAAAGCATATTTTAGTTCATGAACTTTGAATTAGCAAGAATAATTTATATAAATTATTTTTCACACCTCATTCTTTAAGAATTTTCTTTGTTTATGTTTGCAGATCATTTTTAAATCTCATTGTAATGTTCCCTTTTCAGTTAGGAGGAATAGTAAAGCCAAATGATGGACTTTGCCATTTGGATAACAAAGGTTATTATACTGAAAGTACCCATCAAGATTATCCATCCCTAAGCCAGATCAATCATAAAATCCAGGATAATAAAATTAATATAATTTTTGCAGTTACAGCTAATCAGTTACCTGTATATGAACCCCTCAGTGAACTTTTAGAAGGCTCAAGCACAGGTCGTTTAGAAAATGATTCTTCTAACGTTGTTCAGCTTGTTCGGGACCAGTATAATGTAAGTGACCTAAATTGACTAAAGATCACCAATTGTGTGAATGCTGAAGTAGAATTATTATTGAATAGATTTGAGATATCTTTACTTCATTTTTTTTAATTTTTATTATATTGTAATAAAAATTTAAATATGCCACATGAAGAGAAATCTTAAAATCCACTAAACAAAGGTCTGAAATCTTAGTTGCAGTGCCAGAAAAAGAAAAACTTAAGTTGAATCCCTTTCTGCATTACTTCATATCCCTATATCTTGATGCCTTTTAGCAGATTGCTGAGTTTAAGGTTATCCCAAAAAACAATCCTTTGAAATTTAACCCCCTTGTGGACATGTTGTTCTTAGTTTTACTTTTCACTGTATTAAAACTTTTTCTGTTGTTCTTAATTTTACTTGTCTTGTCTTCCTTCACAGATTAGGTGATCCGCCTGTTCCTATCTTAAAGAGGTCTGCCCATCTTTTCTTCGGTCTTCCTCTGTCTCTTTTTCCTTTTTCTCTATATGTGTAAGCTAATTTAGGGAATCTATTATCTTCCATTCTTTCTACATGTTCTTTCCATCTTTGTCTATATTCTATAATTTTTTCGTTAATTGAGTAAATCTTTATAATTCCTTTCATATATTTACGTTTGGTATTTTATCTAATTTTGTACATCCTTTAACATATCTTAAAAACTTCATTTCTGCAGCTTGTATTCTATTAATGTCTCTTTGTTTCGGTATCCATGTTTCAGAACCATAAAGAAGTGTTGATATTGCCATTACTTTGTAAAATTTCAGTTGTGTTTCTTTCCTTGTTTTCTTAGCCAAAGTTCTTTTTATTGTTCCACATATATTTCGAAATTTTGCCAGTTTCTGGTTCATATCTTCTTCGACATTATATGTTATATTTAGTTTTACTTTTCACTCTATTAAAACTTTTTCTGTTGTTCTTAGTTTTACTTTTCACTGTATCACTGTATTAAAATTCCAGAAGTGTGATTGGAATCGGAAAAATATTGTTTAAATACTTCCATATACATTCCATAAACTCTAGTCCTTGAACTAGATACTCTTTGGTCTACTGAAGATCGCTTTAAATAAAGAGTGGAACATTTTTCATGAAATGCCATGTGTCTGAGAGAGTCGTGCCTTATGATATGGCTTCCTTGTTTCTGAAAACATGACAAAATATATCCTCTTTAGAAAAGGCTGCAAGAGCTTTGGAGATGTAGGATATATTTGAATCCAGAAACTGTAGTGAAAAGGACTTCATAGCATGATGATTCAAAGAAGGTGAGAATCAATATCTAAATTAATAACTCCCTATTCGATAAATTTTCCCAATTCTCCTAAATGAAAATCATTATTCATTGCAGAGATACTCTGTTCCAGGACATTCAGATATGCCACAGAGAAATAAGTCAGATCCACTAAACAAATGCCTGAATTCTTTGTTGCAACACAAGCAGAAGAAAACCTTTTAAGTTGAATCCTTTTTCAGAGATAAGAAAAGAAGGTCATTTTAAAAGAGGCGCTCGTAAAGAAAGATGAGGAACTTCAGATCAGTAAAATGCATTTAGATCAGTAAGATGCATTGTTTGCTGCTTCCAAGGAAAGCAAGATTGTTAATGACCTGGTAAATGATAACTTTAACCTTCTTCAGAAGTTAATTGTTCCATTTGTTCTGACTTCATCTAAGATAAATGAAATTTGGTTTATTATTATTAGCCAAGGAAGCCTGAGGCTTATGCTGCACCAGCCAAAAAAAATTCCCGAGTTACCCTGAGAGAGAGAGAGAGAGAGAGAGAGAGAGAGAGAGAGAGAGAGAGAGAGAGAGAGAGAGAGAGAGTCAGAAGTAGAAGGGAATCACCAAGAAAGAGAAGAATGATGACATCCAGCTCAGGACCCCGGGTGTGCCAAGCCCATACTCACCAGATGTGAGTATGGGCTTGTTATTAATCCTGGGTTTACAGTGTTGATTACATTATTAGTGCAATTGCAAACAATTTAGGGCTTTAAACACCTAAGAATCAGCTAAACAAGTTTCACCTCATGAGTAAGTGCTATTTCCTTATCACATTGGGCATTGGCACTCAGTGGAGTCATCTTACTTTTGTGAATTTTTTTTTCAAGAAACTTTTATACTAATTACACATTTCTGTGAAACTTTTTTTCTTTTAAGTTACCTTTTACAATACATTTCTTAAACGTTTGTTTATTATTTTATCAGCCATATTTACTTTAAGTGATTGCCGATAGCCTACCCTTTCCTATAATGCGATCATAAAATAATCAATCTTTATATATATATCTCCCTTCCCCAATCAAATACAAATTGGTGATCATTAAGTATGTTGGTGTTGTTTGCGTTTGATCTCTGAAACCCTTGGATTCCCCATCCCTAATTATCAGTAGGTAATTAATTTTGCTCACCGACAGCAACAGACAATCCTATGACCTTCTAGCAAACTACCTTGTTCCATAATTAAACATAGAACAAACATGCATTAATTCTAAATGAACTTTATACGTTCCCTTCAAAGTTGAACATTATAGTACAGTTGGTCCTCGTATAACACGTGTTTACATTGCACGAATTCGATCATGCACGATTTATAAATAGGGGAACGTTATCTTATATGACACGAACCGAATTCACTTATGCACGATTCGCCTTTGTGTTTACAAGAAATGGCAGTCGAACGCGGAATCACCCCAACGGAATGCAACACGATAGGAATGAAGAAGATTCTGAAAATGTATTTATGTGTTTTATATCAGTGAAGGGGAAACACATTTCACCATAATAACGTAAAAACCAACACAATTCCAGCTATCGATATAATCGCAAATGCAATTAGATGGAGTTTACTACCAGTTTATAACAGATTCCACTAGCAGAAATGCAACTGGAAATTGTTTTTATTGTTTTATGGTACTAACCCCCCAGAAATGTGCTTTAGTAAAATGTGGGGTGTTAATAGTATATCTCGTCCTTTACGGTGTTGTTTATTCAGTTGCTACCCGCGCGCATCTTTGTTTGTGTATTAAGCGTGCCTCCTCGTTTTGTAATTGCGCTTTATTCCCTAAAAATGAGTAAAATACTTAAAAGGTGTGAAAAGGAAGCGTCCTGGCGAAGACACTGAAGATTCAGAGAGAGAAAAAAAAAAAAAAAAAGCAATATCAATAAACAGAGGCGGACTGGGTCAAAAATTCTTACCCGGGAAAATTTATAGTGGCTTCATACTACGGTTTATGGCCAAAATCACACCGGCCTCCGGCCCACCGGGATTTCTCAGGTAAGGCTTATGGCCAGTCCACCTCTGTCGATAGAGAAAAAAATATGAAATTGTGAAACGCTTTGAGCGAAATGAAAGACCATGTGATATTGCACGTGCTACAGACCTAAATGAGGCAACGCCGAGAATTACAAAGAATGCAGAGAAAATAAAAACAACTTTCATAGAGGGAACAACTCAAAGTGTAATTAAAATCCATTAGATTAAGACACAAGAATTGGAAGAGATGGAACAGCTGTCATCTGTTTGGATAGAAAATCAAACAAAAAACAAGTTTGCTTACGATAGAAGCAAAAGCATTAGCAATATTTTATTACGTAAGCATTTTATTACGACTTACATATTATAATTTATACTTACGTATTATAAAATACGTAAGTATTTTATTACGACTTTTTTATTTAATATAATAAATTTTTTACGAATAAAATACGTATTTTATTCGTAAAAATACTTTTTTAGTATTAAAAAATACTAAAAATACTTTATTATAATATATTATATTTTTTATTACGTATTTTAATCGTTACGTATTTTATAACGATTAAAATTACCCGATTATTTATTGTGTTTGGTAATGTTTTGGTTCCAAATGTGTGTTCAATCTTGGGTGGTCGGCACCTAACCCCACTTTTCCCATAGGGCCTGTTGTTTATATTGCACGATTTTGCATTGCACGAGGGTTTCTAGGAACACAACTATCGTGCTATACGAGGACAGACTGTAATTGTAATTTTTATTACTCTGAGCTTTTAGCATTAGCATTAGTAGAGGCATTTGATGCAAGAAAGCAAGCTTATGCAGCATCAGCCAAAAAAAAAAAAAAAAAAAAAAAAAGTAACATAAATAAATAAAAATAACCACTTCCACTTCACCCCTCTGTTCGTTCGAAATACCTGTCCAGCTGAGCCTTAAACTTATTTAGGCTATCAACTTCCACGACAAGGGATGGAAGTCTGTTCCACCCACCAACCACCCGCTGGCTAAAGGCAAATTTCCGCACATCTATCCTACATCTGTCTTTCCTCAATTTGAATTTATGCCCTCTCAGGTGATTTTTCTGAGCTAGAGGAAGAATCCCATCAGCATTGAGCATGCTCAAACCATTCAAGGCTTTGTACACCTCTATCAGATCACCCCGCTGGTGCCTAGCTGAAATCTCTGTTCAGCTTATCAACATAAAAGTACCAAAAATAATAATAAAATAAAACATGTAATATGATGACTTGTCCAATTAAATGTTGGGTTATTGGATTTTCTCGACAACCTTCAGATGCTGGACTATTGGACTTTGACCACAGTATTTTTTTTACCTGTTCTGGATGTCTAGTAATCAAATGATACATAATTTTGTGTGTTGCTGGCCAAAACATCAAATGAAGAATGCACTCTAATTGCTACCTGTTATTAATCCTTAGAGCAGCAAATTTTCTTCTAGAAGTAAGTTCTATTGAGTGAACTTTCATAGAATTTTTAAGTTTTATAAACAAACTTTGTGTATAATGTTTTTAAGTACTGATTTGTTTTTTATGAACTACTTATGTTTTTGTTCATAAAAAATGAACTATTTGTTTTATATGAACCCCTCAGTGAGCTTTTAGAAAGCTCAAACACAGATTGTCTTGACTCTCCAACATTAGGATAAAATTGTCAAAAACCAAATTAGGATTTTCAAAAAAAAATTGAAAAAAAAAAAAAAAAAAAAAAAAGCAATAACCACTGCGTCTATTTATTTATCACTTGATTCAATTTAATCAACTTCTGGATCTGAATTCCTGACAACCTCTTCAATTTCAGGCCCGCATCAGACAACTGGGACTGACAGCCGGAATCTCATCTCATTTTCAATGGCATTTTGTGTCCATCTATTTAACTGTCTACCATTAGCATACCTGCCAACTATTAAATATGATTTAGTTAGAAATTTTCCAATAATTAGGCATTTTCCTGGTTCTAGTTTTCTTCAGATTTTTATTGAAGTTTGTTATTTTTCAAATGCATCCCTCTCCACACACATGCACAGCTATGGACCTTACATTTAAAAGTTAATGGTTGCTCTGCTTTTGCTTAACCTTTGTATAGTGAACATGCTGCCGTCAGTATGTGCTTACAACTGTATGTGGAGGAAAAAAAAAAAAAAATCTTTGTTTCATATATCATCATATGTATTGACAGGTATGTATTTTTATAATCAATATTTTTAAAGCTGTTGGTATCTTAGTTTCAGTCCTTTTTTTTTTTAAGTGGTGTTAACAACCCAAATTGAGTTTAGAAAACTTACAATGGTACATTGTTAGTTTAAATATACAAGTATTTTTTGTTTTTTTAAGAGAATGTTTGCAAAAGAAGATTAGGTGTATTTGGTGCATAGTGTTATTACTCTGTGGTAGTAATTTGTATAAGTTGGCACAATGTGCTATACTTGACTCCAACCAGGTCATTGAATGTAAAAATTATGGAAGAGCCAGTAAGTACTATGAAGTTGAACAGAATGAAGCAAAGAGCTATAAAATTCATCCCCCCATGATGACATGCATTAATTAGTTTATCCTTAATTAAGAACAGAAGTCTGTAATGCTGTTTGGACAGAGCTGGAGCATTGTGGCTAAAGCCAGATACCTATTAATAATCTCTTTTTAGATTTCTAAAAGTTGGCAGGTCTGTATTGGTTGGAAACTGAGATAAGAGATTCACTGCAACTATGCACACCCTTCTGGAGCAGTTAACCAGTCTACACAAAAATCCAAGATTAATGTATTCTTTATATTTTTACTTTTGCAACATGCAAATTCACTTGATGCATTTGTACATAATGACATTTTGTAATTCTTATTCTCTTTATGTAAGTTGTATTTTCTCAACAAAGCATTTCTGTCAGATGGAATCTCACATTTCTGTCAGATGGTATAGCAGCAGTACTGCAGTTTACATTACTTGTTATGGCCCATTTATCCATTTTCAGTAAAATTTTTAAAATTGTAAGATATGTTTGCTTGGTCTACAGTAACATACATGTGAAATTGACCTAAACAACATACAGGGTTCAGTCACATTATTATGACCAGCTACCTAGTATCCAGAATATGCCCCTTTCGCAGCATGCACTGCAGCCAGCTGCCATGGGATGGACTCAATAAGTCTGTGGAAGGTTTCTACGGTTATCTGTGACCGTGCAGACTGTAGTGCACCCCCAGAGTTCCTTGGTGGAGGATCCATCAGTCTGATGTGTTGGTCAAGGTGGTCCCATAGATTTTCAATTGGGTTAAGATCTGGGGCATTCTATGGCCAAAGGAGTAGCTGGAAGTCTTCATCATGCTCCTCAAACCACTCGTGTACAATTCTGGTGACCTGGCATGGCGCATTGTCTTGCTGATAGATACCATTGCCCCCGGGGAACATGGTCAGCATGTACCGGTTTACCTGATTGGCAACATTCGATAGGTAACCATTTGCATTCAGGGTGCCCTCCCGAGGTATCAGCAGACACAAACCATGCCATGAAAACATTCCCTAGACCATAACGCTGCCCCCACCAGCATGCCTTCTGCTAACAATCATGTCCGGGTGTCTGTTCTCGGTGTACAAATTAATGAGTAATAAGATCCCACCTGGAGAGGCGTTTGCTTCAGTTAAAACTACAGAGAATCAGGACACCCTTTTGTGGACATCTACTATTAATAGAATTCTTGATGTAATCATACACCAGGACGGTGGAACATGTGAGCTCCTGGAGCAGGTGGAAATTAAATCTAAAAATTCAACTTATATTGGACAGTCTGAAGAGCCTCCTTTCACATTAAGAGGTAGATTGCAATAAATTCAATGCATTCTCTAGGAAATGTCCAGGTTTTGATGGTCTTGAAGTGAACGTCCTCAAAAGAGCCTGGAAAGTTTTCTCCTTTTATTCTCAAGCTGTTTAATTCTTGTCTACAACATGGAATTTTTCCTAAAACTTGGAAAATTGCAAATTTTAAGATACTCCTTAAACATCCAAAGAAACCCAAGGACAACCCAGCTTCATACAGGCTGATTGCCTTTCTACCAGTTATGGGGAAGGCACTGGAAAAAATGATCGCTAATCGGCTATTATTTGTTCTTACCAATAAAGCATTATCATCTCCAGATCAATTTTGTTTTACTTGTGGCAAGGGGACTGAGGATGCAATTGCCAGATTCCTTACTCTTCAAAAGGAAACTGAATACAAAATACCTTCTTGGCCTCTTTGTGGATTTAAAAGGGGCCTTTGACACCCTTTGGTGTGCAGAGTGCTCTGGAGAGTTTCTGGGAGGCTGGGGTTTCTAGACCAGTCTTCAAATTACTTACAAGCTGTTTTTACCAGTGTTCTATCATAGTTAAGAGTGGTACTAAACAGATCTCTAGACATGTTACAAGGGGTTGCCCACGGGGATCAATTCTTGGCCCCTTGTGTTAGAATGTTGTGTTTGATTCATGGTTCACCAAGAAATTTGAAGGAACAAAGATGATTGCCTATGCAGACAGCTTACCATCTTTGTCCATGGAAATTCAAAGAAGAATCTGGAAGATACAACAAACTCAGTCTTACAAGAACTTTCAACTTGGTCTGCAATTCACAAACTGCAAGTTTCAACAACTAAAACATCGCAGATGCTTTTAAAAGGAAAATTAGATAGAGAACGTCCTCCACTTGCAAAATATAGAGGACAGACAATTAAATATACTGCCATAATGAAATATTTAGGTATTCAACTTGATGCCTTAAGTTTTCTACCCCATGCAAGATATGTGAAAGAGAAGTGAGTCTTTTTATCCCGATTGAGACAGGTAACCTGGCAGGAATTCACTCAGGTTATACTCTAATTGTGTTTTTTACCTATCATTGCTTAAGCAGCTGGAGCATGGGGACATAGGGCCTGCAATTATGAAACAGCTTCTGCAGGCCCAGCGTTGCTGCCCTCCTGATGATGTCATGGGCATGTAGAACCACTTCTACTATGGCTTTGCAGGTGTTATTGGGAAAATTACCTCTAGAGTATGAAATACAATAGAGATATATATGATGTATCACCTGAAAAAATCAATACCTGTTACTTTGGATGATGCACAACTCAACCTAGATGCTCCTTTAACATTTGAGAAAAGAAGGCTTCATTCCATTTATGTAGATAAATGGCAAAGAGACTGGTCAGCTTTGGAACTTGGCGCCGTGACCAGAGTGTTTACCATTAGTGAAGGAGTTCAGGAAGAAAGAATCTTTGTGGTTTGCACCTGGCTTGCATGGTACATTTTTACTCACCGGCCATTGGAGTATTAACAGCAAATTATTCAAATTAGGCTTGTCTTCTACCCCACTTTGTCTCTGTGGACAGGAAGAGAGTATTGACCACGTTATTTTCAATTGTCAGTATTATCAAGACTACAGGTGTGAACTGCAGCTTGTTTCAGATACAATCACAATGGGAAATAAACCTGCTCTTATCCGATTTTAAGCAGCATTTATATCACTGAACACCTTTGCCTCGCATGCTTTTAAAAGAAGAGGAGCTTAGACTTGCTAATTTGGGATAATTTTATCGGGAGTTGATGATGATTGGATACTCATTGTAACCAAATATACTCTGTTAGACATTGAACATGTTCCTGTATATACTGTAAATTCTTGGTGTTGTTCTGAAGACGTGGAACCTGTTTATAGCATGATTGGAGTAAAAAATAAAATAATAAAATAAAATAGATAAATAAAAAAAACTTGTTTCTCCAAAGAAGTGCCTTGAGCAATGTCTACAAGAGTTTAGACATAATTATATTTCAAGAAATGTTGCTGATCCTAGCTCTAGGATGGGATCCTCCACAGGATTATTTCCCATAGCATGAGAAGTCAGTCCACTTCTCCGCTTCTATCTCCTTTAGTCTTGCTTTATTTCTTTTACCTTCTAACTATTGGAGGGTTCCTCTGTTTGATCCTCCTCTCTTCTATTCTTTCCTACCTCTCCAGCTCCCAAACTTCTCCGTCTATAGCCTTTTCATTTCATCCTCATTTGGGCCCTCTCGGGTCTTTTGCCCTGGGTTAGTCCAGCAGATGGTAGTAGATCCTTGCTGCCTCAACGTGGTGGGGATGGGACATGGTGACCAGGTGTTGCTACTTCCCATCTGCTAAGTATTGGCATTAGTAGAGGCATATGATGCAAGAAAGCAAGCTTATGCAGCATCAGCCAAAAGAAGAAGAAAAAAAAAATAAACCTTCCACTTCACCCCCTCCACTCGTTCGAAATACCTGTCCAGCTGAGCCTTAAATTTATTTAGGCTATCAACTTCCACAACAAGGGATGGAAGTCTGTTCCAACTACCTGCTGACCAAAGGCAAATTTCCGCACATCTATCCTACACTGTCTTTCCTCAATTTGAATTTATGCCCTCTCAGGTGATTATTCTGAGCAAGAGGAAGAATCCCATCGGCATTGAGCATGCTCAAACCATTCAAGGTTTTGTACACCTCTATCAGATCACCTCGCCGGTGAGGCGCCTCCGTAGCCAGGTGGGAAGGAGCAGCAGTGCGTAGCATACACTTCTTGATTAGACTGGGGTTCGAGCCTGTCACTACCAAATACAGAGGATGCGGAAAGGTCAGGGAATGACCACTGCATATTCCCGGAGCAATATGGCCTTAGTTGCTAATGCTCCTAAAAACCAAATAACAACAACAACCTCGCCGGTGCCTAGTCTCCAGACACTGTAATTTGCAAAACTTAAGCCTTTCTTCGTAAGAGCAACCCTTTGTTGCCCTTCTCTGTACTCGTTCCACTTGAAATGAGGCCTCCAGACCTGTATACAGTACTCAAGGTGTGGCCTGACCATTGCTTATACAAGGGAATAATCACCTCCTTATCCCTGCCAGAAAAATTCCTGTATATCATTGACAAGGCACCATGAGCTACTCTTGCAGCCCATCTGCACTGCTCAGAGAACTTCATATCTGCCTGCACAATTACCTCCAGGTCCCTTTCATTCTCTACCACTGTCAGTATAGTACCACAGAGTTGATACGTTGCTCTGGGGTTGCTGTTTCCCCTATGTAGTACTTTTAGTACTTAACATTTGTCAATGTTAAACTTCATTTGCCACCTCTCAGCCCATCTGCTGAACCTTTCCAGATCCTGTTGCAGCAGCATAGCGTCAGTAGTGTCCTTAACAACCCTACAAACCTTTGTATCATCTGCAAACTCCAGACATTAAGCTTGATATACCATCATCAATATTATTTATAAATACAGAAAACAATGGACCTAACACTGAACCCTGAGGGACTCCACTAATAACATTAGTCCACAATGAGCAGTGTCCATTGATTACTACTCTCTGTCTTCTCCCCCTCAACCACCCCTTTATCCATAGCAGCAATTTGCCCCCAATGCCACACTGCTCCAATTTGTGCAGCAGTCTTCCATGTGCAACAGTATCAAAAGCCTTTCTAAGATCCAAGTATATAATATCAAAGTTATTCCCTGCGTCCAGCTCTTTTGTGACTGCATCATAGTATCCAATCAAATTGGTCAGGCAAGACTTCCCCTTAACAAAACATGCTGTGTCCGAGCTATAACTGAAGTCTTGTCTAGATGATCCTGCAGTGCTTCTTTAACCAGTGCCTCCATTAATTTTCCTGGAACAGAAGTTAAACTCACAGGTCTATAATTACTTTTGTCAGCTTTTGATCCTCCTTTGCGAATTGGGGTCACATTTGCACATCTCCAGTCTATGGGTACCTCCCCTGAGTCCAAGGAAGCTCTAATAATTATGGCTAAGGGTTTGCTTACTTCCTTTGCTGCCTCCTTTAATATAACTGGATAGATCCCATTCACCCCAAGTGCCTTTCTTGTGTTCATCTTCAACAATTTCTCCTTCACTTTACTCTCAGTTATTACAAGATTATCTAGCTTACTGCCAGAGTTGAATACACCTCTGGCATTCCCCTCGCTGAATAACTCCTCATGTGTGAATGTTGATGCAAAATATTCATTTAGTTTGTTAGCTACCTGAGCAGGATCATCAACAGTTGAACCATCGATATCAAGTGGACCAATCTGATTCATCCCCTTCCTTCTAGAGTTTACATAAGTGAAGAACTCTTTGTTGTTTTTCTTTGCATAAGAGCCAGGTACCAGTCGAAAACATAACACACCATATCACTGCACTTACGCACCCAACACACTACATAAAAATGGCTGGTTTTGGCGTAAACCTCTACACAAGGTGTACGGCGATGGCTGATGGGGGAACCCTGGGATCCGCCTCAGTAACACATGAATATCTCCTGTCTGTTCTTTGGAGGTTTCATGTCTAATACGGCACTGTTCATCTACTTGGTGGAGCAGAAACTATGGCTTATCTTAGAAGGCCATCCGTTGCCACTTGGCCGAGGTCCAGTGTCAGTATTGCTGTGCAAACTGACAGTGTTGTTTGCAATGAACGCCATCAGCATGGGTGCTATCACCAAACATCTGCTCCGGAGCCCAATGCGCAACAGGGTTTGCTGCACTCTCGTGTTGGAGACCTTTCTGGTGGCCCCACAGTTCATATGGATGGCCAGTTGAGCAACAGTAGCGTGCCAGTCTATCCTGACCAACCATTTCAGCCGACGTTCACCTCTGGGATCAATGGCACACAGGGCTCTGCACTTGGCACATCGAGTCGTCAAAACTGTCCCATTCATCAAGTCTTGATATACTTTCACCACTGCAGTACGTGAGCATTTCACAAAGTCTGCTGTTTCGGAAATGCTGGCACCCTGGCTTGATAGCCGATGATCATGCCCTTTTCCAGGTCTGATAGGTCACGTGCTTTGCCCATGACAGAGGCTCTTACTGTGTTCATGGATGCCGAACATAAAGCCTTATATGCTTGTGGTTTGTGAACTTGACCTGTGCTCTGTATGATTCGCTAGGCATGTCATATCTGCATTGGGTGGTGGTCATGATACTGTGACTGGACTTTGTAATTATAATGCATTAGTTATGTTCTTGTTCTATTGTTTTGACATAATTTTCATGTAGCATTGCTGCTTACACAACAGTGATATGCTCATTTCCCACTTATCTACAATTTGTGGTTTAGCATGTTATTATATTTTTGGTAGTGTATTCAAATGATGCACCCAGTGCTGTTTTTATGCTTCTTGATTAAAAAAGGGGGGGGGGAATGTAATAAAAGTGTGCCTCTTCTAGCATTATTATGAAACGCCATAACACATAGTTAAGCATCATCTTGGCTTAGTGTTATGCAAACTTATACTAATGATTGTCTGGTGTTTGAGACATCTCAAGGACCCTTTTAACCTTGCTCTTTCAACACCTGTTACTCATAAAATGATTATTTTGTTGCCAAGCTGTCCATGGTGTTTTTGACAGGTATTGAAAATTACAACTTGGTTGGAAAAATGTTTTGTGCACATGTTTATAAATCACTTAAGGTATTTCAGACACACCATAAATGCATAATTCAGGGCTAGCAGAAGCCCAGTTGGCCCTCCAAATAATTATTTTTATTCACATATTTATTTTATCACTGGAAATTTGCTTATGCCAACAACATAGAAAAAAGCTGAAAAAATTCAAGATAGTTTGCATCTGTCTTGAATTTTTACCCTCCCAGGTGGTCCTTTATTGGCCTAAATGAGTGATAATCACTGATGGGGGGAGACTAAATCCAGACTATAAGGAGAGCATTCGGGAGTTCCCAAAGGTTCCCAACATCATCTTTGTCAAATTTGCTATATGTTGGCTTGTGTTGTCATGCAATGAATGGTTTGTTTTAACAGTTTCCAAGGCCTTTTCTTACAAACTGCTGTGTGTACATAATTAAGAAGTTTGCTGTACTACTAAGCATTAACTATTGCACATGGTGACAGAAAATCAACACTAACTCTTCCCTTCTGAATCCCGAAAGATGCTATAATTTTGTCATCTGTAAAGGCTGTGTCTTGAATTTTTTTTGATGGTGAGATTCATTGTAGTGTGCTTATGTCTCAAAGTTGCTATTCACTACAGAAATGCATTTCTCTGCACATTAAAAGAATGAGATGTTTTGCAGAAACAGTGACTTGTGCCTTCTGATTGAATGTCGGCTTCTTTGAGGACCGTGCGCACACACCTTGAACAGACAGGAAATGTCTAGGAATAACTGCACCTACACTTACAAGATTTATGCACGCTTTCAGTGCAATATCGTGCACTGTTATTTGTCTGTTAAGAGAAATTTCATACTAAATGTCTTCTGCACTCAGTGATAGCCTAGTGCCATTTGATATACTTCAGAAGCTCCAACCATGTGCCATGTAGCTTCTGGTGTACATATCTTCAGTTTAAAAAAACAAATAATAAATAAAAACCACCAAGTGAATCTGCTGAACTCAATTAGTAAGCATGAACAGAGAAAAACTTTTGTTTCTGTAATTTACTCAAACGGAGGACTAAATACAAAGTAGAGGATTTAGTATTTGATTGGGAAAACTAATAAAAAGATAGGCAAAGAAGAAGAAAGTCTAATATTTGGGCGTACACTCTAATTTGTATTGAGATCTTATAGGATGATGAAAATATGGTAATGGTAAATATTGCCTAAGAAAATGTGGTTAGAGGCATTGACTTCTAAAGCTACAATTAAATAAATGGACCTCACATGGAATTGTGTTATTGACAGGAAAGCAAAAAGGTTAAGATCATGATACTGTTACATATAAGGGAACAAGGCTGCCAGGCAGCCCTTATAGAATATGGTTACCTGTGCCACATTTGTTGTGAATCATGTTCAGTCAGTTTTTGTAATGTTATGATGGGTTTGAGAAAACAGACTACCACCCTAGACAAGAAATTGGGACAAGAACAACTGCCAGGGACCCCACAGTCACCTGAAAGGCCACTGCATCTTGAGTAGAAGTATACCAGTATACATCCTTTCACTCAGTACATTGGATATTCCCATGCTGGTTCTAGTGAAAGTCGTTTATTTATCCATGTGCAGCAGGAATGTGATTACCATAGAATTTATCTGCAATACTAGATAAATCCTAATTACTGTGGCCATTCCTATAATTTTCTAATCAAAATATGTGCCAAAAACTTCCTGGAATGGCCACAGTAAGGCACTTCTGTTATTACTAACAATAAAACTGCAAATGTGTGCGGCATCATGTTTCTTCACTTATTGTTATGGTAGTTGTAAGTTGTGCATTTATTGTGTTGTTTTTGCTTAAAGATATATCTGAAATATTTTTCAGATATATTTTTGCATAAAAATATATCTGAAATTTCTGTTAAATTTTGTAATAGTTTGTAGTTCTCCACAAAAGTTAAATTATTACAATACATTTATGGGGAGTTTGCATTGCTGGGAACAATTTTTTAGTGGAGGATCTTCTGAAGAAATAATAAAATGTTTATGACTATGATACAATCATCTGATGAAAGCAAAAACTGTGAATATGTTGAAATATTGTGGGATCATCTTCACAATAGTCAAAGAAGGACTTCACAATAATAGCAGAACAGTAGTAGATGAAAAAGTTTTCATCAAATTTTGCCAACTTTCGTGAATTAAGGTTTGTCTGAAGAATAACCATTAATTACTGCTTTCTGCCTTGCGACTTCCCTACAGTCCATCTAAGAATCTTACTTGGAATCCCAACATATTATAGCTTTACAGAAACCTCTCGTGAGGGACTGAGTCAGATGTTTTGCTAAAATTCAAATAAACTGTCAAAATTATTTCCTACATCAGGCTCACAAGTGACAGTGTCAGAATACCTAACTAGGTTAGTTGAACATGATTTTTCCCTTAACAAAACTGTTGTGTATCATTCAGAATTTGAATGATACACAAATTTGTAGAAATGCCCCTCTATTGCATGTTTGATCATTGCTCCCATGATTATCCCTATCCACTTTGTTATTACTCGAATTGGGATCTTAGGCAAAAACCGCTTGTGTATTGGTGATGACACTGGCACTTCTCCAATCCAAAGGAATCTTCCCACTAGATGGACTTCCACTGTATTTTATTTGTATATTATTGAATTTGTTGGCAACATTGATGAAACCACAGAATTTTATGACGAATTACAACAGATCATAGACCAAACTAACAAAAACGAGTATCTCATACTAGCAGGAGATTTTAATGCAAGGGTTGGTGCTCAATCAGTAGACAAATGTATAGGATCGGAAGGCGAACCTGTGGCCAACAGTAATGGAAGATGCCTGATAGACTTCTGCATTTTTAATAAACTTAAAATTACAAATACTTTTTTCAGACACAAGAATATCCATAAATTCACTTGGGAAGCAAGAAACACAAGGTCTATAATAGATTATATTATCATTAATGAAAATTTAAATGACAAAATTAGAGACACTAGAGTATGCAGAGGCAGTGAAATTGACAGTGATCACTACCTAGTAGAAAGCGCTTTCAAAATAAAAAGAAATTATCTTAATAAAAATAAGAAAATACCAACAAAAACTACTAAGAAATTAAAAATACATTTGTTGGAAGATGAAAGCACTAAATTCCTGTATGAAAGTAGATTGAAAGATAAACTCAAATCAGATGAAAGTGATAATGTTGAGGAAATCTGGTCAAACGTAAAAAAAAAATCAATTCTGGGAGCTGATGAAGAAAGTCTTGGATATAAACCTATAAAAAAATAAAAACTGGCTAAGAACTTGGAATGAAGAATTGAAACAAACAATCAATGAGAAAAAAAAGACATAAACTGTTCCTACAAACTAAAGACCTACATCTACACATAAAATATAAAAAGCTTCGAGCAGAAGTCAGAAAACTAACCAGAAGAATCCGACGAGGTGACTGGGATAAATTTGTTAAATCTTTAGAACGTGATATCACGGGCCCACAGAGAAGAGATTTTAAAATTTTTAAGAAATTACAACTAGACACAAATTATCAAATAAAAACCAACTCCATCTCCCAAGCAGAATGGAAACAACACTATTCCAAACTATGGTATAACCCAGGCACTAGGGAATTGGAAGATGAATCTGTGATAACCAAAGATGACGAAAATATAACAATGGAAGAACTAGAGTTAATATTACAAAAATCAAAAAACCTAAAAAGCCCAGGCATAGACCATTTGAATCTAGAACTATTTAAATATGGGGGCACCTTACTAAAAAACACACTGTTAAAATTATTTAACATCATATGGCATAAGCAACAGATATCCAAAGATTGGGAAACAGGAATAGTAATCAATTTACACAAAAAAGGCTCCAGAAATAAACCTAACAACTACAGAGGGATAACACTGCTGTCAACTGCTGCAAAGCTGTACTCTAATATACTAAAGAATAAACTTAATAAATACAGTGAACAATTCTTAGAAGAACAACAATGTGGGTTCAGAAAAGGGAGAAGCACAATAGATGCCACTTTCTCACTACAGCAAATTTTGGAGAAAAGAAGAGAATTCAATCTACCAACATTTCTGCTCTTCATTGATTATGATAAAGCATATGACAATGTAAACCGGGAAAAACTTTGGAGATTCTACGTGAAGAAAATATTCCAACCCAACTCCAGAAAGTGATCCAAAGCCTATATAAAAACTCAAAAGTCTGTATAAAATATTCTAATGGCCAACTATCAGACCCAATTAACACCAATAAAGGAGTGAGACAAGGATGTGGACTATCACCAAATTTATTTAATATCTACATCAATAAAATTCTTAAAGAATGGAAACAAACAATTAACAATGAAATACAGTTGAACAACAGGAATAAAATCCAAACTATATTATATGCTGATGATCAAGTTATAATGGCAAAATCCGAAGTTGAACTACAGATAGCAGCACATGAACTTAATAAAATAGGTAAAAAGTACGAGATGAAAATCTCCACCTCAAAAACAAAATCAATGGGATTATGTGGAAAAAACATGCAAAGAGTCAAAATTGTTATTGATGATAAAATAATAGAACAAATATCTGACTTCACCTATTTGGGAAATTTAATATCAAATGAAGGGAAAGACATCCACACTAAACTACAAAAATATAATAAAATGAATGGAACGATTAAACGCCACTTCGGAAAACAAATGACAACCAAAACAAAATTACGACTGCACAGCATCACTTCAAAACCAGCCCTCTTCTACAGTTGTGAGACTTGGGTCATAAATAAGAAAGATGCACACAAACTAGAAGCAGCACAAATGAAATTTTTGACAATTATTAGGCTTTACAAGACTAGACCACCAAAGAAATATAGATATCCGCGAGAAATTAAAAGTAGATAACATAGTAAATGACATAAAACAGTATCAGGAAAAATGTATCAGCCACATAGAAAGAATGAACCCAGACCGGATCCCAAAATTAGCCTTTAACTACAAACCTACAGGCAAGAGAGATGTTGGTCCACCAAGACAACGATGGCGAGATCAAGACCACCTCCAAGAGCTACAACGGAACAGGTCTTAAAAGACCTAAGCCGGACTAAATTCATGACGATGATGATGAATTTGTTGGTATGTGGCTGTAGTACAAGTATTTCCTCTGAGCTCTCATTTTCCTCCCTTACAATCAACAGACTGAGCCAAGAACATAAATGGATAGTTATTTAATATTTGGTGAAAGGATGGATTGGATGCACGTTTTGAGTACCAGAGTAAAATAATTATATATAAAACTGAGCACGTAGTTGAACTCCTGGTTGTTTTAATAACTAATAATATGTCACAAATTGCTGCTTTGTTATTATTAACTGTATTAAATTTTAATTTCAGAAAATTACTTCTGGTGTAGAAATGAAGGATAATGCAAGTAGTAATGTCAAAGTTACCTATTATTCCAGCTGTTTGCAGTAAGTACTGTTATGTTGACTACTTTATCTATAATTTTTTACTTCATAATGCCATATATCAACATAATTCCTGTTTTCAGATGAGGAACATTCTCTTTATATGTTAGTCACGTCTGTTACACAACTTGTATTTCTCAGCCTATCTATCACAACATAATATCACAAAAGACTAAAAAAGTTAAGTTTTTAGCCCTTTGAGGAGTACATACATATTTGATTTTCTTAATATGCTATCTGCACATACATACATAATTGTACATATTAAATAAGCTCTACATTTATGTATTAATTGTCTTAATCTTTCAGTATGTTCTGTCATTCTTATCTGCATTTCCAGGTAATTGTAAACAATTTATAATAGATTTGCACACCAAATTAGCTTTGACAGCCAGAGAAGGTGAATGCACCTGTTAGTTGTACAGTTTTGGCTTATAAAATCTGAAATTCTTTGCAATTGAGATCCAGAAGGTAATGAAATGTAATCAAGGTATAGATATATTTGGCTTTAGTGCTAGTGTGTATGTGATACTCCAATTACATATATTAAATATTTTCATATATTTCTGCCTGCTCAAAAATGCACTATTTTTTTTTTTTTTTTTTTTGACTAGCAACACTTATGAAGGTTCATATTAACATGTCTCCTTTCAGTATCACTGTTTAGCATTGTTTTCATAGGTTTAATAATGTTAATCTGTACAAATTGACAACACTTGGGACCACACCTGTGGGCTGCCGGTTTGACATATATGTTCTAAAAGCTATTTGTGCATCTTCCATAAACTAAACTGTATCATACTTTAAAATGAATTGATTCATAATTACTGTTTAGATGCAGATATCCTGTATTCATCCTTTTGGTTTCTGTGATACCTCCTATTTTGATATTGTATTACTTGGTTCTTGTGTTTATCACTTCTTTGCTATTTAAGCTTTCTAGTTTTTATGGTAGCTATATTGAGATTCATTCCAGTAGTATATTTAGCACTGTGTATTTTGGTTCTCTGAGAGTTGCAGTAGCAATCTTGTTTAACTGGACAACGTCCCAGGGAGTATGAGCATATCTTTGTACTACTATATTGAAAAGGTATTGGGCTATAATTTATCCACTTTAGTAAGCTTAGTCTTATATTGACAGCCCAATCTTCATTTATTCAGTAGCCACAACTAGCACTCTAACAACAGATTATACCATGAGTTCTTTCTGGATACAAAGCTAATTAGCTTTGGTTTCTTTTTGATGAATGGTCAGTTATTTTGTTTTGTTGTTTTCATATATTCATATTTATCTGCTGTCCATGTGAAAAGCAAAAAAATTCACTAACTGTGGGATAAATTCTAACTGTGACATCCATATCCACAATTCTGTAAATGAGGATCTTGTAATTGCTAAAGAAATACTGAATTTCAATTTGAAAGGAAGTACAGTTGTCCCTGATATTCTTAAGTCTTTCAAAAGTATGTTGCTCAAATGTGGGTGATTTTTTTTTTTTTTTTTTGATTTGGTAGTTGTTGGCGCATCGGCTTCTGTAGCCATATTGCACCTCCCAAGGTTTTTTTGCAGTACTTTGATCTAAGCCCGAGGCGGGAATCGAACCCGCGACCTTTGGGTTGCCGGGCAGGTACTTTACCCACTCGGCTAGCCCGGTCGGCAAATGTGGGTGAGTGTACTCTAGTCAGTTTTCTATAAAGTTGGGCTCCATTAGCTCAACTCTATAGAAAACTAAGTGTTTCATAAAACATTTTAAATATTTTCTTATTCTGATTTGATTACCCAACATTAAAAAATATTATCAAAAATCAATCAGTATAAAAAATAATAAAATAGGGAAAAAAAAATTAAATGTTAAGAAAATAAATTCATCTTTTTTTTTTTTTAAGTGGTAATATCTATCCTCTATCTGTGTATGTATCACTTAAATTGATTTCATCAATTTCTATATCTACATTTAGAGAATTTCTTTAGAAAAATGTTCTCTTCTCTGAGTTTCATGCTACTGTTTATTGAAACTGAGTACTAGTAATTAAAAACAGAGATAAGAGATGGCAACAAGTGACAAATTTCAAGGCAATTCAAATATAAATGGACACATTATTTTAAATGTACTTAATTACCTTAAGAAAACAGATCTTGATGGGTATCTATGTACTTATGGAAAGGTTAAAGGACTGTGAAAAATTGGGAATTTAATGATATCATTAAAACAGATGGAACACAAACTATGACTTTAAAATGTATACAGTACTCTGGATGTAGTCCAGCCAATGCTTTATTCAACAGAATAATCATCTCCTTGTGCCTACTGCAAAATTCTTATGTATCATTGACAAAACACTATTGGCTGGTTTGGCTACTTGTGCTGCTGAGTGTTCAGATCCAATTGAAATGTTGCCTCAAGTCCTTTTTTATCTTTATCTGCTTTCACTTCATTACTTCCTAAATCATGGTTCTTAAACTTTTATTTCCACTGGGCACACTAGTGGGGGGACTCAATCATGAAAACATACAAAATTGAATAATTTTATAAATAAAATTTAGAAAAGGGGAAACAATGGCATTTTATAATTTTTATTCTACACTAATCAGTTAATAGTGGATATTGCACTAAATAGGAGATTATACATATAAACTGCCTGTGCTTTCTAAATCAGGGGCATGGAATTCCTTGGTAGGCACCCCAGAAGAAATTTATGGGTGTCATAGTGCCACTCATTATACTTCATCTCAAAAAAAGTGGACACAAGTTTGAGGTGAAATACCTCAAAAAACTGGTGCTCGTGTGGACACCAGTTTTTGAGAACTACCCCTGAATAACTTATACTTAGGGTTGTTGAACAGTAGTTACTATTTTCCTTACCCACCTTTATATCTTGAGCAAAATTTGTTATCAGATGTCCAACACTATATCAGGGATCCCCAACTCTACAGCCTGTGGGCTGGATCCGACCTGCGAAAGAATTTTATCCAGCCTGCGGATATTTCGATTAGATCATAAATATTAATGTTTATGTTAGATCATGATAAAATTTGTGATAAATGCATTTTACAGATTATTTTAACACTTGTCGGTTGATTAATAGTGTTGACGCCTCTGTGTCATCAACTTAGTCTTGTTAGATATTAATTATATTATTTCCACTCAAAGCTATTCTTTGAAACATTGTTAAAATAATCTGTTAATCTTGATCCTGTCATTAAATAGCAATAGGCATTGGAGACATTAATTAGGGATTTCCTAATCCCTTGCCAGCCTGCACACCAACCCTAATGTGCAGAATATGGGAGCAAAGGTAAGCCTAGGCTACCACTACATAAGAATCCCAGATCCAGGTTAAAACCTGGCACCAGCAGCATGGTCTGATCATTGGTATTGAAAAGATCCCGAACCAGCCTGCACATGAACAGGCTGGTGTTCACGTACAGGCTCCTGATGTTCAGGGTATGGGAGCAAAGGTCGCCCCTGGCTTCTACTATAGAAGAACCCAAGATCCATGATAAAAACATGACACTGTCCTATTGGTTAATGGAGTTAATCCCTCTGCTATAAATTAACTGCTGGCAAGCTGTATGCACATAAAGTTTCTGGTAGCATCAGCAAGAGGAGGCTGTCAGCAGGTTTGAATTTAATCTCTTTGTATTACATTAGATTTCCTGTTTTCTATTGTAAACAGCAATTCAAAACTTAATACTTTAGAATCGTAATTTGCAAATTGTAAAATTGGTAATTGCAATTGTGTTATTGGTAACCGTAACTGTAATATCCTAAAATATTCAAATTTGTAGCCTTTTTCTGTTCTCCCTACAGCATGATCTGATGATGGGTATTGGTAAGATGCCCAAAATGTCACCTTATTAAACTATATTATAATTAATAATATAATTTTATATTATAATATAAAACTGTAAGTTTTATATTATAATAATGTAGTTTATTAGGCAAACAGCCAAATGAATGATATAAATAACCTTTATGTTAAAATATTTCATAAAATTTTAAGACACATCAGTGCTTACTTACTTCAATATTCACAAGTATTTTTTTTTTTATTCTGGTGACCCCATAAAAATCACATTGAAGTTGATATCAAAAAAAAAAGAAAAATTGATGCTGAGTGTCGCGTTTTTAATGAGTGGTGGCCAATTAATTACTTTTTTGCACTGCTTAATGATACTTGCACATGTCTTATTTGCAATGAAGCCTTGTTCAAGGAATATAATGTGAAACTTCACTACACCATAAAACATGCCTCAAATTATGATAAATTTAAAGGAGCTTTGCGGCAGAAAAAACTCCAAGAACTAATCCAAAAATTTCAAAGTCAGCAACAGAAGATTAGAACTTTTACTCATCAAAATTTATCTGCAGTTAGAGCTAATTTTTGAGCCTTCCAAATCATTGCCGAAAAAGGAAAGACCTTTACAGATGGAGAATTTGTAAAACGAATTTGTTTGGCAATTGCAGAAGAAGTATGTCCTGAGAAAGTAAAGAATTTTGTGTCTGTAAGTTTATCTTCATCAACTGTAATGAGAAGAATTGAATATTTAGGAGCTGATGTTCAAAATCAACTTGTAGAAAAAGTTTGTGAATTCACACAATCTTTCAATAGCAATTGATGAGAGTGAAGATACAGCCCATACAGTTCAATTACTAATTTATATCCAAAGTGTAAATCAATTTTGCAATAACTGAAGAGCTAGTTGCATTAAAAAGCTTGAAGGATACAACAACAGGTGAAAATATTTTTGAGTGTCAGAAGCAATTGATGGCCTCAAATTGAATTGGGATTTGCTATTGGCAGTTATGACAGATGGCACTTAAAATATGGTCAGTACTAAAATTGAATTTATGGGTCAGCTTCGTAAATATCTTGAGAGTAAAAATATTAAAAAACCAATGCAATTTCATTGTATAATTCACCAGCAGTCTTTGTGCAGAAAATTTTTGTGTGTAGATTCAGTCATGTCAATTGTAATAAATAAATTTTCTGTTTATACTCCGGGACAACCAAAGGTCAGAGGAGTTCACAAGATAGACAGAATACAAGAAACAGCACCGTATTCAGCAGTCACGGGCTTGAACCCCGGTCACTCAAGGCACGTGTACTTATGCACTCGCGCACCTGACCACTAGACTACGGCGGCCTTATCAACAGTAAATTTTATTCGCAAGACTGGTCTGAATCATCGGCAGTTCAAAAATTTTCTTGAAACTATTGAGGCTGAATATGGTGATTTGTTGTATCACACTGAAGTATGATAGTTGAGTGGCAGTAATGTGTTGAACTGATTTTTTGAACTTAGGATCGAAATAGATCTATTTATGAATGAAAAACTGAAACCTGTTCCAGAACTGTCAGATCTCAAATGGTTGTGGAACCTTGCCTTTTTAACAGATATATGTGAACACCTGAATTTTCTTAATATGAAACTACAAGGACGAGACAAACTCGTCAATGAACTGTATTATAATGTCAGAGCATTTTAAACAAAACTGGAGTTATTTGAAAGCCAGATACTTTGGAATAATTTTTCACATTTTCCATGTTGCAACAATTTACCTAAAAATGTGCTTAGTTGTAAATTTTCCACTGAAAATTTTGTTCAGAGCGTTCGTTTGTTGCAAGAAAATTTTGTGTATCGACTTTCTGATTTTAAAAATAATTCAAAGGTGTTTGAATTTTTTAAAAATCCATTTGACATACCCGTCAACGATGTTGATTAGAATTTACAATTAGAGTTGGTAGATCTTCAATCTAATAATGCACTGAATACAATATTAAAAATTAAAATCTAATTCAATTTTATTCAACATTATCTGAGTCAGATTATCTAAAAATTAAAAATTTTGCAAGAAATGTTACATCAATTTTTGGAAATACATGTATATGTGAGCAGACCTTTTCAAAAATGAAATATGTAAAATCAAAAATACAATCACATCTAACTGACCTGCATTTACATGGCTTTTTAAGAATTGGAACTGGTACTTTAAAACCTGATATTACGAAACTTTGTTGTATTACTAACTGTATTTTTGTGATTAGTAAGTCTCCGTAGCCAGGTGGGAAGGAGCAGCAGTGCGTAGCACACGCTTCTTGATTAGACCGGGGTTCGAGCCCGTCACCACCAAATACGGAGGATGCGGAAAGGTCAAGGGAATGACCACCGCATATTCCCGGAGCAATATGGCCTTAGTTGCTAATGCTCCTAAAAAAAAAACCAAACCAAACCAAATGTGATTAGTAAAATAAATAAATAAGTAATAATTAATTTTGTTGTATTACTAGCTGTATTCTTGTGGTTAATACAATAAATAAGTAATAATTAAAATTTCATATAAACAAACTGGTATATTTTATATTACATATTTTATATTACATATCCATCGATTTATTTTTGAATCTGTACATATAGGTAGGTATTGAATTTGTTTCTCTGCATAATGCTAAAATTATGCAGAGAACGTAGTTTCCGGTAATTAGGAATTTTCTCTGACCTGCCAAATATTACAAAAATTCATATGTGGCTTGCTTCTCTAAAAGTTTGGGGACCCCTGATCTATATCATTAATAAATGCCAGATCCCATTCAAGACACTGTCCACTCAGAGCAGTGACTGTTAATAACTACTGCTTCCTACCAAGTTAGCCAACTTTTTACCCTGTAATGTCTTGACCAATTTAATCAAAAAATGTGCATGTGGAACTGTGGAGCTTGACAAAGTACAAAATCCAGCGTGTTTTATGACATCTTCCCAATAACTAATAAATCTGGCTAAATGTGACTTCCCTTCATAAACCCAAGCTTTGATTCATTTATAGTTTTCTTCCTGTCCACACGATCCTGTATAGCACCTTTAACCATGGACTCCATTATGTTTCCTGCCATGGAGTTAAACTTACCTTGTGTATTGGAGAGATGTTTGCATTCTTCCAGTACATAGAGACGTCACCTGAGCTCAATGATGCATTCATAATTGTAAATAAGGGTTTAGCAATTTCCTTCACAGCTTTCTAAAATAACTGGGTTGATCTCATCCACTTCTTGCACCTTGTTTGCTTTTACACTGCAAGGTAATTCTTGTTGAGCCTCTCAATTATCACAGAATTGTTCAGTTTACCATAATTGCCACTTCTTTTATTTATTTATTTTTTTTCTTTCTATTATAAAATTTTTAATTTTTTTTCCAGTTCATTAGTCAATGAATTAATCTGTTCCTTCACCCTTTTTAAAGAAAAATAACATGTACAGGAAAGTTAAGTTATTGTTGTTTCAATTGAAATTGCAGTGGTTTATTTCAATTTGTCTAACAATTTCTATAGTATGTGGTCCATTCTTTCTCTATAATTTTTTCTTTTTTTAAATGAAACTATGATTTTATAGAAATACATGAAAGTTCCAGCCATTTGGTAGTAATTGCATAGTCCTGCTTAAACATTTAAATCTGTAAAATTCTTAGTCATTCATTTTCTCGTGAGCTTTATTTCCACTTAAAGGCCAGTCAAAATTATGTATAAACACATTGATATGTGCTGCATCTCAGGAAGTTTCAGTTAATCATGACCCAAAAAGGATTTCAAATACATTTAAAAAAAAAATCTTTATATAGTGATGCACATGTCAACTGTAATTTTGCTTGCTTCCTGTTGTATTCTCACAGATCCTGTGATGTTTACAAGTAATAGTAGTAATTGTTTTTATATATTCATGATAGTTTTAAAAATTGCTGTAAGAGGACTTGCCTTTCCAAGAAGATCTGAGATGCAGATTAAACATAATCTAAAGAAGAAATTTTCTATAATTTGGACTGAGAAGTGTTGAAACTGAATAAAATAATGTATATGTAAACATGGAGGATGTTAATGCAAAGGAAAGGATAAATAATGAAATTTTTTTTTTGATATGCATGTGGTCCAGAAACCCACTTGAAAAACAGTTAAGTACTGATCAACAGTGTTATAAGTGCTGTAAAAGTAAACTATTTATGATGGCAATAATTTTTCCTAAAATAAAAAAATAAAAAATGCAGAAACATTCCATCCCAGTTTTAGAGGTTTCATTTATTACTGTTTCACAAAGCCTCCTCCTTTAAGCCATTATATAGACTAAACAACATGTGCAAAATTAAAAAATTTTTTAAATGATTGCAATGGAATGTTGGCTGCACTGAGTTTGAAAACTATACTGTAGATCAAATTTTGTATAAACATTGGTGCAAGGTGCCGAGATATCAGAAACTAAGTTGCCTTTCATTTCAAATATATTTTCTGAAGCAGAATGTTTACAATAATAAACAACAAACAGTTTGCTGAAAGGTTTGTCAGTTTCTTATGTCACTGCTTGCCAGTAAAACAAAATGGCTCCTGGAAAAAATGCAAGAAACCAAAAAACTACTTATGTTTGTACTGTTACATTGTCACTGCAGGTAGACTGATGTTATTGCTGCAAGTGAAAACTGTGAACCGTTCTTGAATGGTTGAGATAGTCTTTGCAGAATCACAGTATGACGGTTTTCATTTAAGATACAGAAAACACTTATAGAAATCTCCCCATGATATACCATACAAAGTTTTCTGCTGCAGGAGGGGGGGGGGAATGGGGCTGTTATTGGTCACTTACTATTATTAGAATTATTTGTGGTGATTCAATTACTTAAAATTAATACACAATTTTTATAATTAAAGATAAATATGAGATGGTAGGGGAGTATATGATGTTTAATATAAGTTAACAGACCTAGAGGAAGAAATATGAAAGAAAGTATCAAAAAAAAGAAAAGAAATGAAGAGATTTAAAAACAAAATAGAAATTTAAATATAATATAATAAATGTAAAATATATATAATAATAAAATGCAAATAATAGTACATTTAAAGTAAAGCATATACAGTGAAAATAAATGAAAGGTTATGGCATTAATGTAACTGGTGGGGAGGGGAAATATTTATTACAGTATATACTGTGCTGCCACTTTATTAGGTACACCCCCTGCTGTGCACACAAATGGTTTGTCCCACAATGTTGCAAGTCACATGACCACAGTTGTGGATATAAATGCAGCAGAACAACCTTTCTAGTATCAGTTAAGCATACGAACCGTAACAAGAATGTGGAAAAGGAGTGATCTAACGGACTTCGAACATAGCATGGTAATAGGTGTAAGACATGCTGGACAAAGCATCTCTGAAACAGCAGTTCTCCTGAACTTTTCATGCACCACAGTTTCAAGGGTGTATCGAGAATGGTGCAACAAACAGAAAACATCCTCTCAATGGCAATGAAGAACAAAAGAGCACGCTTCCTGTGGACACAGCAACACCAGCACTGGATTATTGAGGATTGGAAAACAGTTGCTTGATCTGGCGAGTCGAAGTTCGTGGTGCATCATGTTGATGGAAGGCTCAGAATTTGGCGAAAACAACATGAATTCATGGACCCGTCATGTCTGATGACTACTGTTCAAGGTGGTGGGGGCAGTGTTATGGTGTTGTTGTTGTTTGTTTATTTGGTTTTTTAGGAGCATTAGCAACTAAGGCCATATTGCTCCGGGATATGCGGTGGGCATTCCCTGACCTTTCGGCATCCTCCGTATTTGGTGGTGACGGGCTCAAACCTCGGTCTAATCAAGAAGCGTGTGCTACGCACTGTTGCTCCTTCCCACCTGGCTACGGAAGCACCAGTGTTATAGTGTGGAGAATGTTTTCTTGGCACACATTGGGTCCATTGATACCCATAGATTCACGTCTGAATGCCACATCGTACCTAAACATCGTTGCTGACCAAGTGCATCCGTTCATGTTGACAGTTTATCCTCAGTCAGATGGTTACTTCAGGTGCCTCCGTAGCCAGGTGGGAAGGAGCAGCAGTGTGTAGCACATGCTTCTTGATTAGACCGGGGTTCGAGCCCATTACCACCAAATACGGAGGATGCGGAAAGGTCAGCGAATGACCACCGCATATCCTGGAGCAATATGGCCTTAGTTGCTAATGCTCCTAAAAACCTAATAACAAAACAAAACAAGATGGTTACTTCCAGTAGGATAATGCACCGGTGCACAATGCCCGAATCACTATGGGATGGTTCCAGTAACATGACAATGACTTTTCTTTGCTGCAGTGGCCCGCTCAGTCTGCAGGTCTCAATCCTATTGAACATCTTTGGGATGAGCTGGAAAGGGCTGTTCGCTGCAGGCCTACACCTCCGTCGAATCTCAAGGAACTGTGTGACACACTTGTGTCTGCATGGTACTCCATTCCTGCACAACGTTTTCATCATCTTGTTCAATCCATGCCTAGACTAACTCAGGCTGCTTTGAAGGCTGAAGGAGGCTCAACACACTACTAGGTAGGTGTATCTAATAAAGTGGCAGCATAGTGTATATAATAATTTGCTTATGTCCTTCTGTCCGGAAAGCTCTTTGAACTTGAATAACTCTAAGACTAAACAAGCTTTTGATCTGATTCCTTTTGCAAAATAGGTTTTATTTATTGGTAAAATTGAAGGTGGGGGGGGGGGATCTTAATGGTTTTCAAATCCCAAGGATTGATATAGCTCCCAGTGAAACAAACTTGATATTTACTTTTGAAGAGAAGACAATTTCTTAGCTTTTGTCATCACAGTCAACAAATCTCAGGGTCAGACTTTCAACAAAGTTGGCATTTTTGTGCATGGACAAATTTATGTAGTAGTTTCCAGGTGCAGCTAATTTTTGTGCAATAATTGTAATTTTTTTTTTTTTTTTTTTTTTTAAGGACAATATAGTCATACATATAAAAAAAATTATTAAAATATATTTTTACCCAAGTCTATCCCCCTGACACTTTAGCCAGCAGTGAAGAGACTGAGGGAAAGGTTTTTGTAATTACAGGAACTCCCTGATTTACGTAATACTCGACGTATGGAAATTTGACTTTACGTAAGTTTTTGCCGGCTGGTGCAAACTTAAAAAAAATCGTGAAAACATTTTGTATCCCTTAGGAATAAATGGAGGTATCATGAAAATATCGTAATGCGAACCCAATAATACATTGGTTTTTTTTATGATTCGTTCCAAGTCCTTGGAAGTTAAATTTTGCTATATTACTAAGCTATTTATCTCTCAAAAGGTAATTTTTATAATGGAAATTGCTCTACCATTTCATTGTTATCATATGTTCCCATTATAAGAATCAATTTTGAATGCCTTTGTGGTATTTTTCTAAAGCACGTTTCTGGAGGTCAGGACCATAAAAAAATAAAAACAATTTGCACTTTCTGGTTATTGGGCTTTTCTGTTAGTGAATAGATAGTAAATTCAATCTTATTGCATCTGTGATAATACTGATAACTGTAATTTTGTGGGATTTTACGCCATTATGGTGAAATGCGTTCCCCTTCACTAAAATCTTCAATCATATAAAAAACAAATTTTCAGAAACTTCTCTTCATTCCTATTTACATATTACAATGATAAAGGGAAAGGGACCAATGGAAAGTGCAAGTGGTGGTAGTGGCAGGAGACAAAACAAAATTGATTTAGAAATGAAGATGAAAATGATTAAGAAGTACAAAGCAGGACAAAGTTTGTCATCTATTGCAAGGGAATTAGGTCTTGCTGCTTCAACAGTGAATACTATTTTAAAGGACAGTGTGTGTATAAAAGAATGTCAAAGGATCAACGCACTTAAGATCCACAGTGATCACAAAACAGCGTTCAGGTGCTGTATCGAAGATGGAACAGCTGTTAATAACATGGATGGAAAATCAAATTCAGAAGCTAGTGCCCCTGAGTCTAATGACCATTCAAGCAAAAGCAACAAGTATTTCTTAAGATATTAAGGATAAGTATGGCAAACCCCAACCCAAGTTCGTGGCAAGCAACAGGTGGTTTAATAGGTTCAAGCATCGAGCTGGTTTCCACAACGTTAAAGTATGTGGTGAAGTTGCCAGTGCCAATTCTGCATCTGCAGAGAAATTTTGTGATGTGTTGGAAAAAATTATTGATGAAGGCGACTATTCAATGCAGCAAATTTTTAATGTTGACGAGACTGCTCTGTATTGGAAAAAAATGCCGGATCGAACATACATTGCCAAAGAGGAAAATACAATGCCAGGTTTTAAGGCGTCAAAAGATAGGGCTACACTCTTGCTTGGGGCTGATGCAGCAGGAGATTACAGATCAAAACCACTTTTTGTGTATCATTCTGGAAATCCTCGTGCATTTAAAGGCATCAATAAAGCCACCCTACTCCTTGCAATTTCCGATCAAACTAGAGAGCATGGATAACAATATCTCTCCTTGAGGATTGGTTTAAATGCTGCTTCATTCCAGAGGTTGAAAAATATTGCAAAGACAACAACGTTCCTTTCAAGATTTTGCTTCTATTAGATAATGCTCCTGGAAATCCTATGCATCTAGATGATTTCAATTCGAACATGGGAGTCATATTTCTACCCCCAAACAAGACTTCACTCATCCAACTTATGGATCAGGGTGTTATTTCGAATTTAAAAGCATACTATTTATGCACATTTTCTCAGGAATTGTCTGCAGTAGATATAAGAAAAATTTTACGTTGAGACTTTTGGAAATCTTACAATATTTACAACGCCATCATTAATAAGGCCTGGGCGGAATTTACTAAAAGTTGTTCAAATGGTGCATGGAAGAAAATATGCCCACAGCATGTAAAAGGCTTCGAAGGATTTGAAAAATGCGAATCATATGAAGAGGTTACAGATAAGATTGATAAAGGTTGCAGAGCTACTTCAGTTGGAGGTTGTTGCCAAAGATATGCAGAGGAGTTAGAGGAAGAAGAGAAGGAATTATCTAACGAAGAACTTATTGACTTGCAGGCAGCAATAGTGAAAGAAGAAAATGCTGACAGAGCTCAAGATTAACAAAATGAGGAGCCGAGACACTTCATCACCAGAGAGATGGCAGTGGCATTTCTTGAAATTGCATCGGCGAGGTTTGAGAAGATGAATTCTGACAGCAAATGATTCTTAAAAGTTAACAGAGGGGTGAATGATATGCTTGCCACAAAGAAATCTACAATGAAAAGAAAGAAGTCACTGTCCAGTCATTCAATAATATGTTCTTTCATAAAGTTTAGCAGCTGCCCCTTTCTAAATCTCCACAGCCTCAACCTCTGCAGCAGCATACTTATCAGCTGAAAACGTCAATTCTGGCAGTGATGCTAGAGACATAAAACTTACTGACATTATGTCAGTCTCCTCTTTTTTTTTTTTTTTTTTTGTTTTTGTAATTTTAAATTGCACGCTTTTGTAATTTTTCCTGCACATGAGATTAAAAAACTGAATAAATACAGGAAGAAATATCTTAATATTAGCACATGTAAGAAAAAATTGTAGCATTTGCATCAAGTTGCAAATATCTGACATTCTTATGTGTTAGTAAAGCTTATTTGTCAAAACTTACCTCCACAGCCGTGTGATTGGAAAGAACTAAACTTACATGGAATAATTAAAATTTCACTTTTGAAACTCCTGGGGAAAAGTGCACTTCTCCCTAGTAGTTCATCATTGATTAAATTTAACCACATTAAAAAACTTCAAGGACATGCAAAGTCTGATCAAGAGTTCTGACATTGGACTTTCATATAACGTTGTCAGTTTGCAAGGTGAAAACTGCTCTTAAAGAAAAGAGATTTAAGGTTGTTTAGAGAATAATTCAGCAAAGGCATTATGCCATTGCTGAATATTTTCAGAAACTTTTCGAATGGTGTAATAAATGCATTCAGTCAGATGGTGATTACTTTGAATAAAAATAAAACCATATTTGAGCTTCTTCACTCTGTTCTTTTTAGTGCACCAGTCTACCAGCTTTATTGCAACACCTCATATATGAATCCCTTCAGAACTCTGCTTGTGCCATATCATCATGACTGTATTACTCTGCAATAACACACACACAGTCAGAAAACAGAACACTAAATTTTTAACAAGCACTGGACACTTTGTAGTTTGACTAGATTTGTCTAAATATGTTTGAAAGTTTCTATAATTTGGGTTTCATACATAGTACATGGCCCTAAAAAAAAGATATACAGTAATTAAAACAACTATACTCTTTGTTGAAAAGACAGAGCAAATTATTTCCTATGCATCTGTTTGTCAGCTTATGTGATGGCAGTTTCATAAATTTTCAGACAGTGAGGTGTGAAATTTTATGAAAATGCCAAAATTGGATCTGAAATATCATTACATGGCAAATTAGATCAACATATTAGAATACTAGATGTGTAATAATCCTTCTTATTACGTTTCAATAACTTTCAACTATTAATTTGTAACTCTTTCAATTTGGAATATAATGTTGTTTTATATTACTTAACTTTTTCCACATTTCAACTTTCATGTTAGAATAATAATAGAATAATAGTGTTATCTCTTTGACAGGGGTGCAAAAGAAAAGACAAACACTTGTAAAGGGCTAAAAGTGGGAGCAAATGTAAGTATTTATTAATAAATTTTTACTTTTGATTACATTTTTTTATGAAATCAGCATAAAGTTTTTTTTTTTTTTTTTTTTTGATGTCTTTAATTACTTGAGACATTTTTGAGCTTTAAAATGCTACCTCAGTTTGGCATAATGTCAAGGAAGTTTATCACAGTATTGAAATTTTTTGCATTTTAAAGCTTTGATGTGAGATGTCTGTCACAAATAATAGTTCATTGATTGTTCTATTGACAAACAAGCAGAAAAGTGGTGATCATTTTAAATTAGTATGAATAAGTGTTTATGTACTAGAAAAATGAGAATATTTACAGATATTCAGGTGGGAAAATAATTTATTATAGATCTGTGATGCATATAGAATAAAGCTTAAAACTGGTTAAGCATAAAATATGTAGATAAATTAACAAATCATCAGTAGCTTTGATATTCAGAAATTTTTGCTTTTCCAGTTAAAATCATAAATGAGGTAATTGCAGTAATCTGGACTGAGCCATTGGTGCATAACACTGCAACTTATGTAATCCTGTACATTCATTGGAGTGATGCCTTTCATCATGGTGCATGTGCAAACTCAAAGAAGAGATCTGTAAACAAACCTGTCATCTCTGTTTAAATTATGCAGTAGTGCAGTCAACACTGATGTTGATATGCAAGTATTATTGGCTCTACTCATTTGAAGCTAATGATACAGACATTTTGAGAGACTAATTTGGCAGCCCTGCTGGCAAAAATGCTTGGGCCTGCAGAATCCTGAAAATCAATAAAACATGGCCTGTAAACGTCCTCTATTGACTTCCAGATAGTACGATACATGCATCAAGCAAAGTATATAAGTGATGTTTTGCTACCACCCTACCCAAATTTATTCTACCTCATAACATAGCTATGTATGCTCCAAATATGCTCTCTCTGCAATTCTCCCCCTCCCCCCAAATCTAAACAACTGTTAATAATGAGAGCAGACTATCCTCATCAAGTGTACTTTCTTATGTGCCAGTTCACAAGCAATACTGAATGGTGAATATTAGTAAAGTGGCATATGTGTATAATTTCTTAAACTGTGGGCCAGTTCTCTACACCCATATATCTTGGAAAGGAATCATTTTTTTTCTTTAGCTTGATATATTAAATACTATATTGAACCTGATAAAGAAAGTTTGCTTTGGTATAACAGAGGATTGTCTTTGTGTCCATGTGGAATGACTGTAAAAGTCACTGACATAGTGGAACCACACTCAAATAAGTGTGGGTGGATTGGCAGAACTTCTAGCTTCACAGATGTTCCTTGCAGTTCATAATAATGGAACCAACAAGAAAATATTGGCATTCAGTACCTTTCTGTATGTCACCAGTGTATAGCCTAGTAGTACCAGAAAGACACGAGGATCGGCTTAAACTACATTGAACAAACATTAGCATCTTATGATCCCTGTTCAACTGTCTTACATATTACATAAAGGTGTGCTATTACATGATGATCAAATGCTGATAACCTAGGCATTAAAAATACATTCTCAATTATTTCAAGATGATAAATAAAAATACAATAAACGGTAAAATTCAGCACACTTTACAAACTGAAATAAAAGCAGGATCTGTCACTTGTATCACTAATCACATTTGTCTTTAAGAATCCTTGCAAAAAAGAGCAACATCTTTCTCTTATAATGTTATTAGCATTAGCAAGGGCACATGATGCAAGAAAGCAAGCTTATATAGCATCAGCCAAAAAAAAAACACCCCCTTTTCATTTCACTCATCCACCTGCTCCAAATGTTTGTCTAGTTCTGCCTTGAATCTGTTTAAGCTATCGACTTCTACAACGACATATGGAAGTTTGTTCCAGCAATCAACCATCTGCTGGCTAAAGGCAAACTTCCACACATCTATCCTACAACTGTCTTTCCTCAATTTGAATTTATGCCCTCTCAGGTGATTATTCTGAGCAAGAGGAAGAATCCCATCAGCATTGAGCATGCTCAAACCATTCAAGGCTCTATACACCTCAATCAGAGGTTATTGCTTATTCAATGAACTTCATAATTTATTGCCAGCTTCTCTGGCAAATTACACCTGTGTGGCTGTTCCTGCAGACTTGGGTGATCTAGTGACCAATTTGATGTCACTCCAGAACAGCTGAGAGCAAAGAGTGGTAGGAAGTGCCTATGGGTATGGTTTGTAATATATCTGTGGTTAATCTCTTCAATAAACAGAAACTTGCTGACAAACAAAAACAGTAAATTTAATTCCACAACTAAGGTTTTTGCCACCATTATAACTAGTCATACACCTTATCAGCTCCATGACAGTATATAATGACGATAAAAACAAAACTTTGATCTTTGTTATTACATGTGAGAAAGTAATTGAATTTCTCCACAGCATGTTATTAAGACTAGAAGGTCATAAATTGATAAAGTTTGCACATAACTTGTTATAATTATTTTTTAAGAGAAATAGTTATTTTTGTTCATACCAATACAAAAGTGGGTTTTCTCCGAGAGAAATTCGTTGATATTCTCTCTAACCGTACTAGGGATGTATTTAAAGTTTATATGACAATAAATGACAAAATTTACTGCGACTTTATTTTGTTGTGGGTATTTAACCAATTGAACTTATTTACACTGCGACCATTAGCACTGCTTTTTAATCATAACTTAGTATTCTTATGTAGAAAGACCTTTTTTTTTTTTTTTTTTTAGGAGCATTAGCAACTAAGGCCATATTTCTCCGGGATATGCAGTGGTCATTCCTGACCTTTCCACATCCTCCGTATTTGGTGGTCACGGGATCGAACCCCTGTCTAATCAAGAAGCGTGTGCTATGCACTGCTGTTCCTGCCCACCCGGCTACGGAGGTGCCTTAGAAAGACCTACATGTGTGGAACTCAGTTCTGCATGCTTTGTAGAGCTCTTTGTTCTGCACTTTGACTGACTTGAAGTCATTTTGTCCAAATTGTACACCTCTACACTCTCTCTTCTAGAGAGGCTTTATGGTTTCTGCAGAAATTTTTTGAAAAGACTGAGGAATCTGCTTAACACATTTCTGTTCTTCAAAACTGATAAATTTATGATTATCAATAAACCAGTCAATGTTGGTATACTACAAGGTGACTTGCTATTAGCCTTGTTCTTCACAGCAGTCTCTGAAATTGCCAATTTCAGCAGAAGTTGCTTACTATTGAATTGCATTCAACATATGGCAGATGCAGTGAGTGGATGTTTTTTCCTTTACTCTGTGGTTGGGTGGATTAAAGGCTAAAGGATTAGTGGCTTGGATAAAGAATTTAGCAAATTAACAAATCATCAACAAAACAAAGCAAAACCAATTTTTTCCTTTGCTTAATTTCTTTAATATATTGTAAATTTAATTTTGATAAAATTTATTTTCTGTGGTATTTTTGTAAATTTAACAATGGTTGTTACTAGATCTCCATCGAACATAATAAAGGGAAGCATCATATTGGACGCATGGGTAGTACGTGGTAAGTTTTTTTCATTTTTTATCTATCGCCGCCGCACTTTTTACATAGGTTGCTGAACATTTTTCAATACAGTAAAAGTCCCTGACTTGCGTAGTTTCGGACTTGCATTACGTTTTTTATATGACTGAAGATTTCATTGAAGGGGACACACATTTCACCCTAATAACATAAAACCCACAGAATTCCAGCAAATGCAAATGCAATAGGATAGTTTACTATGCGTTTATAATGAATTGCAATAACAGAAAAGCCCAATAACCCAGAAAATGCAAATTGTTTTTATTGTTTTATGGCAGTGACCTCCAGAAATGAGCTTTAGTAAAATATGCACTTGTGTGGGGTGGTAATAGTGGGTTTTTGCGTTACCACTGTGAAGTTCTTTTCAGAAAATTTAATTTTGACTGTTATCATGGTGCCAACTAAGAGAATAAGTGACAGCGGTACTAGTAAATCTATCAAGAAAAGGAAAGTGATCAAGTTGGATCAGAAAATTAAAATAATAAGGATGTATGAAAATGGCCAAACATTAACAAGAATCGTGTGGAATTCAGATTTGTCAGTGGCAACGGGGAACACAATAAAGGAGAAAGACAGAATATGAGAAGCAGTGAAGCGATCGGCACCAATGAAGTCAACTATAATAAACAAGACTACAAAATACATATCAGTTTTTACAGTATAATAACATGCGTGTTCTCTTCCTTTTATGTTTTCTTTTCTTATGTGCCACTCCGGTTACTTCACCGCCATCCCCAGATAAAGTTTTTAATTGAACTAACTATATAACTATTTTTCTTCATTCTTCTGAGGATATTATGTGGTTTTTGTAATTTTGGCATATCAGGGATATAGTAGCAATACAGTAAACCCCCACTATTCGCGGTATCTGTAATCACGGTTTCGTGTATTTGCGGTCGCTGATTTAATATAAAATGAAACCTAAAAAAATGTGAATTTTAAAGCGCCCCAAACATTTTCCACCATAAAAAAACATGAGCGTGGCTAAAGTTATCTTTCCCGGTCAAAACAGCACTCAGTGGGTGGAGAGAAAGAGGTGACAAAATCGCAAGCGTGGATGTTTCTCGCTAATCCTTGTTCAGTATGTGTTATGCGCTTGTCATGGAAGGTTTCGTCGTTTGCTTTTAATTTATATGCTTATAAATTGAATAAATTTATCAATTTATAAATTGATATGCTTACAAAAGTGATAAATCTACCATTTTGCAGTGTAAAACAGACTTTTTTGAGTGTGTTAACGGAAGAAAGTGACTTTATTGTGGACAAATTCTTTCTAACCTGTACAAAAATATGGCTACGAATAACCAGGGAAATGTGAAAAGATCAAAGAAGGTGATGACATTAGCAAATAAAATTGAGTTATTAGACAATTTCTAATTGTGAAAGTGTCTCCTCAGTGGCAAAACATTATAAAATCAATGAGTCAACGGTACGATCAATCAAGAAATCAGAAGAGAAAACACGCTAATTGCTTCAAATATTTGCTCTGTAACTCGTGATGTTAAATTAGAAAAAATGGAAAAGGCTTTAAATCTGTGGATAGAAGACCGAACTCAAAATAAAATTCCATCAAGTTCACTCATTCGTGAAAAGGCAAAACTCCTTTATCAACACTTTAGCAAAACAGGTGATAGCACTGACGGGATAAGTTTTCTAGTTAGCAAAGGCGCTGGTTTGAAAGATTTGTTTGAAATTTCTAATAAATATTATATTTAATATTAAATTGTTTCTTATTTTCATTTCGATGCCATATGTTTGCATTTCACTATGTACTGTCTATGTACATAGTCATATTATGAAGGTACATATAATACATACATAGACAAAATTTTAGACTAGTTTTTCTTATGTTTCATACTTTGGAACAGAACCCCTTTATTACTATGGGAGCCATAACTCAGTATTCGCGACATTTCTCAGCAACGTAACTCCTGCGAATACCAGGGGTTTACTGTATTTTATTAGCATTCCCAATTTTTTTTTTTTTTTACCATCTCTCCTGGAAAAATTGAGGATCTACTGTATATACCATTAACGTACAGCACAAGGAAGGATTCTACAATGGATTTATAATAAACTAGCCAGTTTCATAAAGCAGAAAAAGATGACATGAAAAAGTTGCGCAATGATTAAAAGTACTGAAGCTTATAACAACTGAAAACTGATCTTTAAATAGTGCCACAGAAAAGGTTAGGATGACTAAGAGAGCAAAGAGAGGTGACAAGGAATTTTTCACATATGTGAATACAAAGAATAAAAGTAAGAATCAGATTTGAATCCTTGTGTAATGGGTACTGGAAATTCTTAGATAACTCATCTGATTCTAGTGAATTGAACTGCTACTTTGCATCAATATTTACAGATGAAAGACCTGTTGTGGTGAGGAGAAATTGTACAACCAAGGCTGGAAAGCATGAAATTATTTGAAAAATTGAGCTTGGAAGCAAGTAAGGCTCTTTGATGGAATATACAAAGGGTACTAGGAAAGTTTTGCAATATGACGCAACATTGAATCACAGGAAGCTGCTTGTTGCTGCATGTTGAGACATGTTCATACGTGCATAGTAGCCGCCGCGCCAAGTCGATGGGCTCAGTTATTCATTAGTAGTGAGAGTGTAAAGTGCTTGCGATGGCATCGTGGTCACGAAATGAGATAAGGACAGTTTTGCGGTATAATTTTGTGCATGGTTTAACCATAGACCAGTGCTTAGAAGAAATGACTCTTGCACTAGATGATGATTGTCCACATCGTACAACGATATTCAGGTGGTATAGAGAATTCCAAAGGGGAAATTTCACTCTGGAGGATTCTGAGAGGCCGGGAAGGCCACGAACGTCAGTTACGGAGGAAAACGTTACTGCTCTGAGGAAAATGCTTGACGAAAACAGGCGAGTGACCTACCAACAGATAGAGGATACTTTGGGCCTAAATGCACCAGCAATTTGTTCGATTCTGCAAGATCATTTGCACGTGAAGAAACTTTGTTCTCTCTGGGTGCCGCATCAACTGACTGAAGAGCAGATGACACGACGTGTGACTTGGTGCCGGGAGATGTTAAAAAAGTTTGATAAGGAACAATCTCGGTATGTGAACAACATCTTGACAGGTGACGAGACTTGGCTGTACTATTACGACCTGCCGACCAAAGCTCAAAACAAAGTTTGGGTCTTTGATGATGACGACACACCCGTAATTGTCAGAAAATCCCGATCTGTAAAGAAGAAAATGATAGCTGTATTTTTCAAATCTAGTGGAATTGTGGAACATGTTGTTTTGGACACGCAGAAGACAGTCACAGCTAAGTGGTATACTGAACAATGCCTGCCTGAAGTCATTGGATCTATGAAGAACCTGCGGCCAAAGTCAAGAATGGACACCTGGTACCTCCATCACGATAATGCTGCAGCTCACCGTGCCAAAGCCTGCACCGAATATTTGACCACGACAGGACTGAAACTTCTCGAGCACCCTCCCTACAGTCCAGACCTTGCTCTCTGCGACTTTGCACTGTTCCCGCATGTGAAAATGAAGCTAAAAGGGAGGCGGTTTTCCAGTGATGAGGACCTTCTACGGGCTTGGGACGAGTGTGCTTTACTCCCTAGTGAAACTTGGCAGAACTGGTTTAAAGATTGGTTTCGGAGGATGGAGAGGTGTATTGAATGTAGAGGAAATTACTTTGAAAAAATTAAATAAACAAAGCTGTATTGCAAAACTTTCCTAGTACCCTTTGTACATGGTAATTTTGAGGGATGGGGGAGGAGAGTGGCAGCACAGTGCATGAACCATTAGGGTTAATCATGGTGGTATCAATAGATTCCCTTGGATTGGAGAAGTGCCAATATATTGCCAATACATAAAAGCAGTTCTAAGAATGAAGTGGAGAACTGTCAACAATCAGCCTGACTTCAGTGTAGGGAAGATCATGGAGGCGATGATGAAGAGTGCAGTTTAGGATCATATAGATAGAAATGGAAATCTGAAAAGAAACAGCATGGTTTTATTAGGGGAAATTGGGTTTAACCAACTTGTCTATTTTGACAGAGTCACTCATGAACTGAATGTAGGAAATAATTTCAACATTTTTTTTATATGGATTTCAGAAAAGCATTGTGCTCAGCCTTGTATGAGAGATACTGAGTAAGATGGAAGATGTTTGAATCATAGGGAAAATACTTACGGACTGCATGATGACTATAGGGCAGGCAGGAATGTGTTGTGATTAGTCATTATCTTTCAGATTGAGCTGACATAAAGATTGGGGTTCCTCAGGGATTGGTATGCAAACACTGTTTGATTTTTCTTAAATGGTGTCAATGAAGAGATTTGGGTATTATGTCAGAATTTGCAGATAGTATCAAGATTGGTAGAGTAGTTAACGATCAGCACTAAGTATGTTGTTTTTTTTTTGGACAGCATAGATAGAACAAGTTACAGCAATCAGCAACTTGCTGGCTAAAAGAACACTCGTTATCAGTTCTAATCCTCTTTCCCCATAATTTGATTTTATGGCCTCTAGTTCTGGAATCATTTATTACAGTGAAAATTTTACCTTCATTCATTTTATTATCCCCTCTCAGAGCCTTATATTTCAGTCAGGCTCTCTAAGGCACATGGTTGCCAAGCTCTGCAGCCTACATAAGACCTTTCCTTATGCAGTTGCCATTTTGCCAATCTCACCATGTGGGTTGTCCATATTTGTACCCTCTCAAGAAACTTGTCTTTTTTTAGATGAAGTCATACGTGGACACACTACTCCAAGTGGGAACTTACAATTGCCTTATACAGTGGGATTATGACCTCCCCTATCTCTACAAGCTGTTGTTCAATAAATCATCGAAAGGACATGATGTGCTTTCCTCCTGTTTACACTGTTCATAGAACTTCATATCTCCCTGTATTGTAACTCCCAGATTATTTTCTTTTACTGTTTTTAATTCAACCACACCAAGTGTATGTTATTTTGGGGTTGCTATATCCAAAGTATGAGATCTTGCTGTTATACTGCATTAAAACATAGCTGCCACTCATATTCCTGAAGTCCAACCTATCGCATGAAGAACACATCCACTTGCCTTCTGAGCATTTAAAAAGCTTCTTACTATTTTACTTTTCTTCTAACTCTTGTATTGATAATCTTGGTATTGATAAAACTAGTTTACAAATTTAAGTTTGTTCACTGGGGTTTGAATTTCAATAGGTCCTACTGCCGAAATATGTTGCTGTGATTTCAGATATGACTTAGATTTTTTTCTATCACATCCAGATACATCACAATTTAAGAAATAAAAAAGTATTGTTTTTTACAAAAGTATATATAACTTTATTGTATTTAGTAATGACAAATTGATAGGATTACATTTTCATATATCAAAAAATACGTAAATACTAACTCTCATTAATCAGACCTTCGTCTCTTTGTTTGAAAAGAACATTTAATTGTTTATCTTTTATGTACAGTGCCAGGTTTCTCTCTTTTTAAACACCAGTTTTTAAGCATGATGGCAGTAGTCGGCCATCATGCTTGTATTCCATCTTCCCTGGTATCTCTGCTCCATTTCTTTTATGTCCTGATGGAATCTCTCCCCATGTTCGTCGCTCATCTGTGCAAGATTTTCGGGGGAAAAATCAAGATGGGCATGCAAAAAGTGAATTTTGATGCTCATATTGCAAACTAAATTGCGAAGCTTTTCGAGCATATTTTGAACAATTCTCTCATAATCCTGTGATTTAGGATTTCCTATAAAGTTTTCCATTCCACTTTTAAAAGCAATCAGGCTCCCCTTTCAATGTCAGTCATAGTAGTTTAAAACTGACAGTCTAAAACTAATTTTCTAATTTGGGGACCAATGAAGATACGCAAAGAAGTTTTGCATCAGATAAACTGGGAAATTTACTGCAAAGGTACTTAAAGCAGTTGCCATTGTTATTCAGTGCTTTAACAAATTGCTTCATTATACCTAACTTGATATGCAGTGGAGGTAAAAATATTTTATCTGGCTTCACCAAACTTTTGTGTGCATTATTTTTTGACTGCGGTGTAAGATTGTGCCTCTGAGGCCATTGCTTCTTTGTCCAATTCAGCACTTTAGCTCTGCTGTCCCATTCATAAATAATGCATAGCATTTTAGTATACCCACCCTGTTGCCCCTACAACATACATAACACTTAATTCTCCACATAGATGCCATTCGTAATCTTGATATTTAGTTTTCCCCATAAGCAACTTTAGATTGTCATAAGTTTCTTTTAAGTAGACTGAATGAGCAACTGGCACAGATGTGTACTTATCTCCATTATACAAGAGAGAACACCTTTTAAACTAGTCTTAGAAGAGTATAAATAGTCTCCATTCACTAGGAACATATGATGGAGCTCCTTAAGGCACTTATTAAACTAGTGATATCACTGCAATATACGAGAGGACCTTCTTGTGAAAAATACTGTATAAACTCCCTTTCACGATTTCTGTACCATGAAAATGATGTACCTGGAGCAAGTAAGTTTTTCGCTTGAAGTCTGGATCCCAGAATTTCAGTGGCATACTTTGGAAGACTTGCGTGAATTGTTGTGGCATTAAAATATTTTCTGGTTGATAACATTCCTCTTCACTAAACTCTTTAGCTTCTGCTTCGGTGGAAGAAGATGTGGACTCCAAAGTTTCTGGTGGAGGTTTTACAGGCAGATCAGGTCCATGCGGAACAGGTCTTAAGGCTGACAGTAGATCTGGATATTTGATGTCCTTTTTATTTTTTGAATTGTAACCTTTAATATCACATACACAAAAGTAACATTCAGCATGGCTTACTGCCTCGTGCCACACCATAGGAATAGCATATGGCAAGCACACATTTCCTTGACTCCATTTTCTAAGATGTTCGACACATGTATGGCATACTTTATGCGGTGCCCACGATTTATCCTGATTGCCTAGTTTTATGTCAAAGTATGCATAATACGATTTTTTTACAAAATCGGTAATGTTTTGCCTTTGCTTTACAGGAACAAAACAACAACATATGTAACAAAATATGTCGGGACTGTTTATACACTTTCTCATTGCCATACTAAAAGAAAACTAACACACAATGAGAGCTCACGACGGTTTTTACAGGAACACTGTGACTGCATAAGGGATGTGCCACTTATATAGGCTCTGTGGTTGAGTGGACTGTACAAACAAGTGAGTGCATGCTCAGACAAGTTTAACCCGTAACTACACACAGTAGTCTTCCAGACTCCACTTGGAAAATAAAAAATTTCGGGAATCACAGATGGGCCGGTAGAGTGGGGTGGGGGCAGTCTACCTTTCTGGATCAAGGTCGGCTACCTTGCAGTGTGTGTGTGTGTGTGTGTGTAGTTATGGGTTAAACATGCACAATCTGTTGTATTTGAGGCAAATATTTGATGCTGATTACAAATATAGGAGTATAAAACTTGTAAACCATTGCAGAAACTATAGTTATGTACACATTTGCGTGTAATACCTAGGTAATATTTTGTTAATGAATTGTGAAAAATCTTTGTGATAGAAACAAACGGACTTTGGTTTAGTAATCAGTAAACATGCATAAATAACTGCCACATACTTTTACTGAAACCCCAGATACACTGTAAACCAGTGTAATTGTAGGAGGTAAATCACCTCTTACGATTCCCGCTACACTTCATTCAGTGCATCCTGTCAAAAGGATATCAGAAGAATTTTGAATTGGCTTGATGTCAAGAAAGCACCAGGTCCCGATGGTATTTCTCCACTTGTTCTCAAAACCTGTGCTCCTGAACTTACTCCTTTTGTGTTGCTTTTTTTCACTTTATTATGTTATTTATTCTCAGCAAATACCGAGAATAAGTAACATGATTTTCTCTACTGGCGAAGTGTTTCTTATTCGAGGTAGAGCAATATCAGGGCAACTCATTGTGAAGGGATTACAGTATGAGATGTAACAAAAATGATGCCATTTCACCTACTTTGGTGATTTACTACGAAATAAAATGATGCTATGCACTAACTTGCTCATTTACCAAAATGTTTATATTATTTAATATTTTTAATATAAAAATAATTTCTATATTTAAAAAACATTAAGCGGGGAGAACTTCTTTATAATAATACACTGTATTCTTAATTGCTTACTTCTTATGCAGGAAAGCTTTTTACCTGGGAAACTCTTTCACGAGAAAATAATACATTACAATATATAGAGTTGATAATGTGAATTAAGAAATCAAACCTAGTACAGGGGAAAACTTCTTATGTAGGAATTTCTTATCCAGGTTTACTGTATATTTTCCATACTAAAAAAAATTTTTTTTTCATTGTCAGAGACCATTGTTTCATTCTTAAAGACCATGTACAGGTAGCCCTCGATTTGTGCCGATCACTAACCACATGCCATTTTTTATTATAAATTTAAAGTTTCAAATTGTCAGACAATTTATCGGCATTATACTGTGCTATGTATCGTGCACTGTTCACGTGATTTAGGACAATCTGAGCCAATCAGCAATTAGTGCATTAGTATCAGAGACGAGAAAGATTTCCGCCCTCAAAGTAACCATTCGTGGATGCGGGTAGTAAAGGTCCATGCGGTGAAGCATTCAGTTAGTTGTTGTTTATGCTACTTACATGTGTTGGAAATTTATTACACTAACATTTTTTTATTAATTGTGCTATTAATAAATTAAATACTAATAATAGTGATAGCCGTGTGGATTTTTTTTCAATTGTGTTATAAAGTTTTTAATTTAATAGAATAAAGACATGCCATGTCTGGTAAAAATAGTTAATTGAATCCTAGTGCAATATTCGGAGGATAGAATCTGATGAAAGCCACCCTAATGCGTGTAGGGCTATGATTATGCCTCCATCACTATTACTACAACTATTAAGAATAAGAATGCTAATAAAATAAAACAAAACAATCGATGCAGACTGGTAGGTAAAATTTTTGGTGCCCGGAACCTAACCCTGTGGTTTCCGATTGACTCCATTATATAAAGGGTTCCATTTGTGCCTGTCTCCCCAGGAGGCGCCTCCGTAGCCAGGTGGGAAGGAGCAGCAGTGCGTAGCACACGCTTCTTGATTATCACCAAATACGGAGGATGCGGAAAGGTCAGGGAATGACCACCGCATATCCCGGAGTAATATGGCCTTAGTTGCTAATGCTCCTAAAAAACCAAATAACAAACAATAACAAACAGTCCCCCCCAGGAACCTAACCCCACTTAAATCGAGGGCTACCTGTATAGGTACTGGATAATAATTTTATATTATGCAATATCGCTTACAAAAACATAGTACTGGAAATATTTTATAATAAAAATTCAGAACTATTATATGATTTACCATATCATAAATTCAATTCATATCAGAGTTTAAACACAATTCTAAATGATTGGTACTGATAATTTGGGAAGGTGACAATAATTTGATGCTTCATATTAAAATGTTATTTTTCAGGTAACATTTGATGCTCACATTGAAGTTACTTCTTGTCCTGCTAACAAAAGTGAATGGAATCAGACATTCCAGATATATCCTGTTGGCCTTAATGAAGCTCTTATTGTTCATCTTGAGATGATTTGTGAATGTGACTGTGAGAAACCATGGAATGAGGTAATCTTCTTTATTTTGGAACTTTGTGCTTTGTTTGTAATTCAAGATTTTTACATTTCCATTTTGTAATTAGACAAAAACAGAGCCACAGGGCTCAATAAGTTCAACGTTATATATCAATTTATATAAGAATAAGAGAAATTTACCTCAATATTGTCTGTAGAACACTTCTATACATCTCTCTCTCTCTCTCTCTCTCTCTCTCTCTCTCTCTCTCTCCAAAATTTAAACGAATGTAAAACTATATAAAATGAATTCTCACACCCAAATAAACAATGATTCAACACACCCGGAATCGATGGCCAAGGTGCCCCAACCTGACCCCAAAATACATCAAACCACCAACAAGCAACTATGAGTGAAAGAAGACATTATGTCCATCTTGGCATTGTCTTGATCACAGGATAGAATCCTGTGATCGAGACTCATTGTTGAAAAGCCCCATCTGCTTCAGGAAGGAAAGTAAACTTTTAAGTTATTTTCTATCATTGCCTAATCGTTTTTCACTTGATTTTATTAATAGACATAGTGTCTTGTTTTGCTTATAGTTGCTTGTTGGTGGTTTGATGTATTTTGGGGTTGGATTGGAGCACCTTGGCCATTGATTCTGGGTGTGTCGAATCATTAATGTTTCTTTGTGTGTGAGAATTCATTTAATATAATTTTATATTCGTTTAAATTTTGGAGAGTGTTATATATAAGTGTTCTATGGACAATATTGAGGTAAATTTCTCTTATTCTTATATAAATTTTCATTTTGTAGAAAAATTTCTTGATCAAACCTTGATCTGTGCTTGCCTCTGTTTAAACTGCCCGCTGAGCAATGCACATGTGTCAATTATCCTTGAAAGGGTACCATCAGGGGGTTGAAAACACCAAAAGGACACCTGTTAAGGTGCCCACATCTGTATTAGAGAATGTCCATTTTGGAGAGGTTGAATAACATGCACTTTCTAATACTTCTGGCGGTAACCAAGCCTCAGTGTCCGCAAAAAAAAGTGTTCCTTTTAGAGAGGTGTCCATTAAGAAAGATTTTGCTGTATCAGTAAAGACTTGACTAATTTTAGTCATTTCTCCAAATCATTTTTCCAAAATTGATTTTAAAATTTTTTAATTGTTGTCAATTTCTGGAAAGTATCATACAGAAATGTTCTACATACCATATTGGGCTAAATTTCTCTTATTCTTCTCTCCCCCTCCTGTGTGTGTGCAATAGGTGCTAATTGAAGTTTGAGAACAACAGCATTACAGTAACCTTTAAACTCATGAGAATATTTTCTTAGGTTTTTAAAATCCTGATTCCAGAAGTAATCCACTACTTGGATAAAACTAATGTGGTTTACTTAGTACCAGTTGAACAGTGTCGTGATTCTGCATATCTTATTTGCCTGTGTGATAGAATTAAATAGCGTGTGCAATACATTGATGGGAATAAGGAAAATGCATCTAAGTTAGCATGTGCTATTTCGTACTGCCATGCTCCAGAATTTTCTAATACCATCATTGTCAATTCGTGGTTGGTTTTTTCCAAAATTACTTATTGATGAGAAGGCCTGTTTATTATTTTCATTCCTGGAATTGCAAAAATTATTAATGAACACTAGCATATATGGATTGCACTCTGATACTGAGAATGCTGGATAAACTATTCATGTCCATTCTTGTGCTCCTTACCAGTTCTCCTGGTGATTTTTAATGAAAGTGTTACTAGTTCTGAGGCTAGTCTTTTTAATTTATTTTAATTTCAGGCACTGAGCTTTTGTTGACATCACAAATTATTTAACAGTATTTTAACTTCCTTGTATTGCCAATTTGTTGAATCAAATTGTTTACTTCAAATTAGCCCTGTGCATCTCAAGAATGTGTCTTGATGCAGGTATGCATTTAAATTTTAACTGTTTATTTATTTATTATTATTTTTTTTTATTTCCTGGAAGTATAGTGTTTTTTCTGCTTGTCACTCATTTGGAGAGGTCTGAGTTTGAGTTCCATTGGTGACTGGATGAATTTGTAAAGCCCTCTTCAATCAAGGCTGCAGTTAGCTGATCTCTGATGGAGGGCATAGCGTCCCACCCTATCACATATTCAGTTTTTCAGTCTGCACATTATGAAAATCAGCCTGTGAACACATTTGTATGTGCACACCTGATTATGAACACATGTGTGAACACAGTGGTGATGTTTAGTCTGAGTTGCTGATGTGCCTAAAACCAAACAACAACCTGACGATCAAATGTTATTTTTATGTCCATTTAAGTTTACACTTGAACATTGTTTTTGTACAGAAAGTCTGCTTTCTTATATCACTTAACCATCTTAATACCAAGACTTAATGTGTCCCATTAATCTATAGTTTGTGTTCTGCTATTTTAAAGAAACCTAAATAACTTTTCAAACTAGCACACTCCAAATCTTGAGGCTGCTGGTTTGAGACTGACACTTTTTTTTTTTTTTTTTTTTTTTGTTCTAATAACAAACATTTATATTTCAGGAAAGAGATAGTCCAAAATGTACAGCAGGAAATGGTACTTATGAATGTGGTGTATGTAGCTGTTACCACAATCGTTATGGCAGAGAGTGTGAATGTGATGCCAAAGGAACAGATGAAGCAAAAGATGAAATAGCTTGTTTTTAGTAAGTTTTTCTATCTTTATGATTGCCTAGTCGTTACTTTACTCACAGCTCATTCTTTTTAACAGATCTGAATTTTCTTCATAATTCCATATCTGCCAACTCTCCAGATATACACTGGTGAATCCATCTTTATACTCCATTTTCACCCCTTCTCTGTCTCACCATTGTAACATAGTTGGTTACCAAGAGTTTCTCAGTCTTTTTTGCAAAAACAAAGATTTTTCTCTTTTTTTTTTTTTTTTTTTTTTTTTTTTTTTGATGTGAAAACATCATTGGTGGCACCTGCTACGTTTTCAGACTGAAGCAAAACCACTTGGTAACAAAATTTTCTTATGGAAATTATGCAAATGACGTCACTTCCTAAATGGCACTAATGATTTTAACTTAGTCACTAACGTTGATTCAGTAGAGTAAGTAGCGGGCATGAGAATGAAACGTTACATTGTTCATACTAAGAGATGGAAATGTCACTTCCTAAATGATGCTTAGTCACAAATGTTGATTTGGTAGAGTAAGCAGCAGGTAGTAATATTATGCGAGAATAAAAGTTTTGAAGCCACCGAAGAAGCCACTCGTGTCGACAAAAGAATGAGTTCAAAAATGAACATGCCAAAGAATTGTCCTTTCCTGGCATTGGTCGATATCAAGAGTTTACAGATAATTTAAAAGTTACACCATTTATGATGTCATTGAGTGAACTTCGTCGATCAGATCGGCATGGAGTGATGCCTTGTCTTCTTTATGTGGCCATGAAAATAATGAGACTAAGAACTTGAGTTGTTAAGTTGCTTTTAAATACATTGGAAAAGACACTAAGCTCATCAAAAAACAAATCCAATCTCGAGAATACGCCAATAACTGTATTGAAAACAATTTAGTTGTCTTTGAAATTGATTCCTAATTCAACTTATTACTGAACACAATGTAAAAGAGGTCTGTTTGCAATGATCAGACAATTGGGTAAACCTACGTTCTTCTTAACTTTGAGTGCAAACGAAATTGGTTGGCCTAAATTGCGAATATCCAAACACAATGGTTTGGATATCCCTTTGGAGATTAAGCAATGCATCACAGGTCCCAGTCTTTGGCATGGGTTACAATATTACGAACTCAAAGAAGTGTTGAGACAGTTGAATTCAGGATTCTCGAAAGTGTTGACTAAAATCGGAAATGGTGTTCGGTTAACCGACAACAAACAAACTTATCGAGTTGATTTTTGAGCAAAGAAGAAGCGGACAATCTGTGTTCTGTTGTGTTTGTTTATATTTGAAAAATAAATCTGCAAACAATTTTAACAATTCTTAGTTAAATTCATCTTCGGATACTGTTATGTCAATTGCTCAAGACATATATTTGTCTGGTGCAGAATGTGACGTTCGTGTGTGACAAAAACTTCATGAAATGGCAGTATTAGACACTGGTGGATTACTGTATGACCTCACCGCTCTTGCCTCCACGTGGCGGGGCCGGTAACCTGGGAGAAGAAAGCTACTCTCCCGGGGCGAAAAGGAGCAAACATGGAATTTGACAATTTCCCTCCAATTGAGCCCCGGCGCTCATGTCCTAAATCAAATGATAATGACCATGACACATCACAGTCGAAAAGACTGAGGACTGACACAGAGCAAAAGGAATGTCCATCTTTCCTTATATTCCACTCCTTGTCAAACAAATGCATGAGTACACTCTCCCCGTTTCTGATACAGAAATGTTTGGAAAATACAGCAGGTTCACCTAAAATGGTGAAAAGACTTAGATCAGGTGATTTACTAATTGAAAGTGTGAGCCGTCAGCAATCAGAGACTCTGCTGAAACTCTCAGCCTTTGGTGGTATTCCCGTGCAAGTTACCCCACATGCGACACTAAATGCTTCCAAAGGGGTCATCACTGAGTGGGATTTGATTAACGTCACAGAAGACGAATTAGTCGAAGAATTAAAAGAACAAAAAGTCACACATGCTAAGCGCATCATGATCAAAAAAGATGGCCAGCTGGTTCCAACGCGGAACATCATCCTTACGTTTGGCACACCAAATTTACCATCTAGTGTTAAAGCCGGCTATCTCAATTGCCGTATAAGACCCTACATTCCTAATCCCATCAGATGTTATAAGTGCCAAAAGTTTGGACACTCTCAGACCGTCTGTCGAGGGGATGCTGTGTGTCCAAACTGTGGTTCAAAATCCCACACACAAACGGAATGTGATGCGGAAACACCACATTGTTCAAACTGTCAAGGCCAACACCCTGCCTACTCAAAGTCCTGTGAACTGTGGAAAACAGGAAAAAAGATCCAACAATATAAAGTAGAGCGGAAAGTCACATACCAAGAAGCAAAGAAGCAGATTATGCTTACTACAACTAAACACACCTACGCAGCAGCAACAAAGAAATATCAGTCAGCAGCCACTCAAACTGACGTGTCAGTTCCCCCATCCATGTCTATTGCAGACTGGGCTAGAGAAATACTCTCAAAATCACAGCAAACTACTATGGAACAGCATGTGAATGACAGTGCCAATAACACACCAATTACAGTACCGCCAACGGCTTTGCAGTCTTCCTCAGAAACTATAAAAACTAAAACAGCAGTCCCAAGGCAAAAAAGTCAGCAAAATACAACAAATATGGATACTAATGAAAACATCAGCCCGGATGAGCCAATCTTAGAGCTGTACGCAGATGATGACATGGACACAGCGCGTCCTATCTTTTCGAAAAAAGAAAGAATAAAATTTGAGAGACAAAAACAGACTGGACCTAAAAAACAAACTGAATCAAACACAACAGCCAAAATCAAATAATGGATCACATAATACAGTGGAACTGTAGAGGTCTACGTAGTAATATCGATGATATCCATGACCTAATCCTACAGTATAGTCCGGTAAGCATATGTTTGCAAGAAACTAATTTACCTCCGCAAGTAATTCCAAAAATCAAGAACTATACTATATATCAACATAATAGAAATAATAATACCACCGTGCGTGGAGGTGTGGCCATTCTAGTAAACTCAAGAGTCCCTACTAAACACATTCCACTGCAAACTTCCTTAGAAGCAGTAGCAGTGCGTGTCTCCTTAGGAATCATGTTAACAGTAGTTTCAATCTACCTATCACCAAACAAAGAATATACTTATAATGACCTAGAAGTACTTCTACTACAGATCCCTCCTCCATTTTGTTTATTTGGAGATTTTAATGCACACCACCCGATCTGGGGCTCCCCACATACAGACAGACGAGGTAAAGTTCTAGAGTCGCTGCTTGACAAACACAATCTAACACTGTTGAATACTGGTGCTGATACCTACATCCATTTCTCTACTAGAACAACTACAGCTATAGACTTGACAATCTGCTCTCCAACATTATATCCACTCATCCGCTGGACAATTCTGGACAATCCGCTAAACAGTGACCATTTTCCAATAATTTGCGAATTCCAAATAACTAGAATCCCTCAGGTAAATAATTCCCGCTTAAAATGGAAATTTTCCAAGGCCGATTGGAAGTTATTTGCTCTCAGTATCTCATTCAATGATGAAATTATCAATTTCCAATCCATTGATGATGCCACACAGCACATCACATCTGAGATTCTGAATGCCGCGACCAAGGCCATACCAAAAATGCGTACTGGTTCGTTTAAACATGCCAATATTTGGTGGAGTGAAGCATGCCAACTTGCAAAAAAAGAGAAAAACAGGGCATGGAACCTGTTTCGTAAAAACCCAACTACCGAGAACCTTATAAATTTCAAAAAACTGAAAGCAAAAGCGCGATTCGTAAGGAAAAAGGCAAAAAGAGATTCTTGGATCCAGTTTGCCTCTACTATAACGAAGAACACAAACAGCAGAATAATCTGGAATAAAATAAAAAAACTAAATGGTAGATTTCTCCCAGCATCTTCTCCAATACTGAGATGGAATGGACAAGATTTATCATTTCCAGTTGAAATAGCTAATGCTCTAGCAGAAAACTTTGCCAATATCTCAGATACAGCTGCATATGAACCATCTTTTCAGCAACTTAAAAGAAGGACTGAGCAAAGCAAATTAAACTTCAGTACAAGAATAGCGCTCCCATATAATCAACCCTTTACAATGTTGGAGCTGCAGGCTGCTCTAAACAAATCAAGAAATGGGGCATCAGGACCTGATGGTCTTTATTACGTCATGTTACAACACCTAGATAAAAAGGCTCTAAATTCCCTATTGCTTTTTCTGAATCGGGTCTTCTCCGAAAGCTATTATCCTCGCTCATGGTGTCATTCAACAGTGCTAGCTTTTCCCAAACCTGGGAAAGATCAGACGAATCCCTGCAACTATAGACCGATATCCCTTACCAGCTGCTTAGGCAAGACATTGGAAAAGATGGTACACGATAGACTTGTATGGTACATAGAATCCCACTCAGTCATCAGTAGTAATCAATACGGCTTTCGCAAAAACCGATCCACATTAGACCTTATGGTGAAAGCTGAGTGTAACATACGGAACGCCTTTATTCGGAAAGAACATCTTGTCATGGTGTGCCTGGATATTGAAAAAGCCTTTGACACCACCTGGCGCTATGGTATTCTGCAAGACCTATATGCTATAGGACTCAGAGGTCGACTCCCAATGATCATAGAGAGTTACCTTAAAATTAGAACCTTTCAAGTGAGTTATCGTAATGCTGTTTCGCAAGCTCTTATCCAAAGAGAAGGTGTACCACAGGGATCGGTACTCAGCGCTATCCTCTTTGCTCTTAGGATAAACAATCTAGCGCAGAACATCTTGAGTAACGTAGAAATCTATCTTTATGCTGATGATCTTGCGATATCTTGCCATTCACAGAATATGCGCTCAATTGAACGACATTTGCAGCTTGCAATAAACAAAACAGTGTCATGGACTTCACGTAATGGTTACCGTCTATCAGCAACCAAAACTGCAGCCATTCACTTTTGTAAAAAACGCCAACTACATCCAGAACCTGAATTATCACTGGAAAAACAACCGATACCAATTACCAGCAATATCCGATTCTTGGGCATAACTCTTGACACTAAACTGACATTCCAGAAACACATACTACAAACGCAAACTGTCTGTATGAAAAAGCTGAATATACTTAAAGTCATCTCATCTATGACATGGGGAGCTGATCGCTATACTCTACTCCACCTATACCGAGCCTTAATCAGATCTCGATTAGATTATGGTGCTCCTGTTTATGACTCTGCCCGAAAGACTCTGTTAGCCTGTCTCAACACAATACAACATAGTGCGCTCAGGATTGCTCTTGGGGCGTTCAGGACTTCGCCGGTGCAAAGCTTATATATAGAGGCCAATGAACCTCCACTCCACCTTCGGAGAAAGATGCTGCTCCTCAATTATGCAGTTAAAATATATAGCCTTCCATCTCATCCTATCTGGTCATACCTCTATGATCCACAATGGGTAAACCTTTTCAGAAATAAGCCTCTTGAAAACAAACCTACAGGAATCCGTCTACGAGAACTGATTCAGCAGTGGAATATGCAGTTGGACAATTTACATCAAGACAGAGAAATTGTACAATCTCCATGGAAAGTGTGTATACCTTCGTGTGATGACTATTTCCGACGTTGGGGGAAACACTCCCTGAACAGTTCAACCATTCAGAAACTACATGCAGCTCACTCTTTGGCAAATGCAGACACTTTGCAAATTTATACTGATGGCTCTAAAAATGACACAGCTGTGGGCGCTGCTGTGGTGCTACCAACATCAACAGTGTCTGTTTCATTACCACAAGAATGCAGCATTTTCACTGCAGAACTCTATGCCATTAAGATGGGTTTGACCTTGCTTGCTCATGTTTTCACTCCGAAGACTATTATCTATACAGATTCCTTGAGTGCAGTGACAGCCCTCCAAGGCAATTCTCGCTCTCCACATCCACTAATCAATCAAATAAGAACTCAAATATCCGAATTTCATAACAATAGGCAGACTGTCACATTCTGTTGGATTCCAGGGCACACTGGAATACCAGGAAATGAGAGTGCAGATAAAGCAGCAAGAAACCCCACCGATAATAACCACATCCGGATTCCTTACACAGACTACAAATCAATCATACGCCGCATTTGCAATGAAAAATGGCGAGAAATATGGCATAATCAGGTAAATAACAAGTTACGAAATATAAAACAGAATCCACAGCTATGGAAATCTAGTTTCCGTTCAAACAGATATGAAGAGGTAGTGCTTGCTAGAGCACGTATAGGTCATACCCAACTTACACATCACTATTTATTGCGAGGAAATAATCCACCACTGTGCTTCCACTGTAATTCAACGCTAACCGTAAAACATATCCTTATAGAGTGCGCTCACTATCAGTATGCCAGAAACACATCATTCCGATCCCTATCAAATTTAAATGAACCTCTTCAAATTAGACATATGATTGGAGACAACTCCAATTTACCTGAGTTTTTCCACTATCTAAAACAGATTAATATATTTATGCTCCTATAAACCCTTTTATTAATCCTTACTGTGTCTCTCGACAAGAACAGGCGCAATATGGCCAAAGTAGCTCTTGCGCCAAAAAAAAACCCAACAACAACAACTGTATGACCTTCCTTTACTTATTGGGAATCCATACTGGATAACCACTAATATTGACATGTCCAGTGGTCTGGCTAATGGAGCTTTAGGAAAATTGGCATGTATTGAATATGACGAAGAGACTATCTTTGGTTGAAATTTCCAGGATCACCTGCTGTGGGTCAACTTGCTAGAAGGAAGGCTCGTCAGTTTGCAATGGCTCGAGAAATCGATTTAGAAGCTATACCGATTGCAAGAAGTAGTGTGAGCATTTCATTAAATAACAGAAATGATCTTTGCTAAATGAAATCATTTTCTTGTGCTAGTTCCATCCATAAATCTCAGGGAGGTACTTTCGATTTTGTAGTTTATGAATACGAGAAACGTCACAAACAACAACTAGTTTGTTGCATTATCTCAAGTTACCAATATCAGTGATCTTTACATTATCACTGAAAATGGAGAAGAGAAATTTTATCATGGCCTGAGAAATGCTACATCCACTCTTGCACTTCAAGCTGAAATGACCGGGTTGTCGAGTAATCCTCTACTTACCATGCAAGATACTTTATACAAGTTCATCAGTAAACAACAAGATCTTTCCATTCTAACATTAAAATTTCCCAAGTTTACGTGCTCACAGTGACGATCTCACTGATGCAGTCACCCAACAATCCAATTTACTTCTACTTTCTGAAATGTGGCTAAATAACAACAAAGAAGTAAGCATAACTAACTTCGATTGTGTCGTTCAATTCAAATGAGAAGAGCAACAAGCTGGCAGTGTAGCAGTTTATCATAAAAGAGAAAATCTTACATGTGTTGTTACTCCTCATATAGAAGTGATTTATCGACAGACTGTTGGAAAATCAGTGAGTGTTCGACCTGTTGGAGACATTTGTGCAGCTGAATGCCTTCTTCTATATGGTCAAACAATATTGTCAGTAGTCATTTACATTTCACCTAACCAAAAGATCCAACACATCATTGAATTCATCCATTTCGTTTTACTTCCTTGCACGATTGAAGGAGCTGCACTGCTACAACAATTTTCTCACAAAAAGTTCAACCAAATACTAATGATACTTAGTAGATATTTCACCGGGTTAATTTTGCAGATCCCCAATCCAAACCTTTGACTGATTTCTTAGGAAATAAATTTGAACTAATGTTAAATACTTCTAGATCTGTATTGACTACTAATCATGGAACTATAATTGATGCTCTGTTTTAAAGACATTTACACTCCTTACAATCTCAAGTGTACATATCATATTTTAGCTATCACAAACCCATTGTAGTTAAATAATCTATTGAACATGTATTGCAACCCCAAATTGATAAAACTGTTTGAAAATAAAATAAATGCTTTAAAATGTTAAATGGATTCTTTTCATTTCTAAAACCATTTAACTTTGTCCAAGCCCAAGGATGTTTTCACATAAAATAAAAAAAATATTTTGTGCATACAAGGGTACACACGGTGCTTTTTTTTTTTAATTTTTTTATTATTATTATTCTGTGAATTTATGCTTATTTTCACTAATAAATTGGCAGCATTCAGGCTACTTCATTAATTTGGCTAGTCTACATTTCAAAATGCAGAATTAATATAATAGACTTGTTCTCTGTAATATGTTGCCATTTCATCATACTTGTGTGTTTTATGACTAATTGACAATTTCAGTAAGATTTCAAAGTAATAAGATATAAAATTGCAGAAGATATATGCAAGATTTTTCATGTATTGTAAAATCTGAAAAAGATAACACATTGCTTTGTGTATGCAGATGCAATTTTTTGATTTCAAGTAATAGAAGATGCAGCTTAATCAGACTTATGGAAACAAATAAGCAATATAGATGTCACATTGTATAAGAATGATGATATATGTGCTGAATGTTTATTTCCATCTTTTCGTAGAAGAAAATCTAAAATGTTCCCCTTTTTCCTTTTTAGCAAAAAAAAAAAAAAAAAAAAATGGTTGTGAAAGAAAAAAACAATAGGCATTGTTAGTGAAATTCCACAAACAGGGAAAGAAATGGTAGTAATGGCTGTGAAAGGTGGGCCATTTTTGGTTGCTACAGATGCTAGTAATCAGTGGTTTTAAACTGTATTCTATTGCATGAATCTTTTATAATAGCGTTGGAATCTAACTCTATAGAGTACAACATTGGGCATCCTCTTCTGAACAATCTGAAGGCACATGGAATTCCTTTAAAAATTGTGTCACTTAGTTTTGATGATGCACCTGTTATGGTAGGCCTAAAAACTGATGCAATTGAGGGTGTTGAAAGAGGAGATTGAGCATTTGGTGGTAGTAGGCTGTCTTTGTCATCTTATTAATTTGTATGATGTAAAGGGAGCTGCATATCTTTCTGTGAAAGTGGATGAATAGTTGATGGAAATTTACTACTATCTAGAAATGAGTTGAAATAACAATATCAGCTGCATGCTACTGAAGTAAAAAAAATCGAAACGTATGTGTACATGTTGGCTATCTTTGGTTAAATGTGTAACTAGCTAGAACAGTGGAAACCTTTGACAAGTCTATTTAAAGAAGTTAGAAGTGGTCAGAATAGCTATATGAGTACTTTCAGAATTACTGAATTGAAAGTACAACAGGCAATTACCAGTGAGTGGCACTGACTCGTATCCAGTTTGCAATCCAAAAGAAGAAAAATTAATGAACTCCTCCCCAAAAACGAACTTCTGAATTACAAACTTCTGGTGAAAGTAATCCTAACCAGACATGCAAGCCAGTAATTCTAGGCATGTTATCTTCATTCATGCAGAAAGTCTGTTCGTGTTCCTCTTCTGGCTTGATTAAATCAATTTTTAATTTCTTTTAGATGTTGTTTGTTCAGTGAGAAAGTACTTTACTGCTGCATTTGGTGACTACGTGATGCATAAGCTCCCACTGAAAATAAATTTTGAGGTGGCACAAATTATCAATTGGCATTGCATAGTTTTCAAACTTGAAATTTTGTGGACAATTTCCAGTACTTCTTGGCATCATTAAAGATATAGAAGCAGCAGTAGTATATAGTTTGTGTCATCAGTTCTCAGTTTTAGTGTGAGAATCAGCCAGATGCTATTATGAAAGAAGAAAGAATTGATACACAGTTCCCTTGTTTGGGTTAGTGACAAGTGCACATGGAAGCTTGAAATATAATAAACTATCTGAAAGCTATGCTTGCCATTTTGACAATTCCTCATAGCAGTGCTGAGTGTGAGAGAATATTCAGCCAGGTGAGAAAAACAAACTGAGATCTCTTTGAAGATCTGTTTGTTTTTCTCCTCAGATTTGTTTGAAGCTTTAGAAACATTCTTGCTTAAGTCTTTCTTCAATGAATCTTTTGAAGCTGCCGACCGGGCTAGCCGAGTGGGTAAAGTACCTGCCCGGCAACCCAAAGGTCGCGGGTTCGATTCCCGCCTCGGGCTTGGATCACTGTACTGCAAAAACCTTTGGAGGTGCAATATGGCCACAGAAGCCGATGCGCCAACAACTACCAAATCAAAAAAAAAAAAAAAAAAATCTTTTGAAGCTTTGGAAATGTTCTTGACTGCCAAGTCTTAAAAGCAGGGCTATTGTTATGAACAAAACTTTGACTTAACACTTCTGAAGAAAGCAACAGTATCCTTCTCAAAGCAATAAAAATCAGTTGTCTGATGGAAAATCCAAACAGAAATCCAGAAATGGAAAATGTAAAGTTAAAAGTTGGCAGCTATGTAATTATAATTCCTATATTTAAAATGGGAAAAAAAAAAATATATTTAGTGAATAGTAAATAAAATATTGCATTAATTTTTGTAATTTTTCATATCTGTCTTATTCTTAGTGGCAATGACACAAAACCATGTTCTAATAGAGGGGCATGTCAGTGTGGTGTCTGTGTCTGCTTTCCTCGGCAGGTAAGATCAATCATAAAATTATCTCTGTTATCTGTGGCAGATTACAAATTCTTATTTTTACAGTATCATTTATCTTTGATACAATTATTATATTTTAATAAATATTTGTGAAATAATTTTTTTTATCATGATTGAATATGTCGTGAAAATCACCTGTACCATATTAAAAATGCTCAGAAAAGTATGCTTTGTTTTTCTTAGAAATAAAGCTTATTTTTTTATTTATTTATTTTTTTGTTGTAAAAATAAAAAAAATTTTTAATATAATATGACATCAGACTGCATTGAAATGCACTTTGTGGAATCACTAATAAATAACAATGTGGAATAAGTAACTGTGTCACTGAATTCAGTATATTACATAATCATATATATTTATATAATCCTGAATGATAGTATAGCATATTCCAAAGTGTTGTTTGTAGTCCAGTACTAGTTCTTAAAAAAAATAATAATAATAATAATAATTTCATGGTGCTATTATTATTGCAAAACATTCATGAATGTGGTAGATCATGACATAAGTGAAACTAGTTTCTTGTCTTTTGTTTTCTTCAAAAACAAGCATAGGAATAGAGTGAATGTTGAACCAGTTTGAAGGATCAAATTTGTCTTCTTTTGCTCTAGGTACATGCTTGATGTATGATGTTAAACAAAATTGTCGTTTGCATTAGTTTTATGGTTATTTAAAAGCTGTAAAGGTACATGTGATAAATGACTTATTGCTAAAGATTAAATAGTGAAGAAAGGTTATTAATTTTTTGTTTTATATGCATTATATTCTGGGGCCACAGAAGTACTGCACCTGTTTAGCAGATGACGTCAACAGTAGAAATCTCAGTAATAACTTGAGTGGTATTCTTTTTCATGTAAACATCAGGTGATGTCACTGTCATTATTTACTAAATTTATTTTTGGATGTAACAAAAATCTATCAAGAGGGTATATTCTATTTTTCAAGGAATACAAGAGAATATCTGGATCTGGTAATTTTCTGAGAGATTCTGATATCGATCCTATCCCACATGGAAGGAAAAGGAATAATTGACCTATACCTTTTAGCAAAAACCTTAAGAAATTTAGTAAATATTGGAGTGTACTCTAGATTATTATACATTTCAGATCTAGACCAAGTGAAAGAGAACCCAGCTTTAATATTAGTCCATTAAAACAAAGAATTCAGTAGAAAAAAAGACTTGATTAGATTTTGAGGAGGCTGAACAAATTAGAGCCATATAACAAGGCTGGATGTAGATGGGTTTTTATGTTTTACTGTTGTGGAAGAGTTAGATATGTATTAAATTTTGCTTTAAGCTCTGTGCATATTTAGAGATTTGCTTTTAGTGTTTTGAAAGCAACTTTTAAATGAAAGTGTATAGTCAATATAAATTCCAAGATCACCATATTTTTTAACCACAGTTATTGCCTGTTGCAGGAGCAAATTGAAAAGGAACAGATCTCATGACTGAAAAGTGTATGGATTTTTGAAAACTTACAAGTCCAGATAACATCAGGAAATTTTAGATTATTTTTAAACATTGATTTGTGTAGTTATTTATCATTGCCTGTTCAACAGAGTCAGTGTTGAACCATATTTTCAAGTCATTTGCACTAGAGGTTATGGGCAGATTATACTGTAGTAGTGAAGGAATCAAAAAGTAGGCCTGATTGGGTTGCCACCTTGAGAGATTCCAGTAGATATCATTCCAATTGTCTTCTTCCAAGAGTGAAGGATAATTTTGATTTAAATATAGAGTTTTAAGGAATACTAACAAAAGACCTGAGAATTTTGATGTAGTTAACTCTGAAAAGTCAACTCTTTGATGGAGTCAACACTGAAATCTGATCTCCAAACAGTTTCTGGATGACAGTTTTAGTTAATTGCTTGAGTTACCAGAAACTGTTTGGAGATCAGATTTCAGTGTTGACAATCTGCCTCCCCCCCCCCCCCCAGCGTTAGATCAGAATTGTTGGGTAAGAATTTGGGATATTTAAACCATGTAAGAAAATTTTTTTCAATATTTTGAGAAAAGAGATAAAAATTGGTCTTTAGTCCTTAAGTTGAACTTACAGCAGGCCCTCATAACGCGATTTGCTCTACACTGATTTGCTATAATGCTGGCGCCTCCATAGTCAGGTGGGCAGGAGCAGTAGTGCGTAGCACACGTTTCTTGATTAGACTGGGGTTCGAGCCCGTGAACACCAAATACGGAGGATGAGGAAAGGTCAGGGAATGACCACCGCATATCCCCGGAGCAATATGGCCTTAGTTGCTAATGCTCCTAAAAACTAAATAACAAACAAGCTATAATGCTGTTCTTATATTATAACCCATATCTCATTCTAATGCTGTCAACTCACTATAACGTTCTTTTACCAGCGTACAGATTAAATTTTTGGCATGTTTAACGAAAACATTTAATCTGATGTCAACAACTTGAAAACGAATAGCAAAACAGCATTAAAAAGTTTCCTGCGCTGACTTGCAAAATTTTCTCACTCAGTGAAATTTTCTTCCACGCTAATTTAATTGCAGTATGGTGGCTTGTTGCGTATTTCCGAAATCAACATTTTAAAAAATTATCAAGTATATTGCTTGTAATATATATGCATTTATCCGAAGTCTAGTTATCACTCAGTACAGTGTTAGGTAATGGACAGTTTACTCAAACGTTGTATAATAATTAAATCAACGCACTTACATTTTTGAAGATGAATAATGGCGGATAAGAATTAAAAAGCAACAACGTCCGGAAGTGGTATGAAGCCTACTAAGGTAAGAAAAAGACTGAATTTGAAAATTAAATTGTATGTTTTTAAGCAAATCGATTCTGTTCAACAACAAGTGGATGGGTACAATCATTTAGGACTGGTAGATTCAATTGTAAGAGCAATTATAAAAAATAAAGAATTAATTTTAGCAGCGGGAAATAAGCTGTTCCACTGCAAGCAACTAAATTGGTTATGGCTAGGCTGCTATTACAATTGAAATTGAGAGACTTCTAAATAATTTTATTGAAGATAACATCCAACGCACAATTCCGTTGGTGCCTCCGTAGCCAGGTGGGCAGGAGCAGCAATGTGTAGCACATGCTTCTGGATTAGACTAGGAGTTCGAGCCCGTGACCACCAAATACGGAGGATGCGGAAAGGTCAGGGAATGACCACTGCATATCCCCGGAGCAATATGGTCTTAGTTGCTAATGTTCCTAAATAACAAACAACAACAATTCTGTTAAGTTAAATATTATTAAATAAAAAGCGATTAGCCTATATGATGATCTGAAGAAAGCTCGCCTTTAAAAAAGAAAAAGAAAAGTGGAACCATTTAAAGCTAGTAAGGGCTGGTTCGATAGATTTAAAATTCAGGGAGAAGCCCTAAGTGCAGATCAAGAAGGAACCAAAACTTTCAAAAAAGAACTTCTTAAATTATTGAAGAGAGGTGTTATACTTCTCAACAAGTTTTTAACATAGATGAAACAGGACTTTTTTGCAAACGATTGCCTAAAAGAAGTTTCATGTTGAAAGAAGAAAAAAACATGCCAGGCTTCAAAGTGACTAAGGATCACTTGACTTTATTGTGTTGTAACGCTGCTTGGGATTTTAAAGTAAAACCCCTTTTAGTTTGCTAGGAGGAGGGCCAAAGTACAACCCAAAATCAACCAAAGATACAAAAACTCGACAGCCCAGGGTCATCGGATTAATAGATTCATGATTTTAATTGGCATTTTAAATTTAATTTTGATGTGTAATGTAGTACTTACCACATAATTATATACGTATGTAATGGATAATGTTTTATATGTACAGATTTTTAATATTAAATATTTTGAGCGACATTTGGCATCTTTTCACTACCGTTTATTATTCGCAAGTTGTGGTGGTATAGACCGCGACTCACAAATACATGTTACATTATGGGAATAAGACACCCGCTTAGCACTGATTCACTTAGCACTCTGTTTTTCCGGAACAAATTATCAGCATTAAGCGGGAGTCACCTGGATAAGAATTTGGGATATTTAAACCAAGTAGGAAAACCTTTTTTTTTTTTTTTTTCAATATATATATATATATATATTTTGAGAAAAGAGATAAAAATTGGTCTTCTGTCCTTAAGTTGAACTTATTTTTAACAGGAAATTCTGACAAATACATTTATTAAAGATATTAGCAAATGATTCACAGATAAAAGCTACTAAATTTAACAATAAAAAGCTTTTTGTTTTTATTATATTTTTAACAATTCTGAAGGCAAAGAAAGTAGAAAAAATATTAGCAGGAGACAGAATGTTATTGTTGCCAAATAAGTAAAGCCTCTTTCTTGCATCCGCAGACATACAAAGCTTTTTGTACTGAACACTAATGAACAAAATAAAATTTATGTAGAATGAGTGTTCTGCCAATTTTTTATCCATTGTAGTGTTACTCAGAAAGGATTGAGAAACACTGCTCTCTATTGTAATTGAAAATTACAATTTATAGATTTTGAAACATCAAAGATTTTGCTGTTTTTCTAGGTAAAATCATTTTATTTTTAGGAACTCCTTGGTTCAAAAAATTTCCAGAGTTTCTTTGACTTCACAAATTGAAACCCTAATCTCCAATTCATAATAGCCTTACAAAAATTGAGAGGTTTTTTGTTTTGCTATAAAAAAAAAAATCTATTCAATTTTAAAAGCCTAATTTTAGAGGTTGGGGAAACATATGATATGTTGGAAGAATTGTTTTTCATAATTTGAGCCAAATTGATTTTAATTTTAGACTTAATTCTGTAGGGCTGAAAAGAAAGTCTACGGAAAGCGATTCAGTTTGAAAGCCATATCAGTATTTATAAATTTAGGAGAAAAAATTCTCATCCCTTTTAACTTTTATTGGGTATGCAGGAGAATAAGTGGTATTTTTATTTTTTTATTTTTTTTTCAGTTACAAAACAAAAAATCATATTGGATAAATAACATTTGGGAGATGGTCAGAAAAAAGCTGACAACACGACTTTCTGGAAGGCTTGTGATTTAACATCTGTATATAGGAGGCTAACAGTTTGATTTTCTTTTGTAAGAAAGTTGATAATTTGAACATGGTCAAAAAAGTTAAAATGATTGCCAACTAAATTGCAAAGTTCATTTGGAAAGGACATAAAAGATTAAAGTCTCCATATATTAGAATTCATTATTTTAAATGATGAGTATCAGAAGCACTTAGTCATGTTATTAAATTCTAGATTAGAATGAGAGAGGAGATGCACATTATGTTCTAACCATATGCGGAGCACACTTTCTTGTGGATCTTTCTGATTTTGAGCAAGATTGCAACATTGCCATGTTTAGTAGATCTTACTGTTCAGAAAGCAGTTGTAATCAGCAAGAGATGATACAGTTAAATCAAAATTAACATTATAAAATCAAATTTCATTGAAGCATATGGCATCAAATTTGACAAGAAGGATCAAAGTCGACTGAATGCACTGGTCACACTATATGGGGCTCCGTGATTTATTAGTAATTCACACAATATTGAATGTGTGATATCGTTATATTCCTCGTCACAAACTACATAGGAAGAAGGCCTTTTCTTCACTCCGTAAACATCAGGTAATTATGTATTTACATTTTAAATTTAATATTCAAATACAAAGTAGACAGTGGCCAGCAACCAAGGTCAGTCATACCCACTAATCCTCTAGCACTCATAGGACTAGCGCAGTCAGGACGAGCAGGTATTCAATGCCTCCAGTATTTCCAGATTTAAGCTATCTTCATCCTGGGTGTCAATTGAAACTAGGTCACGATCCTTGTTTAAACCCCTACTGAGTGTCTCCGACTAAGATAAGCTTTTATTCAATTGCTACCTCTGTCCCTGAATATCTACAACTGTTTTGTTTCACTGTGAAAATAATTTTAAGAGGATGCCACCCACTTAGGCTAGACAAACCTGCCAGAGCTGCTTCCGGAAAGTCATACACACAGTGCTATGCAATGGCTCCTGAGCACAGGCCCTTTGTGAAAAATGTAGCAAAACTTTGTGCAAAAGTCGCAAAACTGACTAGTCGCAAAACTGGGCCGCATATGCCTGCAGTCATTGTGGGAATGCAGTACATGTGCTAGTAGACACATCGCCTGATCCAGCCCACACCTCCATCACAGGCGTCCCAGCTACACCAAGCAAACCTCCATATAATCTTTTGCTAGATATGCAAGATAAAACCAGCACAAAAGGGTGACTTGCATCAGCCATTTCAAATGGATAGTTCTCGTGGCAAAATAGCATCAATGACAAGATCACGAGATATGAAGGATGCAGCAGCACAAACGTCTACAGACCCGATTCCCAATCGGAGATGTGTCGAGATTCAGACCGATACGGCCCAAGACACGTACCCTGCCAGAAGTGACAGACATCCTCCGCTACTGGAAATCCAGGTCGCCCAGAGACCAGCCCAACTACAGGCAATACTCGACATCTTTCAAGCATCTATAATGCAGATTATTGAAATGAAATTGAAGGAACTGTGCAGTCTGATAACGGCCTCCCACCCTCCTCAAGTGAGCAAGAGCACCCCCGATAATTTTATGCCTTGTTTCTCAACGGGGATACCTAGTGAGGGGTCACAATGTGGACCTGTACACCTGAGTAGCATTCGTGGTTCTTCTTCAAACCCTTCCAGTCGTACGGATCGTCAACTGCACGGAAAAGAAGAGCTCACTGAAACCCAGCCTAACCCTAGTCAATCAAAGCTGAATAAAACACCTAGCACGAACCATATCCATACAGCTCAGAAGGATGCCACACAATTGCAACTTGGCCACAACTCGTCCATAGATGATCCCAAACTGAGGATATCACCTGCTCAACCCACAGGCCTCCATTCTAAGAATTGTGACAACACCCTCACTATGCTAATCAACAGAACGCCCTTACAGTTGCAGCCTATAACCCGGGCCTAGATCGTGGCAACACACTCAACATCTCGAATGAATTCTATGGCAAATAATCAGCCAAAACACATCTCCTCTTCCAGACCAAGAGCAAGCCGCGCCTATTCTATAGGAACATCCAGCACCTCTCGGCTCCAAGCAATAGGCATTACGAGAAAGTCTAAAAGCAGCTTATACATCTCAAGACTGTCCCTGCAGACCACAACCGATGACATCGCTACAGCTGTGAGAGATGAGTGGCAGCTTGATGTTGCATTCGAACAGCTCCCAGCTAAGCACCAGAACTATGCCTCCTTCAAGCTCTAATGTGACTCCAAACTCTATCACTATGTTAAACGTCCATCCATATGGAGCCATCATCATCCCTTTTATAGGAGAACAACATGCCATAATGACAAACTAGGAAATGCATAGGCCCCCAGAAGGAAATGCAGCTGACTCACCTATAGCCGCAGTAGCGATCATTTCATCGCAAAAGTGGATGCCCCAGTTTGCACTCACCTGCTTCCCTGTCATACGAGTCACCTCCATGTAAATCCTCATAAATGACAACCCCAACATCTAATCTGCCCAACTGAGATGTCTATCAAAACCAGAATCACATCAAGGGCAACAGCACAGCCTCGAAACAACCAAACGACATGAGGGGGGGGGACAATTAAGAGTCCCCTTGACCCCTGTGGTCAAACTACTTTACCAGAATGTCTGCAGTTTAAGGAATAAACTTGAAACCATTGACAAAAGTTTGCTATCTAAAGAATTTGATATGCTGTGCCTCACTGAAATCTGGCTGGAACCCACTGAGGATTACATTGCAGCTATGACCCCCAGTGGTTATGGTGCCGCGCTCACATCCAAGTATAAAAGAAGTGGAGGGGGAACGTCACTGTTCTACATTCAAGCCATCCTCACCCTCGAGAACAGCATCTCCAGCAACTCAGATGATTATGAAGCACTCTATGCACTGCTTAAATTGAAGTCCATTTCCATTGAAGTCGTTGTCATCTACATACCACCCAATCCTACAAAGGAAACAATGCAAGAGATGACCAACTGGATCCTTCACCACCTCCACACTTCACCAATGAAAATTGTCTGTGGAGTCTTCAATCTCCTTCCCTGTCTGGATCATATGAAAAGATTGCTTCTATCACAGCTAAGGATTGCTGGCCTAACTGTAGCCAATGCAGGCCCCACAAGAGAAACAAACCAACTTGACCTGATCCTCACACCAACACCATGTACACTTGATACTCCTCAAGATGGTTATTTTAATTCAAACCATGGCCCAATCCTAATACAACTGGAACAACCAATCCCAATTTTTAATGCAAAACAACAGGTGATATGGAGAACAATTTACAGTCCCAAATATCTGTTTCCAAATGCATTACAGCAGCATCTCTTATCCCATGGTATGTTCTTGGGTCAATTGTGATACCCTACTAGCGGCTGACCTGTTAACTAAATGGATTATCACAGTAGCTCAATACGTGGCCTCAAAGATGGTCACAATCACTCCCCGCTCTAGAGCATTGTGGACCCCACATCTAAACTCTAGCTTTCAGTTAAAACAGCAACTCCATTAGTAATGGAAGCAATCTGGTGAAATTAATGATAGGATAGCCTTTTCGAGAGCACAAGCCATTTTCAACTGCCAAAAATCCCAGTCCATCAAGAGCTATTTTGAACGGTTGCTAACAGCAGAAAAAACACCATACACAGAAAAAACTGCTAGTTTCCCATAGCAACTTGACCCCCAGAGATGGATTGACTTCATTACCCGATTTAAAGATGTTGCGGCATCCAACAATATTTTTGACCACATATTCAATTGTAGTAGACAGGACTCGCTGACATCCATCACTATATCTAAACACCAAATCTTAGCAGCCTTGAACTCAACCCCATCCTCTACAGTTATGGGTGCAGATGGAATTCCCCCATTCATGCTGAGATGCCTGGGGCCATATATCATCCAGTCCCTTGTTAGCATCTTCAATGCAGTACTAACCAAACACTCCTTTCCCCATCAATGGAATGTCTATTTGGTAAGGCCGCACCCGAAAATAAGAATGCCATCATTAGAGAAACACATTGACCCATCTCCAACTCCTCGTGTCTCCTGAAACTACTAGAAAGGACCCTCCTACCAACTGTAACAGCTCACATACTTCCAGGTGCTCCACCACAAATTCATTCATCACTATCAAACAGGTCCACCATTACCAATCTCCTTGCCACCACCCACAGCATCCTTACAGCTTTTGAGAGGAAAGAACTCCTCATAACCTACCTCGACATCGAAGCAGCATTGGATGCCATTCAAGTACCTGCCCTCCTACAACTGCTTGAAGACCACTACTCCATAGGTGGGGATGCATTGCATTTCCTCTCATCACTCCTTCAGAACCGTACAATCATACTCCGTAATTCTGAAAAAAGGTATATACTAAGCAAATATCTACAGGAGTACCACAAGGGAGAGTCCTCTCCAGCCTCCTCATTACTACCATTATCTCCCCTTTTATAATCCAGAGACCAGATATATTTTCTTATGCTGACAATTTAAAAATACTGACCACCATCCAAACAAATGCAGACCCCAATGTGATCACAGAGGAAATTAACAGTGTTCTCCTTGCACTAGTAGGCTACCTCAAACAATTTGGCTTTAATATCAACCCAGAAAAGTCTGAGTGCATGCTCTACTCCTTGAAGAAAGAGCCCACAGCCATTTCACCAAAGATTAATGCAGTATCCATACTTCCTGTTTTCGGAGCAATATGGCCTTAGTTGCTAATGCTCCTAAAAACCAAATAACAACAACAACTTCCTGTTTCATGTCATTTAGATTTGGGGGTGGTTTTTGACACAAAGCTAACATTTAACCATCATCGAAAAACTCATCAGGCGAGCAGCGCAACTGAAATGGAGAGCGAAGCAGCACCTTCATTACATCTCAGACAGGGTTACTGCAACAAAATGTCAGGACCATCACATACTTCTCCCCCCCCCCCCCCCCAGCTACTTTATGCAGCAGAAATCTTGGCATCGGCAGCATCCACGAACACAAAACCCATCCGGGCAGCAGAGTACTGGCTCCTCAAGTGGGTAACCTACAAACACAGGATACCACCCCAAGCCCATATGACTGAAATGACCCTGGCCCTGGGAATTCCCAGGCTGCCATCTCTCATTGGACAAAGGAGACTGATGATCATGATAAAGGTGCTGACTGGTCACATCACATCTCCTTCATTCTGGGATCTCTGTGACTGGAAGATTCCACCTGCCCAGCTCAGGGCCGCCCCAACAATTTGCCCTCTTCACTCATGCCTCAGCTTATCAGATCGTTTCTTACCCTACCAGATGCTCGGAAGAATCCAGGGCATCGATGCCGATTTAGAGAAATTTGCTGTTAACCGACACTATAGGAAGAGGATTCTGGATCCCATACATTCCATACCCTCCAATCACTCAGCATAGACAGAGGGCATCCTCAAAGCAAGCTAGTGACATGCAAATTCACCCCAGGTTCCCTCCAGTAAAGAATAGTTAACTACTGTCCAGACAGTCTGAAAAATGAAAAGCCTTCTCTTCATCGCATCCAAGCCAACATGCCCTGCACTTGCCACTTTAATACTCCGATTAATTACTGAGCATACTGGGAAAGGAGTCAGCGGTATGTGCATCAACTGCCTCTGTTCATGCTGTTCTCTCCCATGAGCTGCAAAAATGAAAATCGGGTCTTTCAAGCGTCTTTTTGTTAATTTAATCTAAATGTTACGTTACACCGGTATTTATTTAATGTAATTTCATTTAATGCAATTTTTATGTAACCTAATGCCATTGTGGAAGTCATTGTATCATCTTATTAATGTCTTTTGTCACTTGATGTTTTTTCATTTAATTTGTTTTATGTCCTGTATCACTTAATGGCAATTTATTTATTTCTGCAATATATCTGCTTGTTATCATCTCTCTTAAGTGTTATCATCTCTATAAGAAGGGACATTGCAACTTGATCCAATCGTGTAACTGTCACAATTGAAGGTGGTGAAAAAAAGATTCTCTCTCTCTCAAATCTTCCTGCAGAGAGGTCTTGGGCAGACTGAAACAATTGTGTAAGAAGTGCAGTCATTTACTTTGGTTTTCAAATTAATTAGCACAAGAATCTTATATTGAAGCAACAAGAAATAGATGGCATAAATATGATAATGAGATAACTAAAGTTGATATTGTTTCTATATGCATGACACGCAGTGTATGTCACATCTTTCTGGCCTTTCTCAATTCCATCAGGTTTTTCAGTTTTTCCAAAATTAGTTGTTGGCTACTTCCTTGGAAAAGAGTTGCAGAACTTGGAAGCAAGTTGAATTATACTTTGTTTCTTTAACATTGAAACATAATAGAATGGGCTAAGTTTCAGTGATAACAGTTCATATGTTAAACAAGAGATGTATATTTGCAAAAAAACATTGGTGAAAAATTACATAGTTACCATGATAAGTTTCATATTTATGCATATTTTACTTGTTATAATTATAGAATTTAATCTATATTTAAGATTATACATAGTCAAATAACCTGATGTTGTAGTAGTAGTAGAGGCATGGGTTGCAAGAAAGCAAGCTTATATAGCATAAGCCAAAAAAATTCACACATCCATTCCCTCTAAAACAGGGGTCAACAACCTTTTTTGAGTAAAGGGTCATTTTAGATCTAATTAAAAAAAAGAGAGAGAATCTGAAGAGCCACACCTTAGCTCAAGCTGGGAGGAGGAGGAGGGGTGGGGGAGTTTAAGAAATGGAATAGAGTGAGAAGGTGTTTTATTAAGAAAATATATATTTTGAAATATTATTTATTAATACTGTAAAAACGTAACAAACATCCAATTAGGTACGAATTAATGTGACTTTTGCTGCTAAACTTCTTAAATGAGTCTCAACATCAGCCAAGTATGCTGTAAATTTCATCTTTAAATATGCTGAGACTCGCCTTGTTCAGACGGTTTCTTGATTTATTTTTAATATAGTTCATGTTTGAAAATATTTGCCCCCAGAAATACATCAAACCAAACAGTGAGAGAAGTCCAGACACAAATGTTTTCACATTTGTATATGTGTCCGGTAAGCTATTCCATGCATCGAACACAATTTGGTTTTGCTTACTAAACTCATCTATCGCTATCCATTTGTGTAGAACTGCAAGTGCAGCCTTTTGCCTCTCAAAATCCTCAATTTCAGTTTTAAGTCTTGCACTCCACATGTCCTTGATTTTTAAGTCCTCTTAACTCCATTTCACATTGCTTCATGTGGTCTGAAAGTTAAAGAGCCGCAGTTACATTCTCAAAGAGCCACAGGTTGCCGACCCCTGCTCTAAAAGTTTGTCCAGTTCCTCCTTGAATTTATTTAAGCTATCAACTTTCACAATGACAGATGGAAGTTTGTTCCAGCAATCAACTACCCACTGGTTAAAGGAAAATTTCTGTTCATCTATTCTACAACTGTCTTTGCTCAGTTTGAATTTATGCCCCCTCAGGTTTGTAATCTGAGCTAGAGGAAGAATTCCATCAGAATTGAGCCTGCTCAATCCATTCAAGGCCTTATACCTCTATCTCAATCAGATCACCCCACAGATGCCTAGTCTCCAGATACTTCAACCTTTCTTGGTAAAAGGACCCCCTTCGTTCCCCTCACCAATCCTGTTACCCTTCTCTGTACTTGCTCAAGCAACTCTGCATCCTTCCTAAGATGAGGCCTCCAGACATGTACACAGTACTCAAGTCGTGGCCTGACCATTGTCTTATATATATTAAACTAAAAACCCGAAGTCCATTATTACCAGTTCTTACTAATAAGAACTAGAAACCACTACACCCTAGTAAAAATCCAAAGTGTAACTCCTAGTATTTGCTGACATTTTACTGAAATCACAAGAACACTAAAATGTAATAGAGGAGAAGGTTAAACTTAAGAACAAGTATCTTATCCACGGATCTTTGTGACAGCAAATGATGACCAGATCTAGTTATACCCACAGCTTCTGCTAAAATTACTCATGTTAATACTGTATATATGAAAACCATATCTTAAATAGATATGATGGCACATAATGGAGTAACTTGGATGTCATTTACCAACATTTTGAACATTAGCAGATAAAATGGATTATAAGAAGTATAAAGATCTTCCTGATAAGAGGGAAAGATGCATTTAATTTAGTTGACAGCCTTGCCACTCCAGTCACCTACTACAGCCCACATGCATTCTGTTTTCTACTGAAATGTATATTATTCTTTGTTCTTAGTGGTAACACTAAGACATTAGTCAACAAAATAGTTTGGACTAAATTTCATCAGCACAGTTGACCAAGGATTCTTCAAATCTCTTGTACGTGTTTATTGCTAAATGAGGGGATTATCCCTGAAAACATTTGAGTTCTGTGCCACTTGTGTAATATACTGAAATGTATGTTATTCTTTGTTCTCAGTGGTAACGTAATTAGTCAACAACATAGTTTGGACTAAATTCCATCAGCACAGTTGACTAAGGATATTCCAAATGCTCTTGTATATATGTTAGTATTAGTAGAGGCATATTATGCATCAGCCAAAAAAAAGGCTAGAGGTAATTTCTCACATCTATTCTACAACAGGCTTTCCTCAATTTCAGTTTATGCCCCCTCAGGTTCGTAATCAGGGAAAGAGGAAGAATCCCATCAGCATTGAGCTACTCAAACCATTCAAGGTCTTAGACTCCTCATTCAGATCACCTTGCAAGTGCCTGATCTCCAGTCATTACAGTTTGCAGAGCTTAATCCTTTCTTGGTAAAAGCACCCATTTGTTCCCCTCATCGTGCTTCTTTGTACTCATTCCAGCAACTCTACATCCTTCCTAAAATGAGGCCTCCAGACCTGTACACAGTACTCAAGGTGTGGCCTGACCATCACCTTATACAAAGGAATAATCATCTCCTTATTCATGCTATCAAAGTTCCCGTATATCATTAACAAGCCCGATGACCTGCTCTGGCAGCCTCTCTGGACTGCTCAGGAAATTTCATATCTGACTGCACAATTGCCCCCAGGTCTTTTTCATTCTCCACTATCATGAATGTCGTACCACACAGTTGTTACAGTTTTTTGGTTACTGCTATCCATATGCAGTACTTTGCATTTGTCAATGTTAAACTTCAGTTGCAACTTCTCAGTCCATCTGCCCAAATTTTCTAGATCCTGTTGCAGTAGCATACTATCATTAACAACCCTGCCAACCTTTGTATCATCTACAAATTTTAACATTAAGCTTAATATACCTTCATCAATATCATTGATAAATATACAAAACAATGTGCCCAACACCGAAACCTGGGGGACTCCGCTAATAACATTAGTCCACAAAGAGCAGTGTCTGTTGATTACCACTCTGTCTTCTCCCACTCATTCATCCTATATACCCATTGTAGCAACTTGCCCTTAATACCATACTGCTCCAATTTGTACAGTAGTCTTCCATGTGCAACAGTATATCAAAAGCGTTCCTGAAATCCAGTATGTGATATTAAATTATTTTTGCATCCAGTTCCTTTGTGACCACATCATAGTATCCAAAGAAATTAGTCAGGCAAAATTTCTCCTTAACAAACCCATGATGTGCCTGAACTATAACTGCAGTCTTGTCTAGATGATCCTGCAGTGCTTCCTTAACCAGTGACTCCATTATTTTCCTTGGGACAGAAGTTAAACTAACAGGTCTGTAATTACTCGTGTCACCCTCTGATCCCTTTTGTGAATTGGGAATACATTTGCACATCTCCAGTCCATGAGGACCTACCCTGAGTCCAAGGATGCTCTCATAATTATAGTAAGGGTTTGCTTACTCCCTTTGTTGCCTCGTTTAATATAACTGGATAGATCCCATCCACCCCAGGTGCCTTTCTTATGTTTAATTTCATCAATTTGTTTTCAGTTATTACAGTCATTTAGCTCCCTTTTAAAGTTTAATAAGCTTCTGTCCTCCACTTCCCTACAGAATTCCTCATGTGTGGATGTAGATGCAGAATACTCATTCAGTTTGTCAGCTACCTGAATAGAATCATCAACAGTCAAACCAATATCGAGTGGACCAATCTGATCATTTCTTTTCTTCTAGAGTTTATATAAGTAAAGAAGTCTGCTGTTTTTCTTTGTATTCTTTGCCAGTGATTTCTCATCTGTCTTTGCTTGCCTTAACCTCCTTTATATTTATAGCTAAATGAAGGGCTCATTCCTTAAAACATTGGAGTTTTTGTGCCGCTTGTATTATATTATATTATACTGAATACAGTCATAATATTAATGGAGTGAAAGTATAAGAAATGTAGTTTTTTTTTTTTCTTTTCTTTTTTTTTAAATTAAATTTATTAGTAGCCATACAACATATGAAAGAACCTTCTTTGGCTGAAAACTTTGCTATATATATAATATAATTTATAAATTAGGCATTTATTGAAAATGCAACTATTTATATTATTAAAAATGCTGACAACATATTAAACCCATGCATGTTGAAATGCCAGTGTGTTCAAAATGCATGCCTTTTATATCAGTTTAAGTCAGCTGTGGATAACACTTGTATTAAGGCACCCAAAGAACAGATTATTAATGCAAATTATTTGGATGTCCTGTGGCACGTAAGTGTGGCATATTAGTTAATACCAGATAATGAAATTATATTTTGTGTAAATTATTTAATATAGAAGGACTAAATGTGAACTGCCGTAACTATTTAGTTTATATGTATATCTACTTTTCACCAGAATTCAGAAGAGAAAGTTACAGGACAATACTGTGAATGTGACAACTATTCATGTGACAGATCAGATGGCAAGTTTTGCAGTGGTAAGTCTCTCTCATTCTCATTATCTTCCAAAATGATCTAGTTATGTAGATTAATCTTTTACATAATGCATTAAAACTATAATCTGTAATGTTATAAAAAAATAAATATAAATGCAATACAGTGAAATCTCTCTAAAGCAGATACCACTGGATCAAAAGAAAGTGCCTACTATAGGAAGGCATCCACTTTGCAGAAGTCTGTGTAGCCAGTTTCAGTAATTTGTAAAAATTAAATTTGCTCTAACTGGTTGCTTACTCAGTTTGTTTTTTTTTATTATTATTATTATTATAATTGTACTTTTTTTTTATGAAACCTCCAAGCACAAGAGGTATTAGAACCTGTAGTACTTAGTACTGTGCATGGGATGAAGGTTGAGAAAATGAAAGAAGATACTTGTTTGGTATTAGACTTTAATTTCTGTAGCTTGTAACTTTCAGAAAATATATATGAAGGCAGGATGTTCAAAAAAATGGAAGTTGAGTGAATAAATGGGGAAGAAGAAAAGTTGGTTCAGTGAGTTTGAAGTTGGACAGTAAAAGGATGCTGACTGGTTACGGCACATAATTGGACTGGTTTGGAAGAGAGAGTGGGAATTATAGAAGCCAATTCAGAACAGTGCCCATGGAAGTATCTATATAAAAGGCAGAGCAGCAGAAACAGAAACTGGATGATACCCAATTACAAAAAAAAAAAAAAAAACAGTTGGTAAACCATTGGACGAAGGTTTATTTAGCATTAGCATTAGTTGAGGCATATGATGCAAGAAAGCAAGCTTATACAGTATCAGCCAAAAAAAACCCCTTCCCATTTCACCCATCCGGTTGCTTCAAATGTTTGTCTAGTTCGGCCTTATATTTTTGTAAGCCGTCAACTTCCACAACAATAGATGGAAGTCTGTTCCAGCAATCAACTACCTGTTGGCTAATGGCAAACTTCCACACATCTATTCTACAACTGTCTTTCCACGATTTGAACCTATGATCCCCTCAGGTTCTTAGTCTGAGTAAGCGGAAGTATCCCGTCAGCATTGAGCCTGCTCAAACCATTCAAGGCCTTATACACCTCAATCAGATCACCTTGCAGGTGCCTAGTCTCCAGATGCTGCAACTTGCAGGACTTAAGCCTTTCTTCATAAGCGCACCCCTTTGTTCCTCTCACCAATCGTGTTGCCCTTCTCTGTACTCATTCCAGCAACTCTACATCCTTCCTAAAATGAGGCCTCCAGACCTGTATACAGTACTCAAGGTGTAGCCTGACCATTGCCTTATACAAATGTATAATCACATCCTTTTCCCTGCTAGCAAAATTCCTATATATCATTGACAAAACAACATGACCTTCTTTGGCAACCCATCTGCGCTGTTCAGAGAACTTCATATCTGACTGCACAATTACTCTCAGGTCTTTTCCATTCTCCACCTCCCTGAGTGTAGTACCACAGAGTTGGTACATTTCTGTTGGGTTACTGCTACCCATCTGCAGTACTTTGCATTTGTCAATGTTAAACTTCAGTTGCCACTTCTCAGCCCATCTGCCTAACTTTTCTAGATCCTGTTGCAATAGCATACTGTCTTTAGTGTCATTAACAACCCTGCCAACCTTTGTATCATCTACAAACTTGGACATTAAGCCTGATATACATTCATTGATAAATACACAAAACAACAATGTGCCCAGCACTGAACCTTGGGGGACTCCGCTAATAACATTAGTCCACGTAGAGCAGTGTCCATTTATTACCACTCTCTGCAGTCTCTGACTCAACCATCCCTTTATCCATTGCAGTAACTTGCCCTTAATGGCATACTGTTCCAATACGTACAACAGTTTTCCGTGTGCAACAGTATTTCGAGCCCGTCACCACCAAATACGGAGGATGCGGAAAGGTCAGAGAATGACCACCGCATATCCTGGAGCAATATGGCCTTAGTTGCTAATGCTCCAAAAAAAAAAAAAAAAAAAAATAACAAAAAAAATAAATAAATAAAAGTGCAACAGTATCAAAAGCTTTCCTGAAATCCAAGTGTATGATATCAAAATTATTTTTAGCATCCAGTTCCTTTGTGACCACATCATAGTATCCAATCAAATTGGTTAGACAAGGCTTCCCCTTAAAATTTAGAAGACCTTTATGAAAAACGTGACCAAAAGCCTTTGATTTGGCAAGAGCAACTGCTTGAATTTCAAACTTTTCCAATGAATTTGTTCGCAGATGGGTAATGCATAAGCCAGTATAGCACTAGTGGATCAGCACTGGCAGAATCCGTACTGGGGATCATTGATCAAATGGAAGATTCTAAATAGTTTAAGAGTTGGTGCTTAATAGATCTCTCGATTACTTTTGAAAGAGTAAAGGTAAGTGCAGTGGGATGATAATTGAATGGGAAGGATTTGTCACTCCTTTTTTTTAGCCTTTTTTAGGAACTGGCTGCATCCGAGCAAATTTGTAAGCAGATGGAAAAACACCTGGGGAATAAGGAAGTGAGAAAAGGGAACATAGAAGGAGTAAGTGAAGAAATACCATTCAGACCTAGAGATTTTTTAGCATCAAGATTGTTCAAAATTCTTCTGAGATCTTTTTGATGAAAGACCGCAGGAGGCATTGAATGGAGTGTACCAGGAATGGTAGGTGGTGGTTTACTAAGATCATTATTACATGAGTTAGAAGAAAAGTAGGATGCTAGCAAGTCAACTTTAACCTTGGCTGAAATGGTAATGGAACCATCTGGTTTTGACAGAGTGGGACTAGAGATAGGCAAAAGTTGCAGCCAATGGCTTTGGCACTTGAACAAGAAGCAAGTTTTCTGCTCTTAGCCTGTTTGAAATCTAGTTTGAACTGATTAATAGCTGCTTTACAACTGTTGCAAACTTTGGTTTAGGCAGAAAATGAACCTGAAGATTTAGATACAAGCCAATTACAATATGCATCATTCTTATCTTGAACAGCCTTAGGACATTTATTGGAAACCAAGGCTTGAATAAAGGATGTGATTTTAAGATGGAAATCCTTTCCTAAGGTGGAAATCCTTTCCCACCTTTGCAAGGACGATTGCACAAACAGGGTCCTTCATGAATTTTCAGTACCATTGCATAACTGTGTATCTACTTGATGACTTCTTTTTAAACTGTGTTTGCAGTTTACACAACAGTTGTTTTAAACTGCGGCTCATGAACCAAAATATGCACTGCACCTCCTCAGGGTTAGCCCTCATGGGTAGCACAATGACAATTTGTATAATCAAAGTCCTCCATGCACCAGATGGAAAAGATCAGAGTTTGAATCCTGTCAGTGATGCAAGGAATTTTTATGAGTCATTTTCACAACATGGCTGAGTTAGTTGGTCTCAGGCAAGGGTAGAATGGTTTTTCCTTCCTGGAAACTCTGATTTTTTTCTCCAGCAAACAGCAAATCAACCACAGAACACACTCAAAACACAGACATATTGTATACACTGCAATATGGCCTACGTTTTCTAATGCACTTAAACCCTACAGTAACAACAACAATTCTCAGGGTTAGTGAGTTTCACCATGATGATAGTTTTGCTATTATGTTGCCAACTTTTTCAGAATGAAAATTTCTGGTTGGTGAATAAAAACTCTTAAGATATCCTCTATTACCTGGATGGTTTTGGATTTGTGTCGTACTCTATTCACACAATTTTTTTGTTTTGTAAAGAAGATTTGTGGTTGTGAAAAATCCTCGTGGGCAACTAGTCAAAATTATCTATTAAGTTTGTAAATATTCCTTACTAGCAGTGGTGAGTGTATTTAATGATATATTGTGCCATCTATTCTGGGTAATCCGTAGCTATCACAGGTCTAATTAGTATTACTGTAATGATCTTGACCTTCATTGTGCCATCTTAACATGGTGACCTAGTAACACTTCTGGCTGGGACCCAGCCTGAATATCCATAACAAAAAGTGTCCATTAGGGAAGGTTTAACTGTACATAAATTTGTATAGATTTGAATACAGAGAAATATTTCATTTCATAATTTGGCAAAAAAAATGTGTATTAATACTGTTAGACTTTGTATTACATGTCTGATTTCTTGTTTAACGCATTTTGAAATTATAATAGCAGTGAATGGTTTGACATGCAATAGAGACATAAAAAAAAAAAAACCTATTGAATCATCTAAATTTTATGTATTACTTATTTAAAGGAGACAGTTATGTTGATATAGAGCTGAATTTTAAATTATGCAAATGAGCTAGCAAGTAGATTTACATTAGTTAAAATTTTAAGTGTTTTTAGTTTAAAATGAAAGAATTAGCATTTCTGATAACTGCAATGCATTCAGGTGGACTAAAGAATGCTATCATAGCATGAAAATTGGATGAAGGAATGCACATTGACTAGGTGTTTTTGACTTGATTTTGATCCTATGGAATCATCACCTAAAGCAGCGTTTCCCAAACTGGGGTCCGCGGACCCCTGGGGGTCTGTAGACCAGTTCCAGAGAGTCCACGAAATGTTCAGAAGGTATCAAGTAATAATTTTTTATTTTCCTAAAAATATACTGATAGAATCGCAACAAGTTTCATTATAGAACATTACTTATTTTTGATACGATTAGTATGTATACAAGTCACTTCCCTAACTGAGCGCATTCTATCCCCACCACTAGTGCGTGTTTACACTTATGTGAGTATGAATCATTGACGGAGTCAGCTAATACAAAAGAATGAAGTACAGTCATTTCATACTGAGTGTTCATACATATACTGTACACACACACACCAATGCTAGAAGTATAGTAAATAAATTTGATGAATTTGAAGTGTTGGTCAAGACATCAAAGGCGGATATTGTTGGGATATCAGAGACATGGTATCACACTGATATAAGGAATGCCGAACTGGAATTTGGGGAGTACAATGTGTACAGAAAGGATAGACAGGATAGGAAGGGAGGAGGTGTTATGCTGTTAATTAAGAAAAACATAAAATCAAAAGAAGTGCATCCAGTTGATACAGATGAACAGTGCACTGTTGAGTCAGTTTGGTGTGACAAGCACTGCGAAAGCAAAAATAAGAGTAGGAGTGTGTTATAGGCCTAATGACTTGAATGAGTACAATGAACAATTGTACAGAGAAATAGAGTGGGCTAGTAAATCGGAATGTCTTATAATGGGGGATTTCAACTTCCCAGATATTGACTGGAACTTGTGGGTTGGGCACTCACACACTAGTCAGACATTTGTGGATTTATTGGATGATTGTTTTCTGCAGCGGCATGTTTGAGAGGCAACCAGAGAAAGTAATACTCTTGATCTGGTTATCAGCAGTGATCATTCATGTATTAGGAATTTGCAGATAAAAGAACCACTAGGTGGCAGTGATCACAGTATACTGACGTGGGATTTACTTAAAGATTTAATTACCATCAGGGGTAAAGGAAAGGGTTTTTGCTTCTGTAAAGGCAAGTACAGTGGTCTCCGACAGTTTTTAAATTCTGTACAGTGGAATCAACTGATGATGTTACCAACAGTAAATTCTAAGTGGGAAGCATTCAAGGAATTAATCGTGGATGCTACTAAAAGTTTCATACCTATTAAGAAATATTGTTCAAGGTTTAGGCCTAAATGGTTGTCAAATGAACTAATGAGACTCTTAACGGAGAAGAAAAATGCATGGGATGCACACAAATTAACACGTGACACAGAAGCCTATGATAGCTACAAGTTGATCTGTAACCAAGTTACAAAGGAGGTTAGGCAGGCAAAGGCAGATTATGAGAAATCCTTGGCAAAAGATGCTAAGAAAAACAGCAAGGATTTCTTTACTTATATAAACTCTAAAAGGAAGGGGATGAATCTGATTCGTCCACTTGACATCGATGGTTCGACTGTTGATGATCCTGCTCAGATAGCAAACAAACTGAATGAGTATTTTGCATCTACATTCACACATGAGGAATTATTAAGGTTTGAAAATGGCAGAAGGTTATCAAATTGTAGCAGGATACTTAATGATTTTGTAATAACTGAGAGCAAAGTGGAAGAGAAATTGTTGAAGTTAAACGTAAGAAAAGCACCTGGGGTGGATGGGATCTATCCAGTTATATTAAAGGAGGCGGCAAAGCAACTAAGCAAACCGTTAGCCATAATTATGAGAGCATCCTTGGTCTCAGGGGAGGTTCCCACGGACTTGAGATGTACAAATGTATCCCCAATTCACAAAGGGGGATCGAAGGGTGACACGGGTAATTACAGACCAGTTAGTTTAACTTCTGTTCCGGGTAAAATAATGGAGTCGCTGGTTAAAGATGCATTGCAGGATCATCTAGACAAGACTGCAGCAATAATTCAGACACAGCATGGGTTTTTTAAGGGAAAGTCATGTCTGACAAATTTGATAGGATATTATGATGTGGTTACAAAGGAACTGGATGCAAAAAATAATTTTGATATCATATATTTGGATTTCAGGAAAGCTTTTGACACTGTTGCGCATGGAAGACTATTGTACAAATTGGGGCAGAATGGTATTAAGGGTAAGTTGCTACAATGGATAAAAGGATGGTTAAGTGGGGGAAGACAGAGGGTAGTAATCAATGGGTACTGCTCTTCTTGGACTAATGTTATTAGTGGAGTCCCACAGGGTTCGGTGTTGGGTCGACTGTTGTTTTGTATATTTATCAATGATATTGATGAAGGTATATCAGGCTTAATGTCGAAGTTTGCAGATGATACAAAGGTTGGCAGGGTTGTTAATGACAGTAATGGCAGTGTGCTACTGCAACAGGATCTAGATAATTTGTGCAGATGGGCTAAGAAGTGGCAACTGAAGTTTAACCTTGACAAATGCAAAGTACTGCATATGGGTAGAAGTAACCCCAGAGAAATGTACCAACTGTGTGGTACTACACTTAAGGTGGTAGAAAATGAAAAAGACCTGGGAGTAATTGTGCAGGCAGATATGAAGTTTTCTGAGCAATGCAGACAGGCTGCCAGGGGAGGTCATGGGGTTTTGTCAAAGATATATAGGAATTTTGCTAGCAGGGAAAAGGAGGTGATTATCCCTCTGTATAAGGCAATGGTCAGGCCACGCCTTGAGTACTGCGTACAGGTCTGGAGGCCTCATTTTAGGAAGGATGTAGATTTACTTGAGCGTGTACAGAGAAGGGCAACAAGATTAGTGAGGGGAATGAAGGGATCCTCTTATCAAGAGAGGCTTAAGTTCTGCAAATTGCAGTGGCTGGAGACTAGGCACCTGCGCGGTGATCTGATTGAGGTGTATAAGGCCTTGATTGGGTTCAGCACGCTGAATTCTGATGGGATCCTTCCACTTATTCAGATTACGAACCTAAGGGGGCATAAATTCAAATTAAGAAAAGATAGATGTAGATTGGATGTGCGGAAATTTGCCTTTAGCCAGCGGGTGGTTAATTGCTGGAACAAACTTCCATCTGTTGTTGTGGAAGTTGATAGGTTGAATAAATTTAAGGAGGAACTGGACAGGCATTTGGAGGGAATGGTGTGGGTTTTTTTTTTTTTTTTTTTGTCTGATGCTGCATAAGCTCATACATTTGCTTTCTTGCATCACATGCCACTACTACTACACACACACACACACACACACACAGCAGACTCAATTTGTCAGGATCGAATTAACTGGGACACTTGAAGACTCCAAATTTCAAAAAAAGAAAGCAACCGGAAATCATAAAATTCAAATAATAAATAGAATAGGTATAAACCGATGTTTTGCAAGTTGTAAATAAGTGACAAGAAGCAGTGTTATAAGTCATGATTGAGAGATTAATGTACCTATTATCCTGCAATTCCCGTTGTCTTCGCACCCACCACTCAAGAAAAAAAGAGAGCAAACGTTTAGTTTGTTTTAGTTCATCGCGTGGATTGTCGTGTTCCATCGCTCCACAAAAAGACAAATTTTGTTTCGTTATTTATGCAGGGACGTCAATTTTTTTTTTTTTTTTTATAGTAAAAAAAAAATTTTTTTTTTTTTTTTTTTTTGTGTAGAAATCGTGAAAATGATGGATAAATGCAAAAGAGTTGTGCTTTCAATTGAACAAAAAGTTGATAACAATGCATCCATTAAATTTTTAATGAACCATTATAATGATGGTGACCAAACCATACGTGAAATTGTAAAAAATAAAGGGAAGCATTGTATACGCGAGTAGTGCACAGTAAAGTTTTTTTTTTTTTTTTTTTTATCTATTGCCATATTTTTTACATAGGTTGCTGAACATTTTTCGATCAACCAGGAAGTAGATTATCTGAGATTTATTTTTACTGTCTATAGGGGTCTGCAAACGTTATTTTTGAAGGGGTCCATAGATCTCAGTAGCTTGGGAACCACTGACCTAAAGGGTAATATATAATAAAGTGATCCTTACTATTCCTATATTCAACATGAGCTTGAAATATTGTGATTAATTTGAATAATTACATGTTGTTAATATTCAGTGAAACCACATCTGCAATTTTTTTTTTTTTTGTTTATATTAACTTAACTAAAGTTAATATAACAAGATGATGATCTGCAAAAAAGTACTTTGTTAGAAAAGATTAAAAGAAGCGATGTGATCTGTGTCATATATTAGCCATATATTTAAATATAATTAAACTAAAAACCACAATGTTTTTTCTCTCTCTCCTCCAATATGAACAATTTTGAAGGAAAGTTTAAAATTGTGAAATAAATCATATTGATTTATTTTGCAATTCACGATAGTTCAAGGCCCTTCAGCCATTTTTGACCAAAGTAAAAAAAAAATAATAATAATAATAAATTAATTATCACAGCTCATTAATATCTTGCTGTAGAGAGTACAGTTTTTCAGCTCACATATATTGCACATCTAGCCACGAGCACAATTCTACACGTATAAGACTGTAGCAACATAGCCAAGGCTGCTGATGCTCTGTAAAAACCAATAGCAATAATAAGACTTTATTTAAAGGGATAACAAACAACCCAGGCAAGACTGTTTTAACTAACTGTTTTATTGGTAATTATCCATACATCACCAAGGGTGTCAAGACTACAACTTGTGATTTCTAAGAGGTACAAACTAAAGGTTATAATGATATGCGCACCAGCATCGAGCCATGATGATGAACAGGTTGAAGAAATGTACACCGAAATTGAGAGCTTCTAGGTGAACAGAAAACTCGCTACACCATCATTATGGGGGACTTCAATGCCAAGGTTGGAAAGAGACAAAACAGCACAGAAATGGAAACTAGAAGAAATTTTGGAATTGGTGGAATTGTGGAATTTGCAGAATCTCAAGGAATGTCAGTAATGAACACTTTTTTTCAAGGAAAGGGTGAACAGAAAGTGGGCATGGAAGAGCCCAAATGGATTAACAACTAATGAAATTGACTTTATCTTCACTAACAGAAGATATATTGTGGACGATATTACCATCCTGAACAAGGTAAATATTGGAAGTGATCACAGAATGGTACAATGCACGCTTGATATGGATGTAAGAAAAGAAAGGAAAAAATTGACTTAAGTAAATAATACGAAGTTCTATGATAGTAGCATATGGATCTTTAACCGAAATAACTTCTGAAGAGTTAATCTGAATTTCTTGCCAGAAAATCTCTTTTTGCATGTATGGTCATTGAAGATGTCAAATTGTCTATCATCTTTAACATCTTTTCAATATGATGAACACAAACCTTGTGCTCATCATTTTATTCCATCTCCATGAACTTGTAGCATTTTGTAAATATTGTGAATCGCCTCCCACTTATTTTTTTTTTTTTTATTTTTTTTTTTTTGTTCCTTCTGTAACAAAAAAAAAAAACAATCCAGAGAACTCATAATGTACAGTATTGCTGACTCATGTGACAATATTTTTTTAATTTTGAAAATAACTATGCATTGTTTCATTGCTTATTGTATGTTGACTAGTACAACATCCATAGTAAACCCTTAAATTGTAAGAAAGGCCAATGTAAAATTTAATAATTAACAAAAAAAGCAATCTGTAATTTCCTAATGAAGGAACAAAATTTATTCACAGAGTTATTTGTGCAGTAATTCATTGTTAGTGCCCATTAGTAGGTATATAGTTATTTAAATGTAATAAATTGTGCAATTAGTATAAAAGAGAAATAAAAAACTGTCCATAAATTTGGAGGTTTTTTTTTTTTTTTTAATATTTTCAGATACATTCACATGCGTATATTGTACTAAATATCAGACAATAAAATAAACTATTCACAGTGCAATCTCTTTGCTCATACTGTTTATTGAGTAGGTGGTGTCAAATACAGTTGAATCAACATAGAGCACCAATGAAAAAACAGATATTTAATCTTTTGTATAAAAAAACACTAATGATTCCATGAAATTAATTCAATTATTAGGGTTATACTTTGCAATGTGTGATTCTGCTACCCTAATAGTCTAATTAAAATCATATAAATAGAAACAAGCTAAAGTAACACTTGCCTCTAGCAAGACAAACTCATGACTCATCCACCAAAGGAAGGGTGCCATATCCACAATAAATGAAATAATGTAATGACTGGGAACACACAAGAACCACTTCTTCAAGGTACATCAGTCTTTGTGAATTCCAAAATGATTGTATTTTAGTCATCAACTGCTGTCCAGCAAAATGCCAACAGTGGTCCCTGTATGATCTGGATACAGAATGGAAACTAACAGACAAACTAAACTCAAAAATAACATGTGCCATGACCACTGCCCTCTGTAGTTTAAATAAAGAAACATAACAAATGAAATGTAAATTTATATGTAGACTTGCAGATTAAGCTAGAAAACCAAATCTTAATAAATCAATTATAATGTTCATTAAGGTTAACTAAATTAGTGACTAAGTTAAAAAATATAATGAGAAGTGATCATGAGCATTGAACTAAACAGCTAAGAGTGGGACAGAAGAAACATAAGAGAGGGTAAACAAATTAAAATACAATAGAATGTGTTATGTCTGTGTCAAAAGTAACTTTACTATTAATTATATTATGAAACTAATATTGCAAGTTAATGCAACTAGGATTATACTTGGAAGGTATGTATCAGCTACCTGAGTACCAAAATGCCCTAGCAATCAAATTAATTTGATAGTAGAATCACACCTTGCCCTAAGTTTTCTATTAATTTGCTTTATTAGTTTCATGGTATAGTTAATGTTCTCTTTCCCCCCTCCCCCCTTTTTTTGTTGCACAGTAATCTTGGGGAAAACCATGTTTGTTCTTGTTTATATTCTAGCATCACCACCAGGTCAGTGGAGTTTACAATAAATCATCAATACAAACGTTAATTGTATTTAGCAGTCACAGGCTTGAACCCCAGAGCACTCAAAGAGTGCATGCTACTGCACTCTCGCTTCTGACCACTGGGCTAAGTTAATGAATACTTGATGTGATTTTTAATTTATGTTGTTATTGAAAGAAGTTTAATGGAACTTTTTGTGATCCAATTGAATTAATGATTAGAATATGTTATATCATAAATTAGAATATTTTTAGTCTACTCATTTGTATTTTAGCAGATTGACACTTCCCTTGACTTGTAGAAAATATGGTTGTGGGTACCCTCGTGACAAAAGTTTTACCAATTGCCATTTTATTTTTTAGTATTATTCAAAGGGTTAATTTTTTTAACACTGCCATGAAAGTAAGTTAATAAGTTGTATGGTAATTAATGAATTAAAAGATATATCCTCCTAGGAGCTGAATAAAGACATTCTTATCAATCTATAAAATATCCAGATACATTATTATAATGTTATATCTAGGTCCAGATCATGGTGTTTGTGAGTGTGGGAAATGTGAGTGTAAGCTAGGATGGACTGGTTCAGACTGTAGCTGCAAAGATACCAATGATACTTGCATAGCACCAAATGGAGTAAGTAGCAATGTTTTATGGCCCTTGGTGACAATTATTTTATATAGAATTCTTGTTAGTATTTATAACTTCCATAAATTTTTTTTAAATGATACTCACTTAAAATACAATAACTGTTTGCAATGTGATTTATACTGGAGTCTACCTGTGTTAGCACTTAAAAATAAATTTATAAATAAATCAAGGTTATAAAAAAAGAATTTCCTAATTTTTGCATTGTCATTTCCATCTGTAAATAGAAATTTGTAATCCATAAATATTTTTGTACAAATATTTCGATTAAGTACTCTACAAAAAAAAATAAAAAATAAAATTATCTTTATTCATTCGATTATTGTTTCAGATGTGGTGTCATGTTTAGATAAAATATGAATATGCAGTGCAACCTTGATGTACAGCATGTGGTTATGTTGCAGTTCAATGTTAATGTTGAAATTGTCACTCATGATCATGGGTATTTTCTGTAAATCTTTCTTTAACAGCGCTGCACCTTGAATTGAGTACGCCAGCAAAATGAAATGAATGAAGTCAATTATACCCACTGTACGTGCATTGATATTCATTCCCTTCCTTCTAGAGTTTACATAAGTAAAGAAGTTTGCCAAAGGTTTCTCCTAATCTGCCTTCACTTGCCTAACCTCCTCTGTGACTTGATTACAGACTAGTTTATATCTACCATAGGCTTCTGTATCGCCTGATAATTTATGTGCATTCTATGCATTTTTTTTTTTCTCTGCTACAAGTCTCATTAGTTCATCTGCCATCCATATAGGCCTAAATGTTAAACAGTATTTCTTAGTTAGTATAAAAAGCCTAGTAGCTTCCAAAATTATACTTCCTTGAATGCTTCCCATTTAGAATTTGCTGTTGGTAACATCGTCAGTTGGTCCCACAGTGTAGAATTTCAAAACTGTCTGAAACTACTGTAGCCACCTTTACGAAAGCAAAAACCTAAATCCTTCCCTTTACCCTTGATAGTAGTTACATATTTAAACAATTCCCACATCAGTACACTGTGATCACTGCCACCTTGTGGTTCATTTACCTACAGATTCTTAATTCATGAATAATCACTGCCGATAATCAGATCAAGAGTATTACTTCCTCTACTTGTCTCTCAAACTGCTGCTGTAGAAAACAGTCATCCAGTAAATATACAAGTCTTGCTAGTGTGCAAGTGACCAACCCACAAGTTCCAATTAATATCTGGAAAGTTAAAATCCTCCATTGTAAGAAAATCTGATTTACTGGCCCACTATTTCTCTGTACAGTTGTCCATTGTACTGGTCAGTCATTAAGCCTATAACACACTCCTACTCTCATTTTTGCTTTCCCAGTGCTAATGTCACACCAAACTGACTCAACATTGCACTGGCCACCCATGTCAACTGGATGCACTGCCTTACATTTTGTGTGTTTCCTAACTAACAGCATAATCCCTCTTCCCTTCCTGTCCTGTTTGTTCTTTCTGTACACGTTGTACTCCCCAAATTCAAATTCTTCATTCCTTATATCTGTGTGGCACCGTGTCTCTGATATCCCAACAATATCTACCTTGAATGTCTTGACCAGCACTTCAGATTCATCAAATTTATTTACTATACTCCTAGCATTAGTGTACATTCAAGTATACATGTACCTATTCTTACTCTAAAGTTATCTGAACGCAGCCCATGTATTTACTTGTTCCATGATTGCTCCCAGCATTTCTAGAAATCTCTGCCACCCTGCTTCTCAGGCTGCTGTTCATTCCAATAGAAGCAGTGCAACAATCACTTTCTTATCTGCCTGTGGCCATTATTACTCTGTTAGTCTGCACATATCATCCACGCTGGCAGTTTTCTGACCCACCTGACACTGTCTCAATAGCATCAGCAAATATTCTTGCACCCTTTCTATTTAAGGATATCCCATCCCTGTAGAAGCAGTCTCCTCTGTTAACAAGCACAGACCAGGCTGAAAAAAATTTTACCCGAAGAGCTTTGTGCAGTTTCCCCAGGGCCGAATTGATCGACAAGGCTCTCGTCGTGTACACCCTCCAATCTTGTCTGGGCAGAATTGCAGACACTTTCAAATCTAACCCTGACTCACGACTTTTATTCAACATTGACCTGTACTTGTTACGTAAGTCTGCAGATCTCCTACTTCTAATATCATTAGTCCCAATGTGTACAACAATATTACCTTTTGTGCCCTTAAAAGATGGTATCTGCTCTACAACATCATCAACTTTTGCCTCTTAGAGATACCGTGGTCATATTCTACCTATCCTTTTTTGCACAATATATTTTCCGTTTCCATGACAATAGTCACCGACAACAACTAGTTCTTGTGGGACCAGCACATTATGACTTGGGGATTGGTGCTGTGTTGCCTGAGGATAAAGTGCAGGCCCTGGCAATGATGTGGGCAGCTGAGAGCTTGATGGCACCCCCAATTTAAATCGTTTAATGGGCATCCACAATGTTCTTCAAGCTCTCATAAAGGCCTATAGCAATACTGAGTTGGTGTCTAACTTCCATCGCAGCCCCCCCTCACAGTTCTCCCCTGAGCCACTGCACTCCCACTACCTTGAGCCTTTTGCTTTGCTGCTCTGGTCTTGCGAGGCATGATTTCGATTCAATTTCAATATGGTTAAAAATACTACACTAAACTTATATCCAATGCAGTAATAACACTTTCAAATCAAAACTGCTACTGACACTGTGTGTGTGTGTGTGTGTGTGTGTGTGTGTGTGTGTGTGTGTGTGTGTGTGTGTGTGTGTGTGTGTGTGTGTGTGTGTGTGTGTGTGTGTGAAATTGTAGATTAGGTTATTATTGTGGCCAGTAGGTAGTATAATAAAATAAGTCAATTCGCACCTGCAAAAATAAAAGTAAAAACATAATATCAAAAATAATGTACTTAATGTTGCAAATTCGATGATTTTAACATCTTTTTCTAGAGAAATGCAGCAAGAAGTAAGGCCTCTGTTTCTAACATGAAATATACAGTGGCGTACAAAAAAACTGCATCACTTGTGAATTTTGCAAATAGTGTTTTGCACTGCATTGTGGGTTGCAGAAATGTTCAAAATGCATTTTTCAGATGGGATATATATCTCTGTGAATGAAATCCAATAAAAAGACTCCACCTGATATACCTAATTGCCATAAAATAAATTTCTTCCCAAAGGGTAAAATGTGTAATTAATGGAAATATGAGAAATCATGCAAATGACAACCAAACATACATTTTATTGCATTTACGTGTACAAACTGAAATGACAAGTTAACGTAATAGTATTATGTACTGTAAATCAGGAAAATAAGTCCTCAATATTTTGTTGTTCCTCCTCAAGCTGCAATTACAGCCTTGGAACAATCTGGCATAGAGTTAATCAACTTCTGGATATACAGTTGCCCAGTTTTGTGGTATCGCACACTTACAACGCTCTCCTGCAGCTGAATCTACTTGTTGGCTTCTTCTGAGCAATTTTAGATGACATTATGTACCAGCAATTTTCAATAGGGTTCAGATCTGCACTGTTGCCAGGCCAGTCCAACACTGTAATGCCAGCATTTCTGAGGTATGACTGCACCTTAAGGGAGAAAAACGAGGGCAAACATTGGTGTAAGTATGTTTTAAGTCTTGTGAGACAAGATGACAAACTCATCGTTAAATCTAAATAACATAAAACTTATCAATTTTGGCTGTGTGGCAAGTTGCTGAGTCCTGTTGAAAAATTCAGTTTTGGACGTCTGTATGGTGATCCCTAATAATAAGTTTCAGGCATTCCTCCAAAATAGCAGTGTATGTTTCTGCATTCACCCTTCCATTAATAAACTTAATTCATTCCATCCCTTTGCTTGTTATGCATTCCCAGACCATCTGACCAGTGGAAAACTTTACAGTTGGTATTATGCAGTCAGGATGGTATGCCTCAGATTTTCGTCTTCTGACTTATCACTTCCCATCCGAGCCATGCAGGTTGAATTTCGATTTATCAAAAAGATAGCAGTGTCCCATTGCTCTTTTTTCCATGAAACGTATTTTAGCCCAAGTAGTTGCTTCTTTCTCATTTGTTGGGTCAACAAAGGCTTCTTCTTAGCCGATAGGCATGTAGACCACATTCCGAAAGCAGTCTGGATAGTTCGTGCACTTGTTTCAACACCAGAGGCCATCTCAAAGTCCAGTTTTAGATCAAGAGCACTAGCATGGTGATTACGAAGGCATAAAGGTAAAAAAAAAAAAAAAAAAGTAAACTGCAGCCATTATCAACCCACTGCAGGATGGAAGCCTCCTCAACAACTCAACAATTCGTGCTGAGGGAAGTGGACCATAATCTGCCACGCTGTTCCAGTGCAGGTTGGCAGATGGACCATATTTAGCAGTCGGCGGCTTGAACCCCGATCTACTCAAAGAGCATGTGCTACTGCACTCCCACTCCTGACCACTGGACTATGGAGGCGGTTTCAAATATCGATCTTGGGAAGGCATAGTCACTCTCTTATGGCCTGATCCAGGTCGTCTCTTCACATCACCGGTTTCATACTTTAATTTCAGCACCCAGAATACTGTTAACTGGTGACAGCCTATTTTATCAGCGATAGCACATGTAGAAAACCCTTCCTGGGACAGAACAACAGCTGCACTTTTTTTTTCTTGGTGTCAACTGAACATATGGAGCCATGCTTACACCTCTGCAAAACAGAATACTAATAAGAGTGTATATCCTTCCAATGCTGTATTTATAGAAACGACTGATGCAATACGATGCAATAGAATTGTTATCTGATGCAATGCCTTTGCTTTGCGACAAACAGAATGATTGTAATCAAACAATATCTTATACGTTTCACTACAAATGTTACTTTTTTTAAGGTGATGCAGTTTTTTTGTCCGCCACTGTACGTAGTTCGTGGTTAGATATAAAGAAAACACATTTTCATAAAAGTGCAGAAGCCAGGCTAAACGTAGCATATAAGGTACATAGTGCTGCTGTATATTTCATGGCTGACATGACAGAGGCAGAGAAAAGATAAGTAGTAAAAATAAGTAGAATAAAATACTAAAAACCAAAGGTAAATGATAACCTTAAAGGCTGAAATAATGAGTTTGAACAGAGAGTCAGGAACAGTACTTACTGTATACACATGCTGGAGGCATGGAGACGGCCGTAAAGTGTAGGTCAGTGTGCTGCAATGGAGAAAAGGTGTGCTATGTGCTTGCATCAATGACTATATAGAATGTAAAAGCGACCTCAGGCATTGGAATGCAGTATGACGTACGGGATTGACAGAGGAATTAAACAAGATGAAGCAACTTGTCCCAGGATAGGGGAGAAGGAATAACTGGCAAAATGGTGTAACAAAGATGCTGAATTTTATATAAGGTGAAAACAGCGAATATAGCAGTAAAATAGCATCTTGATATTGCTTTTGAAACCTAATCGTGCACAAGAAATAAAAGATAGTCAGAACAGCAAAAAGTAATGTGAGGAAGAGGGGAAAAAGGTGTGCCAGGGTAGTTCGGGGGTTTGCTAATCCGTTCCTGTACGTAGTTCTGGGACTGTGCCTCGTGTTTAAGTTAGTATTGTTAATAATGGTGAAGGAAGACCATTATAATGCCATTTAAGGATTTTTACCTATATAAATATAGTAATGAAGATAATAATTAAAGTTAAAATAAATTAAAATTATCAAATTAATTAAAAGTAATGAAAAATACTCCTTGTCCAATCAGCGGACACAGGTTTTCCAGACCGTGAGACACCAAAGAGGCTAAGGGGTATTGCCTATACCTTATATACATAACCTGGATGTAGAGGATGTATCATAGTCTACTCAATTTTTGCTTCATGTTATCATATAAATATAACACGCCCATAGAAGCCTTCCAAATATGGATAAATTCAGTTCTTACTGACTTACTCCATAACTATCAAACCTTAACTATGCATGGTTCTCCACAAGCTACAGATACCAATTACAATTTCTCCAAAATCAAATAGCACCTAGCTGAACTACATGAGCACTTCATCATAACTCCGGTAGATATAGCCTCTAACAACTTTGCATTCATCTGCAAGCACTTTTATTATCATGCTGCTTTAAATGCAGAACTCAACTCAAATTCAACAACATACAGGCCCATTACTCTCCACAAGAAATTAAAAATTAACTTTAGCAATGATAATTTTCCTTACATTTATTTTATACTAAAATCCAGTAAGTTTTAGATTCATTACATCATGCAAGTTCAGCTATGCACACAAATCCGTCAAGACTTTAGAGCTACTTCTTAAGCCATCTTAAATACCCTGCCCAATAGCAGAATTATTTACAATAATCAGCCTATAATAGATGCACTAATAACATTACTAGTATATCTACATATGATTTTAACAGTCTTTTCACTAGCATAGATCTATCAAACTTGAAGGCAGTTCTCAACCAGCATATTGGAGCAGTCTGACTAATCTCTGTATTTCAAACAACTACATATCTGATGGCAAAACAGTATTTGCAAACCAAAGGAACCCCAATGGCAATCCAGCTAGCTGTGGCCTGTCGTCGTTGTAACCTCATCACCACCTGATCTATACATGTTCAGATACATAGACTACTTACTGGTAATGAACTGCACCAATTTCTTACAAGAGTTTGCCAATATTTACCCTCCAGAACTGACATTGAAAAAAACCAATATCAACCAACAGTACATACAGCCAATTGCCTAGATTTGGATATTGATATTACTTGCTTGCAAACATATGTTAATATCTATAACAAATGTGATGCCTTCAATTTCAATGTTGTCAATTTTACACACTGGCATTCTAACATCTCAAAGAAAGTATATACAAATGTCATTCTTACACAGTGCATCAGAATAGCAATTATATGTAGCAATAACAGACTGACAATACACAATATCAGAACCCTATGTAACAAACTACTGGATAATCAGTTTCCAGCTGCCTACCTTCACTATCACTTCAACAAAGCACTCCAAATCTTAAAGTATAAAAAAATAATTAACCATCCCCTAGGTATGGTAATTATATTAGCAAACTGACATCGTCTACATCCAGGCTGTGTATATAAGGTATAAGCAATACCACTTAGCCTCTTTGGTGTCTCATGGTCTGGAAAACCTGTGCCCACCGATTGGCTAACAATGGAGTATTTTTCTTTACTTTTAATTAATTTGGTAATTTTAATTTATTTTATTTATTTTTGCTTTTATTATTATCTCCATTACTATGTTTATATAGGTAATAATCCTTAAATGGTATTATAATAGTCTTCCTTCACCATTATTAACAATACTGACTTAAACATGAGCATAGTCCCAGAACTATGTTCAGGGTTCTACTACAGGAACAGGTTAGCACACCTGTTTCCACTCTTCCTCACATTACCTTTTGCTGTTCTGACTCCTACCTTTTATTTCTTGTGTGCAATTAGGTTTCGAAAGCAATAGCAAGATGCTATTTTACTGCTATATTCGCTGTTTTCGCCTTATACAAAATTCAGTGTCTTTGTGACACTATTTTGCCAGTTATTCCTTCTCCCCTATCCTGGGACATGTTGCTTCTTCGTGTTTAATTTCTCTGTCAACCCCATACATCATACTGCATTCAAACGCTCATCGCTTTCACATACTATATAGTTATTGGCATGAGCACGCAGCTCGCTGCACGCAGCACCGACCTACACACTTTAAGGCCATCTCCATGACTCTGGCATGAGTATACAGTAAGTACTGTTCCTGATCCTTTAAGGTTATCATTTACCTTTTGGTTTTTGGTATTTTTCTCTAGTTATAATTTTTACTAATCTTTTCTCCGCCTCTGTCGTGTCAGCCATTAAAAATATGCCAGCACTAAATGTACCCAATACGCTATGTTTAACCTAGCTTCCATGCTTTTACAAAATCTTGGTTTCTTTATAACTACACTGGTGTGCAAAATTTAAGGACCAGTCAGGTTTTCACCTGTAGCTTCTCATAGGAGTGGCCTGGATATGGGAAAAGCATGCCAAAGGAACCTTGTGGGGTACAGAAATGAAGGAAACAACACCGACACAACAATAGAAACAAAATGGTACGTTGGGACCATATTCAAAATTGGCATAGCACTGGCTGCCATGATACAGATGCATCACTTCAAAGATGGAACAAAAGGAAGAGGTGGTCCTCAGTAGGAGATATGACCACCCCTAATGTCGATGCAGGCTTTGCACCACCTGTCCATACTTAGAACAATGGTATTGATAAGTTCTTGTGGTAACATCATCCATGCCGCTAGGTGTCTCCCCAGAATGTCCCATATGTGTTCGATGGGATTTAGATCACCGCAACAGGCAAGCCAATCCATAGCTGCAGTGCAATCGGGTGTGTCATTATCATCCATAAACACTAACTCGGAACAGACACACATGGGGAAGGATTACCTCAGTACAGTAGCATGCATCGGTTATGGTACCGCCTTCCAGTATCTGGAGTTGTGTACGTCCATGCAAGATAACGCCTCCCCAGACGAGAACACCATGATCGCCGTATCAACCCCTTTCAGTGATGTTTGCTGTGTGATACCGTGTGCCAATCTCTCGCCAGATTAGCTGATGTCCAGAATCGCTGCTGAGACTGAATCTACTCTCATCGGTAAAGAGTGCCTTAAGTGAAGATTTTGTGGTTGTAACCTTTAGAAATAGTGTTGGTCCTTAAGTTTTGCACACCAGTGTACCACGTGCTACATATATTTCATATTAGAAACAAAGATCTTACTACTTGCTGCATTTTCCTCAGTTTTGACAGGTGGCCCTAGAAAAAGATGTTAAAATCATCGAATTTGCAACATTAAGTACTTTTAGTATATTATTTTTGATATTATGTTTTTACTTTTATTTTTGCAGGTACGAATTGACGTATTTTATGACTGCTATTCCATGTTTTTCGACTTACGGTTGATTATATTACCTACTGGCTACTAACCACATTGATAACTTAATCTCCTACAATTATTTACCTCTTTATGGTCATTGGGTGCATTTTATTCTACACCAGCGGTTCCTAATATTTTAATTGCGGAACCCTTTTCACCTTGATAAAAAAAATTTTGGAACCATGACAATTTTTACTGAATATAAATTTTTAAAAAAATCAAAAAATAATTAATGAAAAAACGAAAAAAAAACCCAGATTAACAATGGAAAAGCAAATGTTATTAATTCAAACTGGTAATTAATGTGACGGATTGAACGTCTTCTTTTCTTTCAATATCCTTTCAAAATTTTGGTTTAATTGTGGACAGCCGAATTCTAATATTAGGAGTGGCATCCAGCTTACTTCTGTATTTTGTTTTTGTTGCAGTGTAGAGCGAAAATCTGCTTTCAGACAAATATGTGGTACTAAATGGCAACAAACAACGATTTGCCTTTTTGAATATTCTTCTTTTAAGTCACACCAAAACTCGTTTAATGAAACTTCATTAAATTTAACTTTTATTTGGCTGTTTGATGTCAGGTCGATGAGATTTTTATATTTTGAAGTGGATAGTTCGTCTGGTTTTCCTTTAATATTGAAAAGACTGAAAACCCAATAGTTGTCATCTTTTAGTAGAGAAAGGTATTGATTTAATGCCACAGTTATTGATTTTAGATGAGAAATGATTTATTTTCAAATTTCCTCATCAATTTTACAGTTCGAATCCTGTAAAAAGTCATTTAAAGTTGAAAATGGATCCATATCATTTTTTTTCAACAGCCATGGTCCAGTATTGTAACTTTCGTAATACTGATCGTAATTTATCTTTTGTGTTGAAAATATTTACATTTTTTCCTTGAAGGGAGAGAGAGAAACTTAATTCAATTTTTCAAATATATCTGCCAGATTTGACTCAACCATGAAACGTTTCTAAAGCGATCTGTTAATAGAAATTTGTCATTGTGTAAGAATATGGCGACCACTTCTTGTAATTCAAACAATCTGACAAGAACCCTTGCCACATGACAGCCATCTAATTTCAGTATGTACCAGGAATAATATGGAATAATCTTGTTTTTAATGGTCGTATTTTCACAAAGTTAATAATTTTCACTTAATCTAAAATTCATTTTAAAGATGAAGGGATATTTCAAGCAACCAGTGCATGTCTTTGAAGAACAGTGACTACTTGTACACATTTTAGCAACATTTTTAATTCATAATACTGCCCCTTGCACAGGTCCTATCATTGACTTCACACCATCGCTACATGCATTGACAAATTTCTCCCAACTTATTCCACAAGTTTTCATAAAATCGTCGATACATTTAAATATCATTTCTCCTGTTGTATTGGTTTGTAAATTTTCAGAGTAACATATCTTCAATACAATTATTGTAGTAATAACGAATGAAAACTAATAAAATTGATAGGTTTGCAACATCCGCTGTCTCATCTAATTGTAAAGAGTACTCATCAGATTACTGAAGTCTTAAAATAAGTTCCTGCTCAATATCCTCAGCCATATGAATTTTGTGTGAAACTGTATTATTTGGGAAAGAAATTTTATCAATCTGTCGACAGGATTTCTCATCGAACATACAATGAACAACATCTATGAAGTATGGTTTTATGAGAGTTTCAGAAATTGTATGCACTTCATACGGTAGCTTACTTTATAGGAAGCCATTGTTGCCCTTTCGTTATTCGACAACATTTTCGACATAAAATTTCGACATAAACCATTCAGAATATAAAAATAAAGATGTCAAAAAATTTGACATCTTTATTTTTATATTCTGAATGGTTTGTTTCAAAATGTCTGCACAACTTAGCTGGCGCTAACGACCGATTTGATAAGAACTTGTTGCATGATATACATAATGCATCAGGGGCCTCGGGATTTCCTGTGGTCATGAATCTGAGTAATAAATAACTCGAGTTGTACTTGCATTTTTTATGACTTGGCAGTGTTTTAGTATTGACAAACAACACTTCCCTTTTCCTCGATTCAACTTCTACACAAGTAATGCTAGTGTCTTATCTGTATTTTTGTCAGTATATTTTTTACCAGTCTCCTTGTCACTAGAAACATATGAACTGCTTGCTACACTTTTTTTTTTTTAAAACTCCTTCTCTCAAACTGATCCATGATATTTTAATTTGGAGTATACACAATCGTAATATTATATATTAATATGATGTCCACTTTATTTTTATATGAAAAGTACACAAGACATCACAAAATGATTCAGTGCAAAACACCACCGATCTATGACAGATACATACGCTGTATCGCTGCACCCCACCTCACTACAGATGATTTCATCGGGGGATATGACTCAACTAGTTGTGGGAGAACTGAATGCAAGTATTCGGTTCATTCATCCACCATTAAACTGACCAGATTTTATTTTCCACAAATGCGAGCCGCACAGTTTGTGCACAGGTCCCTTCTCCCTATGGAATTTTAATAATTTTTGAAACTTTATTTAAATAAATTTTTCATACATATTTTAAACTAGTAATTAGAGCTCAAAAACTAATTTTATTGCAGAACCCCAAATGTTATTGGCAGAACCCTAGGGTTCCACAGAACACAAGTTGGGAACCCATGCTCTACATAATAGTAACCCAGATCTATAATCATTCAAACATTTCTCTTATAATCACTCACGTCTGTTACTATTATTCTCTCTCTGGCTGGTTTGGCTGATAAGTTTGACTATGTATTGCCAACCTACATCATTTGAACTCTCACACAAGCTATTTGTGATGCTACACCGATGAGCCAAAAACATTATTACCACCTACCTAATATGATGTTGGTCCTCCACGTGCAGCCCAAAACAGCTTGTACCTGGCGGAGCATGGATACTACAAGATTTCTAAATGTGTCTTGTGGTATCTGGTACCAACACATAACCAGCAGATCCTTTAACTCCTGTAAGGTCCGTGGTTGAGGCACTGCAGATTGGAGTTGCTGTTCCAACACAAACCACAGATGCTCGATGGGATTGATGTCTGTGGAATTTGGAGGCCAGGGCAATACCTCAGTCTTTCTCATGTTCCGCAAACCAGTCTCGAACAATTCGGGCAGTGTGGCATGGCGCATTATCCTACTGAAAGATGGCACAGCCAGACAGGCAAGGGTGTATCTAGTAAGCAATGATATTTAGGTAGGTGGTAGATGTCAGACTGCCTGGCACATGGATGACTGGACCCAGGATATTCCGGCATAACATTGCCCAAAGCATGACACAACTGCCACCGGCTTGTTTTCATCCCACAGTGCCTCCAGGCACCATCACTTCCCCAGGTAAACGACGGTGCAACAGGAAACGTGATTCATTAGACCAGACTACCTTCTTCTAATCATTCAAGGTCCAGTTTCGATGCTTGTGTGCCCACTGTAGGCACTGTTGCCGGTGAACCGTGGTTAGCATGGGCACTCAGAGCGGCCTGCAGCTATGCAGCCCTATTTTCAGCACGGTTTGATGTACTGTATGTTGTGACACATTACTCCAATTACCAGCTAGTTGCACCACAGTCACCCTTCTGTTGCCAAGTACCATCTGGGAGAGCCTTCGCTCACCTCGAGCAACGATGAGCTGTGGTCTCCCAACACCTCACTGGTGGTTCGTGGGTTTCCCCTCCTAGAACCACTTTCAGTAGGTACTAACCAGGCTGACCGTGAGCACCCCACCAGCCATTCCGTTTCGGATATGCTCTGACCTAGTCATTTGGCGGCCATTACAATTTGGCCCTTGTCAAACTCTCTTAAGTCCGCTCCTTTCTCATCTGAAGAACAAGAGTAACACTGATTAACGGAGCTCAGTATCAGGTGTTTTTTATACGGTGTCCCGACCTGTGCATGCGCTGTAGTTCACCTGCAGTTGCTCGATTTGCATAACGACTCTGTGGTCATAATGTTTTGGCTCATCGGTGTATTCTTCCAATAACCGCTGATACTTTTATTATTAAATAAAGATTTAGCTTCTATGTCAACATACATATCGACGAATTCATTGTTTAAGTAACCTAGTTCAACTCCATTTTTGATATTTATATGAAATGGTGTAATGATCCAATCTGGTACATGCATTTCCTCAAGGTCCTTGAAATGTATTTAATCTTCCCTTAATTTTTCAAAATGCTCTATGTATATCTCCAAATGATCATCTGAAAGTTTTTTTTTTTTTTTTTTACACCTCCTCCTTCCAATTGTTTTATGTTTGAGAAATACTGAAAATTTCTGTGTGCCAATAAAGATCTATATATGCCTATCTTGACTTGGAACCCTAATAGAATTGTGCCGGCTTGAATGATGGTAACATCTTTACCTTGGAGTCAGTTCTGTGCTTCATTAAATTTCGAATACAGGTCTGCCAGATAGAACAAATGGTTCTTGCACTTTTTCAACTCATCACATAGTGATGGATCTATGCTTGTAAGAAGCTCCACAGTTGAGTCATACAAGTCGACAAGTCTTTGTAAACTATCACCTCTTGACAGCCACCTTACTTCAGTATGCAAAAGTAATTGGTTGAACATTTCATCATTTTTTTTCACATAACATGGCAAACAAATGTGAATTAAGTGGATGCACTTTGATTTTATTAATTGATCTGATACACACTTTTAGAGCATCATGCAGCCTACCACTGAATTTCTTTGCTACAAGATGGTGCCCGTGTAACACACAATGAATAGTGCATACTTCTGGAACCTTTTCTTTGAGAAGGGTAGCAAATCCTCTGTAACGGCCACCCATTGCTGGTGCACCATCGATAGCCACTGCAGTTATATTAGCCGACCAGGCTAGCCGAGTGGGTAAAGTACCTGCCCGGCAACCCAAAGGTCGCGGGTTCGATTCCCGCCTCGGGCTTGGATCAAAGTACTGCAAAAACCTTGGGAGGTGCAATATGGCCACAGAAGCCGATGCGCCAACAACTACCAAATCAAATCAATCAATCAGCAGTTATATTGCTGAGGTAAACATTGCTTTTCTTAAAGAACTCTTCCAAACATCGTAAAATTGTCTCTCCTTTTCCATCAACTTTCATATACATGACAAATAAAAACTCGTCAAAAATACATTTTTGTCTTTGGCTATAATACCTCACATAAGCCATTAGAATATTTAACCTGCCGAAAGTTGACTCATCAAGTTGGATGGAGAATTTGCAATTTTAATCCAGACACCAAGGTTTTCTCCACATCATCAGCCATCTCATCAATACGTCATTTCACTGTATTCACACTTAATGGCAGGCATTTTAAAACAGGATAGGAATCCTTTATAATCGTTTCAATCATCTCTTTAATTGCTGATATTATAATCTCCTCACCAAAGATATACGCTTTTCTTTTTGTTTGCTATAATAAGAGAGATATTGAATGATGCCTTCAGTCCTTCATTATCAGCATGAGCAGATGCTTTAAAAATGTAGAAAGTAATTGGGTTTGATTAAGATTATCTCTCAATTTAGTATTCATAGTATAACAACATAATAGGAAACGAGGTAATGGTAAAGTTCTGGAGGAACTATATTAGATCAATAAATAAATTAAAAATTAATTTAAATATTAAACAATAATAATTTTGGGTCGTTCAAAAATTACTAAATTTTCTCAATGTTAGTTTTTTTTTTAATGAAAACCCCAAACATGAGAGGTATTAGAACCTATAATACTTAGTACCGTGCATGGGTTGTAGGTTGAGAAGGCGGAAGAAGATATTTGTTGACATTAGACGAACTTCTGTACACTGTAATTTTCAGGAAATATGTATGAAGGAAGGTTGTTCCAGAAAACAGCAGTTGAATGAATAAACGAGGAAGGTGAAAAGTTGGTTCGGTGAGTTTGAAGTTGGACAGTAAATGGATGTTGGCTGGTGGTTCGAGCCCATGACCAGCAAATACAGCAGGTGTGGAAAGGTCAAGGAATGACCACCTCATATCCCCAGAACAATATGGCATTAGTTGCTAATGCTCCTAAAAACCAAATAACAAACAAGCTGGTGGCGGCACATGTTTGAACTGTTTTGAAAGAGAGAGCGGGAATTATAGAAGCCAATTCAGAAGAAAAGTGCCCATGGAAGTATCTGTAGAAAAGGCATGCAGCAGAAACAGCAAGTCTATGAGACAGCAAGTGGAGAGACTCTCTTAGAGATTAATTAACCTAACTGCCCTCTTCTGAATGGAATCTAGAAGCTTGAGAGAGGTTTTGGGTGCACCACCCCAAATATGGGAACAATATTCCATGGTAGGGCGGATTTGTGATTTGTACAGAGGGAACAGCTGTTTGGAAGAAAAGTAACGCCGAGAGCGAAAGAAAAAAAACCAAGTTTTTTAGATGCAGAGGAAGTAATATTTGTAATGTGCTTGTGCCAAGAGAGATTAGAAGTCAGGGTAATCCCCAAAAGAGATATATCATTTTGCCTAGAAATCAGAGTGTCACCAAAGATAAGCATAGCAGCGTAAGTATCCTTTTTGCGAGATATAAGACTGAATTTTAAAAGGATTGATTGAAATCAACTAAGTTGTCTTTCTCCCACTGGAGAATTACCTGGAGATCAGCATTTAAGGAATTGGTTGCAGATACTCGAAGTTGAAGCTGATTGAGCAGGGCAAGGTTTCTGAAAGTGGAATGCAATGTGCTATCATCAGCAAAACTACAGATAGGATTTCCAGTCAATGGAAGAGGGTCATTAATATACAAAAGGAAAAGAGTGGGGAAAAGAACTGAACCTTGGGGAACACTAGCATTAGTGGAGAAATTAGAAGACAGAGAGCCATCACCCGCAGTGAGCGATCAGAGAGAAAACTGGATAACCAATTACTAAAAACAGTTGGCAAACCATAAGATGGAAGCTTGTTTAGAAGACCTTTATGCCAAACATGATCGAAAGCCTTTGAGATGTCAAGAGCAACTACTTGTGTTTCACCGAACCTTTCCATTGAATTAGTCCATAAATGGGTAACATAAGCCAGAACATTACCAGTGAATCGACACTGATGGAATCCATACTGGCGATCGTTGATCAGACGGAAGGTTTCTAAGTAGTTTAAGAGTTGGCAGTTAATTGATTTCTCCATTGCTGTAGAAAGAGTAGAAGTAATTGCAATGGGACGATAATTGGATGGGAGGGATTTGTCACCCTTTTTAGGAACTAGCTGGATATGAGCAAATTTCCAAGCAGAAGGAAAAACACCTTTGGAATAACAAAGTGAAAAAATGTGGCAAAAAACAGGAGTAAGTTCGGGAGCACAGGCTTTGAGAACAAGTGGAGAAATAGCATCAGGACCTGGAGCTCTCTTAGTATTAAGATTCGTTAAAATCCTTCTGACATCCTTTTGACGGAAGACAACACGAGGCACTGAATGGAGCGTGTTGGGAATGGTGGAAGGTGTTTTACCAAGATCATTAATGCATGAGTTGGAAAAAAAATGGGATGCTAGCAGGTCAGCTTTATCCTTGGCTGAAGTGACAACAGAACCATCTGGTTTTGACAGAAGGTGGGAGCAGAGATGAGAAAATGTTGCGGCCAATATATTTGGCAATAGATCAAAATGCTTGGCTACCATTAGGGCAAGAAGCAAGTTTTCTACTCTTAGTCTGTTCAAAATCTAGTTTGGACTGATTAATAACTGCTTTACAATTGTTGTGAGCTTTGTAGGCTGAAAATGAAACTGAAGAATTGGAAACAAGCCAATTACAATATGCAACATTTTTCTCTTGATGAACAGCCTTACCACATTTATTGGAAAACCAAGGTTTAGATAAAGGACGAGATTTTAAAGAGTAGTGTGGGATAAAGTATTCCATTGCTACAAGAATAATTTCACTGACACGATCTAAGCAAACGTTGACATCAAAAGTTTTGAAACAGTAATCCGACTAGGGAAAAGAAATCTCACAGGTCATTCCATTTTTAATTCTTTTAATGCCAAACAATGTGAGGTTGGGAATAGCCATGAGATAAAGGCTTCATTGGAGAAGAGACAAGGCACCTCAGATTACCAAGTTGTGATCTGAGGTGCCTAAAGGGGACCACTCACCTTGACCATGTACTTAGAAGGGTTGTTTCTGAGTAAAAGATCAAGCGTGTTGGCTGTATGGTTAGGATTGTATTCTGTAGGTAAATGAACAATCTGTGTAAGGTCATTAGTAATTACAAAAGCCTCAGCACCTTGACCAGCTGGATCGATGTGACTAGAAAACAGAAGCCAGCTGGAGTTGTGAACATTAAAATCACCAAGGAAAATTACCTCACTGTTAGGAAAGTTGGACTGGAGAAAGTCAAGTTGCAAAGAGAGGAAGTTAAAGTGCTGCAAGTGATTAGTGGAGTTGGGAGAACGGTAGAGACAACAGATGAATTTGACACAATGAAGTAGAGAGATTTTAAGCCAGAGAAGATCAAAAAGAGGAGATTCCAAATTACCAAGTCTCTGACACAGAATATTATAACGGACATATGCACAAGTACCACCTTTGAGGCGAAAGGAATCATACAGCGAATAATTTGGGCATCTGAGATGAACAGTAGTTGAATCAACCAATAACTGAAATTCTGTCTGAAAAAGTACATGGGGTTTGGCAGGCTGTAAGTAAAAATGGACACAGTTGAGATTACATCTGAGACCACGTATATTTGTGAATGAACTAGGAAATGTTTGGGAGGTTTAGATCTTTTTGCAGATAAGCTTACTCTATTAGTTTGACAATTCATGGTGTATTCAATAGTAAGAAAAAGTGGGGGGGGGGGATGCTGTATGAAGTAATAAAATTTTTGGATATGTTGTACATATGGTAAGAATGTACCCAGATCCTTGATATAACGTGGCCTTGACAATGCCCCCACTATCTGGCAGAGTAGATGTAGCAAGATTATACACTAGTTGATCCGGAAGCCTCCTGGAGAATTACCAATAGGTTTGGTCCGGTGTACTAGCTAGCGGCCAGCCTGCGAACACTGTTTTAGAGCTGTACCCTCAATGTAAGGAAGATTGGGTCATGGCATGATCCAATCCCAAGCTGTAGATATTTTGTATTTTAGTATTAAAATCTTGGCTATTTCTAGACTTTGCGTGAAATTTATGAATAAGAGTAAAAATGTTTAATCGACCTCTTGAAGTTTATCGACCCCATAGATTCTATTATCAACCCATGGGGGGTCAATATCGACCACTTTAGCAACCCTTGCTCTAGATACTAAATTTGTCCAACAAAGCTGGAAAATGTTTTGTTCTGGACTGGTTCCCTGTTTCTCTGCTCAGCTGTGGTGAATATCTCAATAAAATTGAGTTTAGTATGCTAGATGTGTTGCATTTTATTTCGAAAGTGTGACCAAGGCTCCGCTATTAAAAACTGCATTGTAAAATTTGTATTTCTTTCTGCAAATCTTGTGGAAACAGTTATAAAACCTGATTATAGTGTAAGTAGTGCTAATTGCAGACAGGGGGACACTTTCAAACTTTGAATTAGATTCCAATGTGGCCACCTACCAAATTCAGGTAGCTGATGAAATAGGGGAGCAACAGGAAGATTTATTTCTGTAGTACCATCATACAAGAATATATTGTCAATTGTTGAAATAGTCAGGATTATATTTCCATGATTATCATGGTTTTTGAGTTTAAAAAAAAAAAAAAAAAAAACTGCATGGCATGAAAATAAAATGTAGGCAGAAGAAAATGCTGCATTCCCACTCACACTTTTTTAAGTGGACAGTATCTTTTTTTTTCTCCTTCCAATTAGATTTATGGTCTGCATATATTTTAGGGTTTTCAGTATACTGTAGTTATTTTAAAATCTGAAACCCAATGTGTATTACTAATAAGTGAATAAATGATTTAAATCTTGAAACATTGTTTTTTTCAACACTGATTATTTTCAGTGTTTTAAAGGAATTAAGGTAAAGGGTCACTTTTTCATTTCCAGGAATTTACACTTTCCTACATTTTTCACTGTCAGTTAGTGCAAATAACAGGTGTGTATGTGTGTGTGTGTGTTCAGGTTAAACTTGGTAGATTGGGGTTAGCATACCTCAATCTACCAAGTTTACTCAAAAGTCAAAACATGAATGTTTTGACTTTAACATAGATGAATCTATATTTTTTAAATGCTTATTTATTATCTGTGCAGAAAATTTGCAGTGGACATGGATATTGTGAATGTGGTACCTGTAAATGCCTGGATACCGAAGAAGAAAGGTATAGTGGCACCTTCTGTGAAGATTGTCCCGTAAGTTTTGATTTTAGTTACAGCATTTAAATATTCCATTTGAAGCAATTATTTAAACTAATTAATTTAAAAGAAATGCACAACTTATCTGAAAAATTAATCTGATTTAATTTTGATTCTCATTCTGCATACAGAAATATGCAAATTTCAATATTGGACCAGAGTTCTCTGCACTCGATAGTGTTGTTTATGCGGTAGTTATTGTCACCAAGGTTGTGGTGTGTTGAGTGTTGATTTATTAGGAGCAAATAGTAATTATTTGTCAGCTTCAGATGATTTTTTGTTGTTGCTAGAGGCAGGTAGTGACAATGCCACTTCAAGCATATGAAACCTTGCTTCATTGTGCTATTGTAGTCTCTGAGCATCATCAGGCCAGCAGGAGCGATAGTGCTATTACAAATGGCTGTTGGAGGTGGTGATAAATATTATTGGGTTTGAAATCCTGAAATAGATGGATTTGTGTGAGAATTTCTTGCTTTGGTGTGCAATTTTTCCTTGTAGGCAACCATGACATGGTGATTAAACTTCTAACTTTCAAACTTTGCACACACTTTGAGTCCATATCTATTTTTTCTTCAAACTGGTGGGAAAATGTGGGGAATGAGCCAGCCTCTCTGTAGTTAGTGAGATCATTTTTGTAACACTTATCCTCCACCAACAATTTTTATTAATGTGACACAGAAAGTTAATGGTGTCCCTCTCTAATTCCTGTAACAACCCTATGTTATTCATCATCCAATATCTTTGCCAAGCTTCGATTATGGATATGATCCTTCCACAGGACCTTATGGTATTTTTGCTGGTGTCCTTTGTGTCAGGCACTCTTGATATTGTTAATGCTATGGAGAATGTTATGCTAGAAAGCATGGCATGTTGGGGCCATTAGCAGAATGTAATAACCTGACTGCCACCTCCAATAATAAATTTTTAAAGTTTACTGTATTTCTCTATTCATTTAGCTGAATAAGGTGATAGTGTTGAACAGTAGAAACATCATCAGGTCTGTAGGGTGCCTTAAAGAAATGTGAGAAAGGAGTTTAAGACCAAAAAATGTAAAATCATGACAGTGCCAATTTTGATGCAGAAAAAAGTGTTCACACATTCATTTAAGTCTACATTTTCATTGAACTTGTAGGATAACTTTGTTGCTAGTTTCACTCATTAAAAACAACACAATAGTTACTTTCTTCAGCTACCAAAATAAATGCATATAATATTTGCGTTATATGCATTTATCCGAAGTCTAGTCATAACTCAGTACAGTATTAGACATTGTGCATAATGGACAGTTTACTCGAACATTGTATCGTAATTGATGCAACCAACGCAGTTACATTTTCGAAGAGTTAATAATGGCCAATAAGAATGAAAAAGCAATAACATCTGGGCGCAGTATGAAGACTATAATTGTAAGAAAAAGACTGAATTTGAAAATTATAGACATTTTGAAGTGAATAGTTTCCAGTCAACGACAAGCAGATGTATGCCATAATTTAGTACTTGCAAGTTTAACTGTAAGAACAATTATAAAAAAATAAAGAATTAATTTTAGCAGCGGGAAAGATAGCTGTTCCACTGCAAGCAACTAGGGCTGGGCCGGCTATTAGGATTGAAATGGAAAGACGTTAACTCATTTTATTGACGATAATATCCAAGGCAGAATTCAGTTAAGTTAAATATAAAAAAAAGAGAGAGAGATTAGCCAATATGATGATCTGAAGAAAACTCACCTAAAAAAAAAAAATGTGGACCCATTTAAAACTTGTAAGGGCTGGTTGAATAGATTTAAAATCTAGGGAGAAGCCGTAAGTGCAGATCAAAGAACCGAAACTTTCAAAAAAGAGCGTTAAAATTATTGAAGAGGGGTATTGTGTGTTATACTTCTGAACAAGTTTATAACATAGATGAAGCAGGACATTTTGTGGAAATGAATGCCTAAAAGAAGTTTCATATTGAAAGAAGAAAAAAACATGCCAGGTTTCAAAGAGGCAAAAAAAAAGGATCGGGTGACTTTATTGTTGGATGGGGGGGGGGGATTTAAAATTAATACCCCTTTTAGTTTATTTAGAAGAGGGCCAAAGTTCAATCCAAAATCGACACATTTTTCATGATTAAATTCATCAATTAAAATCAATTTAGATCAATTAAATTCATGATTTTAATTGGAATTTTAAGTTTAATTTTGATACGTAAGGATGTAATGCAGAAGATGTAAAACGTATGTAATGCAGAATATTTTATATGTCAAATATTTGAATATTAAATATTTGAACCGACATTTGTGCATCTTTTCACTACCTTTTCTTATTGATTAGGAAATATCCTATGGCACCGACCGCAACTTACAAATACATATGTTACCTTATGGGAATGCGGTGCTCGCTTAGCTCAGATTCACTTAGCGCTCTGTTTTTCCGGAACGAATTATCAGTGTTAAGCGGGGGTTGCCTGTACAGAAATGACGATGACTTGAGGGTTGGCATCCAGTGTTACTAGTGGTATTTTGCTCATATGGTCTTTTTACACTAATAACCAGTTGGGCCAATTACCACCCAAGTCAGATGGAGTCATTGATGTGAAAAGAAAAAAATTTCCATTCCCTTGGTTAACTACTTGGTTTCATCGATGAATATATTTACAGATTCCCACATTGTAAAGGAAGAAATGTACTTGGGAGTATCCTGATGGCAGTAAAGCTCAAATAATCATATCATTGTTAATCCAATTAACAGTTTACATCTGTTGAGCTAAAGTCCCCTATTAACAGAATATATACTAAGAATATACTACCTTGGATACAAAGAAACTGAGATAAATTAAATGACCCAATAATAACTAAAAACTTCCAAGGACAAAGTAGAATAGGAATCATAACTGTTGAGGAATTCTCTTTAGAAAGGAAAACTCCATTCATTTATGACCTAGTCTCAACAGCTACTATAACCATCTTAGATGTAGCCAAAAGTACCAGAATAATATCTGGGTGCACCCACTCTCAGAACAATTGCATTAAGAAAGACAACCTGAAACAGTAGATTGAGGGGGGGGGGGGAATTGATAACCAAAACACCATATCCGATTTTGCCAGTATAAACACAAGACTGTATGAAAAACTGATACATTTGGGTGAAATAGTTTTGAAAAATTTGAGTACAGTGAATTATTTCAAAGTAACTGCCTAAAATGTATTGGTGTAGATATGTGAAAATTAAAAATGACTGTGAATGACCCTCATGTTGTCAATATGGCTATGGAAAGATTTGACTGGGATGAGTTAAAAAAAGAACTAACTTTTTAAATAAATAATTAAAATAAGTTTATTTTTCTTTCTAGTTGAAATAAAAAAATCTTCAAATTGAAAAAACTTCGTTTGTTTTAAAAAAAAAGCTGGAGAATTAGTAATATATTTTAACTTAGTGTGCAACCTGAATTCACACATTTTCTGTTGCACTAAAATTGAATTTTCATATTAATGAATGACAAAGTTCATACATTGTTCATACAAAGTTTCATACTAAGAAATGACAAAAGAGTTAAATATTAACATTAAAAATTGATATAGTAATATGTGCAAAGTAATAATAAGTTATACACCAATGAGCCAAAACATTATGACCAGCAAGTCATTATGTAAATTGAAGCGACTGCATGTGGACTATGGCGCATGCACGGGTCGGGACACGGTATGAAAAACACCTGATACTGTGCTCCGTTAATCAGTGTTACTGTTGTTCTTCAGATGGGAAAGGCAGCAGACTTAAGCGAGTTTGACAAAGGCCAAATTTTAATGGCCAGACGACTGAGTCAGAGCATATCCAAAACGGCATGACTGGTGGGGTGCTCACGGTCAGCCGTGTTAGTATCTACCAAAAGTGGCCTGAGGACAGAAAACCCACAAACTGCCAGTGGGGTGTTAGGAAATAATTGGAAGACCACGGCTCATCGATGCTTGGGGTGAGCAGAGGCTCTCCCAGATGATACTTGGCAACAGAAGGGCGACTGTGGTGCAACTAGCCAGTAATTGGAATGCTGGTGACAGGAATAATGTGTCACAACACACAGTACATCGAACCATGCCGAAAATGGTGCTGCGTGGCTGCAGGCCGCTCAGAGTGCCCGTGCTAACCATGGTTCACTGGCGACAGTGCCTACAATGGGCACGTGGGCATCAAAACTGGACCTTGAGTGATTGGAAGAAGGTCATCTGGTCCAGTGAATCACGTTTCCTGTTGCACCGTGTGGATGACTGGGTACATATGCTTCGTTTTCCTGGGGAAATGAATGTGCCTGAGTGCACCGTGGGACGAAAACAAGCCCAAGGTGGTGGTGTCGTGCTTTGAACAATGTTCTGCTGGGATACCCTTGGTCCAGTCATCCATGGGCCGGGCAGTCTGGTGTCTACCACCTACCTAAACATCATTGCTGACCAGGTACACCCTTTCATGGCAACGGTCTTCCCCTCTGGCGGTGCCATCTTTCAGCAGGATAATGTGCCATGCCACACCATCTGGATTGTTTGAGACTGGTTCACGGAACATGAGGAGGACTTCCATTTATTGCCCTGGCCTCCAAATTCCCAGACATCAGTCCCATCGAGCATCTGAGGTTTGTGTTGGAACAGCAACTCCGATCTGCGGCGTCTCAGCCACGGACCTTACAGAAGTTAAAGGATCTGCTGGTTATGTGTTGGTACCAGATACCAAAAGACACGTTTAGATATCTTGTAGCATCTGTGCCTCATCAGGTACATGTTGTTTTGGGTGCACGTGGAGGACCAACATCATATTGGATAGGTGGTCATAATGTTTTGGCTAATCGGTGTATATACTTATTGTATATCTGAAAATTTGGGTTATTAAAGTTTAATATGATATAATATTTCTAAGTACAATATAATATGCTTTCAAAATATACTCTTAAATATTTTTACTTTTGTAGTACATAGATGTTTATTTGCTGTTTTATTATTGATTTTAAAATTAACATTTAAGTAAAATAAAGTAGAAATTACCACTTTCTGTATGTTAGAAAAATAAAAAAACAGCTATGATGCTCAGTGAGTTCTACATTTATATTAATATATAGAAATAGAGAGGAATTTACCTCAATGCTTTTTTGTAGAATACGTCACCACAATCTTAAATGTTTTAGAAATTCCCACTCATTTACTTCATGTTACTTCTACCAAGACAGACCGTAAAAGCCCCGGTCCACTTTAGAAAGGAAGTTGTTCAAATTTGGTTTAATTATTTTAACTAATTTAATGATTTTAACTTTTATATACCACTATCATTTTTAATGATTTTATTATTAGACATAATGTCTTCTGGCACAAGGAGTTGTGTGTTGGTGGTTGGGTTGGGAGATCTTGACTATTGATCTGGGATATGTCGGACAATTCAAATGTCTTTGAAGGAAGGAAGCCATTGAGTAATAATTTTATATCCAATTGAATTCAGGAGGGTGTTGTGAAATATTCTACAAAAAAGCATTGCACTAAATTTCTCTATTTCTATATATGCATGCAGAATTGATTTGAATAAATAAGGGTTCCTTTGAAATAATTTTCAGCAGTATTCATTATAATGAAATTTTTCGGTACAGTGAAATGATTCCTGTGTCTGCAAGGAGTTCACTGTAACAGGATTTTACTTTATTTCAGACCAACTTATAATGTAATTGCATCTGTGTTTTTTTTTTTATTTTTACATGTTAAACTAGCTAGTTCTCTATTCATTCACCTTGGCATCCTTTTCATGCTTTATTTGTATCTTCCATTATGGTAGCTTTTTGTATACCCATGCTGCCATCCCAGTTAATAGAAGCCATGTAGTATCTTAGACTCTCATAATCCCCTTACTTTTAACACCTGAGACCTCACTTGTCATCAACCAACTTAGCATTCCATGATTTCTTTTTAATAACTGTTAGCCTAATCCTTTTGTAATAAAGCAGTCTGCACTTGATCATTCTCTCCTGAGATCTGATTTGGGAATGCATCACCAAGCAGGCTACTAGATATTTGAATCATTTAAGAATTTCCAGTATTACTTCTTGATATGGCACCAACTAGTTTCTTCAGTGATCCAGTTTCATCTAGCAGTGTGCCAAGTTTTAATTTAAGATCAGCAGGGGCAGTGCTAGATTAGCTGCCAACGACTGGCGCCCTAGGCAGATCATGAACTCAGCACCCCCAGACTCCAAGGGAAGTGTAGGCTTGTGGTCAGTCCTGCGCCCTAGGCAGCTGCATAGTTGGCGTAAGCCCTGAAGATCAGTGCACTCTCTACATCTGGGACACAGAAAATATACCAGATGTATGGAGACATCAGTTGAACTAGTTGGAATACATGTAGCGACTATACAAGCAATGAACTCATGATTCGCAGGTAACTTGCCAGTAGCCATTTCCAAGTCGCTTTCCTGTGTTGCAGCTTTTTAACTCAATCTTATATTAACCATTATTAAAGTAAAAATTATGAAACATATTGGAATATGTTCAATACAATGCTAATTATAATGATATACTTTTTAAAATATACTGTCCTACAATTTGTAACATTGAATTGCACAGTAATTAAATTTTATCTCCCATTTGAACTTAGAACTAAGGAAAATAACATCTGTGCCTTTAGAAGCCTCTACCTGCCAACTTTCCTGATTTATGATGACAAATCTTTTTTTTTTTATTTATTCAATTTGACCTTTCTCCATCTTTCTGCAAAAACTCCATTTTTCTTTGTCTTATCAAAAAAATAAAACAATAAAAACTATGTTGAAGTTGAATTTTTTTTTATTTTTTGAATTTCTGCTAATTTTTGTTATCAACAGGCTGTCAGTTATACTGTGATAGTCTGCATTACAAAATAGAAATGCCCTATAATAGCATTATTCTGTGCAGCATAAGGTCTCTTTCAGCGAGAGGCCAAAAAAATGCAACTTCAAGTTTCAGTTGACATACAAGACATATACTGTTTGACCTCTCTTTAACCGAAGTACTGAGAAGTAACTATCGAAGTAACCTGTACTGAGAAGTCACACTGGTCGACTGCTATCTACGTGTCCACGGTCATTGGCAAAGATTAAGGAATAATTCCTGACACGGACATTGGCTCTGGTCAACCTGTTTTCTATTGTAAGCAGACTATTAGAGAATTAGTAGAGAGCAATTTTTCCTTTATCCCAGAAATTCATCTGTTGTTTCGCAGAAATGAGTCATCCACACTTTCACTAAATTTCGCCTATCTGTTATGGTAGGTACAAGTTGTCCCTAAATCAGCTTTGTTTTAGCTGCTGTGCAAGTAACCTTACAATGTCTAAGAGGAAATCCTTGAGTATAGTGAAAAAAGTGGAAGTGCTTAATAGTATAGATCACGGCATTAAAAAAAGAAGAGAAGAAATCACTTTAAAATTTGGTGTCCCTGCCAATAGTGTGTCAACCATTCTGAAAAATAGTGTTTTGATCTCAAACTGTTTGAGGAAACAGGACCTGTTCGGAAGTGTGCAAAATTATGCCTGTATGAAGATGTAGATGAAGCTGTTTTTAAGTGGGTGAAGTTGATTCAAGACCAAAACTTGCTGATATCAGGGCCATTAATAAAAGAAAAGACTATGGAGTACACATCTTTTCTCATTCAAAGTACAAAATCACGAAGCTTCCAGAGCCAGCCTGCAGATAACCCCCAGAATAAAAACCGGGGTGATCCTTCAAGCCCTCCCACCAAACAGACATATGCTAAGGTGGTAAAGATGCACCCAGAAAAGCACGACAGATTAATCTCATGGTCAGCAGCTAAACCTCCCTCTCCTCTTGTCAGGCGGTTAAACCCACAGTCAGCAGATATGGTTCAATCAATTGACCCAGGCATCAAAGTTCCTCACGCAAATAACTATTTACCAGACACCAGATCATCAATACTTCGAAGAGACCAACACTCACAACACCTGTCTTCCATTTATAATATCACTGCTGTCCCAACTTGCGGGAAAATTTTCGTCTCAAGATTGAGCCCAGCTACAACGGGCGAAAACATCAAGATGATGTTGGACACAGAGTTCACAGCACAGGTAGAAGTAAAACCCGTCAAAACAAGATGCCCAAGTTATACCTCATTTGTAATTTTCTGTCCTCCGGATAAACAAAGCATAATTCTAGATCCCAAAATCTGGCCACCAGGAACCCTGGTTAAACCATTCATTGACAGGGTTCAGAGAGAAAATTTCACCACCAACGAAATCAACCATTCCACATAGCAACCAACAGATCAGGAACATATGAATCCGAAATGCCTTCAGCTCAGTTGCTTCATCCAAAACGTCAGAAGTCTCACCAACAAACTAAACACACTTCAATCCCTGCTCCTCATGGAAGAATATGAAATTATATGTATCACAGAAACATGGTTACCCAAGAGCAATCACCTAGATACCCTCACGCAGCCAACAAAGTATAGATCTCTAGAGAATTCCAGAGACGACAGAAGAGGAGGTGGAGTCGCACTGGTGTTCAGAGAACATTTTCAACCCACTAAAACTAAAACCAGCCAAACATCTAACTTTGAATCTCTTTCCACAGTGTTATCGTTCAATAATACCCAGATTCAAGTCTGTGTAATATGTTTTCCCCCAGATCATACTGAAGATTCAAGAGTGGAGCTACACAACTGGATAGCTACAAACTTAGAAACAAACATCAAAACCATAGTGACCGGTGACTTCAACATGCCTACACCACGCCATGAAGAAGCCAAGAAAGAACTGGACGCCATATTTGTTGCCCTGGGCCTCGTACAAAGTATTACCAGCCCAACCAGAGGTAATAGCACACTTGACCTCGTATTCCATAATCTTGACAGCATATCTATGATCACCTCTTCTTTTAGATTCTACTCTGACCACAATCCTATCACATGTGAAATCGTCTTACAAAAAAATCACAATTATCACTTGTCCAGAAAAGAAAACCAACCTGAGAGAGAACTAACCTTTTCTACTAAATTCCTGAAACCAGAAATCATCCTCAGACGTCTCAGAGAATTCAAATGGACACACCTATTCACTGTCCCTCCTGATGTAGCCCTAAGCCACCTAGCCGAAGAGCTTTATGGAATAGCCAAAGAGGGAGCTGCAAAAGAAATACGCATCACCTCCAGAACCTCTGTATGGTTTAATCAAACAATCAAGCAGACTTTTCTCCAGAAACAGAAGGCTTACAGACGATGGAGAAAATCAGCTGACGCCGAAAACTTCAGTGCCTATAAAAAGGCAAGGTCTCTCTTCTTAAGACAAAAACGACTTGTCTGCAACCAGTTTGCCCTGGATAAGTTGAAAAGATCTAAAAGAGTCCAGAAACAGAGCCATAAGCAAATCAATATGAAGGAAGAAATATTTAAAGAATGGACTGAGCTTACTTTTCAACAGACCGACCAGTCACATGCTCCACCCCCTGTTACACTTTTTGGCCCTCCCTTCAAACCTCCAATATCACTCATAACCATAACCCGAAACCATCTGATGGAGATCATCAAAAAACTTCCACTGAAAGCTGTTGTGGGTCCCGACCGGTTTCCTCTGTTTCTAATAAAAATCTGCAGTACATATATTATAGACCCACTAGTCCATATTTTTAATAAAATCTTAGAAAGTGGTGAGATTCCAAATATCTGGAACACATACTTTGTGCGGCCAGTCCCTAAATGCAGGGACCCCAAGCGGTCTCAAGATTTCAGGCCTATTGCCATCGGCTGTGGGTTCCTAAAGATATTTGAAAAAGCAATCCAGCCCACCATTGCAGACCACTGTTTCAATCACAGGCCTCCATACCTCCACACTGTGATTAAGGGAAGATCTACTAACAGCAACCTCCTAGACACCCTTACCAGAATCCAGAAAGCCCTCAACAACAGGACACAGCTTGATGTTATTTTCTTTGACATAAAAGCAGCCTATGACAAAATAGATATAACAGCTCTAATCACCATTCTCCAGCAGTACTTTAACATCACTGGAAGGACTCTCAGTATCATTAAATCAATCCTGGAACATAGACAGCTCATCATATCACATCGCAGATTTCAGACAACTTGCATTACTAATAGGGGTGTCCCACAAGGGGGAGTCCTATCACCAACCCTATTTGCCACAGCGCTGGAGCCCTTCCTGGCATCCCAAATGGACTTCCAATCATACGCTGATGACCTGAAACTTTATATTACATCCTCTGACCAAACTCAGGTTCGTAGCTCTACCTTGCAGGCAAGTAGAACCATACATAACCTTCAACAATATTTGGCTTCCATCGGACTACAGATTAACCAAACAAAGACAGCTCAAATGTCCTTCACCTGGAAGAAGTCATGCAATGACATTAATCTTACCATCAATAGATCACCCATTCAGAAAGCTAAAACGCACAAAGATCTCGGATTAGTGTGGGATGATGGGCTGACATTCCAGGCTCACCTCCTGAACACAAAAATCAAAATGTACTCCGCTATGTGGGCGATCCGCCAGGAACTAACGGGAATTCATGACGCCGACCTGGTAAAGAAATATGTTGTCTGATGTGTCTATCCTATACCTCTCTATGCCGCAACCATTTGGTCCTCTGCTCCCACAACACACTTCAACAAGTTCCTCAGCCTGGAATACTGGCTCCTGAAATGGCTCAACTGGCGGACTGGCAACCAATACACCATTTCTAGGGCTCAGTTCTACATAAATCTGGAAGTCACCCCATGGAAACAACAGATTGTGGCAGCAAACCTTCTAACACTTGCCAGACTAATCACCAGACGGCTCGACACCCCTGACATTACGGATTTAATAAAAACTCCACGCATTGCCGGAAGGAATCAAATGGACCCAAGGCTCCCACTCACAATCAGTTTGAACAACCTAAAAGGATTGAGACGCATGTTCCCAGGGAACACGGTAGATCTGATGAACAATTTAGCCATCGACCTGGATAGATTCTGTGAGCAGCATTCATACAGACGTCAGAAGCTAAAGGACACATATGTAAACATACACTTATGAGACGCCACCAGAAGGAAAATGCCACCACAATACATCCCGTTAAAGATAGGCGAAAAGGAAAATAAAGTGAAGCCATCACTGGTCCTCTCTTCCTTAGAATCTACTACTCCAAAGACACCTGGCTGCAATATTACGTTCAAGATTGAAGAATTGAAGAACCATGTGTAACAACCGGTGAAGGACTGCCTCATTTCTTTATATTTTGTATATTTCCCTCATGCTTATGTAATTTATAGCAATTTTGAGAAAATAATATCCTTTAATTCTTTCAATTATGTAAAATAATAAACACTAAGTTCTGTACCTGTCGGGGTAAGCATACATGGGCCCCATGTAACCGCCAGGCACATGTCCCTGTCTTAACCTCTGTAGGTAAATATCACCCCCCTAGCTTTTTGCTGTCCAGGGGGTGGCTCTTTGGCAGAGCAATAAACAGATTTAATAAAAAATAAAAAATAATAAATTGTTTTTAAATGTTAGAAAATTTTTTCATTCCCACTTATTTCTGATTTATTTCCCATATTTTGCTGTATTTCTGAGTTAAATTTCAATATTTTTCATTGTTGAAAAGGTCATTTCTTTAACGAAATTTCTCTATAATGAATTTTTTCAAGCAAATGATCAGTTTCGTTGTATGGAGGTCCAACTGTATATGCAAGACTTTCTGCATGTTGTAAAAATCTGAAAAATGTTTACCTTGTTTATCCATATGTAGATGTGATTTTTCGATTTCAAGCAGCAGAAAACACGAGACATTTGCAAACAATTAAGTGTAATGACAATATGCAGTGCTGTGTGTAGAAAGAAATGAAAATATAGAAATTGCACTTCATGGTGACATTGTCCTAGATGTTAAATATTTATTTGCATGTTTTGTCACCTTCTTCTGAGTTGTGAAAAATTACTGATCATGCAGGCACATTTTTCAGAAATGTTTCCCAATTGGGAAATAGCAAAAAAAAAAAAAAAAAATATGGCTAAGGAGAGAAAAGGTAGTGATATCCCTGAAATATTGGGCTGTTTTTGATTGTAGCAGATGGCAGTTTGTCTCTCAGTACCACTATTGGAAGGTGATCTACAACATTAGGCATCTTATGGACAACTTGAAAGCATATGGGATTCTTATTTTAACTGTTTAGCACTTAGTGTTGCTAATGTACTTGTAATGATATACTTAAAAACTGGAGTAATGGGGATATTAGAGGAGATTTAGCACTTTGTGTTTGGTAATAGGCTGTCCTTGTCATCTTATTAATTTGTGTGTCAAGTATGGAACTGCATGCCTTCCTATGAAAATGAATGCATACTTGGTGGAAATTTGCTACTGTGTAGAAAGAAGTGCTAAAAGAAAAAAATAGATTTAAACAGTTTTAAATGGTGTATATTGGCCATCTGTTGTTAAATGTGTAACTGGACCTAGAACAGTGTAAGCCTTTAACAAGTCTGTTTAAAAAAGTGGTGATAAAACCAGTATGAGCAATTTTCAGAGTTACAGATTGAAAAGTACAAGTGATCACTAGTGAATGGCATTGGCTCATGTTCAAACCCAGTTCATGATCCAAAAGTTTTGCAAGAAGGCAAAATGATGACCTCAAGAAAAAAACTTCTGAATTGCAAGCTTCTGGTAAAAGCAATATAAATGATAATTGATAATTCTAGGCATATTATCCTTGCTTATGCAAAACATTCTTCAAGTTTGTTGAATCAAAACTTTGCAACATATCTGAATAGGGACAAGTCTGCAATGGTATCTTTCATGAAGCAGTCAAAATCAGTTGTGAATCTAATACACATTCACAGACACAAATTTCTAGGTAAGCTAATGTTTGAAAACATACTGTACTGGTAAACAATCATATTGTTGTATTTTAATATAAGATGTGTACAGTATGTTATCAGTGAAACTTAATTTCTAGTGCAGTGTAGACTTACAAAAACCTCCTGCTTTGCCCAAAAATCTTTTGTTTTCCTCCTGCTTAGAAATGCCTGATCTTCTAGCCTTTTGAAAGTCAAAAGTTGTCAGTTTTGGAAGCCAATGAGAAACATCTTAGCACATTTTAGGAAACTTCTCCTAAATGGACAATGATATTTTATATAAATACATTTTATATTTTTAATCCATTGTAAAATTACACCAACTTGGCTTTCTTTACTTGCCAAATATCATTCTTACTGTTGGTAACCATGTGCCCTTATATTTCTCAGTCATAAAAATCAATGTTCCAAGTAGGTTTTTTTCACTTGTGCTATTTATATCTATAGTAACTTTTAAAAATATTGCAAACACAATCTTAAGATAAGTCTGGATAATACCTAGTTTTGAATTATATATATATATATATATATATATATATATATTATAATTTTTTTTCCTTCATTAAATTCACTTTGTAAATGTTAATTTCCTGAAAAGTTTTTTGTTTTGTTTTTTTTAATCATTCTAAGTATTTTTTGAACAGTAAGTCAGTTGTTTTGATCTTAAATAATAAAATGCTCTCTAAAAAAATTGATTTTTACAGAATTGTTTAATTTCAGACCTGTCCTGGAAAATGTGATGTCTTTAGGGATTGTGTAGAATGTAGAGCCTTCCCTGAAGATTATGATGGGTCACTGACAGAAGAAGATTGCTCTAATTGTTCCTTCATACCAATAACTACAAAAGACATAGAAGGTAAAAAAAAAAAAAAAAAAAAAAAAAATGCAAGCCAAATTTATTTTTATAGCTGATTACATACATTTTCATAATTAAATTTCTTATAAATTTATGCTATCATAGTGGCAGAAACTTCTGAACACATCTCATCCTTTTTCTGCCCAAAGCATTTCTATTCTGTTCAACTTTGTACAATAAATAAATTTAACAGGCTTAGCAAATATGGTATATTTGAAATACTCAGTGAAATTCTTATTTGAAAACTGCTGATTAATTTAAAAATATTGTTTTATGTCATGGTTTATGGATTGAAATCATTAGGAGTTAAATTATAGAAAACAACCTAGCAACTGTGTTTCACTCCACTGATTGCCAGTGGAACAGTGATCCCCCATGAATCACCCCATACTTTAGTGCAAAACCTCTGGAGAGAAATGGATAGATGAAAAGATCAGCAATTGAGTGATGAGTTTAAAGTATCTTAAGAGAATAAATTAAACTGAAAGCTAATAACCTAATTATGTAAGCCTGAATAACAGGCTTACTTTACAATTATTTAAATTATGATGAATGAAAATTCATCATAATATAAATAAAAGAGAATCTAACTTAACTGCTAGCTGTGTGCCTACAAAATAGTCCAGAGTTATCAATAAGTGAATTGAAAGAATGAAGAAAAGCTTATGATTACGGTATTATGAAAGTAAATTTAACATCAGAGTTAATAATTTTGATTATATAACCTTTGCTGTCTTGTCAACAACATAAATAAGCTTACTTATTTTTCATCATGCTCTTATCAAAAATTTGCAGAATTAAGTTCGACCTTATAGCTTTATCTTCTGGGGACAAATTAGATTAACACTAAAATATACAACAATTACGAAATAATAAATTACCAAATGTGTTTTATTGAACAAAAGGGAATTGAAGGTTTAATAAAGAAGGTATATAACCTTCTTTATTAAACCTTTTTTTCTATTAATCATAAAAATAAAAAACCTGAAATGGATGGTAATAAAAGGTTGAAGGACTTTGTTATATGCTAATTAACCAGTAAGGTCTTTTAGCACTTGTATTAATGAACTAAGTCAATTAGATATCTACAATCCTAAAGACTTGTGTGTGAAGAATATTGCTAATGATAAATTAGTAGACTAGTGAATTAGGGAATTGACTACAGTGCTGAATGCTATGACACAGCATGGTTTCTCCAGTAGGGTTATACTGATCTGCAAAAATTCTATTCTTTCCAAAATTTATGGTGTTTCTGGGTGTACTTTTGGTCTAATTCTAAAAATCCAAACCATTTTTAACTATCATGTGCATCTTTTTACAAAAACAGTAAAAATTGTTTTCTTAGATACACATTCCACATATACATGATGTGCTTCTTTTGTGACTGACATGTACAGATGGCCCACAAATGTTTTGGCACATTGAGACAGGTCTCAACATGTCATTTTCCGTCTTTTTGACAATGGATCTGGGAACAATCCAAATATATTTTGTTACATTTGTGGTATGTTGTGAAAAACATATGCTGCATATTTTGGAATTAAACCAGGTGACTAAGATAAAAGTCCCCCTCCTGTAAAGTGTGTGTGCCATGCATATGAGGAGGGCTTGCAATTATGTAAATGTTGTCAAAAGATAAGCCATGATATTTGCCATTCACATGGTGTGAAGGAAACTTTGGGATCATGTTAATGGCTGCTACTTTTGTTCTGTAGAGGTAGCAGATTATAGTGTGAAGAACAGGTAGAGCATTGTGTACCCAACAATGTGTACCTGTGGACCTGAACTACTGGTATCACCTCCACCAGTTGTTCTTGGACATATGGTATCAGATTCTTAATCTGACATTTGGGATCTAGAGAATTAGCATTACCATTAGTAGAGGCATATGATGCAAGAAAGCAAGCATTCTTTATAAGCATTCGCTTATAAAGAAGCTTTGTTGGTGGGTGGCCAACCTTTTCCTGTAACATACTACATATTAGTTAAAGCATACTACATATCCATAAGTTACTTAGGATTAACCTCTTCCACTAGTGATCTGTTCCACCAAATATTTTTCCTAACTACACTATGTAAGTTTATATATATGCTAAGTGCCAAAAAAAAAACCTCCCATTTTACCCATCCATTAGGCTCCAAATGTTTGTCTAGTCCTGCCTTGAATTTATTTAAGCTGTCAACTTCTACAATGACAGCTGGAAGTTTGTTCCAGCAATCAACCACCCACTGGCTAAAGTCAAATTTCTGCACATCTATTCTACAACTGTCTTTCCTCAATTTGAGTTTATGCCCCCTCATGTTTGTAATCTGTGCAAGAGGAAGAATCCCATTAGCATTGAGCATGTGCAAACCATTCAAGGCCTTATACACTTCAATCAGATCACCTCACAGGTGACTAGTCGCCAGACACTGTAATTTGTAAAACTTAAGCCTTTCTTCGTAAGAGCAACCCTTTGTTCCATTCACTAATCTTGTTGCCCTTCTCTGTACTTGTTCCAGCAACTCTACATCCTTCTTAAGTGTGGCCTCCAGACCTGTATACAGTACTTAAGGTATGGTCTGACCATTGCTTATACAAGTGGATAATCACATCCTTTTCCCTGCTAGAAAAATTTCTGTATATCGTTGAGAAGAAACCATGAGCTACTCTAGCAGCCTGTCTGTGCTGCTCAGAAAACTTCATATATGACTGCAAAATTACCCCAGGTCCTTTTCATTCTCCACTATCCTGGGTGTAGTGCCACACAGTTGGTATGTTACTCTGAGATTACTGCTACCCATATGCAGTACTTTACATTTGCCAATGTTAAACTTCAGTTACCACAGCTCAACCCATCTGCTCAACTTTTCTAGATCCTGTTGCAGTAGCATAATATCATTAGTGTCATTAACAACACTGCCAACCTTCATGTCATCTGCAAACTTAGACATTAAGGCTGATATTCCATCATCAATATCAATGACAGTAATGGCAGTGTGCTACTGCAACAGGATCTAGATAATTTGAGCAGATGGGCTAAGAAGTGGCAACTGAAGTTTAACCTTGACAAATGCAAAGTACTGCATATAGGTAGAAGTAACCCCAGAGAAATGTACCAACTGTGTGGTACTACACTTAAGGTGGTAGAAAATGAAAAAGACCTGGGAGTAATTGTGCAGTCAGATATGAAGTTTTCTGAGCAGTGCAGACAGGCGGCCAGAGCAGGTCATGGGGTTTTGTCAATGATATACAGGAATTTTGCTAGCAGGGAAAAGGAGGTGATTGTCACTCTGTATAAGGCAATGGTCAGGCCATGCCTTGAGTACGGCGTAGAGGTCTGGAGGCCTCATTTTACGAAGGATGTAGATTTGCTTCAGCATGTACAGAGAAGGGCAACAAGATTGGTGAGGGGAATGAAGGGATCCTCTTACCAAGAGAGGCTTAAGTTCTGCAAATTGCAGTGGCTGGAGACTAGGCACCTGTGCGGTGATCTGATTGAGGTGTATAAGGCCTTGAATGGGTTGAGTACGCTGAATTCTGATGGCATTCTTCCACTTGTTCAGATTACGAACCTAAGGGAGCATAAATTCAAATTAAAAAAGACAGATGTAGAATAGATGTGCGGAAATTTGCCTTTAGCCAGCAGGTGGTTAATTGCTGGAACAAACTTCCATCTGTCGTTGTGGAAGTTGATAGATTGAATAAATTTAAGGAGGAACTGGACAGGTATTTGGAGGGAATGGTGTTTTTTTTTTTTTTTTTTTTTTTGGCTGATGCTGCATAAGCTCATACACATGCTTTCTTGCATCACATGCCACTATTACTACTATTTATAAATACAGAAAACAACAATAGACCCAACACTGAACCTTGAGGAACTCCACTAATAATATTAGTCCATGAAGAGCAGTAGCCATTGATTACCACTCTGTCTTCTACAACTCAGCCATCCCTTTATCCATAGCAGCAATTTGACTCTAATGCCACACTGCTCCAAGTTATGCAGCAGTCTTCCATATGCAACAGAATCAAGTCTTCCTAAGATCCAAGTATATGATATTAAACTTATTCTTTGCATCCAGTTCTTTTGTGACCACATCATCGTATCCAATCAAATTGGTCAGACAAGACTTCCCCTTAACAAACCCATGCTGTGTCTGAAATATAACTGGTCTTGTCTAGATGATCCTGCAGTGCTTCTTTAACCATTGCCTCCATTAATTTCCCTGAAACAGAAGTTAAACTAATAGGTCTGTAATTACTTGTCACCCTTTGATCCTCCTTTATGAATTGGGATCACATTTGCACATCTGCAGTCCATTGGTACTTACCCGAGACTAAGGAAGCTCTCATAATTATGGCTAAGGGTTTGCTTACTTCCTTTGCTGCTTCCTTTAATATCACTGTATAGATCCCATCCACCCCAGCTGCCTTTCTTATGTTTATTTTCAACAATTTCTCCTCCACTTTGTGCTGAGTTATTACAAAATCATTTAGCTCACTGCCAGAGTTTAATACACCTCCAGCATTACTCTCCTGAATAACTCCTCATGTGTAAATGTAGATGCAAAATACTCAGTTTGTTAGCTACCCAAGCAGGATCATCAACAGTCGAACCATCATTATCAAGTGGACCAATCTGATTCATCCCTTTCCTTCTAGAGTTTACATAAGTAAAGAACTCTCTGCTATTTTTCTTTGCATCATTTGCCAAAGATATCTCGTAATCTGCTCTAACCTCCTTTGTGACTTGATTACAGACCAGCTTATATCTACCATAGGCTTCTGTGTCACCTGTTAATTTATATTTATCCCGTGCATTTTTCTTCTCTGCCACATGTCTCATTAGTTCATCTGACATTCATTTAGGCCTAAACCTTAAATAATATTTCTTAGTTGGTATGAAAAGCCTAGTAGTTTCCCAGATTAATTCTTTGAATGCTTCCCATTTAGAATTTGCTGTTGATAATATCATCAGTTGAGACACTATACAGAATTTAAAAACTGTCTCAGACCACCATAGTCACCATTATGAAAGCAAAAACCCTTCCCTTTACACCTGATGGTAGTTTCCTCTTTGAGTAAATCCCACATCAGCACACTGATCACTGCCACCTAGTGGTTCCTTTATCTGCAGATTCCTAATGCATGAGGGATCACTACTTATAATCAGATCAAGAGTGTTACTCCCTCTAGTTGCCTCCTGAACATGCTGATGTAGAAAACAATCATCCAATAAATCCACAAAGGCCTTGCTAGTGTGTGAGTGACCAACCCACAAGTTCTAGTCAATATCTGGGAAATTAAAATCCCTCATTATAAGACAATCTGAATTATTGGCCCACTCTATTTTTCTGTTCAATTGTTTATTATACTCAGTCATTTGGCCTATAACACACTCCTACTCTCCATTTTGCTTTCCCAGAGCTTATGTCACACCAAACTGACTCGACTCTGCACTGTCCGCCCATTTCAACTGGCTGCACTTCCTTAGAATTTGTTTTTCTTGACTAATAGCGTAGTCCCTCCTCCCTTCCTATCCTGTCTGTCCTTCCTGTACACATTGTACTCCTCAAATTCGAATTCTACATTCCTTATATATTTGCGACACCACATCTCTGATATTCCAACAATATCTGCCTTTGATGTTCTGACAAACACCTCAAATTCATCAAATTTATTTGCCAAAACTTCTGGCATTGGTGTACACGCAAGTATACGTACACCTGTTCTTATTCTTAGCTACCCTAACACAGCCCATGTATTTACTTTCTTCTGCAGCGACTCCCAACAGTGTCCGAAATTCCCTGCACCTTGGTTTCCAGCCTGCTGCTCATTCCCATAGAAGCAGTGCAAGAATCAGTTTCACCTCTGCCGGTGGCCAGTGTTAATCTATTAGTTTGTTTATCCCCCCCCCAAGCAAGCAGTTTTTTGACCCAACTAACACTGCCTCGATAACATTAGCAAATATGGGTAAAAATAAAGATAAAATAAAATATAAATAAGCATTTACAGAGTAAGAAAAAAAGAAGTTTTTGAATTTTATATAAGTTTTAAAGTAAATTGGGGAGGGGAGATGTGTGTTGGAATTTTGTGGAAATTAGATAAATTAGAATTTAGAACAAGCACATGGTAAAGGGCAAGGTATTAAATTGAGGATGGAGAAGGAATAAAGGAGTAATTAAATAAAGATGAAAACAGTGATAGAATGAGGTTAGTTGGAACGTTCGTATCACCCTTGTATTGCACTAATAGTTTTATGAATGAGAAAAAGCTAGAAGGAAAACAAAATAGAAGGATAAAATGTATAGAAAAAGATATTAAATGTACTAAGCTAGCTGGGGTCATAAAACCCACCCTGGCTTTGTAAGTGTTAGTATAATAAGGAGACTAACAAGAAATGGTTGTACTGCAGGGAAAGTGAAAGCGAAAAATCATGTAAGTCAAAACAGGCCTGAAAATGATCCGAAACAGAAACCGAAAGTACAATGAGTGAATAGAGAATAGTAATGAGACTTGAAATTTTCAAGTAATATGTAGCGGAATGAAGAAGGCGGGAAAATATAGTGCACATTTAGTTGAGTAGATGAATGTATCTTAAGCAGTACCACATTAGTTACTTTGTTTCAGGCATATAGAAATTTATAGCAGCAAAACGGACTTAACAGAGAACTGTGAAGAAAAGGAATTAGTGACCTTTATAGTCATATTTAGATAAAATAAGTGTGTGGAGATACATAAGAGTAGTGTTGGCAAAGAGAAAGTATGTCTATAACTTAGAAATGTGGTTGGAATGATAGGACTTTATAGATATAAAGTCATAAGATATGCAGAAAACAAACATAAAACAGTCCATAAATAAATATTAAAAACTATAAGAGAACCTCATACCTTTATATAGGACCGGAATTCTCTCAACCCTCACAGTTGAAATATGTGATTATCTGATTATATGTATGAATGTCCCATATTTAATATTAAATAAACTCAATTACAAAGACTGCATTAAAATTATATAAATAGATAAGTGTTAAAAGATTGTCGTGTATTCAATTCTTATCCCCAACATAACGCACCAAGAAAAGCCAGGGGAAGCCGACAGCCATCAACACCCTCCAAAAACCCAACCAATGACATATGCCAACATGAGAACTGAAAACAATTGTTAAATTAATCCTTAAGAAACATAAGATAAATGTATATCTAAATTAAAATATCTAAAAACCTAAAATTGTCTAAACTTCTTATAAGGGAACAAACTTATTCGGTTAACTTCAATGCCCACAAGAATTAAAGTGTTTTACACGAATGATATCCACTCTTTTGTATGCATAAACCTATCGAATCCCTGGTCGAGATTATTTCTACTAACCAATGTGTGAATTACCGTCCACACATGCGCGTAACAGCCCATGAGTCCAAAATAGTGTAAGGTCTATGAACATTAATAGAATTTGCATTTAATCTCATTTCCAGCATTTTGGAAATTAATAACTTAATATATTCTTTTTGTGTATTTAAAACTTTCACTTCATTAAAAAGGAACACATGGCTATCATTGATAGCATGGAAACAAGTTCTGAAGCATATATCCTCCTAGGACATATGCCTCAGAACGATAATCTGATATTGGGCAATAATCTTAAATTCAGTGTTCTTAAAGATATTAATGAATTGTTTGTACCAGTACTGTATATATATAGAACTTTAATAAAATGTTTCTGTTCAGACCTGTTATACATTATACCAGTTTCAAGAGACTGGTATAATGAATAACCAGTCTGTTATTATTTTTAATCTAGACATTGCACTATATCTTGTTTAACAAAATTTTGCCTTTGTGTAGTTGATAAATTGGGAAACAAAAGCATATACAGAGTGCCTTTTGAACATCCTAATTTTAAATGTCACAAAAAACCTAGTGTGCTAGGAAATTTTAATAACTTTTATTGGGAAAGAAAATTCAAACAGTTTGTAATAAAAAAAAGTTAGCAGACTTCTACATGAGCTCCTTTGGTGCAATGAAAAATTTCCAAATGGCACTAGATTTTAGACCAGGTTCGCTCCAACATATCTGCACGTGGTGGCAGTTGTTTGCACGATGCATGTACATAGGATCGTGATATTAGACACCTTGGTGGAATAAACCATGTCTTTAACATAATCCCAGAAGAAATCTGAGGGAGTTACGTCAGGTTAATGAGGAGCTGTGGTATCGGTCCACCACACTCAATCCAACAGTCCAGGAAGCACCTGCAAGCTCCAGTGAGGCAGAGCTCCATTTTACTGAAAGATTATGTTGGGTTGTAGGTGTACAACCTGAGGAAATGCATATTGTTACAACATGTCTGTGTATGTAATCCCTGTAATGTTATCCTCCAAGAAAAAGAATGGTCTGATAATCATGTCCTTCATAAGCCACACATTCACTTTTGGGCCATCCCAAATGTGCTCTTGGGTACAGTATGAGTATTCAGAACCCCATGTTGGAACATTGTGTCGATTGACATTTTCCTGAAACGTGAAATGTTGCCTCATCGGGAAAACATATTTCCATGGCTACAAAAAAAAGCAGCATGTACCTCTTTGACTCTCTTCTGAGAGTATGATCTCCTCCATGCTGCTTCTGCACACTATCGGTGTTCAAAAATGTCCTGTACTATCTCCATGTAGACTTTGGGTCAGGTGCATCTTTGTTGAACACACGTCTAAATTGCATTTTAACCATGACAACAGATTTCCTCTCGGAAAACCACACCACTGCCTGCAGTTTTTCTTACGCTGATACCATTTTTACACAAATGACAGCAGTGCCAAAGGCTTGGTCACAGTGAGTTTCAAAACATCAAGAATGAAACTTGGTTGGCCATTTGTACAACACAATGAATTTTAATCAACTTTTAAAATCAGATCCTTTCAGATAGGACACCCTGTTTGCATTTAAATTGGTGATGGGTATAATCAAGAGGTCATAATTGATTATTGACTTTTGATGATCAAATTGAAATCCATAATCAAAAATCAGAGGGGATGAGAGGGGGAAAGGGGGAGGTCATGTGGCATGAGATAACACACCTTAAGCTTTTGTTTTGATAATATCAGTTTCAGTCCCTCTACAGTTATTTTCTTTTTTTCTTAACTTTTGTTTCTGATTCTATAATTGATTAATAACTGATTATTTTAATTATTGAAATAATCAGTCAGTCATTAATAATTCGATGATGTCCCTTACTAATCTGAATGTTTAGGAAACACCAAATCTGCATAGCTGGCCAATTTATTAAAGAAAGATTCAGTGTGATGGTCTTTTCCAAAATCTTGTGTTTAACCCTTTCATGAGTAAGTCAAATGTCAACATCAACAAGTATCTTCTGTCTTCTTGGTCTTCAACCCATTTATATTGTGCTAAAATACTATAGGTTTTAATATTTTTTTCTGTTTGGGTGTTCATATTTAAGGAAATGGAAAACGTTTTCCACTACTCGCTCTGCAGAGTGATTATTTTTTTTTTTTTAATGAATTTAGAAAAAATTTTAAAATAAACTTTGAACAGAAATATTTTTAAATATGTATTAATTCTTATTTTGATTTGATTACCTAGCATTACAGTGAAATTAATACCACAAATCAAGAAAAAAAAAATAAATAAATACACAGGCCCTTGTTATAACACGATTCGCTCTACACTGATTCACTATAACGCTGTTCTTATATTATAACCCATATCTCACTCTAACGCTGTCACAACTCACTATAACGGTCTTTTACCATCTTACAGATTGAATTTTTGGCATGTTTAACGAAAACGTTTCATCTGATGAAGTCGATAGCTTGAAAATGAATAGCAAAGTTTCCCATGCTGACTTGCGAAATTCTCCCATGATAATTTAATTGCACTCTGGTGACTTGTTACGTAGTTCAGAGATCAATATTTTAAAAAATGATCAAGTATGTTGCTTGTAATATTTGCATTATATGCATTTATCCGAAGTCTAGTCATCACTCGGTACAGTGTTAGACGTCATCCATAATGGACAGTTTACTCAAACATTGTATCATAATTAATGCAATGCAGTTACATTTTCGAAAATTGATAATGGCGGATAAGAATTAAAAAGGAACAATGTCTGGATGTGTGGTACGAAGCCTACTAAGGTAAGAAAAACACTGAATTTGAAAATGAAATTATACGTTTTGAAGCGAATCGATTCTGTTCAATGACAAGTGGATGCATACAATAATTCAGGACTGGCAGGTTCAACTGTAAGAACAATTATAAAAAATAAAGAATTAATTTTAGCAGCAGGAAAGACAGCTGTTCCACTGCAAGCAACTGGGCTGGCTATTATAATTGAAATGGAGAGACTTCTAAATAATTTTATTGAAGATAATATCCGACACACAATTCTGTTAAGTTAAATATTATTAAAGAAAAAGCGATTAGCCTGTATGATGATCTGAATAAAGTTCACCTTTAAAAAAAAAAAAAAGAAAGAAAGAAAAAATGTGAAACCATTTAAAGCTAGTAAGGGCTGGTAAGATAGATTTAAAATCCAGGGAGAAGCCACAAGTGCAGATCAAGGAGGAGCCGAAACTTTCAAAAAAGAACTTCTAAAAATTATTGAAGAGTGGTGTTAAACTTCTCAGTAAGTTTTTAACATAGATGAAACAGGACTTTTTTGGAAATGAATGCCTAAAAGAAGTTTCATATCAAAAGAAGAAAAAAAAATATGCCAGGCTTTGAAGTGGCGAAGGATCAGATTGGTCATACAAGATCTCCCTGTAACAAATGAATTATACACAGTTCATATAATTGTCCTTAATTCATGTCATGATGAGCCTGCATTAGAGCTTTAACTACTGACTCCATTATTTTCTCTGACACATAAGAGGAGCCTCTGTAGCCAGGTGGGAAGGAGCAGCAGTGCGTAGCACACGCTTCTTGATTAGACCAGGGTTCGAGCCCGTCACCACCAAATACGGAGGATGCGGAAAGGTCAGGGAATAACCACCACATATCACGGAGCAATATGGTCTTAGTTGCTAATGCTCCTAAAAATCAAATAACAAACAAACAAACTGACACATAAGTGAAGATTACAAGTTCATAATTACTGCAGCAATTTTCTTCCAGCTTTTCCTCATTTATCATAAAATCATTTACTTCAATCAATAGTTGATAGACTTCTAATATCCCCTTTGCTAAAAAGTTCATGTGAATATAGATTCAAAATATTTATTCAGTTTATCTGTACTGGATCATCAATACTTATCACTCTAATTTCTTGACCTTGGAGAACTTGTGTGGTGCTATTCCTGTGACAGCCTTCAATTATGGTTCAAAGTGATTGATCAAAACTTCATGTGAATGTAGATTCAAAATATTTATTCAGTTTATCTGTACTGGATCATCAATACTTATGCTATTTGTACAAAGTGAACCAATGTGGTTCCTCTCCTTTCTTCTAGTATTAACATAAGCAATGAATTCTTTGCTTTGTTTCAGTGCAAGATATCTGCTGAGATGATCTTATATGCAGTAGGCACAGCATAAATGCAGATGTATTGTGCTCCATGTTTTCAATTGGTAAAGACAGTATGATGGTTGTTATTGAGGAGCTTGGCTATATCAGAATATGTGGTTGTTGAGTACTACAAATGTTGACTAATACACACAGTCTTGGAAACCAGCTGGCACCTGGGATATGACTATATCAAACCCGCCGAGATTGGGGGCTCAAAAAACGCACTCTAGCATTACTCTATAAAGCCATATTCATACCGGCTATCACCTACGGTTCTGGCATAGGGTTCACCAAAGCCTCCACTGTGGTAGGACGAAGGAAGCTGAACATCATTCAACAGCCAATTCTCCTTATGATAACCAGAGCATGTTGCACCTCCAGCATGCACGCTCTACAGGTCCTCACCGGTGTACTGCCCCTAGACCTTGAGGTGGCCCATGTGGGGATGCTGTATCAGCTCAGCAGAGAAAAGTCCTACCACCTTTATTGATTTTACCACGGATCCTGCTAGCACCTATTCCAGTGAAAAAAGCAGACTCCTAACCTACTTACAACAGACCTGGCAAGCTATATGGTCTGAATCCACCAAAGGGGCCATCACCTGCAAATTTATACCAGACATATGCAAAGTATATCCCAAATCACCATCCTGGTTCTCCCAGGCCTTCTAACCACATACCTCCTAACAAGGCATGGTGCCTTTCGCAGCAAACTGAACCTTCTTGGACTTTCCGACAACTCCCTTTGCACCTGTGGTGCTCAGGAGACCTGGGACCACTTGATGCATGACTGCCTACTATATGATGACCTCAGATCTCTCATCACACAAATTCATTTCATCCCGAGAGACCAGGAGCAACATCTCCTGGAAGACCACCTATACAGCCTTTTCGAACTTTGCTCAGGGCCTATTCACGAGGCGGAAAACCCTACCACAACCTCAGAGTCAGACCCAACCAGACAATGAAACGGCCTAATCAGCCATGTGTCAAGACCACTACTTGCTTCAGCATACTGCAATCCCCGTGAAGACTTTCAACCTGCACCAAAATTGTGCCTTTACAATGCAGCCTCAATATAACCCCGATCTACCATGACTGCCGCTCCCACCAAGTTGACTCACCACTGAAATGACTCCACTATCTGGACGGGACTTCTTTGTCCCAGGATTGATACTACTCGGATTTGATCCTCTCGGATTGACTCTACCAAATACAGTAAACCCCCGCTATTCGCGGTATATGTATTCGCGGTTTCGCATATTCGCGATTTGATATAAAATGAAACCTAAAAAGTGTGAATTTTAAAGCGCCGTGAATATTTTCCGCCATAAAAAAACATGGGTGTGGCTAAAATTATCTTTCCCGGTCAAAACAGCGCTCAGTGGGTGGGGGGAGAGGGGTGACAAAATCGCGAGTGTGGATGTTTCTCGCTAATCCTTGTTCAATATGTGTTATGCGCTTGTTATGGAAGGTTTTGTCGTTTGCTTTTAATTTATATGCTTATAAATTGAATAAATTTATCAATTTATAAATTGATATGCTTACAAAAGTGATAAATCTACCGTTTTGCAATGTAAAACAAACTTTTTCGAGTGCGTTAACAGAAGAAAGTGACTTTATTGTCGACAAGTTCTTTCTAACCCCTACAAAAATATGACTACGAATAACAAGAGAAATGTGAAAATATCAAAGAAGGTGATGACTAGCGAATAAAATTGAGTTATTAGATAAAATTTCTAATGGTGAAAGTGTCTCCTCAGTGGCAAAACATTATAAAATCAATGAGTCAACGGTACGAGCAATCAAAAAATCGGAAGAAAAAATCCGCCGTAGTGTCCGTGAAAACGCGCTAATTGTTTCAAAAATATTTGCTCTGTAACTCGTGATGTTAAATTAGAAAAAATGGAAAAGGCTTTAAATCTGTGGATAGAAGACCGAACTCAAAATAAAATTCCGTTAAATTCACTCATTCGTGAAAAGGCAAAACTCTTTTATCAACACTTTAGCGAAACTGATGGTAGCACTGGCGGGATAGGTTTTTTAGCTAGCAAAGCCTCTGGTTTGAAAGATTTGTTTGAAATTTCTAATAAATATTACATTTAATATTAAATTGTTTCTTATTTTCATTTCGATGCCATATGCTTGCATTTCACTATGTACTGTCTATGTACATAGTCATATTATGAAGGCACATATAATACATACATAGACAAAATTTTAGACTAGTTTTTCTTATATATTTCATACTTTGGAACGGAACCCCTTTATTACTATGGGAGCCATAACTCAGTATTCGCGTTTTCGGTATTCGCGGCATTTCTCAGGAACGTAACCCCCGCGAATAGCGGGGATTTACTGTATATCTTTGTGCAGCTCACTACTGAAAGCTTTCCGACTAGTGTTCATCCCATGTCAAAATTATCCTAGCCCTACACCCAAAATTCTTAATTCCACACTGTATAACTTAAAACTCCTTTGGCCTGACCCAACCTCTAGCGTACCCCCCCCCCCTTTTTTTTATGGTCCTAGCCACTGAAATCCCAGGAAATTAGGTGACAGGACCTGCCAGAGTACTTATTTAAAAATACTGGTGTACCTGGCTTGCCTCAGTAGGGGTCCAGTGGCTAAATGGCGAGATGAACAACGGTACATGACACTACATCCAACAATATCCATACACTCTCAAATCTCTGGCCTTTACGGTGTTCTGTAACACACAGCAATGTAGACTACACGGAGATGGGGGAAACCCCTGGTGCCATTAGACCCTAAACACACTTTACACTTTATATCAGTCACTTTAAACCATAATTGAAGGCTGGCACTGGAATAGCACCACATAAGTTCTCGTAGGTCAAGAAATTAGTGACATCAGCAAGAAACTCATGACCACAGGTGGTCATGAGTTTCTTACTCCGAAAAGGCCCCCTCGACGTGGGCACCTGTACGTGGTGAGGGGACCTCCCAGTAATGCTGCTGGACTTCCAGACTAGCATCACTGGGATCCAACGCCCACAGCCCAGGTTCCAGGCTTACATCAATGGAATCCGTCGTGTTTGCCGTGCGCTGCGACCCGTGGAAATTCGGAAAGGGGAATCCTGGTGGTTGAGGGGCCCAGCTTCAATACACCACTTTGGCCCCTGCTTCGACAAGACGGGTGGTCCTGGAAGGCCCGGCTAGGATCAATCGGCTAGTAGGCTCGCCTGCGAGGGTCAACCGTGTCAATGCCACGCCCTTACCCTCATGGTCCGAGGGACAGGATTCAGGCTGGCGGCGGTGTGGGTATAGTGTCTGGGTAGCCCTGGCGTCCCACTCCCGAGCGCATTTATTGCATGCCGGGTAGTGGGCGTCCCTTTGGGCTCCGTGGTGGGTGGGGAGCCCGGGCACTGAACAATTTAAAAATCTCCATGAATCCTGATAAACTTATTTTTTCAGGGGCCCCAACCCGGTCCCTATCTGAAAATATAGACACTGACAGCACTATTGCGTCAAAAAGGCAACGGACTGAACTACCATCAGGGCCTATCCCACGGTTTTAATCATGCACTCCACCAATGAAAAACCGATTGGTAAAATGTCACCTTTCTTTATACAGAAAGGGTTAGATGGGTTAGCTGGTTCACCCAAATCAGTTAAGAGGCTCCGTTCTGGGGATCTCTTGATTGAAACTAAAAATGACAGGCAATCTGAACATCTACTCCGAGTAACATCAATTGGAGGAATCCCTGTAACCGTGACACCACACAGAACATTAAATTCATCGAGAGGTGTAATTTCAGAGTGGGACCTTCTCGACATTACCGAGGAGGAAATCTGCTCGGAATTAAAGTCCCAGGGAGTTATTGCCATCAAAAGAATTAGTGCACGTAGGGATGGGAAACTGGTTAAAACCAGAAATATTATCCTGACATTCAATTCACCTAAATCTCCTGATGAGATTAAAGCTGGATACATAAACTGCCCCGTGCGTCCATATGTTCCGAACCCTTTACAGTGTTTCAAATGCCAGAAATATGGACACTCGCAAATGGCCTGCCGTGGTTCCCTTGCATGCGCTCGATGTGGTGCAAAGGACCACGAAATAACTGGATGTTCAGCTACAAAAGCCGCATGTATTAACTGCAATGGAGAACACCCTGCATATTCAAGAGCTTGCCAGCGGTGGAAGGAAGAAAAGGAAATACAACGACTAAAGGTAGAACTTAACATCTAATACCAAGAGGCCAGGAAAGCAGTTAAACCAGTAAGTAGCGGCAAAGCAACATACGCCGAAAAGGTATCCAATAAATGCTCGATTGGCACCCAAACGGATATGACTGTGCCACCAAAAGAGTCATTCACGCCCATCGCCCGCTATCTATTAAGTTTAGTAAAACCAGCACAGAAATCTCAGTCAGCTGCCACTCCAATATCGGTACCTCCCAGTGCTCAAGCACTATCAAAAGCGAGCACTAAAGTAACAGTACAAAAAAATCAAGAGCCCATGCCAGGACAGGAAAAAATGGATGTCGAAACCAAGGAGGTACATGACGATTCAGTCTTGGAACTCTTTACGGAGGAAAAGATGGACACAGGACAGCGCCCTTTCTTCCCCAAAAAAGACAAATCCAAGACTGATAAAAGTAAGACCTCAGCACCTCGGAAGCCACCTGATGGACCCACCAAGCCAAAATAATGGCTAAAATCCTACAGTGGAACTGTCGTGGATTCCGACGAAACATTAATGACATCAAGGCACTTCTGCAAAAGTACAAGCCATCGTGCTTTTGTGTACAGGAAACCTATTTAAAGGCGAATGATGACCCCACCATACGTAACATTACGATCATTCGTAAAGACAGAATTGGGGACGGTCCTGCTCATGGAGGAGTTGCAATCCTCGTGAGCAACCAGATTCCCTTTCAGCCTTAGCAACTTACAACCAACGTAGAGGCTGTAGCAATTCGCCTTAAAGTGGGGTTCTTATTAACTGTTTGCTCTCTTTATTTACCACCTGGTGTTGACATCCTCCAGGAAGACCTTGATGATCTCGTCATGCAATTGCCTCCCCCTTTATTATTTCTTGGGGACTTTAATGGACATAACACTCTGTGGGGTAGTACTAACATTAACGGAAGGGGACGAGTCATAGAGCGTATGCTCACTGACAATGACCTCTCCCTTCTCAATGTGGGAACACACTTTCTTCCACATGCCTACCCGTACTTTTTCTGCCATTGATCTTTCTATCTGCTCCCCTTCCCTCCTTCCTTCAGCTATATGGGAGGTGGAAGAAAACCCATATGGAAGTGATCACTTCCCCGTGATAACCACCTTAACTAGTGGTAGACCATGTCAGCCATTTAGTTTACCGCGGTGGAAGATTGATCAGGGTGACTGGAATGCCTTTCAACATCTGGCAAATCTTGACATCGCTACAGTCAGTCGGGAACATATCAATGATGCAGTCGCGTACATTACAGAAAGTATTGTCCAATCAGCTGCAATTGCAGTCCCAAAAACATCCAGCCGGTTTCCACTATTTCCTAAACTTTGGTGGAACTCAGAATGCACAACAGCAAAAAAGGCACGAAACAAAGCCTGGGGGATATTCCGTCGATATCCCACGACCGATAATCTAATATCATTTAAACTTGCATGTGCAAAAGCACGTTATATCCAACGTCAGAGCCAAAGGAAATCTTGGATCCGTTTTACATCATCCATAACCCAGACTGCCAACTCAAAAGTAGTCTGGGACAAGATCCGTAAAATGAAGGGCAAATACCCACCGTGCCCTTCGGTGATTCTCGAGCACAATGGATGTCTAATTGCAGACCGAACTGCAGTTGTAAATACTCTAGGGGAAACATTTGCGAAAATATCTGCAACAACATCATTCCCTCCAGAGTTCTTGGCCTTGAAAGAAAAACGTGAGAAACATCCATTAAACTTCTTTTCAAAAGGGCTCGAACCATATAACAAGCCCTTTACACAGGAAGAGTTAAATGCAGCACTTTCTTACGCATGCAAGTGCTGTCGGGCCCGATGACATCCACTACGAAATGATAAAACATCTGTCACCACATTCTAAAAATCACTTATTAATTTTATTTAACAGAATTTTTCTTGATAAACGATTTCCGGATTCCTGGCGGAAAGCAATCGTTCTTGCCTTCCCAAAACCAGGAAAGGATCCTAGATATCCAAGTAACTATCGTCCTATTGCTCTGACAAGCTGTTTGTGCAAGGTCCTGGAAAGAATGGTTAATGCCCGCCTTGTGTGGTATTTGGAAACAAATGATCTGCTTTCCAGGACTCAGTGCGGCTTCCGAAGAGACAGAACCACTTTGGATCATTTAATCCGACTTGAAACATACATTCGTGACTCTTTTATTAAATCCGAGCATCTGGTAGCAGTTTTCTTTGATATTGAAAAAGCGTACGACACAGCCTGGTGATTTGGAATATTAAAAGACCTCTACAACTTTGGTCTTAGGGGTAACCTTCCTCTCTTTATCAAAAACTTCCTTTCGAATCGTCATTTTCAAGTGCGTTTAGGATCTACTCTCTCTCTCGAGAGAGAGAGTTCTGTCAGGAAGAGGGAGTCCCACAAGGGTCCGTTCTAAGTGTCACGCTTTTTGCAATCAAAATAAACTCTATCACGGAACAACTTCCGCCCACAATAAACAGTGCCCTCTATGTTGACGACTTTACTATATTTTGTCACTCATGCAATATGAGGGTCATTGAAAGGCAACTGCAGAAAGCCATTGACCACCTTACATCTTGGTCATTGGCTAATGGATTCAGATTTTCATCACAGAAGATCGTTTGTGTACACTTCTGTCGCAAACGTAATCTTCATCCTGAACCGGAATTAAGGCTTGGGCAAAACAACATCCCAGTCGTAGCAGAAGTCAAATTCCTTGGACTTATCTTCGACAAAAAGTTGACATTTCTTCAACATATTCGTCAGCTTAGGACAAGGTGTGTTAAAGGGCTTAACATCCTTCGTGCCCTTTCGTCAACATCATGGGGTGCAGGTCGCTCTACTCTTCTTCGTCTCTACTGAGCCCTTGTCCGTTCTAAACTCGATTATGGGTCCCAGGTATATGGGTCTGCTAGAGATAGTGTACTTCGGTGGTTAGATCCAGTTCACCATCAGGCCATTCGGATAGCCACAGGAGCATTTCGCACATCTCCGGTCCAAAGCCTTTACGTCAAAGCAAATGAACCATCCCTATCTTTTCGACGTAAGCAGTTGTCTTTACATTACACCTTTAAATTGAAAGCCCTGCCTGATCATCCCACATGGGCATCAGTTTTTGAGCCACGTTGGGAAAATCTCTATAACACCAATCGGACTGCCAACAGACCTTTTGGTATTCGGATGCAAGGGCTATTAAATGAACTAAACATGACGGTAAACAATGTTGCCCAGTCACCAAGGCAACTCCTTCCACCCTAGTATGCACATTTGCCAATGTGTGACTTCTCTCTCAAGATCATGGAGAAGGCTAATACACCGGCGGCTGTCTATCTGCAACTCTTCCCATCACATAGAGAGCAGTATTCTGACTTTCTGCCAGTCTATACAGGTGGCTCAAAGTCAGAATCTTATGTGGGATCTGCTGTTGTATTTCCTCATTGCTCAGAAGACATTATCATTCAAGATCCCACAAGAAGCTAGCATTTATACTGCAGAGTTGCATGCAATTGAAATAGCCCTTGAGTTCATTATAAATAGCGATTACCAAAGGTACATGATTTACTGTGATTCATTGAGCGTGTTACAGGCTCTAGTATCGATGGGGGTTCGAGCCCGTCACCACCAAATACGGAGGATGCGGAAAGGTCAGGGAATGACCACCGCGTATCCCGGAGCAATATGGCCTTAGTTGCTAATGCTCCTAAAAACCAAATAACAACAACAACAACAACTAGTATCAATGAGGTACAACTCTCATCCGGTCCTGTCCCGGATCCGGCAGATGCTTTGTTCTGCCTTTGAATCAGAATTTGACATTCGCTTCTGCTGGATCCCAAGCCACATTGGGATCCGGGGAAATGAATTAGCTGATACCGCTGCCAAATCAGCCATTTCCCTGGATAGTCATTGCCTGTCAGTCACCTATACAGACTACAGGCAAATAATACAGACTACAGGCAAATAATACAATGTAAATTATACTCCCAATGGCAAGACTCTTGGCACGGACAGACCATGAATAAACTACAGCGTATTAAGCCTGTAATCATGCAATGGCAGTCCAGTCTACGCAGGGTTCGAAGAGAGGAAGTTGTTCTTGCTCGGCTCCGCATAGGTCATAGCCATCTAACACACTCCTTTTTGCTGAGGACGGATGGCCCACCTATGTGTGAGACTTGTAACCGTTATTTTAACTGTTTCTCACGTTTTTATTGAATGTCCTGTTTTTAGACAATCTTTTTCTAGAACTTTTAGTAATCTGGCTGAACCCTTTACACTCGGTCAGATTTTAGGTGACAGAGACAACATGTCTGACGTTTTTAATTTTTTACACTCGATTAATTTATACGCAAAGATTTAAGTTTATATTTTTTACCTTTTTGACACGGTAGCCTGTTCTAAGGCTGACCAATATTTTTGTGTTAGTTTTATTTTTGATTTGGCGCATTATGGCCACAGCTGCCAATGCGCCATTAAAAACCAAACCAAACCGAAAAGGCACAATTCTTGTGGACTTCCTGCTTTCAGAAACCATGATGAGCTAAGGTTTAATTATTAAAATTAAACTCATGTTGAATATTTGACAGATATCTCATGAATTTGCCCCATTTATTTGACATGTTGCTTCTCCAGGTCTGTACCAGGCCTAACAAGTGTGCATACAAGTGAGATCATTGCAAAATTTGGATGGAATTTACTGATACCCCACTCTCCCATGAAGCAGGGCTTGGCTCCATCAGACTATCATCCCCTCCTTCTTGGAAAGAGGGACTCTGTGGGAAATAATTATAAAGATGATGACATTGAAAAGTATTGAGGAGAGAGACTTTTACAAAATGGGAATACATGCTCCTGTTTGGATAAGCAACTATGTACATTGAAAAATAATTCTTCTACTAACTGGAACACTTCACTGTGTAAACAGGTTTACACAGTGAGATGTTCCTTTCAATAGTGTATCACCTCCATACCAGCATTTCAGTCAGTAATATTACATCTTCATCATTTGGGGCCATGTATGGCACTTATCCCATTTCTATCTTGTGTTGAGACACCACTGACCACACTTTCCCTTAGATTTTATTACTTGTTCAATGAGAACTAGTAATAAAATTCACCGCAGGTGTGTAAACCCTACGTGTGAAATTTTCAAAACTTTCAGATTTTTCTTTAAAGTAAGTCATGCCACAAAAGGTTCAATGAAAGTATTTGGACGTGTCTTTGAGCAGTTTCAGCTAATGTATTTCTGGCTTTACCACAGCCTACACTAATGAGTTGATTATGATAACAGGCATGAACTTAAAGTTTGCGCATGCAGGATTGCCTTAATTACAGTATTCCAAATGTAGTCTCAGCGCCTCCGTAGCCAGGTGGGCAGGAGCAGCAGTGCGTAGCACACGCTTCTTGATTAGACCGGGGTTCGAGCCCATGCCCACAAATACGGAGGATGCGGAAAGGTCAGGGAATGACCACCGCATATCCCCTGAGCAATATGGCCTTAGTTGCTAATGCTCCTAAAAACCAAATAACAAACAAATGTAGTCTCACCAGTGACTTCTGTAATAAAACTATAACCTCCTCTCCCTAGATGCAAATTTACAATTAATCATTGATGAGATACTGTATGCTTTCTGCTCCTTGTTTGCACTGCATGGTGACCTTTGTCTGATTCTAGGTGGCATTGGTGTTTCTTTGCACTGTCTGTCTAGTGATTGGCTCAATGTTTTTTGTGTCATTTTTATATTATTATTATTCTGTATTTAGAAATGTGTATCCAAGTTGTTACTGGAAGGTTTGAAGATGTTTTCAGATTAAAATTATTGCTGAAATGACATTTGCTTCAAAGTTATATCTATACCAAAATCAGAAATACCTTAATGTGGATAACTTTAATCTGTGTACACATTCATTAAGATACTTTAAATTTGTGCAGAATTCTGTGTTTATTTAATCTTATACAGGGTGATTCACTACCAGTGTGACAAACTTGCAGGAGGTGTAGGGGGCACAAAGACGAATCGGAATCACATAGCATTGTAGAGGACGTTGAATGGGAGGTCGCATGAACAGCGATCCCGCTGGAAGTCAGCATTTGCGAACCGTTTCTGTTGAAGAAACCAAGTAGCAAAAGTCCTCCAGAGTGGATAATCTGCAGGCTCCAATGATTGGACGTGTTGCAGATGGTATGAACTCATTTGGTTTGTTGACAGTATCCTCCATACAGTGGATTGGAAAATACCCACTCGTTGGCCTATCGCTTGAGTACTCAGATTGCCTTCTGCAAGACGTAGGACATTCTCCTCATTGTCTGGCGTCCTCGTCGTTCGCTCTCGATTCATGGTACCTCTCGTGAAACAACCAGTCTCACGTAACCTTCTGTGCACACATGCAAAAATCGTATGATGAAGAGCCCGCCTGTGCGGAAAACGTTCCTGGTACAAGCGCAGAGCGACACACCCATTACAGTCTGCAGCTCCATATGCGAGGTGCATGTCGGCCAGTTCAACATTTGAATACTCGTCCATCCTACTGCCTCAGGAACTGGTTCACAAATGCTGACTTCCAGCAGGATCGCTGTTCAGGCGACCTCCCATTCAACATCCTCTACCGCATGACGAAGGCATTTCAGACCCTGCAATGCTATGTGATTCCGATTCGTCTTTGTGCCCCCTACACCTCCTGCAAGTTTGTCGCACTGGTAGTGAATCACCCTGAATATAACAGTTAAAAATAGTTACTCTGAAAATGCATAGAGAGGCACTATGATTGATTAAGAAAAAAATGCTTCATTTGTATGTGGAATATTGTATTCCACATACATAACATAGCTGAAATGTTTTTGTGTTTATGCATAAAGTCAATTACCAGTGAATGCAATGCATTATTTCTAAATTAGTTTAATTTAAACTTTGAAATTGTGTAGGCCTAGTGAATTAATGATGTTTTCAGGGTCTTGAATAAATTGATGTAAAATGTTTTTAATATTATGGATGAATATTATTTAACCTTTTCACGAGTGAGTTTATAAGTACTATGTGTGTGAACTCTGAGGAGTGAGGGGGGTGGGGGTTTGTTTGTTTTCAAAATTTTTTTTTTTGCAAATTTGTAAAAATGAAAACTTTACACATAAATGCTTTTAAATGTTAATTTGTTCTATTTTGGTTTGGTTGCCGAATATTAGGGTGAAATTCTTTTAGAAATCAAATCTGTTTAAAAAGTCTTAATTTACAAAAGAAAATTATTTTTTGTAATACTATCTTCTAACTCTGTTTATTTGATTCATTATATCATTTGATTAATTTTAATCAACTTCTAGATTTGAATTTCCGAGAATTTGCTTTGGCTTTTGTTAAAAATTAGATGACAGTAGCTAACAGGTACACGCTCCTCCTATGACCTTAAAATTTATGTATGGGCTGTCATTCATTATAAACTACACCTACAGTTAGAAACACAGATGAAGTGGGCACTACTTTCTGGAATGTTTATAACATACTTTGAAATGTTATTTTAAACAACCTTTATAAACATATATATATGTATACATACATACTTGTATTTTAAAAATATTCATTTGTTAAAATTGCTTTTTATCATAGACTGCACTCTGTGTTGGTACTCTACAATCAATATTATTACTATTTGAAGCCTAAAATTTAATTTCTCTGAATATTAATAAATTTTATTTATTTATTCAGTTGATGAATCCGCTGGTGAAAAGCTGTGTGTTTTCAGAGACAAAAATGACTGTAAATTTACTTTTAAGTACAAGTTAGATGAAGAAGGATTACCAATTGTCCATGTTCAGAATACTAAAGGTAATTAACCTTCTTAGTAATTATTTTATTGCTAATCATTACAAGCTAGATTTCTGAACTTCCTTTGGAAATTATTGCCAAATTTATAAATTTTAAGATTGTTGTTATTTTGGTTTTCAGGAGTATTAGCAACTAAGGCCATATTGCTCCGGGGATATGCGGTAGTCATTCCCTGACCTTTCCGCATCCTCCGTATTTGGTAGCTCACGGGCTCAAACCCCAGTCTAATCAAGAAGCGTGTGCTATGCACTGCTGCCCCTGCCCACCTGGCTACGGAGGCACCTTAAATTTTAAGAAAAAATTTATAAAAATGAATGTAATTTTAAAAAAATATTCATGCCATTTTTTAATGGAAATTTGTTCTTACATAATGTACAGTAATAACTTTATTTGGCATGCTTAATATATATCAAAACTTAAAAAAGTTTCATTAGAATGACATTTTGCATAAAAAGTTTGTTTGAACATGGGTGTGTTGCGTCTCATGTAGGGTAGTGCTGGAACATTAGTTCAACTGCACTGTGGTACAATGTGCTGATAAATTACTCTGTATAAGGCACCTGCCATTTCACCTATTCATCCCCCTCCAATAGTTTTAGTTTTTCTATGAATTTAGTCAAGCTATGAAATTCCACAATAACAGATTGAAATTTGTTCCAACATTAAACACTGCACAGATGACAAGTTTCCAGATGCTGCAATTTGCATGAGTGAAGCCTTTCTTGGTAAGCGCACTCCTTTATTCCCCACACCAATCTTGTTGTCCTTCTCTGTACTCTTTCCAGCATTTCTACATCCTTCTTAGAATGAGACCTGCATGCAGTACTCAAAATGGAGCCTGACAATTGCCTTATACAAAGAGATAATTACCTCCTTATCCCTGCTAGCAAAATTCCTGTATAACATTGACAAAACCCCATGAACTGTTTGGGCAACCTCTCTGTATTGCTCAGAGAACTGCATATATAACTGTGCAATTTCCCCAGGTACTTTTCAATTTCCACAACCCTGAGTGTCGTATCTGTGGGATACTCTGAGTGTAGTATCACTTCATTTCATTTTGTAGTAGTACTTAATTTTAACTACCCCTAGTGTAGTATCACAAAGATACTACACTCAGAGTAGTGGAAAATTAAAAATACTCTGGGTTTAATGCTACCCATGTGCAGTACTTTACATTTGTCAATGTTAAACTTCATTGCAACTTCTCAGCTCATCTGCCTAACTTTTCTAGATCCTGTTGCACTAGCATATTTTCATTAATAACCCTGCCAACCTTTGTATCATCTGCTTGGACATTAAGTCTGATATGCCTTCATTAGTATCATTAATAAATATAAAAAACAACAATGGGCCCAACACCTGAACCCTGTGAGACTCCACTAATAACATTAGTCCGTGAAGAACAGTGTCCATTGATTACTACTCTCTGTCTTCTCCCACGCAATCATCCCTTTATCCATAGCAGCAACTTTCCCTTAATGCCAAACTGCTCCAATTTGTATAGCAGTCTTTTATGTGCAACAGTATCAAGAGCTTTATTGAAATCCAAGTATATAATATCAAAATTATTTTTTTCATCCAGTTCCTTTGTCACCACATCGTAGTATCGAATCAAATTGGTCAGACAAGATTCCCTCTTAAAAACCCACGCTTTATCTGAAGTATAATTGCAGCCTTGTCTAGGTAGTCCTCTATTCCTTCTTTTACCAGTGACTATTTTCCCTGGAACAGAATTTAAACTAACAGTTTTGTAATTACTTCTATCACCCCTTTTATCCCCTTTTGTCAATTGGGTTTACATTTGCACATCTCCAGTCTGTGGAGACCTCCATTGAATCCAAGGATGGTCTCATAATTTTGGCTAAGAGTTTGCTTACTTCGCTTGCAGCATCCCTTAATACAATTGGATAAATCCTGTCTACCCCAGGTGTTCCTTCCTATGTTCAAACCTCAATTTATCTTTCACTTTGCTAAAGAATTCCTCATGTGTAAATGTAGATACAAAATACTCATTCAGTTTGTCAGCAATCTGAGCAGGCTCATCAACATTTTTAACACTGATATCAAGTGGACCACTTCGATTCATCCCCTTCCTTCAAGTGTTTACATAAGAAGTCTTTGCTGTTTTCTTTTCATCCTTCACCAAAGATTTCCCACCTACCTTTGCTTGCTTAACCTTCTTTGTGACTTGATTACAGACTAGTTTATATCTACCATATGCTTCTGTGTTGCCTGGTAATTTATATGCATCACATGCATTTTTCTTCTCTGCAACAAGTCTCATCAGTTCATCTGACATCCATTTAGGCCTAAACCTTTAACAGTATTTCTTAGTTGGTATGAAAAGCTTAGTAGCTTCTATGATTAATTCCTTGAAAACTTCCCTTTTAGAATTTTCTGATGGTGACATCATCAGTTGGTCCCTAGAATTTAAAAACTGGCTCAGACCACTGTAGTCACCTTTACGAAAGCAAAAACCTAAACCTTTCCCTTTACCCTTGATGGTACTTACATCTTTGAGCAAATCCCAAATAAATACACTGATCACTGCTGATAATCAGATCAAGAGTATTACTCTCTCTAACATGCTGCTGTAGAAAATAGTCATCCAATAAATCCACAAAAGTGCTGTTATTCTGTGAATGACCAACCCACATGTTCCAGTAAATATCTGGAAAGTTAAAATCCCCCATTATATAAGACATTCTGATTTACTGGTCCACTCTATTTCTCTGCACAGTTGTCCATTGTACTCATCAGAGTCATTAGGCTTATAACACATTCCTACTATTTTTGCTTTTCCAGTGCTTATGTCACACCACACTGTCTGAACATTGCACTGGCCACCCGTGTCAACTTGATGCACTACTTTTATGTGCTTTTTAGATTTTATGTGCTTCTTAACTAAGAGCATAACACTTCTATCCTGTCTGTCCTTTCTGTATGCACTGTACTCCCCATATTCAAACTCTGCATCCCTTATATCTGAATGACACCATGTCTCTGATATCCCAACAATTTCTGCATTTGATATCTTTACCGGCACTTCCAATTCATCAAATTTATTTACTTACATGCACCTATTCTTATTAGCTATCCTAACACATCCCATGTATCTACTTGTTTCATGATGACACCCAGCAATCCTTTGCTGCTCCACAGGTTGCCCTGCCCCATAACTCCTTAACTGACTTCTGTTTGGGGGGGGGTCTGTTGCCTTCCTTCTCCTTGTCTGGTTTTCTTCAAATATCCTGTTGTCTGCTTTCTTCTTGCCACTCTGCCTGTAATGTCAAAGTCTCTTGCTGAGTGTCAGGAGTTTCTGCTTGAAAGTGTCAGTGTATTCTTCAATCCTCTATAGATCTCACATGTGCTGTGGATGTTGCTTTGTTGAAGGTAGTCTTCACTTCTGATCAGCTTACTTCTGTTACCCCGTTGGTACTGTGTCTTATCTCTTCTATCTTCTGCTGTAGCCTTCTTTCCCAGGCTGCTGGTTCCTTGTCTTTGCATCTCATTTTCTTTTGATCTCCAGTTTCTCTTCTGTTCATCCTGGTGGCTGCTACAATGGCCCAGTAAATGGCTGTGCAGATAGTGTCTAGTGTTGCTTTGTTGTTGTTGAGGCAATCTGGTATTATTTGCTGATTGAAGTAGTCTGTGATTGTCACAGGATTTTGTTGGGTCTTTGTGGGATCCATTCCTCCAAACTCTGCTAAGGCATTCTTCCATTCTTTTAGTCTGGATATTGTGTCCTTGTCTGTTTTTCACTTTGGCTGCTCTGGGTTGTAGTTCATGTACTTGGTGTTTCTCCTCCAGTTCTGATTTGGTTGTGTCTGTATTCATTATTCTTTCTAGTCAGTCATCACAACCTGCTCGTTTTTTTTTTTTTTTTGTTTTTTTGTTTTTTTTTTGCCAAGATTGCCAGAGCTTTTTCCGAGTTTCTTTGTGATGATGGTCCATCTCTGGTTTACTATTTGCTATACAGTGACCTGAACAGTCAGGAACCATGCTAGTTATTTGTCGGGGGGGGGGGGGGTGCCAAAAGTTTATCAAACTCTAACAGAGAGCTAAAGGAATTTGTAATAACTGGGAACAAACTGGAGGAGAAATTGTTGAAGTTAAACATAAGAAAAGCACCTGAGGTAAATGAGATTTATCCAGTTATATTAAAGGAGGCAGCAAGAGAAGTAAGCAAACCCTTAGCCATAATTCTGAGAGGGGAGGTCCCCACAGACTAGACATGTGCAAATTATCCCCTATTCAAAGAGGGGTTCAAAAGATAACATGAATAACTCCAGACCTCTTAGTTTAACTTCTGTTCTGGGGAAAATTATGGAGTCACTGGTTAAAGAATTGAGGGATCATCTAGACACGATTGCAGTTATAGTTCAGACACAGCAGAAGTTTAAGGGGAAATCTTGTCTGACCACTTTGATTGGATACTACAATGTGGTCACAAAGGAACTGGATGCAAAAAAAAAAAAAAATAATAATTTTTAAATCATGTACAAGTAGGTCCCTCTCTACAACACTTCAATTTGCGCCATTTCACATTGATGCCCTTTTAAAATAATAATGGAGAGAAAAAAAGACTAATATAAAAAGAATTTGAAAATGCAAGAGTAAACACAGCACGGGAAGTTGGTACCTAGATGGCGCTATTGTCAACGTCAGTAGCTTTCTCCTTGTCTGCCAGTGTGCACAGAAAAGACAGATGTAGAATAGATGTGCGGAAATTTGCTTTTAGCCAGCGAGTGGTTAATTGCTGGAACAAACTTCCATCTGTCGTTGTGGAAGTTGATAGGTTAAATAAATTTAAGGAGGAACTGGACAGGCATTTGGAGGGAATGGTGTGTTTTTTTTTTTTTTTTTTTTCGCTGATGCTGCATAAGCTCATACACCTGCTTTCTTGCATCACATGCTGCTGCTGCTGCTACTACAACAACAACATGTTGTGAGCCGACCGGGCTAGCTGGGTGGGTAAAGTGCCTGCCTAGCAACCCAAAGGTCGCAGGTTTGATTCCCACCTCGGGCTTGGATCAAAGTACTGCAAAAACCTTGGGAGGTGCATTATGGCCACAGAAACCTATGCGCCAACAACTACCAAAAAAAAAACATGTGAGCTGTGCCTAAAATTTAATTTCCTGTGTTCATTAGTGCCTTATTATTTTAAATAAATTGTGCAACCATGTCTTCCAAGCATAGTGGCGAATCTGTGCCACACATGTTAATAAAAGCTGCAAATCTCTAACAATTGAAGTGAAAATGGACATTATCCATTGTATGGAATCTGGCAAGCGGCATTTAGAGGTGTGCAAGATAGATAAATTTAGCACCTTTTACTGTTATGACCATTATGAATAAAGCTTAGGACAGAGGTTCCCAAAGTTTCTCGGTTCACGGCGCCCTTAGTGTCCCAGTATTTTTTTTCACGGCACCCCTAGGCCTAAAGAAATACTTAACACAGTGGTTTTCAACCATTTAATAATCTGATTCTGTGTGTGTGTGTGTGTGTGTGTGTGTGTGTGTGTGTGTGTGTGTGTGTGTGTGTGTGTGTGTGTGTGTGTGTGTGCGTGCATAATATTAAAAAAATATGTTATATGATAGTTATTGGCAGAACCTTCAGAGGTCATGTATGTGATACATGTTACTTCAGTTAGACACTGACTACATTCTATGAGAATATGTTTATTCACTGGTATAAACTCAAAACAATAGAAAATGAATATCAAAATTATAGATATTGTACAATCAAAACATTAAAATCTATATTAAAATACACAGAAACTTTCAGTAATGAAAATTGTCTTCTTTAGCCGATAACTTCATGTCAGGAAAGTGTTTAAACAGTGTTGATATCTATGTTGAAACAGTGTTAATCACCGCAAAATCACTGTTAGCCAATTACACCATGTCTTGCAATGTTGAAGCCCTCGTTATCATATTCAAGCATTCTACTTGTTTGTTTGCTACTCTCTCTTTCACTGCTGTCTTTCCATTGGAATTGTTGAAACAGTAGTGATTCAAAGGTTGGGTGAATGTGAGTACCACTGTCTCTGTTAATTCATTTTCTTTTGCGTCTAATATAGATATCCTCTAACCAATATCAGCATTGCCTATCTTTTTCATACCAGATATAGCGGAACTGAAGTCTGCACTATGAATAGCATCTACGTGGTTACCCAGTCAAAATCTGAGACAGTTTTTGGCCTAATACTGCTGTAGCTTGCATTGCATTCAGAACATGTGATTTTGTAACGTACCCCACTTCTGGTTTGTGTGTGTGTGGGATTAATTGGGGAAGAGGATTATTTGTAATTTCCTTCCAGGTATTGAAAGAACTTATGAAAACAAAAGCAGTGTTTAAAATTTGTCTTAATGCTACCTTTGTTTTCAATAATACCATTTATAAACAAGTGTGTGGGTTGGCCATGAGTTCATTGGCTAGCACTCACCTAGCTAATTTAGTTTTGGAAAAGAATGAAGGTTCAAAGTAGCGAGGGCCCCATACCGTATTTGAACATGGAGATGTTCAAATACGCTATATTCACAATGTATTTGCCATAATTCCCAAAGAACAGAAAGATAATATCTTAAACTATTTAAACCAACTCTCCTCCTTTATAAAATTCACCTTAGAAATAGTCACTGAACCCTATCATTTTTATAAATCATGATACATAGATATAATCATACTATGTTATATTACTGTATGTAGAAAAATTAATGAACAGAGCTTAGTCACATTGTACTAGGAGAAAGGATAGGCAAGAAATTAATAAGGTTCACACAAGTCTGCAAGCATGTGGCTTCTCAGGATGAGTTTAGATATACATATGATATTGTGGCCAGTCACTGGCTAACACCTATGGGCATAAAGAACACCCTGCAAACTCAAGTCTCGCATACATCCCATTCCACTCAGTGTCTCAGAAAATTATCAAGATACTTAAACAATATAATATCCAATGGATAGATACCTGACAGGAAATTAAATCCCCCACACCTGAAATGTGCAGAATTTGGGTGCTTAACAAAATCACGTGTTCTGAATGCAATGCATGCTACGTTGGTAAGGCCAAAAGATATCTCAAAGATTGACTGGGTAACATAACACCATGTAGATGCTGTTTGTAATGTAGACTTCATTTCTACTATTTCTGATCATGTATGCCAACAAGGGCACCACATAAATTCCCTAGAAGCAAATGTCGAATACAAAAAAAAATCAACAATATCAACATTGGTTAGAGGCTATCTACAAGGACCTGTACAAAAATAATGCCTCCTAATTTTTTGCTTTCAAATGTGGCTTGTGGTGCCGTAGATCATTTTGCATGTCACTGAGTGGTCACTAGAGGTCTCTAGTTTCACCATACTGAGTGGCACTGTGATCAGTCTTGTGAGTGCAGTACCTGGATAGTTTAAAATGGTGGATTTTACAGATATACACATCAAGCAAAGAGTGGTGATTGAATTTCTTACCAAGGAAGAAGTGACACCTATTGTGAAATCCATATGCATCTCAAAAACGTTTGTGATGACAATACTTAGATGTGAGTACAGTTTAGACGTTGTGTAAGACACTTTAAGAGTGGGTCCAGTAATGTCAGTGACAACAGACAGGAGCCAGATCAACACATTGATCAAAGAGGACTGCCGCAATCACAACACACGAATTGTATGATGCAGTAGGTATAGGGAAACCTGCTCTGATAACCATCATAAAGGAACTAGGCTACAACAAGGTTTGTGCCCGGTTGGGTCCCGAAAATGCTGACATGTGAGCACAAAGAAGGCCAAAAAGTCATCTGTATAGAACTTCTTCAGTGCTACAAGAGTGAAGGAGAGGGTTTTCTTTCACACATAGTCACAGGTGACGAAACCTGGGTCCACCCTTATGATCCTGAAACGAAGGGATAGTCAATGGGGTGACACCACCAAAGTTCACTGCACAAGAAGAAGTTCAAAAGACAGCCTTCTGTTGATAAAGTCATGGCACCATAATCAGATCAGATCGATATGTGAAAAGGTTGAAATCCTGCATCCATAGAGTTTGACTGGACAAAAACCTTAATGAGTTTCTTCTCCGTGGCATCGCATAACCCCACAGCAGTCTGCACACAATGCAGGCCATTGCAAAACTGGAGTGCAGTATCTGTTCTACTGGGATGCATTATCACCTCTTCAGCCCGCTAAAGGATGCACTCCGTGGAACCCATTTTGTGGATGCCTACCAACTTAAGTACAGTGTTCATGAAGCTCTCCGGAGCAGGAGTAAGGTCTTTTACAGGATTGGAATACATCTGACTCAGAGATGGCAGAAGTGCATAGAAAATGATGGTGAATTTGTGGAAAAATGTGTGTTTATTAATGATTGAGAATTGATTGATGTAAAAGGCATAGTTCTAGGAATTAAATTTTCTGAGGGAAAAAAATGGGAGGTATTACTTTTGTACTACTCCTCGTATATTAGATGTGAGAGAAAATTAATGAATAAAGACAGTAGTACTTGCATTCACCAATCTTTGAATTGTTTTTGTTTCAACATGACAGTGTCTGATGGAAAGATAGGGGTGAGATCGAAGGTGGTGGTAGTAGTAGTAGTGGCATGTGATGCAAGAAAGCGAGCGTATGAGCTTATGCAGCATCAGCCAAAAAAATCACACCATTCCCTCCAAATGCCTGTACAGTTCCTCCTTAAATTTATTTAAGGGGGAGAACAAACAAGTATAATTCTTTGAATGAATATGATAGAGGGCTTTACATAAGACACAATGTACATGGCCAATCACATGATTTTGCAGCGATAACATAGCAGCACTATTTAAACACTTTTGAGACATGAAGTTATCTGCTGAAGAAAGCAGTATTTATTGTTGAAAGCATATATATATTTTAACTTAGATTTTAATGTTATGGTTGTAAATATCTTTCATTTTATTTATAAAGTTTTAATTATACAGTGTCTACAATTTAGGCATATTTTAATTTTGCATTTATAATTATACCGGTGAATTACCATATTTGCATACAATTGTGGTCTTCCTCTCTGATGGTAGTCCTTTCACATTTCTCATACCAATGCCTCTTAGGTGTATGTTTAGTTCATGATTTTTCTGCTAGTTGGATTCTATAGTAAAAATCAGACAGTGAATAAAAAATTAAATCCACTATTCTCAATACTGTGAAGCAGTTTATGGATGAAATAAATCGTGATTCTTGTGATGAAAGCCAGGCCTAGTGTTGTCAAGCTGTCAGTAATAGGCTTCTAAATTATGGCATAATACCTGACCATAGCCTGTTTCTGAGTCAGCCAAAATAAATAACATGAAGGTTCACTTCATTGACTTTTGAGGAAGGTAACATTTGAATGAAATTCAACCCTTGAAACCAACAGTAGTTTTATCTAATGCAGTGTTCCTTCCTGAACAAATTATTCATGGAACATTTAATTCAGATAACTGGAAATATTTTTTACTTTAGATCCCCTAAAGGGTAGGGAATCTAAAGTAAAAAATATTTTCTAATGTAGAATCTATTATCTAAAGTAAAAGTTGAATTCCTTTTTTCTTGGTTTTTATTTTGCTGGTGGCCAGAGATGCAACACCCGAAATATCTGCAGCAGAAATCTCTTCCTGTTAAATGGAATTTGTTTCTGTCTGTCCTTCAAACTAGTACTCCTTTATTTATTTTATTTTATTTTTATTTTTTTAGTAGCACTGAAAAGTGCCTTCAGTTCATTCAAATTCTAAATTGGGCATTCTAACAATTTCTCAGTTTTTTTCATCAGAATGGCTTTTACAAGACATAAACACCATGTCTGTACACTTCACTTTTAACATAGCATATGAGATACTATGTGACTTCTAAAATGAAGAAAAACAACTGTTGCATGCTTTACAATTGAATATGAATATCAGATGGTTTGTATAAATATAAATAGATGGCAGTACAATTGGTATGTTAGCACAGCTGTAAAACAAATTTCCTAATTGGCAACACATACTGTCATGACCACTGCAACTGTCAATCACAAAGGGGAAATTTACAAAAGGAAGAAGTGAAGTTTTTCTTAAACAAGAATACAAAACAATGTCATTGAAAAATTATTTTAAATTGAGCTTTTGTTATCAATCCCTCCCAACATTAACAGTAAATAGTCTTAAAGTATCTCTCTCTTACATATGCTACTTTTTTTTTAGTGTAGTAGGAAGCATTAATTATCAATTTTCATATTTAAAGAAGTTAGAATCTTGAAGATATAACATATCGCTCGGTGCAGTAAATATCTGGAAAGTTAAAATCCCCCATTATAAGACATTATATTTTGGATAGATGGCATCCATTGTTGCTTTCTCCTTTATTAAAAAAACTTTTTATAAATAAAATATTTTCTAGAAAATAAATTGAGTCTCCCTTCTTTTAGCCACTCTGTTAACTAAATTTCTATCCTTTTGGGTGCGCGTGTTTTTTTTTTTTTTTTTTTTTTTTGCCTTGGGTATACCTAAATAAAAATCGATTACATTTATGTCGCAAACTTTCTTTTTTTTTTTTTTTTTTTTATACAAATCAATTGACTTTACCTCTGAATTACATATATAGAGGATAAGCTGTTCATTGTTTTAAGAAACATTAAACTTAATTTACATAAACCATCCCAAAGTTTTATAAACATTTTCTTTAGAGAAATACCTATAACACCGTTTTTGATGAAAATTTTGAATAATAATAAAAAAATTATTCTTGATGCAAGTGCCGAAGTGTTCCGATTGGTTACCTGATTCATCTATGTTCTAGATTGCCCTAAACCAGTAGATATATTGGCCATTGTTCTTGGAGTAATAGGTGGCATTATAGCTGTTGGCATTGCTTTATTACTCATTTGGAAATTGCTAACAACCATTCATGACAGAAGGGAACTAGCAAAGTTTGAAAAGGAAAGACAAATGGCTAGGTGGGATACGGTAAGTGCTGTAATGAATTTTTGGACTATTTAAAGCATTATATTTAGTGCCATTCTTTATTTATTGTAAGAATTTCTTAAAAGCAGAATAAGTTTATTGTACTCAATTTTTCAAAATCAAGCAGTCCCTTGATTAATGATGCAGTTATTTTAATATGAAATCATTATTTAGTTACAAGTGAAGTTCAAAAATTTTTGCTGCATAATAAATATACAACAGTCTTTCACTTGAAAGAAAGCACTCTATATACTAAACTAAGTTATTTTAATCTGAAATATGAAACTCTGCACCAAGTAGATCTTGCAGTTTTGAGCTATTAATGTATAGTAGCTCTTTATATTTTATTCTGAAATGTGCACAATCGCTTGGCAAAATAGTTTAAATAACTGTGTGATTTGCAATGCACATGGTGTTAATGGTCTCTCTCTCTCTCTCTCTCTCTCTCTCTCTCTCTCTCTCTCTCTCTCTCTCTCTCTCTCTCTGTATTGCTTACTGCTATTTTGATTTTTATTCTGTGTCCTTTAACTGCACCTACATGACACCACATGCTGGTAACAGTGCCAAAATTTGAACTCTTTTTACCCTCCCATTTTCCTCCTCATGTTCTGGACTCTCTTGAAGATACAACAGATATTACAATTAAATACTTCAGTTTGAGAATTAGACTGCACTCCAGGCTTGGCCCAAATAGAGATACTTGAATTATATAAAAACCATGTATACTGATTTCACCAAAAAAATTTCCATAAACAATATCTGTTTGCAACCACAAAAGCACCAAAAGGTGGAAGTAATTGGATTTTGTGAGTGAGTGATTCCCATTGAACCATTATATTATGACCATTATAAATTGTATTATGAAAAATTTTCTTTAAAAAAAAAATTACTAGTATGAATATATGTTATTATTGTAGTCCTTATAATATTCTTTACCAGTTATTCTGCTTTCTGAACACTTGAGTAAAGGGGGTCAGTTCATCACAAGTAGTATGCAGATACCATTTACCTCATGCTGTTGATGAAATTAAAGGATTATCACTCAAAGGATTTAATTAGAATTTGTATTAATTTAAATAAAGAATGGCTCTAAAGCGTTTACGGCATGGGCCTAAAGCGTTTTAGGTGCAAATGCATCAGGAATACCCTCATGGGTATTCCTGATGCATTTGCATTATATTTATACATAAAGAATGGCTTTAAGTGAAATGATAACTGCTCACTGAACAGTTTAATATCCAGTAAAAAAAGGATAACCATACCTCTCTTTGGTGCAGATGAGGATCTACAGGCTCAAGTATCTAAGAATTAGATTTTACATAATTTTAAGTCAGGTAAATAGTTGGTTTAGAACTACTAACCATCTGTAGTATTTTATTTTTTATTGGACTACTGAATTGTTGAATTCAGTTTAGGTTATTCCAGTTAATGTCTGTTGCTTTTAAAATTCTGTAATTGCTGCAGTACAAGTTCTGTTCTGCAGCAATGAATTCATTGCTGTTTATAATAGTATACAGAGGAGTCTGAGTGTTGAAAATTAAACACAAAATTATATACTAATTATATTTCCAAAAATTTAGTTAAAATGGATCATGTACAGCACTTCCTCCTACTGTGATTTTGTTATTGAAAACAGAACAAACTCAGTTGTAAGCATACTCTTTGAGTATGTGTAGAGGGACACTCCAATGTGGACAGAGTTATGTAGGAGGCTGGGTTACTTGTATTGTGCTCTGCAGGGTAGAAGTTTTTGTTTGCAGGTCATTCACCTTGGATAGTAGCAGAGTCATTGTCTTGGGAAATGGATGAACAGTTTTTATATACAATATACTTGTATATAGGAGGAAAGCACACTACATGTGCTTTCCTCCCATATACATTCTGTTGGGGTTGAGTTTCTTGGCACAAGCAATTTCTTGCTTGACCAGCATTCTGGATTTGGATGGCTTAGTGCTGTTTTGCAGATAGGGAATTTGCTATAGGATACAGATTAGTTTGGTAGTTTCTTGTGTAGTTTTAGGCTAAGTTGTTGGCAGAAAGTTACTTAGCTTTAGCTAGAGAGATTTAACATCATGAACTAGATTAACTCTGAAAAATTATGTTTTATAAGATGTGAGAAATCTATTGTCTGGTTGAGTGGCTGTAAATATAGAATTAAAATGGGTTGATTAGCCTTAGGTATTGCTATTGTTTGATTATGGTCTGAATGCACCCTCTCAATTTCTAGATCATTGCATTTGCTGTTCTCAGAGTAGCAAGTATGCAGAAGAATTAAATTCAAGGACTATTTGGAAAATTAGTCTACAGTTTGAGAACCTTCCAGAACAACCTTCATTTCACTGATTTCCCAAGGATTTTTATTCCCTTGTCCCGAGTCCTAACTTTAAAACATCACAAGTAGCAAAGAAGTAAAACATAAAACCATTCCAGCTTAAAAGCTATAGTCTATAAAAACTGCCAAAAACTCATTGAACAGTACAGAAGTCAAATACCATGCCAACATTTTGTATAGACCTTCAAGATGCCTTGAGAGGATAAGAATGACATAGGATCATCAGATACAGTATCCAGATCACTAAAGTGTAGACCTTGGTCATTATATTAACCTTGGAAATTCTAAGATCCATTGTTCAGGGTTATGTCGTCAATGCAGCTGGTTCAAAGGTTTTCTTATTCAGACAGTCCCCAACAGTTTTAATAGAAACAAGGAAATACAACAACATAAGACTTCACCTGGGTCAACATCTTTAGAAGTAGGATACTTTTGAATACACAAACCACATGTACAGCCAACAATGGCAATACAAAGGCATGCCAGCTCATCCTAATTCTACAGCCACTCTATCAGAGAACAGTTCTCTTCCACCATGGCTGAGTGACATAACACTATGTGACAGTGTCAGTATACAAAAGAACAGCATTGCAGTATCTAACACGTGTACAACATAGATCAGGACTGCGTCAATCATTTGTTTGACCAGCATTCCAGAAGAACCTTCAATTCTTGGAGAATATATTATGCTTTCCTCCCATATAAAAACCTTGCCGTTCTCCATCACTTCCCAAGATAATAATGTTGCTAATGTCCATGTTAAATGAATTTCAACTGGAAATTTTTAGCTTGTAGGGCATAACATGACCTTGTATTTCAGTGAAAACCTCTTCATATTATGTTTTTATTAAGTAACCAGTTTTGCATCCTGTATCTGGTTGAGATATCTCAAAATTCTGTTACCTGGCTATGAGCCTCTCTCATACTTTGTCTGTGATGGTACTTTTACTTAGTTAAGTTGTTTATTTTATCTGGCGATTTTTTTTTTCCTTCCTAAAGTTTTTAAATATTAATATTTATTGTGGCACTAAGTATAGCCACTGACATGTGATACTTATTTCCAGTTAAGCCAAGATATTTTTGTAACCACCATGGTAAACTTTGAATGATGAAATGCTATTTTGTTCATTCTGCTTTCATTTCTTTTGGTGTGTAATGAATTGAAATAATATCACACATGATTTAGAAGTGAAACCACAATGTACCTCCCTCTCCAACTCACCTTTCCAAACAGCTCTCCTACTTTTTAATAACAAAAAACAGATTTTTATACTCGTATCATTAAATTCCCACAACTACCATTAAAAGCAGTCGGTATTTGAAGTTAGACCTAAAATCTCTTAAGTGTCTGCTGGCTAGTACTCTTCTACAGTTCTGTGTAGAACCACAGTTACTGTTATTGTTCAGATTAAACACCTGAAGCCATGAAGCATCAATACATCATGTCGTTAAATTGCATGTATTCCATGGTCAGTATGCTTGCCTTTAATAATTTAAATGCAGCAACTTTAATAATTTAATCTACATTCACCACTAAAACTGTTGTTATGTGTGTATCCTTTAAAACACATATGGGCACCTTGGGCCTGCAGCCAATACAGACAATACATTTAATATACTGTCAAGTGTAAATTCTACTATGAAAGCTAATTTTATAATTTTGTAGAAGTATAAGTGTTTGGTTAAATAAATAATATAATAATATTAATTCATATATATGCCTAAAATGAAATAAAATTAAGTTAGCTATTTAGGCAAAATTGACTCCATTCTACTTGTCCCAATTTTAACATGTATAAGTCTTTATTTCCATTAAACAGCTGACACGTTTTCTACTTTTCTCCTGACAACTCATTCAGTTGGGGCAGAAAAATCTTACTTTGTTCATATTTTTGCCTTTTTTTTTTTTTTAACCTAAAATTTTTGCGGAACACAAAAGTCTTTGCTATGAACTATTTTTGAGTAACTAACTAGCATTACAGGGATGTATTTCACTTTCGCGGATGGTAATTTGTGACATTTCATGTTTTCTTGCAAACTTGAACTAATCGGCAACTCGGTTAATTAGCTACATATTTAGACTGGCAACTGCAGTCCTGTTGACTCCTGCAGTCATAATATTTTCGTTTGTGGTACATAGTTCTTACTGTGTTTGTGCATTTACTTCAAAAGTTTGATCATTGATTTTTGATGAACCCTTACAATGTTTTTGTCAAACAAAAGAAAGCTATCCTATGAGACTATTTCAAAAATAGTGGACAATGATTATTTTTTTATTGAATCAAAAAACAAACCAGTGTGCTTAATCTGTTCTGAAACTGTTTCTGTCTTCAAGGAATACAATATTAAGCATATTAAGCACTATTACAATACAAAACACAGTGAATATCATAAACTTAAAGGAGAAATTAGAAAGATGAAACTAGAAAAATTGATGAAACAGACTAAGAGCCTGACTACATTGTTTTTGAAAAAGCAGCAATTTTCTGACGTTTTGCTTGCAAGTTATATTGTATCAGAGAAAATTGCCAAGCACTCAAAAAGTTACTCTGATGGTGAATTTGTCAAGGAATGCTTAACCTCTGTTGTTAATATTTTGTATCCAGAGAAGAATGAAGAGTTTGATACCATTAGCTTGTCCTGAAGAACGGTTACAAAACACATTGAGGAAATTTCTGCAGATATAGAGAAAAGCTTAGCAATGCTGGCTTCTAAAAAAAGAACTTGAGAAAGAATACGGAATATTGGTCTATTAGTGTGAAGTTCGTTGATTAAGCAAAGGAAAAATGCTTCAGCACTTTTATAGTCTTGGCGAAGTCTATCTTTATGGCAATAAAAAGAAAATCTGTTCCAGAACTAAAAAATATTGAATGGACGTGTGATCTTGCATTTCTTGTTGATATCACATCTCATTTAAATGAGCTAAATCAGAAAATACAAGTACAAAATCAGTTAGTTCATGAACTTTATGTTCATATAAAAGCTGTTCAAACCAAACTTCAGCTTTGGGAAGGACAACTTAGAGATGATGACACTTTCCAATTTAGCCAATCACGATAATTCTGAGTTATTTTATATGCTGAAGAGTTAGTAGCCATTAACATAGATTATGAAATTCACCAAGTCTAAAACAAGATCAAGGTTGACAAATACTCATTTAGAAAGCAACCTAAGGGTAGCAACAACTTCTGTTCCTGCTAATCTTGAAAATTTGGTAAAAGATTCTCAAGTGCAAGTATCTCACTAACTGTAAGTAAATTGGCCATATTTTTTTTCTAATAAACTTTGTTTCTATTATTATACTATTATCATAATTGGAATTTGATGAATAGCGATTAGATATATGAATATATTATTGCTTAGACTATATAATTTCTTAATATTTCTTAATTCATAATAATAAAATCAAATAATAAAATCAAATTAATAATAAAATCAAAACTATTTTTATGATTTATTTATAATAAAATAGTTTTGATTTTATTATTTTATGTTACAAGTTACGACTATTAGGTAAATTTGCCATTCTTTTAGTAGTGTGGCCCGAATCAGGATGGGCTTAGTCTTGTGTGGCCCACTGAACAAAAAAGGTTGCCCATGCTTGCTTTAAAACATTAGATATTTCTTATAACATCCCTTAAAAAAAGTACTAGTGGAAAGTTAATTACAAATTAATTCAATATGTTAACACATTTCAAGTTAATCTGTAATCAGCTTGCTGCTAGCACTTTTCAAACTTTAGACCCTTGTTGTCTTAAAGTTCACAGTCAGGTTTATCATCAGATCTTTTATCTTTCTCCATCTGAAAGCAGTTCTCAAAATTTATGCAACTGTGTGTATTTGATAGCATAGAATAGGTGTGGCCAACGAGTCAATTGCGGCTTTAATTTTGGTCAGTCACGATGAATTTTAAATATACAGTCGTCCGTCGATTTGCTCGGTCAGGTTTACTATCAAAATTTTATATTATGCAGAGGATTTCTCTACCTGCGTGTTATTTATTTATTTTTTTAATGAAGCTTCAAAAATAAGAATGAAGAGCAGATTTTGAAAATTTATTTATTTTATTTATTTATTTTTTTTTTTTTTTGCATGATTGAATATTTCATTGAAGGAGAAACACATTTCATCATAATAACATAAAATACCACAAAATTCCAGCTGTTGGTATTATTGCAAATGAAATAAGATTGAGTTTACTACCCGTTTATAATTATATTGCACTAACAAAAAAGTGCAAATTGTTTTATGGTCATGACCTCCAGAAATAGCTTTAGAGAAATATCACAAAGGCATTGAAAACTGATTCTTATAACAACTTAACCAAACAGAGCAATGAATGGTGGTGTGCTTGTCCGGTTATTTTGGAAACAACTTCCTCATTCAGGAATCCTCTTCATCAATTATCCTACGTTAGCTGTTCATACAGAATATTTTTTAGGTTAGTGTAACTTGGTGTTTTAATCGGTAAGCATTATTTTTGCTGATTTAATAACTGGACAGTACTTGTGTCAATTTAATATTTTTTGATTTAAAATGAATACTACAAAAAAAGAGTAAAACATATCATTTTCATCAAGAGTAGGAACTAGAATACGTTTTTTTTTTTTTTGTTTTTTGTAATGGTGAAAGCAAAAACGTTGCTGTTTGATTTGCAATGCTTCCGTGGCTATACCCAAAAAAAGGAAATTTAGAAAGGCACTTCAACGCACTCCATGGTAAATACCAATCAGATTTTCTGCCGAACCTTAGAAAAAATAAATTAGAACTTAAATCTAGATTATTCGCGCAACGAAATTTCTTCATGACACCTAATTTACAATATAAAGCAGTAACTGTAGCATCATTTAAAGTGAGTCATCTTCTTGCAAAAAAATGCAAATCATTTTCTGATGGTCAATTCATCAAAGATGCATTTTTAGAAATAACAGATTCTCTGTTTGAAAATTTTAAGAACCAAAATGAAATTAAAAGTGCCCTTCAAGATTTGCAATTATCTCGAAATACTGTGATGCAACGCGTCGAAAAAATGAGTAAAAATGTGAGCGAACAATTGCGTGCTGATATTGCTAATTGTGTGTCCTTTTCTTTACAACTGGATGAATTTACAGACGTCAGTGATACAGCTCAATTGCTCTTTTTTGTTGGTATGTTTTTCGATGATTCTGCCACTAGAGAAGAACTGCTGGATATGGTTTTGTTAAAAGAAAGAACCAGAGGTCTTGATATCTTTAACTCGTTCAAACATTTTATCAAAAAAATTAAATTACCACTATTTAAGCTCATATCAGTAACAACAGATGGAGCTAAAGCAGTGACGGGGCATCTTAACGGATTCATCGCATTGTGCCAAAAGGATGATGAATTCCCAGATTTTTTGAGTTACCACTGTATCATCCACCAACAAGTGTTAGCCAGCAAAAGATTAAATACTAAAAGTGTTATGGACATAGCTTTTGAAATCGTGAATTCCATCAGAGGACAATCTCTTCAGAGGAGACTTTTCAAAATGCAACTCAATGAAAAAGAACCAGATCTGATATTACACAAAGATGTGAGGTGGCTGAGTCAGAGTAAGTTTCTACAGAGATTTCGAAATTTTCTGAATGAAATTAAAAAATTTGTTGATCAAAGGGGAGATGATTATCAGCAGCTACAAGATACAGAGTAGTTGTGTGATCTGGCTTTTTTGGAAGATTTTACCAGTAAATTAAGTGATCTAAATTTGGAATTACAAGTAAAAAATAATGTGGGCGACATGATTAGTAGTATTTCTGCATATAAATATCAATTTTTGGCAATGGCTAAGGATCTCAAATAAAAAAAATTCGATCATTTGCAAAAATATCCTGTTTTTGAATTTAATTGTGAGAAATGTGTTTCTGAAATTGAGAATGTTGTGGGCAATTTTGAAACCAGAATCAGTGATTTTAAAACAATTGAAGACATTGTTCAATATATTTCTTATCCATTTGATATCTACTTAGATACGAAACAAATTGCAGAAAAAATCACTGCGATTTTTCACGTGGAGAAAATATTACTTGAAAATGAAATTATTTCATTGTGAAACGATATCTTCCTAAAAGTCAGATCATCAGAAGAAGACTTTTGGAAATATGTTTGCCAAGAAAAGTACCCAAATGTAAAAAAAAATGCAGTGAACTTTTAAATTCCTGTTTTGGTTCCACATAAAAGTAAAGTAAAGTGCAGCCATTATCAACCCACTGCAGGATGGAAGCCTCCTCAACAATTCATGCTGAGGGAAACGGACCATAATCTGCCACGCTGGTCCAGTGCGGGTTGGCAGATCGACCGTATTCAGCAATCAGGGGCTTGAACCCCGGTCTACTCAAAGAGCGGGTGCTACTGCACTCCCGCTCCTGACCACTCGGCTACTATGTATGAATTGGCTTTTTCGTATTTGAAACAAACAAAGACGAAGAACTGCTGTGTTCTTATGGACTTGCATACAGAAGATTCTTTACTGTTGGCCTTATCACAGTATATCCCCGATTTTGAAAGCTTGGCAGATATGAAGACACGTATGAATTTAAAATAAGAATTCTGAATTATATTGAATTTTAAAATTTATAAACAACATTTTTCAATGTGTTGATTAACTTTTTTAACCTTGTGCAGTGAAATTTTTGAGAGGGTAGATCGCGGCACATTTTGAAGGAAAAAAGTAGATTGCATCACATTAAGTTGGCCACCCCTGGCATAGAAGATATTGATGCATAATTTTAAATTGCCAGAAGTTGTAAGTGGATTTGCTAACTAGCTTTTTCATCATATACTAGGTTATATGCGCGCGCGTGTTATTTAGCTCTAGTCATAAACTGGATACTTATTGTGCAATCCATACAAATGATACTAGAGGTAAAGTACTGTAGGTTCTAATACCTTTCATGATTTAGATCCTCGTAAAAATAAATTAAAAATACACTGGCAATTAACCAACTTGAACTAAAGCTTGCAGATAAAGTACTATCATCCAACTAGAATTGATTTCTGTTAATTAGTTAAGCAAGAGATTAGTGGAGAAAGTTGAAGATTGTATCAGAGTAAACTACTTTTTTATATATACAGCACAGTGCAGTTAATGCATTGGAAAAAAACTATTGCACTAACTGAATTAGCACTAAACAGGGATTAGTTTCAATGGGGAAAATAATGATACGTGGGTATCAAAGGATTTTTTTATAGTAGAAATAATTATGCACGATTAGTTAGAAAAATAATAAATACAAATAGTGATGAGGTAGACTAAGAACAAAATTAAATGATAGACTTTTTATTTTGAAAAAGGAAAACAATTACTTTTTTTTTTTTTTGGAAAAATGAAAGCTAGAAAATTTTACTGATTAAAGAAAAATCTGTCTAATCTAAGTTGCACCATTTTGTTTTTCTTCTTTTCTTTGTGGAGTTCTCTGTAACATTGAATGGCATTAATGCTACACTCTACGTCTGGGTCCTGATTCATAATTAAGTCTGAAGCAGTTTCCTCTGCCCTAAAAATTTAAGTTCTTGTAAGGGAAATTCTTTTTCTTGCACTTTATTAGCTCCTTCATTGCACTCTGGACTTTCTTCTGCTTTCTTATATGCCCTTTGTTGGTCTAAGTTAAGGAGAGTATCATTATCGAGAGCTTGAGAAAATGTGCAATGCACTCTCGAGCATTAGCCATTTCCAAAGATTTGAATCCAAGATTGTGTCTAATTTTTACGGTGTCTTCGGAAACATCCTGATCTAGAATAAGCAAGTGGTGCAAATTTGTGTAGATCATTCTAGAAAATTTTAGAAAAATGTCGGTCTTATATGACCACATTAGCAATCGCAGTCACAGATTATAAACCGCACTATGTGAAGTATTGCTGTACTCATCTTTAAGCGAGATGCAGAACCACAATGCAGTATACGTAATTTTGTTTGGAGTGGTAACTTATAAAATTTTGCTGAGGCAGGGATGATTTTTACACTACTATCTTTTTTCTTTTAATTTGTTGTAATTAACTGACCCCCAACTGAGCAGAAATCACCTTAACATTGTGAATGAAATATAACACTTAATTTTAAATATCAGTAATTGTATGTTTTTTTTTTTTTCTCTTTAAATAAGGGAGAAAATCCAATCTACAAGCAAGCAACTTCTACATTTAAAAATCCAATGTATGGAGGAAAGTAAGACTTTATATTGCTTTTGTGACCTGGTGATGACTTTCTGAATTGTAAATCATATGGATACCATAGACTTTAGATGTGCAAAATGGATCTGATCTCTTAAATGCCTTAACTCTTCCTAAATCCTGTGAGTTTTATTTAGCTTCCACAACTTCTTCTCAAGCTGCCAAATGTGAAAATCAAACTATATACGAGAAAAACAGTGATAGGCTTTTATTATGATTTGTTATCGTGGTGTGAAGTTTCTGTTCCTGAGCATAAAGCAGATCTGTAACTTGGAGACGGGGAAATGTACTGTCTATAAATTTTGCTACAATGTTTTTAGATATTTTAAGTGGAGCTTGTCAAAGTGCCTAGTTAGGTAGCTCAGAGTCCATCCAAATATCTTTATTAATGGTATAGTCATATTCTATTTTATGACAGGATCTAGAAATTTGCTACAGAAATAAGAAAGACATTTTGACTGGGATTTTATCCTGTATTTTAAATATTTTTATGCAACTGCTTTAGCTGGGAATATTGTAAATTATACTCTCTAGAGTTTAATGAAATACTGTTTTAAAAATAATAAATAAAATTGATGGAAATGTTACTTTTTTTATACAGTAAGTTATTGTTCTGTGTATTTTGTAAAAGAAAAAATGAAATATGGATATCATTACCATGACTAACTGCCAGACTTAATTTTTGCTTTGAACTGTTCTGTGGACTGTTACTGTGAATATTGTGATATGTTTGTTTATGATAGATTACTACTTAATGTTTTTATTTTATTATTTTTTTTATTTCTATTTTTTTTTAGTTCTGTGATTAAAACTATTTGTAATTATTAACTGTATATTAACTAGAAATTTATCCGTAAGTGAATATTGCATCCAACAATAAATTAAGTTGGTTGTCAAAATAAAATTACTTATGTGACAAAAAAATTGACATTTTTCTTACCAGTTACATAGTGAAATGTTTTTGTTGTTGCTCAGGGAATGTTTTTGTAGATAAATTTCCCTGGTAGGCCAAAATATTCTGTATGAAGCGAAATATCTGTTACTTTGGTATTGATGTTGACTAACTTGGAATACTTCCGGGGGAAAAAAAAAAAACTTAAATTATTACTGGTGGATGTTTATGCTTACTTTTTTTGTTGTAATATTGACACGTTTGACAATAGTATATTATATAGTATTCAAGCAATATTTTGTTATCCAGTTGCTTTCTTTCCTGCCCACTGCTGGATAAATTGCAGCATTATTTTATATTGTGGTTGTGCAGTTAAATGTAGTTAAAAGGTGTGCATTTTATAAATGCATTTCATTTTAAAATACTCACAGAAACGTGAATTTCAAATATGATAAAAACAATTTCCAATATTCACTGTTTCAAAGTATATGCTCTTGTTGAAATATTAAACTACATGTGTATAGTGCCAAAAGCGTAGGGTTTCTCTGTGCTGGGTAGCATGCATTGAGAAGTAAAATTGTTTGGCCTTGGATACAGAGGCCTAACTGTAGCCAGAAGCATTTTGGGGGTTTTCCCTACTCCCTTTAATTTGACCTGTTGAGTGATTTTTCGGCTTCACATGTATATAAAATAACTGCCTGAATATTCAAATAGAAAAGTATCATGAATAATTAATCGGAGTTATGCAGCCAACATTAATGTTGCAAATTATACAAACTGGTTGAAAAGAATTTCTAGTTTGCTTAGCAGTAACATTTAGACCATAAATGGCAACTATAAGTTAGAAACATTGAATCGCATAAACAAGCTTTAGGTGTATTCGAATTTTTTAAATTTAATTTATTTTCTGTGATTTAATAGAGGTGAAAAATAAATAATTAACTTGCCAGTTAATTACTAATTAACTAATGAAAGTGTTTTCTAATTGTTTTCCCTTCACTGCATATACCTCAACATAATATTAACCCAACTTTTTTGTAATTTATTTATTTCCTTCTGTTTTAATAAAAATCAAAATGCAACATATACCTTAGATAGTATATGCTGTCAACACTTTTGTGATGTATTTTACTTATTTCTCCCTGGATCTTAATAACAAAATGAGACCTCCAATATTCACTGCATGAACTATAATGTATTTTACATTCTGCTATGACTAATATAATTAGCAAATAGTAATAATTTCCAATTATGAATTAAGGTGAAAACAAAGAAACAAGTTCCTCAAAAAAAAACTTGTGCAAACTGAGACATTCCATTTTTGCTCATCTGCCATATTAACTATTCATTCCTCCAATCAGTTTACATCAACAAACATAATATCCAATGCTTCAATTATATATATATATACATATATATATTATATAAAAGAAATAATCGCTAGTTGTCCAACCTTAATGAAATTTGGGATGGCATAACAGCTCTTTCTAAAAGAGCTAAATATAAAATTTTACAAATATCTGTCCATTGGAAGTCATATTACAGACAGTTTGTTTATTTATTTATATTGTATAAGCTTGCTTCCTTGCATAATTTTGCCACAAATAATATTCATTAAAAACAATATTTTAAATTTACAATTTACTTCCTTGTCACTGAATTGGCTTGCTAATCAGTTTTCATTTAATAGCTTAGTGTTGTTAAATAGTAACTTATAATGTAACTCTGTTTAAACAACTTTATATATAAGATGGCATTTTTGATGGCAGTGCAGTATTCTATTATTTTTTAAAAGAATTATTAGATGGTTTCCTTTAATATTTGAAGTTGTATGTAAAATATTTCATATTCAATGTATTTAAATAAACAATGGTAATATAAGATAATGCTGTAACTTATTTGGACAGTTGTTTTTCTAGCAAAAAGGCCTTGAGTATCAGGTAGTAACATATAAAAATTCTTGGACGACCAACTAAATTACAGATAAATAAAGAAAAAGCTTTTTAGATTATATTCAGTCACGTATTAAATGTTCACATCACATTGTATGCCATACCACTTTTCAAAGTTGATAAAGGAGCAAGCTGCTTTGAAAACTACTTAGCTGTTTTTTACCTATCAGTGTTTCATTGCTTTTAATGCTATTGTTTTTCAGTTTTTATCTGTTTTTATTCTATTATATTTATTTGAATATTTTATTTTTAATTTTCTGTATTATAATTTTATTTGTTTATTTATTTGTTTTATATATCTGCCGTTTTAATTGGTCATCTCAAGAATATTTTTTTTATATATAAATTGATTTCCTGATTCTCTGCCAATAGCTGTAATTTCTAACAGAAAATAAAACAGAAGTGGGCCAGGTAATACTGATATAATACTTGAATATAGTGTTTTTAAGGTTGCTTTCAGTAATCTAAAATAATTTTATGAAATATTTTTTAAATTACTGAAAGAATCTTTTTAAAGATATAAATGTGATTGGTTTTCATAAACTTATTTTTAACAATAAAGGAGTTTTCATGAATTATCCACATTTACTGATAGTAATTTGGTAAATTATACATTTAGCTTTTATATAACAAGTGTTTTACAATTTTCATTTATATTTCAATAAATAAATCAGTGAAGAAAACTATTCATAATTCTAATCAAATTTGTTCAAAATTTACATATTCAGGCCTCTGGTATCTAAGTGTCAGATTATTTTAGTTTTTTGATATCCTGTGTAATATACCATCATCCATGTTTTCTAGATGTCAATTTGTGTACATCAGTTTGTATGTAAAATTCATTAAATAAAATTTTGTTAACTTAATTCTTTCAATAGGAAATATTCTGTTTCTTGGATTATTTTTTTTGAAGTCAAGGTGAAAATAAATTAAAAGAATTTTTTTTTATTAGGAAAAATTAACCTTTCTGATACTTGATTCTCAGTCTTCCATGGTTTGTGGGGGGGGGGGTATTTTCCAGAAGTAATTAAAACCAAATTTTACAACTACTTAAACTCCCTTTTGTGTATTTGTCCAAATAGTAAATCTATTGGACAATCCATAATTAAATTAAAATTTCAGATATCCTTCAATTTTTTTTATATCCAGGGGGTTTACAGGTCATTATGATAGCACAAATCAACCCTCCCAGACTCTCCTGGTTGCTCTGTCCTGCTATAGAGTGAAAGAGTTCCAGTCTGTAAATTATACAATCTAGTCAACTTAGTCCCATATTTGCACTCCATCCTCATTCATTCAGAAGCCATAGAGCTGACTGCTTACTAACAGTTACACCATGCAAAGGTGAGGATTGCACACTGAATCTGGACCACCTGGTTTCCTGTAAGCCTTTTGGAGATGTGGGGATAGCCTCAAACCATTCATTTATATTAAAGTACTGTAAAATATAATATCAAACACTAAATTTTTAAATTAGGATTAATTCATTATAAGAAAAAATTTTCCAATAAAAAGAAGGTATCACCTCTAAGCTGTTACAGGTAGTTCCCGACTTTACGAGTTAATTCGTTCCTAGCGCACGCTCTTAAAGTGGGAATTTATATCCCATAGACTATGTTAAAAATAGGGGTTATGTTCTCAACAATGAAATTAGTTAGCTAATTAGTTTGTTTAAACAATGATTGATTAATCCAAAGAAATTAAAATGTAGCCTGTAAAATCAAGCAACTTATAATAATAAAGAAATTATTTATGACTTACAAATTTTGAAGAATGTTTATTCTTCATCATCATCATCATCATCAACTAAATGCACACTCGTTGATCACTCATTATTGGCTCGGCACTCGGTTTGTTGTACAAGGAGTCATCTTATTCAGAAATGCTTCAAGAGGCGTTTGTTTTCAAGATAATCTTCTCTTTTCTTTATAAATTTCAATAGCATGCATAAACATTTTTTAATGGAACGCACAAATTGCAACTAACACGTTGTGCAGAGAGTAACAAGTTTACAAAGCTTTAAAAAAAAAAAAAAAAAAGGGAATGAAGAGAAGATTCTGAAAATTTATTTGTTTTTTATACGATTGAAGATTTCAGTAAAGGGGAAACACATTTCACCATAATAACGTAAAAAACCACACAATTCCGGCTATCGGTATTTTTGCAAATGCAATAACATGGAGTTTACTACCCGTTTATAATTGCTTGCAGTAACAGAAAAGCCAAATAAACTGGAAAGTGCAAATTGTTTTATGGTCGTGACCTCCAGAAATGTGCTTTAGATAAATGTCACAAAGCCGTTCAAATTTGGTTCTTATAACAGAACATATGGTAACGATGAAAGTAGTGCATTTTAATGATTTGAATTGGTAACTAATACAATTTGCACTATAAAAACGACCTTTTAGAGAGTTGTATGGAGAAAATTTCAACTTCTGAGGTCGTGGAACAAATTACTAAAAAACAATGTTATTGGGTTCATGATACGTAGGTGTCTCTGGAACGGATTAATATCGTAAAGTGGGGTAAACTGTATTGTATAGCTGTGCGCGTGGTTTTAAATGTGGTATTTATGATTATTTAACATTCATTTTTTGCAATTTAATGTTCATATTTTCTATTTTGTTGATACTTGATACTTTGGGAAAAAAAAACTCATAAAGCAGGAACTGCCTGTATTTTCATATCCCTTCAAGCTTGTTATATTGGTTGTTAGTTTGTTGACACCACTTTTCATCATTGCATTAGTACCTGTAGGCAGATTAAATTTCACTGTAGTACCAGTTGTCCTAATAAAGGTTTTTTTTTTTTTTTTGTTGCTTTTATAATGTAATTATTATAAGCATTTATGAAATTAAACATTGTCAGAGTAGTCAAAGTTTAAACTAAGTTTGATTCTATTTGTGATACTAAATATAAGTATTTATATTTTTATCATTCTTAATGGGAAGCATATGTTAAGGATGTTATATGATTTGGTTATGTGTAATGAAACCCATACATAATCACCAATTTTAATCTCTCTCTCACACACGCACACATGCACCGTATGCAAATAATTTAGCGCTTACAACGGTATGTCATTCAATTTTTAGTATCCTACCAGATACTAAAACCTTGGACAAACAAGGAATGTCACCATTGATTCAAGCATTACAAACATAAATAGCGGTTTATTTTAGTGCAATTCAAGAAGGTGCCCTGCCTTCTTGAATTGCACTAAAGGGCTATATAAAACTTCTGTTTTTTGCTCCAATGTAGAATATAGAGATTGTGGAAACAAGAATTTTATAAAACTTAACAATGATTCTATTTAGTTCTCTAGAAAGTGTTTCCAAGAGTGCAGTACTTGTACCACTGGTAGTACAGAAAAGGATTTCAAGAAGTACAAGCAAAATGAAAATTGTTCCTGAGTCCTTTCTGTTGTCAAATGAACTCTGATAAAAATAAAATTAAATTTATTTCTTTTAATTTTGACTTTGTCATGTAATGGGAGTTGGTGTTTTTATTATTGCCTGTCTTGCTAACTAGTGGAAGAGTAGTTTGTAATGATGGTCTTAATGCAGTTCAAGTTGTCTGCCTGCATTTTAATTGGCCATTATCTGTACCAGTGATAAGACTAGATATAACTGGAGAAGCTAGTTTCAACATTATTGATGACTTTATCAGAACTTGGATTATAGTCTGTTTAGGTATAAGCACAGACAGGGCCACTGGCATCACAAAGAAAAGTGCATATTTAAGCCATTGTATCACAAGCTAATTGACTTGTCATTGCATACAAAGGGAAGCACTCTTTGCCCAGGGCATATAGCTGCAGAGCAAAAGCAATAATTGATGAAGCCTGTTAAAATTTTTGGTTTTTTGTAAAATTGCAGCCACTGAATGCCTCTTTTTGCTCAGCTTTGTGAAAATACAGGCAGAAATTACACAACACTCCTATTTTACAATGAAATATGCTGGCTTTCACGAAGAAGTTCTAACTTGACTATTTGAACTGCAAGAAGAACTTAAATTTTATGAATGAAACCTCCAATATACAAGACCACTGCTTTATATATTTATAATCAAGCATAACTGAAAATAACTATAATTAGCTACATTAGAGCAATATCTTAGTTCATTTTGGATGGTCTTAATTTATCCTTACAAAGCAAGGTTGATATCCTTGTATGCCTTGATGTTAATGTTTTACAGATTATAAAGGAGCAATTGATTAACAGCTTGTAGAGAAGTTTCTTGAGTACTTTCCTGAACTTGAATCTCATTGGATAAAAAAATCCTTTTCTCATCTATATCTATCCAAGTAATCAGCTGCAGAAAAAGAACAGCGCTTGGATCTCATGAGAACAGCATTTCCAAACCAAAATGTCAGTAAAAGATACTGACCTTTTGATTGAGCATTCATTCTGAATACTACATGCCCTATCAAACAATGCAGTTAAATCTCTTCCTGTTCACCACTTCATATATATGAGTTGGGACTCTTGCTGGCTTGCATTAGAAGAAAAAGGAGTTGCCTTAAGTGCCCCAACATCAAGCCAGCTATCCCCGAACTATTAACAAATAACAAGCACTCTCCTTACATCAAAGAATTTGTTTATTTCCAGGTACATGCACTGAGTGGCCACCACAGTTCCCTCTAAGCTGCGTGCGTGCACGCCTCACACTAATTTCTATAAAGTTGCACAGGTGCTTTTACTTCCTGCATACACAGCCAACATACTAGATGGCAACAGGAGTATTGGTGGAAGAATGGCTATAGGAAGGGGGGGGGATAGCTCATGCCATAAGATTCGCTATTGTATGACATGTTCTCACATCTTTTATTTACAAATACATAGCGAAAAGTTGTGTTGATTTTTATTTATATGAAAAAATTATTACATTACGAATATATAAAGGACTGTAGCAGTTGTAGTTTATATTGTGTTTTTAAGGTGAGTTTATTGTTATAGAAATAATAAATACCATATAATAGGGAAAGTCAGCATTTTTACATTCCAGCCACTCAACCACATATTGTGTATGTGTGGGGGTAGAGTGTATAATGAATGTATTGTGATCATGAGAATTTTCAAAGTTCAGTTTTTTACGTATTAATTGTTACTAATTAATACATTTTTTTTACTCATTTGAATTTGTTGAATGTATAAATTCTGTTCTCATAAAAAATATCCTGAACAAAATAAGAGAATCTACTTTCCACACGTTAATTGTAGACGAAATTAGTGATATTTCAGTACAAAAAGTATTAATTTTGTATTTTAAATTTCGAGTGAAAAATGAAACGTATTACAAAACAGTATTTGGAGGTATTTTGAAGTTTATAAACTATGAAAGTATGTCCATTTTAGAAAAAATAAATTTTTTTTCCAACGAATATAATCTTGATATTCAAAAGATGGTAATGTTCACATCAGATGGAGCAAGTGTTATGTTTGAAAGGAAAAAATGGAGTAGCAGCAATTCTCAAAAAGGAAATATTACATCTATCTGAACAACATTGTGTTGCACACTGAAAAGATTTAGGATTGGATGTCGTATGGAAAAATGTATCTATTATGCAAGATTACTTAGACGTAAGATTACTTGCTTACAAGATTACTTAAAGATGCATTGCAGGATCAGCTAGACAAGACTGCAGCAATAATTCAGACACAGCATGGGTTTGTTAAGGGAAAGTCTTGTCTGACAAATTTGATAGGATATTATGATGTGGTTACAAAGGAACTGGATGCAAAAAATAATTTTGATATCATATATTTGGATTTCAGGAAAGCTTTTGACACTGTTGCGCATGGAAGACTATTGTACAAATTGGAGCAGAATGGTATTAAGGGTAAGTTGCTACAATGGATGAAAGGATGGTTAAGTGGGAGAAGACAGAGGGTGGTAATCAATGGGTGCTGCTCTTCTTGGACTAATGTTATTAGTGGAGTCCCATAGGGTTCGGTGTTAGGTCCACTGTTGTTTTGTATATTTATCAATGATATTGATCAAGGTATATCAGGCTTAATGTCGAAGTTTGCAGATGATACAAAGGTTGGCAGGGTTGTTAATGACAGTAATGGCAGTGTGCTACTGCAACAGGATCTAGATAATTTGGGCAGATGGGCTAAGAAGTGGCAACTGAAGTTTAACCTTGACAAATGCAAAGTACTGCATATAGGTAGAAGTAACCCCAGAGAAACTACCAACTGTGTGGTACTATACTTAAGGTGGTAGAAAATGAAAAAGACCTGGGAGTAATTGTGCAGTCAGATATGAAGTTCTCTGAGCAATGTAGACAGGCTGCCAGGGCAGGTCATGGGGTTTTGTCAATGATATATAGGAATTTTGCTAGCAGGGAAAAGGAGGTGATTATCCCTCTGTATAAGGCAATGGTCAGGCCACGCCTTGAGTACTGCGTACAGGTCTGGAGGCCTCATTTTAGGAAGGATGTAGATTTACTTGAGCGTGTACAGAGAAGGGCAACAAGATTGGTGAGGGGAATGAAGGGATCCTCTTACCAAGAGAGGCTTAAGTTCTGCAAATTGCAGTGGCTGGAGACTAGGCACCTGCACGGTGATCTGATTGAGGTATATAAGGCCTTGAATGGGTTGAGCGCGCTGAATTCTGATGGGATCCTTCCACTTGTTCAGATTATGAACCTAAGGGGGCATAAATTCAAATTAAGAAAAGACAGATGTAGAATAGATGTGCAGAAATTTGCCTTTAGTCAGCGGGTGGTTAATTGCTGGAACAAACTTCCATCTGTCGTTGTGGAAGTTGATAGGTTGAATAAATTTAAGGAGGAACTGGACAGGCATTTGGAGGGAATGGTGTGATTTTTTTTTTTTTTTTTTGGCTGATGCTGCATAAGCTCATACATTTGCTTTCTTGCATCACATGCCACTACTACTACTACTACTTAGATTACTTAGACGTTACTTAGAACTGTTGTATACACAATGTTTAGCAGGTCTAGCATAAAAAAAGGAAAATTAGAACTAGGCCAGGGTACAGAACACTATGTTGTATCTTTTAGACCATTAAATGAATTCAGATGGTTATCCAGACATTTTGCAGTTGATGCTTTAGTAAAAAATTTTGAAATATTAATCGAATATTGCAATGAGCAGGTTAACGAATGTAATGATCCTATTAGTAAATACTGTTTACAAATTTTGACAAATTCACAATATCATGTGGCATTAATTATGCTCAATGATGTATTAGGAGAGCTTGCATCGCTTTGCAAATATTTACAAAAAAGTTGTTTAAACATTATTGATGCATGTCAATATGTTAAAGCTAAAATAAACAAATTAAGAAGCCAATATCTTGGAAAAAATATTTTCTGGTGTGAAAATGTGAAAGAAGTATCTCCCCGACTTACGGAAGAGTTGCGTTCTGCGGAACGCTATATAAGTTGGGGAAATTCCCCCATGCTTGTGCAGCACTTGCAACTGTTCTTGCTGAATTGATTGAGTTAAAAAATAAATGTTTAATGAACATGTAAATAGAAGTATTTATTCAATTTTTTATCTCATGCGCAGGAAAAATTACAAAAGGGTGCAATTTCAAAATTCTAAAATTACAAAAAAGAGGAGACAGGCATAACGTCAGTAAGTTTTACCTCTTGAACATCGGTGCCAGAATCGACGTCTTCAGCTGATAAGTAAGCCACTGCAGAAGTTGAAGGCTGTGGAGATTTAGAAGGGGTCGGCCGCTCAACCTTACAAAAGAACATATTAATGGAAGACTGGACAAATTCAAATTATTATATTAGGGCCACCCATTATTTCTAATATATACCCATATGTGTATTTTGTCTGTAAATTGTGTGTTCTCTGGTCGATTTGCCTGTTTGGTGGATGAAAAAACCCCAGTTTCTGAGGAAAAACCTTGCTATCTATGCCTGAGACTGACTAACTCAGCCACGGAGTGAAAAGTCCATTAAAGTTCCTTGCATCATTGACAGGATTCGAACCCGGGCCTTTCCACGCGGTGTGGGGAGGATGGTGATGATACCACTGTGCTACCCATGCAGACAGATGACTAGACAGTGGCTTTTTTCTTTTCATTGTAGATTTCTTTGTAGCAAGCAAGCATATCATTCACCTCTCTTTTAACTTTTAAGAATCATTCGCTGTCAGGATCCATCTTCTCAAACCTTGCCGATGCAATTTCATGAAATGCCATTGCCATCTCTCTGGCAATGAAGCATCTCGGCTGCTCATTTGGTTCATATTGAGCTTCGTCAGCATTTTCTTTTTTCACTATTGCTGCCTGCAAGTCAATATGTGATTCGTTAGATAATTCCTTCTCTTCTTCCTCTATTAACTCCTCCACATATTTGGCATCAACCTCCAACTGAAGTAGCTCTGCAACCTTTACAATCTTATTTGTAACCTCTTCATATGATTTGTCTTTTTCAAATTCTTCGTAGCCTTTTACGTGCTGTGGGCGTATTTTCTTCCATATGCCATTTAAACAACTTTTAGTAATTTCCTCCCAGACCTTATTAATGTTTAAGATGGCATGGTAAATATTGTAAGATTTCCAAGTCTCTCAACAAAAAATTTTTCTCATCGTCTACTGTAGACAATGCCTGAGCAAATTTTGTGCGTAAATAGTATGCATTTATATTTTAAATAACCCTGATCCACAGGTTTCGATGAGCTAAGTTGTGTTTGGTGGTAGAAATATGACTCTTACATTCGAATTTAAATCGGTCTAGTGCGTATAATGTCTAGGAACATTATCTAATAGAAGCAAAATTGTGTGGGTGCCTCCGTAGCCAGGTGGGAAGGAGCAGCAGTGCGTAGCACACGCTTCTTGATTAGATTGGGGTTCGAGCCTGTCACCACCAAATACGGAAGATGCGGAGAGGTCAGGAAATGACCACCGCATATCCCGTAGCAATATGGCCTTAGTTGCTAATGCTCCTAAAAACCAAATAACAAACAACAAACAAGCAAAATTGTGAAAGGAACGTCATTGCCTTTACAATATTTTTCAACCTCTGGAATGAAGCAGCATTTAAACCAATCCTCAAAGAGAGATATTGTTATCCGTGCTCTCTGGTTCGGTCGGAAATGCACGGGTAGGGTGGCTTTATCGATGCCCTTAAATGCTTGAGGATTTCCAAAATGGTACACAAACAGTGGTTTTTATCTGTAATCTCCCACTGCACTAGCCTCAAGCAAGAGCATGGCCCTATCTTTGGAAGCCTTGGAAACTGGCATTGTCTTTTCCTCCTTGGCACTGTATATTTGATCCGGCATTTTTTTCCAATACAGAGCAGTCTCGTCACTGTTAAAAATTTGCTGCGTTCAATAGACGCCTTCATCAATGATTTTTCCCAACACATCACAAAATTTCTCTGCAGCTGCAGAATCGGCACTGGCAACTTCACCGCATATTTTAACATTGTGGAAACCAGTGCAATGCTTTAACCTATTAAACCACCCATTGCTTGCCACAAGCTTGGGTTGGGATTCACCGTACTTATCCTTAATATCTTTATAAATACTTGTTGCTTTTGCTTAAATGGCCATTAGACTCAGGGGCACCCACTTCTGAATCTGATTTTCCATCCACGTTATTAACAGCTGTTCCATCTTTGATATAGCATCTGAATGCTGTTTTGCGATCACTGTTGATCTTAAGTGCATTGGTCCTTTTATACGTGCACTGTCCTGTAATTAAAATAGTATTCACTGTTGAAGCAGCGAGACCCAATTCCCTTGCAATAGATGACAAACTTTGTCCTGCTTCATACTTAATCATCTTCATTTCTAAATCAATTTTTGTTTTGTTTCCTGGCACTGCCGCCACTTGCACTTTTTGTTGGTTGCTTTTCCTTCATCATTGTAATACGTAAATAGGAATGAAGAGAAATTTCTGAAAATTTGTTTTTTATATGATTGAAGATGTCAGTGAAGGGGAACACGTTTCCCCATAATAGCATAAAAACACACACGATTGCGGTTATCGGTATTATTGCAAATGCAATAAGATTGAGTTTACTACCTGTTTATAATTAGATGCACTAACAGAAAAGCCCAATAAATTGGAAAGTGCAAATTGTTTTTTGGTCATAACCTCCAGAAACTTGCTTTAGAAAAATATCACAAAGGCTTTCAAAATCGATTCTTATAACGGGAACGTATGATAGCGACGAAAGGGTAGTGCAATTTCCATTATAAATATGACCTTTTAGAGAGTAAATAGCTTAGGAATATAGTGACAATTTTCAACTTCCAAGGACTTGGAACAAATTACCAAAAAAAACACGTTATTGGGTTCACATTACGATATTTTCACGATACCTCCATTTATTCCCACGGGATACAGAATATGTTTCCACGAATTTAAGTTTGCACCGGCCAGCAAAAACTCACCTAAAGTCGAATTTCCATAAGTCAGGGAGTTCCTGTATAATCAAAAATTCAAAGTGATGTTGACACTGCAGCTATAATTTGCTTTATCAGACGTATATGTGATCACTTAGATAACGAATTTGCTGATGATGAATTAAACAATTTGAAAGTATTTGATATTAATACTATCACAAATGAAAGCAATAATTTTGATTTTGGGAAACTTAATGTGATACGCCTTGTGAAAAAATATTCACGATTTATTACAAATAACGAAAGCAATGTTATTTCTAAAATATCAGAAGAATATTCAGAATTCAAATTTATAATTGCCAAAAAAACTAAAACTGGAATATTTAAAACTTTCAGTGATACTTTAAATTTCATACTTTTTTGTAACATATCCATTCTCTATGATATTATGGGAACATTTCAAGCATCACCTGCAGACTGCGAGCGAGGATTTAGCACTATGAATTCAATTAAAACAAAAAATTGAAAGCGAATACATGATCATTTAAGTGACCTTATGAGAATCAAATTGCATTTAGCTAATGGTGCAACGATAAATGTAGATGATGTCTACAAAGTGTGGACTTCTACAAAGAACAGAAGAGAAAAATTCCAAGAAAAATAACTGTAAAGTGTAAATGTATTTTTAATATTTTTTTTATTATTATGTATGTCCCTACTTATAATTAAAACAATTTGTAAAAATATTGCACATATTTAATCTTGTCTGAAAATTTTTTACTCAGGTTTCTGCACTGTGCAGCTATACGAAAAATTAGAGGGAACATTGTTGCCCACTAAGGTATTCCTACCTTTTTTGTGAAATGGAGTGCTCCTTCAGTAACAGCATCATGTGTTAATACCATACAGTATAAAGTAAGCTGGTATGTATGTAGGACTGGTAGATAAGTGTGCAATTTAAGTGTGTGGCTGGTCAAGATAATGACTGAATATGACATGATAATTGGCACCGTAGCTTGATGACAGATGACTAAGAAAATAACGGACTGGTACCCACGAGAAGCTAGAAGAAAACCTGGAAGACAACAGAGATGGACATATGAAATTCATGAGTTTGTGAGTAGTAAATGGATGGCCATTGCCCAAAACAGAAGGAACTGGAAAGTTGTTAGAGAGGCCTTCATCCTGCAAGGATTGAAAATGGCTGATGATGAATTGGCACCAAACGTGCCAGTATGAATACTTTGAAAACAGCAGCCCTGCTGGGGTTTTCACATATGAATACGTTGCAAATGTATCATGGTTGGGCCAACAACTGAATAATATCCAGCCAATAACAGTCCTGTGATTGAAAACTGCTCATTGATGGCAGAGGCTAGCAAGATATGCAAGGTAGCTGGAAGGCTACAGTCAAACTAATCACAGCCCACTACAACAGTGGTAACCAAAGAGGTGTTTCAGAATACACAACTCATACTTATCACAGATGCAGTATTGTGGCCAATGACCAAACTGGGTTCCACTCCTGTCAGCAAAATATAAGCAGGTATGGCTGCTGTCAGCTTGGGAACACAAACATTAGAGAAATGGAAAAAAGTTTCCTGGTCTGATGAATTCCATTTCCAGCTGTTTCACACTGGTGGGGGAGGACAAGAATTCGCCAAAATTAGCATGCGTCCATGGACCCATCCTGCCAGATTCTACAATGTGGGCAAAGTGTAATAGTGCAGATAGTGTTTTCCTGGTGCACACCTTGATACCAGTGTAGCAACATTTAGATGCCACAGGTTACCCAGAAATTGTTAATAATCAGGTGTATCTCGTTATGGCTGCAGTATGTCCATCTGCAAATTGGCTCTTCCAGCAGGATAATGTAACATGTCACAAGGCCAGAATTGTACAGAATTGGTTCCAGGAACATTATAGTGAATGGTCAACTCTGGCAGCATCCACAGTTACTAGATCTTGATCTAATTGAGTACCAGTAATATGAGGTGGAATGCACTCTTTGGAGTAGATCTGCAGCCATCCAATTTACTGCAACTATGGCAAGCAGTTGAATCAACATAGACTAGCATCCCTGTGGAACACATTTGCTATTAGATAGGTGTACCTAATAAAGTGGTCAGTCAGTGTATATAAATATAATTATTATTACATTTAACTCACAAAAACTGATAGAACTTGCAACTTTACATGTTTTGGCTTACTTCACAACTTCCCCCCCCCACATTTTTGCCACACTAAAGCCTAATCATGATGACATTCAACTGCTTACAAGTTAAATTCTGATGTGATTGGGAGGAGGGGGGGGGGTGATTTCCAAAAGGGATATGGGAAATACTCTTGTAAAACATTTTGTGTTGTTAAAATCCATGTATGGCAAGATTCAGCAAGCCTGATTATGAAACCGATGTGTTTTGTTAATTGAGTTAATATTATTTTTCAAGTTTTGATTTCATATCATTATTAAATATTATGTGTTTAGATTACTCCAGGGCACCTCCGTAGCCAGGTGGGAAGGAGCAGCAGTGCATAGCACACACTTCTTGATTAGACCGGGGTTCGAGCCCGTCACCACTAAATACAGAGAATGCGGAAAGGTCAGGGAATGACCACCGCATATCCCGGAGCAATATGGCCTTAGTTGCTAAATGCTCCTAAAAACCAAAAATAACAAAAAAAAATAACAGATTACTCCAGAATACTTTACATTGTCATAATATCCTAAAATATGGATGTAATCTGGTTGGTGATCAGAAGATTTTCTCCGTATACAGATTGAAATGGCATGACATGCATTTTTATAACAAAACTTTGGAAATGAGGCAACTGAAGCACAAGAATGATGTGAACAGAGTTTACTGCTGAACTGACAAGAATTCAGTTAAGGCTTAGTTACTATTTTATATACAATATCTTTTCAGAAAGCTATTGTATATAAAAGGCTTTTCAGAAAGAGTTAGAGGAGAGTAGTGTAGGTGGGAATGTAAGAGGAGCAATAGGAAACTTTATCTACTTAGGGGTGAAGACTAAATGAAAGGTAAATGTTTTCCTCCCAATATAATTCCCCTTAACATCAATGTACCCACTGTATGTTGTTTCCAAAAAAAAAAAAAAAAAAAGCAACCCCTCTCAAAAAAGGTTTGTCTTATCTCGTTCTCAATCCACTAAGAAACAACAGCTCTGAACTCATTATTAAGGGAGGGAGTGGGGAACACATCCACAAAGTGCGTTTTTGGTGTCTTTCCACACTCCAAAGAAGCAGTTTTGATACAGCTTGTGAATTGTCATGAAGCAAGGCAAAATTTTACTTTAAAACACCAGTTAAGTACAAATTGTAAAAAAGTAGATAGTTGCATAACTGTCGTGCAATCTCATCGGTGTGACTTTCATGTCTTCTGTTACGCTTCCAAGTTAATTATTATTTTGTCCTAATAAAGTTAATTTACAGTAAGCTAATGTAACCTTACCATCAAAATAATAGTTAATTTCATTAATGTTATGTTAACTTTTTTTTATGAAAACCATAAACATGAAAGGTATTAGAATCTATAATACTGTGTGGGTTGAAGGTTGAGAAGACAGAAGATACTTGACCTCTAGGATAAGTTACCATGTGTTATTCAATGCATTAATTACTAGGAACTTGTATCAAAATTAATGTCAGGCACCTGACAGGGAGTCACATCTGCCAGATTGCTGAATGTTTATGTATCTTTGCTCACTGACATATTTTTTGCTTTAGTCATTAGAAATAATTTTCATAACTGAATACCATGTTATTGGTGTAAATAAAATGCCCATTTTTCCCCCTAAAAGATCCATTGCTATTTTCATTTGTTTATACCCATTTAAAAATAAGCTCCAAAATTTTCAGTGCATTTTTAAAGTATTAGCTGACTTTTCTTTAAAATAATATATATAATATCAATACCAATGTAAATACACGATAGTTAGTTCATAAAAATAAATTACAAAGTGTAAAGGCATTGATTTAATTGTCTTATATTGACTACCTTCACAATGAGTTACCATGTAGTGCACTACCTCTTCACAAATAATGCTTCACTAATAGAAAAGACTATCGTTACTTATTCTTAATGGGCACTGCCACCCAGACAGCACCCTTTCAAGGCTTGTTGGCCTATCGTTGGTGGGTGGGCAGGTACTCTGGTGTTGCAATCATCCCAACCCAGTTGTGAAGTTAATTCCACAATATGAGAGATGCCAACAGGTATACAGAATAATACTGTAACACTACGATTGTAGTTTATTTTTATAAGCTAACTATGGTGTATTTACACCGATATTACATAGTTATTTCATGCTCATATCTTAGGTCTTGTGCATTTACATTATTATTACAGTATTAAAATAATATCTACAAAAAAGAAATCAGATGCAGTCTCATCATACAATACCTATAGTATTATGCAACACACCTAGACAGTCAATCCAGATTTTCACAAACTCCATTTAGATAGATCTGTGGATTCCAGTTATAATACAGTATTCAACATGAAAATAAAATCTTGGTGTATCATCCAATAATTATGTTGGTAGTAAACTACCAACTCAACCATTGAATGAAGAGCCAAATAGCAAACAAACACTGACTAAAAGTATTTGGACACCGTTATAAAAGGGGCTTTTAATTCAAAATGTAATATGGGTCACTTTTACATATATGACAGTCTGAACCCTATTGGGTATACTTTCACTTTCTGGTAAGCTTTAACCAGAATTCACCTTCATTCCTCCTGCAACATGCAGAAGAAACCTGTTTTGATCAGTTAATCTCACAGGTGTTTAGTAGGGTTGAGGTCTGTTGTCTGATTCAGCCATTTCAGCTTGCTGACTTCCACAAACCAGTCCTTTATATTTTTCACTGTGTGATATGAACCATTGTGTTTGATACTGATGGTCCATTTCTGTAGTACCCTTGCAGTTTATGCTACAGTTTATTTGAACTGAAACAACCCGTACCATTAGACTAACTGCCACTGAATTTTGTGGTTGAGACAAATGCACTCCAACGGGAAACACAATCTATTCACCCAGATATCTTTGTTGGAATAAAATGTTAAATAGCAAGGTTTGTCACTCCACAGCACTTTCTGCTGTTTTAGATTCTATGGACATTGAGAACAACCACTCCAAATGTGGTTGACATATTGACAAATGGTTCACTGGCCTAATAGACTTAGTGTTGTTTTCCACACTCAACATGCATGAGGCATGTCATCTGTGGAAACTGCACTCCACAAGTTCGTGGGACAACTGTCCAGACTTTTTTTTTTTCTTTGAGGTAGTCTACAGTCTTCCATCTTTAAATAAATTCCCCTGCAGTGGAGTTTGGGAGATATACAGTTACTGTTGTTGCATAAAAAAATTACTGATGTGGCATCCAGCTACCATTCCACGTTTGAATGTTTCTAATTTCTGATAGCCAGTATATGGATGTTACATTAGAATCCATCTATATTGACTTCTATCATACTTTTGCTGTACAAACAGGCCTACCAGATTATATAGGTATGTCTGAGCTTGATATATGTATTGGAGGAGAGAAGGTCTAAATAATGATGATCAATATAAAATATTACAAAGAAAAAAACATTAGGAAAGAGTGTTTTAAGCCAGAAAATTTCATGTTTGTTTTATTTTCTTATTTTATATAGAATGTGATTTTCAAATTTGACATTCTTAATGTGAAAAAATTCACAAAAATAGATCAGTGTGTGCACTGAAGGGCACAGTTTATTAAATTGAATTATAGATTTAAAAAAACAGTAATGTTTAAATTTAGAAAATACCATATTTTATGAACCCTGTTTGTGTATCTTCCTCGGTGAATTCGGAATCGAAGGGAACTTTCACTTACATTCCAAAAAACTGAAATAACAGGAAATATACTTCTAATATTTTCAGCTGATCTTTTTTTTTTTTTTTTTTATTGCAAGTGATTTCTTAAATTTCAACAAATTGTTATTTCTTTATGAGAAAGATTCACAAACGGGAGTTAGAAAGCATGGTATTCTCAAAATTTAAATATTGTTCCTGCCTTTTTATGTATAATCCAGTTTAACAAATTACTTTTTAACCATTGCAGTGAAATGTTTCCGTTGCAAGTTACTAAAATAGTATATCGGAGACTGGATAAGTTCTATTTCAACTGTTACATAGTTGAAATGGAATTTATCGTGGTACAGTATATTCATATATAGAATGAATATAGAAATTTATACTACATGTTAGTACATTTCGGGAATGAAACCATGTACTGGGCGAATTCAAAATTGTTTATGTACAATCCAAGAATTCTGCTGATCACAATCTGTCTGTGGTTTTGAAAAATGTATAGAAAATGATGAATAAACGAGGCCACTACTATCTGATGAGGAATTGGCTCTTTTGAGTTTTTAATAAATAATGGCTGTTTTAATTCAGTTAAAAACGATATTAGTAAGTTTAGATGGACTCGTGAATAACGATGCTGTTTTTAGAGTGAGTATATGCCCAAGCCTATTTCTGTCACCTGATGGTATAGATTCCTCAAGGTTGAAAAATATTACAAAGCGTTCATTTCAAAGTATTCAGGTACATTGTCAAATATAACTAATACACTGTATATCAAAAATAACTTGTCAATTCGTTTTTCTGTTAAAAAAAGAAAAAAAGCGTGTTTATGTCGACGGTATAGATAATGAAGCATTATCTATACCATGAAGCATTATCTATACCGATATTTCAGACAGCGTCCTCTGAACAGGAGTGATGGGTATGGATACCACGGGCAGGCTAATAATGCACATTTTTTGTTAGAGCATGTGCATCTACAGAAATACAGCTATATTTCACGTTAGAGAGATATTCTTTAGTGACCAAGAACATTTACAAGCTTATATTGTAATGCGGACTTAAAAGTCAGATCAGTAGGTCAGCCTAATAAACTGAAATAACAGAAAAAAATTAAGAAATATAAAAATTGGGTATTTTCTAGCGGCACATACAGTCCCGGATACTGCATATAAAAAATTGAAAAAGTGGTGGGCCCTGATAATAATTAACTTCAGTCCTTACTTCAAAAATTCGTTTAATGTGGGCTAATATCAGAAACTGGAACTTATTGGCTATGCATTTGTAAATTATACCCCCAGGGGCTCACATCTGGTGAGTATGGGCTTGGCACACCCAGGGTCCTGAGCTGGATATCATCATTCTTCTCTTTCTTGGTGATTCCTTTCTTCTCTCTCTCTCTCTCTCAGGGTAATAGGGAAATTTTTTTTTTTTTTTTTTTTGCCTGGTGCAGCATAAGCCTCAGGCTTCTTTGCACCATATAGCTAATAATAATAATAATATTGTTCAGTTTTATCTCTTTTTTTTTTGTTTGTTTGTTTATTTATTTATTTAAAATCGAGGAGCTTGGTTTTCAAGAGTTACGTGGACAATCTCGGCAGTTTGCTACAATTCGAAAAATGCTTGGTTCACGCAGGACATTGCCACTGACTGACTTCAGCACTTTGATCACTAAAAACACTAAGAAAGTCCTGAAGCTTCCACAATGAGAATGCTCCTTGTCTTAATATAGAAGTTGTGCAATAGAGATGGGAAAATTAGATGGATTGCTTTATCTTATACTTTTCTAATCCAACCCATGGATCAAGGATTCATCATGGCCTGCAAGTATATGTACAAAAGATCATCTTTAAATGAAGTTATTGTGATGTTAGAGAAAACTGAATATCATGTCGAAGAGAAGAAAACACTGCAAAACATGAACTACAAGACTTTAATTATATAACTTATAATTAGTTATATATATTATAACTTGCATTAGTTATAATATATATAACTAATGAAACTCGTGGAAGAATCCTGTCAAACTCAGAATTCTTGTAAATGGTTCAAAATTGAGATGCATTTTGACTGAATGTTTTGAGGCTGCAGATTACAACACAATTATGTTGGAAGGAGAAAAGTGGGTAACAGTTCAGGGTTGATGGCTGTCGATTTAGGTTAACAGATTCTAGGAGATGAAATAGCATAAAATTTTACTTCTGCTGTTTTGTGGAAGAAGAGGGTGATATCAAAATGAGATCTCAGAAAAACCAAGACTTGAATCGTTCCGAGAAACTGTGATTAAATTCGCTTCTGTAACTTCGGATCATAATATACAGTTCTATTACCACTAATTCAGAATCCATAAAGAAACTAATATGCAAACAAACGTAGACACGTGGTCCATCATACACATAACATGAAGTTTGAATAAACAATTTTTATGGTATACAAGTTTCCGACCTCTGAAGTACTTTATTCGATAATTGAATGCCTCAAAATGCAACTCGATGCCTACATTGCGTGATTCTTTAAAGTTAAATGCCAGTAAATTTTCATAACATTAATTTTTCTAAAAACTCAAATATGGTTGGAATCCAACTCCTTATTCATCTCTATCTGAAATTAATTATAATATACAATGTTTTAATATAAATAATAATTTATACTAAAACAAACGTTTTTAAACCATGACACTTCTGCAAGACTATTGTAAAAAAAATGAAACACTAAAGGGTTTTACTTGGCAAGGTGTGACTGCTTCCTGAACACCAAGACACCTTAATATTCAAAATAAAATTATTATTATTAGCCATATGGTGCAAGGAAGCCTGAGGATTATGCTGCACAAGCCAAAAAAAAAAAAAAATCCCGAGTTACCCTGAGAGAGAGTCAGAAGTAGAAGGGAATCAGCAAGAAAGAGAAGAATAATGATATCCAGCTCAGGACCCTGGGTTTTCCAAGTCCATACTCACCAGATGTAAGCCCCTGGGGTGCATCATGATACATAGGAGGAAGCAAAGCAGCACTCATGCCAATAGTGAAACCGCAGGACTCCCAAGGAGGTACACGCTGGGCCCTCGTGGGTAGGTAGTTGGCATAAACACCGTCCTCCTCACACCGCCTGGAAAAGATCAGAGTTCGAATCTCGTTAATGACGCGAGGAATTTTTATGGGCATTTTGCACAACATGGCTGAGTTAATCGGTCTCAGGCGAAGGTAGCATGATTATTTTTCTCGGAAACTCAGGTTTTTCGTCCAGCAAATCGACCACAGAATTTACCGACATATACGGCACAATATAGCCTAAATTGCTGATGCGCCTTAAACCCTGCTACAACCAACCGTCTGGCACCCACTGAAGGAAGAGTGCCAATCCCACACTCTTAGAATTTACCGACATATACGGCACAATATAGCCTAAATTGCTGATGCGCCTTAAACCCTGCTACAACCAACCGTCTGGCACCCACTGAAGGAAGAGTGCCAATCCCACAATAAATGAAATGTAAAAATAAAGACATGAAACCCGCACATTTTCCGCTTGTATTTATAGCAAAATTAGTTTTGATATGAGTTTAAGGTTAAATTGCGCATTTGGTTTAGCTCTGTAGATTGGCTTCGACATTTAATACATTTTGTTTGTTACCTTCGTTTATATTAACTATAGGGTCGGTGGCCGTGGTATGTAATTGAATGCAGTGTGTTCGTTATTTTCATTGTGTATTCTGATAGTATGAGGACACCCGCTGACGTTTGGCTAGACAGCTGTAAACGGCTGAAATACGAGCCTTTTGGAGTTAAGGTGTGCTTGTGAGTACTTTGTCTATTTTTTTATTTCATTTATTGTGGAGGTGGAACTCTTCCTGTGGTGCGTGTGAGCATGCCCATCCTTGGGCAAGAAGTATGTTTGTACTGGTGGGATTGAGATTTACTTTGTTTCTTGCTTATTTTTATGTTATATTTGATTTTGCTTATTAGGATATCTTGGTACTCGGTAGCAGAATTGCACCCTTCCAAGAATAATTGTAGCATTAATTTACTGCATTAGTCTCGTGATAATTAGTACAGTATTTCTTTTTTTCTACAATATTTTGTTATGTTTATATTTGAGGTATCATCTATCTAGAAAGTTGTTTCTTTTGTCCATTTTATGACCGTTTGAAGTACTGTAATTACCTCGAATCTTTGGGCGAATAATGTGTTTTCCATACATCGTTCAGTGATGCTAGTTGCTCCTGTATATGCGGCTTCCTCTACAATCACATTGCCAGACAGTGAAACCAGTTTCCAGGATGTATCCTTCTGGATAGTTTGATTTCTGCGTGAAGGTTCCTTTTACACAGAGTACTAAGAGAAATTTCACACTAAATAAATAATAATTATAAATGAAAAATAAAGAAATGTTATTATTTAATCAATTTATATTAATGTTACTCGAAAGAAAACAATATACGTGTTATATTTCAAGATGTATTAATTTTTATTTCTTAAATTAATTGAATTTTTTCTTTTTCTGTGATTAATCGAAACAAAAATTTACCTTTTGCTTCTATTAATTTTGCTACATGTAGTACCAATTAATTATTAATTAACGTATATCAGTTGTGTAATTTAATTGTGTTCACTTCACTGCATATACCTCCCAATGAAATATTCACTCCATGTTTTGTAATCAGCAGCACGTAAAGCATAATGCGTGTTTCAGGCTCTGTAATTTAATAAAATGAACAGTCGCATAATATCAGCACTTTCGTAATGCAATTTACTTATTTATTCCTGGATTGTAATAACAATTGGAATATAACGCTGTTCAGTGTTTCCGATTGTGATTAATATAAGCAAATAGTAATAATTCATGATTTATGCATCTAGTAAACTGATAACGAGAAAAAAGCAACTTTTAAGCGCGAGCCGAAACGTTACGTTTCTGCTCATCGGCTGTACTTCCCATTCATTTTTCAATTAATTCACGGTAGCAAAGATGGATAAGTTACGTGATATGTATGGAAAAAAATGAAATAAAATAAACAATAATTGAGAGATTTTTATTGGTCCTATTTTAATGAAATTTGCGATGGCTCAAGAAATCGTTCTAAAAGAGCTAAATATAAAATATCATAAAAATCCATCCGCTAGGGGTAGATTTATTACGTGCGGACCGACAGGAAGACTGTCGGTCCGCACGTAATAACATCGAATGGACATGGTGAATAAAATTGGCGTTTTACACATGTATGCGTAAAGCATCATACATGTTAACGCACGTAAGCATGCAAATTTCTATAAGCAGCATTTGCAGAGTCCGTAATAATGAACTAAAGGAGTCTTTTAGTTGATTCGAGTTATCGGATCGAGTCTCTCGGCAGCCATCAGTAATCCCGAATTCTATTCACAGAGGGTATCCCCACCGCTCCCAAACACTAAATAGAGCAAAAACGCTCCCGTAAAAATTTTTAAAATATATTTTTAGTAGGTTTAATAAGTCAGCCCCTTATTGTAGGGGCTTCTGGGATGCAGTAGTTAAGCCACTGGTTTATATTAAGGCATGGTAGCCGGGTAATTAAATGCGATAGTACAGAAATACAAGCGTTTGAACTGGCCGTGGTTAGAGTCACATAACTGCTAAATACGGTATTGTTCCTATGCTTCCTATCTTGTAAATCCCTCTAGCGCTAGGTAGCCATTCATGAGTAAATGAAAGTGTGTTTAGAGTCAAACGGCACCAGGGGTTTCCCCTATCTCCGCGTAGTTTACATTGCGGGTGAACCAGTTGACTGGAAAAGCCAGAGATTTAAAAGTGTGGGAATTGTACTTGTGTGGTGTCGTGTACCGTTGTTCATCTGGTCATTTACCCTCTGGACCCCTGCTGAGGCCCAACGATGCCCCACTTTCGCCCCGTGGAGGCAGACCAGGATCCCAGTAGACTTAAGTTACTCTGACAAGTCCTGCTGCTTAATTTCCTTTTTATACATATATAAATATATATATATATCCATGCAGTTGTAATTACTTTGAATGTTTGCATACATCGCATAGCGTCCATGCGTTCGTACAGCAGGAGTTGGGCAATGAGTGTGACAGGCCGAGATTGGGCGACAATTATTTTGGATTTGATTAAATTTAGTATGTATGGCGTTCGCATCGTGTATAGGTAGAGTGAGGAAGGGGAGGCAGAAGACTGTGGGATAAAGGTAGAAGTATGAGGGCGACAGAGTAGATGTCCCCAGGTGGTCAGTGAGGCATGTCCATGCCTCACCAGAAGGAAAAGGAGGGTCGGCGGGGAGAGGGGGCACAAGGGGTCTCTCCTCCTCCTGCCTGGGTTTGGGTTTAAAGTAATCGAGTCAGGTGCTCGATTTTGTTCACCAATATGACTTGGTGGCAGCAAACTGCACGGTCCAGGTCGGTGTGTTCCTTTGACAAGTCCAATGCCGAGGTCATTCATACGGTTGTAAGCCGTGTCCTTTATTCTTAGTAGAGTCGGTTTCCTTGTAGGTTCCACGATCCAGCAGTCATGACACCTAGTCGTTATCAGGTCTGTTGCACACTCAGCTTGAATTTTGCCTGTCTTCGAAGGTTTCTTCCGTTTTGTTTTATTGCTGTTAGTCACGGTTTGGTTGTTGTACGATGAAGGTACGTCACCTCTTGTAGAGGTCTGCAAATTTGTTGAATGCAATGTATTGCTCTTTACTGTCAAGTAGGTGCTTTTCCTTGTCTCTGGGCAAGAAGGTGATCCTGGAGATGAGCTGACAGCGAAGGTCATTGTAGAGCCATTCATGAGTATTAACAAAAATGTATTTATTTATATCTTATGCGCGGTAGTACAGTGATTATAATCACCGTCCTCCTCACACCGACTGAAAAAACCGCCGTTTGAATCCCATCAATGACGCGAGGAACTGTCATGGTTTTTTTTTTTTTTTTATCCCCCACTCTGTGGCTAGGTTAGTTGGTCTCAAGCGTGGATAACAAGATTTTCCCTCCCCATTGGAAAATTTGGTTTTTCATCCAGTAAAACAGGCAAATGGACCAGAGAACACACACGCAATTCATAGACATAATACACAGGGGCGCGCCAAAGGTGTCTGCCGCCTGGGTGAGAGAAATAATTTGCCACCCTTTAGGCCTTTTACATCAACTGTTTTCTCGTCAGTCACTGAAAAGTTAATGAAGACAAGTTCTATTCGTATGTACAGGTCTTATTTTTAAGACTAAATGCACAAGGCAATATGCTATAGGTTGAAATTAACTATATAATATTGCTGTGAATACACCATATTTTACCCATAAGTTTAACTACATGTAGTAGTGTAAAGGCATCGTTTGATTTTATCTCATATTGTGGCTACATTCACAACGAGATACAGTACGAGATATTGCACTACTTCGAATAAACAACGCTTCTCTAATAGAGGAGACTACTGTTATTTATGCTCAGTGGGCACCACCACCCAGACGCGTTTCGGAGCTTGTTGGCTCACTCATCGGTGGGTGTCTCCTCTATTAGAGAAGCGTTGTTTATTCGAAGTAGTGCAATACCTGGTATCTCGTTGTGAAGGTAGCCACAATATGAGATAAAATCAAACGAAGCCTTATTATTTTTTTTTATGGAGCAATAAAAACGCAACTAGTAGATATTCTTTAGCACTTTTAAAATTCGATTCTAACAGATATTGAGCTCTGCATTGAAAATATAAAGGGAATATTAAAAATAATAAACTCTCCATTTAAAGTTTTATAATTATATTTTAATTAAAGTTACAGAAAGAAAATAATTGCATAACATAAAACAAATGGTTTTTCTTTCCACGTTTATCAGAAAAATGAGACCAAAAAAGAATAACAAAAATAAAAATTACAGACAGATTTTAAAAAGTAACTTGCATTAACTGCAGAAAACGGAAATATCAACACAAAAAATAAAAGAAATGCAATGTTTATCACAACAAAGAAAAATATATACCTATAGTAAACTATATTAACAATAACAATTACGTTAATTAGATATATCTAACGTTAATAATGTCAGATGTATCTAATTTGGAAACAATTGTATTTTCAATACTAATAATACTTAATTTTTTCTGTCAGCCATCTAAAGAGAATGATTCAACAAATTGTTATTTAAATAAATAATATTTAACAAAAAAAGGTAATTATAATTATAAATCACCAAAAATTATTTAATTTTAATTTTCCGTCCCATTACTTAAGTGACTTAGAATAATAATTGTTAATTATTATTTTAAGTCACTCATTATTAATTTAAAAAATCTTCTTATAATTTTTTGTTAACCCTTTGCACCCCCGGTCGGCGCGCCCCTGTATCGACATATAAGTTAGTTCTCGAGTGGCCTTAATATGGCAGTTTATTTTTTTTTACATTAAACTCCTAACGTTTTGTTTCATTGTCAAATATCATCATTCTTCTCTTTCTTGGTGATTCCTTTCTACTTCTCTCTTACGAAGTGCATGTTTGGTTTCTGTTGCTGTTAAAGGCTTTTAGTAGCATCACCGTCTAAGGCCATATTTCTCCGTGTTCTGAGGTCGGTTTTCTGGATGAAAATCCGAGTTTCAGGGAGAAAAAACCATGTTACCCTCGCCTGAGATCGACTAACTCAGCCACGTTGGGGAAAAAGGCCTATAAAAATTCCTCACGTCATCAATGAGACTGGAAACTTGGGTCTTTTCCACCCGGTGTGGGGAGGATGGCGATCCTACTAATTGTGCTACCCACGAAGGCGCGAAGTGCATGTAAAGCTCTCCTACTAAAGAAAGAATAATCGGGTTTTCATTCTCTTTTTTCTGCGTCTGCGCGGTAGCATAGTGGTATTGTCACCGTGTGGAAAAGGCCCGGGTTCGAATCCCGTCGATGACGCGAGGAACTTTAATGGGCTTTTTTCACTCCTTGGCTGAGTTAGTCGGTCTCAGGTGTAGATAGCAAGGTTCCCCCCACCAGAAACTGTTTTTTTTTCGTCCAACAAAACAGACAAATCGACCAGAGAATAGACGCAATTTACAGAAAAAATAAATATATGGGTAGATGTAATCATTTACGGGTGACCCTAATATCATTTTTTTTTCTTTCTGCTGCTAATTAAGTGAATAGCATCATTCCCGTATTATCGACATTTTGTTTCTGGACACTTATTTAGATTCCAGGATCAATTCCTAAACATGTCACTTCAGATGAGATAATTTTGGATTCCATTCCGCACAAAATTGACGACTATTTATTATTAAAATATTAATTTATACCGGTTTATATGTAGCTACAAAAGTTATAGATATACAGTTGTACTGCACATACTATATGAGTTCACAAAATGAACTCCATTGTGCCTGAAGCTGTGATACCATCTAATACTCACTTTGAATTTTTATTCAATGTTCACTACTCCTATTTAATAACAGATTTCTCATCACTTGTGATTTTATTTTAAGAGAGAACCGCTATGCATACATGACAGGAAATAAATTATTTTAAATTATTTTTAACCTACACATTGGTAGGTTAGTGGAGTGGCTGAAAAGATAAATAAATGCCTGTACAGTTAAAGAAAAGCTGGACACAATCGCCATATTAAAACTTAATGACTTAGAACCTGGTGTAATCTGGGATTGTTCTGTTCCATAGGATCAATACGTGAGCATATGAAATAAGCTGTGGCATTGAGAAAAAACACACTTGATGATAAAAGTAATGCAAATGTATGGTGATTTATGTAGTTCCTGCAAAAACGTAGGGATTGTAGGTATACCGCCATGTGAATCGCTGTTGGAAGCACAAACAATTCAATCTCTTTGAATTGTTTGGATTTGCTTGTGAAGAATTACAATTCTAATAATTTTAAAGCGTCTGATGGGCGAAATAATAAATGAAGCATTTTACTCTGCATAAGTTCTGAATTTCTTTTTTATGAACAAACTGTACATCACAAGTTCTGCGAATATTCCTCTTGCTCCAATTTTTAGTCCTGTCAGTCTTTTTCTATACCACCTTCAGAAATGACACTGCTTGGCCAGGTTATTAAAATCATGAGCTAACAGCGTATTGGATGACCATTGACCCTAATCACTTTTCCCACACGACATGAAATGGCGTCAACAGTGTTTAAAATTTAAATACATGAATGGTCCAATACATGAAGAGTATTGGACCATTCATGTGAAACACTATCCTTTCCTGAAGAGACGTCGGCAGAGGATTTCGCCAACGAACATGTCTTTCTAGTTCTTTCCACAGATGCTCAATACGGAGATTAGGCCGGCCAGGTCAAATGCTTGATGCTTTTGTCCCCAAACCCACTCTTTCGCACAAATTTGGCGCGGTGGATGGTTTCATTGTCATCTTGAACGCATCCTGTACATAGGAGTAAACATGCAACATTGCCGGATCCCGCAACGAGGTTCAGATACGCTCTAGTGTCCAATATGCTCTCCAGTGGGATCAGGAGACCAAGGATGCCAAAAAAAAAAAAAAAAAAAACATGCTCCACATCAATACATCTGCTCTAGCAGCCTGTACCATCAATATATACAGTTCCTCGTGTTGTTTTCCTCAAAAGTGCACTCACTGAAAACAAAAATTAAGATTCATCGGACCACATGACACGTCCTCCTGCGTCTCTCTTGTATTCCTGTCACCAACACAGCCATATTTTTGGTTGGCGTGTGAGATCAGCGGTTTCTGTGAACGTTTCCTACTCCTGTAATGCATTTATTTATTAAATCCGTTTATTAAAATAGCAAGTGTTTGCTTTCACCCCTTATACACAGCCGACCAGCTAGAAGGGTAGGGTTCTCATTATGCAGGTATTAGTGCTTTGTGTCGTTCCTGCATTAAATGCAGAGGTTCGTCCGACTAACTGGTTAAAATAAATTTATTAAAATAAAAATATAATATATATACATAAGATAAAACAGAAATAAAATAAAAGCGTGCTACATTGACGTAGCACTGCGCGTACATTATTCTCCCGCACTTGGACGCACTCTAGTTCGACTGGTGACAGGCAATTGGAGATTTCAAAAATTAGGGCGGAGCTTTCAAATTGCGGCTATCCACCTCATGTTCTAGATAGATGTGAGCTTCAGGCTGACGAATTTGTTACGAAATCTAACCCGCCTCGCGCCAATCAATTTATCTCTACCGCCTACATCCCCTATTATCCCTGGCGTATCGGAACGTTTTGTTAGGATTTTGGGTCTCCATCATATACGATGCGTGCAACTTCCGGAGAGGAAATTACAATCCATTATTTCTAAGGTGAAAACACCTGTTCCTCCTTTCCTACGGAATGGTTCCGTATACCGTATTACGTGTCCGGATTGTGGGGGGGGGGGTTATGTAGGTGAGTCTGGTAGAAGATTGAAAAATCGGGTTTCTGAACGTGAGGTGGTTCTGCGAACCGCTAATTTTGAACGCTCCGCAGTCGCCGAACATTATTGGGTTGAGCAGCACAATCTTGATCCCCAAGGGATATTGAAATCGTCGACTATTCACGTGATTACCGCCAGCGCTCATGGCTTGAAGCACTACACATAGCCACCAATAATAGTACTATGAATCGGACGAGGGGAGTACATTTACACCCTATTCTAGAATGTTGTGTCCCATATCTTCTTTTATCTTATTGTATTTTAACGCTTTTATTTTATTTCTGTTTTATCTTATGTATATATTATATTTTTATTTTAATAAATTTATTTTAACCAGTTAGTCGGTCGTCGCAAGAAACTTTGATGATATAATGCAACCCGACGCACAAGGCCTGTTTTCTAAAGCAGAGGTTCGTTATTCTGTCGGTAGGCGGCGATTACATCTTGATAATATGCTACTGACGTCAAGCACTTTGTCCAAGTGAATGGACAAAGTGCTCGATATCATTTATTGCATTTTTGATATCAATGATGCGAGGGATTTTTATGGGCCTTTTCACAACGTGGTCGTGAGTTAGTCGGTCTCAGGCGAGTGTAACATAATTTTTTCTCCCAGAAACTCGGGTTTTTCGTCCAACAAATCGGCCACAGAATCACACAGTTTACAGACATATTATATGTCCTTAAGTTGCTGATGCGTCTAAAACCCTGAAACAACTAGCCAAACAACCATGTTGCCACTCCATTTGCATATTTTTTTAAAACCTTGTTGCATACAGTCCAATGGAATATTTATGATTCTAATAAAGTGGTCAGGCAGTGTAGATAATTTGAATATCCTAACCGAAATTAGCATTGTAAAGGAAGACAGAAAAGTAGTAAGCGTATGCAAACTCATCACCTGTGTATTAAGAAGTATGGACATGTTAAGAAATAAAAGTTACGGTAACATCAAGCATATATTCGAGCATCTCGCTCCTGGGAAGTAAAGTTGATTCCATAGGTCACATGACAGATGAGAAGCTAAAAGTTTAATATAATAGGCATGTACGCGGAGTATGAAGATCTCTAATAAATAGTACCGTAGTTATAATCCCTCCTCTTATGCTAAGTAAATAAGCAGGGCTTCGAATCCCTTTGATTATGCAAGGAATTTTTATGGCTTTTTTTTTTTTTTTTTTTTGCAAAGTAGCTGAATTATTCGGTCCCAGACGAAGGTTGCATAATATTTTTCTTCCGGAATTCGGCTTTTTGCCCAGCAAAACAGAAAACCGACCGAAGAAATAGACTCATATACGGACACAATACACTGGCGCCTCAACTTCCTTTGCTCTGGCGCTTAGCGCATGCACCAGATAACAGAAACGGTGAGACACCCAAAATCAGTCATTGCTAGCATCGTACGATAATAGATGACAGAAGGTAATGGGCCATTCATCTTAAGCCAGGTAGACCACTATTAAAGATCTACAGAACATGACAGTTGAAATGGACAGTACTGACAGACTGAGGTTAGGATAGGACCAACAGCTATCAAAAGCATATTTCAGTAATTGGATTGCAATAGTCACACACAGCTGCTCGTAAGTTGAAGATGTCTTCCAACACACATCACCGCCTCTCCTGGTTCAGAGAACAGAAGCATTGGCAATCACAGCAGTGGCAGAATGTGATGTGGGATGATTAATCACACTACATAGACAAGGCATTAGAGGCACGGTTGAATTTGACATTTATGCAAAGAATGGTTGCTCTCACATATTGAACTAGTAATGAAGTTCGTTGATAATAGTGTGATTGGCCAGTTTAGCGTGGTATGAAGTAGGTCCAGTGGTTGTTATCTACGAAACCATGCATACAGCTGCATATTGTGATGTTCTGATCAATTTTCTTTTACTGCATTATAGCAATTTTTTTGGAAGAGGGGACCGTATTTGTTAGTATAAGGGAGGTTAGAAGAGAATACTATATAAAATTTTCGTTTCCAGCCAAGACCTGAATCCAGTTGAGCTCCTTTGGGAAGTTTCGAGAGGTTAAAGAAGACATCCTAGCCCATGAAGAATTTTTATATCCTATTTTTAGTATTTGCACTTTTACGTGTAGTGATGATAACTAATACAACGAGTAGTAAGGATAACTCATACACTGGTGTGCAAAACTTAAGGACCAACACTATTTCTAAAGGTTACAACTACAAAATCTTTACTTAAGGTACTCTTTACTGATGAGAATAGATTCAATCTCAGCAGCGATTCTGGACGTCAGCTAATCTGGCGAGAGGTTGGCACAGGTATCACCCCCGCAAACGTCACTGAAAGGGATCGACATGGCGGTCGAGGTGTTCTCGTCTACGGAGGCGTTATCTTGGATGGACGTACACAACTCCAGATAATGGAAGTCGGTACTGTAACTGGTGCTAGTTAGTTAGTTAGTTATTTGGTTTTTAGGAGCATTAGTAACTAAGGCCATATTGCTCCGGGATATGCGGTGGTTGATGCAGATGAAGATGCAGAAAGGTCATTCCCTGACCTTTCTGCATCTTCCGTATTTGGTGGTAACGAGCTCGAACCCCGGTCTAATCAAGAAGCGTGTGCACACTGCTGCTCCTTCCCACCTGGCTACGGAGGCGCCCATAACAGGTGCACGCTACTGCACTGAGGTAATCCTTCCCCACGTGCGTCTGTTCTGAGGTGCCATTGGTCCTGAGTTCGTGTTTATGAATGATAACCCCACACCTCATTGCACTGCAGTTGTTGATATGCTTTTGGAAAGTTGTTGTTGTTATTTGGTTTTCAGGAGCATTAGCAACTAAGGCCATATTGCTCCGGGGATATGCGGTGGTCATTCCCTGACCTTTCCGCATCCTCCGTATTTGGTGGTCACGGACTCCAACCCCCGTCTAATCAAGAAGCGTGTGTTACGCACTGCTGTTCCTGCCCACCTGGCTACGGAGGCGCCTTTTGGAAAGTGAGGACATTGTTCGTATGGATTGGCCTGCCCGTCCTACCGATTTAATTCCATCGAACACATATGGGACGCTCTGGGGAGACGCCTAGCGGCACGTCCACACCCACCAGAAAATGTTCACTAGCTGAAGATGGCGCTGACAGAGGAATGGACGATGTTATCGCAAGAACTTATCAACAACATTATTCTAAGTATGGACAGCGGTACAAAGCCTGCATTGATATTAGGGATGGCCATATCTCCTACTGAGGACCACATCTTCCCTTTGTTCCGTCTTTGGCAGTGAAGCATCTGTATCATGGCAGCCAGTGCTATGTTGCCATTTTTGAATAAAGTCCCTCTTTACCGTTTTATTTCCGTTGTTGTGTCAGTGTTGTTTCCTTCATTATTTCTGTACCTCACGAGGTTCCTTTGGTATGCTTTTCTCATATCCAGTCCACTCCTATGAGAAACTACAGGTGAAAACCTAATTGGTCCTTAAATTTTGCACACCAGTGTAATACTAATGACTTGCATTATTACTTATGGTTCTTCACGAAATCGAACTGAGAAACCCTTCTTTGGTACTGCTCAGATAAAAATTCGAAGTTTATACTTCAAATTCTGAAAATATTAATACGCCACTTAAAGAAATTACTATAAGTGATACACTGAATTTTTATTCAATGCAGTAAGCTGCTTCTGAAAGCATTCATGAAGTGATAGGCAGGGATTACTTTTGGTATTGAATTTTAGCTATTGATTAAAAACATAAAAGGAAACGGTAAATTCGTAACTCCTTTATAGGTGTTTCCTAGAAGTCTTAACAGCCATACTGCTTGATAGATTCATGTACGTATAGTTCTGGTTAGTACAGAGCATGAAGTTTATCTTTACTGCACCGGTGGAACTCCCCAGAAGTGCGCATCCTGTTCAAATTCACACAAACCTTTGCAGTCTGTGTGTGTATTCTTCCCTCGCAAGCATGGGTGCCGGCAGGATATTCTGCAAGGTGATGAATGTGGGAATAAATTTTTTGTTCACGAAATTTTCGAATTCATGCAATATCTTAATTAAGTCAAGTTTGACTGATTTATATGTACAGCGTTTTGTGATAGGTGGGAGAAAATACTACGCAGACTGCGAGTGCCGCATTCGGGCAGAGTGAGAAAGAAAAGGGTGCGAAATTTGTCATTGGAGTGAAATAGGAATAATATGTAAAAATTGTGTATTACTTCGAAATCCAAAGGTGATGCACTTGCACCACCTTGCACCATGATGTCGACGCCCATGCTTGTAAGCTAAATCTGATGTGGTTCCCCATTCCACCACTCCTCTCGGTACACCTTTCCTTGTAATGATAATATTTAGTTTCCTTAGAGAGATCTCAAACTCATTAGTGTGTGTTAGGCTCCAAAGCAACTAAGGCTATGCAGACATAATATCGATATATTATGTCTGCAACTGCGTGTATTCTTCGGTCGGTTTTTCTGTATGCTAAACGAAGAATACAAGTTTCCATGAGGGGAACAAACTCAGTCATATTGTGGAAAAATGTCATAAAAGTTCCTCGCATCATTGACATGATTCGAACTGAGCTCTTTTCCACTCTGAAAGGGAGGACAGTGATTATAACCACTGTGCTACATGCGAGGGCGACAATGTTCAGCTAGCATTCAGGCATTACTTAGCCCAGAAGCTTGTATCAACACCCGATAATACAGGAGCGCTTATTGAAAATCGAAACACAATCAACTTGTGTAATAAATGTAAAAGATGTTAATAAATGTTTCTTTGTTTCTAGAAGGCTGTGACAATTGACTGTAATAAAGAAATGCTCACAGACTCACGCAGCCATTTGTACGACGCAGGCGCCTACGAGGAAGTTGTTTCAAGGAGGATTGTTGTTATCAGATGTGGAATTTTAGGACATCCGGTTGTGTTTACTAAGTTAAAGGAAAGAAGATAGGAAGAGTTTCCTGGCATTGGAAGAGCAGAGGAAATTGGTGTACCAAATAACAGAAATGCAATGCGATCAAAAATGAATTATAGGGCATCACTGAGTAATAATGCTTGCAAATAATATTCTGTTCATAAATTCTGAATTTTTAAGATTTCTCTCTAGCACATAATCTCTTAGATATTTCTAACTCTCATGCGATTAGACATGTAGCACAAGGCATACAAGATGTGGCAAAAAAGTTCCCAGACTGATGAAATAAAAAGAACACAAAGTGAAAGGGCTCAAAAATGGTTTTATTTCTATTCGAAGGAAACACCGCCTGATTGAATACATTATTTACACCGTTCTAAATTATTTGAAAGTATTCTGCCAAGTGAAAGGACTCTCTGGACGAAAGGGTCCAAAGAGATGATGTTAAGAACATCGGTTACGTTTTTCTTTATGACCTCAATATTTTGAAATCTCTTTTCTTTGAGGGAAGTTTTCACCTTAGGAAAGTATGCGCGTGTGGCACAGGGTATCGTCACCGTCCTCACCACACAGAGTGGAAAAGGCCCGGGTTCGAACTCGTCGATGAGGCGAGGAACTTTTATGGACTTTTTTCACTCTGTGACCGAGTTAGTCAGTCTCAAGTCTAGACAGCAAGGTTTTTTCTCCGGAGAAACTGAGGTTTTCGTGGCAAATCAACCAGAGAACACACGCAATTTACAGACACAGTACTGTATACATGGTTAGTTGAAAGTGACTTTCCAGGTGACACTAATATAATAGTTTAGTTTAGCTTAGTTTAATGTTTTCACCTTGGGAAAGAGTAATAAGTCTGCCGCTGCTAGATCGGTGAATTTTACATAGACCTTCCTTTTCGCTAAGACTTCATGTAAAATTTGACGAATCGTTTCCTTAATCATATACGACTCATAAGCCATCATTCTGAGGGTGAAACGATGTCTCTTACCACAATTTCTCGAACTTTTTCAACTCTATCCTCGCTTCCAGATGTTAATGGATTCCCACTTCTTATGCCATCGCGAACATCCTCATCTCTGTCTTCGAACCAATAATACCATTTAAACACTCTGGTACGACTTAACGTTTCATCACCATAAATTGTTTTAACATTTCACGTTTCTATTGCAGATTTCTCAGTTCAAAGCAGAATTTGATATTCGTTCGTCACTCCACTGCAAAATCGTGACATGGAACGATAATGCTACTAACGAAACAAGTTGTTGCTATCAACCTGTCAGCCTACTTGACAATCTCTGGACCGCCATCTACTTGAGGAAGTTCGAACTACAAGAAATACTGTTCAAGATTTAGTCCTAAATGAATATCAGATGAACTATTGAGACTCGTGGCAGAGAGTAAAAAATGCATGGGATGCATACCCCAGGGACTCACATCTGGAAAGTATGGGCTTGGCACACCCAGGGTTCTGAGTTGGATATCGTCATTTCTCTCTCTCTCTCTCTCTCTCTCTCTCTCTCTCTCTCTCTCTCTCTCTCTCTTTCAGGGTAACCTGGGAATTTATTTTGGCTGGTGTAGAAGAATAAGCCTCAGGCTTCCTTGCACCTTATTGCTAATAATAATAATAATAATAAATAATAATAAATATAAACAGTCAGGCGAAACAAAAGCCTGGTAGATTATATCTAACTTGATTACAGACTAGTTGCTAGTCTGTAGACAAGTCACAAAGAAGGTTAGGCAAGCGAAGGCAGATTATGAGAAATCTTTGCCAAAGGATACAAAGGAAAACAACAAAAACTTCTTTATGTAATAAATTCTAGAAGGAAGCGGATGAATCAGATTGGTCCACTTGATATCGATGGTTCGACTGTTGATGATCCTGCTCAGGTAGCTGAAAAACTGAATGAATATTTTGCATCTACCGTCACACATGAGGAATTCTGTAGGGAAGTGGAGGCCAGACGTTTATCAAACTCTAACAGGGAACTAAATGATTTTGTAATAACTAAGAGTAAAGCGAAGGAGAAATTGTTGTCTCTCTCTCTCTCAAGCATTGAAGTTGAACAGAAGCATCTGGGGTGGATAGGATCTATCCAGTTATATTTAGAGCAGCAGCAATGGAAATAAGAAAACCCTGAGCCATAATTATGAGAGAATCCTTGGATTCAAGGGAGGTCCCTATGGAGTAGAGATGTGCAAATGCATCCCCAATTCCCAAAGGGGAATGAAAGGTTGACACTATTTATTACAGAGATGTTAGTTTAGCTTCTGTTCCAGGGGAAATAAAGGAGTCACTGATTAAAGAAGTAATGCCGGATCATCTAGACAAGACTGCAGTTATAGTTCAGACACAGCATGAGTTTGTTAAGGAGAAATTTTGTGTGACCAATTTGATTGGATACGATGATGTGGTCACAAAGGAACTGGATGCAAAAACTAACTTTCATATCATATACTTGTATTTAGGAAGGTTTTTGATACTGTCGCACATGAAAGACTGCTGTACAAATTGGAACAGTATGGATTAAGGGCAATTTGCTGCTATGGATAAAGGCATGGTAGAGTGGAAGAAGATAGAGAGTGGTAATCAATGGACACTGCTCTTCATGAACTAATGTTATTAGCAGAGACCCCCAGGTTTCGATATTGGGCCCATTGTTGTTTTCTATATTTATCAATGGTATTGATGAAGGTATATCAGATGATACAAATGTTGGGTTGTTAATGACAGTATGCTACTGAAGCAGGATCTAGAAAAGTTCGGCAATGGGCCGAGAAGTGGCAACTGAAGTTTAGCATTGACACATGCAAAGCACTGCATATGAGTAGTAATAATCCCCACAGTAACGTAGCAACTGTGCGGTATTACATGGATAGTGGAGATTGAAAAAGACCTTTTGGTAATTGTGTAGTCATATATGAAGTTTTCTGGGCAGTGTAGAGAGGCTGCCAGAGCAGATCATGGGGTATTTTCAATGATATACAGGAATTTTTCTAGAAGGGAAAAGTAGGTGATTATCCCTTTGTATAAGGCAATGGTCAAGCCAGTGCTGGACCAAAGTATTTCCGCGCCCCAAGAAGATTGATTTTTCGGCGCCTTTTACCAAGGATATATATATATATATATATATATATATTTTTTTTTTGTTCTTCTGTTTTTGGCGCCCCTTAAAGAATGACGCTCCAGGCAATGGCCCTGCTAACCCGTACCTTAATCCGGCACTGGTCCGGTCACACCTTGAGTACTGCGTACACGTCTCGAGACCTAATTTTAGGAAGAATGTAAAGTTGTTTTAGCGAGTATAGAGAAGGGCAACAAGATTGGTGAGGGGAACGATGGGGTCCTCTTACCAAGAAAGGCTTAAGTTCTGCAAATTGCAGCGTCTGGAGACTAGGCACCTGCAAAATGACCTCATTGAGATGCATAAGGCTTTGAATGATTTGAGCAAGATCAATGCTGATGGGAGACACAAATGCAGCACTCAACTCCTCTAAGAAAGGAGTAAATTGCAAGCCTGAAAGACGTCATTTTCAGAAACATGTTAACTCCTTCTCAACAACAAAGAAAAAGCAATTAACTGAATAAAAGTTAAGAACAGCAGGGCCATATAACTTACAAAGGTCTTATTAAATACTTAACACATGGGGTAGCGCCGATGGCAGCATCGTTATCTTCTCTAGACAGGATAGAAGTGACCTGAGATCCCATCGATAATGTGAGGAATTTTTATTGGTCTTTTTCACAACGTGATTGAATTAGTTTGTCTCAGACGAGGACAGCATGGTTTTTTCTCCAGGAAATTCAGGTTTTTTGTCCAGCAAACACGTAAATCGACCACAGCACAAATGCAACTTACTGACCTAATAATATATACGGTGCAATATGATGTAAGTCACTAATGCTCCCAAATCCCTACAGCAACAACAAGGATAATATTTATTTCTAGCACCGACTGTGAGTAAAAAAACTTGTCCATTCCAGACAAAAAGCCCACACCAACTGAGAAACATTCAGAATACAAAAGCAAGCTAAGAACATCCTAAGGAAAATAAAAATACTGAAGAAACATTGTTGCTTTTTATGCCAAAAGGATGAAGTTTTAGATATATCACTGTATGTTCTTACAATAGTTCACAAGGATATGTTGAATTGACTTCATAAGAGAAAGATATTTTCATATGTCAACTTTGTGAATATTAACTTCCTTTTTTTCAATAAAAGTTGAATAATTCACTGACCGCGTGTTCCTTCTTTTTCACGGTAATCGAAAATGCAATTTTAAAAACGTGCACCTTGTTTATAAATTTTTGGATAACTTTTTTGAAAGTTCAAATATCCCTGTTGGTCAGTAATGTGACATTTATTTATACTGTATATTTATTTCAGTTCAAAAAATTTCAAAAATAGTACCTTATTTTCTAAAGAAATTCTAGCTTAGTGTATTTATCTGCATAACTTGGTAATTTTGTTACTTCAACAGTCTTTCACATGTTTTCGAAAGACTGTTACTTCAATAGTCTTTCGAAAACATGTGAAACTTCAGTTTGTCAGAGGATCGAAATACAGTGTTTCTAAATTACATATCATTATGGGAGGAGGAAATTCTACGTACCAAAACTAGTAAACTAAATACGATAAATATTTGTATTGACGATTTATTGTAAACTCTACTGACTTGGTTGTCGTGCCGGAGTATAAACAGAAAAAAATTTATTTAAACAGGTTCATATAAATATATGTGGAATCATGAACGGTTACGAGATCTTTCCGCATGAATTTCAAAAATGGTTATGGGGGATAAATGGAAATCAGATGAACTGATGAATCTCGTGGCAAAGAAGGTAAATGCATGGGATGCATATAAATCTTCGGGCGACACAGAAGACTAGTGTAGATATAAACTAGCCTGTAATCAAGTCACAAAAGAGGTCAGACAAGTGAAGGCAGATTAAGATAATTCTTTGCGAAGGATGCAAAGAAAAACAGCAAAGACTTATTTATGTAAGCATTAGAAGGAACAGGATGAATCAAATTGGTCCACTCGATATTGATGATTTCACTGTTGATGATCCTCCTCAGGTTGCTGACAAACAGAATGAGTATTTTTCATCTACATTCATATATGAGGAATTTTTAGGGAAGAGGATGCTGGAAGTTTATCAAACTCTAGCAGGGACTTAAACGATTTTGTAATAACTCAGAAGAAAATGAAAGAGAAAAATATTTTGACTAAACATAAGAAAGGCGCCTGGAGTGGATGGAATCTATCCAATTATATTAATGGAGGCATCGAAGGAAATAAGCAAACCCTTATGTATAATTATGAGCCCAACCTTGGATTCAGAAAAGGTCCCCACGGACCTCTTCTGGAGATGTGCGAATGTATCCCCATTTCATAAAGGGGATCAAAGGGTGACACAGGTAATGACAGACCGGTTATTTTAACTCTGTTCCATGCAAAATAATGGAGTCACTGATAAAAGAAGAATTCAGGATCATCTAGACAAGACCGCAATTATACTGTACTTCACACACACACAGCATGGGTTTGTTAAAGTGAAATCTTGTTTCACCAGTTTGATTGGATACTACGATATGGTCACAAAGGAACTGGATGCAAAAAATAATTTTGATATTATATACTTGGATTTAAGGAAAGCTTTTGATAGTTGCGCATATAAAAGACTGCTGTGCAAATTGGAGCAGTGTGGCATTAAGGGCAAGTTGCTGTTTTGGATAAAGTGATGATTGAATGGGAGAAGACGGAGAGCAGTAATCAATGGACATTAATCTTCATGGACTAATGTTATTAGTGGAGTCCCCCAGGGTTGGCCCCATTGTTGTATTCTATATTTATCGATGACGGCATGTCATGCTTAATGCCCAAGTTTGCAGATGGCACAAAGGTTGGCAGGGTGAATAATGACAGTAATGAAAATATACTACTACAACGACTAGAAAAGTTGAGTAGATGGGCTGAGAAATGACAACTGAAGTTTAACATTGATAAATGCAAAGTACTGCATATGGGTAGCAATAACCCCAGAGTAACATACTAACTGTGTGGTACTACACTCAGGGTAGTGTAAAATGAAAAAGACCTGGGGATAATTGTGTAGTTAGATATGAAGTTCTCTGAGCAATGCAGAGAGGCTGCCACGACAGCTCATGGGGGTTTGTTAATGATATAAAGGAATTTCGCTAGCAGGGATGAGGAGGTGATTGTCCCACTACATAAGGCAATGGTCAGGCCATATCTTGAGTACTGCATACTTCAGGCTTCATTTTAGGTAAGATGTGGAACTGCTGTAACGAGTACGGAGAAGGGCAACGGGATTGGTGAGGAGGACAAAGGGGTGCTCTTTCCAAGAAAGGCTTCAGTTCTTCAAATTTCAGCGTCTGGAGACTAGGCACCTGAGAGGTGATTCGATTGAGGTGTTTAAGGCATTGAATGGATTGACCATACTCAACGCTGATGGGATGCTTCCTCCTGCGTAGACTACACACATTCGGGATGCAAATTCCGAAGTATCCAATAGAAATCGATCTACCACCTCACAGAGCCTCACGTTATGTAAATTATTCATGCCTATGAAAACACGGGTTGCGACCACATCACTTCATTCCCGTTTTTTGGCTTGTTCAGTGGGACAGCTACATTTCCAGTACTTAGGTTAGCAATTAATCATCGTTAAGATGATTCTTTGAGATGGCGAGCCATTGGACAACTTGAAGACGGGCAGTCGCAGGCGGAGATGGCACGTTGGCTTAATGTGTCACTCAGTTTCAGGAGAAAGGAACCATCACAAGAAGAGATGGCCAAGGTCGCTGGAGGGCTACGTCAACCAGAACAGACCACTATCCGGCCTTAACAGCAAGACGGAACCCTACGATGTCCTGTAATGAGCTTTGTCTTGAGATTGCTGTAACCACAAGTGAAAGCATTTCCCACCGGACTGTCCTAAGAATGCTAAAGTGGTCTCTAAACAAGGAAGCCAGTGCTTTGTATCCCATTAACCCCAAACCACCGCAGAGCTCGTCGAAACTGGTGCCATGAAGATGTGACTTGGAGCCCTGACAAATGGGGTACAGTTCTGTTTTCTGATGAGTCCTTTTAGCTTACAAACAGATTCTACACGTTGTTTCATCTGGAGACAACGAGGAATGCGGTACTGTCCCTCTAACATCAGAGAAAGGGACATTTACGGTGGAGGCAGTGTTCTCGTGTGGAGCTAAATAATGATCAACTACCGCACCCATCTTCATGTTTTTGATAAAGGTATAGTAACTGCATAATAGGAAGAACTGCAATTACATGAGATAGTGAAAAATCGGAAAAGCAGTTTAGGTGTGGCCAAAGCGGTGTGCAAGATGACCAAGAAAAGCAAGACTCATCTCAGCCAGAGATCCTGTCGTTGTGGCTAAAGTGGAACTGTTAATCCTTGAAGACAAACGTGTGACTTTAAATTTGCTAAGAAATGAAGTGAATATTAGCTGCAGGTCTGTTTTCACCATAACGCACGACTTCCTGTACATGTTTAGGGCGGCAGCTTGATGGGTTCCGGGATTGTTGACATTTTCTGAAAATTACACAGGAGTGTTCCGTACAATTGTTGGAACTTTGTAGAGAGAATGTTGATGACCAAAGTGTAACGATTGATGAATGCTGGGTACATCACTACGACCCAGAAACAAAACAGATGAGCAAGCAATGGAAACATTCATCTTCACCAACCCCCCCAAAAAGCCTAAGGTTCAAGTGTGTGCCAACAGGGTTATGTTGTCAGTCTTCTGGGACTCTAAAGGAATCATCCTTATAGATTACTTCCTAAAAAGCAACAGTATTACTGGGAAGTAGTAGTAGTGGCATGTGATGCAAGAAAGCAAGTGTATGAGCTTATGCAGCATCAGCAAAAAAAAAAAAAAAAAAACTTCCATAACGACAGATGGAAGTTTGTTCCAGCAATTAACTACCTGCTGGCTAAAGGCAAATTTCTGCACATCTATTCTACATCTGTCTTTTCTTAATTTGAATTTATGCTCCCTTAGGTTCGTAATCTGAACAAGTGGAATAATCCCATCAGAATTCAGTGTGCTCAACCCATTCAAGGCCTTATACACCTCAATCAGATTACCGCGCAGGTGCCTAGTCTCCAGCCACTGCAATTTGCAGAACTTAAGCTTCTCTTGGTAAGAGGATCCCTTCATTCCCCTCACCAATCTTGTTGCCCTTCTCTGTACACGCTCAAGCAAATCTACATCCTTCCTAAAATGAGGCCTCCAGACCTGTATGCAGTGCTCAAGGCGCGGCCTGACCATTGCCTTATACAGAGGGACAATCACCTCCTTCTCCAGAAATCTTCTGGGACAGTTAAGAGAGGCTATCAAGTTGGAGAGGCGCGAGTGTCCACCTCATAGGACAATACTCCTGCTCAGAAGGCCGTTCTCACAGTGCACTTCCAATCAGGCCTGGCTTTGAAAATCTGCGGCACCCACCTTATTTTCCCGAACTATCACAATTAGACTTTTTCCTCTTCCCTAAAATGAAGAAACCATCACGGGGCCACAGATTTCAGACTGGTGAGGAGGTAATTAAGAAAGGGGAGCCTAGTTTTCTGCAAAAAGCGAGGAATTATATTCAAGATGCCTGAAAGAGCTTATTCATAATGGGAAAAGTGTGTAGCTCTAGAAGGTGGTCACACAGAGAAGGATGAAATTGCTGTCCAAGTTGCAAATCCCAACTGAAATATTTCTAGGTGTGGATAAATACTTATTGACTGCCTCTCGTATGTGGCCTGCCAATCGTGGCAGTTGATTCTCTAGATACGCTTAGGATATATTAGTGATGTAATTTTGCTTTATTCTGGATGCAGTTTTAATCTGTATCCACTCCTTCGCCATCTTTTGCACATTTTTGTGAAATGAATAAGTGTTGTCCATTTAAAAATATAAAATATATGTGGTTACTTATGTAGGTGTGTGTGCCGTCTTCATTACAAATATATTAAAGAATTTTAATTACTATACGCTTATCTGAATTTTCATATGCACCTTATCCCCACCTCTATGCATCCAAGTTGCGGTCATTGACCTTTCTAGTGTTTCCCAGTATGGGTTTACAACGTTTCTTTATTTTTCTTTTAAAATTATTCAAAGCGTAACAAATAAACTCGAATAATTAGATAAACTTTTAATGTAAATAAATGCAAGCCCTGTTCAATAATCACATATACCGTACATATAAATAGGTTCAACGCTGTATTTAAAATATTAACAATGATTTGTATAAAATTCGTTTCGTTTATAAATTGAAGCTTTTTTTGATTTCAGTAAAACATATACAGTGCAAGATTTGGAACGATTACGGTGAGCAGATTATCTTCAAATTTTTATTTTAGTATTTCTTTAGAATAAGAAAAATGGAACCAAATTTAGCTGTAGCACATCGTTTAACGTTTGATATTTGACACTGTTTACGCTGGGATACGTTATTGTGCAAACCCGTTTAACTGGCTTCACTTTCTGTATCATTTTCAGGACAAACTGAAACCCCTTGAGCAGAATGGTAGATGCCAAGGTCATACCCGTTACGAGGAATACAGTTGTATATGGTAAATAGACGTTGTTGCCTGTGGTCGTTCACTGTGTGATGTATGTAGTCAAAAGTTAACGTCGGTAACGGTAATAATGTAAACTATGAAAAGATGAGAACGGAAGAATTACCTGATCTAAGTCTTTCTTTCAAATAACACAAGGAAATGATCGTAAAGTCATTGCGGTTTCAGAGCCTGTCCAATGAAGTAAGCCGATGGGAGCCACGTGATCGGTGCCTCTGGAATGAAGCTGCATTCACGGGATGCGGGACTATGTTTAACCACTCTGTTAGTTTGACAGGACGTGGAGCGAGAGTGGGGGAGAGAGAGAGAGAGAGAGAGAGCGAGCGCGAGAGAGAGAGAGAGAGAGAGAGAGAGAGAGAGTGTGAGTGAGTGTGTGTGTGTGTGAGAGAGAGAGAAAGAGGGAGCGATTGCTGGAGAGTCACTGGCTGGAGAGAAAAGGCGCACTAGATTGGCTTCCTTTACCTTTCTTTTTGTTTATTTTTTAGCAATTTAAGTTTATAAAGGTTGAAGTGCACCTACGGCACAAAATAAGTGAACTGTCATCATTGCAGCAGTGATCAGTGCTATATTAGTTTCTAGTCCAGCGATGTCCGGCCAGCAGTCTCAACGTGTTAGGAGAAATGCATCCCCTGGTTCTACAAAACAAGGCCCTGTTAGGGCCACAGTGCCAGTGTCATTAATGCACCAAACTACTGCAGGCAGCCCTACAAGGAGTTTACACCAGAACAAGGGCAGTCCAACAAACTCGCCAACATTGAACTGGCCAAATGATACATCTAAAATTAAAACAAGACATTTGCCAGAAAACAGGATATCCCCAGAGACACAAACTCCTGGCTCTCCAGGATACAGAGGTAAGGTAGCGGTTTAGTACCCACTCAAGTTGTATACTATTATATATATAATACTGTATAAGCTACAATAATATATATATATATATATGAAAGCTACAGTGATATTACACAACACACACATATATATATATATATATAAAAGCTACAGTAATATAACACAACACACATATATATATATATATATATATATATATAAAAGCTACAGTAATAAACACAACATAACACATTTGCGCCTCGTGCTGATAAAATATGCCAGTTTTCACTTGGTTATTATTATTATTATATTAAACACATACATTGCAGTTTTCACGATATAATGGTCATTGCATGCAATATTATATAAAAGTACACCAGTTTAATTTTGTTATTTTATCGGATATAAAATACGCAATGCATTGCAGTGTATCCGTAGCCTATCGTAATGACGATAGGCCAGGAGTATTTTGAATATTTAATCGCAAATGTACAAGTATTTTGAAAATTCAGCTTCTGCAGTCAAAAGGAATGGGATATGCTTTTAGAATAAGATTTAGGTTTTTCATTTTATTTCCCATATTCAGGTGAATATTCAAGTGTGTGTATATATATATTATTTTATTTATTTATTATTATTATTTTTATTTTTTATTTTTGGTGTTACTAAGTGACGAAGTATACAGACAGATATAATTGCAAAACATATAATAAATAAAATTAATAATCATAGGAAGAATGGAATATAAAAGAAAACTTAAATATTAGTTCTCAGTATATTTATTGAATCTTTATATATCTTTTGCAATCATTTTATTCATTAAGGGAAATGAAACACCGTTGATTACGTACTATATTTAAAGTTTATGTTATGTTTAAAGTTTACTGTGCATTGAATGCAGATTTATGATCTAGTTTTTAGATGTGAGAAATCAAAGCAGGGAATAATTTGGAGAATCATTTTATATTTATCCACTTGAAATTCATGATATTTTTGTGTTATTAACAGGTCACGTGTTACGTTTTGTTTTTAAAACAGATTTTCAATTATTCTAGTATTATGTGATAGTGCAATGGTGGTGTTTGATTGACAGTTAGTTTTAGAGCATTCTTTGTTTACTGTCCATAAGTAGCATTTTGGTAATCATCCTTTCCACATGCATCCCAGTTCCAATAACATTAATTGGGAATAGTTCTTTGAGGTGAATCTAGGGAAAAAATGCTGATAATGGAACAAAAAAATAAAATAAAATAAAAACAGAGTTCCCCACTTGAACGATTCATTCATTTTCCGATTTTTAAGCAAGGGTATATGGTGGATATAACCCCCATCTCAAAAGGTAATTTCCTCAGCTGATTTTTTACCAGCTTTACTTTTTATGCAGTTTTTTTTTTTTTTTTTCTAATTGTTGTCTGTTTACCAACAAACAAACTTGCTAATACTGAACTGGCTAAACTGATAGTCTAAAATTAAAACAAGACATTTTATTTTGTCACACTCACAAAATTGTTCTTATAAGTATTAAACACAGTTTTTATTGTTTTATTATCACGGTTTGCATTTACGAATGAAATGTGTACCTTGGCTAACATATCTGTAGAGGATGTATAATTTCATCTTATTAACTGAAAAGTAATAACTTGACTACTGCACCATTGTTATCAAGTAGTTAGCTAGTTCAGCAGGAATTAATTTGTAATAATGGCACTGGTATTTGTGTACAATCACGCACTGTGTATTTACACAATTGCTTCTTAGTATTTACTAAACTTGTAAATTTGTCATATACATCTACTTGGATTTCAGGAAAGCTTTTGATACTGTTGCACATAAGACAGCTATACAAATTGGAGCAGTGTGGCATTAAGGGTAAGTTGCTGCAATGTAAAGGGATGGTTAAGTGGGAGAAGACAGAATGGTAATCAATGGACATTGCTCTTCGTGGACTAACATTATTGGTGGAGTTCATCAGGGTTTGGTTTTGAGCCCATTGTTGTTTTCTATATTTATCAATGATATTGATGAAGGCATATCAGGCTTAATGTCTAAGTTTCAGATGATACAAAGGTTGGCAGGATAGTTAATGATAGTAATGATGGTATGCTACTGTGATGGGATCTATAAAAGTTGGGCAGATGGGCTGAGAAATGGCAACTGAAGTTTAACTTTGATAAATGCAAAGTAACCCCAGAGTAACATGCTAACTGTGTGGTACTACTCTCAGATTAGTGGAAAATGAGTAAGACTTGAGGGTAATTGTGCAGTCAGATACAAAGTTCTCTAAGCAATGCAGACAGGCTGCCAGGACAGCTTGTGCAGTTTTGTCAATGATATACAAGAATTTTGATAGGAGTAGAAGGGAAGTTATTATCCCATTGTATAAGGCAGTGGTCAGGCCACATCTTGAGTACTGCGTACAGGTCCAGAGGCCTCATTTTAGGAAGGATGTGGAGCTACTGGAATGAGTGCAGAGAAGGGCAACAAGATTGATGAGTAGAATAAAGGAGTGTTCTTACCAGGGAAGGTTTCATTTCTGAAAATTGCAGCATCTGGAGACTTGATACCTGCAAGGTAATCTGATTGAAGTGTTTAAGGCTTTGAATGGATTGAGCAGGCTCAATGCTGGTGGGATTCTTCCTTTTGCTCAGATCTTACAAATGAGGAAGCACAAATTCAAATTGAGGAAGGATGGTTGCAGAATAGATGTGCAGAAGTTTGCCTATAACCAATGGATGGTTGATTGTTGGAACAAACTTCCATCTGTTGTTGTGGAAGTTGATAGTTTAAATAAATTCAACGAAGAATGAGACAAACTATTGGAGGAGTGAATAGGTTTCTCGAAGATTTGACTTTGCCAAATTCAAATATGGCAACCATATTGCTGTAAGACCCACTAATTTTAAGGGAGAAGAGATTGAAGTCAAAAACTAAGTTTATAGTAAAAAAGATTTCATATATTTTAAGAAAATGTTACATACAGTACTAAATATTGAACAATGGGTCTATTACCCTTTTTCTATTTACAAAAATGTTTATCTGATAACAAAATGTTTACTTTGTCATTTCTTGACTTTTATAATTGTTCATTGGTGTCTCCCATACAAGATTCCAATAGTAGTCTGCAAACATAATTGGACTCCATTTTCCCTTTTATCTTTTTTCCATTTCAGAAATATCTTGGTGAAACATTTCACAGTGTTCATCGGAGACTGTTCCAAAGCTTTCAGGAAAAAAGTCTAAATGGGAATGTAGGAAATGAAGCTTTAATGACATGTTGCATCCCAACTCTCTGTATACCAAAATTAGCTCATCTACAATTTCACTGTAATTTTGTGATTTCTCATTGACTAAAAATTCTGGCAGATGTTTTTAAATGCCTTCCAGGCTCTTATTTCTGTTGCATTTAATTTTTTAGTGAATTCCTCATCTTGGAATAGCAATGTGATTTGAGGACCTACAAAAATTCCCTTTTATCTTGGCCTCGCTGATTTGAGGAAACCTTTGCCTCAAACAGGAAAATCCTTTTCCTTTTTTGTCCATCACTTTCACAAATATTTTTATTAAACCTAGCTTGACGTGGAATGGAAGTAAACAGATTTTTGACTTATCCACCAAAGGAGGGTGTGCAACATTTTTCTGGCCTGGTGTAGTTTCATAATGGTCTGACCATTTCTTTTCCCTGTAGTGGAAATCCTTCGCTTTGCTGCCCCACTCACATAAAAAGCAGCAATATTTAGTGTATCCACCTTGCAACCCAGTTATCAAAGCTACCACATTTTGGTCGGCACAGATATTCCAATTGGAATTTTTGATAGCATATTTTTTTCAAAAGAACCTGTAGGTTCTCGTGCATTTCCTTCATATGAACTGCATGGGCCAATGGTATAGGTGGATACTTACTTCCATTATGGAGTAAAACTGCTTTAAAACTGACCTTGGACGAATCAATGAAAAGCCTCCACTGCTTGGGGACCTGCTCCAGATGTAAATCTTTCTTTAATTCCTGGACATTGTTACAATAAACCAAAGCACCATTCATGGAGTTAATAGGTCGTTATATCAGATTGCCTCTTCCTATAAAAAGACACCTTGACAATCTTTACAAGAAGGTTCTACTGCTGAAGCTGTGATCCTAGTAATTGAGCCTTGGTTTTGGAGAGGTGGAAATCCCTGACAAGATTGTTCAATTCTGCCTGAGTGATTAGATGCGGCTTTGCAGTATCAAGAGTTAAAGACTGGATTTTACTTGTTCTGGGTTCTGCATCTTCTGAAGACTTCTTTTATGATTCTGAATCAGAGTCAAGTCCATAAGTTTCTGATCACTTTGGCATTTGCATTGTATCATTTTGAGGAACTAGCCTTAGAGCAGAATGTATTTCTCAGAAAAACCAGAAATATTGGTCATGCAAACATAACAATTGTTTGTGGTCTTGCGGTTCTCGCCATATCACCGGAACAGCAAAAGGTATCGATTTATGACTACCTCTGAGTCAGCTGAATGTGAGCTACAGGAAATCTTTGGAGCCCATACTTTATTTTTATCTCTGATCTTACATCCAAAATAGAGTTCATAGGCTATTCTCACAAGTTGTGATGGTGGCTTCCGCTGCAATTTTAATACCACTTCTCCCCAAATGTAGCAAAAACTATTAGGCTTACTTTGGCAAGAACACAACATATTTCATGTATGGTTGAGGTATGTACACATAAGAACACAATTAAGAAATTGTAGAATTTAAATTTAAACACAGTTTGTGACTTGCACTTGTGCACACAACAGTTTACAAATTCACTAAAACACTTGTTCACTTTGTTCACCACTCACTCTTTGGAAAGGTGCCTTCATAGCCAGGTGGAAAGGAGCAGCAGTGCATAGCCCATGCTTCTTGATTAGACCGGGGTTCGAGCCCATCACCACTAAATATAGAGGATGCAGAAAGGTCAGGGAATGACCACCGCATATCCCAGAGCAATATGGCCTTAGTTGCTAATGCTCCTAAAAACCAAATAACCACAACTCTTTGGAACACATACACTTTTTGAAATACAAAAATGCTTGCTTGTTGCAGAACCCACTCATGTATATACTGGTAGAAAATTTTCTAGAAGGCTCGTAACATTTCTTGAGAACTCAGTTGAAATTTCTTGAACTTCCACAAACATCCTGACCTTACTTCTGCATATAAAAACATTCTAGAATGTTCTGGAACATTTTCAAATGTTGTAGAAAGCTCCCGAATGCTCTAGAAAAAATAATAATATAGAGGAAAAAGATGATTAAAGCAACTACAGGTCTTGGTTTTTGGTCATTAACCATGACATTTCGAGGGTCTAGTGTCAAACAACGTTAACTACAAAATCGTTTTGTAGTTGATGTTTTTGTAATTAGCCAAAAAAAAAAAAAGTCATTTGACGTTTTTTTTTTTTTGGTTTACGAGAAATGTACTCGCATCCTAAGCTAACTTGTAAAGTACTGGAGAAATACAGTTCTATGACGTGATATGCATTGTTATTTGTATAAAGTAAAATTAAAGTTATTCCAAAATTAAAATGCAGTTTTGTAGTTAATATTGTTTAACATTAAACTCTCAATTTGAAAACTGAGGGTGATGAGAACTTTTTAAGCACATATCTGAGTTTTTGAACATATTTCTTATGAGAATCTGTCAAAACTATTTCAGGGAAGAAATTGATGCTGACCAGTGTAATTTGTTTAGGTTTTTCCTTGAATTTATTCAAACTACCCACTTCCACAACAACACATGAAAGTTTTTTTCCCTTAATTAACCATGTGTTGGCTGAACGCAAACTTCTGCACATCTATGCCCCTCATGAGTGTAGTCTGAGCAAGAGGAAAAATGCCATTAGCATTGAGCTTACTTAATTTATTCAAAGCCTTAAACACCTTAATCAGATCACCTTGCAGGTGCCTAGTCTCTAGATGCTACAGTTTGCATAACTGAAGTTTTTTGGTAAGACTACTCTTTCTTTCCCTTCATCAATCTCATTGTCTTTCTCTGCACCCATTCCAGCAGACCTACATCTTTCCTAAAATGAGGGCTCCAAATCCTGTATGCAGTACTCAAGATGTGGCCTAATTATTGTCTTGTACTATGGTATAATCACCTCGTTATCCCTGCTAGCAAAGCTCTTATATATCATTGACAAAACTCCATTAGCTTGGCCTGGCAGCCTGTCTGCATTACTCTGAGAACTTCATATCTGACTGCACAATTACCCCTGGATACTTTTCATTTTCTACTGTGCTGAGTGTTGTACTACACAGTTGGTGCATTAGTCTGGAATTAATGCTACGCATATGCATTACCTTGCATTTGTCAATGTTAAATTTCAGCTGCCATTTCCTAGCCAATCTGCCTAATTTTTTTTTTTAGATCTTGTTGTAGTAGTTTACCATCATTACTCTCATTAACCGACTGCCTACCTCTGTATCCTCTGCAAACTTAGACATTAATCCTGATATACCTTCATCAAATATACATTTAGAGAGAGAGAGAGCATTTAGGCTATCGAGTTGAGTTATCAAGTGTCAGAAAATATTCAGTTATAATGAATATTTATTGTGTAATTTGAATGAAGAAGTGTAGAATGTAATTTAATAGTGTTTAGTAGCAGTAGCAAAACTTTCCATACTGCCAGGTCTGTCACTGGAGGGGGAGAGAATCCAAAGGGTACTGATTGTTAAAAGAGCACAGAGGACCCATTTATGAATCTTTTGCTAGAAAATTTGTAGGTTCACTACTGTTTAGCAGATCGAAAAATTATAGCGTGTTGATCTAACTGCAGCATAGTTTAAATGTCAAAACTGAAGTAGTATTGTGCATCGGAAGAAACCATTAAAAAGTTTGGAGATTAATAATAAATATCTTGATTATTATTTTTTTAATGCAGAGCTGGGCCATATACTAATATGGTGTGGGTAGTGTAAATTTTCCTTTGAAACTAAACTTTTTAATGATATGAAAGGATTTTTTATTTTTTTCATGTAAAAATCTGGATAAAAATATTTTGTTCTAATTATTTTAAGGTTTATCAAGTTCTCCTCTTTCTCCCCCTCACTTACAGAGATACACAGGTTCTTCTTTATGGTTTGCTTTATTTGGAGTAAATATTTCTCCTACTTGCTCCAATCAGTGGGGGAACAAATTGAAATCACCTATAAGAAGACATTCCTACTTGCTCACCCATTTAAAAATTGATTTACATTAAAAAAAAACCTGAAAAGACACATCTTGGCCTTTGATGCCCTTGTGTCTTAAAACCTTTAAACAACAGCAACAGCCCACCCATTACATCTGGATATAGAGGCTTTTGTCATATGTTTTTCCACTCTTATTTTACCTTTGCATCCAACTACTTCACACCACTTAGATTCTATGCTGGCATGTGCAAGTTCTGAATCTGGGAAATCTTTTGTTGTACTCAGGCTGCTTTTGGTTAGAAGTGTGATCCTTGGGGGCTCACATCTGGTGAGTATGGGCTTGGCACACCCAGGGTCTTGAGCTGGATATCATCATTCTTCTCTTTCTTGGTGATTCCATTCTACTGACATGTGTTCTCTCTCTCTCTCTCTCTCTCACTCTCAGGGTGACTCAGAAATTATTTTTTTTGGCTGGTGCAGCAAAAGCCTCAGACTTCCTTCAGAGTGGTGTTCCCAAAACCTCTCTAAAGCTTTTTGACTTTGTTCAAAAGGGGCAGTCAGGTAATTAATGCCCATATCTTGCAAAGTGAAACATTTGCAGACCTGTCTAGAACAGGACATGATCTAGCCAAGCAGGATGTCTTTGTGTGTGCTAGGTGCAGAGACTGTGAAGAAATTAGGCACCAACTCAGCATTCTGATGGGTGTCTATGAGAATTTGAGGTGTAGGGTAAATGCCCTCAAAGAAATTAAAATGAGGGATCCATCAAGCTCTCAGCTGCCCAACTCAATGCCAGAGCTCTCTCCTGTGCATCAGGCAACACAGCAGCAAAATCCAAGGCAGAATGTGCTGGTCCCACAAGAACTATTTATTATTGGTGACTCTATTGTCAGGGAGACGGGGAATATATTATGCAAAAAGGATAGGTGGAACATTACCAGGGTATGTCTGCCAGAGGCAAAAGTTGATGTTGTAGAGCAGATATCTTTTAAGGTCACAAAGGGTGATATTGCTGTTCACATTGGCACTAATGACCTTAAGAGTAAGAGATCTGCAGATTTACTTAACAAGTACAGGTCAATGCTGAAAAAAAAAGTCGCGAGTTAGGGTTAAATTTTTGAAATTGTCTGCAATTCTGCCCAGACACGATAGGAGGAAGTATATGATGAGAGCCTTGTCAATCAATTTGGACCTGGAGAGAATGCGCAAGGCTCACTGGGTAGACTTTTTTTCAGCATGGTCTGTGCTTACTAACAGGAGAGACTGCTTCTACATGGATGAGATACACTTAAATAGAAAGGGTGCAAGAATATTTGCTGGTGCTATCGAGGCAGTGTTAAGTGGTTCAGAGAACTGCTAGTTTGGGGGGGGGGATTCACAGACTAAAAGATTAACAGTAGCCGCAGGCAGAGCAGAATTGATTCTTGCACTGCTTCTATTGTAATGAGCAGCAGCCTACAGAGCAAGTTGCTAGGGATTTCAAGAGCTGCTGGGAGTCATCATGGAACAAGTAAATACATGGGCTGTATTAGGGTAACTAAGAGTAAGAACAAGTGCATGTATACTTGCATGTACGCTAATGCTAGAAGTATAGTAAATAAAATTGATGAATTTGAAGTGCTGATTAAGACATTAAAGGCAGATATTGTTGGGATATCAGAGACATGGTGTCACACAGCTATAAGCAGTGCAGAATTAGAATTTGGGGAGAACAATGTGGACAGACAGGGTAGGAAGGGAGGATGGGTTATGCTGTTAGTTAAGAAACAGAACCTAAGGGAGTTCATCTATTTGACACAAGTGGACAGTGTAAGGTTGAGTCTGTTTGGTGCAACATAAACCCTGGGAAAGGGAAAATGAGAGTAGGAGTATGTTATAGGCCTAATGACTCTGAGTATTATAAAAATAAAAAACTGTACAGGGAAATAGTGGGCCAGTAAATCGGAGAGTCTTATAATGGGGGATTTTAATTTCTCAGATATTGACTGGAAATTGTGGGTTGGTCACTCGCACGCTAGCAAGACTTTTGTGGACTTATTGGAGGATTGTTTTCTACAGCAGCATGTTCGAGTGGAAACCAGGGGGAATAATACCCTTGATCTGATTGTCAGTGATGACGTATGCATTAGGAATTCGAAGATAAAGTAACCACTAGGTGACAGTCATCACAGTGTATTGATGGGGGATTTACTTCAAGATGTAACTACCATCAAGGGTAAAGAGAAGTGTTTTTTTGTTTTCGTAAAGGTGACTACAGAGGTCTCAGACAGTTTTTAAATTCTATAGAGTGGGATCAACTGATGATGATGATGATGACGACAGATTCTCTGCAACAAATGTTGCCAGTGGTGAATTCGAAATGGGAAGCCTTCAGGGACTTAATCTTGGCAGCTACTAGGCTTTTCATACCAACTAAGTAACACTGTTCAAGGTTCAGGCCTAAATGGATGTTGGATGAATTAATGAGGCTCGTGGCGGAGAAGAAAAATGCATGGGATGCATTCAAATTATCAGGTTGCACAGAAGCCTACAACAGATATAAGCTAGTCTGTAATCAAGTCACAAAGGAAGTTAGGCCGATTATGAGAAATCTTTGGCAAATGATGCAAAGAAAAACAGCAAAGAGTTCTTTACTTATGTAAACTCTAGAAGGAAGGGGATGAATCGGATTGTTCTACTTAACATAGATGGTTCGACAGTTGATGATCCTGCTCAAGTAGCTGATAAACTGAATGAGTATTTTGCATCTACATTCACACATGAGGAGTTATTCAAGGAGGGGAATGCCAGAAGTTTGTCAAACTCTAACAGGGAGCAAAGTGATTTTATGATAACTGAGAGCAAAGTGGAGGATAAATTGTTGAAGTTAAATATAAAAAAAGGCACCTGTGGCTGATGGAATCTATCCAGTTATAATGAAGGAGGCAGCAAGGGAAGTAAGCAAACCTTTAGCCATAATTATGAGAGCATCCTTAGAGGTAGGGGAGGTTCCCATGGACTGGAGATGTGCAAATTTATCCCCAATTCACAAAGGAGGTTCAAAAGGTGACGCAAATAATTATAAACCTGTTAGTTTAACTTCTGTTCTGGGGAAAATAATGGAGTCACTGGTTAAAGAGGTGATACAAGATAACCTAGACAAGACAGCAGCAGCAGTAGTTCAGACACAGCATGGGTTTGTTAAGGGGATGTCTTGTCTGACCAATTTGATTGGATACTAGATGTGGTCACAAAGGAACTGGAGGCAAAAAAAAATTTTGTTATCATATACTTGGATTTCAGGAAAGCTTTTGATACTATTGCACATGGAAGACTGTGTACAAATTGGAGTGGTATGGCATTAAGGGCAAGTTACTGCAATGGATAAAGGGATGATTGAGTGGAAGATGTCAGAGAGTATTAATAAATGGACACTGTGCTCTACGTGGACTAATGTTATTAGTGGAGACCCCCAGGGTTCCGTGCTGGGCCCATTGTTGGTTTGTGTACTGTATTTATCAATGATATCGAGGAAGGTATATCAAGCTTAATGTCCAAGTTTGCAGATGATGCAAAGGTTGGCAGGTTTGTTAATGACACTAAAGGCAGTATGCTACTTCAGCAGGATCTAGAAAAGTTAGGCAGATGGGCTGAGAAGTGGCTACTGAAGTTTAACATTGATAAATGCAAAGTACTGTATGTGGGTAGCAGTAACCCAAGAGAAATGTACCAACTCTGTGGTACTACACACACACACACACAGAGGTGGAGAATGAAAAAAGACCTGCGGTTAATTGTGCAGTCAGATATGAAGTTCTCTGAGCAGTGCATCCAGGCTGCCAGAGTAGGTCATGTAGTTTTGTCAATGATATATAGGAATTTTGCTAGCAGAGACAAGGAGGTGATTATCTCTTTGTATAAGACTGGTTGAGTACTATATACAGGTCTGGAGGCTTCATTTTAGAAAGGATGTAGAGTTGCTAGAATGAGTACAGACAAGGGCAAAAAGATTGGTAAGAGGAACAGAGGGGTGTGCTTATGAAGAAAGGCTTAAGTTCTGCAAGTTGCAGCATCTGGAGACTAGGCATCTGCGAGGTGATCTGATTGAGGTGTATAAGGTCTTGAATGGTTTGAGCAGGCCCAGTGCTGATGGGATACTTCTGCTTGCTCAGATTAAGAACCTGAGGGGCATAGATTCAAATTGAGGAAAGATAGTTGTAGAATAGACGTGCGGAAGTTTGCTTTTATCCAATGGGTTGTTGATTGCTGGAACAGACTTCCATAATATGAGAGATGCCAAATGGTGAAGATAACTTCACAACCGTGATGGCATGTCTGCATTATCAGGGTACCTGCCTGCCCACCGATGAGTGAGCCAACAAGCTCCGAAACGCATCTGGGTGGTGTTCCCCACTCAGAATAAATAACAGTAGCCTCCTCTACTAGAGAAGCATTATTTATTCGAAGTAGTGCAATACCTGGTATCTTGTTGTTGAAGGTAGCCACAATATGAGATATAATCATATTGTGGCTACGTAGTTAAATTTATGGGTAAACTATGGTGTATTAACACCGATATTATAAAGTTAATTTCAACCCATAACATATTATGCTTTGTGCATTTAGTCTTCAAAAAAAGTACACTGGTGTTCAAAGAAAGTGCATCACCTAGGAATTTCACATTTCTAACCCTTTTTTGCAATGGTATGTTACATTAATGACTAGCAACACAAATAGAAATATAAACAAAAGATTTATTAATAGTTAAGGCAAAGTTAAGTACTTCCTAATTCATTTCACAAGTATGCATGGTCTCAATTCTAATCTTAACGATGTCCATTTCCACTTGCTGTCTGCCAAACCCCATGTACTTTTTCTAACAGAATCTCAGTTATCGGTTGATTCAACTACTGCTCATCTCAGATGCTCAAATTATTCGCTGTATGATTCCTTTCGCCTCAAAGGTGGTACTTGTGTATATGTCCATTCTGATCTTCCCTGTCAGAGACTTGGCAATTTGGAATCTACTCTCTTTGATCTTCTCTGGCTTAAAATCTCTCTACCTCATTGTGTAAAATTCATCTGTTGTTTCTACCGTTTCCCCCAACTCCACTGATCACTTGGAGCTTCTTGACTTTCTCCAGTCCAACTTTCCTAAAAGTGAGGTAATTTTCCTTGGTGATTTTAATGTTCACAACTCCAGCTGGCTTCCGTTTTCTAGTCACACCGACCCAGCAGGTCGAGATGCCAAGGCTTTTGTAATTACTAATGACCTTGCACAGATTGTTCACTTACCTACAAGAATACCAGACAATCCTAATCATACAGCCAATACGCTTGATCTTTTTCTCACAAAGAACCCTTCTAAGTACACGGTTGAAGTGAGAGGTCCTTTAGGCACTTCAGATTACAACTTGGTGATTCTCTTCTCCAATGGAGCCTTTATCTCATGGCTATTCCCAACCTCGTGTTGTTTGGCATTACAAGAATGCAAAATGGGCTGACCTGCAAGATTTCTTTTCCTTGGTCGGATTACTGTTTTAAAACTTCTGATGTCAACGTTTGCTCAGATCGTGTCAGTGAAATTATTCTTGCAAGAATGGGATCCTTTGTCCCACACTCCACTTTAAAATCTCATCCTTTACCTAAACCTTGGTTTTCCAATAAATGTGCTAAGGCTGTTCAAGAGAAGAATGTTGCATATCGTAATTGGCTTGTTTCTAATTCTTCAGTTTCATTTTCTGCCTACACCAAAGCTCGTAACAATTATAAAGCAGTTATTAATCAGTCCAAACTAGAGTTTGAACAGGCTAAGAGTAGAAAACTTGCTTCTTGCCCTAATGGTAGCCGAGCATTCTGGTCCCTTGCCAAAGTTATTGGCCGCAACTGTTGTCCATCTCTGCTCCCACCTCTGTCCAAACCAGATGGTTCTGTTGTCACTTCAGCCGAGGATAAAGCTGACCTGCTAGCATCCCATTTTTCTTCCAACTCATATATTAATGATCTTTAGGCACCTCAGATCACAACTTAGTAATCTGAGGTGCCTTGTCTCTTCTCCAGTGAAGCCTTTATCTCATGGCTATTCCCAACCTCACATTGTTTGGCATTAAAAGAATTAAAAATGGAATGACCTGTGAGATTTCTTTTCCCTAGTCGGATTACTGTTTCAAAACTTTTGATGTCAACGTTTGCTTAGATCGTGTCAGTGAAATTATTCTTGTAGCAATGGAATACTTTATCCCACACTACTCTTTAAAATCTCGTCCTTTATCTAAACCTTGGTTTTCCAATAAATGTGCTAAGGCTGTTCAAGAGAAGAATGTTGCATATCGTAATTGGCTTGTTTCTAATTCTTCAGTTTCATTTTCTGCCTACACCAAAGCTCGTAACAATTATAAAGCAGTTATTAATCAGTCCAAACTAGAGTTTGAACAGGCTAAGAGTAGAAAACTTGCTTCTTGCCCTAATGGTAGCCGAGCATTCTGGTCCCTTGCCAAAGTTATTGGCCGCAACTGTTGTCCATCTCTGCTCCCACCTCTGTCCAAACCAGATGGTTCTGTTGTCACTTCAGCCGAGGATAAAGCTGACCTGCTAGCATCCCATTTTTCTTCCAACTCATATATTAATGATCTTGGTAAAACACCTCCCACCATTCCCAACCCGCTCCATTCAATGCCTCCTGTGGTCTTCCATGAGAAGGATTTTGACGAATCTTGATGCTAATAAAGCTCCAGGTCCCAAAGGTATTTCTCCACTTGTTCTCAAAACCTGTGCTCCTGAACTTACTCCTATTCTTTGCTGCCTTTTTTCACTTTCTTATTCCAAAGGTGTTTTTTCCTTCCGCTTGGAAATTTGCTCATATCCAGCCAGTTCCTAAAAAGGGTGACAAATCACTCCCATCCAATTATTGCCCTATTGCAATTACTTCTACTCTTTCTAAAGTAATGGAGAAATCAATTAACTGCCAACTCTTAAACTACCTAGAAACCTTCCGTCTGATCAATGATCGCCAGTATGGATTCCATCAGTGTCGATTCACTGGTAATGTTCTGGCTTATGTTACCCATTTATGGACTAATTCAATGGAAAGGTTCGGTGAAACACAAGTAGTTGCTCTTGACATCTCAAAGGCTTTCGATCATGTTTGGCATAAAGGTCTTCTAAACAAGCTTCCATCTTATGGATTGCCAACTGTTTTTAGTAATTGGTTATCCAGTTTTCTCTCTGATTGCTCACTGAGGGTGATGGTAGATGGCTCTCTGTCTTCTAACTTCTCCACTAATGCCGGTGTCCCCCAAGGTTCAGTTCTTTCCCCCGCTCTTTTCCTCTTGTATATTAATGACCTTCCATTGACTGGAAATCCTATCCATAGTTTTGCTGATGATAGCACATTGCATGCCACTTTCCATTTTAAGAAACCTTCCCCTGTTCAATCAGCTTCAACTTGTCGAAAATCTGCTACCAATTCCTTAAATACCGATCTTCAGGTAATTCTCCAGTGGGGCAAAGATAACTTAATTGATTTCAACCCTTCTAAAACTCAGTCTTGTCTTATATCTCGCAAAAAAGATTCTTCTGCTCCTATGCTTATCTTTAGTGACACTCCGATTTCTAGGCAAAATGATATCTCTGTTGGGGATTATCCTGACTTCTAATCTCTCTTGGCACAAGCACATTACAAATATTGCTTCCTCTGCATCTAAAAATCTTGGTTTTCTCTTTTGCTCTCGGCATTACTTTTCTTCCAAACAGCTGCTCACTCTGTATAAATCACAAATCCGCCATGCCATGGAATATTGTTCCCACATCTGGGGTGGTGCCCCCAAAACCTCTCTCAGGCTTCTTGATTCCATTCAGAAGAGGGTAGTTAGGTTAATTAATGATTCATCTCTAACAGAGTCTCTCCACTTTCTGTCTCATAGACGTACTGTTTCTGCTGCATGCCTTTTCTACAGATACTTCCATGGGCACTGTTCTTCTGAATTGGCTTCTATAATTCCCGCTCTCTCTTTCAAAACAGTCCGAACATGTGCCACCACCTGCCAACATCCATTTACTGTCCAACTTCAAACTCACAGAACCAACTTTTCATCTTCCTCGTTTATTCATTCAACTGCTGTTTTCTGGAACAAACTTCCTTCATACATATTTCCTGAAAATTACAGTCTACAGAAGTTCAAGTCCAATGTCAACAAATATCTTCTTTCGTCTTCTCAACCTCCAACCTAAGCACGATACTAAGTACTATAGGTTCTAATACCTCATGTTTGGGGTTTACATAAAAAAAAAAAAAAAAAAAGTAATATTTGACAGGTGCTCTCAAAATATTCCAAAATGAGCATTTGCAACCTTTATACAACAGTTTTGGTAAACAACAATTATGGATGAAATGTCATCAGAAGCCCTCAGTTTGCTTCAGTTTATCATTTTAAATGGAAGACAAAATGAAAAGTTCACCAGGTGCAAACTAATATTTAATTGAACTGATTCTGGCCCTGATGACAGCAGCGCACTGTCAAGGCATTGATAAGATCAATTTCTGAAGATAATGAACTGATAGTTTGTGGTTCTAAACACGAATTATGGCTTCCTGAAGTTCAAGAAGGGTCTTTAGTTTCTTTCTGGCAACTGCAAATTCCACATGATGCCAACAGTTCTCTATAGGATTCAGGTCTGGGCTGTTTTCTGGCCAGCTAAGAGTTGTAATGGACCGTTCTTCCAACCATTTTTTTCACCTGTAACAAATGTAAACACACTACTGTCGAACTTCTAATGCAGAAATGAAGCTAAAGTAACTACAGAAGTGCCTACTTACATTTTTTACCCAATGACAAGGAGCAGAGTCGAAGAACATCCTTCCTCACGTAAATCAACAATAGCACTCTTTCTTCGTGGTGTCAACTGCATATAACTCGCCATTCTGACACATGCAAGGAATGACTGCAACTCTTGCAGAGCATGCTTATATAGCTGAAAGTAACAGCTGATGCAATATTACATCATCACCTATGCGTGTCAGTTTTATCTGATGCAATCTGTAAGAAATATTGCCATATACTTATGTTATTCGGACAACAATTACAATTTTAAGGTGTAATGCACTTTCTCTGAACACCAGTGTATACTGAAATGAAAAAATAAAATGCTGTATAACCAGTTAGAGAATATTGATAGACAAGAGTGCACAGGAGGATTTGAATTAATTTCCAAAAAAAAAAAAATTAAAAGGTATTATCAGATGCCGTACTAACAATGGAAAGTTAAATAGAAGGGAGGCAAGGATATGTGTTAATGTTATGAAGACAGTGTTAGGTGGGTCAGAAACTATTTGATGAATTTGAGGTATTGCTCAAAACATCAAAGGCAGATATTGTGGGGATTTCAGAGATTTGGTGTCACACAGATATAAGGAATGCAGAACTGGAATGTGGGGAGTACAATGTTTACAGAAAGGATAGACAGGGTAGGAAGGGAGGGGGGTTATGCTATTAGTTAAGAAATACATAAAATCCAAGGAAGTGAAGCCAGTCGACATTGCTGGACAGTGCAGTGTTGAGTCAGTTTGGTGTGACATAAGCATTGGGAGATCAAAATTGAGAGTAGGAGTGTGCTATAGGCCTAATGACTCTGATGAGTATAATAAGAAACTGTACGGGGAAATAGAATGGGCCAGTAAATCAGAGAGTCTTATAATGGGGGATTTTAATTTCCCAGATACTGACTGGAATTTGGGGGCTGGTCACTCACACACTAGCAAGGCTTTTGTGGATTTATTGGATGATTGTTTTCTACATCAGCATGTTCGGGAAGCAACTAGAGGGAGTAATACTCCTGATTTGATTATCAGTAGTGAATCTTCATGCAATTATCATCTGCAGGTAAATGAACCACTAGGTGGCAGTGATCACAGCGTGCTGAAGTGGGATTTACTCAAAGAGGTAACTACCATTAGGGGTAAAGGGAAGGGTTATTGCTTTCGTAAAGGCGACTATGATGGACTGAGACAGTATTTAAATTCTATACAGTGGGACCAACTGATGATGTTACCAACAGAAAATTCAAAATGGGAAGCATTCAAAGAACTTATCTTGGAAGCTACTAGGCTTTACATACCAACTAAGAAATATTGTTCAAGGTTTAGGTCTAAGTGGATGTCAGATGAACTAATGAGACATATGGCAGAGAAGAAAAATGCTTGGGATACATACAAATTAACACGTGACACAGAAGCCTATGATAGATACAAGTTGATCTGTAACCAAGTTACAAAGGAGGTTAGGCAGGCGAAGGTAGATTATGAGAAATCTTTGGCAAGGGATGCAAAGAAAAACAGCAAAGAGTTCTTTACTTATGTAAACTCTAGAAGGAAGGGGATGAATCAGATTGGTCCACTTGATATCGATGGGTCAACTGTTGATGATTCTGCTCAGGTAGCGAACAAACTGAATGAATATTTTGCATCGACATTCACACATGAGGAGTTATTCAGCGAGGGGAATGCCAGAGGTGTATTCAACTCTGGCATTAAGCTAGAGAATCTTGTAATAACTGAGAGTAAAGTGGAGGAGAAATTGTTGAAGATAAATACAAGAAGGAACCTGGGGTGGATGGGATCTATGCAGTTATATTAAAGGAGGCAGCAAAGGAAGTAAGCAAACCCTTAGCCATAATTATGAGAGCTTCCTTGGACTCGGGGGAAGTACCCATGGACTGGAGATGTGCAAATGTAACCCCAATTCACAAAGGAGGATCAAAGGGCGACACAAATAATTATAGACCTGTTATTTTAACTTCTGTTCCTGGAAAATTAATGGAGGCACTGGTTCAAGGAGCACTGCAGGATCATCTAGACAAGACTTCAGTTATAGCTCAGACACAGCATGGTTTTGTTAAGGGGAAGTTTTGCCTGACCAATTTGATACTATGATGCAGTCACAAAAGAACTGGATGCAGGGAATACACTTTGATATTATATACTTGGATCTTAGAAAGGCTTTTGATACTGTTGCACATGGAAGACTGCTGCACAAATTGGAGCAGTGTGGCATTGGAGGCAAATTGCTGCTATGGATAAAGGGGTGGTTGAGGGGGAGAAGACAGAGTGGTAATCAATGGACACTGCTCATCATGGACTAATGTTATTAGTGGAGTCCCTCAGGGTTCAGTATTGGGTTCATTATTGTTTTCTGTATTTATAAATGATATTGTTGATGGTATATCAAGCTTAATGTCCAAGTTTGCAGACGATACGAAGGTTGGCAGGGTTGTCAAGGACACTACTGACACTATGCTACTGCAACAGGATCTGGAAAGGTTGAGCAGATGGGCTGAGAGGTGGCAAATGAAGTTTAACATTGACAAATGTAAAGTACTACATATGGGAAACAGCACCCCCAGAGCAACGCATCAACTCTGTGGTACTACACTGACAGTGGTAGAGAATGAAAGGGACCTGGAGGTGGTTGTGCAGGCAGATATGAAGTTTTCTGAGCAGTGCAAATGGGCTGCAAGAGTAGCTCATGGTGTATTGTCGATGATATATAGGAATGTTTCTAGCAGGGATAAGGAGGTGATTATTTCCTTGTATAAGGCAATGGTCAGACCACACCTAGAGTACTGTATACAGGTCTGGGGGCCTCATTTCAAGAAGGATGTAGAGCTGCTGGAACGAGTACAGAGAAGGGCAACAAGATTAGTGAATGGAACAAAGGGGTGCTCTTACGAAGAAAGGCTTAAGTTTTGCAAATTACAGTGTCTGGAGACTAGGCACCAGCGAGGTGATCTGATAGAGGTGTATAAAGCCTTGAATGGTTTGAGCATGCTCAATGCTGATGTGATTCTTCCTCTTGCTCAGAATAATCACCTGAGAGGGCATAAATTCAAATTGAGAAAAGACAGATGTAGGATAGATGTGAGGAAATTTGCCATTAGCCAGCGGGTGGTTGGTTGGTGGAACAGACTTCCATCCCTTGTCGTGGAAGTTGATAGCCTAAATAAGTTTAAGGCTCAGCTGGACAGGTATTTCGAACAAACAGAGGGGGTGAAGTGGAAGTGGCTATTTTTTATTTATTTATTTATTTATTTATTTTTTTTTTTGGCTGATGCTGCATAAGCTTGCTTTCTTGCATCAAATGCCTCTACTAATGCTAATGCTATAAGCTTGTGGAAGGGAGATACACAGACCTTACAGTTTAACAACTGTAAAGTGAGGTGAACTTGATTTTTCTGCTTTTATTGGGATGTGCAGCAGCCTGGAAAGCAAAGTGTGGGAAATGCAAGGCCTGCTGGTGGCTCTCAAGGGGAAAAAACAAATATATAGGCTGTGTTAGGTTTAGAAGTAAACAAACTGCCGAGGCGCCTCCATAGCCAGGTAGGCAGGAGCGGCAGTGCGTAACACACACTTCTTGATTAGACCGGGGTTCGAGCCCGTGACCACCAAATATGGAGGATGCAGAAAGGTCAGGGAATGACCACTGCATATCCCCGGAGCAATATGGCCTTAGTTACTAATGCTCCTAAAAATCAAATATCAAATCAAGAAACTGCTGATGCACATATATATTTGCTTGTACACTAATCTTAGTAGTACAGTAAATAAATTTGAAGGTTTTGAAGTATTGGTTAAAGCCATCATACATAGCGTGGCAATGGGAAAACAATACTGATGATGGAAAAAAAATAATGATCCCATGTATGAGTAAACAACTTTGGTTTATTAAAAGTAACTTCTTCCCACATTCACACACTGCATGCAACTCTCACAAAGTGACTGGAAGGCTGTGACTGGTGTACTGTTCAGTATTCTTGTCACAGCTCTTTGATTGGTGTCAATGTCATCAAAATGGCCTTACAGTGGTGCCTTGAGCTTGGGAACAAAAAAAGAAGTTTCATGGGTTAAGTCTGGTGAATACAGTGGGTGTGACAGTATGCAGACTTTTTTTCTAACCAAAAACTCCTGAACAGAGAGAGCCTTGTGGCTTGGTGTGTGTTGTTCTGTAAGAGGAACCAACTGTTGTCTTCTCTATACTCAGGTTGTACCTGACAGATTCTCTGCAACAAATGTTTCAAAACATCCAGATAGTAGACAGTAATAACACTTTGGCTATTGGACATGAACTGCTTATGCATGGTTCCCTTGCTATTGTAGAAAGTGATGAGCATGGTTGTGATTTTTGACCTTGAACTTTTTTTTGGCTTTGGAAGAGTTTGCTGAATTCCACTTGACCTTTGTTGCCATGTTATACTGAAAACACCACATCTCTTCACCTCTAAATCGAATTCAGGAAGTTTAGTTTTGCTTTCAGTAGCCTCATTGAGTTCTGTGCAGTGTTCAACTCATGCCTGTCATTGACTCCCTGTTAACAAATGTTGAACAAACCATGCACAGACCTTTTTTTTCAAATCTTGGGTTATTTGTTGAACAGTTTCCTTATTAATGTGTAGATCTAAAATCATTTTGAGTGTTGCACACTAGTCACTGGTAATGATTTCCCACACCTTTTCAATCAACTCTGCTGTTTGAATCCTTTTTGCTGGGCCCAGATGTTTGTCATTTTCCAGTGATTCTCTTCCACGGGCAAAACATTTATGCCACTTGAACACATGTGCCCGTGATGAACAATTCTCTCCATACACTTGCTTCATAATTTGAAATGTTTCTGTGGCACTTTTGCCCAGTTGAACAGAAAACTTGATGTTTGCTCTTTGTTCCATTGTTCCTTCTCAGCACAGACACGGGAGAGATTTGCAGTTCAGCTCACTCTGTGTCCTGAAATGGCGGCAATTTCTGTTGATCTTGACTGCAGTGCTCCAGGAACAATCACTTTCATTTCACGTTTATTTCTAGTAGATGGCAACACCAGCATTTGTCTCATAACATCAGTCTCATTTTCTAATTGCTGCACTGTATGTCTTATGTAGATATTATAGGGTTATCAGAAACAAGATGTTACTCAAACAGAGGCAATGCAGAATTTTAATATGGTGATAGTGTGTATAGGGAGGACAGACAGGACAGTGGGAGTGTTGGAGAAAGAGGCTGCTCTTGATTAAGAAGCACATAGAATCTGAGGCAGCACATCCAGCTGACAGGCTACGTGTAATGTTGAGTCAGTCTGACTGCTATATGCTCTGCCAAAACAAAAATGACAGCAGAAGTATGTTATTTTATACACCTCATTGAGTACACTGAATGATGATTTTACACACCTGATTGAGGTTTATAAGGCCTTGAATGGTTTGAGCAAGCTCAATGCCGATAGGATTCTTCTGCTTTCTCAGATTATGCTCCTGAGGAGACATAAATTGAGGAAAGACTGTTGTAGAATAGATATGCAGAAATTTACCTTTAGCCAGCAGGTGGTTGATTGCTGGAACAAACTTCCATCGGTTGTTGTGAAGGTTAATAGCATGAAAAAATTCAAGGAAGAACTGGACAAACTTTTGGAGTGAATGGATGGGTGAAGTGGGAATTTTTTTTTTTTTTTTTTTTTTGATTGTTGCTATATAAGCTCATTTTATTGCATCATATGCCTCTGCTAATGCTAATTTTCCAAATAACTATGGCGAGTTTAATGAACAACTATGAAGACAAAAAAGACAGTAAATCAAATGGCTTATAATGGACGTTTTAACTTTCCAGATATTAACAGGAACTAGTGGTTTGATCAGTTTGCACAGTAGTAAAATTTTTCTGAATTTATTGGACTGATTTTTCCCTATACTAGCATGTCAAAGAGTCAACAAGAAAAAGCAGACCTCTTGATTTGCCCACAGTGACTCTTGAATCATAAGGTAAAGGAACCAATAGGTTCCAGTGATCATAGTGTGTTGATGCAAAGGAGGGGAGATATTTTACTTTCCTAATAGTAACTGCAATAGTTTTAGATAGTTTTTAAATTCTTTCAGTGGGAAGAACCAAAGCTGTTAGCAACTGCAAATTCTAATTGGGAAATGATTATAGAATTACGAAGAAATGTAATTCAAGGTTTAAAACTGAATGGATGTCAGTGATGAACTGATGTGACTAGCAGAGATTCAAAATGCATGGAATGATTATAAATTATCAGGAGAGAGAGAGAGAGAGAGAGAGAGAGAGAGAGAGAGAGAGAGAGAGAGAGAGAGAGAGAGAGAGAGAGAGAGAGAGAGAGAGAGAGAGAGAGAGAGAGAGACTTACAGTAAGTATAATGCAGTCTGAAATAAGTCAGAAAAGGGGTTAGGCAGGCTAAGGCATATTATGCGAAGTTTTTAACTAAAAATGTAAAGAAAAGTAGCCAAGAATTTTTTGCTTATTTTGACACTGGAAGGAAAGGGATGAACCAAATTGACATATTAGATATATGAATGTCATAACTATTACCTGTCCAGGTTGCTGACAAACTGAATAAATATTTTGCATCTACATTCATGTGTGAAGAAGATTCCTGGTATCCCGTTTAGAATTTGATATACTTCTGGTATTCCCTAATAACAGAAGCGATTAGGGAGTATTCCCTAAGATGGAAATAAATATCAGAAGTATATCAAAGTCTAACTTGGAGCTAAATGAATAAGTAAATAAGGCATGTGTGGCTGTTGGAATCCATCCAATTATATTAATAGAAGAAGCAAAAGATGTAAACAAACTTTTATTCAATTATTAGTACATCATTGGAATCAGGGGAAAAGTCCCTGCAGATTGGAGATTTGCAAATAGATGTGCAGAAATTTGCCTTTAGCATCAGGTGGTTGCAAATTTGCAAATCTGTGGGGATGAAAAGGCAAAGTGAGTAATTACAGACCTGTAAGCTTCTGTTCCATAAGGCAATGTTTCGGGCACTGGAAAGACAAGGCAGAGATATCCCATATATTATGATTTTGAAGAAAATATATGAGAACTTTACCTCCTTTATTAGGCTAGACAAAGACAGTAGCAAATTTAAAATCGAGAAAGGAGTTTGACAAGGAGACTCAGTATCTCTGAAATTGTTTACTGCTGCCCCTGAGGAAGCTTTCAGAAGAATTAGACTGGTTGCAGAAAGGAGTCCATGTGAATGGAGAGTACCTAAACCATTTACGATTTGCAGATGACATTGTGGTCATAAGCCACGATCCCAAAGAATTAGAGGAAAATCTTAATCAGTTATGCAGAGTTAGTAAGCATTTTGGACTAAAGATGAATATGACTAAAACAAAAGTAATGATGAACAAGTATGCCATAGAAAGGGATATAATGATTGAAGGAGCAGTAATTGAAAAGGTGGAGTCATATACTTATCTGGGACAAGTCATCAGCTGTAATAATGATAAATGGCTGGAAGCCAAGAGAAGAATAAATTTTGGATGAATAGCAATCAGGAAATATAGTCATACCGAGGAGCAATATCCCAATTTGCCTGAAATATAAAATAATGAACCAATGTATACTACCCACCATGACTTATGGAAGTGAAACTTGGGCACTCAAAAGAATGGGAGAGAAGCTGAGAACGACACAGTGAAGAATGGAACGAATTATATTGGGAATCAGACTGTTAGATAAGAAGAGAAACACATGGATTAGGCAGCAAACTCAAGTAAAGGACATTCTTATCAAAACTAAAGAACTAAAATGGTCTTGGGCAGGACACATAGCTCAAAGACATGATGACAGATGGACTAAGAGAATAACAGAATGGTACCCAAGAGGAGCTAGAAGAAAACCTGGAAGACAATGGTGGAAATGGATAGATGAAATTCATGAGTTTGTGGGTAGTAAATGGATGTCCATTTCACAAAACAGAAGGAACTGGAAAGTTGCTGGAGAGGCCTTCATTCTGCAGTGGATTGATAATGGCTGATGAAGCTTCTGTTGCAGGGAAAAAAAAAAAAAAAAAAAATGTAGTCAGGAAATTATTATTAGCTGTATGGAGAGAGAGAGAGAGAGAGAAAGAGAAAGAGAAATAATATCCAGGACTCTGGGTGTGCCAAGCTCATACTCACCAGATATGAGCCTCTGGGGTTATGCAGAATTATTTTGACAGAAATGCAGTTACATGGCAGCACAGTCAGTGCTACACTGCTGTACAGATTGGAGCAATGTAGTATTAGGGGAAAGAAAGTTACTGTTAAGGATAAAAGGTTGGTCAAGTATCAGGAAGGAGAGAGTGGTTATTAATGGAGTTCCTTGTGGTTTAGTGTCAGCCCCTTACTGTTTTGAATGTTTATCAGTGATATTTATGAAGGCATATAGAATTTAATGTCAAATTTTGCAGATGATATGAAGGTTGGCTGGGTAGTTTATGGTAGGAATCAGGGAATAATACTGCAAAAGGAGCTAGAAATTAGGTGGATTGAAGAAGCAGCAGTTGAGGTTTAACATTGATAAATGCATGGTACTGCTAGGTAGTAGTTATTTTGGTTATCCAGAATAACACACCATTTGGGTGGAACCACACTTGTGATGGCAGAGGAAGGGAAAAAAAAAAAAAAAACTAGGGCTAATTACACAGCCTGACATGTTCTCTGAGCAGTGCAAACAGTCTGCTATCACAGCTCCTGGAATTTTGTCAATGATATGCAGGAATTTTTCCAGCAATTAAAAGGAGACGATTTTCCTTCCTTTTGTATAAGGATATGGTTAATTTGTATCTTGAGTACTTCATGTAAGTCTGGAAGCCTTATTTTTGGAAGTTTGTGGGCCTGTTGGAACAGGTGCAGAGAAGAGCACCACCTCTGTTCTGTAAAGTGTTGAGCAGTTATGCCAGATTAACGTACCAACTGTGTGATACCACACTCAGAGTAGTGAAGAATGAAAGGGCTGTGCTTTATCAGGAGAGAATGTTTCTACAGGAATGGGATACCCTTAAATAGAAGGCGTACAAGAATATTTGGTGATGCTATTGAGGTGGTGTTAGGTGGATCTACTAGTCTGGGGGAGAGAGTAATACACACTAATAGATTAACAGTTGATGCAGGCAGAGGTGAAAGTGATTCTTACACTGCTTCTGTTAGAACATGCAGCAGCCTGGAAAGCAAGGTTTTGGGGATTTCATGACTTGCTGAGAATCCTTGTTGGAACAAGCAAATACAAAGGCTGGGTTATGGTTACTAAGAGTATAAAAAGTTTCACATATACATACTTGTATGATCACTAATGCTAGAAGCATAGCATTAAATTTGATGAATTCGAAGTACTGATCAAATCATCGAAAGCGGACGTGGGGATATCAGAGACATGGTGTCATTCAGATATAAGGAATTCAGAATTTGAATATGGGAGTTCAATGTGTACAGAAAGGACAGGAGGGGGCTTATGCTCTTAATTAAGAAGCACATAAAATATAAGGCAGTGCATCTGGTTGAAATGGGTGGCCAGTGCAATATTGAGTCACTGTGGTGTGACATAAGCACTGTGAAACAAAAATTACAGTAGGAGTATGTTATAAACCCAATGACCATGATGATTATAATGAACAACTATACAGACATATAGAGTGAGTCAAAAAATCAGAATGTCTTATAATGGGGGACTTTAACATTCCAGATATTGACTGGACCTTGTGTGTTGGTCACTCCCACAGTAGCAAGATTTTGTAGATTTATTGGATGATTGTTTACAATGTCAGAGAGAGGCAACAAAGAAAGCAAAAGCTCATCTAATTATCAGCAGTGACCCCCTCATGCATTAAGAATATGCAGATAAAATACCCACTATATGGCAGTGATCACAATTTATTGATATGGGATTTACTTAAAGACGTAACTATTGTCAAAGGAAGGGGACTTTTGCTTCTGTAAGGGTGACTGCAGTGTTCTCAGACAGTTTTTAAATTCTATGCAGTGGGACCAACTGATAATGTTTCCAACAGGAAATTCGAAATGGGAAGCAATCATAGAAGCTACTAGGCTTTTCATACCAATGAAGAATTATTGTTCCAGGCTTAAAGCTAAATGGATGTCAGATGAACTATTGAGACACATAGCAGAGAAGAAAAGTGAATGGGAGGCATATAAATTATCAGGTGATACAGAGATGCCTATAGTAGATATAAAGTAGTCTTCAACCAAGTCACAAAGGAGGTTAGGCAAGCTAAGGTAGATTACGAGGTCTGAAAGTTTAAAAGAATGAAAAGAAAAGCAGCAAACACTTCTTTACCTATGTGAGCAGTAGAAATATGGAGTTGAATCACATTGGTGCGCTAGATATGATTGGATTAACTCATTCACATGAGGAATTTTTTAGGGATGGGGATGCCAAAACGAGTCAAATTCTGGTGGGGACAGAGATTTTCTGATAACTGAGAGGGTTGGGGCAGAAATTATTGAAAATAAAACATTCTCCACCTCATCTGTCCATCCCCTCTAAAAATGTATTAAAACTATTCACTTCTACAACACTCGATGGTTAGGTTATGTTTTTTTTTTTCCAATTTAAATTTGTCTTATGTGTATCGCCTGAGCAAGAGTTAGGATTCTATCTGCCTGTAAATTACTCAAATCCATTTATGGCCTTAAACACTTAAATCAGGTCTCCTTCCAGGTACCTAGCTTCCAGACACTGCAGTTTGCACAACTGAAGTCTCTTGTGTCCCTGACTAATCTTGTTGCTCTGCTCTGCACCTGTTCCCAACAGATTCACATTCTTCCTAAAATAAGACTTCTAGACCTGTGTGCAGTACTCTAGATGCAGCCCAACATTTCAATCACATTCTTGTCCTTCTGGCAAAATTCTTGTATGTAATTGACAAAAATCCTCAAGCTGTCCAAGAAGCCTGTGCACTGTTCCACAGGCTCTTTCTGTTATAGCGTGTGCGCTTACCCGTGTGCTGCTGGTTCAATCTTGCTGTCAATCGAAGCTCTCTGTGAATTATACAACTGCCGGTAAGAATGCATGCCAATATGTGTATCCAGAAAACCTGGGTTTCATATGATAGTCCAGTAGTTTGGATTAGGACAAAAATCTTGTGCCCTCAAGACTCACTCAGATTGACACTGAGAGCAAGCTTGCAGCATTGAAGATTGCGTTGTGATTTCACTCAAAAATCTTTCTTTGTAATTGGATCTTTGAGCACTGCTTAACTATGATTCAAAATCAATGATCTACTCAGTGAGTTATGTGTGGCAGAGAACTGTCACTAGGCAAAATGATCAACAAAACAAGGTTTATTACACATATTAATCATACAAATAGTTACAAAAGAACCGGTCAAAGTTTTAGCATAATTGGCAATTGATTGCTTGGAAACTAACTGAATAGCAGGTATAGTCTTCCTGCTACAAGTATTACAATTTTACAGTGTTCTTCACGTTGGCACTTCCACCATTACTCTCACGAGTATTCACAGTGGCTGGTGTCAGTCATACCATACAACTGTTCTACTGCTAGAATAAGGTTATATGTCAACTTAACAGTTATAATTAGTATTTTTGACAACTAGGTCATTAAGTCTCATTACCTGTTAAATTCTAATTACTAAAAGTAGATAAACAATTGTCAGAATGTGTCTATGAGAAGAGAGGTCAGTGGGTACGGATAAATTAAAGGAGGGGGGGGTAGGATTAACTTTGAGTAGTCGGTTTTGGATTGTTCTAAAAAATGCTAGTCAACTTACCCACAAATTGTCGTTCTTCTTCAACACTTCTGGCTTTGACTCTTTGCTCCATAAGTACGGTTTTGGGGATATCTGCTCAATTGACAAGATCTGCGATCTTCCTCAGTTTTCTTTGTCTGGCACTCTTCAAGTCTCTGCTGACTACACTTGGCTCTAGAAAATCTCTTCAAACTCTGTAACCTCTCAAATCTAATCAACGACTTCCAAATCAACTCCTCACAACTCCGAATCCTTCAAAATCTACCCAAAGACGCTCTTACAACTTCGAATCCTTCAAAATCCACCCAAAAGACTCCTCGTTTTCTATCCTCTTTTCATATATATACACTTCTGCATCCCCCTTCCTAAGTTTCCCATGACCTGTTCTGATTTCACGGGTTAATTACGTGGGGCAAAGAATTACACTTGGGGACTGTCAACTTTTGGGATTTGACACTACTAAAAATGATATATGTTATATGTAGAAAAGAAATCTCATATTTGTGTAGGGCAGTTTCTCTTGTTTTACAATCGCGGTCAATGATCATAAATCAATACACTTTTACGTACGGAATTTTGAAATGACAGTCGATGTGTTTATCGGATTCGATTGCGTAAGAAATCATGTCTCTTGTTCTGCTTACTCACCTTTCTCTGACAAAAGTCGCGTTCTCCCCTCGTCATTCTTGGGGCTATTACGTGTTCGCTGCGTGCCTGCTACTATTGGGAGAAGGACCTGACATCACTAATTGACTGGACACTTAATGGAGATATAATGTTTCAACGACCGCATCCCCTGGGGCGGTGTTGGTTGCACATGCGAAAACGAAAGTGAAACGCAACTAATTCCGATGGAGTGACGCTACTTTAGTTATACAGGCCGCGGAAAAAGTATAGGGCACTTTGAGGAATACATGCTTCTTAAAAGCGAGCGAAAGGGATAAAAACGATAGCATTTTTATAGCACATTGCTCAGAGAACTTCATGTTGGACTGTTACTTTATAAAGAAATTAAAGAGGGAAAAAATAAGCAGCCTTCAATTATATAATTCTAGAAGTTGATTTCTATCCATACTGCATCAGCTCTGTGCTACCATCAATAAATCAACCTTGTCATCTCCCGGCATTTCATATGCATTTTTTTTTTATTATTTGTAAGCCTAACACTTACACATTATATAATTTACATGACTAACTTTTATTATTTCTGTCATTTAAATATTGCATTGAAAAAAAGATCAGGTATGTTTTCCAACTTGCTTGAAATGTAATTCCTTTATTTATTACTTTTAAGTATTTGCCATTTGTGAGGATTTTCCAGTCTCTAATTCTTGCATTGAGTGTAATTACTCTTCAAAACATTTCTCAGGCCCCTTGTAGCTATTGTTCTGCGTGTTAGAATCTATTCATTGATTTGTTGATCCTTATTTGTGAAAACATTTTCTTGCAGATATACCTAGATGTGAGGTGTGGACATTTGACTTCTTGTTTTCTCATTTGTGGAAAATTCAAGGAAGAACATTATGCTGGCAACTCAACACCATTGTTTCCTATACTTGTATCTGAAATATGCTTTGTCTTGGACTTCAACCAATATAAGTTGTAAGGCAAGACTAGGTTTTTTAATAACAGCAGAAAATGGATTCTCAAACAGTTTTATGTACTCTTAATGTGGTTGTATATAGAGGCTCATACAAAGGTGTAGTCAGAAAATTCTTTGGGATTTTCAGATCATACTCTTGTGGGTTGGATATGAACTTTTTGTTGGATAGCACTGCATTATAACATTGATACATGTTACACATTAAGATGCTGATAATTATCATTATGATCCTGATATCTGTATTATTAGCATTAATAATAATAAGAGATCGAAGCCATGACAGAAGGAGAGACCTACAAATACTTGGGGATGATGCAGGCTCAGCAGTTAGAGCACAAGGAAATCAAGGCCTGCCTGACCAAAAAATACCATCAGAGACTCAGAAGCCTGCTGAAAGCAAAGCTGAATGGAGGGAACAGTGTTAAAGCCAGAAACACCCATGCAGTCCCAGTGCTAACGTACTCCTTCAGGATCATAGATTGGACTAACACCGAACTGGAGGATGTCATGAGGAGGACAAGGACAATGACGACCAAGAGCTGCCAAAGCCACCTGAAGTCAGCTGTGGGGAGACTAACAATAGCTTGAAAAGAAGAAGCCTCGTCGAGCAACAGAATACAGCAATTGATAACCTGAAGGATTACTTCCAGAAACACATAGCAGCACTCCAACAGGCCATAAGGAAGATAGACTAGTGGTATAACCCACTCGACCTAAGCGATGAGTTCCCTCCCACCCAGATGGCACAAATGAAGCTAGAAAGACAGACATAGAAGACATTCCTTGCAGACACTACGTTCTTGATTGTGGAATAGCAAAAAAATATGGTTGTGGAAGAACAAAAACAAGAGGCATTGTGTGAAATTACATGTACAGGGAAAGAAGCAGTAGTGATGGCTCTGAAAAATGAGCCATTTTTGATTGTTACAGATGGCAATAATCAGCTTGTTCCATTGTTTTGACCTTTTGTAATAAAAAATAATAATAAATAAATCCTGGTGTTGAAAGCAGCTTGCTTTGAAGTGCTGGCATTGGAAGGTGACTACAGGATACATTAGGCACCTTCTGAACAACTTGAAGGCACATGGAATTCCTTCAAAAAACTGTCTGGCACTTAGTGTTGATTATGTACCTGTTAATGCTAAGCCTAAAATCTTGTGCAACAAAGGTATTAAAAGAGGAGGTTGAGCACTTGTTGGTAATAGGTTGTTTTTTTTTTTGTTTTTTTTTTTCATCTTATTGATAAATTTGTGCATTGAAAAAAGGAGTTTTGTGCCTCTTGTGAAAGTGGTAAATACTATGTAGACATTTAATACTATCTAGAGAGAAGTGCTAAAAGGAAAGATAAATTTAAACAATTTCAACTGATGCGTGCCACTGAAGTAAAAAAAATATTTTGAAACATGTTTACACATTGGAGGTCTGGTTAAATGTGTAACTAGGCTGGTAGAATAATGGCAACTTTTGACAAGCCCATTTAAAGAAGAGGCTAGAAGTTGTTAGAATAACCTTATCAGCACTTTCCAGTTTCCAATTGGAATATACAACAAAAAGTAGTCACTAGTGAGTGGCACTGATTCATATCCAGTTTATAAGAAAAATTTCTTAAAAATTTCTGAAAGAAGAAAAATTAATGAACTGCCAAAGAAAAAAACTTTCTGAATCACTGACTTTGGTGAAAACAATCCTAAAGAGGCCAAACAAGCTGATAAATCTAGGCATGTAATCCCCACTCATGCAGAAAGTCTGTTCATTTTTCTCTTTCCTGGCTTGAATAAAACAGTTTTCTTTAAATGTTATTATGCCAACATTTTTAAAATTCAAACATAGCCTTTCAATCCTGTTTTCTTTGCATCCACATATTGAGGTCATTAATCATATGAGTGTTGTAGGATGTTATCCAAAAATTTTGCAGTTTTTATTTTTTATTTTTCAATTTAATCTCTATTAAAATTTTCTCTGTTAGAGGACTATTTAAAAATAAATGATAGATTTTCGACAGAATGTTTTGGACAAATAAAATAAGAAAAATATTTGAACATGCTTTATGGAAAGAATTTGTACCTAACAGTTCTGTTTATTAAGTAGTTAGGTCCAAACAACTTAATGAGTAATGTTGAAACTGTGAACTGCCTTGAGCTAGTAGTTCGTGTGGTGTCCGACAGATGTCAAGTATCGCTGTGTTTCCCTCAAATTTAAAATATCACATGCCGTACAGTTTGGGAACCGCTGGTCTATGCTATTTTTGATATTCAAGCTTAATGATTTATGTGGACCATTACTGGTCAACTTTTATCCAACAGTTCCAGTTACATTGGTCTGTTTATAGAGTTATTTTTAACAATAAATGAGGGTTTATTTGATGATCAAATTGCAATTTTGTTCAGTGATGAAGGTGGTAATTTAAGTAATGTCCAACAAACCAAAGTGATCATGAAAGAGAATCGGAATGTAAGATTTGGATGAGTCTGAAAAGTAGGTTCAGAATTGTAACAGGTATCAAGGAAGAATCTTGGGCATCTAGAGCCCCCAAGTAAGTTTATGGAGAAAAAAAAATAAATGTAAGTACTGTAGTTGACCTCCTAGAACTGGAAAGACAAGGAGTTGCAATTTAATTGTGCATCTTCCTAGAGCAAAGGGGATGCAAAACAGGGGAAAATCCATTAGTGAATTTGGAAGAAGTGCGAGTTAGATATCCAGTACTGTATTCAAGGACAAGGCTTCTGTGATAAATGTTCAGTATCACATGTAATAATTACCTTCATATAAATGGCATCATCAAAAATTTAAAGACCACTGCTCCTCTCTTTCAGACAAGCCTATAAAATTAGTAGTAGCATAATCTTCAGTCTGCCATGAACCTTTGAAAACAAGCATTTGAACCTTTTGAAAATGCAGATAAAGGAACCGCTAGGTGGCAGTGATCAATGTGCTGAAGTGGGATTTACTCAAAGAGGTAACTGCCATCAGGGGTAAAGGGAAGGGTTTTTGCTTTCGTAAAGGCAACTACGGTGGTCTGAGACAGTGTTTAAATTCTATACGGTGGGACCAACTGATGATGTTACTAACAGCAAATTCTAAATGGGTGGCATTCAAAGAATTTATCTTGGAAGCTACTAGGTTTTACCTACTAACTGAGAAATATTGTTCGAGGAGATTTAGGCCTAAATGGATGTCAGATGAACTAATGAGACATATGGCAGAGAAGAAAAATGCATGGGATACATATAAATTAATGGGTGACATGGAAGCCTATGATAGATATAAGCTGGTCTCCAACCAAGTCACAAAGGAGATAAGGCAGGCAAAGGCAGATTATGAGACATCTTTGGCAAAGGATGCAAAGAAAAACAGCAGAGAGTTCTTTACCTATGTAAACTCTAGAAGGAAAGGGATGAATTAGATTGGTCCACTGGATATTGATGGTTCAACTGTTGATGATCCTGCTCAGGTGGCTAACAAACTAAATGAGTATTTTGCATCTACATTCACACAAGAGGAGTTATTCAGTGAGGGGAATGCCAGAGGTGTATTCAACTCTGGCAGTAAGCTAGAGAATCTTGTAATAACTGAGAGTAAAGTGGAGGAGAAATTGTTGAAGATAAATACAAGAAAGGCACCAGGGGTGGATGGGATCTATCCAGTTATATTAAAGGAGGCAGCAGAGGAAATAAGCAAACCCTTAGCCATAATTATGAAAGTTTCCTTGGATTCAGGGGAGGTACCCATGGACTGGAGATGTGCAAATGTGACCCCAATTCACAAAGGAGGATCAAAGGGCGACACAAGTAATTATAGACCTGCTAGTTTAACTTCTGTTCCAGGAAAATTAATGGAGGCACTAGTTAAAGAAGCACTGCAAGATCATCTAGACAAGGCTTCAGTTATAGCTCGGACACAGCATGGTTTTATTAAGGGAAAGTCTTGCCTGACCAATTTGATTAGATACTATGATGTGGTCACAAAGGAACTGGATGCAGGGAATAACTTTGATATCATATATTTGGATCTTAAAAAGGCTTTCGATACTGTTGCACATGGAAGACTGCTGCACAAATTGGAGCAGTGTGGCATTGGAGGCAAATTGCTGCTATCGATAAAGGGATGGTTGAGTGGGAGAAGACAGAGTGGTAATCAATGGACACTGCTCATCGCGGACTAATGTTATTAGTGGAATCCCTCAGGGTTCAGTGTTGGGTACATTGTTGTTTTTTGTATTTATAAATGATATTGATGATGATATATCAAGCTTAATGTTCATGTTTGCAGATGATATGAAGGTTGGCAGAGTTGTTAAGGACTATAATGACAGTACGCTGCTGCAACAGGATCTAGAAAAGTTGAGCAGATGGGCTGCGAGGTGGCAAATGAAGTTTAACATTGACAAATGTAAAGTACTACATATGGGAAGCAGTAACCAAAGAGTAACACATCAACTCTGTGGTACTACACTGACAGTGGTAGAGAATGAAAAGGACCTGGTGGCAATTGTGCAGGCAGATATGAAGTTTTCTGAGCAGTGCAGACGGTCTGCAAGAGTAGCTCATGGTGTTTTGTCAATGATATACAGGAATTTTTCCAGCCTTGTATAAGTCAATGGTCAGGCCACACCTTTAGTACTGTATACAGGTCTGGAGGCCTCATTTTAAGAAGGATGTAGAGCTGTAGGAACGAGTACAGAGAAGGGCAACAAGATTAGTGAAGGGAACGAATGGTTGCTCTTATGAAGAAAGGCTTAAGTTTTGCAGATTACAGTATCTGGAGACTAGGCACCTGCGTGGTAATCTGATTGAGGTGTATAAAACCTTGAATGGTTTGAGCATGCTCAATGCTGATGGGATTCTTCCTCTAGCTCAGAAAAATCACCTGAGAGGGCATAAATTCAAATTGAGGAAAGACAGATGTAGGATAGACGTGCGGAAATTTGCCTTTAGCCAGCGGGTGGTTGGTTGGTGGAACAGACTTCCATCCCTTGTGGTGGAGGTTGATAGCCTAAATAAGTTTAAGGCTCAGCTGGACAGGTATTTTGAACGAACAGAGGGGTGAAGTGGAAGTGGGTTTTTTTTTTTTTTTGGCTAATGCTGTTTAAGCTTGCTTTCTTGCATCATATGCCTCTAGTAATGCTAAAACAGTGTTGCAGTTAGCGGGGCCGCCTTATGTATGCAAATTCAGCATCTTTATATGGGTAAAAAATGACAGTACTGTTTGTTTATCTAGAAATGACAAAAGAAATTTTGCTATATGTTGTAACTGCCATAAAACTGTTTACGAAGAACATAGCACAGTTGTGATTGTTCACAGTAAGTGTTAGTAAATTTTGTCTTTTCATGGTGAGTGCCATCAACCTAGTTTACTAATTTTTCTATGTAAATATTTTAAATATTTTTCTTGGTCACGTGTTTTTAAGGTTTTAGCTCTATCTGTTACTAACAGATGATTCGCAAAGAGCGGATTTGCTGCACATCAGTGAAAAATATACTAGCAAAATTGTAGCCATTTGTTAAATATACTTTTGTTGCACGTGGCATAGGGGAATAGCAGATATTTGTCGAGTGCCTCTATTTATGCCATTAAATAGTAATTATAGGATCTGCTTCAACCATATTTATACCACTCTCTTTTAATGTTACCCTCTTTCTCTCTATTTGCTCTCAGGTATTCTAAATTGATGTCATACTGTTCACCTGCTCATGAACATAGACAAGCCACATGACTGTTATTTGCAAGAGCATATTGCACTAAGTTATAAACTTTACCAGATAAGTGAAAGCACTAAAACAGAAAGATGCCACCTTTTTGCATGAATTCCTAAAGAGAAATGTGATCATTGATACTAGTTTTAGATTTTTCTTTCATTTCATAATGTAAAATAATACATTTTTGTGAAGTGTGCGAGATATTAAAGAATTCTGGATTGTAAAGTGCTAGTTTTTATAGAGTTTCCCTGGATTATGACTGTTATAACTACTTCAACCATTGACTCTCACTAAGTGTTATCATGTTGCCTGGTCATCAGGAGCAAGAGCATATGCTCTTCGAGTAGTCTGTGGTTTGAGCCCATAACCACTAAACACAATTAATGATTTGTATTCATGATTTATTCATTATAAACTCCTCTGACCTAGTGATCATGCCAGAGTATAAATAAGAACAGTTTTTTATTTGGTTGGACATTGATATTTCCTTTCATTAGTCACTTTTAAAGAATGAAATAATTCAGATATAATAATTATTATGGGTTGTGTTATGGTAATCAAGAGTGAGAATAGGTGCATGTATACTTGTATACATCAATGATAGGAGCATAATAAATAAATTTGATGAATTTGAAGTACTGATTAATTCATCAAATGCGGACATTCCATGAAACTCAGATATAAAAAGTCCTGAGCTGGATATCATCATACATCTCTTCTTGGTGATTTCCTTCTGCTACTGCTGCTACTTTCTCTCTCTCTCTCTCTCTCTCTCTCTCTCTCTCTCTCTCTCTCTCTCTCTCTCTCTCTCGGTACTTCAGAATTTTTTTTTTTTTTGGCTGGTGCAGCATAAGCCTCAGGCTTCCTTGAACCATATGGCTAATAATAAGGGATGGAGAATTTGAATATGGGAGTTATAATGGGTATGTCATTTGTCAAGCTATCCAAAAAGGCCTCCCGGGCTTTCACCTATATGCCTCTTTTATCATAAGCATTATTCTTTTACAAATCCATTGTAAGTCAAACTATCAAAACAACAATTATAATAATAGTCTAACTTGACTAATAACAGAACAAAATTGATCTTATACAACACAGCACAAGTACTGCGCAAAAAGTAGCAATCTCACAGAGAACAACCGTTAACTGAGAACAAATTACCCAATACCTGACTGTATTCGAGGATTACTGCAACAGAGTTGAAGATGCATTTGAGGTGACAAAGCTTATATGTGATGCAGAGCGAGGCGACAATTGCTGATCGTGTGATAAGTGCATGGTGGTATGGAAACTGCAGTGTTGCCATGTGTTTTGCCCAGAGCCATAGTTGGTAATGTAGAGTAACTCGCTAATGTGAGATCCCCATCTGTAATTCGAAAACAAGAGCCATTTGACAAATTTTAAATGTGATTTTTGTGTTCAGTAGCATAAAATTGGTGAAGATTATAAGCATTTTCTTTTTCGTAACATTTTGTGTGTTGACCAGTGTATAATAGTAACCAGACAACCAACCACCCTATCCACTTGTATCCATTACGGTGCTGGTGAAAAAAATTTTTTCATAATAATAATAATAATAATAAAAAAAAAAGTGTACGATATTTATCTGATACCAAGAAACTTGTGATCATGCCATATGGCAGCTTGCATTTGCATGCTATACATTTATCTGTTGATGCCAGTTGCAGAAGGGTTTAATTTTTTGGCTAGTGAGTGTATCTTCTGTCATCTCAGCCTTTAATCCGTGCATCTACTAGAGTAGTATGTATTATGGTAATTTATATATATATATATATATATAACTTCTGAGATTGACATTTAGAATAATCAGAAGATAGTGTTAAAATGTCATAAATTAATGCCCTTTTGAGCCAAAGTCTTCAACTTGGGTACAAACTTTGGTATAGTATGGAATTTTTAGTTCAGTTCCATTGGCAAACTGTTTACTTTGGTAGTTATTTTTATCTAGTAGATGTCCTAAAGTTGCATAACTTGGCAGAGACTTGCAAAATCTAGTTTTTGTGATTGTAGAGCTTTTTTGGTTCAGTTCTTAAGAGTTGATTAAAAAGTTTATAGTGTTTGCTGCGTAAAAGTGACTTAGGTTGTCCAAGATTTTTAAGTTATTGTGGAGAGGAAGTCCCTATATCAGTGTTACTGAGGTGGAGGAGCATGATGAGAGTCTAACAAAAGATCAATGCTGGCCCATGTGCCGAGGATTATTGAATAGTGGTTGGTTTTGTTTATCTCAGTGATTTTGTTTGCTTTTGATAAAATATTGTGTTTTGATGATTTCCCCATTAGGCAATAGTTTGAAGAGCTCTACCTCCTTGGAGTCTGGGCTGGTCAGTTGGGTTGATTCCCCAGCTGGCAGAGTGAGCTATTTTGGTTTGTTCTTTATTGTAAATTCTGCGATTTTTGGCTGTGTTGATTTTGTCCAGAACTCTAATTTGTTGTTATTGCATCTCTTGATTTGTTTGTACTAACAATAGATATTGGTAGAGTAAAAGTCAAGATTGTATAGCTAGAACGACGGAAGAAGACATCTGAACCTCTGGTTGAGGTATCAGATACTTCAGAGGAAGATCTGGAGGAGCAACTTCCAAAGCAGCAAGATGTTCTTGAATGAGCTTTTCAGTACATTTGAGGTGCTGGAGTGAATCCTGAGACCTCAGAAGAAGCCACCAGGTCTGGTGTGCAGGAACAAACTGGAAAGCCTCAAGCTTAGACCATCTCTTCTTCAGAAGTGGCTCTTCAGAAATGAGTCTGAAGAGCCACTCGGAACTCAACTGGATGGCTTTTGAGGTTCTGAATGACATTAGGCAAAGCCGTAGAGAACTTATAATGGTGCCAAAGTTTGGTTTGACATCTGGTGCTATTGAAAGCATTCTTTTTCTGGGATCATATGGGAAAAGCTGTTCAAAAAGGTGAACCTTGAGAACAAGTTTCTGAAAGCAAAATTAGAGACAGCACTTGAAGGAAGAGTCCTGCAAGTGAAGATTTATGCCAAAGTGACCCCTAACCTCTAGTTGAAGAAAGGTCCAGGACTAAAACTATCATTGAGGACTAAATCCGAGAGGTTTAAAAGGCAGAGCTGGTAGAAAGTATTGGCCCTGTTTTGCCTCACGTCAAGATTGTTGCAGTTAGACCAATAAGAGATCAACAGGTAGCTGTGGAAGTGGCATCCGATCAAGGCATAGTCAAGATTACTTAATGTTCTCAAGTATAAGAACTAGGCATGGGGGTGGAGAGGACCCTCAGGAGATGCCCCAAGCTTGTAGTGTTTGATTTGGACAAGACTGTTACCAAGGAACACTTTATGCAGGAATTATGGGAGAGGAATCTCATTGATAGTGGGATTTCTTGCGAGTGAATGCTCTCTGCAGTAACTATATTGACTAAGAATAAGGCCAGAGAGTCCTCTGGTCTTTACTATGTATTAGAGGTTTCTGGTTCCATAAGGTTTCTTGTGGGCCGGACCAGAGTATTTATTGATTGGGGCTCGTGCCGAGTGCAGTACCTCCTAATGCTATAGGTGTATGGCATATGTGGCAAGACACTGTCAAGCAGATGTGTTCTGTAGTCATTCTTTTAAAGACTATACTAAGCTAGATCAGTTTCTTAAGCATGTCAACTGTCGGCAGAGGAAAAGAGTCCCTTGGCACACACAGCAGTGGACAAGCTATGTCCCGAATATGCAAAAGCTATAGATAATCTCAAAAGAAGAACCGTCTATGGTGAATAGTCTGAGATACCTTGCAGTGTTGTGTGGGGGTGCCACAGGTCCTTCGGTTGGCACTGGAATGATTCTGATAATATCTTGAATTTATAAGTAAATTGGTGGCATCCATGAATGGCTATGGAGCTGCTGTTCTGATATGTTCAGAAGCTGTAAGAGTCATGCCTGGTGCAGGCTTTCCTCCCATTTTCTATTAGCAGTGTATGTTGAGAGGTTAATGGTGTGAGCAGTTAAAAAATTGTATTTTATGGAATTGCTAAAGAATTAAGAATTTCTTGAAGATGTTAATTTTAAGTTGACCAGGGAGGTTTTCCTGGTTTGAGAAATATTAAGGTAGTATGATTGCAGATGGCAGTTATCAACCTGATTATGCAAAGGGAGTGAGTCTCCCTTCCTCTGCCCGAGATGGGCCCTCAAGCAGGGTAGTGCAATGGATCCTCGCTCCAAATGAATAAGGGTAATGAATCCTGTTGTTGATCAATTTGTCTGACATTATGTCAGACACTAGTTTCCTAGATAGGGCGACCTACTTCCTCGTGGTAGAGATGGAATCTCATGGTGGGGGCAGAGACTTCGTCCCTGCTGTGAGGCTAAAGGTGGTTCCTTCTAATTTTGTTTTGTTATTAGTCAAATTTCACTGCTGTTGAATTATTGATAAATTACTAACCATGTAAGTTTACTGATGCAATCTCAGCAAAGAATCAGGTGCATATGGGTGTGTCATATGGTTAGAAGTCTTGACAAATGATAAACCATCTATGCTGGGAGCATTCCATTTTCCTTTTAGCAGTTTAGTTAATATAAATATGTTCCTTGGTGTTATTGTCTGTTTCCAAGGAGGAATACTGAAATTAGAAAGTAGGGTGGTTCTAGAGATGGTAAATAGTTAGTCAGAGATCATGTTCAGCCATCTCAGGAGCCTGTATTTGGTACTGAGAAAAAGTTCCAGATTGCTTGTTGGGGCACAGGACAAAATCTGTGAAGCATACAGTGGGATGGGAAGAACATATAGGAAAAGTTCTTATTTTAAATTTGTTTATTCATATTCACATTATTAATTACACTTTCAGAAGTACTTGTAAACCAATATTTCATCAGAAAAAAATATTTATTCAGGAAATTGAAAATATTTGTGTTGCACATATAGAAATTAAATTCTATACTGTGTTATGTGATTCCTTCCAAATATCCTGTTTAGCAAAATCCTTGCCAAAACTTACTCAGCATACCTAAAACTTACAAAAGTTACATGAAAACCAAACAAAGACAAATTTTTGTTACATAATATTATACAGTCAATTCCGGTTATTTGGGACACATCGGGACTAGTGCATTTTGGCCCGATTAAGCGGCTGCCCCAATTATCCGAAGTTTCACGTAAATAGTTAAAAATACAATTTATCTCCCCCCTTTACAATTAGTTCACTGTACAATCAAATCACATTACGACGAACCACCGTTCATTATACGATGTGTATTAAACAGCGATTCTAATTAGCGAAAATAGGAGGAATATTATCCACAGGCTATAAAAGTAAAGATATATTAAGCACAAATTTACTCTTTATTACCTTTTACTAATTAAAAAAATTAAATGATACGTGAAAATCAGAAGAATATACAGTACGTGATAATCGGAATAATTAATACGTACTGTAATATGTACATACTAACTAGTTGACATTTCTGTTCACTGACATTTGTGGGTGGGGGTTAAAATTTAAAACAGTAAAAAGATAAGCAATCAATAACAAAGAACACGGCACACACAAATTGCAAGTAACACAACACGCGCAAGTGAGAACGGAGTAACAAATTACGAAGCTTTAAAAATAGGAATGAAGAGAAGATCTGAAAATTAATTTTTTTATTTGATTGAAGAGTTCATGGAAGTGTAAACACATTTTACCATAATAACCCACAGAATTCCAGCTGTCGGTATTACCGCAAATTCAGTAAGATCGAGTTTACTGTTCGTTTATGATAGATTGCACTAACACAAAAGCCCAATAAACAGGTGACTGCTAATTGTTTTTATTGTTTTATGGTTGTGACCTCCAGAAATCCGACCGAATTACGTGGTACGGTCGGAGACAATCGTAGGGTAATCTCCAGTGCTGAGGTCTCCTGCCCCGATTAAACGGCATTTTGTCCCAATTAAGCGAAGTAAACCCTGGCTATTTTCTCGATTGGTTTTTGTTTTTTAAGATTTGCCCCAAATAAACGGCTGCCCCGATTAACCGGTGGCCCAAATAACCGGAATCCACTGTATATTATCTGTATATATGGATAGAATTTTTCTCAGCATGGTCTGTGCTTGCTAACAGTAGAGACTGCTTCTACAGAGATGGGATACACTCAGGGCCAGACTATGGTATTCCTGCACCCTGGGCAGAAAAAATATTTTTGCATCCGTTTGTGTATCCTAGAAATCTGCATAAGGTTTTGTAAAAAAATCCTAAAAAAAAATCCTTCCATTGCGCTTCAGCTTCTGGTGCCCCTGTAAGAATGCCACCCTGGGCTGCTGCCCTGTTGGACTGTGTCTTAATCCGGCACTGGATACACTTAAATCGAAAGGGTGCAAGAATATTTGCTGATGCTATCGGGGAAGTGTTAGGTGGGTCAAAAAACTGCTAGCTTGGGGGGGAGGATACACAGACTAACAGATTAACAATAGCCGTGGGAGGAAGTGAAGGTGATTTTGCACTGCTTCTATTGGAAAGAGCAGCAGTCTTGAAAGTAAGGTGCTGGGAATTTCAAGGACTGCTGGGAGTCATCCTGAAACAAGTAAATACATGGGCTGTGTTAGAATAATTAAGGGTAAGAACAGGTGCATGTATACTTGCATGTACACCAATGCAAGGAACATAATAAATAAATATTTCCAGACATCAATAGGATATCAGAGACTTGGTCACTCAGATATAAGGATGCAGAATTTGAAAATGGGATGTACAATGTATACAATTAATTCATGTTGAGAAACTGACAGTAATTACCTGTGCTGTGAATATATATATATATATATATATATATATATTACTGTTCTGGCAGGTGACTTCACTCATAGGTGCTGTGAGATGTGTTCACTCATGGAGCAGGGATGGTCATAAATGTTTTGACGCGTGAATGTATATATTAAAGTTATCTTTATGGTAAAGATGGTTTGAGGATTGTAGTAAACAAAATTGAGGAGAGAACCCTCCTCCCTGTGGCATGTCCTTAGAAATGGTTGAGAACTTAAATCATCATGAAAGACTGAGAACTTATGATTGAGAACTTAAATCATCATGAAAGACTGAAGTGGCTTTTCTCTAGAATGTTATTTAGAATCTTGAGGAGATTACCTTGTATTTTGAAGTAGTGCAATAGAATTAGGTTGAGTTATTATCACGATATTGTCAAAACCTGCTGATATATCTAGGAATCAAGCTGATGCTTAGTGTTGAGAGCCCTCTGCATTCAGAAAAGAGTCAAGAAGATTGGTAACCATTGATTTTTCCATTTAAAACTGAGTGCAAGTGCAGAGAATGATGCCCAAAGCAGTGCTGGATGGGAGCTGAGTTTAGGTCTTCTCAGAAATTTTCAAAAGGGTAAAATTTACAACTTATGGCTATTGGTCCGTAGCCTTTTACATTTTTTGGTTTCTTTATTTTAGGAATGCAGCCTGATTATGTAACTGTTACATAAATGCGGGAGAGCACCTTTTTGTATGATTTCATTAAGTATATGATGTAACACCTGTAAGGATTGCTGATTTTTTGCCACGAAAAGAGGAAAGTTATCAGAACCAGCAGTTGCTTTATTTTTAAGTTCATTTATTTGGTTTAATAAGGATTTCTTTGGTAATTGAAATGATCATTAGAGGTGACCTGTTTTCTTTAGTTGCTAATTTGTTAGGTGTTTGGAGGTTGTCCAAATGTTTTCTAGGATCACTCACTCAAGGCTTCAGCTTTCATGAGACCCTTTTTTTTAATCACTAATAATCCCTTTCCCCTATTTGAGATTTGAGTGTATAGTTGCATAATGTGCTTATCTTTTATGAAGTGAGAACCCTTTTTTTATTTTTTACTGGGTATGGTCACTAGGTTTGCCACTCTTTCACCATTTCTTGTAAAGTCTTTGTTTCATGTGAAAGGCATATTTTATCTGTGGGTTGAACCAGAGCCAATTTTAGGTTTTCATATTATACTTATGACTCAATGCTCCTTCTGTGGGGCACTCAGTAGGCATATATACAAGACATATGTATTTTTATTTTCCCATTAATAAAAGTAGCACAGGAATTGTCTAAGAAAGAGTAAGGTTGCCATCAGCATTTAGTTCATTCAATCCATTTAAAGCTTTAAACTCTTTAATCAGGCATATTTGCAGGTGCCTAGTTTCCAAATGGTTCAATTTGCAGAACTGAAGTCTTTCATGGTAACAGTACTCTTTTGTGGCCTTGACTAATCTTGTTGCTCTTCTTTGCAGCTGTTCTGAGAGATCCATGACCTTCTTTTAAAGTCTGCATTACTGACAGAACCATGTGTTGAACTGTACAATTTCTCTAGGTCCCTTTTATCCTTCACTACCTTGAGTGTGCTATCATCCAGTTGGTATGTTATTCTGGGATTAGCATTAGTTGAGGCTTATGATGCAAGAAAGCAAGCATATACAGCATCAGCCAGAGAAAAAAAAAAAAAAAAAAAAAACCCTTCCCATTTCACCCATCCAGTTACTCCAAATGTTTGTCTAGTTCAGTCTTAAATTTATTTAAGCTATCAACTTCCACAATAACAGATGGAAGTCAGTTCCACCAATCAACTGCCCGCTGGCTAAAGGCAAACTTCCACACATCTATTCTACAACCGTCATTCTTTTCTCAGTTTGAATCTATTCCCCCCCCCCCCAGTTCTGAGCAAGCGGATGTATCCCGTCAGAATTGAGCCTCCTCAAACCATTCAAGGCCTTATACACCTCAATCAGATCACCTCACAGGTGATTAGTCTCCAGATGCTGCATCTTGCAGAACTTAAGCCTTTCTTTGTAAGTGCACCCCTTTGTTCCTCTCACCAATCTTGCTGTCCTTCTCTGCACTCATTCTAGCAACTCTACATCCTTCCTAAAATGAGGCCTCGAGACCTGTATGCAATACTCAAGTCGTGGCCTGACTATTGCCTTATATGAAGGGATAATCACCTCGCTATCTCTTCTAGCAAAATTCCTATATATCATTGACAAAACTCCATGACCTGCTCTGGCAGCCCATCTGCACTGCTCAAAGAACTTCATATCTGACTGCACAATTACCCCCAGGTATTTTACATTCTCCACCTCCATGAATATAAGTACCACACAGTTGGTACGTTTTTCTTGGGTTACTGCTACCCATATGTACTACTTTGCATTTGTCAATGTTAAACTTTAGTTGCCACTTCTCAGTCTATCTGCCTAACTTTTCTATATCCTGTTGTAGTAGCATACTGCCTTTAGTGTCATTAACAAACCTGCCAACATTTGTATCATCTGCAAACTTGGACATTAAGCCTGATATACCTTCATTTGTATCATTGATAAATACACAAAACAACAATAGTCCCAGCACCGAACTCTGGGGGACTCCACTAGTAACATTAGTATATGTAGAACAGTGTCCATTTATTACCACTCTGTCATCTCCCACTCAGCCATCCCTTTATCCATTGCAGCAACTTGCCCTTAATGTCATACTGTATAATGAATGATACCGCATATGGGCCCATGTGTAGTACCTTTCATTTTGCAATGTTAAACCTCAGTTGCTACTTCCCAGCTCATCTTTTCCTGTCATTAACTACCCTAACCACTGTATCCTGCAAACTTAGACAATAAGTTTGATATTCTATGTTTAAATTTTTATCTAATTTTAAACAAGTTTCAAGATAGTAAAACTTATACTGATACAGTACCAGCCAAAAAAAAAAAAAAAAAAAAAAAATCCTTCATTTGCCCGTTCCTGCCAATAATTTGTTTTGAAACTTCCTTTAAATTTATTCAAACTATCCATTTCCACAGCAGTAGATGGAAGTTTATTTCAACAATCACTGTTTGGCTGAATGCAAGTTTCTGTAGATCTATTATGCAACCATCCTTTTTCCCAATTAAAATTGAACAAGGAAGAATGGGAAAAAATTTTCCATTCATCAGTAAGTTAGCTTGGTATATGCTTGGAGTAGCTTTAACTATAAGTAGGGTCAAGCCTGTATCTCTCCTTTAGATCTTTTAAACAATATTTGAGTAAAGTACTTAGGTTCTTCTTCAGCTCTGTAATTAACAGAAAGTTATACATATTTCAAAAAGATTTTGAGTAATCTTTAAGATCTGTTTTTATTCCATGAAAGTGATTATTTATTATTTCATCAATTACAAAAATGGTAAATTTAAAGCAGCATTGTTTATTCAACTAGGAAGCTAAAAACACTGTTGTGGATATTGAAACAACAGAGATCTGCTTGTAGAAACTGGAAACACTTCTGTGGGTCTGGAATAGTTCCAAAGGGGGGAAAATTGAGCCTGTTATTAGGTTTCTTGTTTCCAACTAAAAGCTCTCTTGTTTCCTCTGAGAAATAAAGGCAGAAATACCACATACTTGGCAGAAAGCCAATGTGGTGATGGTGGGGGGGGGATGGCAGAGAGAGACAGCAAATGGTAACTAATCACCCAGTAGACAGAATTATTGACAGAAAATTGTTCTCTGTGGAAGTTCTGATAATGCATTCTGTTCCACTTTGGCAGTGAGGATAATATTTATCATAAAATGGAGTTGAAGGTATCTACACATTCAATTGTTGATTAAGTTTGCAAAATGAATCAGCAACAGGATGGTTACAAATGCATAAATTGCTCAGGTGATCATCATATGTTAAAAGATTTATTTTCAGGTGTGTGTGTATATATATATTATATGAGGTAAAAGTTAGACAAAAGTAATAAAAATAAATATGGCTATGTAGCTATCATTAGAGGCAGCAAATGCACATCCTCCACATGATACCTAATTATATCTGATAATTAAAATAAATATGATATTTAAAATAAAAACATCAGCCAGTAGTACGGCAATAATACAGAGCGAAAACGAGAAAATTGAGTATACTGAGTTATACAAAGCCATTAGAAAGAGACTCAGAGAGGACTAAGAAGATTTAACATAAAGAAAAGTAGAACAAGCATTAAGAGAAAACAAAGGATTTAAATCAGCAGCCATGAGCAGTAATACAGAAAGACAAATGATACTGAAACTGAAGAATAGCGATGGTGTACTTATAAACAGCAGAGAAGGCATAATTCAAATAGCAGAAGACTACTATAGAGAATTATACAAGGAGCGAGGGAATGATACCAGCAGTGGGGAAGATGGATTGCAAAGTAGCAACACATACGACATACCCGATATTCTTCCTGATGAGGTAGAACATGCATTGAAGAAAATGAAGAATCGGAAAGCCCTGGGGGAAGATGAAGTTACTGTAGAGTTGTTAAAATTGGGAGGAAGAGACATAACACAAAAACTGGCAAGGCTCTTCACAAAGTGCATTAGAAAAGGTGTGATGCCTAAGCAGTGGAATTTTTCGTTTCGCTCTGTATTATTGCCGTACTGCTGGCTGATGTTTTTATTTTAAATATCATATTTATTTTAATTATCAGATATATATATACTGTTGCAGAATGCTTATGAGATCAAAATTCCATTAGACCAGCGGTTCCCAATTGGTGTTTTGCACTAAAAATTCTGTAATGGCGTCTGCTTAGATTTACATAGGAATATTATTGTAAATGACAAAATATAACTAATAATAAACAATGAAGTAAAATAAAATTAAATAAAAAGTAAAGAATTGCCGAATAAAGAAACCACATCTCCCACGGTTCCTTATAATTACTTTATTATCTTACAGTATATCATGTTAAATAAATATCTAAAATTATTTGTTCACTAAATTTCTAAGAGTATGAAAAAGGTTGTTTGTGTATGGGTAATGTGAGATATAATCAAACGATGCGTGAATACTACCTGAGTAGTAGAAATGATGGAAGTGCATTACATTACCCATGCTTAAACAACCTTTTTTAAATAAATGTTTCATACTATTTTTTTTTTTTTTTTTCCATTCTCAAGGATCATTGTTATGTATAGGTACTTTTTTTTTAGAACCTATAGTACTTAGTACCGTGCATGGGTTGAAGGTTGAAAAAATGAAAGAAGATACTTGTTGACATTAGACTTGAACTTCTGTACATTGTAATTTTCAGGAAATATGTATGAGACCTTTGCCCTTAAATATTTTATAGTGTGGAGGAAGGTTGTTGCAGATAACAGAAATTGAATTAATAAATGAGGAAGAAGTAAAGTTGGTTCTGTGAGTTGGAAGTTGGACAGTAAATGGATGTTGGTTGGTGGCGGCACGTGTTCAGACTGTTTTGAAAGGGAGAGCGGGAATTATAGAAGCCATTCAGAAGAACAGTGCCCATGGAAGTATCTATAGAAAAGGCATACAGCAGAAACAGTATATCTATGAGACAGAGAGTGGAGAGACATCTGTTAGAGATGAGTCATTAATTAACCTAACTGCCCTCTTTTGAACGGAATGGTTCAAAAGAAGCCTGAGAGAGGTTCTGGAGGCACTGCCCGAGATGTGGGAACAATATTCCATGGTAGGGCGGATTTGCGATTTCTATAGAGTAAACAACTGTTTGGATGAAAAGTAATGCCGAGAGCGAAAGAGAAAACCCAATTTTTAGATGCAGAGGAAGCAATATTTTTAATGTGCTTGTGCCAAGAGATATTAATCCCCAAGATCTTGTCCAGAAATCGGAGTGTCATCGAAGCTAAGCATAGGAGCAGAAGAATCCTTTTGTGAAATATATAAGACAGGACTGAGTTTTAGAAGGATTGAAATTAAGTTTTCTTTGTCCTACTGGAGATCAGCATTTAAGGATTTGGCAGTGGATACTTGAGAAGTAAAAGTTGTTTGAGCAGGGCAGGGTTTCTCAAACTGGAAGGTGGAAAGCAATGTGCTATTGTTAGCAAAACTATGGATAGGATTTCCGGTCAATGGAAGAAGGCCATTAATATACAAGAGGAAAAGAGTGGGAGAAAGAACTGGACCTTGAGAAGACCAGAATTAGGTGGAGAAGTTAGAAGAGAGAGAGCTGTCTGCCATCACCTGCAGTGAGCAGTCAGAGAGAAAACTGGATACCCAATTACAAAGAACAGCTGGAAAACCATAGGAAGGAAGCTTATTTAGAAGACCTTTATGCCAAACACGATCAGAAGCCTTTGAAATGTTAACTTTTCCATTCAATTAATTTGTCCATAGATGGGGTAACATAAGTCAGAATATCACCAGTGGAGCGACACTGGTGGAATCCATACTGGCAATCATTGACCAGATGAAAGATTTCCAGATAGTTTAAGAGTTGGCAGTTAATTGATTTCTCCATTACTTTGGAAAGAGTAGAAATAATAGCAATGGGACGATAATTGGATGGAAGGGATTTGTCACCCTTTTTAGGAACTGGCTGGATATGAACAAATTTCCAAGCAGAAGCAAAAACAGTTTTGGAATAAAAAAGTGAAACAAGACAACACAAAACAGTAAGTTCAGGGGCACAGGTTTTGAGAAGTGGAGAGATACCATCAGGACCTGGAATTTTCGTAGCATCAGATTCATCAAAATCCTTCTGATGCTAAAACCATTGATTCATTGAATGGAGTGTACTGGGAATGGTTTCAAGTGATTTTTCAAGAACATCAGTACATCAATTGGAAGAAAAATAGGATGCTAGCAGGTCAGCTTTATCTTTGGCTGATGTGGCAACAGAACTATCTGGTTTTGACATAGGTGGGAACATAGATGGGCAAAAATTGTGGCCAATAGCTTTGGAAAGAGACCAGAATGCTCAGCTACAATTTGGACAAGAAGCAAGTTTTCTACTCTTAGCCTGTTCGAAATCTAGTTTGGACTGATTAATAACTGCTTTACAAAGTATAAATAATATTTAATAATAATTTTTATTATTATGCAATGTCACTTATAAAAATGTAGTATTGGAAATATTTTATAATAAAAATTCAGTACTTTTATACGATTTCAGAGAATGTAGGCTTAGGGGTTTGTGATAAAAATATTATATTGAAAAGGGTTCACGAGTCAAAAAAAAGGTTGGGAACTGCTGCATTAGACATAGTTCTGGGTAGTATTTGCTATCACAAGGAAATTGCTTTGGTAATTTTTTTGTGTACTGGATTCTAATCTTTAGATATTATAATAAATATAATGAAACTTTCAAAATGAATCATCCAGAAAATGGTTAGAACTGTAGAGATCAGTCAGATGAGGTCTTACATTTGGAGAAGAGAAACTCCAAAATATGCACTACATTTCCACTACACAAAGTGTATAAATTATACACTTTGGTGAAGTTGAATTAAAAACAATAGAGGAAGAAAGGGATCTAGGAGTTACAATATGGCAGATATGAAGTTTTCTGAACAGTGTAAACAGGCAGCCCGGGAGGGCCCATGGTGTCCTATCGATGATTTATCAAACATTATCCTATAGAGGTAGGTTTGTTTGGGAATTTTTTAGGTGCATCAGTATCTATGGCCATAGTGTGCCAGTAGAGATAGGGAGGTTATAACTCACTGTATAAGGCACATTTGTAATACTTTTGTAAAATCACATTTGGAATACTGTGCTCAGGTATGGAGACTTCATCTGAAAAAAAGACATTGAGCTTGAAAGGGTCCAAAGACGAGCAACTCAAATAGTGAGATTGGAAAAAGGACAACCATTTGAGGAAAGACTCTGATTATGTGGGCAAAGAACTTGGCAACCAGGCACCTCAGAGAGGACCTGATTGAGGTTTACAAGGCACCGAGAGGGATTATTAAAATTAATGAAGGTGGAATTTTCACTGTTATAAAGAATTCCAGAACTAGGAGCCATAAATTCAAATTTCAGGAGTTGAGGTTTAGATTAGATTGTAGGAAGTTTTCTTTTTAGCCAGTGAGTTGTTGATAGCTGGAACAAGTTGCCCTTGAGATAGTTGTATGAAGCATAATTTGTGTTTTCTTATCTACTTGATTGGCGTTTTTTTTTTTTTTTTGCCAGTGCAGGAAAAAATTTGTGGCACCCTTGCAGTATATTTCAAATACTATTACTATGATTCCTTTATTTGGCCTGAAAGATTTATTTTTGATTGTTGTACCAAACAAAAAAAAAAAGTAAAAATAAAATATTGGGACCAGAGATTCTAAACGTAGTGACAGACTAAATTTTATCACCTTACTCCATAATTACCCCAGACACGATAGGAGGGAGTATATGATGAGAGCCTTGTCGATCAATTCAGCCCTGGAAAGATTGTGCAAGGCTCAAGGGGTAGAATTTTTTTTCAGCCTGGTCTGTACTTGTTAACAGGAGAGACTGCTTCTACAGGGATGGGATACACTTAAATAGAAAGGGTGCAAGAATGTTTGTTGATGCTATCGAGGCACTGTTAGGTGGGTCGGAAAACTGCTAGATTGGGGCGATATAAGGACTAATAGATTAACAGTAGCCACTGGCAGAGGTGAAAGTGATTCTTGCACTGCTTCTATTGGAATGAGCAGCAGGCTAGAAAACAAGGTGCAGGGAATTTCAGACACTGCTGGGAGTCATTGCAGAACAAGTAAATACATGGGCTGTGTTAGGGTAGCTAAGAATAAGGACAGGTGCATGTATACTTGCATGTACACCAATGCTAGGAGTTTGGTAAATAAATTTGATGAATTTGAGGTATTGCTCAAAACATCAAAGGCAGATATTGTGGGGATTTCAGAGACGTAGTGTCACACAGATATAAGGAATGCAGAACTGGAATTTGGGGAGTTCAATGTCTATAGAAAGGGAGGAGGGGTTATGCTATTAGTTAAGAAATACATAAAATCCAAGGAAGTGAAGCCAGTCGACATTGCTGGACAGTGCAGTGTCGAGTCAGTTTGGTGTGACATAAGCATTGGGAGATCAAAATTGAGAGTAGGAGTATGCTATAGACTTAATGACTCTGAGTATAATCAGAAACTGTACAGGGAAATAGAGTTGGCCAGTAAATCAGAGAGTCTTATAATGGGGGATTTTAATTTCCCAGATATTGACTGGAATTTGGGGGCTGGTCACTCACACACTAGCAAGGCTTTTGTGGATTTATTGGATGATTGTTTTCTACATCAGCATGTTCGGGAGGCAACTAGAGGGAGTAATACTCTTGATTTGATTATCAGTAGTGATTCTTCATGCATTAAGAATCTGCAGGTAAATGAACCACTAGGTGGCAGTGATCACAGTGTGCTGAAGTAGCATTTACTCAAAGAGGTAACTACCATTAGGGGTAAAGGGAAGGGTTATTGCTTTCGTAAAGGCGACTATGATGGACTGAGACAGTATTTAAATTCTATACAGTGGGACCAACTGATGTTACCAACAGCAAATTCAAAATGGGAAGCATTCAAAGAACTTATCTTGGAAGCTACTAGGCTTTACATACCAACTAAGAAATATTGTTCAAGGTTTAGGCCTAAGTGGATGTCAGATGAACTAATGAGACATATGGCAGAGAAGAAAAATGCATGGGATACATACAAATTAACACGTGACGCAGAAGCCTATTATAGATACAAGTTGATCTGTAACCAAGTTACAAAGGTGGTTAGGCAGGTGAAGCCAGATTACGAGAAATCTTTGGCAAGGGATGCAAAGAAAAACAGTAAAGAGTTCTTTACTTACGTAAACTCTAGAAGGAAGGGGATGAATCAGATTGGTCCACTTGATATCGATGGGTCAACTGTTGATGATCCTGCTCAGGTAGATAACAAACTGAATGAATATTTTGCATCGACATTCACATATGAGGAGTTATTCAGCGAGGAGAATGCCAGAGGTGTATCCAACTCTGGCATTCAGCTAGAGAATCTTGAAATAACTGAGAGTAAAGTGGAGGAGAAATTGTTGAAGATAAATACAAGAAAGGCACCTGGGGTGGATGGGATCTATGCAGTTATATTAAAGGAGGCAGCAAAGGAAGTAAGCAAACCCTTAGCCATAATTATGAGAGCTTCCTTGGACTCGGGGGAAGTACCCATGGACTGGAGATGTGCAAATGTGACCCCAATTCACAAAGGAGGATCAAAGGGCGACACAAGTAATTATAGACCTGTTAGTTTAACTTCTGTTCCTGGAAAATTAATGGAGGCACTGGTTAAAGAAGCACTGCAGGATCATCTAGACAAGACTTCAGTTATAGCTCAGACACAGCATGGTTTTGTTAAGGGGAAGTCTTGCCTGACCAATTTGATTGGATACTATGATGCAGTCACTAAAGAACTGGATGCAGGGAATAACTTTGATATTATATACTTGGATCTTAGAAAGGCTTTTGATACTGTTGCACATGGAAGACTGCTGCACAAATTGGAGCAGTGTGGCATTGGAGGCAAATTGCTGCTATGGGTAAAGGGGTGGTTGAGGGAGAGAAGACAGAGTGGTAATCAATGGACACTGCTCATCATGGACTAATGTTATTAGTGGTATCCCTCAGGGTTCAGTATTGGGTCCATTATTGTTTTCTGTATTTATAAATGATATTGGTGATGGTATATCATGCTTAATGTCCAAGTTTGCAGACGATACGAAGGTTGGCAGGGTTGTCAAGGACACTATGCTACTGCAACAGGATCTGGAAAGGTTGAGGAGATGGGCTGAGAGGTGGCAAATGAAGTTTAACATTGACAAATGTAAAGTACTACACATGGGAAACAGCAACCCCAGAGCAACGTATCAACTGTGTGGTACTACACTGACAGTGGTAGAGAATGAAAGGGACCTGGAGGTGGTTGTGCAGGCAGATATGAAGTTTTCTGAGCAGTGCAGACGGGCTGCAAGAGTAGCTCATGGTGTATTGTCAATGATATATAGGAATTTTTCTAGCAGGGATAAGGAGGTGATTATTCCCTTGTATAAGGCAGTGGTCAGGCCACACCTAGAGTACTGTATACAGGTCTGGAGGCCTCATTTCAAGAAGGATGTAGAGATGCTGGAACGAGTACAGAGAAGGGCAACAAGATTAGTGAATGGAACAAAGGGGTGCTCTTACAAAGAAAGGCTTAAAGTTTTTCAAATTACAGTGTCTGGGGACTAGGCACCAGCGAGGTGATCTGATAGAGGTGTATAAGGCCTTGAATGGTTTGAGCAGGCTCAATGCTGATGGGATTCTTCCTCTTGTTCAGAATAATCACCTGAGAGGGCATAAATTCAAATTGAGAAAAGACAGATGTAGGATAGATGTGAGGAAATTTGCCTTTAGCCAGCGGGTGGTTGGTTGGTGGAATAGACTTCCATCCCTTGTCGTGGAAGTTGATAGCCTAAATAAGTTCAAGGATCAGCTGGACAGGTATTTCGAACGAACAGAGGGGTGAAGTGGAAGTGGTTATTTATTTATTTTTTTATTTTTTATTTATTTTTTTTATTTTTTGGCTGATGCTGCATAAGCTTGCTTTCTTGCATCAAATGCCTCTACTAATGCTAATGCTAATACACATATGACAGTTAGAGTATACATATTCCTTTCTTGATGTTCATCTACTCTCATATATATCATTCTTTAGTTTATTATCATCTTCATTGGGTATCCTTGCAGCCCTTTCTGCACAGGAACAAAGAGATAAGTTTGATGGGTGCCAGGATTTAGACTGCAGGGTGGGTGATTAGCCCATGTAAATTTTGCAGTCACCTGAGTAGTGCACTCACGTATGAAGCTTGTTATTATGGAGAAGCAGAACTCCAAGCATTTCTTTTGTGGGATGAACCCTTTTTAACAAAAGTTTCCAATTTTATGCAGACATTATGTGTTAACTTATTCACATAATGTGTTACATTCACTGTGGACCCAAAGGCATAAAATCATCAACAATTGTCTTCTTTATCCCATAAAGTTGTGGCCATAACTTTTCTTCTGACAGTCAGAGCCAGTGCCAGGGTATGGTGACCAGGGCACTGGCCTCAGGCCTAAAGTTTTCAATCCTTTCCAGCCTTGCTGTAAAGGATATAGAACTTGAAGAATTTAGTCTATTTAGCAGTGGTTTGCTGCATGTGGGTGCAAACTGTCAGTTTAGCATTTTAAATAGACTAAATTCTTCAAGTTCTATATCCTTTACAGCAAGGCTGGAAAGGATTGAAAACTTTATTCAGATGATTCTTGGATTCAAGGCAGTGGGAAAAATGGAAGCAGGCAAATTGAAACAGGTGTGCCAAAATGGCTAAAAGTTTACGGAAATGAGATGATCAGTTTATGAAGACAATGCTGTTGTATGCCTATTGTAAAGTCATATCAGAGGGTTACTGATGTATTGAAGAAGGTTTGGACAATTATTGGTATGCATGGGCATATGAAGTGAGTATCTTATTTATTTATTTTTTTTTGTTGGCTGCAACAAAAAAAAAAATAATAATATATTTATTATATTATAAGCTGTATAAGCATTGCTTCTTTGCATTATGTTGCGAACACTATACTCTTTTTCTAACTGCAAGGTACCAAAGAGACTATATTGCTTATTGTTTTTTAATGTATCTTGGAAAACCTTTAAAGGGGGACTTGAATGAAAGAGTCTTTGTGTCATCTGCCGTCTCATTCTTCATGAGATGGTGATCGGCCATCTCATTCTTCATGCTAACAAAGACAGGATGGGCTATGCAACCATTATTGGTTATGCTTCCTTATGATTAAATCCATATCCATACCGTTCTACAGTATAAATACAATTACCAGCAGGCTTTTTATTAATCTGCTACTCTTCTTGAACAAGCCCAACAGAAAACTAATTTTCAGTGACCTGTAAAAATTTCTACAAAACCAGATACCCTTTTCATCTACCCATTCTCATTGTCAGTTGTGATCTGCAGCTGTGTGTGCAGGACATCTTTGAGCCCTTTCTAATTCAATACAATAAATAATCCAGAGCTGAAAACAGTATGCATATTTTCTGTGTTTTTCATTTGTTTATTTATTCCAAATTGTCCAAATAGCAATGTTGGTATTGGGCCTTTAACGATTGTATAATTAATATGTATTCTTTTATGCAGTATTATATAATGTTGTTTTTGCAAATATTTTTTAACTCATTTCTTATTATATCTACATTATCTGTGTACACCTTCCTAAGCCCAGACAGACTGTCCAAAGGGTGGGTATTTTATTTTATTTCAATAAAAAATTTATAATAATGTTACATGGATTATAGTATTAATCTGCAACCTTTTTCGATTGTGTGTCTCACTATATAATTCTTTCCTTATGTTGAAATTCAATAAGAATAGCCTCAAGTGTACTATTTTTAAGTCAACAAAGTCGTGGTGGTAGGTCACTCATTAATCCACTGGTTATAGGTCGCTGACCACTGGCATATAACAAATTCCTCAGTCCTCCAGTTAAAGAACATATTAAACATTAATTTACCTGTGAAGAGCATGTGATAGAGAAAACAGCAGAAATCAGTATTCTTGATCTGGTTATTTGCATCAGCAGTGATTCATTGTGCATTAAGAATCTTCAAGTAAAGGAACATTATTGTGAAATTTATTCAAAGAAATAACTCTTATGAAGGGGAAAGGGAGGGGATTTTGTTTTTGCAAAATCTCTTTGTATCAAAACCTAATGCTCAGACATTTTTTAAACTCATCTCTCCTCTTTTAAACGCTAACTGATGTTACTGAAAAATGTAAATGCCAAATAGGAAGTATATGTAGAGGCCAGTAGGCTCTTTATTTGAAATTAGAGATACTGTTCAAGATTTAGACCAGAACGGATATCTGATGAGCTAAGGAGCAGACACCATGGAAAACAGGTCTCCCTTTTTGGCTCTCACGTTGGACGATTGATCAGGCTGACTGGAATGCCTTCCAATATCTCATAGAATTTGACATCAAAGGGATGATAAAACCATGGTTAGGCTACATCTGGAATACTACATACGAAAGAGTGCAAAGAAAAGCAACAAGGTTACTACAGGGCTCTAAACTGAAGTCTTTGGAAACTAAGTTTCAGCATGGTGACCTTACTGAAGTGTTTAAGCCTTTGAAAGGGTAAGTAAACTAAATGCTGTTATCGTATTACTCTTTCTCAGATGAAATGAACAAGGAGGTATAAATTTAAATTGTAAAAGGATGGTTGCAGAATAGATGTTCAGAAATTTGTATTCAGCCAAATTATAATGAGTTGTTGGAATAAATTACTGTCTTGTGTTGTGAAAGGGGTTTCTTTGAATAAATTTTATGAAGTTTTGGACAAATTATTAGAAGAATGGGCAAATGATTTTTTTTTTTTTTGTTGGTTCTATATATATATATATATATATATATATATATATATATATATATTATTTATTTATTTTTTTTTTTTTTGGTGCTTTGCTTCCCTGTATTATGTTGCCAGTACAGGCATACCTCGGTTAACGTTACCTCTGATAACGAAGCTTCGATATAACGAAGTCGGCAATTTCAAGCCCCATTTAACATAAAAAAAAAATATATTCCAGTTTAATCACCTGAAATCTAAACAAACTGAAGAAATTACGGAAACCTTTGGGGCTTCTCGTGGTTGGTTCGAGAAATTTAAAAAACGGGCCAGGATTCATAGTGTAAAATTAACAGGAGAAGCTGCAAATAAGTTTCCAGAAAAACTAAAAGAAATAATTGAACGTGAAAATTTTCCAAATTTGGTGTTCAATGTTGACGAAAGCGGTTTGTTCTGGAAACGGCTACCAACAAAAAGCTTCATTTCTATTGAAGAAAAATCATCTGCTGGGTTCAAAGCAACCAAAGACCGTTTAACGTTACTCTTTGGATCAAATGCCTCTGGCGGTTATAAATTAAAATTGTTATTAGTTTACCATTCAGAAAATCCGAGGGCATTAAAAGGTAACATAAAAATGAATTTACCTGTAATATGGAAAGCAAATAGAAAAGCGTGGGTTACCAAGGAGTTATTTACTGATTGGTTTGTTAACCACTTTTGTCCTGAAGTAAAACGGTATTGTTAAAAAAACAACTTTGAAGAAAAAGCTCTTTTGTTGTTAGACAATGCTCCGGGACATCCTACTGATCTTAACATGTTGGACACATGCATTCCTGTCAAAGTTGTGTTTCTTCCAGCAAACACAACTTCCCTGATTCAACCATTGGATCAGGGTGTAATAGCATCATTTAAAGTTTATTATCTGCGTCGAACATTAAGCAGTTTAACTGAACTAGAGGATAAAGAGGAAATGACAATTAAAACTTTTTGGAAAAACTACACCATTAAAAACACAATTGAAAACATTGATAGTTCTTGGAAAGAAGTCACTAAGAAATGCTTACATGGAGTTTGGCGCAAAATATGGCCAGAAGTTGTACTAGAAGAAGAAAATAACATCCAAGAAATTAGAAATGAAGTTATCCAGATGGCTCAATCAATAGGTTTCGAAAATGTCGATGAAGAGGATGTTAGAAATTTATTGAATGCAGAAGATGATGGTTTTTCAGTGGAAGATTTAGAAAACCTTGTTAGCAACGAAGACAAAGATAATGAAGACGAAGTTAAAGAAGTTCCTGCCGAAAAAGTGTTAACAACCAAAGATTTAAAAAGGTGCTTAAATGACATTGAAAACGTTTTTAAATTTTTTTAGTGAAAATGATCCTGATTTAGCAAGAAGTGTTATTGTTATGCGATCAGTGTTAAATGCAATAACTCCGTATAGGCAATTGTTAAATGAAAGAGAAAAAGAGCATAAACAATCAACTTTAGACTCGTATTTTAAAATGTGATTTCACTTTGTATGTAAGTTGACTGTTTATTTAATAAAACTTTTCTTTGTTCGAAAAAAAAGCTTTTCATTTTCTTTACGTAGGAACATATCCCTATTCTGGCCATAGTATTTTTACCTCTGAAAACGAAGTTTCGCTTAACGAAGTAATTTCGTGGAACGCATCCTATTCGTTATTCGAGGTATGCCTGTACTTTGGAAACCAATACTAACACATCAACAGGGTTTCAGGTCTGTATGAACACACTATGTACAGACTCCACAGGCTATGTTTTTATGGAAGAGCACTGATGCATAAGCCAAACATTACCAACTGCACTCAGAGATCTGAGTGCAGAGATCTGCACTCTATCATGAATGCCATAATTGGGCCATGGAGTAGTGAAAAATAAGTTCTGTGGAGTGTGATACATTCTGTTTCAATGGATCTGGAGGATATTTGGAGAACATCTGCTGCTATTATTGCATTGTGCCAACAATGAAGTTTGAAGAATATGGGATTTATGGTATTAGGCTGTTTCTCATGATATGGTTTAGGACCTTTGGTGGTTGTGCAGGGAACCATCAAAGCTGATGCCCAACTTAACATTGGACAATAACATGCTCTCTATTGCATGGTGTTTTTTTTTTTTTTTGTACGGATCCATGTTGCTTTCAACAGGGTGATGTCTAGTCCTGTTTGTGAATGGTTCATGAGAAACAGCACTAGTCAAAATCTGCACTGGTAATTCCTACTTTTGTACATATGAATATACAAAAGTAGGAATTACCAGTGCAGAATGCTGATTTTGAATGCTACGAAACACCCATTGGATGAACTGGAATATAAGGTGAGGCCAACAATGTTCCACATGGCAGCTCAGCTGGTCACTGTTCTGCAGGAGCAATGAAGGTTTATATTGACTGCAGTTTGTTGTTCCTTGGTGAAAAGTCTACCCAGGAGAAAATGTGATGGGATGTCGTAATGGTCGAAGAAAAGAGGGGTGTGAGAGGTTATTGAAGTGATGGTGGTGACTCAGTGCAAAATACATATCTCCTGATACTTTTTTTTTTGGAGAGTTATTAATGATAGTCATTATTAATAAAATATATCAAAATTAAATACAAGAAACCACCTTATAAATTAAATGAATCCTCGTGGGTAGCACAGTTGTTGGCCTAATCACCATCCTCCCCAATGAAGTGTACTACGCATATACTTTTGTGCAGCCACTAAAGTCAAGCAGAAGGCATGCCATAATTGGAGCATTTTGAGTGGAAAAGACGAGTTTAAATTCCAACAATAACGCAAGGAATTTTTATGGGTCTGTTTCACAGTGTGGTGAAGATAGTTGGTCTCAGATAATGGTAGCATGGTTTTTTCCTGCTGGAAACTTGGGGTTTTTTTGTCCAGCAAACAGCATATTGACCACAGAATACATGCAATTTACAGACATCAGCACATATATGGTGCAATATAGCCTAAGTTGCTGATGCTCCTAAACCCAAACAACAGTCAGATTTTATCTGATAGAGACATCATGTCTGAATTTTTTTCAGTGTTTACATGCTATGAACCTTTATCTGTGTATATAAATGCATTTTAATATATACTATATACTTTTATTTTTACTTGTTTTTATTGATATTTGTCATATGTTGACATGGTAAGTTCTTTGTAGTTTGTCTGACTTTTAATATAATTAAGTTTTGGCTTGGCACATTATGGTCTTAGTTGCCAATGCACCAAAATATCAAATTAAATCGGAGCTCTGGAGGCAGGGACGTAGGGCATTTTTCAGCATGAATTGCCTTAGTGCGGTAGTGTCCAGCCATTTTTCGTACAGGGGCCATATTCAAAGTTAGATTTGTTTTGTGGGCCGCACCGAGTGATTTGAGAAAAATTAGTGTGTTACATTTTCAATGAAGTGTACTACGCATACACTTTTGTGCAGCCACCAAAGTCAAGCAGAAGGCATGCCATAATTGGAGCATTTTGATAGCACCTCGTATATACACACGCTTCTGGTCAGGCATGCGCATGTTTGATATAAAACATAGATAAAAGAAACAGAATTCACAACACCAGTGCAACACATGGCTTTGTAACTTCAACACTCATATATTCGCCACAACGAGCGGCACAGTCTTTTAAATTTGTTTATTTCCACTTATTTTAGTGTTGAATGTACAAGATTCTTGAAATAATTAACAAAATTTAAAATACTGTTTTAGTTCACTTTCTGCGTGGGCTGTATGAAAATTACTTGTGGGCCGTAGGTTGGACATCACTGCCTTAGTGGAAAGAACTTCTTTAGTAAAGAAATTAATTTGGACAAAAGAGGCACAAGAGTTTTGTTAATACCATAGAGAGGATCCTTAACCTTTAGTTTCACATACATGGGGTGTTTGACATGCCAACAATTTCATTCATGTACCTCGTTAAAACTATACGGCCCACCTCCTACTTATAAATGGTAACTTTCACACTTAATCATTTAAACCGTGGAAGCACTTCAAAATAATCTATATAGTAATGTTTTTTTTTTTTTTTTTTTTTAATTTTATAAAAGTGGGACACTCAACACCCCTCGTGACTACTTATGCAATTAATATTCATGCACCTAAATAAGGGAAGCTCCTTATTGGAGGGGGGGGGGAGATTAGGAAAGGGTCACTGGAAAGATTTAGGTTTGTGGTATGAACCAAGGTTATATTTGCACCTTCTTTTATTATAATTGATGCATTATTTCACCCTATATCCAAGTTGTGTTCCTTTTGAGGAGGGAGTAATAACAACCCTTTAGACCAGCCTGCACTAACTGACACAGTAGAATTTTGAGATGTGTTGGCATTTGAAGATATGGATGAATCATTTCATTAGGAAGGATGGTTGCAGGATAGATGTGTGGAAGCCTGTCTTCAGCCAGCGGGTGGTTGATTATTGGAATAGGCTTCCATCTGTTGTTGTGCAAGTGGACGGGTTGAATAAATTCAAGAGAGAACTAGATTCTTGGAGGGTACAGATGGGTGAACTATGTTTGTGTTTTTTTTTTTTTTTTTTTTTTTTGACTGATGCTATATAAGCTTGCTTTCTTGCATCATTTACTATTACTACTACTATGGTGAATACAGTGCAAGAGAGATTCAATGGGACAAAAGGGGAGGGTTATGTTTCCCATTAAAAGCTGCCTGAAGGTAATCAGATCTTTTTTCAGAATGGCAAATGTGTATATTTCCTCTTAATATTGTGTAATGGAGGATCAGTACACCAAGTAGGATCAGTATTTATTTATTTATTTATTTATAATAAATAAATTTATCAATATGTTTGAGAGGGTATGGGGGTTAGTTTTGCCTTTGCCTCTAGCTGTTTCTCTGCTGAGGAATTCCATCTTTTTATAGGTGGTTGCCTAATTCAGCTTGTTTTAGGCTTTGCAAAATAATTTTCATTGTCTTTAAAATTTTGGTCTCTTAAAGATAGGCAACCATCTGCTCTTTTTTATTCATTGATCAGTTACTCATTTTCTGTTTTTTTCTGTGGTGCATTGGCTAGTCTTGGTTTTCCTCCGATTGGTTGTCTCTTTCTGGCTCCCTTTTTTCAGCCCTTTTTTTATTTCATTTTTAATGAGAATTCTTAATTTTTGTTCATGTGCTGATTATTTGTATCTTTCTTTCTATTTCTTGCCATGCTACTGTGTTAGTTCAGTATTCTTTACTAGCTAAATTACAATTAATAGTGTTTTGGATAAAATTTCCCTTTTTTGGTGTGGTTGTTGATTTCTTCCCAAAAAATCGAATATGTAAATTTTACTCTTACCAGCTGCTCTAGTTCTCTCTGTTAAGTCTGTTTTGTTACTTCAGTCACTTGTTTCTTTGAGTTCTCTAGATACCAAGTTAGCTTTCATTTATTTCTCTGAGCTTCATTTTTCCATTGTTAGGCTGGTCTGGAGTATGAAATCTGACTTGGCATCTGTTGTAGACAGGCATATAATTACAAAATACTTGTCAATTTATGTTATGCCCATTTTTTTTATATGCAGAAAGAGAAATAATTGGGTTGATAGACCCAGCTATTTGTTTTTCTGCTCCCAAAACTTCAACCCAGTTTCTTTTGAATTCCTTTTGTTTCACTTACTCAACACCAAGGTTAATATTCCTTATATGCTCTATATTTCAGATGTACCAATAGTACATGCAGTTTCTACTGTATACAGATAGGTATAAAAATGTCAGATGTACTAATACATGTTCATGTATTGATACATCTGATCTGTATACAGTGGAAACTGCATGTACTGTTGAATGGTTAGTTTAGCTCCTTTCTGGTCTTAGTGATGGTCTCAGCATATGGGAACATTATACTGAGAGATTCCATAAATTATCCCAATGAAATCTTTTGTGCATTAGAAAGTTAGAATTCCTGTCTCAACAGTGCTGTTTGGTACTACAAACATATCTTCGATTTTGAGACCTGGTTCCAGGTTCCTTCTTTCAAGTCATCAATATTACACCCAATCATACTGACTTTTGATTGGCTCTTCAATTTTAGCATTAGCAGGGCATATGATGCAAGAAAGCAAGCTTATATAGCATCAGCCAAAAAAAAAAAAAAAAACACCCATCCCATTTCACCCATCCATTCATTCTAAATGTTTGTCTAGTTCTGCCTTGAACTTATTTAAGTTGCTGACCTCCACTACAACAGATGGAAGTTTGTTCCAACTATCAACTACCCACTGGTTAAAGGCGAAGTTCTGCACATCTATTCTATAACTGTCTTTCCTCAATTTGAATTTATGTCCCCTCAGGTGAGTAATCTGAGCAAGAGGAAGAATCCCATTAGCATTGAGCTTGCTCAATCCATTGAAGACCTTATACACCTCAATTAGATCACCTTGCAGGTGCCTAGTGTCCAGAAGCTGCAATTTGCAGAACTAAGCCTTTCTTGGTAACACTAACCCTTTGTTCCACTCATCAATCTTGTTGCCCTTCCCTGTACTCATTCCAGCAGCTTTACATCATTTCCTAAAATGAAGCCTCCACACCTGTATACTACAGACCTGTGTACGTAATTTAATATGTACATTGTGACTATATGGTTTTCCTTGAAGCTGTTACCACCAGTGTTGTCTTTTAATTATGACTTTGTATCTTATTCTGTCATAGTGACTCTGTAGTTTACCTCTGACTGCTTTGATGTCCTGTCAGCAACTGTTGATTTACTCTTTTCCAGTGTAAATCCCTCTAGGAGCATGACTGATCCAGGGTATTACCTTGTAATCTATATTTAAACATAATTTTTTTTTTCATGCAATTAAGGATTTTAAGTGGTGAAACCCATGTTTAGTCTCTAGAGCAAAGTTTCCGGCACCCCTCTCCCCCCATACTTCTCCTTCAACCCATGCACGGTACTAAGTACTATAGGTTTCGATACCTTTCGTGTTTGGGGTTTTCATAAAAAAAAAAAAAAAAAAAAAAGGCAAATGGATATCCTTATGTTTCAAAGAATCTTGTTTTTATATGGTATTCAATGTGTCAACACACCTTTTGTCTAAATTACAGACTGTATCCTTCTTGGTAGACTCCAAACTAATTTTTGTTAATAGGAACGATACCTTTTCGTCCATTCAGCACAGCAATCAGTTCGGCTTCTGATTGCCGGTATGTTGGACTCTTCTAAAGGCACTTAATGGGTAAGCTCGGTGATCTGGAAAGGCAATGAAATTTTTGCACGCTTGTCTTCAAACCAAGTCACTACAGGCCGTGCAGCATAACATGTGGTACGTCATGCTGAAATAAAATGGTTCCTTCACATATTACTGCTGCTGTAGTGTAGGAAGAGAGAAATTATAAATATCCATTTTCCAGGATTCTTCTTTCAGTCACTTATGTATCTGAAACAACAATCAGTGGTTCGACACATGAGAAATAAACCCATATAGTGCAAGCACCTCCACCAAACTTCCCACTTTGGATGATGCACTCTGGTAAATAACGTTCCCCAGTCATTGTCTAGACCAGTGGTCTCCAAAGTGGGGTGCGAGATAATCCTCAATAAAATCATGATGACTGTTTACTACACTAGATATATAATCTAGATATAATGCATACCATGTCAATTATTTCTAAATAAAACAAATACAGTAGTATTGCACTACATATACTACACTTGTTACATTAATGATTTCTTGTTTTGTACTTGAATTTCGATTCAATTTTGTTTTCTATTTTTTTATTTGTGATCTTTTAAAATTATATGTGATTTTAGATATAATGTCTTTCATTTAATGATTTATAAATAAAAAAAAAATATATCAAACTTATATATTTAATTTCCCCTCCCCCCGGGGGGATGAAATTAAATCCCTCCCCAGTCCTTTTAAGTAAAATGAGGGTGTGCGACAAAAAAATGTCTGGAGATATGTCTCCGCGGGACATATCTGGCCCGCGGCAACTTTTCACGTGAGCTTCAACCAATACAGACAGTATATTATACCGTAAAGTGTAAATTCTTCTATGAAAGATAATTTCATAATTTTGTAGAAGTATGTGTTTGGTTAAATATTATAAATAATATAATAATGTTAATTCATATACAGTACTTTCCACTTATTTGGGACATATCGGGACTAGTGCATTTTGGCCCGATTAAGCGGCTGCCCCAATTATCCGAAGTTTCACGTAAATAGTTAAAAATACGATGGGCACCCCACTTTACAATTGGTTCTCTGTACAATAAAATCACGTTACGACAAACTCACCATACTAAAGTACTGTTCACTGTACGATGTGTAGTAAGCGCTGATCATTGTGATCACGTTTGTGACTTGAATTTTATTTCTATTAAACTGCGATTCTAATTAGCGAAAATAGGAGGAATATTATCCACAGGCTATAAAAACAAAGATATTTTAAGCACAAATTTACCCTTTATTACTTTACCAATTAAAAAATTAAATTATGCGTTAAAATCGGAAGAATATATGTGATAATCGGAATAATTAATGCGTACTGTAATATGTACATACTAATTAGTTCACATTTCTGTTCACTGACATTTGCGGGTGAGGATTAAAATTTAAAAGAGTAAAAAGATAAGCAATCAATAACAAAGAACACGGCACGCACAAATTGCAAGTAACACGATGCGCGAAATGAGAACGGAGTAACGAGTTACAAAGTTTTAAAAATAGGAATGAAGAGAAGATCTGATAATTTTTTTTATATGATTGAAGATTTCATGGAAGTGTAAACTCATTTCGCCATAATAACCCACAGAATTCCAGCTGTCGGTATTATCGCAAATTCAGTAAGATCGAGTTTACTGTCCGTTTACGATAGATTTCACTAACAGAAAAGCTCAATAAACATGTGACTGCTAATTGTTTTTGTTTTATGACCTCCAGAATTTTGACCGAACCACGTGGTACCGTCGGAGACAATCGTAGGGTAATCTCCAGTGCTGCAGTCTCCTGCCCCAATTAAAGTATGCTCTCCCAATTAAGCGAAGTAAACCCTGGCTATTTTCTCGATTGGTTTCTGTTTTCAAAGATTTGCCCCAAATAAACGGCTGCCCCGATTAACCGGTGGCCCAAATAACCGGAATCCACTGTATATATATATATATATATATATATATATATTTAAAATAATTAAATGCACATGGCATAATACTTTAAGAGTTTAGTATCTATATAATATCGGTGTTTAGATACACCATAGACACTCTTAAAAAAACTACAAAGTAGTTTTGTGGGCATCATTTGCTCTTTCTCATATTGTGCTCTGCCTTCACGACGAGTTGCCATGATACTGCACTACCTCAAATAAGTAACGCTTCACTAATAGAGAAGACTATTGTTACTTATTCTCAGTGAGTACCACCACCCAGACATGTTTCAAGGCTATTGGCCTATCATCAGTGGGTGGGCAGGTACCCTAGTATTGCAGACATGACGACCCAGTTGTGAAGTTAATCGCACAATATGAGAGATGCCAAAAGGCATCTCTCATATTGTGCGATTAGATATGAGAGATGTCTGCAATACTAGGGTACCTGCCCACCCACGGCTATTGGCCTATCATCAGTGGGTGGGCAGGTACCCTAGTATTGCAGACATGACGACCCAGTTGTGAAGTTAATCGCACAATATGAGAGATGCCAATCTCTCATATTGAGAGATTGGCATCAAGAGATTGGCTCTGATGATAGGCCAATAGCCTTGAAACATTAGCATTAGCATTAGTAGAGGCATTTGATGCAAGAAAGCAAGCTTATGCAGCATCAGCCAAAAAAAAAAAAAAAAAAAAAAACCCACTTCCACTTCACCCCTCTGTTCTTTCAAAATACCTGTCCAGCTGAGCCTTAAACTTATTTAGACTATCAACCTCCACCACAAGGGATGGAAGTCTGTTCCACCAACCAACCACCCGCTGGCTAAAGGCAAATTTCCGCACGTCTATCCTACATCTGTCTTTCCTCAATTTGAATTTATGCCCTCTCAGGTGATTTTTCTGAGCTAGAGGAAGAATCCCATCAGCATTGAGCATGCTTAAACCATTCAAGGCTTTATACACCTCTATCAGATCACCTCGCTGGTGCCTAGTCTCCAGACACTGTAATTTGCAAAACTTAAGCCTTTCTTCGTAAGAGCACCCCTTTGTTCCATTCACTAATCTTGTTGCCCTTCTCGTTCCAGCAGCTCTACATCCTTCTTGAAATGAGGCCTCCAGACCTGTATACAGTACTCTAGGTGTGGCCTGACCATCGCCTTATACAATGGATAATCACCTCCTTATCCCTGCTGGAAAAATTCCTGTATATCATTGACAATACTCCATGAGCTACTCTTGCAGCCCGTCTGCACTGCTCAGAGAACTTCATATCTGTCTGCACAACCACCCCCAAGTCCCTTTCATTCTCTACCACTGTCAGTGTAGTACCACAGAGTTGATACGTTGCTCTGGGGTTGCTGTTTCCCATGTGTAGTACTTTACATTTGTCAAAGTTAAACTTCATTTGCCACCTCTCAGCCCATCTCCTCAACCTTTCCAGATCCTGTTGCAGCAGCATAGTGTCAGTAGTGTCCTTGACAACCCTGCCAACCTTTGTATCGTCTGCAAACTTGGACATTAAGCCCGATATATCATCATCAATATCATTTATAAATACAGAAAACAATAATGGACCCAACACTGAGCCCTGAGGGACTCCACTAATATCATCAGTCCACGATGAGCAGTGTCCATTGATTACCACTCTGTCTTCTCCCCCTCAACCACCCCTTTATCCATAGCAGCAATTTGCCTCCAATGTCACACTGCTCCAATTTGTGTAGCAGTCTTCCATGTGCAACAGTATCAAAAGCCTTTCTAAGATCCAAGTATATAATATCAAAGTTATTCCCTGCATCCAGTTCTTTTCTGACTGCATCATAGTATCCAATCAAGTTGGTCAGGCAAGACTTCCCCTTAACAAAACCATGCTGTGTCTGAGCTATAACTGAAGTCTTGTCTAAATGATCCTGCAGTGCTTCTTTAACCACTGCCTCCATTAATTTTCCTGGAACAGAAGTTAAGCTCACAGGTCTATAATTACTTGTGTCAGCCTTTGATCCTCCTTTGTGAATTGGGGTCACATTTGCACATTTCCAGTCTATGGGTACCTCCCCTGAGTCCAAGGAAGCTCTCATAATTATGGCTAAGGGTTTGCTTACTTCCTTTGCTGCCTCCTTTAATATAACTGGATAGATCCCATCCACCCCGGGTGCCTTTCTTGTGTTTAGTCTGGGTGGTGGTACTCACTGAGAATAAGTAACAATAGTCTTCTCTGAATAACTGGTACTCACTGGTACTTCTCTGGTACTCACTGAGAATAAGTAACAATAATCTTCTCTATTAGTGAAGCGTTACTTATTTGAGGTAGTGCAGTATCATGGCAACTCGTCGTGAAGGCAGAGCACAATATGAGAAAGAGCTATTGATGCCCACAACAACTACTTTGTAGTTTTTTTAAGAGTGTCTATGGTGTATCTAAACATCGATATTATATATATATATATATATATATATATATATATATATATACACGTTTAACTGTAGATTGTTACCGATTATTGGTGTTTTTCATATAAGTATTAGTGTTCATACAAATTTGTAATCAAGTTAACCTAGTTTGGTTATCTTCATTCCATATGGCCTATACATTTTGAGTTAAGATAAAAAGTATAATGCTAAATGATAATGATTTTTCATAACATTTTACTAATGAAAACATTTTATCTGTAGCAAGATAATTATTAAATCTTAATTTCTGTATAAATTTATATAATAATACTAAATCTTAAAGACTGTACAAATTTATATAATGATATAACATATTGCATTACACCACGTGGCCGTCAATCCCCTACTTCATCGGGGGCTTTGAGTGGATTGACAGCCCTTTTCGACGTAATGCCTCATACTTACTCGTTTCTGTCTGTACCTATGCCAGTTTTGCTATTTTAGTTTATATTTTCAGGTTCATTTTCTTAAATTTTTTTTTTTATAAATTAAATTATTTATTTTCCTAATTTCTTCTATTTTAGGTTAATTTTCTTAATTTTTTAAATTAATACTTAATTTTTATTTATTTAAATATTACTAGTTTATTTTTTATCGATCTCTTCAGCAAACTGTGATAGGGTACACAAAGCCCAACGAGTAAGTATTCTATGAAGTAAAAGTAAATTAGCTGTTTAGGCAAAATTGACTCCGTTCTACTTGACGCAGTTTTAACACGTGTAAGTCGAAATTGTTGTTTTAGATACCTTTATATCCTTCACCTCAGCCATTTTCTCTTATTTCCATTAAACAGCTGACACGCTTTCTACTTTTCTCCTAACAACTCATTCAGTCGGACAAAAAAAAATCTTACTTTGTTCATATTTTCGCTTGTTTTTTACCTAAAATTTTTGCGGAACGCAAAGGTCTTAGCTCTGAGCTAATTTTAAGTAATTAACTTAATTAACTAGGAGTACAGGAATGTATTTCACTTTCGCGGAAGGTAATTTGTGGCATTTCATGTTTTCTTGCAAACTTGAACTAATCAGAACTCGGTTAATGAGCTACGTGTTTAGACCGGCAACTGCAGCCATAATAATTTCGTTTGTGGTACTTAGTTCTTACTGTGTTTGTGCGTTTACTTCATAAGTTTGATCATTGATTTTTGATGAACAATAACCCTTACAATGTTTTTGACAAATAAAAGAAAGCTATCCTACCAGAGAGTGTTTCAAGAACGGTGGGCAAATGATTTTTTTTTTTTAATCAAAAAACAAACCCGTGTGCTTAATCTGTTCTGAAACTGTTTTGTCTTCAAGGAATAAAAAAAAAAAAAAAAAAAAATTTAATTTTCTGTTTATACTCCGGCACAACAACCAAGTCAGTAGACTTTACAGTAAATCGTCAATACAAATATTTATATTGTATTTAGTGGTCACGGGCTTGAACCCCGGCCTACTCAAGGAACGCGTGCTATGCACTCTCGCTTCTGACCACTGGGTTACGTCAGGAATACAATATTAAGCGTCATTACAACACGAAACACAGTGAATATCATAAAAGTCAAGGAGAAATTAGAAAGATGAAACTAGAAAAATTGATGAAACGGACTAAGAGCCTGACTACATTGTTTTTGAAAAAGCAGCAATTTTCTGACAGCATTTTGCTTGCGAGTTATGTTGTATCAGAGAAAATTGCCAAGCATTCAAAAAGTTACTCTGATGGTGAATTTGTCAAGGAGTGCTTAACCTCTGTTGTTAATATTTTGTATCCAGAGAAGAATTAACAGTTCGATGCTATTAGCTTGTACCGAAGAACGGTTACGAGACGCATTGAGGAAATTTCTGCAGATATAGAAAAAAGCTCAGCAATGCTGACCTTCTAAATTTTAGTCGTTTTCGTTGGTTCTCGATGATATATATCGGATACGGTCCAGCTGGCAATTTTTATTCGTGGGATTCATAGTGCATTTTTGTATTACTGAAAAAATGCTTTTCCTTCGAAGTATGAATGTACCACATGTGATGATATTTTAAATGAACTAAAAGCATCCATGAAGAAACTTAACCTTTCTTTTGATAACTCGAACGTGTGACAACAGATGGGGCTCCAGCAATGATCGGAAATAAGGTGGATCTAATTTCCAAAATAAAATCAGAAACACATTTCCTCAACTTGGAAGACCAGGAGAACTTGTGCGCTAAATTTCTTAAATTTGCGAATGTGATGAAAGTTGTGGTCTCAACCATTAATTTTTTGAAATCAAAGGGGCTAAACCATCGCCAGTTCAAGCTATTCCTTGAAGAACTTGAGAATGAATACGGAACATTGGTCTTTTACTGTGAAGTTCGTTTGTTAAGCAAACGAAAAATGCTTCAGCACTTTTATAGTCTTAGAGAAGTCTATATCTTTATGGAGATGAAAGGTAAATCTGTTCCAGAACTAGAAAGTATTGAATGGACTGGACACGTGACCCTGCATTTCTTGTTGATATCACATCTCATTTAAACGAGCTAGAGCAGAAAATACAAGTACAAAATCAGTTGGTTCATGAATTTTATGCTCATATAAAAGCTTTTCAAGCCAAACTTCAACTTTGGGAAAGACAACTTAGAGACACTTTCCACCTTTAGCCAGTCACAGTAGTTCTGAGTATATTTCATATGTTGAAGTTAGTAGCCATCTAACATGATTCGGTGTTAGATTTCAAATCAAAAGATGCAGATTTCACACTATTTTCAAATCCTTTTAATGCAGAAATTTATCAGGCGGGAAAAGAGCTGCAAATGGAACCAATTGAACTTAAAAGCAGTGATCTTCTTCAACATGTTTCTCTGTTGGAATTCTGTGCCTCTCTTCCATCACATTGCTTTCCATGAATGATAAAATTTGCTAGAAAACATGCCTCAATTTTTGGCAGTACCTATAAATGTGAACAGCTATTTTCAAGAATGAAATTCACCAAATCTAAAACAAGGTCAAGATTGACAAACACATTTAGAAAGTAACTTGAGGGTAGCAACTTTCACAAGCGCAAGTATCTCACTAATTGGTGAATTTTTTTTTTCTAATAAACTGTTTCTATAATTATACAATTAGAATTTAATGAATAGAGATTAGATATATGAAAATATTATTGCGTCGACTATATCATTTCTTAATACATAATTTTTATGATTTATTTATAATAAAATAATTGCAATTTTATTATTTTATGTTACAAGTTACGACTGTTAGGTAAATTTGCCATTTTTAGTAGTGTGGCCCGAATCAGGATTAACTTAGTTTTGTGTGACCCGCTGAACAAAAACGGTTGCCCATGCCTGCTCTAGACTCAAACATGGCTAACAGATTGGTAAACCGTGTACTGTACTGTGATTTGCCACTCCATAACACAACTTTCAAATGTTCCAGGGACCGATTACGATGAGTTCTGTGCTAGGCAAGTTGATGCCATTCATTGCATGCTGAGAAGTTTGGTTTGTGTGCTGGATCTCGAATTGGCTGTAAAAACATCACCTCAGAAGCAAAAGCTAACACAAACACTAAATAGTTAACACCATGTAGCTTCCTCTGTGGCCCGAACGTAGTTTGTAGAAGAGCCCATAAATTCATAGTTGGACTCCTTATTGAAGGAAACGTTAGACCGAATTAGAGGTTTCCCAGTTGCAGGGATTCTTCACTAGCTCTCTAACCATCCATCTGAAAAATTATAACAGATTTTGTATTACAAGCAGTTGTGATTTTGGGAGAGGAAGGGGTTGTAGAATGTAACTTTTTGCTGAGCACGCCACTGTATTATTATTGTATTGGGTAAAATCCTTAAAACTTTCATGTAGTTGTTGCATAATCAATAGAAGTATGTGGAATGCAGTGAAATCAGGCCGTAATATCGACTGATATTGTTAATGAATAGCTTAATTACTTCCCGAAGTGGAGGAAGATTTTATCCTCCTTGAATTTTCCACTGCTCCAGTTTGTTTTTTAGCACTCTGTGGCGCCTTGTCAGTGAGTTGGCAGGGAGAACTCCTATCTTGGGGCTTTTTTGGTGTAATGTATAACCAGCCTTGGCCGACAAAAATACGGAAGGCATAAAAAGTTAAAACTATTAGTACATGATTATATTACAGGCTTCGGAGATAGGTATTGTTTCGTTTCTTCATGGCGAGGTTACTCATAAGAGAACAGAAATACGTCTAAGTGATGGGAGAACCCAAACAGAATAAAATCTTCTGTTTTGGAGTAGTGTGTGGTAGATAGACAACTTTATTCGCACCACAGTATGGTTTTATGCAGTGGAGAAACCACAAATTCTGCCTTCCCGGCGAGTTTCAGGAATGAGCCCATCTGTATATCAGCTACGAGGGAGCGTTTTATTGTGTATATATTTGCGTATATTCTGTAGTCGGTTTGAATAATCCAGAAATCGATTTTCCGGGAAAAAGGCTATTCAACCGCGTCCGAAACCCGAATTACTCAGTCACGGTATTAAAAGAAAGCCACAGAAAAATTCCTCTCGTATTATGGAATTCGAATGTGTTCTGTACGATGTGAAAAGACAGAGATCGTAACCGCTGTGAAACTTATGAAGGGGTTATTTCCAGCACGATGCGTTTGCTAACTCTGATAGCTAGCCACTATATTGGTGGTTTCCAAACTGTGCTCTGACAATTACCAGGGGATCTTGTGAATAATTTCTGTAATGGCTACTTTGAATTTCACTTTTTTTTTTTTTTTTTTTTTAAACCAAATCTAAATATCGTTACAGACTGTATGTCGCACCCGACATGAGAATTCAGTTGTCTACAGTTACTCCCAACCATTAATGCCCTGGGGTAATTTTTACCAGGTACAAGTTCAAACTAATTTATTCTATAATTTTTGCTCTATCCACAGAGCTGCAACTTGCAATAGCTGGAGCCAGAACTGTTGGATAGAGTAGAGAATATATAAATAATTAGTTAATTTCAGGGTAGTAATTTGAAGTCAAGCCCGCCAAAAACGTTAAAAATGGACGGGACTGAAGCAGTAATTAGGAATTTGTGAGACGAAAAAACAACACCATTCTTAACATTAGTAGCCTATGAGGTATGATTGATTGATTGCATACTCAAATAGTGACAGTTTATTATTCAGTTAATTTTTGTGTCAGGCTGAAAAAGGTGGATTGTAAACGTATAATAAATAAATCAGTTCTGAGATATAAATTTTTAATTTTGGATACCTATCGTCCGGACACCCCATATTTAAGTGAGCTAGGATGTGAGAATCCGTGATTATTTTTCGAAGCCAAAAGGGGTCCAGGAGCAAAAATGTTTGGGAAACACAGCACTAGGGGTGGGTTTGAATCCCATCGAAGACCGGAGGAATTTTTAAGCTAATTGCAGTTCCTCACAATCTGGGCTGTAGTTAGCCGATTTCAGGTGGAGATCGGCTGCCTATATCACCATTTTGCAGAGGCCTTTGAGAATGAGTTGAATTTCCTATATTTGGGGTTTTTCATGCAACATAAAAATTGGCCCTTGAACGTACGCTTTTTACAGACATAATACAAGGAAAACTGTATTGGTTAGAATACCATAGGAACCGGCGCATTATGGTCTGAGTAGCCGATGCAAACAGTCCCAAGAATATGTAACTTTGTAGCCGACCTAGTCATGTGCCTCCCCCCTCCTTGAAATGTTCGATTTTTGTATTATTTTCGAAAATAAAGAAATGGATAATATACTTATTGATGATGCCCATTCGTTGTCCTTGTAGATCATCAACATATTTGCAATATGTTGTTGATCCACAATGTCGGTGTTTGGTGTGGATTTTGGGTGAGCGGTAACCGAGGAAAATAGCTCATGCAACCAGGAAGTTATGTCCTGTAGAAAGAGGCGGGGATGCGTTGTACAACTGCATGTTCGATTGCCTTGACTAAATGGCATGATTTAGCAGAATTGCCTACCCAAAGTGCATGAGGCAAAGGTCATTGACACTTTGCGCAAGGATCACGAACGTCAGCAGTGCCTTCAGATCGCGTGCTTATTTGAAGCTTCCGGGAGGTGTCTTTTACATAAAGTACCTGTAAATGGTGTCTGGCTTGGCTTACGTTTATATTTACTAAACTATTTGAATAATTCCTCGCACATGATAATTATGACATATTCAAATTACAGTACAGAATGCTTATAAACAAATGCATTCAGCTCAGAACTGTGAGTTTTGGGTAAATGAAACCACTCCAACAGTCTTTAAGTGTTTTTTGACATCAACAATACATTGGTGTCGGTTTTGATGGTCAGATCCTCTTACTCATTCTTCATAGGAATTTGTAAGAAAAATTTGCTTCTGAAAATTGAATAATTGATCGTGGGAAGATTTGTTTGCAGTTTAAATTTTGTACTTTGCCGTATAGTATTTAATAAATGGGTTAAAATGTACCATTAGAGTAAGATGCGCGCACGTTACGCAATGAACAGAAAATTGACATTCAAGTTTTTCTACACCTTTAATTTAGGGCTTTATTGAATCAAAGACGATTCAGTTGGAATCACTGGGAGTGAAAGATGGTTTTATGAGGCCTGTACCCGGAATAGTAGGAAAATTTTTTTTTATTTCCCGTTCGAAGTAAAATCAGAATAAGGAATCTCCGAATGGAGTGGACAAACGTAGCTTTGTACAAGAGTCCATAAATTTGTGATCTGGCCTTTGGTTACTTATAAGCAAGATTGCTTAGTCTGTTGGGGGAAGGTGGTGCATTGGATGCTCTGCACCAGGTCCCCGATATAGGGGCCCCATCAAGGGAGCCATCAAAGTCTCAACGTAAATAAACGAAGCCCCTTTTGCATCCGCGTCCCACGTAACTTTGCACGGCCCTGGTTGGGGGCTATTGTCTGTTGTGTGGCTATTTGACAGTTGGACCCACTCAAAATTGTGACGACTGAATACATTATTCTGAACAAAACTTCAGAAATTAGCGGGATCCTCTAATTCCAAGATCTGCAAGCAAAGAATTTCTTTTTAAGGTGTTTAATGTTAGTAACCTCAAAACCTGATTACATAGTTGCTAGGTGCCAAGCTGTGCTAATATAAATTATCAAAATATTATTTAAATCAAATATAGGCAGATAATGCTATCTCTTCTTTTTCTTAATGTTAGTAACCTCAAAACCTGATTACATAGTTTCTAGGTGCCAAGCTGTGCTAATATAAATTATCAAAATATTATTTAAATCAAATATAGGCAGATAATCCTATCTCTTCTTCCGCCCCTTCGTATGATTATAGTTCTACCCCTCATAGATTTTGTTGGTACTGTACCGACTAGAAACTTTATTCGAAGTTGTCCATCGTATATGCCATGGTTCAAACTGCAGCGGAGGCTTGCATATAAGTATGATATATTACGGTCGGAATTCTTTCTTAATTATGAAATCTGGGTTAAGGGTTATTAAGTCAAAGATTTAGTTTTTCACTGAGTGGAGACCTGGAAAGAAAATCGATTCTATTCTTTCTTTTGCCCTTACTTAGAAACAATTTTTGGAGCATTGCCAAACTGAGGGTCATGCATTTCACTATCTGTTTATTGACAGCTTATAATGTTTGAACTTTTTCTGTTGTTGAATAGCATATTCCTGTCCTCAACCCACTTATTATAACAAATGAATATGGCGACCTTTACGAGGTTATATTTCTGTATCCTTAATGCTACTAGGCGCCTCCGTAGCCAGGTGGGAAGGAGCACAGTGCACAGCACACGCTTCTTGATTAGACCGGGGTTCGAGCCCGTCACCACCAAATACGGAGGATGCGGAAAGGTCAAGGAATGACCACCGCATATCCTGGAGCAATATGGCCTTAGTTGCTAATGCTCCTAAAAACCAATCAATCACTAATCACTAATCACCTTAATGCTACTGTAATTTTATATATTTTTAATGCTATTATGAGCAACAGTCATATTCCGACATATGGAATATCAAAGCCGTGTTAAGATGTCAGCCTGGCGCCTGTTCTCATGGGCGACAAAATGAATGGTACCGATGGTGCCTTTTCATGTGTTGATGTAACTGAAAAATTAATACTTTTCATATAATGAAGAGGGACAGCATTTTCTTGTTTGCCTCCGGACTGTGCATTTACTGATTCTGAAGTTTGTTACATATAAAATTTTAATCAACAATCCTTATATCATTTACAAAAGCAGGTGAGTATTAATGGACAGATGAGTAGTCAAACGACAGCAAATAAGAAGAGAAAAAAAAAAAAAAAAAAAAAGGTGAAATAACTTTTGAACAAGTTTCGGTGGCAAACTAATACATGTTCCGAACTTAACTGTCTGTCGTGCAGCGAACCTGCCATTTTCCTACCTGTAAACAAGCATTGCGTGGTTCTAATCGATTTTTTATTAATAATAATAAAAAAAACACTTGGAGTCCCCTCCTTCATGAAAGTCCCTGATGTTTTTTATCGGCTGCGTCAGTATAGTTAAGCCAGTGGTCCTGCATTATTTAAAGTCTTTAAATTTCATTTTAAGGAATGTAAATGATTTTTATTTGTTTTAATTGTTTGAAATTATTAGCATCTGGGGCCAGAGACATTTAATGTTAATAAAATTCGTAGAACCAAAGGGTTGGTAAGATCAAATTCTTATATTTAACGGCACCATAGCTTATCGCTCATATCCTTATATTGTGCATTTATCTGTGTCATGACTCTCTGCAACATAAATAGATCTAAGCCGAATAGTAATTTTCCCAGACTTGAGAATTTTCTGAAAGTATATCGTTATGTATCTTGATCTTTTCCATTAAAATACAAATGTTTTCGGTGATATGCATGTTAATTTTGACTATACAGTACGTTCTTTAAGCTACCTCATTATTCATTCTTTCTTGGAGTTTGTATACTCTTGTGAAACTGGATGCACAAAAGAAAACAAAAAAAATAAAATAAAAAATAATTCTTGCATATTACTTAACAGTAGGTATATGGCCACATCACTTTGTTAATTTTCTTTTTGTATCAGGAGAGTTGTAAGTCAATCTGCTTAGTTTTTGTAATCAGTTTAAAGCTGAAGCGGATGAAAGTAAAGCGAGAACCAGTTTGGATCTCAAACGTTAATTCAAAGTTATTGATACGATGTATCAATATGAATTTATGGTTTATATGTGCACCTTGCCACTTAAAGCCAGACTCATTTAGATAGATATCTATCTCATGGCCAGGGCATGATTCATATAGAACGGACGTGTCGGAGGTAACTGAAAATAATAGCAGCTCACAAAAATCATTGAGTGAATCTGTAGAGAAGAAAAGGTGGCAAATGCATCCAGAGAAGAATACAGTACTCTGTGGTCATTTGCTCTGGGAAACTCATTCTAAAAAACTAGGAAGAAACTGAATTCTCAGTGTGGAACAAGAGTTACAGCTTGTTTAAAGAATGAAGCGAGTACAGGAAGTCGTATATGGCATTACTTAAAGATTTTTTGTGCAGTAGCGAAATTACCGCACCGCCAAATCCGCTACCGGGGGGAGCGGACTCCGAGGATTTAAAGGGATCCGACGTGCTGGTTTGGTATGGTTGTTAAAGATCACGTGGATGCTCGGCTTTGGAGCCGAGAATTTATAGTCCGCCTCTGCTATCTTGCTGTGTGAAATTGAATTTAGAACTCATTTTCAGCACATTGAGCATTCAGTTTCGTTACATTAAAGCCAGATTCAAGGACTGGTTCCAGGAATTTTCTTGTACAGAACTTCTGAACTTGTACAATTTGTGCCATTTGCACTGTTTATCATAGTGAATCAGGGCTGAAGGGGATGGATGATAAATCTGTTTACACTCTTCATAATTAAATGAAATGAACTACTTTAACCATATCCGTTTTTCTCATTTCAGCATATTTTTCGATAGTGACGTTATTATAATTCCAGATACAATAAAGGCATATGACACTTTCGATATTTTATTTTTTGGCTAAACTACAGAATAAAAGAGAAGTCTTTTCACTAAGTAAATAGAACTTACTAACCGTGATATTAAGATTTTTAAAAATGCTTTCTGTTTCCTTGAAATGGTCGCTGCTTAAGAATCTCTTTGTTTGTTTGTTTTACTTTGCAGATACATTTAAGTTGACCCAGTCGGGGTCTCTGTTTGATATGTTTGAATAACATATCTAACCAATTAGAAGTTGAACAGCTGTGTTGGAAAGATGAATATTAGTTTCATATGGGTGGAAGGAGGAAGCTCACTTAAATATAAATGTCTCCTTCAAAGGGGCTGTCGTGGAACATCCTGCCCTCTTGGATGAACTGGAGTTAGATATTTTAAAAACCCACATAGAGAATAAGACTATGTGCGAAGCTGAGAATTACATATCCCCATAGTAGATCTTATGTTGATGTTACTCGTTTCGAGACAAAGGGCGAGCGAGGGAAGTCGAAGACTTTTTTTACCAAAGCCAAAAGACTGATGTAGGACTAGTGATGACATGAAGGCAGGGTTACTAAAGTCTATTCGTCCGGTGTTAAAATACACTAAGGTGACAGCAGTAAATAATTTGTTATAAGCGTGCAGCTTTAGAGGCTGCTACAGATCGAGGCAGTCAAATAATGACGTTTCCCAAAGTTACGGAGCTTGAGTTGGAGTAGAGAAGCATTCTAAAAGGAGCCCAAGTTGGTTGTCTTCGATGTTGATAAAGAAGTGAACCACACTGGTTCAGATTCCTTCTGCACCAGTTGTGCGAACGAAACTTTCACGACAGTGGAAGAGAGAAACAATTCCCATCCTCCGTCGGTGTCGGGACGTGAAACAAGATCAGAGACAAACCAGGATATAATTTTGTGTTGCAGACATCTGGTGAGAGAAAGATTATGATTTTCAAATAACAATTATTTTATTGACTGGAGCTTGTACAGGGTGAGAGACCTTGTATCGACCCAGTATTACCGCTGCATGCTTATGGCCATGTAGCAAAGTATTGTAAGAGTGATGGTTTCTGCGGCTAGCACAGTGGCCACAGAAACCATCACTCGTCCAGAGATTGTGTCGGTGGGGTCACGCATACAGAGATCTCACCAAGGTTGACGAAGTTCCCAAATGTGTCTGTCAACTGCTGTAGGGAGAAGGTAGAATGTGTCAGGAGAACGAGGAATACCACAAGTACGCAATTGAGCCGCCTTTCACGAGGGAGGAACTTACTACTGCCGCATCATTAATTAGGGGAAACAAATGCTCAGGACCGGACCTGCTGGAACCGGAAATAGTAAAAAAGATCGTTGAGCACGCTCCGATCTGCTGTTAAACCTGTACAACACATGTCTCCAAGCTGGTGCCTTTCCAGCCTCCTGGAAGGTTGCCAACGTCAAGTTTATTCTGAAAAATCCTCCAAAGCCGCCTCAACTACCTGAGTCTTATAGACCAATAGTATGCGTGACCCTGCCGAGACAATCTGTGTACGAGTGACCCCGCCGATGGAATCTATTGGTGCAATCTCTGTACGAGTGATGGTTTCTGTGACAAGCAAACTTTTTGAACGTACGTTGTACGGCCGACTACAACAACATTATGACTCAGTGAGCCTAACAACACCTAACCAGTTTGGCTTTAGGCAGGGGCTCTCATCAGTTTACGCCTACCAGCACCGCCTGTAATAGGTGAAAGAATGTGACAGGAAATACTCCCTAGTAATTTCAGTGGACTTTGCCGGGGCGTTCAACACGCTATGGTGGCCGATCGTCCTAGCAAGGCTCAGGGCTTCCAGTTTCCCTGGAAACCTCTTCCAGACCATTAACAACTACCTATCGAACAGATCTATAGCTGTCAAAGCACCGTACCAGTCTCTATCAAGAAATATTCACAGAGGTTGTCTGAAGGGTTCGGTTCTTGGACAGTTTCCTGGCCTTGGACCTCGGCGAAATAAAATCCCAGGCCTTCGCCGATGACCTTATCCTTACGGTCTCGGCAAACTCTAGGGTATAGCTGGAAGAACTAGCTAATCAGACCCTGGCACCTACCGGTATTGCACTACATCTGGCTGGATTTTAGTGCGCTTAGCACTGGCAGTGAATAATGGACCTGGCTCCTCGAGCTTGGGACGGGCATTAGGCAGCAGCTGCCCAGGTGTTGGCTGCTCCCTAGTGCGAATAGGCCTAACACACACAATATCTACCTACCTACCTACATACATACTACACACGTGTATTATTGTGAGGTTTTGTACCGTCACAGGTGAACATGGTGGAGATGAGCATATGCCTACGAGTCACCCTGACTCAAGAACTATAAAATAATAAGAAAAAAAAAAAAAAAAACTTAAACCTGCTACAAGACTGGACAAGACAAAACCACCTAAATATCTCCCCAGACAAACAAAACTAACTCAATCTTACTGAGAGGGGAAACTGAACTTCGTTTCCCCGTAGACCAAAATCATCGTAGAAGTCATCGTAGACCAAAATCTATCCTTCAAAGACCATCTTCAATACCTCTGCTCCAAGGTCAGGAGATACACTGCCCTGGTTGCCAGGGTCACCAGACAGAACTGGTGTCTCAGCCTGCGCACACTTCATTTATATTATAAAGCAGTTTTCATACACCTCTGGCGTGTGATACAACAAAGTCACCACAGCAGTTAACCGGCGAATCATTAACTCGACTCAAAGAATGATTCTACTCACCATCATTCGCGCCTGCAGCATGGTGAGTACCCACGCCCTACAGGTCCTGGTACGGATCCTTCCTCTGGAGATCGAGTGTAGAGGACTGCTGCACCACCTGGCAAAGAGTAACCACCAAAACATGCCTTGAGTACACAACCGATCTGCTGAGAGGAAAAAGTTTCAGGACCACCTGTTGCAGGTGTGGCAGGACTGATGGGCAAACTCCCACACTGGGGAGATCGCCAGGAAGTTAATCCCAGACATTGGTCGAGTATACCCTAGGACGGTCGGCAACCTCATTGGTCCACTTGACATCGATGGTTCGACTGTTGATGATCCTGCTCAGATAGCAAACAAACGGAATGAGTATTTTGCATCTACATTCACACATGAGGAATTATTAAGTTTTGAAAATGGCAGAAGGTTATCAAATTGTAGCAGGGTACTTAATGATTTTGTAATAACTGAGAGTAAAATGGAGGAGAAATTGTTGAAGTTAAACATAAGAAAAGCACCTGGGGTGGATGGGATCTATCCAGTTATATTAAAGGAGGTGGCAAAGCAACTAACCAAACCCTTACCTATAATTATGAGAGCATCGTTAGATTCAGGGAAGGTTCCCACGGACTGGAGATGTGCAAATGTATCCCCAATTCACAAAGGGGGATCGAAGGGTGACACTAGTAATCACAGACCAATTAGTTTAACTTCTGTTCCTGGTAAAATAATGGAGTCACTGGTTAAAGATACATTGCAGGAGCATCTAGACAAGACTGCAGCAATAATTCAGACACAGCATGGGTTTGTTAAGGGAAAGTCTTGACTGACAAATTTGATTGGTTATTATGATGTGGTTACAAAGGAACTGGATGCAAAAAATTATTTTGATATCATGTATTTGGATTTCAGGAAAGCTTTTGACACTGTTGCGCATGGAAGACTATTGTACAAATTGGAGCAGAATGGTATTAAGGGCAAGTTGCTACAATGGATAAAAGGATGGTTAAGTGGGAGAAGACAGAGGGTGATAATTAATGGGTGCTGCTCTTCGTGGACTAATGTTATTAGTGGATTCACACAGGGTTCGGTGTTGGGTCCACTGTTGTTTTGTTTATTTATCAACGATATTGATGAAGGTATATCAGGCTTAGTGTTGAAGTTTGCAGATGATACAAAGGTTGGTAGGATTGTTAATGACAGTAATGGCAGTGTGCTACTGCAACAGGATCTAGATAATTTGGGCAGATGGGCTAAGAAGTGGCAACTGAAGTTTAACCTTGACAAATGGCAAGTACTGCATATGGGTAGAAGTAACCCGAGAGAAAAGGACCAACTGTGTGGTACTACACTTAAGGTGGTAGAAAATGAAAAAGACCTGGGAGTAATTGTGCAGTCAGATATTGAAGTTTTCTGAGGTCGCCAGGGCAGGTCATGGGGTTTTGTCAATGATATATAGGAATTTTGCTAGCAGGGAAAAGGAGGTGATTGTTCTTCTGTATAAGCACTTCCTCATTCATTTCACAAATATACGTGGTCTCAATTCTAATCTCAACGATGTCCATTTCCACTTGCAGTCTGCCAAACCCCATGTACTTTTTCTGACAGAATCTCAGTTATCGGTTGATTCAACTACTGCTCATCTCAGATGCCCAAATTATTCGCTGTATGATTCTTTTCGCCACCAAGGTGGTACTTGTGCATATGTTCTCTCTGATATTCCCTGTCAGAGACTTGGCAATTTGGAATCACCTCTCTTTGATCTTCTCTGGCTCGTTGTGTCAAATTCATCTGTTGTCTCTACCGTTCTCCCAACTGCACTAATCACTTGGAGCTCTTTGACTTCCTCTCTTTGCAACTTGACTTTCTCCAGTCCAACTTTCCTAACAGTGAGGTAATTTTCCTTGGTGATTTTAATGTTCACAACTCCAGCTGGCTTCCATTTTCTAGTTACACCGACCCAGCTGGTCGAGATGCTGAGGCTTTTGCAATTACTAATGATCTTGCACAGATTGTTCATTTACGTACAAGAATACCGGACAATCCCAATCATACAGCCAATAGGCTTGATCTTTTTCTCACAAAACCCTTCTAAGTACACGGTCGAAGTGAGAGGTCCTTTAGGTACTTCAGATCACAACTTGGTGTTTGTCTGTTCTCCAATGGAACCTTTATCTCATGGCTATTCCCAACCTCGTGTTGTTTGGCATTACAAGAATGCAAAATGGGATGACCTGCGAGACTTCTTTTCTTCTTTTCCTTGGTCGGATTACTGTTTCAAAAGTTCTGATGTCAACGTTTGCTCAGATCGTGTCAGTGAAATTATTCTTGCAGGAATGGAATCCTTTATCCCACACTCCACTTTAAAATCTCGTCCTTCATCTAAACCTTGGTTTTCCAATAAATGTGCTAAGGTTGTTCAAGAGAAGAATGTTGAATATCGTAATTGGCTTGTTTCTAATTCTTCAGTTTCTTCCAACTCATATATTAATGATCTTGGTAAAACACCTCCCACCATTCCCAACCGGCTCCATTCAATGCCTCCTGTGGTCTTCCGTCAGAAAGATTTTGACGAATCTTGATGCTAATAAAGCTCCAGGTCCCGATGGTATTTCTCCACTTGTTCTCAAAACCAGTGCTCCTGAACTTACTCCTATTCTTTGCTTCCCTTTTTCACTTTCTTATTCCAAAGGTGTTTTTCCTTCTGCTTGGAAATTTGCTCATATCCAGCCATTCCTAAAAAGGGTGACAAATCTCTTTTCCTCCAATTATCCCCCTATTGCGATTACTTCTACTCTTTCTAAAGTAATGGAGAAATCAATTAACCGCCAACTCTCTTAAACTACCTAGAAACCTTTCGTCTGATCAACAATCGCCAGTATGGATTCCATCAGTGTCGATCCACTGGTGATATTCTGGCTTATGTTACCCATTTATGGACTAATTCAATGGAAAGGTTCGGTGAAACACAAGTAGTTGCTCTTGACATCTCAAAGGCTTTTGATCGTGTTTGGCATAAAGGTCTTCTAAACAAGCTTCCATCTTATGGTTTGTCAACTGTTTTTAGTAATTGGTTATCCAGTTTTCTCTCTGATCGCTCACTGAGGGTGATAGTAGATGGCTCTCTGTCTTCTAACTTCTCCACTAATGCCGGTGTCCCACAAGGTTCAGTTCTTTCCCCCACTCTTTTCCTCTTGTATATTAATGACCTTCTTCCATTGACTGGAAATCCTATCCAAAGTTTTGCCGATGATAGCACATTGCATTCCACTTTCCATTTTGAGAAACCTTGTCCTGCTCAATCAGCTTCAACTTCTCGAAAATCTGCTACTAATTCCTTAAATGCCGATCTTCAGGTAATTCTCCAGTGGGGCAAAGACAACTTAGTTGATTTCAACCCTTCTAAAACTCAGTCTTGTCTTATATCTCGCAAAAAAGGATTCTTCTGCTCCTATGCTTATCTTTAGTGACACTCCGATTTCTAGGCAAAATGATATATGTCTTTTGGGGATTACCCTGACTTCTAATCTTCCTTGGCACAAGCACATTACAAATATTGCTTCTTTTGCATCTAAAAAACTTGGTTTTCTCTTTCGCTCTCGGCGTTACTTTTCTTCCAAACAGCTGTTCACTCTGTACAAATCGCATATCCGCCCCACCATGTAATATTGTTCGTTCCCAAACATGGGGCAGTGACCTCAAAATCTCTCTCAGGCTTCTAGATTCCATTCAGAAGAGGGCAGTTAGTTTAATTAATGACTCATCTCTAACAGAGTCTCTGCACTCGCCGTCTCATAGCCGTACTGTTTGTGCTGCATGTCTCTTCTACGGATACTTCCATGGGCACTGTTCTTCTGAATTAGCTTCTATAATTCCTACTCTCTCTTTCAAAACAGTCCGAACACGTGCTGCCACCAGCCAACATCCATTTACTGTCCAACTTCAAACTCACAGAACCAACTTTTCATCTACCTCGTTTATTCATTCAACTGCTGTTTTTTGGAACAACCTTCCTTCATACGTATTTCCTGAAAATTACAGTCTACAGAAGTTCAAGTCCAATGTCAACAAATATCTTCTTTCGTCTTCACAACCTCCAACCCCAGCACGGTACTAAGTTCTATAGGTTCTAACACCTCTCGTGTTTGGGCGTTACATAAAAAAATATAAAAATAAGGCAATGGTCAGGCCACGCCTTCAGTACTGCGTACAGGTCCGGAGGCCTCATTTTAGGAAAGATGTAGATTTGCTTGAGCTTGTACAGAGAATGGCAACAAGATTGGTGAGGGGAATGAAGGGATCCTCTTACCAAGAGAGGCTTAAGTTCTGCAAATTGCAGTGACTGGAGACTAGGCACCTGCGCGGTGATCTGATTGAGGTGTATAAGGCCTTGAATGGGTTGAGCACGCTGAATTCTGATGGGATCCTTTCACTTGTTCAGATTACGAACCTAAGGGGACATAAATTAAAATTAAGAAAAGACAGATGTAGAATAGATGTATGGAAATTTGCCTTTAGCCAGCGGGTGGTTAATTGCTGGAACAAACTTCCATCTGTCGTTGTGGAAGTTGATAGGTTGAATAAATCTGAGGAACTGGACAGGCATTTGGAGGGAATGGTGTAATTTTTTTTTTTTTTTTTGTTTTGGCTGATGCTGCATAAGCTCGTACACTTGCTTTCTGGCATCACATGCTACTGCTACCTGTGGCTCTTTGAGCATGTAACTGCAGCTCTTTAACTTTTAGCCCACATGAAGCAAAGTTTGAAATGGAATTAGAGGACTTAATATTCAAGGACATGTGGAGTGCAAGACTAAAATACCTTAAAACTTAAATTGAAGATTTGGAGAGGCAAAAGGCTGCCCTTGCAATTCGACATAAATGGATGCCGATAGATGAGTTGAAAAAGCAAGACGAAATTGTTTTCGATGCGGGTGTAGCTTACCGGACACGTATATAAATCTGAACTTAATACGTATATAAATAAATATTTGCGTTTATATAAATATAATATTTTGCGTTTGGACTTCTGTCAGTTTTTTGTTCGACGAATTTCTACGGGCAAATATTTTCGAACATGAACTATATTAAAAATAAATCAAGAAACCGTCTGAACAATGCGAGTCTCTCAGCATGCTTAAAAGTTGAAAATTAAATTATGGCATGCTTCCCTGATGTTTAGAGACTCACTCAAGAAGTTCAGCAGCAAAAGTCACATTAATTAAAAATATTATTAATAAATAATATTTCAAAAAATATATATTTCGAATAAAACACCTTCCCACTCTATTCCATTTCTTAAACTCCCCCCGGCGCCTCCGTAGCCAGGTGGGAAGGAGCAGCAGTGCGTAGCACACGCTTCTTGATTAGACCGGGGTTCGAGCCCGTCACCACCAAATACGGAGGATGCGGAAAGGTCAGGAAATGATCACCGCATATTCCCGGAGCAATATGGCCTTAGTTGCTAATGCTCCTAAAAACCAAATAACAAACAACAAACCGCGCTCCCTCAACTTTAGCTGAAGTGGCGCTTCGGATTATCTCTCTTTTTTTCAATTATATCAAAAATGGCTCTTCACTCAAAAAGGTTGCCGACACCTGCCCTACCACCACGATTTTGTTCTCACTGGGCCTGCAAGTAGCATACCATGTTCACTGGACATGGTGCCATCAATGCCAAGCTTTCCTTACTTGGAATCGAAGAAGATCCTTCTTGCGTCTGCGGCGGATTAGAGAGCGTGCAGCATCTAATGTATGATTGCCCGCTCTGTGATGACCTCCTCAGCATATTAATAACAAAGATAATGTATTCTCTCAGAGGACAAAAACCCATCACATACTGGACTCGAAAGAAGAATACCAAGCCTTCACCTCCTATGCCCAAGAGCTCTTCACAAGAAGACGAACACTCATCGCGATGGAGCGCCACTGATCTTGTGCCATCACACAACCCACAAGTAGCCTGACAAGCGAAACGACAAAGTTTCAGACAGCAGTTTTCCATGACTCGACTGCACAGCACTACGGCCACCCCAAGTGGTGGAACCCCAACTTCAAGTGATAACAAACACAGACTTGATATCAATGACTGGTCAAGACTATGAACAACTTACCACTGGTCTGGACTGGACTCACCAGGATTTCACATTAACCACCGATCAAGACAAAATGCAGCCTGCTGCCAACGCTCCATTAGGCCACCTGCACCATGTTCCCTTGCGTGGCGCCTTTACTCGTTTTCCCCTGGCGGCGGGAGACGGGTTTTTGTCTTCCCCCCCACTCTTCTCCTGGTGGGGTCAGCCCCCAATGACTTTTCTGTGGACGCTTTCCCTATAGTTTCCATATTTCTGCCAGTCCCTCCAGACTTCAGCCCCCCCCCCCCAACTACTCTAACTAAACCGATCGAGTATGCCCCAAACTTAATGTTGCCAAATTTAACCAAGGTCAAAAATTTGATCTCACCTTCGCTTGAATTAATTATGGCCACAGAAGCCTATGCGCCAACAACTACAAAAAAAAAAAAAAAAAAAAACGTAAAACCGAAATTCAAATAACTGTCAATATATTTTCGTTTTGGTCTTTTATTAGTTGGTTCCAGGCCATATCAGAGGGGGGCACCAGGTGGGCCAGCTCGCATGGGCCTACGATTTTGAGGGGGCCTACTCCCCCCTGGTAGGCTGAACAAAATTAAGATGTGTTACTTTATATATATATATATATATATATATATATTTTTTTTTTTTTTTTTTTGTTTTTTTACTTCAGATCAGTTTTAGTATTAGTATTAGTAACGGCCGCATGGTGCAAGAAAGCCTATGGCTTATGCTGCACCAGCCAAAAAAAAATAAAAAATAAAAAAAAATAAATCCGAACAAAACAATGATAAAAACAAAAAAATAAAAATAAATAACTAAATAATAATAATTAATAAAATAAAAAATAAATAAAAAGGAAATTAAACCTATCATCCTATGTGCTTCCCTTACCCGAAAGTACTATCCAGATGACCTTTGAATTTCCCCAAACTCTCGGCCTCTACCACCCATGAAGGCAACTTATTCCAGTAATTTATAACTCGCTGGCTAAAACAGAACTTCCTGCAATCCAATCTAAACATTTCCCCCCGTAACTTGAATTTATGTCCCCTAGTTCTAGCATCATTTATAATCTTGAAAATTTTGTCCTCATTCATTTTACTGATGCCTCTCAGAGCCTTAAACACCTCAATCAAATCTCCTCTAAGGTGTCTAGTTTCCAAACTCTGCAACCCACATATTCGAAGTCTTTCTTCATAAGGACACCCTTTTGCCGATCTCACCAGGCGAGTTACCCTTCTTTGCACCCTTTCAAGAAGCTCGATGTCTTTCTTCAGGTGAGGTCTCCATACTTGAACACAGTATTCGAAGTGTGGTCTAACATAAGCCTTATATAATGGGATTATCATGTCCCTATCTCTACTTGTAAAAGTTCGATAGATCATCGATAGGACACCATGGGCCTTCCTTGCAACCTGTTTACAATGCTCAGAGAATTTCATGTCTGACCGTATTGTAACACCCAAGTCCCTTTCCTCCAGTACTGGGTTTAGTTGAACTCCACCAAGTGAATAGGTTTTTTTGGGATTACTGTTTCCCAGGTGTAATACCTTCCACTTTGTTGGATTAAAGCACAGCTGCCATTTTTCTGACCATTCCTGAAGTCTATCTAGGTCTCTCTGAAGAAGCTCAGCTTGACAGTGATCATTAACTACTCTACCAATTTTAACATCATCTGCAAATTTAGACATCACGCCCTCTATCCCTTCATCAATGTCGTTTATGAAAATTAAAAACAACAGTGATCCGAATACTGATCCTTGGGGAACCCCACTTCTTACATCAACCCAATCTGAGGAATAGCCATTTATCACAACCCTCTGCCTCCTGCCCTGAAGCCATCCTTCTATCCATCTAAGGATTTTCCCAGTGATTCCAACCTGTTCCAGCTTATAAAGCAACCGCTCATGTGGGACTGAGTCAAAAGCTTTGCTGAAATCTAAATAAACAATGTCGAAATTATTCCCTAAATCCAGCTCGTGAGTGACCCTTTCGAAATAGCGAACCAGATTTGTTAAACATGATTTTCCCTTTACGAAACCATGCTGAGTATCCTTGAGAATTTCAATTCGATCCAAATGATCCTGAATTCCACCCTTGATCATTGCCTCCATGATTTTCCCTACTACTGAAGTCAGACTGACAGGTCGATAATTTCCAACTTCACTTTTAGAGCCACCCTTATGTATGGGAGATACATTTGCACTTTTCCAATCCAAGGGAATCTTCCCAGAGTCTAATGATGCTCGCATAATTAGCCTCAATGGTTCAATGCACTCGCTTGCCGCCTCTCTTAAGATTATAGGGTATATTGCATCAACTCCAGGAGCCTTACTGGTCTGTAGGCTCGAAAGTTTTTTCATTAAATAATCTTGCGAAATTTCAATATCATTAATTACATATTTTTTAACTTCGCTCCCACAATTTCCCTTTGCCACAAAAGGCTTTTCATTTGTAAATATCGATGCAAAATAACTGTTGAGTTCATCTGCAACGGCAGCTGGTGTATTTATTACTATCCCCTTTCCCTTACATAAAGGTCCGATCTGGTTTGTCCTGCTCTTCTTGGCATTTATATATGTGAAGAATTCTTTATCCCCCCTCTTTGCTCTGTTTGCTAGTGATTTCTCATAAACTGCCTTTGCCTGTCGAACCTTTTCTGTGGCTCTATTACACATCACCTTGTAGCTGTTATAGGCTTCAGTACTTTTTATTGTTCTGTATCCTTTCCATGCCACCTTTTTCTGCTCAAGTAATGCGGCAACTTCACTAGTCATCCAACTTGGAACCCTCCTCGTGGAGTATTTTTTTAATGGTATATACGCATTCAAGGCATCTGTGATTAATGTTTTAAAAGCGTACCACAGTTCAATCGTATTCATTCTCTGCGCGATATCTACCCAGTTAATAGAGGCCATGTAGTACCTTAAGGCATCATAATTTCCTTTTCTGAAATTAAAACCCATTCCTTTGCCTTTTACTTCTGCTACCTCTCTCGTCATCATCCACCGTAGAACTCCGTGATCACTTCCTGCTACTGGTTCCTCTACTGTCAGCCCTGTTATGTCATCTGATTCATGTGTGATGATGAGGTCTAGGATATTCTTTTCTCTAGTATTTTCCCTGACATGTTGATACAAATAACAGTCATCTAGTTGATTTAAAAATTTTGTTCCCCATGTCGAGTTTCCTTCCCATTTACTCCAATCAATTAGAGGCAGATTGAAATCACCCATAATAAGGCATTGACGCTTACTTGCCCATTCTATTTGCATGTAGAGGCTTTTGTCATAATCTTCACAATCACCTGGTCTGTAGATTACTCCTACTCGCATTATACCTTTGTTTCCAACTATCTCACACCATACAGACTCTATACTAGCATGTGAAACGTCTGAATCCGGGAAAGCTATCGTCGCACTCAGGCTGCTTCTGATAAGAAGCATTACCCCACCACCCCTTCTATCTAACCTATCCTTCCTAAATACATTATACAAGCCGTACTGAAACTCATCATCCCCAATTTCCGGGTGGCACCACGTCTCTGTAAGCCCTATTATGTCCGCGTTACTTGTTTTAACCAGCAGTTCGAATTCGCTCATTTTATTGACGACACTTCTAACGTTACTGTATAAACAATTAAGATTTACTGTTCTTGTATATTTAACAACCCTAACACAACCCTTGAAGTTTTTTAGGCTCTCTTCCCTGGCATTAGCTACCCGCCCACGTGAAACGTTTGTGCCCCCAGAACATCTAGATAATACGTCCAGTTGGGGTAACAGATAAGAACTCTTGAGGTATGTGCAAGAGTTACTTTGACCAATATTATCAGATAAACACGTGTCAACATTACCCACATCCCAACTAACTAGCAGTTTCCCTGAACCTTTAAGGTATCCTCAATAATACTGGAAAAACTTTTGCACTACCTTTGTTTAAGTGCATCCCATCTCTACAAAACAAATTCCTTCTACCTACAAGTGTGGGCCATGCTGATAGAAATTTACCCCCTAAAGCCTTGCAGATTCCTTCAAGTCTTGAGTTAATCCACAAGGCTCTTAACATATAATCCCTCCTATCGTGTCTGGGCAGAATTGCAGACACATAGACATTATGGCCTAGCTCGCGACATTTCCTCAGCATGGTTCTGTATTTTTCCAACAAATCGTCAGATCGTGTACGTTTAATATCGTTTGTCCCCACATGAATAATAATATTTTCTTTACCCCCTTTAAAATCTGACAGTCTGTTGGTGACATCATCAATAGTTGCTCCCGGCAGACATACCCTGGTTCTCCTCCACCTATCTTTATTACAAAAAATATTCCCCGTTTCCCTGACAATGGAGTCTCCTAATAATACAATGTCCTTTTTAACCAGAGTAGTTTGCACTTGGTTTTTCTGTTTTGAGGCTCGAATCGGGTGTGCATCACTTGGTAGATTGCTGGAGTTTTGAGTCCCTGACGAGCTCCCAGATGCATTATTTTCGAGGGCAAGCACTCGTTTTTTCAGGGACTCAAATTGTTCCCTCAGAGCACCAAATTGTAATTTAAGATCGGTGCACTCCTTACATCGATCACAAAGAAAAGAATCCCCAGGTGAGCTAGGATTAGTCACCAGGTCGACCTTGGAAAACATTCCACAGGTTCCACAACGGATTAAATCATGACTCACCCGTAAATCGCCATCTGCTATTTCCGTGTGAGTCACGATACCCTGTGACGTGTTTAAGGCAGATCTCGTAACTACCATTATAAAATTAAATAAATATCAATGAAAGTAACTTTAAAAAATTATATCTATAATATTATTAAAATCAAACAGTTACAGGAAAACCTATAACAAAATAATCCAACAATATCTAAATAAATCAAATATTTAAAAGCACTATCCAAAAGTAAACCACTTAACTGAGGAGCCCTATCTAAGCGCGTCCGCTCACCTCGAATGCCAACCTAGAACTCAAGTTTTGTGGGACAATGAAAAAATATGGAAGTGGTGCAGCAAAGAGAAAGCGTGCCAAATCGCAAGAAGAAGCTGTCAAAAAATCCAAATCAATTACTGACTTCGTAATTAGACATCACCATCAGTGTGAATCAGAGAATGACCACGCTGATCTTGATGACCAGGACCAGCTGCAGATACAGAAGGTAAAACTCCCAAAGAAACTGATAGAGCAAACAGTGGAACCACAATTGCCAACTGAAGCTGATGCTGATAATAATGAAAAAGGGTCCTCCACATCACAAATCCACATTGGACTTATTCATAAGAGGAATAGAATTGATACTGAATCATTTATAAAAGTTCAGGACTTTGAAGTACCAACTGATGTCCCCAAGGAGAAGAATAATCACTCATTTCCAACTCGCCTTTTTACAGTAATATTGACAAATGGAGAGAAATATAAACGAGACTGGCTGCGTTGGAGTCAAGCGAAACAATCGTTGTATTGTGCAACTTGTTTTTTGTTTACCAAGGGGGATCTCTCTCTTCTAATGTGATTGTATTAACCAGTCATCCAGGATGGAGTATTGAGAAAGGGTGGAGAAAATTAAAGGATCGCATTCCAAGTCATGAAAATTCTAACTTACACAAGAAAAACTATATTGCATGGAAAGAAGCAAGTAAAGAAGCAATGAGCGGTGCTTCAACTTCAATTGACAATTATATTGTTGACCAGCTCAAGGCTGAAAATAATAAATGGAAGAAAACTCTTGATATCCTATTTTTGTCAGAGAGGGGACTCGCTTTCTGTGGTTCTTCTGAACAAATTGACTATAGCCGTAATGGAATTTTTTTGGGTATTGTTCAGCTTCTGAGCAAATATGATTCAGTATTAGCCAAACATGTTGCACGCGTACGGAATGAAACACGACTCCAGGTACACTACCTATCGAATAAAATACAAAATGGGTTCATTGAAATCTGTGGATCATTTGTGCAAAAGAGCATTATTGAAGAAATAAAAGCTGCAAAGTATTTTGCAATTGCTGTTGATGGAACACCTGATTGTTCTCACAAAGAACAGTTATCATTCATCATCAGATATGTGAAGAGGGAAGATACCAGTTTTTCAACTGAAGAATGTTTTCTTGCATTTCATGAATTTTCCAAAAAGACCGGTGAAGAAATTGCAGAGAATCTTAGACTTCATAGTAAGTCTCAATCTGAACTTTGAAGACTGTGTGGGTCAAGCATATGATAATGGCAGGAAAGTACAGTGGTGCGCAGGCGATCTTAAAGGAGAAGAATGAGAAATGCATTTTCTCCAATTGTGCAAATCATACTCTGAATCTTGTTGGTACGGATTCTGCTGAAGCCTGCAGTGAAGCTGTAACATTCTTTGGAATCATATAGAAAATGTTCGATGTCTTCAGTTCCAAGTTCCCAGCGGCTGGAGATACTGAAAGAACACCTTCCTGTCTCACTGCATAAAATGTCAAAAACAAGATGGTCAACGATAATTGTCTGTGTAAGACAAATTGCACGGCATTTGGATAGTGTTAGAAATGCAGTGGCAGAGCTGAGTGAAGTAACTAATTTGACAGCATAGTGTAAGTCTGATCTTCGGGGTATCAAAAAATACTTGGATACTTTTGGATGTGTACTGATGTCAGCCATTTGGGTTAAAGTTCTCACAATGATCCATGAGGTCAACTTGGTAATAGAATCCCGTGATGCTACATTAGATGTAGAAAGGGACAACATTGATCAACTACAGATAGATATTCTGAAACTGCAGGGGCTCACATCTGGTGAGTATGGGCTTGGCACACCCAGGGTCCTGAGCTGGATATCATCATCATCTCTCTCTCTCTCTCTCTCTCTCTCTCTCTCTCTCTCTCTCACACACAGGGTAACTCGGGAATTTTTTTTTGGCTGGTGCAGCATAAGTCTCAGGCTTCCTTGCACCATATACCTAATAATAATTATTATTATGAGGACTCCGGGCTCCTAATAATAATAAAAGATAGACAAGCGGTATACCCCACTCAACCTAAGCGGGGAGTCCTCTCCCAACCAGAGGCACAAACGAAGCTAGAAAGATGGGCAGAGAAGACACTCCATGAAGACATCTCCATCAAGATCACAGATAAAATTGCTTCCAATGCATGGCTCACGAGTGGGACGCTCTTCCCGGAGACTGAAGGATTCATGCTCGCCATCCACGACCAGGTAGCCAGGATAATACATCAGAAGCTAGCAAGGAAATAAAAGTTGATCGAAGAAAGTGTACCGTACTACAAGTACGAACCCCAGACAGTACTAAAGACCCGAACCCACAAGCTGTACTGAGACCGTGCCATAATAACGGATAGGACAATCCTGCACAACAGACAGGACATAACCCTTGTGGACAAGAAGGAAAAGGCTACCTATCTGATTGACATAGCGGTACCGAACACTGGCAACCTGCAGAAAACCCATGGGGAAAAAATCAGGACGTACACGAACCTAAGACAGGAGATCAAAGAGATGTGGCATATGCAACAAGTAACGACCATCCCGATCATCATGTCAACCACAGGTATGGTACCAAAAACCCTACATAACAGCCTAGCAGCAATAGGTCTCCCAGCGAACACCTACAAGAAACTCCAGAGAGTTGCAATCCTGAACACCTGTAGGATAGTCAGAGTTCCTCGACCAACAGTAACACCAGACATAACAACAACCACCCTGTGTACTTGATAGCAATACCCGTCACGAGGTGGAACCCCCAATCAGGGAGAAATAATATGAGTAATAATAACTGAAAGAGAAGTGGAATGATATACTTAAAGAAGCACGGCATGTGTCCATCAGTATTGGTATGCCAGATAGTTTTGCTACTCGCATGGGGTACCCAACTCAAAAGAATGCCGAAAATTACTTCACGGTGAATGTGTTCTTCACCATAATTGACTTTGTTATCGATGGCCTTTCACGTCGTTTTGATGCAGTCAGGGACATTTGTGGACTTTTTGATTTTTTGTGGCACTTTAAGCAGTTAGATGAGAACGAGTTGTTACAAAAAACTAAACAGTTTCAGCTGCGATACCCAAGTTATATTTCAGGTGATATTCAGAGTGAAGTGCTTCTTAAAAGAAGATTTGATGTGAATTTCAGATTCGATGCTGTGTTACCGAAGAAAATTTATGGTCAAATATTGACCTTGAGATTGGGCAACGTTTTCCCAAATGTCCTCATCGCATTGCGCATTTTTCTGTCATTTGCTAGCAACAGTGGCCTCTAATGAGAGGAGCTTCAGTGTCTTAAAGCGCATTAAATCATACTTTCGGTCCACAATGGTGCAAGAACGTTTGAATGGATTAGCAATTTTGAACATCAACAGTGACAAGTCAAAGTTGCTTGATTTTTCTGGCGTAATAGATGAATTTGCTCCAAGAAAAGCACGAAAAGTATTTCTGAATGTGAAGAAGTGATGACCATTTCTGATCTGAAATTCCGAATACAGAATAAACATGAATGTACTGTTGTGTTTTCTGCTTCTTATTACCGTATGATACTCTATTGTCATATACATTTTGAATAAAATTGCTTGCCATTACATTTTTTTATAAATCGTTCTGGTTCTTTTATTCTGTTCTGTTACTTGTAAGTACATCACGTACACTACATGTAAATGTATATATCCATACATAAATCATATGTATTTAGCACTGATTACAAAAATACTTAATGAGCAGTTTGAAATGGGGCCTACATTTCCCATCTGGCCTGGGGCTATTAATTGGGCACCGGCCTGGTTGGTTCTTGTTCTTTCACTTCTGATTTTTGGGGAACAAAAGGCTGGATGGTTGTGTTAGAGTTTAATGGCGCATGGACTACTTTGGTCATAATGCGCCTAGGGAAAAAAAGGCTGCGATTGTTCATCTTCGCTTTGAAGTGTGACAATATTGTGTTCGTTTTCATCGACCACAGTTGCACTGCTGGAAGTACTTTGCTTCTCGTTTTAAAGTTCCTTTGTTTTTTGTTTTTTTCCAACTACAAATCCATAGTCACATGCATTAATAATAATCTTTCGTAAAGGTAATTATCAAAAAAAAAAAAAAAAAATATATATATATATATATATATATATATATATATATATATATATACAAGGAAGTAGTTTAGTTATGATATCGGTTCGCTTTCCCCTCTCCCTCAACCCCTGTATTCCAGGCTAAATCGCATATGAATGGCATATTAGATCACTACATTGCTACTTTTTCTTAGATGTCATTACCTCTACGCATACTTCTCTATGCAAAGCCCGCCAAAATAAAGTATTCCGTGGCCTGTTTTGATTATTAGTCGATGCCAGTATATTAATAACCGAGATATTGCACATTTCTAGTTGGGATCCACCACTAACAAGGTGAACTTGTAGTACTTGTTAAATGTTTCAGGCGCGTTCGATTTTTTTTTCTTAAATTGATTTTTTTTTTTTCATTTGATTAATAGAAGTGAAAATTAAACATAGTTATCTCCTTATGAGTTAATTAATTACTAAGATTATAACTTCATAGAACGCTTAATAAAACTTTACAGTTTTACTTTCTCTAAACCTTAGCTGTTCAGTTTAATTTCAACTGTATAATATTTATTAGTCTCTCCCCTATACTTTTAAGTCACCTTTCTCTCTGTGTATACAGCGTGTTTAAAAAGCGATGGTCAATAATTTAAAGGTGAAATGTACAGACTACAATATGAAAAAAAAAGCCTAGTAAACATGGGTCTTTAAGTGAGTCGTTTTCGAGATATTGCACATTTCTAGTTGGGATCCACCACTGAAAAGGTGAACTGTAGAGTTGGGATCCACCATTGACGTTTGTTGAGGTTAGGTTATGTTCATTCTCTCCCTTTCCCCTCTCTCAATTCCCTGAGACGTAGCAGGCATATTAGTACTTGTCAAAGGATAGTCAACATGGAAAGAGGTTACAGCAACGAAGAGTATGCGGACATGCACTTCATGTATGGTAAAGCCAACGGCAGAGCACTTGAGGCTGCACGTTTGTACCAAGAAGCATTTCCCTGCTGAAGGCAGCCCAACAGGCTCACATTCATCAGGGTACATCAACGCCTTAGAGAACATGGGCGCTTCGCACATGGAGTACGAACAGGTAGGCCCAGAAGCATAACACCTGATGTTGAGGAAAGGGTGTTAGAAAGACCATCCTGTAACATGTAACATCTGTAAAATCCTGTGGTGTTGAAACCAAAAATTAAAAATGTATTATCTTATGTTTAATAAAACCATATGCCTGCTACGCTTCCGTCCTAAAAATGTATTATCTTATGTTTAATAAAACTACCCTTAGCAAAGGATTCACAGATTTTTGCTAAACTAGTGCTCCCATAGTCATTGGCGGATCTTAACAGAAAATGTGCATAATCTGGAAAACGGTTCATTTTCGGCCCGATGTTCACTGGGACTTTTTTGCTTATTTTAGTTTGTACTTTTTCGGCGAATAGGGGAAACCCTGGAGCCCGCCAAAAAAAATAATAAAATACTTTTTGTACTTTTTACCTTTAAATTATTGACCATTTTTGAATATATATTGTAATAAATATGACAGATAAAAATAATAATGATGGCAGTGCAAGTCACACGGAAAGCCAAACGCCAAAAAGAAATACGAGAAAAATGTAGGTTAAATTAAAGAAATAGAGGGAAGTAACCTGTAAAATAAAAATACATCAGAATATATATATTAGATAGTATGAATCAGAGCTGTAATGTTCAATACGTTCTACGTTGATATTAATATTTGTTAAATAATAAGAGGAGTTTACCTCAATATTGTAAGTAGAACACTTCAATATGATACTCTCCAGAAATTAAAACGAAAAAATCGAAAAACTTACCTTAGAGTAAAAAATAAAAACCAATTAAAAATCAATTTAACACAATTAAAAATATTAAAAAGAATCTAACGGAAATATTCAAAACGAGTTTCCTTCCCGAAGCTGACAACGCTTTTCGACCGTATGTCGTGATCACAGGAATTTTTAAATTGATTTTAATTGTGTTAAATTATTTTTTACTCTAATGTAAGTTTTTTATTTTTTCGTTTTAATTTCTGGAGAGTATCATACGGAAGTGTTATACTTACTATATCGAGGTAAACTCCTCTTATTATTTTATAAATATATATTTCTACGCACTATATGGCCTTAGCAGCCCTTGTGCCATTAAACAACATATCAACCAACCATATATATATATATATATATTTTTTTTTTACTTATTTATTAGCGTTGTCCCTTAACTTGATTTACTAATTTTCCGTACAGTTGTTTCCATTACAGCTAGTCACAAAATGCCTATGGAAGTGCATCATGTCCTTTTACTGGAACAAAGCCAAAGGCTGCCGCTCGTCCTACTGTTTTGTTTTGGGGCGTGTGTTTTGTAATCGGAAAGCACTGAGTTTTAGATATTTTTCCGCTGCTGTGCGTCTTTTTGCTTGCTTTGAAAAGTTTATTTAGGGTCTTATGGTCTTTATCCTTTGCCGTTTCCTATACTGAAATTTCCGTTTACGTCTATGACTATCACCCCTTTTGGCATTTCTTTCTTTAAAAAGCGTGTTTTCTTAAAAGAGCGTGTTTGGTCCGCTGAATTTTTGGATGAATTGGATGAATCTGATATTTTCCCCAAGTCGAAAGGCTTGAATCTGCTCTCAAGCTACTTGCACAGCCATGTTGTTATTGCTTCGGAATTGCTACAGGTATATCTGTACAAAACTTCCGATCAGATTTTTCTTCCTGTCCATTCATTAATTTCACCTTTTTTTTTTTTGTAATTGCAGTATTCTTATTTACTCAATCACATTTCGCATATTATTTAACTATAAAGATATATACTAGATCCTTATCCTGTTGTAATTCATTGCTCGTACTAGAGCTCCCACAATAACCTCTCAATGGTATGCTTAACTTTATGCAAGCTTTCGTTTAGAAACTTATCTCCTTTTATGTAAATTAAGTGTCCTATTTTCTTGCAGCACAATTCTATACAGTTTCCAAATGCCCATTATTTTCGGTGACCTATATACAAAATTCTCGTCAAACGCTATGCAGCCATTTCATGAATAATTTTTATAGTTCATTTATAAATACACAATTAAATTCTCCCTGTTTTATTTCATTTTAATTACCTCCGATTTTAAATTAATAAATAATATTAAATTATTTAGAAATAACAGATCGAGTTTTATAATACGAAGACAAAACGGTTTCATTCATAAAAAATGCTTTATTGCATTTATTTTTTTGCATTTTGGCAGTAACCATACAAGCCCTCGAGCTTTTGTTAAATATTGAAACAGTTGCTATATTTTATGTTTATTTTTATACTACATAAATGAGAGCTTACATATGCTCAATTTTAACTCAATGCAAAATCCCTAGTCATGCCACTTTGCTATTCCAGCTGCAAGAAGGTACTATATATGAAGAAACAAACATCAGTGGAGGTCTAGTTGGCATGAGCTACTGCTATCATACATACACGAATACAAACAACTTCATAAGCAGACAATAAATTAGTTTCAACCTAACCTACTGGAAAGTTAGTGATAAGACTAAACTAAATTGTGCAAACAATGATCATAACCTTCTAAAGGCTTAGCCATATACAGTACTTGCATTGCTCTCTACATACACAGACATATATACAGATATGACAGAGGAAGCAGCTTCCATGGAAGACCACCTATGTCGATTTTATTTTGTGAAACAAGGCGTTATGGGTAGCATGTAACTTCTCTCTTCACTGGAGACTAGCAGTTCAACTTCTACCTGAAAATTAGTGATACCCTGATGCTCACACAGGTTGGAATTCTAAATTAAACTGCTTATACCTTAGTTGACATTGGATCATGCTTAAAGTGTCTTAATTACAAAGTCCTCTTTTGCAGAAAGAATTTCATTTTCATATGTCTTGCATTTGTTACTTCTTCCATGATATAAATCTCCATCAAGCCAGAGACCAAACTGCCCATCTCCTGCTCCTATAGCAATACTGTTGATGTCAACCCTGACAAAATACATGTTGTTCCCACTCCAGAGATAGCACTTAAATTCTGGATGAAATTTAAAAAGAAATGATTCCCCAGTTCCATAAAAGTGGTCACTCATCTTTAATGAAGATGATGTTAAAGCTCCAAACACAGCTCCATTGGTATCACAAATAACAAGAAGGACAGGAGTATCATACATGGTCATATTTCTGTACAATGTTTTTAAATTAAAACCATGTTTAGAATTACTATAGATTAAAGCCCATGGATAGCCTACTGCTCTGGCTGGTAGATGCTTGGAAAGCTCCTTCATGTGTTCCTCTTATAAAATATCTGAATTTTCCAACAGATCTGGCAGAGGAAGTTCAGAAAGATCCAAACCAGAAACCTTATCAGCATCACTCATTGAAATTACCTCCCAATCACTATGACTGATACTTCTAAGACCTCCAAAATGATCCTCCACTGGTTTCTAAAGTTAATGGACTGGCTCTCTTGATTTTTGCTTCCTCTTCATCTTTATCTACTCCTTCTTGAACTTTCTCTTCTGCCTCTTCCTCATCTTCTGTATCAATTGGAATGAATCCTACCTGCTCAGGATCTACTGAATCAACATCACCATATAAATGCAGAGCCCAGTGTTGAAAACTGGGCTCCTCATTTATAAAAAATTATATAAAAATAAACTGGGAAAACTGTTTATTTTTATATAATTTTTTTTTGTATTTAGTAGGACAAAACTTGTGCTTCTTGTGTTTTATAGTTCTTAATTTTATATTACTCGTTGAAGCTTGCGGCGTTTGAGCATTTCTGCGCTATGTATACTTTATGGAACTGGTCCATTTGTTCGACTAGATTTTATTAGTGCATTACCTAATTCTTCTAAATGCTTTTTATGAACTTTTGATTTTTTTCCCTGCCAAGTTTATATTGAACCACATTATATAAAATTATATGTAAAACCAACTTGACTGTGTTGTTAAAAAAAATCATCGGGCCTTAGTAGCAAAATGGATGGCATATAATGATGCAAGGAAGCGAACTCATTCTGCATCTGCCACAAAAATGAAATGAATAAAACTCATTATGCCTAGTTCGAAATTTCCAATTCCTCTTGAAATGTTTACAGACCGGCCTGCAACTTATTGGGATGTTTCACAATACGCTGCACGAAGGTAAACTTCATAAGATCAAGTTAGAACTGATCTTTCCTATGATTTTATAGTTGTGTCCTCTGGTTCTTGTCTCACTCTCAATAAGAATTCTCTCTCGTTTATTTTACTAATCCCCTTAGGGCTTTATATACTTCAATAAAATCTTTCCACTAAGGTGCCTAGTTGCTAAACTCTGTAGACCACATCTTCTAGGTTTAATTCTTAGCGCTCTTCACCAATCTGGTTGCCTTTGCATCTTCTCCAGAAGTTCTGTATCTTTCTTTAGATATAGAACTTCTGGAAATCATAGAACACCATGTGCCTTTCTTGCTACTTACTTACACTGCATGTCGACGTTCACGTCTTTTTGTATCGTAATCTCCAAAGTTTTCTTATTCAGTACATCTTTTAAAACTTCTGTACCCCCATTAGTATCTTTTTGGAAGATAAGAAACGAGAGGCCACCTGTTACTCCAGTGCACTTTGAAGAATCCCTATTTATGATTACCCCTAGCTCCTGTCCAACTCCTAAACCACTGATGATCCATTCTTGTTATTCCGACCTGCTAATCTATACTATTAATCTTTACCTATATCTTAATCTATACCTTTGCTTTATATTATAACCTCTCGTAAGGAACTGTATCAAAATCTTTACTAAAATCCAGATATGTAATCTCAAAGTTGTTTCTCGCTTTATAACCTCGTCATAGTACACTGAAAGGACAGCATTTATGGACTACCTGGTTCCTGGGCAACGCGACGTTGTCACCCCTCTCGCTAGTGGATGAACCCACCGCTTGGCAGGTATATAGGTACACTGCATTCACGTAGACACTAATTCGATATCAGTATGGATAAACGTCGTGAGTTAACGACGTTTATCCATACTGATAAACGTCGTGAGTTAACGACGTTTATCCATACTGACATCTTTGGAAGACGTTCTTTGGAAGAGGGAAGATAGTGGGTGCCCGACGCATGGGTTCACTCTATCGTGATGGTGGTACAGAAATCGCGCTATGCCCGTTCGACAGTATCAAGAGCGTATCGGGAATACGTCATTTCCGGAATAATATCTCCACCCACAGTGGACAGCGCTGTGGGTGGAGAAAGCTGGTGGATGAACGTGGCCGTCGACATATGGCTCGCATTGTTTCAGCCAACTGGAGAGCGACAGTGGCACAAATCACCACCAATTTCAACGAGGGAGGTTTATACATGGTAAGTTAAACTTACTGGGCCTTATTTCTGATAGTACGGGTTATTAAAATATAATATACAATATGCTTTCAAAACGATTATCTATGAACAGTTTTTTTTTTTTTTTTTTTTTTTTACTTTTCTGCATATGTTTTGTCATATTTATTTGTTGATTTTTTAAAATTTTATATATATATATATATATATATATTAAAATTGATATCGAAGTAAAATAAAGTGGACATTGTCATTTCTGTATATTAGAAAAGTGCAGCAGAATTTATTTGAACAAATAATGGTTCTCTTGATATGTTTTCAGCGATATTCATTATAATGAAATTTCGGTATAAAAAATTGATTCTTGCGCCTCCGAGAAGTTTATTGTAACTGGATTTTACTATATATCGAATTACGAAATATCCCAGACATACTCTCGGGGAAGGCAGAAGTATAACTTTAGTTGATACCCTTAATCCGAATCTTACCAGAGACTTTCTTATCTACCATCTTGTAATTAACAGTTTCCCTGAACCCTTAAACTTCTGTTGTGGCATCAGCAAATACCTTTGCACCTCTCCTGATCAAGTGAATTCCGTCTTTAAAAAATACATCCTTTCGGTTAACCTAGGCCAAGCCAAACTGAGAAGAACTTCCCTTCATAAGCCGTGCAGAGTACCTCATGTCTCCAGTAATTCACGAGGCTTTCATCCTATAGTCCCTCCTATCATGTCTAGGCAGAATTACAGACAAAATAACATTTTGACCTAATTCTTTTGGTTCGATGTTTGTAGGTGTGTTAGAATAACTTCGGATAAGTTATCCACAGTCGTGTCAAAACTTTTAAGCACTTGTATGCAAACAAGAAAATTTCACCTCCTCCTCCACAGACATGAAAAGGTCCTGGTGTTAATGCTGTCGCCTCCCCAAAACATAATCATGGGCGGAAAAATCAACACGGACCTTTTCTACCCAGGTCTGTGTTCATTTTTCCGCCCATGGGAGCAGGCGCTCAGATGTAGCCGCTGCCATGTCAACACAGCCTTGAGGGTTTTACCTGCTCGTTATGGGCATAGATATTTTGAGTCATAAAAAGTATATACCGTACACTTTTACATGAAGCTCATATATATCCCAGGTTAATTTGTCACTTGTGATTTCGTTGAAGTGAACTTTTTGTCATAAAAACGAACTGTTCTCGAAATTTTGCGAAATCTTTGTAAAGACAGAGTCGTTCTTAAAAGTCATGTATTAAAAAAAAAAAAAAAAAAGCATAATTAAACATTGCAAAAATGCATTAAATATAAACCAAATTTTTAACAAGGCAAATATTTAAAAATAATTTGGAGAAAATATTCCAATTTAGAATGATGCACGTTAGTCATTTGCGCAGACGCATCAAGTACTTCATTTCGTGTATTAAGACTGTAGTGCGTTGCTAATTTAGAATTGGCTGTGTATTAATGATGCATTTGCACTTAACTTATACATAGTCTTCATTTCATGTTTAAAAATTAATATCATATTCCTGTTTGAGACTTTTTGAATGATATATGAGTAATTTTGTAGATGCAAAACTTGCGGCCTATATGGTTGTTCACAATAGTGAACAACCATGTGTTGAAGAACGGTTTTGTCAATAGATTAAAAACAAAACAAAAGTTGTTTAGAGAATTGTAACTGCATTCACTTGTTAACATCACATCGGAAATGGCCGCGGGAGCACTGAAGTTTATCCTTTTTCATCCAACTTCCGCCAAGATATCGGTTACTTGGGCAAGAGTATTTAATTGCCATATTCGAAACCCAGTCATTTGTTATCGTAACCAGAATGATCAAAAAGTTGGTGAAAACCCTGTTTCTAATCAACAGGAACTACAGTAGATAACATTAGATGTTTTCGTGTAAAGGCTCTTCATGGTAGTAGTTTAACTTGGAACAGAAACGCAAAGCAGTTTAGACTAGTTGGGCGAGGATATTAAAGGATGTTCTAGTAAGAAAGACTTGAGTCTTAGCAGGCAGAGAGGGAGGTCACTGTTCCATTTCTATAAGGTGGTGAGGCTACTCTTGAAATATTGTATGCGGGTCTGGATGCCACATCTAAAGAAAGTTGTGGAACGCTAGAGAGGGTGTGAAGAATATTGATGAAAAACGCTAAGCATTAGCTCTATGAGGAACAGTTTAGGTCTGCAGAGTTTAGCAACTAGCCATCTTGGGTAGGAGGGGAGTTGATTGAAGTGTATAAGGCGCTTTGGGGAGGATTAGTAAAATAGGGAGGAATATTCTCGTTAGTAGCGAGACAGGAACTAGAGGGCACACTAAAATTTTAGGAAGTAACGGTTGATTAGATCTTTGAAATTTACCTTCGGAAAGAGGGTTGTGGTACTTTGGATTAAGTTGCCTTCAAGGAGTGACCGAGGCGTCGCGAGTTTGGAAAAAATTCAAGGTGGAATTGAATAGGCACTTTTTTGAAGATGGTATTAACATAATAAGAACGAATTTCCTCTTTTTTTTTTCTTTCCTTTTTTTTTTTTTTTTTTTTTTCATTTTCTTTTTTTGCAGAATGACTTCGCTTTTTTATATCGTTATGTCATTTTAATACTAATTTTACATCGGACGTGGATCGCCGCTGGTCGGTCCACACTACCAGGTCGTACCACGCTACCTGGTAGCGCGCCAGATCCCTAGCGCGTTACCAGGTCACATTTGCAAAATAAATCATTTCGTACAGCTCTGTTTTCTTTCATATTTAGGTAGATAACTTTTCTAGTATTTCTTATACGTATAACTACTATCACTAGAACAGTGTGCTTGCATGAGAGTAGTTGGAAAAGAGCCAGAGCATTCATATATTTTATTTATCCTGTGTGGCTAACCATGAAAAAAAAAAAAGAAGAAAAAAGCCCATTACTTGAGTATAGTAAAAAATGAAAATTTTACGGTATTCTGTACTTTTATTTTCAAATGTATTTCCGATCCACGTTAGTTTTTTCCTTTGGTATTCAGCTGATGAAAATATACAATGTTACTACTCTTGCGGTTTTGCATTAATCAAACTATAGCCAAGTTGTCATACGGCTGATACAATAAGTAACTTTCTATGTGGAAGTTTAATTAGGTTTACATGTCAATGTACAAAAAATCAGTACACTCCAGAAAGTATCCGGCAGTGTTGAATCCAGAGCATTTGCACCGGGGGGGATCTAAACTTCGGGGTTACATGCACCGGGGGGGGACATGTATATTTTTTATTATTATTTAATACTGTATTTACAACATAGTATATGTTACAAACAAATCTGCATATTTATATTTATGCACAATATGCGCATATATATATATATATATATATGTATAAATACACAGATTTGCATATTTATATTTATGAATGTTATAATAAGAAAACAAAATAGGAAACAAAAGGAAATATTTATTAATTAACATGTAAATACTAATAGTCAGTTCACAAAAACCACATTACGGGTAATAATCACAGTTTAATATGAAAATCACCGATTAAAATTTGAAAAAAAAAAAAAAAAAAAAAATATATATATATATATATACACAAATTATAATCAAACATGCAAACACTGTATTGTAATAATGTTATTCTTCTTTGCTTTTTCTTTGCATGTGTATCATTTATTAATTTTTTCGATAACTCATTTGGACCCTCTGCTTATATTCATGCGCTATTACGGTACAGTTGCATATATAATAAAAATGTTATAAAATGTATTGTTTACAGGCTGCGACCAAACCGTCTCGTTTGCGGTATACAAAGGAAGAATTAGCCAAAAATAGACTCTTACTGGGAAAAAAACAAAACAAAACAAAAAAAAAAAAAAAAAAAAATGTGAAAACCATAAAGCGAAACTGCTGACGATTGAATTACTGGCTGCAGACTCCCCTGAAAGCTGCGGGACACATTACAATTACAATAGCATCTGTCAGGAACCAATTCGGGCGAACTTATTCGCAGCCTGCAATTTTGTTTGCGATATACAAACAAAGAATTAGTCAAAAGTAGACTGTTTGTGTGAAACTCTATCAAGAGATGGTTTGTGTTAAAATAAAAGGAACCAGAAAACGAAAATGCGGACACTTGAAATAGTGGCGTTTAGTTACAATTTTTGCAGCCAGAAATATTGTCCATTTCATTATTTTGAAAATTTCGTGACCTGAATTTTAGACACGAAATCAAAAAATTGGAAAATGACCGTCCCAAAATCAGTCAGGAAAACATGCTCGGAATCCGAGCAAAAGGAGACAAATGAAGTAGCTGCCACACAGAATGACACTTCAGAGGACAAACGGCATGCCAACGATGCACCAAAAAATGCGGAAGCCCCCAATGGACCCTACGTTGCCCCAGGGTCCTTTTCTGGACCATATGCTGGCCCTCCGGATGCAGCTCGAAAACAAGCTGAAGGAATCCTCTAGCAGAATAACCACTGCCCTCAGAGGAGAAATTGTGACCATCTGGAATGTGGGGCAAAACAAATGCCACAGCGGGCACCCAACTTACGCAGAAATGCCAAGGAAACCTATAAATGTACCGACCAAAAGTCAACCGGTCCAAAGAAAAACCCTTCTGCCCATACCCAACATAGTGGTTGTAAGACCAGTAGGGAATGAAAAATCCACCAATGAGGAAATAAGGAAACAAAGTCGCAGAGAAATTGAAAGAGGACTTCGGCACAACTAGAATCAAAGCTATCCGAAAAACCAGGAACCCCGGAATAGTTATTGAAATGGCAACCAAAGAAGAAGCACAGGAGATAATAATAACAAACCCCAAGATCTCCACCCTAGACCTTACGCAGAGGCCTCCAAAAGAAAAGGGCCATCTGTAATCATTTTTGATACTGACCAGGACATGACATCTAAAAGTCTAAGGGGAGAGATATACTGGAAAAACCTCTGAAACGAATTACCTGACAAGGATGAAAAACAATTTATTATACCCAAGTGCAGAACAAAATCTAGAAATAGTGGAAACTGCAACTGGGTAATAGAGCTGGCCCCCTGAAGCATGGCCGATCCTACGAATGCAAAACACCATATACATAGAGTGGAGCAGTCATAGATTTAGAGAACGTCTGTATGTACTAAGGTGCTGCCGATGCTGCAAGTACGGCCACACAACACACACCTGTGCCCAAAAAGAAGCAATATGTTGCCACTGCTCTGAAATGGGCCACAATTACAACAGCTGCCCAAATAAAGAGAAATATCCCATCTGCACTAACTGCAAATCCCTGAGGTGAGATCATGCCCATTCCACACGCGACACAAACTGTTCAACCTACCAGAAAGCTAAGAATTCTTACCAGTCGGGAATCGGTTATGGGGACACACCATAAGAAATTTAATAACAGAATCCTAGTGGTGCACCAAATAAACGCTCAGCGGGCCAGAGCAGTGGCCGACCAGTATGGCAAAACGCTGATGAGGCTGACGTAGATGTTATCCTGATACAGGAGTCCTACACTCACACAGGCAAGTCAGGGGCTACCTTCTCCAATATAAAATTGTACAATGCAACGAAGGAATGTACAATGCAGGACAGAGTCCTAATCGGCGTCGATGTAAATTCCACTCTCCTGTCTGGCACAGCACTACACTGGACCGATGAGGTACCAGGAATGGACAGAGGCTCAAGGAGTTCCTAGCAAATTCTATCTTCACTGTAAAGAATCAACCCTTCAATCTACCAACATACTGTAACACCCTATGGGAATCAACCATAGACATTACGATAACCATAAGAAACATAGAAGCTCATGTGACTGATTGGACAGTGCAAAACGCCTGGAACACATCGGGTCACTGCACAATCACCTTCAATATCAAGAGAACGATGCCAAGACCAACAAATGGCAAATATATGGCGAGCAGATTCGCCATCAAAAAGGAAAACTGGGAGCTCTTTCGAGAACAATTGATCTGCAAAGCACAAGCACATGTGGACATGTGTTTTTGTAAAGGGCGGCACCTAGAACATCTGTTCAACTCCGCCTCGTATCTCTGTGAAGAACAGTATCACTACAAATGGGCCAGATATGTGTGTGATGTTTGTGTGTATTATGTGTGTTCTGTTGTTGTGTCTGGCCACTTGGCTAGCCAGAAGCATCAATCACCTGGAGAGATGATTCTGGGTACTCGTCCACACCACGGGAAGGTGGGCCAGTCCCAAAAAACAAGCACAGGAGGAAGTGACCAGACGAGAGAGTGACAGGATGGAAAACGTGGACAGGATGCAGGAGAAAGTCACCCACATTATAATCACTGCAGCGGAAATGGCAATGAAAAGGAAGACATCCTCCATATGAGCCATACCGTGGCGGACCCCGGAGTTTTAAAGACTACGAAAGCAAGTCCAAATGAAGAGAAAAGAATACCAGAAGATGTGGAGAACGCCACCGACAGAGGTAGCCTATCTGAGACAATACAAACAACTACGCAATGCCTACACTGAAAAAAAAAAAAAAAATAAGAGAGTCCCTTGGGAGCGACTAGTCTCTGCGACCAGAAATGAGGATCCCTCAGGGAACCTCATTTCTGTATTCTACCTGGGGGGTATACAAAATAACCACAAATAAGCTCCCCAGGGGAGAAATAACGACTTTGAATAACGACGGCAACAAAAATGCCTCAAGGATCCTTCACTACAACATGGGATGATTCAATTAATAACATTCTAAATACGATCATTCTAGAACCCTCCCTCCCCCAGACATCCTCAGTGACAAGCAGGAAGAAATCTCCCAAGTGAGGCATATGCATCGCAACAAATGGAGCCGCCCTTCACCATGGAGGAGCTACAAAATGCTGTGGCACAGATGCGAAATAGGAAATGCCCGGGACCGGACCTCCTGGAGCCAGAACTGATCAGAAAGGCTCTGGAACACATACCTGACCTCCTGCTCAAAAACCATTAAACTGCTGCCTGCAAGCAGGGAAATTTCCAACTTCCTGGAAAACTGCAAATATGAAACTCATCCTGAAGAACCTCTAACAAGCTACCAGAACAACCGGATTCTTACTGACCGATAGTTTTACTGACTACCCTGAGTAAACTATACGAAAGGCTGTTGCATAAAAGAATTATGAGCCACTACATAGCCGCAAACCTGGAATCACCAAAACTATATGGATTCAAACCGGGATTATGAACCATAGAAGCAGTCCAAAACCCTTATATTCAAAGCAACCCAATGTGACAGGAAGTACTTCCTAGTCATCGCAGTGAACTTCGCCAGGGCGTTCGACACCCTATGATGACCGAGCATCCTCGGCTGGCTCCGCTAGGCAGTGCTCCCAACAAACCTCTACAAGTGTATAAAGGATTACCTAACTGACCGAAAAATTGAGGTGGTAACACTGTTTTGAAAAGTGCATCTTGCACACCTCCACGAAAAAGTGAGAAACTACACTGCTCTCATTGCACAGGTGAGTCGTCGTGATTGGGGATTGAACTGACGCACCCTTAAGATTCTGTACAAATCAATCTTCCTTCCCTTCATAACGTATGGATCAGGGGTCTGGTTTCGCAGGGCAACTCTTTACAACAACAAACGTAAACTGGGAACCATCCAGCGCACCATCCTTCTTACTATTACAAGGGCATGCTGCACAATTAGCAACCCATCCCCCTTCAGGTTCTTGCGGGCGTCCTTCCGCTTGATCTGGAAGTTATTCGAAGGGGCCTCCACTACTGTCTATCCAGGAGTATACCAGCAACTATCCTTGGACACTCCGTCAATAATCTGAATGAAATCAGGCAGGAAAAGAAAAAAATTGCCATCCTACTACTTCAGACCTGGCAGGACAGATGGACTGCTACCGACAAGGGCCCAATCACCAAGAAATTTATACCTTATGTGAATGCCGTATTTCCTAAATCTTCAAATTGGTTTTCTCCTGGTCTTTATACCACCTACCTCATTACTGGACACGGATCAATAAACCATAAATTAACATCCATGGGAATCATTGACAACCCCTACTGTGCATGTGGTGAAATAGAAGACTGGAACCATCTAGTATATACCTGCCAACACTATGAGGACCTCCGCAGCATCCTGTTTACTCGTATACAAGATAACCCTCAAGGAAATGAACACTTATTCATCACAGAAGAAAACTACTACTATGAGTTTACCAAGTTCGCACAAGCCCTCTTCACAAGACGGAGCACCCTATTGCCAACACAAAATAGGAACACCCCACACATCTGATCCTAACCTAACTTGCCAACCGATCTTAACCTGGATAGGATCAACTGGCGTTACGGGCTACCTCATTCCTCAGTGGCAACTTTCACACGGCTCTCTTGCTGTCTTATTTATCGTCCTTCCCGGGTTCCCCTTGCAACTGATGGCGCTTATTGCTCCATTGATAACCTGGAGGATGCCTTCGCCTACATCCTCCATATTTATAGCTATACCCTCCTTTCTTGCGTACACTCTGTACTTCCCCGACTACCTTTTTTTTTTTTTTTTTTTTTTTTTTTTTTTGTCCCCATCCGGGAAGCTCTGGCGACCCTGGTGGAGACAAGCCAGTGAATAATGGGCAGACTGGCTACCTCCTAGTGGTGTGTGTGCGGGCAACGTGGAGTCCCACCAGGAGCCCTGCGGCCAAATGCCAGGACACACAACAGAACCTAATACAATATGTCATATACAACACACAACGCTTTTCTGGCATTTACAGTAGTACTGTATTCCTTCACAGCGAACATATGGCGCAGATGTGGGAAACCACAGGTGGCGCCTGACCCTAATACTATGCACACTATGTTTTGAAAAGTGGCTCAATGGGTCTGCAGGGGCTGCCTCACAGGGCTCGGTCCTGGGGCCGCTCCTGTGGAACATTTGTCTTTGACGACTTCCTGTCTCAGGACTTGGGCAAAGTGAACTTCCAGGCCTTTGCTGACAATTTGGTCCTGATGGTGGAGGCGGACTCCACATCGGGCCTGTAGCCTAATGCAAACCAGGCAATACAGGTGTTACAGGATTAGACAAAGCTACACATGTTGAAGATCTCACCCACGAAGACGAACTCTATTCTATTGAAAGGGGTGCTCGACATCCACAGACCACCATAGCAGAAGCAACTATCAAACTTGCAAAACAAATATGATACTTAGGAATTACAATCGATCAACAGTAATTTATCCTTTACCCTTCGCATGATCCATCTGAAAGAAAAACTAAGGAATTACGCAGTATTAATAGCAAGAGTCTCACGCAGGGACTGAGGATTAAACAGAAAAACCCTGTTCCTGTCTACAAAGCAATTTTCGTCCCAGCCATTGCCTACGGATCCCCGATGTGGTACAAAACAGCAGGAACAGTAGTAAATAAAAGACACCTGGACACAATCCAGCGTAGCGTTATGCTCATCATTTCTCGTGCATGTAGAACAGTGAGCACGCACGCTCTCCAGGTCCTGCCAGGAGTCCTCCCACTGGACCTGAAGGTGACTCGTTGCGGGCTGATGTATCACCTGTCTAAGGAAACACCCATTACAATTTATGGACTCACCATAGAACCAAACAATAACCGCAAAGCAGAAAAGCATAGAATCGTGGCTCACCTGCTACAGCTGTGGCAAGACAGATGGACAGCATCAAACAAAGGCGAAGTGACGAAGAGATTCATACCACTGGTTGCCAAGACGTATCCAAAATCCCCCCGTGGTTTACCCCGGGATTAAATGCAACCTAGTTACTAACGGGCCATGGCCCATTCAAGGCAAAATTGAACACGCTGGGTATAACGGAGGAGCTAACTTGCACCTGTGGTGAGCCCGAAACATGGCATAATATTATGCACGACTGTGAGTGCTACAAGGAACACAGAAGGCCGCCGTAGCCTAGTGGTCAGGTGCGCGGGTGCATAAGTACACGTGCCTTGAGTGACCGGGGTTCAAGCCCGTGACTACTGAATACGGTGCTGTTTCTTGTATTCTGTCTATCTTGTGAACTCCTCTGACCGTTTGGTCGTCCCGGAGTATAAACAGAAAATTTATTTATTTATTTATTTATATATGCTAATAACAAAAATACGATACGTACCAAAAAACCAAGAACACCATCCCTTGGACACAAGACGACTACGTGGCTTTCAGCCGGTTTGCACGAGAAATCTTCGACCGAAGAAGAACGGTAATTACCATTCATAATGAATAAAAAGAAATTGCATACTCGAAGAAAATCGACCACTCCACAAGACTGCAAAGAGCAAGAGGAAATCAAAATCAGCATGGAAGAAGACAACCCCAACCGAAGTAAGGCCACAAACAGATCAAAGGACCCAACAAAGATCAAAGAAAAAAGCAAAGTGACAAAGAACCTGGTTAGACACAACCACAGGAATTACCTGACGAAGATGAGTGCATGCAAGCAAACCAAGTGACAAAAAACCCGGACTGGACATAAATGCAGGAACTACCTGCGGTACGCCATATGGCAGTCTGAATAGGACTCCCTAGCCCTATTCACCTTTATTTCCCAATCCCCTGGCAGGGGGAGACGGTTTCCTGTTTCCTCCCTCCCCTTCCACTCCCTGCTTCTCTACTCCTGGTGGGGCATGGGCCTGTCCCACTGCTTTTGGGGACACCTACTCTATTGTCCCCATACTTCTGACTTTTTTCCCCAGTCTTCAGTCTTCCCTCATACTCTGTCTATACACCAGCGCATGTCCCACACAATGTCCAAAATAAAAACATGCCCAAATATAAACCGCGTACGTAAAATCCTTTTGGGCTTAAACCTTATTAGCGATTATTCCCCCACAATTTTTTTTTTTTTTTTTTTCTAAGACCCTAGCCGCTGAAATCTCAGGAAACTAGGTGGGAGGGCCTGCCAGAGTAAAATATCAACTACTGGATACCTGGTCTGGCTCCTTGAGACTAACTGTGGGCAACGTTGGGCTCCAGCAGGGGCCTAGTGGCTAAATGGTCAGAACGACAACAATACACAACGCTACACTTACAAAATCCATACACTTTTAAATCTCTGGCCTTTGCAGTGAACTGTTACACCCACAATGAAAGCAACGCGGAGATGGGGGGGGAACCCTTGGTGCCGCTAGACACGAATACACTTTACACTTTTGTACAGTATACTGGCTGCGAAAAACGGTTTTAACGGAGATGTAAACTCCTAGCTTCTTTGGGATTACAGGGTCATGGAAAAAAGTGTCCGTGATTTCCCTTTTAATTTTCGGAAATATTTGATCAGTTGCTTTGATCGTAGCAGCGAACAGTGTTGTAACTCACTAAGTTTTATTTGACACTTCAACAATGACCTTGGCTGCGCCGTGAGTGTGCGCAGAATGACTCCTACACGCACCGCCTCAGTTAGTGTCAGTAAGATGGCCGTGCAACAGAAAGCGCAGTGTGTGTTGTGGTACGCTGAATTTAAATCTATCATAACAGTGCAACGCCACCCACGTACGTCGGTATTGACATACCCCCAAAACCGGAGTAAAAAAAGTAAACGAAAAAGTCTGGATTGCTTCTAAAATTGTCCCGTTTTAATGTTAGTAGACAGCTGGACACATAATTGGTTGTTTTGTGAATTGACTTTGACATATCGCGTGTGCGGGTATCAATCACAAAGAATGCCGCAGGGGTGGAGCTCGTCAAATATTGTATTATAGTTTTACAGCATTCATGTATAAACGGCCGGTTTCCGCAGGCGGAGAACGTCATGCTGTAAAGTCCTAGACTCCTCTGTTAAGTGGTTGACGATTTGAAGTATTGTATGATTATCAGTTTAGTGATTTGCTGTAAAATGTGCGATTATTACTAATTCTAAGGTCGTCTCTGTGAAAGTGTTTTACTAAATGTAGTTTACACGTGATCTTACTTCTTACTGAGTTCAGTTTTACGTTGTTTAGCACTGCACTAATGTAAAACAGTATCAGTCATGCAATTAATAATTAACAATAATCGGCAAAACTTATCTGAAATTATGATTTTCTAATTAACTTGGAGGTGGGAGAGGAAGATTGATAACGTATTGCATTAAAATCGATTTATAGTTAAACTTGATTTATGAAGGCATTTATTTAATTTAAATTGTATATAAATAAGAGTACAGACATATCTTGATATTAATGAATGCAGCAGGGGTGGAGATGTGAATGTAGATGGAAATGCTTACATGCTTATATAAAAATACAGTACGGAACAACATACGAGGTGCTACCCAAACATTTTTGGTCTCTAATGAAAAAGGGAGGGGAAAAAATCCTTATTCAGTTATTCCATGACTTTCCCTTCAAATTACAGTAAAAGCTTTGCTATCTGGCACTTAGATAACGGGAAATAAAGTCTAACTAGAAAATCGGAAATAACATAGGTCCGAATAGGTAAAACATAACGTCAATGGTGTGTGTTAAGCGTTATACCAATTAATGCTAGCAAGCGATAGTATATCGTACCAGTAATTGCATGTGTTCTTTGATCGGTTTGCTTTTTGCTGGACGAAAAATCCGACTTTCCTGGGAGAAAATCATCCATCCATCCATCCTTCGCCTGAGATCGATTTCAGCCACGTGTAAACAAAAGCCCACGAAAATTCTTTGTCACTGACGGTATTCGAATTTAGGCTTTTCCACCCGGTGGGAGTCTGACGATGATTATAACTGAGCACAGTACTGTGCTACACTCAAGAGCAATATCGTTGGTGGCACCAAGTTTTGCAGTGCATATGAAGCCTATTTTGGAACGCTTATAGGTGATCAAAACAAATTTTGGACACTATCTCATGTCTACTGTGATAGTTGCAGGGCAATATTAGAGGAATGCTTTCGTGGTAGTATTAGGTATTTGTTTTTTTCCATATTAGAATACGGAGAGAGCCCACAAACCATCATCCTGACCGCTATTTTTGTACATAAAGTCTCTGGATCGAAAAGTTGTAATGTATCCAAACATACCATCTCTGTTGCCACACAATGAAAACATGCCAATTCTCAATCCACCTTCTATAGAAGAGTTTTCAGAATTGGATGATGAATCTGGTGAATAGGATAATTGGAATTACCTCTCAGGAGAATGTTCAAGTAAAGCTCCACATTTTCCTAATAATCAAGAATTTAATGACTTAGTAATAGACATGGGTCTAACCAAATTCAATTCATTGATTCTTATAGCTTTTTAAAAGAGTGGAATCTACTGAATTCCAACTGCAAGATGCCATATACAGAAAAAGGCTTGTCACTTAGCACGTTTTTGGACTGTTGCAGAATGCTTGCTATTGTTTTGATATTATTGGTGTTTATGAATAAATTGGTGTTATTCATAATCCGTAAAAGTGGCGTCTTTTCATAAACAGTTCAAGTAAAAGTTTGAAAGCTGTGTTGCTTCACAATAGTAATATGCACCCATCGATTCCTGTTGCGCACTCAGTTTGTATCAAAAGACTAAGGAAATGGAAAGCACTTGTTATACGATTCAGTATGATCTTATAAAAAAATGGGATACCTCTAGGGACTTCAAGATTCTAGGGTTCCTTCTGGGTTTTCAAGGTGGTTTCACTAAGTGCCCTTGCTTTCTCTACCTCTGGAACAGCAGGGCAGTAGATCATTACTATAGCAAAAGGGGATGGCCTACCAGAATTGAGTAGCAGCCTGACGTATCCAATGTAGTAAATAGTCCCTTGGTTTTCCACCACCCCATGCTGGCACCAGTCAAACAATTTGTTAAAACATTGGAACCCCAAGGTGACACCTTCAAGCCTGTCTCTGTTTCCAAAATGGTCTGATGTGGAAGTGAAAGGTGGCTTATTTATTGGTACACAAGTCAAGCAGGGATTGGCTTCAAGAAATTGAAAATGAAATGATTAGTATGAACGAAATGCCTGGTAGTCGTTTCTCTTTGTAGTGAATGGCTTTTTTGGTAACATTAAAAGTGAAAATTGCAAAGAACTGTTTGCTAGTTGATCGAAAAATGGACTGTAGAATATCAGTCGAGCTCCATTACTTGTACTCTCTCCTGATTATTTCAAACCATGCCTGAGTGGTGCCAGCGAAAAGCACTGGGAGAGATTCGACCAGAACATTGTTAATGAAAAGGAGCCATGAGAAAGGCAAGATGAAGCTATGGTCGACGACTGTATCTGGTTCTTGCTTCAGAATGCACATTTTTATTTTTGATTAACTCGAAGAGGGTTTCTACATTTTAATTAATAATTTTTGTAGTTTGCTTTTTATTGGTAGCAAAAACTACTACTCCATTCTGTACAGAAGTTAAACATTGTCAATAAATCTGATATAGTATTATTTCATGTTTACTTTTCTTTAAATTTGCAGAAAACCGTTGATGCTGTGCATAAACTGGGGCTTATTCGGAATCAGCATGCCCAAATTCAAGGAACGCAGATAAATAATGGAATGTTTGGTGCATAGTGTTATTTATGATTAATTCACGCAGTTCACTTTTTTGATAAAAAATAATTGTTACCTTGCTGTGTATGGATTCTATTATAAATTATACTCCTAGCTCCTTTAGACAGTAAGAAATCGTATTTTGAAAAATGTAATTTGAAAAAATAGCTGCCATTCATAAAAGTGACTGTCAGAGCCAATATTGCCAAATTTATATTATGTAATGTATAATTCCGTATGAAGATATCATGCTAGAGTATCTATGGTCTTTTATATGATGAATAAAGCAATAACGTATATTTCCAAAGAGTCAGATCATCTCAGAAAGCAGTTTAGGATTTTTCACACTTTCAGCATTTTACTGATTCTGCTTTTGACTTCTTGATTCCCTACATTCGTATGTCTGTTTTCAGGTCGGCGACAAACTTAATTTTGGACACATTTTACGACACGCAATGATAAAGTTACGTTGTAGTAAGTATACGTTGTCAAAATACTTTAACCAGTAGCAAGTTTTATTGTTTGTTGCTTCTTTGTTTTAAAATATCACAGAATACGCGAAAGGGCACAGTTCATTCGACTGAAAAGACAAGCGTACTTTGAGGTTATGAAGGAAAAATTAAAAAAGGGAAAGAGAATAGTTAGCGAGAAAAACAACAAAAAAGAAATGACGGACCAGCTGTTTAGAGAGTGGACAGAAGTCACATTCGGAAAGCCTTTGAATGAGAAGCAGAAAAATTGTGAGGAAAACATCCGCGAGATGCAGAAAATGATTGAAAAACTGACGGATCCCACTGGCACAAACCAAACTAGAGCTAGAAACATATTACGTGAAATTAATATCAGCATGGAAAACTTAAAGGAAGCTATTAACTCGCTCCCCAATAAAGCAACGATCGGGCCGGACCAGTTCCCGCTATTCATGATAAAAATATGTAGCGCTTACATAATCGACCCGCTCCACCACCTCTTCCAGCGAATACTAAGTGAGGGGGTTATCCCGGAAAAATGGAAGAGATATTACGTAAAACCAGTTCCAAAAATAAGCAATCCTAAAACCAGTAAAGATTTCAGGCCCATCGCAATCGGATGCTCTCTGCAAAAAATATTTGAAAAAGCAATCCTGAGCACCATCAATCAGCACTGCTTTGGGGACAGGCCAGAATACTTACATTCTGTGCTTCCTCGAAGGTCGACTATTACTAATTTAATGGAGACTCTACTCCGAATACAGCTAGCTTTAAACAATAAACAACAGTTGGACATCGTTTTTCTGGATGTTGCAGCAGCCTTCGACAACGTCTCAATCCCAGCTATAACAGTAATCCTCAAGGAGTATTTCCTCATTTCAGGAAGCACTTTAACCATTCTGACTAACACCCTTCAAGAAAGACAAATTATCGCAATAAACGGGAAACAAACAGCATCTTACTGTATCTCCAGGGGTGTACCTCAAGGGGGCGTATTGTCCGCCACTTTCTTTGCAATAGCACTAGCCCCATTTTTAGCTCAAAACTGTGAACAATTTATTACATATGCTGACGATTTGAAATTTTTTGTAACATCTAAAGAACAAGAAACTGCACCCCATCTATCAGAGGAAGCAAACAAGGCAATCAAGAAGCTAGAAGAATATCTGCACTACATTGGCCTGAAACTTAATGAAAAGAAAACTGCCCAAATGACCTTCACCAACAAAAAGAAGAAAAATGAAATTACGATTTTTGTGAACAATACCAGAATCCAAAATTCCCCCGCACATGTTGACCTTGGCCTTAAGTGGGATGAAGGATTAAACTTCATACCTCACTTCGAACACATTAGGAAAAAGACATACGCAGCACTGTGGAGCACTAGACAAGAACTCACCGGTCTCCGAAGCCCTCATCTTATAATTCAATACATCCTTAAATGCGTTACACCGATTCCGTTGTACGCATCGACTATCTGGTCATCAGCCCCTGAGAGCAACATCAAGGCTTTCTTAGGAGTAGAATACTGGCTCCTGAGATGGCTAAACAAGATTGCCGGGAAACCGTTTACCATCTCAAGAGCGGTCTTGTCTGCCAATCTGGACATCACACCCTGGAAGTATATCATCACAACCAGAAACATCTTAACTCTGGCAAAGCTACTAACGGAGAGAATAGATTCGCCGAAAGTGGGAAACGTGATCACTCGCCCCCGGATGATACGACCGAGAATAAAGAGGGAAGAACCAAGTCTCAAGTGCCAACTGACTCAATTGGACTCTCTGGGGAGATTTTTCCCAGCAAATACTGTGAATTATTTTAATAATTTAAATATAGATGCAGAGAAACTATGTACAGACAAAATGTATAGGACAGAAATCTTTGGTAATGTGTATCGGCAAGTATAAATATAATAAGACTAATTTAATAATTTATATAATAATATTTAGCATTTAACAACCATTTGCAATTAATTAAACCAACTTAACAATTAATTCATTAACCACATATTCTGTGTTTTTGCATATCCAAATTTTGTAAATAAGTTCATGTAAACATGCTTGTAAATACTATAATGTAACCACACCCTCTAGCCACGTGCTGTCTATGGGTGTCTCGTAAGAGAAATAAACAGATATTAATAATAATAAAAATAACCTTAATCTTAAAAGCTTATTGAGATTCTTTAAATCATAGGTTTACACTGAAAACTGCTAACACAACTGACCCTCAACACTGAATTGAAGTCTGGCGATCTTTTAATGCATATATATGCTAGAAGAATTCAAAACAGCCTGCTTTTTCTCCTACAAAAGTGCGTGAATATAGTTGATAGACATTTTGAACATACAGCAATAAATAAAAACTCATCTTATTTATTGGCTCACGTTTGAATGTCTGAACAACATCCATAATTTATTTCGAAACTAGGGAGAACTGTTATAGAAATTCTAATTACAGTATTTAGCTGCTTATATATGGCGGCGCATTGCGACAATTTCACATATCATATTTTACTGTTATTTGGTGTATAAATCTCAGGCTAGTGACAACCCTTCTGTTTTCAATGGGAGTGAATTATTCAACTTCCTGTGTGAATATTGTTATTTTGCCTTTTTTACTGGATATCATCGTATTTTAATATTTTATATGTTTGTTATTGTATATTTTGTATTTATCTGATACAGTAAAGGTAAATTTAGACAGAAACCAGAACGCTATCGCACATTAGAATGAACGAAAGTTGCGAATATAGTGTGTAAATTACTACTTGTACTGGCGCCTCGGTAGCCAGGTGAGCAGGAGCAGCAGCAGTGCGTAGCACACGCTTCTTGATTAGACCGGGGTTCGAGCCCGTGACCACCAAATACGGAGGATGCGGAAAGGTCAGGGAATGACCGCCGCATATCCACGGAGCAATATGGCCTTAGTTGCTAATGCTCCTAAAAACCAAACGAAACAAACTACTTTTACTAAATGTTAAACCCGTCATCAACCGAAGTGCTCGATGCAAACAAGAGATGCATTTTTATGAAGGCTGAAATACTGTATATTAGTTTCGAGACGATTGTTAAAAAAAATAAAAAAAATAAGACTGGTATTATCATAGATGGGTGGTTAGCTTTAACTCTTTTTGAATACATCGAAATCGCAATAACTGAGATCAACTGGGAACTCTGGACCGGTCGACAAGAACTACTTGGATTCAGAGATGTGCTTGAAGGGAGAGGGGGCTCGCGCGAACCCCTTGTTAAATTTTTAGGGATTATCTAAGCCCGATGTAAAAAAAAAAAAAAAAAATAGTGTGATAAAATTTAAAACTGTTTTAACCTGGGATGACCCTTAGTTGAAATTCTTCTCAAGGGAGTCCCTTGTTAACAAATTGGCAGCACACCCATGTCCTGATTTCATTCCTTCCCTTCCCTTCTCCACCAACAGCCTCAGGGAACCTAACTGGTGTTCAGCTCCTAGCAGTGTGGCATTACCGACCGAAAGAGATAAGTCTGACGCTTATTATTTCAAAATTATTTGGAACTTGAACATCCTCACCTTTTTGACATCTCTCATATTGCAGAAATATTGCATCACTGTGTTGTCAGGGATTCTACACTGATGGGTGCATAGCTACTCACTTTAATAATCCTTGAAACAAGTGTTGGAGCATGGCGTGCATTATAGATAAATAGCAGTATACTTTTCCGTAGGATTAGTGACGTTTACTTATAATGTAAGGTTAACACAACTAGCACACAATGATGATATTGCACTACACGTGCATTAGTTGAAAGAAGTACAGTACAGTATATTGAATCTTTTAGCTTGTTATACTCTTCCACAAGATTACACAAATAACTGGAATGTTATTTGCGAACCACTATTTTTATATAGTTTGAAGGCCACTTATTTGACATTCCTGTCCTATAGGTTAGATGTCTGAATATTGTTCAGCTCTGTAACTCTACTTTTGACTCCCCCCCCCCTGCCAGTACTAACCTCAAAAACTCTTTTCAGTGAATTATTGGCTCTGTAACACTATGGGTCATTCTTGCACGATTTCTAGGTCAAAACTCTACGGTGGTCTTAATGTTATGTCTTGACAGTGAGTAAGGAAGGGCAGCAGTGTGGAGTTCCTATCTAACCTGACGACGATTACGATTGATGCTTTAGATTTGATAAATCGGATTAAGAGATGCATTATTGAGAATGGAGTAGCCATGGAAAACAAATTCAGTATCGCCGTTAAGATTCGCAAAAGATGTTTCCGTGAACACTCTCAAAGAATTTAATGATTTTGAACAATTCTGTGTGAATAAGATACCTTATATGTTTGTAAGTGTAAATGTGATAATAGTGTCCTAAAAGATATTACATATAAAGTTCTAGAATCATGAAGGGATACTAAAAGATACATAACCTGTCTTATTTCATGTTCCAGAGACCACTTTTGCTGCTCTACTACGTTCTAGAGATATCGTAGATAGTATAGGTAACACTAAGGAAAGGACTGTTAATCACGCTGTAACTCAAGGATGATGAACCAGTAGCACACGTGCCACGAACGGCTCGCATAGAAAATTGTACGGGCACGCGGCTGCCCATAAATAGTTTAAACAGTATTATAAACAAAAAGTTTTTTTTTTTTTATTTGAAGACAAATTTGTTTTAAGATCTGCTGCATCTGGCGGTGAAAATTGTAATTGTGTGCAGAATTATACAGGAACAAAATTCGCATTAGAAATTTACCGGTATTATTACCAATTTAGGCTCGTTTGCATACATATACAGGGTGGTTGTTAAAATTAAAGTATCCCTATGTAGAGGGCTCTGGAGCGAGTTCTAAGGCTCTTATTGAAGAGAAATTTGGACAACAGGTACAATAAAGAATGCGCTCGCCATCTATTGGGAAAAAAATTATTTACAAAATTTGTCACTGTATGGCGCGTAACTATTTTAATTTTAAGTTATTTGCATAATCGTAAGTTATTGCCACAGCGCCACTACTCTACTGTACTGTATAAAAGCAAAGCAGTCTCTTCAAAATCATACAGTAGATGTTTGCCTGCACTACAGCAGCAATGGCAACAACGTTGCAAGAAAAGGCGCTATTAGTGAAGCTGTACTATCAGAACAGCAACAATGCAGCTGCGGCTGTCAGAGAATTCCGGTGTCAAAAGCGCATAAGGCGTGGACCTATGACTGTTTGTGCTGTCCGCAAAATAATTGCAAATTTTGAAGCGACAGGACATCTTGGTGTTCAACCAGGTAGAGGTCGGAAACGAGTGGACTCCTCTCGTGTTAAAGATGTTGCAATGGCTGTCGTGGATTGATCAAGTCAATCTCCATGTGGTAGCCAAGTGAGCCAGGTGTTTCTCGTGAAGTGGACATGCCGTATTCCACTGTTGTGTCCAAAGATTGCTAAGACAACACTTTTCAGACGAACGGGTCATCAGCCGTTTTTTCCAAAAATCTTTGCCACCCCGATCACCGGGCCTCACCCCATGCGACTTCTGGCTGAGGGTTTTTTTTTTTAAGAACCAGGTGTATCGGGAAGGATGTCAAACTCTGGCAGATCTGAAGGACAGCATTAGACGTCATGTGCTGGCTATTCCAGTTGACACGTTACGTTCTGCTGTAGAAAATGCTGTTCTTCGAATGGAAACTGTTGTTGACCAAAATGGAGGACACATTGAACAATTGTAGCGCCGTTCAAGTGATTTGTATTTCCACAGCGCCATATAGTGACAAATTTTGTAACTGTTTTTTTTTCCCTCCAATAAATGGAGAGCACATTCTTTATTGTACCTGTTGTCCAAATTTCTCTTCAGCACGAGCCTTAGAACTCGCTCCAGAGCCCTCTATATAGGGATACTTTAATTTTAACAAACCTGTACATAAGCGCCTATTGTCTTTACCATGTGCATTCGTTCGCATGTAATAATTTGATGTACAGTATTTGTTACCGAGGAATGAATGGGCAATATGGCGGATGCACAAAAGCGAAATGTTCATTTCGTTTTTGTACATTCAAACTCGCTTGAAAAAGTTGTTTTGTTATCAGTTTATTAAATACATAAACCATAAATTTATTTGCTTATTATATTAATCGTAAATTGTCATAAACGTTAATGAGTGCTATGTTTCAATTGTTATTAAAATCCAGGAAAAAATAAGCAACTGCATTACATAACGTTGGCAGCATACCACGATTGTTTATTTTATTAAGTCAAGAGCCTGAATATGTGATTGCAAAGTATAGTATTACAAAACCTAGTGAATATTATGTTGTGAGTTATGTGCGGTGAAATGAAAACAATTATTTTAATATATTATTAGTTATCAATTAGTAATTATTCCACAATCTCCCACATCTTGGTCTGACCAAGATATGAATTCCGGATCAATCCCGACAATGTGGAATCACTATAGGATACAACCCATACCCAAAAGAACAAACCCTAAGGAACCTAAGGACTTCAGACCGATCTCATTGGGCTGCTCTCAATTAAAAGTGTTCGAGAAAACTATCTTATCAGCAGTGATCGACCAACACCTCTCTCATAGACATAAACATCTGCATACTGTGATCCCCAAAATTTTTGTACATATACAATACAAACCTACTGGACACCCTATTTAAAATTCAAACTGCTCTCAATAGTAAATCTCAGCTGGACGTAATCTTCCTTGATATTTCATCTGCTTATGATAAGTCAGTGGGTTTCGACCTTTTTTTAATAATAGCACCCCTAAGCAATTTATTTTATTTTGCGGTACCCCTACTCAATTTTCTGCCTGTTAGATCCGATTCTCTCTCTCTGTATATGTCTAATATTAAAAAAAAAAAAAAAAAATATATATATATATATATGTTATTTGATAGTTACAATAATATAATTGTAAACAAAATTACAATTCATAATATAAATTATATATATAATAATTTTATTCTTTATATAGAGGTACTAAGTAAACATCAGTTATAGATCAGCACAAAATTGAAAAGATACTGTACACCTTTTTATAACGAAATAAATATATAAATTAAAAAAAAAAAAAGTTGAAGTAACTTAAACCCAAATTACGTGGCACCCCTGGAATGTTGTTGCGGCACCCCGGTTGAAAACCACTGTGATAAACTCTCAGTTCCCACTCTCAGTTCCCGCTCTCATCAACATTCTAGAAAATTACTTTGGCATAACGGGAAGCCTGCTAAAAACCATGAACCTCATCCTTACACCAAGACAACTCAACATCAGCTATAAATCCTTCCAAAAGGAGTGCATTATAACGAGAGGAGTACCTCAGGGAGGTGTCCTGTCCGGTCTACCGTTCACCGCTGTCCTAACCTTTCCTCGCAAGGTACACTGATTTCTCATCATATGCAGACGATCTCAAATTATACATAACATCTAAAGACGCTGAACAATCTCACCCGATAAATCAGCGAGTCTCCGTCCTGATGGACTGCCTTGTAGCCTATCTACTGGAAATAGGTCTGGAACTAAACGTATCAAAATCAGCTCAAATTACCTTTACAAAAAAGATAATCAAAAATGACATCACAGCCTATCACAACGGATTGCAGATAAGGAAAGTGAAGTCTCACACCAACCTCGGCATGACTTGGGACGAGGGCCTCACTTTTCAGACCCATTTTTCTACCATGAAATTGAAGACTTTCTCGGCAATGTGGGCAATTGGACAAGAGCTGACGGGGTTACTCAACGTCGATGTAGTTGGAGCATACGTCCAGCGGTGCCTACAACCTGTCGCACAATATGCATCACCAATCTGGTCTTCTGTCCCGACGTCGTACATAAACAGATTCCTGGCAGTCGAGTACTGGGTAATGCGATGGATGAACATGGTCACGGGCAACGCATTCGCCATCTCCAGGGCTGTTTTATATACTAACTTAAATATCACTCCCTGGAGAGTTCACATCGCATCCAGGAACATTCTTCTTCTGTCCCAGATGCTAACCGGTGTGATTGACGCCCCCATTCTTCATGGAGTTATTTCTACTCCACGTGCTGGACGCAGTAACGACAACCCCTACCTACCATTACACTCTACACTGTCCAACCTGTGCTGTCTGAAGAATTTCTTCCTAAACAACGCAGTCAACCTTTTCAATTCATTGGCAATAGACCCTGTGAAATACTTCGTAAGTAAGCAGTACAGAGTGAAGAGCTTCTCTGAAGCTCACGGCGTACTTCATCTATAATCTTGTCAATAATAGCATTTTGTAAACAATATTGTAAATATACGCACTTGTGCAAATATTGTAAATAATTGTAATTCTTGCATTTTTTGTATACCCTCCTTATATTGTAAATAATTGTAATTCTTGCAATTTTGTACATCCTTCTAGCCGGTCGACTGTGTATAAGGGGTGAAAGCAAACACTTGCTAATTTAATAAACGGATTAAATAATAATAATAATTAATTGACAACGAAATAATAAGTTTACTCCGCACTTCTGCTAATCACAGAAAAACAAAAAATAAATAATATATATTTTTATAATTACTTTTATTTAATTGTTTTATGAAGCATTCTAAATAGATGCCATTTGAAATTTAACGAAAATCTATTCCACATAACCCAAGATGTGTTTGAAATAAACAATTGATTTCAAACACATGCCAGTATTAGTATTAGTTATCAGACTTCTTTCTTTTTGATTTTACTGAATTAAATTTTTGTAATCAAATGGATTACAAATGTTTCTAAAAGACATAAATTTTTTAATGAAAATCTAGTCCAGTATTGGCAATGGAGTTGTTACATGTTGAGGGACGGACATGCAGAAGCTAATATAGTATGCGTTTCCAGGTTTGCGAATGCACCAAAAAATTGAATACTGACAAAGTGTTCAGTTAATTTATAAAGTTTGATGTTAATACCAATCTCACTTGTGCCCTTTATCCTCACTCATATGGTTAATTATTTTAATATGTAGTCATTAGACCTCTTCATAGGCCATGGGGACATCATTTCATAGTTGAACGTCGAATTGATTAAATAAATAACTGTTAAAAACAATTGAACAAATGCATAACTGTTAATGGAAATACCAATAGTACATTTTACACCAGTATTTATGCAAATGTAGTTTTCTCTCTCGGCGGGTGGGTGGAGGGCGTAATTAACTTGGAGTTTCTTCCTTTTCGTGAAAGTTTTAAATGCAACTGACAGGTTTTTCTAAGGACTTCACTTTGTGTTTGAGATTCAGTTGATCTGATGTCAAAAGGCTTATTAAGAAAATAGCCTGTCTCGGTAAAATAAATAAATAAATATTTAAAACTTTCTTCAATAAATTAGATGAAGCAAGGAATTTAGCTTCCACTGCTTCATCCTGTGTATTACAGTTTGGAATCAGAAAAAATTTCATGAAATATATTTTTGAGAGTGAAAGATCGAACAAAGACCTGTTGGTTCTTTTGGACATTTTGGTATACCTTCCTTGTGGAGAATTCAATGGAAACAAATTTACGCTTAACATTAAATATACGATTAACCTGGATTTCAGATTAATTGTAATTGCTCAAGTAGGAATGCTTCTCTGACTGCAATAGTTCCGGGTGGAACCATCAGGAAGTCAAATAACTGTGCTTCTTGGCCGATGTTCCGTGTTAAATTAACTTTGCTTGAAGTTTGCATCGTCCCCACGGAGATTAATTAAACGATATCGGTTCCGTTGCATAAAAATGAAAGTGTAAAACTTTTATGTCATTATATACCGATGCTTACTAATTACTGATCCTCTTATAAATTTAATTGTATTGTTAATTAACATTCATTGTTCTTTATGCTTTGGATTGTGCGTTTTACATCGATTAAACATTGATTAATTGCAGTAATAATATGTCTTAATTGCAGCAATAATGGTGAAATCGCGTGAAACTTGGAATTATTATACCTTCATCTTATCAAACGGACAAACATTGGATAGTTTATATTCGTTACGAAGATGCTATTATAAAGTAAATCATTAGTTTCTTAATGTTAATTTTTCGCGATAATAGAGTGTATTTAGGTATGGTTGATTCCATTTTTTTTTTTTTTTTTTTTTGTTGTTATGGCCATCGTTGTTAATGAAACTAAGGCTATGATGCACACATTTGGACGTAATGAGGGACTTAATGTTTATTTCAAGTGAGTATCTCTCGATCAGGCTAGAAGACCACCGTGGTTAGGTCGGTGCGAGATTTGGAGTTTGAATGACATCAGGGTACGCGCTGGCAAGGTATCTGACTTCCCCTACAGAGATTCTCCAAAACTTTTATTTAAACATCTTCTTGGAAATGATGTTGCGTATCACAGATTGATCCCCCACCCGAGTGACATTTATTCAATACCGAATTATTCTCTCTCTCTCTCTCTCTCTCTCTCTCGGCGCCTCCGTAGCCAGGTGGGAAGGAGCAGCAGTGCGTAGCACACGCTTCTTGATTAGACCGGGGTTCGAGCCCGTCACCACCAAATACGGAGGGTGCGGAAAGGTCAAGGATTGACGACCGCATATCCCGGAGCAATATGGCCTTAGTTGCTAATGCTCCAAATAACAAACAACAACAACAAACTCTCTCTCTCTCTCTCTCTCTCTCTCTCTCTCTCTCTCTCTCTCAAGTAGCGATATTTCCTTTCTCCTTTTTTTCTTTATTTTTAGCAGGATTTCCCTGGTAGAATGGGTCCTTGGACTCAGTGTTTTTTCCGCCATATTTTGGCCGTCCCATCAGCATGAAATAGTAATACCTGGGATTCGTCAGACCACGCAACTTTTTTCCAATCCTTCACTCTCCAGTGTTGGTGTATGTTATTGTTGTTGTTATTTGGTTTTTAGGAGCATTAGCAACTAAGGCCATATTGCTCCGGGATATGCGGTGGTCATTCCCTGACCTTTCCGCATCCTCCGTATTTGGTGGTGACGGGCTCGAACCCTGGTCTAATCAAGAAGCGTGTGCTACGCACTGCTGCTCCTTCTCACCTGGCTACGGAGGCGCCAGTGTTGGTGTACCTGAGCCCACTATAGTCGTATCTTCTGTTTTCGCTGTCAGAAGTGTAATCTTTCGGCTGTGATCTCCCATCTGCGAAAAGCTGCGAAGAGTTGTGCTTTCTGAAATGCCTCTTTGGTTGCCACTCTTTTACTGAGTTATTTGACTTTCGTCTTTCTGTTACCCTGCACAAGTCTTTTTGGCCTCTGTTGGACTCTCGCATGAACAGGCTGTTTCTAACTACAGGATCATCTTGTTGGCTGGATGTTATTTGGTTATTGGACCAACCTCGAAATACTCAAGACACAGCTATATGTGAAAAGTCCAACAAGGTTGCAGTTTCTGAGATGCTCATATCGAGCCCGAAGTGACTTCCGACTTCCATAATACTTCCACTTAAATCTTTCATCTTACTCATTATCGTACTGAATTGAACACATAGCATTCCTTTGTATCTGTCCACTTGCTTTGTATCGTATCAAGCGAATATGTGATGCTGTTACTGAGAAAGCGATTAGGTGTAACCAACAAAGTGGTCACTCAGTATATTTGTTCTCTTGGCATAAAATTCGAATAAAAGAATGAAAATGTTTTATTTTATCTTCCCAAATTTTTTATATGTATGAACTTTTGAATTGCTGCCTCTTAAATCATTTAAATTCCATTCTGTGCATAAAAAAATTGGAAAACTTCTCTGATACTATTCGCTTAGTCTTGCATGGTTGTGTTATGGTTTCTTATACGTCAATGTAAGCCAAGTCACCATTGTATCATTTAATAAATTATATAATGGATAACTTGATAATATTAATAATTCTCTATTTTCGGAACAATAACAAGTACCGGTAAGCGAATTGTCTTCCGTAAATAGCGCGTGACGCGTTTCTTTAGTACGGTATATGGAATACACGCTTTACTGCGTGCTGATAAATGCTTGCTCAGCCACTTAGAATTTAACCACCGTGTGGAGGATAGAAATTGGAAGGGCTAATCAGCTATATCAGTGTTTTTGTATGTATTGTTTAATAATTCATACTTTAATCCTCATTTCCAACTGGAATTAAAAGATCCATTTGTCAAACACTGTACTTTTGTAAACGATTTATTTGTCATTGGAAGGTAAATAAAATAAAATTTTAGTGTCATGCTGCGTAACGACTACGCAGGGTCAGAGGAAGTTACAAGATAGAGACAAGAATATTATCTATTCTGTAGTATCATATGGGCTTGGCTTTATATATTCGTTGCCCCTCGACCTCCTTTACCCCGCCCGTACATTGAAGTGTCTATTGTACTTGAAAAGTTCTTTATTTTTTCTTTCTTTCTTTTTAAAATTTGTTTCATTAAACGAGCTTTCCGCCTTTCTAGGATTTTCCTGAACGAACGTTAGCGATTTTGTTCAATGAAATGCCTAATTCATTTGTAGTTTTTGCTTGCACCATACTAAATTAATCAGAAAGGCTCAGTATAATATATGAAAGATATCTCAAAATATTGAAGCTTCCCCAAAGAAAATTGATAGATTAAAGATTTTTTATTACTGTTAATGTAAAACCAGTACAGATTTCAATAGATTGAAGAAAAATAAAATCATATTTCTTTCATGTTTCCATACTGCTGTCCTGCATAGTTTTCTAATGACCTTAATAGTTTTGATTGCTTCTGTTCCAAGGCCTATTTTCAGTAAATTTGACATTTCACACCAAACAACCTTCATTTAACTTTAGATCTAAATGAAATTATTATAAATTGGTTAAAATAATTTCGCTTACTCTGTAGACGTAACAGCAACGTAGAGTAACTTACACGTACATAATTAGTTGTTAACTATTTTTAACCGAGCCAGTTTGGTTTGGGCAATGTCTTGCAAATAATTTATTAAAAATAAAAAAATAATTTGGAAAAGTTTTCCTTCTCTCGTCGCCATATTTTCTCTCTCTCTCGCACCCCCCCCCCTTCCGAAATATGGGTTAAATGTTATCCCTATGGGTCGTTCTTTAGTTTGGTTGTTTAGACTTTGTCTAGGCAACTAAGCAGCGCATGCACTATTCTCTGTAAATTATGTACATTTTTGCCGAAAAGGAAACTATAACCCTCGCCCGATACCGACAGATTTTCTCACAATGTGGAGAGAGGGGGGGGGGGTTCCCATAAAATCTCTCTCGTTTCGATGGGATTCGAACACTTACTCTTTCCATAATTTTAACAGCAGTCGTATCCACGTGCTCTTTAACGCCAATCCCATATACAGTACTGTGTACTTAACTTTTAGATAATATAATTTCTTTCCCAATTACCAGGTTATCTAATAAAATAAATTTTCTGTTTATACTCCTGGACGACCGTATTGAGCAGTCACTCAAAGCACGTGTACTTATACACCTTCGCTTGACCACTCGGCTACATCTTATGGTTAAATCCCTCTTCTTTTCTAGTTCTTATTTTAAATTGTTTAGCATTATTTTCCTTTATTTATACTTTTGTTACTCATCCGTTTCATTTCAGTATTAAACCCATGGCATCTAGGCTGTGACGGATATTTATTTCTCTTCTGGTTCTCTCAAATGCAAATACGTAAAAGTGTTATTACTAATGTATTAAATCTGTAGTACCACAGATAGATTGAACGTCAGGAATAAAGAGAGACTTATTAAATTGAATTTTTATACAGTTGGTTTTAATATTCAAGAATTACGTATAAGGAAAATATTTATTCCAAAAACGTAAGTAGAGCCAGGCAGTGAATCGAAAAAAAAATAATTTCGTCGAATTGGCATTGAACCGTGCATAAATGGTGCGGCATGTTTTTCAACCAGTTTAGAAGAAAGGGCTAGAATTGTAAATGTTATTTCAGACGGACAATGTTGATGGAAGTGTCTGTAGACAAGAAAACCTGCAGCTAAAACTGAATGCTCGTGTGATAAGAAATTTAACAAATAGGTGAGAGAAAGAGAAGGAGGTCGCTACTGTAATGTATATAATATTCAATAGTAGCATTTTAATTTGTGCTGTGTTAATTTTTACAGGGATTATGTTATCATTACAATAGTTGTTACAAAAACAATATTCAGAATTATCGATTAGAACAACTATAATAAGAACATAGGGTTTGATAGTAGTAGGGGCGTGTGATGCAAGAAAGAAAGCTTATATAGCATCAGCCAAAAAATAAAAAAATAATAAATAAAAATAAAAAATAAATCACACATCCATTCCTTCTAAAACGTTTGTCCAGTTCCTCCTTGAATTTATTTAAGATATCAGCTTCCACAACGACAGATGGAAGTTTATTCCAGCAATTAATTACCCGCTGGCTAAAGGCAAATTCCCGCACATCTATTCTTTAACTTGCTTTCCTCAATTTGAATTTATGTCCCATCAAATTCGTAATCTGAGCAAGAGGAAGTATCCCATCAGAATTGAGCCTGCTCAACCCATTCAAGACTTTATAGACCTCAATCAGATCACCTCGCAGGTGCCAGTCTCCAGACGCTGCAATTTGCAGAACTTAAGCCTTTCTTGGTAAGACCACCCTTTCGTTCTCCTCGCCAATCTTGTTTCCCTTCTCAGTACTCGCCCAAACAACTCTACATCCTTCCTAAAATGAGACCTCCAGACCTATACGCAGTACTCAAGACGTGGTCTGACCATAGCCTTATACAAAGGGATAATCACCTCCTTTTCCCTACTAGCAAAATTCTTGTATATCATTGACAACATCCCATGACCTGCTCTAGCAACCTGTCTGCACTTCTCAGAAAATTTCATATCCGACTGCACAAATATTCCCAGGTCTTTCATTTTCTACCACTCAAGTGTAGTAGAACACAGCTGGTACGTTTCTCTGGGGTTACTTCTACCCATATGCAGTACTTTGCATTTGTCAATGTTAAACTTCAGTTGCCACTTCTCAGCCCATCTGTCATTAACAACCCTCCCAACCTTTGTATCATCTGCAGGCTTCGACGTTAAGCCTGATATTCCTTCATCAATATCATTGATAAATATACAAAACAACAGTGGGCCCAACACCGAACCCTGGGGGACTCCACTAATAACATTAGTCTTCCACGAAGAACAGCGTCCATTGATTACCACTCTTGTCTTCTCCCACTCAACCACCCTTTTATCTATTGTAGCAACTTATCCTTAATACCATACTGCGCCAATTTGTGCAGTATTCTTCCAAGCGCAACAGTGTCCTGAAATCCAAGTATATGATATCGAAATTATTTTTTGCATCCAGTTCCTTTGTAACCACATCATAGTATCCAATCAAATTTGTCAGATAAGACTTTTCCTTAACAAATCCATGCCGTGTCCGAATTATAACTTCAGTCTTGTCTAGATGATCTTGCAATGCATCTTTAACTAGTGACTCTATTATTTTCCCAGGAACAGAAGTTAACCTAACTGGTCTGTATTTACTCGTGTTACCCTTAGATTCCCCTTTTTGTGAATTGGAGATGCATTTGCACACCTCCAGTCCGTGGGGGACTTCCCCTGCGTCCAAGGATGCTCTCATAATTATGTCTAAGGGTTTGCTTACTTCCTCTGCCGCTTCCTTTAATATAACTGGATAGACCCCATCCACCCCGGGTGCCTTGCTTATGTTTAACTTCGACAATTTCTCCTCCACTTTGCTCCCAGTTATTACAAAATCATTAAGCACACTGTTACAGTTTCATAACATTTTAACTTTTGACATTTTCCTCCGATAATAAGTCCTCATTTGTGAATGTAGGTGCAGAATACTCATTCAGATTGTCAGCTATCTGATCATCAACAATCGAACCATCGATATCAAGTGGACCAATCTGATTCATCCCCTTCCTTGTAGAATTTATATAAGTAAAGAAGTCCTTGCTGTTTTTCTTAGCATCCTTTGTCAAAGATTTCTTGTAATCTGTCTTCGCTTGCCTAACTTCCTTTGTGACTTTATTACAGACTAGGTTATATCTATCATTGGCTTTTGTGTGACTTGATAATTTATATGCATCCCATGCATTTTTCTTCTCTGCCACGAGTCTCATTAGTTCATCTGGCATCCATTGAGGCTTAAACCTTGAACAGTATTTCTTAATCGGTATGAAAAGCCTAGTAACTTCCACGATTACTTCCTTGAATGCTTCCCATTTAGAATTTGCTGCTGGTAACATCATCAGTTGGGTCCACTGTATACAATTTAAAAACTGTCTGAGACCACTGTAGTCACCTTTACGAAAGCAAAACCCTTCCCTTTAACCCTTAATGTTATATTCTAATGTTACTTCTTTCTGAATGGTGTTAAAAAGCTCAAAATTCTTATTTACGCTGCTATTGAATTTGTTCCCCATACTTAAAAGAATTCTTATTTTATTTTTATTTTTTTTAAATACTGTACTTGAGGATATAAGCAGGAATTACCCAATTCTAATTCTTATTTGAAGGTACTGTACTGTTATATCAAAGGAGAAATATAACAGGAACTTGTAAGGAAGAAATATCAGGACTGAACTGTAGTTTCTGCCTATCAAATCATTCAGATGCCCACCACGACTATCATAGTTCACCACATTGGCCAACCTAATCCTTTTTCCTGGATCTGCAGATGTAGAGGAAAACTCTCACTTCTGTTGATTCTAGGAAATAATTTTTATAGTTTGTACCAATTTGTATCAGCACAAAGATAATATTGTACTTCTCTTACGCGCGTGGGAGGAAAGCATCTGCGACTGGTGGTTATATTACTCATTTCCAAAATCGGTATGACGAAGTCATGTGTAATGTGTCTCTGTGACATCCAAATTAATAGAATGTGAATAACTTAGACAGTTCTATTGAAAGGAACGTCTGCCTCCGAAAGCTGAGATTTGCAAATATCAGACTGAGTCCATATGCGTTACAGCGTTTCATTTTGTATTTGGTTTTATATTTCATAATGCAGTTTCATTTTAATTTAGAATATTATTTTATAATGCACAAATAACGCACGTGCATCATGTCCGCGCTTAACAGTAATATCAAAGTTTGACATAAAAGCCTCAAACCTCATTGTGAAGCATATCACCACAAATTATTTCATTCTTGTACTTAAATAAATAACACTTCTTGATAAATTACGAGATATTTTGCTATTTATGTTTCTAATTAGTTACATTATTTATATGAGCCATTTCAGAGATTATTGTCTGTCCGTCGGTGGGGACCTAGTATTAGTTTTTCTGCATCAGCGAAAAAAAAAAAAAAAGAAAAAGAAAAAAAGAGACACCTGAATATTCATACTATTCCCATTTCTGTGAGGTAACCTAACGATACAGTTTCGCATTGAATGTAGCCATACTCGTTGCCTCTGTCACTTTGGGAGGCAACTTATTCCGGCGTTCGACAACCTGATACCCGTAGATGAACTTCACGGGATCCAGTCTTCTGTTATTACCTGAAATCCATATTTGTATCCCCCTTGTTTTTGTCTCACTTATGTCGGAAAACATGTAGACATGTATAGTATCTTATGTAGGACGGCACCTGAACGTCAGTTCAACTCCGCTTTAGTACACCTTGTTGAATACAGAACTGTGTAGAAGGCCAGAAATGTGTTTAATGTTATGTTTGTGCAGTGTGTGTTGTTTCTGGCACTTTGTCACCAGGAAGGTGATCACCTGGAAAGCCTATCCAATGTCCGTTTACACCACGGAGAGATGGTACACAGCAACGCATGTACTGCGGCGGACCTCGACTAACTCATACTGAATGCCCAAAATGAGTTTGGGATACATACTTTCCTCATTCATTTTAATCTGCACTCTTCAGCGCTTTATATATCCCAGTTAGATCTCCCTTTAGATCAGAGGGGGGCGCGCTTCCCACACTTTGGAAGCCTCTTGGGTTTTTGTTTTTATTGACGCACTTTTTTAACGAAATATGGGCAAATCATTCCACTAATATAGGTACGAAGCGTTTTTATTTATTTTTATTTTTCGTATTTTATTCATTTTATTTCTTTAAAAAAGATTAAATGTATTGAAGTATATATTAATATATAAAAGTATGCATATTCATAGCTAAATTTTAGGTCAGATTTGTTTATTTACACTTGTTCTGGAATTTAGGGGGAGCGTGAAATTTATGAAAAATGTTAAGGGGGTTCAAGGTATAAAAGTTTGAGAACCTCTGCCTTAGATGTTTCATTGTCATGCTTAGTAGCCCACGCCTCCCTAAGCCGTTCGTCTTATCATCATGGAATTGCATTCATCACTAATCTGGTCTCGCTTTCTGAAAAAACAGAACTTCTACAGAAGTTCTGTCTTTTTAGGTGCGGTCCAAATGCGGTTTCACCACCGTCTTTTATAGAGAGATAATGACGTCCTTTTCTGTACTAGCAAATATTCTGTAAATTGTGGATAGGATACCATTGCCTTCCTGTCTGTTTGCACTGTATGAAAATTTTATACCAAAACTAGACACTTTTAGCGCAGTACAGTGTACTTAAGAACCCAGTGGCAATGAGATGAATAAATAACTCTTTTGTACACATGAATGTATTGTTCATATTAGTATACAATACCATTACAGAGACAAGTCAGGAATTCACATTATAAAAAAAAAAAAAAAGCATGAAATAACATGAATAAATACAAAAATAAACTAAAAATTACAATAATATCGATTAAATAATATGGATTCCAGTTAGTCTCGAATCACAGTGTCCACAGTGAAGAGTCCTTATAAGGGATATGCCAAAAGTTGAAGATGATTCAAACTGCGATGAAGCAACTCATAGTGATGTGCTTCAAATAAGAAATTATGGGCGCTTTTATGGAAAATTATTCTGCTGCTTCTCCTTTTCCCATTAAGCATGCTATTTTTGGGTTGAGATAGATCATCCTTCTATCTTCTTCTCCTTCCTCTACTTCGTGCGGAAAATTCAGTTTGCTATTATAACTCTCGTGTATATGATGCAAGTGCACTAGGTTACTTTAAAACTATATAACTTCCACAGTCTGAAGCTCAACAGCTCTATGCTTAAATTAATATTTTATACTTTATTTTAATAAAACTAGTGAACAGTTACGAGTATTTTCTATATGCACTTTTTTCTTGATAAATAGATGATTGTTATTCATAGAGATAAGCATGATGGTATTTTCTATGGAAATGGCGAATAGTTAGGAGACAGTGATTTGACACTGTCTCCTAACAGCGGCTCCAGAATGCCAAGATCGCGGGACCCACAGATATATGTGATTATTGTGGTCCAAGGGTCTCTAATAATATGTGCGCCAGTGCTTCTTACCCCCCAAATCCTACACTGACTGTGCACATTACCAAAGAGTACTTGTATTCCAACACGGGTTAATGGTGAACGGATTATTGTTTTCTGCCGCTGCAAGCAGATAGTCTTTTGTTGCCTCTTTGTTAGCGCTGGAATCGGATAAATTCGAAAGTTAATTTAGAAAAAGACGAACATTCAAATTTTTCAATTAACCAGGCGTTTAATTAGTCGTCATAGAATCATAAATTCTCATATCAATTATACAAAATTCCGGTAAATTTTATATTCCATTCAATTAAGTAGCCAATTAGCACTGGCAGCTGTAAGTTAATAGTACAGCTTTAAAACTAGGGGCAATCGATCCACATTTTTTGACGACCGGAAATATTATTTTATGCACCACATCAATGCTGTAGCAGAAATAAACTTATAGTAATCCTTGAATATTTAAAACATATGGTTCTAGGTGAATACATTTGCTGCCATAATTTCATGATGGCTGCCGTTATCCGAGTTTCATTAATTGATGTTTCTCTTTGTGGAACCGGCAAGCGATCGTTACTAACATTCACTGGATTCCCATTAGCTTGTTCTTTCACCTCTCTCTTTTGTCCTTAATTGGTTTTTTATTGTTCCTATTTGGTTTTATGGCTTTTAATAGTGAAGGCGAGGTCTCTTATTTATGACTTTTTTGAATAGAGATGGAGGATATATTTTTGGTGAGAGCACGTTTTGATGACGTATATGGATGTTTTAAATATGCAGTATATTTAAATTCAGTTTTTGCACTCAAGATGGAACGTACTTAATAAGAAACCATTAAGTACTCTTATATTTTGGTCTGGCGGCACCCCCCCCCCCCCCCGTTGGAGGTATTTTAAGTACTGTACTTCTTTAGTTAAAATATGTTATAAATTTAAGGTCCATAAAAGCCCATATTTATAGCTTTTCTTCAAGCTTATTTTGTCCTTACAGTTTTTCTCGCCTAATTTGACATGCCATTTATGATTTATTTTGCTAGTAATTTAAGTAGCAAGTTATACAGTTAGGGATTTTGCCAAAATCAAGTAAAGGTAAGTTAATTAAATATCTTGACAAGTAATGGTATTTAGAGACTGTCCTGGCTTAGTTTTAAGAATTTTACTTTATTAAATTGTTAATAGAACCTACAGTAATCAATATACAAATTAGCACTTCGTTAACTCATATTTTCATTTACTGTTGACGATTTTGACGCTATGCAGATTGACATTGATTAGTGTTGTACTTATTTTATTTACAGCTATGGTCAGGGCTGTGCAAAAGAGAAGTGTACTGGATGCGAAGAAGTCAACAAAAAGTTTATATGGTTATAAGAAAGTTATAACAAAAGGTGCAGGTTGCCAAAAGCAAGGGCATACTCTGAAATTTTTTGTTGGGTGGAGGGACTCGTACGTTTATGTTGGTAGCCTTTAAAAGCGTCAACACGTGGTACTACAATTATATATTTTTAAACAATATGTGTTTTAGGAGGGCTTTAGCCCTCATCCCTCCCTCTCCATAGGTGCACCCAAAGCCAACCTTTACAGCAGGCTTCAAGATGCCATTGGGCTGTCCTGGTTAAGGTTTAAACATTGTTATGGATGTACACATAATATAACTGACCAGTGACATTTGTTTTCATTATGACATACCATACTTCTTTTTCACAGACATTGTGGATTATTTGTGGCTTGGGATTATTTGATTTTCGTTGTTAGCAGAAGTTGAAAATTGTCTCGGTTTTTTTTTTTTTTAAACCCTGACACCGTGGCGGAGTTATTCAGGCGAGGATTGCATGGTTTTTATTTTGAAAATTCGGGGAATTTGTCATTCGCGAAATAGGCAAACCGACCATGGACACAGTACGTGCGATTTACATATGCTGTTCTTGCACCTTGACTTTAGTTGCTTCGGTGCAAATTCTGAAACAATCTAACCCAATCCATTATGATGAATAAAAAAGAAAAGCGTAATATATCCTTGGACGAAGCTGCAGTATAAAATAAATGAACTGCTGCAGCGCTGGGGGAATGCGTATAGCGACACCAATGTAAGGTAGTGCGACTGAAGCTATACCATATTATTCGCTAATGAAGTAAATTGGCTAGGCGAGGCGAAGATGTTTGCTTTTATAAGAGTTGCAGTAAAACAGTCACGTTATCTTTCGACCATATAATCTTATTATTTATGTAGTTTTTTAGTACTGTTCAGCGGTACGGATGTCTCCGCGATACCATCCTGGGGTGAAAAAGGTGTAGATAATGCACAAAATCATTATTCTGATTACAAGAATTAATTCTAAAGTATAGTAGTTCACCTCATCAATTTATTTCTTCGAGAATTTTTTATTTATTTTTATGTGTACTTTTATTTTAATACACATCTTTTATCCTCATTATTGCATATTTTACATTTTTAGTGTCCACATTGACCAGTAACTCCCACGTAATTTATAAGTGAACATTTTGATCTTTTATATGTAACTTTTGGTATTTTTATCCTCATTACGTTTTCTTGCTATAATTTATGCATTTATTTTAACTCCTCATTCTGAAGATTAATAGTATATTAAATAAAGGTAAAGACAGTGTAACTGGATCCTCGGGGGGGGGGGTTGTGATGTTGTTATTTGGTTTTTAGGAGTGTATTAGCAACTAAGGCCATATTGCTCCCGGGATATGCGGTGGTCATTCCCTGACCTTTCCGCACCCTCCGTATTTGGTGGTGAAGGGCTCGAACCCCGGTCTAATCAAGAAGCGTGTGCTACGCACTGCTGCTCCTGCCCACCTGACTACGGAGGCGCCCGGGGGGGGGCGGATTTGTATTCTATTTTAAATTCGAATCTGATGCCGTAGTTTAAAATTTTTTTTTTATTTCATTGTGCTTAGAATTTGCTTTTAACAACACCTTATTATCCCTGCTGCACTGTCTGACGGTTAAACTTTAGGACAAAGTTTCCCAAACTTGAGTTCCCTAGCCAGTTGCAAGGGGTCCGCGAAACGTTCAGAATGAATCGAGTAATATGTGTTTATTTTCTTTAAAAAATACTGATAGAATCACAATGAACTTCATCATGGAACATTACTTATTTTCGATAAGATTAGTGTATATATAATTGTATACATATTTCAAATTATTCGTTCTATGTATAGCAAATTGATGATAAATAAAGTTATTGTTATGTATCTGCATTAAAATAAGAATAAAGTTGAGTTGTTTCACACATTAAACTTTGAATTTTCTTTTCAGGAAACATACTGGGTTTTCTTTTTTGAACGGGGTCCCGAAACTTTTGATTTTTGTACGGGTCCGTAAATCTCCGTAGTTTGGGAACCGCTGCTTTAGGATATCCAGCCTACTGTTGGTCCTTAAGATTTTATCATATAGTGGTTAGGTATTGCCTGTTTAGCAAAATATTCGAATTGAATAACCTACTTTGAACGCTGAAGTAAATTTGTATTTCTTTTGTGTGGTACGTATAAACAGAACATATAAGTCGAAATGGGCATTGCTTTGATACCTGGTCCCTTGTTTTAAAATAATTATTTGAATGATGGGCGTTATTGTATTATCCTTTGTCCCACTTGTCTTATTTCTGTTTCCCCTCCCCCCTTTTTTTTGCCTGTTTTTTGCAAAGCATATTTAGAAGTAAGGAAACCATGGAGAGAGCTCATGTTTTTATCCCGTCTTGTAAAACAAGTTTCACATTTTATGGTTTGCAGTTTACTGAATTTATATTTTGATCTATAGATTCGTAGTATTTCATGTGTAGTCAATATTGAAATTATTACTTAGTGCAGTGCTTCTTGGCCTTTTTCATGTGATTACACACTCAAGACAGTTTCTGAAATCCTATTTAAAAAAAATCTGAAATCTCATTAAACATTTCAAAATTAAAATTCTATAACTACGATTAAGAACGTTAATATCATAGTTTAACACATTTCTGTGTTTAATATAGAGATCTATATGTAAAAGAAATATTGAAACAAAATGTATTTTTTCATTGTAACAGTTTTTTAAGTTATTTCAGTTAAAGTTAGCAAAATTGTGTTTTACGTTAAAATGTAGTTGAGTTAAATGTAATATAATTAATGTGGTTTCTCACACATTAGGTTTGCTGCACTTAAATAACGCATGCGTTGCTTTCCTTAATGAATTTAATTCATTTGTCAAAAATTCAGAAATTTTCTCTACGGACTGCAGGTCGTGATATGCCGGTTGAGTAGCCATGATGTAATAGTATAATGAGCTAAGATTTTGAAATATCTAGTTACATCTTACAGGTCTTGGTAAGTGTTTCATTAGACTTATTTATAAGTCTAATGAAACACTATTACTAAGTCCTATTTTTATCGGATTTAATTCGCGTATAGTATCCTCAGAAGAAAGGAACTGACAGGATATTTTATTACCAATAGAAACAGCATTAGCTGAATGGAGGGAAGTGGGGGACACGTAGTACGCAACCGGTTTGCACGCGGAAGTAGTTGGCTTTTACTCCGTCCCCTGGCGGTGTGACCATCAACTACGTAATGCTTCGCCTGTCTTGTACGGATTCAATGTATAGGGCAGCCAGAAATGCTCGTTAGGTAGGTTTCTGTAGTTTCGTATACATTACAGCAGTGTCTTCTTTCCACATGAGTAGTGAGGTAAGTAGTTTTGATTCATGAGCTAGATATTTACATGTCGAACAGCCTTGGTCCTTATCAACGTTACTCGTTTACTAATCTTTCCTCGTTAACCTTGGTTTGACGAATGGCAAGTTTTGTACGGCAGTTATTCTGTAACTGCGTTGGAAACTACAAAATGTTACTTAATGCTTTTAAATATTTAGCATTTCCATGATTTAATGCGCTAAAAGTTAAATTCATTTTATAAAACTTTTGTTTCAATGTTGTTTGCAGTACTCCTTTACACCGACTATAACTCCATTGACAAATTGGAGCGAAGTTCAAGAACTTTCCAACATTTCTTAGGTATATTTTGTGTTTGTTCATTGTTATTATATAGAGTATATATATTTTTAGTTTGTGCTTTTCTCCTAATCAGCTGTTACGGCGTACACTTTAAAATGTTGTAAGTGTAGTTTTTAATGATGTGCGTGTATTTCTCTAAAAACACACTGCAGAAAAAAGAAAGACAAGTTTGTTTTTTTTAATATAGTTTATTCGGTTTTGTTTGTTTTAGTATAATAATTGCAAACAAGCTCGGCGTCTTGCGAAACGTTGAATCGAAAGACAGAGAAAAGGGCTAATAGTTGATGGTTAGTTGCCCTTTATCCTTTAGACACACACGAACAGCGAGGCGCCTCCGTATCCAGGTGGGCAGGAGCAGCAGTGCGTAGCATACGCTTCTTGATTAGACCGGGGTTCGAGCCCGTGAGCCACTAAATATGGAGGATGCGGAAAGGTCAGGGAATGACCACCGCATATCCCGGAGCGATATGGCCTTAGTTGCTAATGCTCCTAAAAAAAAAAAAATAAATAAAATAAATAAATAAACAAACGAACAGTGATCAGAGTGCAGCAGGCGGTTCTCAACCCCTTAAAAGTGGCTGAGTTTTGGAATAGGAGTCTAGTGCTATCAAGTGATGCTTCAGGAATTCTTGCGATTACAAGGGTTATAGATTATTGTGATAAAAGATTGTGCTGGCAGTAGTTTGGTCAAGCGGTAATACACTTCCGATAATGTGAGTATTGATTTGCCAAGGGAGTAGGACTTTCCACACAGTATTTCTGGACACTTTAAATATGTGACATAAAACTCCAGTATTATTTTAGTGCCTTTCTTGTGCTTTTAGTGTCCTGTTTTTGTTTTACTCAGATTGCTATTGCAGTTTCCTAACTTTGAATATATTTTTAGTTTATCTTTTGCATATTACTGCCTTTTTTGTGTGTTTCTGTTTCATATATTGCAGCATTTGTATTTGATAGCGAAGTATCGATTCCACTATCAAATGAAGTTTTTTCAAAACACGCGATCTTTAACGGAATCTTGGAAATGTATAAAAACTATCAATTGCCTGCAAATTACGAATTTCTTAAAGAGCGATAAAATTTATTCAGCAAGATGCAAAATAGTTTTCTGCTATCCAATAAATGCTGCAGAGGGGACGTAACAGAAATATTATTAGACATTAGCTGTGCTGTTTTTATCTTTTAAACGGTTTTAAGGGAGGCACTGTCATTGTTCTCCTTGTATTCGTGCTGCGATCTTCCACCAATAGAACTCTAAAGCATTATTATTTTATCATCAATATACTCATTATATTTATTTAAAAATAATATCTCCCCTCGCAAAATAACGAAAAGAAAGGCCAATATTTTCCATTCGGGTAAAAAAAAAAAAAAAAAATTTTTTTTTTTTTAAAATCCTGTCTGAGGGTTTTGCAAACGGAGAACTGAGTTCTCCTCACGAAAGTGTCTTACAACGCCATACTCTTTTACTTTCTCTCATGTTTATTTTCCTTCTTCGGTTGCTGCATTGGTTCTATTTAAGTATAAATTTTACAAGTATAAATGTTATTATTATTTTTTTTTAAAGAGATTACATTTTCGAAAAACTGCAATAAGCGCATCATGGTAAGGGGTTAAAAAAAACCATTTTATTTCAATTTATAACTTGCGTTCTGATATTTACGGTGGTACTCTTAAATATCAAGATTTATCATCTTCCCCTTCCCCCCACCACTGAAAGGTGAGAATTTTAAAATTATTTGCATGCAAAAAGGATAAATCAGTCTTATAGTATATTGATACAGTTACCACTGTTGCTATTCGCTATATGAATATCTGTTATTTACCGTGTCTACATTGTAGACGTACCTGTGCATTGGTTTAATGTTAAACCGACATTTGTAAATATACTTCTTGCAGTAATTAATGTAATGCATATAGTGGAATATGAATCTTAGTGATAATTTTTTAAAGGCTTGAAGGATTATTTAAATTTCATTCTGTGCACTTAATAAATAGTACTAAAATTATGTTATTGTGCTATTCCAGTCTGTATATTGCTGCAACGTGATGCGGTGATCCGCCCTTCTTTGGACAAGTGATCATCAACATGCGGCAAACACGTTCCATATACTAAAGCTGTGCAGCCGCAACCTACTTTTGCTGTCACGACAACGGGTTCAAAGTCCGCAGCTGTAGGTGGCTGTGATAGACCCTTGCTCAGTCTTACTGCAAACCATAGTCACCTTGATTCTCCTCGGCATGTACGTTATTTGTATTCATTTGAAGTTTTATTAAATTTCTGGACTGCACAGAGCTTTATGAAATAAGCGTTGAAATAATCACCTGGCAGTCAACTTCGCAAATGTTAAATGCAAGGTTGCTTCATGAATATGTATATTCAGGTTTGGGAAGGAAATTACTTGATATTTCGATTATTTCCATCTTGGAATTATTGTAATTGTTACAATTTAATTATAATGTATATTTAACTCTTCATTTGGTATACTTTTATCATCAGTATATTTATTTAGCGAACAAGCGCATCATACAAGAGAACTCTTGCAATTGTTGTGTAGGGATGACAGCGCATGTGTAGTAAGTTGTAATGAGCAAAACGATAGAAAAAATAGCGTCAGGATTCGTGAAAAATCATAAAAGCTGTGTCCATTTGCGGAGTGAAGGGACACATATGTTTATATCAAACAGTAATATAAATTAAGAGCAAGTTGGCCTACCAAAGTAATGTCCAGGATCAGTATATTTCAATGTACAGTATTACGTTTTTAATAATTAAAATGCCTACCATCACTGAAATCCAGAATGGGGGAAATAATTATTTTAAAACAAAATTAATAAAATATGGATAAGTCGTTTGCACCAGTGTTGCTAAAGGGTGACAGGTGTTAAACTAAAAATAGCCTTATTTTAATCCGTTGAAGGCCCACTGGACCATCGCATCAGCAGGCAAATTCTATGCAGCTGTTGAAACCACATGTTATATATAAGTTAAATAGTAACAAGTGTCTGAAGTTGTAATAATTAGCATTACTAATGTTTTAAAGGTGATGTATCAAAAGAAGCGGAGTACTGTTAGCTAATATGGTGGTGTTAGAGTGAGAAACAATTATGGTGCCTTGCATAAAAGCTAGGTATAAAATGGCCACTCAGTGTACTGTACTTGCGTGTGGTTTCTCTGTTGTATATATTTTATTTTAAACATATAAATATAATTGATTCTTTGAGGATTCCCCAAGTCGGTGTCCTCACCTTTAAAATGCATATTAGATTCAATTAACCAGCAATAGCGTTGTTCGCCCTGGCAATTAGTTTAATTAGTGAATTGAAAATAAATTAGTATCTATAGATATTATTGTGAGTCATATAAAGATATTCATAATGTTGTAAGGTTTTTATTAAGGATTAAATTGTCAGCTGCTATACCATTGTGGTATCTCCCCACTCACCTATGAGGGAGCCAAATAGCACCGAAACGGTCATCTGGGTGGTGGTGGTACCCAATGAGAATAAGTAACAATAATGTTGTCTACCGGGGAAGGGTTACTTATTCGAGGTATAATGAGATAGGCAACTCATTGTGAAGGAATTCATAATATGAGATGAGATAACTAAGTAATAATGCCACTGCACAACTTTGGTTGGTTTATTGAATAGAGATGATTCTAATGCACTAACATATGACAGTAACTCTTCTGGCATTCTGAGGCTTTTTAGCCACAAATCCTATGTGGATTAGGGGATTATTAAATTTCTACTTCAGTATGGATTATTGCATAATTATTCTAATAAATTTGTAACATAGGATTCAACTTGTTTATCTTTTATTTTGGATACAGTAAAGTCATTTTTAACCGATGGTATCGTATTCCAGTAGTAAATTTTAGCCTACTGTGGCAGAACTATCACAGTAGGACTGTTCGTTTCTGTTGATAGGAAGTGATGTATCAGTGAAAAGTTTGTTCGATAGACAAATGTTTCTCCAAGGTTTTACTGACCTTGCAGATTAATAAAGTGTGAGTGGGTATGTAATACGTCTACACCTGCAGAGAAACTGTTAAGCGAATACATGTGCTTCATTAATTGTAACTGAAATTACTATAATCATGATCACTGAGAAATTTATTTAAAACTCTATCCCCATAAAATTAACTTTTCTGTCAAGTTTTATCTCATTGTTCTCATAATGAGGTACAACTTTACTTGAACATTCTTTTTTCAGTTTTTTTAAGCATGCCAGAATTGAGGAAAGAGTTTTATGAAATGAATAATATTGCAAGAGATAAATATTACGAATTGAAGTGCCAAAAACTGCCTATATTAGAAATGGATGAACAATGAGAACGTATTCTTGACCATCCTAGCTCATGATTGAACATTAAATGAAACATAGCAAAATTTTATTCGAAAACAATGTTTCCGCCTTGTGTCTTGGAATTTTAATTCCCCCCAGGCGATTGGAAGCTACTCGTACATTTTCCTTGATCTTTGGGCTTAATTTTGTGCGATTTACTTTTTATTGTGTTAAAATAAACCCAGTAATGACAGTACAGTTTTAATTTGTGGGTAAAATTCTTGAGTCTTCCAGTACATCACTGACAGTTACACAGGAAAGATTTCTTTTGCCTCGGTCTTCTATCTGTTGCATGGTTGGCAAAAGTGCAGTAGTGGCTCCATATCAAAGTTGAATTGTTGGATGAAGAAAAAGAAACAAAAATATAGAAGAATTCGTTTTACAGTTGCACATTTATCAAATACAGGGCTTGAGTCTAAATCCTTCATCTGCATTTTTCTCTGGCTCAGGTAGTATTGGCTGTTGGCCATATTTGTGTATTTATGTGGATAAACTTTACAGAGGGTGATGGATGCAGTGGCTTTCTTGGAAAGTCTCACCCACTTCACTGGAGGCTGTATGCCAGTGAGTGAGTTTCAGCAGCGATATGAAAATAATTTTCCTTTCAGTGCTAGCCTGGAGAGTATGAGGACGTTATCTTGCACTGTCCTTTGAAGTCAATTAGTGACTTAGAAATTTACTAAAGCTTATATAGCAGCATCAGCATTAAAGGTTTGATTTCAATCTATGTATTCTTCATTTTTTTTTTTTAAATCAAAATTTAGGGTGTACCGAGAATAACTTAACCTGAAAATATGTAAATGCTTAATATACAAGTTGCATATACTATTAATATACAAGAAAACATGACAACCAAGTTTAATTGTGGCCATCGCTTTTTTACATGGTTAAGAATATTGCCTAAAAGACTCAAAAAAAAAAAAATAATAAAAATAATAATAATAAAAAAATCCACCCTTCCGAATTAATAATAGTTCTGATTTGAGTATTTATGAACATCGGAGGAAAGCTGATCTTGGGACACATTCACTATTACCTGTATTTGTATTGAGGTCTTTAATTGTATAGTACCTTTTGGATCATGTCTGTACGCGCAGCCTTTTAGATAATCCACAATCAGTAATCATCAGGATTCATATCTGGTTTGTGAGGTGACTTACATTTTACCGGTATTTCTTCCACACAAAATGTTTTAATACTGCAGTTACCCTCCGATGAATATGTTGCGGCACTCCATCTTTCGAAAGATCACATATTGCAGTGCCCTCTCTATCTAGAGTCCGGAATGACAACGTTTTCCAGCATATTCTTGCCATTCATGGATATATTAACGAGGAATAATTATGAAAATCTATGTGAACGCTGCACTTAGGTTACCTTCTCATCACTTAATTGTTTTTCAATTATTATGTATGGGTATGCTTCAGTCCATACCATACAGTTATGTGTATTAAAAGCGTCATGAAGATAAAAGTGGGCTTCGTTAGACCATAAAATAATCTAGTCATTTTTAGTTATATTCAAGTTGGGCCACACGCTGGTCTGCGAATTCAGACCGATTTCTGAGTCGGAGGGCATCAACCCTTGAACTGTTTGAATTCATGAGGCAGTTTCAGGGCCTGGTTATTGTTTTGGGTAAAGATTTCTTGGGTATAGCTATTTGCAAACGTCTGTGACACTGCCCTTGCACAGCGCTCTCTTAAGAGGATGATTGCTGTAGAATTTGGGTAATCTCGGCAGCAGTTTCTACCTCTATCGAGAGATTTCGTTTTCATTAGTAACGCACTCTTGTGTTCAAACTTGATTGAATTGAGCAAAGACCTTTTAGTTTTTTTTTTTTTTTTGTTGTTGTTCTGTGGGTTTTGAGGCAGCCGTAATGTTATTACTGTTTTGATGACAGGAGAAATGCGTTGTTCCAAAGAGAGAGCATCATTTTACATTCCGTTCCTTTGATGAAATGTTTTAGTAATATATGTACAAGTTAATTTGTATCTCCATTTTGTTCTCCTACAGTTCCAGTTTTGCCTCCCGTAAAATAGATAGATGGATTTCAGAACATACGAATTCATACTTACAAAATGTTATCAATCGAAGTTCTAGTTAACCGACTTAAGGCGGAGAGATTATGGTTCCCTCGTCAGTCAGTCAATTTTTTTTTTTTGGTGTACAGACTGCAAATCGTCCCATGAACACACGATAACAAAATACAATTCAAACTTAGCATGTGGCTACCGACTGTAACATTTTTCCCCCCAAGGTAATAATTAACCTGCAATGCCGTGTTTTTACAATTTATGCAAAACATTCATGTGCAAATTGTTTGTAACATCCGAAATCAACTTTTTAGATGTGCCAGATACAATTCTCCCTCAACGAAGCCATGCCACTTGAGGCTCTTAATTCCATTCATATCCAGTTTATTTTGCACTACACCTAAGTATACGTTTTCTTCTCACATATAACAACAGACTTGCAGATTTGTTCAGAAAATTAATAATATAATGGTCGTTTAGCCTTCAGTAATGGGCCTCGTCGATCAAAAAAGAAATCGTAACATCCTTTCCTGCAATGGATACAGCGCGTTTTATTTATTTATTTATTTATTTATTTTTTATGAGGAGAGAAATTCATGGCTCAAATTATTTTATTTGGACTGCCACATCCAGAGTACACTGCCGTCCCAGAGTGACCGTAACCCTAGGAATAATTTCGAACAGTCTGTCTGAAAACGTACACAATGGCCCAAGAGGGCGCAGCTATCTGTTCTGCGGTGCGGTCATTCATTCCGTGCATTTCCTAACTTTTTAAAACAAACTATATGTTTCAGCTCGATTTCTTCATAGTGCAACGGCCAATATCCCATCGCTACAGCGAAACAAGCGACCAGATTTAGAATCTTAATGCTTGGCTAAGTGTTGACAGTATGATCCCTCACATAGCCTTTGATATCCAGCTCAGCTGCAACGTATAAACAGTAAGGTTGCAGTAGCAGATCGGTCAAACGGAAGGGTACTTCTAAAGTATACACACTTTTGAATTGACTGTGGTTCAAGCTCGCGTGACTGCTAAATTCGATGCTGTTCTTGTTTCTAAACTCCTCTGACCCTAGGTGGCCCTCCCGAAGTATAAACGGAAAATTTAAGTGCTGCAACACTAATTCTGTAATTTGTGATCTGTGCCTAGCGACTATCACATCGTCTATTCCTGAATAGGCGCTCAGAAGCCATTGCTTTCACTTGGAAGATGAACCAGTGACCTTCGTACATCAGTAGCGGAGTACTACGCTTAGAGTATGCCTAGCATTATGCCATTATCTCAAAGTCGCGAGTGCTTCTCTCTGAGCTGCTGCTGTGAGTGGCAAGGTGTTTTTAATCACCATCCTTCCACACCATATGGAAGAAGTGTTCGAATCCAATCAGTGATGCTAAGAACAGTTATGGGCTTTTTCATATTGTGATATACACTGGTGTGCAAAATTTAAGGGCCAAAACTTTTTTCTAAAGATTACAACCACAAAATCAAACGAAACAGCCTGTGGCGTGCATAACTGTGGCCGTTCAGTAGAAAGCTGGTGCACATGCAAAAATTTGAATCGTGATGGCTCACGTAAGCAGATAAAAGCAGCAGTTATGTGCAAATTACCGAATGGTAAGCACGATTGTTATAGACGTTCGATTAGTTTCATACAGTGCTACAGACAACGAAATGGCCATTAGACAACATCTCGATGACTTTAACCGGGGTCGAATAATTGAGAAGGTCGAAGTGCGAGGAGTGTGGCTGCAGAGTTCGGTATCGCCCATAGCATCGTATCACGTGCGTGGTCGGCCTTCAGAACGACAGGTACAGCTGTTCGAAGAACCAGTGGGTTGTCCACGAAAAACGACGCGCAATGATGACTGCTGTATACTCCTACAGGCCAAGAGGGACCGACACCAGACAGTGGGATCCATTGCAAACGAGCTGCACAGGACGCAGGATATCGCGGTTTAGTGTTGCCAGGCGACTCCACAAAGGTGGACTGTTTGCCCGACGGCCAGTACGCTGTGTCCCTTTAACACTTGCCCATCGGAGACACCGTTTACAGTGGTGCATCGAACACAAGGACTGGACAGCAGCGCAATGGGGTAAGGTACTCTTTACCGATGAGAGTAGATTCAGTCTCAGCAGCGATTCTGGACGTCAGCTAATCTGGCGAGAGGTTGGCACACGGTATCACCCCGCAAACATCACTGAAAGGGATCGATATGGCGGTCGAGGTGTTTTCGTCTGGGGAGGCGTTATCCTGGATAGACCTACACAACTCCAGATATTGGAAGGCGGTAGTGTAACCGGTGCACGCTACTGTTCCGAGATAATACTTCCCCATGTGCTTCTGTTCCGAGGTGCCATTGGCCCCGAGTTCGTGTTTATGGATGATACGCCACACTCCATCGCACTGCAGCTGTTGATATGCTTTTGGAAAGCGAGGACATTGTTCGTATGTATATTGGCTTGCCCGTTCCATCGAACACGTATGGGACGCTCTGGGGAGACGCCTAGCGGCACGTCCACACCCACCACAAAATGTTCATCAGCTGAAGATGGCGCTGACAGAGAGGAATGGACGATGTTATCGCAAGAACTTATCAACAACATTGTTCTAAGTATGGACAGGCGGTGCAAAGCCTGCATTGACATTAGGGGTGGACATATTTCCTACTGAGGACCACCTCTTCCCTGTGTTCCGTCTTTGGCAGTGATGCATCTGTATCATGGCAGCCAGTGCTATGTTGCCATTTTTGAATAAAGTCCCTCTGTACCGTTTTGTTTCTGTTGTTGTGTCGGTGTTGTTTCCTTCAACATTTCTGTACCTCACAAGGTTCCTTTGGTATGCTTTTCTCATATCCAGGCCACTCCTATGAGAAGCCACAGGTGAAAACCTGACTGGTCCTTAAGTTTTGCACACCAGTGTAGTTCGTCAGCTTCGAATGAAGGTAGTGGTTTTTTTTTTTCTTTTTTTTTTTTTTTTTTTTTCCGTTCAGTAAAACAGGCAAATCCGATTAGAGAACGCCCAATTTACCGAAATATAATGAGTTACTGCTCATTAATTCGATATATGAGCTACTGCTCCTGTAACAAATGTTTGCTTAATATTTGTTTTTTCGAACTGTTTCAAAGTCTGTGGAATAAGATATAGATGGCCTCACTTGTTATTAATTTTCTGAATAAATTACTTCTTAACTTTCCTGAAAGTACTGGCAGTCTGCTCTCTTTCCGAGAGAATTTAGTATTTACCATACTTATTATTCTTCAATTGTGGTGAAGGCCTAGGTTTCAATCCCGTCAGTGACGCTAGGAATTTTGATATGTATTTTAATCACACTGTGTCCGAGTTAGTCGGTCTCGAGCAAAGGCTGCAAGATTTTTTCCTTTGAAAACTAGGGATTTTTCGTCGAGCAAAACAGGAAAACTGACCAGAGAACATACGCAGTTAATATAGAACTTTAACTGGTTACTTTAAGTGGCTATTGTTCTATTCAGCTACAATGCCACCACTTATATCATCGTTGTTGTTAAAGAGGATGAGGTTGTTTTTAGATTAAGCGGCCAAGCAACTAAGGTCATGAGGTATTGTGTGGTCGGTTTGCTTGTTTTGTGGCTTGGAAAACTCGATTTTCCTGGAAGCTATTGCAACCCACGCCCATCTAACACAGCCACGATATGTAAAAGCTCAGTGTAGTCAGGACTTTTTTTTTTTTTTTTTTTGTAATGTGTCTTCCTGTTGAAATTATTGGCTTTCATCTTTTACTGGAGACGCGACCTACAAAAAAAAAAAAAAAATGTGAACTATGTAGTGTTTTGTAAAAGGGAAAAAAAAAACTCCATAAGCTTTGTTGATATGCGAGGAGTTTCGACTATACCAAACGTCAGGCTGTCCTTGGAAATCAGGAATTTTATACTTAATGTGAAGAATTATGGCTGTTTGGTGTAGGCTGTTTTAATAACCTCTATTCTGATTTAGGCGATAAAGTACACAAGTTTAACATCTTTTCTTTGTCCACAGGAGTCCTATTTAAACAGGTCTAAATCTACCGGAGGATGCATCCGATTAGGCAGTATCTGCTGCCTCATAGCTTTAGTTGCTTTGACGCTTATCACACACCTTAACTAACCTATTTAAATTCAATTTGAAATGGATGCAGTGCGAGCATTTATCACCTTTCTTGCAGATGGATCACTTTCCGAATGCTGCGAAAGTAGTTGCATTAAAAAGACTTGTGGGATGATTGTTTCAAGTGATCCTGAACTGACGATTATCTCTGACTTTAGCTCTCTCGGTTGGAGATTTTTTTTTGCATTTTGTGTGCTTGGGGAAACGGTATGGTATTGGGGAAACGCTGCGTAAATCTGAGTTTTCGACTTCCTGAGGACTGCAGCACCCAGGAATTTCCGTTGGAACTTCCTACGCTACTAGCTTCCTGTACTTCACAATAAAATTATGCCGCTAGCAAAAATGTGTATCTGATGCCCAGTAACAAAGCTGCGACCCCTCAAATAATTCTGTATTAACAGAGCAAAATCAGTCACCCTTTTGATTCATTACCAAGGTGCATGACATTTTGCATCGCTGCCAGAAGCGGTCATACTTCGTGCCGATGCATGCTAGTTTTTTCCGCATTGAAATAAAGATATTTTGGTGTGCTTTTTTAATAATTTCTTTCCTCAACCATTATCTAGTTGTATACCATAGCCCAGATAAAAATCAGTCTATACTTTTAGGTGGGTAATTTTTTCTTTACATAGTGGTATAAAAAATTACAAGTATAATGTTGGCTACAATGTGACGCAGTTTAACATGTTTCTATCAAGAGGTGACTTGACGTCTTGATAATATTAGGTTACTCTAGGTTGGGGTTCAATTAAAGTCATTTAGAAAATAGTAATGTCACAATTTTACGTAACACGAACACTTTGTATACCTATTGCCATTTCTCAGTACTGTATTCAGAGCCTGCCAATGAGATGCATATGACATTTTGGTAACACGTCGGAAGGAGCAAAATCGGGAACCTCGAGTTCCGAAAACAGTACTGCGAAGCAATTTTGTTTTGTATATGAAAATTTAACTGAGCAAACTCTTGAGTAACATCGTTTTGAGGATCTATACCAGGAATGCCCATCCTGCGATAAGCTTGTGTCAGCTCCTGTCAGTGACCCACCTCCTAATTTGATAAAAATAAATTTATACCAACTTATTTGAAATGGAAGATAAACATACAGTTTAAATTCCACTTTTATCATCAGGAATTATGACCCTGGTTGAAATGTTGAAGGGAACAGTGTTTCGTATTTATCAACTGTTAGCAGTACTGAAGTATGGGTACATAAGGGCACTTGCGAACTCCTTATGACATCACTTTTGTAAGAATGAAAATTTCTTAATTAGTCTAGTCTACTTTAAATTATTTTATAAACATGTTAATTCCCTCTAAGATGATTCTAATATTAATAAAGTTTTTGTAAGGGATTTTTTTTTTGTTTTTTTGTTTTTTAGCTTTATTATAGAAAAGTAGTAATCGAATTCTTAAATGTAATCTCGCTACACATTTCTAACGTATGTGCCACTTTGCACGAAAACATTGGCCATCATTGATCTATACCATTGCAAATGAAATGTGAACTGGTGCTCAAGGCTGGATTTATCGAGGTGTGCAGTGGAGCGATTGCTCCAGTACCTCAAAGTCACTGTGGGTTTCGGAACAGTGTAGAAAAATAACCTGTGTGCAGGGTTATTTTTCTGCACTTCAGACCATATAATTCTGGCATTGTTCTTGCCCTGTTATTAGTCCTGATATATAGAGCCCACATTTTTTTTTAAAGATTTTGTGGTATTCCTAAATTAGCCTTATTTTTTTTCTAGCTTAGTACTATTACTTATTTGAATATATATATATATCAACTTTTGATGAAAAGGGTGTGTTACCTGAAAGTTCGTGATTATTGACATGAGTAGGATAGCTGAAATGGTGTCGACCTCATTGTTTTAAATTTTCATGAATGTTAATACTTTTTCTCCTCACACACACACGCACTGAACACTGGATTATGACCATCCTATCCATAATGGACTATGCTGGCATAGCTTCCAGTATAAGAGCCGAACAGCTTCCTACGCTAGAGCAGTGGTAATTTGCATCTGGTCGTGCAAGTCGAAGTGATAAAGGAGAGTTAATGGACGCAGTAAAGATATCAGTTTCAAAAGGGCATGATTGTAGGAGCTTGTGCGTCGGGTGCTTCCATTATCGGAAACGGCACATCTTATCTGCTGCTCACGGCCCACTATACTTAAGATGTACAAAGAACGGTGTCAAACGGGTCAAACCACATCTGCTGACAGAATTGTAAAGGATTACGCAAGGAGGATGTTCCGGCTGAACGGCAGGTCACTGCGACAGTTTACATCGCAACGCAATATGGAAAATGACAAAACAATATCCCAAATGACTGTGCACCGCACACTCAAGACATATAGGGTTCCACAGTAGACGACTCAATAGATACCCTCACCGCTGATCATCATAATCGACGGCGAATGCTGTGGCGTCAACAACATGCTGGTTGGACAGTGGAGAGCTGGAAACGAGTGTGTTGGTCGCCGACGGACGTTTTGGTGTGTTGCACAAGCAATATGAGTCCATGGACCCATCGTGCATAGTGCTCCCTATCCAGCAGATGGCGGTGGTTGCTTGATATGGGGTAAGTGTATTTGTGTAAAGTGTATTTAGTGTCAAACGGCACCAGGGGTTTCCCCCGTCTCCGCGTTGCTTTCATTGTAGGCGTACCAGTTCAATGGAAGGCCAGAGATTTAAAAGTGTATGGATATTGTATGGGTGTAGTGTTGCGTATCGTTGTTCTTCTGGCTGTTTTGCCGATAGACCCCTGCTGGAGCCCAACGTTGCTCACACTTGGCCCCTTGGAGGCATACCAGGTACACCGGTATTGAGAAATTATTTACTCTGGCAGGCCCTGCCACCTAGTTTCTTGAGATTTCAGTGGCTAGGGCCTATGGGGAAAAAAAAAAAAAAAAGTTAGTTAAGCCGAAAGGGGTTCACGTATGCGGTGAGAATTTGGACACTTAAAAATTTTTCATTGTGTGGGACGTTTGCTGGCGATATAGGCAGAGTAGGGAGGGAGACTAAAGACTGGGGGGAAGACAGAAGTTTGATATGGGGTATTTTTTGCTGGCAAGAACTAATACCCCTGATGCGTATGGACTATCGTTTCACTGGCGCGGTCTACCATCAGTTCTTAGCACCCGCCGGTATTGCACTACATTCGGCGAGTGCGGGATTTTAGTGTGTTGAACATTGACAGTGAATAATGGACCCGGAGACCTGGCTCCTCGAGCTTGGGATGGACATTAGGTGGCAGCTGCCCAGGTGTTGGCTGCTCCCTAGTACGAAGAGGCTCACACTTTTTTCAGGCCGTTTCACAGAGGTTTTGCGCTGTCGCAGGTGGAGATGGGCATTTGCCTAGGTGCCACCCTGACTCAAGAACATAAAAAAAAAAAAAAAAAAAACCATCAGCTCTTAAGAGACCACGTGCACCCTGCCATGTTGCATTTTTTACTGGACAGAAACAGGATCTTCCAAGAAAATAATGTGCCTTGTCATCGGGAAATGGAAGATAAACATATACACTGGTGTTCAAAGAAAGTGCATCACCTAAGAATTTCATATTTCTAACCCTTTTTCGCGATGGTATGTTACATTAATAACTAGCATCACAAATAGAAATATAAACAAAAGACATTTATTAATAGTTAAGGCAAAGCTAAGTAATATTTGACAGGTGCTCTCAAAATATTCCAAAACGAGCATTTGCAACCTTTATACAACAGTTTTGGTAAACACGCTTCTGATAACACTTCAGCCATAATTTTACAATTATGGCTGAAATGTTATCAGAAGCCCTCATTTTGCTTAAGTTTATAATTTTAAACGGAAAACAAAATGAAAAGTTTACCAGGTGCAAACTAATATTTAGTTGAACCGCCTCTGGCCTTGATGACAGCAGCACACCGTCGAGGCATTGACAAGATCAATTTCTGAAGATAATCAACTGATAGTTCATGGTTCCAGACACGAATTATGGCTTCCTGAAGTTTACGAAGGGTCTTTGGTTTCTTTCTGGCAACTGCAGATTCCACACGATGCCAACAGTTCTCTATAGGATTCAGGTCCGGGCTGTTTTCTGGCCAGCTAAGAGTTGTAATGGACCGTTCTTCCAACCATTTTTCCACCTGTAACAAATGTAAACACATTACTGTCGAACCTCTAATGCAGAAATGAAGCTAAAGTAACTACAGAAGTGCCTACTTACACTTTTCGCCCGATGACAAAGAGCAGAGTCGTCCTGAAAGATGCAGTTACTTGGCAGGTTGAAATGGTCTGTAATGGTTGGCAGCAATTTGCCTTCCAATATAGCCAGTATCCCTTGGCATTTACGGAACCTTTTATAAACTGCAGGTGACCTACTCCGCCATACGAATCCCCCCCATATAATTTAGCTGGTAGAGAATTTTACTATAGACACCATACAGTCTGGATGGTATTCTTCATCACGTCTACGGCGAATTGTTTGTCTCCCATTAGAGCCATGCAGGTTGAATTTCTTCTCATCCGAGAAAATAACTGACTTCCGCTGCTCGGGGGTTCATTTGACATGCTCCTTACACCAAATTAATCGGGCCTTTTTAAATTTTTTGTGTGAGGGGGGCTTCTTATTAGGACGACAGGCTTCAAGTCCATTTTTGAAGAGGCGTCTTCTGACTTTTACTGCACTTGCTACCATTCCTGTATTAATTCCCATTCTCTTTTTAGCTCAGACGAAGAATTTACGGTTTTTAAGGCATAAACGCTTCAAAACGCGGTCGTGTTTTAGCGTAGAGACTCGTTTGCGTCCGATTCATTTTTTCCTATCAGCAGAACCAGTATTCTTGAGTGTGGAAAGAAATCTACTGACTGTCGACTGATTACAAGATACTATAAGTAATATGACGGGAAGAACATCCTTCCTCACGTAAAGCAACAATGGCACTCTTTCTTCGTGGCGTCAACTGCACGTAACTCGCCATTCTGACACAAGCAAGGAATGACTGCAATTCTTGCAGAGCTTGGTTATCTAGATGAAAGTAACAGCTGATGCAATATTACGTCATCACCCACGCGTGTCAATCTTATCTGATGCAATCTGTAAGAAATATTGCCAAATACTTACGTTATTCGTATGACAATTATAATTTTAAGGGTTGATGCACTTTCTTTGAACACCAGTGTAGTTTATCTTCCATTTCTCATTGTGCATGAGTGGTTCAAGGAACACAGTCAAGATATCATCCATCTTGATTGACCTTCAAATTCGCCTGACCTCAATACAATTGAGCACCTGTAGGATGTTTTGGACTAAAGGACAAAACACCAAGGGGAAGACCAAGTATGAGATGGCAGGACATGATAAAGACCGATGTCATTAAGATTGGTTGGTTGGTTGGTTTTTATTTTATTGGCGCATTAGCAACTAAGGCTATAATGCGCCAAGACCAGGTCATATATAAAAAATTTTAAACTTTCAGTGACCTGTCATTAAGAGAGTAGGAAACTGGAGTGAATCGACGACGGAGAGAAGTATATGGACAGGACATGGTGGCGATGCTTCTTACGTCGACCCCTTGGAACAATGAAAGATGATGAAGATGGGATGTTTTGTAACGGGAAGTGAAGCGTATAGACGTGCAACCATCATCTACAAAGGGTACTAGGAAAGTTTTGCAATATAATGCAACAATAAATCACAGGAAGCTGCTTGTTGCTGCATGTTGAGACATGTTCATACGTGCATAGTAGCCGCCACGCCAAGTCGATGGGCTCAGTTATTCATTAGTAGTGAGAGTGTAAAGTGCTTGCGATGGCATCGTGGTCACGAAATGAGATAAGGACAGTTTTGCGGTATAATTTCGTGCGTGGTTTAACCATAGACCAGTGCTTAGAAGAAATGACTCTTGCACTAGATGATGATTGTCCACATCGTACAACGATATTCAGGTGGTATAGAGAATTCCAAAGGGGAAATTTCACTCTGGAGGATTCTGAGAGGCCGGGAAGGCCATGAACGTCAGTTACGGAGGAAAACGTTACTGCTGTGAGGAAAATGCTTGACGAAAACGGGCGAGTGACCTACCAACAGATAGAGGATACTTTGGGCCTAAATGCACCAGCAATTCGTTCGATTCTGCAAGATCATTTGCACGTGAAGAAACTTTGTTCTCTCTGGGTGCCGCATCAACTGACTGAAGAGCAAATGACATGACGTGTGACTTGGTGCCGGGAGATGTTAAAAAAGTTTGATAAGGGACAATCTCGGTATGTGAACAACATCGTGACAGGTGACGAGACTTGGCTGTACTATTACGATCTGCCGACCAAGGCTCAAAACAAAGTTTGGGTCTTTGATGATGACGACACACCCGTAATTCTCAGAAAATCCCGATCTGTAAAGAAGAAAATGATAGCTGTATTTTTCAAATCGAGTGGAATTGTGGAATGTGTCGTTTTGGACACGCAGAAGACAGTCACAGCTAAGTGGTATACTGAACAATGCCTGCCTAAAGTCATTGGATCTATGAAGAACCTGCGGCCAAAGTCAAGAATGGACACCTGGTACCTCCATCACGATAATGCTCCAGCTAAGCGCACCAAAGCCTGCACCGAATATTTGACCACGACAGGACTGAAACTTCTCGAGCACCCTCCCTACAGTCCAGACCTTGCTCCCTGCGACTTTGCACTGTTCCCGCATGTGAAAATGAAGCTAAAAGGGAGGCGGTTTTCCAGTGATGAGGACCTTCTACGGGCTTGGGACAACGAGTGTGCTTTACTCCCTAGTGAAACTTGGCAGAACTGGTTTAAAGATTGGTTTCGGAGGATAGAGAGGTGTATTGAATGTAGAGGAAATTACTTTGAAAAAATTAAATAAACAAAGCTGTATTGCAAAACTTTCCTAGTACCCTTTGTATTTATTTACTGTGGAATGTCTTGCAGGCATCGTGGCTGCAGATCCCCATGGACGTGTGCAGACATCTAGTTCAGTCAGTGCCTAGACGAATAGCTGCTGTTGTCTGTGCGAACGGTGGCCTAACACGGTATTAGCTAGGTGGTCATAATTCGGTGATTACCCAGAGTATATTAATTTATCTAGTAGGTTGACCTCGAAACAAACTACCCTACAGTGCTCTCTGAATTTTCAGCTTCACGGTCGTAAGTAGTAAGTGGTTACAATTGCTGTCCTTACATACCTTTTGGGGAAAGCCTATGTTCGAATCCTGTCAAGACCGGAGAAATTTCTACAGCATTTCTTCACACTGTGGTCGATTTTGTTGGTTTTGGGTGAGGGTTTCACGGCCTTCACCCCTTTATCGGAAGCTCGATCTTTCAACCACCAAAGCAGGCAAACAGACCATACACGCTATTTACAGACACGATAACAAACAAACAAAAACAAACAGTTTTATTTCGCTCTTGGACGGGTTTGCTGTACCCAATTGTTAGGAATGGTAGCCTCAAACTTTTAAGCTATACTAAACTTAGTTTCATTGTTAAGTATTGAGGTATTATTTGGTATTACTTTATTTAGGATTCAGAACGAATTAAAAAAAAAAAAAAGAAGTTTTTCGCAACCATAATGTGTCTTCCCATTTACAAATGGCTTGGAGTATTTTCTAAGTTTCTCTCCGGTGAAGGAGTTTGGATTATGTGCTATGGAGTCAATGAACTGCGAAGGCAGTAATGGCTCGGTGGGGGGAACCGCTGGCCTTCTCGGCTTAAACATAGAGGAAAGAAATTATTGAATTTCCGCGAGTGACTGGAATCGAAATCGCACCCTTCGTTCCTTGCTGCGTATGCTTTATTACATGACTAGGAAATTAAATGTCCCCCGACTGGAAGACGTCTTCAGGCACAGTCGCTTTTAATAATCAAACTTGTTTTCCTGGTCGCAGTTTACTACAAGATACAAAGTAAGGGGGCCAAACTTTGTCCTCAAATGTTCCAGCCTACTATAAACCTGAATTACGTCTGGTACTTGTTAGAAGCTGCATATGAAACGTAAACAAATCTGCTCACGTGATTCACGCGAAGCGCTGGAAAACATAAGTCAGAAATGCTCTATCAGATGGTTTGGCTTTTTGCCAAAGTGCAGAGAACGTGACCGTTAGAGGCAAGAAGGAATTAGGGGGGATGGGAAGAAAGGAGCCTTTCAGGGCATTACCAGTAACGGTCGTGAAATAAATAGTTTGTGTTTGTAATTCGTGATGTTTTCTTAAAGATAATAGCAAACAATTAAAACGAATGTTTTGGATGTGCTTTATAAAGAATTAAGTTTGCTAAAAAAAGCAAACTCAATCTTTTGAGCCTCCAGGAGACGGAAGCCCAAGAGCAGTTGATTGAAGAGAACAGAACAGAAGATGGGAAGATTGTAAGTAGAGAAAAATTCCTGAAATAAGAAGTACTTACTGGGCTGAAGAAATGTTGGTGACACTTAGTATCAATAGCTGAAATTCACTTGGATGATGCTCGTTGACTTCCTAGAAATAATTTCACTTTAGTAATTAATACTAATTCCGTAATTCCAGTCATATTCTGCGAATAATGCAGAAAAAACAAACTTAAGATTGATGAATTAAATATCTTCCATTTAAAAAGTTATCTCGAAGTAGTTGTCTCTTTAGTAAATTGTGATAAACTGATTTAAATTTTGTTCTTTCCTACAGCCATGCATTAAAATTTTTTTTTTTTTACTGCATCCTAAATAGGAAGCGGTCGATGTTAAAAAAAATAAATAAATAAAAAAGAGACTAATCTGCATGTGAAATATTCGTTGTCAGTAAATAATAAATTGTTTTCGATATTGTGTGGATATGAGTAATGTTTCTCCCAACCAGAGCTTGAATTGATAAAAATTAACGACAAAAACGGTAGATCTGGCAACAATATTGTGTTTTTTTTTTTTTTTTGGCCAAAAGTTGCACCAACACATACAAACATTACACACAATTTCTTACCGTTGCTGACATTCGATTGCTACGATTAATTACAAATGTGATCGAACTTATAACAGAGTGACCATCTTAAGATTTTGTAAAACTATTTTTGGGTTGTCTAATAACCGGGGATGGGAGCTGGCGCTTAAATTCAGAAAAGTTTGCTTATCATCCGATGCGTTTAGAACTTTTACGTTTTTAAAGTTTTATTAAGTGCGTTAAAATAAAAAAAAAAGAGAAAAATTATAATTTTATCAATTTAGTGCCTGCTACGTACTGTATGTTGTGCATTTTATGAAAGCAGCTGTATTTGTGCTGTATTTTGTTTAATAACGACATTTTTAGTAATTTGTTTTCTAAATTACTCTGTACACATGTATTTTTTATTGGCTTAATAATAATAAATTTCATTAAAAAAAGAGGGGAAAAGGTGATTTCTGTTAACTGAGAAAATATCTCTCCTATTCACCTCATGTAATTGAGTTCTTACTGCATTTTTATTATATAGGCGGTTTCAGACCTCGAGGACAAATCTGCCGTGTATTTGTGGTGATGCTTGGAGTACGTTCTATATTTGGTCACTTAGCTCAGAGATCTCGGGAAAATTGTCGAATTGTGGTTACCGTCTCTGGCACGTGGAGACAGCAAAGTCCACACACACACACACGTGTGTGTGTGTGGACTTTGCTGTCCACACGTGTGTATTGCCATATACTGTATATGGAATTGCAATAAGGTTCAGTTCTAGATGCGAAGTTCCAGGAAAGAGACCCACCTGAGATAAATTCATAGCTAAAGATGCCGATGTGAAGTTAATTCCTAAATGAAGGTAGAAGCGAACCACTCCAGATGGCTTCTTGACAATAATTCTAGAGCAGCTCAAAAGATCTGATCCAATGCAAGTTTGGAGTGCACATTTACTGAGAAGATAATTATTGCACAACTTCTATGCAGAGTAATCTTTTGAGTTCAACGCAGATTACCGATCAAGTGAGGTTAGAAAACAAGGAATCCGTTGTTCAGACTGGAGTCTTTATGCTTATTAACTGCGACTATAGTCTTCTGAGAGTCTAATTTCTTCCAGCTGTCTACCTTGGAATGAGGAAGAGACCCATTCAAGAAAAGAGAACAGTTACCTCATTCAGTCTGTCTACATTCAAGTCAAATTAAACTGTATTCAAAATCTTTGAAGCATATTTAATTATTCTATTCATAAAAGTGTAGATGAAATTTATTAATAGCAAAAACGTTGATTATTAAGCAGTAGAACGTAGATTAGGGCAGTAAAATCAGTTCCCAAGAGAGTCTTTGGCTTCAAACTGATGTGCTATGTTTTTTTTGTTTTTTTTTACAGTATAATTGCCCATGAACAATATAATCATCATTGATCATACCCTTGAACCCATAGTGACGTGAGAATCACCTTAATGGCTAATAATCAATCATTACGAATTGTTGTCAAGTGAGTAGAAATGGAAGTGTAAATCACCCATAGGATAGAGTATGGTATGTTAGAGTTAGATCCACTCCCATTATCGGAGGTAGATTGGTTGGTTGGTTGTTTGTTTATAATAATCACTGAGGCCCCACCAAGCCTACGTGGCTTAAATATATCGTTCCTGTAATATTGTGTATTCTGTGGTTGCTTTTTGAATTTAGTGGGATTAAAAACTCGAGCTTCCGGGAGGGAAAAAGCAATGAAAACCTCTCCCGAAATCGACTCATTCGGCGCGGTATAAAAGTTTCCTCATATCGAGACGGTATTTTCGTTCAGACCTTTTTCATACTTGGGGGGGGGGGGGTTAGTTCAGTGAAGGATCATAAATGCTGAACTGTGTGAACTTTTTATTATTGTAGAAAAATTTTCTAGGGTATTTCATTGATGTGCTTGGGTTTTCCAGTGAGAAATGGTGTTTATGAAATCTACCACATTTTTCTGTGAGGTTTTTTCATACCACTATCTCTTCTTCCCTCCCAGCAGGATTTTTCAAATGAGTAGATCCCATTTAACGGGATCCCGCTTAAGAATTTAAGTGTGTGGTCACGAAAAATTTCACAGAAGTTTAATGTATTTTTAACTAGTTTAAAAGGATTTTCTCCTAAGGAGATCATTTTGGTCTCTACAAAATAGTCATTTTACCCTCGTAACGTTCTCTCTCTCTCTTTCTGCACGTCGATAACTGACGTATTGTGATGTCTTTCTGCTTTCCTATTGGAGGAGTATATCACTGAACACACTGTTTTTTTTTTTCCATTCCTGGCTTATAAACTAAGTGTTGTATTAAACGAAAAAGCAATGTACGGGATAATGATATAATTTCCTATACAGAGGACAACGAGCTGTATTGTTATTGCATTGCTTTAAACAGCACTTCCTTTGTTCGGAGCTTAATTTTTCTTACTGAACACGTTACGATGCAATACCTTTGAATGCAAATCTGCCCATCTTCATAAATTGGCTTCGTACAGTGGTTTCAAATAGCGTCCAAGCTTTTTGTCTAATCTACCATCCATCTGGAACAAGCTACTGTTATTTTACAGTTAGGCCTATACGCTGATCAAAGTGACAGCGATCTTTTGTTACTGAGCTGTTTCAGCAACTGACAACATTTAAATTTCGAAAGCGTACTGCTTGTCATTTGCAACATATATGAAACTGACTTTCCTCTATTTACGTTATCGGTTTTGAAATAAATTTAATGACTCAGTAACGGAAAGGTTGATAATAATGAAGGAAACGTCTGATACATTGTACAAACCTTGTACTAGAATACTACAACCACTCAACGTTTCGAGAAGTTTTCTCTCTCTCTTCTTCTTCTTCAGGATCTTGTCTAATAACGATTATTTATAGAATTGAGGGAAAAACAAAACAGTATCGCTGGAAAAAGGCTTTTTCTAGCTTCTAACTGCAGCTTCTGAACAGGACAGATTCGCTCCGCTAATTACGTCCCAGATGATCAAGTAGCGGAGTGAAGATTACAACAAAACTGCAAGGAGTCAATTGTAATCCACCAGTGAAGGTGGAAGAAAGGTATATATAGCCACTCTTCCAGTGACTAATTTTTTTTTTTTTTTTTCATTACTGCATTTCTAGTAATCCGCTAAGGATGATGGAGAACTCGTACCAAAGCATACCCATCTCTCTCTCTCTCTCTCTCTCTCTCTCTCTCTCTCTCTCTCTCTCTCTCTCTCTCTCTCTCCCTCCCTCCCTCCCTCTCTCTCTCTCTCTTCTGTAAAAATACAACCAAGTCCTTGGCTGTGTAGTAAACGCTTGAAATAGTAAAATAGTTTGAAAGTTAATTCGAGTTTCTCATCAAATTTCTACAAGGGAATAAAAGTAATCCAAAATGTTACTTTGGAAACTTTTTTTTTTTTTTTTTTCCCCTTTCAAATTCTAGGTACCACTGTCTTTGCACACCAACCACGTTCTCAATTATTCAATGCCATTTTAACCTTAGAACAATCTTTGGCAGTGTTTCGGCCATCCTTCTAGAATATCTTAAATAAAAGGATGAGCTATTGAAGAGCACAGTTATAGCTTCAGAAAAGTGATATGTTTTTTAAGTCATTCTGTGATATTACGATAAGACGTACAAGATGCAAGTAAACCACGTGGAATACAAGAGTCCCACAAAACCACTGAATCGTTTTCGTAGGAAGAGCCTTCTCGCTTATTACACTAATCCAGTAAATATGGACAGACTACTGATTAACAAAATTCATTATTAATCTCTTTAGTGCATACTGCAGTTAGTATTCAGTTTGGTTTGAGTTTAGACTTTGCGTAGAGACAACTATTTAAAGCCAAAAAGTTACTGGTGTAAAATGTCTATACATGTAAATAGTTGTATTCTATGGTTGGTCGGACAAAAAAAAAAAAAAAAAAAAACTAAGCGATATGTTCTAAGGAGGCAACTTATGTCAGGCAACATCATTCATTTTTTCTGTTCAAACACGAAAAGCTAGAATAACTGAAAAACCATAAGCGTGTTTATACGAACTTTTAGAATTGTTACGCACATAAAGAGCTGTCTTTTAAGTTGATATAATCTTTTGTATACTTAGGTGCGTTGCATTAAAAAAAATCTTCAGAATGATATTTCTTTTGAATGGACACTCGTAATTAAGTATCGTGGAGTTGGTGTGCTGCCGGGAGGGTGAGAGCTCGGTTAAAGGGCGTAAACTCTGATTGTTTGTTTTGGTGTCTGCTTTCTACGGTAGAATGTTTCTGGCGCCACAGATGTTGACATGAAGGAGTCGTCTGCAATTTGTGATCATTCTGCTTTCACACACGTGTTCGCTAATATCACTGTGAAGTAGAAGCGTCCAGTCCATAGTTATTTGATCGCTGTGCTTAGGTCATCGAGATAATATTGATGTTGTACGACTACTTCTAGTGAACAAGAAAGCGGGAGGGGGGTTTGAAAGGTCTCGTAAATTTAGATTCCCTGTTTGAAGTGAAAGATCTTTCATTGAATATATTCTTCCGTATTTATTTCTGGTGGCGTTAAAGCGGGCAGTCATCGATTTTGAAATCACTCGGATCCAGGTCAAATCGATGTGTGTTTTGGAGGGGGGGGGGTAACCATCTAAAAGTAGCTTTGAAAGGATTTTCATGATAACATTCTATGTATTTTAAAATATATAACGTTTGAGAAAATAAAAAGATATCGATATATAATCCTATTTAGGATAAACACTCGCACTACGATTAAGAAATGATTTTCTAAACAGAACTATTAAAATTTAAAGTGTATGTTAGGCTCGAAAGTAAAAATATTAAGTAATATAACTTTATTGAGATAAACTAAACTTTAATAAATGATATTCTTTTTAGTGTGTGTGTGTGTGTGTGTGTGTGTGTGTGTGTGTGTGTGTGTGTGTGTGTCTTTATTTTTTATAAAGATGAGAGAACTGGTATCGAGATCTGTAATATAAAATAGATATAGATAATATAGATGTGGTTACAAAGGAACTGGATGCAAAAAATAATTTTGATATGATATACTTGGATTTCAGGACAGCTTTCGTTGCGCGTGGAAGACTACTGTACAAATTGGAGCAGAATGGTATTATGGGTAAGTTGCTATAATGGATAAAAGGATGGTTGAGTGGGAGAAGACAGAGGGTGGTAATCAATGGGCGCTGCTCTTCGTGGACTAATGTTATTAGTGGAGTCCCACACGGTTCGGTGTTGGGTCCACTGTTGTTTTGTATATTTATCAATGATATTGATGAAGGTATATCAGGCTTAGTGTCGAAGTTTGCAGATGATGCAAAGGTTGGTAGGGTTGTTAATGAAAGTAATGGCATTGTGCTTACTGCAACAGGATCTAGAAAATTTGGGAAGATGGGCTGAGAAGTGGCAACTGAAGTTTAACATTGACAAATGCAAAGTACTGCATATGGGTAGAAGTAACCCCAGAGAAACGTACCAACTGTGTGGTATTACACTTAGGGTGGTAGAAAATGAAAAAGACCTGGGAGTAATTGTGCAGTCAGATATGACGTTTTCTGAACAATGCAGACAGGTGCAAGAGCAGGTCATGGGGTTTTGTCAATGATATACAGGAATTTTGCTATCAGGGAAAATGAGGTGATTGTCCCTCTGTATAAGGTAATGGTCAGGCCACGCCTTCAGTACTGTATACAGGTTTGGAGGCCTCATTTTAGGAATGATGTAGATTTCCTTGAGCGTGTACAGAGAAGGGCAACAAGATTGGTGGGGGAATGAAGGGATCCTCTTACGAAGAGAGGCTTAAATTCTGCAAATTGCAGCGTCTAGAGACTAGGCACCTGCGCGGTGATCTGATGAAGGTGTATAAGGCCTTGAATGGGTTGAGCACGCTGAATTCTGATGGGATTCTTCCACTTGTTCAGATTGCCAACCTAAGGGGGCATAAATTGAAATTGAGGAAAGACACCCGTAGAATAGATGTGCGGAAATTTGCTTTTAACCAGCGGGCGGTTAATTGCTGGAACATACTCCAGGGGCTCACATCTGGTGAGTATGGACTTGGCAAACCCAGGGTCCTGAGCTGGATATCATCATTCTTCTCTTTCTTGGCGATTCCTTTCTACTTCTCTCTCTCACATGGTAATTTGAGATTTTTTTTTTGGCCGGTGCAGCATAAGCCTCAGGCTTCCTTGCACCAAGTGGCTAATAATAATAACTTCCATCTGTCGTTGTGGAAGTTGATAGGTTAAATAAAATTTAAGGAGGAACTGGACAAACATTTAGAGGGAATGGTTGTGTGAATTTTTTTTTTTTGGCTGATGCTACATTAGCTCATACGCTTTCTTTTTTTGGATCACATGCCACGATTACTATAGTATTACTATCTATAATTTAAAAATTATAAAAATTATTCATTTTGAATAAATCATTAATGTATTTCACAACTGTTTTTTTAATTGTCTTCACGTTACAACCCATACACATTCACTCGAACTACAGTTCCTAACCTTTTCATGTTCGAGGTAACAAAAAAAAAACCTTATACTTTTTAAATCGTATTATGCGCCTATTGTCTTCTCCACGTTTGTCCGTCCGCATGTAACAGGCACTCTCAGTGGACGGATTTTCATGAAATTTGATATGAATGTTTTAGAGAAATTTGTCGAGCCATTGCAAATTCCATTAAAATCGGATCAATAGAAATCTGGCAATTGACAATTCTTATTTCCGTACAAATTGTATAGAAAAAAGAAATTCATAGATTAAATATAGTTTTAATGCAGTTTTTTTTTTTTTTTTTTTTTAACTTTAGACTGTCGATGCACGCTTCGCGTGTATCATTATGTAAGTTCGTGAACGTGGTATCGCTTGTGAAGAGATATACAGGGTGTTTCAAAAATGATGTTCAATAATTTAAAGGTGAAAAGTACAAACTAAAATAAGCAAAAATGTCCCAGCGAACATCGGGCCGCAAATTAACCGTTTTCGTGAGAATGCACATTTTCTCTTAAGATCCGCCACTGACTATGGGAGCACTCTGGGTGGGTAGTTTGTATTGTTGAGACCTTGTCACACTGGATATGGTAGGGGTACAGTAATTGGCGATGTAAAATTTGCCACACACTGCTATGACTCAGTCCACGCTCTTGCAGAGCAACCCTCCTTGTCGAAATTCCTGGATTTTGTTCTATTCTTTCTAACTCATGCTAATATGAGTTCTCGCGATGAATCCAGCTCCTCACCTGAGGAGTCCTACGATTCTGAGCTGCTACCCTCACCAAAATCTGGGGGAAAACCAAGGAGGAAAAAGACCAAGAAAAGGTCTCGGGCTTGTCCCCTATCCTCCTCTAACAATCCATCGCCAAGTGAAGATAACAGCAGAATCCTTTCTGCTGACCCAAATCTTTCTGTTCCAGCTAAACTTGACTTCAGCATCTCCACTCCAGTGGCAGCATCCATCCTAGAGTCTCTTGCAATGGCTCCTCCAGCTCTTCCTACCCCCAGCTTCTACACCTCTCAATCCAACTTTGCTGCTCCCATCTTCTAAACAACCAGGCTCAACCCCCATCTGTTCCCAATTGCTGTTCTGATGTAACCTCGCTTTCAGTCAAAACCAGACTGGCCTCTTTGGCCAAGTGTTCATTCCTTGGTCTGTTCCACCTGTAGATACTTCCTGCTCCTACCCTATTGGTTCTAACTACCCCCGCCTCAAGAAGACTTGCCATTCCTGATTCTTGTTCATCTTCTGTACCTGATGTCTCAAATGCAACCTCACCACCACAAGCTGTCACCATTTACCATAAGAGCCTTGCTGCATTCATGAACAAGGAGTCCAACAGATTCACCAGATCCGCTGCAAACTACATCCAGGAGTTGTGGGACAATCTGGAGACAATTACCACTGCTCCCCTCATTTATAATGAAAGGATGAAGACCACCAATAAGGAGCTGAAATCTCGTACTAGCATCCTAGAAAAGTTCTTGAACACCATCTCCAAATACCCACCTGCTGCACCAGAGACCTCCAGAGCAGAGTATTAGCAAGCTGAGAGAGACCTTATAAATCTGTTCCTAGATCACATGCCAATGTCCTCAGTGGGGATGGTCCTCCCCTTCCTACCACCTTTCCGTCTTCCCGGCCCCTGCCAGCTGAGCCTAACCTCCAGAAGGAACAGAACGTCCTTTTATTGAGCGCAACTGATGAGTCCGATCTCAAGACCAGTGGAGATGTCAAGGAATTAGTGCAAAATTTAAATTTACTACAAGGCGGTGTTCCTCCCCATAGTTACGTTCGTTGCAGGGGCGTGGTTTCACCGCAATTAAATGTAAAATTAAAGAGAAGCTGAACTCTGTCCAACGGGGACTTTTCCTGGCCACCCATCGGATCTGCAGAACAGTCTCCACAGCAGCAACACAAGTCGTTGCAGGGCTTCTGACACTGGACCTCTTTGTAGTTTATAGGGGACTATGCTACAGAATACGGAGGAGAATTCCTGCAGCAATTCTAGGCATGCGACTTAACTGAGACACGGACGTGAAAAGAGAGAAGCTGCGCTGTTATATTGAGCTACTTCATATATGGCATACGCGATGGGACACAACCAACAAGGGACAAACAGGCGTCTCCGTAGCCAGGTGGGCAGGAGCAGCAGTGCGTAGCACACGCTTCTTGATTAGACCGGGGTTCGAGCCCGTCACCACCAAATACGGAGGATGCGGAAAGGTCAGGGAATGACCACCGCATATCCCAGGAGCAATATGGCCTTAGTTGCTAATGCTACTAAAAACTAAATAACAACAACAACAAGGGACTAGTCACGAAAAACTTCATACGGGACGTTACCTTTACAATGACAAAATCTGTTACGAAATGATTCTCTCACAATGGAAACCTCCTATCTAGTCAGAGGACACGGGGCCCTCAATGAGAAATTGGTTCAATTTAGACTTTCAGAGTCAGAGCTTTGTTTCTGTGGATCGAAGGAGAACTGGTTCCACATACTCTTCGACTGTGCTATATGTAATGAATCCAGAGAAAAGCTGAGGAATAACGTCCAGGGATTCTCCTCAACTGCAGTGGAACAGCTAAGTCAAACAGCAAGTAATCTTGCAACACTCCAGGCCTTTGCAAAAGAAGTTTTTGCTCGAAGGAAGAGGCTTATTTTGGGGGTGAACCCAGTTCTGCCACAAATCAGTCAAGTCTGAAGATAAAATTGGACAATAAGATTCGTTTCACCAAGAAGACCTGGACAATACTTAGAGTTTAGGTCTGTTTTTGATGTTAATGTTCTTGGTAGGCACAATTGTTTGAGATATGGATGAGTTGCTAGTGTAAATTTTATGCGTTGTTGTTTTTTTTAGCTAATTTATATATTTTGTGTTTTTACAATGTTTTATTTATTTTATGAAAGATGTAAGATACTCAGTTGAGAGTTGTTAGGCGGATTTGAACTTATGTTCTGGATGCCGCCTTTAGTTTTAATAAAAAAATAAAATAAATAAAAATATTGTTTCTAACACCCTTTCCTCAACATCAGGTGTTATACTTCTGGGCCTACCTGCTCGTACTCCATGTGCGAAGCGCCCATGTTCTCTAAGACGTTGATGTACCCTGATGAATGTGCGCCTGTTTGGCTGACTTCGGCAGGGAAATGCTTCTTGGTACAAACGTGCAGCCTCGAGTGCTCTGCCGTTGGCTTTCCTATACATGAAGTGCATGTCCGCATACTCTTCGTTGCTGTAACCTCTTTCCATGTTGACTATCCTTTGACAAGTACTAATATGCCTGCTACGTCTCAAAGCATTGAGAGAGGGAAAAGGGAGAGAATGAACACAACCTGACCTAAACAAAAGTCAATGGCGGATCCCAACTCTGTACAGTTCACCATGTCAGTGGCGAATCCCAACTAGAAATGTGCAATATCTCGAAAACCCCAGCTTTTACACCTCTCAATCCAACTTTGCAGCTCCCATCTTCTATTCACTTTAGGACCCATGTTTACTAGGCTTTTTTTGCATACTGTAGTCTGTACAGTTCACCTTTAAATTATTGACCATCACTTTTGAAACACCCTGTATGCAGAGAGAGAGAGAGAGAGAGAGAGAGAGAGAGAGAGAGAGAGAGAGAGAGAGAGAAGTGACTTAAAAGTATAGGGGAGAGACTAATAAATATTATACAGTTGAAATTAAACTGAACAGCTAAGTTTAGAGAAAGTAAAACTATAAAGTTTTATTAAGTGTTCTATAAAGTTATAATCTTAGTAATTAATTAATTGATAAGGAGATAACTATGTTTATTTTCACTTCTATTAATCATATGAAAAAAAAAAAAAAAAAAATCGAACGTGCCTGAAATATAACTGCCCAGTGAACATTAAGTAACTTTTTTTTTTCGCTTTCTTTTTTATCGATCAGCCGCACACCGATCCTGCTAAGTTTTCCACCACAATTTTTCCCCTTAACTGTTTCCCAAGGGAAAAATTTTGAAAATTATCATGGGAAATGTCCTGATGTGTTTACCATTTATAACAACAAAGCCAAAGCCAGTTATTTACCACAATTTATAAAAACAAAGCAATGGTTGGACAAAAGCACGAACCAGCTTTCAAGAAATGTAAGCCTGTTGGATCACAAAGAAATTAACCTCACGAAAGTATGAGCTTCCTTAATCCAAAATGAGAATGTACATAATAATCCATTTGCTCCAAACGATTTAAAAGAATCCAAGTAAATTATCGAGATACAGACACTGACTTCAAATTAATATAAAATGTGAGGCTGGCACATTAGCATTACCAGAGTGAACAGAAAAAATGGAACACTCCTTCCCATGATGGATCCCCTCTACAACAGTGCTGGAAATTCTAAAAAGGTAGTCTCATTGATACCACCAGTAAACTTCCAAATAAATTAATTGGAATGTTTATTGATGATGCTAATAAAGTGACAGCCGGAATTTTTAAAATATTCTTGTTTATATTCTTGCAACCACCAGGAGTTTACAATAAATCAATCAATACAAATGTTAATCGTATTTAGCAGTCACGGGTTTGAACCCCGGTCCACTCAAAGAGCGTGTTCTCCTGCACTCGCGCCCCTGACCACTCGGCTACTTCAGGCCTTACTGGATTTGTAGCCCTTGTGGTTTAGCCGAATAGCTACAACTGTTGTTCTTCCATGCCATGAGGCAAAGGCTTGGGCTCAGTTCCTCTCTCTCTCTCTAGTTAAAGTTGAGAAATAATTTCCGCCCGGATGAAGAAAGCTTTGTGGGATTTATTTTCTCCCACACTTTCCCAGTTAATAAGTCTCGGTTCAAGACTTCAGGATCTCCCACCAAACAGACAAATCGACTTAAAGTACACGCAGTTTACAGACACTATATTCGAATGCTACCGTCTCAGTGTACTAATTCTAAACAACACCCATCCGAACCCTTATTGGATTTGTGGTGAAATGAAACTCATATATACACCCAGAGCCGCGCCAACCCGGTGGTGCAAGTAGTGTACCGCACCAGGACGGCAATAACTAAGGGGCGGCAGAGACTAAGACGCGATAAAGACCAATGTTCTGTAAACACTCAAAGAGACGGCAAAGACTAAGGGTACTAAAAGTTCAATGTATCGAATAATTATGTTTTGTCGTATTTTATATTAACAAATAATGAATTTTAAATTTAAAACTTTTGTTTTCAATATTTCTCAGATGTCTGAGGAAGGAACCGACTCTCTGGTTATGAATACAGAAAAAGGAAAAAAAAAAATAAATAAATAAAAGCCAAATAAAAGAAGCAACAAGTTTGTTGACAACATGTTGACATTCAATTCTGCAAGAAACACCAGGTGCAAGTGAGTCAAATTCGGATGAAGAGGAAAGTGAAGATCGCAATAGTGGTATACAAGATCAACTAATTTCACTTAGTGATCCCGGTAAATGGCCACAAATTTTAAATAATAAAATAAGAATGATGTTAGTTGAAAACAAAACAGAATAATTAAAAAATTAGATTTTCCAAAAGATAAAGATAATAATAGAAGAAACTTTTCTATTGAATATTACACTAAAAAATTACAAAACGGTTATTCACTTTCGCGTAATTGGTTACTGCATTTGATTTCTCAAAATGTTGTCTTTTGTTATAATTGCAAATTATTTTTAAATAGTACTGTTTCAGTTCCACATGTAAACGGTGGATTCAAAGATTGACAACATTTAAAATGACAATTTGAATATTCACGAAAAAAGCAATATGCATGTTGAGTGCATTAACAAATTTAATTAATTTGCATAAAAATTTAGAATTACAAAATTCAGTAGATGCACATCATCAGTCTGATAAATCAAGAAAAAATAAGGTGGCAATCAGTATTAAAGAGAATTGTTCTTTGCATTCAATATTTGGCAAAACAAAATTTGGCTTTAAGGGGTACTGATTCAAAATTATTCGATAACAATAACTGAAACTTTTTGCAATTAATACAAATGATTGCCAAATTTGATTCCACTTTATCGGAATACATCCAACGTATTCAGATTGATAAACTTCACATTCCACATTATTTAGGAGACAAAATTCAAAATGATATTTTAAATATAATAGGAAACAGTATAAGGGCAAAAATGTTAGATAAGTTACAGGAACCTAAATATTATTCTTTGATTTTAGATTTTACACTTGATGCCAGTCATCAGAAACAATTGACAATTATTTTAAGATTTGTAATTTATGATGATGAAACACAAAAAATTGAAATTAGCAAACATTTTTTATGTTTCTGTGAAATTGAAAATACGACTGGTAGTTGGTTAACTACATTCATTTTAGAATTTTTGGAAAAATATAACATTAATATTCAAAATATGCGTGGGCAAGGCTATGACAACGGGGCCAATATGAAAGGAAAACATAACGGTCTTCAGGAAAAAATTTTAGACATAAATCCCCGAGCCTTTTTCGTACCTTGTGCTACATACTTTGAATTTAGTGGTGAATGATGTGGCAACAATATCTTGAGACAATTGATTTTTTTAGAATTATATAGGAACTTTATAATTTTTTTTCTAGTAGTACTAAACTGTGGGCAATATTAAAAAACAAAGTTTAAAATCTTTCTCTGAAACTTTTGTCTGCAGCCAAAGCAAATTAATATTTTCGTTATATTATTTTATTTTTAACATATTTACATCATATATCATATGCTTTGTGTTTAAAAAATAAAATTATATATTATTTTAGAAATAACATTTTTTTAAATTCCCAAAAAAGAAGTTTGCACCAGGGCGTCTATATATCCTGGCGCGGTCCTGTATACACCTTAGTTATCGCTGCCTGTACTCCTACACATATTCGCATAATCGCTCATCAGAGATATAAAGGACGCGTGGAAGTATTCTTTCCGTCGCCAGACAACACTAGGCGAAATCGCTTTAAAACTGATTTTTACTCAGACGCATTTCCATCAGCAACAAGTTGTTAAAAATCCTTGAAAAAACCCATCCTGGAACCCCTAATGATCCGCTGTATGCTGAAAATCAGGTCAGAGACAACTCGATGCTGTCTTTTTTTTTTTTACTTATTTTTTTACTTATGTTGTCGTGTTTATATGTAGAAAACTTTAGTATTGTATTGCATGAAACCTTAAAATATTTTAAAGAATTTATTTAGATTAGAGAATATATAATTCAAAATAGTAGGTGGAATTGGAGTCTATTTTAAAGTATCTTGTGTTTACCTCTAGTCTTCTTTGACAGTATCGTGGTTATGTCATCTGTTTGAAAAAAGATCTGCTGTTCCATTTCGTTGCAGGAGAATTTCTCTATAAAAGGCTTTTTCGCTGGAGAATCTAGTTAGCTGGTCTCACGCTCAGATTCCATTCCCCCCCCCCTCCCGGAACTTAAGTTTTTCCTCACATGTAAACCATTTATACACGCACTTTACAGATGATACGCTGACGCTTCAGTTGTCTCAGAACCATACTTTTAAAGCAACGTAACTAAATCCACTAAATCCGGACTTTTGTTAGTAGCAGACTGAGACTCGTCTTATCAGTGCTCATGGCAACTTTATCTCTACGCTTACGATATTCGTCACCTCGGACAGCATACGGACATTGGTAGGAACAATGTGGAAACAGCTAAGATCTTGACTGGCTTTGAAATCTGTTCAGAGCAAGTAACTCTCTAGCTTCATGTAGCGGCCGAATCTGTCTCTTAAATAAATTTCAGCAAAACTATAGTAATTAAATTTCACATCTCACGAAAACACAACAGTTAATTATTTTAACAAAGATAACCAAGTTTTCCGATTCTTGTAGATTCGTTGCCTAACGTGAAACTATCATTGAAGGCAGAGATTTACCATGCTCTAATTGCAATGATGTATCATTGTTACCCTGGTACTGCTTTGATGTTGCGATTTTCCCCCACTACTGTACAAATTTAATATATAAACTTAGGAATTTAGATCCGAGGTTTGCTAATTGCATGGTACGCTAAGGTAAAAAAAACAAAAAAAAAAAAAACCATGATATTAAAAAATGTTTTTTTATACTAATTTAAATTTCACGTTCTAAAAAATATTCACATTCTGAATAATATTCAATTATTCACAGATGGATGTTCTAGAAAGTAAAAAACTTCAAGAATGTTATCATTATAATGAATCATATTGCCATAGGATAAAGACAGTGTGAAAAGTCTGTGTTTAATAGAGAGGTTGGTGGTGGTGAATAATGATATTTGAATAACCTGACGTTCCAAAAATTCAGCGGAGCAACGTAAACCTAATTTCCTTTTACCCTGTTATTATGGATGTCCTACATGCTGTGCACGTAGTTTAATTTTGATTAGTTTGGCAACCCAAACGAATGTTACACTAATCGTTCGGATAGCTACTCTGCCGTCTAAAATGCTATGTAACATTCTGTATCATTCTCTTAATTTGGATTAAAAAATGCGGTGCACATCTATTTGCTCACACATGTGTATCTACTTTTAATCTGTCTCTCTTTTGTAGTCGGCTTTTTTTTTCTTTTTTTTTTTACGATTTGGATTTTTTAATTGCAAATATGAAAAGAAATTTATTTCATAACCTTCTCTGTTTGGCACTTCTAGGTAGTAAGGGAGAGAAAGACAGTAATTTAACTAGGATCAATATGTAGTCGTGATTAGACAACTATGCTAATAGTTGTGCAGTGATTACTTAGTAAATCGTGTTAGTCTTGGTCTTCAGACCAGAGATAGTAACAGGGAAAAAAATACTGACATGCTTGTGTGGTACTTGTTATAGGGCTATATTGTATTGCACTATGTATTGTATCTATTGCAATTGTCTTTTCGGGGGCTGAAAACCCGAAATAACTCAGTGTGTGTGTGTGTGTGTTTTGCGAAGTGGGATCATTGCTTGATCATCCACGAATGCAATGTGCCAAATTAAAGTACTTCTTAAATGGACTCAAAATGTAAAATTAATATATATTAGTATTAGTAATGGCCATATGGTGCAAGGAAGCTTAAGGCTAAGGCTGCACCAGGCAATATATATATATATATATATAAAACGATCCCCCCCCAATGAAACTTAGTGTGTTACGCTCCCTTTTGTTATATCGAATAACTGATTATTCTAAAAGAAACGCTTCCTTAGACAATTCATATCCGATTCGTTTTGGCCGCTTTGTTGATCCCATCTTAACATTTTAGGGCAATAGTTTACAAATATTATATAACGCTCCCTCCCCCTGCATTTTAAATAATTGAATTTGTTAAAATGAACATTCGTCACTAGACAATGAGACGCACTTCCCCAGTGGGTTGGGTATACCAATCCATTGGGGAGGTGCGTCCCGTGTTAAAGTACGGAAAGTTATATGCCTTATTTCATCCAAAGTGTAATAAATAGTTTTATTATGCGATAAATGCACGAAAAGTTATATACCTTGTTTTATCCAAAGTATAATGGATAATTTTATTTTTATTAATTATAAAAAAGGAAAAACTTACTTTTGGAAATTTTATTGCAGCTGCAGCACCATTAATTCTCCTTTTTTCATTTATTTTTTTCCAAGCAGTATTTTGTTTGTCTGATAAGAACCATAAGTGGACTGTTAGAATATTTACTTATTTACATTGTGGAAATATTTCCTTACTGTGTGATCAAGTCCTACGTTGCATTCCTCACCGATTAACAGAAAATCTCTGAAACAAACTCTTGAGTAATGGCACTCATTACAAATGAATAGCAGCGTGCTCCTTCTTAGTGAATACTGTTTATTTAGACTGCAAGACTGGGATAACTCGTGAATTCCTTCCCAATATGAGATTGATGCATTTTATCATAAATCTGGTTACCTTTTAGCTGCGTCTACAAAAGTCTTTTGTCCATTAATGTGAATCATTTTATATAGCCCTTGTACGTATTAGTGATGTGGAAAAGTAATAATTTTGTTGATTCTAACCATTATAGAAAAGTTTTTTTTTTTTTGGCGCATCGGCTTCTGTGGCCATAATGCACCTCCAAAGGTTTTTTGCACTACTCTGATCCAAGCTCGAGGCGGGATTCGAACCCGCGACCTTTGGGTTGCTAGGCAGGCACTTTACCCACCCGGCTAGCCCGGTCGGCTATGGAAAAGTGACCTCGAGTTATTGATTCACGTCGATATAGGTCATCATTCAGCATAGTAATACAGGCTAGTGAGTGAGGAACTTAACCGAATCACCAATTTGAGGATCCATGATATTCAATACCCATCCTGCCCAAGGGAAATGACAAGTACGTTATGGACTCTTTGAAGCCTAGCGCCCAGAGTGGCATTTCGACATTGTTTAGATTTCAGCAAAGCATTTGACTCAGTCCCACATGGGCTGTTACTTTATAAGCTAGAACAGGTTGGAATCACAGGGAAAATCCTTAGATGGGTAGCAGGATGGCTTCAGGGCAGGAGGCAGAGGGTTGCGATAAATGGTTATTCCTCAGATTGGGTTAATGTAAGAAGTGGGGGTTCCCCAGGGATCAGTATTGGGACCACTGTTGTTTTTGATTTTCTTAAATGACATCGATGAAGGGATAGAGAGCGTGATGTCTAAATTTGCAGATGATGTAAAGATTGGTAGAGTAGTTAATGATCATCGCCAAGCAGAGCTTCTTCAGAGAGACCTGAATAGACCACAGAGATGGTCAGAAAAGTGGCAGGTTTGTTTTAATCGAGCAAGGTATCTGGGGAACAGTAACCCCAAAATAACTGGTACACTTGGTGGAGTTGAACTAAAGTCAGTAGTGGAAGAAAGGGACTTGGGAGTTACGATACGGTCAGACATGAAGTTCGCCGAGCATTATAGACGGGTTGCAAGGAAGGCCCTTGGTGTCCTACCGGTGACTTATCGAACATTTGCTGATAGAGATAAGGATGTCTTAATCCCATTATATAAGGCTATTGTTAGATCACACTTGGAGTACTGTGTTCAAATATGGGGACCGCACCTAAAAAAATTAAAGACAGTTTCTTGAAAGGTTCGAATGACGGGTAACTCACCTGGTGAGATCGGTAAAGGGCGTCCATATGAGTCAAGGCTTCGAATATGTATGTTGCACAGCTTCAACTCCACCAAGTGTGCAAGTTATTTTGGGGTTACTGTTCCCCAGGTACCTTGCACCTTAGAGGAGATTTGATTGAGGAAATTTCGAATTTAGTCCTCGTTCTTGAAAATGAACGAGGACTAAATTTGCACGGTTATAAATCTAGAACGTGGGACCATAAATTCAAGTTCGGGTGGAGATATTTAGACTGGATCGTAGGAAGTTTCATTTTAGCTAGCGAGTTATAAATTACTCGAATAAGTTCCTACATGGGTAGTAGAGGCTGACAGTTTGGGCAAAGTCAAAGGTCAGCTGGATAGTTACCCACGGGAGGAGGGAAACGCATAGGTTGTCTGTTTCCTTTTCTTTTATTATTTCTTTTACTTAATTATTATTATTACTTTTTTTTTTTGGTGGGTGCAGCATAAGCCTTAGGCTTCCTTGAACCATATTGCCATTACTAATACTAATTCAGTCACTAACATTGATTCGGTAGAGTAAATAGCGGGCGTGAGCATAAAATGTTACATCGTTCGTTACTTGGGTTCTAGCTGTTTGATAATAAAAATTTAAATAGTTTTGATTTTCTTCAATGATGTTTTCACATAAAATTATGCACCTTTCGTGCTACAAGGTACACACGTGGTTTTTTATAATTAATCAATTTTAATACAGTATTATTACATTTACGATTTAAATTATAATAAATTGTAATTAATATAATTATAATTTATTACAATTGTTAGTTTAACATTGTTTTTTATTATTACAAATGAAAATAGGGCATAATTTTCCATTATCTCCACCCCACCTTTCAGCGCATTTTATTTCAATATTTCCTAGATTCGAATCAAGAAACATGATTATTTTTGCTGTCTGTCACAGTGACGTTAGTTCATACATGAGAAGTTATTAAGGTTTGAAAATGGCAGAAGGTTATCAAATTGTAGCAGGGTGCTTAATGATTTTGTAATAACTGAGAGCAAAGTGGAGGAGAAATTGTTGAAGTTAAACATGAGAAAGGTACCTGGGTAGATGGTATCTATCCAGTTATATTAAAGCAGGCGGCAGAGCAACTAAGCAAACCTTTAGTCATAATTATGAGAGCATCCTTGGACTCAGGAGAGGTCCCCACGGACTGGAGATGTGCAAATATATCCCCAATTCACAAAGGGGGATCGAAGAGTGACACAAGTAATTACAGACCAGTTAGTTTAACTTCTGTTCTGGGTAAAAACATGGAGTCACTGGTTAAAGATGCATTGCAGGATCATCTAGACAAGACTGCAGCAATAATTCAGACACAGCATGGGTTTGTTAAGGGAAAGTCTTGTCTGACAAATTTGATAGGATATTATGATGTGGTTACAAAGGAACTTGATGCTAAAAATAATTTTGATATCATATATTTGGATTTCAGGAAAGCTTTTGACACCGTTGCGCATGGAAGACTATTGTACAAATTGGAGCAGAATGGTATTATGGGTAAGTTGCTACAATGGATAAAAGGATGGTTGAGTGGGAGAAGACAGAGGGTGGTAATCAATGGGTGCTGCTCTTCGTGGACTAATGTTAGTGGAGTCCCACAGGGTTCGGTGTTGGGTCCACTGTTGTTTTGTATATTTATCAATGATATTGATGAAGGTATATCAGGCTTAGTGTCGAAGTTTGCAGATGATACAAAGGTTGGCAGGGCCATTAATGACAGTGTGTTACTCCAACAGGATCTAGATAATTTGGACAGATGGGCTAAGAAGTGGCAACTGAAGTTTAACCTTGACAAACGCAAAGTACTGCATATTGGTAGAAGTAACACCAGAGAAACGTACCAACTGTGTGGTACTACACTCAAGGTGGTAGAAAACTCATCTTGCATATTCCTCTAATTTGGGTTTGTTTGAGGTCTTCCTTCATGGTGCTTATTAGTTTTGCCATAATTTCTTCACTTGTGCTTATTTCCTTGGCATTTTTTGGCCTTAGTATTACCAGGTTTGGCGCTGGCTGTTCATTTCTTGGCATCTGTGTCACAGTTGGTGGGTTCCTCAGCGCATTTGCGTAGGTATGGGCGTGTTGTTGCATTTGTTATGTGACCCTACATTCCTGGTAAGTCTCCAGGTTGGCTGAATTTCTTTCAGCCTCACTGCGAAACTTGTGGAAGACAGTCTCCAGCTTGGTCCATATTCCTACAATATCAGCCATAACGGCGGCTGAGATTTTACTTGCGGAGTCTTTCAGTTTGTTTTCAAGCTCCATCCGGAGTGCCAAAACCTGGTCCAGTACCGTTCCTTCCAGCAATCTATGGTCTATGGTAGGCTGGGGCTGCTTATTTAATTCTTCGCTGTTCTCTGGTTGGGAGTCCTCGTTGTTTTGCTGGTCTTTTGATTCACATTGAGATCTTGTCTCCCTTCCTGTACTCGGGACGGCATATTTCCTGTACTTCTTTTTCGAAGTTTGTTGTGGCTGTGCTCCTTCGTCATGATCATTCTTCTCTTTAATTTGCAAATCATCATTTTGCTCTAGCGTAGGTTGTTGCCTTCTTCGTTGTTGTTCATCTTCTGGCTGAAGTTCAGTCAATTTCTGATTCTGGGTACTCATTTTGTCACAGGTTCTGTTTATCGAGACTATACGTGTAGGTAAAGTGTATTTAGGGTCGAATGGCACCAGGGATTTCCCCCATCTCCGTGTAGTTTACATTGTCGGGTGATACAGTTCGCTGTAAAGGCCAGAGATTTGAAAGTGTAAAGTGTGTTTAGGGTCGAACGGCATCAGGGGTTTCTCCCATCTCCGCGTAGTTTACATTGTTGTGTGATACAGTTCACTGTAAAGGCCAGAGATTTAAAAGTATATGGATCTTGAGGTGTGTACCATTTTGTCGTGTACCGTTGTTCTTCTGGCCATTTAGCCGCCAGACCCCTGCTGAGGCCCGACGTTGACCACACTTCGCCCCGTGGAGGCAAACCAGGTACCCAGTACTTGTAGTTTACTCTGGCAGGTCCTGCCACCTAGTTTCCTGAGATTTCAGTGGCTAGGACCTTAAAAAAAAAAAAAAAAAAAAAAAAGTCTGTGTGGGTTGATTGCCAGATTGAAAGACCGAAATGTGAGCGAACTTAATTTGGAACTATTAAATTTTGACCTGTGGGGTATATGCTGGCAAGCAGATAGAGAGGGAGAGGGGACTGAAGACTGGGAGGAGAAAGACAGAAGAAATGGGGTCAATAGAGAAGACGACCCCATTGAAAGTCAGTGGGGCATGCCCATGCCCCAACAGGAGAAAATTAGGGTTGGCGAGTAGGGGAGGAGGCAGGAGGGGTAGCCTCCTGCCTCCTCCCCTACCGCCGAGGAAGGGGGAAAGAAAGATGGGTCCAGCAAGAGCGCCGGCACCGATTGCCATTATGGCTGGCAAATGCAGAAAGCTCTACAGTCTCATTGGGTTGGTTGAATTCAGCTGAGTAGAAAGTCACTCATGAGGCTGTGACCCGTCTGGAGGAAGTCCATATCTGGTGTGCACTTTCGTGGGTCAGGTCCAGTTCGTGTGATCCTCTTATCATGCGTTTATTATTATTATTATTATTTATTTATTTATTTTTTTTTTTCTTTTTTTTTTTTGCTGTCATAGTATTCATTTCATGGTTGTTGCTGTTGCGGTGGTGGATGCGGGAGAGTCCGCCTTCTTGTTAAGAGGTCTTGTGCATATTGAGTGAAGGCACTATAGGTATCCTTTTCAGTTAATATCAGATATTCCTGGTCTCGTAGCATTATTTGGGTGGTGGTTATAAATCGTCTGTGTGGGTTGTTGCTGTTGCGGTGGTGGATGCGGGAGAGTCCGCCTTCTTGTTAAGAGGTCTTGTGCATATTGAGTGAAGGCACTATAGGTATCCTTTTCAGTTAATATCAGATATTCCTGGTCTCGTAGCATTATTTGGGTGGTGGTTATAAATCGGCAGCGGAGATCCTCGTACAGTGGGCAGTCGTACATCAAGTGCCCCCATGTCTCGCGTAGACCGCAGTGGCATGGGGGGGGTCACTCAGTCCGAATCCATGGAGTTTCCCTCTTATGGCGCCATGGCCGGTCAACAGGTAGGTTGCGAGAAGTCCAGGAGAAAGCCAAGGTGGATAGTTTGGGTACACCAGTTGGATATCAGGAATAAATTTTTTAGTGATTTCACCTTTGGTTGATGTCTGCCAGCGGTTTTGCCAGCTCTGGTTGAGATGTGTGAGGAGACGTTTGCATTCCACTTTGTGGTCAGTTTCAGGGTCCACAGGGAAGTTTTGGTGGTTAACCTCCCGTCCCTTGGAGAGTTGATATGTTAGGCCGCTGAATACTATTTCCAGGTCTAGGGGAAGAGTCCCTGTCAGGGCCTGGAGAGCGTGCGTGCTTACAATATTGCAAGCTCTTGTTATTGTAAGTAATATACAATAACAAGAGCTTGCAATATTGCGGGAGACCCTCACGAACAGAGCAGAGTATCTTCTGATCTTTTTCTGTATGTAGGTCAGATGAGGGGTGAATGAGAGGTTATTATCTAGGACAACCCCGAGGTGTTTTAGTTCCTTTGTGAGCTTGATTGTAGTGCCTTGGATGCGGATTTGTGGTGGTCTCCTGATGTCCAGGGTACCTTTTAACAGTATTGAGTTGGTCTTGGTTGAAGATATGCGGAGATTGTTTTCATCAGTCCACTTCTGTAAGGTGTCAATGGCACAAGTAGCAGAGCCTGGCTCTGCTGTCCTCTCGCAGTACCAGGGTCAGGTCGTCCGCGTATGCCTGAGTTGCCACACGACCTAGGTCTAGGTTTAGGAAATCGTCGAGAACCATGTTCCAGAAGAGCGGACCCAAGACAGCCCTGTGGGCAGCCTCTGAAGATCTGTCTGGAAATAGAATCATATGGAGTTTCTACAACAACCATTCTGTTGCCAAAATCTGTTTTGACGCATTGATATAGGTTGGCTGGGATGTTGGCCTTCCGGAGTCTGCCGAGGACGCTTGGCCACCACAGGGTGTCAAATGCCCCAACAAAATCTATTGCGATTACAAGTAGATATTTATGGTTTTTTGTTTCAGCAGCTCTGGTAATGTTTTCCAGGGCATCCAGAGTGGAGCAGTCCCTTCTAAAGCCGAATTGATTCTGTGATTGTAAGCCTGCAGCCATGTAGCAAGTTTCAATTCTATCTTTGAGGAGGTGTTCAAAGAGTTTACTTAGCACAGAGAGAAGGGCTATCGGTCGGTATGACTCCGGAAGGTCCTGTTGCTTGTTTGACTTTTCTGGATTAAGCACAATTTGGATGTCCTCCAAGCTTGTGGAAAGCATCCCTCAATAAGGCAGTGATTAAGGAGGGTGAGTATTACCTCTGGAATTGTCTTGATGGCCTTCTTGACGATGTCAGGCTCTATGTAGGTCGATACCCGGTGATTTCTTGTTGCGCAGTTTTGCTGCAGCAGTGCGAAGTTTGGTGATGGTCAGCGGTTCTTCTTTATTGGTGGTAGTTTAGGTATAATTGTCTTGACATAGTTGTTGCTGTTCTGGTGTAGTGGGAGTAATATGTCCAGGAAACATGCTGTCCAAGGTGTTGTTGATATTATCCTACCAGGTCTTGGTATAAGTGCCTAGCGACGTCTTTGTTGCGGAGATAACTTCTCCCCTGGGGAGTTTGTTTGTCGTTATTCTGTAGACAACGCCCCAGGGGTGCTCGTTTCCGGTTGTAGAAACTAGTTGCTCCCATGAGCGCTGTTTCCTGAGTCGGATTAGAGCCGTGTACTCATTTCTTGCGGCGCGATAGTGGTCGCGGAGTTGGTCTATTTCTGCTGCTGGCCAGGAAAGTCGTGCTCTCTGGAATAGTCTTCTCCTTCTGTTCACCTCACGTTAAAAGTGTGTGGATTTTGGAATGTGTGGTGTCATGTACCATTGTTCTTCTGTCCATTTAGCCGCCAGACCTCTACTGAGGCCCGACGTTGCCCGCACTTTTCTCCATGGAGGCAGACCAGGTACTTCATAGTTTGTATTTACTCTGGTAGGTCCTGCCACCTAATTTCCTGAATTTCAGTGGCTAGGACCTTTTAAAAAAATAATAATCAAATAAATACGTGTAGGTAAGTGTAAGTGTGTGTTGTTGTCATATGGCACCAGGGGTTTCCCCCATCTCCACGTTGCTTTCATTGTGGTGAACCAGTTCATTGGGAAATGCCAGAGATTTAAAAGTGTGTGGGAATTGTTCACGTGTAGTGTTCTGTACCGTTGTTCATCTGGTCATTTAGCCGTTGGACCCTATTGAGGCCCAACATTGTCCCACTTATGCCCCGTGGAGGCAGACCAGGAACCCAGTAGCTGTAAATTCACTCTGGCAAGTTCTACCTCTAAATTTCCTAGGATTTCGACGGCTAGGACCTAAAAAAAAATATAATAAATAAAAATAAATAAATAAAAAAAAGAAAAAAAAAATATTTTAAATAAACAAAGAAAGAAAAAAATAATAAATAAAAAATCTTTGCTATCGTAGGGGTAAATCACTTTGGTTTGCTAGGCCGAGTTTTGGGTGTAAGGTAATTTTATCATATTAAGTTTTGATGTGTGGGGCTTTCGCTATGATGAAGGTACAGAGGGGAGGGAGACCGAAGATTGGGGGAAAAGACAAATATGGGGCCAATAGAGTACATAGCCCCAGTTTTCAGTGGGCATGCCCATGCCCAACCAGAGTAGAAGTTTGGGGGTGGAGGAGAGGGAACATAAAACGTCCCCCCTTCCCAAGGAAGTGGGAATAATAGGTGAAGAGGGCTAGGGTGCCCTCTTCAGATCACCATCAGGCTGTTTACAGCTGTTCTGTGTTTAGTCTGTTCTCTGTGATGCGTTCTGTTCTGTTCTGTTCTGTTTTGTCACACATGGGGCGAGCCCCTTCCTTGGTTTCTTTTCCATGTGATCAGCACTCTACTTGTCCAAGTACTGGTCCCCTGCGGGTTTCAGTTTTCTGTCACATTTGGCGGTGATTTTTATCAATCTCTATGTACGTTGCTGTAGATAGCTATTAATGGTTTTCTCGTGGTGAATAGGTCTTGCGCATACTGGGAGAGCGCCCTATATTCATCCTCAGTGTCCAGGAAGTGGTGCTCCAGTCCTTTTGGGAGGTATCTCAACCTTGTTATTAGTAGCCCTCTGAGGTCTTCATAGTGTTGACAATCATAGACTATGTGGCTCCAGCTTTCACTTTCCCCACATATGCAGTTGGGGTCCTCAACGAGTGTGAAGCCAAACAGCTTCTTGTAGGGTCCGTGTCCGGTTAATAGTGTTGTCATATGGTACCCTGGAAAGTACCACGGTGGCTGTTTAGGGTATATTTTCCGGAGGTCTGGTAGAAATCTTTTTGTTACTTCGCCTTTTGTAGTCTCTGTCCAACTTCTGCCAAAATCTAGGAGGTGGGTCTGTAGCCTAATTTTTTCGTTTTTTAGGTTGCTCGCCGGGTCAGTCGTGTATCCTTGGTGGGTGGTAGCCACTCCCCTGGCGAGCAAAAACAGTAGCCTCGCCTGAACAGCCTCCAGGTCCAGAGGGAGCGCTCCAGCAAGTACCTGCAATGCTGGGGTACTTACCATGCTGCAAGCATACGTTGTCGATAGCAGTATGGTCCTTTGGGTCATTTATAGTGTTCTTTTGTTGACAATCTCTGTCGTTTTTGGATACCACACCGCTGCTGTGTAGATGATTGCTGGCAGAAAGGTTGTTTTATAGTAAAGCATCATTGTTTTTTTTCTTGAGTCCCCAATCTTTTCTTGTAATTCTGGTTACCAGTCTGGAGTATCCTCTGATTTTTCTTCTTATGTAATTCAGATGCGGCTGGACTGTCAGGTTTTTATCTAGGATAACGCCCAGATACTTCAGTTGGCTCACAAATTTGATGGTTACATTGTCGATTTTAATTTGCGGGGGTCGTCGTAGATGTACAGTCCCCTTTAGGAGGATCGATGAGGTCTTGTCTGATGATATTTTCAGCTGGTTCTTTGATGCCCATTGCTGCAGCTGCTGCAGTGCCTGATTTGCCAGCGTCTCCAATTGGGCCCTGGAGTCCACCTCTGCCATCAATGTCAAGCTGTCCACGAAAGCGTGCACTGCCACAGAACCCAGGTCCGTCATCAGGAATTCGAGGACAATTTTCCACAGGGTCGGCCCCAGCACCGACCCCTGCAGACATCCTCTTTGCACCTCTCTTGTTATTTTTTGAGTGTACGTTGATTTCTACTCTTCTTTGCGTTAAATAGCTTTCAATTACTTTATAGAGGTTAAGAGACACCTCAGCCTCCCTCAACCTTGCCAGGACGCTTGGCCAACAAAGTGAATCAAACGCTCCAGCAAAGTCAACAGAGATGAGCAGCAAATACTTTCGTCTACAATCCTGGAATATCCTTAGCAAGTTTCCCAGTGCATCTACAGTTGAGGATCCTGGTCTGAAGCCATACTGGTTTCTGGCATGTAGGCCTGCCGCTTCATAGGGTTTTATAACTCTCACATGGAGTAATCTTTCAAACAATTTGCTTGCCACTGGGAGCAGTGCGATGGGTCGATATGAATCCGGAAATTCTGGATTTTTGCTAAGATTTTTCAGTATTAGTTTTAAATATGCTGTTTTCCATGCAGTTGGGAAAAGTCCTGTTTCCAAGTATCTATTGTATAGTGTGAGGAGTGGGTGCGGCTTGTATTTCACGGTCTTCTTGAGTATTTCAGGCTCAATAAGATCAAAGCCCAGGCATTTTCTATTTCTGACCCTACTAGTGGCCACCCTGAGTTCCAGGGTGAAGGGGGGGCTCAATCGCCTGGTTTCTGTAGTTATCATTTCTGTCCCATGTCTGTTGCTGAGCTGGCATGGTTAGCATATCTGGTTTTTGATATATTGTGTCGAGTATGTTATTCATCGACTGTTCCCAGGTTGTGATGTGGTCTCCCTGCCGAGTCTAGTGGTAACAATCACCTCCACCCTAGGCAGTCTATTGGTTGTTACCTTGTAGACAATGCCACAGGGGTCAGTGTTCCCTGCTGTGGAGACCAAGGACTCCCAAGAGCGTCTTTTACTTGTCTTTATGGCGTCAGTGTACCGGTTTCTTATTTGTCTATATCTTTGCTTGAGGGCTTCAACCTCATTTGCTGCCCATGTTCTTCAGGCCCTCTGGAAGTCCTTCCTACTCTTGTTCATTTGTCGCCGGAGCATGGCAATGTCCCGGGTCCACCAGGGGACTGCTCCCTGCCGGGGGTGTTTCTTCCTAATAGTTTGGTTTCTGATGTCTATCATCAATTTAGTACTTTCCTTCTGCAGTTCGTTCGGATTATTCTGTGGATCCAGGGACGGAGGTTTGTTGTTAACCACTGTAGTTAGTAGCTCTTTGTATTCGGGCCAATCTGCCTTAGCAACTGCGTATCTGTGGGTGTTTGTATATCTGCTGTTGTGCTTGGCAGCGTTCATGTTAATTTGCAGGTGATACTTTCCGGACTGGTAACCAGAATTACAAGAAAAGATTGGGGACTCAAGAAAAAAACAATGATGCTTTACTATAAAACAACCTTTCTGCCAGCAATCATCTACACAGCAGCGGTGTGGTATCCAAAAACGACAGAGATGACCCAATGGTCCGAGGTGGTCCAAGCGTCTTCCACCCTCCAGTCGGTCACGTGGTTCGCCAGGTTCCTAGTTTCTAGGGTGATGTCGATGGTGGCCTCCCAGAGGATGTTGCAGAATGTTTGCAGCTGCTGCGGTTTGTTCAGTACAACAAATTGGGATCCTATCAGATAGTTTTCGAGTTGCTGCCCATTTGGTGTAGGCGTCTCCGTAGCCAGGTGGGAAGGAGCAGCAGTGTGCAGCACACGCTTCTTGATTAGACCGGGGTTCGAGCCCGTCACCACCAAATACGGAGGATGCGGAAAGGTCAAGGAATGACCACCGCATATCCCCGAGCAATATGGCCTTAGTTGCTAATGCTCCTTAAAAAACCAACCATTTGCTGTTGTCCCTTCTGTCGGCAGTAACTCTGTGCCATAGTGGAGAGCGACAGTTTACATCCGCTCCTATAATTATTTTTTCATTTGGTAGAGTGTTTTGGAGACGGCGCAGGTAGTTGATTGTGGTCTCAATTTCCTGTCCCGGCCTGCTTTAAAGGGCCACTACATATAGATAGCCTAGTGCTTTTTTTTTTTTTATTAACACACAACTGTATATACATTCTCTAATATACATTAATCAATTTATATACAATATTTATATACAGATTTTATATACATACTCTTATATATACTGTAGTCTTTCTGTACATTTGATTGTGTGTGTCCTGATAAGAAGGGTGGCTCCTAGACATAAGCCCATCTCCACCTTTTACTCCTGTAAAATCTCAGAACGTCTGCAAAACAGGCCTGAAAAAGAGTGTTGTTTCAGGCCATTTCGCCACCAGGGATTAACCAACACCTGGATCAACCATTCTCGGAGTGTGCTGTAATGCACAAATCCCGCACCTACCGGAAGTAGTGCTATACTGGTAGGTGCCAACAATCCTGCCCCCAAGGCTGCCCAAACTTGGAGGCCAGCAAAAAAAAAAAAAAAAAAAAATTCCAACTAAGAACAATGTATACTTGTTGAGACAAAAGCAACATTATACAAATATTTACATGTAAATAGCAAATGCATACACTTAGAATGACATTAACTTAACAATAACACTTAGAAACATTAACCTGTTTCTACACCCAAAAGAGAAAGTGCAATACTATTGACATAAAGCTTCCAGGTCTGAGGCTCCCAAGCCCAGATGCAATCAAGCAAAACTCCCAACATACACTGCCAGTTCATTTTCTGATAGGTTCCTTATAATTGATCTCTTAGAGAACACTGCAGCAGCAAAAACCTGCAATGCCTGAAAATTAGACACTCCGTTCACAAACTCCTGCACGTTGTTTTCAGCTAGATCAGGAATCAGTTCGAAAAGACGACGCCTCTCAACATTATAAAATGGGCAATGAAACAGTGTATGCAGCCAAGTTTCCGCCTCACCACAAGAACACCACGGATCTGGCTCCAGACCCCATGAACATAATTTGTCTCGAAAGGACCCATGTTCTGTCAGCACATAGTTGGTGAACGTTGAAGGACAAAACCATGACGAAACTGTTTTAGAAGTAGCAAAGTCCGCAGCAGGAATAATACTCCTAGTTATTACTCCCACCTCCGACGAAATCCACCGATTCCTCCAAATCTCTATTAGTTCATTCCAGATTCTAAGTTTCTCCTCCTTAACACTGGCATCCAGGTTGATGGAAATGTCCAAATAATTAGCAGGGATTTCCTTTCTCATAGCATATAACATTCCACGATATGCAATGTAGAGATCAAGAGGAATAGATCCAGCAATTACCTGTAGCGCAGCCATAGATACCGTCCTCGGGACATGCAATAGGGCCAACAACATAGATCTTTGTAATGACATGAGTTTGTTTTTTATTTTTACTTTAATCACTGATCCTGACCACACACCAGCTGCATAAGCAACAATTGGCAGGAAGATAGTTTTGTAATACAGTGACATCGTTCGTTTGTTAAGTCCCCATTCTTTTTTGGAGATTCTAATCACCGAAGACGTGAATTTCTTGATTTTATCATTGAGGTGTGATACGTGCAAATGGAATCCCAACCTATCATCCAGAATAACTCCTAGGTATTTAGTGCTAGACACAAAAGGAATTTGTCTTCCATTTAACAATACTCTGGGCGGACGGTTATAATCAAAATGTTTTTTAAACACCATGAAGTTAGTTTTCTTAGATGAAATTTTTAATTTGTTTAAGGAGGCCCACTCAGAAAGGTCCTCCAGAACATCTCGTATTCTCTACTCCAGCATCAATCTAGACCCACCAGGAACTCCAACAACCAGGTCATCCGCATACGCCACCTGCAGGCATCTTGAGGCACTAGGCCTATTCAGCCACTGATCCAAAACTGTGTTCCAAAATATAGGACCCAAAACAGATCCCTGCGGGCACCCTCGACTGTTATATTTTCCAAACATCAGATGTTTTGCACAGACCCTCACCTGCCTATCACAGAAGTAAGAACGAATTACTCCATATACGTATCTGTCACATCGAGACATTCTTAAGGATGTTAACACACTCTCCCACCACACAGAATCAAAAGCACCCTCAAAGTCCACAAACACAACCAAGACAAGTGCTGTAATAAGCTGGGCACAGGCAGCCCAGGTCGTGCACAGTTGAGTTATTTTTGTTGCAGTGATTTTGGTGTTTCTGACTAGGACCGCTGCCCATGGGGTGTCCTCCTCCGTGTGGATGGCCTTATATTGCAGCGGATACCCCACCACCTGCTTTGTGTGAACGTCTGGCTCCTGCAATATGATTACGTCAGTGTCTTCCTCATCGGCTCTCCCCAGATTTGGTCTGCTACTGTTTTGGCTTGTTGCGCATTAGTCTGGATTATCTTAATCATTGCAATATTATACTCTTTATTTCTTGTCCCCGTAATCGATTCTATTTTGGTATATGCTTTTAGTTGTAAGGTAGACTGGGCACTTTGGGGTCCGTGATTGAATGCGCGTGTTCTGTTTTCATTGCCTTACAGTTTGCACAGGTGGCTTGTCTGTGTGGACAGTCTTTAAAGGCGTGTCCCTTCTCTGTGCAGTGTCCACAAGTTGGAACCGTCTGGGTGCAGACATGCGCAGTGTGTCCGAACTTGCAGCATCTAAAGCATTTCGGAACCACCACTCGCCCCCGAAATCGGTATTTTCCCCACTCAATATATACCCTTGTCCTGTCCTTTAAAACTTGCCACGCTTCCGGTATAAGCTCTGTGCTCCAGTTGTTGTTTATTCCTCCTCTTGCCTTTATATGAAACTTTGTGGTTATTACTTTGTGTGTTTCCTTGTTTGATATTTCCCTTTGCAGATTCCTGAGGTAGAGCTCTTTGCCCAGCTGGGCGGCTGTGACTTCTGCGTTGACGTCATAGATTATTATTGACAGTCCCTTCCTTTTGGGCAGCTGGGCCGTTAATCCGAGGGCGTCTATCTTGGGGTTTTCTATGATACTTTGTATTTCTTGTCTAGTTTCGGTTTCAATTACTAGTCCTACGTCTCTCGTCTTCCATATTCCTTTTATTCTTGTATTTTTAAGGTCCTTCTTCATATTACTAATTACTTTTGTTTTTAATTCCTTACCAGAGGGGATTTTCCCCTTTGGTCGGAGTATCGCCAGGTTTGGTGTTGGTAACAGTGTTTTCCTCTTCTGGTGCGCGTCTCTGCGGTTGGTTGGGTTTCCGTTGCTATTGGGATCCTCAGCTCTTCTGAATATGTCGGGGTGCGCTGTGGCTTTTGTTTTGTCCCGCATTCTTTATATGCTTGTAGCTGTGCGTTAGCTTTTTGGCTTTCTACATACGTGTCACGGAGGATCGTCTCCATTTTGTGAAATATGGTCCCTATTTGCGACCTCAGTCCTGTGGATACCCGATCGGGATTGTCCTTAATGATATGTTCTAGGGCCGTTTTCAATACGAGGGTTTTCTCATAGACTGTACCCTCGGGCAGTGTGTGGTCCAGGGGCGGCTCCTGCCGTTTATCCTCATTTATATTTCTTTGGGGTGCAGCTAGTTCCGGTTGTTCTCTTGCTTCTGCTGTGCACTCTTCTTGTACGTGGGCTGTAAGTGCTCCTAGGTTAGTAACAGCTTCAGCATGGCTTTGTTTATCAAACTGAGTGGAATACACCTGGCTGTCACTGACGTCCACCTTCTGCTACGCTGCAGTGGGCAAGGCAGCATCAGGTGGGAGTCAAGCAGCAGTTTGGGAAGGGGGCTCAAGGTTGAGTGGGAAGGGCTCCCTTGCCCATTTGCTGGCTTTTTTCGTCAGCAGTATGCAACGAATTTCGCGCAGGCTGCGCTTGATAATTTTTTCAGGCTTATATAAGAAAGATCTGAGCAGCTCTGGCAAATTTGGAAATTGCATTTGGAGCATTTAATGTATGCACCTTTGTTTTCTTTGTTGATTTAGTTTTTGCATAATCTGCAGTTATGTACATTTTTAGAACGAGGTGCCCCTTCGTATTTGGTGGCCACACAAAAACTTAATCCTCTTAGTCACTGTTGCAAAGCAATTTCTCAAAGTATGTGTGGGACCTCCTGCTGTAGAGTTTTTCTGCAGGGAATGAGGTGACATGAAACGGAGAGCGAGAGATGTTATTGGTCAGCGAAGCTAGTGTCCATTGCGGTGAAGCGGTATGTGTAACGTCGTAGGCCGTCCCAGTGTAGCACGGCGCAGTAAAAAATAGTTCCCTACGCTAAGTATATGTTTAATGAAGAGTCACTAACCAGTTATTTGCATATTAATGAATAGTAAAGAGCCCACAAGAATCAGCGTCATGGTAATCAAATAATTGTACCTATTTCAGAGGGTGGAACCTCTCCCCAGTCAAGGAGTGCAGTTCAAACGTGGTAGCAGGAATTTTCTTTGTTTCCCACTCTCTTCAATTTCAGGATAATGCCGCTGTGATAAGCAGACACATTACCGCAGGCGTTGAATAAATGACGACTTGAAGCACACTAAATGACCCATAAAAGCATAAAACAAAACTCACCACGATGATCTTTGTCCTTAAAAACCTTGGTATGCAATTAATCCTGACTGTAGTATCAGAATTTCTCACTAATTAAACACAAAATGAACAGAGCGTTAATCAACACGTGCTTCCATAACGGCAGCCATTTTGTCATCCCATACGTGTAGGTAGGTAGGTGGTATATGTCAGAGTGCCCTGCACGTGGATGGCTGGACCCAGGATATCCCAGCAGAACATCGCCCATAGCATGACAATGCCACCACCGTCTTGTTTTTGTCCCACGGTCTATCCAGGCGCCATCACTTCCTTGGGTAAACGATGCACACGTACCCGGCTGTCCACACGGTGCAACAGGAAACGTGATTCATCAGACCAGATGAACTTCTTCCAATCACTCAAGGTCCAGTTTCGATGCTCGCGTGCCCATTGTAGGTGCTGTTACCGGTGAACTGTGGTTAGCACGGACACTCGGAGCGGCCTGCGGCTACGCAGCCCAATTTCAGCAGGATTCGATGCACTGTGTGTTGTGACACATTACTCCCATCACCAGCATTTCAATTACCGGCGAGTTGCGCCACAGTCGACCTTCTATTGCCACGTACCATCTGGGAGAGCCTTCGCTCACCTCCAGCATCGATGAGCTGTGATTGTCCAACACGTCGGCGGCGGTTCGTGGGTTTTCCCTCCTCGGCCCACTTTCGATAGGTACTAACCGCGGTTGACCATGAGCATCCCACCAGCTGTGCCTTTTCGGATATGCTCTGATCCAGTCGTTTGGCCGTTACAATTTGGCCTTTGTCAAGCTCGCTTAAGTCTGCTGCCTTTCCCATCTGAAGAACAAGAGTAACACTGATTAACGGAGCTCAGTATCAGGTGTTTTTTATACCATGTTCCGACCCGCACTGTAGTTCACCTGCAGTTGCTTCGATTTGCATAACGGCTTGCTGGTCATAATGTTTTGGCTCATCGGTGTATTTATCAGTGATATTGATGAAGGCATATTAGGCTTAATGTCCAAGTTTGCAGATCATACAAAGGTTGGCAGGGTGGTTAACAACAGTAATGACAGTATGCTACTGCAACAGAATCTAGAAAAGTTAGGCAGATGGGCTGAGAAATGGCAATTCAAGTGTAACAATGGCAAATGCGAAGTGCTGCATATTGGTAGCAGTTACCCCAGAGTCACTTCCCAACTGTGTGTTGCTACGCTCAGGGTAGTTAAAAATGAAATTGTTCTGTCAGATATACTGTTCTCTGAGTAGTACAGACAGGCTGCCAGGACAGCTTATGGGGTTTGGCCATTGATATACAGTAATTTTGCTAGTATGGATGAGGAGGTGATTATCCCATTGTATAAGGCAATAGTCAGGCCACATCTTGAGTCTGGATACAGGTCTGGCATCTTCATTTTAGGAAGGATGTGGAGCTGCTGCAACGAGATTTCTCCTCTGGCATTTACTGCCGTGAAGGAAATTTGCCACTCACCATTGTAACACCTTATTTAGTATGGTAGGACAAATAAAGATACACAAGATTGATGAGGAGAACAAAGGGGTGCGTTTACCAATAAAGGCTTCAGTTCTGCAAATTGCAGCGTCTGGGGACTAGGCACCTGCGAGGTGATCTGATTGAGGTGTTTAAAGTGGGTTTGAATGGATCGAGTGCTGATTCTTCTTCTTGCTCAGACCAACCACATGACGATGTATAAATTCAAATTGAGGAAGGACGGTTGCAGAATAGATGTGCGGAAGTTTGCCTTTAGTCAGCGGTTGTTGATTGCTGGAACAAACTTCGACCTGTTGTTGTGGAAGTTGATAGCTTAAATAAATTCAAGAGAGAACTAAACAATTTATTGAACGGTTGGACAGGTGATGTGGGAATTTTTTTTTTTTTTTGTTGATACTGCATAAGCTTGCTTTCTTGCATCATTTGCCGCTACTAATGCTAATGCTCAAGTTTTAAAACAATTAGAGATTTGTGGAAGGTAAAAGAATGGATTAAAAAATCGAATTTAAAAAACGAAATACCATATATTTATCATGAATAAAATAGTTTTAGCACAGTCTACTAAATATGAAAACCGTGAAACTAACTGAAGTTCTGTTTTGATTTTTCTTACAAATAGCGACTATTTTAGGAAGCAGTAAAACTCTTTACCTTTTTATATTCATTAAATGTTATCATAATTAGAAATATTTAATTATTTTTTTTCAGCTGGGCATTACATCAGTGATAATATTCAACCTCCGTAATCAATTTTAGTGATGTGTTCTTTGTGGGGAATGACCTATCATCTTCCTCCACGAAGAATAGATCATTGAAATGGAACAGAGATTGTATAAAATGTATAAGACGTCAAATTAATTGTCTCAATAAAATAAATAATAAAATAGAAATATTAGAATAAAAACAAAATAATCAGTAAATTAAAAATAAAAGTGAAAAAACAAAGTTCTAGGCTTGCTTTGAGCGTTTCGTAATATCGTATACAAAAGAGCAGATAAAGGGATGTTATTGAATAACAGACTACCTAAATAAATTTGTAAACATGGAATGGGTATGGGTCATTTATTAAGATAACAATTTCGACCCTTCGGAGAAAATTATTTGGCACAGTAAACAGCAAACTAGATAAAACGCCATTTCGAAATAGTGTACAATTCTAGAACCAGCGACCCTCACTTGAGATCCATGAATTCCGTGGGTAGTTCATAGTGTACCAACATAGTGTACTTATAGTTCAGAATCATCTCAAGTATATCACTATCGAAACTAATTGTAAACATCGTTTAGCCTTCGCTAGACAAATCGAAATACAGGGTTAAACATCGTTGCCCATGCAGAAACGATTTATTTATAGTACAATGACAGACTTTAGACAAACCCATTAAAAGAAATCTCTATGAGAGTTCTGGAAAAAAAATTAATAAAATCATTGTGAAGAGAATTGGTTAATTGCATATCGTTATTGATTACATTACTTTATTATAATATACTGTCATTTGCAGAACCAGTTTAACCTTAACATGGTTGAAGAGACTCTTCAGGACATGCCGTTCCTTGAGGGGCCCCAAAACTTGCTTCCGTAATTCGTTTTTATACTCTTATTTTAAAACCTTTTTCATACTTGTTGCTTTGGAAACAAAAAAAAAAAAAAAAATTGAGTACGTCCGCAGTGGGTTCCCTATTCTCCTTACGCCGTTAGGAATAATAATAGTTATTATGTTTTCATAAACCGAGTATCGAGGATAGTTAATGAAGGTTGTCTCTCAGTAAAGCAAAATTATTGGCCCGATCAAATATCTTGCTACCACTTTTAAACCGACAAAGAAAGCTCTTAGTGCTTTATACAAGCAGTTGATTATACTAATTGCCTGTACGAAGCAATACGATATGGATGAAAAATCCGAGTTTCTGGAGAGGAACTGCACGACCTTTGCCCAAGTAGATTAAATCGGCCACGGTGTTCGGAAGAAACAAAAAGCTCATAAAAATGTCTCCCAGCTAAACGGAATTTTAACCAGGGCCTTTTCCACATGCTAATGAAAGAACAGCAACCTAACTGCATCACCGCGAGGATACTTAAACTATTGTGTGTTTTGCTCATATACTAGGTTGTACAATTAAGTTTCAAGACTGAGTATATTTAAATAAAACTAGATGTTCAAATGAAATAAAGCTTTTAATATTTTTCAAAGTGATCGCCTCGAGCCGTTATACACTTGTGAGATCTCTCGTAAAGCTATCGGAAACATTTCTAAACGCATTTAGACTGACTGCCATCAGTTCCTTTGTCACATTTTCCGTCAAATTATTGTCCTTTCAGCGTGGACTTGATTTTGGGAAACAAGAAGTAGGCTGGGGACAATAAATCAGGGAAATAAGGCGGGTTTAGTTCTATAGCTCCACACTTTGTCAAAAAAATTCTTTGATTTTATGCGGAGTGTGGCCTAGCTTTGTACAAAAGGAACCAATCTCCTTTTTCTCGAAACCCGAAGCTTTATTCAATGATTTCTTTTAATTAAATGATCCAAAACTTTTTGCGTAGTACTTCATATTCACTGTTATCTGTTAGAATAAATTCCTTGTGAATGATTAGTCTCTTGTTATCAAAGAAATTAGTCAAACTCATTTTAGTTTTTTCTTTTTTTTTTTTTTTTCTTTTTTAGACGATTTTTTTATTATTATCCCGGAGAGCATTTTTATCGTAATTTCGTGCTTTTTCTTTGCGGATCGTACTTGAAACACTGCCACTTGTCACCTGTTACGATCGAATTCAACAAGCAACATCCCCAACAGCTTAAATGAGCTCTTTGAGTTTGAGCTATTTTGTTCATCATTCAGACAGTCCGGAAAGGATTTGGCGCAGATGTTCTGTTGTTGTTGGAGGAGTATCAGCGACTAAGGCCATATTGCTCCGTGTATATTGTCTGTAAATTGCTGATTTTCTGAGGTCGATTTTCTGTTTGCTGGACGAAAAATCCGAGTTTCTGAGAGAAAAATTATTCTATCCTTGCTGAGACCGACTAACTCAGCCGCGTTGTGAAAAAAGTCCATAAAAATTCCTCCCGTCATCGACGGGACTCGAACTCAGATCTTTTCCACCCGGTGTGGGGAGGATGGGGATTCTACCACCTGTGCTACCCACGAGGGCTTCCGTTTGTCCAAATCTTTTGTCAGAATTGCACGAATTGTTTCTATGTTCATGTAAAGTTGCTATTCCGTCATTCGACGATTAGATTAGCCATTGTACGAATTTCTTCAAACAACGTCCACTGCTCATCCTCTTCCAAATCCTCACGGCCATCTCGAAATTTTGAAAACCAGTGAAAAACACTCCAGCGAGATAAGGATGGCTATGAGTCGTCCATTGTACTTTTCCTCAGCTTGAACAAAATTTAATGTTTGCCCTTTTTTCCATCGCTTAACACAATGATGATGCCTTGAATAACACAACTGTGTGCGAACGACATTGGATAACCAATGATTTTTAGAGGGAAACAGTAACGTAGGTCAGCTGCCACAGCGTGCCTTATCATGGTTCTACATGCTTTGGTATGTGTACAGTGGATTCAAGTCTGAAACTTAATAACTTTTACCTTAAAAAAATGTGGTATAGTATACTTGTAGTTTTTTATAATGGTCATCATCATCATCACATCATCAGCCATTTTCAATCCACTGCAGGATGAAGGCCTCTCCAGCAACTTTCCAGTTCCTTCTGTTTTGAGCACTGGCCATCCATTTACTACTCAAAAACTCATGAATTTCATCTATCCATCTCCGCCTTTGTCTTCCAGGTTTTCTTCTAGCTCCTCTTGGGTACCATTCTGTTATTTTCTTAGTCCATCTGTCATCATGTCTTCGAGCTATGTGTCCTGCCCAAGACCATTTTAGTTCTTTAGTTTTGATAAGAATGTCCTTTACTTGAGTTTGCTGCCTAATCCACGTGTTTCTCTTCTTATCTAACAGTCTGATTCCCAATATAATTCGTTCCATTCTTCGCTGTGTAGTTCTTAGCTTCTCTTCCATTCTTTTGGTGAGTGCCCAAGTTTCACTTCCATAAGTCATGGTGGGGAGTATACATTGATTCATTATTTTACGTTTCAGACAAACTGGGATATTGCTCTTCAGTATGTGACTGTATTTCCTGAATGCTATCCATCCAAAATTTATTCTTCTCTTGACTTCCAGCCATTTATCATTATTACAGCTAATAACTTGTCCCAGATAAGTATATGACTCCACCTTTTCAATTTTGGCAGCTGTGCTTTAATCCAACAAAGTGTAAGGTATTACACCTGGGAAACAGTAATCCCAAAATAACGTATTCACTTGGTGGAGTTCAACTAAACCCAGTACTGGAGGAAAGGGACTTGGGTGTTACGATACGGTCAGACATGAAATTCTCTGAGCATTGTAAACAGGTTGCAAGAAAGGCCCATGGTGTCCCATCGATGATCTATCGAACTTTTGCAAGTAGAGATAGGGACGTGATAATCCCATTATATAAGGCTTATGTTAGACCACACTTGGAATACTGTGTTCAAGTATGGAGACCGCACCTAAAGAAAGACATCGAGCTTCTTGAAAGGGTGCAAAGAAGGGTAACTCGCTTGGTGAGATCGACAAAAGGGCGTCCTTATGAAGAAAGACTTCGAATATGTGGGTTGCAGAGTTTGGAAACTAGACACACCTTAGAGGAGATTTGATTGAGGTGTTTAAGGCTCTGAGAGGCATCAGTAAAATGAATGAGGACAAAATTTTCAAGATTATAAATGATGCTAGAACTAGGGGACATAAATTCAAGTTACGGGGGGAAATGTTTAGATTGGACTGCAGGAAGTTTTATTTTAGCCAGCGAGTTATAAATTACTGGAATAAGTTGCCTTCATGGGTGGTGGAGGCCGACAGTTTGGGGAAATTCAAAGGTCATCTGGATAGTACTTTCGGGTAAGGGAAGCGCATAGGATGATAGGATTAGTTTCCTTTTTATTTATTTTGTATTTCATTTTATTATTTTTATTTATTTATTAATTATTATTATTTATTTATTTAATTTTTGTTTTTATCATTGTTTTGTTCGGATTTTTTTTTTTTTTTTTTTTTTTGGCTGGTGCAGCATAAGCCATAGGCTTTCTTGCACCATACGGCCGTTACTAATACTAATACTAATTACTGCTCCCTCAATCATTATTTCCCTTTCCGTTTATAATGGTACAAAAATCAATTTATCAAATCATGTTTAACCTGGTACATGCAAGTTAAAAATGATTTGAGTTTATGTTCTTAATATTAATGAGTGAAATCTTTTCATTGATTTTCTGCTTCAGGTCTGAAAATCAGTGAGTTTTTTGGCCTGAAGCAGAAAAGCTACATCTCTACTGACCATCTGTATAACCTAGGCGCATTGTAGCCTTTATGCGTTGAACCCACTCAACAACTGCATAACGTGTTTCCCACCCAAGTTAAGGGTGATCCAAAAGTGATCTCCATGTGATTCGCAAGATAACTTGTGTGGTGAAAAGCATCCGTTCTGGAGGATTTTACATCTTATGAAAGTGATCAATCATGAGAACTTATATCGTTGGAAATATGGTGGTTGATGAAATGTTTTCCAGTTTGCGTAATATCAACCAAATGACGAGGACTTCAGCGTGATGCGATTTTGTGCTTCCTTAGGTTATCCTACAGTATGAAAACGCCGTTTTTGGTGCACTTTCAACACCAGTTTGGTGTTCTCTCTGCTGCTTGCCCTCTTTCGACAGAGATGCAAGGACTCACTCTTTAATTGGCATAGTGTGCATGGTAACCAGAATACGGTTTGTCTTGTACACGATCGTGAATATATACAAATTTTGTATGATTATAATATTTGTAAAAGAATAAGAGAAGTTTACCTCAATATGATACGTAGAACACTTCCGTATGATTTTTAATTATTATTAATTATTTCTTACTGTAACGTAAGATTTTCGATTTTTTTAATTGTTTTCGTTTTAATTTCTGGAGAGTTATCATACGGAAGTGTTCTGCGTATCATATTGAGGTAAACTTCTCTTATTCTTTTACAAATATTGATATCAACGTAGAACGTATGGAGCATTATAGCTCTGGTTCATACTATCATATACGATTATAATAGGCCTGACGTAGCCGAGTGGTCAGGAGCGAGAGTGCATAGCACGCGTTCCTTGAGTGGACCGGGGTTCAAGCCCGTGACTACTAAATACGATAAATATTTGTATTGACGATTTATTGTAAACTCTACTGACATGGTTGTCGTGCCGGAGTATAAACAGAATTTTGGGGCCGCCGTAGCCTCGTGGTCAGGCGCGCGGGTGCATAAGTACACGTGCCTTGAGTAACCGGGGTTCAAGCCCGTGACTATTGAATACGGTGCTGTTTCTTGTATTCTATCTATTTTGTGAACTCCTCTGACCGTTTGGTCGTCCCGGAGTATAAACAGAAAATTTATTTATTTATATAATCAATTGACGAATCTATATTGGTGATTATCAATCACCAATATAGATTCGTCAGTATTTATTAAATGGTGATATCTCGTGTTACTTATCTTTGAAAAAATTCCACGAAAACGTTGGAGAAACTTGAACAGTTGCCCCTCAGTTTCTTAAGTTTGCTATGTTAATCTGTTTAAAGATGACTAGATAAGCTATGATATTAGCTGATGAAGCAACATATGACGTATCAAGTACAGTACTGTATTCTAAATAGACAGGCCTGTCGAATTTAGGGTTTTAATCCACCGAATGATTAAATAAATAAATCTTTATTTGTCCTACCAAATTTAAAATATATAAGTACATTGGTAAGCGACAAATTCCCTTCACGGCAGACAATGCCAGGGGATTACCATAAAATGTGAATAAAAGAATGTCTAAACTATACAAGAAAGGGCAACAAATATACAATAAATATACATGAAAAGATGACATATAAATTGCATTACTCTTCACTACATGTCTGTCTAGAGTCCTGGCAATTGTAATACAAAAGTTCATCTTAACATCACATCCACTGATCAACTTGTGCGAGATATACATTATTCAATTGCGTACACAGTTCTTGACAGAAATTCACACAACTACTAGGCAACAGTAGCCTCAGCGAGCCACACTGCGGTTTGTTTCCTATAATTCGGGTCTTCTATGAGCTTTAGTAGGTCAATTCCGATATGTGTTAGGCACTGAATACTTATAGCTTGAAAGATATTGCCAGAGTTAATGTGTCACACTCATAAGCAGAGAAATGATTAGGAACGTTTTTTTTTTTTTTTTTTGCAATAACAAAAGAAACAGTAATGTGCATTTGGACATGCTAGAAATTTGCACTTTTCCTCAGCTTGTCGGACGTGCTAACGTCATTTTCCAGGAAGACGCGAACACCCACACTTGCTGTGTGGCAGTCAATGTCTAGATTTCCAATAAGTGGATGAGTAGTAGAGGACCGTTCACTCGATCCCAGCCCATTAGATTTCTTTGTTGGGAGTTGTGTAAATGATAAAGCTTACTGTATAATCTTCAGATGTGATGCCGGTGGAACAGTTAAAAGGAAGGATATCGGAAAATTCAGAGATGTGTTAATGAGTACACGGCAACAGAAAAATTACATTTGGATGCAAGCCGTAACTAGATGTCATTGCGCATGGGGCATTATAAAAATTTTGCGCCTTCTAATGCCCCATAAATAAACATTATAAATTAGCAGTGACTAAATAACTAATGAAATACATACTTCAAAATGCATGTCGCGCTCACTTTTTTTTATTATTATTTCAAAATTACGAAAAACGTAACGGTAAATAAATAAAGAAATTATTATATATAAATATTATTTTTAAATATACGTTTTTGTGCTCCTGGTTTTGATGGGCCGAACACAAATGCCGTACTTGCCTCAGGCTGCTGCTGTTGGTGGATGCTTGTTGAGATTCAAACGGAAATTATCAAAATAATACACCCAAAATAAGTCATAACATGTTTTGTGTTTCTATATTATTGGCATTGAAAATTAATATAAATATTGAAATAACGACATTCTTTTATGAAAACTGTATATTTCGAAAATAGAGTTTCTCTTCCTCTCCTCGCCAGTTGTTTTGGTTTATGTTATGCTTATATAAAATATCACAGATTTTTATACTCTGCATATTTTGCTGGCTGGAAATATTCTCTCGAAGTGCCTTAAATGACACAACTGACCTGTTAATTGTATGTTATTGCGTTTAATAAAGCAGAGGAGCAGATAATCATATAAGTTTCATATTCATATGCAGTTTCCTCTAGTGATGTCTACGAATACTAGAGGAAGAATTTTGGCAGTTTAGCTGCAGAACCTAACGAACAGCATATTGCTATCAATCGAAAACTCTTGAATGCAGTTTTTTTTTTTTTTTAAATAGTGAAGAATGCGATTTCGAGAGTTCGGTGTTTAATCACATAATGTATCTTTACGCGTCCAATTTTGAACTAGTTTTAACACGTCTTGTCACTGTCTTCACAAGGAATGTTGGAGTTATGTTTCTAATCTGAAAATTAACAAGTTTAGTTTTATTCAGTTCCATCCCCCCCCCCTCCAATTCAAATTATGATCATGATATATTGAAATGCTTTCGTTTTACTAATCTTGAGGAATTTCGCTTTATAAGAACGATACTATAATACTGTATATAGTTTCTTACAATAATGTGCGAGTTTGAGTTTCCGACAAGTGTAGAATACTAAGAGAACCATTCATAGACGAAAACCGGACTCGGTGACTTAGAAATAATTTTTTCAACAACTTTTCTAGATTTGGAAATAGAGGGAAGGAGGGAGTTGAAATGTTTATTTTGTAATAGTTTTATGGAACGTTGTGTGATTATGTGAAGGAGGAATGGAGAGAGACAGTATCTTGCAAATTGGCAAGCGTAATATGTGGATGACCCTTAAATAAATTTCTTTTCCGTTTTTATTTCTTTTCAGGTGATAAATTTCTTTTCAGTGTGAATCTTAATTTATGAGCTTACTGGTGAAGCCAGTATATACAAGTGCTGTGCTGTATCTGCTTGCTTTCTTAAATTGCATCTGTTTCAGTTTTGAATTGTCACTATGTTCAGTGAGTAGTGTGGTGTACCATAACCAAAGCTAAAGAGCTGATAGCAGTCCATCTCATTGTGATTTCTCTGAGTTCACTTGGAAATAACGCTTGCATGCTTGTTAATAAGTACTCAGTATTATTCACTAGTATTATGCATAATTACTTTAATTGTATGACTATGTCCCCATTTGGTGATTATGCCAACATTTATACATAATGCGCCTGCGTGTATTGATATTTTACAGCACTTTTTTTTAAAGGTATCTAGTATTTATTTAACGTTGTCACCATAATTTTCTGCTTTAATGTTGCTTAGGAAAGCAGTAGTGACCATTTTAAAAGAGCTTCCGGTTGGATTTAATGTGTCTTCAAATGTGCGATCTTTGAATAAGTTTTCTAATTTTTGGGCCGACAAAAATATCCTTTTTAATTTTTCGCTTCGTTAATTCTTTAAATATAAAACTCCATCACCGTCCTTATTCATGGATTTTTCAAAGTTTTTCATTAGACAATTTTAATATGGAGTCAAGGAGGTTGATACCTCACATTTTTCTGCCTTGGAATTAAAAGTGTCTTAACAGGTCATTTTTGAATTACTTAGTTCCTGTCGTTTGCCTGGCTCTCCGTTAAAATATAGCAGTATTTCATATAGCATAGCTGTATCCCAAGAAGTACTATCACTCTCAGGCAACCACTGATATTTTACAAGTAGTTATCATAGTCATCCTTTTTAAAAGCACCCTAAATATTTCCACAGTACTCTTTTATGTGAACAGCAGCGTGACCTGGATAAATGGGTAAATGTTTCCATTATGTAAAATTTTTAGCTTTGGTGAATCCTTGAGTGTACACCATTTATCATCAGATTGTGTTCTAGCCGCAATGCTCATCATTGGAATAAATTAATCATAGGCCTTCATTGAAAAACACTAAATTACTACTCATAGGTAAAATGAAATCTTTTCTGACAATTGTGAAACAAAGTTGTCTTGATGTATTTTGTATAGAAGGTTCCAATCTTTCAATCTGGAACATAAGTGCTCAACGGAATTTTTTTAATAAACCGAGTTTAGATGACTAAAAGTTCAGAGACGTAAATTGAGATACTGCAAACGTTTAATTTTTCTGAATCATCTCGCATCTTCTGCTTTCAGAGGCCATCCAGGTAGCTGAGGCATTGATACGCAGATGGTCTGAATAGAAGACAAAATTTGGATGTTGCATCGACTTTCAAGTTTCCACTTTGAAAAACATCCAGATATATATGTAAAATAGCAATCGCTTACATGGTCCTTCAGCTCTCTCCTTACTTTCGCAACGACAAATGGCATTAATGAACGCGAATCGTGTAACTATCTTCTCAGTGACCACATGAACTGTAAAATACGTAGGAAGCTTGGCTTTTGTCCTCTTCTCCAATTTTGCATCTAACGTACAACACACAGGCCTTTTTAATCAATAGAGTAAATAGATTTGTTATTGTGGGTTTTCAAAGTCAATTCTCCACATACAAAACGAATTGGGATTATCAACACAACTTCGAGACATTATGAAATATTGTATATCGAATAGCCAACTGTTTCTGCCGCACACAAAAAAAATATAATCAAAATTAACGTACAGTAGGAAGTAAGAAAACTATGAGATAGATAACCAGTCAGATTTCTGACAAATTTCTTACCAGTGATTGAGTGATTTGGCGTTATATTAACCAAAACCAAAAGCTGCATGCTTAGCACTCTCTAAGCCGAACCTTTGAGATATGATTCTCTCTCCCCCCCAAATGTATTTTCTAAAAAAAAAAAATAGTGAAAATATTTTATGAAATGTTTCAGTAATTTTCTAAACTAATTCCTTTTAATTGCACATTTTCATAAAATTTCGCACAAAAAAAGAAGAGAGTCAATATCCTTATTTTCCTTATGGGACATTTGAAACTGTTTTTTTTTTTTTTTTCCCAACAAGTATCAAAAAAAGGTGGGGGGGGGTCAGCAAGTTTGACTGGAATGTTGGATTAATGACCACAATTTTGCAGTCATTCAGTCATAGGTTTATATTAACATAATGTAGTGATAGCAACCTAACCGCTGCTCATAACATGAGGACAAACTTTCAGCTGGTTATTACGTTGAGACTATTATTCTCGGTAATAACGTGTCCTAAGGTGGCTTTTAAAAATGGGATAGCACAGTAGATAACCACTCCGGAGAGGATTTCGAATTGCGCTTAAATGTAGCAATATATCGATACAGAAGAAAAAAAAGAATAATAAATAAAATTACATATAAATGAAACTTGCGTAAGCACTTAAACTGGTATATATGCTGTTTTTATATGGCTACTTTGGGTGTGTTGTCCAGTTTTCAAAATGCGGAAAGAATAACTAGAAAGTAATCACAGCTCATGTCCATTGTAAATTTATTTACTGAGGTCCTTGTTCCACAGTATGCCTGGAAGCGATGACTTATTCACGATGCATTTTGGCTACTGCCGAACTTTTTCAATCTGTAAATATTTGACCAGGAGCTGGCAGGACATTACCGAATGATCTTAGCTTAGGCATTTCTTGAAGATCGAATACGCAAAATACGTTTGAAGGCTAAATTAATAAGCTTTTGCGTAGATTGTGAAAGTAAAGAGGGTTAAGCCCTCTTGCCTAGGATTACCAGACGTCCTCGTTTCCGAGGATATGTCCTAGTTTTTAGGGCATCCTCGGATGTCCTCGCGGATTTTATACTTGCGTCTTAGTTTTTTGTAATTTAAAAAATCATCTCATCATTTAATAAAATAAATTTTCATTAAATATTCTGTGCGTTGCAGCTTCGGTCAAAACAACAGAATAAATAAAAACAATGCGCTGGTTGCATTAAGGGGACTGTATTTCTTTCCCCCTCCTCCCATCTAGGCATCACCTGATTTCCAATCACATTAGCAGATTCGAAACACTAGATTCACTCATTGATTTGCATTATTTTCTGGCTGTATTCAATACTTATTGCAACCATTCATTTTCTGTTTCTTGTTTGAATGCTGTTCTTACAAGGAACGAAACTTCACACCCGCCATTAAACTATTTTTCATTCATTCATCTTCGTCCGTCACTTGCGCCTGCTCTTACCTGTTCCACTGTTATGTATTATCATTGTTACATAGCAATTTAAGAGTAAGTAAAACAGATTCAGTTAAACTTCCATTCTATTTGTTACTGAAGCGAAGCAGTGCCGCCATGTTGTCGAAAGACAGAATATATCCGTTTTCGGCCCGCTAAGGCTCCTTCTGCTTGCTTGGCGTCTTTTGTAGTGGCGTCAAGGAAAACATTGCCGTTTCGTTGATGTCCTGTTTTTTCCGCAGTCGTGAGCGAGATGGGTAGTCCGAGACGAATACGGAGAGTGGCCTTCTACTTTACATCGTGCTTTTTCACCCGAAGTTGTCTTCCTCGGTTTCTCGTGACGACTCCGTGATTGCCCATTTGTCACGCGCCTGATTACTGCACATGTCAGTAACGCAGCCAGTCCGTTGTGCTTGTAAGATGCTGGAGAGGGCGGTATGGGGCCAGGAAGTGTGGGGAAAAGGAGGATTCTAAATGTTGAGGTAGATTAGTTTGGCTGTTGAATTATTTATGTAGTTGTAGTTTGGCAATAAATAAATTCAGACCTCAGAGAGAGAGGATACAAACCATTTCCCGGAAAGGGTGGAGAGGATTACTTCCTGAGGTTAAACCTATGCTTCCTCCCATCTTCTAATGTTTCACATATAATTACATCAGCAACCAACAGCGAAATACCATATGTGACTTTGTATTAAGTAAATTTATAACAGCCTTCTTTATAAGGATTAGTGGAATTTTGGGAAGCGGTTTCTCTAAAATTTAATAACTTAACCTGCTAGTGTTTGAAATAGCGCTTGTGTGCTGCGTGTGGATATCTAGAATTATGTATTTTTAACATTAACCTGAAAGTTTTCAGTAATAGTGTATTGCTTTAAGTGATTAATGTTCTTGAAGAAAACATGCAAAATTTCAGTTAAATATAACTTTATGTAATTCTTAATGATATATTTTAACCAACTGTTGATTATGGTTCCCTGACTAAAAGAGACCAGGAAAAGGATAAATGAATTTTATGCAACTTAAGCAGCTTAATTTTTAGGAACATTTAGGGACTCTTCACTCAAAATTTAAACAGTTGTTGCTTTGCAGGAAGATGGACAACGTAAAAAACCTTAGGAAAATCGATCTTGTAATTTGCCAGTTAGTATTTCGAGGATTAGCCTAAGTACAAGAATGGATGAGAAGTATGTTCCCTTCCTTTTCGATGTACTTCTCTTGAACTGAGAGCTGCAATGGTTAGTAAAGCTCGTTTTATAGTTAAAAAAATAAAATGAATAAAAAAAGTAAATTTTAACTTTAGGTTTACATCCGAGCATCCATAGTAATTATCGCATGCTGATTACTTTAATATTTCCAATTCTAATACCTTCCTTCAGATTTGAGAATAGGCAGAAATCACTGAGGAGGGGAACTAAGGAAGAATTAGAAGAACGTTAGAAGAATTGGCCTGCTTTTGAGATATAGGTGTAAAGGAAGCTTGAAAAGGGGAAATGGACAGTAGGGTTAGAAATGAGGAAGTATTCAGGAAAATAGGAGTGTGATAAAGTCTACAAGGAAAGAAATAAAAATTAGATTGGTCTCGTGCTATTATGGGAGGGCAGTTAAGAGATGTAATTGAAGGAAACGTGATGGCTGAGAAACGATAGGAAGGAGAAGAATTGGAATGTATGACTAGTGATTTGATAGAAGCTGATGGGTATCGTGAGCTAAAGGAGATAGAGCTGGGAACAAGGAGGAATGGAGATGCAGTTGAGTTCTAGCTGTCGTGGACCTGCCATGTGGCAGAGAACATACAATGACAATAAGTTACTGGAGGATATAAATCTGATGAATATATTAGGTATTAAGTAGTTGTATTTCAATATCTAGCTGTCCTGGTAGCTGAAGACTTGTTTTTTGAGTAAGAAAGTTGTCTTGTAAATCAAGAAATGTGGTCCCTTTAGAATCCGAGAAAATATACCCCACTTTTCTCGCCACCACAACGAAATGAAATTTCTAGGGAACAAAATTGTGTTTTCAAGCCATGTTTTTCAATTGTAGCGTGATTCAAATGATGAATTTATGCTTTACCCATGATCATAAACTTGAATAAAAGTTTATAAAGTTACACCACCTTAACGATTCCAAAAGTGTTGCTGATAACTGCAGTCTAGTTATTTGTTCTTTCGTCAATAAATTTAAATAAAATTTGAGATCGGCGTCCCACGAGTGGTTATAGCTCGTATTTTTAAATCTAATAGTACTCCCCCCCCACAAATTTTAAGAACTGGTGTGGTGATGATCTTGGTAAACCACATCCTATCATTCCCAGTACACTCCATTCAATGCCTCCTGTGATCATTAGCGAAAATTAAGTGAAGAAACCGCTATTTTAGACGAATGTATGAAATGTGGAATGATGTTATCATGCACCAGACTCGAAAATGCATTTAACAGTTATCGATGATTGAATTGCGATAAGAGCATGCACTATCTTTTGGTTTTCTCAGCATAAATAAATAAATGTTCTGGTTATACTCCCCATGATGACATACTTTAAGATCTTACAACTGATACGTTTGACACGAATACAATCATTAACCAAAATTAGCTGTCATGTGAACTCGAACTATGATCAACTGAAAGGAATATGCTACTGCGCTCCCACCTTGATTACGCGGCTATGCCAGACAACAGTCACGCTTAGCGCTCTGCCACGTTTAAATTCAGTACACCAATGTTAACAGGGGTCGAATGGATCGTAGCATATTACTCCTGTATCTGTTACCCTACGAACGGTGGTATTTACACCAACACACATTTGAGATTTTTCCGTTTCAGTTTTGCTGTCGGCACGCTTCACGTTATTTATTCAATTGATTGCCGGTTACAATTGCCCCTTGTACAGCATGCAAGCCAAATGGGATAAAAAATTTACAACAGAGAATAAATTTCCATAAATATTGACAGTTCAGTAAAAAAAAGTCCATCGTGCTGGGTATCTCCAAAGAGGAGTATCCACATCATGTTCCAGTTAGTACTGATGTTGTTCAAGTTGTTTGTTGAAAGATAGTTGTTCTGTAGGTCTTACTAGAGCATAATTTTTTCAGTTTACTTGAAACTGGTTCAGAATTTCCATTGCATTAAGCGGGAACATTCTGATAATACTTTTCAAGGAGATTAGGTTGGAACGAAGTGGCTTGATTTGGAGACTGCATGATTGCCTCAGACTTGTGGGTGCGAGATGATGCTGGACAGGACTGGTGCGTCATATCTACCTGTCAATAACTTCGCCAGGATATGCATATTTTTCCTAATAACATTAAATATCCAGGGTGTTCACTCAGTGCTGTAGTCGTAAAATTAGCAGAAGGTATACTCTGTGAATGTTACGTTTGCAGAGAGTATACTGTGCTTATTAATCGAATTCCAGCGAGTATAATGCGTATACCCTCCACTGTAGCCCTCTGTCCACTCCATATTTGCATACAAATTGCCTCTTGATACAGTAAAGGGAAATTGGAAGATCCAGTTTAACCATCTAAGGAGCCAATATTCAATGCTTAGGAAGGTTTTAACATGCATTTCTGGAGCTGATGACCAAATGACCGAAGCGTATAAGCCAACCAAAGCAACGCACTTAACAACGTATTCTTTCAACAGTTGAGCATTATGGGCCACAGTTAATTCCTTTCTTGAGCGCCAGATGACGGCAAGGGTCTTATTTATGGTAGTAAAATGCTCCCTGATGGATAACTTATTGTCCCAGGTAATTCCTAGACGCTTGTGATATTCGGCTTTCTGTATGGGTTGACCATTTAAGAGTATAGTGATTTTTTGATTTTTATGCTTTCGGGAGAAAGACATCTGGGCCGTTTTGAGAGGGTTCATTTCAAGACCACTCGAAGCCAGGAAATTGGCCAGGTTAGTTAACTGTTGTGTGGCTTGTAGAGCAACTTTGTGCTCGCTAACACTATTGCTGGACGGAAAGAACATTTTCATGTTGTCCCCGTTGGTTAGGACGTTACTGCAGATTGAGAGAAACGGATCCAGGGCTGCAACAAAAAGTGTCACAGAGAAAACCCTCCTTGGGGAACCCCTCTATTTAGTGTAATTGATGCCCAAGTCTTCATGCTTAACAATAATATGCCTCTCTGTAAGTAATTCCTGCAGGAGAGTGAGTAAGTTTCCTGTAATGTAAGAGTGAGACTCCAGGGAGTGGAGGAGGAGTGGAAGTGAATATCTATCTGGCTTTTATTGTTGAGGGCGGTTTGGATCCTGCAACTTGTCTCTAATAGGTTTCTTATAGTTTATCTGTTTTCGATTACGGAGCGAAGATATGATGGACTGCGGCCAAAACATTGATTATTTAATTGTTTGATTATGGATTTCTCAATGATTTTTAATAGGTTGCATCCTATGGAGATATGTATGTAGTCTCTCCAGGTTTTGGGTTCTTTTTAGTTTTGTGTGGTACGTTTTCCAGGCTTCAGGGAGAGTGATCGTTTCAATGATTGTTGAAAGTATGGGACAGTATGTCCAGCAGGTAAGGACTACATATCTTAATAATGAAAAGGGGGAATTTATCTGGGCTTGTGGTGCACTTGTTTGGTAGGCTTCTGATGACCACTGAAATTTCTTGGCTAGGGATGGATAGCTTCTCCAAGGGGGGGGGGGGGGGGGCTACTATTGGTTGTTGGGTCTATTAATATATAACTTTCGTTTTGATAAAAATATAATTTTTGTATCAACTATAATACTTGGCATATCTGTCGAATATATTCAGCATGCGAAACTACAGAAGTTTTTTCTATCAGTTTGCAGTGAAATCACTTAATATTTTTTAAGGGAGGAAACCTCTGACCTGGTCATCGTGCCAGAGTATAAACAAGAACAATTTAAACTTTAAAGGCGCCAATGGGAATTCTCTTAAACTTGTTCTTATACTGAATTAAGTAGATTTTTAAAGAATACAAGGGGGGGGGGTGAAAAGATTTTAGCCCAATATAGATTGCAGAGGTTTTCGTGAAAGACAATATTGCCAATCTGTGCTGTGACTCTACTTTTGTGTTCAAATTTCAGGTTTGTATGTATTCTGTTCCTTTACAGAGAGCGTTGAGGTGTGGAAGGTGAATGAAGAGGGCGACTATTGAGAGAATGAGGCACCGTTCACTGATTGAGTACCTACATTTAAAGCAATGTCGCCTAAAGAAATTCATGAAGATATGCAGCAAACATTAGGGGAATCTTGTCTTTCATACGCCACGGTCAAAAACTGTGTTGCAGAATTTAAGCATGGACGAGACAGAGTTGAAGATGCACCCCGCAGTGGGAGGTCTGTTACCGTGTCGATACCTGCAAATGTGAATGCCATTCATGACATGATCATGTAAGACCGCAGAAGAACATTGAAGCACATTGACACAACAACGTTCAACATCTCCAATGAGTGAGTTTACGATATTGTGATGAATATTTTAGGAATGAAAGTTTCTTCAGGTGGGTCCCTAACGCACTGGATACAGATCAGAAACTGGAAAGAGTGCGGTGTTGTCATGAGATTGTGCAGCATTTTGAAGCTAATGACGCTCAGGTTTGGGGGCGGTATGTCACCATGGACGAAACATGGGTTCGCCACTTCTACCTTGAAACAAAGGAACAATCGAAACAGTGGAAGCATCCCTCTTCTCCTCTGTTAAAAAAAAAGTATCGAGTGCAGAAGTCTGCTGCGAAAATCATGGCATCCGTCTTCTGGGATGCAGGAGGAGTGATCATAGTTGATCTCCTAGAACGAGATGCCAGTATCATTGCCGACTATTATTCTAACCTATTTAGATGTTTCCACAAGGAATTACAGCTTAGGAAGCCCGGGAAATTGGCTAAAAGGGTTATCTTGCATCAAGACATTGTACCGGCGTATATAGCCTTTGTGACTCAGGCAACGCTGCGTGACTGTGGGTTCGAGCTATTACAGCATCCGCTCTACTCACGGATTTGGCTCCATCGGACTATTTACAGATCTCAAAAAGGGCTTGAAAGGACAGAAATTCGACACTGACAATGCTGCGATGAATGGATTTTGACTCAAACAACTGGTTTGAGTCAAAATCTTCTGAATTTTATTTCAGCGGCACAACTTTTCAAAATTCCTTCTATGAGAGGCACCTCCGTAGCCAGGTGGGAAGGAGCAGCAGTACGTAGCACACGCTTCTTGATTAGACCAGGGTTCGAGCCCGTTACCACCAAATACGGAGGATGCGGAAAGGTCAGGGAATGACCACCGCATATGCCGGAGCAATATGGCCTTAGTTGCTAATGCTCCTAAAAACCAAATAACAAGCAAATAAACCGTCTATGAGAGGCTAGAAACGTTTCAACCTCCTGTCGAATATATGAGTGACAAAGTAAAGCGGGAGCGGGAGGGGGGGGGGTAGTTTGCAGGAAACTGATCTAAGATAAATTATAAAAAAGAAGTAAGTTGCTGTCATAACCAGTAATGTACATTTTCAACGTTTGCGTCGTCAGAAATTGAATTGTGGGGTGACTAACACTATCACCCCGAATCCAAATGTCAGTGGCAAAACTAGAAATTCTGGATCCCTGTGCGCTTTAACAACCTTGCTAAACTAATCGTCTGGGACCTCCCCGCGCAATGGCGGACCTGTCGCTATGCTAATTTCGTTACTGCCAAACGTGCATATTGCATATTTTAGGCATTTTCAGTAGCCTGGATATGCCGTGAATGCTGCGTCCTAATTGCGCACATGTAGAAGAGCTTAGAGACTCGTTTCGCAGAAATCGTCCTGAGCAATTGAGGCCTGAGGTACTGCTGTTGCATGACTACGTAAGAACACACAGAATGCGTGCAGTCAAAGAAGCCATTAATGACTTGTGGTGGAAACTTCTTGATGGTTCTTTCTGCAGCCTGACCTCGCCTAGCGATTTTCAGTTGTTTGGTCCGTTTAAACCAGTAGCCTGGTGGAAAACGTTTTTGATAATGCTGACGTTGAATATGATCTAGGTAAGTGATTACGGCAGCAGCCAACGTCTTTTTGCGCATAGAATTTCAAGAATTAGCTAAAATGGTGGGACAAGTTTAAGGTGATTATGTCGAGAAACAGATGTTATGTTTGGGTGAGTTCTTGTTTGCTTCCTTTTGTTTTTGTGATTCTTACTTTGTTATGACTTACTGAATTCTCCCTCTTAGGTTACGCTCAATTTATACAGAGAATTTTTTTTTTTTTTTTTTTTATGTAAACTCCAAACACGAGAGGTATTAGAACCTATAGTACTTAGTACCGTGCTTGGTTTGTAGGTTGAGAAGACGAAAGAAGATATTTTGACATTGGACTTGAACTTCTGTAGACTGTAATTTTCAGGAAATACGTATGAAGGAAGGTTGTTCCAAAAAACGGCAGTTGAATGAATAAACGAGGAAGATGAAAAGTTGGTTCTGTGAGTTTGAAGTTGGACAGTAAATGGATGTTGGTTGGTGGCGGCATGTGTTCGGACTGTTTTGAAAGAGAGAGCGGGAATTATAGAAGCCAATTCAGAAGAACAGTGCCCATGGAAATATCTCTAGATGAGGCATGCAGCAGAAACAGTATGTCTATGAGACTCTGTTAGAGTGGAGTCATTAATTAACCTAACTGCCCTCTTCTGAATGGAATCTACAAGCCTGAGAGAGGTTTTGGGGGTACCGCCCCAGATGGGGGAACAATATTCCATGGTAGGGTGGATATGCGATTTATACACAGTGAACAGCTGTTTGGAAAAGGAACGCCGAGAGCGAAAGAGAAAATCAAGTTATTTAGATGCAGAGGAAGCAATATTTTTAATGTACTTGTACTAAGAGAGATTAGAAGTCATGGTTATCCCCAAAAGAGATATATCATTTTGCCTAGAAATCGGAGTGTCACCAAAGACAAGCATAGGAGCAGAAGAATCCTTTATGCGAGATATAAGACAAGACTGAGTTTTAGAAGGATTGAAATCGACTAAGTTGTCTTTGCCCCACTAGAGGATACCTGGAGATCGGCATTTACGCAATTGATAGCAGATTTTCGAGAAGTTGAAGCTGATTGAGCAGGACCAGGTTTCTCAGAATGGAAAGTGGAATGCAATTTGCTATCATCCGCAAAACTGTGGATAGGATTTCCTATCCATAGTTTTGCAATGGAAGAAGGTCATTAATATACAAGAGGAAAAGAGTGGGGGAAAGAACTGAACCTTGGGGGACACCCGCATTAGTGGAGAAGTTAGAATACAGAGAGCCATTTACCATCACCCTCAGTAAGCGATCAGAGAGAAAACTGGATAACCAATTACAAAAAACAGTTGGCAAACCATAAGATGGAAGCTTGTTTAGAAGACCTTTATGCCAAACACGATCGAAAGCCTTTGAGATGTCAAGAGCAACTGCTTGTGTTCCACCGAACTTTTCCATTGAATTAGTCCATAAATGGGTAACATAAGTCAGAATATTACCAGTGGATCGAAACTGACAGAATCCATACTGTCAATCGTTCATCAGACGGAAGGTTTCTAGGTAGTTTAAGAGTTGGCGGTTAATTGATTTCTCCATTACTTTAGAATGAGTAGAAGTAATTGCAAAGGGACGATAACTGGATGGGAGAGATTTTTCACCCTTTTTAGAAACTGGCTGGATATAAGTAAATTTCCAAGCAGAAGGAAAAACACCCTTAGAATAAGAAAGTGAAAAAAGTCGGCAAAGAACAGGAGTAAGTTCAGGAGCACAGGTTTTGAGAACAAGTGGAGAAATACCATCGGGACCTGGAGCTTTCTTAGCATCAAGATTCGTCAAAATCCTTCTGACATCCTTTTGACGGAAAACCACAGGAGGCATTGAATGGAGCGGGTTGGGAATGGTGGGAGGTGTTTTACCAAGATCATTAATACATGAGTTGGAAGTAAAATGGGATGCTAGCAGGTCAGCTTTATCCTTGGCTGAAGTGACAACAGAACCATCTGGTTTGGACAGAGGTGGGAGCAGAGATGGGCAAAAGTTGCGGCCAATAGCTTTGGCAAGAGACCAGAATTCTCGGCTACAATTAGGGCAAGAAGCAAGTTTTCTACTCTTAGCCTGTTCAAACTCTAGTTTGGATTGATTAATAACTGCTTTACAATTGTTGCGAGCTTTGGTGTAGACAGAAAATGAAACTGAGAATTAAAAACAAGCCAATTATGACATGCAACGTTCTTCTCTTGAACAGCCTTAGCACATTTATTGGAAAACTAAGGTTTAGATAAAGAACGAGATTTTAAAGTGGAGTGTTGGGATAAAGGATTCCATTCGTGCAAGAATAATTTCACTGACACGATCTGAGCAAACGGTGACATCAGAAGTTTTGAAACAGTATTACAACCAAGGAAAAGAAGAAACTAAATCTCACAGGCCATCCCATTTTGCATTCTTGCTAACTTGCTAATGACTCCTGGCCTTAGATTCCTCTGCGCATACCATAAATTAGCTAACTTTATTTTTTGCAACAGCTACATAGGCATATTATTCATACCTGTTCCTCCTGACCAGAAAATAATAAAATACATTCCTCCTTTTCTTGTGTGAGGTACTTGTACAACCTCTGTAAAGCCGTTCACTCGCTCAATCTGCCATTTATAAATCTTGTTTCTTATTCCTAGATTATTTACATACATTGTATGTATTTTGAATAAAGATTGCTGAACAGGAGAGAATTTAGGATATTCACTACTTCCTTCAGAAGTGGAATGGTTAGTTCATTCACTTCCTCTTCAAACCGTTATAAAACGTAGTACTCTTTTCATTGCCAGTTTTAGCAGTGCCGAGAAAAGTTTGATACTGCTTCAAATGTAATTTTGTTTCATAATTCTCTTCCTCCTTTATACAATATATATATATATATATATATATGACAAAAAGCTATCCGAAATTTGTCTTTACAGTCCGACTATTTCAACTTTGTTTATTTATTTATTTTCCCTAATAAGTTTCTTTTTTATTTCAAATTATTCATATTTAAAGTTATATATGGTTTATTTATTTTAAAAATTAAAAAAGCAGTAATATTTTATGCAGATACTTGTTGGAATTTCCTTTAAATAATTGTTAACTTTCGTTGACATGGAAGTAAGAGTGAAATTTGACTGTGCGTAGTAATTAGCTGAAAATCAAGGATACGTTTATCTCAAAATGGAGATATTTGCACAGGTATGCGTTCCTTTCTTTTAGTTGCTTGACCATTTATTTATTTGAATTCACAGTTTGAAACCGTGAGCTTTATCTCCAACAGAGAGCTACGATGTGGGAAAAAATAATAGCAATTAAAGCATTAAAAATTAAATTAAATTTTCCTCATCATAATAGAACTGTCATGTGGGATTGTTATGATGGATTCACTGCTTTGCTAAGTGAAACCATTTGTCAGTGTTCTATACTCTTTGCTTATTGTAACCAGCTGTTTATGCGAAGTCACCGAGGGTCATGTGAATGCTTCATTATTGGTTTATTTTCCACTTCAATTCTTTCATCTCAGCTGAAACATCCAGAAATTTGGTAATTTATTTTTTTGGCAAATAAACATAAAATGGTGACAAATCAGGAAGTTCGTAAATGCAGTGTAGCTCATTACAGAATCAATAGATAAAAAATAATAATAATAAAATAAAATAAATATGTATTATGCCTAAATACATATACTTTAGAGAAGACATTGTTAATTAAATTTTGCACGTTCAAAAAATAAATATAGTTTAAGAATTTTAAACTGTACTATGTAAAAATGAAAATTTTCAATTTTTACGGCCAAACGTTTCGAAGTAATTCTTACTTCGTTATCAGTGGTGGTCCTTATGCAGCGAGAAATAAACTATAGAACAGATAGAACAGAAATAAACTATAGAACGGACCACCGCTATCCAAATCCTCTGCATTTGTGGATCGATCGGAGGAGGAAGAGGTGGTTTGGTTCTTCGATCCGTTCGCTTTTGTGACGATTTGTCTAGCGATTGAAATACAGCGATTCCATGACTATTATTGGCCTCGTGGTCCTCCGTCGATATGGGGCATAATGGTCGTCTATTATTTTGTTACTTTGTTTTCTTTTAGCAGTTCGTTTTAGTCCCTTTTTGGTGATATTTCACGTCTCTCGGAACTGGTACCTTACAAGGGGGATACCGCTAAATTATTATATAATTGGCATTATTTTAAATTTAAATTGGATTTATTATTATTAATTGGATTTAATTGAACTCTAAATTATTTGGGAACTTGCGGCTTCGGTTTCAGTCTTGTTACCTTTACTTTTTCCTCCCTGTTGATATAATTTATGTTAATTTTTATGTTAACTTTCGCTCTACAGTTTTGCCATGCTACTGGCTTATGTATTATTTTTATATTAATTATCTATTATGTACTGGGCATCATGTGGAGGATGTGCATTTTGCTGCCTCTAATGATAGCTTAATATTTATTTATTTTATGTTATTGCATTCTAACTTTATAAGCCATTATATATACATACAGGCAACCCCGTATAACACGGTTTCGTTCTAACACGATTGACAAATTGCGCCAATCCTCGCTCAACACGGTACATATATAACACGTTTAGAGAATTTCGGTAAACTTCGCATAACAGGATATTTTTGAACTTTTGTGTGGAGAAAACCCTGCTATTATGTTGGATGTAATTTTTCAACATTTTCCACTTTTTTTGAATCCCCGCTGTTGACTCGCTAGTCAAAAAAAAATATTGAGAAATCCCTGTATTTTATTTCTTTGGGAAATACCCTTGTTAAGTTCTGTGCTGTTGTTATTTGGTTTTTAGGAGCATTAGCAACTAAGGCTATATCGTTCCGGGAATATCCGGTGGTCATTCCCTGACCTTTCCGCATCCTCCATATTTGGTGGTGACGGGCTCGAACCCGGTCTAATCAAGAAAGCGTGTGCTACGCACTGTTGCTCCTTCCCACCTGGCTACGGAGGCGCCAAATATTCAACTTGTGCTTGTTGAACTTGTGGAAAAATCTAGATTTCAAAGTTTTATTACTATTGGATAGCACACCAGGCCATCCAAAAGATTTAAGTCATCCAAACGTTGAAGTTATGTTCCTATCACCACAGTTGTACTAGGTTAATACAACTTCTTTCATTCAGCCATTAGATCAAGGCATTATATAAAACTTTAAAACTCATTATATCAGAAAATCATTGCAATGGATTTTAGAAAAAATGGATTCCGAATCTATTGAAGTAATGGAGGCGTGGAAACATTTCTCAGTCGTGGACTGTATCAGAATCACAGCTTTATCGCTGAAAGAAGTAAAACCGTCAACGTTAAATGCGCGTGGGAAAATGTATGGACAGAGTCAGTTCCTTCAGGAAATATGGTTGAACCGGCTGAAAACGGAATCAGTGCGATAGTAGGCACAGTTGATAGAATCACCCCCACACACACACACCGCGTGGAAAAGACCTAAGTTCGAATCCCGTCGATGACGGGAGGAGTTTTTATGGGTCTTTTTCACAACGTGGCTGAGTTAGTCGGGCTCAGGCGATGGTATCATGGTTTTTTCTCCCGGAAACTCGGGTTTTTAGTCCAGCAAAACAGAAAATCGACCTCAGGACACGCGAAATTTATAGACACTATACACAGAGTAACATGGCCTTAGTTGCCGATGCTCCTAAACAAATAAAAAAAGATATGTTTACTGAAGATGTTCAAGAATACTGGTAGAAAAAGAGGCTGGCGAAGTGGCTTTTGTGGAAATGGCATTGGAGGTAAAACCAAACCAAATCAATTCAGAGGATGATAGCGCAGATGAAATTTTTAAACTTCCAAATTTTACACTATAAAGCATACGGAAGGCTTAAAGTTAGCCGAGCAATTAGAATCTTATTTTTTGAATGTATATTCTTGAATGAAAGGAGCCCAAAGTTCGAAAGGGAGCTTCAAAAATGCTTAGTTCCATATGATAAAATTCACAAAAATTTATCAAGCCAAAGCAAACAAACCCAGATTACTTATTTTTTAAATAGAGCAGAGAAGATACGCGAAATCTAGAACGGTGTAGAAGTGAAGTTAAACTCAAAAGCACTACTCCAGATACGTTAAGTGTAGAGAATGAACCCTGGCCAATGGATAGGCCATTATGGAATTCTTTATACGTATTGGGCAGATTTCCACTTTAACTGATTTGCCCCCCCCCCCACACACACAATGCAGCAATGAGTGCAACCAAATTGATTAGATAAAGAAACCTCACTGATTATATAATAAAAACCAAGTTCGTTCGACGTTGTTACTTGTTGTCACTCATAGTAATTGGTTTCCTTGACAGAATTTCATCCGAAAGCTATTTCTAGTGTTCTTTTATCGAACTCTTTTTCCCTCTTTTTCCGAGGGGTGGGGCTAAAGTGTGGGAACAAATCACATTTAATCTTGGAGGCCATCGAAGGGAATCCGGCCACGTCTAGAATAATTATAGTAGGAAGCGGAAGGACGTGTTCCTTAGGGCTCGGAAACACCCCTTCTCTCAGGTATATCACCCCGTTAAAGTGATAATCACACTCTTTCTCGTGCCTTTCGCAGTTAATATCATTAAAGCAAAAGATCGAAACGATCGTTTCGCGTGTCAGTTCACCTCGAGCACTGGGGTCAGTGCGATTATTCTCCACGCACCAGCCGTTCCTGATCTGCCTCAAGAGCTGCCGCAGGCTTTCAGTATACCGTTAGCTTCGAATGCGGCCTTTTTTGCTATGTACAGGCTTACTCTGCAAAAGTTCATTTAACTACAGGTGGATTAAAGGTTTAGTGTTCGGATTTATAGTATAGTCTAGTCATATAACTGTATATATATGTATCACTTCCCTTCCCTTTAGGGGACCCCGTCCATCCAGGTAGGGGAAAAATTGGAGACAGCGTTAGATTAAGCCATTCCGTTAATAAGGCTAAATTTGCAGGTCTCCCTTTTTTTTTCTGAAGTGTACTAGCGCTAGTTAGTATATAAGGTATGTTCGTGTAGTTAGTATAATGTACTGTACACTAAGATAATAGGTCCAATGTCGTTAGGCTACTCAAAATTTAAATGCATCCCTGACTTGAGGTAACGTCCATAACCATTGACTTTGAATCCTGCCTCCTGCACTTTAGAAAGTTTCATAATAAGATTTCTGAATTTAGGACGATGGCTGACTTGTCACTGACGAGCTGAATTTCTGTAATGTTCATTTCTGATCATCGTAGCTGATTATTACATGCACGTAACGCTCTACCTTTTAATATAAAATCTCCCTTGAGTATTAGGCAATTTCGCTTCATTTTAATGTTGTTTAACGTGAATGTAATTTGGCTTTTTTTTTTTTTTTTTTTTTTTAAAGCGTGTGACTCAGAATTTTTCCCACTTCGCTTTGGTAATTTGTGAAACGAAGTAGGTTTGCTTTTTGATCCAGCTTCGTTTTTTACCTTCTCATTGGTTTTCTCTTCCATCGGTTCAGGTCTTTATATTCTCCTTTGTTTTTCAGCCTTGCTTTTTCAATTTTTTTCATAATTGATTTTCTATCCATTTTTTTACAGCATTATATATCTGTCGTAACTCTTTTCTTCCATGCATTAAATTTTTATATACAAAAATGTTTTATTGAATTATTATTATTTAGTATTAATAGTGGAAGATGATGCAAGAAAGCAAGCTTATACAACATCAACCAAAAAAAAAAAAAAAAATCATCACCCATTCCCATATCACTTGTTCATCCAGTTTAACAGTTTGTCTAGTTTCTCTTTGAATTTATTCAAACTACACATCACTACAAGACCAGATGGGAGTTTCTTCCAACATTCGACCATCCACTGGTTGAAGGTAAATTTTTGCACAACTACCCTGCAACCATCCTTCCTCGGTTTGTATATATGCACCCTCATGTGTGTGTAGTTTGAGCAAGAGGAAGCCTTCCTCAGAAAGGGTTCTGTCAGCATTGAGCTTACCCAATCAATACAAAATCTTAAATCAGATTTCCTTGCAGGTGCCGAAGTTTTCAGAAATGAAACTTTTCCTTGCAAGAGTACCCTTTTGTACCACTCACTGATCTTGTTGCTCTTCTCTGCATCGTTCCAACAGATAGACATCCTTCTTAAAATGAGGCCTCCAGACTTGTATGCACTACTCAAGATGTGACCTCGTCATTGCCTTATATAGTGAGATAATCACCTCCTTATCCCTGCTGGAAAATTTTCTGTATATTCATGGAAAAAACCCCTAAAAGCTGCCCTGGCAGCTTGTTTGCACTACTAGAGAACTTTATATTTGATGCACAGTTATCCGCAAGTCTTTTCATTCTCCGCGTTTCTGAGTTTGGTACCACACAGTTGGTACATTAATCTAGGATTAATTACTGCTTCCCACATGAAGTACTTGCTTTTCTCGATATTAAACTTCAATTGCCACTTCTCGGCCCATTCTGCCTAATTTGTCTAGATCTTGTTAACATTAAACCTGATTGCTTTCATCAATATCATTAATAAATATGGAAAACAATGGGCCCAGCACTGAAATCTAGGGGGACTCCGCCAATAACATTAGTCCAAGAAGAGCAGCACTCACTGATAACGACTCTCGTCTTCTCCCACTCAACCACCCCTTTATCCATAGCAGTAACTTGTCCTTAATGCTCCAGCTTGTATTAGCAGCCTTTTATGTGCAACAGTATCTTTTTTGGTCAGACAAGTAATTTGTATCAGTAATTAGTCAGACAAGTCGTCCCTTAAAAATTCCATTCTGTGAATTACTTGTTTCACCAGTCACTCCATTATTTTCTCTGGAACATAAGTCAAGCTAAAAGGTCTGAATTTATTCAAGTCTCCCTTTGATCCCCTTGTAAATTGGGGGATACATTTGCACATCTCAATTCCATTGGGATGTCTTCTGATTATGGCTTAAAGGTTTGCTTACCTTTTTTTGTAACTTAATAACTGAATAGATCCCATCAACTCCAGGTGCCTTTTTACGTTTAGTTTCAATAATTTCTCGTCCAATTTCCTCTCAGTTATTACAAAATCATTCAGCTTCCTGTCAGAATTTGACACACTTCTGCCATCGCCAACCCATAAAAAATTCCTCGTGTGAATGTACATGCAGAATACCTATTCAGTTTGTCAGCAACCTGAAGTGGATCATCGAATTAAACCATTCATATCTAGTAGACCAAGGTGATTCATTCTATATTACCTGATAATTTCTAATTATCCCACGCATTTTTCTTCTCTGCCGCGGATCTCATCAGTTCATGTGATATCCATTCAGGTCTAAGCGTTGAACAGTATTTCTTAGTTGGTATGAAAAGTCTAGTAGCTTCTACAATTACTTCCCTGAATGCTGCATATTTAGTATTTGTAGTTTGTATTCTATGCTGTGGGACCAGCTGATGGTCCCACTGCATAGAATTTGAAAACTATCTAAGATCGCTGAGTCACCCTTACGAAAGCAGAAGCCTTTTTGCCCTTGACAGTAATTACATGTTTAAGTAAATTCTACATCAATACGCTGATCATTGCAACATAGTGGGGATTCTGCAGATTCTTAATGCATGAACGGTCGCTGCTGATAATCAGATCAAAAGTACTAGTATTTCCTTTCTCTTGTCGCCTGTCTTACATGCTGGTGTAGAAATAAATCTGAAAAGTCTCACTAACGTATGAGTGATCAGCCCCCATGATTCACTCAATATCTGGAAAGTTAAAGTCTCCCCATTATACGAAATTCTGATTTATTGATCCACTCATTTCTCTGTATATTTGTTCTTCGTACTAATCATAGTCATAGGCCTATAACATACTCCTACTCTTATTTTTGCTTTCCCAGTGCTTATGTCATACCAAACTGACTCAACATTGGACTGGCCACTCACATTATGGCATAGACAGACAACAAATAAATTATACCAGATAAAGCTTGTAATAGAAACATGGCAGTCTAGTCTGCGCAGGCATCGTAGCGAGGAAGTTGTTCTTGTTCGACGGCGCATAGGACCCAATTATCTAACACATTCGTTCCTGCTTAGGGCAGATGACCCTCCTACGCGCGAGTATTGTGACACATTCTATCTATACAGCTTATTCACTCTACCTAGAAGTAGTCAGGCGAGGCCTATATTACCACCTTAGGAAAGGAACACCAGCTGAAATAGTAAATCTCCAGCTGGATCTTGCAAATGACCCCAAGATAGAGAAGAGGAGAATCACCCAACACCTACAATCGATATGGCAACAGAGCTGTGTGTGTGTGTGTGTGTGTGTGTGTGTGTGTGTGTGTGTGTGTATACTGTGTCGGGGTGGTTCCCAGGCATATGCCCATCTCCACCTAATTCTGTTTCGACTGTTGGCGATGCCTTCGTCAGCTCATAGCTTAGAGCTTATAAGTTCCTTAAAGGTAACTCGGGCGGCCGGTTTGGTGCAAGAAGAGGGCAACAGAGCTGGGAAACCACGCAGAAAGGAGACATCACGAGGCGATTCCTCCCAACTATAACCCATACTCACCCAGAGCCCCCTCTCTGGTTCTCGCCTGGTCTGCACATGACGTTTTCATGTGCAGACCAGGATTATCACTGGACATGGCCCTTTCCGTCAGAAACTTACAGCTATGGGGATTGAAAGAGACCCGCGGTGCCATTGTGGAGGAGTCCTAGGGGAATCTCATGTATGAGTCCCCTGCCTATGACAACAGTAGAATCAAGTTTGTTACCGCAATTCAAAGGAATCCACGTAATCAAGAGTCCTCGCTGCTGCTCGATGAAAACACATACAGGGCACTAACTGTGTATGCACAGGAAATCTTCGCACTGAGGCGAGCCAAGATTGCCGAAATGAGAACAACATTGGATCATGCTGCCCAAGGCCTGAATCAGACTGGCGTGGGTTAGCTCCTTCTCTGCTAGAGGACACTGCCTTGACAACTTGCTAATCCTTTAAAGGTAGGAACACCGCTGGCACCATTCTGGTGCGGGAATGCTGACACTTATCGAGTGCGGGATACTGCTGCAAACCCCTAATAGGATAGGATCAGCCGGCACCGTTCTGGTGCGGGATTGCTGGCACTCTGGAGAACTCCTGAGTGCGGGATACAGAGTCCACTGGCCTCTGGTGGTCATGCAAGGGTACCTGTCCCCTGCTACTTTAACTCCCACTCCCAGAACCCTATTTTCACCTCACAAAGAGCGGACTGCTCCTCAACTTCAGTCCATCCTCCTTTTCCCACTTTCTGTTTCTTCTAACTCGTACCCCTGTTCTATGTCCCCCCCCCCCCTTTTTTTTTTTTCACTTGGCCTTTGTCAGGAAGCTCAGGCATCCAGAGTGTAATGGGCATCCTGGCTCACCTCCCAGTGGTGGTGGCGGGCAACGTGGTGTCCTACTAGGGGCTCTGCGGCCAAGCAGCCAGAGACACAACAACAAAACATAACACTACTCTGACAGAAACCAGACATTACACTTTTTCTGGCTTTTACAGAGATTCTGTACTTCTTCACAAAGTACCATGGTGCAGATTTGGGAAACCACAGGTGGCGCCTTTCACAAAACACTATGCCACTATACAGCTTATTTTAATCGATTGTTAATTTTATCCATGTTCGCAATATATATTTTACTCATCCGAAGCGCAACGAAATGCGACAGTAGCCATAAGTAAACGCATTATAGGTGTTCTGAACAGCCAACTATTGTACCACGCTAAATGCCTCGTTTCTTGTGTAATCACCGCAGTTAAGCTTTGTTAGGCCCGGTTTATAATTGGGAGGGTAGCCACCTGGGAACAGCGTGTTGATGTAGCTAAATTTTTTTTCTTTTGTTAACCTATGGAAAACATTCTTCCGATTTTCATGTATCATTTAATTTTGTTAATTAGTAAGGTAATCAAGTGTAAATCTGTGCTTTATATCTTTACTTTTATAGCCTGTGGATAATATTCCTCCTATTTTCGATTAATAGAATTAAAATTTAATTCGTTAACGTGATCACAATGACCGGCGCTTACTACATATCGTATAGTGAACGGTGTTTTGCTGTGGAGTGTTCATCGTACAGTGAATCAATCGTAAAGCGGGGATACACTGTAGTGAACGTTGTAAGGCGTAGAGAGCATGTATACGTGCAATGCGTCCTTGGATTGACAAAAATCGCCAAGTAAATGCAACACGAAATGATTTCAACCCCCCCCCCCCACATCATTGTACCATTCTGTACCAGGCACGAGCGAAGCATGACCCCAATCAGTACTCCTACTGATTGCGTCATGCTATTTCTTTCGTCATTCTCCATCTTATTTAATAAAAAATTTCGAAGGAAAAAAATTTATAATTCAACGTGCCGAAGACTAATAGTGAGCGTTGTAAGGCATATTAATCACGTATACGTGCAATGTCACCACTCAAACCACCTCCATTGAGTACAAAGCAGAGATCTAAGCTATTTTGATAGCGGGTGAAGAGTCCTCGAAGCCCAGTCGTAAACGAAAATCGAAAAAGCCAAAACCGACTGCCAGAAGTATTCCATCAAACCGTTCAATACGTAGCGGGTGCAATACACAGGAGCAGCAACAGGATTTTAAGAAACACCGAAGCATCTACGCACAGTTTAAATGTACATTCCTGGATAATGATTTCGGTTCAGTCTGTTCCGTGTGTGATTAGGCTTTGGCTCAAGAACTATGTGAAGATTGTAGTAACTTGAGATCACGCTCTTCTTCAAACAGCATTTTCAAATGAGGATGTAAGTCAAATGTCGACCTGTAACAACTGTCGTGGCTCTCTGAAAACAAAGTGATTCCTGCTCTATCGAAGTCAAATGGTTTTAAATATCATCCGATGCCACAGCACTTGTCGAAACTAGATTTGGTAACGGAACGTCTCATATCTCCGAGGCTCTCATTCATGCATATTCATCGCTTGCGGCATTCATACGTTCAATACGGGATCCTCGGTCAAGTTTCACTTAAATACGCTATGCGTGCCCGGCACACACGATTTTATTTTTAATTTTTACTCTTAGTAACCCTAACACAGCCCATAGTTGGTTGTTACAAGCTATTTTAAATAAGCTTCACCAAAAATTGAAACAGCATGTATTTGTGCATTTCATTCCTCACGTAGGAACCGATCCGGCTAACCTTTGAATTACCAAAGCTGTCTGTTTCAACTAGTCATGTAAGCATTTATTCCAGCAATTAACAACACTCTTGGTAAAAGAAAACTTCCTATGATCCAGTCTATATAGCCCTCGGTTAGTTACCAACCAATAATTTCTACAATATTTGTTTGCAGAGATTGTTTATAACTGCATGTATAAAGCATTTGTGAAACTGCATTGGGGTTATACTTGTATTTGGCTTTGGTCTCCATATCATATTTGTCTAGGTATGGAGGCCAGAGGCCACACAAAAAAAAAAAAAAAGTTTCTTGAAAAGGTCCAAACACAGCCTTTGTGAGATTGTTAAAAGGTATTTACTATAACGAAAGACTGAATATATGGATCACATAGCTAGGACAGTGGTTTCTTGCCACTTGTCCGCACTGCAGTCTTATGTCCGCCTGGTTCGTAAGCCTCAGATTTCTCTTTTTGCTGTTTTTAATTCAATTCCTCCTAACACTTGCTGCAGGATACAGTTAATTTTGAAGAGCTTTCAGAATCCTGGCATTGTATTTGCTTGAAATTAAGCGGAAACTTTTGGTCAGTTTTTGGAAATACACGCGGGCCTCGATTAATGCGATTAATTCGTCCCGCGAGCGCATCGCGCAAAACGGAAACGTGTTAATCGAATATCATAACCAATAGGAAAAATTATAATTGGTCCTTGACCTTCTGGAATGTCCATAAAGAATTTTAAAAATACCTTTTAAATAACTTTTTAACTGTATATAATGTAAAAGATAATGAAAATAATTATGGAATTAAATGTTTATTGCATAAAATAGCGGTTCTTAAACTGTGCGCCGCGGAATATTTTAAATTTTCGAGGGAAACACAGCGATACTCGACATCTGTCGGACACCGCGCGAACTACTAACTCGAGGTAGTTCACAGTTTCAGCATTTCTTATTAAGTTGTTTGGACCTAACTACTAAACGAAACTGTTAGGTATTTCTTTTGGTCTGGGTGCGTCTTGAAAAAAGTACTGAGACAGTAAAGGCGCCGTGAACAGAGAAACTTTGGGAACCTCTGACATAAAATACAAAATGAAGAAATTACTGTTGCGGAAATATTTGAACAGTATTGACTTTCTCTTTTCATCAATCAATTTCCGATAGCCAACAACAATCTTCTCTGGGCCCTGGCGAAATAAATATCGCAGAGAACATCAAACCTTTTGTTTGAGGTTCTATGCGATACGAAAGATTTCATCTAATTCTTTTACCGTTATCTCCTTCGCGGTAACATTTTCATCTGGTTCATTTAAAATTTTGAATTTTTAAATGCAAGTCTGCATTGACTTTATTAGCAGGAGACAAACACGTCTTCTTCCGATGGTTGATGGAACACACCGAGGCGGGCAGCAGGCAAACGTTTGTTTATTGACCGTACGACTCGCTTAACGCGCGATTCAAATCTTTTTCAACTATCGCATTAAAAAAAAAAAAAAAAAAAAATCGCGTGAACTGTAAATTTGCATCGTGTAAAGTGAAAAGTGGTATCATTTTTCAAATAGCGTGAACTGAATATCGCGTTAATCGAACTCGCGTTATGCGAGGCCTAGCTGTACTGCAAAAATTTATCACAAGAGTAGAATAGAATGATTTTTTTTTTTTTGTCCTTATTTGGGATTGTTTCTGATAGTGACTAAGCTCGTATTGGTGTATTATCTGGACATCGGTTGGTGAATTATTTGTATAGCACCAGTCAGTTATTAACTTGTAATCTGTTAGGCCTTGCCATTTTCTCTTTCATGACTCCTACTGTTTTACGTTACAGCCTTGTTCACTAAGGGTTTGTTAACGAATACTTTTATTTATTTGCCGGATGATGTAGCGGTATTCAGTATAGGTACTATGCGGCACTCGTGGTCTTCCCGTAAACTCTTGTTAATACGTTTTGGTTCGTTTCAGTTATCGCAATGTAAGAAGAATGACGAACTGATTCATATCCTCTTACCTTGAACTGTATATATTGGCGTGAATCTGGCTTACTATTCTTTATGACGAGAAAAATCATGTTATAGGGATTCTACGTTGTACGTAAGTTCCGATTGGTTTACAGGAACCTTCTCCTCTAGTATTTCATGATTAACTTTATTTCTTCATTTAATTGGACAAGCGGTACGAACATTGTGCTAAACTACTGTCTGTATATCTTCTTATATACAAAGGGGTTGCCATCGAAGCACAAGTTTTTTTGTTTTTTTTTTTATGTAATCCCCAAACACAAGAGGTATTAGAACCTATAGTACTTAGTACCGTGCTTGGGTTGAACCTATGCAGATATTGGCTGCTTTCAGATTGGGGCCCCGAGTGCCAAGCGATAGTGACAAGCGATTTTCTTCCAGTGATTATAGAGTGATCTCCAAAGTGATATAGTTTCTTTATTTTCCAGTGCGGCTGTTATTTTATTTACTTGAAGTGGTTCTGTGCTTTAGAAGTCAAAAGTAAGAACCCAGAAAGGCAAATCCACCTTTCTTTTCTTATTCTTTATATATATCACTAACCAAATCAACTAACTTAAACAACCGCTTGGTCACTGGTGGCACCGCTCCTGCCTCCACGTGGCGGGGCCGGTAACCTGGGGGAAAAACCAACCCTCGGGGCGAAAAGGAGCAAAGATGGAAACAAGCGAATTTCCACGTTTAGAGCCAAAGTGCTCTCAACATGAACTTGACAATGACACCGACCATGACTTCTCTCTTTCAAAGAGACTTAAAAAAGACACTAGGAAGCAAGAATCTCCAGCTTTCCTAATAATACACTCTTTGTCATCCCAACCTGTGAGCAAGCTCTCACCTTTCATCATCCAGAGATGCCTAGAAAACGCTGCAGGTTCACCAAAAATGGTTAAACGTCTCCAATCAGGAGATCTACTAGTAGAGACTTGTTACTCAAGACATTCTGAGTTACTACTAAAACTTACTTCTTTAAGCGGAATACCGATTCAGGTCACCCCACACAACACACTAAATTCTTCCAAAGGAGTGATCTCTGAATGGGATCTATTATACGTTTCTGAGGAAGAAATTGTCCAGGAGCTAAAAGATCAAAATGTCTCTCATGCAAAACGTATCATGATCAGAAAAGACGGCAACTTAACTCCCACGCGAAACATAATCTTGACTTTCAGTACTCCAAATCTACCGGATTCTGTCAAAGCAGGTTACTTGAATTGCCGCATTAGGCCTTATATCCCAAATCCGCTCAGATGCTTTAAATGTCAAAAGTTCGGCCATTCTCAGACAGCATGCAGTGGAGACGCCATATGTCCAAACTGCAGCTGCAAGAATCACACACAAGCAGAATGCAAAGCTCCAACACCACAGTGTCCTAATTGTAGTGGCAAACATCCAGCCTACTCTAAAGACTGTGAACTGTGGAAGATAGGAAAAAAAATACAAAAATATAAAATTTAAAATAGTCTCTTACCAAGAAGCGAAAAAACAGATCAACTTAAGTATGCCAAAACGCACTTATGCTTCTACCACTCTCAGACAGGAATCAGTGGCATGTCAGACTGAAGTATCCATCTCTCCAAATATATCAATATCAGACTGGGCTCGATCAGTACTCTTGATCCAGCATCCATCTAAACCGAATTCAACAGACCAAAGCAATAACACGCCACTCTCAATTCCAACCCAGAGACTTCCTCATTGTCAGGCAGCAGAAAATTTGCAAAAATCGTATTCTGCTGAGACGAAAGTATCAGGTCTAACAAGCATGGATACGGATGATTCTATCGGTCAAGAAGAACTGCTTGAAATACATGCAGAAGATGATATGGACGATAGCAATGAATCGGGACGCCCCACTTTTCCCCGAAAAGAAAAACCAAAACCGGACCGTCATAAACAGTCAACTTATAAAAAACAGTCAGATACATCTTCCACGAACAAAACCAAATAATGGAACACATCATTCAATGGAATTGTAGAGGTTTTCGTAGCAACATCGATGATATTAATGAACTAATTCACTGCTTCAATCCGGTAGCTATGTGCCTACAGGAAACCAACTTGACTCCCCAAGTTTCCACTACAGTCAAAAATTACACTATTTACAGACAAGATAGATCTGACACTAATAGTGCTTATGGAGGAGTAGCCATCCTGTTGGACTCAAGGGTTCCTTCCAGATGCATTCCATTGCAAACCTCTTTAGAAGCTGTTGCCGCACGCATAGTAATTGGAATTACCGCTACATTGGTCTCAATTTATCTTCCACCTAATCGTCCATATTCTATTCAGGAAATCGAAGGTCTCGTGTTGCAACTACCAGTTCCCTTCTGTCTACTAGGTGACTTTAATGCTCACCACCCATTATGGGGTTCATCCAGCTTGGACAGGCGTGGAAAACTTGTTGAAACGTTAATAGATAGACAGGATCTAATGTTGTTAAATACTGGCGCTCCTACCTATGTTCATTTTCCTACCGGATCAACCTCTGCAATAGACCTTTCCATCTGCTCTCCAGTGCTCTATCCAAGTATCCAGTGGGCAACTCTTAACGACCCTCACAACAGCGATCATTTCCCAATAATATGCAAAGTTCAAACTTCCTGTTCATTACCAACAGACAATCCAGTAAAATGGAAATTTCCAAAGGCTGACTGGATAAAATATAGCATGCTTGTCTCGTTCGAAAACCATATCATTCGAAATCGAAGGTCTCGTGTTGCAACTACCAGTTCCCTTCTGTCTACTAGGTGACTTTAATGCTCACCACCCATTATGGGGTTCATCCAGCTTGGACAGGCGTGGAAAACTTGTTGAAACGTTAATAGATAGACAGGATCTAATGTTGTTAAATACTGGCGCTCCTACCTATGTTCATTTTCCTACCGGATCAACCTCTGCAATAGACCTTTCCATCTGCTCTCCAGTGCTCTATCCAAGTATCCAGTGGGCAACTCTTAACGACCCTCACAACAGCGATCATTTCCCAATAATATGCAAAGTTCAAACTTCCTGTTCATTACCAACAGACAATCCAGTAAAATGGAAATTTCCAAAGGCTGACTGGATAAAATATAGCATGCTTGTCTCGTTCGAAAACCATATCATACAGTGCTCTTCTATCAACCATGTTACTGAACATATTACAAACCAAATTCTAACAGCTGCAATTCCACAATACCAAGTCAGGAAAAGGCGAAAATTAAATTATTGGTGGAACGAAGAGTGCAACAATGCAAAAAAAGAAAAAAACAAAGCTTGGAATCAATTCCACAAACATCCAACCACTTCCAATCTTATTAATTATAAGCGACTTAGAGCAAGAGCCCGTTATATCAGACGGAAAGCAAAAAAAGAATCTTGGATTAAATTCGCTTCCTCAGTTAATAAAAATACAGACATCAGACTGATCTGGAATAAGATAAAATTGTTAAATGGCAAAATTCCTTCAACATCTACTCCACTAATTAACTGGAATGGACAGGAACTCTCTACTCCTGCAGAAATCGCAAATGCACTAGGATCTGTATTTTCCCAGTTGTCCTCCTCAACTTCTTATGACCAGTCGTTTCAAAAAATTAAAGGTGTAACTGAAAAATCCAAACTGAATTTCACTGACAGATGTGCACTAAAATATAATCAACCATTTACCATGGTTGAACTTCAGCATGCTCTTACCAACACAAGGAAAAGCGCTGCTGGCCCTGATGGGATATTTTATATAATGCTTAAAAATTTAAATACAAAGTCACAGTCATCACTGCTGTTCTTCCTCAATCGAATATTCACTGAACATACATACCCAAGCTCCTGGCGTCATTCCTACGTTCTGGCAATCCCAAAACCTGGTAGAGACTATTCTGTTCCTCAAAACTACAGACCAATTTCACTTACCAGCTGTCTGAGCAAAACCCTCGAAAAAATGATTCACAGCCGCCTGACTTGGTATCTTGAGTCCCAAAAGTTAATCAATAACAATCAATTTGGATTCAGAAAAAATCGATCATCATTGGACCTTATGATTAAAGCCGAAGCAAATATCAGAAATGCATTCATCAAAAAGGAGCATCTCGTTATGGACTGTCTGGATATTGAGAAAGCTTTTGACACCACATGGCGTTTTGGCATTTTAAAGGATCTACATTCTCTTGGCCTGAGAGGAAATTTGCCATATTTCATCCAAAATTTTTTAGAACAAAGATCCTTTCAAGTTCGTTACCGGGGAACTCTCTCTAAAAAGTTTGTTCAGGAAGAAGGAATCCCTCAAGGATCCGTTCTCAGCGCTACTCTATTCGCAATTAGAATTAATCACTTAACTGAAAACAGTGGACTCATATCTTTATGCCGATGATCTAACAATCTCCTGCCACTCTCAAAACATGAACTACATTGAGAGACAATTGCAGATATCAATAAATCAGATCTAGATTTGGATGACACAAAACGGTTACAGACCATCCAGCCAGAAATCTACTGCCATTCATTTCTGCACCATGCGTAAAATGCATCCTGATCCTGAACTCCGATTAGATAACCATCTTATTCCAATTGCGAATAGTATTCGTCTGCTTGACTTAATTTTTGACTGTAAGTTAAACTATCAAAAACATATTGAACATCTCCGGACAGCTTGCCAAAAGAAAATGAACATACTCAGAGCCTTATCAGCAACAACCTGGGGAGCAGATCGTTACACCTTGCTTCACTTATATAGATCCATAATTAGATCTCGTCTGGACTATGGCGCACCTGTCTTCGATTCTGCTAGGGAAAGTACCTTATCTCGTCTGAACCCTATTCAACATTCAGCTCTAATAATAGCTTTAGGTGCGTTCAGAACATCACCAGTGCAAAGTCTTTATGTGGAAACCTACGAAGCTCCTCTAAACATCAGAAGAAAGATGTTATTACTGAACTACGCAACCAAGGTCCAAAGCCAGTCGAACCATCCCAATTGGTCAATATTTAATGATCCGCCACTCAAGACCTTTTATAGAAACAAACCACAAGCAATTAGGCCTGCAGGTATTAGGTTAATGGAACTAGCAGAAAACTGGAACATACAACTCAAAGTCCACCAAGGACCTATAGATTACGTTCCTCCATGGTCTGTCATCATGCCGTGTTGTGATAATTATTTCCACCAATGGGGGAAACACTCTTTAACGAGTACTAACATCCAGCAACTCCACATTGCACATTTACAATGTTATCCTGACTTCGCGAAAATATATACTGACGGTTCAAAGTCCGAGAATGGATCAGGTGCAGCAGTGGTATTCCATGACACTATCACTTCTGTGTCACTTCCAACAGAATGCAGTAGTTACACCACTGAACTATATGCCATAAAGCTTGCTCTGGAAATCATTTTCCATCTCTCAATCGAAAAGAGCATAATCTACACAGACTCGCAAAGTGACCTATTAGCAGTGCAAAATATTTCCCCATCTAGTCATCCGATACTACAGCAAATCAGATCAGAGTTGATTCGTCTCCGAGATCATCGGCAAAGCATTGTCTTCTGCTGGATCCCAGGCCATACTGGAATACCAGGAAACGAAATTGCAGATGATGCTGCCAAGCATCCATCCAGCACATCCGCAATGAATTTTCTGGTCCCGCTCAGTGACTACAAAATCCATATACGAAATATATGTAAGGAACGATGGACACTACAGTGGCAAACGCAGATGCATAACAAACTCCTTGAAATTAAACCTATACCCCAATTATGGGCCTCCAATTTTCGCACAAACAGACAAGAAGAGGTTGTACTGGCCAGAGCCCGAATAGGCCACACCCATTTGACCCATCTATTTCTGTTATCAGGTAATGATCCTCCACAGTGTTCACATTGCCACAGGCCACTCACAATAAAACACATACTCCTGGAATGCACCTTGCATAACAACTCCCGCCTAATTTCATTCACTTCTCTGTCCAACTTACAAGAATTGTCACTTCGTCATATGATAGGCGAAAATTCAAACCTTACAGAATTTTTTTCCTTTCTGAAACGAATAGGTTTATATAACCAATTATAGAAGCCAATAAAATTAGTACTAACTACTATGATAGGTGCAATATGGCCTAAGTAGCCTTTGCACCAGAAAAATCCAAGCACAACAACAACAACTTTCAGATTGGTGCAGTCGGTTAAACTGTTTTCATTATTAGCAGCTGCATCATGCATTCGACTGTCACACTTCTGTGAGCACGAATGTAGACTACCTAAAATCGAACCATATAAGTTATCTATGATTTTTTAATTACAAGCTGTCTGGCGTACGTTGCGATTTCTGCTGTTGAGTGATGTGACCCTTGTTTGCATTAGAATTGTTAAGTTAGAAACGAATCTCAGTAATCGGCAGGTGCATAGTGTTTGGGGGGGGTCTCCGGTGGTTTCTCACAGCTGCGCCGTATACTCTGTGCGTTAAAACAGTACTTTGTGAAAGCCAAACGTGTGAGTAGTGTATTCTTTTGTGTAGTGTAGTGTACTGTTGGGTTGTGTTGTCATCTGGCTCTTCGCTGCGGGCCCCTGATGGGACCCCATGTTGCCCGCCACTAACCTCAGGAAGTAGCCAGGCCGTCCCAAAATCTCTGGCTGGTATTGAGGGGAAGTAAAAAGGTAGGTAGGATGAGCCTTGAGGAAGACAGCGAAGGTATCCTCAAGTGAGATGGAGATGTCTCCATCAGGCGAAAGAGAGGAGGGGGGAAGGGAAACAAAAGTTTCCCTTCCCCCCCTCAAGGGAGCACTGCGTAGGTCGCCATTTGGCGAGTAGTGTCTTCGTTCCTTCCGTGAGTGACGTCTAGGTTATTTTTCTTTGAATCAGGTCCAGGTGATGTTTAGATTTTTAGATCCAACGATCGTCCGATTGTTAAAAGGTTATGTCCTAGGCAGGGTTTTCCGCTTCTCGGGCAGTCCTTGGCGAAGCAGGTGAAGGCAGTATAGTCTTCTTTGTTTTCCAGTACATGGTGCTCAAGGTATTTTGGAAGATGTATGTATTTATGTAGGGCAGCACCTGGAACGTTAGTTCATCTCCGCCTCGTTTCACTTTTAAGAAAGAGGACTCCGTACAAATGAACTGGCCATTTGGCTACCCGGAATCAGCAGGTCGGAAACGCACCACCACCACGGGAAGGTATACTAGGGGATAGCAGCAGAAGAGAGCGACGCCAAGAGCCCAACAAAGACTCTTGCCAAAAATTGTTAAAAAAAAAAAAATCTTAACAACTATACAAAAATTAAATACTGTACACAAGATTAACCTCAACATATTGAGGCAAACAAATAATACTTTGAGGTTTCAAAGTAAACAGAGCAAGTAATCTCGTTAAATTTTAAAAATTAACATAAATATCAGAAATTATAGGTTATATACAAGATCAAAGATTAAGGATAATAATCCCCAACAAAAAAAAAAAAAAAAAAACCCTAGGCCAGTAACTTTCAACCGACAAAACTTATACAAACATTTAAACCCAGAAGCAGGCACAAACCTTAGTCAGTTAACAGCCAACAAAGCAATTTCAAGAGCACAGCAATTTTCATCGTTAAATTGAGTTGTAATTGTAGGACACTTGTAGCGTTGCAAAAAAAAAAAAAAAAAAAAAGGTGGGGGAACCCGTATCCTAGAGGGGAGAGCCTCCGAATAATTGAATAAATATAATAAAACTAAATAAACTTAATTTTTGAACTACTACTGTGAAACTGCCTCTCACCTTTTAAATATTTTTAAAGAGCTCAGTTAATATCGAATAAAAAAAAAAAAAAAAACCTATGTAGGCTATTTAGGATATCTTTATCTAAATGTAACAGGTTTTCTGCAATACAGTACCTCTATGTTGTTTAGTGAAAATGCATAGTTATGTTCTTTTTCGTTTCTGTCCTTCGATTTTGAAACGAAAAAAAGAAAAAGTTCATTCAGAATGCCTTACATTCTAGACCTGTTGTAGAATATAAAAGCTTACTAGTGTTTCTCTACTGCCGATTTCCTATTTACGCACCGGAACAGTTTGTTGGCGTATGATGGCGTTCTTGCTTTGAGTAATAGCTTCCTGTGTTGGATCCCAAGAGAAAGCGTATACATTTAGTTGCTAGATATCTGTTTTCCCCCACTGATTCGTTGACTGCGACGATGGCTTCATTTCCGGAGTATAGTAGGATAAGTGGAGCGAGTTTCGTTTGTGGGTGAGCGAAGGGGAGTGTAACATGATTCGAAGTGTTCTGCTCGTCTGCCCACACAAATCTCCTGGAGACTGTGAAATTTGCATAATTCAGAAAATTGTTGTAGGTGATGTATGGCTTCATTTTACAGACGGAAAAAATGCTTCAGGGACTTGGAATACTAAAACAAAACGTATTTCTTAAACAGTAGTGATCGTTGAAACTGATGGCAAGATATCAGAGAAAAAATAATAGTAGAAGCAACAACGAAACTCAAGGAGGCGAAAAGTTTGTGTTCACTGAGAAAACTGCTTGGAAGATTGAACTATACGGACAGTTTCTTTGATTTACGATTGGAAGTTGTTGTTAAGAAGAACGATCAGTTCCTGTGCAGCTGTAGAATTAAAAACTGTTTCGCAATGTTTAGTTTTTATTTTTCTTTTGTTATGTCGAAACATTGCGTGAAGTCACTTGGGATATAGTCACTAATGCTGTATTGGGTGAACAGACCGCTTTTAACTTTTTCATTGCCCGACTTGTGTAGTTTAAGAGAAAGTTAAATTTAATCTTGCTTGTACTAGATGAATTTATTTTTTTTTTCTTTTCAAAATATCAGTTGGTTAAATTTTATGTTTAACTGTGGTGTCATTCTTTTATATATACACTATATAAAACTGAAATAAAAGGTTTTTGACTTGCTGGAAAATTACAAGCATGAGATATTTAAAAAAAAAAAATAACCGAGAAAAAAAAAGTACAAAAAAAGAAAGTAATTTGGCACCTTAATATCATGAAGAAAACTAGTTATTTGTCATCCTAGAAGTGGGTTTGTTGTCTGTTCTCCCCAAGCGAGTACCATTGGGAATATCATTTAGTAAGAACTCGATTATCTGAGCCAGCTGGCCAAGGATAATAAATAAATCATGTTAGAAGGCAAAATAATGTTCGACTAATTCGCGTCTGTCAGTAGAGCCAGTCTCGGAATTGTTTATTCAACAGTGTGTGGGCCGGTGACATGTGTCACCAAACTCAACAAGATCTCGAACTGATAAATATTAATAACCGGAACGCTACTATTTGGCAACAAAACAAGATTTATATATATATATATATATATATTTTTTTTTTTTTTTTTGTTTGTTTGTTTGTTTTTGTAGAAATATGATCGAATATATGCAAACATTATGCACCAGTTTTCACTGATTTTTGTCTGTGGCCGCTTTCCTTTACAGTAGGGCTGTGTAGCAGATGAGCTGTTTGCAGTTCCCCGGTGATTTTGGGCTATTCCCGAGGGTTTCTTGAAATTTTATTTGTTTTTGTTGTTACGGTGTTCCTTTTCACATCTACTACTTTGGCTGTAGTGCGCCAGTTCGCATGATACTAGATGTGATAATTTAATCGTTTACAAGTGTGCTCACGGCGATGTGCATTTTTTTCTTTTCTTTTTCATACATTTCCGTTTTGATGGAAGTTGAATTCAACTTAAAATTCCAACTTACTATATTCCTTGGCAAATCTTAAATTTTTATACTGCTCTAGCTAGCAGGACAACTTATCGAAAAGTTCAGGCAAAAGAATATCTCGGCCTTGGCTGACATACAGTGAATATGTAGTATTATATTGTATAGAAATTCATTTAATTCAAACTTTATCGTATAGAGTTTGTTTAACTCTATACGATAAAATATCCTGAGCTTGCTTAACTCTATCGTATAGAGTTAAGCAATGAACTTGTTTAAAAATGAATATAGACTACTTTGTTTTCAACAAGAGTATAGTATGTTTGGATAGGTATGAATTCGAATCCCCTCAGAGACTGGAGGAATTCGTAAATGGCGTCGTCAATCTGGCGGAGGAATATACAGTAGTATATTTTATTGCAATTTACAGACGCAATATACCGACGCCTCATGCCCTTAGTTTTTCAGCATTATCTCGTGCTTAATAAAATCCCCAGAACGAGGTTTCTTTATAATAGTAATTCTGCACGCGTTAGCATATTACTTCCAAGCTTCAGCTTTTTTCTTTTAATTAATTTTAATCGGTTCATTCTTCACCATTGTGGATGGAATTCCTATTTCAGCGATCAATGAGTGTATATATGTACAGTTGCTTGTACAAAATTAGGATATTATTTCAAGAAATTATAAGCAGTTAATGGAGAGGTACTTTTAAAATGGCAATGCAGTTATCCACTGCGCTAAATGTGCAAAAAATGATTTGAGGAACACAAAGAAGCCTGAAGCATCTGTGCTGACTAGTCCAGTCTCTGGATTTCAATCTCATTGAGCAATGTGGGTTAAACTTGAAAGGTATGTTTGTCAGTACAGGCCTCTGCCCACGTTACTTCAGGAATTGAGAATATTTCGTTAAACGAATGGTCAATATTCCTCATGTCACTTTTCAACACACGCGCGCACACAGCCTGGCTGCTTCCGCTTTATTAGGACCATAAGCTAATAGTGTGATGGACCATCCTTAAATTTATGTACGTGTGGCAACTCTACTGATAATTGTTAATTATTTTATTTTCTTTACACACTCCCTGAGCACACTGTTGTGCACTATGCTCACACTAGTGTGCACACAAACAAGTTTCAGATCCACGCACTAACTAGACCCTACTAAATGGATGGACGCGGGTATTTGAATTGATCAAACCAAATACGTCATCCATATTCGCTATACATATACAATATGTTAATTTTCGACCAATTAAAATATTTCAACCAATCCAAACGTTGTTATAGCTAATGAGAAAGTTGCATTTTCTTCCTTTAGCAATATCAGATGGCAAAACTTGAATCTTATACGCTTATTTCCGGAATCACAACTGAATTAATGTACAGCAAATTATGTTTGCCGGTTCTGTTTTTAATTTTAATTTATTGATGATGGATGACTGTTTCTTGAAACGTTTTTTAAAAAGCCAGTAATTTGGTTGTCGTGAGAACTTGGTCTGTTATAAGCCATGAGAACTTGGTCTGTTATAAGCCAAGCCTGAGAACAAAATTACTGGTCGTATATAAAGCAATTGTTGATTACAACGCTGTAATAGTAAATATGTTTATATTCCCCTATGTTTATATTCCTATTCGATTATATTTAGTCTTTAAAAAGACATTTTAAATGAGGCTTTAAGCGAAACTTCTTGCACTATAGTCTGCTGTTTTTTTTTTTTCACGCTTACTGCAGAGTGAATTGTATCGCATTATAAATAAAATAAAATAAATTTTCTGTTTATACTCCGGGACGACCAAACGGTCAGAGGAGTTCACAAGATAGACAGATTACAAGAAATAGCACCGTATTCAGCAGTCACTGGCTTGAACCCCGGTCACTCAAGGTCACTGCACGTGCACCCGCGCGCTTGACCACTAGGCTACGGCGGCACCTTACTTATTATATTAACATTATATTGCAAAATAGTCAAAAAAAAAAAAAAAAAAAGTCCACGAAAAATACCTGTAGTGATATCCATTATTGTTATAAATTGTACCATCCAAAGAAATACGCATAATATTGATATACTGTTTTTCGATTGGTTCACTTTATATGACCAGTTCCACGAAATATGGAATAGGGAAAAATCAGCATTCTTTTCAGTCCCCAGTGTATTTCTTTATATTATATAAAACGAGGAGCAAGAAACCGTTTTACATACGAAACACATGCTGCCTGTGTCGATTTAGATGTAGGCTTACGGTCCAAGAACTAAAAAGAACTGTGTAAAAATGTATAGGCAGCAACCGTCCCGTTAGTTTGTAATGTAATAATAACTCTGTTTATGCTTGTTCTTTCAGTCCTCCGCATCATATTTGAACTTCAAATTTATTGTTTATGTGAGTCCCACGCAGTGATCAAATTTTCTGAATATAATACCACTTTATGCTTTTAGGTTAAAATGTTTGGAATACATAGCTATATCTGAATAAATCAGATTATTAATAAAACGGCATCGTTTTAAGTTATATCTCATATTGTGAATACCTTCACAACGAGTTGCCATGATATTGCACTACTTCGAATAAGTAACGCTTCACCTAAGGAGAAGACTAATGTTACTTATTCTCAGATGGATACCACCACCCAGACGGCACCGTTTCAGGGCTATTTGGCCCTTCTTCGGTGGGTGGGTAGGTACCCGAGTGATGCAATGATGGCAAAACAGTTATGAAGTATAACTCCACAATATGAGAGATGCCTGATGGTGTATCATGTATTTAGACTCAAGCGTTTAGGGCATAAGCCTCAAGCTATGAAGGAGTCTAGACTATGTATAAATATAGTGCAAATGCATCAGGAATACATAGTTATATCTGAATAAATCAGATTATTAATAAAACGGCATCATTTTAAGTTATATCTCATATTGTGAATACCTTCACAACGAGTTGCCATGATATTGCACTACTTCGAATAAGTAACGCTTCACCTAAGGAGAAGACTAATGTTACTTATTCTCAGATGGATACCACCACCCAGACGGCACCGTTTCAGGGCTATTTGGCCCTTCTTCGGTGGGTGGGTAGGTACCCGAGTGATGCAATGATGGCAAAACAGTTATGAAGTATAACTCCACAATATGAGAGATGCCTGATGGTGTATCATGTATTTAGACTCAAGCGTTTAGGGCATAAGCCTCAAGCTATGAAGGAGTCTAGACTATGTATAAATATAGTGCAAATGCATCAGGAATACATAGCTATATCTGAATAAATCAGATTATTAATAATCTGATTTATTCAGACATCAGGCATCTCTCATATTGTGGAGTTATACTTCATAACTGTTTTGCCATCATTGCATCACTCGGGTACCTACCCACCCACCGAAGAAGGGCCAAATAGCCCTGAAACGGTGCCGTCTGGGTGGTGGTATCCATCTGAGAATAAGTAACATTAGTCTTCTCCTTAGGTGAAGCGTTACTTATTCGAAGTAGTGCAATATCATGGCAACTCGTTGTGAAGGTATTCACAATATGAGATATAACTTAAAACGATGCCGTTTTATTAATAATCTGATTTATTCAGATATAGCTATGTATTCCTGATGCATTTGCACTATATTTATACATAGTCTAGACTCCTTCATAGCTTGAGGCTTATGCCCTAAACGCTTGAGTTAAAATGTTTGTTAATTTGGCACATCAGACTGCAAAAAAGGTCCTCCGTTCCTGCTATGGAAGATATGAAGGTAAAAGTATCGGCCAAGTTCCAATACAGTTTACCGATTTGCTTGCTATTCTTTGAAGGTTACAAGAATAGCAAGCTAAGAACTTGAGATCATGTCCATTGCTGTGATTGCATTTTCTTGTCGCTTCAAGATTTCCACTTAACAGAGTGGTTAGAAATAGAAATTGACGTAATTGATGACCGCTAAAAGGATACACCAGTCATTAAATTATGAAGTTGATTCTCTAAGATGGGTATATGATTATTATCCACTATTAACAACTACATCCTAGTTCCTCCCCCATTTCTATTTTTAAACGTATATCGAGCCAGAAACGGTGACGTCCACTGTTTACCTTTGAATTTCTAGGAAGTTTAATATCTCTTCACCTTAGAGTTGGAAAAAGGGGAGGACGCAAGAAACGAAGACCTCTACTATCAATAGCCCGCGTCTAAATAACTAGAGTAAAGAAAGCATTCCATTGATAAGTGTTAGTAGTGGTTCTGTTTTCTTTAAGCTGGCTTGTCATCTGCTCCTAAAGTGCGTGCGCTGCTTTAGAGATCTGTAGGTTGCTATGGCTGCACGGGTGTCACATACTGGAACTCCATTAATGCGATTTTTTCTTTTTTTACTGAATGACATTCTCCTGTCGGCCAGGTCGCATTTCCGAGGTAACGGCGACAATTTAGACAGTAATAGAAGCTCTCCTGGTACGTAAGGAGAGTTGCCTCCTTTGAGAAGGGGAGGCAACTCTGTTATTGATAAAAATGGGCATATTGAAAAGCACTATCATTTTCTGAGCATTGTGCATGCTTCTGCTTACTGAACTCATTAATTTGTATCAAGGATAGCGAAAGGAACTATACCTACTGGAAGTCCATAGAGCTCATGGACATTTTTTTCTGGATCTGCACTGTGTGCGCCAAGGAAAAAAAAAACTTCATGAGCCAAGAAGGGACGAAACGAATAATCTTAGGCATTATTACGGAGCAGCTTTGATAGTTCTGTCCATTTCATGGATTCGTGTGACGGTAGATCTCTCTCGTTCAATATATATTGGGAAACCTCATCCCTGGGAAAATGATGGTTAATTTCAGAGGTTACATGATAGGTAGAGAGCAGTACCAGTTAAAATTAGATAGCTGAAAGAGTGGGACATTCAGAATTAACGGCTGAAGACATGGCGCTCCATGGCAAGACAATGTACGTTAATGATAGTTTTCAAGCCAGGAAAACTATCATTAACGCCCCCTAGTTCATGTTGGCACTGAAATGGATAGTGAGAGGTACCATAAAGGCACCCTTAATGAGCTGACTAGAGAAACTGTTGACAAAATTAGGTAAAATTTAGGACCAACTATCATTGGGTAAAAATTTCGGAGAATAGGTTACCATTGTCGCCCATCTGCTCGTAAGCGGAATCTGTCTCCCAGTATTGCGTGCCATCGCCTATCCTACGTCAGAGAATGGAAGCATTGAACATTCTAGAAGTGGCAGAATGAGATATGGACTGATGAATCACGCTATACAGTCCAGGCACAGATGGGCTTACCTGGATGTGGTGTATGTCCAACGTTTCACTTAAATTGTATTGCATCATCAGCGAAATTCGGTGGTGGTACTGTGATGTTATAGACCTGTTTTAAGTTGAGTCAATCTACTATTTGACTACCGATGAAACCATGAATGAAGCTATATATTGTGACTCAGTGAACAATTTTGCCTTGCATTGTAACAGTTTTTTGGGGAACAGCTATATTTGTATCAGCATGACAACGCTTCACGTCACAATGTCGGTCAGTACAACAGTGGTTTGAGGAAAATAATGTGAGAAACCTGCCATTTCTAGCTCAGAGACCAGATCCGAATCCAGTTGAACACCTTTGGATTGCTTTGGAACAACAATTGAAGGCCAGAACAATACGTCCCAATTCAAGTAGAGAACTAGCCGCGGCATTACGGAGTGCAGTAAGATTCTATCTAGTCTGCACATACCAAAAGCTTGTGGAAACCATCCGGAAGGTCATTAGCATTAGTAGAGGCATATGATGCAAGAAAGCAAGCTTATGCATCAGCCAGAAAAAAAAAAAAAAAAACTTCCACTTCACCCCTCCGTTTGTTCGAAATACCTGTCCAGCTGAGCCTTAAATTTATTTAGGCTATCAACTTCCACAACAAGGGATGGAAGTCTGTTCCACCAACCAACTACCCGCTGGCTAACGACAAATTTCTGGACATCTATCCTACATCTGTCTTTCCTCAATTTGAATTTATGCCCTCTCAGGTGATTCTGAGCAAGAGGCAGAATCCCATCAGCATTGAGCATACTCAAACCATTCAAGGCTTTATACACCTCTATCAGATCACCTCGCCGGTGCCTAGTCTCCAGACACTGTAATTTGCAAAACTTAAGCCTTTCTTCGTAAGAGCAACCCTTTGTTCCATTCACTAACCTTATTGCCCTTCTCTGTACTCGTTCCAGCAGCTCTACATCCTTCTTGAAATGAGGCCTCCAGACCTCTATAAAGTACTCAGGTTATGATGGCATGGAGAGTTTTAAAACGTTCTTTTATTATTATTATTATTATTATTATTATTATTATTATTCCAGTGCATCTTCCAGTATAACGTAAGGCGTCTCCCTAGCCAGGTGGGAAGGAGCAGTAGTGAGTAGCACACGCTTCTTGATTAGACCGGGGTTCGAGCCCGTCACCACCAAATACGGAGGATGCGGAAAGGTCAGGGAATGACCACCGCATATCCCCGGAGCAATATGGCCTTAGTTGCTAATGCTCCTAAAAACCAAATAACAAACAAACAAACAGTATAACGTAGAATATATTGTTGGAACGGGCAGAGAAGAGCAACGAGATTAGTGAGGGAAGCAAAAGAGTGCGCTTAGGCTTCAGTTCTACAAATTGCAGCATCTGGAAATCTAGGCACCTGTGAGGAGATCTGATTGAGGTGTTTAAGGCTTTGACTGAATTGAGTAAGCTCAGTGCTGATGCTTTCCTTCCTCTTGCTCAGACGAACACACATGAGGGGGGCATAAATTCAAATTGAAGAAGGACGATTGTACAGGTCAGATGTGCGGAAATTTGCCTTCAGCCAGTGGGTAGTTGATTGTTGGAACAAACTCCAATCTAGTGTTGTGGAGAACTTGTTCACATGCTCGCTATTTTAAATAGACTACGCAACTTTGTATTGCAGCTGGCTTAACTTTAAATTGATGGAAGCAGTGATGAGATGCTCTTGTATTAGAGAGGGTAATCTAATGTTCTTCGAAGAATGCAGTAGTGCATAACATTTGAGCATTAGAGTTTCATCGTGATAATCCACATACTGGCAGGTTATAAAACAATTGTAACGATCACCGACATGAATAATGTAGTGGAAGATTTAGTTGCATTTGCTAGAAAAGGTAAGCATATATTATGGTTCCGATAACGATATCTGCGCATTTTTTAAACGCTAAGAAACGTAAAATAACGATAATGTTGTTTTCATCATTTAAAAACATTTTCGATTTAAACTTGAACAAGAGAACGCTTCTTGGATCTCAGGAGTTTAAAGAGTTTTGGTATGGTGGAAGAACACTTTATCAAGAGATTCGCTTTAGCGGTGGTTAAAATTTTGACTGCAAAATAGCCCCTGCACTTTCTTATGGATAGAAGAGGAGTGGACATTCATTCAATGTCCTATACCATCTCCTGTATCATTTCAGTTCCTAGTGGGATCAAAATTTTGAACTTAAACATTACACTCGATGAAAGAGGCCCTTCAAATTTTGATTCGGCTGGCCCTTGGGAGTTCGAGGAGGTTGCGAAGAGACAAGACGGAAAACTTGCAGCTTATAGACAGTAAACGTTTACAGTAATGAGTTGCGAGAGAATCAGAAAGCTCGGTATATCAGATTCTCATATCGAAATTACTGATCAAAAAGTGCCTAAATGCCGAAGAAAACAAGAATTGAGAAAATCTGTTGCATGTCTACGAGTATATATTCACTTCTAATCTCCGTATGTTATAATAACAACCAGTGCTGCTATCAAACAAAAAGGATAATGATACCGGTATAAATCTTGTGTAAAGCCAGTTGATGTGGTTTATTTTGCTTATTGAACGTTATAACAGTATAAGCCTGCACCTTCCGTCTATCTCGAGGTTTTTCTTAAAATTTGCCTTGAAAATTTCACTTGGGAAAGGAATCTCCATTTATCAATTATCACGCTTTTCGAAGTGCACAGTTCACTACACAATAAACATACCCATAATTATAAGTAACGTTGGTTACTTGACCTGAAAAAATTGCAGAAAAGCAAGTCAGTTGTATTGGTGCTTATCAACTTCAACCAACCATTCCGATCGTATAAATTTGTTTAAATAACTCCTAAGGAGAAAACATAAAATAGCATTTTCCAAGTTTCATAAAGTTAAATAAGAGACGTGTATTTGCAAAAACATGTTGCGATAAAAATTGAAACGTTCGTTATAGTGAAAAGTTTCTTACTTTATGCATTGTTATTAACACGCTATAACCTTATAATTTCCCATATTTAACATTAAAAAAAATAATACTCTAGTAATGCTGGTTATAGATGACTTCACAGTGTCTCTGGCATAAATGAGAGTGGAAATAACCTTCATATGATTAACTGTGGGTGGATTTACATGCATGTAGAAATAGGATACGAACATGCATTTTCTAGCGCTAGGGCTGCTTGAGAAGGGCGTAATTTAAACTATAATGGTCAGTAGTGAAAGTAGGGCTGGTAGGTTGAGGTGTTTATTATGCAAGATGTCAGTGACGTATCCAGGTATCATTGTAAGGGGGTGCATGGCGACCAGGCTTTTGAGTTTTTTGTTTAGAACGCCTCTTTCGTTCTTTTTCTTTAATTTTAAATTTTTGGTTAAGGGGCATATTCCCCTTCTGCCCACCCCTGAATACGCCCCCGGAAGATGCCAACATAAAGAGGGATTTAAAACTAAAGAATGAGAAAAAAAGTTAAGGTATACAATCAATATAATGGTTGAATATTGATTCAACCATTATATAATGGTTGAATATTGATTCAACCATTATATTGATTGTAATTAATTGTAAAACCACGGTAGTAGTAATGGAGGCATTGTGATGCAAGAAAGTAAGTGTATGAGCTTATGTAGCATCAGTCAAAAAAAAAAAAAAAAAAAAAAAAACAATTTCACACATCCATTCCCACTAAATGTTTGTCCAAGTTTCTCCTTGAATTTATTTACGCTATCAACTTCCACAACGACAGATGGAAGTTTGTTCCAGCAATTAACTACCCGCTGGCTAAAGGCAATTTCCGCATATCTATTCTACAACTGTCTTTCCTCAATTTGAATTTATGCCCCCCTCTGGTTCGTAATCTGAGCAAGCGGATGAATCCAATCAGAATATCTATATAGTTACGTAATTGACAACATTAATGCTTTTTAGAGTTTTTAGAAAAGTTTGTGTAATAAGACAAAATTCGCTATTAAAAAACAATGGAAAAATGAAGAAATGTTTAAAACATCAATACTAAAGTACAGGAGATGGAATATCGTAGAAAATTTCATCCGAGATGTATCTCTTTAATCTAAACCAATGCAATATAGTAAAGGATATGGAAATACAGGTAACCCTCGTTTAATACGGTAGTTAGGTTCCGATAACATCTCGTGTAGTTCGAAACCGTGTTATACAGGACTAAGAACCAGTACAAAAAGGGATGGGGGGGTTACGTTCCAAAAGCTAACAAAATACACCATTTTGTTTTTATAACTATCGGAAACTTAATTTTTATTAAAAATACAAAAACTGAACAAACGTCTTACAAACTGTGATACATAATGTCAGATAATGTACGTTCATTTAATTTTCTTCCTCTCCATGGCTGCTAAGCACAATCAAACGAGAACGTTTACTCTATTGCAGAATATCTTCACCTTCTGAACTTCCTTCTACAGCATCTAGATTTCGTGTATTTTCTGCTCTCTGTAAAAAATCAGTAATCTGGGTTTGTTTGCTTTTGCTTGGTAGATCTTTTAAATTTCATGGTATGGAGCTAAGCATTTTTAAAGTTTGAACTTTTTTGACCTTTGTTCTCCTTTCAGTCGAAGGATCTGCATTCAATAAATAAGATTCTAATTGCTCCGCTAGGTTTTATGCCTTCCCGTATGCTTTTTAGTGTAAAATTTGGAGCTTCAGAATTTTTATTTGCGCTATCATCCTCTGAACTGATTTGGTTTACCTCCAATGCAATTTCCACCAAATCTGCTTCGCCAGCCTCTTTTTCTACCAGTAATTCTTGAACGTCTTCGGTAGTCATATCATCAAAACATTCCCCTCCTACTGACTTAGCAAGTTCTACTATCGCACCGATTCCGTTTTCTGCCAGTTCAACCATATTTCCTGAATGAACTGACTCTGGCCATACGTTTTCCCAACATGCATTTAATGTTCACGGTTTTACTTCTTTGAGCGATGAAACTATAATTTCGATACAGCCCACAATCGAAAAATGTTTCCATGCCTCCATCACTTCAATAGATTCGGGATCAATTTTTTTCAAAATCTATTGTAAAGATTTTCTGATGTAATGAGTTTTAAAGGTAGATATAATGCCTTTATCTAATGGCGGAATTAAAGAAGTTGTACTATGTGGTAGGAACATTGCTTCAACGTTTGTATGGCGTAAATCTTTTGGATGGCCTGGCGCCTTATCCAATCAATAGTAATAAAACTTTGAAATATAGATTTTTCAACAAGCACAAATTCAGTAGCACAGGACCTAACACGGGGATTTCCAAATATTATTATTGCTGTTGCTCTTATATTATTTCTCCCTTATTGGGGGGATTCCACTCCGTGACGGGTACTACCAAGTACACAGGGTGGTTGCAATGTCTGGTGTTACTGTCGGTCGAGGAAATCTCTGACTATCCTACAGGTGTTCAGGATTGCGACTTTCTGGAGTTCCTTGTAGGTGTTCTCTGGGAGACCTATTGCTGCTAGACTGCTATGTAGAGTCTTTGGTACCATACCGGTTGTTGACACGATGATTGGGATGGTTGATACTTCTTGCATATGCCACATCTCATTGATCTCATGTCTCAGGTTCGTGTACTTCCTAATTTTTTTCCTCGTGGGTTTTCTGGACATTGCTAGTGTTCGGCACTGCTATGTCAATCAGGTATGTAGCCTTTTCCATCTTGTCCACAAGGGTTATGTCCGGTCTGTTGTGTGGGATGGTCTTATCCGTTTTTATGGTGTGGTCCCAGTACAGCTTGTGGGTTCGGGTCTCTAGTACTGCCTGGGGTTCGTACTTGTAGTATGGTACACTTTCTTTGGTCAACTGGTATTTCCTCGCTAGCTTCTGATGTATTATCCTGGCTACCTGGTAGTGTCTATGAGTATACTCAGTCTGGGTGATCACCTTGCACCCCGCGGTGATGTGTTGGATCGTTTCTGAGGCCAGGTGGCATCGTCGACATGCGTCATCTGACATTCCGGGCTCCTTTGAGATGTATTTTCTATAGTTTCTGGTGTTGATTACCTGGTCTTGGATGGCCAGCATGAATCGTTCAGTCTCGGAGAAGAGTGTCCGGCTTGTGAGCCATGCATTGGAAGCAGTGTTATCGATGTGATCTTGATGGAGGTCATTGTAGTGTCTGTCATGGAGTGTCTTCTTTGCCCATCTTTCTATTTTCGTTTCTTGTACCGTTTGGGCGGGAGGGGTTTCCTCGTTTAGGTTGATTTTTGGTATTTGGTATGTTGAGGGTCTTGCAGCTCCTGGGATTTCTCCCATCTCCGCGGTGTTCTCTGTATCGAGTAACAGTACCCTGTCAAGCCAGAGATTTAAAGTGTGTGGATCGTGTATAGTGTAGTCTGTTGTGTCCATTGTTCATCTGGCTTATTGCCCCCCCCCCCGCCGGGAAAAGGAGATAAAGCAGAAAAGGAGATAATGGCGACCCAGATCCGACACCTGGAAAGGTGTCGGATCTGGGTCGCCATTTGGCTAGTTGGCAGCAAGGCTGCAATCTAAGTCGTTCACTTTGACTCTCCAGGTGGTGGACTTAGTCTCGGCAGAGGCCAGGATGCGTCACCTGCACGTGACAGGCCAACTACATCTACGTCCCAGTGTTTGGTCGCATCCAGTTAGGACTCAGTTGTGTTTCAGTTGCTGTAGGTTGTCTCCACCACTTGTGTTCAAGTGCTGTAGTCACTCAGCTGGTCGTCAATGGCCAGTTATGTTCTTTTTGTTTATCGGTGGTCCAAAGTCTGAAGTTTGTTTCAGGGTGGTGGAAGTGCTCTTTGCCTCGCGAAGAGATTTTGAGCGAAAAGCGTGAAAACCATATAGTTTTCTTCTTCCTGCAGCACTATGTCCTCCTGATTTCTAAGGATGGAGCGTAGTTTGGTAAACAGCAGGCCACGGAGGTCTTCATATATATTACATTCATAGAGCAGGTGCTCCCAAGTTTCTTCTTGTCCGCATCTACAGTGCGCTATGTCCGAGATTCCAAAATCGTGTAGCTTCTTCCTGAAGGAGCCATGCCCTGTCAGCAGGTAAGTGGTATGAAGTCCAGGAGAGTACCAGGTTGGGGAAATAGGGTAAACACGTCCAATGTCTGGTATGAAGCTTCTAGTTATGCGGCCTTGAGTGGAGTCATTCCACTGATTCTGCCACACTGTTCTCATGTGGTCTGTAAGACGTCTTTTTTCCTGTGGTCTAGTCAGAGTTGGGTCCGTAGTGTATCCCAAATGTGTGATTACCCTTCCTTTGGCATGTTGGTGCAGCAGCCCACGGCCGACAATCTCCAAGTCCAGAGGGAGACATCCCGCAAGGATCTGGAGAGCATGGGTGCTCACCGTGCAGCATGCTCTGGTTGTTGTGAGGAGAATTATTCGATGGATGCTTTCCAATTTCCTTCTGTTAACAGCAGTGCTTGCCTTAGCGTACCAAGCTCCTGCTGCATAAGCCAGTGCCGGGATGAAGAATGCCTTGTAGAGGATGGCGAGCGCCCTCTTGCTTCAGACCTCAGTCTCTGCGTGTAACTCTAGCGAATAGGCCGGAATATTTCCTGAATTTTATTCTGAGGTAACTAAGATGCGGTGTGAAGTTGAGGTGTCTATCGAGGATAACGCCAAGATACTTGACTTCTGTTTGGAGTTTAATGGTTGTTCCATTTATCTTGATCTGGGGAGACCTCCTGGGATCAAGGGAGCCCTTGAGGAGTATTGAATGTGTTTTTTCCGGTGAGATGTTCAGTAGGTTCCGATTTTTCCATCTTGCAGAACAGAAATTTCCTGATTTGCATGGGTCTCCAGCTGTGTCCTGCTATTGGCCTGCAGCATCAGTATAAGATCATCGGCGTATATCTGCGTTCTTATATTAGGGATTTCCATATTGAGGAACTCATCGCTTAGGTTGAGTGGGATATACCACTTATCTATCTTCCTTATGACCTGGTGAAGTGTGTTGTTCTCGAAGTAATCTTTCAGGTTAACAACCGCTGTTTTCTGTTGTTCTGTCAGGTCTATCAGGCCCCTTCCTCCCTCTTTCCGAGGTATTGTTATTCTCTCTACTGCTGACTTCGGGTGGTGTTGGCGACTCTTGGTCATCATTGTCCTTGTCTTTCGCATGATATATTCTAGCTCGGCGTTAGTCCAATCTATGACCCCGAATGTGTATGTTATTACTGGAGCTGCAAAGGTATTTATGGTTTTAAGTGTGTTTCCTCCGTTCAATTTTGCTTTCAGCAGGCTTCTGAGTCTCTGATGACATTTTTCGGTCAGGCACTTCTTGATTTACTTGTGTTCAAACTGCTCAGCCTGCATCATCCCTAGGTATTTGTAGGTCTCTCCTTCTGTCATAGCTTCGATCTCTTTACCAGTCAGCAGCTGGTAGTTTCGGCCAACTAATTTTCCCTTGTGCAGTGTGTGGGTCTTGCATTTTTCTAGACCAAATTCCATCCTGATGTCCTTGTTGAATTCTTCGGTGATGCAGAGTAGTTGCTGGAGTTGCTTCTCGGTTGCCGCGTAGAGCTTGATGTCATCCATGTACATCAGGTGGGTGAGGGTGTACAAGTTCTTTCTTCCTTCTTTGAGGTTATATCCATACTTGCTGCCGTTGAGCGTGGTGGATAGCGGGATCAGTGCTAGACAAAACCATAGTGGGCTCAGAGCATCTCCCTGAAAGATTCCTCTTCTAATGGTGATGTTCTCGACCTTAATGGTGGTACTCCATTTCGCCATTGTTGCTCCTAGGAAGTTTGTCTCTATCGGATTGACCTTATAGATCCTTCAGGATCTCTGTTAGCCAGCTATGAGGTACGGAGTCGAAGGCCTTGCGCTAATCGATGTAGGCCGTGTATAGGTTGCGGTGCTTCTTGAAGGCTTGCTCCATAACCGCGGCACATATGGTTAATTTATTATTATTATTATTATTTTTTTTTTTTGCATAACAACTAGCGAGTCAACAGCGGGAATTTCATAAAAAAAAATAAATAAATAATACATCCGACATAATAACAGGGTTTTCCCGCACAAAAGCTCAAAAATGCCGTGTTATGGGAAGTTTGCCGCATTTCTCTAACCGTGTTGTGCGAGGATTGCCGCAATTTATCAATCGTGTTAGAGCGAAAACGTGTTGTAGAAGTATATGGGGCTTGTCTTAGTAATAATGATAATGAAATCAAATTTAAATTTAGAAACTGCATTGGCCAGGATGGTGGTGCCTACATTATGTATCACATCTAAATATGTCAAAAAATTAGAAATACATAGTATTTTTTAAATAAAAATAGTTTGGTTTAAAAATTATTATTTTTTAAAGCTAAATGGTCCGTGATCCAAAGAAGTATGTCAAGAAGACGATGATGAATTGACAGTTGTATTTAAAATGAGAAAGAAAAGTGTTTGGACAATAATGCTAAATATAATGAGCAATATACTGCCAAAAGTAAAAAAAAAAAAAAAAAAATAGTACTCAAACATTTTTGTAGAAATGACACTAAAGTGTGTAATGAGCCACTTATAGTGTAGTTAGATGAGAAGGGTATAAGGAAGTTAAAAAGATACGCTATGGTACGTAAGGTACTAAATTAATTAATATTTATTTAATTAATTAATACTAAATACGCTGTGCACTAAATTAATTAATTAAAATATGCAAAATGATTCAAATAAAACTAATACATTACTAATCTAAAACGAATAAAAATAAATTCGTTTGGTGTGTGGAGAGGGATAAAGATGACCAGTGACTGGTAAATAAGGTGAAGAATAGAGTTAGTGCTAAAAAGGTAATTAAAGTGTGTAATGCAGTGTATGGTGAAAAGCGAGCTGAAAAGATACGTAAGAATATAGAAGAGAGAAAAGAAACGAAAAAAAAAAAAAAATCAAATGATCTCTCATCTAGGCCCCTCCTTTGTGAGATTTGCGCTCAGAAAGAGGACCTAGCTGGGAAAAATTTCAGTATTTGATATTAAATATTTTTTTCGATTTTCCTTGGCTTTTTATATTGAATTTTTCCTTATCACACCATACTTTCTAAAAACCTAAGCATCAGCTGAAATGCAACTATGTAGATGTATACTTTATTATTATTTATTTCTCGTTCTTTTAGCTTTTAAATTCTTTTTCCTATATTTCTACTTTTTTTTTTTTTTACTTCCTTTAGGTTGGCATCCTGCACAATGAACACCTCAACTTATCTTTACATATACTTTTTTTAAGTTCTAACTTACAGTTATATATGAGTCACAAAGGGGCTTTAAGGACGATCTTACTATGAGCGTTTACTCAAGGAAATAGTAGAGGTGACTTCGTTGCAGGAGGTTTCTCATCTAGTAAAAATACTACCTACTGCTCTTACGTAAGTGTTGCTATATCTGCTTGGAACGCGTACTGTGACACGCGCGCGAAAAGTTTTGCATGTTATTCATATTGTGCCTGACTATGGGAAATAAATTAAATGCACCAGATGTTTAATTCAAAAATGAAAGTGCGCATTCATTTAGAATGTTAATGATATTTTGTGTAGCTGCTAGGCACTTGAATTCTTAGATATCTATAAAAGAATACACGTGTACATTTGAGGATTGTAAACAACGAGAGTGGGAGAGCCTGATTTTAAACAAATAACGAGAATAGACGAGATTATTTTCTTTATTGCTAATAATTTCGTCATACAGTACAAACATAGATTTCGGAATTGTATGGTTAAAACGAAGCAGTGAAGTCAGATAGTTGATAGTAAATGTACTTCAAGAATTATCGTGTGAATATAAATGGGTTAGGCTGTTTAGGGTAAACAGTGAGGTAATCATTTTGCGAATTTCACCTGAAGAAAATCCAGAAATTCTTGGAGTAAAGCCCTAAATTTCCACCCGAAACTGACTAACCTGGTCTAATCTTGAAAAAAGCCCCTTAGAAATAAATCACTCCAGTGTCCAGACCCTTCGAAATGGGCCCAGGAACATGGCCAGCTACATTAATATAGGTGAAGGAAAAGAGTGTTTTGAGAACGTTTAAGCCATTGCACTTTTTTAAATTGCGGGATGTAGGAGAACACAAAAGAACTTCAGGATTTTTACAGTTTAAGATTTTTAGATTAGTGGGCACTATTGCAGAATTGTTGAAGATGACGATTTAAAGGAAGTTTTAGCGACTTTCTTTAAAATAGAGGCTAAATATAAAAATTTATCTAAATTACGACTGCGATTTGTGTGATTTGTGTTCCTGTAAATGTGTCTTTAAAAATAAACAGAGATAAACTCCCTTTCCTAGCTGTTACGCTTTACTAAATCCGTTATAATTGCTGCCTGTTTCCCTAGCGGGGCCTCATCATGTACACATGCAGAAGTGCATTAACCCCTCTCTTGGCTATACATCAGTTGATTTACAACAGATATAAGTTATGTTCCTCCAAATCAACTTGTTGTTAGCATAGTATGCATTATTTGAAATTTTTATTTCTATCGATCTTCGATCAGTAAATCTGTATGAATTCCATATTTATATTAGTTAATTATAAGTTATTAATACAAAAACAAAAGTTTTGAAAGTCACCATTTAAAAGCGGGTTATCTTTCCGCTTTGTTTTTGTAATGAAAGGTGTGTGTGTGTGTGTGTGTGTGTGTGTGTGTGTGTGTGTGTGTGTGTGTGTGTGTGTGTGTGTGAATAGCTGGAGGATGAAAGACAACCTGATGTTCTATTTAAACTGAAACATTTACTTCTCTTCTCCTCTGACTTGGAAGAGCCATTCTCGGCATGTTTATCTTGGCAATGAAAACAGGTGACTTTAGATCCCGAAATGTCAACACATTTACTCTTGGAACACCCTTGTTTGGTAATAGTAACATTCGCATGCTGCACCTGCCTGTCTTGGAATCTGCCAACACACTTGAACCTCGTGGAGGCAAGCTGTCTGTTTGGCGTCTTTCTTCAACATTGGGCTCTCCTTCTTCTCTTTCTCTCTCTCTCTCTCTCTCTCTCTCTCTCTCTCTCTCTCTCTCTCTCTCTAGAGGAGCAAAAAATAGAGCAGCCACGAGAGCTGTTTTTTTTATTTTTATTTATTTTTTTTATATAGGCTTTCTTTTATTTAATTATTTTTTTCTCTCATTTTAGGTTAAAATAATGGTATCTGTTTTAACTATCAAAATTAGTACGCTGCTTTTGTGCGCTTTATGCTTGAAACTCATTTAAATAACATCTTGTTTGTCTTATTGCTTGATATAACTTGTATATGTTTAATTGTTTTAAATTTCGAATTTACACATTTTTTGCTCTATACTAGTGATATTCAACGTGTGTCACGTGGAAAATTGTGGCAACTCTAAAAATGGCGCACAGATATTCGAGACAAAACCGAAATGACACTTTCGGTTCAAATTTTGGGGAAAAAAATTTAATCTTGAAAGTGCATTAGCTTTTATAATTAATCATTAGAATCTGTTTATTTAAATTGGTTGACATGAAACAAAGACAAATGACAGCAACTATAGGAAGAACTTGCGTATTATTTGCGTTACTGTTGAAAAGTATATTATAAAGTATATTTATTAATATTTTTTCTGTTTATACTCCGGGACGACCAAATGATCAGAGGAGTTCACAAGATAGACAGAATACAAGAAACAACACCGTATTCAGCAGTCACGGGCTTGAACCCCGGTCACTCAAGGCACGTGTACATATGCACCCGCGCGCCTGACCACTAGGCTACGGCGGCCTCTATATGTTAACTGACATAATATTCCTGGTAATGTGGCACATGAAAGAGATAACTTTGAGCATCATTGCTGTATACTGATGACGTTCTTTGAGAAAAATAGGTTTGTGGAATAATTGACATGGTAGCCGAGTGGGCAGGAGCGGGAGTGCAGTAGCACACGCTCTTTGAATAGACCGGGGTTCAAGCCCCTGACTGCTGAATACGGTCGATCTGCCAACCCGCACTGGACCAGCGTGGCAGATTATGGTCCATTTCCCTCAGCATGAATTGTTGAGGAGGCTTCCACCCTGCAGTGGGTTGATAATGGCTGCACTTTACTTTTTTTTTTTTTTTACAAGCAAAACATAAATCCGTTTTGGAAAAGGATTTCATGGACTGTAAAATTATCCACAGAGTTAGCAAAAATTTCCTCCTGAATGCAGTGTCTAATCTTTTTGTAGTTTGGTTAGTAACGTGATTATGCGTATTTTTCTAGTTACCTGTGAAGAGGTAACAGGACCTCTCTGTGTTTCAGTGGTCAAATATTACACCCGCAAAGCTTTGTATTGTATAAAATTTATAAATGCGGACTTTATGCCCTGTTTACACACGCGCGCGCACACATACACACACATTATGATTTTTATCAAGCGTTATGATTATGGAAATTAGTCCGTGTGGAGAATATAACTGATTAAAACTTGTTCCTTTCCAAAGCAAAATTAATCACACTAACCTGTTTATAGTTGACCACATTTGAGAGAATGAATTAAGTTACTTTCGAAGCCAAAGCCGATACGCAATTAACGCACAACTTAAATTTAGCAACTTCTTACAAAAAAAAAAAAAAAAAAATTCAGTATATAGAAAAGTATATATAGTATGCAAAAGTGCAAATGATCTGCGAACTAGAATACAGTGTTTCTTGTCAAACAGCACCGGGATTTCCCCTAACTATACAAACTCCCCTTGTCGCAGTACAAACTCGGTAAATGCCAGAGATGGTGTGAGTTTTGGTGTTGGTCTGCGCAGCGTAGTACTGTACTGTATTGGGTTGTGTTTGATCTGTTGTTCATTCTGCGTTTAGCCTCGGGGTCCTTAGTGAGACGCCACGTTATCCGTCCACCGCCACGAGGAATCAGCCGGATATAGGGAATAGATATTGTCTCTTGCGGGGGCGAACCCTGGACTCCGCCTGAGTTGCTTGGAGCGCGGGGGTGATAGTTCAAGAGTTGGAGAAAATGGGATGAAGATAAAGGAGGTGGATGATAGGAAGACCATCCACCTGAAAGTTGGAAGTTAAAGGGATAGAGCGGCACTGTCGAAAGAAGTAAGTGCGAACTAGAACATTAAGAGAACTCAACCGGTTAGTTTCAGCTAAGCTCAAATAAGCTTTGAATAAACTCGCCTATCCAGTGAACTGAGTTATCATCCTCTCCACTAGGATGTGTCTTTTAACTGCCTAGCCTGCTCTCGCATAAGAGTTATTCTCCTTTTAAACATTTTAAAAAAACAAACTTATTAAAACCTGAGAAATACATTCTATTAAAAAACAAAATAGATGAGTGAGTTTCGTTCAGCGTTCAAATATTCCACCCGCAAAGCTTTGTATTGTATAGAACTTATAAGTGCGGACTTTATGCCCTTAATAAAGAGAGCAAGTTGCCATTTGCAATTCTGAACTAAAGTCAAGTGTTGACACAGTTTAACTTAACATGAAGGGCAGATTCGTGGACACAGACCACTTGTAGATAGACTAAGCACACAGCTTCAATGGCAGACTGTGCCCAGTTTAAAAAAAAAAAAAATAATAATAAAATAAATAAAATACACCCTTGAAACCAACCAAGGTTTTAATCTTGCATTTACAATTTTTAGGTCAGCGAAGAATGTAGGTCTCTCAAACCTTAACAGATTCATCCCATCTATTTTGCCAAATTTTACACATTTCCTCATTGGTTCTGTCTTTCTTTTCTTTAACATTCATAGATATATTAAAATCTATCTCTATCTGCATCATACTTGACACCTAGAACTTCCAGTATAATATTCCTTTTAGTACAATACACTAAACCAGTTCTTAATTATAAGGTCAGCCAGAAGCCTCCCTGCAATCATCTTTAATGCTTCTGTCGAAATTGTATGGTATAACCCTCGGGTATCATACAGGAGAGCGAATCTGTGCAGCAAGCACATGTTTTCGAGTAACGGTATTAACTGCTCCTCCAAACCAAGCCCAGAAGCATAGGCCACAATGGGGACAAATAAGTATTCATTCAGCATGTTCAGTGCTTGGCCTTTAATTATAGTTTAGTTTTCCTACAATTTTGTAGGGAAAAGAAGCTAGTGAAACTTTACTCATAAAATTAAAAAAAAAAAAAAAAAAAAAAAGTAATCACAGATTGTGTGAGCAGTCTTATTGCATAGAATGCTTTAAATCATAAATGCATTTTTACTAACACAAATAAAAAACAATGAAGAATGCGTGACGCCCAACAACGATACACAATTCAAAAAAACATTAACAATTAAAAACAGCTGAACATTCTAGACGATTTTTTTAAATCACAAGCCTTTGTGAGTTGACAGGGGATTAAATAAATGATATTTTTCCTCTTTATATTTATTTATTTTTTTCATTTATTTTTATTCAGGATATTGACAAAAGACTGGTACCAGAAAATCCAGAAACGTTCGATTATTTGTAGTTGTTAAAGTTTCATTTTATTTTTACGTAGTGTGTTAGAATTTTTTATTATTATTATTTTTTTTTTATTCCGGCCTATGCCTACATGATTTCAGTTGTGTTAGATGTAAAAGTGGCACATAAAGACACGGAGACAATGCCCAACAAGGTCGGCTTAAAATGATTGTAGTAGTGCACTGCTTGGTAAGCAGGTTGTGGGGGAAGCCTGCTTAAAAAGATAAATAAGCTTGGAAGAATACCGATATACCTCTTGTGATAGGGGATATATTTCCCATATGTCCATGTTTAAAAATCGGAAAGTGAATGAATTGTTAATGTGAAACATTATTTTTTAAATCGTCAGCTTCTTATGTATTTATTTATTTATTTCCGAAATTCGCGCTTTACTGATAAATTCGTATTAACTGACAAATGTTAATTTTGCCGTTCATTGGGAATTATAAGGAAATACAACCGAAATTTTAGATAATTAAAATAAATTCCCTTCGGCTGTATCATAGGTGGCGATTAAAGCGACTATACGTACAACGTTATGCTGGACAGTTTAGCATTTTCATTTTCTGCCCAGCACCAAAAGTGTCCAGAAAAATGACTATCATTCTGAATTTTGGCCAAAATAGACATAATTTTATTATTATTATTTTTTTACATTTAACTGAGAAATATTTAAATGTATCCACTTACAAAAATGGATACTTTTAAGTGGTTAGATTTAAAATTGCATATCCTGTAAGGAGATTTGAGAAATCATTAGAGAGTGAATTGAAATATTATGAGCATTTTGATAATGAGAAAGTGCCTTGCAGTTTTTTTTTTTTTTTTTTTCAATAATTGAATTTCTCCGTTTTGTTTTCCTAGGACGAATGTCACCACCAAAAGAATATTGGAATGTGCTCATGGTAAAAGAAATTAGAACCACAGAAAAATCTCAGCTAATAATAGACACAATAAGGCCATTTTTATTGTTATGTACAATTTGGCCAACTTTTTTGCGAAGTTTCTCAATTCATTATCGAACAAGGATGATATATTTTTAAAAAAATCATGATCCTGAGAAATATTTAATATGCAACAGTTTTTTTTTTTTTTTTTTTTTTTTAACGTTGATTAAATTTTCTTTTTTTAGACTATTTGTTTTATTAAAACGTGTTACAATTTTTTAAAAACAAAATCTAAAAAAAAAAAAAAAAACAATAAACAAAAACAAAAAACAACTAGATATTATGGAAGGTAATGTAGTGTATCAGACTTGACTAATGCCATCGAAATAACGATTGAACATTCTATTCGCCTGTAACATAGGAACATTCCTTCAGTGATCACCGAATTGTGACCACCTCATAATGGACTATGCAACATAGCTCGTAGTATAAAAAGCCGAACAGCTTCGTACGCTAGAGAAATGGTAATTTGCATCTGGTCGTGCAAGACAAAGTGATCAAGTAGCAGTAGTAAAGATATCAGAGTTTCAAAAGGGCATGATTGTGGTAGTTCGTGCGTTGGGTGTTTCCACGGGGGAAACGGGCACATCTTGTCAGTTGCTTACGGCCCACTGTAGCTGAGGTGTACAAAGAACGGTGTCAAACGGGTCAACCACATCCGCCAAAAGAACTGTAAAGGATTGTGCAAGGTGGATGTTTGTTGTGTGCGAAGAGTGCAGCGCGTTTAGGGGCTGGATGGCAGGTCACTGTGCGACATCGCAATACAATATAGAGATTTGCAAAACAATATCCGAAATGATGATGCGCCGCACACTCAGACGTATAGGATTCCACAGCAGACGACTCAGAGACACTCTCCTTACCGCTGATCATCGTCGACGTGTGTTGCACAAGCAACACGAGTCTATGAAACCATCATGCACGGTGCCTACTATCCAGGCAGGTGGCGGTGGTTGCTTAATAATGGAGTGTGTTTTGCTGGTAAGCACCAGTACCTCTGATGCTTATTATTATTATTAGACATAAGGTGCAAGGAAGCCTGAGGCTTATGCTGCACCAGGAAAAAAAAAAAAAAAAAAAAAAAAAATCCAGTGTTACCCTGAGAGACACAGAGAGAGAGAGAGAGAGAGAGAGAGAGAGAGAGAGAGAGAGAGAGAGAGAGAGAGAGAGGTAGAAGGGAATCACCAAGAAAGCAAGAAAGAAGAATGATTGTTCTAGCTCAGGACCCTGGGTTTACCAAGCTATATACAGGTCCAGAGGAAGGGCCCCAAATAGAACCTGCAGTGCATTAGTTGATGTTGTTCTTGTTACTCGGTGTGTCGCAAGCAGCATAGTTTTGTATGGTAAGGAGTTTGGCCCGGATTTTACTGTTAGTGACCCTATGGAACCAGACCCCAGCAGCATAGGAGGCAATTGTCAAGAATACAGCTTTATAGTAGAGAGACAGGGTTCTTACGGGAGGTCTGCCAGCAGCTCTTAGCAGACTATGTGCACCCTGCCATGTTGCATTTTGTCCTGGACAGAAACGGGATCTTCCAAGCCTATAATTAGGCTTGGAAGATCCCGTTTATCCCGTTTGGCAGATCCCATCTGACAACCATTTAGGCCTAAACAAGGTTTAGGCCTAAATGGTTGTCAGATGAACTAATGAGACATGTGGCAGAGAAGAAAAATGCATGGGATACTTACAAATTAATGGGTGACATGGAAGCCTATGATAGATATAAGTTGGTCTGTAACCAAGTCACAAAGGAGATTAGGCAGGCAAAGGCAGACTATGAAAAATCCTTGGCAAAGGATGCAAAGAAAAACAGAAAAGAGTTTTTTACATACTTGAACTCGAAAAGGAAAGGGATGAATCAGATTGGTCCACTGGATATTGATGGTTCAACAGTTGAGGATCCTGCTCAGGTGGCTAACAATCTAAACGAGTATTTTGCATCTACATTCACGCATGAGGAGTTATTCAGGAAGGAGAATGATGTAGGTAAAGTAAACATTGGCAGTGAGCTGGATGATTTTGTAATAACTGAGAGGAAAGTGGAGGAGAGATTGTTGAGGATAAACATAAAAAAGGCACCTGGGGTGGATGGGATCTATCCAGTTATATTAAAGGAGGCAGCAAAGGAAGTAAGCAAACCCTTAGCCATAATTATGAGAGCTTCCTTGGACTCAGGGGAGGTGCCCATAGACTGGAGATGTGCAAATGTAACCCCAATTCACAAAGGAGGATCAAAGGCTGACACAAGTAATTATAGACCTGTTAGTTTAACTTCTGTTCCAGGTAAATTAATGGAGGCACTGGTTAAAGAAGCACTGCAGGATCATCTAGACAAGAATTCAGTTATAGCTCAGACGCAGCATGGTTTTGTTAAGGGCAGGTCTTGCCTGACCAATTTGATTGGATACTATGATGTAGTCACAAAAGAACTGGATGCAGGGAATAACTTTGATATTATATATTTGGATCTTAGAAAGGCTTTTGATACTGTTGCACATGGAAGACTGCTGCACAAATTGGAGCAGTGTGGCATTGGAGGCAAATTGCTGCTATGGATAAGGGGATGGTTGAGTGGCAGAAGACAGAGAGTGGTAATCAATGGACACTGCTCAACGTGGACTAATGTTATTAGTGGAGTTCCTCAAGGTTCAGTGTTGGGTCCGTTGTTGTTTTCGGTGTTTATGAATGATATTGATGATGGGATATCAAGTTTAATGTCCAAGTTTGCAGATGATACAAAGGTTGGCAGGGTCGTTAAGGACAATACTGACGCTATGCTGCTGCAACAGGATCTGGAAAGGTTGAACAGATGGGCTGAGAGGTGGCAAATGAGGTTTAACATCGACAAATGTAAAGTGCTGCATATGGGAAACAGTAACCCCAGAGCAACGTATCAACTCTGCGGTACTACACTGACAGTGGTGGAGAATGAAAAGGACCTGGGGGTAATTGTGCAGGCAGATATGAAGTTCTCTGAGCAGTGCAGACGAGCTGCAAGAGTAGCGCATGGTGTCTTGTCAATGATATACAGGAATTTTTCTAGCAGGGATAAGGAGGTGATTATTCCCTTGTATAAGGCAATGGTAAGGCCACATCTTGAGTACTGTATACAGGTCTGGAGGCCTCATTTCAAGAAGGATGTAGAGCTGCTGGAACGGGTACAGAGAAGGGCAACAAGATTAGTAAATGGAACAAAGGGTTGCTCTTACGAAGAAAGGCTTAAGTTTTGCAAATTACAGAGTCTGGAGACTAGGCACCGGCGAGGTGATCTGATAGAGGTGTATAAGGCTTTGAATGGTTTGAGCATGCTCAATGCCAATGGGATTCTTCATCTTTCTCAGAATAATCACCTCAGAGGGCATAAATTCAAATTGAGGAAGGACGGATGTCGGATAGATGTGCGGAAATTTGCCTTTGGCCAGCGGGTGGTTGGTTGGTGGAACCGACTTCCATCACTTGTTGTTGAAGTTGATAGCCTAAACAAATTTAAAGCTCAACTGGACAGGTATTTCGAACGAACGGAGGGGTGAAATGGGAGTGGTGTTTTTTTTTTTTTTTTTTTTGGCTGATGCTGAATAAGCTTGCTTTCTTGCATCATATGCCTCTGCTAATGCTAATGCTAATGCTAATAATGCACCGTGTTATCGGGCCCGCACTGTGCACGAGTAGTTCAAGGAACATAGTTAAGATATCGCCCGTCGTGACTGCCCTCCATATTTGCCTGACCTCAATCCAGTTGAACAATTCCCTTTCCAAAACATCCAGTTGGAATGTTTTGGAACTGGAAGTGAGGCAAATGTACATGAACGGTAACCTATTCCGACACTATGCAAAACTTTGCAGACATCATGCTGCAGATTCCTACGCACGTCTTAAGACATCTAGTGGAGTCATTGCCTAGGCGAATAGTGACTGTTATCCGTGCGAACAGTGGTTCCACATGATTCAGTGATCACCGAGTGTGTGTATGTAGTTACTAAAGTAATATGTGTATCTTTCTAACAGAGACGTACGCTCGTATATTAGCGAATGACTAGCCAGGTACGTGTGCAATAAGTCAGAGAAATGTGTTGAAGCCAAGCCAAATAAAAAACGAAAATTAAAGATAATTTTTTACACAAAACCAGTTATTTATAGATTACACTGAACGGTACGTCAGCAAGGACCAGCACCATTCAATATACCTAAATTATAATTAACCGTAGCTGTCTGTTCCTGATTGCCACCTACCATTTATGACTAGGTCTAAAGTTTGACAGACAGCCAGCTAAGTTTAGGAGGATATTATGCAAAAATTTAGCAGCTTACTTGCAGAATATATAGAACAGTTATTCTCCCAGTATATCTGTGTACTATTATCAGTAACTGTATCTGTTGCCAATTATGACTTTGCGTTTCTAAGTTTTATACCCCACAATCATTCCTTAGAGCAGTTCGAGATGAGCTGCTGTTACAGTTAAGGGCTTTGTGGCGCAAGGGCAACTAAAGACTATAATGGGCCAATCGAGGGAGAGTAGGATGCTATTTCTCTTTTATTTCTACAACTTATATTATCTTATTTTTGTATTTGTTTAAACCCTGTTCTCCCCTTCTTCATGGATAGAATGTGGTTGACCCTGTTTATATTTATTTGTATAGCCTTGTATCCGTTGGGCTGCTTGTTATTCTATCGGTAAGCTGATAAATTTTTGCATAATATTACTCTTAAAGCTGGTTGGCTATGTGGCCAATCTTCAGACCTGGATCTTATAACTGGTAAGTGGCAATCAGAACCAGACTGCGTCTACCAGCTTTAGTGGAGTCTGGTGTAGGTATATTAAATGATGCTAGATAATGTACCGTTCAATGTATTAATTTAATGATTGACTCTTGTGCATATAGTTTTGAGAATATAATATAATATAATTTTATTTGATCTTTAGTTTCATTTTTATTTGTTTTGGCTTTTGACACATACTTCTCTAATCAAGTGCCCATGCAGAACATGAGCTTAGGTCTCTATTAGCTAGATATACATTTACTGTACTTCTTTAATCCATCTGATCTTGATATATCTTGAATTTTCTTGGTATGAGATATAATAGACTCGTATAATAGATACTCCCTGGTGAGTAAATATACATATAGCTCACACTGTTTAGAAAGGTCGTACCCATATTTCTTCTTAGGCATTAATTAATTACTTTTATTGTATTTTATTATTATATAAGTTCCGTGTTTTCTGCTTTCTAGAGATACCCCGGGTAGTTTTTCTTCTTCTTCTTCTTCTTCTTCTTCTTCTTCTTCTTCTTGCCAACGTTTATTTAAAATGAATAAAAGTTCTGTTTATAATCCCGGACGACCACATAGCAATTCACAAGATACAGAGATACAAGAACATTGCCTTATTTTTCGCTTGAGATTAAACCACGGTCACTCAAAGAGTATTTCTGTCCCCTCGCGCTTGACCAGTCGGCTACGGCGGCCTGATTTTGTCTTAAGCCTTTGGCTTTCTTTCTGTTCTAGGTCTTGTACCTTGCTCTAGCTACATTTTGTTTTGTGTTTTTGCTACAATTACTTGTCTGTACTTGCATTTTTTTGACCTTTTAATTTTCTCGACTTTATGTTGTATGCTTGCTTGCTTTATATCTAACTACATGGCTCTCTAGCTATTGTAGGATACATTTTTATTCCAGGATACCTGCTTTTTTTGACACCAGAGTGTACTATACACTTTTTGTATGTTAGTGCTCTTTTATGTCCCTTTTAAATTTCACTGTTATTTTATCTTATTTTTGATTTGTTTTGTAGCTATAAATTGCTCTTATATTGTTTTATTTTGTTGGTTTCTCTGGGCCTAAGGTATGTCCAGAGACGTGTTAGCGTTAGTAGAGGCTTATGATGCAAGAAAGCAAGCTTATACAGCATCACACACACACACACACACACACACACACACACACACACACACACACACACACACACACACACGCGCGCGCGCGCGCGCCATTTTACCCATTAATTCGCTCCAAAAGTTTGCCCACTTCTTCCTTGAATTTGTTTAAGCAATCAAATACCTACTATCTAAAGGCAAATTTCCGCACGTCTATTCGGCAACTGTCTTTCCTCAATTTCAGTTTATGCCACCTCAGGTTTGTAATCTGAGCAAAAGGAACAATCCCATCAGCATTGAGCTGCTCAATCCATTCAAGACCTGATGCACCTCAATCAGATAACCTCGCAGGTGCCTAGTTTCCAGACGCTGCAATTTGCAGAACTTAAGCCTTTCTTCGTAAGAGCACTCCTTTGTTCCCCCTCACCAGTCTTGTTGCCCTTCTCTGTACTCGTTCTAGCAACTCTACATCCTTCCTAAAATGGGGCTTCCAGACCAGTACACAGTACTCAAGGTGTGCCCTGACCATTGCCTTATAGATATCTGAGGCTTTCAGTGCCTTTAGTGTTATTTTAATTGATTTTAATTTATACCTTTGCTGCACTTGCTGAAAGTGGAATATTTCATATAGTTGGACAATTATGAGTATAAATCTTGTTGAATATTACTATAATATTACAATTACAGGTTGTCACATATATCTTGGCTTTACATATAAAATGGTTGAAAATTTGACGGACCTTGTTTTGATGCGTTTGTTCTTTCTGAAGCTTCATTTCCATTTGTTACGTACGAAGTCACTTGACTGGCATCTTGGCTAGCATTCTTCTATTTAATGGTTTAACTGTATATTCACGTTAAAAACGTTTTTACTGGCATTATTCCAAAAAAATTGTCACGAAAAACGAAAAGCGTTACGCAAGTGACACTTTTAGCGTTACTTGACGTCACTTCCGTAACGCTAAAGCGTTACGGAAGTGACGTCATCTTCAGCTTCCGCCAGAAACTAATTAATTTAACTTGTATTGTTTCAACCAACCATACTTGTTATGATGGCAACAATAATTAATCTTCTACTAGACCAAATTTAATGAAATTTTGCGCAGAGCTTCATCTTAGCTCTATACTAAAGGAAAAACTTTCGAACCTCTGAAAATTGCAATAGTTTTTTTTTTCCCAGGATAGTGGAAAATATGAACATGTGATCAAGGAAATTTTCTTACATAATAAACGGGATAATGTGGACGTATAGCCTATCGTTGGAAAGCTAAGGATTTAGAAACAGAAATATTAAGGTTTTAAGATACAAAAAACTTTCGGAAACTGGGAAATGCGTTAATTCGAAAACGCATCTGGATTCAAGTCACCTGGTGTTTTCAGATTGAATGTAATTTTTTCTTTACAGTTACACTCTTGAGGCTGGAAAAGAGTTCTGCACATTTATGAAAACATTCTTCAACTAGGAGATGTCATCAGATCTTTCGATAAATACTACACGTAATGGAACAACTATAGATGGTGTGTTTATGTTTTCTCCTTGCAGGCAGAAGTTATCTTTCTCATTATATTGGGCTTTTATACAATTCATATTTTATATTCCACTAATTTAAGAGTTCAGATTTATAAATTGAAACGGGTCTTAGCTCTTGTATGCTTATTGCAGTTCCTTTGCTGCATATTGAGTTAGGTTTTGCGTTTACGCGTTGGTTTAAGTCTTGCCAACTTCTTTGGTGTTATTTTCGGTTGAACAATTGGCTTTTTGAAACGTTATATTCTGATGATATTTTATTATTAGCTTTCCTGTCATTTGTTGGCATACTTTGCTGTGTTCTTTCGGTTTTTGTAATAATGCAGTTAGCTGGTAGAAATGTAATTTTTTTAGTAGGCAACAACATTGATCCTTTTTATTGTTAGGTTTCTAACATAATTTTTCTGTTTCTTTTTTGGCGTAATTTTTTGCAATTTCTCCTTGACTTTTTTTTTTCTGTTTCTTTTTTGGCGTAATTTTTGCAATTTCTGCTTGACCTTTTTTTCTGTTTGATGTTATCATTGCCTCCTTACACTGAGTGCACAGAAATCTGGGATACCTACCTAGTAACGGATAGGCCCACCTCTCGCCTGGATAAGGGAAGTCGCACGGCGAGGCATTGAGTCCACTAGTTGACGAAAGCGTTCCACAGGTATTTCCCTCCCTCCATCCATCCATGCTTGCTGTACCGCTGTCCTTAATTCGGTCGCATTTCTGGGTGGAGGATCCAAAGCTCGAATGGACCTTTCCACAGCATCCCAAAGATGCTTCACAGGGTTCATGTCCGGGGAACGGAGAGGCCATTCTATGGTAGTAAAATCTGCGGAATGCTCTTCGAACCACGTTCGAGTCACCACGGCTCTGTGGGGAGGCACATTGTCCTGCTGGAAGAGTGCATTGCCCTGTGGGTGCACGATGACCATGAAGGGGTGCAGATGGTCTGCAAGGATGGACACGTAACCTAGACCGTTCAGAAATGCGTCTCCACGTACCAGAAGTCCCATCGTGTGCCAGTTGAACACGCCCCAGACCATTACCGACCGTCCACCTGCTTGAACAGTTCATTGTTGACATAACGGGTGCATAGCTTCGTGCAGTTCCCACCAAATACGCACCCTCCCGTTCTCTCGAAATAACTGGAAACGGGACTCATCGGACCAGGAGACCCATCTCCAATTATCCATGATCCAGTGCCGATGTTCTTTCGCCCAGTTGAGGCGTAGAGTCCTGTGTCGTGGTGTTAGGAATGGGACTCTGGTGGGTTGGCTGCTCCCATAACCTATTGCTGCTAATGATCGCCTGATTGTCTTAGTGGAAACGTTTCTGGCACCTCCCTCATTGAAGTCGGCGACGATTTGTGCCACTATCGCTCTCTGGTTGACTAAAACAATGTGAGACAGACATCGACGGCCACGTTCATTCACTATCTTTCTCCGCCCACAGCGGTGTCCACGATGAGATGTTATTCCGGAAATGGCGTATTCCCGATACTCTCTTGATACTGTCGAACGGGGATGGTGGAATTTCTGTACCATCTCTGCGATAGAGTGACCCATGCTTTGGGCAACCACTATTATCCCTCTTTCAAAGTCGTTTAACTCATGACGTTTATCCATACTGACATCTAATTACCGTCTACGTGAATGCAGTGTACCTATATACCTACCAAGCGGTTGTTTCGTCCACTAGCGAGAGGCGTGACAGCTTCGCGTTGCCCAGGAGCCAGGTGTCCCATGAATTCTGTCTTTTCAGTGTACAGTACTGTAATTCCTGGGCTCCATCTTACTGATCGGGCAATTACGTTATTTGTGAGTTTGAGCATAATTGTTATTAACTGTATCTTCTTTACCTACTTTTTACTGTCTGATTCTTATTTTATGCGTCTTGCACTTTTTCAGAGTAATTCGAGGGAAAACAACGTGCTATTGCTATCCTTTTCGTCTAACTTGTGTTCTGCCTCACTTTCTATCTTAGATTTTTCCTAGTCCATAGGAGGGCTGTTATTATTGTATATGTTTGATTTAATGTGTTTACTTAATTTTTTTTTTTTTCGTCATTAAGCTGTTAAAATTAAAATTTTTGTTCCTACTAGCCTACTTTTATTTCCTGGGCGAATTACAACTGTTAAATACAATTAGAAGCAGATAAGTTTTCCAGTTATGGTTTAGATATATTGAATGGTGCCAAGCCCTGACAACGCGCCGTTCAAAGTATTCTGTTTTTAATTGGCAGTACACATTTGTGTATAAATTCTTTATTAATTTTCTACTTAGGGCGAATGCACTATTTATTTAAGCTGGAAAGCAGGAATAAACTATTTAGTGGAAATGCCAAGCAGCTAGGTATACAGTGAGTATCTTGAGTAAACAGTGTACATTTTCAAGATAATGTAATGTTCAATCGATTCTTTGATGGCATTGATCTTGTCTGATACTATGCCCTATAGCTATTACTTGGTGGTAGTTTCCTTCAAAGGAAACTACTGAGTAATTTAGGCCTTGATGTAATTAAACTGAATAAAGAAATACATAAAAAATAGCATTTGGTTAAATTTTATATAGTGTTTAATTGGTTGTTGTGAGGTCGATCGACATTTATATATTGTATGTGTTGTATATCTTGATGTACATTGTCGGGCAGTAATAGCTAATAGCACACGATATGCAGGATTATCATATAACGATATATACTATGTATATAATATCTTATTGCAGGCAGTGAATAGTTACATGGATGCCTGATGCAATAATACCCATAACAGCGACAATGCTAGGGGATAGCATATAAAAACGATTATTATAACACACACACACACCCACACACACAGTATCTAGCCATCTGCTTTCCGTTTCGAAATATTCACGCAAATATATAGCCAAGTATATAAGTGTAACAACGGTATTTTTACTTTGACGTTATTAGCAAGTCTTTCTCGTAATTCCACGTACCGTAGGAAACTTCATAGTTTTCGTCCTAATGCTTTTATATACATTCAAAGGTTATGTAAAATAGGTTTTTGCCCATATTATTGGTTTCCTGTCATTTTATTGGTATTAAAATTGAACTTTATCCAACGGAAACAGCTGGCATATTGGATCTCTGTTCGTTTCCAGTGGAGAGAGTTTCCTGTTCTGTTGCCACAAGCTAATTCGTTCATCCAGCCCACATGCCGCTCTACGCAGATAATTATGTGAAAAGAGGACAATGAGGCGGTTGTCTCGGGTTACGCTGACTTCGAGATGATGCTATCGTCAAGTATACTACCTAGCAACCCTGCGTCACGTGAAACTGTAGCAACAGTGTGGTCATTAATCATGTGCACTTAGATGTTTTAAAAGTTTTCGTGGCGCGATTGGTCTAGGTAAAAATAAACCTTTTCTTCGAAAACCGTAGTTGCATGAGAGGACCTACTATTTTCATAGTGGCCAAGTAAGAATTCTTCATTGTGGCTATTTCTGCCCAACAGATCAGCGGATCCGTTGTTTATTCTAATCATAATGCTAGTGATTAGTATTGGTAAAGTAGATTGTAACAGTTTAGCATTTCAATTGGCCCTTCGTCACTATGATTCGCTGTCAGAAGTCATTACCCGCACTTCCTTGTTCATTAAGTATTAGAAAGTGGTTTGCACTGACAATTATGTCCATTTATGTTAGCAGCGAGGCGTATAATAGATACAAGCAGTTTTCGTTAGTAATCCATGCTTCGTCTCCCGCCGCAAGTGAAATAATTGGATGTAAGAGTGAGTGGAATCCGGCGTCCACAGGCATCGAAATATAATCTGACTCTACTTTCGCCAAATGGAAATTTATACTTTGCACATCCCATGAACATACAATCTTCAGGACGTTGCACGTACGTATCCATCTTGAAGTTTGGTTTTTTTTTTTGTCTCACATGACATTGATATCAAAGTATGGAACATCTAATTTTAGACTTGAATATTGAGCTGAACTTCTGTGTAATAAAGAGAGAGAGAGAGAGAGAGAGAGAGAGAGAGAGAGTAGTATTTCTGTAAGGGGATTTCTTAAGTAATGCGAGTGAAAAATGAAACTTGCCACTTCTAATTTTTAGGGTTTGTTGCTATAGAAGTTATAGTTGTGATATGTCAAGGAATGATGAATCTGTAGAAATCAGGATAGTATCGAAAGCGAGCATTTTATTTTATTTCATTATTATATTGTTTCGTTTTCTGAGAAACAAGACTGAGTTTTGCTGGCATTAAAATTAACAAGCTTATCTAATCATCATTAGAGAATCTACTTTACATTATCAAAACTATTCGTGATTATACACTGAGTGGCCAGTTTATTAAGTACACTGACTTGTTATCGAGTAGCACCTCATTTAGCCTGAACAGCCTCATGTCGTCGGAGCGTGGACTCCGTGAGGTGCAGAAAGAATTCCACAAGGATGTTGATCCATGTAGACTTGATTCGATGGCATTAGTTACTTTAAACTGAACGGATCTGATCCCTGGCGCGAATAGCTTTTTCCAGCTCATTCTACAGGTGCTCAGTTAGGTTGAGATCCTTGACCGAGCAAGGCCTCCGTAGCCTTAGTTTTTTTTTTTAACCCTGACCGAGCAGGCCAATGAACTATGTTAAAGTCACTCTCATGCTGTTAAAACCATTTCCGAGCGATCTTTGCCCTGTGATACTGTGCATTATTCTGCTGGAAGTAACCGTTACCGGTATAAACTGTGAGTATGAAGTAATACACCTGGACGGCAACAACCAGGTAGTATTCAGACGTTGATCCAACGATATTGGGAGACCTAATGTGTGCTATGAAAACACGCCACACACCATCACATTTCCTCCAGTCTACAATGTTAACACCTGGAACGAAGGGAAAAGGGCCCATTGTTTCATGCTGCCTGTCGCCGTATCCTGGTCTTGCTGCCAGAATGGAACTGTTGGAACCGGGACTGGTCGTACCCAGTGACCTCTTTTCACTCCTCTATATATGTTCGCCGTATCCACTGTACTTAGCTATTTGTGAATCCGGTGAGGTCGTCTGCTGCTATGCTCCATCTGTGATAGGATCCGCCGTGTTGTGCCTTCCGATATATCTCTTTGCATTCATTTAATTTTTTTCATTTTCCATTAATCTGCTGTGTGTAGTTCCACGCAGTCGATACATTACTCTAGGGTTACTGCTGCCTATATCCAGTACTTTGCATTTGTCACGGTTAAAATTCAATTGCCATTTTTAAGGGTACATGTCTTGGAGAATACACTAAAATAAAAATTCGATACCTCGACGTAAATGTAATTTCTGTGTATGCGGCGTCTTTTGATAATCATGCGAACCAGGAGATCACAGTATAAACAGAATTTATTTAATACCAGTCTGTTTTTTTTTTTTTTTTAATCTTGTGAAAATTATAGTATCTTTTTTATCTGAAATTTTCTTTGAATTTCTCCATTTGGAAATGTTGTTTCACTGAATGGGGCAATATTCTGGAAGGGAAGTTAATTTTCATTAAACGCTCAAGGTGTAACTTCTCTCCGATAAATTTCTAAATTTCTACAAATTTTAATCCCTAATTTCACAGGATAACAAACTTGGCTTATAACACGAAATTTACCGATCCCATACGTATGCCTCCTGACGTCTGAATTATTTGGCGCAATTTCAGAATATCTCAAATTGTGAGGCCTTTTCGGGTAGGCCACGATACACTCTCAGACAGAGTTGTGGGTTTTTCATCCCACAAACAGCTGACATTTTCTTGTCTGTTATTGTATTACTGGGTTAGCATAAAATAAGTTTACAAGATGAATTTAAATCGTTTAGTTGACTCAATTAATTATTAAGCAGCAATCCATGAATAAAGAAACTTTGTGATGGATTGGACGAACCTTGAAGCTACTGTTTAATCCTTATGAAATGGCTCCAACGGTTGAATGTGTCACCCTTATAATCAGTTACTGTAAAAATGGTTCTTCAGCTCTGGACTGCCTTAAAGTCTATGAGCAGCGGGGCGAATCTGGTTCATGCTCCACTAAGGCGCTCATTTCCCTTGCGAAAAACTTGGAAAGGACGAGAACTGAGCACTGCTTTCAGCACACTCATATACTATATTTATCCCTGAACAAAATTTCTGCAGATATCAGAACAGTCTCATCCGCTCCATCAGGCATGTCAGTTCCAGCAATGCACTGTGTCTTTACACTCGTAGGCCAATATAGCATATCACACATACGCCAATATAGCATATCACACATAGGCCAATATAACATATCCAGTACATATTACTTTGAGTAATAGGTACTGGATGTGCAGTATCAGTACAACATAACTAAAATTTGGACTGATTTGCAAAATATATGTCAATCTTGCTGGAACTCTTCTTACAAGAGAATCGCTACTAGAAAAATTTATTCCTTCAGTTCCTTGTACTGATCCATGTTTTAGAATAGCTCCTCCAGCTCCTTGTGCAGTTCTGGGATTCAACAGAGCTTAAGCTCCTTGCGCTGGCAGTTCTGTCTTCGGCAGTCCTTGAATAGACTTGGATGCCTTAACCTAGACTTGAACACATCAGCCTGGACCTAGAATTGTCTTCTATATGTATTCTTCTTTTCTACTTATTGTTATTACTTCCTTTTTTGTCGTTTTAAGATTTTTCCACTCTGCAAATATAATTCATAATTTACAAAAAAAAAAAAAAAAATAAAATAAATAAATAAAATAAATAGAGAAAAGAAAAGAAAAAAATACTTATGCGCGAACAGAGAATATTTTTTATTGCTGTAGAAAAGGTTGTTTCGACAAATCTTTCTAAAAGATCCAAATATAAAATTGTATGATAATCCATCCGCTGGAAGTAAAGTATTTCATGAAAAAAAGAAATTATAATTGGGGGGATTTCTATTGATCCGATATGGGAACGCTCGACAAATCATTATACGAGGGCCAAATATAAAATTTCAGAAATTCATCCACGGAGAATCGAGTTAGTTTTTACATTCATCGAGTTATTTGATTATGTGGATGGACGAAGGATGGATATAATGAAGGTATAGGCACTTTGCTCATATATGCTAATACGCAAAAAAAAAAAAAAAAAAAAAAACCAACAACAACACTGAAATATTCCACTAAAATTAAATATCAAATATTTTGTCGGTATTACAGATTTCCTTTATATATTAATAAACATTGTACGTCGTACTGAAAAGTAAATATAAAATTGATAATTTTCTAAACACACACACACACACACACACACACACACACACACACACCATGTGAGTTATTAATATGTTGATAATCATTAATATACGGGATTTATGGGCTGTTGCCATTTCAGTGGCAATAGATACACTACATCCATAATGTAATACAGCGATAAGTTTTTGTATTATTATCCTTTGTGTGTATATATAGCATACTTCACCAATGCGTTCTTGTTGAATTAGGAACATTTTCAAAGTTCATATTTTGAAAGGACTAACAAAAACAAACGAATGAATTTGCTAGCATGCATACGAAAGAGTACAATTGTCAATTTTTTCTAATTAATGAACTTAGCAATTCAGGACTCCGAATTTACGTGGGCGCACTGGAATGTCGTTCTGATTCGTCACACACGCATCGACAGTGTCATATGCATACTTGATTATTAAAAATAAGATATTTTATTAACTAGCATTCCGTTTCATAAAATTTCCCTTTCGACCCCTGTATGTATGAACAAGTACTTCAAAATATTCAATGCGTGCCAAAGCAAACAACAGAATTCTTTTCGTCAGTTGAAAATATTTTTGTGCTAACGCTTTGCGCTAGAATTTTCTAAGAAACAGAAATAAACTCATATCGCGTTATACGCTTGATATAATGCCATAACATATGGGTTGTCTAAATGTCAGTATGGAACGTAAATGAAAACTGCAGTAGTACCTCGAGCATTCTGCAAACCATAATGAAGTCGACTAAAAATCTGCAAACTCATGTTTTTGCTATCTACAATTTACTCATTGGTGCACAATATAGCCTCAAGCAAATATCATATAGAAAAAAAAAAAAAAAAAAAATATATATATATATAAAATAGATTCCAGTGCCAAATATTTCAACTAGGCACTGAAGACTAGATTTCTTTATAGAATTTATTAAATTTATCGAACGAATTATTCCAACTCCTCCATAGTTCGTTCCGTGGAAAAGAAGCTCAAACCTTATTGGGCTCAGTTAATATATTTTTGTCGTTACAGTATTATACAAATCTTTGCACCCACCGAATATGAATACCGTATTATTGAGATGGAAGCATGGTAGCAAATAAAACTAAACAAGTTAATGTACGTATTGCATTTTGTGTTCGAGTTTCTCTCCCCCCCCCCATCCGACCGGGCTAGCCGAGTGGGTAAAGTACCTGCCCGGCAACCCAAAGGTCGCGGGTTCGATTCCCGCCTCGGGCTTGGATCAAAGTACTGCAAAAACCTTGGGAGGTGCAATATGGCCACAGAAGCCGATGCGCCAACAACTACTAAAAAAAAAAAAAAAAAAAAAAAAATCCCCCCCCCCCCATTGAATTTTTTTGTTGTTTTCTGTGATTAATAGAAGTGAAAAGTAAACAGTTACTCCTTATCAATTAATTACTAAATTATAAATTTATAAAACACTTAAAGCGATATAGTTTTACATTATCTAAACTTAGCCGTTTAATTTAATTACAGCTGTACAATATTTATTGCTCTTCTCCCATATACTTTAAAGTCTTTTTTTTTTTTTTCTCTATATACGTATTTCTTCAAAAGCGACCCCACATTCACGGGTCTTACAGGTCCGTGCAGCGCCTAGTATGCAGTGCACGGATTGTCTAAAGCTAATACCGCATTAGAACTACAAGGGCTGTTCAATAAAGGATCATAATATTTCATGAACAACGGTACTGCTTGCTATTTCTAGCTGAGCTGCTGAATTTAAGACCAAACCAAACTGCACAGTTCAATTGTGCGCACGGTGTGACCTTGGCGGTCGGTCAAGTTCACTGCAAAGGCCATAGATTTAAAAGTGTATGGATTTGGTAAGTGTAGTTTATGTATCGCTGTTCTTCTGGCCATTTAGCCGCTAGACTCTTGCTAGAGCTCAACGTTGCCCACACTTGGCCTCGTCGCAGACCAGGTACACAGTAATTTTTACTCTGGCAGGCCCTGCCATCTAGTTTCTTGAGATTTCAGTGGCTAGGGCCTTAAAAAAAGCATCGTAGGGCTAGATACTAGATTCTGTAAAGCCTAAAAGTTTTCGTAATTAGTTTAATTTAGACATTGTTAGAGTTTTACAGTGTGGGACATGCGCTGGCATATAGATAGAGTGGGGAGGAGGCTGAAGGCTTGGGGGGGAGTAAAAGGCAGAAATATGGGGACAATAGAGAAGGCGTCCCCAGATTGTCAGTGAGGCAAGCCCATGCCTCACCAGGTAAAGAACGGGGAGGTGGCGGGGGAGGGGAAAGATAGGAACACACGAGGGAGCATGGTCAGGAAAGCCACTTTGGCCATACAGCAATGCTGCTTCTCTCTTTTGTTGCCATGCTATTTCCATCCGGGTCGCCAGAATTTGGGAGTCACTCATGGGACCAGATTCCTGTCCAGTGTGGTCATGGCCGTATAGGCTTTGGTTGCCCTTCAGGTTTGATCTCATCCATTTGTAGGTGGAATTATCTTCATCTGTGTGGATGTATTGTCGTAGTTGAGGCCTGGGAGGTTCTTTGTCCTCATGCTGGTACCCCCCTATTCGGTTGTCACTTGAGTGGGTGGAGATCAGAGCTCAGTGAAAGACAAAGCTCAGTGAGGGTCGGTCTTCCGGTCGCTCATGGGACTTTTGTCTTTTCAGTTCAGTGGTGTATTGTCAACGAGGTGAGTGCACTTTAATCCTTAGTCCTTGGGTTTGTATTTCTGCTTTGTGATTCCCTGCATCATCAGGTAGCAGCTTCTATCAGTTCCATGGTTCTGTCTCCTTTACTTGACTGTGTCCGTCCGTGTGCTGGTAGCGCATTCCATGTGTTGTTTTACGGGGCCGCTCGCTGTCTTCTTGCAGATAGTTTTTGTGCATATATGCTGATGGCTTTATATTCGTCCTCTGATTCAAGGAGTTGTTGTTCCCGATTTTTAGGCAGGTACATTATTTGCATAATGAGTATACACCTTAGGTCTTCGTATAATGTGCATTCGTACATGAAGCGTTTCCATGATTCTTCTTCGCCATACACCTTAGGTCTTCGTATAATGTGCATTCGTACATGAAGCGTTTCCATGATTCTTCTTCGCCGCAGGTGCATGTCCCATCTTCAATAATCCCAAGCACTGTAAGTTTGGCCTTTATCAGTCAGTGCCCCGCCAGCAAGGAGGTTGCATTTAGCCCTGGGGAAAATCATGGCAGGAAATTAGGATACACTCTGCCTACGTGTGGTATAAATTTTTTCGTAACTTCTCCCTTTGTGGCTGCGGACCACCAGTTCTGCCACATGTGCTGTAAATGTGTCAGCAGTCGTTTCTTTTCTGTATTGCAGGCGTTTGCCAGGTCTGTGGTATATCCAATCAGGTTTGTTGTTTTCCCTTTAGAAAGGTGGTATAATATACCGCAGCACACGACCTCCAGGTACAGCGGCAGGGCCCCAGCCAGTACCTGTAAGGCGTGCGTGCATCCTCACTGTCCTGCAGGCTCTTATTATGGTAAGGAGTATGGTTTGTTGTATAGTGTCGAGACGTTTTCTGTTAACCACGGTGATCACTTTCTTGTACCAGATGGATGCTCCGTAGGTGATCACAGAGATGAAAACCGCCTTGTAGTACAGAGACAGGGTGCATCTTTTTAGCCCCCAGTCTCGCCTTGACACTCTGGCAATCATCGCTGCCTATTTCTTTATTTTTTATTTTAAGTATAGGAGGTGCTGTTTAAAGGACAGATTATTGTCTATGATAAGTCTGAGATATTTCACTTGCTTCACCAGCTTTATCGTATTCCCTTGGAGCTTAATTAGGAGGTGCTGTTTAAAGGACAGATTATTGTCTATGATAAGTCTGAGATATTTCACTTGCTTCACCAGCTTTATCGTATTCCCTTGGAGCTTAATTTGGGGTGGTCTTCTCATATCAAGCATGCTCTTCAGTAGGATTGAGTAAGCCTTCGTCGATGATATCTTTAGGCAGTGAGTCATCGTCCATTCCTGCAGGACCTCCAGCACATGGTTGGCCAGGGCCTCCAGTCCTGCCCTTGAGTCTGCCACCATGGTCAGGATTAGGTCGTCAGCAAAGGCCTAGGATCCAAAATCCCCCAGGTCAATTATAAGAAATTCATCGCGGAAGACGCGGTGAAGTCAGTCGCGGAAGACGATGGTGAAGTCAGTTTCTCTATAGGACTTGCAGGAACAAAGGTATAATGTGTCCATGGAAAGTCTATGGCAGGGGGAAATATTTGCTTCAACAAAAGTCAGTTTCTCTGCAGTAATTGATCGTGAGTCGTTGGAAATTTTGGGACCTGGTCTCTGTCCAAAAGCACACTCATTTGGGCACCTCCCCAGTCAAGGACCAGATCTCAGCGTTCCAGCCACTTTATATTGGCCAGCTCTCTATTTCCCTGCTGTGAGCCACATGGTGACCAGTGCGGTGTGGCAACAATGGAAAAAGATAATTAACGCGGAGATCTAACTAGTAACCCAGTAGAAAATCAAAAGAATCTTACCAAGGGTTTCCACTGTTGAAGACCTTTGTGGTTCAACACAATTTTAAACTTAGACTGAAGATTAGACATCTATTTAATCACAAAATATCTGCATTGGGGAGGAGAATATCTAGGGCGTCGCATAGAGAATGGATGTTCTGCACATTCATTATATATTCATTATATATGTACTTGTCTAAGGTGGCACACAGACTAATGTCCATCTCCACCTGTATATTCTGTGTTCAAGTGTTCTACTAATGGGTCTGTAGTGTAAATTGTGTGTAATATGTTATAAGAAAAAAAAAAAAAAAAAACAGGCCTCTCTGCCACCAGGGAGCAGGCACCACCTGAGTATCTGTTACTTGGTGCCTATCCCTACGCACGTGAAGCCCGGCCAAGGGTCCCCTTCACTGTCTGTGCTGTTTGCACTAACACCCCGCACCCACCGGAGGTAGTAGTGTAATACCGTGGGTGCCAGCAATCCCACTACCAGGCTGCCCATACCTGGAAGCCAAAAAAAAAAAAAAAAAAAAAAAAACCGCCCCAAACTCATAGGGTAATTCCCGCATCAGTTTTCTTCCTGATGCTTGCAAAAAAAAAAAAAAAAAAACCAACTCAAACGAGTTTGGCAAATAAAAAAAAAATTAACAAAAAAAAAATAAAATAAATAAAAATAATAATAAAATAAACACAGAAATAAATTAATTAATTAGAGGAGGTTCTGCACAAGGTGATAACGGCGGATGAGATATGGCTTCATCATTTCGACCCAGAGACTAAGCAACAAAGCTCTGTTTGGAAGCTTACATCATCGCCAACACCGAAAAAAGCAGAAGTTGTGGTTTCTACAGGAGAGGTTATGATCATCTCTTTTTTTTTTTTTTTTTTTTTCTACATTAAAGGAATTGTTTACCAGCATTTTATGCCACGTAATACGACTGTTGGGGAACCTTACTACAGAACTGTATTGCACCCTTTGCAAGATCATATACGTCGCAGATTAACACAACTGCTTGCAGGTGGGTGGATGCCGCATCACGACAATGCGAGACCTCACACTGCTCATACTGTCATCGAGTAACTTTAGTCAGCATTAATGCCAAATATGTTCCTCCTCCGCCCTTCAGTTCTAACCTTGCATCCTGCGAATCCCCCCCCCCCACACCAAAGTTAAAGAAGGAGCTGCGAGGGAAACGTTTCCAGTCGTTAGAAGTTGTAAACATATCGGGGGCAATTCTTAAACGCTGTAAAAAAAAATGGCTTCCACCATGTTTTTGAAGCATGGCAGAAACGATGGAGTATGTTTTGAAAAATAAAGACCATTCTTTATTGAACAGGCCTCGTACTAATATATGAATTTCTTTTTTCCATACAATTTATATGGAAAAAGAAATAATTTCCAGATTTCTATTTGTCCGATTTTATATGGAAAAAGAAATAATTTCCAGATTTCTATTTGTTCGATTTTAATGAAATTTGGGATGGCCCGACAAATGTTTATAAAAGGCCAAAATATAAATTATATATATATATATATATATATATATATATATATATATATATATATACATACACACACACACGCGAATGCGCTTAAAAAAAACGAAGGCAAACCATCCAATGTAGAAAGCACAGAGGGTAGTTAAGAATAAAATCAAAGTGATAACTTTAAATATTCGAAGGAAGACATTGTGGTTTATTCATATTAAATAAAATGCCCTTCATGCCATGCATGTATTCAGATTTCAATAATATATTGGTACCAAAATATAGTTTGAACTTGAGTACACCACAATAGGTATGATGTGGGCAACTGTACCATCATATTATTATGATGATGTTTCGGGCGCACTCTGGGATTTCCATTAGTCTGAAGTAATGAGAAAGGCGATTGTCTTCCATGCTAGTCGTCTTTCCTATTACTTCAGTTACTCCGTTCCTGGTGTATATACAACATGTTTTTCAGTGGCAGAAACTATAAATTCTGCCCCCCCTTCCCGCCAAGATGCTGAAAGCCACACGCAATCTTTAAGCAGCCGTCATGCCTGCGGCGATAGGCCTGACGGTATGGTATTTTCGTCAGTGCTTATAGCATATTGCAAAATACATCTTATTTTGTCTTATTTAATTTAGAGTTCAGTACTGCGTGTGTTTTATCTATCTTTAAATCCTTCAGGTTGGTAAAAAAACACGACTATATACTGCCTGTTAAAAAAAGGTTTCGAATAGATGTGTATAAATGCAGATATTCGTTCTAATAAATTAATTTTAATATGAAGTTCAGTTTTTTAATATTTGTATTTGTCTGAAACTTATATTAAGTTTTATACAAATACTAATTAAAAGTTCTTAGTTGGGAAATAAAGAGCATCAATGATATAATTAGGAATGGAGTGAGAAAGTTCAACAGAAGCTTTTCACATACTTTCTATGTCATGAAGTTAGACTGCTGGGCTCCTTATGGTGCTCGCGCGTATGTGTAGCCTTCACCTTGATGATTCAAGTTTGGCAATGAGCCCTGGCACGGTGGAACATGACAAGAGAGCGCATCGGCTTCCGAATATCAGCTAAAAATGGTGTACTTTTTATAAACCCCCAACCTGGACATGTGAAGTCGCATGCTGATTTGACATTACTTAGCGTCAAGTGGAACAATCCGCTCTTCGTCAGAAGAGCTGACAGCTCTTTTGGGGAAGTCTTCACTTTGCTGTGTTACCTGTCTTGAGTTGATGACAAGTAAGTGCAGTATATGTGTTTCTTCTGTCGGGTTTATTTTCTTTAGTTAAATGAGCAGTTAATTATCTATTAAATGTTACATTTTACTCGAAGTACTTTATTTAAGCAATGATATGCTTTTTATTTATATTTGCAAAAAGGATTTAAGTTCCATTAGTTCATGAGATTGTTTTGCCTCGTAAGTTTAAAATGTAACTTTTGTTTTTATTCTGGAACTATTCCTTAGTGTAGTGATCATTAAAAATGTAGAACGTTATGAATCAACATGTTTATCTCTACAAAGAAAGAAGCGAACTTTGCGAGACCTGGGGCAGAATCATTTCGCGAGATGAAAATCATAAATGTAACTCGAGTTTAGAGACCATAATAAAATATAATTTGTGTACTAAGTTCCTACAGGCGCTAGTCAGGCCAGGGGCTATGCCCTCATTCTTTCTGCTGTTCACCCCGTCCTGATCGAGAAGAGTAGTAGAAAGAATTAACGAATGTCGCAGGTGCTCATAACCTGAACTTGCGAAATGTGCTCTTCATAGCATATTTCGCAAGTTTGGGAGCGATATTTTCCCAGTAGTCGGTTTCTAATGGGTTAAAAAATATCCGTACAGGGTGTTTCAAAATTAAAAGGCACCGGGGTCAGTTTCGCTTATTTTTCGGTGTAGGTTGTGTTTGTCAACTGGACCCTTTTTTTTTTTTGTCATAATTGGGCTGAATTTTTTAAATTAGACTGCTTATTACCATTTATTTTGCGATTGTAAATTGATATTTTCATTAATCAACTGCTGTTTTCTCAGTGGAAAAATTGTTCTTCGTTCTCGGTTTAAAAAGTCTAAAAACACCATCGGTGTACTTCTGAAAGAGTATAAGAAATTGATTAGATGAAATCTAAACGGTAATACTTAGTCCAATTTTTAACAATAAAATTCGAAAATTTCAATCGAAATATGAGGACAAATAGTCATCTGAAAATAAATCAGATAGATCCCGGTGCCTTTTAATTGAAACACCTGGTATCTTATATTATAAGGTATGCACATGTTCTTTACCATTATGTCGTTTTATTGTAGTGCTGCATATGAAGAATAAATTTATCATGAATATTCAAACTGAAGTTGCGAAAGTTTCTTTTTAGTTTATTACTGCTCATTTCCTTAGAATTTTTGTAGTATGTGTTTACTTAAACTATTTTATCGATGATAATGCAATAAGATAGTTGGAATGTTGCTGGCATTGGTGAGGTGAACATCGAAACTTCTTTTTTTTCTCCTTTGTGTGATTAGCGTCGTTTTGAATTCAGCGCAACATGTATTTTGTAGTCGATTTAAATAGCGCACGCGTTCACACACAACGTGTTTACCAATTGCTATTTGTTGATTAAATATCTTAGCAAACTAACTTAGTGGGCAGAAATCATGGGATACCTACCTTGCAACGGATAGGCCCACCTTTCGTCCGGATAAGGGTCACACGGCGAGGCATTGAGTCCACTAGTTCACGAAAGCGTTCCACAGGAATTTCCATCCATGCTTGCTGCACCGCTGTCTATAATTCCGTCGCATTCCTGGGTAGATGATTCAAAGCTTGAACGGACCTTTCCACAGCATCTCAAAGATGCTCCACAGGGTTCATGTTCGGTGAACGGGAAGGCCATTACATGGTGGTAAAATCTGCGGAATGCTCTTCGAACCATGTTCTAGTCACCACGGCCCTGTGGGGAGGCACGTTGTTTTGCTGGAAGAGTCCATTGCCCTGTGGGTGCACGATGATCATGAAGGGATGCAGATGGTCTGCAAGGATGGACATATAACCTGGATCATTCAGAAATGATCCAGGTTATACGCCTAGACGTACCAGAGCTCTCAACGTGTGCCAATTGAACACGCCCCAGACCATTACCGACCATCCACCTGCTTGAACAGTTCCTTGTTGACATGACGGGCGCAAAGCTCCATGCTGTTTCCGCCAGATACGCATCTTCCCGTCCGCTCGAAATAACTGGGAACGGGACCAGGAGACCCATTTCCAATCATCCAGGGTCCAGTGCCGATGTTCTTTCGCCCAGTTGAGGCTTAGAGTCTGAGTGTTAGCAATGGGACTCTGGTGGGTCGGCGGCTCCTATAACGTAATGCGCTAATAATCGCCTGATGGTCTTGGTGGAGACGTTTCTGGCACCTCCCTCATTGAAGTCGGCGGTGATTTGTGCCACTGTCGCTTTCCGGTTGGCTGAAACAATGACTTTTCTCCGCCAACAGCGCTTTTCACGATGAGATGTTATTCCGGAAATGCGTATTCCTGATACACTCTTGATACTGTAGAACGGGGATAGTGCAATTTCTGTACCACCTCCGCGATAGAGTGGGCCATGCGTCAGGCACCCACTATCATCCCTCTTTCAAAGTCGGTTAACTCACGACGTTTATCCATACTGACATCTAATTACCGTCTACGTGAATGCAGTGTACCTATATACCTGCCAAGCGGTGAGTTCGTCCAGTAGCGAGAGGGGTGACAGCGTCGCGTTGCCCAGGAGCCAGCTATCCTGTGAATTCTCTCCTTTCTGTGTATAATTAGCGCGGTACTAAAAATCTTTAGACGATACTGTTTTAGGCATTAGCATATATATGTGTAAAACGCCTTTCATCTTCATCCTGCCCATATGTCTGTCCGTGAACACTCAGGAACAATTTGCTTGATGTGCTAAAAAGCGGTGCAAAAGTTACACCTGCCATGTTTGTTGAAATAAATAAGGTACGTATTTAACTTCATGGAAAGAATATTACTAGACCTAACAATGGAAAATATTAAATTAAAAACAAAGTTACAGAGTCAAACATCGCTTTCTGGTTTTGCCGCAGCTAGTCATGCTGCTGCTGCTTCTTCCAATCTGGACAGACAGGTAATAGTTGATACCTTTCCTAAGGGGTATCAAATAAAGCACATTGTTATTTGTTTAGAGCTAATGAAAACTGTGACTTAAAATCGAGTGAAGAGATAAAACAGATGGTCTCGAAGAATTTTATGGAGTTCACGAAGGTTAAAATCAAATCGGTTAGGAAAGTAAGGGAAAAGGTTATATTGATTGAGACTGCTTCAAAAGGAGGCATTAAAAAGCTTAAAGAATGTCAAAAGTTTAAAGAACATAAACCTAATGCAGACCTTCCTCGTAAACTAAATCCTACACTGAGCGCTTACGACGTTAGCAAGGAAGTCACGGACTGTGATTTCTTAGAAGATTTATTTGATAAAAACATTGTAGAACATGGTATTAATAAGGAAGAATTTAAGAACATGGTTAAAATAAGATTTAAAAGTCAAAAAACAAAAATAACTCACACTGGATATTTGAAGTTCTTGCTTCGATTAGGAAAATTATTCTTAATAATGGTAGTCGACTTTACATCGGATGGTCATCTCACGGTGTAAAAGTTTTTCTAATTGCTTCCCTTAAATTATGCCACTCCGCTAGGAATTGCCGACAAATTGAACATACATTGTGGTGAAATCGGACATCAGTTTGACAATTGCCCAAATAGGGCCTCCCCTATTCTTTGCCCGAATTGCAAACTGAGAAAAAGAAGCGTTGATCATTCTTACCGAGATATGAAATGTCCCGGATATATATGGGCACGGGAATTAAAAAAAAAAAAAAAAAACAAGGACCAGTTATGTATAATAACAACATAACTGGAAATTTTAAATTTGGTAGGGCACATAAAGATTTATAATTATAATGTAAGAGCAAATGTTAAAGTGCTGCAGTTTAACTGTCAGCGTTGTATCTTGGTGATGAATGATCTTTCAAAATTGATAGACAAACACAATATTTCGATACTAAATTTACAAGAACCTTATTCGTACAATGGGGTTGTAAAAGGTTTACCGTTTAGATCCAAAATTGTTCAATATAATACTATGGTTACAGGGGTGGGGGAAATGCAAGGGCTAGAGTATGGGCACCCTTAGCTTTTCTAGACCCTACTGTTACTGTTACCAAAATTGTGGGACTTTGTTCAGATCATTTGGCTTTCACTTGTCTTGAGGCAAGTGAAAACTGTATATAGGTATAAAATAACTTTGCTCCTTTGGGCAAATTTATTTTATACCTATATACAGTCCTATGCTTGAAATGTAGCCAGCATCAACAATCAATCGAGCCTTTTCTCAATTATCTAGAGGGCGCTCTTCACAGACTTCTTGATAGGGTGGTGATTGTTTGCATGGACGCTAATGCTTCTTCTGCATTGTAGAGCAGCCCTGTGTCTGATATGAAAGGGGATTTGCTAGAAGAATTTATTGAGACTAAAAACTTAACGCTATGGAATTCTGTAGGGCATCCTCCTTCCTTTGTGACTACTAACGGACAGTCATACATAGACCTTACAGTTTAAAATAACACCCTTGGCAGATATACATATTAATAATTGGAAGGTACATACAGCATGGTCGTCTAGCGACCATAACGTTATCACATTTGAAGTTGCCACTTATTCCGTTTATTCTAGTAGATTATCATTTGATTACCCGAGGTACAAAACCCAGGGAGAAAACGGAAGATATTGGTGGAAAATTGAGAAGCTACAACACCTGAGATTTTGGATAGATTGGAACAATTATTTGCAGAGGCCCAGGTGAAAAAAAGTGCAAAACATTATTAAAACTGTATGGGATGCTTCTTTCAAAAAGAAACCAAAACAATGTGCCATGGTGGTCTCAAAACTTAACAAATTTGAGAAGGGTCTTAAGACTGCTAGGAGAAACTTCCAGAGGGCTAAACATGCCAAGAGATGAAGTTGATCATCTGGTAAAACTGTATATAAGTCTGCCAGACGCCTTTATTTCAACAAAATGTATAAGGAAAAAAGAGTGACATGGGAGCTCATGGTTAAGCAGACATTAAACAAAGAATCCTGGGGTTTGGCATACAAAATTGTGGCCGAAAAAATTCACCCTAGGGAGATATTTTCTGCAGTATTGACAGTTAATAGACAAGAAACTCTTTCCCGAGCATATTCAATTAATTCAATTTTGGATGGCATCATCCACTAGGATAACACTGTACCAGAAGGTACAGAGCAAACAGATTTAAGAATAACACATTTGTCAGTTTCTGGCTTTACACATGAAGAAATTGCTCAGGCAATTGACTCTATGAAGAACGGAAAATGTCCCGGATTTGGTTCGCTTGAAGCCATTGTATTAAAAAGAATTTGGCTGGTGTCCCCCGGGTTATTTCAAATGTACTAAATTCATTCAAATGGCTTTCCCTAGTCTTCGGAAACGAGCTAATCTCAAATTTTTACTAAAAAACCAGAGAACCAACTAATGAACCATCATCATACCGCACTTTTGCCTGTGCTAGGTAAGGTGTTAGAGAAATTGATAAGTTGGTAGGTTCTTAGTACAGGTAGTTCTCGACTTTACGAGTTAATTCGTTCATAGCGGGCGCTCGTAAAGCGCAAATTTATTTCTCATAGACATAAGATTAAAAACAGGGGTTACGTTCTCACAATGAAATTAGTTAGCTAATTAGTTTATGTTTGGCAGACCGGGCTAGCCGGGTGGGTAAAGTGCCTGCCTGGTCAATCCTAAGGTCGCGGGTTCGAATCCCGCTTCGGGCTTGGATCAGAGAAGAAAATGCAAAAAACTTGGTAGGTGCAATATGGCCACAGAAGCCGATGCACTAACAAAAAAAAAAAAAAAAAAAAAAAGTTTATGTTTAAAAAATGATTGATTTATACAAAGAAATGAAAACGTAGCCTGTAAAATCAAGCAAATTATAATAATAGAGGAATTATTTACGACTTACAAAGGTTAAAGAATGTTTATTCTTCATCATCGACTAAATGCACACTCGTTGATCACTCATCATTGGCTCGGCACTCGTTGGTTTGTTGCACAAGGAGTCGTCTTCTTCAGAAATGCTTCAACAGGCGGTTGTTTCTAAGATAATCTTCTCTTTTCTTTATAAATTTCACGATTGCATGCATAAGCATTTTTTAACGGCACACACAAATTGCAACTAACACGATTCGCGTGGAATAACAAGTTTACGAAGCTTAAACAAAAAGGAATGAAGAGAAGATTTTCAACCCCCTTAGAAACAATATGCTGTACAGTACACATATTTTTTTTAAAATTTTTATACTGTGTTTATAAAAAATATTCACATACAAAATATAAATTAATTACATATACTTCTTCGAACTAAATTTATAAAAGATCACACTTCTTAAAGCGCGCGCGCACACAGACACACACACACACACACTTAATTTATTTATTCCCCCCCCCTCACAGAAAGGCGGGCGCCTCCGTAGCCAGGTGGGCAGGAGCAGCAGCGCTTAGCATACGCTTCTTGATTAGACCTGGGTTCGAGTCCGTGCCCACCAAATACGGAGGATGCGGAAAAGTCAGGGAATGACCACCGCATATCCCCTGAGCAATATGGCCTTAGTTGCTAATGCTCCTAAAAACCAAATAACAAACATCACAGAAAGGCTGAAATTTAGTATTTGGTACCCCCGTGGTATGCTACATAACGAACAAAAGGTTGTGTGAAGGACATGAACTGAGAAAAAGTTGTAATTAGAAGGGGGAATCTTATTGGAAGCTTCACGTTTTTAATCGATTTTTGTTTAGCGAAAAATGGTTAGATTTTTTTCTGTGAAATAATAAAAATGTTTATGGGGGGTGAAAAATCCCCCCCATGGCGCCTCCGTATCCAGGTGGGCAGGAAGCAGCAGTGCGTAGCACACGCTTCTTGATTAGACCGTGGTTCGAGCCCGTGACCACCAAATACGGTGGATGCGGAAAGGTCGGAATGACCACCGCATATACCCGGAGCAATATGGCCTTGGTTGCTAATGCTCCAAAAAACCAAATAATAACAATAATAACCTCCCCCCAGATGTCCCACATTGGAATGCTAAGGATCTGGTTACTTTACATATAGGGGAACCCATGATACTGCAATTAAAACAAAACACACCTTGACACTTTATCCGTGAACATGTATACTGGTGTGCAAAACTTAAGGACCAACACTATTTCGAAAGGTTACAATCACAAAATCAAACGATGCAGCCATGCAAAAATTTGAATCGTGATGAGAGGGCTCACATAAACAGATAAAAGCAGCAGTTCAGCAGTTATGTGAAAATTATCGAATGGTGAGCACGATAGTTACAGACATTTGATTGGTTTCATACAGTGCTACAGACAACGAAATGGCCAGTAGACAACATCTGGATGACTTTACTGGGGGTCGAATAATTGGGAAGCTCGAAGTGCGAGGAGTATGACTGCAGAGTTCGGTATCGCCCATAGCATCGTCTCACGTGCATGGTCGGCCTTCAGAACGACAGGTACAGCTGTTCGAAGGACCAGTGGTGGTCCTCCACGAAAAACAACGCCCAATGATGACCGCTATATACTCCTACAGTTCAAGAGGGACCGACACCAGACATCGGTATCCATTGCAAGCCAGCTGCACAGGACGCAGGATATCGCGGTTTACTGTGGCCAGGTGACTCCACAAAGGTGGACTGTTTGCCCGACGGCCAGTACGCTGTGTCCCTTTAACACTTGCCCATCGGAGACACCATTTACAGTGGTGCATCGAACACAAAGACTGGACAGCAGCGCAGTGGGGTAAGGTACTCTTTGCTGTTGAGAGTAGATTCAGTCTCAGCAGCGATTCTGGACATCAGCTAATCTGGCCAGAGGTTGGCACACGGTATCGCCCCTCAAACATCACTGAAAGGGATCGATATGGCGGTCGAGGTGTTTTCGTCTGGGAAGGCGTTATCTTGGATGGATGTACACAACTCCAGATACTGGAAGGCGGTACTGTACTGAGGTAATCCTTCCCCATGTGCGTCTGTTCAGAGGTGCCATTGACCCCGAGTATATTCTTTTGGAAAGTGAGGACATTGTTCGTATGGATATTGGCTTGCCCGTTCCATCGATCTAAATTAAATCCCATCGAACACATATGGGACGCTCTGGGGAGACGCCTAGCGGCACGTCCACACTCCCCAGAAAATGTTCATCAGCTGAAAATGGCGCTGACAGGGGAATGGAAGATGTTACCGCAAGAACTTATCAACAACATTGTTCTAAGTATGGACAGGCGGTGAAAAGCCTGCATCGCCATTAGGGGTGGCCAAAGCTCCTACTGAGGACCACCTCTTCTCTTTGTTTCATCTTTGGCAGTGATGCATCTGTATAATGGCAGCCAGTGCTATGTTGCCGTTTTTGAATAGTCTCTCTGTACCGTTTTGTTTCCGTTGTAGTGTCGGTGTTGTTTCCTTCATCATTTCTGTACCTCACGAGGTTTCTTTGGTATGCTTTTCCCATATCCAGGCCACTCCAATGAGAAGCTACAGGTGAAAACCTGACTGGTTCTTAAGTTTTGCACACCAGTATAATAACAACGTTCCTAGTGAATGGATTTTCACGAAAATTTAAAAGTGGGCTTTTTACAAAAATTTGTGTATGCTGTGCTAGACCAGCTATCCCAAATTTCATTAAAATCGGACGAATAGAAATCCGGCAGTTATTTCTTTGTCCTTCTACTTGTCTTAATTCGACTCCCAGGGAGATGGATTTTCACAAATTTTATACTTGGGCCTTGTAGAATGTTTCGTCGAGTTATCCCTGATTTCATTAAAATTTGTACAGTAGAAATCCGACAATTATTATTTCTTTGTCTGATCGTCCTCCAGTATGTAATAACCGGACACCTAGTGGATGGATTGTCATGAAATGACAATCCATCCACTGGGTCTCCGGTTATTACATACTATACGAATTATTACGATAATTGCCCGGATGGATTGTCATGAAATGACAGTCGATCCGGCAATTATTTTTTTCATACATATCACATAGGTTATCTATATATTGTAGCTTGAGCACTGAATATTATGTTTGTTGTCAGGCGTTGATTGAAGGAATGAATGGGCAATGTGGCGGATAATGCGCAGAAACAATCTTTTCGGTTCGTGCATAAATTTCGTTGCGTTTTGCTGTTTTTTTTTTTGTTAAAAATTTGCTAACGCTCCTGAAACTTAACGCACTGGCACATAACTAAGTTGTAATATTTATAATTGGTTTGTAATTTAGTGTTACCTTCGATAATTTTTTTTTTATTTCACCACACTTTTATTTCATTATATATATATATATATAATGTTACAGTGGATAAATAAATGTTTTCAGTTGATGAAAGGTTAAATAAGTTAGGTATGACAGAATGCACATAAAAGCGCAAAGCAGCATTAAAGGATGCAAGAGTATAATATATGCGTATAATGCAAGAGTATATATGCATATAATGTATAATTCAGCCCATAATTTTCTTAATTCATCATAACTTTTAGGATATTAACATTCTTTCACCTTTCGCATATCCGATTGGTCAGGGGAATGAAGGGATCCTCTTACCAGGAGAGGCTTAAGTTCTGCAAATTGCAGCAGCTGGAGACTAGGCACCTGCGAGGTGATCTGATTGAGGTGTATTGAGGTGAATGGGTTGAGCACGCTGAATTCTGATGGGATCCTTCCACTTGTTCAGATTACGATCCTAAGGGAGCATAAATTGAGGAAGGACAGATGTAGAATAGCTGTGCGGAAATTTGCCTTTAGCCAGCGGGTGGTTAATTGCTGGAACAAACTTCCATCTGTCGTTGTGGAAGTTGATAGGTTAAATAAATTTAAGGAGGAACCAGACAAATATTTAGAGGGGATTGCTTTGTAATTTTTTTTTTTTTTTTTTTGACTGATGCTGCATAAGCTCATACACTTGCTTTTTTGCATCACATGCCATTATTACTACACTTCCTTTTCTGCTATCCTGACCGTTCTAATTTCTGGCACTCTGTAATTTTTACATCCATTTATGTGCACTTTATTCAATATATTAATACAAACTTATATATATATAATCGCTTTTTTTCTAAATTGTTTTATACTCTGTAATGAATAAATTTTCAGTCGTAATGTGGTTGTAGTTATGTGGCGTTAATATTATTGTAGAAATAATCAACAATTATACATTATACGCACATTAATAGTATTGGGATAAAAAGTATTTAATAATCCTAATCGGGTTTTTTTTTGTTATTATTAATCATAGAGTAAACAATTTATTATTATTATTATTATTATCATTAGCTATATGGTGCAAGGAAGACTGAGGCTTTTGCTGCACCAGCCAAAAAAAAAAATAAATAATTCCTGAGTTACCCACAGACAGACAGACAGACAGAGAGAGAGAGAGAGAGAGAGAGAGAGAGAGAGAGAGAGAAAAGAAAAGAATGATGACATCCAGATCAGGACCCTGGGTGTGCTAAGACCATACTCACCAGGTGGAAATCATCGGCAAAGAAATTAGTTTATTTCAGATCATTGTTAAGGTTTTGCAATTCATCTTTTTTAAATAAGAAGTTGGCAGAAACTGGCCAGAATAAAGATTTTTCGCCCCCCCCTCTCATTATCTGATGGATTTTGAAACTTTCCTGTTTCTAATCCTGGCTGCTTTGTTAGAGCTAGAGAAAAAAGTAGTTGAAAAATTATGCTGTGCTAGAGCAACCAGTGGATAATTAGTGCTAGACCAGACAGCGGATACGATGACTAATTGCCATTTATTTATCTGGTTAACGAATTATGTTAACTTTATTCAATTATAACATAATTCGTTAACCGAATTATTAACATAATCAGGTTAACGAATTATTAACATAATCAGGTTAACGAATTATTAACATAATTATTAACATAATTCGTTAACCGGATAAATAAATGGCAAATAGTCATTGTATGTGTTATCCGTCCTAATTACAGATTATCGTTTAGTTTTTCCTTTGCCAGTTAATGAGAATTTTGTGGATGTATAATAACGTGAAATGTTTTTAGATGGATTTCCTCAGCTCATTTCCAGTGGCGTCATATATTGGTCTTCTGTTGTCAGTCTTTTCAGCACCGGTACTTGACTCCCAATCCCCCCCCCCTCCCAGAGTTTTGGAGAAAAGTATACTCACATGTATGAATCATAATTCTCTTGAATAATGGTATTTTGTAAACTGTGTTATTCATGAAACATTTACTGTAGTTATGCGATTTTGTGCAGTTACTGTAATAACAGGATGCACAAATCTTTCAACAGTGTTCTCAATCAGCCAGCTTGACGAGGCAGTTGAAGAGACCATAAACTTTTATGCTCATTAGTGACTTGTCTACTCAGATGAATGTATAATTTCTGCTACGTTTCTGTAGGCGTGCTTGACAGACCTAACCTGGGACTAAGGTTACTAAGGCGTTAACCTGGAGACAGTTACCTGGAATGTTTCTACATTCGTGAAGTGTAAACGGGCACACCCCTATAACACTCTGCGTGAAGTTTGCAGGCACGGAATCAGTTTGTAAACATTTTTAAAAGATTTTAATCACCGCCTTATTGATCTGTAACTTTCCTTGTATTTCGGCCACATACTGAAATCATATCGGGCTGTGGTGCATTTCCTTTACTTTTTGTATTGCCAAAGCATAATCTCTCTCTCATATACCAAATTCACTTTAGTGTTGTCAGAGAAGCAAGGCCAGCTTATCGACGAAGTGCGTTACATCACGATGTCACGCACCGAGTTATCTTGTGACAGCTATTTGGAAATAGCATGTAATTATTAGCCAATATCGGTTATTATTCATTTTAGCATCTGTATATGTTGTCTGTGTTTATCATTTTGTATATAACGCCAAAGAGATGTCGAATGTTTGGATTGCATATTTGAAGAAAAAGAAAGAAAATATTTGAAGGGAAAAGAAAATGACAAATTTCAGCATATTTATTATCGATCATCTACCGCACATGGCTCCCTCCATATAGATGCTTACAAATGAATCACTTTTTTCTAATTCTGTAAACTAAACGTAAAATGTAAAAACGAAAACGCATCGAAACAATTTCCAGATAAACTCCCCGTCTTGTCTAAATCATACTCTTCTTGGCAAAAAAAGTAATGAAATTTTCGTTTTCAAAAAGAGATATTGTTGCCACTTTCGCAGTGTGATAATTTATATAAAAACAGTTTAGGACCTGATCTGGAATTCTTTTCTTTACATGCTTTTGCTTAAGCATGATTAATCAAATCAGATTTTACTTTAATAATTTTAATTAATGATTATAAACGGCGAAAGAATTTCAGCCATCTTTTCCTGGTGTTTTCTTCGAAGATAGCCGTATGGCTTCTACTTACTGGAAAAATCGCATTAACTGCAACTCCAGAGCATTTCACGGAAATACGTACCTGTCAACTTTGTAAATCTGAAATTGGAAAATTTTTAATACGGATCGGCTTTCAGCCGTAAGTAAACGAAAAGCACATTTTAACTAAAAATTTCAGTATACGCTTTAGTGTAAGTTTAGTGTTTAATCGTCAGGTTCCATTAAAGAAATATATAATTTAACTGTCGCTGTTTTCCTGCAGTATTTAAGGTTCAATGAAATTAAACATTTGTAAAAATTTTTACAAATGTTTAGTATACAAATGTTTAGTATACGCTTTAGTGTCAAAGCGTATACTAAAAGCGTATTCTTTGGATCAAAAAAGAAAAATTCTCGTAATTTTTTTTTTTTTTTGTTTCAAATCTTAACTCAATACTTGTTACTGCATTATTAATTAACGTTTTGTAAATTTCTACCTCATACTTCTTATAAGGATCTAGTATTAGTCCTGAGTGACTTTCCCAGGCATTCTTTTTACTCTTCTAGGTCTATTAGTATGGTTCAATTTATTTGAGTATTCAAGATATCTTAGATATTTAATAAATTCATCTGTTCATTCTCTCACTTTTTCAAAATTATTGAACTTTTTTTTTTTTTTTTTTGCGGTTATTACAGTATGGTAAGCTTGCACGAAGTCTATGCCTTGTATCTGTAAATAATTAGATGCTGGTGTTAAACTTTCAGATAATCATAATAAAGTAATGGAAAGCAAAACAGTTTCATATTTACAAAATATTTGTAAAAATGAAGGTGCTTCTATTTGTCAAAATCAGTACTGTTTGATATTTCGTGTAATACTTCCAGAACTGTGGAATAAATCTAATTTTTTATTTATTTTGGAAACTGCCAAATAAAGTACAGATTGCATTGCTTTTGCTCTACCATCTTGTCTCAGCAATCTTTTTTTTAAATTCCGTTTACTTTATTACCTTTTTTACTGCAGTTTTCCCAAATAGGAAATCATTTATGGGATTCAGAAAAAAAAAAGTGCATGTTATATTATACAGTATTAATTAACCCGAAATATGATTTTCTTTTTACACAATTTTGTACTATCACATACAACTACATTTAAAATATGTGCATAGCACCATGTATACATCCCCCCCCAGGGGCTCACATCTGGTGAGTATGGGCTTGGCACACCCAGGGTCCTGAGCTGGATATCATCATTCTTCTCTTTCTTTGTGATTCCTCTCTCTCTCTCTCTCTCTCTCTCTCTCTCTCTCTCTGTCAGGGTAATAGGGAAATTTTTTTTTTTTTGGCCAGTGCAGCATAAGCCTCAGGCTTCCTTGCACCATATGGCTAATAATAATAATAATAATGGCATTTGATGACATTTCCTTTATGTGAGCTTTGAAGGCTATCGTATTTGTCCAGACATATTTGCAGCACAATCAAAAGTACAGTCAGCTATATTTTTTTTTTCATGAAGCTCGTGTTCTTTTAAGACATTTTGTAAATAATTTTTTAAAGCTATGCATGTTGACATTTCTATATTTAAAAATAGTTAGTGCTTTTTCTTGTATTTTTTGTTCACTATCTACATATTTGATTATAATTGAGCACTGCTCCATTAATCTAGTATATTGTGTACTATCTATTTGTATGCTAAAAATACCAGCTTTTTTACTTCTGCAATATGATTTTGAATTCCCTTTCAAATAATTAACTTTATTTAATTAATAGGATTTTTTTACTTCTGCATCTACTGTCAGGATGGTTAGGCTTGCTTATTTGAGATTTTTCAGTTATTTTTTTTCTAGATAACTTTTAAGTAACTTGTTGCATTTAGCTATAAGTAAAACTAACTTTAAAAATTTCCTTTATTCTTTATTTCGGTGTTGTTTAGAAGATAAGCACCTTGTTTTGCAATAAAGTAAATTATATCTATCAATTAGTCTTAATCTATTTTTCCTTACTTCATCTCATTTTAGGTTTTCTGAATGTTTATTAATGAAATCTTCTGTACTATGATGTTTTTTGGTTCAAAAATAGGAATCTATAGCAGTTTTATGTCCATTAGAATTTTTGTAATCCTTTACTGTTTCATAAATTATTTTAAAGTTATTGAAACTAGTCACAAAATTCATTTGCTGGAATAGTTATACACCATACATACACTACAAAATACTTTATTTAAATCAACAGACTACAATAACTATTGTCTTGATATTTTATTATTATTGGGTATATATTGAAAATACAATTTAATTTCATTAAAAGCAAATTTTTTATTTTTAAAATATCTTTGGTTTGGTTGTACAGGGTGATATGATAAAAACATGTTTTTCAGTTTGTGAGGAATTAGGATTTAGTGCTATAAACTTATTTAACACCACATAATAAGTGTAACCCCAGGGGCCTCACATCTGGTGAGTTATGGGCTTGGCACACCCAGGGTCCTGAGCTGGATATTATCATTCTTCTCTTCCTTGGTGATTCCCTTCTACTTCTCTCTCTCCCTCTCTTAGGTTAACTTAGAAATTTTTTTTTTTTTTTTGACTGGTGCAGCAAAAGCCTCAGGCTTCCTTGCACCATATGGCTAATAATAATAATGTGCCATTGGTTTCACTATTAATTTTACTTTCATTGTTCTTTTCTAAAATTTCATGATCTTCAGTTTTCATCATTATATTGTTTTTGTCATATTTTTTAGCTTTCCTCTGAATCCTTTCTTATATTATTATTTTTAATATTTTCTTCATATTCATTATATTCTTTCTTATGTTCTATTACACTAATAAAAGTTTTCTTCTGTTTCATTATTTTGGGCTTGAATATTTTCTTTAGTTATGAAACTAAAACTGGGAGAAGAAGTAAATTCATCTATAATAATTTTAGATTTTATTAATAAAAAATGAAATAAATTTTTTTTTTTTTTTTTTTAATTTTTAAAGTTTTATCAGTGGGTTGCCTTGCTGTTTCAGCAACAATTTCTAATACTTTTTTCCTTTTAATTTCCCTTTTTTGATGTCCTGATGTTATTATTTTCATCACTTCTTTATCGTTTCTAATTTCTTGGCATTGATCAGTCATCTAAAGGAAAATAAAATTTGTTACTTTAATTGTATATTTATATTATTATTAATACATGATTAATTCTAATAGTGTTCATTAACATAATAATAGAATCTAAATTAACAAACATATGCTTAATCTGAAACAATGTTGAAAATTTTAATTTTATTAAGTATTTTGAAGGTTTTAATTACTTTTTGGGCATATATGTTTTGTATTTAGCTAAGGATATAACTAATTTAATATTGTGATTGTTACAGTATAGCGTATATCTTGAACTTGATAGCCAAGGTATAAGGTAAAATTATATAGTGGAATACATATTACTGCATTAGCTTATTATAGTATTGTATAGTCGAGTATAGTACAGTAGATTAATTCAATTAAATTTATTAACCTTATTAATTTTCATTGTTAATTAATTTCATCATATTTAAGCAAAAAATCATGGCCCAGACTAGAGCAGCGAAGCAACGTGCACAAAGTAGCGGGAGTGCTGTGGCTTGGGGGAGAACCAAAGGGGCAGCCTAAAAAAAATGTGCAACTTGTGAAATGTTTGTGGATCCATCTATAAGAGGACATGAATAAGCCGAGGAGGTTGTCTTTGTGTGTGTGCTTGGTGCACAGAGTATCAAGAAATTAGGTGCAAACTCAGCATTCTGGTGGGCGTCTATGAGAGTTTGAAGAGTAGGGTAGATGCCCTCAAGGAATTGAAATGGGGGCCCATAAAACTTTCAGCTGCCCAACTAAATGCCAGAGGTCACTGTTATGCATCAGGCAACACAGTGCAACTTTCAGTGCAGAATCTGCTGGTTCCACAGGAGCTAGTTATTGTCTGACTATTGTCAGGGAGACAGGAAATATATTGTGCAAAAAGTATAGGTGGAATAAGACCAGGTTGTGTCTGCCAGGGGCAAAGGTTGATGACGTTGTAGAGCAGATATCATCTTTTAAGTGCACAAAGGGTGATATTGTTGTATGTGTTGGCACTAATGACATTAATTGTAGGAGATTTGTAGATTTACTTAACAAGTACAGGCCAATGTTGGAAAAAAAAAAAAAAAAGTCGTGAGTTAGGGTTAAATTTGAAAGTGTCTGCATTTCTGCCAGACACGATAGGAGGGAGTATATAATGAGAGCCTTGTCAAACATTTTGACCCTGGAGAGATTTTTTTTTTTTTTTTGGTAGTTGTCGGTGCATAGGCTTCTGTGGCCATAATGCACCTCCCAAGGTTTTTGCAGTACTTTGATCCAAGCCTGAAGTGGGAATCGAACCCGCAACCTTTGGGTTGCCAGGCAGGCACTTTACCCACCCGGCTAGCCCGGTCGGCCTGGAGAGATTGTGCAAGGCTCAAGGGGTAGAATTTTTCTCAGCCTGGTATGTGCTTGTTAATAGGAGAGACTGCTTCAACAGCGATGGGAAACACTTAAATAGAAAGGATGCAAGAATATTTGCATGCTATCCAGGCAATGTTAAGTGGGTAGAAAACTGCTAGCTTGGTGGGGGCGACACATGGACTGATATATTTACAGTAGCTAATGGCAGAGGTGAAAGTGATTCTTGTGCTGCTTCATTGGAATGAGCAACAACCTAGAAAACAAAGTGCTATGGATTTCAGGGACTGCTGGGAGTCATTGTGGAACAAATAAATACATTGGCTGAGTTAGGATAGCTAAGAATAAGAATAGGTGCATGTATACTTGCATGTACACCAATTCTAGGAGTTTAGTAAATAAATTTGATGAATTTAAGGTGCTGGTCAAAATATCAAAAGCAGACATTTTTGGGATATCAGAGATGTGGTGTTACACGGATATAAGGAATGCAGAATTGGAATTTGGGGAGTACAATGTGTACAGGAAGGATAGACAAAATAGGAAGAGAGGAGAGGTTATGCTGTTAGTTAAGAAATACATAAAATATAACGAAGTGCATCAAGTTGACATGGGTGGATAGTGCAGTGTTGAGTCAGTTTGGTATGACATAAGCACTGAGAAAACCAAGTTGAGAGTAGGAGTGTGTTATAGGCCTAATGACTCTGATGAGTATAATGAACATCTGTACAGAGAAACAGTGGGCCAGTAAATCAGATTGTCTTATAATGGGGGATTTTAACTTCACAGATACAGACTGGAACTTTTGGGTTGGTCACTCACACACTAGCAAGACTTTTGTGGATTTATTGGGTGACTGTTTTCTACAGCAGCATGTTTAAGAGGCAACCAGAGGGAGTAATACTCTTGATCTGATTATCAGCAGTGATTCTTCATGCATTAAGAATCTGCAGATAGAGAAACCACTAGGTGGCAGTGATCACAGTGTACTGATGTGGGATTTACTTAAAGATGTTACTACCATCAGGGGTAAAGGGAAGGGTTTTTGCTTTCATAAAGGTAACTATAGTTGTCTCAGAGATTTTTTTAAAATTCTATACAGTGGAACCAACTGATGTTACCAACAACAAATTCTAAATAGGAATCATTCAAGGAATTAATCTTGGAAGCTACTAGGCTTTTCATAACAAAGAAATACTGTTCATGTTTAGGCCTAAATGGATATCAGACGACCTAGTGAGACTCGTGGCAGAGAAGAAAAATGCATGGGATGCATATCAGGAGACACAGATGCCTATGGTAGATATAAGATAGTCTGTAATCAAGTCACAAAGGATGTTAGGCAAGCAAAGGCAGATTACGAGAAATGTTTGGCAAACGATGCAAAGAAAAACAGTAAAGACTTCTTTACTTATGTAAACTCTAGAAGGAAGGGGATGAAACAAATTGGTCCACTTGACATCGATGGTTTGATTGTTGATGCACCTGCTGAGGAAGCTGACAAACTCAATGAGTATTTTGCATCTACATTCATACATAAGGAATTATCAGGGTGGTGAATGCCAGAAGTTTATCTAACTCTGCCAGGGAACTAAATGATCTTGTAATAACTGAAAGCAAAGTGGAGGAGAAATTGTTGAAATTGAACATAAGAAAGGCTCTTGGGGTGGATGGGATCTACCCATCCACCCCAAGAGCCGGTTATATTAAAAGAAGCAGCAAAAGAAGTTAGCAAACCCCTAACCATAATTATGAAAGCTTCCTTGGACTCAGGGGAGGACCCCATGGACTGGAGATGTGTAAATGTGTCTTCAATTCACAAAGGGGGATTAAAGGGTGACACAAGTAATTACAGACCTGTTAGTTTAACTTATGTTCTGGGAAAAATAATGGAGTCACTGGTTAAGGAAGCAATGCAGGACAGTCTAGACAAGACTGCAGTTATTTTTCAGACACAGCATGGCTTTATTAATTAATAAAGTATTACTAATAATTATGTTAAATAATTAATTCAGTTAAAGTTATAGTAGTTAGTGATAGGGTTATAGTTGCTTGGGTTTAACTCAGATACTTGAGTTACAGACTGATTCTTTATGGGCAATTTGATAATATTTTACACTATTATAAGTATTAATTCTAATAGTTACAATGTGCAATATACAATTTACAATAATTGTAATATACAATAATTATAATATAATTACAATAATTAATTAATTAATTAATTAATATAGTTAGCAAGAAATCCCTAGAGTTACTCTCCTAAATTAGGTTGAAAGGGCTTACCTAGTTACGTGATTCCTAGATTGGAGTTTCCTGGGGACTGCTTTGATTGAACTGAGCAAGGGGTTATATATATATATATATATATATATAAGGTTAGGGTTGATTTTTTGCGTAGTTAATGGGAACATATTATTATTATTATGGTGGTTTCCAGTTACTGGGCTATATTACAGGGATTTTCCTCTGAGTGTGCTGTTGGTGAGCTTAAGGTTTCTGACAAGGCTAAATGTCTTGACTTTTTAAATATTAAGTAAATGAATGGATTGGTTAAAATGGTCACCGTGATCACTTGTTCTCACACTCTTAGATTATTGATCACAAAAAAATCCATAGTTCATTTTAAGTATATTACCACAGAAGAAAAACTGCGAAATCACCTTTTGGAAGCTGCTGAAACCATTAAGAATATTTCTGAAATAAGACATGCCAAGGAATCATGGTGAATGCTGAATGCTGCATTGGGACAAAACAAAGACTTGTGAGAAATGTTTATAGGAGTAGCACAGAAAAAGAAAAACTAAATACTTAAGATCACACTTGAATACTGTGTTCAAGTGTAGAAACAGCACCTAAAAAAAGACATTGAGCTTCTTGAAAGGGTCCAAAGACTGGTAACTCATCTATTGAGATTGGAAAAAGGGCGTCCATATGAGGAAAGACTTCAAATATGTGGGTTGCACAGCTTGGAAACTAGGCACCTTCGAGGAGACTTGATTGAGGTTTTTAAGGCTCTGAGAGGCAAAAGTAAGATGAATGAGGATGAAATCTTCGCAGTTATAAATGATTCTAAAACTAGGAGCCATAAATTCAAGTTTGGGGGGGGGAGATGTTTAGACTGGATTGTAGGAAGTTTTATTTTACCCAGCGAGTTATAAATTACTGGAAAAGTTACCTATATGGGTGGTTGAGGCTGACAGTTTGGGGAAATTCAAAGGTCATCTGGATAGTTACCTATGGGTTGTCTATTTCCCTTTCGTTTATTTTTTATTTTAGTTAATTTTATTATTATTATTTTACCCCCCCCCCCTTTTTTTTTTGGCTGGTGCTGCATAAGCCTTAGGCATCCTTGCACCATATGGCCATTACTAATACTTATACTAAATATACCAGGATATTAATGCTACCTTCAGGGTTATGTGTCAAGGTGTGACTTTGATATCTGAGTACCATGGTATCTAATAATCAAAATAAAATCATAAAATAAGTATCCGACAAAAAAACCCTCTCCCTCAGGAGTGAAAGTACATGACTCTCCACCCAAGGAGATCATCGCCCCCTTGCATAATAAATAAACTGCACTAAAGACAACTCGCAAACTCTACCTTTTAAGTTTACAAGCACTGATTTCCCCTTGAATAATTTAATTATTCTAATCAGGTTAATTATATAATATTATAAATTATAACAGAAGGTTATATCAAAACAGAGACACAGTGCTCTCTGTATGAAAATTTAGTAGGTAAGACTAGAGCTGAATGTATGCTGTGAATAGTAAAAGGTATTATACGTAGATGTGCAGGAAAAGGAAAAAAGATGGTAAAAAAAAAAAAAAAAAGGAGAAGAATACAGTTGAGATAAAAATATTTCAAAATTATATAAATGGAGAGCAGTACTTTCCAAAAAGAATCAGTACTGCCCTCCAGTTATGCAGTACTGGGTGGAAAGGAGAAAAACAAACATTTTAAACGTCATTACTGAGACAACAAGAATATGTATTATCACAGCAAACACTATCAAAAAACTAGTTGCACTGCACAAAAAAGTATTAGTAATGGCAAATGATGCAAGAAAGAAAGCTTATAAAGCATCAGCAAAAAAACTCTTCCCACATCACCTGTTCTTCTCTCCAATAATTTATGTAGTTCTTCCTTGAATTTATTGAAACTACCCACTTCCGCAACAACAGATAATTTGTTCCAACAATCAACCACCTGCTGACTGAAGACAAACTTCTGCATATCTATCCTGCAGCCATCCTTCCTCAGTTTGAATTTATTTCCTCTCGTGTATAGTCTGTGCAGGAGGAAGAATGCCATCAGCATTGAGTCGCTCAATCTTTTCAAAACCTTAAATACTTCATTCAGATCTCCCTGCAGGTGCCTGATCTCAAGACACTGCAGTTTGCAGAACCGAATCCTTTCTTGGTAAGACCACCCTTTTGTTCCCTTCACTAATCTCATTTCCCTTCTCTGCACCCATCCAATAGATCTACATCTTTCCAAAAATGAGGCCTCCAGGCCTGTATGCAGTACTCAAGATGCAACCTAACCATTGCCTTGTGCAATGGAATAATCACCTCCTTATTCCTGCTAGCAAAGTTCTTGCATATTATTGACAAAACCCTGTGAGCTGACCTGGAAGCCTGTCTGCATTGCTTGTAGAACTTCATATCTGACTGCACAATTGTTTCCAGGGCTTTTTTCAATTTCCACTAATCTGAGTGTAGTACCACACATTTGATATGTTATTCTGATATTACTGCTACCCATATGCAGTACTTAATACCAAGTTAAATACAGTAAATGTGAATCTGTGTATTTAGAAATACAAAGTGATACCAAAACCAAAAACTTTGTGAATTAAGTGGGATATTTGTGAACATGAGTTTTAGTAAAATTACTGGGAAATTTGTTTTCATGTGTTTTATTGAGGAGTTTTTTAAAAGCATTGTTGAATAGAGTTTCAGTGGTACAAATTTAGTACAAATTTAGTCTCCTCTAACGTGCCTAGTTTCCAAGCTCTGCAACCCACATATTCAAAGTCTTTCCTCATATGGACACCCTTTTGCTGATCTCACCAGGCAAGTTAACCGTCTTTGGAACCTTTCAAGAAGAACAATATCTTTCTTTAGGTGCGGTCTCATACTTGAACACAGTATTCCAAGTGTGGTCTAACAATAGCCTTATATAATGGGATTATGACGTCCTTATCTCTACTAGCAATTGTTCGATAAATCATCGACAGAATAACATGGACCTTCCTTGCAACCAGTCTACAATGAACGGAGAACTTCATATCTAACCATATCTTAATACCCAAGTCCCTTTCCTCCACTACCTGCTTTAGTTCAACTCTGCCAAGTAGTAGTAGTGGAAGCAAGTGTATGAGCTTATGCAGCATCAGCCAAAAAAAAAAAAAAAAATCACACCATTCCCTCTAAATGCCTGTCCAGTTCCTCCCTAAATTTATTCAACCTATCAACTTCCACAACGACAGATGGAAGTTTGTTCCAGCAATTAACCACCTGCTGGCTAAAGGCAAATTTCCTCACATCTATTCTACATCTCTCTTTTCTTAATTTGAATTTATGCCCCCTTAGGTTTGTAATCTGAACAAGTGGAAGGATCCCATCAGAATTCATCAGAATGCTCAACCCATTCAAGGCCTTATACACCTCAATCAGATCACAGCACAGGTGCCTAGTCTCTAGCCACTGCAATTTGCAGAACTTAAGCCTCTCTTGGTAAGAGGATCCCTTCATTCCCCTCACCAATCTTGTTGCCCTTCTCTGTACACGCTCAAGCAAATCGACATCCTTCCTAAAATGAGGCCTCCAGACCTGTACGCAGTATTCAAAGCATGGCCTGACCATTGCCTTATACAGAGGGATAATCACCTCCTTTTCCCTGCTAGGAAAATTCCTATATATCATTGACAAAACCCCATGACCTGCCCTGGCAGCCTGTCTGCATTGCTCAGAAAACTTCATATCTGACTGCACAATTATTCCCAGGTCTTTTTCATTTTCTACCACCTTAAGTGTAGTACTATACAGTTGGTACTTTTCTCTTGGGTTACTTCTACCCATATGCAGCACTTTGCATTTGGCAAGGTTAAACTTCAGTTGCCACTTCTTAGCCCATCTTGCCAAATTTTCTAGATCCTGTTGCAGTAGCACACTGCCATTACTGTCATTAACAACCCTGCCAACCTTTGTGTCATCTGCAAACTTCAACACTAAGCCTGACATACCTTCATCAATATCATTGATAAATATACAAAACAACAGTGGACCCAACACTGAACCCTGTGGGACTCCACTAATAACATTAGTCCACGAAGAGCAGCACCCATTGATTACCACCCTCTGTCTTCTCCCACTTAACCATCGTTTTATCCATTGTAGCAACTTACTCTTAATACCATTCTGCTCCAATTTGTACAATAGTCTTCCATGCACAACAGTGTCAAAAGCTTTCCTGAAATCCAAATATATGATATCAAAATTATTTTTTGCATCCAGTTCCTTTGTAACCACATCATAATAACCAATCAAATTTGTCAGACAAGACTTTCCCTTAACAAACCCATGCTGTGTCTGAATTATTGCTGCAGTCTTGTCTAAATGATCCTGCAATGCACCTTTAACCAGTGACTCCATTATTTTACCCGGAACAGAAGTTAAACTGACTGATCTGTAATTACTCATGTCACCCTTCGATCCCCCTTTGTGAATTGGGGATACATTTGCACATCTCCAGTCCGTGGGAACCTCCCCTGAGTCCAAGGATGCTCATAATTTATGGCTAAGGGTTTGCTTAGTTGCTTTGCCACCTCCTTTAATATAACTAGATAGATCCCATCCACCCCAGGTGCTTTTCTTATGTTTAACTTCAACAATTTCTCCTCCACTTTGCTCTCATTTATTACAAAATCGTTAAGTATTCTGCTACAATTTGATAGCCTTCTGCCATTTTCAAACCTTAATAATTCCTTATGTGTGAATGTAGATGCAAAATACTCATTCAGTTTGTTTGCCATCTGAGCAGGATCATCAACAGTCGAACCATCAATGTCAAGTGGACCAATCAGATTCATTCCCTTCCTTTTAGAGTTTATATAAGTAAAGAAATCCATGCTGTTTTTCTTAGCATCTTTTGCCAAGGATTTCTCGTAATCTGCCTTCGCCTGCCTAACCTCCTTTGTGACCTGATTACAGACTAGCTTATATCTGCCATAGGCTTCTGAGTCGCTTGATAATTTATATGCATCCCATGCATTTTTCTTCTCTGTCATGAGTCTCATTAGTTCATTGATAACAATTTAGGCCCAAACCTTGAACAATATTTCTTAATAGGTATGAAACTTTTAGTAGCATCCACGATTAATTCCTTGAAAGCTTCCCACTTAGAATTTACTGTTGGTAACATTGTCAGTTGATCCCACTGTACAGAATTTAAAAACTGTCTGAGACCACTGTACTCACCTTTATGGAAGCAAAAACCCTTTCCTTTACCTCTGATGTTAATTATATCTTTAAGTAAATCCTACATCAGTACACTGTGATTACTGCCACCTAGTGGTTCCTTTATCTGCAAATTCTGAATACACGAATGATCACTCTGGTTGCCTCTCGAACATGCTGCTGCAGAAAACAATCATCCAATAAATCCACAAAAGTCTGACTAGTGTGTGAGTGACCAACCCACAAGTTCCAGTCATTATCTGGGAAGTTAAAATCCCCATTATAAGACATTCTGATTTACTAGGCCACTCTGTTTCTCTGTACAATTGTTCATTGTACTCATTTGAGTCATTATACCTCTAACACACTCCTACTCTTATTTTTGCTTTCGCAGTGCTTATGTCACACCAGACTGACTCAGCAGTGGACTGTTCATCTATATCAACTGGGTGCACTTCTTTTGATTTTATGTTTTTCTTAATTAACAGCAGAACACCTTCTCCCTTCCTATCCTGTCTATCCTTTCTGTACACATTGTACTCCCCAAATTCCAGTTCTGCATTCTTTATATCTGGGTGACACCACATCTCTGCTATCCCAACAATATCCACCTTTGATGTCTTGACCAACACTTCAAATTCATCAAATTTATTTACTATACTTCTAGCATTGGTATACATGCAAGCATACATGCACCTATTCCTAGTTACCTTAACACATCCCATATACCCACCTATTTCACGATGACTGCCATCTGTCCCTGAAACCCTCAACACCCCTCGCTCCAAGTCGCTACTTATTCTAATAGAAGTTGTGCAAGAATCACCTTCACCTCTGCCTGCGGCTACTATTAAACTATTAGTCCTTGTATCCCCCCCAAGCTAGCAGTTTTCCGACCCACCTAATACTGCCTCGATAGCATCAGCAAATATTCTTGCACCCTTTCTATTTAAGTGTATCCCATCCCTGTAGAAGCAGTCTCTCCTGTTAACAAGTACAGACTAGGCTGAAAAAAAATTCTACCCCTTGAGCCTTGCACAATCTTTCCAGTGCCGAATTGATCGACAAGGATCTCATTATATACTCTCTCCTATCGTGTCTGGGCAGAATTGCAGACACTTTCTAATTCAACCCCAATTCACACCTTTTTGTTCAACAGTGACCTGTACTTGTTAAGTAATTCTGCCGGTCTCCTATTCTTAATATCATTAGTGCCAACGTGTACAACTATATCACCTCTTGTGCCCTTAAAAGATGATATCCGCTCTACAACGTCATCAACCTTTGCCCCTGGCAGATATACTCTGGTCCTGTTCCACCTATCCTGTAAAGCATGTAAGTTATTTTGTGCATACTGTTCCCCTGGTGCAATACCTTACACTTTGCTGCATTAAAGCATAGCTGCCATTTTTCTGACCATCCCTGGAGTCTATCTAGGCCATTCTGAAGTAGCTCTGCTTGGCGGTGATCATTAAATACTCTACCAATCTTCACATCATCTGCAAATTTAGACACCATGCCCTCTATCCCTTCATCGATGTCATTTATGAAAATCAAAAACAACAGTGGTCCTAATACTGATCCTTGGGAAACCCCACTTCTTACATCAACCCCATCTGAGTAATAACCATTTATCACAACCCTCTGCCTCCTGCCCTGAAGCCATCAAGCTCCCCATCTAAAGATTTTGCCTGTCATTCCAACCTGTTCCAGCTTATAAAGTAACTGCTCATATGGGACTGAGTCAAATGCTTTGCTGAAATTCGAATAAACAATGTCTAAATTATTCCCTAAGGCCAGCTCTTGAGTGTCCCTGTCAAAATAGCTAACTCGATTAGTTAAACATGATTTTCTCTATACAAAACTATGCTGAGTATCCTTCAGAATTCCATTTCTGTCTATAAGTGATCCTGAATTCCATTTCTGTCTATAAGTGATCCTGAATTCCACCCTTGATCATAGTCTCCATGATTTTCCCTACAACTCAAGTTAGACTAACTGGCCAGTAATTTCCCACTTCACTCTTAGAATTGCCCTTATGTACTGGAGATACATTGGCACTTTTCCAATCCAACGAAATCACTTCCGAGTTCAGTGATGCTCTCATAATTAGCTTCAATGGTTCAATGCACATCTTAAAACAATGATCTTCAAAATAATGCATGCCTAGAAAAATAACTTTCATTTTTAAAATTTATTAAGTTTCAAAACTTAATACAAAAATGGTAAATAACACATCAATAAATTAAAAAAAAATAATAAATAAAAAGTAAGACTTTCATACCTCAAGCACTTCAGTTTGTTTACTGATTATAGATATTACTATCTACCAACAGAAATAGGTTAGTTAAACATTGGACACATTGCATTGCATTTCAGGTACATTTGATTTATCAAATAACGTGCCTCAAACATTCTATAATTGTACATAAGAAATATTTACAAACCCTCATCATGTAATGTTTGCACGTTAGGCAGGCAAAAATTAGCGTGTCAGTTCTTTTTTTTGGGAGTTGGGTGCACAGAGGACATGGACTAACCTATTGTTATACTTTGTACAAAGGTCTAGAAGAATGTTCTAAAAAAAGTCCTGAAATTTTAAAAACTTCTGTTACAAATTTACTGCAGTGTTTCTGTTTGTTTGTTTGTTTGGTTTTTAGGAGCATTAGCAACTAAGGTCATATTGCTCTGGGGATATGCAGTGGTCATTCCCTGACCTTTCCGCATCCTCCATATTTGATGGTCATGGGCTTGAACCCTGGTCTAATCAAGAAGTGTGTGCTACGCACTTCTGCTCCTGCCCACCTGGCTACGGAGGCGCCAGTGTTTCTGTAGAAGGAATGGGAGGCTATAGAATTGGAATTGGATCCAAACTTCCTCAGTAACCAATGAAACAAACTTTAAAGTCAATACAATTTTACCTTCTGTTCCTGAAACATACTTTCATTTACATGTATATACAACAATCACTACCCAGCTGTGGGTTTGCCGAACTGAAGAATTTAGTAAAGGCAGGCAATTTGTATATAAAAATTTTACAGTCCATACTTTCTTTTTAAAATATACATGGGTCAGTCCAATCTCTTTAAACATAGGAACACCATAATTATTGCTCCTGCATCCAGAAATCACAAGGAGAAGTCTAGTGGGTGGTGCAGAGGTAGGGATTTGTTGATGATCTATTCCAGTGATTCCCAAACTATAGTTACTCAAATCACACTTGTAGTTAAAAGACTATATGCAGCACACTTAAAGAGTGATTGCCACTGCAGTCTGAGTTTTTGCTAATCTTATAGAAGGTTGCCACACACAAAGGTACAGTTTTTGAACTACTGCAATCTACTGTCAGTGACACACTCATCAGTATGAAAAATACAACATTGTGCATGAACATTTTGCTGCCTCTATACAAATTTTTGTGTTTTTGACTAACATTTACATTTTATTTTGTACCAGGATATATTTTGGCTTGTTTTCATAACACTTTGAAGATAACCATGTTTTTCGGCGAATCAAATGAAGGGAGGATAGTCAAAATTTTTGTGTACATATGTATGTATGTATCTATGTATGCTTACTTTATTCTTATTATTTTTTTTTTCTCATTGCATTCTCAACTTTATCATTGTTTTTATGTTGTATAATCAGAAAATGAAGTTTATTCTTTTTTTTTTTTTTATTTTCATAGAGAAAAAAAAAAGAAGAAAAAGAATAAACTTCATTTTTTGCTTATACAGCATGAAAACAATGATAAAGTTGAGAATTGACCAGGGAACACAAACAATTTATGGACATAATATACATGGGCTTATAATTTTGGTCTTGGATGGCTCTATTATGCTAGTGCTTTGTTTGGGCGTGACAAAATATTTCTTATGGTCGGCCACGTTGCCTTTTTTTATGTATTTTGGTTTATTTTGCAGTTCTTTCCCTATGCTTATTAGCAGGTCTTGCACTTGAGACATTACCCAAGATATGAACTTAGGAGAAATTATTTTGATAAATTTCATATTCTGTTGTCAGCTCATATCTTAAGTGGGCCACAGATGCTGAAACAGACAGCAGAGCCAACTGTGGTAATTAACACATTCGTGACAGATGGCCATAGACGCAGAAACAATACTGATGGGATTCTTCCTCTTGCTCAGAATAATCGCCTGAGAGGGCATAAATTCAAATTGAGGAAAAACAGTTGTGGGATAGATGTGCGGAAGTTTGCTTTTAGCCAGCAGGTGGTTGATTGCTGGAACGAACTTCCATCTGTCATTGTAGAAGTTGATAGCTTAAACAGATTCAAGGCAGAACTAGACAAGCGCTTGGCGCGAGTGGATGGGTGAAATGAGAAGGGTGTGTGTGTGTTTTTTTTTGGCTGATGCTATATAAGCTTGCTTTCTTGCATCATGTGCCCTTGCTAATGCTAATATAATGGCAATTTCTCAAAATCACGTGGGCACTTCCGTTGAAATTTTCATGACATTAGTGACTATTAGTGTGTGTACACACACACACTACCCTATTAACATCCAGATACCTGAATATCTACAAATAACTTCTGTTTATAGAAACACTAATAACATCTGCTGAAACCTTTATCCTTTATGACAGCCGCTAGTTTCTGTGGAATACCCTCCACTAGTTTTTTTGTAAATGTCCTCTGTTGTCTTCAGCCCTGTTTTTTTGGGAGTCTCTCCACATATGCACCTAAAGATACAATTCATTTGAGAAGTTCTCTAATGAATAGACCTCAGTATTTATGATTTTTTCCAAAACAATCATTGGTCCCAGGAGAAACCATGAAGAGCAGCCTTAGACCATGACTCTGCCAAATTTAATTACGACGATGATAGAGTTTGGCAGGTAGCATTCTCTGTCATCCAACATCCCCATCAGACTGGTGGACTGTATGCCATGACTCATCACCCAAAGCACAGCTTTCAATTGGTCTGTGGTCCAAGAACAGCATTTTTGTCTCTTGGCTGAAGCTGTCCAAGAGCCACTAACATGATAGTGGTAATAATATCATGCAGCATCCTGTGCAAAGTACTGATGATGATATGTGTCCCAGTCATCTCACTGAGGGCCTGTGCATGTGTGTGCGTGTTGCATTGAATTCAACCTTCTTTCTGAGCACACAGTTCTTTGCACGGTTCTCCTGTCAATATTCTCTCAGCTTTGGAGGTTTTTGGGGTCGTTTTGTGATGTTTCAGCACCAGTCTGCTTCCATTTGCAGATCACATCGTTGGTTGTTGATCTAGAGATCTACAGTGCCATTTAAATGTCGCGAATAGACTGATTGCTTAAGTGCCACTCTGTTATCATTCTACGCCAGAAGTCTGTTTACTCCGTCGTTGCATCTTTTTGCATTCACAATTGTACAATTGTCTCCTTGAAGGCCTACAAACATATTTATAGTTGTGTGACATGTAGTGCTTGGGTAGGACATGACCTTATCAAAGGAGGAAGTATCTGGATATAAATGATAAAGCTGTGCTTTGGGGTGACAAGTGATGGTGCATGGTCTGCCAGTCTAATAGTCATGCCAGGTTGTGGTGGATGCCTGGAGAAGGTTACCTGCCAGACTGCATTGTCCCCACAATGAAGTTTGGCAGAAGCAGCATGATCTGGGACCATTAGTGCACAAAACAACCATGAATGCTGGGGTTCGTCAGGATGTGGTGGAAAATAATGCATTACCTGTGTGTGTGGTAGCACATTGGGAAAGTACATATCTGTATGAGTATAAGCATGGAAATGCTGGACTGGTCAGCTCAGTGCCTTGACCTCAATCCTATAGAGAACCTCTGTGATGAATTGGATCACCAGGTGCATGTGAGGAGAGACTGTTTGAAAAAGAGAGTTCAGCTGGTTGCTGCTTTGAAAGCCAAATGTCTAAAAATATCAGAGGACATTTACATAAAAAAAAAAGCTGGTAGTGTGTGTTCCATGGAGGCTGTCATAAAGGCTAAAGGTTTCAGTGTACATTATTAGTTTTCTTTAAATGAAAGTTTTTTATTTGTAGATATGCAGGTGTCTGGATATTAATGGTACTTGCTACCGATGTGGTCACATATGTATTGAAGTGAACAATGGGTTGTGTTGGGCATCCTCTGACAGGGCTGAACATTCTTGACTGACTGACTGACAAAGTCACTTCATTGTTTCAGTCTGTGTGTACCCTAAACTGGCACAAAACAAAGGTTTTAATTACAAACATGATGCCAAGTTTGAGCCTAAAAGTGGGCCACACCTGAATATCAAGTTAACACATTTGTGGCACCCAGCTGTCAGCACAGAAACATTATAGTACTACTCAAAGATGCATATGGGCACTTTCGTTGAAGTTGTTCTGGCTTGAATGAATATTAATGATAGAAAATTTTATTCCTTGATTCCCCCCCCCCCCCCAACTTGCATTCAGAATTTATTACTATTCCTCAAAAAGTAATGAAATCTGATGGAAATTGTGGTCAGTGGTTTCCCCCCCAACTTCGGTAATCGCTTTCACAACCCACACTTCAGGGATCAATTCTGTCAATCTGAAGAAGTCAACTGTTGCTGAAATTGTTGGAAGGTAGAGAGAGAAAAAAAAAACAAAAAAACAATAAATCAGTATATCATATATATGAGTACCTGTTGCTGATGTGGTTTTTTCATGAATGTGTTTTTTATGCATATTTGGGTACCCATCATGCACCCAAATACACATAAGAGTGTACAATGGGTGTATGAGCTTCCTCTGATGGGGTTTAACATTCTTGACTGATCAACAAGATCATTTAATTGCTTGAGTGTGTGTACAGGCTACTGGCATGACTCTGCTAATTGCAATCTTGACTCTTGATTTGAGCATGTGTGGTGGCTCTAAGCTCCACAAACAAAGGACACTTCCCTCCGGTTTCATAAGTTGGAGGGCCCATGAATGGTATAATGGACATAGCAAAATTAGTAGCCTTAGTTGTTTGGTGCTTAACACATGCAAAAAAACTTAAATAAATCAAAAGTCCTTTATTAGATTATAACAAAATGTTAGAATGGCATTCATTTCAAAGTGTATTAATGATGTACAAAGTTGACATTTCTTGATCTGGCATTTCAGAGTTATGCAAATGAATTCATGAATGGCCAAAATCAGTGCATTGATAATCCATGCAAACATATCCTAATAAAGTGTGTGTGATCTCTATTAGCATTAGCATTTTTAGCATTTGTGTCATGTGTTAATTTGTAAGTATCCCATGCATTTTTCTTCTCTGCCATATGCCTCATTAGTTCATCTGACATCCATTTTGGCCTAAACCTTGAACAATATTTCTTAGTTGGTATGTAAAGCCTAGTAGCTTCCAAGATAAGTTCTTTGAATGCTTCCCATTTTGAATTTGCTGTTGCTAACATCATCAGTTGGTCCCACTGTATAGAATTTAAATACTGTCTCAGTCCATCATAGTCGCCTTTACGGAAGCAATAACCCTTCCCTTTACCCCTAATGGTAGTTACCTCTTTGAGTAAATCCCACTTCAGCACACTGTGATCACTGCCACCTAGTGGTTCATTTATCTGCAGATTCTTAATGCATGAAGAATCACTGCTGATAATCAAATCAAGAGTATTACTCCCTCTAGTTGCCTCCTGAACATGCTGATGTAGAAAACAATCATCCAATAAATCCACAAAAGCCCTGCTAGTGTGTGAGTGACCAGCCCCCAAATTCCAGTCAATATCTGGGAAATTAAAATCTCCCATTATAAGACTCTCTGATTTACTGGCCCACTCTATTTCCCTGTACAGTTTCTTATTATACTCATCAGAGTCATTAGGCCTATAGCACACTCCTACTCTCAATTTTGATCTCCCAATGCTTATGTCACACCAAACTGACTCAACACTGCACTGTCCAGCGATGTCGACTGGCTTCACTTCCTTGGTTTTTATGTGTTTCTTCACTAATAGCATAACCCCTCCCCCCTTCCTATCCTGTCTATCCTTTCTGTAGACGTTGTACTCCCCAAATTGCAGTTCTGCATCCCTTATATCTGTGTGACACCACGTCTCTGATATCCCAACAATATCTGCCTTTGATGTTTTGAGCAATACCTCAAATTCATCAAATTTATTTACTAAACTCCTAGCATTGGTGTAAACGCAAGTATACCTGCATCTTGTTCTATTCTTAGCTACCCTAACACAACCCATGTGTTTACTTGTACCGCAATGGCTCCCAGCAGTCTCTGAAATATCATGCATCTTGTTTTTCAGGTTTCTGCTCATTCTAATAGAAGCAGTGCAAGAATCTCTTTCACCTCTGCCAGTGGCTACTGTCAATCTATTCGTCTTTGTCTCCCCCCAAGCTAGCAGTTTTCCGACCCACCTAACACTGCCTCGATAGCATCAGCAAATATTCTTGCACCCTTTCTATTTAAGTGTATCCCATCCCTGTAGAAGCAATCTCTCCTGTTAACAATAGACATGAATTGCTGTAGATTGTAATTTTCAGGAGATATGCATGAAGGGAGGTTGTAACAGAAAACAGAAGTTGAAGGATAAATAGAGAAGAAGAAAAACTGGTTCTGTAAGTTTGAAGTTGGACAGAAAAAGGATGTTGACTGGTTGCAACACATGTTTGAACGGGTTTGAAAGAGAGAGGAGTATTATATAAGCCAATTCAGAAGAACAGTGCTCATGGAAGCAACTATAGAAAAGGCATGCAACAGAAACAGAATGCCTATGATGTGGAGAGCCTTAGTTAGATGGGTCATTAACTTAACCTATCTACTCACTTTGAATGGAATCTAGAAGCCTGCGAGAGGAAATCAGGATAATCCCTAGTAGAGATACGTAATCTTGTCAAGAAATCTGAGTGTCATCAAAGATAAGCATAGGAGCAAAAGAATCCTTTTTGCAAGATATAATACAGGACTGAGTTTTAGAAGGATTAAAATTAACTAAGTTATCAGTATTAAGGGGATTACCATTTAAGTAATTAGTAGTAGATATTCGAGAAGTTCAAGTTATCTAAGTAGTCTTCTAGTTACTTAGTTAATTACTTAGTTATCTAAGTTGACATTTCTTGATCTGGCATTTCAGAGTTATGCAAATGAATTCATGAATGGCCAAAATCAGTGCATTGATAATCCATGCAAACATATCCTAATAAAGTGTGTGTGATCTCTATAGGTAGCAATATAAGCATGACATTGTTTTCTCATGCTGAGATTGAGATTAATTATTGGAGGAAGTCAGTTCACATTCTTGCATGAGTGTTAATTATTGCTATTTATTATTGTTCATTTTTGCTGGAAGCATCAGTTCATATACTTGTATGAGGGTTGACATATGTGTGCTGAGGTTTCTGAAATGGAACTCGTGACTGGCAAACCTCCTGCCTATGGCCATCCAAGACGTAATCTATTGGATTGCGGTCTGGCTGGCCATTTCATACAGACTTACTCTCCTTCTGAAGAGAGCTCTGTGAGAATGTGTATTTTTGTCTATTAAAAGACCACTTGCTTCTGAAAAAGGGATGAATATAAGAATCAAGCAGCCTGTCTCTATCTTATAGGGCCATAAGAATTGCTCACAGGCATGTTAACCTTAGGGGCTCACATCTGGTGAGTATGGGCTTGGCAAACCCAGGGTCCTGAGCTGGATATCATCATTCTGCTCTTTCTTGGTGATTCCTTTCTACTTCTGACTCTCTCTCTCTCTCTCTCTTAGGGTAAGTTAAGGGATTTTTTTTTTTTGGCTGGTGCAGCATAAGCCACGGGCTTCCTTGCACCATATGGCTAATAATAATAAAATAATATACAGGGAATTTGCACAGTCCATTATCAGATGTCAGTTCACAGAAACCACTGCTAAATGTCTTTTTCCATGATGTTAACAGAATGGAATATGATTAACCTTTCCCTTCAGATGAAGGTGCCTCTAGAATCTGATTGTAGACCCATCAGCAAACAGTTCTATTGTTCCTTGGTCCAGTTAACATGTCAGTAACAACCCAAGCGAGTTCTGTATATAGGGGCAAGGAAATGCAGCTGATAAAACCTCACTCAAGAAACCTGTAGATGGTATGCCTCTATATGAGCTCTCCTTTAGCTCCAGCAAGTGTTATAGTAAGTTGACATGCTCTGAAGTCTCTGATGTTAACAGTAATCTTGTGTGGTGACATGAGGATTCCTCTGGCAGGTCTTCAAGAGATGGTTTACAATTCTTTTGAATTGGTGCCCTAGTCTTCTTATAATATTGTATGTCACATTAATTCAAATGGCCTGTCCAGGGCCGGTGCTATCATTAAGCCAACCAGGCAGCTGTCTAGGGTGCAGACCTCAGAGGAGCATAATTTTTATTCAGAGTTTTTTTAACACGTTAAAAATTCAACTGACAATTTATATTTTTTATTTTAAGTTAAATACCACAACAGTGCTATGAATTATAATTAATTATAGTCTTATAAAAAGTTTCTATACTCTTTTTTTTTATTTATCCTTTTTATATGTTCTATTTTTCTTTTTGAAATTTAGTGATTTTTTTTTGGCTAATTAAAAAATCACTTGTTCTTAGTTGGCAATGTGTTGTTTACAGCTGGATACGTTACGTCATGTTGTCATTGAGTGAGTAACAGCGTGTTTGTGCAATTTTCTTGTAATTTTTGTTATATCTTATAAATTTCTGATAATATTTTACTTTTATTTTATATTTTGAAGAATTTTATCATTGTTGAAAGTATTATCAGTTGAACATGCCCAAGCTTCAGCACTTGACCTGAAGGAATTGGTGACAAAATTTGTAATGGAAAAGGCATGCAAAGTGAGATTTTTATGTGCCTGAAATTGAAACTTTTAAGAGACTTAAATTTTAACATCACAATTCACAAGATTGTTCAAAATGAATTGTGTGCACTACAACATTTTCTTTTGTATTTGAGAAAGATAATCAAAGATTGTTATATTATTCTTGCAATTTAAAATAAACTTAGCAGTTTCAAGTTCTGTGCTTTTCATTTTTTCTACAAGACATCCATTTTTGAAAATTGAAGTTTGCAATTTCTTTGGGGGTGCAAGTAGTCGTTGTTATTGTTATTTAGTTTTTAGGAGCATTAGCAACTAAGGCCATATTGCTCTGGGGATATGCGGTGATCATTCCCTGACCTTTCCACAACCTCCGTATTTGGTGGTCACTGGCTCGAACCCCAGTCTAATCAAGAAGCGTGTGCTACACATTGCTGCTTCTGCCCACCTGGCTATGGAGGTGCCTGCAAGTAGTCAACCTTACCTAGGGTGCAAAATAGCCTGGCACCAGCACTGGGCCTGTCTGACTCCAGCTTGCTTCTGTTACCCCTGTTTCTCTCTACCTCAAAGAATCACCCAGAAATTACTGCATTTGCATGTTTTAACAGGTTGTGCTTGATTTTGTTTATAGGACCAGGTAGAGATTTTTTTTTTTGTTTCCTAAATGAGTGGCTGGTTTCACAATATACAGAACTATTATACTGGTAGTGCAATAGTGTTACTCCAAAAATTATACTATTGCTCTTGGTATGTTGGTTGAGGTGTCATGAATTGAAGAGCTGTTTTGCTGGATGAACCTTTCGCAAATTTTTAACCAGTTTGCAGTTATTCTCAGCAAAGGCGATATCTGAGGAGAAGAGATTATATGTGCACATATCACAGAATCCTGTTGAGGATATAATTCTGATCATCATATGAGTAGAGATGAGGTGTCTCATCTGTTGGCAAGTATCATAGAACTAGTTATATTTGGGAGGCAGTGACTGTTGCCCATTTAGTAATCAATATTCAGGGGTATAAAATTGGTTTCTTTTATGTTGGACTAACTGATGCCCATACTTCTGCAGTGTATAGTGTAGATGGATAGTCAGCTGTTTCTTATACCTGACTAAAGTTTTTGCTTCTTTAATATATAACCCCAGGGGCTCACATCTGGTGAGTATGGGCTTGGCACACCCAGGGTCCTGAGCTGGATATCATAATTTTTCTCTTTCTTGGTGATTCCCTTCTACTCTCTCTCTCTCAGGGTAATTCAGATTTTTTTTTTTTTTTTTTTGCTGGTGCAGCATAAGCCACAGGCTTCCTTGCACCATACAGCTGATAATAATAATAAATATAGGTTCTGTTCGTGGATGGAGCGTAGAGCACAGATTTTCTTAAAAAGCATTTTTATTCATGTGCCAAAGCTTGGTCTAGTAATACATACTATCGAGTCTTTTGATCTATAGTAGTAGGAATTTCAGCTTCTAGCAGTGGTTTAAGTTTCATAGGTGTCACTGTGATAATCTCACTTAATCTTAGCTCAAGAAAGTTTATCATGACAGTTTTATCCAAATTAAGAAAGATTAAATTTCTTAGATATTCAGCCAAATCATTAAGCTTCTGGTTGAGTGGATAGCAGCATTTCCAGAATTTATTGATTTTGATAGAGGTGTGAGGAGCTTAATGTTATCTGCCTGCACATGAAACGTCATCTCTGCAATTTAGAAAAGAGATTAAGAGAGCCTTGAAGAGGAAGTCTAATAGTACCTTACCTGTGTGTGGAACTTCTACAGTTGTTTCTCTTCAACGAGTCATTTATGATGCACATATATACTGATTTGCATATTAGGAGAATTGCAGGAGATATCTAAAGAAATTTCTTTAAGAAATTGTAGATATTCAAGAATATGTAGAAATCATAAATTGAAGTCTTTGGAAGTACACAGGTGTATGTGGTGCACAATTATGAGAGGTAAAATGTGGAATCTGGTTTGAGAGATAACTATTTGCCACCATATGTAAAGACTGTGGGGTCAGTGATTAGTATTCAAAGTATCTGTTTTATAAAATAATAGGCTGTTTGGTATTGAGGGAGAGCTAAAAGGACTACTCCACATAATCAAAATAATGTGGGTCAAAAAATCTACATTACTTTGATCATAGAGAGGCTAAAGCAACATCCTCCAGATTGCTTTAGCCCCCCCTCCCCTTAAAAAAAATAATCCTGGGACCTGTTTAGTAACAGGAGTAAGAACATTTCATACAATTATAAACTTAATAAAAAACATACTTTTCAAAACATAAAATAACTTGGCTCTTTTTCATGTGTGTGTGTGTGTATATATACCCCCCCCCCTCTCTCTCTCTCTATATATATATATATATTACCCCCAGGGGCTCACATCTAGTGAGTATGGGCTTGGCACACCCAGGGTCCTGAGCTGGATATCATCATTCTTCTCTTTCTTGGTGATTCCCTTCTACTTCTCTCTCTCTCTCTCTCTCACTCAGGGTAACTCGGGAATTTTTTTTTTTTTTTGGCTGGTGCAGCATAAGCCTCAGGCTTCCTTGCACTATATGGCTAGTAGTAATAATAATAATAATAATAATAAATATATATATATATATATATATATATAGGGTATTTTTGTCTAGGAACAAGATCAGGTCCAGTTACGAAGAAAATGCTTAAATGAACAAGTTGGCAAGGTTATTCTATTTGTTTTTCTTTCAAGCTTAAAAAAACTTGACTTCATTACGAACGCAGGGACAATCCAAAGGAGTTCGAGATCATTTGTTATGCACTTATCGCACCCGTCCTAAGCATGGAAAGACTACATTGAAGACATATCTAGTTGTGTGTGGGCGCGCGTATGTATTGGGGGGGGGAGAACGACATGAATTGCTACCTATGCCTACAATACCAGGTCTCATGAATTTTTGGTTTAGTCGTGCATTCAAATCAGTATGCTACTACAATTAATGTAGAGCCAGTTATTGTATTGCTTTCCGTAAATATGAAGTCATATCTTTTGTCATTGGGCGGTTATCTCCCATTATAAAAAGAAGTTTGCAATGTACATAAATACAGTAATAGGTTTTGTCAGGATACCGAGGACGAAGCCTAAATATTGCAGTTTTATGCGTGGGATTTGGTACAAGTTTACTTTATTGGATCGATAACCCCAAGCGTGTCACTTACTAGAGATTTTTTGGGAGCACAGTTTGATTTGCTACTTTGTTTTGAACGCGTTGTGTAATTTGCTATTAAAGAATAATTTGAAGTCAACAAAATTATATGCACTCTTTTCCTCTGTTGGATAAGGTTGTACGTTTTACGTCTATGCCTCACTTGGTCAAGTATGATGGCGGCTGGCCATACTTGCTTTAACAGGTTGAAGGTACATATTAATTTTCTAGTCTTTGATGCCAAACTGTACGACCCTCACACCATAACGGCAGTACTGTACTTACGTCGCCTCCTCGATTTGACCTCTTGGCATACTGCCAACACCCATATCAACGTGCACGCAACCTGGGCAGTGTTCCAAAAAAGCGCCCTCCTGGAGGTTAAACAAATGATGTACTCAAGTGCAGCTATGCTAGCATTCTTTATGGAAGCACACTTCTTTGCAACGTAATTTTGACAAGGATATTTCGGCCGTCATCTACAGCCGCCACCGATTCCTTATGGTCATTTATTTATCCTTTATCGCAAAGGTGCTGCACGTTCTCTTTCTAGACCGCAATCTATGGTGGCTTTCATAGTTTCACTGTAAATTCCAAATTGGTCTGAAGTTTGAGATTTCGTTTTGGACTTTTGGTGGCATTCGTTTGCCGAGTAATGCTTGCTTAACCTGTTACTTCCAACTAGAGAAGTACTTCTTTTATTGTTAGAATATTTAACCACGTGCAATCTAATAATTATTGACTTTCGGCCTTTAGAAAATATTAAAACTAAATCCAAAGAAGAAGGGTATATTAAGAAGATATTAAGATCTTATTACCGAACTTCATAGTAACATTGTAAGCATTACTAGAATACTGGGGGATGCATGTAATATTTCAAGGAAACACCCGAATTCTTTGGTTATGAAATTTCACATAAAAAAAAAAAAATAAAAAAAATAAATTTGGTTATGAAATTTCACATAAAGGTTCTGACGAATTCTTTGGTTTCTGTTATCTGGAAATAGATGAAATGTGCCAGTTTTTACTATATGGATATGAGTGCATGATGCATTGGCAGTTAAGCTGAGTAAAATATTGCTTTTCAGTTAAAGTAATACTGTATTTGCTCATTCGTTTAATGATTTCACACTAATTGGATAAACCTCTTTGATATAAACCATTTGAAATTCCCCCTTCCCAAAGGGACAAAATCAAAGCCGTTAACTGTTAATCATAATTTAATATATTTGTTTCAGTGGACTAGTATAAAGTTTAAATACCCTGTTTTGCCCAAACTTTATTTTGAGCACAAAATTTTATAGATTGAGTATTTTTTTTTCATTTGTGCTCTTGAAGGTTTTAGACAAAAATTAATGTGGATGTAGTAAATTTTACTTCATAAGAGATAAGGGATAATGATGAAAGCCTCTGCATTTTTGTTGCTGTAAATTAGAGCAATAACTAGGGTGGGATAGACAGGGCACTTGTTGCCCCAATGTATCAAAACCACGAGCACATAAAATGTAGGATTTAAATATTATATTTTTTAAAAATTAATTAATTTATTTATTAATGAAATACCACAAAATGAGTGAGAATGATATTCATTTAGAACTGTTTTATTATTTATTCATTGTTAAGTTATAATGTTTGTTTATTTGGGGGAGCCAGGGATGCCAAATTTTTATTTTTCCCAGGTGCAGGATTACCTAGTTACAGTTGTAAATATCATTTGGCAAAGTATTTGATATGCTTCAAGAAAACAGCACTAATGATAATACAAATTATCACAATATGCTATTGTTCTTGTTCTGTTCATATCCATGATTTTTGCATCACTGTTTTTAACTTACATTTTTTGAAATTTGCTGATGGTTGTAGTAAACCAACTATAAGTGTATATATATGCAGTGCCATAACTAAAAGTTTGAAATTTTTGCCAAGATAACAAATATGTGTCAAAAAGTTTGATTTTTAGTATTTAGAGTTGGCTGATTTTTATTTTTTTTAAAGTAATTATTAGAAATAAAACAAATCAACTTTTGTTGTTTATACTCTTATATAAATACAAAAAAGAAGTGAATAAATCAAGTTTATTCACTTCTTTAAAAATAAATTTTTAAATTTATTTTTAAAGAAGTTTAACCACTACAGTATAAAGTACTTAAAGGTGATGTTTCAAGATTCATCTGAGTTAATCTCAATCAACCTGGTAAGCCAAAAAGTTGTGGCAGGCACAAAAGCCTTAAAATGTTGAGTCAAGTCTCAAAAAATTTCCTTTAAGTTAAGTGTTCATAACATAGTTATATAGTTTTCTTGTAACTGTGTCAATACACATGGTGTAATAGTATCTTCCATTTTTATTAATATCATTTGCTATGAATATCCACGTATCTCCTCATTTCAAGCAATCAAAATGATAAAATTTCTCTTTATACTCCAAAATAGCCACATAGCGTCAGAAGATTTTAAAGATAGAGGCTATTAGCATATTACTGTATTTGGTGGGTAACTGTGTACTTGGACAGTGACCACAAGGCTACACTGAATTTAAAATCAGATAGGCCCCCATTACAAGGTTGACACATTAGTATAGTAAGAATTAATCTCCTAAGAATTTACTGTTTGTTGAAGTAATTGTTTCTTACGTCACATTTTGTCTTGATACGTCTTGTCAAGATGTATCACAAATGATGTTGAAGAATATGAACTGTGATGACTTTAGCACCTGGATGAAGACTTAATGCAATACTTACAATACTTGTTTATTGTTAATTGTAAATATACGTTCAAGCAAACTTCCACCATCCTGTTGTAATATATTGTTGCCCATCTAGCCCAACAGTAGTGAATGCATAGTTTGATCATCTGCCACCTGGTGCAAGGGGAGTTGGAGAGTAAAGTAAAAAAGAGAGAAATAGCTTTATGAACAGTGTTAACTTTGAATATATGTAATTATTTTAAGTAGTCAAAAATCAATCTGGATTATTAAACAACAAGAAAAGGCAAGAGGATCAATGCAAAGTCTGAAATTTTCCACCTGTACAAAATCATTTTCTGAAAATAAACATTTTCAGAAAATGATTTTGTACAGGTGGAAAATTGAAACCAGAAGTATAGTTTTATTAGTGGCTAAACATGACTGTTATATATGCTTTACAACAAAATTAATTTTTTAAAGGATTGATTTCATTACGAATGCAAAGAATGAAATTCTTTGCATTCATAATGGCAAAGGTAAATACATTACTCTTGTAATCTTTACTCTCCACTTTTTTAAAACTTTATTTAAAAAAGTAAGAAATACTACTTTTCATAAAGGGATTGTTGCAGTCAGTGTTTATTAAATTTTACTTGGGAAGTACGACGACACATGTAGCCTTAACTGAAATTTATCAGACAAAGTTAACACTGCAATTGGAGAATTAAACTAAAGTGGTAAATGAGTTGAATAGGGACTTAATTATCACAATCTGTATAATTGAAAACTTGTTTGGGATAGGTTAAAATACTGATGATGACGTGTCACATTGCTTTGAAAATTATCTCTAAGAAATTTTTATTAGAAAAACTAATGATGTTGGATGTTAAGACACCAGTGATGGAGATGTCCATTTATAATAAAAAAAAATATATGGAATTTGAGTGCAGCTGACAAGATAATCAATACTTCTTTTGATTTGCTTGCCTTATACAGGTGCTCCTTTCTTATGTTATTTGATGCTTTTTGTGATTTGACTGATGTTTGCTTACACACACACCGATGAGCCAAAACATTATGACCAGCGAGTTGTTATGCAAATCGAAACAACTGGAGGTGAACTATAGTGCATGTGCCATAGTTCACCTGTGATTTATACCGTGTCCCTGCAACTGCAGGGACATGGTATAAAAAACACCTGATACTGAGCTCTGTTAAACAGTTCTACTCTTGTTCTTCAGATGGGAAAGGCAGTGGACTTAAAGTGAGTTTGACTAAGGCCATATTGTAATGGCCAGACGACTGGGTCAGAGAATACGAAACGGCATCGCTGGTGGGGGTGTTCACGGTCAGCTGTGGTTAGTACCTACCAAAAGTGGTCTGTGGAGGGGGAACCCACAGACCGCTGGAAAGGTGTTGGACTACCACGGCTTGTCGATGCTTGAGGTGAATGAAGGCTCTCCCAGATGGTACATGGTAACAGAAGGGCGACTGTGGCAGAACTATCCAGTAATTGGAATGCTGGTGACAGGAGTAATGTGTCACAACACACAGTACATCAAACCCTGCTGAAAATGGGACTGCTCTGAGTGCCCATACTAACCACGGTTCACCTGGCGACAGTGCCGACAATGGGCAAGCGAGCATCAAAACTGGACCTCGAGTGATTGGAAGAAGGTCATCTGGTCCGATGAATCACATTTCCTGTTGCACCCTGTGGACAGCACAGCCAGGTATGTGTGCTTCGTTTACCCGAGGAAGTGATGGTGCCTGGATGCACCTTGGGACAAAAACAAACCAGTGGGGGCAGTGTAGTGTTTTGGGCGATGTTCTGCTGGGATACCCTGGGTCCAGTCATCCATGTGCCGGGCACTCTGACATTTACCACCTACCTAAACATCATTGCCGACTAGGTACACCCTTTCACGGCAACAGTCTTCCCCTCTGGCAGTGCTGTCTTTCAGCAGGATAATGTGCCATGCCACACCGCCCGGATTGTTCAAGACTGGTTCATGAAACATGAAGAAGACTTCCAGGTATTGCTCTGGCCTCCAAATTCCCCAGATATCAATCCCATCAAGCATTTGTGGTTTGCGTTGAAACAGCAACTCTGATCTGCGGCATCTCAACCACAGACCTTACAGGAGTTAAAGGATCTGCTGGTTACGTGTTGATACCAGATACCACAAGACACATTTAGAAATATTGTAGCATCCATGCCTCACTGGGTACGAGCTTTTTTGGCTGCACGTGGAGGACCAACATCATATTAGGTAGGTGGTCATAATGTTTTGGCTCATCGGTGTGTGTGTGTGTGTGTATATATATATATATATATATATATAGGTAGCCCTCGTTTTGTGCTGGTCCGATTTGTGCCAATCACTAACCACAACACCATTTTTATTTATTTATTTTTGCAATTTTTTTTTTTTTTTTTTGTAGTAATAGTCGATGGAGGTATATTCATAGCCATACACACATTAGGGTGGCTTTCACCAGATTCCATCCTCCTAATATTGCACTAGGATTCAATTAACTTCTTTTACCAGACATGGCATTTCTTTATTCTATTAAATTAAAAACTTTATAACACAATTGTCAAAAAACTGCACATGGATATATCACTATTATTTTTATTTAATTTATTAATAGCACAATTAATAAAAAAATGCTAGTGTAATAAATTTCCAACACGTGTAAACAACAACCAGCTGAATGGTTCACCGCATGGACCTTTACTACCCACATCCACGAGTGGTTACTTTGAGGGCAGGAATCTTTCTCGTCTCTGAAAGTAAAACTTTTGGTGTCCGGAACCTAACCCTGTGGTTTCCGATTGACTCTGTTATATAAAGAGTTCCATTTGCGCCTGTCCCCCCAGGAACCTAACCCCGACGTAAATCAAGGGCTACCTGTATGCATATATATATATAAGCTTGCATCTTTTTGCTGATACTGATGTCTCCCAATCAGTGAGGTTGAAGCCAAAGAGGTCCTTAATCATAGATGGCGTGATCATGATGGCTATGGTTAAGGACACAATACACGACTATGTAACTTAGACTGGAATTTTAAAGGAATTACTGAATGGATATGTGAAGAGGAAGTCTTGCCTTACCAATCTGGTTAATTGCTACGACAAGTCATAAAACATTTTACAGTATATAATACCAATTACATAAATACATACACCTACTTATTCACATAAGTCTGGCTTTTTTGAATTTTGCTTTTATTAAAAATTAATAGTAGATTTTAGTTAAAGTTTTTGATACAGTTCTACATAAGAGGTTATTGTACTTGGTAATTGGTGTGAGCTGGGATTAGTAGTAGTAGTAGTGGCATGTGATGCAAGAAAGCAAATGTGTGAGCTTATGCAGCATCAGCCAAAAAAAAAAAAAAAAAATCACACCATTCCCTCCAAATGCCTGTCCAGTTCCTCCTTAAATTTATTCAACCTATCAACTTCCACAACGACAGATGGAAGTTTGTTCCAGCAATTAACCACCCGCTGGCTAAAGGCAAATTTCCGCACATCTATTCTACATCTGTCCTTTCGTAATTTGAATTTATGCCCCCTTAGGCTCGTAATCTGAACAAGTGGAAGGATCCCATCAGAATTCAGCGTGCTCAACCCATTCAAGGCCTTATACACCTCAATCAGATCACCGTGCAGGTGCCTAGTCTCCAGCCACTGCAATTTGCAGAACTTAAGCCTCTCTTGATAAGAGGATCCCTTCATTCCCCTCACCAATCTTGTTGCCCTTCTCTGTACATGCTCAAGTAAATCTACATCCTTCCTAAAATGGGGCCCCCAGACCTGTACGCAGTACTCAAGATGTGGCCTGACCATTGCCTTATAGAGGGATAATCACCTCTTTTTCCCTGCTAGCAAAATTCCTATATATCATTGACAAAACCCCATGATTACAGACAGTATGTTTAAATTCTTCCTTTAGAAATATAATGTACTGTTTTTCTGAATTGGGAACAAGACCAAGTAACCATTATAAAGTAAATTATTTATTATGCAGTAATATTAGTCATTGCATCTGAGAGGAGTAATCTGAATATGTTATCATTTATTCTTATGATATTCAGAGATACTATTTGTCATGCCATTTCATCTCTTTGATATCATTTGTGGGTGTCATTTATTCTCTCTCTCTCTCTCATTAAAATACAGCCTCTAAAGCAAAGCAGTTATTCTTGAAAAATTTTCAGTGTCTTCTGAGACTGAATTAATATATAGGCTAATAAGCTCCTTAAGTCCTTATTTTTTAGGACTTCTGTTCTGTATCCTCACTTATGCTCATACACATATGTATTAAGATAAATAGATCTGTTATCAGGAAAGCTTTTCATACTGTTGCACATAAGAGTTCTGTACAGATTGGAGCAGTGTGGCATTAAGGGGTGGTGTAGTGTGCCACAAAACAGAGAGTGGTAATCAATGAACATTGCTCTTCATGGACTAATGTTATTAGTGGAGTCCCCCAAGATTCATTTTTGGGCCCATTGTTGTTTTCTGTATTCATCAATTATATTGATGAAGGCATATCAGGTTTAATGTCCAATTTTGCAGATGATACAAAGGTTGGCAGGGTAGTAATGAGAGTATGCTATTGCAATGGGATCTAGAAAAGTTAGGCAGATGGGCTGAGATATGGTAATTGAAATTTAACATTGATAAATGCGTGTGTGTGTGTGTTGTGTTGTTTGGTTTTTAGGAGCATTAGCAACTAAGGCCATATTGCTCCGGGATATGCGGTGGTCATTCCCTGACCTTTCCGCATCCTCCATATTTGGTGGTGACGGGCTCGAACCCTGGTCTAATCAAGAAGCGTGTGCTATGCACTGCTGCTCCTTCCCACCTGGCTACGGAGTCGCCTTGATAAATGCAAAGTACTGCATATGGGTAGCAGTAACCCCAGAGTTGGTTGGTTGTTTTGGGTATTTTTCTGGTGTATCAGCTTATATGGCCATAATGTGCCAAAACTTATGTTTTATGGACCATTATCAACTCCATAGTGACATACCAACTGTGTGGTATTACACTCAGGGTAGTGGAAAATGAAAAATCTGGTGGCAGTTGTGCAGTCAGATATGAAGTTCTCTGAGTAATTTAGACAGGTTGCCAGGACAGCTCATAAGGTTTTATCAATGATCTACAGGAATTTTGCTAGCAGAGATAAGGAGGTAATTATGGAGCTGCTGCAGTGAGATTGGTGAGGGGAACAAAGGGTGCTCTTACCAGGGAAGGTTTCAGTTCTGCAAATTGCAGCATCTGGAGACTAGGCACCTGCGAGGTTATCTGATTGATGTGTTTTAAGGTGGCTTTGAATGGATTGAGCAAGCTCAGTGCTGATGGAATGCCTCCTCTTACTCAGACCACACACACACACGAGGGCCACAAATTCAAATTGAGGAAGGATGGTTGCGTTCAGCTAGTGGGTGGTTGATTGCTGGAACAAAGTTCCATTTGTTGTGTGGAAGGTTAAATAAATTAAAGGAAGAACTGGACAAACTATTGGAGGGAACGAATAGGTGAAATGGGAGGTGGTTTTTTTTTTTTTTTTTTTTTTTTTTGGCTGATGCTGTATGACCTTGCTTTCTTGCATATTTTGCCAATGTTAATATCACATTATTTGTGATTATATTATGATACGATTTATAGTAGAAAATGTAAATTCCATTATCATCACAGACTTTAATTTGCATTTTAATTCATATGATCAAGATAGGAATGTAATGGCTTTTTTAATTTAATTATGCATTTTGGCTTTAATATGTTTTCTGATTTATTTCAGCAGAAAAGTCCAAGACCTTGAACATTAAATCTGTTACTTCGACTCCATTTATTCGGAGAACAGCCTCTGTGGATACAATCTACTTACTAGGTCAGTGGCAAAGAGATGCTCTGTATCTTAGTTACTGTGGTCGTCTCATGATGGACAGGGCTACACAGGTAATAATTTTATTTTAATAAATAAGCTGTGTTAATAAATTCAGAATGAATTTGCACATATTGAGATAGTAATATATTGGACAAAATTAAGAAAATAAGGTAATTATAATAGAAAATTAGAAACTGAAAACATATTACCACATAATTTTACATGTAGATTTCAAATACTGAATTGAAGTTATGTATTTCAATGCATGTAGTGAATAGGATATTTGAATTATCTATTCACAGCATGCATTGCATCATGCAAATTAGTGAAGGCCATAAAAAAATTGGTTGCTACCGATATATGTCAATTTCAAGACCATCACTTTATGTGGGTGCCAATTCCAAGATTTCACCTGGAAATGGCAATCCATCATCTTTATGCCAAGATTTGACAGGACAGTTGCAGACTGGTGGATGAAAGGATAGCCAAGTTTGACAAGAAATATGGCAGTAATACTGGAACTATAGACAAGGGATTAGGACAAGGTCAAGAAATTAGCTTTTTTCCAAAGTGATTGATAATTTGCTTTAATAAGAGACTGAAAACTGAAATGTCATGCCAGTTGTTTCCCAAGCAGTATCCAGCTTCAGGAGGGATGATTTGAGGAGAATACTGATTCAAAAACTTGAGTGAAATATGATTCTGTGATAAATCGTAGTGTACATACCTTAATTCACTGGGGAAGCCCAAATTTATATCTTCAGTGTGTGTCATTTGGCGATGCATTCATTGCTCATTGTTTACTTTTCTCTCATCTGAATTCAACTTTCAGCCAGATTTCAGATATTCAGGAGATTCAAAAAGAATGATAGCTGTGGTGGCATTGATGGTCTGGTGGGTGATATTGCTATCAACAGTTTACTCCTCTTTCAATGGTTAACAGAGACTCCCAACAGCTGAGAGGTGCAGACAAGATTTCCTCAAGTCCTGTCTGTGTTTTTAGGAATGTTGGTTCTAATTTCCTGTTTATGCTTGTTACTGTGGAGATCATCTGGTGCAGGTGTACCTGGAAACTAAAGATATTAATCTAAATTGAATTTAAACATGCATTAGCATGTGTCTGTGTTTTTAGGAATGTTGGTTCTAATTTCCTGTTTATGCTTGTTACTGTGGAGATCATCTGGTGCAGGTGTACCTGGAAACTAAAGATATTAATCTAAATTGAATTTAAACATGCATTAGCATGTGTACTTTCCAATTTTTGATGTAATTACCATAACTATATTATTATTGGTCCAGTTTCTCTCTTTTTTTTAATACACTTTTATGATAAATTATAGCCCTCTCTGCATAAATTTTCAATTATATATCTCAGAATAAAAAAATACCCTGTTTTTGTGAATTTCAGTTGAATATTCTGCAGAGTTCTTTTTAGGCTCAGTTCTTATAATTGAGTTAGTATTTGAAAAATTAACAAACACAGGTATCCAAGAGAAGGTTGTTGTGGTTCTTCATATAAGTGGTAAAGGTGACTGTATATATGCCATGAATTTCATCAGTTCTACTTGAAGAAGCTTGTATGAGGCCAATGGATTTTGGTAATTATTTTTGTTTGCGACTTTCATTGCTATGGACAGACTGCTTCACGATTAGCCCAGGAAAAGCTTGTGAGAAACATGCAGTAGATAGTGTGGCTTTGGTTACAGTTAGTCATAGAATCTCTTAGAAAAACTTATGTGGCTAGAATTAGGAATTCTTTTTTATACTCTGGCACAACGACTAGGTCAGTTGAGTTTTACATTAATTATTTTGATAATGAATACAATGATTAATCATATTAGCAGTTATATGGGCTTGAACCATAGTCCACTCAGAGTGCATATGTTTCAGCATCCTTGTGCCAGAGTGCTTGGCTGTGTCGGTCTGTTGGTATCCAGAATTTCAAAATAGAATGTTTCATATTTATAAGGTTTATCTGTTACAGAAACTTCAGAGCAGTGGCATAGACTGGAGATAAGAATATTTTGTGACTGGAATCTTTATATGCATACTATATGTAATTCACTTTGAATATATGATGCCATATATTCAGTTTCATGTGTTTAATAGTATAAAAATTTATTTTATCACCTGTCAGTAATCACTTCTATTATAAAATGAACACTGAGTGGCTGGTTTATTAGCTATACCAAGCTAATAATGAATAGTATCTACTTTAGCTTTCAGAACAGACTCAAGTCATTGAGGCATGCACTGTGTTCTGAAACTGTTGCACAGAGATACTGGCCCATGAAGGCTCAGTCCATGTTTTGCAGTTGCCTTGGGTGGATGCCAGTAGACCTCTGCCATGAACGAGGTTGTCTAAGAACAGCTGTCGCTAACAGTAATATTTGGCATAAAAAGTCAGTGCTGTATATAGGTGAATATTTTTTTTTTCTGTATGGAATTATAAAGAATATCATTAACTGTATATAAATACAGTACTGTAAATGATAATTAGTTTAGAAATGGAAGATTTACCTCTATGATGTCTTGTAGAACACTTCAGTGCTGGTACTCTCCGTAGTTAAATAATTGTACAAATAGATTACATGTATTCCTCTCTCTCTCTCTCTCATAGACAAGATCAGTGAAAAGTTTTGTCAAGCCCCTTGAGAGTGAAGGAATGAACAGGAGTTTCAGCTGCTAAACCTTCTTTCTCAGCTTCTTCACATTTTTCCATTCAATGAGGTCTTCATTTGTGAGCTCTCCATTGTGTACTTGAAGCAGATCAGTGATGTCAGTTGTAGAAACTTCAAGCTGCGATTAGTTAGCAACATTTACGACCGTTTCTGTTTCATTTTGTATGATCTCTGCTGGTTCTTGAAATCCTTCAGTTATCTATAAACTGATGACAGAATTTATTCCAAACACATTTCATGCTCTTCTCTGTAATTTTGTCCCACACTCATTTTGTTATTTTGATTGCATCTAAAATATGGCATTCTTTCCAAAATTCTTTAAGAGTTGGACCTCCCTCCTTATCTGTGCCTAAACAAACAAATGCACACACAGTAGTACTGTATTGTATAGCTATGTGAGTGGTTTGAAATGCCATATTTATGAATGTTTAGCATTTATTTATTGCAATTAGTGTTCATATTTCTATTTTGTTAATACTTTATACTTGAAAAAAAAGAACTTGTAAAGCAGGAACTGCATGTATATTTAAATACCAGTCTCTATAGTTTAATTATGTATAATATTAATACTTTTACTTATGTAGGTACAGAAAAAAATTAGCCTAGGTTCAAAATATGGCAATTTATTGAGAGTGAAAATTATAGGTGATTCTCAAACTTGTAAACATCTTAGAAAAATCTAGTTATTTTGTGAACTTTCAGGCTGTGATAATGTTGTTTACCTTGTGATCTGTCTGTATTATGAATAGCACTCATGGTTGCGATTGGTTCCAGCCACGACTGCACTATCAGTGAAATTACCACTGATAGTGCAGTCGTGGCCGGAAAAACAATTTGTTTTGAAAGAAGTGTTGTACTCTCTATTTTGTTAAAAGTTTATAAAAGCTAAATTGAATTAGCCTGTCATGCTTGATGTGCTCATAGTTCAGTTCAGAATATTACTGAAACAGGTGCAGACAGTAAAATTTGAGCAGTTCAACATGAAAGGATTGGCATTGTTCTACGATGCCAGATTATCTTGTACATTTAGCTGAATTACAGTGAATAGCCAAGAGCCATCAGTTGCCTCTTGTATGGTTGCAAGAAATTGGCAAAAGTGACAAACGTTTTGCAGCCATCAGTTCATTGTTCATTTATCACACAGGTTGAAAAGATACTTGCAGAAATTGAAGCCTTTCAAAATTCCAAGGAGGTTGAATGACATCTTGCTTGGTGCATTAAACATAAAAATTAAGACAGTGCATGGTGGTCACAAGTAGTTTAGAGTGATGAGTCACATTTTGAATTAACATATTAAATGCTACAGCATTAATGAAAATACTGATATCTAAAGCCACCTAATTTTTTATATTATTATTATTGCGTGTAACTGATTGGGACTTGGGTTGGCTTCTCAGAGTAGGAGAACTTTTTTGGAATTACTGGATGACTGTTTTTTACAAGCAGCATATTGGATAAGCAACAAGAGAAGGCACTATTCTTGAACTGATTATCAGCAGTGACTCTTCATGCATTAAAAGTCTCCAGATAAAGGAATCACTGGATGGCTGTGATCATAATATATTGAGGTGGATTTACTTAAGAATAAAACTGCTATTTGAGGGTAAAGGGAAAGAATTCTGTTTTTGTAAAAGTGATCACACTGGTCTTAGTTAGTTTTTAAATTCTTTTTGGTGGGACCAACTAATGTTACCAATTTCATCATCAATGGGAAGCATTCAGGGAAGTAATCATAGAAGCTACTAAGCTTTTTATACCAATTAAGAAATATTGTTCAAGGTTTAGACCTAAATAAATGCCAAATGAGCTGATGAGACTAGTGGCAGAGAATAAAAATGCACGGGTTGATTATAAATTATCAGTGGACACAGAAACCTGTACTAAGTACTAACTAGTCTGCAATTGTGTCACTAAGGGGGTAAGGCAAGCTAAGGTAGATCATGTGAAGTCTTTGGCTAAGAATGCGAAGAAAAGTAGCAAATAATTCTTTGCTTATATTAACAAGGAGGAAAGGAATGAATCACATTGGTGCACTAGATATGAATGGCATAACTATTAACGATCCTGTTTAAGTTTCTGATAACTGAATAAATATTTTGCCTCTATATTCACATGCAAAAAAGTTTTTAGGGAAGTATATCTGATTCTCACTGGAAGCTAAATAATTTTATTATAACTGAGAAGGAAGTGGAAGAGAAATTACTGAATTTAAAAGTAAATAAAGCATCTAGGGCCAACAGACTAAATCCATTTATATTAAAAGAAACAGCAAAAAGAGTTAAGCAAACCCTTGGCCTTAATTAAGAGGGCATCCGTGTATATTGGGGGAGGGGGGGAATCCCTATAGATTGGAGATGTGCACATCTCTCCTGTTTTACAAAGGGGAATAAAAGGTCAAACTGAGTAATTAGAGACCTGTAAGCTCGACTTCTTTTCCAAGAAAAGTAATGGAGCCGGCAGTTAAAGAAGTAATGCATAATCATCTAGACAAGAATGGAATTATATATAGCGTGGGTTTGTCAGTGGGGATTCTGTCTGACCAATCTGATTAACTGCTATTATACAGTAACAAAGGAACATGGAACTGGATGTAAAAAAAAATCACATTACATATTTAGAATTCAGTAAAGTTTTTGACACTGTTCCACATGAAAGACTGTTGTATTAATTAGACCAGTGTGTGGCTTATTATCAATTTACTGCTATGAATAAAGAGGTGGTTGAGTGGGAAAAGAGTGGTTTTAAATGGGCCCTACTCTTCTTAGACTATTACTATTAGTGGAGCACCCCCCCTCATGGTTCAGTGCAGGCCATTTATTGTTTTCAGTGTTTATTAATGATATTGATGAAGTTATATCAAACTTATTGTCTAAGTTTGCAGACGATACAAAGGTAGGAAGGATAGTTTATGGCAGGTATCAAGGTATACTACTGCATCAGGAGCTATATAAAATTAGGCAGATGGGCTGAGCAGTGGCAGTTGAAGTTTAACATTGACAAATGCAAGGTAGTTCATATGGGTAGCAGTAATCCCAGAATAACATGTCATAGGTTGGTATGACATTCAAGGTAGAGGAGAATGGAAAAAACTTGGTGGTAATTATACAGTTTGATTTGAAGTTCTCTGAGCAGTGCAGACAGGTTGCTACGATATCTCATGGGATATCTGTCAATGATATACAGAAATTTTGTCAGCAGGAACAAGGAGGTGATTATCCCATTGTATTAGGCAATGGTTAAGACACATCTTGAGTACTGAATACTGAAAGCCTCATTTCTGGAATGATGTGAATCTGTTGTCGTGTCACAGAGAAGAGCAACAAGATTAGTCAGTGGCACAAAATGGTGCTCTTACCATGCAATTTGCAGAAACTTGTTCTGCAAATTGCAGCACTTGGAACCTATGCTCCTGTGAAGGGATCTGATTGACGTGTTTAAGCTTTAAATGATATAAGTAAACTAAATGCCGATCCTCTCTGTTTCCTAGAAAACACATGTAAGAGTACATAAATTGAAAAAATATTGCTACCTGTATGAAAATTTGCTTTCAGCCAAAGAGTAAATGATTGTTGTAATAATCCATATGTAATAACCATCCAGACATACACCATTACAAACATCTTTAGAAGTGGCTGCTGTTTGCATTGTGATACCCCTGGCATCAGTTTACATTCCACCATCATATCCTTGCTCTTGAACAGAAATTAACAGTCTTATTGTGCAGCTTCCACCTCCAGTGTGTTTATTTGCCACTTTCAGTGGACATCATCCATTGTGGGGATTTCCTACCATGGATACAAGAGGACAACCCTGTTATGTATGGGCTCTCCAACCTGTGTTCATTTGTCTACAGGTTCCACAAGATTTGACCATATGTTCATCATTTCTTTTCAAACATGGAATGGTGCCGCCGTAGCCAGGTGGGCAGGAGCAGCAGTGCGTAGCACACACTTCTTGATTAGACCCGGGTTCGAGCCCGTGACCACCAAATACGGAGGGTGCGGAAAGGTCAGGGAATGACCACCGCATATCCCCGGAGCACTATGGCCTTAGTTGCTAATGCTCCTAAAAAAAAAAAAAACATGGAATGGACAGTGTTAGCATTAGTATATGATGCAAGAAAGCAAGCTTATATAGTATCAGCCAAAACAAAAAAAACTTCCCATTTTGCTCATCCATTCACTCCAAATGTTTGTCTAGTTCTGCCTTGAATTTATTTTAGCTGTAAACTTCCACAATGACAGATGGAACTTGTTCACCCAGTAGCTGTTTGCCTGCCTGCCTGGCAACCCAAAGGTCGCGGGTTCGATTCCCGCCTCGGGCTTGGATCAAAGTACTGCAAAAACCTTGGGAGGTGCATTATGGCCACAGAAGCCTATGCGCCAACAACTACCAAAAAAAAAAAAAAAAAAAAAAAAAGCTGTTTGCCTACAGGAAACCTTTTTATCACCTCAAGTGTCTCCCATCTTTCCATGAATTTGTCCCCTCAGGTGACTAATCTGGGCAAGAGGAAGAATCCCATCAACATTGAGCTTGCTGAAACCATTCAATGCCTTAAACTCTTCATTCAGATCAACTTGCAGCCTAGTCTTCAGACACTGCAATTTACAGAAGTTAAGACTTTCTTTATAAGAACAACCCTTTGTCCATTTACCAATCTCATTGTCCTTCTCTGTACTCCTTCCAGCAGCTCAACATCCTTCCTAAAATTGAGACCTCCAGACCTGTATACAGCACTCAAAGTGTGGCCTGACTGCCTTATATGTGTGGACAATTACCTCCTAGAAAAATTCCTGTATATCATCGATAAGACACTATGAGTTACTCTTACAGACTGTCTGCACTGCTCAGAAATCTTCATATCTGACTGCATAATTACATCCAGGCCTTTTTCATTCTCTTCCACCCTGAATGTAGTACAACACGGTTGATATGTTACTCTGAGGTTACTGCTACCCATATGTAGTACTTTACATTTTTCAATATTAAACTTCAGTTGTCAGCTCTCAGCCCATCTGCTAAACTTTCCTAGATCCTTTTGCAGCAGTGTACTGTCATTAGTGTCCTTAACAACCCTGCCAACCTTTGTATCGTCTGCAAACTTGGACATTAAACTTGATATACCATCATCAATATCATTTATAAATACAGAAAACAACAATGGACCCAACACTGAACCCTGAGGGACTCCACTAATAACATTAGTCCACGATGAGCAGTGTCCATTGATTACCACTCTCTGTCTTCTCCCACTCAACCATCCCTTTATCCATAGCAGCAATATGCCTTCAATGCCACACTGCTTCAATTTGTTCAGCAGTCTTCCATGTGCAGCAGTATCAAAAGCCTTTCTAAGATCAATATATGATATCAAAGTTATTCCCTGCATCCAGTTCCTTTGTGACCACATCATAGTATCCAGTCAGATTGGTCAGGGAAGACTTTCCCTTAACAAAACCATGCTATGTCCGAGCTATAACTGAAGACTTGTCTAGGTGATCCTGCAGTGCTTCTTTAACCAGTACCTCCATTAATTTTTCTGGAACAGATGTTAAACTAACAGGTCTATAATTACTTGTGTTACCCTTTGATCCTCGTTTGTTAATTGGGGTCACATTTGCACATCTCCAGTCCATGGGTACCTCCCCTGAGTCCAAAGAAGCTCTCATAATTATGGCTAAGGGTTTTCTTACTTCCTTTGCTGCCTCCTTTAATATAACTGGATAGATCCCATCCACCCCAGGTTCCTTTTTTATGTTTATCTTCAACAATTTCTCCTCTACTTTCCTCTCTGTTATTACAAAATCATCTAGCTCACTGCCATAGTTTATTTTACCTCTAGCATTCCCCTCCCTGAATAACCTCCTCCCATGTGTTGTGTTTTTTTTTTTTTTTTTTTAGGAGCATTAGCAACTAAGGCCAAATTGCTCCGGGGATATGCGGTGGTCATTCCCTGACCTTTCTGCATCCTCCGTATTTGGTGATCACAGGCTCGAACTCCGGTCTAATCAAGAAGCGTGTGCTACGCACTGCTGCTCCTGCCCACCTGGCTACGGAGGTGCCCTCCTCATGTGTGAATGTAGATGCAAAATATTTAATTTGTTAGCTACCTGAGCAGGATCATCAACAGTTGAACCATCGATATCAAGTGGACCAATCTGATTCATCCCCTTCCTTCTGAGTTTACATAAGTAAAGAAGTCTTTGCTGTTTTTCTTTGTATCCTTTGCCAAAGATATCTCGTAATCTGCCTTTGCCTGCCTAACCTCCTTTGTGACTTGGTTACAGACCAGCTTATATCTATCATAGGCTTCTGTGTCACCTGTTATTTCATATGTATCCCATGCATTTTTCTTCTCTGTTACATGTCTAATTAGTTCATCTGACATCCATTTAGGCCTAAATCTTGAACAATATTTTTTAGTTGGTGTGTAAAGCCTAGTAGCTTCCAAGATAAATTATTTGAATGCTTCCCATTTTGAATTTGCTGTTGGTAACATCATCAGTTGGTCCCACCGTAGTCGCCTTTATGAAAGCAAAGCCTAGTGGTTCCTTTATGTGCACATTCTTATTGCATGAAGAATTACTACTGATAATCAGATCAAGAGTATTACTCTCTCTAGTTGCCTCCCGAACATGCTGATGTAGAAAACAATCATCCAATAAATCCACAAAAGGCTTGCTAGTGTGAGTGACCCACCCAAAAATTCCAGCCAATATCTGGGAAATTAAAATCCCCCATTATAAGACTCTCTGATTTACTGGCCCACTCTATTTCCCTGTACAGTTTCTTATTATACTCATCAGAGTCATTAGGCCTATAACACACTCCTATTCTCAATTTTGATCTCCCAATGCTTATGTCATACCAAACTGACTCGGCACTGCTCTGTCCAGCGATGTCGACTGGCTTCACTTCCTTGGATTTTATGTGTTTCTTAACTAATAGCATAACTCCTCCTCCCTCCCTATCCTGTCTATCCTTCATGTACACATTGTACTCCCCAAATTCCAGTTCTGCATTCCTTATATCTGTGTGACACCCCGTCTCTGATATCCCAACAATATATGCCTTTGATGTTTTGAGCAATGCCTCAAATTCATCAAATTTATTTACCGAACTCCTAGCATTGGTGGATATGCAAATATACATGCACCCATTCCTATTCTTAGCTACCCCTAACACAACCCATGTGTTTACTTGTACCGCAATGACTCCCAGCAGTCTATGAAATACCATGCATCTTGTTTTCCAGGCTGCTGGTCATTCCAATAGAAGCAGTGCAAGAGTCACTTTCACTTCTGCCAGTGGCTACTGTTAATCTATTAGCTAGCAGTTTTCCGACCCACCTAACACTACCTTGATAGCATCAGCAAATATTCTTACACCCTTTCTATTTAAGTATATCCCATCCCTGTAGAATCTCCTGTTAACAAGTGGGCGCCTCCGTAGCCAGGTGGGAAGGAGCAGCAGTGCGTACCACATGCTTCTTGATTAGACCGGGGTTCGAGCCCGTCACCACCAAATACGGAGGATGCGGAAAGGTCAAGGATTGACCACCGCATATCCCGGAGCAATATGGCCTTAGTTGCTAATGCTCCTAAAAACCAAATAACAAACAAACAAACAAACCTGTTAACAAGTATAGACCAGGCTGAAAAAAATTCTACCCCTTTAGCCTTGCACAATCTTTCCAGGGGCGAATTGATCGACAAGGCTCTCATCATATACTCCCTCCTATCTTGTCTGGGCAGAATTGCAGACACTTTCAAATTCAACCCTAATTCAAGGCTTTTTTTCAGCAGTGACCTGTGCTTGTTCAGTAATTCTGCCAGTCTCCTACTCTTAATATCATTAGTGCCACCGTGTACAACAATATCACCTTTTGTGCCCTTAAAAGATGATATCCGCTCTACAATGTCATCAACCTTTGCCCCTGGCAGATATACCCTGGTCCTGTTCCACCTATCCTTTTTATATACCATGTTCCCCGTTTCCCTGACAATAGAGTGATCAACAACTGTTAGTTCCTGTGGAACCAGCACATTCTGCCTTGGGGGTTGCCGCTGTGTTGCGTGATTATCAAGTGCAAGCTCTGGCGTTGATGTGTGCATCTGAGAGCTTGATGGGCCCCTCAATTTAGATCCTCCGAGGTCATCGACCCTGTCCTTCAAGCTCTCATATAGGCATAACAATGCTGAGTCATCGCCTGATTTCCTCACACTCCTTACATCGTGCACACACAAAGACATTCCCCTTGGCAATATCATGTCCCGTACCTGATTGTCCACAAACATCAAGCAAGCAGTGCATTTTAAAAGGCTGTGATTCAGAGGGCAACTGTCCCCCCTCAGTTCTTCCCTGAGCCACAGCACTCCATTTAGCTTGAGCCTTTTGCTTTTTTTTGCACTGGTCTCTGGTCTGAGTCATGATTTCGATTCAATTTCAATAAAATTTCAATTTCAGTACAAAATTATAACCCTAAACTTGTATCTCAACGCGGTTATAACACTGTGTATCTATATATTTTTTTTCAGTATCGAGTATTATCTGTTATATAACTTCCATATCAAGTTATGTATTAATTAATGTATTGATTTAAGAACTAGGGGCCATAGCTTCAAACTGCACAGGAATAGGTTTAGATTGGAATTGCAGGAAGTTTTCTTTTAGCCAGTAGGTTGTTGATTACTGGAATAAGTTGCCTCCATGGGTGGCTGAGGTTGACAGCTTTGGGAAATTTAGGGTTTAGTTGGATAAGTTTATATTTATGAGGAGGGAGTCAAATAGGTGATTTTTTTAATTTAATTTAATTTATTTATTATTTTATTTTTTATTATTTATCACTTTTTTTATACTGTGCAGTAAAAGCTCTGGGATTCTTTGCACCATTTGACTAATATTAATACTAATATATTAAGATTATTCAAATAAAGAAACAAGTAGATGTTAGAGATCATAGTGCATTGACATGATTTATTCAAAGGAATAGTTACTATTAAGGGTTAAAGGAAAGGAATTTTGCTTTTGCAAAGGGATGATTACTATCATCGTAGACATTTTTAAAATCCTTTTCAGTGGACAAATTGATATTTTTAACAAATATGTATTCCAAATCGGAAGTGTTGAAAGAAGTAATTCTAGAAGATATCCAACTTTTTATACTAAGAGGTATTTTTCTAGATGTAGACCAAAATGAATGCAAGGCGAACTGATATTGAATGACCTTAACAATCCCTTACTGTTTTGAAGTTGGCCTTTCGAGTTCAGTGTCCAATTTTGCTGACGATGCAGAGATGGATATGGTGCTTGATGATTTTAATAAGGGTATGCTACTTCAGGAAGATCTAGATAAACTTGACCTTGCTATTTCAACAAGATCTAGATAAAAGAACCACTAGGTGGCAGTGATCACAGTGTATTGATGTGGGATTTACTGAAAGATGTAACCCAAGGTGAGGTACATTATTGATCCTAGATTCCTGTTTGTGCACACTCAGATATCACTGCAGTATTGCAGGTAAGCAACTTAAGAAAATGAATGCATGACAGTGTGGATACATATTTTATAAAGACTGTGTGCGTGAGAGAGACACTTATTTTAAGTGGCACACTTACATATATGTGACACTTATTTTTTATTGTTTTTTTTGAAATTGTGATCTTTTTTAAACTTTTGCATTTTGTATAAGAAGAATAAATTGAATTTTATGGAAGAGTGCTTCTCACTTTATGTGAAATAAAACTGCTATTAATAGGACTTGTCCCCTTTTCAGTATTTTACTACCTCAATTACATAAGATTTTACCCCTATTGTTAATTTTAGTTTAGACCTTTGTAATCTTAAACACATTGAAATGCATATGAGATTTTCCTGACTGCTAAACCATTTGCAGCTCACTAACACCTGTGCACAAACTTCATATCTCTACCATCTTTGTTGATTTGAGATAACTTGTCATAGCCTTTGTTGTATTTTGATATTGCATTGATTTTGAATTTTGCATGTTAGTGTAACGAAAACTCATTGTGCATGTTGAATCATATCATAACAACCATTGCCAACTTATTGTTTCTTTATATATCTGAAAGATATAGTATGGTTAATTGTCTTCATTTTCTGGGGGTTACTTCCTTTTATCATGTTGCACACATTTTCTAGATCATACCTATTAAGAAATATTGTTCAAGGTTTAGGCCTAAATGGTTGTCAAATGAACTAATGAGACTCTTGGCAGAGAAGAAAAATGCATGGGATGCATATAAATTATCAGGCAACACAGAAGCCTACGGCAAGTATAAGCTAGTCTGTAATCAAGTCACAAAGGAGATTAGGCAAGCAAAGGCAGATTACGAGAAATCTTTGGCAAAGGATGCTAAGAAAAGGATTTCTTTACTTATATAAACTCTAAAAGAAAGGGGATGAATCAGATTGGTCCACTTGATATTGATGGTTCGACTGTTGATGATCCTGCTCAGATAGCAAACAAACTGAATGAGTATTTTGCTTCTACATCCACACATGAGGAGTTATTAAGGTTTGAAAATGGCAGAAGGTTATCAAATTGCAGCAGAGTGCCTAATGATTTTATAATAACTGAGAGCAAAGGGGAAGAGAAATTGTTGAAGTTAAACATAAGAAAGGCACCTGGGGTGGTGGGATCTATCCAGTTATATTAAAGGAGGTGGCAAAAGAACTTAGCAAACCCTTAGCCATAATTATAAGAGCATCCTTGGACTCAGGGGAGGTCCCCATGGACTGGAGATGTGCAAATATATCCCCAATTCACAAAGGGGGGATCGAAGAGTGACACAAGTAATTACAGACCAGTTAGTTTAACTTCTGTTCTGGGTAAAAACATGGAGTCACTGGTTAAAAATGCATTGCAGGATCATCTAGACAAGACTGCAGCAATAATTCAGACACAGCATGGGTTTGTTAAGGGAAAGTCTTGTCTGACAAATTTGATTGGATATTATGATATGGTTACAAAGGAACTGGATGCAAAAAATAATTTTGATATCATATACTTGGATTTCAGGAAAGCTTTTTATGCTGTTGCGCATGGAAGACTACTGTACAAATTGGAGCAGAATGGTATTAAGGGTAAGTTGCTACAATGGATAAAACGATGGTTAAGTAGGAGAAGACAGAGGGTGGTAATCAATGGGCACTGCCTCTTCGTGGACTAATGTTATTTGTGGAGTTCCACAGGGTTCGGTGTTGGGCCCACTGTTGTTTTTTATATTTATCAAAGATATTGATGAAGATATATCAGCCTTAGTGTCCAACTTTGCAGATGATACAGAGGTTGGAAGGGCTGTTAATGACAGTAATGGCAGTGTGCTACTGCAACAGGATCTAGAAAATTTGGGCAGATGGGCTGAGAAGTGGTACCTGAAGTTTAACCTTGACAAATGCAAAATACTGCATATGGGTAGAAGTAATCCCAGAGGAAAATACCAACTGTGTGGTACTACACTTGGGGTGGTAGAAAATGAAAAAGACCTGGGAGTAATCGTACAGTCACATTTGAAGTTTTCTGAACAATGCAGACAGGCTGCAAAAGCAGGTCATGGGGTTTTGTCAATGATATATAGGAATTTTGCTAGCAGGGAAAAGGAGGTGATTATCCCTTTGTATAAGGCAATGGTCAGGCTGTGCCTTGAGTACTGCATACAGGTCTGGAGGCCTCATTTTAGGAAGGATGTAGATTTGCTTGAGCTTGTACAGAGAATGGCAACAAGATTGGTGAGGGGAATGAAGGAATCCCCTTACCAAGAGAGGCTTAAGTTCTGCAAATTGCAGCAGCTGGAGACTAAGCACCTGTGAGGTGATCTGATTGAGGTGTATAAGGCCTTGAATGGGTTAAGCATGCTTAATTCTGATGGGATTCTTCCACTTGCTCAGATTGCGAACCTAAGGGGGCATAAATTCAAATTGAGGAAAAACAGTTGTAGAATAGATGTGCAGAAATTTGCCTTTAGTCAGTGGGCGGTTAATTGCTGGAACAAACTTCCATCTGTCATTGTGGAAGTTGATAGCTTAAATAAATTCAAGGAGCAACTTCACAAACATTTAGAGGGAATGGTTGTGCAAATTTTTTTTTTTTTTGGCTGATGCCTGTCTTACTACTATATATCTGGTAACTTGACCTTGTGTATATGTATATAATTTGTAATAAATTTTGGTTATCTAAAAATTAATATTTAATAATGATAGTTTATTGTTATTTTTTTATAGACACCAGAAGAATTTGAAGATATAGAAAGAAAGCCAAGTACATCATCTCCATCTGGATCAACAGGAGGAACTCAAAAGAAAAGTTCTATATCAGGAGATCAGTTAGAAATGAAAGTAAGTCCTTTATATGGTAACTGAAAGAGCAGTTTTTTGTTTTTATTATTTTGTAAAAGGCAGAAGTTTATACTCACCTGTAAATATAATTATCTGCCTAATAACATGTTGATCCTCTCCAGGGGCTAGGTAACACCCCTGCTTGTCTGCGGTATAGATTCTACCAGCTCATTTAAAATTGCCAATGTGGTCTATCATGCTGTCTGGAGAATTCCCCATAATTGTAGTGCCCTTGATGGGGTTGAATCTATACTTCAGACAGTCCTTTTGAATCTATCCCATGAATGATTGATAGTTTATTAGGAAGCTGGCCAGTTGCCTCCTGAGCTCACTAATTCGAACATTTATGGGAAGAAAGGAAGGAGGGGAAACGCCTTCCAAATGTTTTTCGAACTATTTCTGCATATTTATGGCTTGGTGGTACGGTATGTTGTGCTGCTTGAAAATTTCACCATTGGGGAACAGCAGTGGAGTTTTTTAGCAGGAGTCCCCCAACACCATGGCACCACCACTCCTAACATGTGTTGTCTCTGTTCTGATAATTTAAATTATTTATTTGAATTGTTTGTGCTGTGGTTCTTGGTAAGTTTTCTTGCACATGTGGTTCCTAACAGATATAAAGAATAATTTGTATTCCAATAATAGAAATATGCAAAACCTTCTGTTTAGCAGGCTGGGAACTGGGTGTGGCCATGTTTGGCTGCATTCCAGAATGTAGTGTTCACTCAAAAAAATCAGTGTTCATTACTTCCAAAACTGCTGTGCAGGTATGCAACTTAGAGGAGTAATCTTTTTTTAAGGGCAAAAAAGGTGATATTATTGTACATATTGGTACTAATGATAATAAAGATAGGAGATCTGACTTAAGAAGGATAGGGCAGTTCTGAGAAAAAATTATGGGTTAGAAATAAATTTGAAATTGTCTGCAATTCTGCCCAGACACAATAGGAGGAAATTTGATGAGAGCCTTGTTGATAAATTTGGCTCCAGAGAGACTTTGCAGGGCTTATGGGGTAAAATCTTTCTTACTATGGTCTGTGCTTTTTAACAGGAGAGACTGTTTTTACACAAGATGGGATACACTTAAATAGAATGAATGAGTACAAGAATATTTGTTGATGCTATTGAGGCAGTGTTAGGTGGGTTAGAAAACTGTTAGTGTGGGTATATACCAGGGGTGGGCACGCATGTGGTCAGTGAGAGCCGCATTCCGGTTTTTCATATATTATAAAGAGCCACACCATAGTTACATAGTATTAAATACACAAATTCAAATTTAATTTACTTTAATTAATAGGATTACATATTCTACACAAGTCTTAAGTGCTATGTAAAGTATACATATATAAGAAAATATAATTAAGAGAAAGAAAATACAAAATAATTATTTCAAAATTTTAATAATAAAAATAAAATATAATAAAAATGCTTTAATAAAAAGTATAACGTTTAATGAAGACCTTTGGTCAAATCTTTGAAATTTGGTGTAAAATTTGTTAAAGCCATTCGCAGCAATTCAGTGAGATGATGATTGGTCAACTGTGAATGATATTTCGACTTCACGAACTTCATTGTGGAGTACAAAGATTCACAGCAATATGTTGTACCAAAAATTGAAATTAGACAGCAAGCAACTTTCTTTAAATGTGGATATTTTGATTCTGGCACGAGTTTCCAAAATTCAATTATAGAAGTAGATTTGTGCTGCATTTGCAATGCCTGATCCTCTTTCATCTCTAATAACTCCAATTCTCCAGCCGCTTTTTCAAGTATTATTTCAGAAATTGTAAATCCATCTTCAATAATATCACAAATAAATGGGTTCACAAAATATGCAAATGTAGATTTCAAACTTTTCAAATCTTCAAACCAATGTTTGAAATCTGCTTGCAATTCTTCCAATTTTTCTTTGTATTCGTCTAACTTTTCTTCTTTGATATTAATTATATTTGCTTTTACTCGTGGAAAATGATTAAATATTTTGTTCTTAAGATCGTACACAAAAAGCTGAAGTTTAGATTCAAAACTAAATACAGTTTGTGACAAATCAATAATAATTTTTTCCTTTCCTTGTAAAGCCAAATTTAGTGTTTGCAAATGTTCTATAATGTCTGTAAGGAACATTAAGTCAGAAAGCCAAGTTTCATTTTCTAATTCTGGGTATTTTTTTCCTTTTTCTTTTGTAAATGTTATGATAGAATTTAGGAGTTCCACAAAACGGCTCAAAACATTGTAAGTTGACAGCCATCTTACAACACACCATAGGGATAAATCACTGGGCAATTCATCTGTTTCGTCATTCACTCGCAACTCTTCTAAAAAGTTCTTAAATTGACGATGTGTTTTGGCATTTGTTCTAATTAAATTCACAATCTGCAAAACAATCTTCCACACATTTTCGTATTTGAAGTACTTTGTTATGAGATGCTCGCGGTGAATTATGCAGTGAAGAGGTAAGAAACGTGGAATTTTAGGATCGTTGTTTAAAAGAGCAATGAGACCTTGATTTTTCCCTATCATTGCAGGCGCTCTGTCAGTCGCAACACTTACACGTTTATCACGAGGCGATTCAAACCTGTTCATCACTTCATCAAGCGCATTTCTAACATCGATACCGCGAGTTGTTTCGATAAGAGCTACTAGGTCTGACATTTCTTCCTTCACATTTACGTCTGCAGATACATAGCGGGCAAAAACGGCCAATTGTGGAACGTCCTGAATGTCTGTAGACTCGTCGAGAGCTAAACTAAATGCTGTACAATTTTTCAAATCACACATCAAACTATTTTTAACATTTTTACTAATTGCACCAATACTACGCTCAGTTGTACGGCGTGACATAGGAACCTGTGCGATCAATTTATGCAGTTTTGTATTATCTGGATCCAAAACTTTAACCACTTCTTCCAAGTTTCTTTTAATAAATTCTCCTTCTCCATATGGACGTTTGGCATGAGCAATATTCCAAGCTAACAAAAAACTAGCTTCGTTTGCTCTGTCATCTTTGCAACTAAAATAAGACAAGAGTCCTTGTTGCTTATGAAGACCAGATTGCAAGGACTTAAGTTTCTCTGTTCGCAATTTTGAATTGAGTGGATATTGAGTTGAAAAGTGGGGATGACTTACTTCGTAATGTCGACATAAATTGCTTACTTTGTAGTTTGCAATTGTAACTTTACAAATAAGACAACGACTTTCCATTATTGTCAATAAAAGCAAAATTTTCTACCCATTCTTCTTGAAAGATTCTATTTTCTTGTTCGTATTTTCGTTTTTTGATATTTTCTGAGGTCATGTTATCAAAAAATTTAAATAAATTTAATTCCAAAGTCTGAAATTGAAACTTTTATGGGAGGTTTGGTCACATTTTCTACCCACTCCCGGTGTAGTGTTGCACAAGTCCGCTGATGGTGCCAGCAGTGTAAATGCGCGCGGATTTATTTATAATCAAAATAAAAATAGCAAAATATCTAGACATAAAAAAAACAAAAAAAAAAAAAAAAAACACAATATAAAATCCGTATAACAAAATATTAGTTACTTAGTTAATTTAACAAGATTCAGTGAAAAAAGTTCTGAAATAATAATAATAATAATAAAAAAGATTTAAATTTTCAATGGGAGCCGCACTTAACTCAACGAAGAGCCGCATTTGCCCACCGTTGGTATATACATTAATGGCAGACTCAAGCAGTGGTATTAGTGATTCTAGCTTCTATTTGAGCATGCAGAAACCTGGAAAGCAAGGTGTCTGGTACTACATGGCCTGCTACAGGTCTTCATGGAACAAGAAAATACATGGGCTCTGTTAGGGTTATTAAGAGTAAGAACAGATATGTGTATACTTGCATGCACACTAATGTTAGGAGCATTGTAAATAAATTTAATGAATTTTTGAAGTATGGTTGAGTCATCAAATTCAGACATTGTAGGGATATTGGAGACATGATGCACTCAGACATAAGAGATGCATAATGTGTACAGAAAGGACAGAAGGGACAGTTACACTATTAGTTAAGCATATGAAATCCTAGGCAGTGCATAGAGTTGACATGGGTGGTCATTGTAGTACTGAAATTGGTTTAGCGTGACAATGAACACTGGGAAAACAAAAATGACAGCAGGAATGTGCTATAGGCCAAGTGATTGTGATGAGTATAATGAACATCTATACAGACTAATAGAGTGGGTCAGTAAATCATAACATCTTATAATGGGGAATTTTAACTTTACAGGTATTGACTTGTGGATTTATTGGATGTCCATTTTTAATAATGCAGTCAGACATGCAAGTTCTCTGAATAGTGCAGACAAAGACATTTCTCTGTAGTTTTGTCAATGATATATGGAATTTTTTTCCAGCAGGGATGATTAGGTGATCATTCCATTGTATAAGCAATGGTTAGGCTACATTTTATGTACTGCATACAGGTCTGGAAATCTCTTATGAAAGATTTAGGTCCGTTGGAACTGGTATTGGGGATGGCAACAAGATTAGTGAGGCTTACAAAATGGAATACGCTTACCACAGAAAGCTTCAGTTCTGCGAATTTCAGTGTCTGTAAGCTCTTCAACTGTGAAGAGATCTGATTGAGGCATTTAGGTCTTTGAATGGATTGATACCGAATACTGAAATTACTAAATACTGATGGCATCCTTCCTCTTGCTGAATAACACACACATGAGGAGGCATAAATTTGAATTGAGAAAGGATAGTTGCAGATAGATGCGTGTAAATTTGTTTTCAGCTAGTGGATAGTTGATGGTTGGAACAAACTTCTGTGTGGTGCTGTGGAAATGGGTAGTTTGAATAAATTTCAGAAAAAGGGGCATTGATGGGTCTTTCTCTCAAGCTAAAGTATTCCTGCTATTTTGAGCTTTTAGCTTTTTGCTTTTGTTTCAGGCATAATTCTAGTCAATTTAATTTATAATTACTGTATGAAGTAAGAGATAAGGGTGTAACAATGCAATGCTACTCCAGATTTTGTTCCACAGTTCATACTATGCTATTATGTTTTGAGTTATGATGTTTGTGTTTTAATTGGAAGCAAATCAAAGGAAAATTAAACTATGCATATAAGAATATTTGAAGATAATAAAATAGAGGTATGGGAAGGGATATAAATGCATTATGATGCACTGCTCAGCAACAGAATGTGTTTGTAATATATATATTTTTTTACTACTTGGATTAAAATCAGCATACATAATTACAAGAGAACTGAACTTTTAGAGGGTTACTAGGACTCTCAGATTGTCCATTTGGGGGGGGGGGGGTGTCAATTGCTCTCTCTTATCTCATGGATGGTGCTTTTGACCAAGGGATTGGTATAGCTTCCGGAACATGATGTTATTTATAAATGTAAATATTATGTGTAACAGTGGTTTAAAATGTAATTTTCTCTTAATGGAAATAATCTCTGAAAGTAGTGACTTTTTTTTAAAGATATAATCAGAGCTTCTGTAAGTTTCACATGCTGAAATTGACAGAACTGATACTGCAAAACATCTGTTGCTTTATATCTTCAGTGATACTGAGAAATTATTTTGTAGAAGTTCCACAAAAACATTTTAAAATTGAAAATATGGACTGCCAATTGAGTAAATTTGGGTTACTTTAACATTTATGAAACATTGCATTTTAGTGCACCCTGTAGTAACAATACAAAAGAACAGAATCATCTCCTGTTTGAGAATATTTGACTTTTGCAGTAGATCTGTGTGTGACTGATCCAGAATCATCTTTTTGATTTAGTACATTATGGTAATCCCCTTTGAAGAGGGAAATTGGTGATCTAGTAAATTTTATTGTCATTCTTCAACATATCAAGGAGTAATGACCTAGGTAAATGGATGGGGACATGTCTGAAGGACTATGTTTGTTTTAAAAATATTGGTATCACGTTTAAAATGACAAGAATTCTCCTTTAATTAACACTGATATATTTGCGATTTATTACATTTATATTTTTACTCAACATGTACATTTTTGCATGGAACAAACATCTGTATGGTTTTGTAGAAGGGGATAGTTTGAATAAATTTAAGGAATAATTCAACAAATTACACTTGCCAAAATGATTTTTATATCTACTAATATATCAGCTGTTTGAAATTGATTTTTGTTCATAGATTTTGAAAATAAATCTTAGAATTTCACATCATGCCACAATTTCTACATATACACGTTTTTGTTTACTTATAGTATGTATATCTTGCTACAATTTAAGAAAGTAGATATGACTGATCTAAATAATAATGTTTGCATGCTGTCATAGATGGCAGTAATGTTGCGGAAGATTAACATGTTTAGATTTGTCTATTTGCCTTCTACCTCTCTCTTTCAGTAATGGAAAGACAGTTGTGGCATGAGTACATGTACAGTTTATCTGTATATCTATTGCATATTGTTTATTTCTTCTGTGTTTTGCTTATCATTGTATTTCCACAAAGGCACCTCCGTAGGCAGGAGCAGCAGTGCGTAGCACATGCTTCTTGATTAGACCGGGGTTCGAGCCCGTGAGCTCCCAAATACGGAGGATGCAGAAAGGTCAGGGAATGACCACCGCATATCTCCGGAGCAATATGGTCTTAGTTGCTAATGCTCCTAAAAACCAAATAACAACAACATTTACACAAAAAAAAAAAAAATTTTTTTTTAATTCGAAAATACGCACTTCCAGTTGATGAAATTTGGTTTCAGCATTTATAAAACATTGCTTTTCGTGTATCCTGTAGTGCACTAAAGTAGAAGCAAAGGAAATATCTGATGCAATCTTCAATTTCTGCTATGTGTATGGATGGTTTATTAGCATTAGTAGAGGCATATGATGCAAGAAAACAAGCTTATGCAGCATCAGCCAAAAAAACCCTTCCCATTTCACCCTTTCATTCGTTCCAAATGCCTGTCCAGCTGAGCTTTAAATTTATTTAGGCTATTAGTTTCCACAACAAAAGATGGAAGCATGTTCCACCAATCAACTACCCGCTGGCTAAAGGCAAATTTCTGCACATCTATTCTACAACTATCTTTCCTCAATTTGAATCTGTGCCCCTCAGGTTCTTAATCTGAGCAAGAGAAAGAATCCCATCTGCATTCAGCTTACTCATTCCATTCAAAGCCTTATACACCACAATCAAATCACTTTGCAGGTGCCTACTCTCGAGGCGCTGCAATTTGCAGAACTTAAGCCTCTCTTGGTAAGAGCACCCCCTTTTTTCCCCTCACCAATCTTATTGCCCTTCTTTGTACTTGTTCTAGCAATTCTACATCCTTTCTAAAATGAAGCCTCCAGACCTGTACACAGTACTCTAGGTGTGGCCTGACCATTGCCTTGTATAATGGGATAATCACCTCCCTGTCCCTGCTAGCAAAATTCCTATACAGTAAACCCCCGCTATTCGCGGTCGCTGATTTAATATAAAATGAAACCTAAAAAAATGTGAATTTTAAAGTGCCGTGAACATTTTCCGCCATAAAAAAACGTGGGCGTAGCTAAAATTACCTTTCCCGGTCAAAGCAGCGCTCAGTGGGTGGGGGGGTGACAAAATCGCGAGCATGGATGTTTCTCGCTAATCCTTGTTCAGTATGTGTTATGCGCTTGTCATAGAAAGTTTGGTTGTTTGCTTTTAATTTATATGCTTATAAATTGAATAAATTTATAAATTGATAAATCTACCGTTTTGCAGTGTAAAACAGACTTTTTTCGAGTGTGTTAACGGCAGAAAGTGACTTATTGTGGACAAGTTCTTTCTAACCCCTACAAAAATATGGCTACGAATAACAAGGGAAATGTGAAAAGATCAAAGAAGGTGATAGATAACATTAGCGAATGAAATTGAGTTATTAGACAAAATTTCTAATGGTGAAAGTGTCTCCTCAGTGGCAAAACATTATAAAATCAATGAATCAACAGTACGATCAATCAAAAAATCGGAAGAAAAAATCCGCTGTAGTGTCTGTGAAAACGCGCTAATTGCTTCAAAAATTTGCTGTGTAACTTGTGATGTTAAATTAGAAAAAATGGAAAAAGCTTTAAATCTGTGGATAGAAGACCGAACTCAAAATAAAATTCCGTTAAGTTCACTCATCATTCGTGAAAAGGCAAAACTCCTTTATCAACACTTTAGCTAAACTGATGATAGCACTGGAAGGATAAGTTTTTTAGCTAGCAAAGACGCTGGTTTGAAAGATTTGTTTGAAATTTCTAATAAATATTACATTTAATATTAAATTGTTTCTTATTTTCGTTTCGATGCCATATGCTTGTATTTCACTATGTACCAGTAAATTCTAAGTGGAAAGCATTCAAGGAATTAATCGTGGATGCTACTAAAAGTTTCATACCTATTAAGAAATATTGTTCAAGGTTTAGGCCTAAATGGTTATCTAATGAACTAATGAGATTCGTAACAGAGAAGAAAAATGCATGGGATGCAAAAATTTTCAAGCGATTCAGAAGCCTATGGCAGATATAAGCTAGTCTGTAATCAGGTCACAAAGGAGGTTAGGCAGGCGAAGGCAGATTACGAGAAATTCTTGGCAAAAGATGCTAAGAAAAACAGCAAGGATTTCTTTACTTTTATAAACTCTAAAAGGAAGGGGATGAATTTGATTGGTTCACTTGACATCGATGGTTCAAGTGTTGATGATCCTGCTCAGATAGCAAACAAACTGAATGAGTATTTTGCATCTACATTCACACATGAGGAAATTATTAAGGTTTTAAAATGGCAGAAGGTTATCAAATTGTAGCAGGATACTTAATGATTTTGTAATAACTGAAAGCAAAGTGGAGGATAAATTGTTGAAGTTAAACATAAGAAAAGCACCTGGGGTGGATGGGATCTATCCAGTTATATTAAAGGAGGCGGCAAAGAAACTCAGCAAACCCTTAGCCATAATTATGAGAGCATCCTTGGACTCAGGGGAGTTTCCCACTGACTGGAGATGTGCAAATGTATCCCCAATTCACAAAGGGGGATCGAAGGGTGACACGAGTAATTACAGACCAGTTAGTTTAACTTCTGTTCCGGGTAAAATAATGGAATCACTGGTTAAAGATGCATTGCAGGATCATCTAGACAAGACTGCAGCAATAATTCAGACATAGCATGGGTTTGTTGAGGGAAAGTCTTGCCTGACAAATTTGATAGGATATTATGATGTGGTTACAAAGGAACTGGATGCAAAAAATAATTTTGATATCATATATTTGGATTTCAGGAAAGCTTTTGACACTGTTGCGCATGGAAGACTATTGTACAAATTGGAGCAGAATGGTATTAAGGGTAAGTTGCTACAATGGATAAAACGATGGTTAAGTGGGAGAAGACAGAGGGTGGTAATCAATGGGTGATGTTGTTCGGGGACTAATGTTATTAGTGGAATCCCACAGGGTTCGGTGTTAGGTCCACTCTTGTTTTGTATATTTATCAATGATAAATATACAAAATATTATAAGACTACTATAATTTCACTATTATCAAAGATATTGATGAAGGTATATCAGGCTGAATGTCGAAGTTTGCAGATGATACAAAGGTTGGCAGGGTTGTTAATGACAGTAATGGCAGTGTGCTACTGCAACAGGATCTAGATAATTTGGGCAGATGGGCTAAGAAGTGGCAACTGAAGTTTAACCTTGACAAATGCAAAGTAGTGCATATGGGTAGAAGTAACCCCAGAGAAACGTACCAACTGTGTAGTACTACACTTAAGGTGGTAGAAAATGAAAAAGACTTGGGAGTAATTGTGCAGTCAGATATGAAGTTTTCTGAGCAATGCAGACAGGCTGCCAGGGCAGGTCATGGGGTTTTGTCAATGATATATAGGAATTTTGCTAGCAGGGAGAAGGTGATTGTCCCTCTGTATAAGGCAATGGTCAGGCCACATCTTGAGTACTGCGTACAGGTCTGGGGGCCCCATTTTAGGAAGGATGTAGATTTACTTGAGCATGTACAGAGAAGGGCAACAAGATTGGCAAGGGGAATGAAGGGATCCTCTTACCAAGAGAGGCTTGAGTTCTGCAAATTGCAGTGGCTGGAGACTAGGCACCTGCGCAGTGATCTGATTGAGGTGTATAAGGCCTCGAATGGGTTGAGCACGCTGAATTCTGATGGGATCCTTCCACTTGTTCAGATTACGAACCTAAGGGGGCATAAATTCAAATTAAAAAAAGACAGATGTAGAATAGATGTGCAGAAATTTGCCTTTAGCCAGCGGATGGTTAATTGCTGGAACAAACTTCCATCTGTCGTTGTGGAAGTTGATAGGTTGAATAAATTTAAGGAAGAACTGGACAGGCATTTGGAGGGAATGGTGTGATTTTTTTTTTTTTTTTTTTTGGCTGATGCTGCATAAGCTCATACACTTGCTTTCTTGCATCACATGCCACTATTACTACTACTACTGTCTATGTACATAGTCATATTATGAAGGTACATATAAGACACACATAGACAACATTTTAGACTAGTTTTTCTTATATATTTCATACTTTGGAACAGAACCCCTGTATTATTATGGGAGCCATAACTCAGTATTCATGTTTTCGGTATTTGCAGCATTTCTCAGGAACGTAACCCCCGCGAATAGCGAGGGTTTACTGTATATCATTGACAAGACTCCATGACCTGCCCTGGCAGCCCATCTACACTGCTCAGACAAACTTCATATTTGACTACACAGTTACCCCAGGTCTTTTTCACCTTCCATTTCCCTAAGTGAAGTACCACACAGTTAGTACATTTTTCTTCAGTTATTGCTACCCATGTGCAGTACTTTGCATTTGTCAATGTTAAACTTCAGTTGTCACTTGCCGACCGGGCTAGCCGAGTGGGTAAAGTACCTGCCCGGCAACCCAAAGGTCGCGGGTTCGATTCCCGCCTCGGGCTTGGATCAAAGTACTGCAAAAACCTTGGGAGGTGCAATATGGCCACAGAAGCCGATGCGCCAATAACTACCAAATCAAAAAAAAAAAAAAAAAAAGTTGTCACTTCTTAACCCATTTGCCCAACTCATCTAGATCCAGTTGGAGTAGCATGCTGTCTTTACTGTCGTTAACAACCCTTACAACCTTTGTATCATCTGCAAACTTGGACATTAAACCTGATATAATCTCATCAATATCATTGATAAATATACAAAACAATTATGGGCCCAACAACGAATGCTGGGGAACACTATTAATAACATTTTGTCCAGGAAGAGCAGTGTCCATTGATTACCACTCTCTGCCGTCTTCCACTCAACCATCCCTTTATCCATTGTAGCAACTCTTAATGCCATACCTCTCCAGTTTGTACAGTAGTCTTCCATGTGAACAGTATCAAAACTTTTCTGAAATCCAAGTATATAATATCAAAATTATTTTTGGAATTCAGTTCCTTTGTGACCACATCATAGTATCCAATCAAATTGGTCAGACAAGACCTCCCTTTAACAAACCCATGCTGTGTCTTAACTATTACTGCAGTCTTGTCTAGATGATCCTGCAATGCTTCTTTAATCAGTGATTCCATTATTTTCCTGGGAACAAAAGTTAAACTAATAGGTCTATAGTTACTTATGTCACCTTTTGAACCCCCTTTGTGAATTGGTGATAAATTTGCACACCTCCAGTCCATGAGTCCAAGGAAGCTCTCATAATAATGCTAAGGGTTTGCTTACTTCCTTAGCTGCCTCCCTTAATATAACTGGATAGATCCCATCTACACCAGGTGCTTTTTTTATGTTTAACTTCAACAATTTGAACTCTGCTTTGCTCTCAGTTATTACAAAATCACTTAGCTCCCTGTTATTAGAGTTTTATAAACTTCTGGCTCTTCCCTCATTGAATAACTCCTCATATGTGAATGTAGATGCAAAATATTCATTCAGTTTATCAGCTACCTGAGCATGATCATCACTAGTCAACCCATCTATGTGAAGTGGTCCAATCTGATTCATCCCTTTCCTTCTAGAGTTTACGTAAGAAAAGAACTATTTGCTGTTTTTCTTTGCATCCTTTGCCAAGGATTTCTCGTAATCTGCCTTCGCCTGCCTAACCTCCTTTGTGACTTGATTACAGACTAGTTTATATCTGCCATAGGCTTCTGTGTCACCTAATGCTTTATATGCATCTCATACATTTTTCATCTCTGCCACGAGCCTCATTAGTTCATCTGACATCCATCTAGGTCTAAACCTTGAACAGTATTTCTTAGTTGGAATGAAAAGCCTAGTAGCCTCCAAAATTAAGTCCCTGAAGGCTTTCCATTTAGAATTCAACACTGGTAACATCATCGATTGATCCCACTGTACAGAATTTAAAAACTGTCTGAGACCCCTGTAGTCACCTTTACAAAAGCGCTTCCCTTTAGCCTTGATGGTAGCTACGTCTTTAAATAATTCCCGCATGAGTACATTGTGATCACTGTCACCCAGTGGTTCCTTTATCATCTGCAAATGCATGAATAATGCATGAATAATCATTGCTGATAATCAGATCAAGAGTATTACTCCCTCTGGTTGCCTCTCAAACATGTTGCTGTAGAAAACAGTCATCCAATAAATCCACAAAACTCTTGCTAGTGTGCGAGTGACCAGTTCACAAGTTCCAGTCAATATCTGGAAAGTTAAAATCCCCCATTATAAGACATTCTGATTTACTGGCCCGCTCTTTCTCTGCACAATTGCTCATTATACTCATCAGATTCATTAGGCCTATAACACACACCTACTCTCATTTTTCCTTTCCCTGTGCTTATGTCACACCAAACGACTCAACATTGCATTGTCCACCAACATCAATTGAATGCACTTCCTTAGATTTTGTGTCTATCCCTGTCTATCCTTTCTGTATACATTGTACTCCCCAAATTACAATTCTGCACTGCTTATGTCTGTGTGACATCGCGTTTCTGATATTCCAACATTATCTGCCTTTGATGTCTTGACTAGCACTTCAAGGTCATCAAATTTTTTAACTATACTCCTAGCATTGGTGTACATGCAAGTATACATGCACCTGTTTCTACTCTTAGTTGCCCTAACACAGCCCACGTATTTATTTATTCCACTATGATTCCCAGCAGTCCTGGAAATCTCAATTGCTTTGCTTTTCAAACTGCTGTCCATTCTAATAGAAGTAGTGCAAGAATCACTTTTGCCTCTGCCTGCGGCCACTGTTAACCATTAATCTGTGTATCCCCCCCAAGCTAGCAGTTTTCTGATCCACCTAACACTGTCTCGATAGCATCAGCAAATATTATTGCGCCCTTTCTATTTAAGTGTATCCCATCCCTGTAGAAGCAGTCTCTTCTGTCAACAAGCACAGACCAGGCTGAAAAAAATTCTACCCCTTGAGCCTTGCACAATCTCTCCAGGGCCAAATTGATCAACAAGGCTCTCATCATATACTCCCTCCTATCATGTCTGGGCAGAATTGCAGACACTTTCACATTCAACCCTAACTCGCGACTTTTTTTTCAACATTGACAACAAAAACCTACGAAGAAAATTTTGCTTGAATGGATTGAGCAAGCTCATTGCTGATCGAATTCTTCCTCTTGCTCAGACTATGCACATGAGTGGGTATGAATTCAAATTGGGGAAGGATGGTTGCAGAATAGATGTGCAGAAGTTTTCCTTTAGTTAGCAAGTGGTTGATTGCTGGAAGAAACTTCCATCTGTTGTTGTGGAAGTTGATAGCTTAAATGCATAAACTCTTAGAGGGAATGGATAGGTGAAATGGGAAGTGTTTTTTTTTTTTTTTTCTTCTTTTTGGCTGATGCTGTATCAGCTTGCTTTCTTGCATCATATGCTAATGCTAATTTACAATATTAATAAATGTATATATTCTTTGTATCTCTGGTTGCAATGTTAGTGATCAGGACAAAACTTGGGCTCCACATATGTATTGTATTACCTGCACCACAAATCTAAGTATGTGGCTAGCTGGGAAAATTACAACTATAAATTTTACTGTTCTTGTGGTGTGGCAAGAATCATGTAACCACATTGACATTTGCCGTTTCTTCAAGACCAAAGTATCAGGTAATTCTCTTCTCCGATGGAGCCTTTATCTCAGGCTGTTCCCAACCTTGTGTTGTTGACATTACAAGAATGCAAAATGGGATGACCTGCGAGATTTCTTTTCCGTCAGATTATTGTTTCAAAACTTCTGATGTCAACATTTGCCCAGATTGTGTCAGTGAAATTATTCTTGTAGGAATGGAATCCTCTATTCCACACTCCACTTTAAAATCTTGTTCTTTATCTAAACCTTGGTTTTCCAATAAATGTGCTAAGGCTTTTCAAGAGAAGAATGTTGCATATCGTAATTGGCTTGTTCCAATTCTTCAGTTTCATTTTCTGCCTACACTAAATCTCGCAACAATTGTAAAGCAGTCATCAATCAGTCTAAACTAGATTTTGAAAAGGCTAAGAGTAGAAAACTTGCTTCTTGCCCTAATGGTAACCAAGCATTCTGGTCTCTTGCCAAAACTATTGGTCGCAACTTTTGCCCTTCTCTGCTCCCACCTCTGTCAAAACCAGATGGTTCTATTGTCACTTCAGCCAAGGATAAAGCTGACCTGGTAGTATCTTATTTTTCTTCCAACTCATGTATTAATGAACTTGGTAAAACACCTCCCACCATTCCCAACACGCCCCATTCGATGCCTCCTGTGGTCTTCTGTCAAAAGGATGTCAGAAGGATTTTGACGAATTTTGATGCTAAGAAAGCTCCAGGTCCCGATGGTATTTCTCTGCTTGTTCTCAAAACCTGTGCCCTTGAACTTACTCCTGTTCTTTGCCAACTTTTTTCACTTTCTTATTCTAAGGGTGTTTTTCCTTCTGCTTTGAAATTTTCTCATATCCAGCCAGTTTCTAAAAAGAGTGAAAAATCTTTTCCAACCAGTTATCGTCCCATTGCAGTTACTTCTACTCATTCTAAAGTAATGGAGAAATCAATTAATCACCAACTCTTAAACTACCTAGAAACCTTCCGTCTGATCATCGATTGCCAGTATGGATTCTGTCAGTGTCGACCCACTGGTGATATTCTGGCTTATGTTACCCATTTATGGACAAATTCAATGGAAAAGTTTGGTGAAACAGAAGCAGTTGCTCTTGACATTTCAAAGGCTTTTGATCATGTTTGGCATAAAGGTCTTCTAAACAAGGTTCCATCTTATGGTTCACCAACTGTTTTTTGCAATTGGTTATCCAGTTTTCTCTGTGACTGCTTACTGAGGGTGATGGTAGATGGCTCTCTGTCTTCTAACTTCTCCACTAATGCTGGTGTCCCCCAAGGTTCAGTTCTCTCCCCCACTCTTTTCCTGTTGCGTATTAATGACCTTCTTCCATTGACTGGAAATCCTATCCATAGTTTTGCTGATGACAGCACATTGCATTCCACTTTCCAGTTTGAGAAACCTTGCCCTGCTCAATCAGCTTCAACTTCTCAAATATCCGTTACCAATTCCTTAAATGCCGATCTCCAGGTAATTCTCCAGTTAGGTTAATTAATGACTTATCTCTAACAAAGTCTCTTCACTCGCTGTCTCATAGATGTACTGTTTCTTCTGAATGCCTTTTCTGCAGATACTTCCATGGGGCACTGTTGTTCTGAATTGGCTTCTATAATTCCTGCTCTCCCTTTCAAGACTGTCCGAACATGTGCCGCCACCAGCCAACATCCATTTGTTGTCCAACTTCAAACTCATTGAACCAACTTTTCACCTTCCTCGTTTATTCATTCAACTGCCATTTCCTGGAACAACCTTCCTCCATACGTATTTCCTGAAAATTACAGTCTACAGAAGTTCAAGTCTAATGCCAACAAATATCTTCTTTCGTCTTCTCAACCTTCAAACCAAGCATGGTACTAAGTACTACAGGTTCTAATAACTCATGTGTTTGGGGTTTTCATATAAAAAAAAAAAAAAACAAAAAAACTGTATGTTCAGGGGGATACAGTCTGCCCATACTGCAGCTCTGAAGCCCCCACACAAACGGAATGCACTGCAGAGATGCCACAATGCCCAAATTGTAAAGTTCAGCATCCAGCGAACTCAAAAACTTACTTGAAGGTAGGAAAAAGATTTAAAAATATAAGGTCGAACAAAAGGTTACTTACCAGGTAGCTAGGAAGCAAGTTATGCTCAACATGCTAAAACTTACTTATGCTGTAACAACCGAGAAATACTAGTCAATAGCAACACAAATGTGTGGTTTCTGTACCTCCATTCCCATTTATTGCCGATTGGACTTGATCCATAGTCTCATCTCCACAGCAGACACCTACAGAATAATGTGAAAGAAATTGTGCTAGCAACACTCCACTAACAATCCCATTTGCTGCTCCTGATACTCTGCCAGAAACTGTAAAATTGAAAGCATCAGCCCCAACCAAGACAGAACAACCATGCTCAGCAAATATGGATATTGAAAACTCTGCAGGATGAGCTGATCTTAGCTCAGCTCTAGGTGCTGAAGATGATTGGGTGTTAGATGCCTTACTTTTCCGAATAAAGAAAGGGTGAAACTGATCAATACAAACAGGCTGGATACAAAAAACAGACAGACCATACACAATCTCTAAAACTAAATAATGCAGAACATTATACAGTGGAACTGTAGAAGTTTATATAACAACATTTTTGATTTCTATGATCTAATCAAACAGCACAGTCTGATAAGCAACTGCCTGCAGGAAACCAATCTATCCCCACAGGTGACTGCAGTGATTAAAAACTCTGCCATCTATTAAAAAGATACAAACATTACTAATTCAACAAGCAGAGGCATAGCCATTCTTGTTATTCCTATCAAACAGATCCCACTGCAGAGCACATTAGAGTATGTAGTGGTATGTATTGCTTTGAGTTTTATGTTAACCATAATCTCTGTATATCTTTCCCCAAACAAAGAATTCACTTTGAAAGACTGGAGGATCTTATTATGCAGCTTCCATTTCCTTTCATCATTTTGGGGGATTTCTTTGAAACAATTCTTGGCAAGCAGAATCTCACATTATTAAACACTTGTGCTGACAGTTATACATAGCACCCCCACTTTACAATTGGTTCACTTTACGATCAGATCACTTTATGATGGACTCTCTGTTCACTATGCAATATGTGGTAAGCGCCAGTTATTGTGATCCCATTTGTGAATTGAATTTTAATTATATTAAACGGCAATTCTGATAAGTGAAAATAGGAGGAATATTATCCACAGGCTATAAAAGTAAAGAATTAAAGCACAAATTTACACTTTATTACCTTGCCAATTAACAAAATTAAATCAGATGTAAAAATTAGAAGAATATTTTTCACAGGTTAACAAAATAAAAATAAAATTACGCTTACATTATCTTAATTAATACTCTATTATGTATATGCTAACTAATTGATATTTCTGTTCACTGATATTTTTTATTGGGATAGAGGTTATAAAATTTAAAACAGTAAAAAAGATAAGCAATCAATAATGAAGAACACGGCATGCATAAAATTGCAACTAACACGATACATGCAAGTGAGATACAGAGTAACAAGTTTATGAAAATTGAAAAATAGGAATGAAGAGAAGATTCTGAAAATTTATTTATGTTTTTTATATGATTGAAGATTCCATGGAAGGGGAAACGCATTTCACCGTAATAATATAAAGTCTCACAGAATTACAGCTATCGGCATTATCGAAAATGCAATAAAATCAAGTTTACTACCCATTTATAATAGACTGCACTAACAGAAAAGCTCAATAAACTGGAAACTGCAAATTGTTTTTATTGTTTTATGGTAGTGACCTCCAGAAAGGTGCTTTAGAAAAATATCACAAAGGCATTCAAAATTGATTCTTATAACTGAACATATGATAACAGTGAAAGTTTAGTGCATTTTGAATTGGTTTTCTGAAATTTGATTCTATAAAACAGCTGATTCTACTAACCAGTGACCATGTTAAGAGGCACCTACTTATTTCACTTTATGATGGGCTTATGATTGTCTCCAACCAGACCACATGGTCCTTCCTCTCAGCCAGTAGCATCCTTTGTAAACGTGTTGACCGTGTTTTGTTTTTGTATCCTTTAGTTGAAGTTATTTTTTGTGTTTTGCTTTAATCAGTATGTGCAATTTCCATTATAAAAATCGCCTTTCAGAAAGATAAATAACATAGTTATATAGTGAAAATTTCAACTTCCGAGGTCTTGGAGCTAATTAGCAAAAAAAAGCGTTATTGGGTTCACATTATGATATTTTCATGATATGATGGTGTCTCTGGAACAGATTAATATTATAATGTTCCCCAAAACTGTTTCCAGTCATTCAGTGGGTAGTTTTAAACAACCGACTGAACAGTGATCATTACCTGATTATTTGCAAATTGCAAACTGATAGAAACTTACATGTAATCAGCTGCATAAAATGGAAATTTTCCAAGGCATTTGGAACATGTACACCACTGCAATTTCATTTGATGATCAAGTCATCAAAATCCAGCCTATTGATAGTGTTACTGATTACATTATAACAGATAATAACAGCTGCAATCTGTGCTGTACTCCAAACATCAGTTTATCCTCACAAATGTGTCAATATCTGGTGGAATGATGCATGCTGGGTGATGCTAAAAAAAAAAAATCATAATAAAGCATGGAATCTGTTCTGCAAGTATTGTTCGTTTATTGCTCTACTTCTGTTCTTTGGTTCAGTCTTCCTTCACATATATTTCTTGTAAATTACAATCTTAAGAAATTTAAGTTTAATGTCAACAAATATGTTCTCTCTTTTGACCCTCAGTGCATGCACAATGCTAGCACTACAGCTTCTAATATACCTTTCATGTTTCCATGTTTGCCGTTTTCATTAAAAAAAAAATAATGGATGATTTCTACTTGAAGTCAATGTATGGAAATGTGCTACTGAAAGATTGAACGTACATCATGCAAAAATCCCATGCATTTTTGATTTCAAGCTTTATTCCTCCCTTACATTTAGGTCATATATGAACTGGTATATAGATATATATATATATAAACATATTTTATTACTTACTGAGTTTAATTTTAACTCTTACTAATAGCATTTTCTAATTGTACTTCCTTTTGTGTGGTTTTAGGATTTGTCTGTTTAATATTGATTTTAAAATTAACTAATTAATATAATAATTAGTTAATTTTAAATTCTCTACAAATTGTTTGTGCACTTTGCAGACAACTTAAAATGTTGGAAATTTAAAATCTTGGAGTGGTGCATTGAACACATATTTTAACAATATTCATAATCATTTATGTATTTTTTAATTGTATGTTTTTGATAAAATTTTCTCTTAATCTTTTCCCCTTTTACAAGATGTTATGTTATATTTGTCTTATTTTTGATTATGATTACCTTGTGGATTACTAAGTGATGTAAATTTTTATTGTAGTTTATTCGCCAACGCTTACAAAGGACCAATCAGAATAATAGAGGAGCTGGCATTCCCAGCTCTTTCCAACGGCATAGTCCTATTCATGGGGACCATTCTGCCATATCATCCACTGCTAGTGGGGGCACAACCTCTCCCATCCTGCCGTCCACCATTGCCACACCCCCTGCCACCTCCCCCCACCAGTTGTCATATAGTGTGCCTACTCATATAGCCCCTGTAACAGTGGCTGTCACTACAACTACTTGTTCACGAGCTGCCCCTATTCCAATTCCACACATTCCAAAGCCTCCAGTTCCCGGCATGAGGAGCAGTGTTGAAGGCCTAAATCAGGTTCTTATAGCATGTGTATTATTTACCTAATGTAAATGAAATAGATTTATCTTAAAATTATGTAATAGTCAAGGATATTAATGGGAGTTGTGTATGCATGTGTTTGTGTGTGTGTGTGTGCAGGAAAGGAGGGTTTCACTGTTTTTCCCCCATTTATCTGTATTTCATTTCACAAAATAAACATAAAAATTATTGGTTTTTTAAGGTTATATCAACTTCAGCACAAAAAAAATCCCTCACCCCCTTAAGTATGAAGGAGCAGCTGAATTTGATGTAGTTTGTATTGTACAAGCTACTGTAAATTAATTTAAAAGCATACTCTATTTAAATTACTTGAGTAATTTTTAATAATTATTAATAATTATTTAATCTCTGCAGAATATGCATAAATAATTAGACCAGAAGCAATTGGTTGTAAGTGTTGAGAATTTTAAAACACATTTAATTTCTTTAAGAGGATTGTGCTTTATAGTCCTCTTAAAGGTGTTGTTGTAAAATGTAATTCAAATATTTATTTTTTATCTAATGAAATTTAAGTAAACCAGTTTTGTTTGTCTATTCAAAATGCATATAATGTGTTGCTCCATTTTATGCTGTTCATGCTCTTGCCTAGTCTTTCATAGTTTCTATAGTTTTATTGAAACTTACATTCTGTTTTGGTGCCTCCATAGCCAGGTGGGCAGGAGCAGCAGTGCGTAGCACACGCTTCTTGATTTAGACCGGAGTTCGAGCCCGTGACCACCAAATACGGAGGATGTGGAAAGGTCAGAGAATGACCACCGCACATCCCCGGAGCAATATGGCCTTAGTTGCTAATGCTCCTAAAAACCACAAAAGAAGTCACAGTGGGCTGCATGCAGCCCACTGTGACTTCTTCTGTGGCCCGAAATTATCACGATCCTATTTACATCATAAGAAATTTACAATAAGTCCATGTGTCCATTGGAAATAAGTTAAGGTTTAAGCCATTTGAAAGACTGGAGGATCTTATTATGCATAAATTTTAATATTAGACTTGGAAATATGTGTGGTACTACCAACAATTGCAGTTAATGAATTTAATTAATTCTTCCTTGAGATTGATTTCTCATTAATTAGGCCTACTCTAAATTAATATTTAGAAATACCTTGAAGTAAAAAAATGAGGTTTCAGATTTCAAATTATATTACATATAGGGATGCTAGAAATCAGAAAATAGTTCTTTATTGAAATCCAATTTTTCTGTTTATATGCCATGAATGATTTTCTGTATATTTTCTAAAAAAAATTTTTTTTAATTTTTAAAACTTCAGATTATTTCTAATGCATTAATTCAATTTTTAAAATTTAATTTAAGTAAGACATCTCTCTTTTTATCACTGCAGCATTGAATTGCATCAGTCAGTTATCAGTTTATGGTACACATGGTGGGAAAAAACAGTTGGTTCGTCTCAATGGGGTTTTTTTTTTGCAAAATCTGTTAAAGTTTTCAACCACGAAAAGCTACTTTGAAAGCTTACTGTATTTACACTGAGTATATATACATATATATATTATTTGGTAATAAATTTTAAAAAATTTAGTATTTATATGCTAGTCACACTTGGAAAATCTGCAACAGACGTGGCAACAAGGACTGCTGTTGTGCTGTCAGCTGGTCATTTTCTTTCTTTTGTGGTGATTGTTATTTCAGTGCTGCAATACTTAAGTTACTTAATTTCTTTTTTAATAATCCCCCATAATGGCATCATTCAAAAAAAGGAAGCTAACAGATGAAATGGGGACATTTCGGAAAAGGTGGACACATCAGTACTTATTTTTGTTGAGGTGAAAAACAAACCCTTGTGCCTGATATGTTCAGAATCTATCTCCACATGTAAATAATATAATATTAAGCACAATTGCACTACCAAGCATTCTGCATATGATACATTTCAAGGAGAGATTAGAAAGCCCCAATTAGAAAATCTAATGAAACACATTTGAAAGCTGGATCCACTTATTTTTGATAGACAAAAAGTTTCCGATAAAATTGTGCATGCTAGCTATATTGTTAATGGAAAAGTTGCCAAACATTCCCAAAACTACACAGATGATGAATTTGTGAAAGAATGCTTCTGGCTGTTGCTGAAATTTTATGTTCAGAAAAGTGAAAGATTTTGAGAACATCAGCTTGTCTCACAGAACTATTACGGGGACATGTTGAAGAAATTGCAGCTGATTTAGAGGATAGCTTAGCAAAACAATCACCAGAATTTCATTCATTTTTGCTGGTTATTGATGAAAATATTGATGTATCAGATTTAGCCCAACTTGCAGTTTTCATACGTGGAGTTGATAATTCTTTTGGTGTTGCAGGAGAAATATTTTGCTTTCAAACACTGAAAGATACTGTTATAGGAAATGATATCGCTGAAGAAGTAAAGGCAGCAGTGAAAAAGTTTAACCTCTCTCTTTTGATACGCTCATAAGTGGGACAATGGACGAGGCACCTGTGATGGTTGGGCAGAAGGTCAGCTTAGATTCCAGAATAAAATTCGAATTACCTTCTCTCATCTTAGCAGAGAAAGAATTTACCACATTTCTCTGCATAATTCACCAGGAGAATTTATGTGCAAGGTCAGTTACATTTGAAAATTTTATGCATATAGTTGTTTCAAGCATAAATTTTATAAAATCATGAGCACTCAACCATCTCCATTTTAAACAATTTCTTGAAGAGCTTGAGACTAAATATGGAAGCCGTGTATACTACTGTGAGGTTTGTTGGTTGAGTAAAGGAAAATGCTACAAAATTTGTACCTTTATGGAAATGAAAGGCAGAATTGTCCGAGAACTTAAGGGCTGTGACTGGAATCGTGATCTTTCATTTCTTGCTGACATTACATCCCATTTAAATAATCTATATTTGAAATTGCAATGGGAAAAGTAGTTAATTCATGAACTATATGCTCATATCAAAGCCTTTCCAAGTAAAATTCAGATTTGGGAAAGACAACTTAGGAGTGGTGACACTTACCATTTCCCTATATTGCCAAGCACAAGATGTTTGAATATGTTTTTTATGCTGATGAGCTAATGGTCAGTGACAAAGAATTTAGTTCAGGATTTAACGACTTCAGAATGAAACAAGTGTATTTAAATCTTTTTTAAAATCCATTTAATGTTCACGTTGAGCTGGTGAGAAAGGATCTTTAGATGGAATTAATCGAACTTAAGAGCAGTGAACTTCTGAGACAAACATTTAATGATTGTTCTTTATTATTTGGCACCTCCGTAGCCAGGTGGGCAGAAGCAGCAGTGCGTAGCACACGCTTCTTGATTAGACCAGGTTTCGAGCCCATGACCACAAAATACGGAGGATGCGGAAAGGTCAGGGAATGACCACCGCATATCCCCGGAGCAATATGGCCTTAGTTGCTAATGCTCCTAAAAAAAAAAAAAACCAAATAACAAATATTCTTTATTACAATTTTATGCAAATCTCCTAGTAGAAGACTTACAAAAAATTGTAGAATTTGCTAAGACGCATGCTTCAATGTTTGTTAGTACCTATAACTGTGAACAACTATTTTCTCAAATGAAAGTTAAGCCAAAAACATTATCAAGATTGACTGACATCTTGAAAATAATTTGTGAGTTGCAACATCTACTGAAATTTTGGTTAAAAAAAAAAAAAAAATTTTGCAACCCCCAAAATGTTCACTACAATTTGGTCAGTACAAATATTTTTTTCTGAATTTTTCATCTACAATTTTAAATGAATTAAAATTATTTAATTTTATCACTTAAATTGCAGTCTTATGTACTGGAGGCCTTTTTTTTTCCTTTTTCTTTTTAATATAACAGTCTGCCAGGCTCCCAGAAGTTTGTTTACAGGCAAAAGTAAAATGTAAAAATAATTAATAACTTATTAGACTATACAAGACTGCAGTTTAATAAAGAATGTATCGTATTTTATTTATTTATAGATTATTTTATGTTTAATTATGGAATTCAGTAGAAAATTAGGGCTGTGGCCTGCAGTCATATTTTTGAATTTTTTTTTTTTTTTTTTGTTCTCTGAGAAGTTGTGAACAATATTTTTGAAACCTGTCTGTGCTTTATTTTCCTTTATGATTATTGTTCCTTGCTCATCAGATCTAACTTTATCTGTGGTGTGAAAATGCCTTCTTTGAGTTTCACATTAGATAAACTTGGAAATTGACTGCAAGGTACTTTGAAGCAATTACTGTACTTGTTTAAAGCCTTCACAAATTTAACCTAGACTAGGCACATTATAGCCTAAGCTGCTCTTGTGCCAATAGCCCTCAAACAACAATAATCTTTACAAATTGCTTCATGAACCATAAATTGATGTGGATGTGAAGTGTTTAGATAATAGTACCTTTGGGTTCATCAGACTTTTGAGGCTGTCTTTTTTTGTTTTTAGGAGCATTAGCAACTAAGGCCATATTGCTCCGGGGATATGCAGTGGTCATTCTCTGACCTTTCTGCATTCTCTGTATTCGGTGGTCACTGGCTCGAACCCCGGTCTAATCAAGAAGCGTGTGCTACGCACTGCTGCTCCTGCCCACCTGGTTACGGAGGCGCCTAGGCTGTTTGTATACTTGTCCAGTGGTGATTTTTGCTCTGCATTCTCATTCTCTTATGAACATGGCTTTTTAGTGCAACCTGATTGCTAATTCAGAAGCATCCTTTTTTTTTTTTTTAATATATATGATGATCTCAAACAAAAAAGTATTAGAACCTATAGTACTAAGTATTGTGCATAGGTTGAAGTTTAAGATGGAAGACACTTGTTGACATTAGACTTCGATTTCTGTAGTTTTCAATTTTTTGAAAATATATGTGAAGGAAGGTTGTTCCAAAGAATAGAAGTAGAAGGGATAAATTGGGAAGAGGATAATTTAGTTATGTGAGTTTGGAGTTGGATATTGAATAGATGTTGACTGGTTGCAGCATGTGTTTAGACTGGTTTGGGAGAGAGCAGTGGAATTACAGATACCAATTCCAAAGAACAGCATCCATGAGAATATCTATAAAAGCATGCAGCAGAAACTAATGTCTGTAAGACAGAATGTTAGAGTTGTAAGAGATGGATCATTAATTAACATGAACTACCCTCTTTTTCATAGTCCCATCCCAAATGGGAACAGTATTCCATAATATAACTGTTTAGAAGAAAATTTTCTTCTAAATAGCTACTATTCTTGAAGAGTGAAAGAGGAAACCTGGGTTTCTTTGATGTAGGGGAAGCAATATTTGTGATATATTTGTGACACAAAACAGAAGTCGGGGTTATCCCCAATAAGGATATTATTTTTTATAGAATCCAAGTGCTGTTGAGGGTGGACATGTGAGCAGTAGAGCCATTATTTATTTATTTATTTATTTATTATTTTTTTAAAATGAGAAATAAGACAGGACTGAATTTTAGAAGGATAGAAGTTAACTAAGTTTATTTCCTTTCCACTGGAAAATTACATGGGGATTAGGATTTATGGAAGTGGTCATTGATGTTTGTGCAGAGAATGGTGGCTCAAACTAGAATATAATGTAATATCATCAGCAAAACTATGGGCAGGATTTTTAGTTAGTGGAAGTGTATTAATATACAGAAGGAAAGGAGTGTGAGAAAGAAGAGACTCTTGGAGAACATAAGCATTGAGAAGTTAGAAGAAAGAGCTAGCTACCATTACCTGCACTGTGCAGTTGTGGATGCTAGAAGCCTAGATATCACTACTGGATTAAGCCTGATGGAGTCCCTATTGACAGTTGTTAACCAAATGGAATGGTTCATGATGCCATAAAAGTTTATAGTTGATGGATTTATTCATTACTTTAGAAAGAGTAGTGAGGTAAGTACAATGTATTGATAATTAGAAACATGCAGTTTGTAACTCTGTCACCAAGGAATTGGTTATATTTTGAGCAAATATTCCAAGCAGATAAAAAAAAAAAAAAACACACACTAAGAGTTTTAAAAGGTGAAACAAATCAGAGATAAGCTCTGATGTACACATAATTTTACTTTTGACTGGTTGCACCTCTTGAAGGAAAACAAGCAATTGTGTAGTAGTTGACAAACTGAATTTTTTTTTTTTTTTAAATTAAAAATTTAAAGCTTTTTTGGTTTAACTTGAAAAAGATGTTTTTATTAATTATGATTTTTATAATTTATCCCACTTTTCTTTTCTTGGAGCTGTGTGTTTTTTCACTCATTATGTGATACTCTCTCACCCCTTCAGAGGGGAAAATTCTCAAAGGAGGGGGAACAAGGATAATTTTTAGAAAATTATACTTGCTGGGTAAAAACTAAATTATTAATATATTGTTGGTGCAGTTATATTACCTGTAATTTTTACTGCACTTGATCTTCAGGGTGGTTTCTGGGAACTAAGTATGATAGCTTGATGAGCAGTGTTTGTACTCTCCGTCATAACTCTAGTAAATAAAAACGAAAAATAATGTGTCAGAATAGTGGTGGGAAAAGGTATATGGGAGGATTTGATTTTGTTCCAAAAATTAAAGGAATAAGAATATTAGAAAAAGTGGAGTCTGTGAGATACCACACAAACAATGGAGGGTCAAGAGCCAGTGGAGAAGTGCCATCGGGACTGGTGGAGACTTTGTGGCATCAGGATTATTTAATCCTTCCAGTGTCCTGTTGGCAGTCCAAGTGAAGATTTCAGTGGAATGTGTTTGGTATGGTAGGAGGCAATTTATCAAAGTCATCAGTGCAAGAGTTAGAGGAAGAGTAAGGTGCTAATAAGTCAACTCTATCTTTTGTTGAGGATTAATACCATGGATATAATCAGTAGAACCATCAGGATGTAACAAAGGTGAACGTATTGAAATCTTTGAAGGTGAAGAATTTCTTGTGACACTCATTCAGTGGTTATCATTGCTAGGAGATTATTCAGATTTAAACATCCTAGAAAAATGATGGCATGTTGTGGGAAAATTTTATGAGAAAAGTTTTGCAAAGAAGCTGTCAAGTAAGATAACATTACAAGGAACCATTATTCGTGCTTGGTACCATAAATTAGACAATGATTACTTCAAAAATCTGATACATTTAATGTCGGACAGCTGCAAGGCAGTAATTAAAGTTTAAAAATAAAACTGATTAGGAAGGACCAACAGAATGCTAATCTTTTTGTAAGACATCATCCTTCTCCAAGTCACCCTAGTATTTAGGTAGTTCCAAGAGAGTGCTGACTGATTCATTCCCTGTATGGTCCTTAAATATTGGAGTTTAAACTGAGAGGCTAAAATTGTATAAATGCATTTCTTCATAATTAAGTCTACAAGTGGAAAAAGTTGGCTATCTCATGTTCCTATAAATTCTTTCCAAAAGTCTAAGCTCAAATAGTTGCATGACATTCAAATTGCTTTATTCTTTTTTTTAAATAGATTTTGAAAAATGTTTTTAATTTAAAATGTATTAATTATTATCTTTTAACTCTGTGTTGGTAGCACCTCATAGTTGTAGTAAAAATGGCAGCAGGTTACCTGACAGGTGCCCAACTTTTTAATTTTTGGCAAATGTCTTTTTTTTGGTTTTTTTTGAATTCCACATGAAAAACTCCCATATTTGATCTTTTCTTAACGAATTGGAATACTTATTGTCTGCAACTTTTTAAGTTTTAATAAAAATTAAAATTTTAAAAATGATTGTGTTTTATACCTTTTATTAAAAAAAAAATTCTACAGAAAATTAAAAATATATATATTTTTTTTAATATTAAAGCAGAAATGGAAATAGTCTCTTAGTCACTTCCATTTTCCAGTTAAAAGACCATTAAGTGCATGAAATTTCAAACATGTGCTTGTGCATATATTTCAGCTTATTATGCACATAAATATTATTAAAAAAAAAATTTTAAATTTCACATATATATTTGATACTATTAGTTATTTCTGTTTCCAGGTTTATTTCGAAATTTGTTTCAAATTTGGTGCCCTTCATAGTGCATGAAATTTGAAACTACATATATTGCTTCCCTCAAAGTAGCATCTGTCTTGAGAGGTATAGAGTTTCATGTTCTAGTCTTTACTATATCTAAACAATAAATCTTTCAACAGAGAACTACAGTAAGACTGTGGATATTTATTGAACTGATGAGAGAAGAAAAATAAATAATCTCAAACTACAAACAAGCACAGCATTTGCACTTGTCCAGCACCATGCCACTGCAAGAAAAAAACAAACAGTTGCAAAGATAGTGGCAGATTACCTGACAGGTTCTTGTGCACAATTTCTATATAAAAACCATAGAAACATCACTTCAGAAACTGTTGATTAAAAGTTTGACTATATTTAGGAAGGTAGAAAAATTAATGCAGTAATGTTATTTTTCAGGGGCGAGTGTCAAATGACCCACCACCACTGCTGGGTTAATTAAAGAAACATATAAGGAAACCTGTCTGACAAATTCAAGCAGGTTTCATTTTAAATGGATTGGAAACCATTACAAGAGAGTAATACTGCTGTGGAACATAAGTCTTGAAGTTTTATTTTAGGTTCATCTTGCTGCAATATAAAAATGACTATTAGTATTGCTTTGTCTGTCAATAACCACATATCAGCACACTTTTGGTGAAACAGAGTTTAGAAAACTCTATTCATCCAGAGTGGTGAATGAATTGGCAATTGAGGTCTCTTAGCCAGCAGTAAGCACCCCTGTAGCTGAGTGGTCAGGAGTGGGAGTGCAGTAGCACGCGCTCTTTGAGTAGACCGGGGTTCAAGCCCCTGACTGCTAAATACGGTCGATCTACCAACCTGCACTGGACCAGCATGGCAGATTATGGTCCATTTCCCTCAGCATGAATTGTTGAGGAGGCTTCCATCCTGCAGTGGGTTGATAATGGCTGCAGTTTATGCAGCTTCTATTTTGTAATTCAGTTGGGCTTGTGTGGTGCTGGTGGCACTCCACTTTATAAAAATTAAAGTTTAGAGTTTATGGTGAACCCTGTAAGAAATATTTTTGTGGTGTATGTGTACAGTGCAACCTTGATATAACTCGGGTGTTAGAGGACAGCTTTAACAACCATGGCCGACCGGGCTAGCCGGGTGGGTAAAGTGCCTGCCTGGCAATCCAAAGGTCGTGGGTTCGAATCCCGTCTCTGGCTTGGATTAAAATACTGCAAAAACCTTGGGAAGTGCATTATGGCCACAGAAGCAGATGTGCCAACGACTACCAAAAAAAAATAAAAATAAAAATAAACAACCATGTTATAAGTGAAATTTTACCAAATTTTTTTTTACCAATTTTATGCATGCATTTTTATATAAGCATTCTATCCTCCCCCCCTCCCCCCTAGTTTTACTATGTTGGTCTTCAGTGGATGAAATGGGTTAAACTTTTTAAATGGCAAATGCACCAGTGCTTAATAAAATTAGTTATTAATTTTTTATAACAGTCCTACACTTCCAGATAGACATGTTTACAGGGAATCCAGTTTACAGTATAGTGCATAAATAAGAAATAATGAACAATGCAGCTGCATAATAATCGCCACCATAGCCTAGTGATCAAATGCGAGGGTAAAAAAAAAAAAAAAAAAAAAAAAACAATAGAAAAAAGTAACATGTATCCCTGACATATATCTTGAGTTATGCAACTAATGTATTCCTAAAAATTGTGGCATAAACAAAACCCAATATCTCAAAAATCATTTTCCATGGAAAACAGTGCAATATAGCTGGGTTACATCTTGGATTAGACTGTGGAACTTCTCCTTCGCACCAAGAATGGTACTACTTCGTGTTATAAACAACACAAGTGATTTTACAGTACTGCGTTATAATTATACAGAACACTAACTGTGGTCAGTAGCAGCAACTTATAAAAATGTACAAACGGTTCATCAACGTGGGCACCTGTGGTGAGGTGACCTCCCAGTGATGCTGGTCCTCCAGATTAGCATCACTGGAATCCAACACCCACAGATCTTCAAATAGGCCTCTGGGGTTGGGAATATTCATATTCATAATAACTGCACAATCATACACCAACTGTTATTAAAAATATAAATAGTGTTATGTTACATTAAAATAATGATGTAGATAAATGAAATAAATAGAATGATAAAATTACACCAGATAAAACTGATAAAAAGTTAAACTTTTTATCATTCTGTACAATAAAATATGAAATTTTAAACTGCAAAGAATTATTTACAATAAAACAATGTAGATAAAACACAGGTCATATCTAAAGGATGATAAAAGTGCTAAAACACTGTAGCTTTCAGAGGCATCCACCTCCTTTTTCAACAGTGAGGTTTATCGTACGGCACATCCTTAAATATCATCAGGCTCACGGTTCTACAGGAGCATGGGCAGTATTTTCCTCATGTGCACTGGAACTGGAAATGGCTCGGGAGTGTGCCAGGCAGAACCGCTCATCCCGTCCAAGAACCACCGAAGAGGGGATGAATGTGGATTCCCCTGTCTCTATTAATGGTATTGCTCTCAGAGGAACAAATCCCAAGCTCTTGAGCCATTTGCGGTCCCAAAATCTATGTGCCCTGTCAACGATAATAGCTTCGTCTGGGGGGATTTGATGGTGCTCTTCCCAAAAATGTTCTGCCACAGCAAACTTGCCATAATCCGCAGTCTTTATCGCGTTCATATGCTCCCCAAGATGATCTTTGAACCGACGTTTCACTTCACCAACATAACATTCCCCACAATCCAGGCACCTGATCTCATACACGACCCCACTTGTAAATTCCCTTGGTATGGGGTCCTTGACCTGTGACACAACTGTGTGCAACCTCCGCCCTGGAAGCTGCACACAGCATGTCTGGCAATCGCGCAATACCCGAGCTATATGCTCAGTTAGGCCCGGATAGTAGGGAATGTATGCGGTGGCAGCTGGTGTAAACGGTTCTCTTCATCTGTGCTCTGCTCCTCGGATATATTTATCTATGATCTTCTGGGGGGGGAGGGTAGCCGCATGTTCTGAGATCCGCTGTGACACGTTTAATTTCTTCTTTTCTATTCTCGGGGATGCTGCAATGGGACCCAGCCCTATCCAACAATGCCCTTATAACACAATTCTTATGATGGTTGGTTTGTTTTGTGCTGTATTGTAATGTGTATATTGGCCCCGGCACATGGGTTTCCTATATACACTGGTTTTCAGCCTAGGGCCTTCCCTATGTACCAACACATCAAGGAAAGGGAGGGTATCCTCTACTTCCAACTCCGAGGTAAACTGAATAAACGGGGAGAAGCTATTAAGGAAACTAAGCACCTCATCCTCTCTCCCCCTCTGAATAATTGTAAACATATCGTCGACGAATCATTTCCATGCGCGCATGGGGAGAACCGACCCATCAAAAATTCTGGCTTCGAGCTCCTCCATAGCTAAATTTGCTATGATAGCACTAATAGGGGGAACCCATTGCTGCGCCATGAACCTGCTTGTACATTGTGTTTCGAAACACCATGGTGGTGCTTGAGAGACATAGCTACACCCCACTACAAATGTCCTCCACACTTAAGAGTCCTATTGCTTAGGGTGTCATCCTTCTCCAATACTATGCATGCACATTGCACCCCATAGTCAATAGGAATGCACGTGAACAAGGATATCACATCGAATGATACCATGGCCTCACCCTCTTCTATAGCCTGATCCCTCATGAATTGCACGGTCTCCACTATCCCTGATGGTAAAATTGGAACGTCCAACAATAGGAGAAATCAGTCTGGCTAGGAACCTGGACAAAGCATTTGTAGGACTGCCTATAAATGACACAATGGGCCTAAGCAGAACCCCCCACCTTATGAATCTTTGGAAGGCCGTAGAACCCAGGTAATTGGCATCCTGTTGCATGCTGAGGTTGGAGGGAGCTGCCCTAGCCTGACTCAAAATGGCTGAGGTTCTTGTATGGATTTCATTGGCCACGACCACAGGTAATTTACTCACAGCTCTTTCGATGCCCATAGCCACTTCCGCAATTGGCGGATTAGGAGGGATCGCCGCAAACTTCGTACCTAAGTTTAACACTCCCTCTTGTTCCTTAGTTAATTGTTTGCTGCTCAAATTGCATATAAAGTTACTAGTAACATTATCACTTCTAATACTGCGTTCGGCCGCAGCCTCCTCCATGGAGAAGGCCGCGGCTGAAACATTAATTGTTTGCTGCAATTTGAGCAGAAAACAAATCCCTTTGGGCTCTGTGGTGGGTGGGAAGCTGGCCACTGAACAATTAGAAAAAAAAAAAAATGCTACAAATCCTGATAAACTTATTTCCTCTGGGGCCCCAGCCAGGTCCCTAACTGAAATATCAAATGAAATAGACAAAGCCAATATAGCAAAGATGCCATGTACCGAAGAACTGTCAGGTCACGCTCCAAGATCCTTGATTATTCATTCACAAACTGAGTGACCTATTGGGAAAATGTTGCCCTTCTTTATACAGAAGGCTTTAGAGGGATTAGCAGGTTCCCCTAAATCAGTTAAGCGGCTTCATTCTGGGGACCTATTAATTGAAACAAAAAGCGACAGAAACTCAGAGCAGCTACTCCAATCAACATCGATTGGAGGAATACTAATAATGATGACACCACACAGAACACTTTGCTCATTGAGAGGAATCATCTCTGAGTGGGACCTACTTGAGGTCACTCAGGAGGAAATCTGCTTCGAACTAGAATTACAGAGAGTGGTAGCATTAGCAGAGGCACATGATTATTGGCTGACCGGGCTAGGCCAGGTGGGTAAAGTGCCTGCCTGGCAACCCAAAGGTCGTGGGTTTGCATCCCGCCTCAGGCTTGGATCAGTGTAAAATGCTGTTATTGTTATTTGGTTTTTAGGAGCATTAGCAACTGAGGCCATATTGCTCCAGGGATATGCTGTGGTCATTCTCTGACCTTTCCACATCCTCCGTATTTGGTGGTCACAGGCTCGAATCCCAGTTTAATCAAGAAGCATGTGCTGTGCACTGCTGCTCCTATCCACCTGACTACGGAGGCGCCACGTGCAAAATGCAAAAACTTTGGGAGGTACATGATTATTATTATAAGCCATATGGTGCAAGGAAGCCTAAGGCTTATGTTGCACCAGCTAAAAAAAAAAAAAAAATCCCGAGTTACCTTGAGAGAGAGAGAGAGAGAGAGAGAGAGAGAAGTAGAAAGGAATCGCCAAGAAAGAGAAGAATAATGATATCCAGCTCAGGACCCCTGGGTGTACCAAGCCCATACTCACCAGATGTGAGCCCCTGGGGTTAAATGATGCAAGAAAGCAAGCTTATGATCAGCCAAAAAAAAAAAAAAAAAACCCCATCCATTCGCTCCAAATGTTTGTTTAGTTCTGTCTTGAATTTATTTAAGCTGTCAACTTCTACAAAGACAGATGGAAGTTGGTTCCGGCAATCAACCACTCGCTGGCTAAAGGCAAACTTCTGCACATCTATTCTACAACTGTCTTTCCTCAATTTGAATTTTTTACCCTCAGGCAATTAATCTGGGCAAGAGGAAAAATAAATTTTCTGTTTATACTCCGGCACGACAACCAAGTCAGTAGAGTTTATAATAAATTGCCAATACAAATATTTATCGTATTTAGTAGTCACGGGCTTGAACCCCGGTCCACTCAAGGAACGCGTGCTATGCACTCTCGCTCCTGACCACTCGGCTACATCAGGCCACATAAGCATTGAGCATGCTCAAACCATTCAAGGCCTTATGCGCTTCAGTCAGATCACCTTGCAGGTGCCTAGTCTCCAGATGCTGTAATTTGAAAAACTTAACCCTTTTTTCGTAAGAGCAACCCTTCCATTCACTAATCTTGTTGCCCTTCTCTGTACTCGTTCCAGCAGCTCTACATCCTTCCTAAAATGAGGCCTCTGGAACTGTATACATTACTCAAGGGGTGGCTTGACCATTGCTTATACAAGGGGATAAATCTGCCACTTCTGCTAGCCGCACACTGATTCCTTTTCAAGAGTTGATATTTCTTATACCTCATTTTCTATATTTCTCATATTTATGCTATAATTTTTAATATATTTTTTGATAGTACCTTTTAAAACTGCTTGCTACATCTCTTTAATATATTCACCATCAGAGAGATTAATTTGCTTTATCAGTTCTAAATTTTCCACAGATTCCGTTTTTTGTCATTAATGTCAAAATCTCTTTCCTATAACATAGTTTAAATATCTGAATGATACTTTGGCCAAAAGGTTGTAGGGCACTCGAAATATTAGCCATTATAAATGCCAACTGTACAGTTGACGATATGACATTTTTGTGGATAGCATGGTGCATTATCTGAGAAAAGTGACAATTTCCTTTTTTCCCCTGACTTAATCTCATTAAATATATCTAGCCACTGAGTGAAAATTGTGCTACTCATCCAAGCGTTTTTATTTGCGTGCCACTGAAACCTGAGTTTGAACACGTTTATTTTTTTTTGGAGCAACATGGCCTATTGTATATTGTTTATAATCAGTGGTTTTTCTTTTTTGCCTAGAGCATTTGTATGCAACAATTTTTATTATTTTTTTATTTTGCTTTTTCAAAACTGTGCCTTTGAGACCTCTTTTAAAACCAATGATTTTGTGGGCAAAGCATGATAAAAAATAGAGCGGTTTCATCCATATTAGTTCATATAATTCAGTCAAATTCGTTAGTTTTGAAATACAGTGCTCAGTTGCATCTTGATTTATTTGACTTGCCCCACAAACAGATTATCTTTTAATGTTGGACAAATTTTTTGCACAAGCACCATTAAACCAATAATTCCTTCTTCAATCTCTTGTAAAAATCCATAACAATGCTGAGTTGGTGCCTAATATCCTCACACTCCTTACATTGAGCGCACACAAAAGCATCCTCCTTAGCAATATCATGTCTCAAACAAGCCATACTTTTCATAAGGCTGTGATTTGGAGGACAACTGCCCCCCCCCTCAGAGCTGCATCACTCCCACTAGCTTCAGCCCTTTTCTTTGCTGCTTCTAATGATTTTCATTCAAATTTGGTACAATTAAAAATACTACACTTTACATATACAGTAAACTGTTGAAATAACGGCATCCCAAATAACGAAACATTCGGGTTAATGGCACATTGAGATTGGATGTTTACACACAGCGCAGATGTCTTGCAATGCCGGAAAAAGAAAATAGTAAGTCACGTGATTACTGTATATGTCTATGTTCGCCATTTTGAAAGTGAATTCTCTACTACTATTACTAATTATGCCGCTGCTTTACATTTATTTTAAATTACAAACTCCTCACTATTGCTCCTAAAGTTAAGAAACCTCATACACAGAAGAAAAGAACAACATTAAAAAGCTTAGTGATAAACTTGATATAAATCAAACTATTACATTAGGGTCACCTGTAAAGTTAATTCATATACCCATGTGTATTTGTGTCTGTAAATTGCGTGTGTTCTCGGGTCGATTTGCCTGTTTTGATGGACGAAAAAACCCCAGTTTCTGAGGTAAAAACATTGCTATCTATGCGTGAAACCAACTAACTCAGCCACAGAGTGAAAAAAGCCCATAAAAGTTGCTTGTGTCATCGACAAGATTCGAACCCGCGCCTTTTTCGTCCAGTGTGGGGAGGATGGTGATGATATCGCTCTGCTACTCCCTAGACTAAACTTGACATAATAAAGAAAATAGAACGGGGCATAAGTAGGAGTGTATTAATGGCAGAATATAACATTGGATCATCAACATGTTTTTTTTTTTTATATACAGTTAAAAATATTGTGTTCTTAATCTCTGTTATTTAGCCTCATTATTTCTGCATTAAATATATTAAAAATAAAACTTTTTAGATAACAGAAAAATCAAAATAACGGCACCTTGAATCCCTGAAGGTGCCATAATTCTGAAAGTCTATTGTATATCTAATGCAGTAATAACATATTGCAACTGTTATGTGTGAAATTTGTGTTGTTAATTACACTGGTCAACACAAAATGTTACAAAAACGAAAAAATCCAATCTTGACTAATTTTATGCTGCTAGAGGCTATCCATCCCTTCAAGCTTTATAATATGGCCACTTTATATTTTGATATCCAGTATTGATTCCAGAAGATTTTGTCACATTAACTTTAAACAATAACTTACAAATTTCCCTTATAACTAATTCAGAGGACTGAATTTGTTTTCATTGAGCAATATCTAGTGAAAATCACCAATGTGAAAGATTCTATTCTTTTTTTTTCAATACTATAGACCAGTATGAATTGGTTGTCATATTGGTTTATACTTTATCAAGTTGTATATGATATTGCATAAATGTATATTAGAACTATTGTCATCAGAAGAAAGGGAGAAAGCATGTGTTGTGCAAATATAATAACGTATACTATAAGTGTCCTTTGCATCTGTGTAATGTAATGGTGTTTGCACTTTTTTTTATAGTTTAATTCTAAAATTTTTTTATTATTTAGTGTACATAATATAATTCTGAGCGAAGATGTGATTTTTTTATATTATTTATGTTTTGTAGGAAATTGAAAGGCTAGTCTTGCGTGAAATTTCAGGAACAGAGGAGTGTGATGCCACCAGAGTATGTAGTTTAAAATGTTCATAATTAAGAACTTTATTGTGAAAGAAATATGAGATTAGGTGTATATTTTTATGATAGCAGAAATTATGGGGACAGGTGTATACCTGCTTGGTTGAGAGAGAGTACCCAAGGTATTATTTAGAAGTCGAGCAAAGTTTAACTGTATCTTTTTTCAGAATTATGGGGTAAAATATTCAAAATTACCAGATTTTATATTTGTGAAGATATATGGAGTTGCTTACTTATCAAGTAAGCATACTAGCTGATATTAAACATTACTCTGCAACATATGTTAATACACTGTGCTGCTACTTTATTAGGGTCGACCGGGCTAGCCGGGTGGGCAAAGTGCCTGCCTGGCAACCCAAAGGTCGCCGGTTCGATTCCCGCCTCGGGCTTGGATCAAAGTACTGCAAAAACATTGGGAGGTGCATTATGGCCACAGAAGCCTATGTGCCAACAACTACCAAAAAAAAAAAAAAAAGCCACTTTATTAGGTACACACCCCTGTTGTGCACACAAATGGCTCGTCCCACAATGTTGCAAGTCACATGACCGCAGTTGTGGATATAAATGTAGTAGAGCAACCTTTCTAGTATCAGTTAAGCGTACAAACCGTAGCAAGAATTGGGAAAAGGAGTGATCTAACGGACTTAGAACGTGGCCTGGTAGTAGGTGCAAGACTTGCTGGACAAAGCATTTCTGAAATGGTAGTTCTCTTGAACTTTTCATGCACCGCAGTTTCAAGAGTGTATCGAGAATGGTGCAACGAACAGAAAACATCCTCTCAATGGTACTCCTGTGGAAGAAAATCGCTTGTTGATGAGAGAGGTCAGAGGAGGATGGCTAGAATTGTGCAAGCAAACAGATGGGCCACAATGTCGCACATCACGTCAGAATACAACCTTGGCGTGCAGAACAAAATATTGCAATGGACCACTAGTTGCACTTTGTCACGAATGGGCTACAACAGCCGACGGCCACATCACATACCTTTGTTACAATGAAGAACAAGAGAGCACACCTCCTGTGGGCACAGCAACACCAGCACTGGACTATCGAGGATTGGAAAACAATTGCTTGGTCTGACGAGTCGAAGTTCCTAGTGCATCATGTTGATGAAAGGCTCAGAATTTGGCTAAAACAACATGAATCCATGAACCTGTCATGTCTGACAACTACTATGCAAGGTGGTGGGGACAGTGTTATGGTGTGGGAATGTTTTCTTGGCACACGTTGGGTCCATCAATATCCATAGATTCACGTGTGAATGCCACATCGTTGCTGACCAAGTGTATCCGTTTATGTTGACAGTTTATGACCATCAGTCAGATGACAGTTAACCATCAGTCAGATGGTTACTTTCAGCAGGATAATGTGTCGGTGCACAAAGCCTGAATCACTGTGGAATGGTTCCACATCATGTCATGACAATGACTTTTCTTTGCTGCAGTGGCCACTCAGTCCTCGGATCGCAATCCTATTGAACATGTTTGGGATGAGCTGGGAAGGGCTGTACACCTCAGTCGAATCTCAAGGAACTGCGTGACACTCATGTGTGCATGGTACTCCATTCCTGCACAACATTTTCAGCATCTTGTTCAATCCATGCCTAGATGAATTCAGGCTGTTTTGAAGGCTAAAGGAGGCTCAACATGCTACTAGGTAGGTGTACCTAATAAAGTGGCAGCACAGTGTTAAGTGATAACCATTTCATTTTATGAACAAAGGTTTCGACAAAATTAAGCTTTATGCTGTGGGAATTTTGTCATTTACTTGATCTCAAAAAGTCACCAACACTACTACTACTGATACTAATGATTGATTGTAATAATGAGTGGCAAAAAATCCTGCAGTTAACATCCAGATCTGTTATATTTTGGGGTTTTTTTTTGTTTTTTTTTAAGGAGCATTAGCAACTAAGGCCATATTGCTCCGGGAATATGCGGTGGTCATTCCCTGACCTTTCCGCATCCTCCGTATTTGGTGATCTGTTATACCCAGTAGGTGTACTGGTCATCATGATAGTATAGATCAATCCTTCTGGACCATTAGACTTTCATTCACTATCCTTCCGAATGGGCCATTGGGATAACATATCTAGATACTGTTGTACACATTCTGTCGTTGAGTGTATTTCCGCCACAAAAGTTCATGGCCTTTTGTTAGCTGTTGTGATGATAAATTAGCCATAATGATAAACAATTACAGTAAAGTTATAAAGTCTTTTGCCCTTGCTGTCCAGAGTATAAATGGAAATTTACTTATTTACTTTTTCTTTAATCCTTTCCAGGGTACTTCCTCTTGATTTTAATGTTTATTTGACACCATCAAGCCACCTTCCTCTCAGTCTGCTCAGGGTCTATTACCATTCATTTTTCCTTCAAATATCTGTTTAGCAATTAATTGTCATTTACTTATCCTTTCTGTTTCTATACTGTCTTAAGTTTGCTTTGCTTACCTTTTATTGGATATTTGTTACTCCAAGGTTTTTTCTTATTTCCTCATTTGTAATATGGTTTTGCTATTGCTTCCATTTATTTTTCCAATTATTAAAAGTCCCATATTGAAGATTCTAATGTTTGACCTATTCCTTTATTTCTTACCTAGCTCTTAGCACCATAGGTCAACCTGCCTGCAGGTACAGGCATTTTCATGACTGGGAGAATGAGAATGAAAGTTACCCCATAGTTAGAATGAGTATTTTTGAATGTTTTACACTTTTTTTTTTAAAAAAACATAAATGCTTTTAAAAATAAGTATCATATTCATAACTTGGTGTATTTTAAAAAAAAAATCATTTTGTATCATAATGCCTAAGAGTATGAAGGAATTTATTTATGCATGGGTAATGCGCGCACACACAATTTCTACTACCAAGGTAGGTTTAATGCATCGTTTGATTATATTTATGCATTACCCATGCATAAATAAATTCCTTTATACTCTTAGGCATTTAGCCAAAAAATATCTTTTAGATTAAACCATGCACACCATCAGACATTGCTCATATTGTGGAGTTATACTTCACAATTGGGTTTTCACTATTTCAACAACAGGGTACCTGCCCACCCACCGATGAGAAACCAATAAGCTTCAAAATGGTGCCATCTGGGTGGTGGTATCCGCTGAGAATATGTAACATTAGCCTTCTCCATAGGTGAAGCATTACTTATTTGAGGTAGTGTAATACCATGGCAGCTCGTTGTGAAGGTGTTCACGATATAAGATATAATCACACAATGCATTAAAACTACCTTGGTAGTAGAAATGATGTGTGTGTGCATAAATACTCATAGGCATTTAGACAAGAAATATCTTTTACATAATTAATTACTTAACAAGTATATAATAATTAAGTTTCAGTAATTAATTACTAAAATTGAAACTTGTCTTATTTCCTTCAGGCCCTAGATCCCACCCCAGAAGGCCATAGAGCTCCAATAGCAGATTTATTTCGTACTACCCACACTCAGACGCCTCATGGGGGAGGAGATAGCTATCCTAGCAGTGGTGCCCCCAGCAGGAGTCATTCTATATCTCCTATTGTCTCTTTAATTCCTGGACCAATGGAAAGTTCTCGATCTTCGAGTATAGGTAGATATATTGATAACATGAATTTTGTGAATAAAAACGCAAGATAAAAATAAATTAAACAATCTATATTTTAGACAGATTTTATAACCCTAAAAGAAATTGTTTTAATGACTTATTATTCTATATTTATATGAATTAACTAATCTTATTTGTAGTGAAGTTTGACTTCAATAGTTTGGTGAATCAAAACTATTTTTGCTAATAGCTTTCATGCTGCTCTGACAGAAGAGCTGTCCCAAAGGTTTTAGTGTTTCACTATACAGGTAACCCTCATATAACATGGTTATTAGATTCCTGTAAAATGTCGTGTTGTGCGAAACCATGTTATACGGGACTAAGAAAAAGTACAAAAAGGGGATTACATTCCAAAAGCTAACAAAAATACACTATTTCATTAACAAAACTAAAAAAAAATACACCATTCTAGATTTCTTGCATCTTCTGCTCTCTTTAAAAAATCTGGGTTTGTTTGCTTTTGCTTGATAAATCTTTGTGAATTTCATCGTATGGAACTAAGCATTTTGTTCCATACGATGAAATAGTGTATTTTACAAAAATACACTATTTCATTAACAAAACTAAAAAAAAAAATACACCATTCTAGAATTCTTGCATCTTCTGCTCTCTTTAAAAAATCTGGGTTTGTTTGCTTTTGCTTGATAAATCTTTGTGAATTTCATCGTATGGAACTATTTTTGAAGCTCCCTTTTGAACTTTGGGCTCCTTTCATTCAAGAATCTGCATTCAAAAAATAATATTCTAATTGCTTGGCTAACTTTATGCCTTCACCTGTGCTTTTTAGTGAAAAATTTGGAAGTTTAGAATTTTCATCTGCGATATCATCATCTGAATTTATTTGATTTTACCTCCAGTGCTATTTGCACCAAATCCACTACACCAGCTTCTTTTTCTACTGGTAATTCTTGAATGTCTTCAGTAATCATATCTTTTTTTTATTTTTTTAGGAGCATCGGCAACTAAGGCTATGTGTTACTCTGTGTATATTATCTATACACAGAGTAACATAGCGTGTTTCCTGAAGCCGATTTTCTGTTTTGCTAGACGAAAAACCTGAGTTTCCGGGAGAAAAAAACATTCTATCCTCGTCTGAGCCCAACTAACTCAGCCACATTGTGAAAAAGACCAATAAAAATTCCTCCCTTCATCAACCGGTGTGCACAAGTGGTTTGAGGAACACTGAAGATATCACCCACCTTGATTGGCCTCCAAAGTCACACGATCTTAATCCATTTGAAAACCTGTAGTATGTTTTGGAATGGGAAGTGAGGCATATGGACACCTGTCATATATTCCAACACTGTGCAAGGCTTTGTAGGCAGCATGGCTGCAGATTCCTAGGCATATCTGTGTGAATGGTGGACCAACATGGTATTAGATAGGTGGTCATAATTCAGTAATCACTCAGTGTACTGGCTTATGTTACCCATCTGTGGACAAACTCAGACAGTTGCTCTTGACATTTCAGTGGCTTTTGATCATGTTTTGCATAAAGGTCTTCTAAATAAGCTTCTGTTTTATTATGGTTTGCCAACTGTTTTTTGTAGTTGGGTATCCAGTTTTCTCTCGGACTGCTAGGTGCTCTGTCTTTTAACTTCTCCATAATGCTTGTGTTTCCCAAGGTTCAGTTCTTTCACCCATTTTCTTGTATACTTTCATTAACTGGAAATTCTATCCATATTTTTGTTGATGTTGGCACATTGTATTCCATCTTCCAGTTTAAGAAACCTTATCCTGCACAAACAACTTCAACTTCTCAAGTATCCACTACCAGTTTCTTAAATTTTGATCTCCAGGTTCTGAAACTCAGTGCTGTCTTTTATCTAGCCTACAGGGCATATTATGCAGACCTTGTGAGGTGTGTGCATGAAAACATGAAATACAAATGCTGAGGAAAGCACAGCAAATAAGTCTTGTTCCACAAGACAACATTCCCACTCACAAAACATGGCTGTATTGCTTGAGTGCTGCTTTGAAACCTTGGACCATCTCCCATACTCGTCAGATTTAGCACCACTGGGCTTTCACCTATTTTTTTATTCGAAAAAAATACTTGGCTGGCATCCATTTTCCTATTGACAGTGACGTCTTTGCTGCAGTAGATGCATTTCTGGAGGCCCAAGGGAAAACTCTCTTTGCATCTAGAATAAATGCTTTTAAGCATCAGTGGGCAAAAGCATATTAGCTTTTCAAATGCCCCTCACAAAAGGTTGTACAGGCACTTCCTTATCTCATTTTTCTTTTTATTAATAAGCTAAAAATTTATGTGCAGATTCAACAGGTTTTTTGTTTGTTTTCATTATTTCTATTTTTAGTTTTTATCATTTCCTATTTACTAAAGTATATTCATTACACTTTTTTTTTGTTTCAAATGTAGAATTGCTAAAGTAATATTTTATGTATATCATTTAATTTCACTTACTTTCACAGGTATTCACCTGTTATTTTTTTAAGTCTATGTTTTGTTAACATATTTCAATGTTATAAATTATTTTATTAGTAATCAGTCTAAATTCCTATTGGTTCCACAATCAGAATTTAGGTTGATTTAATGATTTTAAGAAAAAAAAATTTCCTTACAAATGCCGTTTTGGTTGCTGATTAAGCACCTTTTGCTTATTATTTTAGCTTCTTTAAATATATAGTTAACAGGTGAGTGGAGAATATGCCATCTGTTTTTTGTTTTAATTGACTGTTTGCCTCACACAAAGATTTCTTCACAAAATTTAGCTACATAGAATATAATTATTTCCTACTTAAGTCACTCTTGTGTTTTTATATTTATGGTATGGATTTTAAAGATATTTTATTTGTTTAATGTAGATGATACATCTACAGTGCTTCTTGAAGGAGAGAGTAGTACCAAACTGGGTACTAGCCCACACATTAATAGGTTTTTGGCAAGAGAGCCACCTGATGGTTGTGAAAAGGTGAAGATTGCTGATGAATCTAGGTAGGACAATAATTAAATTTTAGCATTGACTAATATTTACTAATAATGAAATCTGAGAAAATCAGAAAAATAGTCAAATTACAGGTTAAAGGGTGTAGAAATGGTGAATAAAAAATATGTAATTATTATCCTTATTTTTAAGAATAAGACAGTGAAGAGGGTTGATGAAGGGGAACTTGTGGCAATTTCAGGGTATATATCATGATTGTTTCATTCCACCATAGTGGAAAAGGTTTGAGTCTTTTATCTATTTTGGTCAGTCTTTTATCTAATTTGGTTACTTAGTCCCCCTCACCACCACTGTCACATTGGCAGTCCATTTTTATTTGTTCAATAGTCAGCTGGCTCCATGCTAATAGGTACACCACTAGAAAGTAAGGAGTAGGCATTCGGTCTAGACCCTAGCCAGTTTCTCACAAGTTGCTTACAAGATGTGTTGCAGTCTCCTCTCAGTTAGATGACTTCTGACGCTTCAGTTTATCATTTTTAATATACAAATTTAAAATCACTTTATAGAAATAATGTAATAAGATTAAATTAACCTGGTGGTAATCACATATAAAACTTAACGGGATCCCCTTCAAGGTAACTGTTTGACATTTTAATTTTTGAAACTTCCAGTACCTTCCTAAATATGCAGTTTTATTTTATTTGAATAGTGATTTGGAATTGAAGGTTTGTTGTTTTCTTGGAATTACATTTGTAATTCCTAATTTATTATTCTTACACATGTAAATTACCAGACAAGTCCATTACACAGGTCATTACATTGTTGGTGTAATTATTTTACCATTAGACAGTTTTATCTATTTTACCATAAAATAATTATCTAATTTTACAGAAATTAGATAATTGTTTAATTTTTAATTATTGAACAAAAATGTGATTTTTGCCATAATTATTATTGATGTAAAATGGTTTCTTCATTTGATTATGATTTTTATCTGTTCATTCCTTTAAGTTTATAAATCGTATTAACGTGTATGCGTGTAAGTTTGAATTTTTGCTTGCTTAATGGTTTCTGACTTGGCAAATGGAAGTGAATAATAGTCTCATGTTTGTAATTAATGATTTTATCATTTCTTTTTCATTATCAGCTGAATTAATCAGTTTTGTTTCATTGAAAATAACATTGGTTGACATAAATTTCCTCCCTGAAATAATTTCGACAGATTCTCATAGAAAATATGTTCAAAAACTCAGATATGTGCTTAAAAAGTTCTCATTGCCCTCAGTTTTCAAATATTGTAGGTTAATAACTAGGTCAGAAAAGTATAAAATACAGAGGTGCTAAAACCTGGAACAAACTTCCTGCAAAAATCAAAAATGTCATTTCACTAAATCAATTCAAGAAACTACTAATTGAACACATCACCAGGGATGTCTGATTCAAATTACCTTCCACTCAACTCCAACATGGAAATAATGTACAAATGTTAAAGGAAGCAGTTGGCAAATAGTTTGTAAATTTCTGTTTAGACATCTCATCATTTTTCTTTTCTCTCATTTAATTGTAAAAATGTTCACAAGGATATAAGTAGTGATGCTTTTCGAAGTCTTCTGTAAAGAAATGTACAAAAAACTCCAATTTATTTGTCTTTTCTGTTGAACATTACCTGTACAATTTCAGAACTGTATATTTTTCAATTGTATATTCATCATTTTTTTAAGGGAAGAAAAAGCCCCCTAAAAAGCCAGTGGCTTATGTGTTCTCCCTCCCTTTTTGCTGTTATCTCCCAAAAAAGTGTAACATAAAATAGGGATAAATTATTATAACTGAAAATTAAGACCTATAGTTGGTTTAATCATCTGTTTTATCTGTTTATTTTTTTTTTTCTGGAGCTTTCTACAACATTCAAGAATGTTCTGGGACATTCTAGAATATTGTTACTTGCAGAAGAGAGGTTGTGATGTTTCTGGAAGGTTCTAGAACTTTCAGTGGAGTTCTCTAGAAACTTCTCTACCAGTATATATATGAGTGGGTTCCCCACCAAGCAAGCATTTTCATATTTAAAAAGTATGTTTCACAAAGCAAAAGTGTTTTAGTGAATTAGTGTTTGTAAACAAATGTTGTGTGCATAAGTGGAAATTGTGAACTGCATTTAAATTAGAAATAAAAATCCACAATTTCTTAATTGTGTTCTTACGTGCACATCGTCTGTAAATGAAATATGTTGCATTCTTGCCAAAATAAGCCTGACAGCCTTTGCTACATTTGCAGATAAGTGATATCAAAATCACAGTGGAAGCCACTGTCACAACTTGTGAGAAGAGCCTATGAACTCTATTTTGGATGTAAGGTCAGCGATAAAGTATGGGCTCCAAAGATTTCCTACACCTCATATTCAAGGACATTAAGAGCCTGGCTTAGAGGTAGTCGTAAGTCAATGCCTTTTGCTGTTCTGGTGTTATGGCAGGAACCTCGAGACAAGCATAGAGTATCCCAACATACCTTCTACTCTAAGGCTGGTTCCTCACTATGATATAATGCCAGTGCCACCAGAAACTTATGGACTTGACTCTGATTCAGGATCAGAAAAGGTATCTCCAGAAGATTCAGAACCCAGAATGAGTACAGATCCAGAATTTTTAACTCTTTATACTGCAAAGCTGCATTAATCACTCAGGCAGTATCAAGAGATTTGGACCTCTCCAAAACCAAGGCTCAATTCTAGAATAACAGCTTCAGCAGTGGAATCTTCTTTAAAAGGGTGTCAAGGTGTCTTTTCATAGGAAGAGACAACCTATTACTTCATGGATGGTGCTTTAGTTGATTGTAACAATGTCCAGGAATTAATGAAAGAGTTACGTCTGGTGCACATCCCCGAGCAATGAAGGCATTTCATTGATTCATCCAAGGTCAGTTGAAAGCAGTTTTGCTCCATAATGGAAATAAGTATCCATCTATACCATTGGCCCATGCAGTTCACATGAAAGAAATCTATGAGAACCTACAGATTCTTTTGCATGCTATCAAGAATACAAATGGAATATATATGCTGACTGGGTTGCAAGTTGGATACACTAAATGCTGCTGCTTTTTATGCGAGTGGGATGGTTGAGTGAAGGATTGTCACTACAGAGTAAAAAAAAAATGGCCAGACCATTTATGACATCCGCAGAAACTACACCAGGCCAGAAAAATGTAGCGCATCCTCCTTTGATGGATAAGTCAAAAATCTATTTACTTTCATTGCACATCAAGCCAGGGTTGCTAAAAAGGCTTGTGAAAGTGATGAACAAAAAAAAAAAAAAAAAAAAAAAGAGGTATTTTCCTGTTTGAGGCAAAAGTTTCCTTGAGTCAGTGAGGCCAAGTTAAAAGAGAGAATTTTTGTGGGTCCACAACTCAAATTGCTATTCCAAGATGAGGAATATACTAAAAAATTAAAAATTAAAAAAATTAAAAAATTTTAATTTTTATTATTATAAAAATTAAAAATTCTTCTACAGAAAGAAGAGCCTGCAAGGCATTCGAAAACGTTTGTTGGAACTTTTTAGGCAATGAGAAATCACAAAATTATAGTGAAATTGTGGAAGAGCTAATTTTAGCATACAGAGAGTTGGGATGCAACATGTCATTAAAGCGTCATTTCCTACATTCTCAATTGGAGAAAAAAAAAAGGAATGTTTGGATATAAAAAAGGAAGATTAGAATATTTTTTCCAAAGATATTTCCAAATATCTTAGGAAAAAGATACCAGGGAAAATGGAGTCCAAATACGTTGCCAGACTACTTTTGAAATCTTGTATGGGAGACACCAATGGATGATTATAAAAGGCAAAAAACGACAAAATAAGTGTTTTATTACATAAATATTTTTGTAAATAGAATAAGATTATAATAGACCCATTGTTGAATATTTAGTACTGTATATAACGTTTTTTTAATTTTTCCCCTCCCAGTAGAAACTTGGTTTTTGACTTTAATCCCTTCTTCCTTAAAACTGGTGGGTGTTACAGCAATATGGTTGCCATATTTGAGTTCAGCAACATCAAATCTACAAGAATCACTCTGAATTTTTAAGAGGGAGCGAAACAAATTTTTAATCCCCCCAATCAGTGTAATGTGTAAAAAAACACTTTTTTAAAATTTTCTAATTTTTAATAAAGGGAAGAAAAAAGAAAGACTATTATATTTAATAGGTATTAAAATCACTGAAACAAATCAAAAAAAAAACAAAAAAAAAACCCCACCCTTTTTTCTAGAACTAAACAAATTTGGAACCTGTTAGGTGCCAAAGAATTTCTGGGGATAGCCTTTGATACAGCCAACACCTTTAACACTGAAAGAAAAAAGAATAGCCACAAAGCTCCATGAGCCATGGCAAACAAAGTGGGAGCAGGAAACCAGAGGTCTGGTTACCAAAAGGGTTCTGCTACGGGTGGCAATGGTTAGGCTCCCTAAAGGCAAAACACCTCCTTAGGGCTCTGACAGATGACCCAAACTGCATCTGTGGCGAAAGTGAAGACTGGGCACACATTCTATATGAATGTATAATTTATGACATCCCTAGAACATGGCTAATAGCACATTGGCCCCCTTTCCAGGGGAGAAGAACATCTTGTTCATCATAGAAGTGGAAAATTATAAAGCCTTTACATCTTCCATACAGAAAGTATTTGAAATGCTTAGAACTATCCAAAGAATGACAGTTCAGCCCCCCTCCCCAACAATTAAACAATAATGAATAGTTAAAATTGCCCATGTTTCCCACCACGCCCAGACGATGACTTAAAAATTGTCAGGATAGCAGTATTCTGCACCCTGGCAGAAACCTGACATGACAAAACCCCCCAGGACTACCCTGCCATGTGTGGAAACCTGAGGCCCCAGACCAAATAAGAAACCATGTAGGGGAAGAAGATGTACAGGCAGCCAGGGAAGCAGATTAGCTGAAAAATATCAGTAAGCTAGTAGCAAGGGGATGCAATGTAAAATGAAAGAGAATGAATGAATAGGCTGGGCACTGAGTGAACTAGGAATTATGGTAAAAGGGAATAAATGGCAGTTTTGGTGAAAGAAAGAGTAACCTAGCATGAGGGAAAGAGAGAGTGAATGGGAATGAATGGAAGAGCAAATGTAATTGGCCGAAAGAATACAAAGTTAATAATAACTTACATTACTTTATATATATTAACAAACATTTACTAACAACACAAACACTATCACTGCATTCTCTCCTGGCCTGCACCACAACGAAGAAGAGGTGCCCAGAGAGTGCAGTGCAGAAAGCAAGAGTTGAATAAATGAAATGAAAGCCAGAAGAATGAACGAGAGTTCATTCTTCTGGCTTTCAAGTGTGTGAGAAAAAGAACACAAGCCATAAATGGTACAGTTAAGTGCACACTAACCCTAGTTTTAATTAGTATTTAAATTTACAATACACATCACTGCATCAGCGTCTCCATAGCCAGGTGGGCAGGAGCAGCAGTGCATAGCACACACACTTCTTAATTAGACCGGGGTTTGAGCCCATGACCAACAAATATGGAGGATGTGGAAAGGTTAGGGAATGACCACTGCATATCCCTGGAGCAATATGGCCTCAGTTGCTAATGCTCCTAAAAACCAAATAACAAAACAAAAAAAAAAAAAAAAAACATCATTGCATCCCCACAGTGTGTGAGAAAAAGATGAATGAGTGAGTGAGTGAAGTGGGGAAAAAAAAAAAAAAAAATATATATATATATAAAATGGGAAGGTATTATAAAATACAGGCAGTTCTTGCTTTACGAGTTTTCACTTTACAAGTTCTCGGGTTTATGAGTTTTGTTTTTTCCCCTCCCAAGTATCAACAAAATCGAAAACATGAACATTAATTGCAAAAAATGAATGTTAAACATTCATAAATACCGCATTTCAAACCACGCACATAGCTATATAATACAGTGTACCCATCTTTACGATATTAATCCGTTACCATCGTATCGTGAAAATATCGTAATGTGAACCCAATAACAAATTGTTTTTTGGTAATTTGTTCCACGACCTCGGAAGTTTAAATTTTCGCTATATAACTCTCTAAAAGGTTGTTTTTATAGTGTAAATTGTATTAGTTACGAATTCAAATCATTAAATTGCACTACACTTTCATCATTATCATATGTTCTGTTATAAGAACCAATTTTGTGAACGCCTTTGTGACATTTTTCTGGAAGTCACAACCATAAAAAAAATAAAAACAATTTGCACTTTCTGGTTTATTGAGCTTTTCTGTTACTGCAAGCAATTATAAATGGGTAGTAAACTTGATCTTCTTGCATTTGCGAAAATACCGATAGCTGGAATTGTGTGGTATTTTACGTTATTATGGTGAAATGTTTCCCCTCTACTGAAATCTTCAATCTTATAAAAAACATAAATTTTCAGAATCTTCTCTTCATTCCTTTTTTTTTTTTTTAAAGCTTCGTAAACTTGTTACTCCACACAAATCGTGTTAGGTGCAATTTATGCATTCCGTTAAAAAAATGCTTATGCATCTATTGAAATTCATAAAGAAAATAGATTATCTTGGAAAGAAATGCCTCTTGAAGCATTTCTTAAGACGACGACTCCTTGCGCAACAAACCGAGTGTCGAGCCAATAATAAGTGATGAACGAGTGTGCATTTAGTTGATGATGAAGAATAATCATTCTTTAAAATTTGTAAGTCATAAATAATTTCTTTATTATTGTAATTTGCTTGATTTTACAGGCTATGTTTTAATTTCTTTGAATAAACAATCATTGTTTAAACATAAACTAATTAGCTAACTAATTTCATTGTTGAGAATGAAACCCCTATTTTTAACATTATATCTGTGGGATTCAATTCTCGCTTTACAAGCGTGCACTAGGAAAGAATTAACTCGTAAAGTTGAGAACTTCCTATATAAGAATAAAGTATAAAAATAGAATGCAAGTATAGTGAGAATGTGGTGTGTCCGTAGCTGGGTGGGCAGGAGCAGTGGTGCATAGCACATGCTTCTTGATTAGACCGGGGTTCGAGCCTGTGACCACCAAATACGGAGGATGCGGAACGGTCAGGGAATAACCACCGCATATCACCGGAGCAATATGGCCTTAGTTGCTAATGCTCCTAAAAACCAAATAACATAACATAGTGAGAATGCAGTAAATGTTTGTCTCTCCCACACCCACTGCCAGCTAACATGTCCCACCCCCAGAGCAGGATGGACAGTTTGACCTTCCTTCCGGATTCAACACTACATGGATCTGACAACCATCACCAATGAAGACATACTGCGGCTTTGCTGCTGTCATGCCATTTGGCAATCTGAACTGGGTACTCTAACCCGGTTCCCTTTAAAACCCCATCCCCAGGCAGGGGAGGGTGGAAACAGATCTCTGTCTCCCCCATACTTCACCTGGTGTGGCTCTTCTCCACTGACCTCTTTAGGGATGCCTACTCTATCGTCCCCATCCTTCTACCAGTCTTCAGTCCCTCCCCCCTCTCTCTCTCTCTCTCTCACTAAACTGACCGAGTACACCCCCTAACAGTGCTGCCCAATTCTAATCAACGTCTAAATTCTACCGCTTGTAAATCTCTTTTGGCCAAATTCTAGTGTCTCCCCCCCCCCTTTTTTATTGGCCTTGCCACTGAAACCCTTGGAAATTAGGTGGTGGAGCCTGCCAGAGCACTTAAATAATCGACTGGGTGCTTGACCTGCCTCCTCGTGGTAAAGTGTGGGCAATGGCTAAATGGTCAGAGAAACAACAGAACATAACACTACACAAAAATCCACTCCCTACACACTTTTTAAATCTCTGGCCTCCACAGAGTTTTGTGTCACAAAGAATACAATGTGGAGATGGGGGAACCCATGGTGCTGTCAGAGAACTAACATACTTTTAGCATGATATACTGTTTGATAGTATTTTACCCACTGTAGAACTTCTTTCACAATTAGCATCAATCCTCTCAAAGCCTGCCACTACTGTATCAGGTAAGCTAATGTAATGTTCTAAATCCTTCATTGTCATTTCAGCAATGCTCACCGGATCTTTGCCAGGAGTAGATTCTTTGCTCATCTACCAAAAGCAAGTCCTCATCCGTTAAAGGCTGATCATGAGATGTCAGCAATTCAGCCACATCTTCAGGCTCCACTTCCAGTTCTCTTGCCATTTCCACCACATTTGCAGTCACTTCCTTTTGAAGTGTTTGAAGTCTCGAACACTTCAAAATCATCCATGTGGGTGGGAATCAACTTCTTCCAAACTCCTTTTAATGTTGATATTTTGACCTCTTCCCACGAATCCCAAATGTTCTTAATGTCATCTAAAATGGTAAAACCTTTCCAGAAGGCTTTCAATTTATTTTGCTTAGGCCCATCAGAGGTATCACTATCTAAGGCAGCTATAGCTTAACAAATGTCCATCTTAAATAATACGACTTGAAAGCAGCAATTACTGCTTGATCCATGGGCTGCAGAATAGATGTGTTAGCAGACAGGAAAACATCATTAATCTCCTCGTACATTTCCATCAGAGCTCTTGGGTGACCAGGTTCATTGTCTCTAATCAGTAATATCTTGAAAGGAATTTTTTTTACTTTGACAGTGGGCTTAAAATATTCAGTAAACCACATAGTAAACTGATCTGCTGTCATCCAGGCTTTGTTGTTCGATTTATAATACACAGGCAGATTAGCCCTAGCATTTTCAGAATGGTAGATGAGCATTGGCTTCAACTTGCAGTCACCAGCTGCATTAGCCCCTAACAAGAGAGTCAGCCTATCCTTTGCAGTTTTGAAGCCAGGCATTGACTTTTCCTCTCTAGCTATTAAAGTCCTAGGCGGTATCTTCTTCCAAGATGGGGCCATTTCGTTGACATCGAAAATCTGCCGCTTAGTCATTCATCAATTACCTTAGCTAGCTCATCTGGATAGCTTTCTGCAGCTTCTACATCAGCACTAGCTGCTTCACTTTGCACTTTTATGTTGTGGAGATTAGCTTCTTTCCTTAAACCTCATGAACCAACCTCTGCTAGCTTCAAACCTCTCTTCTGCAGTTGCCTCGCCTCTCTCAGCCTTCATAGAATTGAAGACAGTTAGGGCATTGCTCTGGATTAGGCCTTGGTTTAAAAGAACATTGTGACTGGTTTGATCTTCTATCCAGGCCACTAAAACTTTCTCCATATCGGCAATAAGACTGTCTCCCTTTCTTATCACTTTCGTGTTCACAGAAGTAGCACTTTTAATTTCTTTCAAGAACTTCTTCTTTGAGTTCACTGCTGCTAACTGTTTGGCATGCCAAATCTAGCTTACGGCCTATCTTGGCATTTGACATGCCTTTCTCACTAAGCTTAATCATTTATAGCTTTCGATTTAAAGTAAGAGGCTTGCAACTCTTCTTTTCATTAGCACTACACTTAGGGGCCATTTTACTGTAAGTAATAATTACAATATTAACAATAACACAAGTAAAGAGTTGGAAAAATTTTGAAAATTGCCAGAATACAATACTGAGACACGAAGTGCACAAATGCTGTAAACAGACTGAGTGTGGGTAACAAAATGGCACCGGTTGACTCGCTTGATTTAACTGATGTGCGCATCATTGCTGAAAACCCCCTTAAGAGCAAGGCAAGTACTGAATATAATAGAAAAGTGCCGTATTAGCAAAAAAGTAATATATACAGGCATACCTCGCTTTAGAGGTATGCCTGTAATATATACAGGCATACCTCTAAAGCGAGGTATGCCTGTATATATTAAATTTATTTTAATTTTTTTATTACAAGTTCTTAGCAGAAAATATTCATTGTGTTAGCTTTCGAATCTGTCCCTAGGTGTGATAAATTTCTGAAATGTGGAATACGGCAGGGAAAATGTTGGCCGCCCCCTTCTCTAGACCAGTGGTTGATTTTTTTGACATCGAACTGATGTACAGTGATTACTTACTCCACAGCAATCGTTTTCTGCCATTTTCAGTCCAGGAACACTGGAAATAAAAGACCCCAAGCAATAGCATTTGTTCGGCATTATGTTTGGCTTTTTATGCAGCAATTCTTCCAAAGGAACCAACTCTGTATTACTCCTTACATATAGCTAATGCACTTGTGACTTTTTTTTATTGGTGCCTAGATCCCTGAGCATGCTTTGAATAGGATGGTTAGTCATTGTAATGTTTTTATTACTTCTGATAATTTTGTGTGTGTGCATGCGTGTATGTGTGCATAGTATAACTCATATTTGATTATTTACAGAGGTGCAGCAACATTAGCAGAACCACAAGAATATGGCTGCCCAAAGCCCAGTGTGAACTTTGTTCTTTTACCCAGCCAGAGTTCAGCCTTTTATCCTCTTTGTAAAAATTGTGTGTCATCGTCTTCTGAGGAGATTAGTACAGATCACACATCCCCTACTGCTCATTCATCAGGCAGTGAAAGACTTCAGTGAACTGCAATGTTTGCATAATTGTTGTGGTCTGCACAAAAATGTTACTTCTGGTTAACATGTACAGCACGTGGTTAGAAGCCAATAAAGTTGTAGACTGGATGTGAAATCGACATCCTACTGTGCCTAATTTTTGGTGCAGAAGAACAAATTGTTGGGACATTGCTCTCCTATCAGCAGAGAAGGGATTTGATATCTTGTTAGAATACAAGAATGAAAGTAATAATAAAATCTTGGATTAATTTCTCCCTTTTCAAAGTAAGACATATTTTGTATAATAGGTTGTTTCCGTACTTTTACTAAATATTTAAGGGCGTGATCATTATTTCAAAGAACTGTTAAATAAGTTGTAAATATGCAAAATGATTTTGTTAACTTTATTAAATGTTACAAACACTTTTTTTAAAGAGCAATTACTAATTAAATTATAGTATAATTCAGGTTTATTTTCTTTAAGTTTCTGCAGCAATTTTTTGTAGAAAATTATATAAATATGTTTAGTCTACAGTTTATTTCTTCAAGGTATAAGAAAAATATCTACCTACATTTAAGCTATAAGAATATTATGCTCCTGTTTAAGTAGGAGAGTTGTGTTCCAAGTATTTTTGTACCTGTTGTGGTGATTTGTGCCTCACTGTTAGTATAAATTAATAAAGAGAGATAATGATAGTTAACAACACAACAAGCCTGAAGTACAGATTTTTAAATGATGGTATATTCACAGTACAGTTTGTGAACTTTATAGTGTGCCTACCTATATTTGAATTAAGAGGGAGGGGAGGATTGGGTAGGTGGGGGTTTGAACTAATGTGGGTTGAATGCGGTACAAGAACTTAACTCATTACCTGTGAACTATATTTACTTGCTTTACAACAGTCAATCAAGTATTGCTGTGAACAATATACACAGGTATAAGGGAGAAGAGTTAATAATAAAAAAAATAATAAAAAAATGTCCTGAATGTGTGGTAGTTATAATAGAAATTATTTGATTTAATACTTTGCAGGGCAACTAAATTGTAGGCATCCATCTTGGTTGGTTGATCGTAGCATTACAAAAATTTATATATCTGCTACTAACTGGCATTTACAACAAGAAGGAAATGTGCAGACAGAATATGAGATATAATACTATTAAATCAGGAATATGAATTAGTGATTTATGCAAAATTCGAAGTTTATAAGGCTGTGGTGTTATTTCGGGGAACAGCTGTTGATAAATGTAAATTACTGTGTTTTTATTCTTTGTGATTTAGAGTAACTTAATTACAAAATAATGTCTGTGTTTTACCAAAAAATTTTAGCCCCAAATTTCATTACAGATGATAGGAATGTATCAAAATTACACACTCTCTCTCTCTCTCTCACACACACTCTCATTTTGTGTACATGATGTGTGTTGCGATCATGGGCAATATAGCAGTTTAGCTAACAGGAGATGGAATTAGGATAGAAATAGATACTCCTGCCATCATAAAAACTAACAGCCTGGATTGAGGAAAGTGTGAACAGTATATGAATGAAGAATATAAAGTTAGTGCTTAAGTTATCTGGGAGTACAATTTCCCCTCTGTGCTAGCAATGGCCCTGGATATCCTGGGCTATTTCTATCCTAATTCCTTACTTAATTTTACCTCCTATTAGCTAAACAACTGTGTACAACTATTGTCTATGATCACAACACATGTACACAAAATGAGTATACATAAGTAATACTACAGAGAATATCATAGAGTTGTATTTTCTGAATGCCTTATAAACGTTTGAGTGGTATGATTAATCTAATGGTGTATTTATTTGTTTTATTTATTTTTCTAGTTTTCTTACCAAACTCTGTCTTTGCAGAAAGTTGCAAGATAGGCCAGTAGATATACCAAATAACAGAAACCACATATATACAGAAAAATCTCATAAATAACATACATATTTTCTTTCTTTTATCTAACTGTTATGTGATGTAGTCACAGACAGCTGTGTGTCATTTTTGATAACAGGAAGCAAAATTAGGATAGAAATACACCATCTGTATTATGGTCCCAAGGGTCATAGTGCCCACTTCTGTCCTAGTTTTGTCTCTGGTTAGCAAAAATGCCAAACAGCTGCTTGTGAGTACACCATTTGAGTTAGATAAAACAAATAAAATAGAATTTTAGCTACAAATTACATTATGGATGCACCGCAATTATTACCTACTTCAAGGTGTTTATGTGCAGCACAGCACAAAACTGGCTTGGTGGTCTTACTCTAACACCAGCAAATATCAAAAGGCTAATATATAATAGAGAGACCTTGGGAGTCAGGTATACTCATATTGATAAGAATATTGTAATACTGACCTAAATGTTAAACACTTATATTTAAAAAGTAGCCATTAAAATAACTATAAAAGAAGCAGAACTATTACAAGCATAAAGATACAAAAAAAAAAAAAAAAAATAAAATAAAATACATGGTATAGCTGATATATGCAAAACAGCAAATAAACAACAAAATAAACATACAAGGCGCTTTTGAGGCATAGGGACCTCTTTTTCAACTTAGACTGAAGCAATGACAGTCTTTCTTATACCCCAGAAGCTATACCTGACAGACGAAGGAAAAGAAAAAGGAAGGGGGGGAGAGAAAAAGAAAGGGAAAGAAAGAATGAGAAAGAAGTGGACTAATGTAATTTAACATTCAGCAAATCATTCATCAGATTCTGAATGCAGTACATGACTACTTGCTTGATTATTTACCTGCCATTCCTCATCACTGTAAAATAGTGGCAGGCTCCAGAATTACGATTAATAATGGGACCAACAACAGCTGTATGGAGGTGGGGGTGCTCTAGCCATGAGAGTTGGTGTGAATTATGAGCCACATCCAGTATTTCACTGTTCATCCAAGGATTGAGATTACAGTACTGCTCAACCCAGAAATGCTCTGTGACAGTAGAGCTGCTAAAATCAGCTTGGCGAATAGCCCCTTCATGCTCGGAAACATGATCACGTAGCCTGCTCTCAGATTTGACAATGTAACCTAACCTGCAATCTGGGCAAGCAACACTGTACACCACCATTGGATAATGCAACAATGGAAAGGTAAATTTTATCCTAGGCATAACCGATTGCAGCCAATATGGTAACACAGTAAAATGAGTGTAGACACCCAGATAATAGGGGATGCACGCAGTGGCAACAAGTGAATCACTGTGCCTAGAATGGAAACCAATTTAATCACATTGAATTTGTATTCTTATCCAGAACCTGAGGTGGGGGGGTTGCATTTGGACAAATCGGCCTGAATTCTAGCAAAGAGGCTCTATGTTGGTGATGTCAGTATGCATCTAAGTTCTGTGTAACAGCTCACACTGCTATACAAGTGCTCTGGTGCATGAGCCAATTTATAATTATTAAACTGATCCTGGCATGTAGGCTTCCTATGTGCTCAGGTCAGTTTACAACATTGTGACTTCGAGTAGATAGTCATGGAGGTATATTCTGTGGTTGTAGCACGTGGGCCCCGAGTTGCCACTTGTCTCACACACAAATTCTTAAGTTCTTAATTCTTTACATAAAGATTGAGACATCATAATTTTACCTGCAGGCAAGGATCATTCTGCTGTGATTATGAACAGGTAGGAGTACGTACAAAAGGCCTTGGCATTATTGTTGTCAGTATGTGTCCAAGCTTAATGGAACAGCAATCACACTATACCAGATTCCCCCCCCCCCCCCAAGAATTACAAGGTCCCCTAGTGCATTAGCCTATTAGGAAGCCATACATTAAGGTTCTTAAGCAGTTGGAAGAATCAGTGAATAAGTTGGTGTATGACTGATTCATAGATAAGATTACTAAAGCTGTACATTGGAGACCATGCGATGGGTTGCCACCATCCAAGATGTGGATGGTGGCAACACATACAAAGTGGGTGTGCTGTTACATCCCATTATTTCTTGTTGTGGTACACTGACATGTGAACTCTCCAAATTCTTATCTAATTTATTTGCTCCACTAGTTGGTAATACCATGTATGGTTAGCAGTACCTAATTTTTACATGTTGTTAGAGAGTTCAATATTTTAGAGAGTGAGATCATGGTTTCCCTGCATTCCCTTCCAACCTGCTGTTGCTTTTGCAAAGCAGTTGTTAGAGAGGGATTCCACGTTGAGGGACAGGGCCTCCCTCTCCATTGAGGTATCAGCTAGGAGTTCAGCATTTGTTTATCTAATTGTGCCACCAAATTTGGTGGGGCTTGATGTAAACAGATCCAGGGGACTGCTATGGGCATCCCAGTTAGTGTGCCTATTGTGAATATCACTATGGAAGCACTTGAAGAAGGAATATTTGCAGGTTTACATGTTCCCATCAGGCTCTGGTGCAGATATGTCGACAATGTATTTGTGATCATTCCCTGGGGGTCTGAGATGTTGCTATTCCAATCTCTGTCAGTGTACACTTCTTTTGCTATGGAAATGGAAGCAAACAATGCCTTGCCGTTTTTGGATATCTTAGTGTGATGCATGGGGGGAGGGCAATTAGATACCTTGGTGTATAGGAAGCCTATGTGCCAAGGTCAGTTTACTAAATAAATCATCCCATGCTGTGAGGCACTTGTATAGTACCAGGATTTTACGGTGTTACCATATTGTCCTTGTACAACTTACTGGTAGAAGGTTGCAATTGATTATGCCTAGAATAAAATCGATTCTTCCATTTTTCAATGATGGTATACAGTGTTGCTTGCCCGGATTGTGGAGTAGGTTATACTGGCGAATCTGAGCGCAGGCTATGTGATTGTGTTTCTGAGCATGAAGGGGCTAAGGCGCCTCCGTAGCCAGGTGGGAAGGAGCAGCAGTGCCTAGCACACGCTTCTTGATTAGACCGGGGTTCGAGCCCGTCACCACCAAATACGGAGGATGCGGAAAGGTCAGGGAATGACCACCGCATATCCCGGAGCAATATGGCCTTAGTTGCTAATGCTCCTAAAAAAAAACCAAATAACAACAATGAAGGGGCTATTTGGCAGACCAATTTTAGCAGCTCTGCTTTTGCAGAGCATTACTGGGTTGAGCAGCATAGTAATTTTAATCCCTGAATGAACACTGAAATATTAGTTATGGCTCATAATGCACACGACCTATCATGGTTAGAGACCCTCCATATAGCAGTTGTGGGTCCCATTATTAATCATGATTCAGGGACTCACATACATCCTATTATGGTGGAGGCCGTTATTTTACACAGTGATGAGAGATGGCAGGTAAATAATCATTGTCATGTATTGTCAGAATCTGATAAATGATTGGCTGAATGTTAAATTACATTAGACTGATTTTTTTTTTTCTCTTCCTTTCCTCCCCCTTTTTTTCTTTGTCTGCCAGGCTCGATGTGCATAGTGTTGTATATCCGATATAGCTTCTGGTGTATAAGAAAGACTGTTGTCATTGCTACATTCTGAGTTGAAAAAGAGGTCACTGCACCTTGAAAGTACTTTATGTTTATTTTATTGTTTATTTACTGTTACCCGTATATCATATTCTTATCGCTTTTAATTGCTATACAGCATTTATTTCTTTTGTATCTTTTATACTCATGATATTTATGTTTCTTTTAGTTATTTTAATGTCTATGTATTTTGTTTTTAAATAAATTAATGTTCAGGTCAGTGTTACAGTATTCTTATCAATAAGGCTAATATACTTTAGTTAAAAGATTAAATATATATATATTTGTATGCCCTTCTAACTGAAATAAAAAAAAAAAAAAAAGATACACTATAATAAAATTAGAAAAGCAGTACATCAAGCTTAACATTGGTTCTAAATTTTCTTACAGTTGCACTTTATTTACTGCATGGAGGAAATTCATAAATCATTTGTTCCTTATTCTCATTTACTTAATCTTTTTGCTGAAAGAATTAAATTGAGGAAAATGTTAAAATCAAATTAAAACTAAATCAACCTAAATAACAAAATTACTGTTCTAACAAAATCTTTGAAAATATGGCCCTCACTGAACATAACTTTTTAATCTATACAACTGACATAGGGAACTTAGGATTAACAAAAATATACAGATTAGGCTGACAGTTCCATCTTCTCCAGATTCTTATCAGAATTTGAGAAATGTGGACACATAAGGAATAGTGTACAAGCTGAAAAGTTAAAAAAAATATTGTCTATATAGAGGAGGTCTCGCTGTAATTTAACTGGTTGAAGTTGCATTCCAATTTCCACCCTAACTGTAGAGATGAGCCATTATCTTCTCAAAGTGGTGAAGGAGATCGACACGTCACTGATTTGGAAACATTGAATTGTTCCCAAACAGCATGGACTTATATTTTTTCCTCAATTTATTTATGGCAATTGAATCTGCAGGCTTCAAAAAGTAACTCCAAACATGAAGTTCTTATACCATATTTACCTTCAGAAATATTTCCCTTTTATCATAAATTCTAAGGTAGACACTGGTAAATTTTCTCAGTATGGAATTGCAGATAAGTAAAATAATAAAGCCAGAATAGATAGATGTGTGAAAATGAACATCAAAATGAAGATAAACAGGAAGAAAACAGTAAACACAGTTATTTGTTTACTACTGTAATTAGGAGTCTGTCAACTAAAAATTCTTTGTTTCCTTGTATAAACAAAGTCTCTTGATTGTTTGAATTGTCTTTCTGTAGGTAATTTATGAGCAGATGTTTGTAGCATTTTATGAGAGACACAGTTTCCACTGTGTTTTTTAGTTTCTGAATAATTTACCACATTTTACTGGTTATCTTTTTCTCTCTCTCTCTCTTTTTTTTTGCTTGGTGCAATTAAGTATGCAGGTAGCATGTGGGCCCAATAGAATACTCTAGTGCTGCAACAGGTCTACATTGTTTTCAGCAAAAGCAATAACAGTCATTCTGTTGTGCATAATTACTTTTTTTTGTTGTTTTGTAAATTTTCATTATTTTATTTCACACGTATATAGAGAGCATGGCAACACTGAAATTGTTTCTCACATCATTGCTAGCAGTATAAGTTAAAACACGATGAATAGGCAGCAATGAAACTTATTTTTTATTGGGGTGGATTTTATTGATGGCTAATGCACACAAGGTTCTTTAATGCTGAAGAGATGATGAATGTACAAGAGATGTTACTTTCTTGAATTTTTGGGCTAATGTGAGCATGATAAAATTATTCAAAAAATATCTTCAAATATTTAATATTACATACGCCTACTTTTTCATTTTTAACAGAAACAGATATAAAAATTCTGAGTAATTGTATAGTCAATGTCATTAAACCCTTTAATGTAGTAATGCTTAAAAAAGATGGTATAGGAAAGATACAAAGTGAAAATTAAAGTCAAGGTTTATGAACCAGAGCTTGGAAAATAAATAATGGAATAGGAGAATAAAATTAAATAGTAAAAGTTTTTAATACTAATATATAAAGCATAACTCTTCTGATTCCATGCAATCAGTTATGGGACCTGTTGATGCATTCTTTTATCAGGTGCAGTAATTTCATTGCTTTTTGTATACAATCATCACCATAGTCTACTCATACTGAAATATGTACTACAAAGAATTAAAAGCATCTTTATTGAAGAGCATACAACTATTAGTTTTTTAGTTAAACAGAAAAACAAATATCAAAAGAAAAGAAAGGGGTACAAGTTTATATGGAATAAAATTTCAGCTAAAAGAGCAAATTATTTATAATTTTAAATACAAAAAAAAAAAAAAAAAAAAAAAAAAAGCAGCAACCACTTCATTAATTTTCCATTTTTAATTTATGAGAAATAAGTTATACAAAATGCTGCCATAAATTGACTATTTTAAAATGAATCCAATTATGGTGTTAAGTCAATGAACTTTATTTCTTTAAGAAATAAAAGATTATACAAAAATTAATATCTTTATTTATACTTTGGAGTTTTATGTACTTTTATCCATAATATAGGTTTATTTTAATTTTTTTAGGTAATAGAGTTTACTAATATGCATGGTGGTTGGTGCAGTCTAGTTGGCAAAATAGTTGATGGCATTCTTAATCAGCAAGCAGTAGCTTATTAGTTTCTAGTTTTTCCAATAAGCAAATGAAGAATCAAAAATTTGTTCAGTGATGTCATTAACTCACCTGACATATCATTATGGTGCCATTGAAAATATTTGCAAAATGTACGATTATAGTAAAACTTTTAACAAAGCTGGTTATCTTCTAGAAGGATGCTGTTGCAGGAATCAGTTTTGAGGGAACTACTAAACTTATTGTAGGAAAAACAGGGTTGGGTTTGTTTTTAAGATCAAGGAGAAAAAATTATTTACTAAAATTTACTGAAAATTTAAAAAATATTAAAAAAATACAATTACTGCACACTCTCATTATATTATAAGACAGTACAGTATTGTATTATAATTGCTATGTCCCTGCATAATTAAAGTTTTGAATAAAATTAAACTCCTCAATTATACATAATTTACTTGCTAACTGCAAAGTTTCCAGCATTTACATTACATGCATGGTGTGACACAATTTGTTGATACATATTGTAATTTGCAATAACAGTTTTTCACATATAAATCCTTTATTATTTTAAATCTCATGAATTTAATTGATATGGCAGGTCTCTTAACGAAAATGAGATGTGCTAAAAATTTTTGAAAGGAAACTGTTTCCTTTCATCCCTCTCTCTCTCTGAAAAGGGTATTGTATATTTATTTTTGCTTTGACTTTAACAGAATCGCAAAGTGGATTTAAAAACATCATCATGTGTAAATAAGCAATTAGTTTAGTATGAATGTTTTGGATATAGTAGCCGACCGGGCTAGCCGGGTGGGTAAAGTGCCTGCTTGGCAACCCAAAGGTCGCGGGTTCGATTCCCGCCTCGGGCTTGGATCAAAGTACTGCAAAAACCTTGGGAGGTGCATTATGGCCACAGAAGCCAATGCGCCAACAACTACCAAAAAAAAAAATTGGATATAGTTTCTCAGTATTATACAATGAATAAACTTTTGCTTTTAAAATATGAAATTAAGTGTTATTTAATCTAATGTGAATTTAATTATTTTGATATTTCTATAATTTGATATATAACTGTTCTACATTTCTTGTATATTCATTTCCTATAAAATGTTCACTGGTACCATTTCATCTTTTCTGACTTATGACATATTTTACATTGCAGTAACGGTCTTGGATTTCTTAACAAATTGTTGATTTTCCACATGCTTTACGGAAAACTAGAGATCACTGGCTAGTACTTATTGATAGAGAATTCAACTGTTTTATAAGTTAGTTAATAAGTATCAAGCTTTTATACTTATTATCTCTAAATGGCCAATCTTTAATTGTTACAAACATTAAGATTCAGCTTTTAAGTTAAATTCTATATGTGCCATTCCATTTAGTTTAGAAAGTAGTCTTCAATTTAGTACTGAACTGTTTTTTCGCCTTTTCACTTCATTGGTTAATTTGTCCCACATTTTTGCTTCTAGGAAGCTCATCATATCACTTCCAAACTCATAGAACTAAATTTTTCTCTTCATTTATCTCTTCTACTCTTTGTTATAGCCTTCCTTTACATGTATTTCCTGATTGCAGTCTACAGAAATTCAAATCCAATATCAACAAGAATCTTCTGTTTTCTCAACCTTCAGCCCATAACAGTACCAAAGTATTATAGGTTCTTATACCATTCATATGTGTGGTCCCAATTAAAAAAAATAATAAAATAAAGTTTAAAAGAGAATTTTTCAAACAGCAGAATTCCTTTTTCATGCATTAATTGCATACTTTAAGAACTCATATGAGATTTGTTAATGACTGTTGCTCTTCAAAAGTTATTAGGGGTCCATTTTTCATTAACTGTTTCTCTAAAATATCACTTGATCAGACCAACTGCTTACATTATCTTCTATTGATATTTCTGTCGTCTTTTTTAATTCTGCCTGCTGTTCAGCTTAAATCTGTTTACTTCAGCTAACACACACTTAATCTAAATTATGCTCATTACAAATAAAATTCTGACCTGAATTTTATCTGTAACGAGCACACTACTTGAAAGTTATAATTTTCTGGAAGTCTCCCTGAAATAACAGTGAAAATTCAGTTTCACAATCTCTACTTTTGTTTTTCATAATTTTAAGAACACATGTTCTTATTGGTCTGTTAAAATGGAAGAAATTTTTAAAAATTTCTCAAAATTGCATATCTGGTTGTTTTCTATATTCTCAACTTGAATTCAGTTGCATTTCATCATTACTGGAGTAAAAATGTTGATAATAAAATGCTTTGATTTTCAACACAGTGCAGTAGTTCTTGCATGAATCCTCATGCAAGAACTACTGTGGTACTGACACATTTCCATCAAGAATTGCTAATCTGTGATTGCTGGAGGGGTTGAAGGAAGATTTTGCTTATACTTTTGAATAATTATATAGTGCAAGAGGATAGTAGAGATGCACACAGTACTCAGCAGACAGTGAACAGCATATTTTGTGATTTCAGGAACCTTCAAGCATGGTGCAGAATTTTGGATTTGTTAGGCAGGCTATCCAACAGTCCACAGAACATCATCTTTATTTATCCATAATTACGCATGTAATTAAGGTTCATTTTATAGAATTTTTTTTATTACATGTGACATTGATAAATTACAATTTCATGGAATTAGTCTCTTCCTCTTTATCACAAAGCAGAATGGTTATAAAACAAATAACACTCCTAAAAACTTGTTTCTCTTTTTTTTTTTTTTTTTTATGTGAACTCCAAACATGAGAGGTATTAGAACCTATAGTACTTAGTACCGTGCTTCTGCTGGATTATAATGGTAGCTGTCTTCAAATAAGATAGTGAAAAAGAATATGGGAATATGCTTGCAGAAAATACATTGCTAAGTTATGCCTGTGTTTACTTGTAGATTGTAACTTTGTACATGTATTGAAGTTAATTGGATAATTGTCTCTGTCCTCAACCTGGTTGACCTGCGGGGTGTGATCCCCTTTAATGCTTCAGTGTTGCTGCTACTGATGTCTATTTCTGGCTTTAAAGTGCCAGTCTAAGTTATATGGATACTGAATGTCCATACAGCCTGAAGTGACCTTCTCCATTTGTAAAGGATGGTGGTAACAGCAATGTCATAATGCCACAGGGAACTAAAATCTACAGCAGAGGGATAATTATCTAGTCACCCATTCATCTTTCACAATGATTACTGCTTTTTTGTTTACTCTTTTGCATATTATTCTTCCAGACTTCTTTGTTCATCTCTGAAATTATTATTATTTTTTTATTTATTTATTTATTTTTTTGAAGTGAAATCTTGTTGTTCTACCTCTCTATCTATCTCACTATTTATTTATTTCTATTTTTATAGGAGAAACTGTAATTTCTATACATCATGAGTACAAACACGTAAACTGCATGATGAATAAGTGATCAGCCAATTGTTTAACTCTTATGAGGAGGTGATTTTGATACTGAAGAGCATGTCTGAATGAAAACTTTTACATTATTTCCGAGCTTAATGTCAAACTAGAGTTTACACATCCCACAGATAATCATATTCTTTTCTGCCTTTCTTACGCTATTGGGATTACACTTCTACAAATTGTTTTGGTATCACACTAGGAAGATGAGCTATTCATTACCGAAAAGATTTGTTTTTTCTTTTCTTATTAACAAGTTGCAGCTTAAAATTAATATTTTTAGTGCAGTCTGTATCAGTAATGACACAAGGAGACTAGCTAGAGAAAAAAAAATATGACAAAGAACATAATAGTTTAATACCTTGTAATTTATTGGAGCTAATTACACATGGAATCATAATTATGTGTGGTGAACATTACATTTTTTAAAAAAAATGGACATTTCAACTGGTAATTTTCTTATTGACAAGAAGATTACTAGTCAGTGTGGTACATTTAAAATTAATGGTAACATTAACGTTGTGGAATACAATCTTGAAAGAAAAATTAAAAGGAAAGATATATAGATTTATTTCTGTTTTACAAGTTGAAATTAATCTTGATTTGGTGGTTGTCTTTGGACAGACATTTCATGATTCCTAGACAGCCTGCTGACATTAGACTGGCTGATAGTGACTTTTTTTTCCAACTTTTATTTATATATGCATAAACTTCTAGGATATCTAAGAATGAATGAATATATCTGTGTTACAGATAACAATGCCCTCTAAGATGGATGTGTTACATAGCTGTCTTAGAGTTATCAGTGTTATTCAATTAGAGTATTGGATATTCAATGCAAGGCTGTAGCTTTCATGCTGTGAAGAATATGGAAATGTCCAAATGTATCCATATGTGGTGATTTTAACATTCTTATTTGATTAACATGTACCCTGTCTCAGTTAAGCCAATTAATGCCATATCTACAGTAAAAGAAAGGAGTAGCGATGGCAGATCATAAAGGCAAAGCAACTTGGGTAGTTTAGCACATGATATACAGTGGTGTTCAAAAAAAATTACATAACTTCGTTTTTAGGTTGTTTGTCCTTATACTGGCAGCTAATCTTTTGGAAATAGCTGAAAGAACATAAGTAATAACAATACACATATTAGTAATTTTGTCTCAAGAATGTACTTGTACACTTCAGCATTCACTGTACTCTTCACAAATTCAAGATGACCAACTCCTCTAGGTGAAATGCAGTCCCCTGTCATTTGAGGTGCAGAATATTTCACTGTGGAGACAATACAGTCAAGATGACATTCTTCTCTTCTTCATCTGACAGTTTTCTGGCCATCTGAACCACGCAAGTTGAATTTTTAATTCATTGGAGAAAATAACATATTTCCACTGATTCTCACATCAACTTGCATGCTCTTTTTCCCACTTCAGACACTGGGCTTTCATTTTTTTGCATCAAAAGTGTTTTTTTTTCTTGGGCAATGTGCTATAATCCCGATGAGAAAAGGCGTCTATGTACTGTAGCCTTGATTCCTCTATCCCATGCTGTTTTGAGATCTGTTAAAGAGGATTTTCTGTTTCAGACACAGACGGACCAGAAATCTGTCCTGTGCTGCAGAAGATATTCATGGATGTTCACTCCCTATCTTTCTGTTTAGCCTGCTAGCTTCTGATAATTTTCATAGTAAACGTGCCACAGTTGACTGATTACAGTGAATCCTTTTAGCTGTTTCATGTGAGTAGAATGTTCCTCTGCAGCAGCAACAATTTTCCTATGTGGTGTTAATTGTGAAAACTTAGCCATTGCAATAGAAAATACTGGGCTTGTGGCATATGCACTGTGTTTATTGTTGTTGATGCAATCATGTATGGCATGCAACATCATCTAAGAAAGCTTGCTAGAGATGGATGATGCAGTAGGGTGATGCTATTACAAAACATATATATTGCGGAATTTCATAGAAATTCTGTGAATTTTGCAAGATGTAATTTTTTTAAAAAAAATTCAGTGTTAGCAGTGGCAAATGATGCAAGAAGGCAAGCAACCAAAAAAAAAAAAAAAAAAATACACACACGGCACCTCCCATTTCACCTATTCATTCCCTCCAACTGTTTGTCTAGTTCTTCCTTAACTGTATCTAAACTGTTAACTTCCACAATAATAGATGGAAGTTTGTTCCAACATTAAACTACTCATTGGCTAAAGGCAAACTTCTGCACATCTATTCTGCACACAACCTTCCTCAATTTGAATTTATGCCCCCTGAATCCATTCAAAGCCTTGAATACTTCAATCAGATCACCTCCTTATCCCTGCTAGCAAAGTTACTGTATATTATGGGCAAAAACCATGAGCTGTCCTGGCCTGGCAACTTGTTTGCACTGCTTGTAGAACTTCATATCTGACTGCACAATTGTTTCCAGGGCTTTTTTCAATTTCTACTAACCTGAGTGTAGAGCCGCACATTTGGTACGTTAATAGGTGCCTAGCCTCCAGATGCTGCAATTTGCACAACTTGGAGAGTTCTCCAAGAAAGGATATATTTTAATCTTTCGTGTATTGTATTGAATTTAATAAAAAGATTATCAATGGTGGCTCTGTTTCCTATTAATAATACATCATCCACATACCGCATGTAGAGCTTAATACCCGAAGGAAAAGTTTGGAGTACTTGGTTTTCAATCGTGGCTAAGTAGATTTCTGATAAGGGAGCTGAAATTCCTAATCCCATGGGAAGACCAAATATTTGGTCTTGAAAACGGAAGTGCCTAGCCTCAAGTAATATCAAGGTGAGTTCTAAAATGCTGTTGATGTTAAGGGAAGTGCGATTAGCTAAAATGTTGTCTGTCGTTAGGAGTTCACGTAACGATTGGAATGTAAAGGGTAAATGTATGTTATTTACCCTTTACATTAGGGTAAATTCATTATATATTTAAAAGCTTGATTGGTGTTGCTGACTCTAAATTTTGAAAATCTCATAAGGAGTGATAATTTTAACCAAAAAGGTGGATAGGTTGGCAAAAGTGGATTTGCCGAAAGAAACTATTGGCCATAGGGGTGGCCAGGTTTGTGTAATTTAGTAATGCAGGACATGTGTGGAAGGATATTACTGCGTATACCAATTTGTTGTAGAGTGTGTGTGCAGGTTGATTTCTTAATCAGATCTCAATGATCTCAAAATACCATCAAGTTTGTTCTTTAATGTGGAGATGTTATATGTATTGTTGACTTTGTAGGTATCTTGGTCAGAGAGGATTTTTGCATTTGAATTATTAATTCACAACTGGTACCACAACACAATATGACCAAACAACAGCTATCAAACATATAATATAAAGTATGAAAAAATCTAAACATTATCATACAAAAAGCCGACAAAGGAGATACTATCACAATTTTAGATAAAAGTGCTTATATCAACAAAATTCAACAAATCCTCTCTAACCAAAACACCTACAAAGTTGACAATACCTATAACATCTCCAGATTAAAGAACAAACTTGATGGTATTTTGAGAAGATTAAGATCTGATAAAGAAATCAACCTGCACACACTACAACAAATTGGGAGAACATGTGTCCTCCCACACATGTTCGGCATTACTAAATTACACAAACCTGGCCAGCCCCTACAGCCAATAGTTTCTTTCAGCAAATCTGCTTTTGCCAACCTCCACCTTTTTGGTTAAAATTATATCACCCCTTATGAGATTTTCAAAATTTAGAGTAGAGTCAGTAACACCAATCAAGCTTTTGAATATATAAACACCGCCATAATTTCTGGGGAAGACATCCTAGCCTCCTTTGATGTTGTTTCTTTATACACCAACGCACATTTACCCTTTACATTACAATCGTTACGTGAACTCCTAACGACAGACAACACATTAGCTAATCGCACTTCCCTTAACATCAACAGCATTTTAGAACTCACCTTGATATTACTTGAGGCTAGACACTTCCGTTATCAAGACCAAATATTTGGTCTCCCCATTGGATTAGGAATTTCAGCTCCCTTATCAGAAATCTACTTAGCCACGATTGAAAACCAAGTACTCCAAACTTTTCCTTCGGGTATTAAGCTCTACATGCAGTATGTGGATGACGTGTTATTAATAGGAAACAGAGCCACCATTGATAATCTTTTTATACAATACAATACACGAAAGATTAAAATATACCTTTGAAATAGAAACTGACAATAAAATCAACTTCCTTAACCTCACAATATATAAAATGGGCACCAGGCTAGGAACCAAAAGACACACACAGGAAAATATTTGCATTTTCAATCGCATTACCCACTCAGTACAAAAAAGTACATTCTCTGCAATAAAATCTACAATGCCATTAAGTTCAGTTCTTTGCAGGATGATTTATCCACTGAACTAGAATATCTTACAAAGAAATTCATAGCTAGGAAATATCCTTCACATCTAATCCAACACACAATTTCTGTTGCAAGAAATAATGTCAATAACCCACATAATCATAGTAACAAACAGAACACACGCATTGTCTTCCCCCTACTACAGTGGACTCGCCAGACAGCTTCGCCAAGTGTTTGCCAATACAGACATAACGTTAATATTTTCTTTGTGCAATAAATTAGGGACCATGTTTCATACATATAAAGAGACACACGAATATCCAATAAGTGACATCAACAGTGTTATATATTTAATTAAATGTAAATCATAAGCAGATCTATTGAGGTGAGTACCGTCAATTAAGCTCTTATTGCTATTTTCATTATTAAGTTATCTCCTCTGTTATGCAGATATGGCTTCTCTTGAATATTCTAAAAGGAAGGGTTTGTGTTGCACTCCACTGCTATATTCCATAACTCTCCCAACAGTGTATTCTCTCTGTCACATTCATACATATCAATTACAGGTCAATATTGAAAAAGTCATGAGTTAGGGTTAAAATTGAAAGTGTCTGCAATTCTGCACAGACATGATAGGAGGGAGTTACGATAGCCTTGTCAATCAATTCGGCCCTGGAGAGAATCATGGGGTAGAATTTTTTTCAGCGCGGTCTATGTTTGTTAACAGGAGAGACTGCTTCTACAGGGATGGGGTACACTTAAATAGAAAGGGTGCAAGAATATTTACTGATGCTATTGAGGCAGAGTTAGCTGGGTCGTAAAACTGCTAGCTTAGGGCAATTCACAAACTAAAAGATTAACAGTGGACACAGGCAGAGGCAAAAGTGATTCTTGCACTGCTTCTATTAGAATGAGAGCAGCCTGGAAAGCAGGGTGCTGGGGATTTCCAAGACTGCTGGGAGTTGTGGGACAAGTAAATATGTGGGCTGTGTTATGGTAGCTAAGAATAGGAACAGGTGCATGTATACTTCCATGTACACTAATGCTAGAAGTATAGTTAGTAAATATGACGAGTTTGAAGTGCTGGTAAAGACATCAAAGGCAGATATTGTTGGGATATCAGAGACATGATGCCACACAGATATAAGCAGTGCAGAATTGGAATTTGGGGAGTACAATGTGTACAGAAAGGATAGACAGGACAGGAAGGGAGGGAGGAGGGTTTATGCTGTTAGTTAAGAAACACACAAAATCTAAGGAAGTGTATCCAATTAACATTGGTGGACAATGCAATGTTGAGTCAGTGTGGTGTAATATAAGCACTGAGAAAGGGAAAACGAGAGTAGATGTGCGTGTTATAGGCTTAATGATTGATGAGTATAATGAACAATTGTACAGAGAAATAGATTGGGCCAGTTAATCAGAATGTCTTATAATGGGGGATTTTAACTTTCCAGATACTGACTAGAACTTGTGGGTTTGTCAATTGCACACTAGCAAGACTTTTGTAGATTTGTTGGATGACTGTTTTCTACAGCAACATGTTCGAGAGGCAACCAGAGGGAGTCAATACCCTTGATCTGATTATCAGCAGTGATTATTCAGTCATTAAGAATTTGCAGATAAAGGAACCATTGGATGATGGTGATCACAGTGTACTCATGTGGGATTTACTTAAAGAAGTAACTATAACTACCATTAAGGATAAATGGAAGGATTTTTTTCTTTCATAAAGATGACTACGGTGTTCTCAGATAGTTTTTAAATTCTATATACTGAGATCAACTGATGATGTTACCAATTGTGAATTCCAAATGGGACTTAATCTTGGAGGCTACAAAGCTTTTCATCCCAACTAAGAAATACTGTTCAAGGTTTAGGACTAAATGGATGTCAGATGAATTAATGAGGCTCGTGGCAGAAGAAAATTGTATGGGATGCATATAAATTATCAGGTGACACAGACGCCTATGGCATATATAAGAAAGTCTGTAATAAAGTCACAAAGGAGGTTAGGCAAGCAAAGGCAGATTATGAGAATTCTTTGGCAAAGGATGCAAAGAGTCCTTTACTTACTTAAACTCTAGAAGGAAAGGGATGAATCAGATTGGACCACTTAACATAGATGGTTTGACTATTGATCATCATGCTCAGGTAGCTGATAAACTGAATGAGTATTTTGCATCTGAATTCACACATGAGGAGTTATTCAAGCAGGGAATGCCAGACATTTATCACACTCTAACAGGGAGTTAGGAGATTTTGTAATAACAGAGAGCAAAGTAGAGGAGAAATTGTTGAATTTAAATATAAGGAAGGCACCCGGGGCAGATAGAATCTATCCAGTTATATTGAAGGGGGCAGCAAGGAAAGTTAGCAAACCGTTAGCCATAATTATGAGAGCTTTCTTGGACTCTGGAGAAGTCCCCATGGACTGGAGTTGTGCAAATGTATTCCCAGTTCACAAAAGGGGTTCAAAAGGTGACACGAATAATTATAGACCTGTTAGCTTAACTTGTGTTCCGGTGAAAATAATGGAGTCACTGGTTAAAGAAGCATTGCAAGATCATCCAGACAAGACTGCAGTAATAGTTAAGACCCAGCATGGGTTTGTTAAAGGGAGGTCTTGTCTGACCAATTTGATTGGATAGTATGATGTGGTCACAAAGGAACTGAATGCCAAAAATAATTTTGATATCATATACTTGGATTTCAGGAAAGCTTTTGATACTTTTACACATGGAAGACTGCTGTACAAATTGGAGTGGTATGGCATTAAGGGCAAGTTGCTACAATGGATAAATCCATTGTAGAAACTTGGTTGTGTGGGAGACGACAGAGAGTGGTAATCAATGGACACTGCTCTTCATGGACTAATGTTATTAGTGGAGTTCTGCAGGGTTCAGTGCTGAGCCCATTGTTGTTTTGTGTATTCATCAATGATATTGATGAAGGTATGCCAGGCTTAATATCCAAGTTTACAGATGATACAAAGGTTGGCAGAGTTGTTAATGACAGTGTGCTACTGCAACAGGATCTAGATAAGTTGGGCAAATGGGCTGAGAAGTGGCAACTGAAGTTTAAAATTGACAAATGCAAAGTACTGCATATGGATAGCAGCAACCCAAGAGAAACGCACCAACTGTGTGGTAGTACACTCAGAAGTGGAGAATGAAAAAGACCTGGGGATAACCGTGCAGTCAGATATGAAGTTCGCTGAACAGTGCAGACGGGCTGCTGCCAGGGCAGGTCATGGAGTCTTGTCAATGATATATAGAAATTTTGCTAGTAAGGATAAGGAGGTGATTATTCTGTTGTGCAAGGTACTCAAGGCCACACCTTGAGTACTGTGTACAGGTCTGAGGCTTCATTTTAGGAAGGATGCAGAATTGCTAGAATGAGTAAAAAAGAGGGCAACAACATTGATGAGGTGAACAAAGGATTGCTCTTACCAAGAATTTTTAAGTTCTGCAAATTGCAGTGCCTGGAGACGAGGCATGTGCGAGGTGATCTGATTGAGGTGTATAAGGTCTTGAACAGGTTGAGCCAGCTCAATGCTGATGGGATCCTTCCTCTTGCTCACATTACAAACCTGAATGGGCATAGATTCAAATTGAGGAAAAACAGTTGTAGAATAGATGTGCAGAAATTTGCCTTTAGCCAGTGGGTAGTTGATTGCTGGAACAGACTTCCATCTGTTGTTGTGAAAGTTGATAGCTTAAACAAATTTAAGGCTGAACTAGACAAGCATTTGGAGTGACTGGACGGGTGTAATGGGAAAGGTTTTTTTTATTTTGGCTGATTGATTCTGCATAAGCTTGCTTTCTTGCATCATATGTCTCAACTAATGCTAATGTCCTAGAATATGGGAAGTATATCCATCAATGCAAGTCATTTTTTGTAAAGTTGTATATTAAGTGTTGTATACCATTTAATTCTCTTAAATTGTATAAAACACTTAATAGCTAAAGTACTAGTAAAATATCACAAGATATATGATTCATTTAACTTAACATAAAGTTTTATAAATTAAAAGAGTTTTAATGCTGTGAAGTGTCTTTCTTTATCATGACAGATTACTGGAATCTGTAGTACCCTAGTTCTATGAATAGATTGATAGTTGTAGTGACAAGAGATATGTTAAAATTTATAGGCTGCAACTTTCAAAAAATGAACTGATGAAAAAGTTGTTCTAGAGCAGTGGTGTCCAACCTAAGGCCCGCGGGTGGGCTCGATACGGCCTGAGAATAATTTTTGTGTATGGCCTGTGCGGAAAGTGAACTAAAACAGCATTTTAAATTTTGTAAATTATCAACCAAAATTTTTTCATTAAATGTTAAGTTTTGTTTGGTAAATGTTATTGTGTATTGTACTTAATAAAGTTTTCGAATATTTTCAATTTTAGGTGTATCATATTTATTTATTCACCTTAACATTTAAAAGCAGTGATTTTTTCAGGTTGTAAATTTTCTAAAGTGAGCATATAAAAGAAAAAGTAAGTTAAAATTAAAATATATATATATGTATTTTTTTAAAACAAAAGTGTCATATTTTTATAATTTTAATAAAATCTAAAAAATAAATAAATCACTGACATAGCTTTGTTGCACATAAAAGTGTTAGGAATTTGCATTTTTTGTATATAGCCTGAAAATAAAAAAGGTTAACATGAAAATAGAAACTTCCTTTTACATGTAAGAAGATATGGAAAATGTATCACACTAATTTTTGTCAAATCACTCAGTGCGCCCTGCAAAACAAATCTAACTTTGAATATGGCCCCTGTATGGGAAAAGGTTGGACACCACTGTTCCAGAGTATAGTCATAAAGGGATAAAAAAAGGAACAGGCAGAATTGCAGATTCCAGTTAAAAAAGTACAATGCTCTTGGAAATATCTGTAGAAAAGGCATACAATAGAAAGTGAATATTTGTGTAATAGATGAGAGAGGAGCATATTTGTTTTAGAGTGATTATTAATTAATATGAATGCTCTTGATTTGGAAGGTGGTGGAGTTAGAAGCCTGAGACAAGCACCAATTTAAATGCCCAAATTTTTTTTAATGAATTATTTTTCAGCATTGACACCCAGCACATAAATTCCACATTTCCTTTAGTACTATTAAATCAAGTTATTAAACTACTATACTTTGAATAAAGCATTTTCATATAAGTCAAACTTTTCTTAGCTAGCTGCCAAGCTTGAAATCCTCTTAAGGCTCTGAAATGTCACCACATCATAATACTGATAACTTCATAATGTGTTATTAGTTTTATGATGCATCTTAGTCTGAGTGTTACGTTTGCACAAATATGTGCATTCACATTCCAATCTGAATAGTTTGTGGGGTCAAATACCTGGAATAACTTGCAGAAAAATCTCTCTCTCTCTCTCTCTCTCTCTCTCACACACACACACACACACACACACACACACACACACAGATTGGATAAGTAAGAAATCCTCCATTCTCCAATAGGATTTGAACCAAACCTGTCCAAGCAAGTGGCAAAACCATGATATTGTACTATCATGGACATATGTATGCTACAGAAGATGTACAAGCCATTCGGCCTCTATAGCAGATTACCAATTAGAGTTGGAGTCTGTTACCTCTAAATAAGAAAGGTAATAATTTAAATTTCTATACATGATAAATATGTTATGCAGAATTCAAAATCTGAAAATTACATTAAATTAAAGCATATTATTTCAAGGCTGCAGTGTATATTTATCCGATAAACAGTCTTTGAAATGTGCACTACTTTTTTTTTGTTCCTTTTCTAACATATGTTTTTAAGCTAGCCATTTTTTCTTCTCCCATCTGATTTTAGCATTAGCATTAGTAGAGGCGTTTGATGCAAGAAAGCAAGCTTATGCAGCATCAGCCAAAAAAAAAAAAAAAAAAAAACCACTTCCACTTCACCCCTCTGTTCGTTCAAAATACCTGTCCAGCTGAGCCTTAAACTTATTAAGGCTATCAACTTCCACGACAAGGGATGGAAGTCTGTTCCACCAACCAACCACCCGCTGGCTAAAGGCAAATTTCCGCACGTCTATCCTACATCTGTCTTTCCTCAATTTGAATTTATGCCCTCTCAGGTGATTATTCTGAGCGAGAGGAGGAATCCCATCAGCATTGAGCATGCTCAAACCATTCAAGGCTTTATACACCTCTATCAGATCACCTCGCTGGTACCTAGTCTCCAGACACTGTAATTTGCAAAAATTAAGCCTTTCTTCGTAAGGCACCCCTTTGTTCCATTCACTAATCTTGTTGCCCTTCTCTATACTCGTTCCAGCAGCTCTACATCCTTCTTGAAATGAGGCCTCCAGACCTGTATACAGTACTCTAGGTGTGGCCTGACCATTGCCTTATACAAGGGAATAATCACCTCCTTAACCCTGCTAGAAAAATTCCAATATATCATTGACAATACACCATGAGCTACTCTTGCAGCCCGTCTGCACTGCTCAGAGAACTTCATATCTGCCTGCACAACCACCCCCAGGTCCCTTTCATTCTCTACCACTGTCAGTGTAGTACCACAGAGTTGATACGTTGCTCTGGGGTTGCTGTTTCCCATGTGTAGTACTTTACATTTTTCAATGTTAAACTTCATTTGCCACCTCTCAGCCCATCTGCTCAACTTTTCCAGATCCTGTTGCAGCAGCATAGTGTCAGTAGTGTCCTTGACAACCCTGCCAACCTTTGTATCGTCTGCAAACTTCGACATTAAGCTTGATATACCATCATCAATATCATTTATAAATACAGAAAACAATAATGGACCCAACACTGAGCCCTGAGGGACTCCACTAATAACATTAGTCGACGACGAGCAGTGTCCATTGATTACCACTCTCTGTCTTCTCCCCCTCAGCCACCCCTTTATCCACAGCAGCAATTTGCCTCCAATGCCACACTGCTCCAATTTGTGCAGCAGTCTTCCATGTGCAACAGTATCAAAAGCCTTTCTAAGATCCAAGTATATAATATCAAAGTTATTCCCTGCATCCAGTTCCTTTGTGACTGCATCATAGTATCCAATCAAATTGGTCAGGCAAGACTTCCCCTTAACAAAACCATGCTGTGTCCGAGCTATAACTGAAGTTTTGTCTAAATGATCCTGCAGTGCTTCTTTAACTAGTGCCTCCATTAATTTTCCTGGAACAGAAGTTAAACTCACAGGTCTATAATTACTTGTGTCAGCCTTTGATCCTCCTTTGTGAATTGGGGTCACATTTGCACATCTCCAGTCTGTGGGTACCTTCCCTGAGTCCAAGGAAGCTCTCATAATTATGGCTAAGGGTTTGCTTACTTCCTCTGCTGCCTCCTTTAATATAACTGGATAGATCCCATCCACCCCAGGTGCCTTTCTTGTGTTTATCTTCAACAATTTCTCCTCCACTTTACTCTCAGTTATTACAAGATTCTCTAGCTTACTGCTAGAGTTGAATACACCTCTGGCTTTCCCCTCGCTAAATAACTCCTCGTGTGTGAATGTCGATGCAAAATATTCATTTAGTTTGTTAGCTGTCTGAGCAGGATCATCAACAGTTGACCCATCGATATCAAGTGGACCAATCTGATTTAGGTGTTATCACTTTCTGCCATCCTTCTACTCATGAGTGCAGAAAATACAGATGTATAGGGTTATTTCAGAAGTCCATTGCCATAGGAAAATTTAATAATAATCTTATTATTTAGAATACCTTAGGAGGATACAGTGACAACAGATTCTCTCCTTGTCAACAGTGGTTAACACAACAGAACTAGATATCTTTTCTAGTTGCGTTGTGTCAGTCACCAAAGTTTGTAATATAATGTGTCACTCTTCTGGTACAAATTTTTGGTAGTAATAATGCCAATCTGTGCACTGCACGAGAAAGCTCAGCTGGTATTACTGTGTGGCACTAAGTAGGTAGTAGGAGGTGTGTGATCCACTCTACTCCCAAAAAAGTTACTCGAGAGGTAAAAATTAGTTGCTGTATGTATTCTGAGTGCTAGAAAAGCACAAATTTCATTTATTTCAAAAACTACATGGAGATGATAACAATATAAAAATTTTATTTTGTAAATGAGATATTTTCAATGAAGATTAAAAAAAAAAAAAACCCTTCGTTATTCTTTCACACATCTATTCTGTTTATGAAGTGTGCTTTCATATGAGTAAAACTGATAAATACTGGAGTGATGAGTATTTGCAAATGAATCCATGACAAATAATTTTAGGTCCATATTTTTTTTTTTACTGAATCTGTTAATGGTGACTACTATCCAATAAAAATTTTGCAAAACTGTATTAGAAAATTAAATGGATGACAGCTAGACAATATTTTTGGTTCTGGTGACAGTATGGACTCCAACTTCTCCATATAGTCAGAAAATCACACTAAACCCCATGCAGTAATGTGTCCCCAATTTGCTGAATTTTACTTCTGTATTGCTGTTTCCCCCAATCCTATATCATTGAAATTGATTTTCTGCAATAATATAATTTGGATGATCAACAACTGAAAGATAACAGAATGCAGCTAGCACTGTTTCAGAGAGTAACTGTTAGCTTAGACAAATGAATACGTGTGTAAGCAATTCAAGGAATAATTTGGATGATCAACAACTGAAAGATAACAGAATGCAGCTAGCACTGTCTCAGAGAGTAAATGTTAGCTTAGACAGATGAATACATGTGTGTAAGCGATTCAAGGAATGCAGTCTGAATGACTTATTGTATGCATAAACGAATTTTCTTCTGGTAACTGACTTTTATGGCACCTTATATACTTGTATTGACATAATTTACTTTGTTATAGCTCCACTATTGTTAGCTGTGCTTTTATATATCATAGTTATTTTGTAATTCTTAAGATGTTCATGTTAGTTGAGCCAACTTTTGAAGTAAGGCATGCAACTTCTAACCCACCTCCATATGGTTTGTGTTGTCACTTTGTTCATGTGTTGAGTAGAGTCAACACATGAACAAAGTGTTGTTCACACTTTGTTCATGTTTATATTTTAACATGTTTATAATATTTTAATAAATCTTTTATTAAACATCTTTTGAAGAATAATATATTTAATTTACAATATAATTTGAAAATTACCTTATAAATTAATGCCTTAAAAGAGCATTTTTTAAAATCATCTAATATGCTGTGTTTGGGATGTTCTATTTGCCTTTTCCTCTGCCAAGGTTTATTCATTCATTGTTAGGTTGAGGTTACAATGCATGTTCAGAGTGAAAGTAGTGATAAAAATAAACGTCAAAGGATAACTGCAATATTTTTACAACTTTGTAAAAATTGTAAAAGTGACATAAAAGAGAAAAGGAAGAACAAAATTATAGAAACAATTAGAACACCAGTGTTTTACATAATTTGAGAAGTTATATATAAGTTTTTAAAGATTAGGAAATGTTTGGAATTAATACAGTAGATTATGCAGATAGTCTGCCATGATAAAATATTGTCTTTTGTGTAAATTCTAAAATAATATTCTGGGAACATTGCAGAATATTGTTATGTATAATAAGTCACGTTTCAATGCTGGTGGAGATCAAAATGGAGATAAAAAAAAATAATAATAAAAAAAATTGAAAGGAATAATAACTAGAGCACTGTTTAAGCTGATCTTACATATTGTAGCAGTACTAGTGATGTAAGAACATTCTTGGCTAATGAGAATATTCTCCAAAAATTATTCTCAATAGTTATCTATCAGAAGTCCTTGCTTTTAAAATTTGTGCAATTGAGTCTCAATCCATCATTCTTTGTCAAGCAGTCACTGAATTTTAGAACAGCTGTTGCTACGCTAGGTGGATGGAAGTGGTTGTGATGTGAGTAACTGCAAACGTAACAGTAGATTGATTACACAGTTAGGCTTTTTATGCCACAGTATTCTCCCATTTTACAAACACTTCCTTGACCTGGGAAGTAGTTGTAAATCAAAAGTGAATATTCAAACATAATATTATGATGGGGGAGATGCATGCTAAATAATTTTTTGCAGCATCATTTATATGTAGCTGCCAACTCTCTGGGTTTACAATGGAAAATCAGACTTTTTGACTCGATTTGATTCCTCCTTTGTCTTGCAGTAGTAACATAGTTTGTAAAGCAGTTTTTATCCATCTTTTTATTTTCACAAAATAAGAGTGAATCTAAGTTAAAATCAGAATTTTTTTTTTTTTATAAAATTCGTGAATTCTTATTACTGTTAATGAATGTGGTCGTAACACCTGAGAATAGTTATCTATAATTATTTTCAGTTCGCTATTAAAAAAAAAAACAAAAAAACCCTTTATTCTGCAGGTTTTTCATTTCTAATCAGTGTATACAGTACAGCCCAGGGATGATACCCTCTCTCAGTCTATAAAGCAATAAAGATTAATAATAGAAATTTTACTATAAAGTTTACTAAAAATTAATATAGTAAACTCCTGTTATAACATTTCTGCTTATAGTACTTTTAGTACTCTTTTCTTCTGGTCTCTTGTGATCATTCCTATGAGGTGCCATGCATTTTTTAACATCTCTATCATTCCAATTTAAAATACTTTCCCATTTATATCTTTTTTTTTTTTTTTAAGTTCCAAGGAGAGAAGGACTAAATCTGGAAGTAACTCTTCTTACTCTTGTTTTGATTTTAGGAAATGGATGATAGAGGCCAAAGTCTAGGAATTGTTTATGGTGCAGTTTGTATACTTCGTAGCACAGGTGATGTTTGCTTATTTCATACTTCACTTGAAGCTTTGGAGGAAGAAAGTCCTCTTCACAATACAGTGTTTTCTCATTTATTGGTGCATTGACACACTTTCCTCAGCTTTTTATTTTTTCAATTCAACATTGTTTGTCCATTTTCCTTGCTGATATGTAATTAATATGTTTGTGTTTTTTAAACATGAAAACAGTAAATTTCATTATTGACAGCATTATTATTATGTTAATATTATATTTATACAGTAATGCTTAATTTAATAAAATCTATCTTGAAAAATTCCATTCTGTTAACAGCACACAAAAAAAGGTTGGAGATACCAACCTTTCTTTCAGGTTGGGACCTCCAACAGTGTTCAGGTTTTCAACTTACATGTAAATTGTTGTTTCATAAACTATACAAAAAAATGCTAAAAAAATTAATGCTTTCTACCAAAATATTGATGAAAAATTAAAAATAGCCTCCAAGAAAGGGGTCCTGCTTATAACTTTTTCTAGCCAGTACCTTCAAAAACACTGTAATAGGAGCCCAGGATATGAGTAGTGAAAAATTCCCTCTAATTTGTCTAATACCTTAAATTTATTCAATTATGTGACTAAACATGAAATATTTATACACCTCTCTACTCCCCAAGAATATCATCTAGTTTCCAGGGGTATTAGGATGATCTGTTTATACTGTTATGCTCCCTCATTACTTGTTTCTAGTACTGCTGAGTGCATATGAGAGTCTCTAGAACTGGATGAATCTCCCTATTCTTCTGACACCTAATATGAATTAGATTTTATTGGAATTTATTATTAACTAAAATTCATCCAGTTCTGAAGATCCTTATTATTAGGGTTCAAAAACCCCACTTGTCTGTGATCAGGTAAAAATAAAGACTGATGAGCAAAAATTTTTTCATTTTAAATTTGTAATTGGCATAAGGGCCTTTGTTATGCAACATTAACATGTGTGCCTTTTTAGGATGTCAGAAAAAGATTACAGCAAATTACAATTTGTCAGTTGTTTTTATTTATTGACATTTAAGTGTGAATGATCCATCATTTTGGAGAAACATGAAAATTTTAATTGATGGCGGGCTCTCCTGAAAAATATCTGTAGCATGTTAATAGCTGGCTTGAAATTAGTGGCTCTTCCTCTGTCTAGCTTCTTAAATGCACAAAATTTTACTGCAGGATTATTAAGTGAAATTGACAAAACATAGTAATTCATGTACATGGATTAGATTAAATTTTTACATGTTTAATTGTTTTATGAACATGAAAACAGTGTGACAATAATTTCATGTTTTTTTCCAACAGGATTTAATCAGTTAACAATTTTTCTTCGTGTTATAAAATAACTTCCCTTTTCAAAAAGATGAGCAGTCACTTGTGAGTTTTGCTATTTAGCAAAGTGTTGAAAAAAAACATTTTTAATTGTAAATTTTTCTAAATTAATAGCAGTGCTTCTGTTAACACTAACTGACCTCAAAACAAAGTATGTCCCCCCATTTCGGTAAAAGAAATCATAGTGCAAAGAAAAAAGTTGTACCTGTGTTTCCCCCTCCTCCCATGCTCAAAAACTACAGAATTTCAGCATTGCTCTATTGTACCATATCGCAGTTTACTAGTCAACTGAATCAGAGACATATTTCAGAACACTTGTATTAAAATAGTGTTTTCTTCATGTTATAAAATTGCTTCTCTTTTCAAAAATCTGAGTAGAGTCACTTATAATATAGGGTCCTAAACATTACAGAGTATTTAATGAACTTCAGGAAGTATGTTGGCTCTACTATGTTAGATATAACCTCTTCAGAATTCTGAACACGGGCTTACTACCACAATTACAGTTTCTTTGGTAATGTTAGTGGCACTGAATTATCATTGCATGTTTTGCTCATAGCTCTTAAACTGCAATTGAATACTACAAAAATTTTAATAAAATTGATTATAAACAAAATTGACTGCATTATGGAAGCTTTAGCAATGCCTAAATTTCAAACTGAAGACTAACCTGCACTAAATATTAGAACTTAAACTGAATTTTCCAATATAACAATGTTCATTTACCTCCAATAAGTCAGGATTAGGCTCCACTGTGTTGTCTCCATATTATAATGCTCCCTTTTCACGCACAGGTATTTTAATATGACAACCAATGATTAAGCAAGAACCTAAAAAAAAGTGGTCCACTTAAAACAAAAAAAAAGTGAGTCTCATAGAAAGCTTGCTGTTAATTTAGCATTGAAAACACAGTAACTAGAAGTTTTTGGGCTATCATTTAATAGCATTTAAATTTTTCATAAAAAAAATTAATTACAAATAATATATACTACAAGCAGAATTAAAGAAACTAAAATCTTTCTTCAGAAATGAAAAAGAAATTTGGCATCATGTTTGTTAGATCAGGAGCACATTGCTAATACTAGGTTAAGCATTTCAGCCAGCATATAGTAAAATCTGTCTTTAATTACTAAAGGAATTAGAGAATTATCTGTAATTTCTGTAGTAATTAAATGCAGTGTTTACTCTATGCAGATTGAAGTGCTTAATTTTCACTTTTCTTAATTTCAATATACTTATGCACTATGCTACTTGAAGAATAATAGATTCACTATTTTAATTAATTTTGACTGCTGTTTACATATTATATATACAATTCTAATGTGTTACATAGTGTTAAGTAGATTGGTTTGGAGTAGCTGGTAGGTGTGGTTTTTTTTTTTTGTAGAAGAAATGTCTGGCTTTTTGTCTGAATGGAACTTAGCCAACATTGTTGATCCCGCTACTCACCATGCAGAAGAATGAGGGAAAAGGCATAATACAGCAAGTAGACTATCTTAAGACTTTCGGAAAGATGATTCTTAATGAGGATGATTACAATTATATTGTTTGGTTATATGCTTCCAGTATATAACCAAACAATAAGAAATCAGATCAGACCCTTGCACACTGGGTGTGGGAAAGCCTTAGATAACCCAGCTGATGATGTTGTGGATGAACTGAATAGGTACTTTGCATCTGTCTTTACTGATAAAAGACCCTTCAAGTTGAGCCATATGAAATTTGTGATTTCAAAATTACAGAAGACTGTTTATTAGAAAAACTTTCAAGCATTAAGGCTCCTAGTGTTGATGGCAAATACCCAGTAATTTTGAGGGAGGCTACCAGGGAAAGTACTGAGCCAATGAGGTTAATTATGACGGCATCTTTGGACTTGGGGGAGATTCCTTTGGATTGGAGAAGAACCAACATATTGCCAATATATAAAACTGGTTCTAAGAGTGAAGTTGGTAACTACAGACCAGTTAGCCTGACTTCAGTGGTAGGGAAAAGCTTGGAGGCAATGAGTAAGAGCACGATCCAGGTACATTTAGATCGAAATGGCATTCTGAAGAACACACATGGTTTTGTTAAGGGAAAATCATGTTTAAATAACTTAGTAGGCTATTTTGACAGTTACTCATGAGCTGGATGTAGGGAACAGTTTCAGTGTAGTTTATTTGGATTTTAGCAAGGCATTTGACTTAGTTCTCTGATTAGAGGTTACTGTATAAGCTGGAATATGTTGGATTTACTGGAAAGATTCAAAGATGGATTTCTGGGGGTGGGGGGGGCAGAAGGTTGTGATTAATGGATATTCATCAAATTAGTGTAACATCAGGAGTGGGGTCCCCCAAGGATTGGTTCTTGGAACACCATTGTTTCTGATTTTCATAAGACATCAATGAAGGGATAGAAGGTGTGATGTCAAACAAAGATTGGCAGCATCATTAATGATCAGTGCCAAGCAGCACTCCTTCAGAATGACTTGAACAGACTTCAGAAATGGTTAGAAAAGTGGCAGTTATGTTTTAATGTGGCAAAATGGGGAAAATACTCTTGGGGAATAGCAACCCCTAAATAAATAAATGCAATTTTTTAAATTCAAACCCACCAAGTGGGTTTGAATTAAAAACATTGCAGGAAGAAAGGGATCTGTGTGTTACAATACAGGCAGACATGATTTGGTTTGGTTTTTTTTTTTTTTTTTTTTTAGGAGCATTAGCAACTAAGGCCATATTCCTCGGTCATTCCTTGACCTTTCCGTATTTGGTGGTGATGGGCTCGAACCCCAGTCTAATCAAGAAGCGTGTGCTACGTACTACTGCTCCTTCCCACCTGGCTACGGAGGTGCCTGGCAGATATGAAGTTTTCTGAGCAGTGTAAATAGGCAGCCAGAAAAGCCTATGGTGTCTTATCAATAATTTATCAAACATTATCTTGTAGAGATAGAGAAGTCATAATCCCATTGTATAAGGCAATTGTAAGACCACATTTGGAATACTGTGTTCAAGTGTGGAGACCTTATCTGAAAAAAGAAAGAGCTTGAAGTTCAAAGATGGACAGCTTGCATGGTGAGATTGGCAAAAGGGCAACCATAGAAGAAGACTGATTATGTATGCTACAGAGCTTGGCAACCAGGCACCTCAGAGGTGACCTGATTGAGGTTTATAAGGCTCTGAGAGGGGTTATTAAAATGAATGAAGATGGAATTTTCACTGCTATAAAGAATTCCAGAACTGGGGCCATAAATTTAAATTACAGGGGAAGAGGTTTAGACTAGATTGTAGGAAGCTTTCTTTTAGCCAATGAGTTGTTGATTGCTGGAACGCTGACCGGGCTAGTTGGGTGGGGAAAGTGCCTGTCTGGCAACCCAAAGGTCGTGGGTTTAAATCCTGCCTTGGGCTTCGATCAGAGTAAATGCAAAAACCTAGGGGGGTGCAATATGGCCACAGAAGCCGATGCACCAACTACTAACAAAAAAAAGAAAAAAAAAAGATTGCTGGAACAAGTTGTCTTCACAGGTAGTTGAGGTTGACAGTTTGAATAAATTCAGTGGTTACCTATGTGTGGAGGGAAGCACATAATTTGTATTTTCTTATCTACTTTTTTTTTTTTTTTTTTGGCCAGTGTAACAAAAGCCTGTGGGTTCCTTGCACTATATGGCAAATACTATTACCATGTCTGAAGCATTCTAGGGATTTTCCATGATCTTTTGTGTTTATTGTCTCACATTTTAAGCCTACCATTACTGCATTTATGGTTTTAGTTGAGGATAACAACAAGAACTGCCGAAAGCTACAAGTTATATACAGTAATGCAGCTTAAAAAAAAAACTTTACTGTTAAATTTTTTCTTCAGAGTAAATATATTGTTATATAGTATTAGAAAGTGCAATTTATACAGATTTCAATACTCCATATGTTATTGAAATACATCCATAAATGAAATTAGTGAAAATCATCCCATACACTGTGGTTAGTGATCCGTCACTGAGACATCCAAAGGAAGCCAGTGCTGCCATTGGGAGATGCATGGATCCAAGATGATGGTAGTGTGCCTTGATAATTGGATGGGAAAGATGCAGCTAATTATAAATTCTTGTTTTTTTAACATGAGATAGTTAATATGCATTGGTAGGCTTAGGAAATTTTTTTTTTTTTATGGCCAAACATCTTCAATAACAAACAGTGATGCAGATCAGTCAGACACACAATAATTGAGGAATTCATAAATTGACATTGTCACTTGTAGAGATTTTTTTAAATTAGATAACAAAATGAGATCAGTCATAATGGCAAATTATACTATCACAGATTTACTTCCATGGATGGGAAAATTTATGAAAATGACTGTATCCACTTATTTTCTACCTGTTAATACTTAGTTTTAATTGTGAATAGTACTTGTATTTATGATTTCATTTCATGATATAAAGATTTTATTCAAAGAAGATAATTATTATTATCTACAGGTTTACAGCACAGTTGTAAATTGCACTTGCCACTGGTGGCTATACCAGAATAACACAGACTCTTCCATCAGACACAATGATGCAATATGCCTATGTTGCTGATGCACCTGAAACCCAACAACAATCCCTCCAGTATTCCTGTGATTTTTTTACTTTAATCATGGTGCATTATGACCAGAGTTGCTGTTGTGCTAAAAATGAATTTGTCAAGTCCTGACACACACACATTCAGTGTTACAATGATTTATGTTTTAATATTAGTTTCAGTGAGAAAATAGCTCTTTTAGATCCCACTACTTTAGCTCTTGCCAAAAAATCTTGGAGCTTAATATCAATAGACATTACAACTTAATGTAGTAGAGTTTTTTTTACATGGGACTCTAGAAAATTAGACAAATTCAGATTTGCGGCATTGCCAAATTAGCTGCAAATCTGAGAGATTTTTAGATTTAAAAGAAAAAAAAAAAAAATTGTTAAATTTTATAGGATTTTGAGTGTTGCCAGATTATTGAGACTCCATTGTATTTGTGTTACATGTGTGGATATGATTGTTAATTTTTTTTTTTTTAATTAAATTATATAAACTGCAAAATGTATGAATCTTAAATTGTAACAATTATGGTATATGATTGCAAAATTTTGTTTGGTAACAGTTTACACATTTCAGCTTAAGATATTTGATTCAGTGGCATATAGAAAACTAACAGGTAAAAAGAGGTGGTGGGGATAAAAAAAATAAAAGCTGCACAATGTCATATATCAAAGTATTGTCTTGAGTTGTTTGTATAGCATTAGCTATACAAACAACTCATTAGTTTAATGTGTTTTTTCCCTCCAGATTATTTTAAAAATACTTTAAAGTTCATTATGTAGGTGATAGAGAGAGAGGGAAGAAGAGAAGTGCTAATAGATAGTTGCACTGTAGAAATATTTCAAGGCACATAGGTAATATTAGCATACCTTGTGAAATGAAAACATCTCAGACAAAGGAACAAAATGTAATATACAGTTCATAATCAAAGTCGGGACTATTCAAATGCAAATGGCAATGAGAGAAGGGGTCAGGAAGAAGAATACAATTTTCTTCTTTATAACTATAAAGTTTGCTATAATCCAGGCATGTTGAAATTTAGTTAATTGATCACTGGAAGTGGGTAATAAGTATTCTACCTTTACATTATAAATAATTTCATATCCTAAATTCATTTGGTCACAAAAAGAAATTAGTGCTAAAACTTTAACATTAGTCTTTCTTTTAAATTTCACTTTACTTTGTTCATAGAACTTTATTTCATATTTCTGCAAACTTCAATTACAAACTTAAAATGTCCAGGACAGTCATATAGTTTTTGATATCTTATGATCAGATATTTTCTGAGAATTTCTTCTTTCATACCAAATAAGGTAACACTCACTACTAATATAGTATTAGTATACTTTAATTCTTTTCCAACATGAGGCTGTTCATTCTTTAACCTAAATGTCCATTCTATACAATAGTGTATAGCAGTTAGCTACTCTGGGAATGCATGCTACAAGGCAAAATGTTGAGTCATTTGCACATAAAAATTCAATATAGTGGGTCCTTAATTAACAAAGGTGAATAAAGCTGAGACTGCTTCAGAAAACATGAATCTGATAATGCCCTTTTTATAGGGAGTTTTACAATTCATTTATTCCTACCCAGTATTTATTATGTGCAATAAAAAATACATTTGTATACGCAGAGTGACATTTAAGTTTCCGCTAAACAAAATATATACAACGTATTAGTTGTATGTAAAATGTGCAGTATATATAATATATACTAAATTAATAAATTTTAAATTTTACTCTTTCCAAAATAATTAATTTGACATTTATTAAAACTTTTTAAAAACGTGTTCTAAATGCACTGGTTACTAAGTTTATGATTTTAAATTAAGTGCACATTCTTCTAGTTATTGCACTTCCCAAAATGCTGAGGTTGTTGCCAAATGCAGGTTCAGGCACATTCATAATTAACCATAACATAGGAATGGCAGAATCAATGAAAACTAGTGTACAATATTTATATGTGCTGGATAAACTTCTGACAAAAAAAAGAAAAGAAAAGAAAAAAAAGTGTTTCTGTTGCCAAATATTACTGTTCTGGTTATTGATATTTACCAATCCAAGAACTGGTTTAGATATACATAAGCCCAAGCCCATACAATTCTGTGACCGGTGTTATTGACAAGTGCAAAATCTTTCACTTCCAGATTAGTCATGCATTCTTTTAACAGTTTGTACTGTACCACCCTTTATCTTGGGCTGGCTTTTAATGGAAACTTTAGTTGTTTAGGGCATAGATAATTGAGTCCCTACTATAGTTAATGCACTGTAAGCAATTATAGTTAATAAAAAAAAATGTGCTAGAAAAGATATGGATACTGTTATGGAGGGGAGTAAAATTCTTAATATTATTGTTAGTTATAAAGATATAACTATACCTTTTTACGATATAACATTCTAGAAAGGAAAGAAAATATATTAGTTGCATCTTATAGCTGGAAAATAAACACAATTTCTTTAATATCTGACCATGAAAAAGTTATCAAGCTCTTGTGCATAACTTTTTGTTACCCCTTTACATAAGCTTTCACATTCAAGATGCATCTCTCTCTCTCTCTCTCTCTCAGGCGCCTCTGTAGCCAGGTGGGCAGTGCATAGCACACGCTTCTTGATTAAACCGGGGTTCGAGCCCGTGACCACCAAATACGGAGGATGCGGAAAGGTTAGGGAATGACCACCGCATATCCCCGGAGCAATATGGCCTTAGTTGCTAATGCTCCTTAAAAAGAACCAAATAACAAAAAATCTCTCTCTCTCTCTCTCTGTTTGCAAACAATGTGAAAGAACATATTAATTGGATTCAGCTGAATGTCTTTCTGATGGTAGCTGTAGGCATAGGCAAGCTGTAAGTTGATCTTCAGTGTAGAATCACTACAAATTTTGGAACTGATGCATGTTTATTTTTCAGTATTGTTAGATTATCAGATTCTTTCATCTCAATATTCAGTGTGTGTGTGTGTGTGTGTGTGTGTGTGTGCACGCATGCCTGGAAAGGTTTTTTTACTTGCAACCAGCCTCTGTCTGAAGGTGGGAGTGGATTCTGTGACAAAAGTGACATACCAAATGCACCTTTTGGGTGTATCTGATATGTCACTCCTATTTCTAAGGCTTCAGTAATATTTAAAATCTATTATCCATCTCTGCAGTATGTATATATTTATGTGGTTATTTACTTATTCATTTACAGACTTCAATCTCTGTTCTTGTAACATTTGCTATTTGATATTTTCGATTAAAATCCTCTTTATATTATTTTTCCACATAAAAATCACCTTATTCGTATTCTAGATAACAGTTTTTAAAACAATTTAATTGTTTGTACCATAGCCATTACATAAGCAGATAAAATATATCTAGAATCATTTGGGTAAAATAACATAAACAATACTTTTATGCTGAGTAAGTAAAAATATATGATTTATGCTGTAAATCATGAGTTAAAAATGATCCCATACACTGACAGAGCTGGAATGAATTTACAGCAATGCTTTCCAAAGATTTGCTCTGTGCGAATTAAACTTATCGCATTACTCTTTCTTCTGACACGAATATACCATGTGAATTACTTTTCTGTAGAATTATTTCATGTGCAAGATATTTGGTTATAGAAATTATGGTAGAGTACTTTTTAGAATCCCAAACTCTAACACAGAAAACCTAAAAGTAATTTGGCAACATTTCTAGATTACCTGTGGAATCTTGTCATTAGGCCTAACAATAAGAGTGATAAAGGAAACTTAATTAACTTATAAATTAACAGTGATGTGAATGAGATTTTAGACAGTACTAAATATATTTTTAATTCAATTCATATTAACAATTCAATTAATTCAAGTCATGCCACCAACTTAATGGGAATACTACTCCATCCAACATGGCATTAAGAAGTTCTGTTTATAGTCGGCATGACTATGCAAATCAGAGGAATTTACAGCTAATAATTTTTAACAGGAATACAATCATTTCTGCATTTAGCAGTCATGTGGGCTTGAACCATGGTCAGCTCAAACATTTGTGCTACTGCATTACCACATTAAATACTTAGCTACAAACTCTGTCAGACCCATGTGATAGCAGACTTGTGAGATTAATTTTCAAATGTAATGAGAACATATTACAAAGCCAAAGCAAAATCAAATCTAACGAAAAAAAGAAAAAGATTGAATGCAGAATTAAACTCCATAACCAAAGTTAATATGAATTCATATGAATTCAATTAAGGTTCATACTACAGTTCTTAAGTGCTAACTTAAAAATTAAGTGCTAACTGCTGAAACTGGAACAAACCTTTGGCACTGCCATCCCTTATCTGCATTTCCAAGTAATAGTAGATACAGTTTATAATAGATTTCAGCATGAAAATAGCTTTGAAAGTCAGAGGAAGAGAGAGAGATTGCCTTAATTGTCCAATTTGGGTTTACTTTAGAAAGTTTAAATTTTCTAGAATTGAAATGCAGAAGTTGAGGAAATTGGTTCAATTGATACATAAATAGATGTAGAAGATATTTATTGGATCAAAAAAAAAAAAGTAATGATGAGTTTTTTTTATTTTTTTAATATAAATTCTAATTTGATAACTCATTCCATCTGTAGCTGGGCTCCCTCAGAAAACTAACTCTCAAAAGCCCACATATGTTTTGAAAAGGTTAAAGGAATCGATTTTGTCATTTTTACTTTTGTTTTGTCAAATTTACTGTTTGTAAAATAATTTGAAGGATTAAAGACCAATTAAACAGTTACACATATCATCAAATTTAAGAAAAGAGAAACTTACTTGAATGAAGGAAGGATGACAACTAAATGAAACTAAGGAGGAAGTTTAAGCAAAGCAGTTTCCCTGCCCTATTTATAAGATTTAGAAAGATTTTAAACCCCAAGGAATGCATAATAAGCCAAGAGTAATGTTTTTTTTCCCCTCCCTCTAAATGCATCAAGGGGAGGTGGTTGTTTTTGGTTTTTAGGAGCATTAGCAACTAAGGCCATATTGCTCTGGGATATGCGGTGGTCAGTCCCTGACCTTTCCGCATCTTCTGTATTTGGTGGTGACGGGCTCGAACCCCGGTCTAATCAAGAAGCGTGTGCTGTGCACTGCTGCTCCTTCCCACCTGGCTACGGAGGCGCCTCAAGGGGAGGTGGACTGGGAGGCTTGTTAACATTGTTTCTCTAAGTTTGGCACTACCTCGTATCTTAGGAATTGAGTATGCTTTGTTGAGGTTTATATCTTATGTTTAATATGGTTTGATAATGCCATATTAGAATGAAGCAGTGTTCTCATTAATTTGGAGTAGCTTCCATTCATACATTAGCATTGTCTAAATTTCATTCCAGTCTCTGTTAAGTTTCCTGTATCATCTTCATTAGGCCTGATGACAAGATTCCACACAGAATCTAGAAACATTGTCAAATTAGTTAAGTAGGGTTTGTGTTACAGATACTTGAATGCACTCTATTGTAATTTCCATAACCAAATATTTAGCATAACAAATCAACTTGCAAGTAATTTACACAGTTCATTACTATTTTATCCATTGACAATTTTTTAAACTCTGTCATTATGCTCTAAATGGAACAGATATGCTCGTGACATTATGAAAAAAAAAATGTCAAACAAAAATAAATGAGAAAATACCAATAATAATTTTGTATCATATTTCTTAAAAATTTCAAGGACACATCCCCTAAATTGAAACACAATGCTCATGTGATATCTGCCAAATGCAACACATATATCTCTATTTCTATTGGCTCTTTGTTTTGTTTCTGTAAATAAATAATAAAATTACTTTAAACAACTGACTGAAATAAAGCAGTACACAGTGAGATGCCATCTGTTTCTTGAATACAAGAAACAGATGCCATTGCTCGCCCAGTGTCTGTTAAATTGCAAACAAAAAATTGATTTCTTGTAGTTCATAGTACGTTAAAATGAAAACAGAAAATACCATATAATCATTTAGAGAAATTGATGGGGAAAAGTACACTGATGGATTTGATTTCATTTCCAAAAAAAATAAAAAATAAAAAAAAAAAATAATAAAGTGGTGTCTATCAGATGCCATACATGTTATTGAGATTTAATTTAGTAAAAAAAAATCTGGAATCGACTGCCAAAGAGGATGCCAACCATTTAAAGTATAAAAGGGATCCTGTGCGTGTATAAGGACTAGTTTTCTTTCTAAAGATAAAAATGAGACAAGCTTAGAACAAGATAAGCCACAATGATTTGGAAGTGAGCAGGAAAGACCCAATTTCCAACCAAGACGTCTTGTATCAAGAAATTAATGTGGCTTTGCAATGAGTAGACTAATGCAGGTATGTCACTTACTCAAATCAGTAGGTCTCAATATTTTTTTGGCTCGGTCACACAGAAGTGAATATTACCCACAACCCCACAACACACACCCAAGAACTTCTAGTAGAAAATGTTTGATGATCTTTCACTTTTCACACTTTCAATGGTTGAGCTCATATTTAATTATTGACAATCCTATTCACAATAGCATTCTTCATTGTATATATGTTGATTTGGTAAGGAACTGTATGAAAGAAACAGAAATATTCCTGGCCTGCACAATACATTTCACAAATTTTCAGTTTCATGCTGACTAAAAAAAAAAAATTCAAGACCATATGGCATGCCACTTGTTACAGAAGAGGTGTGCCAAGAAAACCCACTGGACTAATGTAAATTCATGATAAAACCATGCCTAAATAAGAAGAAACTGATGGCTAAATTTAAACAAACAAAAAGTAAAAAAGTGTAAGGAAAAAATTTTAAAAATGAGCATTGAAAATCAGAGTAGAAAAACATTTTTTAAAACTCACTATTATCAGTTTGGTAGGAATTTGAAGGATAAAAATGATATATTACTTAGCGACAGTTGAGGAAACTCACAGAGCATGTGAAAATGTTTAAGATTGTTTTATTTAATTACTTCAAAATGAATCTTGCTATAATAGGTATTATAACATAATGTTATTATGATAGACTATTTATGGAGGCCATCAAGTAGTACACAGTTAAATATTTTATGTCACTGTACTTAAAAAGTATTTCTTTATGTATACTGAGTATATTACAGTTTTAGAGCTGTACTGCAGTTAAACTTTCCTTCCATATATAAGGCTTGCTATTTTGATATCTTGGATGCATTTCTTTAGCTAGTGGTGGCAGAAAAATGTAATTTATATTGAAGTTTGTATAGCCATTAGTAGAAGGACATCTCATGTGCTGCAATGCAAATTATTTGCACTTTTAGTATACAATATAGTTACATGAATAGTCCAACTCAAATTTTTTTTGTGCATAAAACAAGGGAAATACCAAGTTAATAAATTTGTAAATGATTTCGTATTTTACATTTGTTTTCTTCCATTTTTATAGAAAGCTATAAGATTTTATATTGACTCTGTAAATTGAATTTTAATTACTCTGCAACAGAATTTATTGCTAATTTTTACATTATTCAGTTAAAATGCATCACTCTGGATTCTTTCTCTCTGAAGAATATTTATGATGTTAATCATAAAAACAGATTCTCATGAGAATCTTCTGTTCCCTGAATGTTACTACTTGTATCAGCCACCTTCCTTTTTAAAGTGCAATTATAATTAATTATATGTATAAAATAATTTTAGGATAAATGTTTTTCAGAGTTAACTGCTTATATTTAACTTATTTTCATAAATGAAATATTGCTCTGATCACATGTTTTAAAAACTGGATTGGAAAAAAAAAAAAAAAAACAAAAAAAAAAGCGAATTACAGAAATAATTTTGTGCCCTTTAAAAAAAAAATTGTTAAATTATATAGTAATTCTCTCTTGTTTGCTTACTGCTAATAGGATGGATATAGTTGAATCTCTAAACAGTGCAAATGCTACTGTGAAAAAAAAAAACCCTGTTAGTATCTGAACATTTATAGTGAAGAAAATAAGGACAAAATTATGTAAAAGGTTGATATACAGATTGAATGTGTACTTAGAGTTTATCTATGTGTACAGTTGTAAAAATAGGAAATGTTTGTGTGTGTGTGTGTGTATGTGGTATTTTAATTAGGAGATATGCTACAGGACAATTTGCTTACATTGAAGACAAGTGTATGCACAGGTACTATTAACGTATTGTGCATGTTGTGCCTCTTCTTACTGCAGGGAAATTGCATTAGGGTTTTAATGTAAACAGTGCCACAAGTTCTTCATATTTTCACAGCATACCACAGAGGGAGAAGAGGTTTGAAGGTGTATATAGTTGTTGAGTGTTCAGGTCCTCTCTCCCAGCTGGAAGTACAAAAACGGTGGCACCTTAGCCATAGCTTCCACTCATAACGCACAGACCTGGCAAACTTTAGCCAGACCCAGGGATTGTTACTTGTTTGTGCCTCCTATATATATATATATATATATATATATATTTACTTATATGTATGTATATATACATACATATGTATATATCTATGTGTGCGTGTGTATATACATACATACATATATATATGTATAAAATCAGTAGGGCATTTGTAGTGTATATGTGTATATGTGTGTGTGTGTGTATATATATATATATACACATATATATAAAGAGCTCTAGATATGCAGCACTTGGAACAAAGTAACAAAGTGCACCTTCTAGATCATTTTATGTTTAATATTGTCAATAAACTTATGTGGCTGTTGGTGTACAGGTGTTTTCAATTGTTGTGATAGCAGATGTGACTAATAAATCATGCTTAGCACAACTTTATTAGAGTTCCGAGGTGATTTTGTAGGGAAAAGTGGCCTGTGGAGCAAGTGGAAAATAGGGTTAACCCATACCTTTCTATGTGCTAAAAATTTAAGAGTGAAAGTAATTATTGTTGATTCCTGAAGGGAGAATGGTATTTCTGTAGTAACTGCCTGTTGTGTAGATTTCCTCCATTATTATGGGATCAGAGAATCTAGTTGATGTTAGAGGTACTTGCATACCAATAGCCGAAAGGACTATATCATATATAGACAATTTATACTGATCCCTGTGGCCATAAAATGTGGAGGTTGAGCTGGAATTGTGATAGAATGTATCTTCTTATTTGGGAAATCTTAGTACATTCCTTTCTTTTGTTGGTATGTACAAAAGTTACTATGAAAAGCACAACTTTTTTTCATATGGAAATGGATATTGATAGAACTATTGAAAATGTAATTTGAATGCATCAAATGAAGCATCTACTGTGCTTCATTTTTGTGACACAAATAAAACCTGTATTTCATACCTTTCATTGATGGTCTTATATGTTAAATAGAATATTCACATAAATACATTTATTTAAAGTCATTAGTATTATTACATCTCAAGAAATATGGTTGTTTCTTAATTCCAACCATATAAAACTGAACATAAAAGATTTTAAAGTTGAATGAAATTATCTAAATCCCTTTGTTAATCACTATTAACATCAGTGAAACCCAGTCTTAAATTATTACTAATGGAGTCTATAAATATTTATTAAAAAAAAAAATCATCATTATGGTTTGTAACAAATCGTGGACATGTATAATTTGCATGTATTATACAGTGGTGAAGCTACCGGTACTGCCACTGTGGGGAGTTCAGAACTTATGGTTCCACCTCTGATATTAAGAGTCCTTCATGGGGGGAGAGAAAGTAGCGTGCTTTTATTGAAACTCTTTCAATTACAGTTTCAATAAAAGCATGCCATTATATCAAATTTCAAATTTATCTCCCTATATGACATATAATTACTTCACCTGTAACCATGCACACCAAAGTTTTGGAAACTCCCACATAATTTCGATGATTTCATGCTCTTTGTCTGCTTGGGGGCATGCAGTTAAAATTTCCAATATCTTTCAACAAAAGTGTTTTCTTTTATTTCTCCACTGAAAAATCCAGAAATATGTTAGTTATTATGCAAACAGGAAAAATGCAAGATCAAGTTAAGCCTATTCTCAATAATTATATGCACATGCTGAACAACACAAACTTACAATTAGTGGCATCTTTTGCATCCAGTTACTGAAATGAGCACATCCAATTATTACATTCTCTGGCTTTGCATAATGGAAGAGCCTAGCTGGTGTTCACTGGTCAAAATAATATTCAAAATTCTCAAACAAGAGAGGTGATGAATAATGTCTAAAGTGCTGCAGAGGGCGTTTTTTTTTTTAGATAATTAAAAATATAACTTTTTAATTTAAAAAAAAAAAAAAAAGATTTTTCAATTATGTTAATACAAAAATAAAGTTGAAAATAAACGTGGCATCAAAACAACTTTGAATTATTTTTTGTTGTTTTTTAAGTTTAACTTTTTAATCCACTTTGCTGAGAGTGCACACATGATTAAAAAACTCAAAAACCTTAAAAAAAAAAACACCAGTTATGCTTTAAACAAGAAATGTGGTTGTGCTGCTCTGTGTTATATGAATAGCATATTTACCCAATGCCTAGTAGCACAGTTAATTTCAAATTATCACAATTCTGTTGAATTGTGACATCTTGTTTATGATATGTTAAATCTGAGGTTGAAATCCAAATGTAATAGTTTAATCAATTTAAAGTGACTGGAAGAACTATAAAAATTATTATGTGACTAATAATCTCTCTGGAAACCATTGTATTTGTGAGATATTTTTATATAGTCTCGGAAGTCAAATACCCATGTAAGTTTAAATATTCCTTGGTCAACTTCATAAGATATCTCTCAAAAATTTTTTAATACAAGCTTAAGGTGCAGAAGGGTATAACATCACTAAGCTGATGGGCACTCTTCTGCTGAATTTATTGTAGTATAATTTTCAGATGAAGCAACATTTCATATACCAGAGACTTAAACAGGCCTAATAGTTGCATTTAGGGTTTCGGTTCACCCAATAAATACCTAGAACATGAAATACTTTAAGGTGAACGTGTGATGTATGCTTGAAAGCAGACATGATGAGACATTGAGGAGCAGTAATTTGATATTTGATCTGCCAGAAAAAGATGGTATTTTCCAGTTTGATGGACAGCTAACATCACTTCCCAGCATGATGGCACATCTCCATGGTTTGATAATGCTTTGTAGCAGTTGTTGAGTGTCCAGTGTTCAAATAAATAGATGGGCAGAGGACCAATTTTATGGCCTCTCTAATCTCAGTCCATTAGATTTCATTTTGTGGTTATGTAGAAGGGCAAAGTACCTCTCAAAAATGACTACTAGAACAGTTAAAGGTAAGAATATCAGAAGCTACAGCTACCCAAGGTATGGGTACATTGGTGCACTGGCTGAATTACAGATTAGATGTATGCTGAGCTGCAGTGATTGCACCAAAATAATAAACCCAAAATAAATTTTTAAAAATTACTTATTTTTAAGTCATTTTTTTAAATTACAGCAGAGTGTCGATAATTGGAACTAATTGGGACTGGGGTAGTTCGGACTTCCAATTTGTTTGGATTTTTGAACTTATCAAAAATACAGTTCTGGAGACTAAGAAAAAGGTTTAGTAAGTTATAAAAACACTAAGTTGTACTTGTGTATTTTTATTCATAAAAATAAACAGATACAAATGGAACTTTCCATCACAATAACACATATGTATAGGCCTTTAACGGAAAATAATTACTTAAACAATTACTTATTTTTTGCTGCACCATTTTTGAACTTCGTTTCTTTGCTGCCAGATCTCTCTCTCTCTTTTCATCAAGAGTATTTGAGTTGGACAGGATTCAGTTTGTTGCTGCCCTCGTGGGTAGCACGACTGGCAGAATCACTATCTTCCCCACTCTGGGTGTAAAGGCCTGAGTTTGAGTCCTGTCAATGATGGAAGGAATTTTTATGGGCCTTTTTCACAATGTGGCTGAATTAATCAGGCGAGGGTAGCATGGTTTTTATCCCCGAACTCGGGTTTTTCATCCAGCAAACAGAAAATTGACCACAGAACATGCAATTTACAGACAGTATACACGGAGCAACATTGCCTTAGTTGCTGATGCTCCCAGAACCCAACTACAACAATGATAAACAGCATCTTCGAGGGATGGGTCATTAGCAGTTCTCAGTTTTTCTTTTTTGCACCATCTTATTCAAGTTTCGATGTGAACTTTAAAATTTTTTCCTTGTTTTTAATTTCTGTTATGGTTAACTTTGCTAACGAAGACCCACTTTCTCCCTTTGAAAGTCTTTAAAATCTCAATCTTCAATTTAATTGTTAAAAATTTCTGCTTCTTTTTAAAAGAAGACCATAACTTCAGTATGGCAAAATAAAACTAAATGTTCAGAAAATCTTCATTTCTATATCTAAACTTCATAAACATTTTACTCCGTATCTCACTTGCATGTATTGTGTTAGTTGCAATTTCTGCATGTGTTCTTTGTTATTGATTCACACATCTTTTTTTTCTGTTTTCGATTTTACACCCCCCCCCCAAAAAAAAAGCCAGTGAACAGAAATATCAGATTACAAAGTATTATGTTTAGTTAGTAATATATGTATGTATATTAATTAAGCTATGTACTTAGCGTAAATTCATTTTTATTTTGCTAACCTGTGGAATAATATTCTTCCAGTTTTCACATATCATTTAATTTTGTTAATTGGTAAAGTAAAATAAAAGTATAAATTTGTGCTTTATATCTTCATTTTTATAGCCTGTGGCACCAGCATATAATAAAAAAAAAAAAAAAATGATGGCTCATTTGGAATATTGCCCTTTCAAATTATTGACATTTAGATTTTTGACACAACTTATTTTTTTATTGCAATTTGTGCAGTGGTATTCACTATACAAATCGTAAGCTATTTCTGTGCAGAACTCAAATACATAAAGCAGATGCATGCACATACATCTGTCTTATATGTTTGAGTCATTTTGGCTATCAATGTTCAAAATAAAGATAAAATCTGGTATTTGTGTATTATTACTGTGTAATTACCACATTCATTGTAGCTAATTTACATGGAATGTCTAATTTTTTTTTTTTTTTTGTAATGTAATAAGATGCCATACCATTTTGCATAATGATTCTCTGTGAATATATTTTTAAAAGATATCTTCATTGCAATCAAAAATATTCAGTGAATATCACTATTCTATAGCCCAATTTGTCTTCTTTTACTATTTTATAGCATTCAAATATTTAAAATTTAAATACAGCACCCTTTTATAGAAATCCTGTAAATAAAAATAATTTTAGGTGTTCATTGCTTATTTCATATCTTTTCAAAAAATTAAGATTTTAGTTTATCAAAAATTCTTTCTACAGGACATCTGTCCTATTCTACTGGAGAAAACCTGTTATGGCATGCAATTTCCCTAGCTGAGCAAATCAGCTATTTTAACCACTTACTGCTGCCTCAACTAGAATAATACAGTATATGAGGTAGTTGCTTTTGAAAGTGTTAGTGAGGGTAACTCCTACTTGTTTATATCAGAAATAAACTAAAAAGAAATAGGCTGTAGTATAGCTTGATTGAGAGATGCAAAGTTTTAGCATGGAGGAATAATTACTTGAATGTGATTATCGAAATCCACAGAACAAAAGTTCCCATTTAGGCAGAATATAAACTTTGTTACTTATTGCAAAGTTATCAGTTTAAGACCACACAGGTGTTCAGAAATAATGCATTCAATAGACTATTCTTTCTGTGATAATTTTTTTTTTTATTTTCTTAGGAGAAGGTGGGTAATGGTTAGCAATCATTAATAATTTAGAGAAAAGCAATCATTTACCTCTTTACAAATAATTTTTTATGAGAAACTATTAAGTAATATAATTGGGAAAGGATGTTATGTGGTGTCTATCCATGTGGTAAAATTTATACTATGTATGTTACAGTGACTGCTTACTTTACGCATGTTTAAATCAAGCGAATTTAAAATAAAGTGCGGCAACCATATTTATGGAAAGAGACATGAGGCCAGCACAATAGCCCATCATTTTCTCATTTTGTTTTGCTGAAGATTGTCAATTGGACACCTTTTGGAAGTGCATAATTTTTTTTTTTTCTTTTGTACTTATTTTGTTTTTATTTATGGCTAGCAAAGCATCCTTGTAGTTCTAGTGGAAATGATGGTAAGTGCTAAAGGAAATCGATTTCGCTTGAAACGAAACTGGAAATGCTTAAGCATGCTCTAAGTCTGAGTGAGAGTACATTACATACTATTCGAGATAGTGGTGATAAAATTAAAGTAAGTGTTAAGAGTGGTGAGCCCATAACTGCACAAAAGTCATTGTATGCTTGGTCAAGTTCGATGGAACGCATGGAAAAAAAATGCTTGCTACACGGATGAGTGATCAAAATAAAAAACATGTTCAACTTAGCCTAGCACAAGTGCAAGAGAAACATAGCCATTATGATGATTTAAAAGAATACAAGGATGGGGAAGTTAAGCCCTATTCAGCAAGTTCAGGATGGTTTGCGGTTTTATGAACAGTGCAGTTTTCATAATGTGAAAAAGCTTGATAAAAATGCTGTGGATGTGCTCCCTGTGAAACTGAAGGCGATCATAGAAGATGGGGAGTACATACCCAAACAGATATTCAATCTCGACGAAATAGGTTTATATTGGAAAAATGTCTGATCACACTTACATTTCCACTTCTGAAAAGACACCACCTGGCTTTACAGTGGCAAAAGATTGGTTTGGTGTTAAACATGGAGGGTCATAAATTGAAACCTGTGTGCATTTACCACTATCAAAACCCTTGTGCCTTTAAAGGTTATGATAGGTCATAGATGTGAGAGTTACTCTTATAGGCCTATTATCAAATTTTTTGGTGATTTACATTATGTGTGAATTTAAATTGCATGAGGAATTCTGGAATATACCGTATTTCCCCATGTATAAGACACACCTTTTTTTGAAAAATTTGGGGTCTAAAAACTGGGTGCATCTTATACAGTGGTTGTAGATTTTTTTTACTTGCATTTCCCGCTTTTTCACGCTTGTTGTCTTTGCGCTCATTGTTTCGCACTTGTTACCAGTATATTAGATTACGTTTTGCCACGTTCTGGCCAGAAACGGCTCAGAAAAGATTTTCATATAGTGCTGAATTCAAGTTAAAAGTGATCCAGTTTGCAAAAGTGAATGGAAATCGTGCTGCTGAAAGTAAGTTTGGTCCTCCAACTGAGAAAACAATCCGAGACTGGCTACGGGAAGAAGAAACCCTACTGAAAACACCACGGCAGAAGAAGGCCATGAGAGGCAAGTCAGCAAAACGGTCTGATTTAGAGAGGGAATTGAAGATATGGATTGAGGAGCAAAGGGCAATTGGAATTCCAGTGTCCAGAAAGATGGTTCAGCATGAGGCAAGAAGAATTGCTGATGAAAAAAAAGTTACTGATTTCAAAGGAGGACACAATTGGTGCTTCAGGTTCATGAAACGGAATGGACTAAGCAAGCGTACATGCACCAGACTTGCCCAAAAGATGCCCGAAAGCTATGAGCAGAAGGTCCTTGAATTTCATAGTTTTGTCATTCAATGTCGGAAGACACATCAGTTTGAGCTGGGACAGATTGCAAATATGGACAAAGTCCCCCTTCAATTTGATGTCCCAAGTAACAGAACTGTTGATAAGAAGGGGGTGAAAACTAACTGTGAAGACAAGTGGACACGAAAAGAGCCATTATACAGTTGTTCTAGCTTGTGCCGACGGAACCAAGCTGCCTCCTATGCTGATTTTCAAATGCAAAACAATGCCAAAAGAAGACATTCCTCGAGGAGTGATTGTCCACGTTCATGACAAGGGTTCGATGGATCAGGATTGGATGAAGATCTGGTTTGAGAAAGTTTGGAGCAGGAGACCAGGTGGGCTCTTATGCAAAACCTGCCCTATTGGTGCTTGATCAGTTCAGGGCACACATAGCAAAAAATACAAAGATTGCTGCAGAGCAAAAACAAAACTTGCCGTCATACCTGGAGGCTTGACATCCCAGCTCCAACCACTAGATGTCAGCATTAACAAACCCTTCAAAGCTGCCATGAGAGACGAATGGAACCAATGGATGAAGTCTTCTGGGGACAATTTGACACCAGCAGGAAGAGTGAAGAAACCAACTATAGGAGAAGTTTGTACCTGGGTGAAAAGATCCTGGGATAATATCAAGATTGAGATCGTTGTCAAGTCATTTAAGAAGTGTGGCATTTCAAATGCCATAGATGGAACTGAGGACGATGCAATATATGAAGACAGTGATTCGTCATCAGACACAGATGAGGACAAGCTAATGGATGGGAGTTTTAACAGTGATGAATTGTATGAATTTTATGATGAATAAAACTTGAGTTCAATAACTTTATGTAATACATTTTTTTCCAAATTTCAGGCCCCAAAATTAAGGTGCTTCTTATACATGGGGAAATACCGTAATCCTTGCATAAATTAAGACGTCCGTGTAATATATATATAATAAAATAACACTATTATACAACATGGAAATTCTTAACAAATAGGTTTTATTAACTCATATAATACAAGCTCAATACTCTGCTAATTTGAGGTTTTAGGTTTCAGGATTTATTAGCATTTATGGTCTGAAGGGAGTTCAGCAAGAATCTTGAAATGCCACCAAGCAAATTACAGACAGTTCCTGCTTTACGAGTTTTCACTTTATGAGTTCCCAGGTTTACGAGTTCTTTCTTTCAAGTATCAAAAATATGAAATTAATTGCAATAAATAAATGTTAAACGTTCATAAATACGGCATTTCAAACCACTCGCGTAACTATAAAATACAGCACTACCGTGCATGCATTTATTTATTCGGGCAGAGATAAGGAGAGAGGTCAAACTCTTGAAGAATTTTGGAAAGAATTCCATATTTTAGATGCAATCAAAATATCTTCATCGCAGCCTGGGACAAAATTACGGAACATAAAGGGTGTTTGGAATAAACTCTGTCATCAGTTTATTGATAATTTTGAGGGATTTCAAGAACCAGCAGAGATCGTACAAAGTGAAACAGAATTAATGAAAACCATTGTTAATATTGCTAACCAACTGCAGCTTGAGGTTTCTACAACTGACATCACTGGTCTGCTTCAAACACACAATGGAGAGAGCTCACAAATGAAGACCTTGAAATGACAAAATGTGAAAAAAAAAAAGCTCAGGAAGAAGATTTAACAGCTGAAACTCCTGTTTGTTCCTTCACTTTCAAGGGGCTTGACAAAGCAATTGAGATTTTTGAGTCACAAGATTCAAATTTCGAGCACACTAGAAAAGTTTCTACAGATATAAAAAATGCTTATGCATTCTATTGTGAAAATTTATAAAGAAGAGGTGTGGCATTAAGGGCAGGTATAGATAAAGAGATGGTTGGCTGACTAAAGACAGAGTGATTATATTATAAGGCTACTTGCTTTAGTTTCCTTTAGATTCATGGCCTCAAACGAACTACAAATGTCACGAGGAAAAATACACAGACGAAATCAAATAGCGAATTGATGTCTTGGAAACAAGCGACTCTTGAAGCATTCCTTTTGCTTCCAACAAACTAACGAATGCTGAGCCAACAACGATTGAAGAACCATCAATGAGTGTGCATTTAGTCGATGATGAAGAATGAACAATCTTTAACATTTGTATGACATAAATAATTTCTTTATTATTATAATTTGCTTGATTTTAAAGGCCATGTTTTCATTTCTTTGGATAAATAAATCATTGTTTACTTGACCTTTATTTAACATACTATGGTCAAATTTCGTTGTTGAGGACATATAACTCCTGTTTTTAACATTACGTCTATGGAAAATAAATTCTTGCTTTACGAGATTTTGCATTATGAGCGGGTGTTAGGAACGAATTATCTTGTAAAGAAGTCGGGAACTATCTGTAGTGTAGTATTGAGCTTTGATTATATAGGGGTTTAATAAAACCTATTTGTTAAGAATTTTTGTGTGGTATAATAGTGTTATTTTCTTGTTATTATTATTTTATATATGTATATAGTATAAATTTTACAGTATTAAACTAAAAAAAAGAGTAAAATTTTACCAAAAGTAAGTTTATTTTTGATAAGTTTAATATAAAATAAACTTAAAAAAAAAACGATAGTAGTTATGTATCAAGTAAGAGGGCACTTCACACTCTTACCTGTTTGCAGATGAAGTTAATTATGATAAGACAAAATTTGTTAACTTTATCTCCAGTTTTGCCTATATCAAAAGGTGTGAACAGATTTTTGGCACAGACCTTAAGGTTAGAACTGTGCTGAAATCAGAGCCTAACAAGACTTGGCCCCAGGTGCCAAGTGACCTTTGCTTGTGAATTTTTGCTCTCTCTTGAAAAAATAAAACTGTTTCCATGTTTACAGCATTACAGTAATATTCAATTAAATAATCCTCAGGGAAGACATCACTTCACTAGATCAGAAGAAAAAGTAACCTTTATTTCTTCTTTTTGTTTTTATTTTATTACTAACCCACTACCTGCTTGGTCAGAAAGGTGGCACTGCCCCTGTCTACAAGTGGAGGGGAAAAGGTCTCCCTTCCAGAGTGGAATGGAGCAAACATTTCCCAAAACCCAGAAATCCACTGGGTGCACAGAAAAAACTGTGACAGGAAAAACACGAGAGGAGCTGGTTCTGTTGCAGCAAAATGTTAAGAGCCTGATCTAGACAGAATCTAGACTCCAACATTTTCCTAATTATCCATTCAACTCGCAAACAACCAATGGGAAAACTCCAGCCATTTCTAGTGCAGAAATGCCTAGAAAGTACAATAGGGACCTGCAAGACAGTTTGCTGTTTAAGATCAGGAGACAGTGATTGAAGTTGTCACTGCTTGACAGTCTGAACAGCTGCAAAACCTAAAAATTTTGGTGGAACCTCTGTTCCTGTTTCACCACATTTCCATGAGGTGTCATCACTGAATGGGACCTCATCGATCAAGGAGTCATCAATGTAACACGTATTTTGATAAGGAAGGATGGTATACTAGTTTCCACTTGAAATATAATCCTTACCTTTGACAATTTCAAACCACCAACAACGATCAGAGCAGATTACCTAAACTGCTGAGTTAAACCCTACATTCCAAAATCCTTATGCTGCTACAAGTGCCAGAAGTTTAGGCACTCACAGACAGTCTGCAGAAGAGTAGCTGCCTGTACCACATGTGGCTTGACAGCACACTAATACTGACTGCACAGCCACAATACTCAATTGCCTTAATTGCAAAGAAACCTACCAAAAAATCCTTCCCAGTCCCGAATACTAATAAACCGACTTAAATGCCAGTAATCACAAGATATATATCAAATGCTACCCAAATGGAAGTAACCATACTACCAAGCGTATCACCAGCTGAATGGACAGGGTCAATATTATCTGCCCTACCAAATAACCAATCAATATGCAAACAAAGTAAAGTAAATATGCCAATTACTGTACATGGCATTACCGTACAACCAGATTCTAGAATTATTCGCTGATGAGATGGATGCAACGAAAACATATTTTCCAAAAATGGAGAGAGATAAACTTGAGAAATACAAACCTTCAGCCCCTAAAAGCAAATAAAAGGTTCCACTAAATCTAAATAATTCTTAACTTCTTGCAGTGGAACTGTAGAGGCTAATCATAGTAATTTGACTGATGCCCGAGCTTCTCCTCTCACAATGACCCTATCGCCTTCTGCCTACAGGAAACCAATCTAAACTCCATGTATAACTGTTTCCCTCTGGAACTATATAATTCATTGGCAAGATTGTGTTGCACACAATCTGAACAATCAGACACCCAGAAGGGTGGCATTGATAATCAACTCTCAGATATCCTCAAAAACAATCCCACTAAAAACAAACCTTGAGGGAGTTGCAGCATGAGTAAACGTTAATTGATTTCACTATAGTCTCATTACAACTGTTCCCTAATCAAAATATAAGCTATGCCAACTGAGAAGGATTGGTGATACAATGTTCTCAAACATATTGCATCCTAGGGGACCTCAACAGTCACCATTTGCTATGGGGAAATCAAATTGTGAACAAACTATCGAAAAGTTAATTGACCAACACCATATAATAACTCTCAATAATGGTGTGCACTTATACACATCTTCCTACAGGATCTACTTCACTATTGATGTCTCTCTGTGTTCAGTAACCATATATTATATCCAGGTTTTGTGGGGCCTGAAGCTTATACAATTTTTAAGATCCTCTTTAAGAAAAATACAAAATTAGGTGTGAAAGTGAATATTTATTTAGATTGAGAAAAGAAATCACAACAAACTACAAATTTAAAAAAGCTGACAAACATCACAAAAGGGGCCTGTGCAAGTGAGGGGACCAGAAGCTTCAGCTTCATTAGCTTCACTGTAAATCTGCCTCTGATTATATCCTTTATTTGGATGGACTATTCATAGCAGTCCACTGGGTAGCAACCATTGCCCTCTGATATGCTCCAACTGACATAAGCATTGCCCACTTTTCTAACCAAATTGCCAAATGGAACTTTCCAAAGCTAAATGGGATATAGATAAGCAGATCCAACAAACATCCATAAATCTTGGCTGTAGAATATATATCCAACCAAATACTACAGGTAGCAGACCAAGTGATTCCAAAACAATCCACAAAAGTATTGGCATGATCTAAGCTGTGGTGGAATAATGAATGCAGTGCAGCTAAAAAAGAGAAGAACAGAGCATGGAACATCTTGGAGGTTCCCAACAACTACAAATCTCATTCTCTTTAAACAGGCTCAGGCAAAAGCCAAACACATTAAGCAGGTCAGCAAAAGGGAAGTATGGAGGTGTTTCACTTCTACAATTACAAGAATGAAAAAAAAGCAAATGATATCGGCCAAAATATAACAAATATACTCAAAACACCCATGCATCAACCTTTCCACACTCACTGTTAATGGTTGTGATGTTACAAAACTAGAAAAGATTGAAAATACTTTAGGCAAATTGTTCATGGAAGTTTTAGCTATGACATCTTACTCACCCCATTTTCAAGCACACAAAGCACAAGCTGAAAAACGTTTGATCAATTTGAATCAGCATCTAGTGCTGCATATGACCTCCCCTTCACAATTACACCATTTTAGCCTCCATCAAACCCAGTGCAGCTGGACCAGATGGAACATATTATTATATGATAGCACAACTTACTGCAACAGCTCTTAAGCCACTGTTACAAAGGTGTCATGCTTACATTTAGGCATTTCTGAAACCAGGAAAAGATCCTACAAACCTGCAACATTACTAACCTATTGCACTCACCAGCTGTATGAAGATGGTCACAGAAAAAATTATCAGTGCCTGGCTAACCTGGTTTCTTGCTCGAAATTGACCTCCTAAATCCAGTGCAATGTGGTTTCTGTGGAGGCAGATCTACTCTTGACATTGATTAGGACAGAAATAAACATCCATGACGACTGTACGAAAAGAACATCCCCTCTTTGACATAGAAAAAAGGTCTGACACAGCTTGGTGATATGGTATAATGTGAAACTTATATGATCTGGGACTACAGAGCTATCTGCCATAGTTTATCAGAAACTTCCTACATCACCACTCATTTCAAGTTGCAGTTCACAACCACTTCAAATTTTATCTAGGAAAAAGGGATCTCACAAGGTTCAGTGCTAAGTGCCACTCTAACTAAATAATGAATTCAATAACACAGGAACTACCGAAAACTATCCACTACTCTGTATGCCAATGACTTCATTATCTCTTGCCATTTCCCTAATATGTAAATGGTGGAAAGACAGTTGCAAGGTGCCAAAAATAAAGTTGTTAAATGGTTCTAAAACAATGGTTTTCACTTTTCACCCCAGAAGACTGTTAGGATACGCTTAACTAAACCCAGAACTTTGACTAGAAAATCAAATCATTCCAGTGGTTCCTAGTGTCTGGTTTCTTGGTGTAGTATTTGATCAAAAACTTACTTTCTTTGAATACATTAAAGCACTCTGGATTATTTATCTTAAGAAGCTATACAATTTATGAGTACTATCTGGCAAAACAGGAAGCAGACCATTACACACTACTGCATTTGTACCATGCATTAATACAGTCATGTTTTTACTATGGCTCTACAGTCTATAGCTCTGCTAGACCAAGCACTTTACATTGGCTTGATCCTGTACACCACAGTGCTCTTTGTCTTGCACTAGAGGAATATAGTACATCCCAGTTCAGAGCCTATATGTTGAAGCAAATGAAACCTAGTTGTATCTAAGCAGACAAATGCTTTTGTTAAACTACATAGCAAAACTCAAAGACCAACCATCTTGGAATGGACTTTTTGCTCCCAAATGGGGAAACCATTACAGAACTTACCCATTTACATACCCATAAAAAGGAATATGCCTTCATTCATTATTCACTGACTAGCAACTTGACTTTGGTAAGATACAGCCTACTGCCTCTTGTACAATCCCACTTGGATGTATCATATACCACTGTGCAACCTCTTTCACAGCATGGGAAAAATACACCTTATCCCACCAGAACTTACAGCAAATTCATGCTGTCATTGAGAACCCAGCATGCACAATACACACTAATCTACACAGATGGATCTAAAACTGACACGTTAGTGCAGCAGCAATACTTCCCAACGTTACCATGGCCAAGACACTCCTTACTGAATGTAGCAGCTATACTGCAGAACTCTTTGCTATCCACATAGCCTTAAATCTCAGACTCAACAAACATATTGCAGTGTTATATATACAAACTCCATTAGTGCTATACAGCAGAATATGAAGAATGATAACCCCATACTCAGATCTAGAATAACCTGACTAAGTTAAATCAGAACAAGTTCTCTTTTGTTGAATCTTTTGTCATGTTGGAATTGCTCGATATGAATATGCTGACCTAGCTGCCAAAACCGCCACAGATCAATCCTTTAGTACATTGGTCTCAGATTATAAGTTTATTATAAAGAAGCAATGTCTTGAACAATGGCAACACATTTGGCATAGTCAAGTGGTAGCAAGCTGCTCCGTATAAAGAAAGATCTAAAACCATAGAAATCCAGTACACGACAGAACAGAAGTGAAGTTGTACCAGCCTAAGGATAGGTCACACACACACACACCTAACACATCTTTATATGCTTTTGGGGACTGATCCACTACAGTGTACAAACTACAACACTCAACTTATTGTCTGTCATGTACCATATTTTCTGGCTTATAAGACGCATGGGCATACAAGGCACACCCTAGTTTTGGCCACATATTTTGGAAAAAATAATAACCCTTCTATTATCCTTCAATACTGTTTACAGTGAAACTAAGAAGCGATCTTTTACCGACTGATGTAAACAAATATGGCGACATGGCATGATACAGGATGTAATCAGGGGGTAGGTATTAAAAATAAATTAAATGGAGTTAAATTTATTTTTTTTAATTTTTTTATTAAATGGACTTACAACATGGAGTTTTTATTCAATTCATAAAACACAAGAAATTTTTAAAAATATTTATTTGTTCTTAATGAAATCATCATAATATTCAAGATATTCAATGTCACCATCGTCCATGTTATGAGCGATCTCTGAGTCAGATGACTCTGTTTCCTCATACAAAAGGTCGTCTTCCATGCCGTCAAGAGCATTGGTTATGCCACACTTCTTAAACAACCGTACTATTGTCTCCATTTTAATTTCATTCCAAGCATTTTTGACCCACTGGCAAACCTGTACAATGGTAGGGCTTTTGATGCGCCCTGTTGATGTTAGTTCATGCTGTGGGAGCATCATCCATTTATTCCATTCTTCACGCATGTAGTCCTTGAAAGGCTTATTTATTGATACATCCAGGGGTTGCAATTGACCCGTTAACCCTCCAGGAATTACAGCCATTTGCGTGTTTAAACTTTTTAATCTTATCTTAGTACAATTAGTTAGGTGAGACTGGAACTGATCCCACACGAGAAGCGATGGCTTCTTGCGAAGTCCACCAGAATGGTGTGACCGCACCTTTTCCAGCCAAAACCTCACACCATGCTCATCCATCCATCCTTTGGGGTGAACTTGAATAAAAACTCCTGCTGGAATGCTTTCTTTCGGCATTGTTTTCCTTTTAAATATTAGTAATGGTGGTAACTTGGTACCATCAGCACAACATGCCAACACTGCTGTAAAATGGGATTTCTCATTGCCGGAAGTTTTAATGGTCACAGATTTAGCACCCTTAAAATCAACTGTCTTATTAGAGGGAACATCAATGGAACTTCATCCATATTTGCAATTTGACTAAGTTCAAAGTCATTTTCTTTTCTGTGATAATATATCGGTGAAAATCAATAATTTTGTTTTCGTACTCCTCAGGCATTTTCTGTGCTATTTTTGTTCTTGTTCACATCGCTAATCCGTGTCTCTTCATAAATCTATATGAAGATTTATGAAGAGACACTTCATAAATCTATAGCACCTGTAAAGTCATCATGCCCTCAATTTAGCTTCAGAAATTATATTTTTAGTCGTTACCACAATACCCCGACTCCTCTGATCTGTAACCCACGTCTTCATCTCATTTTCCAGTTCCTCCCATCTAGCTTTTTGCTTGCGAAGGTTGTGTTTTGACTTTATTGCTTGTCGAAGTTTCTCCTCTTGCTTTCGCCAGGCACATACCATTTTCTCGGTAGGAGAAAATGGTATGTGCCATTTCATACCATTTTCTCGGTAGGAGAAAATGGCACATACCATTTTCTCCTACCGAGAAAATGGTATGTGCCAAAATGTCTTTCAGCAGCACGGTTCCCATATTGCTTTGCAAATTCTATTACTTGTAATTTAAAGGCAATTGTGTAGCAATGCCTTCTCAACAACTCCATCATAACAGGGTGTCCTGAAATTTATAAAAAAATTATTGATAAAGAAAATAATAATGATAAAATTAAATACGGTAATATATTTTTCTCAAAATAATGGTATACGCTTGGGTAAATGTTCAACCAATAATGAAATGTTTGTTTCTGATAAAAGCTGACAGAAGTAACGTAACAGAAATTCTTACTCACCCTAAGACAAATACGGGCGTCACTTTCTCTTTGTAAAAGACGGTTGGAATTGAAAAATCCCAATCCAGTCTAATTAGCCCGCCATACCATAAAAGCGCGAGATCATAGAGGAATACCATAAAAGCACGAGATCATATTATAGAGGAATAAAACACATGGGAAAATGAAACAAGTTTTTACTTACGTCTGATTGTGAGATTCATATCATGCAGATTTCAACAAATTTCCACGAAAAAAGATTACTGGTATGTATTGTTGCCATAGATTGTAACCACTGATAATTGTTAAAAATATATTTCAACAGATAAATCTTAAGTAAAATTGGTGTGAATTTCAAAAGGAAGTTTTCAGAACTCAGTTTACCGGTACTGCGTCATCGAAAATGCATTGCTGGTAGTCTTTAGGCCTAATCTGACATTGACCATATAAGACGCAGGGTGATTTTCCGAGTATTTCTTCGCGAAAAAAACCGCATCTTATAAGCCGGAAAATACATTAATTATTGATTGCCCCCATATAGAGTAGTGACAGGCAAACTGTGTCTCATTTTCCACATCAAACACCGCTCTCAGCTCCTAGCAAATATGCCACACATGGACAAAGTTTTTACTTTCCTCAAATGGATACAACTCTACAACACAGTGTAAACTTCAACCACGTTCATACAAATAAAACTACGTATACTCTACCACAGTTAGGTGTATTATGGCCTTGTTGTCCTTGCAACGAAAAGCACATAAACAAACTAACCACACTTGCACCACTTAAATATAATTTAAATTCTGGAATTAGTTGTTTGAAAGGAATACTGAACATGACATTTACCTTGCCTAGGTCATCCTCATCACTTGCTGATTTCGGCAGCAGCAGCTGTCCCTCCTCCTCAGGGAATAACAAACTCTTGAACATTTGCATATTCCACTAGCAAATAACCTCAGATAATGAAAAATACCACTAGTCCTTCAAAGATCTCATGGTGAAAATCGTATACCTTTTAACAAGGAAGGCCTGAAGGGAAAAAAAAAGTTGAATCCTATGGTGATTCATACTCTCTTCTAGATATTATAGCAACTAGGTTATCTATGCAGATTACTTACACTAATCTTCTGTTAATTAATGCCTCTCTAACTGTATAATTGCCTCATTTTATTTTTGGTAGTTTGACCTATGCTTTTTAAATTATTTCACAAAAAATATTATACAGCACTAGTAAAGGCAAAATAAGACTAAAATTTACATAAATTCTTATTTATATAACTAAATCATAAAAATCAAACTGTTATTATTACATAAAAATAATTTTAAAGTTTTTAAATTTATGCATTTATGGCTGTCTGATCTGCATGTACAGTAAGGTGTAGACTTGGTTCCACTTATACAAAGAAATATATGACTACCAGACAGCCTGTTTTTCAAAGCAGTTTGGTGCTATTTTTAAAATTTTTACTTTAGTATCAAAATAGCTGCCACTGCAGTACCTAGGGTAAATAGGAGATTTGCCTTTTGGGTGATATTATTGAGATTATATTAAAATGATATTAACAGATTGTTGACTTGTAGATAACCATTTTCTCTAATCTGAAAATCCCACTATAAAGATTAAAAATCAGTTTGTCATTGGAGGGGCCAAACCGTCCGTTCCCAAGGCAGAATCTGAATGCAGAATGTAAAATTTTGTTGTTGTAAAGAAGGTTGTAAAATTTTCAAATTATGAAGGATGGTCAATAAGTATTTACCCTCACCTAGAAATATTTGAGTTAGGGACTTGATGTATATTTATTTATTCTTCAAGATCCATCAGTTACTTGTTTCTATAGATCCACTGAGCCCTAAATACAGTGAAAGGTTGAGGTCCAATATGCTATAAAATTTCTTCATTTGCAAGGCAAAGAAGCAAAACAAATCTACGAGATGAAATCTGTATATGGGGAGAATTGCCCAGCATATGAGACTGAAAAACTGAAGAAGTTCAGGTGTGGGTGAAGCAGTGTGTGCAATGACCCAACAGAAGGAAGGCCTTTCTCAGCCACAGACCCTATTGTTATCGCTGAAGTGGATCAACTAGTCCTTGAACACAGACGTGTGACTATAGATTTTCTAGCAAGTGAAGTGAACATGAACATTAGCCGTGGGTCTGTTATTATTATAATTAGCCCTATGGTGCAAGGAAGCCTGAGGCTTATGCTACACCAGCCAAAAAAAATTCTTGAGTTACCCTGAGAGAGAGAAAGAGAGTCAGAAATAGAAGGGAATCACCAAGAAAGAAAAGAATGATGATATCCAGCTCAGGACCCTGGGTGTGCCAAGCCCATACTCACCAGATGTGAATCCCTGTTTGCACCATAATATAAGCTCTTGCAATGTCTAAGGTGGCAGCAAGGTGGATTTTGAGATTGTTGACATCCCCCCCCTGAAGAGGTCCACAGGAAAGGGTGTTCTGCACAATTTTGGAGCTTTGTAGAGAGAATGTTGATTATTTTTTTGACTGAATTGTGACAATAAATGAAAGCCGAGTACATACACTAAAAAAAAAAAAAAAAAAAAATGTTCTTGTCTATACTCCAGCACGACCACCAGGTCAGTGCATTTTACAATAAATCATGAGTACAAACATTAATCGTATTTAGTAGTAATGGGCTTGAACCCCAGGCCACTCAAAGAGCGCGTGCTATTGCACTCTTTCTTGACCACTCGGCTATGTCAGGCCTACTATGATGCAGAAACAAAACATATGAGCAAACAATGGAAGCATTCACCATCACCAATCCCCAGAAAAGCCATGATTCAGTTGTCTGCTAAGAAAGTCATGTTATCAGTCTTCTGCAACTTATCATCATGCTTACAGATTACCTCCCAAAAGGCAATGGCATCACTGGAGAAACCTCCTGGGAAAGTTAAGAGGTTATCAAGTTGAAAAGATGTGGGAACCTATTCAGTGGTGTTTGCCTCCTATCTGACAATGCTCCTGCTCATACCACTGCTCTCGCAATTGACTTTGCAATCAGGCATGGCTTTCAAAATATGCCGCCCCTACCTTATTCTCCCAGCCTCTCACTTTCAGGCTTCTTCCTTTTCCTTAAACTAAAGAAGCCTTTATAGGGCTTCAGGTTTCAGGCTGATGAGGACATAATGAAGTAGAAGCCTGTTCAAGAGACTAAAAGAGCTTATCCACAGATGGGAAAAATGCATAGCTCTATAAGATAACTATATACAAGGATGAAATTGCCAGCCAAGTTTTCAAATCCCTAACTAAAATATTTCTAGGTGAGGGTAAATACTAACTGCCCCTTATACTTCAGTGCTTGCTTTGAATATAGTATTAGTATGGCCAAATGAAGGAAGACAGCAGACTTTTTCTGCATTTGCTAAAAAAAAAAAAAAAAAAAAAAATCACTCATATTTTCCCCATTTCTGAAAAGTAATTTTTTGGAACTCTCTCCACTTTGGCAAGTATTTTATTCCAATAACCTATACCACACTGCCTAAAGATAAAACTCCATGAAATCCAGCCATCTGTTATGTGTGCCCCTGGTTCTTGTCTCTCCTACCAGTTAAAACATACTTCTCATTCATTTTACTAATCCCTTCAGGACCTCAGTCAGGTGTCCCTTGTCCATCACAACTATTTGGAAAGTTTGTGGATTTACAACCTATCCCTTCTAAGTCATTATTCACATGACTTCAATGAGGGTATTTTCATTTTTTTTACTCAATAAATAAAAAATAAATAAATAAAAAAAATTCCCTCATCAGAACTCCCATAGAAATTATACATATCAATAGCATATTTATCCATATCAATAAAAATTTCATACAAGGCCAGGTCAAGACCATAATCCCCTATTACAGTGGTTACAGAAACTTTAATGACTTAAGGATCTGCTTTTAGCTTAAAATTTTCAGAAGACCCTTAAGCTTAAATTTGTTTCTGTGCTATAAATTCTTTCAGTTATAAAATAAGAATTTCAAACATCATCAATGAATCCCTGAAGATCCATGGACATATTTTGGGAAGAACTACCTTATCATATTGTCATTTCTATGGGAAAATCATTTTCAATTTAAAGCAAGGAATTTAGCCAAAGCCTGGGCTTCCCTGTACTATATGGCTAATACAAACCTAACCCATTGTTAGTTTGAAGTTCATATGTGTACAATATTTCTAAATTGAATTTAATTTCAAGTTACTTAGCAGATCTCAAAACTAAGCTTTTACAATTTCTTGCTTACTTGGCTAAGTAAGCAAGAAAGATAAACAAAGGTAAGCAAAAATGATAAAATATAAGATACTTAGACAAGTAACAGAAGTAAATATATTTAGACAAGTAAGCAAGTACTAAAACTTCTTTTTCTTCCATTTTCCGAACGAATATAGAAATTTATTATTATTAGTAGTAGTGCCATATGATTCAAGAAAGGTTATACAGCATGAGCCAAAAAACCCCTCTGAAACCATACTTCCCCAACTTCAGTTTGTGTCCCCTTATGTATGTCATCTCAGCAAGAGGAAAAATGCCATCAATATTTAGCTTACTCAATGCATTCAAGGCCTTAAACACTTCAATCAGATGCCTAGTCTCCAGATGCTGCAATTTTCAGAAGTGAAGCCTTTCTTGGTAAGACCACCCTTCTATTCCCTTCACCAATCTCACTGCTCTTCTCTGCACCTGTTCCAGCTGATCTAAATCCTTCCTAAAATGAGGCTTCCAGACCTGTATGCGGTACTCAAGGTGCAGCCTAACCACTGCCTTGTACAATGGGATAATCACCTGATAATCCCAGCTAGCAGTTTCTGTATATCACTGGCAAAATCCCATGAGCTTTCCTGGCAGCCGGTCTGCATTACTTGGGGAAACTCATATATAACTACACAACTACCCCCAGATTTTTCTCATTTTTCCACTACCCTGAGTGTAGTACCACACAGTGGGTACATTAATCTGAGATTACTGCTACCAGTACGCAGCACCCTGCACTTGTCAATGTTAAACTTCAACTGCTGTTTTTCAGCTCATCTGCCTAATTTTTTTCCACCTTATTGCATTAGCTCACCCTGATTAGTGTCATTATCCTGTTAACCTTTGTATCATCCACAAAACAAGACATTAAGCATGATATACCTTCATTAATATTATTAATAAATATATAAAACAACAACGGGCACAGCACTGAACCCTGTGGGACTCCATTAATAACATTAATCAAAAAAATAGGCTTGACGTAGCCAAGGGATCAGGAGTGAGAGTGCATAGCATGCGTTCCTTGAGTGGACCGGGGTTAGAGCCCGTGACTACTAAATACGATAAATATTTGTATTGACGATTTATTGTAAACTCTACTGACATGGTTGTCGTGCCAGAGTATAAACGGAATAATAACTACTCTCTGTCTTCTACCAATAGAGCAAGCATCTCTGCGAAAAGATCTAAACCTCCCAAACACTTTCTAATTCATTTCACAAATATACGTCAAATATATGTGGTCTCAATTCTAATCTCAACGATGTCCATTTCCACTTTCAGTCTGCCAAACCCCATGTACTTTTTCTGACAGAATCTGTTATTGGTCGATTCAACTACTGCTCATCTCAGTTGCCCAAATTATTCACTGTATGATTCCTTTCGCCTCAAAGGTGGTACTTGTGCATATGTCCGCTCTGATATTCCCTGTCAAAGACTTGGTAATTTGGAATCTCCTCTTTTCGATCTTCTCTGGCTAAAATTCTCTACCTCATTGTTTCAAATTCATCTGTTGCATCTACTGTTCTCCCAACTCCACTAATCACTTGGAGCTCTTTGACTTCCTCTCTTTGCAACTTGACTTTCTCCAGTCCAACAGTTCCTAACAGTGAGGTAATTTTCCTTGGTGATTTTAATGTTCACAACTCCAGCTGGCTTCCGTTTTCTAGTCACACCGACTCAGCTGATCGAGATGCTGAGGCTTTTGCAATTACTAATGACCTTGCACAGATTGTTCATTTACCTACAAGAATACCGGACAATCCTAAACATACAGCCAACACACTTGATCTTTTTCTCACAAACAACCCTTCTAAGTACACAGTCGAAGTGAGAGGTCCTTTAGGCACCTGATCACAACTTGGTGATTGTCTCTTCTCCAATGGAGCCTTTATCTCATGACTATTCTCAATCTCATATTGTTTGGCATTACAAGAATGCAAAATGGGATGACCAGCAAGATTTCTTTTCTTTTTTTACTTGGTCTGATTAATGTTTCAAAACTTCTGATGTCAATTTTTGCTAAGATTGTGTCAGTGAAATTATTCTTGCAGGAATGGAATCCCTTATCCCACACTCCACTTTAAAATCTCGTCCTTTATCTAAACCTTGGTTTTCCAATAAATGTGCTAAGGCTGTTCAAGGGAAGAATGTTGCATATTGTAATTGGCTTGTTTCTAATTCTTCAGTTTCATTTTCTGCCTACACCAAAGCTCCAACAATTGTAAAGCAGTAATTAATCAGTCCAAACTAGAATTTGAACAGGTTAAGAGTAGAAATTTACTGTCTAACTTCAAACTCACAGAACCAACTTTTCATCTTCCTCATTTATTCATTCAACTGCTGTTTTCTGGAACAACCTTCCTTCATACATATTTCCTGAAAATTAGTCTACAGAAGTTCAAGTCCAATGTCAACAAATATCTTCTTTCGTCTTCTCAACCTCCAACCCAAGCACGGTACTCTCGTGTTTGGGGTTACATAAAAAAAAAAAAAAAAAAAAAAATTCAACCAACCCTTTAGCCAGAGTAGTAACTTGCCCTTAATGGTACACCGCTTCTATTTGTGCAGCAGTTTTTTATGTGCAACAGTATCAAAAACTTCCTTGAAATTTTATATGATATCAATATTATTTTTTGCATCCAGTTCTTTTGTCACTGCATCATAGTATCCAATGAAATTGGCTGGATGACTGCCCCTTCACAAATCCATGTTGTGACAAAGTGCAAAGTGTGTTAGTTGTCTGACGGAACCAGGGGTTTCCCCCATCTCCGCATTGTGTACTCTGAAGGCCAGAGATTTAAAAAGTGTGTGGGGAGTGGACGGATGTGTAATTCCGTGTACCATCTTCTGACCATTTAGCCGTTGAGCCTCTGTTGGGACCCACCATTACCGCACTTGGTCCCAGAGAGGCAGGTACCCAGTAGATTTTTTTGTACTCTGGCAGATCCTGCCACCTAGTTTCCAAAGATTTCAGTGGCAAGGGCCTATGTGAAAAAAAATAAAAAAGGGGGTTAATGCTAGAATATAAAAGGCCAAGAGGTTTATGTAAGCATGGTTTAAATTTGGATGTTATTAATTGATAAGTTGTGTGGGGTGTACACTGTGAGTTAGACAGAGTAGGGGAGAAAAGACAGGTATGGGGGACAATAGAGAAGGCGACCCTAGAAAGTCAATGAGGCAGGCCTATGCCTCAACAGGCGGAAGAATGAGGTGGCGGGGAGGAGGAGACAGGAACCGATCTCCTCTGCCCGGCCAGGGAGAAGAGTAAAAGAAAACCCGGCTAGAGTGCTCGGTTTGATTGCCAATGCGGCTTGTGGCAGAAAAGCTGCTGATGTCTCCAGTGTCTGGGTTTGGAGTCTTGAGTGGGATCAGGTACCGGTTGATCTTGCCTGCAGATTCAGTTGCAGATATCAGCCCGATGGAACTTGGATGAAGGAAGTGAATTTCAGTTCAGTTGAGCTTCGATGAGATTGGCGGTTGATGCTACTGGAGAGGAGTGCTCAATCTGTCTCAAGTTATTGGTCTTGGTGATTTAGGCTCCTTAATGTTCTTTGTCTGTTGAAGACATCCTGTGCAGAAGTGGTGAAGTATTTATAATTGTCATGGTATGAATTAGTATATGTTCTTGGTCCTTTAGGAAATTAATAATCTTTGTGATCAGAATAGATCTCAAGTCTTCATAGTCAGGCCAAGATTCGTCAGTGCCACAGTGGATCATTTTTGATGCCCAGAGATGTTAATTTTTCTTGTATTGACCCATGGCCTGTGAGGAGGTGCGTTATGTACAGGCTAGGGGCAAACCAGCTTGGGGCTTTTGGGAACGTGAACGTTACTTGAGGGATGAATTTCCTTGTAATTACTCCCTTACTGGATGTCATCCATCTGTCCTGCCAGGCCTGCTGCAGGTGAGTGAGAAGGTGCCTTTTCTCTGTCTTGCAATTGATTGCTGGTGAATCCAATGGTGGCAGTAGAGATTCCTTTGGATAGATGATACAATATGCCACATCTAATTATTTCAAGGTCTAGAGGGAGGACTCCAGTGAGGACTTGAAGAGCAGGAGTGCTCACCATGCAGCAGGCTCTGGTGATGGTAAGTAGTTTTGCTCTTTGAATGGCAGCTAATTTCTTCTGATTGGTGACAATAGTTTCCCGGTGATACCAGACTCCCTGCAGCATATGAGATGGCTGGAATAAAGACTGCTTTGTAAAACAGGGCTAGGGTGTCGGTTTAGACCCCAGTCCCTGCAGGTGACCCTTGCCACCAATGCTGTGTAATTTCTTATCTTCTTTTGGATATACTGTAGGTGTGGGAGGAAGGACAGTTTTGAGTTCAGGATTACACCAAGTTACTTAAGCTGGGTGCGGTGCTTGATGGTTGTGGCATTGATCTTAATCTGCGGTGGTCTGGTTGAGCTTAGGTTCCTTTTCATGATGCTGTAGGTTTTCTCAGGCGAGATTGTCAGGTTGTGCTGGGTAGCCCACTCCTGGAGGAGCCGGAGTGCTCAGTTAGTAGAAATTTCAAGCTGGTCTCTTGATCTGGCAGGCATGGGAAGGATCAAATCGTCTGACAGCAGCATAATTGCATTCCTGTCTAGATGGTCTTGCTTTACCTCTTTAACCAGAGACCCCATTATTTTCCTTGGAACAGAATTTAAGCTAACAGGTCTGCAATTAATCATGTCACCTTTTGAGTCTCTTTGTGAACTGGGAATACATTTGCACATCTCCAGTCCATGGGACCTCCCCTAAATCTAAAGGTGCTTTCACAATTATGGCTAAGGTTTGCTTACCTCCTTTGCTGCCGCCCTTGATAAAATTGGATAGATCCCATCCATTCCAGCTGCCTTTTTTATGTTTAACTTCAACAATTTCTCTTTCACCTCACTCTCAGTTATCACAATTCTTTAACTTCCTGTTAGATTTTGATGAACTTCTGGCATTCCCCTCCCTAAAGAACTAATTATGTGTGAATGTAGATGCAAAATACCTATTGTTTGTCAGCAACCTGAGCAGGATCATCAACATCAAGTGGACCATTCTGATTAAACCCCTTACCTCTACTGTTAAGTAAATAAGTATTTGCTGCTTTTCTTTGCTAGAGACTTCTCATAATCTGCCTTAGCTAGTCAATCTTCTTTGTGACATGATTACAGACTAGTTTATAATAATCTCTCTTTTTTTTTTTATTCCCCATCCATTTTTCTTCTCTGCCACTAGTCTCATCAGTTCATCTCACATCTGCTTAGGTCTAAGCCTGGAACAGTATTTCTTAGTTGGTATGAAAAGCCTAATAACTTTTACAATTACCTCCCCAAATGCTTCCCATTTATAATTTGCTGTTGGTATCATCAGATGGTCTCACTGTATAGAATTCAAAAACTGTCTGAGACCACTTTAGTCACTCTTAAGAAGGCAAAAGCTCTTCCCTTTACTCTCAATAGTAGTTATGTCTAAAGTCAATTCCACATCAGCACACTGTGATCACTGCCGCTCAGAGGATCTTTTTACCTGTAAATTCTTAATGCATGAAGAATTGCTGTTGATAAGCAGACCAAGAGTATTGCTTCCTCTTGTTGCCTCTCTAACATGCTGGTGTAGAAAAGTCATCCAATCAATCCACAAAATTCTTGTTAATGTGTGCATGACCAGCCTGCAAGTTCCATTCACTATCTGTAAAAGTTAAAATCCCTCATTATAAGACATTGTGATTTACTGGCCCACTATTTCTCTATAACACGCTCCAACTCTCATTTTTGTTTTCCCAGTGCTTATATCACACCAAACTGAGTGAATATTGCACTGGCTTAGATTTAATACACTTATTAACTAAAAGCATAACCCCTCTCCCCCCGTCCTGTGTCCTTGGGTGTGATGTACATATTTGCAGCACTACATGGGTGTGTGTGTACGAGTGGGCATCTGAGAAGTATATATATGCTATGTGACCTGTCTGTGTACCCCAAATAACATAAAAAAAAAGTTTGTGTACTTGTAAGAATGAAAGCTACAAGTTTGTGTTCTTGAGAGTCCCCCCACCAAATTTGACTTGTAGCTGGTGCCTCTAATGTCCCCCTCAACTGAGATCATACCTGCTGACACCATGCTGATTCCTCTTTCTTGCAGCATGGTATGGGATATTGACATTAGAGGCAGCTGGTGTGTCCTCAGAGTGGGATTAACTGTCCAATAAAGTGAGCACTGTAGGTCAGCAGGTGACTAACCCCACATAGAGCACCCTGCCCCTATAACATTAACCCGTCTATATTCCTAGGGGTTAGTCCCCCCCCAAAACCTTTCACCTGGTGGACCCTACCACGAAATTTTTTATACTATTCTTGTTATCCTTCCTTTCCCCGTGGAGGATGGGCTCTCTCCACAGGGGTACCTTTTCTGTCCTCTACTCTTCTAATTCCTTGTGGAAGTCTCCCTATGATTCACCACCTTTGCTGAAGGCAAAGGTGGTGAATATACTCCACACTTACCCCATCAATCACATTCCAAAAAACCACTTTTTTTTGGCTCTCCCTGGTAAGCTCAGGTGATGCCAGAGGTTGCCCTGCCAGAGGTATTATAAGTCCTTACTTACATGGCCTGACTCCCTGCCCAGGGCAGAAATGAGGGGCCAGTAGTTCTCTACAGGCCCTAGGCTAAGTGGTTACATGAACATAACCTAACACTATACTACACAAACCACACAATAAACACCTTATCTGGCCATCACACAATTTGTATTATGTCACAAAGTTATGATGCAGAGTTGGGAGGATCCTGTAATGCCACTAGACAGGAAACACTATACACTATGTCTTTTCCATACACATTGTACTCCCCGTATTACAATTCTGCATCCCTTATGTCTGAGTGACAACATATCTTCCATATCCCTACACTGTTTGAATTTTATGACTTAATCAGTACCTCAAATTCATCAAATTTATTTACCATGCTCCTGGCATTTGTTTACATGCAAGTATACAGCACCTGTTCTTACTCTTATTTACCTTAACACAGCTGTGTATTTACTTGTTCCACAGCAGAGCTTGAAATCATGAAAGCTTGCTGCATGTTCCAATAGAACTGGTTCCACTTTCACCTCCGCCTGCAGCTGTAGTTAATCTATTAGTCTGTATATCCATCCCCAAGCTATCAGTTTTCCAACCTAATTTAATAGTGCTGTTGTTGTTATTTGGTTTTTAGGAGCATTAGCAACTAAGGCCGTATTGCTCCGGGGATATGTGATGGTCATTCCCTGACCTTTCCGCATTCTCTGTATTTGGTGGTCACGGGCTCGAGCCCCGATCTAATCAAGAAGCGTGTGCTACACACTGATTCTCATGCCTACCTGGCTACGCAGGCACCTAATCACTTGCAGTAGAAAAATTTAGTATTGTATTACTCAGTGATACATTTGCTGGCAAATTAAACACAACATCATGTTTAACGTTACTTGAAGCACTTCTAACCAATTACTGGAAGTTTTGAAATCGGTTTCTCCCATTTTTTTTAGAAAATTCTAGAAACATTTCTTTGAGCAGAAGACAGATATTGCAAGGTTGCACGAATGTGCTAGTTTCAACCTGTTTTCATTTCCACTTTACTGTAATTAGAATTTATCCTTTTTTCCTTTTTTAACAAGTGCTCTGTCACTGAAAGAATGTTTACTTTTGACAAAAGAATACTATTCAAAGTTTCCCAGTTGTATTTTGCTCTTTAGAAAAAGTTACACATAATACCAAATACTCAATCTTCTTCTTTAGTTCTTACTTGCTTGATAAAGTCAGCAAAAATATATATATATTTTTTTCTTTGACATGGCCCAATCTCAGTTTCATGACCCAGTGACAGTTTCACCACTACAACTTGGTACTCTTGCGAATCATGGTACACTGTGTGAAGCATACATCATAACACAACATAAACTTCCAATATGAAACCATCTCACTGGTGATTTTATGTTTCTTTTTTGTAAGCAGCCTTATTCTTTAGTGTGTGACAAGTTTAGCAGAAAAGACAAATTAAAAGAAATAGAAATTTATATAAGCCAATGGAATCGGGACTATAACTTGAAAAAATAAGTGGCATGATAAATTAACCTGATTATATTGTACTTTTAATTATCTGTTATACTTTAAAATATCCATTTGTGGTCATGTTGTAGCTTTCTAAATTTTGTGCTGTTTACATTACAAAAAAAAAAAATTTGTTTTCCTATTATCGTTATGACATTCTAGTTTTACAATATCTATAGTATTATTCATAAACATGCTCTCTATAATAAACCAGCATTTTTTAACATATAATCAGTCAGTCTTTTCAAAAAGATTGTCTTTATTTTGATATCACCTGGGTGGAATCATGAAGCTGAAGAATCATAAGAGGGAATGTAAACTCACTTCAATAAAACCGAGTGCTTGTACAAGCTGATTTAACATTATCTCCACGTTCTAAAACTTCACAAATATTTTTAAAAACAATTCTAGGAACATAATGTTTCTTTTTTTTTATTTATTTATTTATTTTTTTTATGGTCGCCCCATAATTATTACAAAAAAAATATATATATATATAGTTGATCTTCATTTTTTTGTGCATAAACATAAACATTCTTCTGGAAACACTTAGTGGCTAGGTAACATTCCCCAACTGCTAAAATAGATCACTGGATGTCTGTTAATCCTGTAATCACATTTTTACAAAGAAAGCGTAGGCTACTCTTTGAAATCACAGCATCCATATTTCACAAAAACAAACTAAACTGAAAATGTATCCAGCCAGGTTATAAGCTTTTTAAGTTTTTTTTTTTTTTTTTTTTTATTGTCATGCACCTACTTTGGTTACAAAGAAAGTGAATGCACAATTACATTTGAATAACTTTGCATTCACTTGGTTCAATTTATTTTGTTGAACTGGGCCATGTGTTACAACAGAAATATTAAGACTTGATATTACAACAGAAACACAAAGCATGACAAATGACATTACTTCTCATGCCAGAAAGTTTTCAAATATGAGACCCAAGATTACTAGGACAACAAGGGTTTTTAGTAATTTCAGGACATCTCCGTTGCTTGAATTAAAGGAACATTAATAAGGTGTAATTGATCATGTGTTATAGTAAGGAGATAAACAATAGGCAGTTCAAGGTTAATTAGGCACCCCTCTCCTCAGTTTCTTAATGTGAGCATGGAGTGGCTAGGCCCAGTAAATGATCATGAGCACCCTATTGTTTTTCTTCATATTATAGTGTGTTGTATGATGAGTTAGCCCTTTCCTCAGTGAGATTTCGATGGGGAGGAGGAAGCTTGTGGAGTGAGTTTATTATAAGTTTTGTAAAAATGAAAACCCTGATATGCAAACATTTATATACAGTGCAACCCTGATATAAAATGGGTGTTGTAGGGCACCTTTAACATCCATGTTATAAGCAAAGTGCATTATAGCCAAAAATAATTTTTTTTAACATGAATACATAGTGACTAAGACAACTTATTAAGCAAGGATTTTTATATAAGCTGGTACTGCTCCCCCCTCCTGTATAAGTTTATAAGTTTTGTAAAAATAAGGCAAGTTTTGTAAAAATGAAAACCTTGTATATGCATACTTTTATATATAGTGTAACCTTGATATAAAATGGGTGTTGTGGACAGCTTTAACACCCATGTTATAAGCAAAGTGCATTGAAGCCAAAAATAATTTTTTTAACATGAATACATAATGACTAAGACAACTTATTAAGCAAAAATGTTTATATAAATAGCAATTTCATTTCACTCTTTTTTTCTCAGCATTTTTTCCTGGTACTGCTCCCCCCTCCTCGTAGTTTTACAATTTTGCTGTCAGTGGACAAAATGGGTCAAATGTTTTAAACGGAATATGCACCATTGCTGTAGTTTATTCAAAACGTAATTTATTTTTATATGCTGTACCTTAAAATAAAAAAAATTAAACAGAAATGTTTCATATATTTAAAAAATAAAATTTCAAAATTTTCAATCTCGTAACAATTGCACATTTCCAAATGGTATATGTTTACAAGGAATCTAATTTATAGTACAGTACATAAAAAGGAAATAAGGAACAATACAGCCACATAAACCTGTACCACATAATCTAACAGCCATCAAAGCTGAGCAAGGGTAAAAAAAAATATTATATATATATATTTTTTAAAACAAATATTCTTTGAGTTTGTGATTAAAGTATTCTTGGAAATCAACATGGTGCACAGAAACATCTCAAAAAACAGTGTAATATGGTTTGGTTACATTCCGGATTAGACTATGAACTCCAACCCACATGATGGACTGCTTTGGGTAATAAACATAGCAAGTGTGAATTTTACAGTACTGCAATATAATTACAGAGATCACTAATTACAATCAGTAGCTGCAGCTTATTAAAATATTCAAACTGCCAATTCATGCACACTTTGCTTTATGAATTGAGCAGTTTTTTTTTGCAATTGTAAATATCATTTCCCTCTTGAGAAAAAGTCACATGCAATTGCAACTGACAAAATATGGCAGCTGGCTCCCCTCTCAGAGGAAATTATTTAGTTTTGTGAGTGTCCCTTATGCAACTAATGTTTCATTGGTGTATTTTTATTGCATCAGGTGAGACAAGGAAGAAACTGAACATCTATAGTAATTACTCTTGGATAACTATTCTTGTTTATAAAAAATTATGTGAGGGAATACATAACAGAACAGAATGCAACAATTCAATGGTCCACACTTTGGAAACTATTACAGTAGCTAATTCTGCTCTGGGGTATAGAGTTTTCTTTTGCTATTGTCTGTTATGAAATTCATGTTTTCCATAAACTGCATTTTTTTATGTCCCTCTTGGGGGAAATAATCACACTGATGTTATATCTATCCAAAACCATGGTATAACCAGGCTTGGTGTATCTAGTTTGTACTATATTTATAAAATAAAAAAATAAATAAAAATAATTTTTTTTTTTTTTTTTTTAAATCTCTGCATCTATGTATTATTTAATTTAACTTCTGGATCTAAATTTTAGAGAAGTCCAGCCTTTATAAGCCAACTACAGGCTTCTCCCTTTTACATATTAACTGCATGTTGATGTATATGTGCACGAAGGGGTTTTTAATCCACTTAGATGAAAACCCACCTAACTTTAAGAACCATTTTCTTCCATTTTGACAAAGGAAAAACTGGATATTTTTGTTAACACATTCTCTGCCACTTATATTTGTGAGGGTCCTTTCTATATGCCTTTAGTCTAACTTATATTTTTTTCTATATATTCAATATCATTCTTCAGTATTTTTAGGAATTAAGTGTCTTTCTCCACATAAAAGAAAGTGCTGCATATTTGCGTCACCAGCACAGGGAATAAACTGCTGAATGCATGTTCAATAACATGCATTCGGCAAAGTAATGATTTGTTATAGTGTTTGTCTTTCCACTCCATGTGATAAAGGCCTGGAATCAAATCCCTACAAGGTTTTTTTTTTTTTTTTTTTTTTACACCATGGTTGAATTATGTATGGCAAAAATCATGCAACCTTTGGACATCGGCAAGGGTTGTATACTTTTTCCCTTGCAGAAACAGATTTTTCATTTGGCAAAATAGGTAAAGAGACTATAGAATAAATGAAAATTTACATGCAATACACTGATCCATTTTACCCTTTGTAAAAAGCACAAATATCTTGGAATAAAATCATCACAGTTTTTGCAAGAAAATATTTCTAGTTTATTTCAGTTATATTATATACTCAATTTATATTTCACAGTAGCTCTTTATGATAACCTGCAAAGCAGTTGAAACACAGCTCTGGCTTCTCCGGACACTTCTCGCAAACCAAAGAATTAAAATTCAGCAAGAATCATCTTCAAAATATTTAACCTTTTCTTCTTATGGAAAATATTAAACAAGATAAAATACCTTGAACTTAAGCAAAGAATATATGCAACTGTGAACCAAGTATAACACTTTTATAGCACTCTCTAGGTAGTGCAAATGATGTGAAGCAAAAAAATATATATATATATTTTTTTTGAAGTGTACCACATAACCAATTATCTTTCTATAGAAAACAGAGATAGACAACCTTTCCTGGCTCACAGTTTTACTTTTTTGTTAAGTACCACAATATATACTTACTATCTAATGGTGATACATTAACATTGCAAAAAAGAGTGCTATGCAACAAACGTTTTTGTATGGGTCACTTGCACTTATGTTTTTTAATACATTTAGCTAAGTGAGTTTCGCCAGTCATGTTTTGTCCACAGATTGCTAAATAATATACAGGAAAAGCAGTACAATCATTTTGTTGTCACAGCCAGTTGTGATTTTTATATATTTCCTTGTTAAAACTTCTTGTAAACTGCCTGCTTTTACATTTAACAGTTTATGTTATATTCAAGTTTGGAAAATGTTTTCCAAGATTTTCAATTTTTCTTCCATGGCTTTGGTAATAAACTTGGCTACTGAATTCAACTTTAGCTAAGGCTGACTGAATTGCTATTACAGGTAATTTTTTTAAATTTAAAAGTCTGGACTATATTCATAAAGCTGCAATTATCACATGATTCTGCACTTGTCTAATATATGCAAAGGCACAACAACAACAAAAGTTATTGAGTTGCAAATGTTCTGCAGACCAACCTAACTGTAATGTAAGTGTGGCTCTGATGGCATCATACAAAGGGTACTAGGAAAGTTTTGCAATACAGCTTTGTTTATTTAATTTTTTCAAAGTAATTTCCTCTACATTCAATACACCTCTCCATCCTCCGAAACCAATCTTTAAACCAGTTCTGCCAAGTTTCACTAGGGAGTAAAGCACACTCGTTGTCCCAAGCCCGTAGAAGGTCCTCATCACTGGAAAACCGCCTCCCTTTTAGCTTCATTTTCACATGCGGGAACAGTGCAAAGTCGCAGGGAGCAAGGTCTGGAATATAGGGAGGGTGCTCCAAAAGTTTCAGTCCTGTCGTGGTCAAATATTCGGTGCAGGCTTTGGCGCGGTGAGCTGCAGCATTATTGTGATGGAGGTACCAGGTGTCCATTCTTGACTTTGGCCGCAGGTTCTTCATAGATCCAATGACTTTAGGCAGGCATTGTTCAGTATACCACTTAGCTGTGACTGTCTTATGGTGTCTAAAACGACACGTTCCACAATTCCACTCGATTTGAAAAATACAGCTATCATTTTCTTCTTTACAGATCGGGATTTTCTGACAATTACGGGTGTGTCGTCATCATCAAAGACCCAAACTTTGTTTTGAGCCTTGGTCGGCAGATCGTAATAGTACAGCCAAGTCTCGTCACCTGTCACGATGTTGTTCACATACCGAGATTGTCCCTTATCAAACTTTTTTAACATCTCCCGGCACCAAGTCACACGTCGTGTCATCTGCTCTTCAGTCAGTTGATGCGGCACCCAGAGAGAACAAAGTTTCTTCACGTGCAAATGATCTTGCAGAATCGAACGAATTGCTGGTGCATTTAGGCCCAAAGTATCCTCTATCTGTTGGTAGGTCACTCGCCTGTTTTTGTCAAGCATTTTCCTCACAGCAGTAACGTTTTCCTCCGTAACTGACGTTCGTGGCCTTCCCGGCCTCTCAGAATCCTCCAGAGTGAAATTTCCCCTTTGGAATTCTCTATACCACCTGAATATCGTTGTACGATGTGGACAATCATCATCTAGTGCAAGAGTCATTTCTTCTAAGCACTGGTCTATGGTTAAACCACGCACGAAATTATACCGCAAAACTGTCCTTATCTCATTTCGTGACCACGATGCCATCGCAAGCACTTTACACTCTCACTACTAATGAATAACTGAGCCCATCGACTTGGCGCGGCGGCTACTATGCACGTATGAACATGTCTCAACATGCAGCAACAAGCAGCTTCCTGTGATTCATTGTTGCGTCATATTGCAAAACTTTCCTAGTACCCTTTGTATGACATCATCATGGTGGGTTGAGAGCTACTGTGCAACCAGCTACACCAGCAGCAAAAGACTTTAATAAAGACTTATTACATGTGTAATTTCAGTGTGGTGCATTGCACTTGTAATGTAAGAATAAATAACATTTATAATATTGCTTTATAGCATATCACGAGTACCAAGTAATTAAAATTTATAATTATATACAAAGTTTGTGATTTAAAATAAAATAATAATTGATGGTTGTACAAACCTGCAACCTGGCATCAAGTTGCCACTTTACAATAATACATTTCCAAATCTTATGGCCGCATAAAAGACAAACAAAATACACATAATGGTTCTATATCCCACACACCAGATAGTAACAAACTATTACAACTACGGCACCTTAAGTAAGGAACTTTATCACAAAGTAGTAAAGAATGGCAACACCGTCCAAAACAGTGAGAATTGTCACATTCACCTTTGTGTAGATGCCTGAAGCTTACATCTCCACTACAAATTCTGCATACTTCTCTCACCACAACACTATGTGGGTTGTTGATATCAGGTACTTTCTGACCCAAGTCATTATATACATTTACCTTAAGAATTTCATGTTTGGAAAATAGCCAGTCACACATTATAAGTAATGATTTTTGTTGAGCTGATGACAGACTTGTTAAACGTTGACTTAAAGCAATGATTCGTAGAACATGCCTCTTCATTACCTCATCCTCTACCTCTTCAAGCTTTCTCTCCTGAATAAATACATTTAAAATTTTAAGTTAAAAACAAACTTATGCAAAGACAATACATTAAGTTTCAATCCAAATTTAATCAAAAACCATGGTCTTTTTGTCACATTGTAAGATAAAAAGTTCAGAACTGGCCACTTTTACAAATCTTTGAAGAAAGTGTTCTCCGGTATATTAATACATGGTTACATTGTGAATATATTTCCTAGCTGTTTCTCACTTTCTCTACCTAAACCTGTTTGGCTAGTTTATTAAGTGTAAATTTATTTTTTTATTTATTTATTTATTTTTTTTTTATGTGAACCCCAAACATGAGAGGTATTAGAACCTATAGTACTTAGTACCGTGCTTGGGTTGGAGGTTGAGAAGACGAAAGAAGATATTTGTTGACATTGGACTTGAACTTCTGTAGATTGTAATTTTCAGGAAATACGTATGAAGGAAGGTTGTTCCAGAAAACGGCAGTTGAATGAATAAATGAGGAAGATGAAAAGTTGGTTCTGTGGGTTTGAAGTTGGACAGTAAATGGATGTTGGCTGGTGGCGGCACGTGTTCGGACTGTTTTGAAAGAGAGAGCAGGAATTATAGAAGCCAGTTCAGAAGAACAGTGCCCATGGAAGTATCTGTAGAAGAGGCATGCAGCAGAAACAGTACGTCTATGAGAAAGCGAGTGGAGAGACTCTGTTAGAGATGAATCATTAATTAACCTAACTGCCCTCTTCTGAATGGAATAAAGAAGCCTGACAGAGGTTTGGGGGACACCACCCCAGATGTGGGAACAATATTCCATGGCAGGGCGGATTTGCGATTTATACAGAGTGAGCATCTGTCTGGAAGAAAAGTAACGCTGAGAGCAAAAGAGAAAACCAAGTTTTTTAGATGCAGAGGAAGCAACATTTGTAATGTGCTTGTGCCAAGAGAGATTAGAAGTCAGAGTAATCCCCAAAAGAGATATATCGTTTTGTCTAGAAATCGGAGTGTCACTAAAGATAAGCATAGGAGCAGAAGAATCCTTTTTGCGAGATATAAGACAAGACTGAGTTTTAGAAGGGTTGAAATCAACTAAGTTGTCTTTGCCCCACTGGAGAATTACCTGAAGATCGGCATTTAAGGAATTGGTAGCAAATTTTCGAAAAATTGAAGCTGATTGAGCAGGACAAGGTTTCTCAAAATGGAAAGTGGAATGCAATGTGCTATCATCGGCAAAACTATGGATAGGATTTCCAGTCAATGGAAGTAGGTCATTGATATACAAGAGGAAAAGAGTGAGGGAAAGAACTGAACCTTGGGGGACACCGGCATTAGTGGAGAAGTTAGAAGACAGAGAGCCATCTACCATCACCCTCAGTGAGCGATCAGAGAGAAAACTGGATAACCAATTACTAAAAACAGTTGGCAAACCATAAGATGGAAGCTTGTTTAGAAGACCTTTATGCCAAACACGATCAAAAGCCTTTGAGATGTCAAGAGCAACTACTTGTGTTTCACTGAACCTTTCCATTGAATTAGTCCATAAATGGGTAACATAAGCCAGAATATCACCAGTGGATCGACACTGACGGAATCCATACTGGTGATCGTTGATCAGACGGAAGGTTTCTAGGTAGTTTAAGAGTTGGCGGTTAATTGATTTCTCCATTACTTTAGAAAGAGTAGAAGTAATTGCAATGGGATGATAATTGGATCGGAGGGATTTGTCACCCTTTTTAGGAACTGGCTGGATATGAGCAAATTTCCAAGCAGAAGGAAAAACACCTTTGGAATAAGAAAGTGAAAAAAGGCGGCAAAGAATAGGAGTAAGTTCAGGAGCACAGGTTTTGAGAACAAGGGGAGAAATACCATCAGGACCTGGAGTTTACTTAGCATCAAGATTCATCAAAATCCTTCTGATATCCTTTTGACGGAAGACCACAGGAGGCATTGAATGGAGCATGTTGGGAATGGTGGGAGGTGTTTTACCAAGATCATTAATACATGGAAGAAAAATGGGATGCTAGCAGGTCAGCTTTATCCTTGGCTGAAGTGACAACAGAACCATCTGGTTTGGACAGAGGTGGCGCAGAGATGGGCAAAAGTTGAGGCCAATAGCTTTGGCAAGAGACCAGAATGCTCGGCTACCATTAGGGCAAGAAGCAAGTTTTCTACTCTTAGCCTGTTCAAACTCTAGTTTGGACTGATTAATAACTGCTTTACAATTGTTGCGAGCTTTGGTGTAGGCAGAAAATGAAACTGAAGAATTAGAAACAAGCCAATTACGATATGCAACATTCTTCTCTTGGGCAGCCTTAGCACATTTATTGGAAAACCAAGGTTTAGATAAAGGACGAGATTTTAAAGTGGAGTGTGGGATAAAGGATTCCATTCCTGCAAGAATAATTTCACTGACACGATCTGAGCAAACGTTGACATCAGAAGTTTTGAAACAGTAATCTGACCAAGTAAAAGAAGAAAAGAAGTCTCGCAGGTCATCCCATTTTGCCTTCTTGTAATGCCAAACAACACGAGGTTGGGAAGAGCCATGAGATAAAGGTTCTATTGGAGAAGAGACAATCACCAAGTTGTGATCTGAAGTGCCTAGAGGACCTCTCACTTCAACCGTGTACTTAGAAGGGTTGTTTGTGAGAAAAAGATCAAGCGTATTGGCTGTATGATTAGGATTGTCCGGTATTCTTGTAGGTAAATGAACAATCTGTGCTAGGTCATTAGTAATTGCAAAAGCGCAGCATCTCGACCTGCTGGGTCGGTGTGACTAGAAAACGGAAGCCAGCTGGAAACTATTTGCAGATAGTTTCTGCATTGCCAATTTTTCCTTGGGTTAAAAAAAAAAAATATTGTCAAATCAAAGAATTAACCACACTAGCAATGCCAAACTTTGCTCATTAGATTTTCATGACAGAAGTACTCTCTTTAGAGTAAGAATACAACTACAGTACACTTTTCATATCCTGTAGCTCCATTCATCAGTAATTTGCGAATTATTCAAACTAAATTAAGAATGGTCACACATACCTCTATTCATGATTGCATCATGCCACCACCAGACTACTGAAATACAATATTTTTCATTCTAGCAGTTTAATCCCAGATTACTCAGGAATCTAATTAAATGTTGTTCTTGTTTTAGGAGCATTAGCAACTAAGGCTATATTGCTCCGTGTATACTGTCTGTATATTACGTTTGTTTGGTGGCCGATTTTCTGTGTGTTGAATGAAAAAACCCAAGTTGCCTGAGACCGACTAACTCAGCCACATTGTGAAAAAGGCCATAAAAATTCCTCACATCAATGGAACTTGAACTGAGGTGTTTTCCACCCAGTGTGGGAAGGACATGAATTCTACGAACTGTGCTACCCACAAGGGCCTAGTTAAGTGTCATAAACATTTAATATTAGTATTAAAATAACAAAATGATGCAAGTAAGCAAAGCCTGTGTCTTGTTTCATGCTGCCATTAAAAAAGTCTCCCTAGCTTCATACTTTATCTTCTCCCCAACATATATCTAATCCCCACCTTAAATCTATATAAGCCCTTAGATTTTACAAGACTAGGCAAATTTCCTTATATTTAATCTATGTTCTTTCTTTGCATTACCTTAGAAAAGTGGGAATATGTTCTTAATGGGAAGTTTGCTCAACCTGTTAAGGCTTTAAACACCACAATAAGACTCCATACAAGTGTCTGGTTTCCAAACTTTGTAGTCCACAGCGTGCCCACACATCTTATTGTCCTCCTTTGTATCTTCAATCAAGTCACTATTTTTTCTACAATCAAGTGTATAGACCTGAATACAGTATTCTTCATGTAGTCTAACCATCAATTTGTACAATTCATAAAACTCTTCCTCTGATGTGCTACCCTAGCAATCCTGCACAAGTGAAAATGAAAACCCGCACTTCATCTTCATTTATGCATCAGTTGATTCTTCAGCTGATGCAAAATTTTATATCTCCTTAGAATTATTAAAGTTTAATTGGTATTTCTAAACCAGCTGTGTAATCTAAGATTTGTTGTAATAACATACTATGATTTTTACTATTAATGACCTTGCCCCCTTAATATTGTCAGGTTGTGCAGTGTACAAACAAATAATAACCAGAGGATATGTTCCTGTTAGGTAGCTCTCTGATTTACCAAACTATTTGAGTTCCACTTACAACAACATAAAAAAATGTTTCTCTAGTATTATTACTAATAATTATTATTAATAACATTAGAAGAGACCAACAGCCATTTACAATGAATGGTTTCAAAAATAACAGATTCTTTGGCAATGATTGTGCCACTTAACTGGGATCTAAAATTTATAATTTGCTGTAACTATTTTGAAATGACCGAGAAAGGGCTTCCCACGTATCACAGATTGTAGTTAATAAGTTTCAGCTTACTAACCATGATCAGCTTCAAACTTGATTTCAATAAATCATAATATATGACAACTTTAAAGATTAACAAATAACCTTTAGTAAACATATTTTGATGTATACAAAAATTTTTGTAGCATGTAAATATACAGTTTGTCATAATAATTGACAAAAAAAAAGTTTTAAATAAAATTACTTTACACTGATCACAAGATTAAAACTAGATTTTTACATAAGTTACTAATATTATTCCAAAAGACCTCATCAATCCCACATTCACCGATATTTTCAATATTTTATAAAGTTTTATGCACATTTTATGTCCCTTATTTCAAAATAAAGAGAAAAAAAACAGGAGCATTGAAAGTTTGATATTTCTTAAATGTTCCTTTCTGTGCTTATGGTATTACTAAGCTTTAAGTTTCACCAGCAAAAAAAGAACACTTTCTGTTTTTACAAAACTTGCAAAATGAGCCACCAATGCGGATTTAAAATTTTTCGTTTGTCTCTTGCTGATTAAACTTGCCATTTAGAATTTACTTCAGAAATATAAATACTTACCTCATTTCTTCTATTCAACTGCTCTCTACCTTTAAAGGAAGATTTATCCATGACTTTATTAAAACATAAGCTTTGGGTAACAATCTCTTAACTGTTGAACTGACCGAACTGTTTCATTGTTCAGAATATGTTGACATAATCTTCAGAAAGCGAATACTGCAGAACCAAACTGGGATAAAACTCATCAAATATCAAAATTTGATGAAACACAAACAGAATTGTTGTCAACATCTCTGCAAAATCAATAGTCTTTCGAATGACTGCAAAAACTGAAATAAAATGCAATAGTTACACTTGTCCACTGATAAATGTTGCTCAGTTCACATTTCTTTTTCATGCTTTACTTATCCCCTTAGCTCTTCATATTTGTCATATTAACTTGTGCTTTCTTTGTATAGTAGCAACAATGACAGCAGTGGTGAAAATCCAAAACAATAGCTTCACTGGGTTAACAGTACACTGATAGAAAAATGTGTTTGGTTTGGGTTTTATTGGTGCATTAGCTACTGAGGCTATAGTGTGCCAAAACCAGGTCATCAAAGTACAGAATTAAAATTTTAATGGGAACTGAAAAATTTTAATGGGAACTGAACTGAACTAAAAAATTAGGTCATTATGTCACACTATATATATTACAATAAAGGCATAAAAATCTATAAAATATAACAATAAAAATATAGCAATAAAATGGTAAATTTTAAATAGAAGTATAAAGGTTAACGCATTTTAAATAACTAAAAACAGAAGACAAGTGGTTGTTGTCAGATAAAATCTGACTTGAGTGTATAAGGCTCAGCCAGATGACTAAAAGCTGTAAAATATAAAACACACTTGTGTCTATAACGTGGACACTCAATTAAAATATGATAAATGGTTAAAGCGGTGCTACAATTCTCACACATAGGACAGTCATCTGCCCTCAACAGAAATGCATGTGTAAGATGATTGAGTCCTATGCGGAGGCGAGCTAGAACAACTTTCTTTCTGCGGTTCCTGTGCAGACTAGACTGCCAGTGTCGGATTACAGGCTTTATCTGATAGAGCTTATTTGTGACTTGTTCATGCCAAAATTTTGCCATTGGGAGAGTAATTTAGCATGTATTAGCAGCCTGTAGTCTGTATAGGGGACTAATTTAGCGTGTATTAGCAGCCTGTAGTCTGTATAGGGGACTAACAGACAATAAGTGTTGTGGGGTTCTGGTGATCTGGCCGCAGCATCTGCCAGTTCATTTCCCCCAATCCCAATATGGCTTGGAATCAGCAGAAAGGAATGTTAAAAGAACACTCAGACAGGGAGTGTAGCGTCTGCTGAATCCGGGTCACAAATGGATGAGTATTATACCTCATACCCGATAAAGCCTGCAGTGTACTTAGAGAGTCAGTTTACACCGTACACCTTTGATACCTATGGGTTTTAATGTGGTCCAAGGCTAACTCTATAGCATACAACTCAGCTGTATATATGCTGCATTCATGGGAAATCTTTCCAGATATAGAATGACCTGGAAAGATAGCAGCAGATCCAACAGACAACTCTGACTTCGAGCCATCAGTAAAGACAGGCAAGAAGTCAGAATATTCGGCCCGGTGGGCAGCGTAGAGTTGTTGGTAGACAGAAGATGGAGTTATGGACTTACCCCAATTTTGAATGGAGAAGTCGCATGATGGTAAGCGAGCATGCCAGGGTGGAAGTGGTTGCCTTGGTGACCGAGCAACGTTGTCTACCATGATGTCGAGCTCTCTGAGCAGCTCTTGGACACGGATACCAAAAGGCCGGTTGACAGTCTGACGAGTGTTATATGGGTTTTCCCATCGTGGGTTAAAAACGGATGTCCACGTAGGGTTGTCTGGCAGGGATTTTAATTTAAAGGTATATTTTAAAGACAATTGCTTTCGTCGGAATGACAGTGGTGGTTCAGTTGCTTCAACATATAAACTCTGGACAGGGGATGTTCTAAATGCTCCAGTAGCAATATGGATGGCTTGGTGGTGAACTGGGTCCAGCCACCTAAGTACGCTGTTTCTAGCCGATGGTCTAGTTTAGATCAGACAAGTGCATAATAGAGGCTGAGTAAAGTGGAGCGGTCTGCTCCCCATTTATTGGAGGAGAGAGCACATAGGAGGTTCAACCCTCTCGTGCACTTTGTCCGCAGTTGATGAATATAGGGTAAAAATGTCAACTTCTTGTCAAAAATGAGCCCCAAGAATTTTGTCTTGGGTGCTACTGGAATGATGTCTTGTCTGAGTTTAAGTTCTGGTTCAGGGTGAAGGTTCCATTTGCGACAAAAGTGTACGCAGACAGTCTTCTGTGGCAAGAACCTAAAACCATTAATCACTGCCTAAGAGTTGACGTGGTCAATGGCATGCTGCAATTGTCTTTCAATGACCCCCTCATATTGCATGACTGCAAAAAGATACTAAAGTCGTCTACAAAGTTTACGGTTGGAGGAAGTTGTTCAGTTATAGAGTTAACTTTGATAGCAAAAAGCACTTAAAACTGATCCTTGGGAACTCCCTCTTCTTGGCAGAATGGCTGGGAAAGGGTGGGTCCTACACGAACTTGGAAAGACCGGTCTGCAAGGAAGTTTTTAATAAAGAGGGCAACGTGTCCCCTAAGACCAAAGTTATATATGTTTTTTAAAATTCCATATCTCCAAGCCGCGTCGTATGCTTTTTCCATATCAAAGAAAACTGACACCTGGTGCTCATGTTTCACGAAAGCATCACGTACAGATGTTCCTACACAAACTTGGAAAGACCGGTCTGCAAGGAAGTTTTTAATAAAGAGGGCAATGTGTCCCCTAAGACCCAAGTTATATATGTTTTTTTAAAATTCCATATCTCCAAGCCGCATCGTACGCTTTTCCCATATCAAAGAAAACTGACACCTGGTGCTCAACGTTTCACGAAAGCATCACGTATAGATGTTTCCAAGCGGATTAAATGGTCAAGTGTTGATCTGTTCCTTTGGAAGCTACACTGTATCCTGGAAAGGAGGTCGTTAGCTTCTAAATACCACAAAAGACGAGCATTAACCATTCTTTCCAGGATCTTGCACAAGCAGCTTGTCAGAGCAATAGGACGGTAATTTTTTGGTATTTTTGGATCCTTTCCTGGTTTCGGAAAGGGAAGGACGGTTGCCATATGCCATGAGTCCGGAAATGTCTCTTCAATATAGATTCTATAGAGACAGAGAAAGCGATCCATGGATTCTGATGAAAGGTGTTTAATCAATTCATAATGGATGTCGTCTGGCCCAACAGCACTCGTTTGTTGTTGTTTGTTATTTGGTTTTTAGGAGCATTAGCAACTAAGGCCATATTGCTCCGGGGGTATGTGGTGGTCATTCCCTGATCTTTCCGCATCCTCCGTATTTGGTGGTCATGGGCTCGAACCCCGGTCTAATCAAGAAATGTGTGCTATGCACTGCTGCTCCTGCGCACCTGGCTACGGAGACACCCCAACAGCACTCGCCTTGGATAGTGAGAGTGCTGCTTTCAGTTCCCACTGTGTAAAGGGCTGATTGTATTCCTCGCAATTGTTAGAGGACAGCTTCGGGTGACATTTTTCTGATCTTTGAGCGCGAGGAACTCTGGGGGGTACGATGTTTCTGAAGACACTTTAGCGAATGTCTCCCCGAGAGTATTTGCAATTGCAGTTAAATCTGCAATTATATATCCATTATGTTCCAGTATCGACGAAGGGTGTGGGGTGTATTTGCCCTTCATTTTCCGAACTTTGTCCCAGATGGCTTTGGGATTGGCAGTCTGTGTAAGGGAAGATGAAAATCTAATCCAAGATTCCTTTTGGCTCTGACGTCTGATGTACCGTGCTTTGGCAGGTGCACATTTGAAGGCTATTAAAGTATCTGTGGTGGGTAACGACGAAATATTCCACATGCTTTGTTTTGAGCCTTCCTAGCTGCTGTGCATTCTCCATTCCACCATGGTTTTGGAAAACATGGAAAGTGGGATGATGTCCTTGGAATTGCAACTGCCGCTGCCTGGACCATACTTTCTGTGATGTGCTTTACTGACTCATTAATTGGTTCCTGGCTGACTGTAGTGGTATTGAACGTTGCCAGACAACGAAAGGCATTCCAGTCGGCGTGATTGATCTTCCAACGTGGTATCCTCGACTAGTGACACTGTCTCCCATCAGAAATGGTGGATAACACTGGGAAGTGATCACTACCATAAAGGTTTTCTTCAACCTCCCATGTACTCAGAGGCAGGAGGGAAGCAGAGCAGATAGAAAGATCAATGGCAGTAAATGTTCGGGTAGCCGTGTGGAAAAAGGTGTTATATCCCACATTTAGAAGGGCCAGATCATTGTTTTCAAGCAATCGCTCGATAATCCAACCTCTTCTACTGATGTCAGAACTACCCCACAAAGTATTATGTCCATTGAAATCCCCTAATAATAGAAAAGGGGGTGGCAATTGCTTAATGAGATTCAAGGTCTGCCTCGGTGGTGTCGTTCTCAGGTGGCAAATAAATGGAGCAAACAGTTAAAAGGAACCCTACTGTAAGACGAATTGCTACAGCCTCTAGATTAGTGGTGAGAAGCATAGCTTGAAAGGGGGTGTGGTTACCCACAAGGATAGCAACTCCTCCGTGGGCAGGTCCATCCCCAGCTCTATCTCTGAGAATAACTGAGCAGTTAAGTAAGGGTCCCCATTTGCTTTTAAATATGTCTCCTGTAAGCAAAAGCAAGTTGGTTCATGCTTACTTAGGAGAGCCTTGATGTCATCTCTATTTCTATGGAATCCATGGCAATTCCATTGTAGAAATTTAAATGTACCCATTATTTAAATTTATTGGGTCCATCTGGTGGCTTCCGAAGGGCTGAGGGCTTCGTTTTCTCAGTCTTGTATTTATCTCTCTTTGGAAAGACTGGACATTGGCCTGTATCCATTTCTTCTTCTTCTTTCACAAAGAGTTCCAGGACAGACTTGTCCTGTACCTCTTTATCTTCGACATCCATTGTCTCTTGGATTGTAGATGCCTGTTCCCCTTTCTTCGGAGTTTCTTTAGCACTCTGTTTTGGAAGTGGTGGAGCACTAGGAGGTACGGATATAGGAGTGGCAGCTGACTGTGATTTTTGGGTGGGCTTTTGGGAACTTAATAAATAGTGCACAATGGAAGTAAATGACTCCCTTGATGGAATATCAGTCTAAGTACCAATGGTACTTTTCCCAGAAGCTTTCTGGGCATATGAGGGCTTGGCACTATTTGTTGGTTGGATGCTTTTTCTGGCCTCCCGATGGATGTTTAGCTCTGTTTTTAGTTTTTGAATTTCCTTTTCATCTTTCCATACTCTCGAGCATGCCAGGATGTTTTCCTTGGCAGTTAGTACAACTTGGCTTAGAAGCGAAACATTCCTTGCTCTCGTGGTCTTTAGCACCACAGCGAGCAGAGGCAGGGGTGCTGTGACAAGCTGTTTGAGAGTGGCCATACTTTTGGCATTTAAAACACCTCAGTGGGTTCGGAATATAAGTCCTCACTAGGCAGTTTAGATAGCCTGCTTTTATGGAACTTGGAGGCCGTGGGGTGTTGAACGTTAGGATGAGAACTCGGGTAGGGACGAGATTCCCATCCTTCTGCATTGATATTCTTTTGATAGCCATCACTCGTTGGTCTTTAAGTTCAGAGCAGATCTCTTCTTCAGAAACATGAAGTGTGTCCCATTCTGATATGACACCGCATGAGAAATTCAAGGTTTTATGAGGGGTAACAATGATGGGTAATCCCCCTAATGATGTGGCTTTCAGTAGTTGCTGTGGATGTTTTTGGCTTGCAGCCTCAACTAAAATGTCTCCAGAATGTAGCCTTTTGACGGATTTTGGAGATCCTATCAACCCTTCTAATTCTTTCTGGATGAAGAAGGGTGACATTTTCCTGAGAGCTTGCTCTCCGGTGGAATGGAGAATGAGGAAAAGCGGTGTCACAGATGGTGGTCTATACTCAGTTCTGGGCCTTTTTGAGCTGCAGTTATCGGTATTTTCCGATCGGTTAGGTAGGGGCCTTATTGGGGCCCCAGAAGAAATACAATTTAAATTACTCATAGCAGTAAGATAAAGATTTCCGATGCCCTAAGTACCTCACCCACCATGGAGCCCTACGAGGGGATGCCCACTCATGAACTAGCAAGTACTGCGTACACCAGTAATTTTCAACCGGGGTGCCACATAATTTGGGTTTAAGTTACTTAAACTTATTTTTTAAAATTTATGTTTTTTTCATTATAGAAAGGTGTACAGTATCTTTTTGTGGTGATCTATAATTGATGTTTACTTAGTACCTCTATATAAAGAATAAAATTATTATATACTGTATATATAATTTGTATTAAGAAATGTAATTTTTATAATTATATTATTGTAATAACTATCATATAACATATATATTTTTTAATATTATACACACACACACACACACACACACACACACACACACACACACACACACACACACACACACACACACACACACACACACACACAGAGAATCGGATCTAACAGACAGAAAATTGAGTAGGGGTGCCACAAAATAAAACAAATTACTTAGGGGTGCCGTTATTAAAAAAAGGTTGAAAACCATTGGCGTACACGAATGGGACGCCAAGTTTGCTTAGGAGCACCATATCCACGTATCCATAAGGAGGGAGACTTATTAGAACACAGTTGACCCAAGTAGTAAGAACCACCCGCCGATTGATCCCAGTCGGGCTGGTCTGGGACCGCCCGTCTTGTCGAAGCAGGGGAGCCAAAGTGGTGTATCAAGACTGGGCCCCCTCAACCACCAGGATCCTCCCTTCTGAGTTTCCATGGGTCGCGGCGCACGGCTGCACATGCTGGATTCCAATGATGTAACCCTGGAACCAAGGTATAGGCATTGGATCCCACTGATGCTAAACTGGAAGACCAGCAGCATCACTGGAAGGTCCCCTCACAGGTGCCCACGTTGAGGGGAGAAAAAAATATGTTGTATCTGCTTTGCAAATGACTTATGATAGTGAATTATCTTCTATGCTAAATTAATTTAACATAACCAGTTTTTAAATTATTTTTCTTAGGTTAATTAATGTTTACATTTGCAGAAATCATTATTTCATTCATAAATAATCAGATAAATAATATTAAAAGAGAAACAACTAAGTATTCTATAAAATAGTTAACAATATGTTTCAGTTCAGTTAAGATTTTATTTTTCTTCTAAATTCTGTCACAATTAAAAAAAAAAAAAAAAAATGCTAAGAGTTAATAATTTTTTCTAGGAGAAGGTGGCAAGCACAGTCATTACAATATTATCAGGAAATGTTTACATTAAACCTGCCATACCATTCTTACCATTAATGTAAATTAGAAATAATGGCCCCATTCAAGATACTGGTCCACTATGAGCTATCCCCATTCATAATTACTCTGGTTTCTCCCACTTAGCCATCCATCAATCCCTTTATCTGCTTTCCCCAAATTCCATTCTATGCACAAGACATTTATACGAAACCTTTAAAATCAAAGAAAGGTATGTTAAAGTTATTTCTTGCATCCAAACCCTGCACGAGTACCTCATAATACCTTACTAGATGGGTCAGACAAGAATCTTAACAAACCCATGCTACTACTCTTTTATATCATATCAAGGGGATCCTGTATTACATCATTATTGATTCCATAATTTTTCCTACAATAGAAGTTAGGATAACTGGTCCCTAGATTTTTAGATCACTCTCAGAATCACCTACGTATGGGGGAGACATTTAAAAAAATATGTGGAGGTCCTAAAATCTCGACACTTTATTAGACGAGACCTGCTAATTTTCGTAAAATCGGACAAAATGCTAGCATTTGTCCGATTTTATGAAAATTAGTGGGTCTCGACTACTCAAGTTGTCTGTCCAACTGCCTACAAATGGACAGGTGTTATTGGTTCCTCATGTTTTGTTCACTTTTAAACCAAAAAATTGTTGGCTGGACTAACATCCCCTTTCCCATTAAAATTAATGGGATTAGTGAATGAGAGTGAGTACAGATATTATATTTATATTATAGATCAAGATTGAAATGAGATCATAATCGATTCTATGCATTATTTTGTTATTTGATAATAGAGAGCTATTAAATGGTCGATAATTCCTATATTCTATTATATTATGAATCAACAGCGATTACCTTTATTTTAGATATAGGAAGCTTCTTTTCCAACCAACTCTCCTAGTCCAAACTCGCTAATAATTCTTGGGGAAGGCGATATCAATTTTGCAAAACATGTGGGACATCTTCCCCACTGTCACAGAACCATAGTGTTCAGACCGTACGGTTTCAACAATGAGCGCTCAAGACTTCTGTCTTCAAATACCATACCTCTGGCAGCAAGGAAACCATTACGTGGATTGACATAAAATTAGATTTTTGAAGGTCTAAACTGCTTAATAAATATGGACCGATTATTTCTTTTGGTCCTGTAGCTTGACTTTAGAGTTAAATTTAGGGTTCTAAAAAAATTGGATATGGGGGGGGGGGAATTATTCTCTACATTCCTTAAGTCGGACTAGAACTTTTCGGGGCGTCATGTTCACAGGAATAGAGCAACTCACAATTAATCCGAAACTTTTGTCTTATGTTGTAGTGTTTGTTCTTCACGCATGCGTATAAGTGTTTGTTCTTCACGCATGCGTATAAGTGTTTGTTCTTCACGCATGCATATAAGTGAAGAACAAACACTACAACATAAGACAAAAGTTTCGGATTAACTGTGAGTTGCTCTATTCCTGTGAACATGACGCCCCGAAAAGTTCTAGTCCGACTTAAGGAATGTAGAGAATAATTCCCCCCCCCTCCATATCCAATTTTTTTAGAACCCTAAATTTAACTCTAAAGTCAAGCTACAGGACCAAAAGAAATAATTGGTCCATATTTATTAAGCAGTTTAGACCTTCAAAAATCTAATTTTATGTCAATCCACGTAATGGTTTCCTTGCTGCCAGAGGTATGGTATTTGAAGACAGAAGTCTTGAGTGCTCATTGTTGAGACCGTACGGTCTGAACACTACAGTTCTGACAGTGGGGAAGGTGTCCCACATGTTTTGCAAAATTGATATTGCCTTCCCCAAGAATTATTAGCGAGTTGGACTAGGAGAGTTGGTTGGAAAAGAAGCTTCCTATATCTAAAATAAAGGTAATCCCTGTTGATTCATATTATTTTGTTATACATTTATGTTATTACTTTTTGTTTTAAAATTAAAGTTAATTTAAAAATCAAAGTACCTCAATGAACCCCTTACTCTAAAAACAGACTATTGTACATCTGGTGGCGACCTTGAGATAATTTTCCCGTGACTATGTGAATATAGTGCAAAGAGGTAGTGCCAGCCTGGTTCATTCCATTTAGTGTTCACATAATAAAAAGGAGAGAAAAAAAAAAAAAAAAGAAGAGTTCTTTATACTCTGACACGACCACCAATTCAGAGGAGTTCACCAATAAATCATAAATGCAATCACTAATCATATTTAGCAGTAGTAGGATTGAACCATGGTCCACTCAGAGTGTGTGCTATTGCACTCTCAGTCCTGACCACTCAGCTACGTCAGGTTTGTACATAAGAGCTGCTTGCTTGTTACCTGTCTTAAAATCTCTTTGCCAAATCCTTTTCATAATCTGCCTTAGCCTGTCTCACTGACTGACTAGTTTGATTAAAACTATTTTAGTATTAGTAAGGTCAACTTATGAAAGGAAGCAAACTTGCTGTATCAGCCAAAAATAAAACAGAATATTCACACTATTCCCATAACGTAACTTAGCTAGATTCACTGCCTCCACCATGTCAGGAAGTAATTTATTGCAATTTTTGACAACCTGCTGCCTGTAGCTGAAGTTTGTGAGATCCATCTTCTGTTGTTTCCCAAGATTTTATGTTTGTGTCCTTTGGTTCATGTCTCTCTGAGTGAGTGAGTGAGTGAGTGAGTGAGTGAGTGTGAGTGTGTGTGTGTGAGAGAGAGAGATGTTCCTTAATCCCTTCAGTGCCACATACATCTCAATTTGATCTTTTTTAGATGTCTAATTGTCAAACTTTGCAGTTCACCTCTTTTAAGACATTCTTCATATGTGCTTGTTTGTTGTTTGGTTTTTAGGAGCATTAGCAACTAAGGCTTCACAAACATATTTTCCTTGGATATCTTCCATACCAAAACATAATTCTTAGCTTAAGGAACATAACTTATTAGGAACATTAGATATGCATAAAAAATCAATACTTGCTGTCTTGACTGATAAATGATATTATCAGCAGAATCTCTAGCTGGAACAGAAAAGACAGTATTTGCCATTTATACCAGCTGCAAAGTTTTCATTAAAAGAACAAAGAGGCACTAAGGTTGCAAGAAAACAAAAGCACAGAGAATAGATATGCAACCATAACTATTAACAAAATGAATGCTCCAGTACAAAACTAAATTTTACTTTTTGAGATTTGCCTTTGCCTAATTGAATATACAGTTACTGTTTTAAGTTGCCTAATATGAAGATTTTCAATTTTGGATGAATCTTTAAGTTATGATCAAGTCAAGAATACTGATTCATTTAGCATTTGTGTCCCTTAGAATCTCCACTGAATGGATGACGTACCAACCTGTACATCATCCATATGGTGTGGAGATCTGCAGACCTCATTTTACGAAGGATATAGAGTTGCTCGAGTGTGTACAGAGAAGGGCAATAAAATTGGTGAGGGTAACGAAGGGGTCCTCTTACCAAGAAAGGATTAAGTTCTGCAAATTGCAACTTCTGGAGACCAGGCACCTGTGAGGTTATCTGATTGAGGTGTATAAGGCCTTGAATGGGTTGAGCACTCTGAATTCTGATGAGATTCTTCCACTTGCTCAGATTACAAACCTAAGGGGGCATAAATTCAAATCGAGGAAAGACAGTTGTAGAATAGATGTGTGGAAATTTGCCTATAGCCAGCGGGTCGTTAACTGCTGGAACAAACTTTCATCTATCCAGTTCCTTGGAGGAGGATCTGGACAAACTTTTAGAAGGAATGGATGTGTGAAATTGGGTTTTTTTTTGGCTGATGCTACATTACTTAGCTTTAGTTGAGGCATAAGATGCAAGAAAGCAAGCTCATATAGCATCAGCCAAAAAAAAAAAAAACATTCCCATTTTACCCTTCCAGTCACTCCAAATGCTTGACTAGTTCAGCCTTCAATTTATTTAAGCTATCAACTTCCACAACAACAGATGGAAGTCTGTTCCAGCAATCAACTACCCGCTGGTTAAAGGAAAACTTCTGCACATCTATTCTACAACTGTCTTTCCTCAATTTGAATCTATGCCCTCTCAGGTTCTTAAACTGAGCAAGCGGAAGTATCCCATCAGCATTGAGCCTGCTCAAACCATTCAATTCCTTATACACCTCAGTCAGACCACCTCGCAGGTGCCTAGTCTCCAGATGCTGCAACTTGCAGAACTTAAGCCTTTCTTCCTCTCACCAATCTTGTTGTCCTTCTCTGTACTCGTTCTAGCAACTCTACATCCTTCCTAAAATGAGGCCTCCAGACCTGTATATAGTACTCAAGGTGTAGCCTGACTATTGCCTTATACAAGGGGATAATCACCCCCTTGTCTCTGCTAGCAAAATTCCTATATATCATTGACAAAACTCCATGACCTGCTCTGGAAGCCCATCTGCACTGCTCAGAGAACTTCATATCTGACTGCACAATTACCCCCCAGGTCTTTTTTCATTCTCCACCTCCGGGAGTGCAGTACCACACAGTTGGTATATTACTACTACCACCCATATGCAGTACTTTGCATTTGTCAATGTTAAACTTTAGTTGCCACTTCTCAGCCCATCTGCCTAACATTTCTAGAAGCTGTTGCAGTAGCATACTGTCTTTACTGTTATTAACAACCCTGCCAACCTCTGTATCATCTGCAAACTTGCACTTTAAGCCTGATATACCTTCATCGATATCACTGATAAATACACAAAACAATAATGGGCCCAGCACTGAACCCTAAATTACTCCATGTAGAGCAGAGTCCATTTATTACCGCTCTCTGCTGTCTCCCACTCAACCATTCCTTTATCCATTGCAGCAACTTGCCCTTAATGCCATACCACCCCAATTTGTAAAGCAGTCTTCCATGTGCAACAGTATCAAAATCTTTCCTGAAATCCAAGTATATGATATCAAAATTATTTTTTGCATCCAGTTTCTTTGTGACCACATCATAGTATCCAATCAAATTGGTCAGACAATACTCCCCTTAAAAAACCCCATGCTGTTTGAACTATTACTGCAGTCTTGTCTAGGTGATCCATCGTCACTTCTTTAACCAGTGACTCCATTATTTTCCCTGGAGCAGAAGTTAAACTAACAGGTCTATAATTATTTGTGTCAACCTTTGATCCTCCTTTGTAACTTGGGGGTACACTTGCACATCTCTAGTCCGTGGGGACTTCCCCTGAGTCCCAGGATGCTCTCAATAATTATGGCTAATGGTTTGCTAACTTCCCTTGCTATCTCCTTCAATATAACTGAATAAATTCCATCTGCCCCAGGTGCCTTTTTTTATGTTTAACTTCAACAATTTCTCCTCCACTTTGCTTTCTGTTATTACAAAATCATTTAGCTCATTGTTAGAATTAAGTAAACTTCTGTCCTCCCTTTCCTTACAGAATCCCTCATGTGTGAATGTAGATGCAAAATACTCATTCAGTTTGTCAGCTATCTGAGCAGGATCATTAACAGTCGAACCACCATCAAATGGATCAATCTCATTTATCCCCTTCCTTCTAGAGTTTACATAAGAAAAGAAGTCTTTGTTAGCATTAGCATTAGTAGAGGCATTTGATGCAAGAAAGCAAGCTTATGCAGCATCAGCCAAAAAAAAACCCCCCACTTCCACTTCACCCCTCTGTTCGTTCCAAATACCTGTCCAGCTGAGCCTTAAACTTATTTAGGCTATCAACCTCCACCACAAGGGATGGAAGTCTGTTCCACCAACCAACCACCCGCTGGCTAAAGGCAAATTTCCTCACGTCTATCCTACATCTGTCTTTCCTCAATTTGAATTTATGCCCTCTCAGGTGATTTTTCTGAGCTAGAGGAAGAATCCCATCAGCATTGAGCATGCTTAAACCATTCAAGGCTTTATACACCTCTATCAGATCACCTCGCTGGTGCCTAGTCTCCAGACACTGTAATTTGCAAAACTTAAGCCTTTCTTCGTAAGAGCACCCCTTTGTTCCATTCACTAATCTTGTTGCCCTTCTCTGTACTCGTTCCAGCAGCTCTACATCCTTCTTGAAATGAGGCCTCCAGACCTGTATACAGTACTCTAGGTGTGGCCTGACCATTGCCTTATACAATGGAATAATCACCTCCTTATCCCTGCTGGAAAAATTCCTGTATATCATTGACAATACTCCATGAGCTACTCTTGCAGCCCGTCTGCACTGCTCAGAGAACTTCATATCTGCCTGCACAACCACCCCCAAGTCCCTTTCATTCTCTACCACTGTCAGTGTAGTACCACAGAGTTGATACGTTGCTCTGCGGTTGCTGTTTCCCATGTGTAGTACTTTACATTTGTCAATGTTAAACTTCATTTGCCACCTCTCAGCCCATCTGCTCAACCTTTCCAGATCCTGTTGCAGCAGCATAGTGTCAGTAGTGTCCTTGACAACCCTGCCAACCTTTGTATCATCTGCAAACGTGGACATTAAGCTTGATATACCATCATCAATATCATTTATAAATACAGAAAACAATAATGGACCCAACACTGAGCCCTGAGGGACTCCACTAATAACATTAGTCCACGATGAGCAGTGTCCATTGATTACCACTCTCTGTCTTCTCCCCCTCAACCACCCCTTTATCCATAGCAGCAATTTGCCTCCAATGTCACACTGCTCCAATTTGTGTAGCAGTCTTCCATGTGCAACAGTATCAAAAGCCTTTCTAAGATCCAAGTATATAATATCAAAGTTATTCCCTGCATCCAGTTCTTTTGTGACTGCATCATAATATCCAATCAAGTTGGTCAGGCAAGACTTCCCCTTAACAAAACCATGCTGTGTCTGAGCTATAACTGAAGTCTTGTCTAAATGATCCTGCAGTGCTTCTTTAACCAATGCCTCCATTAATTTTCCTGGAACAGAAGTTAAGCTCACAGGTCTATAATTACTTGTGTCAGCCTTTGATCCTCCTTTGTGAATTGGGGTCACATTTGCACATTTCCAGTCTATGGGTACCTCCCCTGAGTCCAAGGAAGCTCTCATAATTATGGCTAAGGGTTTGCTTACTTCCTTTGCTGCCTCCTTTAATATAACCGGATAGATCCCATCCACCCCGGGTGCCTTTCTTGTGTTTATCTTCAACAGTTTCTCCTCCACTTTACTCCCAGTTATTTCAAGATTCTGTAGCTTACTGCTAGAGTTGAATACACCTCTGGCATTCCCCTTGCTGAATAACTCTTCATGTGTGAATGTCGATGCAAAATATTCATTTAGTTTGTTAGCTACCTGAGCAGGATCATCAACAGTTGACCCATCAATATCAAGTGGACCAATCTGATTCATCCCCTTCCTTCTAGAGTTAACATAAGTAAAGAACTCTTTGCTGTTTTTCTTTGCATCCCTTGCCAAGGATTTCTCGTAATCTGCCTTTGCCTGCCTAACCTCCTTTGTAACTTGGTTGCATATCAACTTGTATCCATAGGCTTCTGTGTCATGTGTTAATTTGTAAGTATCCCATGCATTTTTCTTCTCTGCCATATGCCTCATTAGTTCATCTGACATCCATTTTGGCCTAAACCTTGAACAATATTTCTTAGTTGGTATGTAAAGCCTAGTAGCCTCCAAGATAAGTTCTTTGAATGCTTCCCATTTTGCATTTGCTGTTGGTAACATCATCAGTTGGTCCCACTGTATAGAATTTAAATACTGTCTCAGTCCATCGTAGTCGCCTTTACGGAAGCAATAACCCTTCCCTTTACCCCTAATGGTAGTTACCTCTTTGAGTAAATCCCACTTCAGCACACTGTGATCACTGCCACCTAGTGGTTCGTTTATCTGCAGATTCTTAATGCATGAAGAATCACTGCTGATAATCAAATCAAGAGTATTACTCCCTCTAGTTGCCTCCCGAACATGCTGATGTAGAAAACAATCATCCAATAAATCCACAAAAGCCCTGCTAGTGTGTGAGTAACCAGCCCCCAAATTCCAGTCAATATCTGGGAAATTAAAATCTCCCATTATAAGACTCTCTGATTTACTGGCCCACTCTATTTCCCTGTACAGTTCCTTATTATACTCATCAGAGTTATTAGGCCTATAGCACATTGTTGTTTTTCTTTGCATCCTTTGCCAAGGATTTCTTCTAATCAGCCTTCGCTTGCCTAACCTCCTTTGTTGGTTTGATTACAGACTAGCTTATATCTACCAGAGGCTTCTGTGTCACCTTCTAGTAACTTCCAAAATGAATTCACAAGATAAGTAATTAATTCACAAGTGAAGGCTTCCCATTTAGAATTTGCTGTTTTAAACATCATCAGTTGAAGCCACTGTATAGAATTTAAAAACTGTCTGAGAACACTGCAGTCACTTTACGAAAACTCTTCCCTTTACCCTTGATGGTAGTTACATCTTTAAGTAAATCCCACATCAGTACACTGTGATCACTGTCACGCAGTGGTTCTTTTATCTGCAAATTCCTAATTCATGAATAATCACTGCTGATAATCAGATCAAGAGTATTACTCCCTTTGGTTGCCCCTTGGACATGTTGTTGTAGAAAACAATCCTCCGATAAATCCACAAAAGTCTTGCTGGGGTGCTGGTAACTAACTCAAGTTCCAGTCAATATCTGGAAAGTTAAACTTCCTCCCCACCACCATTACAATACATTATGATTTACTGGCCGGCCCACTATTTCTCTGCACAACTGTTTGTTGTGCTTATCAGAGTCATTAGGCCAATAACACACTCCTAATCTCATTTTCCCTTTCCCAGTTCTTACGTCACACCAAACTGACTCAACATTGCACTGTCCACCCATATCAACTGGATGCACTTCTTTAGATTTTATGTGTTTCTTAACTAACAGCATAATCCCTACTCCCTTCCTACCATGTCTATCCTTTCTGTACACATTGTACTCCCCAAATTCTAATTCTGTACTGCTTATATCTATGTGACACTATGTCTCTGATATCCCAACAATATCTGCCTTTGATGTCTTGATCAGCACTTCAAATTCATCAAATTTATTTACTATACTTCTAGCATATACTATATTGCTTACTTTCTTGCATCACATGCCTCCATAACTACTACCACCACCACCATCATTACTACTACTATTTCTAACTATGCCAATGAAGGAAGCAAGCAGTCATCCATATGACGCTAACAGTTACTAGGCACATGTCCTCACAACAAATCTCACTTTATGTCAATATAATCAAAATACACCATAAAAAGACATTCTTATCTGTATGTACAAGAAGTTGATTATCATATTATTAAGCCAGCAGTGCACTTCAACTCAGTTTTGTTTTCCCTCTTTATATCATAGCATGTGACTCAATATTATTAAATATTATTCTAATCTTTCCCATAATTCTCCATAATGGGGCATTCTGTTATGTGTGTGTGCTGATTATCATACTCTGTACATTTATTACTGTTTGGCTGAGTTATCTATATTCCTCTGCATATATATATATATACATCTGGCTCAGGTGATTCTAATATGCATAAAAGGAATGGTCAAGTATGTTTTGCTGATTATGCAAACAAATTTTGGTGTATGTTTTCCCAATAACATATATAAAATATGAACTTTGAGAAACTAAAAACATGTTACTTCATCTTACAATAATTCATTAATTCATGATAACAATAAACTAATTCTCATTTTGCTATACAGCAGAAGCAGCATTATTTGTGATGTGCTTATGCCAAGAGAGATTAAAAGTCAGGGTAATCCCTAATAGAGATATGCAATTTTGTTTAGAAATCTGAGTGCCATCAAAGATAAGTATAGGAACAAAAGAATCCTTTTTGTGAGATATAAGATAGGACTGAGTTTTAGGATTGAAATCAACTAGTTATCTTTGCTCCACTGGAGAATTACCTGGGTTTCTCAAATTGGAAGGTTGAATGCAATATGCTATCATCAGCAAAACTATGGATAGCATTTCCAGTTAATGGAAGAAAGTCATTAATATAAAAGAACTGAACCTTGAGGAATACCAGCATTAGTGAAATTAGAAGACAGAGAGCCATCTACCATCACTCACAGTGAGCAGTCAGAGAGAAAACTGGATACCCAATTGTAAGAAACATTTGGTAAACCATAAGATGGAAGCTTATTTAGAACTCTTATGCCAAACACGATCAAAAGCCTTTGAAAATGTCAAGAGCAACTGCATGAGTTTCATCAAACATTTCCATTGAATTTGTCCATAGATGGGAAATATAATCCACTATATCACCTGAAGTCTAGAATTATGCATAAAACCACATAATAGTATGAGAACTGAAAGTGGCTTTATTATTGTTGTTCCTTATTGTAATCACATAGATGTGATTACAATAAGGAACTGGAATAAGGAGTTAAACAATGTCATAATAATTTTTGGCCTAGAATATATTCACATTTTCTCAATGGTAATTACTACTATACAAGCAGAACAAAAAAGTTGCTTTTTTAAAAAATTTCTTATAAAAATTTTACATGTAGCATTTTTTTATATATTTGCAGGAAATTGGAAAAATGGAATGAGTTTGGTGGATGACAGAGTGATTACATGGGAATATTCATTTATGCAGACATACAATAAAATTTACTTGTTCTCTTTATATATTTTTTAAAAAATAAAGCCAACAAAAACATACCATATTAGTAACATCTTGATCGGCACTGTCTGAATTAATCAACACAGCTTTTAACAGGAACCTATTCCAAATACAGTGAACAAATTAGCTGTCACACCTGCTCCAAAAGTTGTACATATATATATGCAGTGATCAAAAAGTTTCTAATCAAATAGCCAGCAAGTGACGGTTTTATTTAAAAAAATAGTCACCCACTGGGTATTCCATATCACCCACAAAGCACTCTCACTAAGACTTGATATTGTTAAGTCTAGCAAGTCTGCCACTGTTCAAAAAATTCCAGTGCTTCTGTTTTATAATCTCCTTCAGTGTGTCCTGTGCTTTTTCCCTAAATCACTGAAATGTAATGAAATTACTGTCCCTAGTGTGCAAAAGTTTAGTTTTGGAAGCAAAAGGAAATTGTAGTGAGCTAGATCTGAACAATACAGTAATGACAGACTATAGTTATAACATTGTCGGCCACAAATTCACTCATTAAGACTAAATATGAGCATTCTTGTTTTGATGCAGTCTCCAGCATGCCAATTTTCAGACATCTTCATAATCTTCCATTACCTGCTGTGGAGCTTCTTTGTAAAAATGGTGGCTGACAGTTTGAATCTTTAGAACAAATCCTTGATGTACATACTCTCATTAATGTCAATAAAACACCTGATTTTAACACTTGAGAAGATCTACTTGAACTTGATGTGCAACAATTTCTGGCCAAGATCATGTTATTCAAAATCATATTCTTTAGATGATTTCTCCTTGACCTTGAAACTAAAATTTGCACTGTAAGGGCAGAGATTTCATAAATTTTTGAAGATTATGGGAAGTATAGCATAATTAAAGGAGAACATTAAACAGGGGCTCCAGAAATGCTAGACTCTTTCTGGCTTGAAAAGCTGAACTTTTTTTTGATTACGTTTTATATATACCTATCTTAATATTCCTGATTTTCATTGCATACTAATATAGTAATATGAATGCACTTAATTATTACTATTTTTAAAAAAGGGATAATAATCATTAATTTCAAAATAAACCAGTGTCTGGAGTATATAGTGGCAAGTGGCAAGAAAATGGTAAACAATATCAAACAAATGAAAAGAAAAGGAAAAAAAAAAAAAATTCAGTTACAATAATATAATTAAACTGTGCTACTTCTTCTACCAGTGTATTATGCTGTTAAAGGGAAGAATCTTATATCTTATGCTTTTTTGTTAATAACTTCATAACACATGTAGATAACTACTCATTTTGAATAAATAATAATGTTCAATACAGATAAATAGGTCTTAGAAGGAAACAGAAGCTGGAAGCAGCAATAAAGGGTAGAAAGTTGATATTTCTTCAGGTCACAGCAGTCAAACGTCTGATGAAAACCGATGGCCAATGAATCCATTGTTCCTGCCAATAGCGTCTTTACAAATATTTTTTTGGCAGATACTCAATAGAAAATAACCAGTGAATACCAGTGTAATAAGCTCTAAGTTTTCTTAGAGGTCAACAGAGGTCATCTGAAGTCAACAGTGTAGGCTGACTATTGTAAATTTATCAAAGTGAACAGTGAATTAATGCAAAATGGAAAAGAGTTTTCACTTTGCAACATTCCATTAAATATCAGGATACACCTAGGTGTCTGAATCAGTTGTAGAAATCATTGTCACATTGGGTATTGATGCTGTTTGAGAATGCTATAATTCACAGTGCAAGCTTTAATTTTATTTGGCTTTTGCCTATGTGAAGGTGTAGATGTCATTCTATAAGGCATCATTAAAAAGTTTGGGACTGACTTTGCATTTTGAAATTGTTGTGTTGTAGTGAGTTGTGACTTGTCTCAATATGTTTGATGGCTCATTGACATAATAATGCATGAATTATCTATTTATCTGTAGTCAAGTCCGAAGTGGCACATGTTTCATCATATCTTAAAATGAACGATTTTACTAAGCAGAGAATTTGCATCAAATTTTGTTTCGAATTAGGGAAAAGTACAACAGAAACCCACAAGATGTTTAAAACAGCTTTCAGAGAAGATGCTACATGTCATTTGAAGATTTTCAGGTGGTTTTTCAAAGTTTAAAGTGAACTGCTTATTCATTAAAAATAATCCTCACTCTCGTCAGCCTTCAACTTCGAAACCCAATGATTCAGTCATTTGTGTTCATGAAGTATGTTTAACTATCGGCAAAGTTACTAGTTAAAATGATATTTATCCAAGTTTGTGTCTTGCACTTCCACTGATGATCACAGGGTGCAGCAAATTCTCACATGTCAGGACCTTTGCCAACATGCTACTGCTAACCTGCACTTTGTTTCTTCCATCATTACTGGCGATGAATCATGGGTGTATTGCTATTATCTGGAAACAAAGGCTAATCAAATGTGAAGATGATGCTTAATGCATTTTTTGACTCACAGTGCATTATTAATTTGAATTAATGTCATCACATTTAGCTCCCTGTGATTTTTTTTTTTTTGTTTCCCATGCTCAAAGCCCCCTTTGAAAGGTTACAGATTTGCAGCAACTGAGAAAATGATTCAGAATGAAACTGAGGAGCAATTCCAAAAGAAGTCTATTGGGAATGCTACCATTAGCACTGGAATCAGTGTATACAGTGTTGAAGGAGATCCATCCTAATGCTTTAAGCTTTATCCTTTCCCAAATATTAGTTCAGTACCTGATCTTTTTGATCACACCTCACCATAATGTATAATCTAAGTGTATAATGTATGTGTATTTAACTTAGTATATTCAACTGGCTGTGTTGGTATTACACAAATAAACTCCAGGAAAAAGTCCAGGGTACCTAATAAATATGAAAGCTGTGTTCATTGTTTTAAATGTAATTTTTGATATGAATTTTATTGCAGAATTTGATGGTTTAGGATTACTGTTATCTGCTGTTATTTGTAACATATGAACAGTGTTTACTTATTATTATTATTATTATTATTATTAATAGCCATATGATGCAAGGAAGCCTGAGGCTTATGCTGCACCAGGAAAAAAAAAAAAGCTCCCGAGTTACCCTGAGAGAGAGAGAGAGAGAGAGAAAAGTAGAAGGGAATCACCAAGAAAGAGAAGAAGGATGATATCCAGCTCAGGACCCTGGGTGTGCCAAGCCCATACTCACCAGATGTGAGCCCCCGGGGTTAATAAATGATATACATAGCTGCCAACCTCTGATTTAAGGAAAGCCAGAAATTCACATTGCCATTTTTACATCTGCAATATTTAGCAATTTATAAAGGGCTGCATTTGCATGCTTCTTGTTAATTTTTTTCTTGATCAACAATACTATACCTATTTTAAAATTAAAATACAATTTTTGTATTGCAAATAATAATTTTTAACTATTAGGTGGTTGTGCAAGCTGATTTTAGCACACTAAGATGTAAAGCCTACAATATGGCTGGATATCAATATTTCTCACTGAACTATTTTTTGTTCTAGAATGCTTATTGCACCTAGAATGCTTACTGCATTCTAGAACAAAAGGATGGAAGAAACAAAGTAGTAAATGAATAAATAAATATATTCATAACTGCAGCTGTATAGACAAAATATGTAAATAAAACACTAATAACATCTTAACTTATTATATATTCGAATTTAGTAGCTTATAATATAAATATCAGAGATTTTTCAATATTTTATTTTTTTCTGGTTAATACTATTATCTTTTTATACATTAAAATAATTTTCCTCCTAGTGATATTTATTCAGCCAATGGGAGAAGAGAGATGCAGATTACATGGTAATATGTAACAGAAGCTTGTTTTACTGTGGTAAAACAAGCGTCTGTTTAAGCGTGGTCAGGCGCTATGTTTATCTAACATGACCGTTGACCACGCAGTACCACGCTTGATTTCCATATGCAATGTATTTATGTATTCATAGCAGAGGAAAAGAGATACAGTGTCGAAAGCTTCTGTAAGTATTTTATTTTATTTTATCAAAAGAAGCGAGCGCAGCGAGCAGGGAACAAAGCCCCCTAGTATACATTATAAACATAAAATATCTTCATCCTAAAATAAATTATGTACTTTTTTTAAAAATTTTAACCTAAGCAGGCCCTTTAATTTATCACAGAACTCCATTTTTAGACAATTACATGCATTGTAAAAATAAAACATCTTAATCATAAAACAAATTCCTTTTTTTTTTTTAAGTAACAAAAGTAGTAAACAAATAATAAAGTAAATAAAAGTAATAATTTTGGACAACTTGGGAATATAATAGTTACTGGTTTGAATTATAAGATAAATGGAGAGGGACTGAGAGTTAGTTTCCAGAAATGTATTTTATTTATTTTTACAAACAGTCCTGGAAACTGTCATCTTCACTCTGAAATGCTACATCTATTTTTGTATTTCCTTCTATGCACTTGAACTTGAACAAAAAAAAAAAAAAAAAAAAAAAAGTTTAATGTTAGGACATAACTAACACAAAATAAAACTTATAATCTTTAATATGTTAAATATCATTTTTCCCATTTCATATATTTTATTCAATACAGACTAACAAACACTCCTGATGGTCAATTTGTTAAATAATGATGAAGAATGAAATTAGACAAAAATTTGCTGGTTTTTTATTAAAAAGATACAAAAAAACGGATGTTAGGATGGTGAGGAGAGGTGATAAAAAGACTATCTTTATCATAAACGCAGTGTTAGCAGTACGAATATACTTAGAATGGGATGTACTTAGAACATAAAAACAATAAAAAAGTTCACGTAAACATACGTCTGATTTCCTTGTTTCCAAGTTACAGCCATTTCTGTGTTCCAGCGATTCTTTCTACACACAGAGTTAGCATAGCTGGCTCCATTCAACTGTTTACACACAATGCTCAACATCTCATAGAGAGCCTTGCTGATATGTGGGTAACTTCAGATGCCTTGCTGATTACTGAAATCACTCATGCCTTGTTGATGGGTGATTTCAATTAGTTCTTCTGACAAGTGCACTATGTTTGGAGCTTATTATTAATATTTTGATACTGTGCATTGCATTTCATGTATGAATTTTCTATATGCAATGCAGCCAAGGCAAGACATCTTGCAGAAAACTTCCCTAATTGTCATGTGCCAAATAAGACCACCATTCTGAGAATATACGAGTGCTTTGAGGAAACTGATCCATTTAGAAAACAAGTTTTAGATGGTGGTAAACCTATAAGCACCAGAACAGCAAATCTAGCAAACACCTGGAACTTTTTAGTGGGTAAGGAAGTCTATGATGAGGCATTTGATGATGGAGTCTATGATGATATGATGAGGCATTTGCAGGGTTTGGTGCTGGGCCCATTGTTGTTTTGTGTATTTATCAATGATATTGATGAAGGTATATCAGGCTTAATGTCCAAGTTTGCAGATGATACAAAGGTTGGAAAGGTTGTTAATGACAGTAAAGATAGTATGCTACTGCAACACGATCTAGAAAGGTTAGGCAGATGGGCTGAGAAGTGGCAACTGAAGCTTAACATTGACAAATGCAAAGTACTGCACTCAGGGAGGTGGAGAATGATAAAGACCTGAGGGTAATTGTGCAGTCAGATATGAAGTTCTCTGAGCAGTGCAGATGGGCTGCCAGAGCAGGTCATGGAGTTTTCTCAATGATATATAGGAATTTTGCTAGCAGAGACAAGGAGGTGATTATCCTTTTGTATAAAGCAATGGTCAAGCTACACCTTGAGTACTGCATACAGGTCTGGAAGCCTCATTGTAGGAAGGATATAGAGTTGCTAGAATGAGTAGCTTGATTCAAATTGAGGAAAGATAGTCGAAGAATAGATGTGCAGAAGTTTGCCTTTAGCCAATGGGTAGTTGATTGCTGGAACAGATTTCGATATTTGTTGTGAAAGGTGATAGCTTAAATAAATTTAAGGCTGAAATAGATAAAAATTTTAAGTGACCGGATGGGTGAAATGGGAAGGATTTTTTTTTTTTTTTTTTTTTTTGGCTGATGCTGTATAAGCTTGCTTTCTTGCATCATATGCCTCAACTAATGCTAATGTTCTTAAGCCCTGTCCATACAGAGGCAACATATTTATGTTGCCTCTGTGTGGACAGGGCTTAAGAATATTTAATGTTGATACTACCCTGTCCCATATTTATGTTGATACTATGTTTAAAGAAATTTCCATACACATGAAACATGTAGGAACAAGGAGAAGTGTTGCTCTAGTGTCATTAAAAAGGATTCCAGAGTCAGGAACTCGATAATTCATTTTTAATGCCACTAAACACTGACTCAAGACTGCATATATAACTTTATTTACAATAAAATAAACTATAAAATATAAAAGTATATTCAAAACTGCAATTAAAATAAAGTACAATAAAAACGTATGTTACATAATAAAAAGATTAAAACCACTACACAAGAGCTTTCGGCAGCAACAGCTGCCTTCATCAGCTGAAATGGTTATGGGCTATCCAACAATATATATATATATACACCTAATTCTATCCCAGCAGGTCAGTGACACCACTATGGCACATGAGCATTACTAACTTCCCATACACTGGAACTGGCTCGGGAACGAACCATTCTAAACTGCTCATCCCTCCCTAAAATGAGGGATTCGAAAAACAGATGAATGCAGCAACCCTTATCCCTATTAATGCTATATCGTCCAGATGAACATATTCATAACTTCTCTAGCCACTTCCGGTTCTAGAAACCCCTAGCTCTGTCGACAACGAATTGTCCTTTGGCTGAAATACCATGTCCCATTTCCCAAGCATGTTCAGCTATGGTTGAGCTCCCATAATCCGCTGTCTTGATGGCTCTATCATGTTCACCTAGGCGATCGTGTAATCTACGCTTTGTTTCTCCCACATAACAATCCCCACACTCCGGGCATTCAATCTTGTATATGACCCCGCTGGTGTCACCGGTATTAATAGAATCTTTAACTCTGGACACCACTGTGGGAAGTCTCCAACCAGGAAGCTGCACACAGCATATCTGAAACGAGCGTAAAATGTGTGCAATGGGTTCTGAAATATCCAGATAGTAGGGAATGTATGTGGTGGCCCTAGGCGTAATGATGTTGCATAGAATAGCTTTGTGATCCTCTCATTTCCTGGGACGGTGAAGGTATTGGTGTTTCTATAGATGAGTGTTCTTGGGAAGGATAGAGTTGTGATCCACTCATCTCTGAGGACAGTGAAGAAATGGGTGTTCCTAACCATGAATGATTTTGTGTAGGACAGTCATATTTTCCCAGATTTCATGCAGGTTTTGGTAATTTTCTGGTTTCTCACAAAATGTTTGATATCATATGCTCAACTGTGTTTCTAGTGCAATCTGTTGTAAGGTTTCTCAGTTTGCCAGCAAACAAACTTTCCAAAAATATCAAATTCATTTCTCTTGCTCCTATCGTTGTACATACTTTTCATTACAGTATATGCTGCTTTTAATTTTTCATTGTTGATAGATAGTTATCAGTTTTCCTCATCTTCATCCCTGCCCTAGGACTTCGAAAAGATGGAGTCCTTTTCTTCAGGCTGACCACAGGTATGATTTTGTTAGAGGTTGATGGCATAGGAGGGTCGTCACATGTTTGATCTGTCATATTATTCTGAGGAAACATTTCGCTTGCCATGTCTTTACTTTGGAGATTCTGAAGCACATTTTCTAAAATTGATTCAATTTCACTTTCGATTTCATCGCCTCAGGAATCCAAGGCTCCTGCAATAAAAAAAAAAAAAAAAAAAAAAAAATTCAATAATCTCTATTGTAGTACATATATTAAAGTTGGCTTATTTCTAAACTTCTTTTTTAAGTTTTGTCACATTTAATGAAAATTCAATTTTTCGTCCTGTGTTCTTGAGGCAAAGGGAGATAGTTATTACAGGCTTGGAAGGTTATAATTAAGCCCAAAAAAAATTTTTTTTTTTTAATTTAAAAATTACTTTCACTTAACATTATATATACATACAGTTGATTCCGGTTATTTGGGACACATCGTGACTAGTGCATTTTGGCCCGATTAAGCGGCTGCCCCAATTATCCGAAGTCTCACGTAAATAGCTTAAAATACAATGGACACCCCCCCCCTTATCCCTGACTCTGGTTCACTGTACAATCAAATCATGTTATGATGGACTCACCATAGTAAAGTACCGTGCACTATATGATGTGTAGTAAGCGCTGGTCATTGTGATCACATTTGTGAATTGAATTTTAATTCTATTAAACAGTGATTCTAATTAGCGAAAATAGGAGGAATATTATCCACAGGCTATAAAAGTAAAGATATATTAAGCACAAATTTACCCTTTATTACCTTACCAATTAAAAAATTAAATGATATGTGATAATCGGAATAATTAATACGTACTGTAATATGTATGTACTAACTAGTTGACATTTCTGTTCACTGACATTTGTGGGTGGGGGTTAAAATTTAAAACAGTAAAAAGATAAGCAATAAATAACAAAGAACACGGCGCACACAAATTGCGAGTAACACAATACTCGCAAGTGAGAACGGAGTAAGTTATGAAGCTTTAAAAATAGGAATGAAGAGAAGATTCTGAAAATTAATTTTTTTATATGATTGAAGATTCCTTGGAAATGTAAACACATTTCACCATAATAACCCATAGAATTCCAGCTGTCGGTATTATCGCAAATTCAACAAGATCGAGTTTACTATCTGTTTATGATAGACTGCACTAACAGAAAAGCCCAAGAAACAGGTGACTGCTAATTGTTTTTATTGTTTTATGGTTATGACCTCCAGAAATCCGACCAAGTGGTACGGTTGGAGACAATCGTAGGGTAATCTCCAGTGCTGCGGTCTCCTGCCCTGATTAAACAGCATGTTGTCCCAATTAAGCTATTTTCTCGATTGGGTTCTATTTTTTAAGATTGGCCCCAAATAAGCGGCTGCCCCAAATAACCAGGATCCACTGTGTATATGTTTGTGTGTATATATATATATATTTTCTTTAAAGTTGCCTACAAATGAAGAACACTGGGAAGTGAATTTTATTCTAACTGGAATTTTCTGCTGCATTGTATAGCAGTAATGGATGGCAAGCATGTCACGATACAAGGAAGTTCTAGCTCAAGACAATATTATACACCCATGGGTAGTTGTGACTTTGAAGATACAAGTGACCCCCGCTTAACACTGATAATTCGTTCCGGAAAAATAGAGGGCTAAGTGAATCAGCGCTAAGCGAGCGCCGTATTATCGTAATGTAACATATGTATTTGTGAATCGTGATCTATGCCATAGGATATTTCCTAATCAATAATAAATGGTAGCAAAAAGATGCACAAATATCGGTCAAAATATTTAATATTAAAAATTTGTACATATAAAATATTCTCCATTACATATGTATATAATTATGTGGTAAGTAACTACATTACATAACAAAATTAAACTTAAAATCATGAATTTATTAATCCGATGGCCCTGGGCTGTTGAGTTTTCGCAACTTTGGTCGATTTTGGGTTGTACTTTGGCTGTCTTCCTAGTAAACTAAAAGGGGATTTACTTTAAAATCCCCGCAGCATTACCACCCAACAATAAAGTCAACCGATCCTTCGCCGCTTTGAAGCATGACACGTTTTTTTTATCTTCTTACAATGTTTCTTCTTTTTTTTTCTTCTTACAATATTTCTTCTTTTTTTTTCTTCTTACAATATTTCTTCTTTTTTTTTCTTCTTACAATATGCCTAAAAGAAGGTTCTTTTAGGCATTCGTTTCCAAAAAAGTCCTGTTCCATCTATGTTAAAAACTTGTTGAGAAGTTTAACACCACTCTTCAATAATTTTTAGTTCTTTTTTGAAATTTTTGGCTCTTTCTTGATGTGCACTTGCGGCTTCTCCCTGGATTTTAAATCTATCTTACCAGCGCTTAGTAGCTTTAAATGGTTTCACATTTTATTTTATTTTTTAAAGGTGAGCTTTCTTCAGATCATCATATAGGCTAATCGATTTTACTTTAATAATATTTAACTTAACGGAATTGTGCGTTGGATATTTTACCTTCAATAAAATTATTTAGAAGTCTCTCCATTTCAATTATAATAGCCAGCCTATTTGCTTGCAGTGGAACAGCTGTCTTTCCCGCTGCTAAAATTAATTCTTTATTTTTTATAATTGTCCTTACAGTGGAATCTGCCAGTCCTAAATTATTGCACACATCCACTTGTCATTGAACGGAATCGATTTGCTTCAAAACGTATAATTTAATTTAATTTTTGAAAATGTAAGAGCGTTGCATTAATTATGATAAAATGTTCGAGTAAACTATTGATGTAATATTTGCTTCACCAAAGCAAATATTACAAGCAATATACTTGATAATTTTTTTAAAATGTTGATCTCGGAACTACGTAACAAGTCACCATAGTGCAATTAAATTAGCATGGGAGAAAATTTCACTGAGCATGGGAAACTTTGCTAATAATTTTCAAGCTATCGACTACATCAGATGAAACTTTTCGTTAAATAGGCTAAAAATTCAATCTGTACGCTGGTAAAAGAACGTTATAGTGAGTTGTGACAGCGTTAGAGTGAGATATAGGTTATAATATAAAAACAGTGTTATAGCGAATCGGCGTAGAGCGAACTGCGTTATAACGAGGGCCTGCTGTAAAGATACTGGAGAAATACTCGGTTCTTGGAGAAGAAAAATAACAGGAGAAAGTCCATTCGTTTTTTTGAAAAAAAAAAAAAAAACTGCACAAAAACATACTATTTAAAATTAGTATGAATTGAGTGGATGATGAAAGAAGGGCACATGGGGGAACAACTTTTTCAGGAGAACACGTATTTGGATTTCATGCTTCGAGAACTGTTTGAAGACCACTTTTTGTGAGAAATTGTAAAAATATGCTTATATAACATTTTTTTTTACTTTTTAATTCATTCTTTGGGAAAAGGGCACCTAAAACTGAATTCTTAATTTCAAAATTTTAGCTGTTTCTTTATAAGTACCTACTATATACAGTTCAATAAACCGATTATAATTAGTTGAAATCTAAAGCATTAATATTTGTTACCATATTAATAAAGATATAAAAAAAATGTAACTAAAGAAAAATTTTTAAGTATATTTTCTCAAAACACAATTTCTTCCTATGTGCCCTTCTTCGAACCACCTCAATTTATAATTATAATAAGTAATAAAAAAATGTCAATAAAACACAAAATAAATGTCTTACCTCATTTTGGAGTCTCTTTTCTTTACATGGTTGAATCTTGTTTGGAAATAAATTCATATAAATTGAGAATAAAATAATATTCTATAAAATTGTGAACGTAAATTTTTGACTTTACGCTTGATTTTTGATACGTCACTCCCTACAGCCACAGGAATATCTTTCCAAGCATCATGAACAGAATTCTTGCATTTATGCTTGGGGTGTTTAGTGTCTCACAAACGCCTCTAACAGCATAATGATTTCAACGTTTGTCCAAATAAGGGATCAAAATGAATGAAATACAGTAACTCCACTTCTTACGTACTTTCGAAGATACAAACAAAACTTCCTAGTTTTCACTGAGTGAGCTCCACTATAATGAAATAACAGTGGCTTCACATTTCGAAAGCACGTCAAACCACCTATGCCTCTTTATTCTCCAATGGAATTGGAGAATGCGATAATGGTCAAACTTGGAGGTGGGGTTTCCACATAAAAACAAAATGTGTGGTGCTGTGCAAAGTGCGACAAAATTCGAAAAAAAAAACACTGTAGTTGTAAGACGCCATCGATTCTAAGATACACCCCGTTTTTAGAGACATTTATAGAGGAAAAAAAGTGCATCTTAGAATCGAAGAAATACAGTATATAAATACATATATATATATATTTTTTTAGACTTAATAAAAGGTAAAAATGAAAATGCTTGAAAAGAATAGCAGGAAGAGTATGAAAAGTAGGAAGAGAGTCCCAGATCATCAAATTATTGATTAAACGTTACATCAGTGAGTAAAATAATTACAATAGTATGTAAGATAAGGATTTAAGATATATTATTTGAACAGTGCTTAAAGTACAATATTGTTCAATAAAAGCTATACCATATAGTCCTAAGGCCAAATTAATATGCATACAGAGTTAGCTCTTTGGGCCAAAAAGGAAAATAAGATTTTAGAATATACATAATAAAAGTATACCCAGTGAGCTGTTAGGCTAAAAGACTTAGATAGCCTGAGCTAGTTTATTTAGTTATAACCCATAAATAAACAAATAATTAATAATAAAATAAATGCAACTAAAGTAAATTAAAATGACGATAATGAGGAAATTATTGATAACAGGATACATTGAATGGTATGTTTACTAGGGCTAAGCAACATTCAATATATCCAATCAATAATTGGCAAGTTTTCAACTTTGCCAGTTTGCTGCTAAATTTTAACATTTGGATAATTTTAGATCATTTGGGACCTAGCTAAACTAGCAGATAACAAACAGAAACAGATAGCCTTCACCAATTATTGATTGGATAGATTGAATGGTGCCAGCCCTCATAAACATACCATTCAATGTATCCTATTATCAATAATTTGCTCATTATCATCATTTCATTTTATTTTACTTGCATTTATTTTATTATTAATTATTTGTTTATTTATAGGGTATAACTAAATAAACTAGCTCAGGCTATCTAAGTCTTTTGGCTTCATGGCATACCGGGGTATACTTTTATAATGCATATTAATTTGGCTTTAGGGCTATATGGTATAGCTTTTATTGAACAATACTGTACTTTAAGCACTGTTCAAATCCTTTATCTTAAATCCTTATCTTACATACTATTGTAATTATATATATATATACTATGGTTTTCTTACTCCTGTTACTAGTAGGTTTAGTGAATTATGATACCTATTTTAGTCTCAATCCTAGAGTTTACTTGTGCCCTGAGAGTATTATTAATGCAGATATTGGCTTAATGGGTAATATAGAATTTTGAAATAAATGGAAAGAAAAAATATAAAAAATAAAAACTTAAATTAAAATAGAATAGAATATGACAAAACTAAATTATATAATCTGAATACTACTGTTGAAAAAATTTACCAGTTAAGATCTTCTGTTTCTAGAGTTGTTGGTAGAAACAGATCTTAACTGGTAACATTTTTCAACAATAGTGTTCAAATTATATAATTTAGTTGTCATATTCTACTCTATTTTAATTTAAACATTTTTATTTTTTATATTTTTTCTTTCTATTTATTTATTTAATGTTACCACATATCCTTAAGTGTATCAAAATCCCCTATTACCCATTAAGCCAATATCCACAGTAAAGATATCCTCAGGGCACAACTAAACCTTGGAATCAAGAGTAAAAGAGGTAATCACTTACAACCTAGTTCACTAAACCCACTGGTAATGAGACTAAGAAAACCACAGTAGTTTCATCATTGAAAAAATCAACAAGTTATTGTGACCAAAGTGATCTTTTGTGATAATGATATTGCAAAGACAGCTAAGTTTATCTATTAATGTTATTCAGTATATAAAATTAACCTTAAAAGAAAAATTCTTTAAATTTTGATCAAAGTTTAATTTACTAAAACTTTCAATTCTACTAAAACATTTTTTTTTTTTTTGCAATCACTGAAGAAGTGTTAAGAAAATACCACAAAACATTTGAGTCCGTTATGTACATATTTTCAGTTCGGAATAATACCAATGTAAATTTGAGTGTTTCATTGTCTTCAAACAACGCCGTTTACCTATGCATCATCTGTCCAAGTAGTACTTCAGAACAGGGCGCCTCCGTAGCCAGGTGGGCAGGAGCAGCAGTGCATAGCACACACTTCTTGATTAGACCGGGGTTCGAGCCTGTGATCACCAAATACGGAGGATGCGGAAAGGTCAGGGAATGACCACCGCATATCCCCGGAGCAATATGGCCTTAGTTGCTAATGCTCCTAAAAACCAAATAACAAACAACTTCAGAACACAGTCAAATTGATGAACACAAACAATACTCGACTATCTACTACAGCACAAGAATGTATCAATGTTATCAATCGAATGTAAAATAATCAAAAGTTAACACGACGTGACTAGTGGTAAGTAACTGTCCACACTAGAGAAACATTTAGTGACAGTTCCCACGTGTCATTGCTTGTTGCCATTTTCTCTTTGAAGTTTACTGCTTAGGAGGGAAATGCACAACAAGAAGAAACATTTGGCAACATTTAGAAACATCCAGTAACAAGAGACAACTAGTAGCAACTTTGTTTCTGAAACCTATTACAAGGTCAAAATGTTCACACTTGTTGCCTCCATGTGGATAGGGCTTAAGGGTGACAGTTACTGAATAAAATACCAATTTTGAACATGGTAAAAAAAAAAAAAAATCAGACATATATTACAAATGGATAAAATAACAGCAATGAATGAGTTTTCAAAGAGATTAATTATTCATCTAAATCGACAATATTATTATTAGTAGCAATAATAGTAGTAGCAGCAAATGATGCAAGAAAGCAAGCTTATGTAGCATCAGCCAAAAAAAACCCACCCACTTCACTCATCAATGCCCTCCAAGAATTTGTCTAATTCTTCCTTGAATTTATTCAAACCATCCACTTCCACAACAACAGATGGATGGATATTTTCCATGTCCAATAAACATTTATAATAGTTTTTCATTTGGGCATGAAGTACACAAGGTTTTTAATGTTTCTTGTGGAATTTCATACCATACTTGTGTTCTGTATGATGGTTTTTTATTACCCCCCACCCCTTTTAAACAACATACACAAATTTTCTATAGGGTTCAAATGTCATGAATTAAAAGGGCAAGATGTTTTAACATGTTGCTCAATGGCAAAGTGTATGCTCATCTTGAAAATTCTCCATTATTGAAGAGCTCTCACTGAGGGTATTACTTGAGAAGAAATGATCTTTGTATATTATGGGCATGTGATGTCAACAGTGATTAATTTGATGTCAAAGAACTTCAATCTTCCCACACCACTGGCTGAATAACATCCCCAGACCATCGCACTGGTGGAAAACTTCATTAATATGATAATCATTGCATTCATTGTCATTTGAATGCAATGAATATCATATTAATTGTAAACTCATATGACTCATGTAGTTTTGTCAATAATTACAAAACAGAACATTTAATTTTATAACATTCACAGCTTTAAAAAAAAAAAAAAAATTTTTTTTTTTTTTTTTTAACCAACAATACAAAAACTGGGCTGAAACTGATAGAGTTACTGTTAATTTGTCCAGCAGTGCATATAAAGGACACATATCTCAACTTAGGTGGCAAATTGGCTCTCCCTGTGTGTAAACCCATCAGGTAAGATAGTTTTATATGTGCTGACTTATAATACTTCAAATCTATAAGAATTACACATTATCAATGAAGTATATGATGTTTCAATGTTGATCTTTGTTTATGAAAAAAAATAAAAAATGCAAATATCATTTATAAATAAAATACATACTGCTTAAATTTATATAGTTTCCAACTTCAAGATATTGGAAACTATAAAGCTTTTAACATAGATTCACCTTTCTGCCAGAATGCATGGAAGCAGCATCCTATAATGTTTCTTCCAAATTAATAAAAACAATTAAATTTTGTGCTTCATTTATATGTTCTAAATGTAATTATTTTATTTACTTATGTCTTGTTTGTTTTATTCAGATACATAGTGCTCACTATTGAAAATATTTATGTTCTAGAATTATTTTTTCATGAGAAAAGGGTAGCTCAAAAAAAAAAAAAAAAAAAAAACTCTTGCAAAAATATGTAAAGCATTAACACATATAAGGTAGAAATAACTAATACAACTTACGCAAACCCTTAAATTAAAAGATATTAACAGATAAATTGCTATTAAAGAAATCCAACATAAACAATATCCACACATACTTGGGAATGTGTTCTACCAAAACTGAAATTAAAAAAAATGCAAAAAAAAAAAAAAAAAAAAAATTTGTTTTTGTCGTTTATTATTGTTAAGGATGTTTTGAATACTTTAAATGGCAAATAGCATAATTTTTCCTTAGGGGAAAATGGCAATAATTACAAAATTATTTCCATTTCTGATTTTAAAATACAGGAGAACATCAGTATATGCAATCCCTAAAGACTCCTGAAAAAGTGATTCTTGCTTTGGTCATATGGTGCTATCATTTGTATTTGAAGTAAGTATTACAAAAAGAAACTGTGAACTCTATTCATAAAAATAAACACTAATTCTAAATTAGAGAAATCATAATATACATTTTCAATGTGATTCGAGGATATAATTTAAGGATATTCATGGAGCAGAAAACTACAAACTAATAAATGTTTGGGAACAATACTCACAGCAAAGCACAAATAGGCATTCATATATTTCCTTATACGCTAAAGCTAAGAATATAGCAAATATATTTGAAGCATTGGTTTTAAGTCATAAAATACTGATATAATACAGGCATATCAGAACCATGGTGTTACTCTTACAGCAAAATTTCAATACAGAATTTCACACAGAATTTCAATATGATGAGTATAATGTGTAGAGAAAGGACAGAAGGACAAGAGGGGACAGGAATTATGTTCTTTGGTTACGAAGCACACCCAAACTAATACAGGTTTCTGGTGCAATGTTGAGTCAGTCTGGTGTGACGACTATAATGAACTATACAAATAGAGCGGGACAGTAAATAAGAATGTTTTATCGTGAAGATTTTTTTTAGCTTTATGGATATTGATTGGAACTTTGGGTTGGTCACTCACTCAGCAAGTGAACACTTCTAGATTTAATGGATGACTGTTTTCTACACCAAAAATACATGTAAGAAAGACAAGAGAAAGTAATATCCTCAATTTGATTATATAGGTGAAAAAGTATTTTTCATCAGAAAAAAAATATGGACTAGATAGACATTTGGATTCTGATTCCAACTCTGTTTTCAGTTTTCCTCTATCTAGTTTTTGTGATGAGACTGAATATGTGAATATAATGGGAATTGTGGTCGCTGGCAGGATATTTTGAAAGGTGGTGCATGTGGGAATAAATTTTTTGAATGCATGCAATATCTTAATTAACTCAAGTTTGACCAGATTTATATGTACAGCCAAGCCAATGTTTCGTGATCGGTGGGACAAAGTACTTGTATTTTGAAAGAAAGAATTTCTATTGTTCTAATGTTTCAATAAATTAATGAAAATATTAAAAATTGTGTAATACTTCGAAATCCAAAGGTGGTGCACTTGCACCATTGTGTCGGCACCCATGATGGGAATATATAAATGGGATTATACCAACCACATGCCTATTAATCCAACATACACAAACATAATATTTATTTATTATTATTGTTTATAACATTCATATTTATGTAACTGTTTGAATATATCTATATCTTTGTTATTTCATAATTTAATTATTTGATTATAAATTGTTTCAGGTAAGATCCAGTGAATTACTGAAACACTTTCTAGGCATGACATTCATTGTTTCATGGCTGGAAAGTGTAAAAATCACCCATGAGTTCTGCTATATATAAGGCTCTTTTCACAATGGATATTTGGAAAATTTACCAGTTATACTTTGGCTATCCTCTAAGTGACCACAATAAGGTGTGAGCATCGCATGTTATTTATACCACTTGTTTTGAAGGGATGATGTGGCTGGTTGAACAAAAGGAAAAAGTCAATGGCATATAGAAGGAGCCAAAAGATCATGATATGGAGGAGCCAAAAGACCATGATGGTGAGTGTTACTTTTGCAACATAAATGTATTTGGATTCTCAGCAAAGAATAAGCGCATAATTGTTTATCAAAACCTAGATTCAGTGATGAGAGCAATCTGTTACTATGACAGTATGCTAATTCCAGCATCTCCACAACATGGACTAGATTCTTTTAAAAGATGAAATGGAATGTGATGAAGGTGCAACTAGTAGAAACCTGAGACTTCAGCTGATCCTATGTATACACCTGATGAAGAGACATTAGAGCCACAGTTGTTTACCCAAGATGAGTTGGATGATCCCATTAGAGAGCTGGTCCTGTCCAAAGATTGCTCATTCTGTTCATATATGAACAGAGTGAGAAATCTCTGGAGGTTTACAATTCCAGTGGACAATGGGAGACATACTACATTATGAAGACACACACAAAGCAATTCAACATAGCACACTCATCAAAGGAATATTTACGGTGACCTCAGAGTAAATCACTGGTATGTTAATGGGCATGCAAGGAGAGTTCACAAAATCTTGTTGTTTTCTATGCCTATAGGACAGCTGTTCTACTGCAGACTATGTGACTGGCTTCAAAGAAGCACATATGAGCCAGGAACAAGTATACTGTGTGCAGTGTTCTATCAGTGGATCCAAGAGGTGGAATATTTTCCTTCCATCTCTCCACATTAAACTTGGCCTAATGAAAAGTTCTGTGAAAGCTATGGGTAAAATAAATTCGTTGAGAGGATTTCATTACTTAAGTGAGAAATTTCCAAAGATCAGTGCTGTGAAAGTGAGAGGAAATCTTCATGGTGCAGCTCAAATCACAGAGCTTCTGCAGGCTGAAAGCTTCAAAAAATGTCTCAATGCATTGAAACTAAAAATATGGCAGGCTTTCAAAAGGCCCTGTGGAAACTTTTTGAGTAACCACAGGTCTCCCATATACAAAGATGGAGTTCAGAAACTGCTCAATGCATATAAAGAAATGGGATGTTGACTTCCTCCCTGAAAACCTTGGCATAGTGAGTGACAAGTAGTTCAAGGGGATGGAGGGGAGACCAATTCCATCAAGACTGCTACCACAATTTCTGGAACAAATGTGGATTGGCAAACTACTGGGTATAAAGTATACCAAAGGAAATCACCTGCACATTTATAAATTGTACATATCTTTTTAACAACAGTGTTCTATTATTTAGCATTAGTAGAGGCATACGATGCAAGAAAGCAAGCTTATGCAGCATCAGCCAAAAAAAAAAAAAAAAAACGTTCCCATTTCACCCCTCCATACATTCCAAATGCCTGTCCAGCTCAGTCTTAAATTTATTTAGGCTATTAGCTTCCACAACAAAAGATAGAAGCCTGTTCCACCAATCAACTACTTGCTGGCTAAAGGCAAATTTCCACACATATATTCTACAACTATCTTTCCTCAATTTGAAACTGTGGCCCCTCAGGTTCTTAGTCTGAGCAAGAGGAAGAAGAATCCCATAAGCATTCAGCTTGCTCAACTCATTCGAGGCCTTATAAACCTCAATCAGATCACCTCGCAGGTGCCTACTCTCCAGGCACTGCAATTTGCCTAGAGCACCCCTTTGTTCCCTTCACCAATCTTGTTGCCCTTATTTGTACTCATTCTAGCAACTCTACATCCTTCCTAAAAATGAGGCCTCCAGACCTGTACACAGTACTCTAGGTGTGGCCTGACCATTGCCTTGTGTAACGGGATAGTCACCTCCCTGTCCCTGCTAGCAAAATTCCTAATATCATTGACAGGACTCCATGACCTGCCCTGGCAGGTCATGGAGTCTTGTCAATGCACTGCACAGAGAACTTCATATTTGACTGCACAATTACCCCAAGGACTTTTTCACTTTCCACCTTCCCCGAGTGTAGTACCACACAGTTGGTATGTTTCTCTTCAGTTATTGCTACCCATATGCAGTACTTTGCATTTGTCAATTTTAAACTTCAGTTGCCACTTCTCAGCCCATTTTCCCAACTTATCTAGATCCAGTTGGAGTAGCATACTGTCTTTACTGTCGTTAACAACCCTGTCAACCTTTGTATCATCTGCAAACTCGGACATTAAACCTGATATACCTTCATCAATATCATTGATAAATATACAAAATAACAATGGGCCCAACACCGAACCCTGGGGAACTCCACTAGCAACATTTGTCCATGAAGAGCAGTGTCCATTGATTACCACTCTCTGTCGTCTCCCACTCAACCATCCCTTTATCCATTGTAGCAACTTACCATTAATGCCATACCTCTACAATTTGTACAGCAATCTTCCATGTGCAACAGTATCAAAAGCTTTCCTGAAATCCAAATATATGATATCAAAGTTATTCTTTGCATCCAGTTCCTTTGTGACTACATCATAGTATCCAATCAAATTGGTCAGACAAGACTTCCCCTTAACAAACCCATGCTGTGTATGAGCTATAACTGAAGTCTTGTCTAGATGATCCTGCAATGCTTCTTTAATCAGTGATTCCATTATTTTCCCCAGAACACAAGTTAAACTAATAGGTCTATAGTTATCTGTGTCACCTTTTGAACCCCCTTTGTGAATAGGTGATACATTTGCACACCTTCAGTCCATGGGGTCTTCCCCTGAGTCCAAGAAAGCTCTCATAATTATGGCTAAGGGTTTGCTTACTTCCTTTGCTGCCTCCTTTAATATAACTGGATAGATCCCATCCACCCCAGGTGCCTTTTTTATGTTTAACTTCAACAATTTCTCCTCCACTTTGCTCTCAGTTATTACAAAATCACTTAGCTCCCTGTTAGTGTTTGATAAACTTCTGGCACTCCCCTCACTGAATCACTCCTCATGTGTGAATGTAGATGCAAAATACTCATTCAGTTTGTCAGCTACCTGAACATGATCATCAATAGTCAACCCATCTATGTTAAGTGGTCCAATCTGATTCATCCCTTTCCTTCTAGAATTTACATAAGTAAAGAACTCTTTGCTGTTTTTCTTTCCATCCTTTGCCAAAGATTTCTCGTAATCTGCCTTCGCCTGCCTGACCTCCTTTGTGACTTGATTACAGACTAGTTTATACCTGCCATAGGCTTCTGTGTCACATGATACTTTATATGCATCCCATACATTCTTCTTCTCTGCCACAAGCCTCATTAATTTATCTGACATCCACCTAGGTCTAAACCTTGAACAGTATTTCTTAGTTGGAATGAAAAGCCTAGTAGCCTCCAAAATTAAGCCTCTGAAAGCTTCCCATTTAGAATTCATCACTGGTAACATCATCGGTTGATCCCACTGTACAGAATTTAAAAACTGTCTGAGACCCCTGTAGTCACCTTTAGGAAAGCAAAAGCCCTTCCTTTTAGCCTTGATAGTAGTTATATCTTTAAGTAATTCCCACATCAGTACACTGTGATCACTGTCACCCAGTGGTTCCTTTATCTGGAAATTCTTAATGCATGAATAATCACTGCTGATAATCAGATCAAGATTATTACTACATTTTAACTATATCTATAAAGTGTATTGGGTTTAAACTGTAAGAGTGATAAAAATGTAATTGTAACTAGTCTCATTTGTTTTTTTAATGAAATCGTCTTAACTTTAACTGATATCTGGCAGCTCAATAGGTACCCACTAAGTTTAAATCTTTATTTCTCCATAACTATTGAGAGTACAAAGTTTATTCAAATAGTATGAATATCAATTCAATGAGTATGCACTGAGTTGGCTTTGCATTAGCAACACCTACCTAATATCTTGTGGTGCCATCTTTTGCCTGTACACATCTTGGCATGGACTCCACAAAGTGTTGTAGGATATCATGTGGTAGTGATACCCATGGATTGCCCAATGTGTCCAGTAATGCCTGCACACTGTCAGGTTGATGGTCATAGCATCGAATGTCCTTTTCCAGTAGGTCCCAAACGTGTGGGTCGAGATTGAGTGAGTTGGGTGGCTATGGAAGGATGGAAAATTTGTTGTCATGTTCTTAAAATAAATTAACAACCTGTTGGGCCTTGTGGCACAGTGTGTTCTCTTTTTGATAGATACATCTGAGTACATCCCATTGTGAAAGGATGTACTTGGTTGGCAACGATATAAAAGGGCATTCCCAATGAGCCATTGATTAATGGTAATTACAGGACCCAGGACATACCACAAAAAATTCCCAAACCATAACACCCTACCTCCAGCCTTGTGAAACACCAACAGTGCATCCAGATTCCACAACCTCATGCTGCCTTCTCCAAATGTGGATATGCCCAACAGCATTTTAGAGTTGGAAATGGGATTCATCAGAAGAGAAAAAAAAATGTCCACATGTTGGTGGTGCAGTATTGGTAAAGACATGTTTGTGCAAGATGCAGTGTTTTGTATCTTGCAGTAGGCATGGGTGTCCATGACAACTGTTGACTGCCACAACCTATATGAGCTAAAATCTGGTGCATAGTCCATGTATATATTGCTCTTGCTATTCCTACATTGTACTGGGTGGTTAACTGGACCACTGTGCTGCATCATTGCTGTGTTGTGATATGAGACAAGAGGTGATGGTCACCACAGGCACTGACCACATATGGCTGTCTCATGTGACTTTTGGCTGGTTGTTTGATGCTATTAAGCCAGTCATGGTAGACTCATGACATTACAGAATGGGAGCACTTAACTATGTTGGCTGCTGTTGAGATATTGGTACCTGCACATCTTGCTCCCACAATCATTCGACATTTTAAGTCAGAAAGAATCTCAATGCTGACTCATTCTTCCTTGCAGACACTCAAAAACTGATCATCATGTATGAAAACTGCAATCTTATATCAGCCATTTCAGACTTTCAGCCTTCACCAGTGTCACAGACCAGTCCATTTCTACCCGGGTGGGGGATTGCTAATACAAAGTGAACTCAGTGTATATGACAATGGTTTTGATGTGGTATCCCTCCACTTCAACAATTTTTCTCAGCCTTACTCTAAAATTTGTTATGATGCTTTGAAGAACTCCTGTTAAAATATTGGAAATGTGATGTTGAATTGATGATTTCAATTTTTTCCAAGGTTCTCTGGTAAACTCAGGTGGGTTGCTCTGGTAAACTATATCTTTGATGTGTCCTCATAGAAAGAAGTCATGTGAATTGAGATCTGGGGAACAGGCATGCCACTTCCATAGTCCGAGATTCCTGCATTTCCCCTGAAATGTTCATTCAAAAGGTCAAATATTGCCTGTGAACAGTGGGAGGCCAGATTCTATCTTTCATAAAGTAATGACTTCTAAGCCATGGAAACCCGCAATAAGACAACGAAACTACAGGCATACCTCGAATAACGAATAGGATGCGTTCCACGAAATTACTTCGTTAAGCGAAACTTCGTTTTCAGAGGTAAAAATACTATGGCCGGAATAGGGATACGTTCCTACGTAAAGAAAATGAAAAGCTTTTATTTTCGAACAAAGAAAAGTTTTATTAAATAAACAGTCAACTTACATACAAAGTGAAATCACATTTTAAAATATGAGTCTAAAGTTGATTGCTTATGCTTTTTTTCTCTTTCATTTAACAATTGCCTATAGGAGTTATTGCATTTAACACTGATCGCTTAACAATAAAACTTCTTCCTAAATCAGGATCATTTTCACTAAAAAAATTTAAAACGTTTTCAATGTCATTTTAAGCACATTTTTAAATCTTTGGTTAACACTTTTTCGGCAGGAACGTCTTTAACTTCGTCTTCGTTGCTAACAAGGTTTTCTAAATCTTCCACTGAAAAACCATCATCTTCTGCATTCAGTAAATTTCTAACGTCCTCTTCATCGACATTTTCGAAACCTATTGATTGAGCCATCTGGATAACTTCATTTCTAATTTCTTGGATGTTATTTTCTTCTTCTAGTAGTCTTCTTAATGAGTTTGATATCATCTGCCTTACAGAAACATGGTTAGCGGCAGATAGACAGCTTGATCTTACCCATTTTAACACCCCTTACAAACACATTGGAAATCACAGAATTAACGGGCGAGGCGGAGGTGTTGAAATCCTGTTCAACGATCGCTTCCGACCAATAAGGACACGAGTGAGCCAGTCTAACAACTTTGAGGCAGTCTCCCTGACGCTGAGGAGTCCTCTTCTTCAAATCCAATGCTGCCTGGTTTACCTTCCTCTGGACCACAATGATGACTCTAGAGCGGAGCTGCTCACGTGGTTAGCAACCAACTTAATGCCTAAAATTCCAACTGTTGTAGCAGGTGACTTTAACTTGCCACTGCCCAGGCATGGGAATGCTCTTGAGGGCCTTCAGGCCACTCTCTGGGCCTTTAACCTTACACGGTTAGTGACGCAACCAACTAGAGCATGTCAAGCACTGGACCTAATCTTCCACAACTTAAAAGATATCAAACTCCTACCTGGCAACTTTCGATTCCAATCTGATCACTCGCCAATTACATGTAAACTATCCTTACAGAACAATTCCCTTGGGTTACCTGACGAGTACTCTGCTGAATTACCTAGGATAGCCTTCTCTACCAAATACCTGAAGCCAGAGATCATTCTCCAATGCTTGATTGGGTTTGACTGGGGGCGTCTCTATTCTGAGCCGTTGGAGGATGCCATTATGCTCTTGTCGGAACAACTGAAGTTAATTGCACTACATGGTGCAGCCAGAACCACCAAGAGTGGTAACAGGTCGAATCGGGGTTTCAATAAGGAAACTAAGATGGCTTTCATCAAGAAGCAGAAGGCCTACCGGAAATGGCAGAAAACTCAACTTCCCTCAGACCATTCCATCTTTAAGAAAGAAAGAGCTTACTTCTTGAAAAAAAAAAAGGCTGGTCCTTAACCAAGCTGTTCTCAATAGGTTGAAGAGTGGTAGAAGGATCCTTTCGAATCATCATCATCACCTAGCCATTGACAAAAAGCTTGTCCAGAAATGGGCACAGTTCAGCTTACAGCAGGCAGATTTTCCTGACTCTGATTCCTTTCTCTCGCAGGAGAACTGGTTACCTAGGGCACACTTGTCTGAAATAGAAATAACTAGAGAGACCCTAATTGATGTCATCAATAAACTACCCAACAAAGCCACTGTAGGTCCGGATGGTTTCCCACTCTTTATTATCAAAATTTGCAGCCCATATATAGTCGACCTTCTCCTTCACCTTTTCAGACAAATCCTGCAATCTGGAATAGTTCCTTCAATTTGGAAAACTTACCATGTTAAGCCCATTCCAAAGACCAAGAAACCCAAATCTCCTAAAGACCTGAGACCAATATCCATCAGCTGTTCTTTACTCAAAATTTTCGAAAAAGTAATTCAGCCAACAATTGCCCAGCATTGCTTTGCACACAGGCCCGAGTACCTCCATACCGTCCTACAAAGGAGATCGACAACTACCAATCTTCTTGATACCCTCTTCAGAATTCAGCACACCCTTAACAACAAATCACAAATTGATATCATATTCCTCGACATAAAATCGGCTTATGACAGAATACACCTCCCAGCTCTTTTTACCATTCTGAAACACTACTTCGGCCTGGCGGAAACCTTACTTCAAATTTTGAAGTCTATTTTACTTCCTAGACATCTGTCTGTGACCCACAATGACTTTCAAGAAACTATTGACGTCTCAAGAGGCATCCCACAAGGAAGTGTACTGTCAGCTATACTGTTTGCAGCAGTTTTGGAGCCTTTCCTTGCTCAGAATCCGAACTTTGTTTCCTATGCCGACGATCTGAAGTTCTACACGAGCTCAGATCATAATCATCAGATTCATGATATCAACCAGCAAGCTTCTAGGCAGATATTGAGCTTGGAAAGTTATCTTGCCACAATAGGGCTGCATCTGAGCCCTTCCAAATCAGCACAACTGACAATAACCAAGAAGAGAGCCAAAAATGATATCCAAATCTTTGTGAGTGGGGAACCGGTGCAAAAGGTGACCTCTCATACTGATCTTGGCCTCACCTGGGACGTTGGGCTCACATTTCAGCCTCACTTTGCCAGGATGAGGCAGAAGACGTACGCTGCTCTTTGGGCAGTGCGTCAAGAGCTCGTTGGTGTGCATCAGCCAGCGCTGCTTGTTCGGCACATCCTGAGGTGTATTACGCCGATTCCTCTCTATGCTTCGGAAATTTGGTCATCTGCCCCTGCCTCATACCTTCAGAAGTATCTTAGTTTAGAGTACTGGTTGCTTAGATGGATGAACAGGGTGGTAGGCCACCCCCTAACTATCTCCAGATCTATCCTACAAGCAAATCTAGGCACCACTCCTTGGAGACATATCATCATGACAAAAAATGTTCTCACGCTTGCACGGCTTATAACGAGGCGAATTGATGCTCCATCAGTATCCGCATTAATCTCTGGCCCGAGGAGGGCAAGAGGGAAGCACCCCGACTCCTGTCTCCCTCTACGTCTTACTCTGTCAAACATTGATTCCCTGAGGAACATGTTTCCAGCCAATTGTCTTCGGATCTTCAATAAATTTAGGATCCACCCTGATAGGTTCTGTGAAGACAAGCCCTACAGGAAGGAAATCCTCAAGAACTGTTACCAGATTATGAACCTATAATACTCCCCTGCTCCTGGACAGACTTTTTTTTTTTTTTTTTTTTTTTTTTAACTTGCCTATTTGTATATGGCAAAGACTTTCTGTTTTCATGTAATCATGTATATTACTGTATATTTTGTACATTATTGTTTATTTAACCCTGTAAAAGTCTCGGGTCGAGCACGAATGTACCCTTGTTTATTGTACATTGTGTTCCTCGCACCTTAGTCTGTATTCACACCCTTCTGGCACAGAGCCGTCCCGGGGCGACCCAAGGTTTCTTGGGAAATAAACTGATTTTAATAAAATAATAATAATAATAATAATAATAGTACAACTTCTGGCCATATTTTGCGCCAAACTCCATTTAAGCATTTCTTAGTGACTTCTTTCGAAGAACTATCAACGTTTTCAATTGCGTTTTTAATGGTGAAGTTTTTCCAAAAAGTTAACTGTCATTTCCTCTTTATCCTCTAGTTCAGTTAAATTGCTTAATGTTTTACGCAGATAATAAGCTTTAAATGATGCTATTATTCCCTGATCCAATGGTTGAATCAGGGAAGTTGTGTTTGCTGGAAGAAACACAACTTTGACAGGAATGCATGTGTCCAACGTGTTAAGATCAGTAGGATGTGCCGGAGCATTGTCTAACAACAAAAGAGCTTTTTCTTCAAAGTTGTTTTTTTGACAATACCGTTTTACTTCAGGACAAAAGTGGTTAACAAACCAATCAGTAAATAACTCCTTGGTAACCAACGCTTTTCTATTTGCTTTCCATATTACAGGTAAATTCATTTTTATGTTACCTTTTAACGCCCTCGGATTTTCTGAATGGTAAACTAATAACAATTTTAATTTATAATCGCCAGAGGCATTTGATCCAAAGAGTAACGTTAAACGGTCTTTGGCTGTTTTGAACCCAGCAGCTGATTTTTCTTCAATAGAAATGAAGCTTTTTGTTGGTAGCCGTTTCCAGAACAAACCGCTGTCGTCAACACTGAACACCAAATTTGGTGGAAAATTTTCACGTTCAATTATTTCCTTTAGTTTTTCTGGAAACTTATTTGCAGCTTCTGTTAATTTTACACTATGAACCCTGGCCCGTTTTTTAAATTTCTCGAACCAACCACGAGAAGCCCCAAAGGTTTCCGTAATTTCTTCAGTTTGTTTAGATTTCAGGTGATTAAACTGGAATATTTTTTTTATGTTAAATGGGGCTTGAAATTGCGGACTTCGTTATATCGAAGCTTCGTTATCAGAGGTAACGTTAACCGAGGTATGCCTGTATTTTCAAGCAAGCATCTATAGCTGATAAATGACATTTCCCTCGATAAACATTGGGCCACAAATTCCATAAGCGGAGCAAGTGCACTAAGCAGTAACACATTTTGGGTGTAGACTGACGTGGATTTTCACAGCCCCAGATTTGCCAGTTCTGCTTGTTCACAAATCCATCAAGGTGAAAAAATGTCTTGTCAGAGAACCAGATTAGGGCAGGATCAATTTCTGCTTCCTTTATAAATTTGTCCAGCATGGCATTAGAAAGTGAAATCTCAAATAGCATTGCCCTCCATGAGTGGTTTCCTTTTTTGGATCTTGTACAGAGAAAAAAAAAAAAAAATGCAGGTTAGACTTAAGAATGTGCTGTAGACTAGTGCACTTTATTCCCAGTTCTTGAGACGCTCTCCTTGTGAACTTTTTTGGGCTTCTCTCAATTCTATCACTTTTTGAATGTCCATCTTAGCCCTAGTGGATGATGGCTGGCCATGTCAAGACTAATCATACAGAATGGATCCTGTTTTCTGAAACTTCTGGACAAGGTTAACAATTGTCTATCTGGCCATACTTTGGAAATAAGTTCCATACTTTGGAACTTATTTTGAAAAGCTCTGCTAAATGTAAGTATTTCTCAGTTATGAATAGTTTGTTTGTTTTGCTTTTTAGGAGCATTAGCAACTAAGGCCATATTGCTCCGGGAATATGCAGTAGCCATTCCCTGACCTTCCCGCAATCTCCGTATTTGGTGGTGACAGGCTCGAACCCCGGTCTAATCAAGAAGCGTGTACTACGCACTGCTGCTCCTTCCCACCTGGCTACTCAGTTATGAATAGCTGCTGTCCCATGGTGTATGACACTATTTTGTGATCACCATGCCATCTGCAACACAATAAATAAAAATAAATTCCCTGAGTATTTGACCTGCATTCTATTTGAATAAACTTTGTACTTTCAATAGTTATGGATAAATACAGATTTAAACTTGGTAAGTACCTTTTGGCCATCAAGTATTATCAGCAGTCATATTATGAAAACTACAAGTGCTGGAAAAAACTGAACATATATGAATTCAGCATATTAAATTGGATTAGAAAAGTGTGTTTACATATTTGATGGAAAAGGGGAAAAAATTCATTTTGTTGACCAGTGTTAATGGTGGTGACTCTTCATATGTTAAGAATTCTCACTTATACATGTAAAGGAGCAATAGAGGCCATTTATAGTATATTTCTGTGGGATTTATTTAAAGATATAACTACTGTCAAGAGTAAAGGGAGAGAATTTTTGCTTTCACAAAAGTAATTACAATGGTCTTAAACAGTTTTAAAATTCTTTTTAGTGGGATTAATTGACACTGTTAACAAATGCAAAATGTTCAGAGAAGTAGTTGTAGAACTTTTCACATCAAAAAATACTGTTGAGGGTATAACTGGATGTCATGTGAATTGATGAGACTAGTGGCAGAGAAAGAAAATGCATGGAATAATTATTATAAACTATTAGAGGACACAGAAGCCTATAGTAAGCATAAATTAGTCTGCTATCAAGTTCTAAGGGGATTAGGTACATGTTAAGGCAGATTATGGCTATAAGATTACTCTAATAGGATGCAGTTTAATAACATTTTCACAACAAGCAAAGCAATTATAATGGCATATTTTCTATAGGTTATCAACAAATAACGTGATTAAAGGTCATAGAGATGTCAATCTTTAAAATAGATATAATTAAGTACATTATATAATACAGTAATACCTTGGATTGCGAGTAACTTGGTCTATGAGTGTTTTGCAAGACGAGCAAAAATTTTTAATAAATTTTAACTTGATAAATGAGCGAGGTCTTGCAATACAAGTACAATCAGTCCTTGTATAACACGTGTTTACACTACATGAATTCGATCATACACGATTTATAAATACGCGAACGATAGCTTATATAACACGAACCAAATTTGCTTATGCACGATTCGCCTTTGTGTTTATAAGAAATGGCAGTCGAACGCAGAATCACCCCAACCGAACGCAACACGATTGAATGAAGAGAAGATTCTGAAAATGTACTTTTTTTTTATGTTTTTTATATCAGTGAAGGGGAAACACATTTCACCACAATAACGTAAAAACCAACACAATTTCAGCTATCAGTATAATCGCAAATGCAATTAGATCGAGTTTACTACCAGTTTATAAGATTCCACTAGCAGAAACGTAACTGGAAATTGTTTTTATTGTTTTATGGTAGTAACCCCTAGAAATGTGCTTTAGTAAAATGTGAGGTGTTAATAGTGTATGTCTGCCTTTACAGTGTTGTTTATTCAATTGCTACACGCGTGCAGCTTTGTTTATGTGTATCAAGCGTGCCTCCTCATTTTGTAATAGTGCGAGCGATGAATCTGTTTAACGACGATGCAATTGTCATATTTCCGTGAAATCCTCAAGAGGAGGCAAGTGTCATTGGAGAGGTTCCTTGTTAAAGTGCAACAAAAAGAAAGAGTCAACAGATAGCAGTGATTCCGTTAGTGACAGTGAAAGTCGTCCTACCACAAATCCGATTGCTTTATGTATTTTAAATTTAAATATTAAAAATATGAAAAGATATGTATTTTGTATTAATCATTTTTACAGTATATGAATATTTTAGAGTTTTGGAACAAATCATCTGGGTTTCCATGATTTCTTATGGGAAAATTCACTTTGATATACAAGTGCTTTGGATTACGAGCACGTTTCTGGAACGAATTATGCTCACAAACTAAGGTACCACTGTACTTTAATAATTATATTAAAACTTACCTAGTAAAGTGCAGTTCTGGAAGGGCCTGATATTTAATTTCTTCTTTTACCTTAGTGAGATACATATTAATACATTCTGGCAAAGGAAAACCCAACATCAGACTCATTCTGATATATTCCAAGTAATCTGTACACCAGCATATACTTTGTCTTTCTCTTACAGAAGTTAATTTTTCTAAAAGACTCTCTCCAACTTTCTCAGAGGGCTTAAGTGTAAAAATAATAAACTGAAAAGAAAAAAGTTTATAGATAAATACTCTTTATATACAACAATTAATAATGTATTTTTAAATTACATAAATGAAGGGATAGAGGAAGTAATGTTAAAATTTGCAGATGATGTAAAGATTGGGAGAGTGGTTAATGATCAGTGAACCTGCAGAGATGTCAGAAAAGTAGCAACTACATTCTAATGCAGCAAAATAAAAGCTCTTCCACTTGGAGAAGAGCAGCTTTCAAATAACTAATACAATTGGTGGGGTTGAATTAAAAACAGTAGAGGAAGAAAAGGATTTAGGAGTTATGATACAGGTGAACACAAAGTTCTCAGTGTAGCTAGCAAAAAGGAGAGCCCATCATGTCCATCAGTGATTTATCAAACATTTTCTTAGAGATAGGGAGATTATAATCCTACTGTATAAAGCAACTATAAGAATACTTGGAACGTTGTGTCCAAGTATGAAGGCTGTACCTAAAAATAGATAAAGTTTTGTGAAAGGATCCACAGATGGGCAACCTGCTTGGTGAGATCTGCAAGAGGGCACCCAATGATTCTAAGACACACTTTTTCTACCCTATAAACATCTCTAAAAACAGGGTGCATCTTAGAATCAATGGCATCTTACAATCGCAGTTTTTTTTTTGAATTTTCCCATGCTTTGCACATGGCACCACAAGTTTTGTTTTTATGTGGAAACCCTGCCTCCAAGTTTGACCGTTATCACATTCTCCAATTCCACTGGAGAATAAAGCGGCGTGGGTGATTTCATGTGCTTTCGAAATGTGAAGCCACCGTTATTTCATTATAGTGGAGCTCACTCAGCGAAAACTAGGAAGTTTTGTTTGCATCTTCGAAAGTACGTAAGAAGTGGAGTTACTGTATTTCTTTCATTTTGATCCCTTATTGCACATTAAAATGTTGTCAAAGATTGCACTACGAAGCTGCATTGAAACGAAAAGTTATTGTGTATGAAAAAGAATATGGAAATAGAGCTGCTGGTTGACATTTTGACATTAGTGAAGTAAATGTTTGTCGGAGAAATGATCGCAATTCCATATTTTTGCGCAAAGCAAGAACCAAGTGCTTTACAGGGCCTAAGAAAGGAAGATTTCCACAAGTCGATGAAGCTGTGATACATTTTGTAATGGAGACATGCGCAAAAGGATTACCCATCACTCGACAAGTCGTGCAATTGAAAGCCGGAGAAATTGCCAAGTCCCTCAGAATAGAGTAAATAATTTTTAAAGGCAGTCACAGCTGGTGCGACAGACTCGTGCAACGTAACGGATTATCGTTAAGGCACCGAACATCTATCTGTCAAAATATTCCTGCAGACTTTCAACAGAAGCTGATTAACTTTCAGCAACAGCTGATGAAATTAAGAAAAAAAAGAAACTACGAGTTTAGTCAAATTGGAAATGTTGACAAAACCCCGGTCTTCTTCGATATGCCTCGAAATTACACAGTCAATGTTAAAGGTGCTAAAGAAATCAAGATTATAAGCGTGGGCTACGAAAAGCAGTGTATCACTGTGATGCTATGCATCACTGCTGATGGTCCAAAGTTGCCACCATATTTAATTTTAAATTGAAAAACCATAACGAGAATCAAATTTTCCCCAAAGATGTTACTGTGTGTGCACAAAAAATGGATGGATGTCGGCAGAGCTTACGGAAGACTGGCTAAATGCTGTGTGGAATAGACATCCTGGAAGTCTTCGTAACCCACCTAGCATGCTAGTACTTGATGCATTTCGTGGACATTTGTCCGAACGGGTCAAAAATAAAATCGTGCAAAAACTTGGTTGTGATTCCTGGTGGCATGACTAGCCAACTGCAGCCACTCGATGTTTCAGTCAACAAACCATTTAAGGATTACTTGAAAAAGGAATATGAATCCTGGCTGTTGACTGACAACCTTCCGGAAAAATTAAGAAAGCGCAGGCATTGAAATTGGCAGAATGGGTATCAACAGCTTGGAAGCTAATCCCAGAAAGAATAGTGTAGCACTCATTTAAAAAATGTTGCATCACCAATGCTCTTGATGGCTCAGAAGACGATATATTATGGGATAATGAAGATAACGACGGCTCATAAGAATCAGATTGATATTGATTCAGATGCAGATATTGATGGCTAAGAAGATTCAGAAGGAAGTGATGAATAATATACCTACTGATAAATACTATTGTTGTTAGTAAATTGAATTCTATTATAATAAAAATATTTGTTAGATATATTTTAACATTAATTTTATTTATTTATTTTTTTCTTAGAATCAAAGCTTTTTTTCTGTTGGTGGTACTGAAATGAAGGTGCATCTTACAATTGATGGCGTTTTAGAATCGAAGAAATATGGTATATAATGAGGACTTTATTGCAATTTATCTTCACCAAAAGGGACTTTAATCTGTAAAGAGTGATGCATGGATTAATCAGTTTCCCACAGTTATTAATTAAGTGGTCAATCTAATTTGCTCCCTTCTTTGTATTTACACATGTGTAAAACTTCTTGTCTTTCTCTTTTACCAGCCTAAGCACTCTAGATCAACTTATAACGTATGCTTTAGTGCTTTTCATCACTCTATAACTGCCCCAAGCTAGCCTAAATTTATCTAGATCTTATTCCAGAAGTATACCCTGATTACTGTCATTAAGCATACTGCCAGCTTTCATATCATCTGAAAACTTAGGCATTAAGCATGATATGCCTTCATCAATATCATGAAGAAATATACAAAAAAAAAAAAAAAACTACGGGCAGAAGCAGTGAACTCTGGGAGACTCCTCAAATACAAATAATGTTAGTCCGAGAAGAGGAGTGCCCACTGATAACCACTCTCTGCTTTCTCCCACTCAACCATCTCTTTATCCATAGCAGTGACCTGCCACTAATGCCACAGTGCTCCAATTTCTACAGCAGTATCATGATATGGTTCCTTTGTTATCGTATCATGGTAACCAATCAGATTGTTGAGACAAGATTGTCCCTTAATAAATCCATTCAGTGACAGCTGTATAATTGTATTCCTCTAGATAGTCCTGTGTTATTTCTTTAATCAAAGACTCCATTATTTTCTCTGGAACAGAAGTGAAGCTTACAGGTCTGTAATTCCTCATTTCACCCTTTGTGAATTGGATATACATTTGTACATCTCCAATCCATAGGGATCTCTCCTGAATCTAAGGATGCTCTCATAATTACTGCTAAAAGTTTGCTTACCTCTTTTGCTGCTTCTCTTAATATAACTGGATATATCCCCTTCTGCCCCAGGTGCCTTATTTAAGTTTAGCTTCAGCAATTTCTCTTCCACTTTCCTCTCAGTTATAAATCATTTTGCTCCCAGTTAGCATTTAACATACCTGTGGCATCCACATCCCTAAAAAATTCCTCAGGTGTGAATGTAGATGCAAAATATTCATTCAGTTTGTTACAACCTGAGCAGGATCATCAACAGTAAAACCATTCATATCTAGCAGACCGATGTGATTCATCTCTTTCCTTTTGGTGTTTCCATAATTAAAGAAATCTTTGCTACTTTGCTTTGAATTCTTTTCTAGAAACTGCTTATAATCAGCTTTAGCTTGTTGAACACACTTTGTAACAGACTAGTTTATACCTACTGTAGGCTTCTGTATTTTCTGATAATTTATAAGCATCCTATGCATTTTTATTCCCTGCCATTAGTCTCCTTGATTCATCTGACATCTATTTAGGACTTTCATCATACTCTTCTGGTTTGTAGGACACCTTACTCTGATTTTGACTTCGCTGCCAACTATCTCACACTGCAAAACTTCAATGCTGGCATATGTTAGTTTTTAATCTGGAAATGGAGGACGTAATTTCTAATTTTTAGAAATGACATCATCCCCCCCATTCCTCCTCTCTTGGTTATCCATTCTAAATGTATTGTACATATCTAGTGGCGCCTCTGTAGCCAGGTGAGCAGGAGCAGCAGTGTCTAATCAAGAAGCGTAGCACACGCTTCTTGATTAGACCGGGGTTCTAGCCCGTGACCACCAAATACGGAGGATGCAGAAAGGTCAGGGAATGACCACCGCATATCGCCGGAGCAATATGGCCTTAGTTGCTAATGCTCCTAAAAATCAAATAACAACAACAACATATCTAGTGGAACTTGTTGTTCCCTACATCTGAGTGACACCAGAAACAGGGGACACATTTAAGTTAACATATACAAATACAAGGTTTCTGTTATTCTCTGTATCTTCATTTTTTTATACATTATGCAAAAAACACACTGGTACTAAGGAACAAACAAAAATGTAAAAAAATCAATACCTTTTACTAGATGAAGACAAAGTGTTAGTGAGGCATTCATTTTAATCTGTCTTAATAATGCACAAAGACAGCAAATTTCAACCTGAAATTACAGAATTATATAAAAAAAAAAAAGAAAAAAGAAAGAAAGAAAAAAAAAAGAGAGTTCAATAAGTATTTAATTTTTTTTATTGTCAATAACATATGGAAATATACGCTAATAAGGTGTGCACTCTCTGCAATCACCAATACACGTGTGAAATCAATTCCTCTCGCTGAGAAAGTGACTGTTAATTAATATCGGGGAATCAATTCCCATTCTTTCATAAGAGCTAACAAAGCTCAGTGAGGTTTCTTTGGAAGGGTGCCTATTACTTGCTATCCACCTGACTAGAGCATCTCAGACATACTCAATTACATTGAAGTCTGGGTGGCCATTCTATATCGGCTATACAGTAATATCTCTCTCTCTCTCTCTCTCTCTCTCTCTCAAGGTGTTGGTTCACTAGAGGAGCTCTTTAAGTACATGTAGTATTATCAATTAAGGAACACCCGGACCAACAATTTCAGTGCAGTTGGCAAGCATAAGGTTCAAGGATCTCATCTCAATATTTTAGTGTTGTAAGAGTTCCCAGTAGAAATCCACAGTGATCTGTACATCAAGTAACAGTGATTCCAGTCCATGCTAACACCTCCCATCATATCTTTTTCTGAAAAGTCAATGGAATGGCATCTGGTTTCCTGTTCCCTCCAGATCAAAGTGCATCAAGAATCCGACTGAAGATTATCTCAACTCATCAATGAAGAGCACCATGACCCACTTGCTCCTGCAAGTAGTCAACATTTCTCTTTTAACTTTGTCTCTTTTGTGTATAGGAGTCACAAACAAACACCGACAGCTTGCTGCCATCTATGAATATCCATCTCGCTGCCTCTACTTTGCCAAATAGTGACTGGAGGGAGGATTACTGAGGTCACATGATTTCATTACTTCATAGAGCATGTCCACCCCACCTTTTCTTACTACTGAATACATCATGAATTGTCAAACTAATAGAACAAACTTATCTGCAAAAAGATCTAGACCACCCAAACATTTCCTTGTTCATTTTACAAATATATGTTGGTATCAGTTCCATCCTCAATGATGTCCATTTCACCTTAGTCTGCTAAATCCTGTGTACTCTTTCTGACAGAATCCCAATTATCAGTTTATCCAACTACTGTCCATCTCAGTTGTCCAAATTATTCGCTGTATGATTCCTGTAGCTTCAAAGTGCCTATGTCCATTTTGATATTCTCTGTCAGAGACTTAGTAATTTGAAATCTCCTCTTTTTGATCTTCTTTGGCTTAAAATCTCTCTACCACATCCTGTAAAATTTGTTTGTTGCCTCTATTGTTCTCCCAACTCCATTAATCACTTGGAACTATTTGAAACTGGAATTTCTCCAGTCCAACTTTCTTAACAGTGAGGTAATTTTTCTTGGTGATTTTAATGTTTACAACTCCAGCTTGCTTCTGTTTTCTAGTCACATGGACCCAGCTGGTCAAGATGCTGAGGCTTTTGAAATTACTAATGACCTTGCACAGATTGTTCATTTACCTACCAGAACACCACACAATCCCAACCATGCAGCCAACACATTTGGCTTTTTTCTCACAAACAACCCTTTCAAGTACATGGTCGAGGTGCCTCAAGGCACCACAGATCACAACTTGGTGATGGTCTCTTCTCCAATGGAGTCTTTCTCTTAAGGCAATACTAACCTCATGTTGTTTGGCATTACAAGAATGCAAAATGTGATCTGTGAGATTTCTATTCTTTTTTTCCTTGGTTGGATTACTATTTAAATCTTCTGATGTCAATGTTTGCTTAGGTCGTGTCAGTGAAATTATTCTTGTATGAATGAAATCCTTTATTTCCCATTTCACCTTAAAATCTCATCCTTTATGTAAACCTTGGTTTTCCAATAAATGTGCTAAGGCCTTTAAGATAAGAATGTTGCATATTGCAATTAGCTTGCATCCAAATCTTCAGGTTCACTTTCTGCCTACAACAAAGCTTGCAACAATTGCAAAGAAGTTATTAATCAGTCAAAACTAGATTTCAAGCTTGTTATTTGTTAGTTTGTTATTTGGTTTTTAGGAGCATTAGCAACTAAGGCCATATTGCTCCGGGATATGCGGTGGTCATTCCCTGACCTTTCCACATCCTCCGTATTTGGTGGTGACGGGCTCGAACCCCGGTCTAATCAAGAAGCGTGTGCTACGCACTGCTGCTCCTTCCCACCTGGCTACGGAGGCGCCTAGATTTCAAGCAGGCTAAGAGTAGAAAACTTGATTCTTGTCCAAATGGTAGTCAAGTACTCTGGTCTCTTGTCAAAATTATTGGCTGCAACTTTTTGTACATCTCTATTCTCACCTCTGTTAAAACTCAATGGTTCCATTGCCACCTCAGCTAAAGATAAAGCTGAACTGCTAGCATCCTACTTTTTCTTCCAACTCGTGTACTGGTAACCTTAGTAACCATCTCCTACTATTCTCAGCACACTCCATTTAATGCCTCCTGTGGTCTTCCATCAAAAGGATGCCAGAAGGATTTTGAACAATCTTGAAGTTATGAAAGCTCCAGGTCATGGTGATATTTCTCCACTTTTCTCAAAATCTGTGACCTTGAACTTACTCCTTCTGTGTTGCTTTTTTCACTTTCTGATTCTAAAGGTGTTTTCCCTTCTGATTGTAAATTTGGTCACATCCAGCTAGTTTCTAAAAGGGATGACAAAACCCTCCCATCCAATTATCGTCCCATTGCACTTACTTCTATTCTTTCTAAAGTAATGGAGAAGTCAGTTAACCACCAATTCTTAGAGTATCTAGAAACCTTTCATCTGATCAATGAGCACCATTATGGATTCCGTCAGTGTCAGTCCACTGGTGATATTCTGGCTTATGTTACCCATCTATGGTCAAATTCAATGGGAAAGTTTGGTGAAAATCAAGCAGTTGCTCCTAACATTTCAAAGGCTTCTGATCATGCTTGACATAAAGGTCTTTTAAATAAGCTTGCATCTTATGTTTCCAACTGTTTTTGTAATTGAGTATCCAGTTTTCACTCTGACCACTCACTGCAAGTGATGGTAGATGGCTCTCTGTCTTCTAACTTCTTCCACTAATGCTGGCATCCCCCAAGGTTCAGTTCTTTCTCCCACTCTTTTCCTCTTGTATATTAATGACCTTTTTCCATTGACTAGAAATCCTATCCATAGTTTCGGTTGATTATAGCATATTACATTCCACCTTCCAGTTTCAGAAACCTTGCCCTATGTAAACAGCTTCAACTTTTCGAATATCCATTACCAATTCCTTAAATGCTGTTTCTAGGTAATTCTCCAGTGGGGCAAAGACAACTTAGTTGATTTCAATTCTTCTAAAACTCAGTCTTATCTTATATCTAGCAAAAAAGGATTCTTCTGCTCCTATGCTTATCTTTGATGACCCACCAATTTCTAGGAAAGATGATATATCTCTATTGGGGCTTACCCTGGCTTCTAATCTCTCTTGGCATAAGCAAACTCTAAATATTGCTTCCTCTGCATCTAAAAAACTGGGTTTTTCTCTTTCACTCTCAGTGTTACTTTTCTTCCAAACAGCTGTCCACTCTGTACAAACTGCAAATCAGCCCTACCATGGAATATCGTTTCTACAACTGGGGCGGTGTCCCCAAAACCTCTCTGAGGCTTCTAGATTCCATTCAAAAGAGGGCAGTTATGTTAATCAATAACTCATCTCTAACAGAGTCTCTCCTGTCTCAGTTTTGCTCTGTTCCTGCTGCATGCCTTTTCTACAGATACTTCCGTGGGCACTGTTTTTCTGAATTGGCTTCTATAATTCCTGCTCTCTCTTCCAAAGCAGTCTGAACACGTGCTGCAACCAGTCAACATCCTTTTACTGTCCAACTTCAAACTTATTCCTCATTTATTCATTCAACTTCTGCTTTCTGGAACAATATTCCTTCATACATATTTCCTGAAAATTACAATCTACAGAAATTCAAGTCTAATGTCAACAAGTATCTTCTTTCATTTTCTCAACCTTCAGCCGATGCACTACAGGTTTTAATACCTCTCGTGTTTGGGGTTTTCATTAAAAAAAATATATATATCATAACTGTTATGGGACCTTACTATAGAACTGTACTGCACACTTTGCCGGATCATATTCATTGCAAACAACCATAACTGCACATAGGTGGGTGGATGTATCATCATAACAATGTGAGACCGCACATTTCTTATACTGTTATTGAGTACTTAGCCAGCATTAATGTCAAATGTGATCGTCATACGGCCTGTGGACCTGATCTTACACCCTGCAATTTTTTTTCTTTCCAAAGTTAAAGAAGCTGCAAGGAAAACTTTCCAGTCATCAGAAGCTGTAAAGACATCAGAGATGATTCTCAATCACATGTCAAAAAATGGCTTCCACCACATTTTTGAATGGCAGAAACATTGGAGTAAGTGCCTTTCATCAAATGGGGACTATGTTGAAAAGGACCATCAGAACATGGATGATTAATAAAGGTGTGTTGTGAAAAAAACATAATGATCATTCTTTACTGAGCAGTCCTCGTATAACCACTTTTTGTCTCCTACCACTTAACCATTCTTTAATCCTTAGTAGTAATTTACCCTTAATGCCACATTGGTCAAATTTATACAATCATGCATGTAGCACAGTATCAAAGTCTTTAATGAAATCTAAGAATAAGATACCAAAATTATTCTTTGCATCCAAGTAAATTAACAATATATTTTTTTCATCCAAATTATTGGTAAAAAAGGATAAAGTTTATTGGTAAAAAAGGATAAAATTTATTATAAAATCCACTCATAATCAGTCCCAATAACCAAATTAAAAAGCAGTATGTTTCTGAATTCCATCTTTGGGCCATAATTATGGTTTTACAAATGTTATATAACATAAAGAGAATTAATTAAACTTGTATCTGTAGATAATTCAATTCTGAATTAATACAAGGCTAACTGTTAATGAGAATAACTAATTTGATATAAAAATTAACTTCATTCATCTCAGCCAAAATAATACACAAAAAATACAATACTTCTTATATAAAAAAAAAAACTGAATATGACTAACCTGAAGAGGCTCCCTTATTGCTAAATGATCAAACATGAGGGCAATGCTGAAATTAAACATAATTGTATATAGTATGGATATATATACATATGGTGTAGATATTTATAAAAATGTTCAAGTGGAAGAGAGGTAAAATGGATATTTTACCTCTCTTCCACTTGAACATGAAAAATGTAAAAAGCATGATTATATTTAATTATACATTAACAAATTGAAACACATATGGGATTATCCCACATATTTTACAGCCATTTCTCAGAAATAACAGCCCTAGAATACTGAGATCTTGAGTACAGTAATACACCGAAGTTACGCGATAGGTGGGTCCGACGAAAATCGCGTAAGTCGAATTCGCGTAAGTCGGGGTACAACTTTGCATATAAATACATATAAATTTTGCTTAATTGGGACCAAGGACTAACAAAAACACTAGTTTAGAAGAAAAATATTAATAAAATTGCAGTTCTTTATACATATTAATACAAAATATGTATTAAAAAAACAAATGACTTACGTAAAAAAGTTATTTCGATGTAGATGGCTTCATAAATTCTAACAAATTCTTCTGACGACACAGCGCCTTCTTTTTTTCACGCAGAATTTCGTCGTAGCAAGCTAATAATTTTTTTATTCCTTGCTTTGTAGCTATAACGCGTTCTTCGTTGGAGTCAATGTTTTCTAAAATTTTTAAGCCCTTTACAATTGAGCCCTTTTCAATTTTCAACCTGTCAAGTTTGCAATTGTCATGCGCTTTTCGCCGTTGCTTCATTTAGGCCTGTAGCACGTGCAATATCACATGGTCTTTCATTTCGCTCAAAGCGTTTCACAATTTCATATTTTTTCTCTATCGACAGAGGCGGACTGGCCATAAGCCTTACCGGGGAAACCCCGGTGGGCCAGTGTGATTTTGGCCATAAACCATAGTATGAGGCCACTATAAATTTTCCCGGGTAAGAATTTTTGATCCAGTCCGCCTCTGTTTATCGATAATTGCTTTTCTTTTTCTCTCTGAATCTGCAGTGTCTTCACCAGGACGCTTCCTTTTCACACCTTTTAATTAAGATTTTACTCATTTTTAGGGAATAAAGCACAATTACAAAACGAGGAGGCACGCTTGATACGCATAAACAAAGCTGCGCGCATGTAGCAACTGAATAAACAACACCATAAAGGCAGAGATACACTATTAACACCTCACATTTCTAGGGGTTACTACCATAAAACAATAAAAATCCAGTTGCGTTTCTGCTAGTGAAATCTGTTATAAACTGGTAGTAAACTCGATCTAATTGCATACCGATAGCTGGAATTGTGTTGGTTTTTACGTTATTATGGTGAAATGTGTTTCCCCTTCACTGATATAAAAAACATAAAAGCAGCAAAGTTGAATTTTGTTCATCTTTCGCTCTCATTCTCCGCCGTCGCACCGTATATCGATAACATATGAAAAGCGACCTTGAAGATAGTGGGCGGCAGCGTTGCCAAACGAAAAAATCAAGAACCGCGTAACTCCGAGTTCGCGTAAGTCGGGGTATTACTGTATCTTTAAATAAGACTGTAATCTTGAGCTCTATTTTCATGAGTAATTTAAAAAACTGTGTACTTTGCCTATTATGTAATTTAAACCATAGCAATGGGTTCAAATTAAAAAATGACATTTCTGGATCAGTGAAAAAAGAACTCCAGAAAGAATGTTACTTTTGAAATGAAGTTAGCTGGGAAGGGCCATGCCAAGATTTGGCTTTTGAATACATGCATTAGGTCATTGTGAACAGTAGCTCCTTGCACTGACTAATAGGAATTGGACTGGTCTAATGAAGAAAGGTTTTAATGTCTCCTCAACCTGTGGTGATCTCTAGAGAGCATTGTAATTTTTCCCAAGTTTGTCAGTTCTGTAGCTTTTTAAGATGAAAGTCACTATGCTTCTGATGGATGGATGGTAGCTACAGAAATGATACTTGTGATAACCGTGCTATGAAAATACACTGACAGAAGACATGCTTCAAGCCATGATCCTGTTCACCACTAGGATCAGTGATGACTGACAGGTTGGCTAGACAGCAAAACACAAAAGGAGGTTTTCCCCTTGCAGGAACATCTGACAACTCCCCAAACCTCTCCCAACAGAAGGAGAAATAAAAAAACCCTGCATAAAATATCAAATGTGGAGTCTGTGAAGGTATTTATTAGGGCAGAGTCAAAGTAAGCCATTCAACAGGCTCTGCAAACAAAAAAAATGTGTGACTTGGTAAAGTTATTACCTTGGAACCAGCCTTACATTCAGCTGAAACCAGACACTGTTGGGACTAATGGGAAATTACAATAGCTTACAGAGATCAACACAGGTTAAGGAGACTTTTTAAAAGAATCATTCTTCACTGGGAATCTCTACAATTCAATTCCATCAATAGCACTAATTAACAATGATTTAGTTTGTTTGTTTGTTATTTGGTTTTTTAGGAGCATTAGCAACTAAGGCCATATTGCTCCGGGAATATGCGGTGGTCATTCCCTGACCTTTTCGCATCCTCCGTATTTGGTGGTGACGGGATCGAACCCCGGTCTAATCAAGAAGCGTGTGCTACGCACTGCTGCTCCTTCCCACCTGGCTACGGAGGCGCCTAATGATTTAGTGTATGTGTTTAAAAGCAGAGGCTTTGCTATGGCTTGTCTAACCAGCAACAAAACCAACAAACTTTTTGAGCAGAAGTAGCATAGACTGCATCACACATGGTTATCACACATGATAATCATGTGTGATCTACACTATTTTAAATAAAGTATGAGGTATTTCTCTGTTGTTAATTCATGACTGAATTAACAACAGAGACATATTGAACGTTTCTTGGTTTTTTTTTTTTTTTAATTTAAATTCTTTTAATTTGTTTTAAGTAATATGTCACTGATGAAGCAAACCATATTATTTGTCAGTTTATGAAAATATCTGATCTGTTAATTTAATTTAATGCAATTATTTCAGCCATTTTTCCTGTTTGTGGATCATCAGCAACAGATATGCTTAAGTTACTATGTAACTTGCTAACAATAAGCAAACTAAGATTAGGTGTAACCTTACATCTATAATCTTACAACTATTCTTATTTTGTAGTTATTCATTTCTGATTACTCAATTGGCACAATTACAAATTCTGTAGCTATTCTTGAAAGCTGTTCTTTTGCTAAGTCTTGGTAAAGCCGAGAGGTCTGTTATAGCATTTAGAACAATGCTATAATGTGCAATTCTGTAAGTGAATTCTATGGAGCAAGCTTTCATCTTTTAATACAGTACTATTCTTTGCCATACTGCAAATAGAATGTTGGGAGAGCGATCTGTAAAAAGAAATATTCCAAGTCTTCGGTGGCTGGCATAAAGCTCCCGCCACAACTTGATCAAGCCAATGGAGTGCAATTCAAGCTTGATGACAATGACTATGAAACCCTCAAGGTTTAGGTCAGACATATCCAACTGGTGGGCCTTAGGTCAGATGCAGCCCTCTGATATTTGTTGTGCTGCCCTCAAGTGTTGTCAACTTTCACAGGTTAACATGGTTAAATCTATATGAAAATGGTGATAAATGGCAATATTTAAAGAAAATATAGTAATATAAGAGTTAAATAAAATTCATAACTTAAAAAAGTTGCTGATCATAAGATTGCATATTTTTTAAGCAAAGGGACGAATATGTGAAGCTATTTGATATATATATTGCTCTCAATAATGCCACTGGTGTGCTATGTGCACACTTACACTTAGGGCCATTCCTGGCTCCTTGGCCGCCTGTGTGTAGCAGGTATTTGGTACCCCTTTACATCATATTTAAAAAAAAAAAAAAAAAACTGTTTCAGTAAAAATTTAATTTAAATTTGTGTCATTGTGTTCATATTACTAGGAAAACACTAAAATTTTTCGGAAAAGTTTTTTTCCGAAATGTCTGCAAGGAGAAAAAGTTGATGATGTTATACAGCAGATATCATCTTTTAAGGGCACAAAAGGTGATATCGTTGTACACATTGGCACTAATGACATTAAGTGTAGGAGATCTGTGGATTTACTAAGCAAGTACAGCTCAATGCTGAAAAAAAGTCGCGAGTTAGGGTTAAATTTGAAAGTGTTTGCAACCCTGCCAAGACATGATAGGAGGGAACATATGATGAGATCCTTGTCAATCAATTCGGCCCTGGAGAGATTGTGCCAGGATCATGGAATAGAATTTTTCTCAGCATGGTCTGTGCTTGTTAACAGGAGAGATTGCTTCTACAGGAATGGGATACACTTAAATAGAAAGGGTGCAAGAATATTTGCTGATGCTATGAAGGCAATGTTAGGTGGGTCGGAAAACTGCTAGCTTGGGGGGATTCACAGAGTAATATGTTAACAGTAGCCGAGGGCAGAGGTGGAAATGATTCTTGCACTGCTTCTATTGGAATGAGCAGCAGCCCAGAAAGCCAGTTGCTGGGAATTTCAGGAACTGCTGGGGATCATGAAACAAGTAAATACATGGGCTCTGTTAGAGTAATGAAGAGTAAGAACAGGTGCATGTATATTTGCATGTACACCAATGCTAGGAGTATAGTAAACAAAATTGATGAATTTGAAGTGCTGATTAAGACATCCAAGGTGGATACTGTTGGGATATCAGAGACTTGGTGCCACTCAGGTATAAGGTATGCAGATTTGGAATTTGGGGAGCACAATGTGTACAGAAAGGATAGGAAGGGAGGAGGGGTTTCATTACTTAGCATTAGCAAAGGCACATGATGCAAGAAAGCAAGCTTATATAGCAACAGCCAAAAAAAAAAAAAAAAAACCCCTTATATCACCCATCCACTTGCTCCAAATGTTTATCAAGTTCTGCCTTGAATCCATTTAGGCTATCAACTTTTATAACGACAGATGGAAGTTTGTTCCAGCAATCAACCACCTGCTGGCTAAAGGGAAACTTCCGCACATCTATCCTACAACCATCTTTCCTCAATTTAAATTTATGCCCTCTGAGGCGATTATTCTGAGCAAGAGGAAGAATCCCATCGGCGTTGAGCATGCTCAAACCATTCAAGGCTTTATACGCCTCAATCAGATCACCTCGCAAGTACCTAGTCTCCAGACACTGTAATTTGCAAAACTTAAGCCTTTCTTCATAAGAGCAACCCGTTGTTCCATTCACTAATCTGGTTGCCCTTCTCTGTAATCGTTCCAACAGCTCTACATCCTTCTTAAAATGAGGCCTCCAGAACTGTATACAGTATGGCCTGACCATCGCCTCATACAAGGGGATAATCACCTCCTGATCCCTGCAAAAAAAATTCCTGTATATCATTAACAAGACACCATGAGCTACTCTTGCAAACTATCTGCACTGCTCAGAAAACTTAATATCTGCCTGCACAATTACCCCCAGGTCCTTTTCATTCCCTATCACTGTCAGTGTAGTACGACAGAGTTGATATGTTACTCTGGGTTACTGCTTCCCATATGTAGTACTTTACATTTGTCAACGTTAAACTTCATTTGTTACCTCTCAGCCCATCTGCTCAACTTTTCTAGATACTGTTGCAGCAGCGTACTGTCATTAGTGTCATTAACAACCCTGCCAACCTTCATATTGTCTGCAAACGTGGACATTAAGTCTGATATACCATCATCAATATCATTTATAAATACAGAAAACAACAATCGACCCAACACTGAATGCTGAGGGATTCCACTAATAACATTAGTCCATGATGAGCAGTGTCCATTGATTACCACTCTCTGTCTTCTCCCACTCAACCATCCTTTTATACATAGCAGCAATTTGTCTCCAATTTGTGCAGCAGTCTTCCATGTGCAACAGAATCAAAAGCCTTTCTAAGATCCAAATATATAATATCAAAGTTATTCCCTGCATCGGGTTCTTTTGTGACTGCATCATAGTATCCAATCAAATTAGTCAGGCAAGACACTCCCTTAATAAAACCATGCTGTGTCCGAGCTATAACTGAAGTCTTGTCTAGATGAACCTGCAATGCTTCTTTAACCAGTGCCTCCATTGATTTCCTGGAACAAAAGTTAAACTAACAGTTCTGTAATTACCTGTCTCCCTTTGATCCTCCTTTGTGGATTGGGGTGACATTTGCACATCTCCAGTCCACGGGTACCTCCCCGAGTCCAGGAAAGCTGTCATAATTATGACTAAAGGTTTGCTTACTTCCTTTGCCACCTCCTTTAATATAACTGGATAGATTCCATCCACCTCAGGTGCCTTTCTTATGTTTATCTTCAACAATTTCTCCTCCACTTTACTCTCAGTTATTACACGATTATCTAGCTTACTGCCATAGTTTAATACGCCTCTGGCATTCCCCTCACTGAATAACTCCTCATGTGTGAATGTAGATGCAAAATATTTAGTTTGTTAGCTACCTGAGCAGGATCATCAACAGTTGAACCATCGATATCAAGTGGACCAATCTGATTCATCCCCTTCCTTCTGAGTTTACATAAGTAAAGAAGTCTTTGCTGTTTTTCTTTGCATCCTTTGCCAAAGATTTCTCGTAATCTGCCTTCGCCTGCCTAACCTCCTTTGTGACTTGGTTACAGACCAGCTTATATCTATCATAGACTTCTGTGTCACCTGTTATTTCATATGTATCCCATGCATTTTTCTTCTCTGTCACATGTCTAATTAGTTCATCTGACATCCATTTAGGCCTAAATCTTGAACAATATTTCTTAGTTGGTAACAAAAGCCTAGTAGCTTCCAAGATTAATTCTTTGAATGCTTCCCATTTTGAATTTGCTGTTGGTAACATCAGTCGGTCCCATTATATAGAATTTAAATACTGTCTCAGACCACCATAGTCACCTTTACGAAAACAAAAACCCTTCCCTTTACCCTTGATGATAGTTACCTCTTTGAGTAAATCCCACTTCAGCACTCTGTGATCACTGCCACCTAGTGGTCCCTTTATCTGCAGATTCTTAATGCATGAAGAATCACTACTGATAATAAGATCAAGAGTATTACTCCCTCTAGTTGCCTCCCAAACATGCTGCTGTAGAAAACAATCATCCAATAAATCCACAAAAGCCTTGATAGTGTGTGAGTGACCAACCCACAAATTCTAGTCAATCTCAGGGAAATTAAAATCCCCCATTATAAGACACACTGATTTACTGGCCCACTATTTCTCTGCACAACTGTTCATTATACTCATCAGATTCATTAGGCCTATAACACACAACTACTCTCATTTTTCCTTTCCCAGTGCTTATGTCAACACCAAACAGACTCAACATTGCATTGTCCACCAACATCAATTGGATGCACTTCCTTAGATTTTGTGTGTTTCTTAACTAACAGCATAACCCCTCCTCCTTTCCTGTCCTATCTATCCTTTCTGTACACATTGTACTCCCCAAATTCCAATTCTGCACTGCTTATGTCTGGGTGACACCACATCTCTGATATCCGAACATTATCTGCCTTTGATGTCTTGACTAGCACTTCAAGCTCATCGAATTTATTAACTATACTAGCATTTGTGTACATGCAAGTATATATGCACCTGTTACTACTCTTAGTTACCCTAACACAGCCCATGTATTTACTTGTTCCACTATGACTCCCAACAGTTCTGGAAATTGCCTTGCTTTCCAGGCTGCTGCTCAATTGCATATCAATAGAAGCAGTGCAAGAATCACTTTCACCTCTGCCAGCGGCTACTGTTAATCTATTAGTCCGTGTATCCCCCCAAGCTAGCAGTTTTCTAACCCACCTAACTCTGCCTCGATAGCATCAGGAAATATTCTTGCACCCTTTCTATTTATGTGTATCCCATCCCTGTAGAAGCAGTCTGTCTTGTTAACAAGCAAAGACCAGGCTGAGAAAAATTCTACCCATTGAGCCTTGAACAATCTGTCCAAGCCCGAATTGATCGACAAGGCTCTCATCATATACTTCCTCCTATCATGTCTGGGCAGAATTGCAGACACTTTCAAATTCAACCCTAACTCACTGCTTTTTTTTAGCATTGACTTGTACTTGTTAAGTAATTCCACTGGTCTCCTACAAGTAAACAAGTAAATATATGGACTGTGTTAGAGCAACTAAGAGTAAGAACAGGTGCTTGCATGTACACCAATGCTTGGAGTATAGTAAACAAAACTGATGAATTTGGTGCTGATTAAGACATCCAAGGCGGATACTGTTGGGATATCAGAGACATGGTGCCATTCAGATATAAGGGATGCAGAATTGAAATTTAGGGAGTATAATGTGTACAGAAAGGATAGACAGGATAGGAAGGGAGGAGGGGTTAATGCTATTAGTTAAGAAATGCATAAAATCTAAGTGCATCCAGTTGACATAGATGGACAGTGCAATGCTGAGTCAGTTTGGTGTGACATAAGCACTGGGAAAGCAAATCTTAAAATTTTACTACTATTAAATTAATAAAAAGGTTAGTGATAGAAATGCTTTCCTAAATGATAATATTCTGTCTTCTCAAACGTGTTTCTGTGCGTCTCTTACTTTAGTCCCGATCGAATCCTCCTCTTGCACAAACACACAAATACATTGTCTGCGACTTGGCGCTACAATCATTTAATGCAAATTCTGCACAAAGTATACATGTAACAATCAACACAATCATACATAACATGAAAAACAAAGTAGTTAGGGCTCCTATTGATATAAAATGTATTTACAGAGGCTAGTACTGGTTTTCAATTTTTACGGTATTTGCTGCCCTTTCAGTTTGCCGCCTGCGTGTTGATCATGCATTCCCCACACTTTTGAGTGACCTTGCTTGCATTGCCCACAAGTTCCCTAAGAATTGTTTGTGAAGCCCAACAGCATCCTGAGAACTGTTTCTGCAGTCTGCTTCTAATCAACCCAAGAGTATTAAACTCTGAGCACTTCTGGGTTTGACACCACTGGGTTAGGTGTTGATTTGAAAGAGAAATGGAGAGCTATTTCTGTTGAGATATACTAGTTGTACTTAGTTGCATGGGTTTGCACATATTGTATGATGGTGTTAGATATTATTAATAATAAGCATTCTTTTAGCAAATGAAATGAAATTTAATCTTACTTTAATATCATTGAACAGAATATTCCATTAAAAGAAGTACTTATTCCATGGGCAGTCATCACAGAGGAATCAATATCTAGAGAGATTTCTTCTTGATTCAAAAGAATTTCTAAGTGTGAAAAAAAAAAAAAAAAAAAGTAGTATTAGATGGTGTTTATAATCTTAAACAGAAATTTTTCTTTTCAAATCTAAGTTTCTCAATAATTGTTAGGAAAAAAGGAACAAAAATTTAATGACTGACAGAATTAACATAGTTCATGAAATAGGTTTCAATGACACTTTTATACCTGATATCAGCTATCCAATATTACTTTGCAGCACTTGCATACTATTCCCTTCCAAACCTAGTGGAGAGAGAGATACCATGTGTGGTTTGAGGGGGTGAGAAGACAATAATATACTTGTTGTCATTTTTAGGAAATATGTAAGAAGAAGGTTGTTCCAAAGAACAGAAGTAGAAAGGATAATTGAAGAAAAGGAAACTTTAATCTCTGGAGAGTTTGGAGTTTGAGTAATATACTGATAGAATTATTTGGAAAGAAGAGGTTGATAGAATGATTTGGTGCCCAGGAAAATATGTACAGAAAAGAAATACAACAGATAATGAATATCTTAGAGACATTTGTTTTCTGAGTGAGTTTCTAGGAGAAGGATCAAAAATTAACCACATTACTCCCTTTTGGAAAGAATTGAGTAGTTTAACAGAGGAGCTGGTAACACAACAAAAATGCGGGAACAACATTGCATAGTAGAACAGATTTGTACAGAATTTGTAGCTCTTTTGCAAAGAACTAGCTGTTTAGAAGTAACGCTGAGAGTGAAAGCTTAGTGTTTTTGGTATACAAAGTGCAATATTTGTGATATTTTTATGTAAATTGAGGTCAGAAGTCAAGGCTATTTCCAAAAAAGATGTGTGATCTTGTCCAGAAATTTGAATGTACTTGAAGATGAGCACAGGAACAGTAGATTCTTTTTTCGAGAAAAGAAAGAACAGGGTTTTAGAAGGATTAAAGCTAAGTTTTCTATTCTCCATTGAAAACTACCTGGAAATCAACATTAAAGGAGCTGTTGGTGGATATCCAAGAAGTTGTAGCTGTTTTTTTGTCCTCGCTTTTTCCCATTATATATATGAGGTCAGCGTTTTTTTTTGTTTTGGCATGAAATTTTTGTGGCCAGATGGGATGCCCTTCCTGACGCCAATCCTCACCATTTATCCGGGCTGGGGATATGCAGTGGTCGTTCCCTGACCTTCCGCATCCTCCATATTCGGTGGTCATGGGCTCAAAACCCCGGTCTAATCAAGAAGCGTGTGCTACGCACTACTGCTCCTGCCCACTTGGCTACGGAGGCGCCCCAAGAAGTTGTAGCTGTAATAGTTGTATCTGTAAACTGTAAAATAGAATGGAATGTATGGGTGATGAAAAGTTTGTGGACTAAGACTGTAAATAAGAAACAAGGGTACTTATGGATTATTATGTGCTGTCCCCTTTAAATTGGTTTCTTTGCGCCCCAATGTGACAACTGCAGTGAATTTTAAATTTGCAGGAGAATTCCTGGACGCTTTTATCAGGATCTTACAACAAGCAGCACAATTTCTTGGTTGTCACTTCAATGGTATCAAATCTTCCCTCTAAGTGGCAATTTCATTTTTTGAAACAAACTGAAATTATACGGGTTGCAGAAGCACAGGGACTTGATATTTGGCTAAAATTCAGCCATGGTGAGCACAAGTGAAACAGTTATTGTTTTGATACAGTATCTAGCTCATATCATGCATGAGTTTTCTTGTTCAGGCTGCTTCGTCCTCACTTTTTCTTGCAGTCACTCCAATAGACTTTTGTAGAACTGATAATTCACTGTATAATGTGTAGGAGTGAATTCATAGTGAATGATGCCCATAGATTCAAAGGAAATTATCAGCACTGTTTTAACATTTGAACATTATAAACTTTAATCAGGTCCCCCTCTTCTCTAAGGTGCCTGGTGCCAAGCTCTGTAGCCCACATAATCAAAGTCTTTCCTTGTATGATTGCTCTTTTGCTGATCTCACATCATGCAAGTTGCCCATCTTGGACCCTTTCAAGAAGCTCAATGTCTATTTTCAGATGATGTCTCCATACTTGGACATAGTATTTCAAATGCAGTCTTACAATTGTCTTATACAGAGGGATTATGACTTCCCTATCTTTACAGGATATTGTTCAATAAATCACTGATAGGATATCATGGTCTTTCCTGGCTGTGTGTTTTCACTGCACAGAGAACTTCATATCTGCCCACAGCCATAACTCAGATCCTTTTCTTCCTCTACTATTTTTAATTTAACCCCACCAAGTGTCTAAGTTATTTTGGGGCTGCTATTCCCCAAGTGTAAACCCTGCATTCTGCTGCATTAAAACACGGTTGGCACATTTCTGACCATTCTCGAAGGAGCACTGATCAGTGCCAAGCAGCAAATACAGTCTCTACCGAGTCCAGTGATGCACTCATAATCACTGGGTTAATGCTATTAATTCAGGAGCTTACTTGCCCTTATGCTCAAATGTTTTTCTAATAAAAAGTCATCTGTAATTTTCAAATTACTAATTTCATGTCTCAGCTTCACTCGCACAGCTCTCCTCAGTATGAAGAGTCTTTCATCAGTAAAGGCTGATGCAAAGTACCTATTCAATTCATTAGAAACATCAGCAGGGGTTATCTAAGACTTTTCTGCAGCAAGTATATATGGGTCTGATCTGGTTCATTTTCTTTTTCTTTGTACTAGTAACAAAGGAGTTTAGGCAAGTCAAGGCAGATTATGAGAAGTCTCTGGCAAAGAATTCGAAGAACAGCAGCCAAGACTTCGATGTTTACATCAACAATAGACAGTGCCGGCCTTAGCAAATGCAGGGCCCGATTGGAGCATGCCGGCGGGGCCCCTTGAATAATTCAATATTAATCCCTCAATATTTTGAAATAATGAAAAAATTAAAAACCTAAACTATTAATAATTGTTTATTATTTTTATATTCTTATAATTTGTTAACAATTGACCAGACATGTTGATAATACAAACAAAACTAACCAGAAGGAAATTTTTCTTGCCCATTTATCGGCAAAATCTTTGACGACTTTCTCAAAATTTAAATTCCTTGCTTTGCCTCTTTCAATGGATACAATAGCAAAGCTGGTGAGTCTCTTTTGAAGCATTATCGACCTTAGATATGTTTTAATCAAATAATTTATAATTTATTATTTAATTAATTATGTTTTAGTTAACTTTAATCGGGAAAAGTTTCTTTCCCCAGATGCTACCACTGGAATTAAAAATATTCTTAGCGACAATCAATAAATGCGGAAATCCAGTGGCTCTTTCATTAGTTGCAAGAAATTTTAAAATATTTAAAGGATTTTCGAAGTACGATTCTGGAAGAATTGGTTTCAGAGCTTCCATATGGCCATCAATATCTGCCACCTTCACAGACTTGACTAATTCGTTGCCCTCAATGATTTTAGCATCTGAAAGTGTGATTTCTAAATCTTCAGTGTGTTTTCTTAACTTGTCCTTTGGAATTCTTATAAATTTAACCAAGAAACCAAAAAGGTTATGTTTTATTAACTGCTAGAAACATGGCTCTAGAGACTGCAAAGCCTTGTCTACGATTTTATTAAAGCAGTTTACTTTGGGGGTTTTGGGTTTTTTTTAATGAGCATTAGCAACTAAGGCTATATTGCTCCGGGATATGCAGTGGTCATTCCCTGACCTCTCCGCATCCTCCGTATTTGGTGGTGATGGGCTCAAACCCCGGTCTAATCAAGAACTGCTGCTCCTGCCCACCTGGCTACGGAGGGGCCAGTTTACTTTGTAAGCTTCCTTAGATTTGTTATAGATTCATCAAGGAGGCTGGTAATTGAAGTGCCTCTTTCTTTTTTGTAATCTTGTGCGAAATTCTGGAGATATTTCCAATTCTGTTGCACCAACTAGTCTTCGTAGGTAGCACAGTGATATTGTCACCGTCTTCCCACACCGGGTGGAAAAGGCTCAGGTTCGAATCCCGTCGATAATGCAAGGGACTTTTTAAAGAGCTGTATCGAGATCTGTAGAATCACTTTGCAGTTCTTTATTTACGTGAAACAAAAAATCATGCAAAAATACTAATTAAACAAGAAACTTGTATTCCTTGATCTGGTTAGCTAGTGATTCAGCTTCACTTCTTGCTTGGGCATTTTCCGATGCTATTTCCAAAAGTGCATCATCAAAATCACCAACTTGATACTTTAAAGCTTTCAACACTGCATTCGACACTCCCACCCTGTTTCACAGAGAGGCATTACACAAAGACCCTTCATCACATATTTTTGGAAAATGGCCATTTCTTTGTTTGTTGATGCTGAAAAGAGCACGTATAGAAGTTGAAGTGTCCAAAAAAAGGTCATTGCATCAGGACAGGTTTTGGCCATATCCACTTAGAACTAGATTTTAACTGTGACAAGCACATAGAGTAAAAAATATCCTTGAATTTTCCTGTAAAAGTCCTACCTGAACACCTGAAACTTTTACTTTCATATTAGCTCCATTGTCATAACCTTTGTCGGATATTACTTATGTCTAATCCTAACACAGTATTTCGAATTCCTGTTTCAGCACAGTGTACAAATTTTCTCCGGTACTGCTCTTTACATTGATTAATTTTATGAGCTGTTCATACACACCGACTGGCATATTGGGGAACGTTCCATTGGAGACATATGTAATTGTCAGGGACCTTTTTTTTACTGATCAGTGCCAGATTAAGGCATGAGCTAACAGGGCAGTCGCCCGGGGCATCATTCTTACAGGGGATCCCAAAAAAAAAAAAATATATATATATATATATATATACATTTTATTAGGGTCTCCCATAATTGATTACATCTACCCATGTGTTTTTACATCTACCCATGTAAATTGCATATGTTCTCTGGTCGATTTGCCTGTTGTTCTGGAAGAAAAACCCCAGTTTCTGGGGAACAAACCTTCTATCTATGCCTGAGACCGACTAACTCAGCCACAGAATAAAAAAAGCCCATTAAAGTTCCTCACCCCATCGACGGGATTCGAACTCGGGCCATTTCCACCCGGTGTGGGGAAAGGATGGTGGCAATACCATTGTGTTACCCACTCAGACAAAGAATAGTATTAAAAATAAATAAAATAAATCTATAGCAATGAGTAACATATATTATTATTATATTATAAACATCATGGACTATTCATAATTTGTGAATATCCATAATGTAAACTTATGAAAACTGGAATAATAAATTCGCTTACATTTAATAATAAAATCACTTATTACAGAATCACTACAAAGTTGGCATTGCATAGTGCACAAAGCAAATCAATGCATACTTCTCTAGAGGTGCGCATTCATTGTTCAATAAGTGCAAGAAAAAAAGTGCGGACATGAAACATAACTTTTTGAAATTCATATATCTTTCTCTGATCTGTAAATGATCCTTCAACAAATTTTCAATAACAAAAAAAAAAAAAAAAAAAAATTACTGACACCAGAGAAATAAAATTACAAATCATTCTGTCAAATTTCAACAGAAGGCAAAGAACAGCAAAATAAAAATAAATAAATAAATCTACAGCAATGAGTAACATACACTGTGCTGCTACTTTATTAGGTACATCTACCTAGTAGCGTGTTGAGCCTCCTTTAGCCTTCAAAACATCCTGAATTCGTCTAGGCATGGACTGAACAAGATGCTGAAAACATTGTGCAAGAATGGAGTACAATGCAGACATGAGTGTGCCACACAGTTCCTTGAGATTCAACGGAGGTATAGGTCTGCAGCGAACAGCCCTTTCCAGCTCATCCCAAAGATATTCAATAGGATTGAGATCTGCAGATTGAGCGGGCCACTGCAGCAAAGAAAAGTCATTGTCATGTTCCTGGAACCATTCCATAGTGATTCGGGCTTTGTGCACCAGCGCATTATCCTGCTGGAAGTAACCATCTGACTGAGGACAAATTGTCAACTTGAACAGATGCACTTGGTCAGCAAAGATGTTTAGGTACGATGTGGCATTCAGACGTGAATCTATGGGTATCAACGGACCCAACGTGTGCCAAGAAAACATTCCTCACACCATAACACTGCCCCCAAACCACCTTGCACAGCAGTCATCAGACATGATGGGTCCACGGATTCATGTTGTTTTCGGCAAATTCTGAGCCTTCAATCAACATTATGCACCAGGAACTTCGACTCATCAGACCAAGCAACTGTTTTCCAATCCTCGATAGTCCAGTGCTGGTGTTGCTGTGCCCACAAGAGGTATGCTCTCTTGTTCTTCATTAATAACAAAGGTACACAATGTGGCCATCGGCTGTTGTAGCCCATCCACGACAAAGTGCGACTAGTGGTCCGTTGCGATATTTTGTTCTGTGCACCACGGTTGTATTCTGACGTGATGTGTGACATTGCGGCCCGTCTGTTTGCTTGCACAGTTCTAGCCATCCTCCTCTGACCTCTCTCATCAACAAGTGATTTTCTTCCACATGAGTGCCCTGTTGAGAGGATGTTTTCTGTTCACTGCACCATTCTCAATACACCCTTGAAACTGTGGTGCATGAAAGGTTCAGGAGAACTGCCATTTCAGAGATGCTTTATCCAGCACGTCTTGCATTTACTACCATGCCATGTTTTTATTTTTATTTTTATTTTATTTTGGTAGTTCTTGGCGCATTCGCTTCTGTGGCCATAATGCACCTCCCAAGGTTTTTGCAGTACTTTGATCCAGGCCCGAGGCGGGATTCGAACCCGCACCCTTTGGGTTGCCAGGCAGGCACTTTACCCACCTGGCTAGCCCGGTCGGCCTACCAAGCCATGTTCGAAGTCCATTAGATCACTCTTTTTCCCCATTCTTGCTACGGTTTGTGCACTTAACTGATACTAGAAAGGTTGTTCTGCTGCATTTATATCCACATTTGTGGTGATGTGACTTGCAACGTTGTGGGACAAACCATTGATAACAAAGGTGCTTGTGTATTTGTGTGCATAGCAGGGGTGTACCTAATAAAGTGGCAGCACAGTGTATATTAGTATCAAAACTGGACAACATCATGGATCATTCATAATTTATGAATGATCATTCATAATTTGTGAATTATGAATCCACAAGTTGTGAACGAAATCTGGAAACATCAGTTTCCAGATTTCGTTCACAGAAAATAATAAATTTACTTACATCTTCTGCCTTTCTAACACAAGTTGGGGAAAAAAATGGTGGTAATGAACAAATTGTTGGCTGTATAGAAAACAGAGCAATAGATAAGGGTAGAATGTTCTTGTGAAAATAGAAAATAAACCTCAAAACCATAAATTTAATGAAATTTAATGCTTTGTAGTGACTGAAGTAGATGTTTACTCTGCCTGGTCATTGCTATTGCTTATTCCCTCTTTAAACAACGGGATACACGTTAATTTCTGGAAGGGTGCCTCCCAATACACTGGTCAGGTTCAAAATGCCATATGTGAGGATCAAAGGATGGGCGATTCAGATGTGTCTCTTGTTAGCATAGTAATAACCCATTCCTAATCTTTGCAGTTTTTTGTTTCAGAAAAAAAAGAAAAAGAAAAAAAAAAGAAAGCCAAATCTAGCGCGATACGCATTAAAAAGAACACTGTCCATAGCCAGACTGTTATGCGACAAATTTGTGTATTATAAAATAAAACATTTTTACCCTACGACACGTTTTTACCGTAGCCAACAAACCTTTACCATATTTTTACCATACCCTACAACAATCAGATTAAGCATACACACAAAAAATATAAAATAAAATCAGACTGTGATGTATACATATATTTGACACTGGTGTTGCTGAATATTTCACAACTATCTTTTATTTACTAATATTTCTATAAGCTTGGAATCAGTCTAAACAATACTGAGGTGGTGGCCAGTTGCTGGGTTGATAAGAATGTGTTATATGTGTTATTTAATTTAAAAAACTTGCTTGTTTATGAATGAAAATTGTGAATTGTCTTGAGAAATGAATCTGTCTTCTAAATTTCATGAGGGCCCCCCTTTCAAGTTCGGCTCCAATGCAGCTGCATTGGCATAGTTATGCCACTAGGTTTGTGTCACGTTCCAGCTCCAACTCAATAAATAAAATGAAGAATAATATAAATTTTACTTACTTACTAAATTACTTTTGAAAATTAATTACTTTTGATGTTTCAAGGGATGTGTGAAAACTGACATTGAGATAATTAACTAGACAATGGCCAAAATTTCCACACCTTTATAAATTATACAGACTTTGCTTTTCACATAAGGAGCACAATTATTCAAATAAAAACATACCAACATTACAATACAACTTTATAGCGATGCATACCGCATTTGGCAGGGAGAGAGGGGTTGCTCTGCCATACAGCAGGAGCCAGATGAAAGTAATTAATTTTCCTACATGTATACTCCACCTTATGTCTGGCCCATACCTAAAGTGGGGCACACGTGTGAAAATTAATTACTTTTGATGTTTCAAGGGATGTGTGAAAACTGACATTGAGATAATTAACTAGACAATGGCCAAAATTTCCACACCTTTATAAATTATACAGACTTTGCTTTTCACATATTATGAATTTAAAAAAAATAATAAAATAAGTAAATAAATAATAATAATAATAAAAACATTTTTGTCTGCATCCTTTGTACTCATTAATAAAATGCTAATTACATTTCCTAAACCTATGTAAAAAATGTCATTGTTTTGGGTTTCACAGGAGTCCTTTAACTTAAAAAAAATTGTTCCTTCTTTTTTTTTTTTTCCTTATTTCGTTTAATTTTAATTTTTCTGTCAAGCGCAGGACCCGATTGGGCCAAATCGGCCTAAGGCCAGCCCTGACAATAGAAGGAAGGGGTCGAATCACACTGAATCACATCAATGGGTAAACCGCTAATGATCCTGCTCAGGTTGCTGACAAATTTAATTTGTATTCTGCATCTACATTCACGCATCAGGAATTCTTCAGGAAAGGGGATGCCAGAAGTTTATCAAACTCTAATGAGGAGTTAAATGACTTTGTGATAATTGAAAGGAAAGTGAAAGAGAAATTGTTGAAACTAATCATAAAAAAGGCACTTGGGGTGGATGAAATATATCCAATTATATTAAGGGAGGCAGTAAAGGAGGTAAGAAAAAATCCTTAGCCATAATTATGAGAGTATCCTTGGATTCAGAGGAAAGGGGGGTTTCCTATGGACTAGAAATGTGAGAACATATTCCCAATTCACAAAGGCAGATCAAAAGGTGAAATAAGTAATTACGGAAATGTTAGCTTAATGTCTGTTCCTGGGAAAATAATAGAGTCACTGGTTAAAGAAGTAATGCAAGATCATCTAGAAAGGAATGCAATTATACTGCAGTCACAGCATGTTACTGTAGTATAATTATATGCGACTCGGCACTCTGACAAGTGGGGTATAGTTCTGTTCTCTGGTGAGTCCTATTTTAGCCAACAACCAGATTATAGATGTTATTTCATCTGGAGACAGCGAGGAATGCTGTACCATCCCTCCAACATCAGAGAAAGGAACACTTATGGTAGAGGTGTTCTCATGTGGGACGGAATAATGATCAACGGGCACACTCCTATTCATGTTCTTGATAAGGGGTCCATAACTATGCAGAGGCACCATGAACGGATCCTCTAACCCTATGTGTGACTTTTTAGGGGTGCACTTTGCCCAGATTTTCTTTTCATGCATGACAACGCCACTGCACATAGATCTCAAATAGTGGAGGAATATCTTGAAACTGAGGATATCCAATGAATGCTGTGGTCAGCATGATCACCAGACCTAAATCTGATTGAAAAATGTGTAGGATCCCCTTGGGTGTTGCATTGCATGCCGACAGCCAACTCCTCAGTCACTTGGTAGGCTAAGTGACCTTCCACCATTCTTCCACCAGTGACCATCAGTCACTGGTGGAAGAATGGGATTTGTTGCCAGAGAATCTTATAGACATCCTTATATCAAGCATGGTTCACTGCTGTCAGGCCTTTTTAACTGTTGGAGGGGGATCATATGCAATATTCCTCATTTCATCGTTATTCTATGGTACACCATCATACCAAATTTTGTCCCTCTTCATCGCAAGCTACACGAGTTATACTGCATTTTCTACATGTTCTGTTAATTTTTTTTGAGTAGTATATTTATTTATTAAGTAAAATAAATCTTCCCATTTTATTCAATAAATTCTAATTTCTCCCTCACCTTTCCTCATAGTTTGACTTAACACGAAAAGGAATATAACCGGGAAAATTCAAGTTAAAAAAAAAAAAATCTTAAAAATGGTTTGAAAAATGTTCATTTTGAGCCAGACACACACATATATACACACACACACACACACACACACACACACACACACACACACACACACACACACACACACACACACATATATATATATATATATATAATTATATTTAAATAATGTTGAAAAAGAAGTATTACTTAATAAAAATAAAAAGAGAGTACAGCACACATCAGAGGCAGCAAAAAGCATATTCCTCTACATGATGCTTGAAATATAATCATATAAATTAGAATAAGGTTTAAAATAAAACAAAATAATACCAGCAGTACGGCAAGACTAGAGCGAAAAAACAAAATTAAACCTAAATTCAAATCTAAACAGGGAGGGAAGAGAGAGGGAGTAAGAATAAAATATTGCAATGGAAACTCTAAATTAATTTAGAAAATCTAATTATACGAATAATAATTCATTAAAATTTAAAGCCAATTAAATAGAAATTTAGCGGTGCCCCCTCTGATGGGCACCAGGTCCAAATTAATGTGAAATATCACCAAACAGAGATTTAAACCATACACAACAAAACAAAAATATAAAATATAGACTGACCATTATGCCCCATCTCAACAGAGGACCACAAGGCCAATAATGGTCAGGGAATCGCTGCATTTCGAACGCTAAACAAATCACCGCAAAGGCGAAACCGACCGCAAGATCAGTCCGCCACACCGATCCACAGATCGAACCGCCAATGCAGGGAATTGAACAGCGGTGGTCCTGATGCAGCGAAAATCAAAAATAGAACAGACAAAAGCACTCTAGTGCAAAGCCACACTACTGACACAAATACACTTAACCCGTTTATATAAATGAATAAACTATAGATGGCAGTACAGGCACAGCGTTAGCAATTCGCCCAATACTATCATGTGACATAATTATATTTAAATAATGTTGAAAAAGAAGTATTACTTAATAAAAATAAAAAGAGAGTACAGCACACATCAGAGGCAGCAAAAAGCATATTCCTCTACATGATGCTTGAAATATAATCATATAAATTAGAATAAGGTTTAAAATAAAACAAAATAATACCAGCAGTACGGCAAGACTAGAGCGAAAAAACAAAATTAAACCTAAATTCAAATCTAAACAGGGAGGGAAGAGAGAGGGAGTAAGAATAAAATATTGCAATGGAAACTCTAAATTAATTTAGAAAATCTAATTATACGAATAATAATTCATTAAAATTTAAAGCCAATTAAATAGAAATTTAGTGGTGCCCCCTCTGATGGGCACCAGGTCCAAATTAATGTGAAATATCACCAAACAGAGATTTAAACCATACACAACAAAACAAAAATATAAAATATAGACTGACCATTATGCCCCATCTCAACAGAGGACCACAAGGCCAATAATGGTCAGGGAATCGCTGCATTTCGAACGCTAAACAAATCACCGCAAAGGCGAAACGACCGCAAGATCAGTCCGCCACACCGATCCACAGATCGAACCGCCAATGCAGGGAATTGAACAGCGGTGGTCCTGATGCAACGAAAATCAAAAATAGAACAGACAAAAGCACTCCAGTGCAAAGCCACACTACTGACACAAATACACTTAACCCGTTTATATAAATGAATAAACTATAGATGGCAGTACAGGCACAGCGTTAGCAATTCGCCCAATACTATCATGTGACATAATTATATTTAAATAATGTTGAAAAAGAAGTATTACTTAATAAAAATAAAAAGAGAGTACAGCACACATCAGAGGCAGCAAAAAGCATATTCCTCTACATGACCTCTTTGGACCTGGTGCCCATCAGAGGGGGCACCGCTAAATTTCTATTTAATTGGCTTTAAATTTTAATGAATTATTATTCGTATAATTAGATTTTCTAAATTAATTTAGAGTTTCCATTGCAATATTTTATTCTTACTCCCTCTCTCTTCCCTCCCTGTTTAGATTTGAATTTAGGTTTAATTTTGTTTTTTCGCTCTAGTCTTGCCGTACTGCTGGTATTATTTTGTTTTATTTTAAACCTTATTCTAATTTATATGATTATATATATATATATATATATATATATATATACACATAGGGTGATTCAAGAGGAATAGTAAATATTTTGGGAGGTTATAGTATCGATTATTCTGAGTAAAAAAGTTCATATAAGCATGTGTCCTATTCTCAATGGATACAGAAATACAGCTGTTTGAAAGGGGCATGCACAAAGACATTATGAGAGGTATTAAAGAATGAAAATAACTTATTGTTTGTATTTATTGAGTTTTTGAATGATAGAAAACACAAACAATTGACAATTTTTTTACAGTTCACAATAAATGTTCGAAAATCGCACCGCCAACCTCAATGCACTTTGCAACTCTTGTGATAATATGACGTGGTTCTTCTGAGGTTGTCTTGGCGTTTCTTTATGAGGGCACCACTCCCCTGGCATTTACTGCCATGAAGGAAATTTGTCACTCACAATTTTTAACACTTTATTTAGTATAGTAGTACAAATGAAGTATCCAAAATGCAAGCAAGCAATTAGTCTCTTGTATTCATCTTTTCTTTGTATACTGCACTTTTCATCGATCCCCACAAACAAAAATCTAACGGAGTGAGGTCTAGATACCTTGGTAGCCAATGAACGGGGCCCACTGTGACCGATCCATAGTTCAGGAAAAGTTTGATTTAGATATTGTACCACCAGATGGGTATAACATGCAAGAGCTCTGTCATGTTGAAAGTACATACCAATCCTTATAGCCAAGGGAACATCCTCCAATAGTAGTGGAAGTTTGTTTTGCAGAAATTCTAAGTAAATGGGCTCTGTAAGACTATTTTGTAACACAACAGGCCCAAACAACTGATTGTCAATGATACTGCACCACATGTTTACAGAGAAGCGATGTTTAAAATTTCTTTCTACAGTGGCATGTGGATTTTCCTCTGACCACCTATGAGAGTTATGGGTGTTGTTTATACTGTCACGGGTGAAAGTAGCTTCATCACTGAACATTATTAATGGCAATTAGCATTTACCCATCAACAAAATTCCAATCACTGGGCATCATCTGGTTGAAGGTGTTGCACTCGCTGTATGTGAAACAGATACAAGCCATAATATGTTCACCATACTCTTGTCTGTGGAACACCGATACACATAGAAATTCTTCATGTGCTAATAGTAGAACTACATTCTACAGACTGAAGAATGTGTTCTATTTCATCAACATTTTGTTCATTTGCACATTCAGAAGAAATATGAGTGCTGGGAACTGTACCAGTCTCATGCAGTTTGGTGTAAACACTCTTGAATCTGGTATTCTGTGGTTAGGAAACCGTCAACAGTATTCTCTACAAGCAGCAGTAGCACTTCCACCACAAAAACCGTAGACAAACACCATATTGGCATATTCAGCATGTGTGAAGATATGCGGCATTTTTAACAACACTTCTAACACCAAATAGCGTCAGGTTATAACTGCTTCTTGGTCACATCTGATTCAGGGAGCTGTGTGCGCCAGTTTCAAACAGCTGTATCTCTGTATCCATTGAGAATTGGACACATGTTTATATGAACTTTTTTACTCAGAATAATTGATACCATAACCTCCCAAAATATTTACTATTCCTCCTGAATCACCCTGTGTGTGTATATATATATATATATTTTTTTAATTTTCTCATGATTCCTGGAAATTTTCATAACTTTCAAGAAGGTAAAAAGTCTAATGTTTACTGTTAACAAAAAATACTAGCAGTAACAATACCTGAAATAGAAGAACTAAATAAAAGATTAATTGCTAAACTAAAATTCTTAGGCGGAAAGAAAAGACAGATCAAGTCTCTTGATGATAAGAAGATTATTAGCTTGATACCAACAGCATTAAAATATAAAGGATCAGGATTGGTATACTCAAACATGAATGAACTCTACAAAAATTTAGAAATGAGTATTGCATCAAATAGAGCTGTAGAACTAAGTTAAGAAATCAAATTGTAGAAATTCTAGATATTTTCTTGAAAAATAATGAACTCGTTCAAGATGAATATAGACGATTGTATGAATTATATCTTAAATAAATTTAATTTCAATAAATGACAAAAAAAATCTTATAAAGTATACTTATCTGATAATCAAAAGAAAAAATTGCTACAAAAATAAACAAACTGTTAGAATAAGAACTGATAAAACTAAACTTGCTAATTATAATTTACAATTAACTCAGATTGAAATTAATCATATTAATAAATCACAAAAAGGATGCACTATTACTTTAAGTAAATCTCAGTTACAATAAACTGGAGGCTTTCTTCAATTTTTATTACTTCTGTTACCTGCTACAGCTAAAGGAGCATTAGGCAGTATGGGGCTTACTAAAGTTGAAGATAAATTAAGTGGTAAAGGAATGTTTATTGGAGATCATCCAGTTATATATGGTGATTTATGTAACAAAAAACAAAAAACCCCCCAAATTTTAAGCAATTTTGATATAACAAATTACATGAAAAATGTAAAAGGTTTTCAAGGTATATTCTCTAGAGATACTTTACCTAGTAAAATAAATAAATTTGAAAGTGGTATTATTAATCTAGATTCAATTACAGGAAATGGTACTCACTGGGTATGTTATTACAATAAAAACCCAAAATATGTAGAATTTTTTGATTCATTTGGGTTTCCTCCACCAGAAGAAGTAAAAAAAATATTTAAACACTTCAAATAAAGAAATAGTATATAACTCAGGTCAATTACCAAAATCAGATTCAGTTTTATATGGTTATTATTGTATGAAGTACATTAAACTTAGAAATAAGAATAAATCACCTTATGATGTATCGTATTCATTTAATCAAACACCTAGTGATTTTAATGAGAAATTAGTAGGAGGTGACATAATTAGTTGGTTGCAAGATATAACATTAATCCACCAGAAATGCATTTAACTCTAACAGCAAACAATTGCAGACCTTTTACAAAATTAAAAGAGAGATTAGCTAGAGGAGATAAAAGGAATTAATAGAGTTGACAAAAGTTGCAAGAAAGATGATACTGCATATAGTAAAACTAAAGATACAGCTGAACATCATATAGCAGATCAAGAGAGCCGACTAGGCTAGCCGGGTGGGTAAAGTGCCTGCCTGGCAACCCAAAGGTTGCGGATTCGAATCCCGCCTCGGGCTTGGATCAGAGTAGAAAATGCAAAAACTTTGGGAGGTGCATTATGGCCACAGAAGCCGATGTACCAACAACTAACAAAAAAAAAAAAAAAAAAAAAAAAAGAGAAGCAGATCAAGAATTATTAAATTACTTAGATACTATACAAAACTCAACATTTGAAGAACATTTATGTAGATGGATGATTAAGCCTATAATTAAAACTAAAAACCGATTCAGATTAGGAGTTGATAAAATTTATTCTGTAATAAATACAATGAATATTTACTGCTTAAAGTGTAAAGCTAAAATAAAAACTAATAATGTTACGCAAACAGAAACAAAGACTGTAAGAAATATAATGAAAGGTATTTGTAGTGTATGTGGAGCAAAGAAAAGTGGTTTTTTAAAAGTGATAGCGTAAAGAATCTGTATTATAATCTGTTAACAAGTTATTCAGGTATTTTAGAATTACAAAGAAAAACAAATGTATTTGTAAAAGAAATAAAAGAATTTTTACATCAGCAAGATGAATATACAAAATATAAACCTGTGAAAAGAAAATTTAAGAGAAGGACTATGTTACTTATATAGATGATCTGTTTCAAGCAGATTTGGTTGATATGCAAGAATACAAATTGTTTAACAATAAGATTAACTACATATTAACAGTCATAGATGTGTTCTTTAAGTGTGCATGGGCTATACCTATTAAGAAGAAAACAGGAGTTGAGATATCAAAAGCTTTTCAGATTATATTTGCAGAAAAAATTCCTGAAAAAATACAGACTGATAGAAGTACTGAATTTATAAATAAACAAACACAACAGCTTTTTAAAAATATAATGTTCATTGGTTTACTACTGAGAATATAGAAACAAAAGCTCGAATAGCGGAACGATTTAATAGAGCTCTGAAAACAAAAATGTGGAAATACTTTACAGCTAATAATACTAGCAAGTGGATAGATGTATTAGACAAACTAGTTTCAAATTATAATTCTTATCATAGATCTATTAAAATGAAACCTAGAGAAGCAAGTAAAGCTGAAAATTAAAAATCAGTCTATAATAATCTTTACAAAAAGGAATTATCCAAATCTAAACCAAGTTTGATATTGGTGATAAGGTTAGAATCAGGCATGTTGATAAAGGGTTGTTTACCTAACTTTACTGGGGAAGTATTTGTTATTTCTGAAGATTTGAAGACTAAGCCTATTACATATAAGATAAGAAACTTAATGAAGAAATACAAGATTCATTTTATGAACCTTGTATTTATTAAAATATTCAAATACAAAAATAAAGAAAAAAATTATAAGTATACATATAATTATATGCTGACAATTACACACATGCAAAATATAAAAAACAGAGGACTTCTTTTAAATTTTAACCTGGATTCTGGCAGCTTACCTTGTTCACTGCACGAAGCAGTTATTTTTGTTATTCTTCCATCCAAGGAAGTTAAAAGCACTTCACAAGATGTATTTGAATTAAGTACACACAGACCTGAAATGTAAAAAAAAACATACAAAATGTGGACAAGTTCAGCCTAAATTTCAGTTACATGAGGAAACTCAACAGCTGTATTTTTTCTTATGTAATAATATTTAATAACGAGTATTGTTATAAAACCATCCCAACTGTGTACTTCTTTCTTCCTCATTTATAGAGGTGCTCAGTTTAAGTGCCATGGAAGCCAGGATGCTTTGATGGAGGATATATTATAGCAGAGGCTCCCAAACTTTCTTGGTTCGTGGCACCCTTAGTGTCTCAGTAATTTTTTCACGGCATCCCTAGGCCAAAAGAAATACCTAACAGTTTCGTTTATTAAGTAGTTAGGTCCAAACAACTTAATAAATAATGTTGAAACTGTGAAATACCTAGAGCTAGTAGTTTGTGCAGTGTTCGACAGATGCCGAGTATCCCTGTGTTTCCATTGAAAATTTAAAATATCTTGCGGTGCCCTGAGGGGCTCTGCCGCACAGTTTGAGAACTGCCTGTACTATAGTGTATAGTTTTTGTCAAATTTTTATATATTTTTTTAATTCTAGTATCTTATTCTTTAATATGCAATACAAACACTGTTAACTCTATAAACAAACAGTTTCTTAACTCTGTTTATTAAAATTAAAAACTAAATAAATGAACTTCTGACATAGAATAATGACCTGATTCTATTAGGACAACCATCTGGTAGGATACAGTTGAAGTGACAATGGCCACCTTGTTTCCTGAAGATCAGGAGACAGGTAGTCAAGTGAAAAAGAATATAAGGAAAATATAAAATATAAAGGGAGTGAGAATGAAGGTTTTACATTGGGGGAATTGAAAGAGGCATTTAGCGTAACAAGAATGGAAAGCAGCAGCATAGCAAGAAAGGATCCAGGGAGAGATATGAGGGGCATAAAATAAATTATCTACCTACCTATGAAGGAAATGAGATAGAGGCAAAATTCTTTTATTTTTCAATGTAACTCCCCTGAACTTCAATACACTTGTTTCATTTTGTTGGCAATGAGCAAATACCAGACAAATAAAATTCTTTGTCCTGTCCATCAAAGAACACAAACAGCAGACTTCAGTTCATTATCATCAGCAAAGTGACATCAGCATATGTTTTTCTTGAGGTTTCAAAACAGGAAATAGTCACCAGGGGCCAGATCCAGACCTATAAGGTGAATGGGTAAGCTCTGTAAAGTCAGAACAGCATGTGACCTGTGCACTGATGCATTGTCCCAAAGAAGCAGCACACCCCTGTAAAGTTCCCACAGCATTTTTCATTTATGACATCCCTTAGGTTGTACAGTAGGGATGTATGACTCCCCAGTGACTGTTTACTTATGTTCCAAGTAGTGAATGTACAAAATTACCCCAAAATCCCAAAAAACAATGACCATAATTTTGCCAGTTGAAGGTTGTCCGAAATTTTTTGGGTGGAAGGAAACCCTCATGCTTCCATTGCATTGATTCTTGATTGGTCTCAGGATTCTAGTGAACCCATATTTCATCACCCATAATAAATTTGGAGATGAAAATTTCAGGATCCCTTCCATAAAGCTCTAAATTCTCCTCACAACAACATACTCTGAATTGCTTCTGCACAGGGGTCAGAAATCTGGGAACCCACCTTGCTTGTTTGTTTGTTATTTGGTTTTTAGGAGCGTTAGCAACTAAGGCCATATTGCTCCGGGAATATGCGGTGGTCATTCCCTTGACCTTTCCGCATCCTCCGTATTTGGTGGTGACGGGCTTGAACCCCAGTCTAATCAAGAAGCATGTGCTACGTACTGCTGCTCCTTCCCACCTGGCTACAGAGGCACCTACCCACCTTGCACTGACCTTAGTCATCCCCAAATGTTCATGGAGGATAGTTATAACTGTTCCCTCATATATGTCACATTCCCTTTTTTGGGACACCTTTAAATATCTGTTATTCAGCACAAGAGTTTCCACAGCTTAGCACATTTCTGGAGTGGTTGTTGTCACAGGCATTTATAGACATGGGTCATCTTCAATGGACTCTCTACACTACTTGAATTGTTTTGACCAGAATTTCACCTCGTACTCTGAAAGTGCACTCTTGCCATAAACAGCCACCATCTTTATCTTTTCACGAATGGCCTTTGGCCCATTTCCTTCTTTGGTAAAAAACTTGATGACTGAGTGATGCTCCAATTTCAGCATATTCATAATTTGATAGAGGTGACTTCCTTCTTTCTGTTACAGTAGCACAACCTAAAAACATGATAAATCATGAATTACTGAAATGTAACTAAAGGAAGTACCTTAGGCAGATAGTTTATTGAATGCCCCTCATAAGTTGGAAGCAGAGATAATTAAGAAATTATCAGAGCATTGCATCCTGTAGATATAATGTTAGACTTTTATAATTTCTGTCTTGATGAAGGAGTATTTCTTGGGGTGTGGAAGGGAACTTCTACATCTCAGGAGAGATATTATTGATATAGTGATAAAGATATTATTGACAATTCCTGATAGTTATGACCCAGAGTTATAAAGGCCTACTGCCCTATTGTTGGTAACATAAAAAATCTTAGAGAATATCAGTAAAGAGGACTGATAAGTATTAGCAAAGAGCCCATATAAGTATTAGCAAAGAGCCCATATAAGTATTAGCAAAGAGCCCATATAAGTATTAGCAAAGAGCCCATATAAGTATTAGCAAAGAGTCCAAATAAGTTCAGACAGGCAGTCTGGCTTCAGGATGGGAAGGTGAACTGAGTATCTGCAATAGCACAGATATTTACATACATCGTTCTGTCTGATGTGAAGTAATGCCCTAGATATCTTTACTGATTTCAAGGGAGCATTTGATGGATTATGGTGGAAGAGTTTTTGAGAAGGTTGAGGATTATAGAGTACCTAAGTAATTGCCACAAATTGATGAGAAGTTATTTTAAGGACAGAACAGTTGCAGTAGTAATTATGAATTTGGAGATTAAGGTGAGAAGTTAAGATCAACAGGAGTTCCACAAGGGTATATTATAGGATCCTACTCATTAGTATGTGATAAACGAGTTACTGCTGGAAGAGTGGATGGCTGCAATATTATATCATATGCTGATGTAGTGCAGAAAGTTCTTAAAAGAATAAATGGGGGTCAATTGCAAGATTATTTGCTGAAGCTATCGAGCCAGTGTTAGGTGGGTTGGAAAACTGCTAGCTTGGGGGGGGATACAAAGACTAATAGATTAACAGTAGCCACTGGCAGAGGTGAAAGTGATTCTTGCACGGCAGAGGTGAAAGTGATTCTTGCACTGCTTCTGTTGGAATGAGCAGCAGCCTGGAAAACAAGATGCAGGGTATTTCAGAGACTGCTGGGAGTCATTGTGGTACAAGTAAACACATAGGTTGTGTTAGGGTATCTAAGAATAGGAACAAGTGCATGTATATTTGCATATACACCAATGCTAGGAGTTTAGTAAATAAATTTGATGAATTTGAGGTATTGCTCAAAACATCAAAGGCAGATATTGTTGGGATATCAGAGACATGGTGTCACTCAGATATAAGGAATGCAGAACTGGTATTTGGGGAGTACAATGTGTACAGGAAGGATAGACAGGATAGGAAGGGAGGAGGAGTTATGCTATTAGTTAAGAAACACAAAATCCAAGGAAGTGAAGCCAGTCTACGTCACTGGACAGTGCAGTGTCGAGTCAGTTTGGTGTGACATAAGCATTGGGAGATCAAAATTTAGAGTAGGAGTGTGTTATAGGCCTAATGACTCTGATGAGTATAATAAGAAACTGTACAGGGAAATAGAGTGGGCCAGTAAATCAGAGAGTCTTATAATGGGAGATTTTAATTTCCCAGATATGGACTGGAATTTGTAGGTTGTTCACTCACACACTAGCAAGGCTTTTGTGGATTTATTGGATGATTGTTTTCTACATCAGCATGTTCGGGAGGCAACTAGAGGGAGTAATACTCTTGATCTGATTATCAGTAGTAATTTTTCATGCATTAAGAATCTGCAGATAAAAGAACCACTAGGCTTTGCTTTCGTAAAGGCGACTACGGTGGGACGAACTAATGTTACCAACAGCAAATTCAAAATGAGAAGCATTCAAATAATTTATTTTGGAAGCTACTAGGCTTTACATACCAACTAATTAGACATATGGCAGAGAAGAAAAATGCATGGGCTACATATAAATTAATGGGTGACATAGAAGCCTATGATAGATAGAAGCTGGTTTGTAACCAAGTCACAAAGGAAATTAGGCAGGCAAAGGCAGATTATGAGAAATCTTTGGCAAAAGCTGCAAAGAAAAACAACAAAGAGTTCTTTACCTATGAAAACTCTAGAAGGAAAGGGATGAAACAGATTGGTCCAATGGATATTGATGGTTCAACTATTGATGATCCTGCTCAGGTGGCTAACAAACTAAATGAGTATTTTGCATCTACATTCACACATTAGGAGTTATTCAGGGAGGGGAATGCCAGAGGTAGAATAAACTTTGGCAGTGAGCTAGATGATTTTGTAATAACTGAGAGGAAAGTGGAGGAGAAATTGTTGAAGATAAACATAAAAAGGCACCCGGGGTAGACGGGATTTATCCAGTAATATTAAAGGAGGCAGCAAAGGAAGTAAGCAAACCCTTAGCCATAATTATGAGAGCTTCTTTGGACTCAGGGGAGGTACCCATGGACTGGAGATGTGCAAATGTGGCCCCAATTCACAAAGGAGGATCAAAGAGTGACAAGTAATTATAGGCCTGTTAGTTTAATTTCTGTTCTGGGAAAATTAATGGAGGCACTGGTTAAAGAAGCACTGCAGGATCATCTTGACAAGACTTCAGTTATAGCTCAGATAATTTTACAGCATGGTTAGCATGGTTAGATACAGCATGGTTCTGTTAAGGGAAAGTCTTGCCTGACCAATTTGATTGGATAATATGATGTGGTCACAAAGTTGTTATTTGGTTTTTAGGAGCATTAGCAACTAAGGCCATATTGCTCCGGGATATGTGGTGGTCATTCCCTGACCTTTCTGCATCCTCTGTATTTGGTGGTGACGGGATCGAACCCCGGTCTAATCAAGAAGCGTGTGCTACGCACTGCTGCTCCTTCCCACCTGGCTACGGAGGCGCCGTGGTCACAAAGGAACTGGATGCACGGAATAACTTTGATATCATGTATTTGGACGTTAGAAAGGCTTTTGATACTGTTGCACATGAAAGACTGCTGAACAAATTGGAGCATTGTGGTATTGGAGGCAAACTGCTGCTATGGATAAAGGGATGGTTGAGTGGGAGAAGACAGAGAGTGGTAATCAATGGACACTGCTTATTGTGGACTAAATGTGGAGTCCATCAGGGTTGGGTCCATTGTTGTTTTCTGTATTTATAAATGATATTGATGATGGTATATCAAGCTTAATGTCCAAGTTTGCAGATGATACGAAGGTTGGCAGGGTTGTTAAGGACACTAATGACAGTACGCTGCTGCAACAGGATCTAGAAAAGTTGAGCAGGTGGGCTGAGAGCTGACAACTGAAGTTTAACATTGACAAATGTAAAGTACTACATATGGGTAGCAGTAACCTCAGAGTAACATCAACTGTGTTGTACTACATTCAGGGTGGTAGAGAATGAAAAAGGCCTGGAGGTAATTGTGCAGTCAGATATGAAGATTTCTGAGCAGTGTAGATGGTCTGCAAGAGTAGCTCATGGTGTCTCAATGATATACAGGAATTTTTCTAGCAGGGATAAGGAGGTGATTATCCCCTTGTATAAGGCAATGGTCAGGCCATACCTTCAGTACTGTATACAGGTCTGGAGGCCTCATTTTAAGAAGGATGTAGAGCTGTTGGAATGAGTACAGAGAAGGGCAACAAGATTAGTGAATGGAACAAAGGGTTGCTCTTAAGAAGAAAGGCTTAAGTTTTGCAAATTACAGTGTCTGGAAACTAGGCACCTGTGAGGTGATCTGATTGAGTTGTATAAAGCCTTGAATGGGTTGAGCATGCTCAATGCTGATGGGATTCTTCCTCTTGCTCAGAATAATCACCTGAGAGGGCATAAATTCAAATTGAGGAAAGACAAATATAGGATAGATGTGCTGAAGTTTGCCTTTAGCCAGCAGGTAGTTGGTTGGTGGAACAGACTTCCATCCTTTGTTGTGGAAGTTGATAGCCTAAATAAATTTAAGGCTGAGCTGGACAGGTATTTGGAACAAACGGAGGGGTGAAATGTCAGCGTTTTTTTTTTTTTTTTTTTTTTTTTTTTTGGCTGATGCTGCATAAGCTTGCTTTCTTGTATCCTATGCCTCTACTAATGCTAATGCGTAATTACTCATACATACGTGCACAAGGAAGGGGGGATGTTTGATGTACAACTACTTGTACTACCAATTTTCCATTAGCACACTTAATATTTTTCTGGTGTTTTTAGATCTGAAGATATGGATGGGCAAAGTGACAGCCATTTCCAGCAATGGTGTGTGATGAAGTTCTGTTCAAATTGGGTGATCAGTTGTCCAAATTTATCCATTGAAACTCCTGGAAATCAATGGGGATCAGACAATTGATTGAAGCAATGTCTAGTGGTAGCTCCTATGGTTTTGGGAAGGTGCTTCTTTCAACATCAAGGATAAATCAAGAGCTGCAAGACCAACATCTGTCTTAACAGTGAAAAATGAAGAAATCATTCGAAATGACAGGTGCATAATCAGAGGACAAGTGATGGATGCTTGGAAATGCCAAAGGGAAGTTTTTTGACCATCATCAACAGACTGGGGTACAGAATAAACTGTTCTCAGCAGGTGCCTAAGCTTCTCATGCAGGAGCTGATGGGTGTGAGGAAAGAGATCTGTGAAAATCTTCTGGAGAGGTTTAGTGCTGGTGGCTTTAAAGGGATCGTCACATGTGTTGAGACTGGCTCTTCCATTATGACCCACAAACTAAACTACAATCCACGAAATGGGCACAATCATCAACTGTAAACAAAAAGCCAAAACTTTATAAATCTTTGACAAAACTTATGGCCATCTTCTTCCGGGATCAAAATGGCATCATTTTAATTGATTTCTTGGAAAGTGGAACAACTATCAACAAAGAAAGATATTGCTTGTCTGGAAAAACTTAATTTAGCTCTGAAAACCAAAAGACTGAACTAAATCAGCAGGACATAAAGTTAAATCAGGATAATGCAATGCTTATACAGCACAGATGACACTGTCAAAGATCATCCAGCTGGGATGGAGCATGATGCCTTATCCACCCTATAGCCCATTTGAGCAGGCAGGAATCTGTCTGCAATGCAGAGGCAATTCAAATTTGACCTAACCATGCCCTATCAGATTTTTTGTTTGGTAGACTGAAGGCATACCTCAACGGCAAAGTGTTTGTGAGAGTGATATGTAACTCATTTCTGACATTAAATATTGGTGTAAATGTTAGCCTTTTGATTTTTACCAAAGTGTCTTCACTGTCTGAAAAAAATGCCGGAGAAACTGAAGTGTGTGATGGTTCTTACATTGGGTGATATTTTCACTAAGTTGAAAGATTGTATTTTATGTATGTGAAGTAAGGTTACAAATCTCAGATAATAAAGATGTTACAGCTTATAGTGTGTTACATATTGACTAGCCTTTGTAGAGAAGAATTGGGTGGAAATACATAAAATGGTGGTATCAATAAAGAAAACAAAAATGGTTATGTTGAAGAGTAAATTGAGCAATGGCAGACATTCCACCATAAGGCTTTTTCTCAGTGCCGTATCATATGCCCCTTTCCTCAAGTATGTAGGGGTATTTGTAGATGGGCAGCTTATCTTCCTGCCCTGTGTAAGGCATATTACAGAGAGGGCGAGTTGTTTAAAATAAGAAAAATTGTGATGGTTAAATGGGAGAGGTAACGAGTAAGTCCCCTGACTTATTTTATAAGCATATATTTGTCTCCATTGCTGTATATGCCAGTGTGGCACAGGGTAGAAGTTTAGATTGTAGTGATTATATGTTGTTTAATTTCTGAACTGATATTTGCCCTTTTTGAGGTGACTAGGGCCTGCAGAATTGTCTCTAACAATGTTCTCCAAGTAGTAAACAGCTGAGAGCCTATTGATTTGGTCATAATGAGAAAGACACTGGAGTTTGGAACAAAATATAATAAGTCTATAGAAATTTATGGGGTCAAGGCTTGATAAAAAAAAAAATGATGATAAAAAAGATGTAAAGGAGGAACAAAGGAGATTTGAGAAAGAGATGCACAGAATGCAGCACACATGTTGGATATTTTTTTGAAGGGCAAAGTCAATCTATCCCTTTTTGTCTAAGAAGGGCATGCTATCTGAGATCAGGAAATGGCTGGCACTGAGGCTTTTTTTTCCTACCTTGATAATAACAGATTGTGGCGTGAGAGCAAGGCTATCAAGGCCAGAACCTGATCATCTATCACCACAAGTTCATCTAAGAAGCATTTCAGCAGAGAGTAGGAATAAGCAGTATGGAAAGACATCAGCTTTTAAGACATAAGCAAAGGTATACTGCCTTCCTGGAGTTTTTTAAGGAGGTATATTCTGGAAAGAGGAGATTATGAAGAACATAAACACTATAAACAGAGATGTTAAGTGGGTTTGTGTATATGCAGTTTATTTGTAGTCTATTTTTTTAGGCTGATGTTAGTGTTATTATTATTAGCCATATGATGTAAGGAAGCCTTGAGGCTTATGCTGCACCAGCCAAAAAAAAAAAAAAAATTCACTGAATCTAGTTTCAATGGATGATCCTTACTAGTACTCCATTTGTATAAACTTGCTTCAAGGGGAGAGTAAGGCATGCAGTAACTTTAAGAAATATATAGCTTTATAAAGTAAGAATTAAACAATGCAGAGGTTGTTTATATAGTCTAATATGTAATAGTTTATATAGTCTAATATAAACTATTTTATAACTTTGAAATTATGAAAAGTAGGAGGACTTCCTCATCCTCTCTTTTGTTTTTATTGCTGGCAAATTTTAAAACTGCCTAGTATTCTATTTTTTAAAATTTTGTACAGGTCAAAAAGTATTAGCTATTTTATAAGTGCTTATGCTATACTGAAGACATCCAAAAATTTCTTACTACTTTAAGTCCTATTTTTTGTTATCAACAGGATGAACAATGTTCTCAGCAACGTCTCTATCTGGAACAATTCCCATTGACTATCAACCCTGCAAAATCTGCCATCACAGTTTTCTCCCTCAAAATAAAAAAAAAATAATAATAATAAACCACAGATACAGTCTGTTGCATACTGTTGTGATACTGTTGCACATGGAAGACTGCTGCACAAATTGGAGCAGTGTGGCATTGGAGGCAAATTGCTGCTATGGATAAGGGGGTGGTTGAGGGGGAGAAGACAGAGAGTGGTAATCAATGGACACTGCTCACCGTGGACTAATGTTATTAGTGGAGTCCCTCGGGGTTCAGTATTGGGTCCATTATTGTTTTCTGTATTTATAAATGATATCGATGATGGTATATCAAGCTTAATGTCCAAGTTTGCAGACGATACGAAGGTTGGCAGGGTTGTTAAGGACACTAATGACAGTACGCTGCTGCAACAGGATCTGGAAAGGTTGAGCAGATGGGCTGAGAGGTGGCAAATGAAGTTTAACATTGACAAATGTAAAGTACTACATATGGGAAACAGCAACCCCAGAGCAACGTATAACTCTGTGGTACTACACTGACAGTGGTAGAGAATGAAAGGGACCTGGGGGTGGTTGTGCAGGCAGATATGAAGTTTTCTGAGCAGTGAAGATGGGCTGCAAGAGTAGCTCATGGTGTATTGTCGATGATATATAGGAATTTCTCTAGCAGGGATAAGGAGGTGATTATTCCATTGTATAAGGCAATGGTCAGACCACACCTAGAGTACTGTATACAGGTCTGGAGGCTTCATTTCAAGAAGGATGTAGAGATGCTGGAACGAGTACAGAGAAGGGCAACAAGACTAGTGAATGGAACAAAGGGGTGCTCTTACGAAGAAAGGCTTAAGTTTTGCAAATTACAGTGTCTGGAGACTAGGCACCGGCGAGGTGATCTGATAGAGGTGTATAAAGCCTCGAATGGTTTGAGCATGCTCAATGCTGATGGGATTCTTCCTCTTGCTCAGAATAATCACCTGAGAGGGCATAAATTCAAATTGAGAAAAGACGGATGTAGGATAGACGTGAGGAAATTTGCCTTTAGCCAGCGGGTGGTTGGTTGGTGGAATAGACTTCCATCCCTTGTCGTGGAAGTTGATAGCCTAAGTAAGTTTAAGGCTCAGCTGGACAGGTATTTCGAACGAACAGAGGGGTGAAGTGGAAGTGGTTATTTTTTTTTTTATTTATTTATTTATTTATTTTTTTTTTGGCTGATGCTGCATAAGCTTGCTTTCTTACATCAAATGCCTCTATTAATGCTAATGCTAAAAATAATAATAATAAACCACAGATACAGTCAGCTCTCAACAGTGTTAACATTCCACAAGTGACCCAACACGAGGCTCTGGGGGTAATATCATATCCCAAACTTAACATTCATTCCCAACTGCTGTCCATAAAACAAAGATTAAATCAGCTGAGAGAACTGCATCTGCTTCATGTCAGAGATCGACAAACATCATTCAAATATATTTATAGGATGATTCACCCAGTACTGTTGAATGCCTCAGAAATTTGGGCTTCTACTGCCCCTGTAACCACTTTTTTGCAGATGAGCATTGGCTTCTGAAATGGCCCAACTTCAAGCACTTGAAGTTGGGCTTGCAGTTCTGTGCCAACTCTGTAATTCTGACTTGCCACCTCAAGTCAGAATTACAGAGTTGGCACAGAACCTGCAGTATACAGGCTACACCATAAGAAATACACAAAAAGACTGTACACCACAATGAAGATGATGACAGGCCATAATATTAACTCTCCAAACACCTGAGATTTATATCACTGGAGGATTCATCTTTACACCCTAAGGCCTCACTATACTTTATGTCGAATCTGGATTGCCTCCGCAATGCTGACAGATGCTGCCTGCTCAAATGCTTCAGGCAGCACAAGGCCAAACTGAAATGCTTTGTAGAGGATAGAAAATATAGGAGTGCTATCCTTGCAGAAACTATGTGATTGTGATTTTTCTGTAATTATGCTGTGTTCAAATCTCATTAAAAGGTGAGCAAGTCTATCTTCTAAAGGATGCCTCAACTGTAAGTAGGGAATCTGCCTTATTGGTAGTAGTAGAGGCATGTGATGCAAGAAAGCAAGCTTATGTAGTATCAGCCAAAAAAAAAAAAAAAAAAAAAACCCATTTCACACCCATTCCCTCTAAACGTTTGTCCAGTTCCTCCTTGAATTTATTTAAGCTATCAACTTCCTCAATGACAGACGTCTAAGTTTGTTTCAGCAATCAACTACCTGCTGTCTAAAGGCAAATTTCCACATATTCTACAACTGTTTTTCCTCAATTTGAATTTATGCCCCCCAGGTTCGTAATCTGAGCAAGAGGAAGAATCCCATTAGAATTGTGCCTGCTTTACCCATTCAAGACCTTATACACCTCAATCAGATCATTTCGCAGATGCCTAGTCTCCAGATGCTGCAATTTGCAGATCTTAAGCCTTTCTTGGTAAGAGGACCCCTTTGTTCCCCTCACCAATCTTGAGGTCCTTCTATGTACTTGCTGAAGCAATTCTACATTGCTTGAGCAAGGAGGCCCCCATGACCTAGTCTGGCAGATGTGCTGCCAGAGCAGGTCATGGGGGCCTCCAGACCTGTATGCAGTATTCAAAGTGTGGCCTGACCACTGCCTTATACAAAGGGATAATCAACCCCCCTTTTCCCTACTAGCAAAAGTCCTGTATATCATTGACAATACCCCATGACCTGCTGTGGCAGCACATCTGCACTGTCAGAAAACTTCATATCTGACTGCACAATTACTCCTAAGTCTTTTTAATTTTCTACCACCCTAAGTGTAGTACCACACAGTTGGTACATTTCCTGGGATTACTTCTCCCCATATACAGTACTTTGCATTTGTCAATGTCAGTTGCCACTTCTTAGCCCATCTGCTCAACTTTTCTAGATCCTGTTGCAGTAGCACATTGCCATTACTGTCACTAACAACTCACCTTTGTATCATCTGCATACTTGGACATTAAGCCTGATATACCTTCATCAATATCATTGATAAATATACAAAACAACAGTGGGCCCAACACCAAACCCTGGGGGGATTCCACTAATAACATTAGTCCAGAGGTTCCCTTTAGTGTCCCAGTAATTTTTTCACTGCACCCTTAGGGCCAAAATAATTACCTAACACAGTGGTTTTTGACCTTTTAATAATTCGATTCTCTGTGTGTGTGTATATATACAGGGTGATTCACTACCAGTGCGACAAACTTGCAGGAGGTGTAGGGGGTACAAAGACGAATCGGAATCACATAGCATTGCAGGGTCCGAAATGCCTTCGTCATGCGGTAGAGGACGTTGAATGGGAGGTCGCGTGAACAGCGATCCCGCTGGAAGTCAGCATTTGCGAACTGGTTTCCGAGGCAGTAGGATGGACGAGTATTCAAACGTTGAACTGGCCGACATGCACCTCGCGTATGGAGCTGCGGACTGTAACGGGCGCGCCGCTCTGCGCTTGTACCAGGAACGTTTCCCGCACAGGCGTGCTCCTCATCATATGATTTTCGCACGTGTGCACAGGAAAGTTACGTGAGACTAGTTGTTTCACGAGAGGTACCATGAATTGAGAGCGAACGACGAGGACGCCACACAATGAGAATATCCTACGTCTTGCAGAAGGCAATCCGAGTACGAGTACTCGAGCGATAGGCCAATGATTGGGTATTTCCCAATCCACTGTATGGAGGATACTGTCAACAAACCAAATGAGTTCATACCATCTGCAACACGTCCAATCATTGGAGCCTGCGGATTATACACTCCGGAGGACTTTTGCTACTTGGTTTCTTCAACAGAAATGGTTCGCAGATGCTGACTTCCAGCGGGATCGCTGTTCACGCGACCTCCCGTTCAATGTCCTCTACCGCACGCTGAAGGCATTTCGGACCCTGCAATGCTATGTGATTCCGATTCGTCTTTGTGCCCCCTACACCTCCTGCAAGTTTGTCGCACTGGTAGTGAATCACCCTGTGTGTGTGTGTGTGTATATATATATATATACATACATGTCTATCCACAATCCTATCGCTATTTTCGCCTTCTTTTGACCATCTTTTTCTTCCCTTCCCCTCCCCAAGAATTTTATCATTCCCTATACCATTTGCTTGTCCACACTTTTTCGTTCAAATTTCTCTGCTTTATATTTGAATTTTAATTTTCAACCATGTTAATTTAATTACCTTTCACCTCTTCCACACTTCACATTTGTATTATATTTCAAATTACACTTTTGTAAATTTGTATTTATTTTTTACATTATTAACTTCATTTTTACACTGTGTAGGGGCTACCTTGTCTACTAGTATTACGATAAAGGCCGCATATTTGCTTCCCCCTTTTTCTAATACTACAGACAAGTTTGGAAATGCAGTGTCTGATACATAGTCAGGAGTAGTCCCCTGATGAATTTCCTGACTATGTATCATATTTTCATCTACTGTATTCAGATTTTGCATGTTTGCCATCCCCTGATTTGACCTTTTGCTAAAATTGCCTTCCCATATATGAATATCGTGTTATTTACTTATTTATGTCTTTGTTATTTATTATTATTATTTTTTTTTTTTTGCTTCCTCATTCCCAGTTCATTTTTTCATTTTTGTACTAGGTTTTTTAAATTCTTTCACCTGTCTAACCACTACTTAACTTCCACTTTCGACTATCCCTTAAACTTCTCTTAGTTCAGGCACCGTGTGTACTTTTCATTTCCATTTTCACAGACACTATCTATTTCACAAACCACACATTATTTATATCCTTTTGCTTCCTTTACTACTGCACTGCAAGTTTTGGAGCATTAGACATAACTTTTGTTATTTTCCTTTTTCTGCTTATTTTGCTTCTTAACAGTTGTATATTACTACTATATATATATATATATAATTTTAAAAATATATATGTTATATAATAGTTATTATAATAATATAATTTTAATAATATAATAATACAAATTATACAAACTTACATAATAATTTTATTCTTTATATAGAGGTACTAAATAAATATAAATTATAGATCATCACAGAATTAAAAAGATACGGTACAATGGATACCGTTACACCTTTTTATAATGAAATAAATATATAAATTTCAAAAAAAAATAAATAAAAAAATAAGTTAAAGTAACATAAACCCAAATTACATGGCACCTCTGGAATGTTGTTGCAGAACCCTAGTGTGTTGTGGCACCCCGGTTGAAACCACTGCATTAATCCATGAACAGCAGTGTCCATAATACTATACTGCTCCAATTTGTACAGTAGTCTTCCATGTGCAACAGTATCAAAAGCTTTCCTGAAATCCAAGTAAATGATATCAAAATTATGTTTTGCATGAATTTCCTTTGTAACCACATCATAGTATTCAATCAAATTTGTCAGACAAGACTTTCCCTTAAGAAACCCATGCTGTGTCTGAATTATTACTTCAGTCTTGTCCAGATGATCCCATGCTTTTTTAACCAGTGACTCCTTTTTATTTTCCCCAGAACAGAAGTTAAACTAATTACTCTTGTCACCACTCTTTGATCCCCTTTTGTGAAGTGGGGGTACATTTGCACATCTACAGGCTGTGGGGACTTCCCCTGAGTCCAAGGATGCTCTCATAATTATGGCTAGGGGTCTGCTTACTTCCGCTGCCGCCTCCTTTAATATAACTGGATAGATCCCATCCAGCCCTGGTGCCTTTCTTATGTTTAACTTCAACAATTTCTCCTCCACTTTGCACTCAGTTATTACAAAATCATTAAGCTCCCTGTTAATGTTTAATAAGCTTCTGTCCTCCACTTCCTTATGGAAATTCCTCATGTGTAAAATGTAGATGCAAAATACTCATTCAGTTTGTCAGCTATCTGAGCAGGATCATCAATAGTCAAACCATTGATATCCAGTGGACTGATCTGATTCATCCCCTTCCTTCTAGAGTTTATATAAGTAATGAAGTCCTCGCTGTTTTTCTTAGCATCCTTTGTCAAAGATTTCTCATAATCTGCCTTTGCTTGCCTAGCCTCCTTTGTGACTTAATTACAGACTAGCTTATATCTACCATAGGCTTCTGTGTTGCCTGATAATTTATATGCATCCCATGCATTTTTCTTCTCTGACACGAGTCTTATTAGTTCATCTGACATCCATTTAGGTCTAAACCTTGAACAGTATTTCTTAATCAGTATGAAAAGCTTAGTAGCTTTCATAATTAATTCCTTGAATGCTTCCCATTTAGAATTTGATGTTGGTAACATCATCAGTTGATCCCACTGTAGCCACCTTTACAAAAGCAAAAACCCTTCCCTTTACCACTGATAGTAGTTATATCTTTAAGTAAATCTCACATCAGTATACTATGATCACTGCCTCTTAGTGGTTCCTTTATCTGCAAATTCTTAATGCTGATAACCAGATCAAGAGGATTACTCTCTCTGGTTGCCCCTCAAACATGCTGATGCAGAAAACAATCATCCAATAAATTCACAAAAGCCTTGCTAATGTGCGAGTGACCAATCTACAAGTTTCAGTCAATATCTGGGAAGTTATAATCCCCATTATAAGACATTCTGATTTATTGGCCCAATCTATTTCTCTGTACAATTGTTCGTTTTACTCATTAGAGTTATTAGGCCTTAACACACTCCTACTCTCATTTTTGCTTTCCCAGTGCTCATATCACACCAAACTGACTCAACATTACACTGTCCATCTATGTCAACTGGATGCACTTCCTTAGATTTTATGTGTTTCTTAACTAATAGCATAACCCCTCCTCCCTCCCTTCCTATTCTATCTATCCTTTCTGTACCCATTGTACTCCACAAATTCCAATTGTGCATTCTTGATATCTGTGTGACACCACGTCTCTCATATGCCAACAATATCTGCCTTGACCATTACCTGAAATTCATCAAATTTATTTAATAAACTCCTAGCATTGGTGTTCATACAATTATACATGCACCTGTTCTTACTCTTAGCTATCCTAACACAGCCCATGTATTTAATTGTTCCATGATAACTCCCAGCAGTCCTAGAAATCCTCAGCAACTTGCTTTTCAGGCTGCTGTTCATCTCGATAAAAGCAGTGTAAGAATCACTTTCACCTCTGCCTGTGGCTACAGTTAATCTATTAGTCTGTTAATCTCCCTACAAGCACAGCCCACACTGAGAAAAATTCTAAACCAGGAGCCTTGCACAACCTCTTCAGGGCTGAACTGATTGATATGGCTCTCTCATCACGTACTCCCTCCTATCGTGTCTGGGTAGAATTGCAGACACTTTCAAATTTAAAGCTAATTCGTGACTTTTTTTCAACATTGTCCTGTACTTGTTACGTAAATCTACAGATCTCCTACCCTTAATGTCATTAGTGCCAACATGTATAACAATATCACCCTTTGTGCCCTTAAAAGATGATATCTGCTCTACGTTATCAAGTTTTGACCCTGGCAGACATACGCTGGTCCTATTTCACCTACCCTTTTTACACAATATATTACCCATCTCCCTGACAATAGAATCACCGACAATAACTAGCTCCTGTGGGTCCAGCACAATTCTGCCTTGGAGATTGCTGCTGTGTTGCCTGATGCACAAGAGTGAGCTCTGACATTGAGTTGGGCAGCTGAGAGCTTGATGGGCCCACTTTAATACCTTTGAGGGCATCTACCCAACTCTCACAGGTGCCTATCGAAATGCTGAGTCGGCACCTAATTTCTTGACACTCTCTGCATCTAGCACACAAAGACATCCTTGTTGGCTAGACAATGTCCTGTTCCAGATAGATCCGCATTCACAAGTCACACATTTTTTTAGGCTGTGATGCATTGGAGAATCGCATCAACCCCCCTCAGTTCTCCCCCAAGTCACAGCACTCCTGCTACTTTGTGCTAGTTGCTTTGCTGCTCTAGTCTGGGGCATGATATCCGATTAAATACTATAGATTAACAATGAAAATTAATAAGATTAATAAATTTAATTAATTAATTATCAATACTATAGTATATAATAGATTCCTAAATGCAGCGATACGTATTATGCTAGTTTTACGTTAGAGCTACCTCTTTACAACAATTAAAAATTTGAATTCCCTACCCACTAACTTTATACTATAACAATGGTGGCAAGATTCGAACGAAGAACAGTTTTATGTATATTAAGTAGTAACCTACACAATGTCTAACTAAATTAAAAATAAAAATAACAATCATAACTGGTGTACTGTAGTGACTGCAATCAATGAATTAACTGGAACCTGTGCACATGCAAGAGCATTTCTCTTTCTTGTTAACTGTAATTGTATATTGTTTCTGAACACTATACTTTTAATGGATATCTCAGAATTATTTTGTATTATTAGGTATTCATAATTGGCAGTGTATGTTTGTAATAAAACATACAGAACATCATATTGGTAAAACCCCTAGCTTTATAGCTGTGATAGAATATTATATATTGTATTGTATTTGTATATACTATTGAAACTATACAATAAAGATTCTATTAGATAATTTCAAAGTTTTTGATACCATAACAACTCGCATTGAACACTTTCATTACCATACTTTTGTTAGAGAATTATCACAAAAGGCTACCTGTTCTGATGAGGGAATGGTAAGTGAGTGCCAAAATAGGCTGCGATGGCTATTGATAGGGTTATAGGTATAGCAAGGTACTATATTACTCCTATGCACCTTATCACCCCTGAAATTAAATATGCACTTTACCACCTATGAACCTCACCACCCCTGAAAAATTAAATAAACATAAACTAAAGAATCAAAGCAACACTCACTCTTGAGGAAGAAAATGCATGAATGTCACATATATCAAACCACTGGCAATTCTCTTCTTTGTAATGGTAAAGTAGTAACAGCAGCAATCAATGATGAAGTGGTTGGAAATTAGCCATGAAATGTCTAATTTCCAACTGGAAATAAACAGATATTTAGATCTCATGTATGTTATAAGAACCACCGGCAATAACTAGCACCTGTGGGACCAGCGCATTCTGCCTTGGAGATTGCTGCTGTGTTGCCTGATGCACTCTTGTGCATCAGGCAACACAGCGGCAATCATGTTTAGTCATGTAACTCATCCCTCTATGCCGCTCTGTTGCCTGATGCACTCTTGTGCATTAGGCAACAGAGTGGCATAGAGGGATGAGTTACATGACTAAACTGAATTAAAATAAATATATATATTGCTATTTGGCAGTGAAATTAATAATAAATCTGAACATTATTATTCTCATAAACCTATGAAGGAAACTTACTTGATGCAGTTAGCTGATGTATGCCAGCAACATATCCAAGGCGGCTGAAACTACATTTTTTTCCAGCTATAGCAATTTTACAGGTTATTATCCAAGACTCTTTTGTTGCTAAGACAAGATAATTATTATCACTTTCCTGGAATAAAGTAATATAGTTAAAAACTCTGGTATTTTAAATGTTCACATTATTCATAATATATTTATAATATACGTTAATTTTATTGATTTCTTTCTTCAGGCGGTAGAGTTTTAAAATGTAAACCTACAATGATTTCAAAATTATAAATTTCAGTTTTAAAGAATGCAATAATGCTGACACATTAAGCAAATAACTTGTAGCTCCTAATTATTACAAAAAAATCAATTTACATTAAAAAAAATTAGCAAAATTTCTATAAAAAGTTAGTATTTATAAAATATTACTTATTAAATTAATCCTTATTAGCATTATGTCAAATTATTGTGAAAATCATATTACTATTTGCATTAACATTATTTGAACTTCAAGTTTAGTAACTCCAAGTACAAATCCGTCAGTCCTTCTGATATCCGTCAAAAGGATATCAGAAGGATTCTGATGAATCTTGATGCTAAGAAAGCTCCAGGTCCTGATGGTATTTCTCCACTTGTTCTCAAAACCTGTGCTCCTGAACTTACTCCTATTCTTTGTCGCCTTTTTTCACTTTCTTATTCCAAAGGTGTTTTTCCTTCTGCTTGGAAATTTGCTCATATCCAGCCAGTTCCTAAAAAGGGTGACAAATCCCTCCCATCCAATTATCGTCCCATTGCAATTACTTCTACTCTTTCTAAAGTAATGGAGAAATCAATTAGCCGCCAACTCTTAAACTACCTAGAAACCTCCCGTCTGATCAACGATCGCCAGTATGGATTCCGTCAGTGTCGATCCACTGGTGATATTCTGGCTTATGTTACCCATTTATGGACTAATTCAATGGAAAGGTTTGGTGAAACACAAGTAGTTGCTCTTGACATCTCAAAGGCTTTTGATCGTGTTTGGCATAAAGGTCTTCTAAACAAGCTTCCATCTTATGGTTTGCCAACTGTTTTTAGTAACTGGTAATCCAGTTTTCTCTCTGATCGCTCACTGAGGGTAATGTAGATGGCTCTCTGTCTTCTAACTTTTCCACTAATTCCGGTGTCCCCCAAGGTTCAGTTCTTTCCCCCACTCTTTTCCTTTTGTATATCAATGACCTTCTTCCATTGACTGGAAATCCTATCCATAGTTTGCCGATGATAGCACATTGCATTCAACTTTCCATTTTGAGAAACCTTGTCCTGCTCAATCAGCTTCAACTTCTCGAAAATCTGCTACCAATTCCTTAAATGCCGATCTTCAGGTAATTCTCCAGTGGGGCAAAGACAACTTAGTTGATTTCAACCCTTCTAAAACTCAGTCTTGTCTTATATCTCGCAAAAAGGATTCTTCTGCTCCTATGCTTATCTTTAGTGACACTCCGATTTCTAGGCAAAATGATATATCTCTTTTGGGGATTACCCTGACTTCTAATCTCTCTTGGCACAAGCACATTACAAATATTGCTTCCTCTGCATCTAAAAAACTTGGTTTTCCCTTTCGCTCTCGGCGTTACTTTTCTTCCAAACAGCTGCTCACTCTGTATAAATCGCAAATCCGCCCTTCCATGGAATATTGTTCCCACATCTGGGGTGGTGCACCCAAAACCTCTCTCAGGCTTCTTGATTCCATTCAGAAGAGGGCAGTTAGGTTAATTAATAATTCATCTCTAACAGAGTCTCTCCACTCGCTTTCTCACAGACGTACTGTTTCTGCTGCATGCCTCTTCTACAGATACTTCCATGGGCGCTATTCTTCTGAACTGGCTTCTATAATTCCCGCTCTCTCTTTCAAAACAGTCCAAACACGTGCCGCCACCAGCCAACATCCATTTACTGTCCAACTTCAAACCCACAGAACCAACTTTTCATCTTCCTCATTTATTCATTCAACTGCCGTTTTCTGGAACAACCTTCCTTCATATGTATTTCCTGAAAATTACAATCTACAGAATTTCAAGTCCAGTGTCAACAAATATCTTCTTTCGTCTTCTTAACCTCCAACCCAAGCACGGTACTAAGTTTGTTTGTTTGTTTGTTATTTGGTTTTTAGGAGCATTAGCAACTAAGGCCATATTGCTCCAGGATATGCGGTGGTCATTCCCTGACCTTTCCGCATCCTCCGTATTTGGTGGTGACGGGCTCGAACCCCGGTCTAATCAAGAAGTGTGTGCTACGCACTGCTGCTCCTTCCCACCTGGCTACGGAGTCGCCTACGGTACTAAGTACTATAGGTTCTAATACCTCTCGTGTTTGGGGTTCACATAAAAAAAAATAAATAAAAAAATAAAATAATGTTAATGTAAATAATAACATCATTACTAATCATAATTATAAACTGAAGTATCCCTCCTCTTATGTATTAAATGCTGATTGTAATTCCCATATTTGTTGAACTTTTTTTTTTAAATGTGAGTTAAAAAACAGTATCTCTACTAATACAAAAACTCTTATTTGATCATTTTTAAATTTAATTTAAGCAATAATTACTAAAAATTTAAAATTACAAGAATATGTTATAAATAGTAATGGGAATATGACATGTTAATGGGGTGACAGGAAATGTTATTTAGGTATGACAATTTCATTCAATCATCCTGGCAAAGCTGGATTAATCAGGCACGGTAGCACAGTTATGTCGCACTAGTCAGGTATGTTTGCTTTAGATTATACTTATGATTTTTATATACAAAATGAAGCAATGTGTATTAAGCACTGAATTCATAAATTAACAGAGGAATTTAAATCTTGTTTACTGTATGTGCATTACCTCTTCAGAATGTTGCTATAATGAAAAAGTTTATCTGTAATCATGGTTATTATTCTTTAAACAACATTTAATCTGTGATTGAGTGATATTTAACGTTGTTTTGTGCAAAGTTCATCAGCCTTCAATTTTATGAGATTTTTTTATCCTTCATTAGACCAATTTATTACATTCTTTAGTATTTTACTCATTAATATTATAGGAATGGAGTATCATATCACAAATGGAAAATTTTTGAAATGCATAATTTATTAATGTACAGTCAGTCCTTGATCGAATTCGTGTAGTGTTTACACTACACGAATTCGATCATACATGGTTTATAAATAGGGGAACGATATCGTATATAACACAAACCGAATTCGCTTATGCATGATTCACCTTTGTTTACAAGAAATGGCAGTCGAACGCGAAATTACCCCAACTGAACACAATACGATAGGAATGAAGAGAAGATTCTGAAAATGTATTTATGTTTTTTATATCAGTGAAGGGGAAACACATTCACCATAATAGCATAAAAACCCACACAATTTCAGCTATCGGTATTATCGCAAATGCAATTAGATTGAGTTTACTACCAGTTTTATAACAGATTCCACAAGCAGAAACGCAACTGGAAATTGTTTTTATTGTTTTATGGTAGTAACCCCCAGAAATGTGCTTTAGTAAAATGTGAGCTAATGAGGTGTTCATAGTGTGTCTCTGCCTTCGGTGTTGTTTATTCAGTTGCTACACGCGTGCAGCTTTGTTTATGTGTATCAAGCGTGCCTCCTCATTTTGCAATTGTGCTTTATTTCCTAAAAATGGGTAAAATACTTAAAAATTGTGAAAAGGAAGTGTCCTGATGAAGACACTGCAGATTCAGAGAGAAAAAGAAAAGCAATAGCGATAAACAGAGGCGGACTGGGTCAAAAATTCTTACCCGGGAAAATTTATAGTGGCCTCATACTATGGTTTATGGCCAAAATCCCTCCGGCCCACCGGGGTTTCCCCGGTAAGGCTTATGGCCATTGCTCTCGACAGAGAAAAAATATGAAATTGTGAAACGCTTTGAGCGAAATGAAAGGACCATGTGATATTGCACGTGCTACAGACCTAAATGAGGCAACGCCGAGAATTACAAAGAATGCAGAGAAAATAAAAACAACTTTCATAGCAGGAACAACTCAAGGTGCAATTAAAATCCCTTAAATTAAGACACAAAGAATTGGAAGAGATGGAACAGTTGTCATCTGTTTGGATAGAAAAGTCAAACAAAAAACAAGTTTGCTTACGATAGAAGCAAAAGCAGTAGCAATATTTTATTACGTAATAGTCGTAATAAAATATGTAAGTATTTTATTATGATTATTTATTGTGTTTGGTAATGTTTTCATTACAAATGTGTGTTCAATCTTGGGTGGTCAGCACCTAACCCCATTTTTCCCATAGGGCCTGTTGTTTATATTGCACGAGGGTTTCTAGGAACACAACTATTGTGCTATACGAGGACTGACTGTACCATGAATATTCAAAATAATGGAAAAACTAATCTGCAAAAAGAACTAAACTCCAAAAAAACTTTCCTAATTCACATCAAAGTATCAATACAAAGTATCTGTACAGAATCAAAATATGTTACTACGGTATAGTTTAGGGCTAAATCCTCAGGTTATGTAAAGATTTTAACTAATGTACAAGTTAGTGCAATTGCATCATTTCAGTACACAGCCAACTACTTAAGTAGTTATAAATTGGCATCATTAAGTATATCTCATATTGTGAATACCTTCACAATGAGTTGCCATGATATTGCACTAACTTGAATAAGTAACGCTCCACCATAGGAGAAGACTATTGTTACTTATTCTCAGCGGATACCATTACCCATACGGCACTGTTTCAGAGCTTATTAGCTCCTCATCAGTGGGTGGGCAGGTGGAATGATGACAACCCAGTTGTGAAGTATAAATCCACAATATGAGATATGCCTAGTGGTGTGGAGTGATTTAGATTACGGTATAGTTTAGGATTAAAGCCTCAGGTTATGTAAAGAGTTTAACTAATGTACAAGTTACTGCAATTGCAACATTTCAGTACATAGCCAACTATTTAAGTAGTTATAAATTGGTGCCGTATGGTACCCAAATGGTGGTTGTTGTTTGTTGTTTTGGTTTTTAGGAGCATTAGCAACTAAGGCCATATTGCTCCGGGATATGCGGTGGTCATTCCCTGACCTTTCCGCATCCTCCGTATTTGGTGGTGACGGGCTCGAACACCAGTCTAATCAAGAAGCGTGTGCTATGCACTGCTGCTCCTTCCCACCTGGCTACGGAGGTGCCCACCCCAGATGTGGGAAAATATTCCATGTTAGGGCGGATTTGCGATTTGTACAGAGTGGACAGCTGTTTGAAGAAAAGTAACGCTGAAAGCAAAAGAGAAAATCAAGTTTTTTTAATGCAGAGGAAGCAATATTTGTAATGTGCTTGTGCCAAGAGAGATTAGAAGTCAGGGTAAACCCCAAAAGAGATATATCAACTTGCCTAGAAATCAGAGTGTCACCGAAGATAAGCATAGGAGCAGAAGAATCTTTTGCGAGATATCAGACAAGACTCAGTTTTAGAAGGATTGAAATCAACTAAGTTGTCTTTGCCCCACTGGAGAATTACCTGGAGATCGGCATTTAAGGAATTGGTAGCAGATTTTCGAGAAGTTGAAGCTGATTGGGCTGGGCAAGGTTTCTCAAAATGGAAAGTAGAATGCAATGTGCTATCATCAGCAAAACTATGGATGGGACTTCCAGTCAATGGAAGGTCATTAATATACAAGAGGAAAAGAGTGGGGGAAAGAACTGAAAGAACTGCAAGTGGAAATGGACATCGTTGAGATAAGAACTGAGACCATATATATTTGGGGGACACCAGCATTAGTGGAGAAATTAGAAGACAGAGAGCCATCTACATTACCCTCAGTGAGCGATCAGAGAGAAAACTGGATAACCAATTACAAAAAACATAACTAGCAAACCATAAGATGGAAGCTTGTTTAGACGACCTTTATACAAAACACAGTTGAATGCCTTTGAGATGTCAAGAGCAACTGCTTGTGTTTCACCAAACTTTTCCATTGAATTTGTCCATAAATAGGTAACATTAGCCAGAATATCACCAGTGGATCGACACTGACAGAATCCATACTGGCATTCGTTGATCAGACGGAAGATTTCTAGGTAGTTTAAGAGTTGGCAATTAATTGTTTTCTCCATTACTTTAGAAAGAAGTAATTGCAATGGGATGATAATTGGATGGGAGGGATTTGTCACCCTTTTTAGGAACTAGCTGGATATGAGCAAATTTCAAAGCAGAAGAAAAAACACCTTTGGAATAAGAAAGGGAAAAAAGGCGGCAAAGAACAGGAGCACAGGTTTTGAGAACAAGTGGAGAAATACCATCAGGATCTGGAGCTTTTTTAGCATCAAGATCCGTCAAAATTCTTCTGACATCCTTTTGACGGAAGACCACAGTCATTGAATGGAGTGTGCTGGGAATGGTGGGAGGTGTTTTACCAAGATCATTAACACATGAGTTGGAAGAAAAATGGGATGCTAGCAGGTCAGCTTTATCCTTGGCTGAAGTGATAACAGAACCATCTGGTTTTCACAGAGGTGGGCAAAGTTGCGGCCAATAGCTATGGCAAGAGACCAGAATGCTTGGCTACCATTAAGGCAAGAAGTAAGTTTTCTACTCTTAGCCTGTTCAAAATCTAGTTTGGTCTGATTAATAACTGCTTTGCAATTGTTGCGAGCTTTGGTGTAGGTAGAAAATGAAACTGAAGAATTGGAAACAAGCCAATTACAATATGCAACATTCTTCTCTTGAACAGCCTTAGCACATTTATTGGAAAACCAAAGTTTAGATAAAGGACGAGATTTTAAAGTGGAGTGTGGTATAAAGGATTCCATTCCTACAAGAATAATTTCACTGACACGATCTGAACAAACGCTGACATCATAAGTTTTGAAACAGTAATCAGACTAAGGAAAAGAAGAAAAGAAATTTCGCAGGTCATCCCATTTTGCATTCTTGTAATGCCAAACAATACGAGGTCAGTTTTGTTTGTTTGTTTATTTGGTTTTTAGGAGCATTAGCAACTAAGGCCATATTGCTCCGGGATATGCGGTGGTCATTCCCTGACCTTTTCGCATCCTCCGTATTTGTTGGTGACGGGCTCGAACCCCGGTCTAATCAAGAAGCGTGTGCTACACACTGCTGCTCCTTCCCACCTGGCTACGGAGGCGCCATACGAGGTTGGGAATAGCCATGAGATAAAGGCTCTACTGGAAAAGAGACAATCACCAAGTTGTGATCTGAGGTGCCTAAAGGACCACTCACTTCGACCGTGTACTTAGAAGTGTCGTTTGTGAGAAAAATATCAAGCGTGTTGGCTGTATGGTTAGGATTGTCCGGTATTCTTGTAGGTAAATGAACAATCTGTGCCAGGTCATTAATAATTCCAAAAGCCTCAGCATCTTGAAAAGCTAGGTCGCTGTGACTAGAAAACAGAAGCCAGCTGGAGTTGTGAACATTAAAATCACCAAGGAAAATTACCTCACTGTTAGGAAAGTTTGACTGGAGAAAGTCAAGTTGCAAAGAGAGGAAGTCAAAGAGCTCCAAGTGATTAGCGGAGTTGGGAGAACAGTAGATACAACAAATGAATTTGACACAATGAGGTAGAGAGATTTTAAGCCAGAGAAGATCGAAGGGAGGATATTCCAAATTACCAAGTCTCTGACGGGGAATATCGGAACGGACAAACACACAAGTACCACCTTTGAGGTGAAAGGAATCATAAAGCGAATAGTTTGGGTTGTTATTTTTTGGTTTTGGTTTTTTTTTTTAGGAGCATTAGCAACTAAGACCATATTGCTCCGGGGATATGCGGTGGTCATTCCCTGATCTTTCCGCATCCTCCGTATTTGGTGGTCACAGGCTCAAACCTCGGTCTAATCAAGAAGCGTGTGCTACGCATTGCTGCTCCTGCCCACCTGGCTATGGAGGCGCCCGCAAATAGTCTGGGGAAATGAACAGTAGTTGAATCAACTGATAACTGAGATTCTGTCAGAAAAAGTACATGGGGCTTGGCAGACTGCAAGTGGAAATGGACATCATTGAGATAAGAACTGAGATCACGTATATTTGTGAAATGAACTAGGAAGTGTTTGGGAAGTTTAGATCTTTTCACAGATAAGCTTGCTCTATTGGTAGAAGACAGAGTAGTTATTAATGGATACTGCTCTTCTTTGATTAGGTTTGGTTCGGTGTACTAACTAGTGGCTAGCCTGCGAACACCATTTTAGAGCTGTACCCTCGAAATGTAAGGAAGATTGGATCTCTCCACAATGTTCATCATAACCTCAAAAGTCATCAGTCATACTGCATGATGGAAGAGATGGGGAAGGGTTATTCGAGGTAGGGCAATATCATGGCAACTCGTTGTGAAGGTATTCACGATATGAGATATACTTAATGATGCCAATTTATAACTACTAAGTAGTTGGCTATGTACTGAAATGATGCAATTGCACTAACTTGTACATTAGTTAAACTCTTTACATAACCTGAAGCTTTAGCCCTAAACTAACCCCAGAGGCTCACATCTGGTGAGCATGGGCTTGACACACCCAGGGCCCTGAGCTGGAAATCACCATTCTTCTGTTTCTTGGTGATTCCCTTCTACTTCTCTCTCTCTCTCTCTCTCTCTCTCTCTCTCTGGGTAACTCGGAAATTTTTTTTGGTTGGTGCAGCATAAACCTTAGGCTTCCTATATGGCTAGTAATAATAATAATAATACCGTAATCTAAATTACTCCACACCATCAGGCATTTCTCATATTGTGGATTTATACTTTGCAACTGGATTGTCATCATTCCAACACCAGGGTACCTGCCCACCCACTGAAGAGGAGCCAATAAGCTCTGAAATGGTGTCATATGGGGGTGCTTTATGTTGTCCGGAGTTTCTGAGAATAGGTAACAACAGTCTTCCCCACTGCGCAGCATTCCCTGTTCGAGGAGTCTGAGTTTTTGAGTGGTGTGAGTTGAAGGAGTTAGTCCCTTTCGTTCTTCTACACAGTTTCGCTTCTTCTTCCTCTCCTATTATAACTTTCCCTCTACTTTTTTCTTTTCTAAGTCTAATAGGGACAAGTGGATAGTAGAGTTATTATCCCACACCTATACAATAAGCTCAGAAACAGTGCCGTATGGGTGATGGTATCTGCTGAGAATAAGTAACAATAGTCTTCTCCTATGGTGAAGCGTTACTTATTCGAGGTAGTGCAATATCATGGCAACTCGTTGTGAAGATATTCACAATATGAGATATACTTAATGATGCCAATTTATAACTACTTAAGTACTTGACTATGTACTGAAATGATGGAATTGCACTAACTTGTAAATTAATACGTTACTATTAATTAATCAAGAGAAAAATTTTAGCCAGATACTCTTCTTAACACTACGCAGAATTTTCTTAATTCTCATTTAAAATATTAATAATATTTTAGTTTTGTTGTGGTACGCATTCATGAATAGATGATTAATACATTAATTTAGCTAGTATGAGAAAGATCACAAATTTCTTGCATGCGATAATAAGATTGCTACATTTTTTTTTTTTTTTTTTTTGACACCATTACTAGTCATACAATTTGATGCATACAAGTTGTGCATTAACTCAAAATAAATACAGTAGACTCTCCATTAACCGGAATTCAAGAAACCAGCAAAAAAAATCTTGGAAATAGTAGGTAGTTGAAAAATTAAAATGATACATATTAATTTCTAGATAAAATGATTGAAACTTGGCGCGCCACTTTGCACTGTGAGTGTGCACATGCGCGTCCCACATCACATGTTTGTCTCTCACTCCCGACAATTCACTGTGTCAATATACCGGTTGATTTGTTGTTATTCAAATTCTGTGTTTTTCAACCCCTAGTATGCCGAAATAGGTAGCAAGTAAGAGTAAACGTGTAGTGCTTACCCTCAAGCAGAAGATGGAAATATGCAAGAGACTTGAGAAAGGTGAAAGTTGTGCAGTGCTCATGGAAGAATTTAATGTTGGCTCATCAACAATCTATGACATTAAGGCTCAGCTCAGAAAATAAAGGAGTTTTATGCCAAGTCGGAGAGTGACAAGAATGTAGAGAAGCGTCATACTCTTCATACACCAAGATTGGAAGTGCTTGACCAGGCTATTTCAGTGCTTGGATCTTTTCAGCGATTCACTTGGATCGCTGAAAAGATTCAAGGGTGGTTGCATTTCTGGACCCATGTTGCAAGAAAAAGAGAAAGAATTTCATGAGAAAATGAAAATTGAAGGTAAGTGTTCATTTTCAAGTGGCTGGCTTACTCGATTCAAGGTTTCTCACAGCATCTGTAAGCTGGATTTGTCAGGGGAGCAGAAATTGGCTGATTTTCAGGCTGCAGCTTCATTTCGTGAGGTGTTTAGTGAAATAGTGAAAAAAAAAATGACTTGACCCCAGAACAAATTTATAATGCAGATGAGACAGGACTAATGTGGAAGTGTCTGCCTAATTCTACTTTGTCTGGTGGTAAAGAGAAGGTAGCTCATGGGTTTAAGCAAAATAAAGAGTGTGTAACTATGCTCGTTTGTGCAAATGCATCAGGAAATCATAAAGTAAAGCTGTGTGGTCAGCAAATTTGCTAAACCAAGGTGCTTTAAAAGCGTAAGTAACCTTCCTGTACATTATCATGCACAGAATAACAGTTGGATGGACGCAGGAATCTTTACCAAGTGGTTTCATTATTCGTTTGTCCCTAGTGTTAAAGAAAATTTACGAAAGAAAGAATTACCAGAGAATAGTAAAGTTTTGTTGCTCTTGGATAACTGTCGCGCACATCCTCCTGCTGAAGAGCTAGTTAATGGCAACATTTTCGTGTGTTATCTTCCAGCTAATGTCACAAGTCTGATCCAACCAATAGATCAGGGGATGATGCAAGACAAAATTGTTTTTCAGGCGCGACAATGCGGAAAATGACTAATTTTGACGGGACAATTCTGGATTTTCAGAAGAAATATAACCTCAACGATGCTATCTACACTATCAGTTGTGCTTGGGACTCTGTGAATAATGAAACATTACGGAAATGTTGGAGAAAGTTGTGGCCAGCTGTGATATTTGAGAAGTCCTCCTCCGTCAAATTTGAGGAGTTTCCAGGCAATAGTGCAGCTGTTAATAGCACTGTTTATGATGAAATCTGTGAGTTAGTTGACGAAATGAATTTGCCTCGAGATGAAGTCGACAACTGGCTTGTTGTGGATGAACATATACCAGTAACTCATACACTGAATATGGGAGACATAGAAGCTGTTGTGAATCATGGAAAAATGAAAGTTGCAGAGGAGGAAGAAAGTGATGATGATGTGTGTCAGGTGGGAAAAGTATCCTGGCAGAGAGCTACTGCAGCATTTGAAACTTTAATAGCTTTTGCAGAACAGCAACCCTTCTTCACTTCTCAGTATCTTATGCAGCTCCACATCATGCATAACTTGACTTTGTCTGAAAGACGTAAGACCTCAAAGCAAGGTGATATTCGTTCATTTTTGAAGAATGCTGAAAGCAAGTTTGGCAGCACAACATCATCTACTGATGCAGATCCAGAACCATCTACAGGCCCTCCTGATCCTGTCCCAGCTACATCAGCAGATCCTGACTATCCTCATGTGATGTCTACCCAGTAAACTCTATACCTACTGCAACAGTTTTGAGTGTGTTTTTTTGTAAGTTACTGTATTCAAAAAGCGGTTTCTATAATAAAACTCAGTTTCTTTAGTAAAATTTGTCTATGTTTGTCTTAATTTTCTAAGTATTGGGCTCAGTATAATGGTCAGGTATTTTTTTAATACTAACTCTCAAGCAACCAGAAACTACAGTTATCCGGCATCTACCAATCCTCATGGGTGCCGGTTAACTGGGAGTCTACTGTATTATGCTATTTACTACATATACTTGCAAACTTCATAACTAAATGTAAACTACTCTTGCTAAGTACATATATGAGCCAGAGACCAATCTGATGTCACTTTAGAACAGCTGAGAGTAATAGACTGAAAATGCCCACTGATTCATCTTTCAGCTGTACATTGTACAGCTAATCAAAACTTCATATCAGCTAAAAGATTTAAGTTATGAAATTTTACCTTGATTGTGTGGAATTAAATCTGATTTTATATGTCACATGCATAAATACATCACTATTCACGGAAAAGATTAACCATGGAAGCTGCTTGAAAGAAAAACACATTATATTTAACTAGAATATTAGAACTGTACAATTGTGGAGGTATGCAATAAAATAAAGGTCTTCTACATAAGCTTCCATCTTATGGTTTACTAACTGTTTTTTGTAATTGGTTATCCATTTTTCTCTCTGACTGCTTACTGAGGGTAACGGTAGATGGCTCTCTGTCTTCTAACTTCTCCACTAATGCTGATGTCCCCCAAGGTTCAGTTCTTTCACCCACTCTTTTCCTCCTATATATTAATGACCTTCTTCCATTGACCAGAAATCCTATCCATAGTTTTGCTGATGATAGCACATTGCATTCCACTTTCCAGTTTGAGAAACCTTGCCCTGCTCAATCAGCTTCAACTTCTTGAAGATCCATTACCAATTCCTTAAATGCTGTTTCTAGGTAATTCTCCAGTGGGGCAAAGACAACTTAGTTGATTTCAATCCTTCTAAAACTCAATCCTGTCTTATATCCCGCAAAAAGGATTCTTCTGCTCCTATGCTTATCTTTGGTGACACTCCGATTTCTAGACAAGATGATATCTCTTTTGGGGATTACCCTGACTTCTAATCTTTCTTGGCACAAGCACATTATAAATATTGCTCCCTCTGCATCTAAAAAACTGGGTTTTCTCTTTCGCACTCGGCGTTACTTTTCTTCCAAAAGCTGTTCACTCTGTATAAATCGCAAATCCGCCCTGCCATGGAATATTGTTCCCACATCTGGGGTGGTGCCCCCAAAACCTCTCTCAGGCTTCTTGATTCCATTCAGAAGAGGGCAGTTAGGTTAATTAATGATTCATCTCTAACAGAGTCTCTCCACTCGCTTTCTCATAGACGCACTGTTTCTGCTGCATGCCTCTTCTACAGATACTTCCATGGGCACTGTTCTTCTGAATTGGCTTCTATAATTCCCGCTCTCTCTTTCAAAACAGTCCGAACATGTGCCACAACCAGCCAACATCCATTTATTGTCCAACTTCAAGCTCACAGAACCAACTTTTCATCTTCCTTGTTTATTCATTCAACTGTCATTTTCTGCAACAACCTTCCTTCATACATATTTCCTAAAAATTACATCTACAGAAGTTGAAGTCTAATGTCAACAGATATCTTCTTTCATCTTCTCAACCCCCAATCCATGCATGGTACTAAGTACTATACATTTTAATACCTCTCATGTTTGGGGTTTCCATAAAAAAAAAAAAAAAAAAATCTTCATTATTCATGTTCTGACATAGGTAAATAAACATGCTTCAGAAAGACCATTTACCAAAATTAAATGACAATTCATAAATTCTAAGATAAAAGGCTTTTTACAAGTTATTTTTATGTTTCTCTAGATTTTTTATCCAAGAAAAATGCAGTTAAAGTAACAGCGTAGAAAGGACCCTTAACACTCAGTTCGCATTTTTTTTTTTTTTTTTTTTTATCGTAGGATAAAAAAAGTAGCTTATAGACTATAAGCTAGCCTATAAGTAGCTTACAGACCCACTCAGGATCCTTAGTTTATTCTGAATTGAGACATCGAGATTTGGAAGTTAATTAATACTTAAGTGTACGCAGAGTTACCGTTCGTAACTTGCCGCCATTGTTATACGACACAACGTTATATCCCGAAGTAGATAGTGTAAACTTAGTATAGTATAGTATATAATATAATATTGTCAATTAATCAGTAAAATCTATTAATCTTGTTAAACTTCATTGTCACTATGTATATAAAGTGCTTAGCATCATAATACACAGCCATTTCTGAATAAACAGAAAATTTTTAAGGTGGCATCGTTTTAGGTTATATCTCATATTGTGAATGCCTTCACAACGAGTTGCCATGATATTGCACTACTTCGAATAAGTAACGCTTCACCTAAGGAGAAGACTAATGTTACTTATTCTCAGATAGGTACCACCACCCAGACAGCACTGTTTCAGGGCTATTTGGCCCTTCGTCAGTGAGTGGGTAGGTACCCAAGTGATGCAATGATGGCAAAAACAGTTATGAAGTATAACTCACTGACGAAGGGCCAAATAGCCCTGAAACAGTGCTGTCTGGGTGGTGGTACCTATCTGAGAATAAGTAACATTAGTCTTCTCCTTAGGTGAAGCGTTACTTATTCGAAGTAGTGCAATATCATGGCAACTCGTTGTGAAGGCATTCACAATATGAGATATAACCTAAAACGATGCCACCTTAAAAATTTTCTGTTTATTCAGAAATGGCTGTGTATTATGATGCTAAGCACTTTATATACATAGTCTAAATTTGTTCGCAGCTTGAGGCTCTAGCCCTAAATGCGTCTTAGACTTCATTGTCAATTAAATTGTACTTTTAACTAAATACATATAACGATTTAGATTACAAACGTAACATAATTAATTAATACATAACTTGATACGGAAGTTATATAAATGGAACTCGTAGATAATACTCGATACTGAAAAATATATATAGCATTATAACTGTGTTGGGATACAAGTTTAGGGTTATAATTTTGTACTGAAATTGAAAGTTTATTGAAATTAAATCGAAATCATGACTCTGACCAGAGCAGCAAAGCAAAAGGTTCAAGCTAATGGGAGCGCTGTGGCTCAGGGGAGAACTGAGGGAGGCAGTTGCCCTCTGAATCACAGCCTTTTAAAATGCACTGCTTGCATGATGTTTGTGGAGCAATTAGGTACGGGACATGATATTGCCATGGGGGGTGTCTTTGTGGGTATGTGCGCGATGTAAGGAGCGTAAGGAAATCAGGCAACAACTCAGCATTGTTATGGGCCTATATGAGAGCTTGAAGGACAGGGTGGATGCCCTCAAAGGATCTAAATTTAGGGCCCATCAAGCTTTCAGCTGCCCACATCAACCTGGTCATCATGCAACACAGTGGCAACCCCCAAGGCAGAATGCGCTGGTCCCACAGGAACTAGTAGTTGTTGTTGACTCTACTGTCAGTGAAACAGGGAACATGCTTTGTAAAAAGGATAGGTGGAACAGGAACAGGGTATGTGTGCCAGGGGCAAAGGTTGATGACGTTGTAGAGCGGATATCGTTTTTTAAGGTGATATAGTTGTACACATTGGCACTAATGATATTAAGAGTAGGAGACCGGCAGAATTACTTAACAAGTACAGGTCACTGTTGAAAAAAAGCCATGAATTAGGGTTGAATTTGAAAGTGTCTGCAATTCTGCCCAGACACGATAGGAGGGAGTATATGATGAGAGCCTTGTCGATCAATTCGGCCCTGGAAAGATTGTGCAAGGCTCAAGGGGTAAAATTTTTTTCAGCCTGGTCTGTACTTGTTAATAGGAGAGACTGCTTCTACAGGGATGGGATACACTTAAATAGAAAGGGTGCAAGAATATTTGCTGATGCTATCGAGGCAGTGTTAGGTGGGTCGGAAAACTGCTAGCTTGGGGGGGGATACAAGGACTAATAGATTAACAGTAGCCACTGGCAGAAGTGAAAGTGATTCTTGCACTGCTTCTATTGGAATGAGCAGCAGCCTGGAAAACAAGATGATGTGATTAATACACGAAGAAACCAGTTTTTTCCTGCTTCCTTTGTGTACCGTGGCCATGAGATCAAACTGGATAGTACGGCACCATCGTGATATCCAAGCCAGAGGCTGGAATCAAACCCGTGACCTTTGGGTTGCCAGGCAGGCACTTTACCCACCCGGCTAGCCTGGTCGGCAGTTAGCATTAGCAGAGGCATATGATGCAAGACAGCAAGCTTATACAGCATCAGTCAAAAAAAAAATTCCCATTTCACCCATCCATTCGCTATAAAAGTTTGTCTAGTTCTTCCTTGAATTTATTTAAGCAATCAACTTACACAATGGAAGATGGGAGTTTGTTCCAGCAATCAACCAACCACTGGCTAAAGGCAAATTTCTGCACATCTATTCTACAACTGTTTTTCCTCAATTTGAATTGATGCCCTCTCATGTTTGTAATCTAAGCAAGAGGAAATATCCCATCAGCATTGAACCTACTCAAACTATGCAAAGCCTTATACACCTCAGTCAGATCACCTCACAGGTGCCTAGTCTCCAGAAGCTGCAATATATGGAACTCAAGCCTTTCTTGGTAAGAGGATCCCTTCCTTCCCCTCACCAATCTTGTTGCCCTTCTCTACACTCATTCTAGCAACTCTACATCCTTCCTAAAATGAGGTCTCCAGACCAGACCTGTATGCAGTACTCAAGATGTGGCCTGACCACTGACTTATAACAATGGGATAACCACCTCTTTATCCCTGATAGGAAAATTCCTGTATATTGTTGACAAGACCTCATGACCTGCTCTGGCAGCCTGTCTGCACTACTCAGAAAACTTCATATCTGACTGCACAATTACCCCCAGATTTTTTCCATTCTCTACCAACCTAAATGTAGTACCACACAGTTGGTACATTTCTCTTGGGTTACAGCTACCCATATACACTACGTTACATTTGTGAATGTTAAACTTCAGTTGCCACTTCTCAACCCATCTGCTCAACTTTTCTAGATCCTGTTGCAGTAGCTTACTGTCATTAACAACCCTGCCAACCTTTGTATCATCTGTAAACGTGGACATTAAGCCTGATATACCCTCAATATCATTGATAAATATATAAAACAACAATGGACATAATACCGAACCCTGGGGGACTTGCTAATAACATTAGTCCTTGAAGAGCAGTGTCTTAATTACCACTCAACCATCCTTTTATCCATTGTAGCAACTTGCCCTTAATGCCATACCGTTCCAATTTGTACAGTAGTCTTCCCTGTGCAACGGTATCAAACACTTTCCTGATATCCAAATACATGATATCAAAATTATTTTTTGCATCCAATTCCTTTGTGACCACATCATAGTATCCAATCAGATTGGTCAGACAAGACTTCCCCTTAACAAACTCATGCTGTATCTGAGTTATTGCTGCAGTCTTGTCTAGATGATCCTGCAATGCTTCTTTAATCAGTGACTCAATTATTTTCCCTGGAACAGAGGTTGAACTAACAGGTGTGTAATTACTCATGTCACCCTTTGATCTTCCTTTGTGAATTGCGGAACTATTTGCACATCTCCAGTCCGTAGGTACCTCCCACAAGTCCAAGGATGCTCTCATAATTATGGTAATGGTTTGCTTACATCATTTGACCTTCCACAGATTGATTTAAACAAACTCAGCTCCTTACTCTTACTTGTTCTGAGCAACAACTTTGCCAAACTGTCTTGCAAGATGAAACTCTTCTGCACAATAGCACAATAAATTGCGGAACTATTTGCACATCTCCAGTCCGTAGGTACCTCCCACAAGTCCAAGGATGCTCTCATAATTATGGTAAATGGTTTGCTTACATCATTTGACCTTCCACAGATTGATTTAAACAAACTCAGCTCCTTACTCTTACTTGTTCTGAGCAACAACTTTGCCAAACTGTCTTGCAAGATGAAACTCTTCTGCACAATAGCACAATACTAGAGAAATCAAGTTTGCATACCTTTACTTGTATGTGTGTTTGTGCTGGTATGAGACATTACTGAGGGGTATGAGACATCACTGAATACAAGGTAGTTTGGATCATTTAGTGAACAGTCCAAAATACCTTGTATTCTGCATTTCTCATCATGGAAATACAGCGGCGGACAAAAAAATCGCATCACACCTTAAAAAAAAGTAACATTTGTTGTGAAATGTAAAAGATATTGTTTGATTACAGTCATTTTGTTTGTTGCAAAGCAAAGGTGATGCATCAGATAATGCTTCTATTGCATCAGACAGTAATTGCAAGGTATTGTATCAGCAGTTTGTATAAATACAGCATTGGAAGTGTATACACGCTCATTAGTATTCTGTTTTGCAGAGGTGCATGCATGGCTCCCTATGTTCCGTTGACACCAAGAAAAAAAAGTGTAGCTGTTGCTCTGTCCGAGGAAGGGCTTTCTATGCATGCTATCGCTGATAAAATAGGCTACCACCAGTCAACAGTATCCTGGGTGCTGGAATTAAAGCATGAAACCGGTGACGTGAAGAGAAGACCTGGATTAGCCCGTAAGAGAATGACTACACCTTCCCAAGATCGATATTGGAAACAGCTATGCCTTCATAATCGCGATGCTAGTGCTCCTGATCTAAAACTGGACTTTGAGATGGCCTCTGGTGTTGAAACAAGTGCACAAACTATCCAAAGATGGCTTTCGGAATGTGGTCTGCATGCCTATTGGCCCAAGAAGAAGCTTTGTTGACCCAACAAATGAGGAAGAAATGACTTGCTTGGGCTAAAATGCATGGTTCATGGACAAAAGAGCAATGGAACACCGTCATATTTTCTGACAAATTGAAATTCAACCTGCATGGCTCAGATGGGAAGCAACATGTGAGAAGACGAAAATTGGAGGCATACCATCCTGACTGCATAACACCGACTGTAAAGTTCCCCACCAGTCAGAAGGTCTGCTGAGGCAAAACAAGCAAAGGGGTGGGGTGAATTAAGTTTATTAACGGAATGGTGAATGCAGAAACCTACACTGCTATCTTGGAGGAGTGCCTGGAACCCATTATTAGGGATCACCACACAGATGTCCAAAACCGTATTTTTGAAAAATACTTAGCACCTTGCCATGCAGCAAAATTGGTAAGGTTTATGCTATTTATATTTATGATGAGTTTGTCTTCTTGTCTCACAAGGTTTAAAACAAACTAACATCAATGTTTTCCCAGTGCAGTCATACATCAGAAATGCTGGCATTACAGTGTTGGACTGGCCCGGCAACAGTTCAGATTTGAACCCTATTGAAAACTGCTGGTACATAATGTCATCTAAAATTGCTCAGAACAAGCCAACAAGTAAGATTCAGCTGCAGGAGAGCATTGTAAGGATGTGGTATCATGAAATAGGGCAATCGCATATCGAGAAGTTGATTAACTCTATGCCAGATCGTTGCAAGGCTGTAATTGCAGCTTGAGGAGGAAGAACAAATGTTACCTTATCATTTGTTAAGTTATGTTAACTTGTTATTTCAGTTTGAACATGTAAATGATAACATGTAAGTTTGGTTGTCGTGATTGCCATTTGCATGATTTTTCATATTTCCATTAATTACGCATTTTACTCTTTGGGAAGATATTTATGGCAATTAGGTACATCAGGTGGAGTCTTTTTATTGGATTTCATTCAAGAGATATATATTCCATCTAACAAATGCATTTTGAACATTTCTGCAACCCACAATGCAGAGCAAAACACATTATTTGCAAAATTCACAAGTGATGCAGTTTTTTTTTTATCCACCACTGTATCTTGTGTGAATTCCCTCAAAAAAAAAAAAAAAAAAAAAATGGCAGCAATAACAGCATATAGAAATACCTCATTCAAAAACATAAAATTCACACTTAATGACAACATACTTGACTTCACATCACTATGATAAAAAACTCTCGCAGCAGGTATTGCGGTTCTATATGTTTCTCTAATATTCTTCTTCTTCTCTCTTTCAATATTGTAATGTTCCATTATGTCACAGCATAAGCCACACTATTGTGCTAGCGATAATCGTGTGTGCTCTCTCTTGCTGTGGACACTGTTGTCACCAATAACGTTAGTTTTACAATTAACTTTTCAATGCTGAGAGAGCACTTTCTCTGTACAAAAGTGCACTTAATTTTTACAGCATGAAAACTTTTAAAAAAGGAATTATTATTAAAAGGAATTGAAAAAAATTTCACATAATTTGTTTTGAATCCTTGAGGAATAGCTAATTTTTTAAATCTTTCAATGCAAAACTATTTTTTCTCCAAAGCATATTCCCATTTTTCTCTCAAATTGAGTGTGTGCACACACACATGGTAGCATGGCATCTGACTGGTGCCAAACATTCTTTTAAATTTCTGGAAAAAGACCAATCCCAACCACACAACTAACATTCTTGATATCTTTTCCCTTATCAACAACCATTCAAAGTACACAGTTGATGTTTTTGGCATCACAACTGTGTGAAATGGCACAATCTGAATGATTTCTATTTCTCTTTTCCATAGTGGGTCTACACTTAAATTTCTGGATGAGCATTTACTCAGATTGTCAAATCATTCTAGTAGAGATGAAATTATTTATTCCTCATTCAACCCTAAACTCTCATCCTTTATAAACCAAATCTCTGGCTTTATTTTCTGCTTACACTAAAGCTTGCAATAGTTGTAGACAAGTTATTAATAATCCAAACTTGACTTTAAAAAGGTTTAAAATTAGAAACTTGCTTCCTGTCCAAATGCCAACTGAGGCTTTGGGTGCTTGCCAGAGCTACTGGCTGCCGGCTCTGTCCACCCCTCTTACATTCTGATGTAAGAGATGGATCTGCTGGCTCTGCACGAATTACAAATGCACCCAATCATGGAATATTTTTCCTTTATCTGAGATGGTGCCCCCACTACCCAAATCTCTCTTAAAGTTCTAGATTTTATTCAAGGAAAGCAGTCAGATTAATTAATGTTCTATCACTTACAAACTCGCTTCACTTCCTCTCATCACTGGTGGGTGCTGGTTAGTTTTAAATAATCACCTACTACTGATAGGGAAAGGTTAAATTTAGTGAGTTTAGTTGGCAAGGTTGTGAAAATTAAACAAATAACAAATTTTCTTTGAAAAATTATGAGTGAAAATTTAGCCATCTGTAAGAAGAGGTCTGTCAACCAATTTAAGTATAGCACTCCTGGTTTAAAGATAAACAATTGGTTGACAGACTTTTACTTAGAGATACTCATTACATTATTAATTCTTACAGAATTAATAATGTAATGAGAGGACACAGGTAGCCAGTTTTGATAACACTATCTGCTTTGCTGCTTTAAAAAAAAAAAAAAACAGAATGTCTAATTTTTACCTATGCTGTGACTGAGGCATTTCCCATTCAGTCCTCAGGTGATTGGTTTTTCAAGCAACAGTCACAGAATTCCCCTCAATGACTGCTCTGATTTTTTTTCCCTCCTCATATAAAGAAAAAGCAATTATTATATATATAATACAACATTCAAACAAAAACCACATAGAAAAGGTCATGGTTTTTCCATGCTTTCTTGTTGTTGGCATTAGAAAGAATATCTAGTAGTTGCAGTGATTAGTTAACAGAGTCTAAAAAACAAGTCAGAACTCAACTGTTAGGAGGGAGAATTAATAATGTAATACCATAATGATAACATGATATTATTCACAATTTCTTAAATATTTTTAAAAAATTTAAATGGCTTTTAAATAAATTGCAAACCTTGATGGAAACACAGTGATTAACTCTAAGAAAATCTTTATCTTTCCATATTAACTGATACTCTCCTAACTGTACTTCGATGCTCTCTTTAATATCAACTGATATGGGCAAAAGCACAAACTGTCCATTTAGTGTCCCAATAAGAAGAAATCCTAATACAACGAAATAATATAAATAATTTATTCAAAAGTTGCAGAATTTAAAACAGTATTTTACAAATGTTTCTTAAATAACAATAACAAATAAAATAAATAAATAAATATAAAACTCAACTGCTTTAATGTAACTTTATTTTGTGATAAAATAATGCTATATTAGCTGTGAGATTTTGAAAGTTTTCAGTGTGGTTAATATCAAGTGAAAATACCCGAAAAAAAAAAAAAAAAAAAAATCACTGTCTCATGATAAAGAATCACAGGGCAGTGATATTTTTTCACAGAACCTCATAAATCCGACATCCATGGAGATATAGCACATTTCAGATTTGTAAAATTCTGTTTTTTTTTTTAAGGTTATGCATATAGCTTAAGTATTCAGGGGCGATTTGTTACTGTTATTAGATAATACAATAGTGCTGATTCCTACAGCCTAAGTCAGTGTTTCTCAACATGTGTGCCATGAGTATGCTTCAAGTGTACTGCATAAAATGCAAATAAAAAAAAAAAAATTTTAAATCAAAGTTTTATAATAAAAATTAATTCAAACAAAAAATTCATTATTTATGCTGTGCTGATCTGAACACCTTCTGGCAATCAATGTAACATCATGTTTTGATTCCTAGTACTAGATCCCAGACACCCTGCAATGCATTTTGCAGCTGTATAAGTGCAACTTGTAAGCAGCATAGTAAGAAATTTCTATTGTGTTTTACAAGTACTTGTGTATTTATATCTCTAAAATGTGATATTCTGTTAATTCATGTAGAACAGGTATTTTCAATGAACTATATTAGTATATTCATAGAAGTAACTTTAATTTTTTTAGAAATTATTAGCAATAGATAAATTTTTATTCAAAGGAAATCAGAAGAGGCAACTTGATGAGTTTGGAGAAAATGACAAAATCAAAAATGAGCAACCATCAACATCAAAAAAGCAGAAAACATGTTGACCTAAATATGATAGTTATTTGCTGATGGGATTTTTATATACTGGTACCCAAGACTGTCCTTTACCTTTATGTGTGGTATGTGGTTTAAAATTGTCGAATGAATCAACGGTGCTGAGTAAATTAGTGTAATTTTTATATGAAACACAAGAATTTATCATCCAAACCCAGGGAATACTTTAAAAGACTGCAGGCCTCTACTAGAAAACAAGGTACAGAATTTTAAAATATGGCTAAAAATTTGATAAAGCACAAGAAGTGTCTATTTAGTAGCCGAACTGGTGGGAAAAAAAAAAAAAAAAAAAACCAGCATGATTTTACCAGCATGTCAGGTTATCGTGAAAAGTATTTTCAGAGAGGAAGCTGAAAAAAAAAAAAAAAACAGGAGAGTACCACTTTAAAACAGCACAATTAGCAGGCATATAAAAGAAGTGTCTGATGCCATTGAAGAACAAGTTGTCCAACATATTAATAATTTTAAGCAACTTTTTGAATTGCAAATAGATGAATCTACATATATTATTAGGAAAGTCCAATTAATAGCATTTGTCAGGTTTATCAAAAATGACACAATCATTAATAATTTTTTTTTTTTGTTGTAAAGAACTCACTGAAAGAACAACTGGTCAAGATATTTTCGAAGTAATGAATAATTATTTACAAAAGTGCAGTATATTATGGAAGTTGTATCAGCATTTGTACTGACAGTGATCCTGCGATGACAAGAGCACTAAAAGGACTTGTAAACTTAATAAAACAACACAATTCAAATATTATTACAACACACTGTTTTACACACAAAGTTGTAGTAGCAAAGACAGTTGTACCCAATTTAAAACTTGCACTTGATCAAGTGGTTAAAATGATCAATTATACCAAAACCAAACCTCAAAAAACATGTATTTTTGGAAAATTATGTGAGAAACTGGTGTGTGCTCATTTTTATTTAATAATGCATACCGAAGTTCAGTGGCTATCAATAAAAAATGTACTCGTGCGTATGTACGAGTTCCATGAGGAACTCGTACATACACATAAGTACATAAGCTCATATTTTTTTTACTGGAACAATCAGAATGTTGTGATTATTTAAGTGATGAAATTGGTGCTGTTAATTAGCTTTTCTAGCAGATTTATTTGCACAACTGAATAAATTAAATATCAGTACGCAAGGCTCAGAGGAAAATTACTCACTTCTACTGACAAGTTGTTCACCTTTAAAGAAAAGTTGAGTATATGGAAAAAAGATGTAAATGAAAAACAATTTAGAAATATTTCCCTTAACTGCTAAAATGAATTATACTAAAATAATTAATTTAATAAGTGAAACATTAGAGCTGTTAAAGACAAAAGTTGAGAATTGCTTTCCATCCTTTGATACTAAAAAATATTTGTGGGTAAGAGACCCATTTGCAACAAGAAACCTTCCAATGCTAGAACTCAATCTGCAAGGGAAAGAAGAATTGGTTGAGATCTGTAGTGACCAGTCGCTGGAAATTCCTTAATAACACTAATATTAGCAAATTTTGGATCAAAATTCAAAATAAATTTCCATGAATTTCGGAAAAGGCAATTAGAATTTTATTGCATTTTCCACTTCCTACTTGTGTGAAACAGGATTTTCTGCTTTAAACAAGATTAAACAAAAGAGAGAGAGAGAGACTAAAGTCAGTAGAACAGGAGCTGAGGGAAAGCCTATCCACAATAAATCCTCATATTAAAAAACTGTGCCTCCCATCAAACCCGTCTCACTGATTAAAATGTTAATTGTATTTTTGTTTGTTTTTATGTAATTATGTTAATTTTTTACATAGTATGAATCAGAGCTGTAACACTCAATACGTTCTATGTTGATATTAATATTTGTAAAATAATAAGAGGAGTTTACCTCAATATAGTACGTAGAATACTTCCGTAGGATACTCTCCAGAAATTAAAATTAAAAAATCGAAAACTTACATTAGAGTAAAAAATAAATAATTAAAAACCAATTTAACACAATTTAAATCAATTTAACACAATTAAAAATCAATTTAATGCAATTAAAAATTAAAAAGAATCTAACAAAAATATTAAAAACGATTTTCCTTCCTCCTTTAAATTTCATGTATGTTCAGAAAAGGGTTATTAAAAGCATTTAAAACAAATAACAAGTGTATTATTAAATATACCCACCAGAAATAACTTCCCATTTGTGAATATATGCAGTGTTCTCCCCAGGATCTATCGAATGGGTGCACCACCCAGTGAATTTAACTGACTACCCAGCTAACATTTAAGCGATTCTCACGGTACTGTATAGTACTGCTCATTGATTTTGATCAATATTAATTTGAATATATTACGTGATAGAGGTCAATGCGACAGGAGCATATCATGTTAAATTATGCAATTAATTTTTGCTCTGAATCGCTTAAGTCACATTTATAGATAACAGAAAATTTTATAAAATTGCAAAGTATTACACTTCCCCACCTGGCTACCTCATAATGTCACTCAGCTGGCAAAATTTTAACATCTTTAAAAGTGTGAACGAAAGTGTGAACTTTAAAAGTGTAAAAGTGTTTCGAACGAACAGAGGGGTGAAGTGGAAGTGGTTATTTTTTATTTATTTATTTTACTTTATTTTTTTTTGGCTGATGCTGCATAAGCTTGCTTTCTTGCATCAAATGCCTCTACTAATGCTAATGCTAATGTGCCACAGCAACAAAAAGGGTGAGAAATACTGGCTCGAGTATTGGGGAGGGGGGGGTGATCTGTTATTCTTATTAGATAATATAGTATCTCTGATTCTTACAATCTCCACAAACAACATTCACCAGCAATATGCCAAAATGTTAACCTATAATGCAAGATTGGTCCAGTGGATAATGTCCTTACCTAAGGAATAAATGTTGTGGAGTTTGAATACTTCCAGAGGAAGCATTGAAACCCCAAGAAATATACATGGGTGTTGCAATAGTCTAATATTTTTTAATATGAGATAAAACACAGTGTGATATGATTTCAACAACGTGAAAATCAGAAGAATATACGTGATAATCGGAAGAATATACGTACTGTAATATGTACATACTAACTAGTTGACATTATTTCTGTTCACTGACATTTGTGGGTGGGGGTTAAAATTTAAAACAGTAAAAAGATAAGCAAATCAATAACGAAAAACACGCCACACACAAATTGCAAGTAACACGATACGCGCGAGTGAGAACAGGGTAACAAGTTACGAAGCTTTAAAAATAGGAATGAAGAGAAGATTCTGAAAATTAATTTTTTTATATGATTGAAGATTTCATGGAAATGTAAACACATTCACCATAATAACCCACAAAATTCCAGCTGTCAGTATTATCGCAAATTCAATAAGATCGAGTTTATTATCCGTTTATGATAGATTGCACTAACAGAAAAGCCCAATAAAAGAGCAAACAATATGAAACAAGTCTTGCTATGAACTAGCACATTGACATGTCAGTTTAAACATATGCATATCCATTTCCCCAAAACTGTTGCGAATTATCACATTCCAAACAGTTTTAATTGAACATCTCTCGTATATTCAGTTATGTATCCAACCTTCTTTATCAGTTGTCATTTCAGTTTTATCAGTTTAAAATTTTCATCTTGTTTCAACACAATTCTTTGTCTCTCTCTATTCCATAAAAGGCCTCCGTAGCCGAGTGTTCAGGAGTGGGAGTTCAAGCTCCTGACTGCTAAATACGGTCGATCTGCCAACCCGCACTGAACCAGTTGGCAGATTATGGTCCGTTTCCTTCAGCATGAATTGTTGAGGAGGCTTCCATCCATCCTGCAGTGAGTTGATAATTACTGCAGTTTACTTTTTATTCCACAGTGAGACACCTCTTTTTTATTATTAAAATAGAATAACAAACACTAATAATCATATATCAACATGATACAATATTATATTTAAGAAACAATAGCTAATAAAATTTATTACCAAATGAGGACCCAATTTGCTGCCAGTAAAGTGATGTAATTATATTCAATTGTGTATCCCACTCCTTTATAAGTATGGCCCTAGGAGAAACAAAATTTTTTGCAAATTGTTTATAACTTCTGGGACAATATTCTGTATGACTTTTTATATTAATTTACAAGAATCCTAATATTTATGAGGAGAACATACTAAACATTATACCTATAATTTATTTTTATGTTAGCATTCTGTTCAATACAATTCAATATGAAAGTTTATCAAACTAGTAAGAAATATGAAAGTTTATCAAACTAGTAAGAAATATGAAAGTTTATCAAAAAAGTTTATCAAACCATCTGGAAAATCTTCCTTCTAGCAGGTTTTTCAGATGATGGCAGAGGAAGCTGAAAGAAGACTAAAAGATTACTTGAAAGTTTAAAGATGAACCATGGAAGAGCAGTGGTTCCACTGTTTTAAGAGCTTGGAGAAGGGTAGAGGAATTACACATGCCTTTATATTTCATTATAAAGGTTCTTTCATTTCTTTTTACTTGCATTTATTATATATATATTAGTAAATTAATAAGAGGAGTTTACCTCAATATAGTACGTGGAACACTTCCGTATGATACCCTCCAGAAATTAAAACGGAAAAAACGAAAAAATCGACAACTTACCGGGACATTAAAGTAAAATATAAATAATTAAAGTAAATTATAAATAATTAAATAATCAATTTAACACAATTCAAAATCAATTCAAAACAATTAAAATTCAAATTAACGCAATTAAAAGAATCTAACGAAAATATTCAAAACGATTTTGAATCGTTTTGAATATTTTCGTTAGATTCTTTAGTAAAGAATTTTCTTTAGATTCTTTTAGATTCTTTTAGATCTAGAAGTTTAGATTCTTTCGTTAGTAAAAAATCGTTTTGAATATTTTCGTTAGATTCTTTTAATTGCGTTAATTTGAATTTTAATTATTTTACTTTAATGTACCGGTAAGTGGTCGATTTTTTCGTTTTTTCCGTTTTAATTTCTGGAGGGTATCATACGGAAGTGTTCCACGTACTATATTGAGGTAAACTCCTCTTATTAATTTACTAATATCATTATCAACGTAGAACATATTGAGTATTACAGCTCTGATTCATACTATCTAATTATATATATATATATATATATACAGGGTGATTCACTACCAGTGCGACAAACTTGCAGGAGGTGTAGAGGGCACAAAGACGAATCGGAATCACATAGCATTGCAGGGTCCGAAATGCCTTCGTCATGTGGTAGAGGACGTTGAACGGGAGGTCGCGTGAACAGCGATCCCGCTGGAAGTCAGCATTTGCGAACCGGTTCCCGAGGCAGTAGGATGGACGAGTATTCACGTTGAACTGGCCGACATGCACCTCACGTATGGAGTTGCGGACTGTAACGGGCGCGCCGCTCTGAGCTTGTACCAGAAATGTTTCCCGCACAGGCGTGCTCCTCATCATACGATTTTCGCACATGTGCACAGAAGGTTACACGAGACTGGTTGTTTCACAAGGGGTACTATGAATCGAGAGCGAATGACGAGGATGCCAGACAATGAGTAGAATGTCCTACGTCTTGCAGAAGGCAATCCGAGTACAAGTACTTGAGCGATAGGCCAACGATTAGGTATTTCGTTGGAATATGGAGGATACTGTCAACAAACCAAATGAGTTCATACCATCTACAACACATCCAATCATTGGAGCCTGTGGATTATCCACTCCGGAGGACTTTTGCTACTTGGTTTCTTCAACAGAAACGGTTCGCAAATGCTGACTTCCAGTGGGATCACTGTTCACGCGACCTCCTGTTCAACGTCCTCTACCGCATGACGAAGACATTTCGGATCCTGCAATGCTATGTGATTCCGATTCGTCTTTGTGCCCCCTACACCTCCTGCAAGTTTGTCGCACTGGTAGTGAATCACCCTGTGTGTGTGTGTATATATATACACACTCACACATATGTATATATGTAATATAATAATATATTATGTACATAATAAATATATCTGCAGCCATTGTCAATCCACTGCAGGATGGAGGCCTATATAAGTCATGTTGAGGGAAATTAGCCATAATCTGCCGTGCTGTTCCAGTGCAGATTGGCAGATCAACTGTATTTAGCAGTTAGAGGCTTGAACCCTGGTCTATTCAAACAGTGTGTGCTATTGCACTCCTGCCCACTTGGCTTATGGAGGCTTTATTATATATGTACATAACACACTATATAAATATATATTGCATTTAATTAACTGTGAGTAGTTAGAAACAAATCAGTGCTCTATTTTCTGTTGGCTGATCATTATTCTAAGGTGGAAATTTGTTCCTATTTGTTCTTGTCATTATGTCCTTCAATAAAGTATGCTGAAATCTCATTTGAACTAATGTCCATTTAGAGAACTACATACCTTTATCATGGTTGTCTGTAGAAGTTCTCAAAAGGGTGAGACATATATCTTTTAAGTACCCAAAGAAGACATTTTTGGCCATAACAAATGGTTATGCGATTTTTTGTGCTGACCTACAGGGACCATTTTTCTTCTTTCTTTAAGTGACCCCAAACACAAAAGGTTGAGGCCTAATAGTACCTGCCAACTTTTATAAATCAAAAAAGCAGAAGACTTTTAATAGAGATCTTGTTTTAGCTAGAATAACCCAAAACCACATTCAAGCTCTGTCCAGAGGGCATTCCCAGACTTTTCTTCCGAATTAATGATACTTAATTGATGTGTGTCACAGGTGCAGCAGGTAAATTACACATATCACATAATACAATAAACTGTATTTTAAAATTCTTTGTTTCCTTTTTTTTATTTATAGAAGTTTTTTTTTTTTTTTTTTTTGTTATATTCAATCATGCAGTAATCAAATTTACGTTTCACATGTTAGTTGAAGTCGACTATAGCACACCACATCTTCCTCAATGGTACCTTCACCTTGTGGTGAGGAGCTTGCATGCTCTGACAACCCTGGGAGTTATGCCAGCGATAACCATCAGAAGGGATACCCAAGCAGGATAGGTCCTTGTGGATAGGAGCCAGACTAGGAGGGATATCTAGGTGAAGGAAAACTCCAACACAAAGCACAGTTGTGGGCAGCAGCACTCACTATTACCAACCTAAGGCAGTTAATATTAACATTAACTATGCTCAAGACTGGAAACCTGAAGACTTAGGCAAGCCTATGGCTACAGCACTGGAAAGCAAGGGGGAAACTACCATGTTAATCATCCCAAGAATACTATGACAGCTTAGAAACAAAATATGGTGTGGCAACTGCCCCAACAAATGAGCAAGTAGCTTTAAATATCTAGGGAAGATTTTTACAAATAATAATGACCAAGGCACAGAAATTAGAAGCAGAATTGGTATGACCAAAGAGGTATTTAAGAATCTTAAGAACTTCCTCTGTGACATGAAATTGGATTTCCAGAAAAGATATCGAATGGCCAAATGCTACACATGGAGCACTCTCCAATATGGATGTGAGACCTGGGTCGTGCGGAAGGTGGAAATCAGGAAACTGGAAGCCTTCAAGATGTGGATGCTCAGAAGAATGCTCAAAATTCCACGGACAGATCAGGTCACCAATGAGCAGGTCCTTAAGAGGGCAAGAACACTACTAACTACAACTGCAAAGAGAAAGACTGCCTACCTCAAGCATATTCTAAGAGGCCCACAATATGAACTGAAGAAACTAATCCTGAAAGGAAAGATTAAAGGCAAAAGAGCAAAATGAAGATAAAGAAATAAGTGGCTCAATAACATCAAAGAATGAACAGGGGATCATACGACACAAGAACTATTTCACAAAGCAAGAGACAGGAACATACAAATCAAACACAAAACCTGAGGAAGATAGCACACCATGCCAACTTATGTGAATTGCATAGCTGCCAACTTATATGAATTATTACACAGCAGCCAACTCATATGAATCACAAGCTGCGAACTTTTGACTTTTGAAAAGCTGGAGATTGTGTAACTGTAAGCAGTAGGAAAAAAACAGGAAATATTCTGGCCAAAATAGGCAAAAAATAGGAAATTTTTTGAAAAAAGCAAGAGGTTTTTTTTAAAGTCCACACTGGACTAGAAATTAAATTTCACTGAAAACATACACATATTATATAAAAATACAGCCATAGGTTTGTTTATTGATTATAGTATGCTTTCAAACATTGTTATCTAGGATTTTTGAGATTGTGGATTTCTGTTGGAATTGTCTGTTAGACATCAACTGATCGTGATTGCTTTTTTAAGAAAGATACAGTTTTTTCCTTTTCTTTCATTATTATGAACATGTTGGACAGACAACTTGTGTATTTGAGCCCCGCTAATATTCATAAAATTGGACAAATGCTAACTTATTGTGATTTTCTCTTGTAGAGAATCTGTGTCCTCATTTCGAATTTAAATCAATGTTTTGATTTTAAATCAAATAAAAATAGAATAGAAATTAAATTTTTAGATATAATATTTTTTAAGTCAGGGAATCTCTTACCTGAAATTTTTTCCAGGAATAACTGCAAGCTGTAATCAAAATAGATGGAATGAATATCGAAAGACCTGCTTAAAGATAGATGAACCTTGCAACAGGACAAAGGGATGAAAACAAGTTTTGACCCTAAATCCATGCATGGTGAATAATTAGAAGTATAATAAGTAATGATTCAAAATTTCAGGTTAAGAGACTCCCTGGAATCTCTTAACCTGAAATTCTGGAATGCTTCACAAGAAATTTTTGAATGAAAAGTAGCGAGCGTGCAAGGGCATTGTTATAGTGACAGCACCAATTTCCTGATGTCCACTTTTTCAGCTTTTTTCTCTAAACGGAATAACAAACTCACCATAAAACTGTAGTATTCCTGATTCACTGTTTGACCATTCAGAAAAATTCACAATGAATACCCCTGTGAGTTAGAAAATATAACAAGCATGATCTTTACATTTGATCAAGATCATAATGTATTTTTGGATCATGGAGAAGAAAATAGTTTTCCATTGAGAGAACTGGGTCCTTGTTTCTCGCACACTGATAGAAGATCCCGACATAGGAGAACCTGCCACTTTGTGTGGTGATAATTAGTGAGGATGAGAGACACATATTTGGCTGAAATGCCTTACATTTCCAAATCTTGCATTAAAACAGAATGACACAACCTATAATAAATATCAATTTCACTAAGAACTTTGCAGATAGTTAAATGTAGATCACTCCTGATCAGATCATAAACACAAGTGACTGAATCACTGGTTTTTGAAGTTAAAGGATAGCCAGAGAGAGATGACCATCTTCAATTGATAAGTGGTCTCTTTAAACTTTGCCAACCACTGAAAAGTCATTGAATGACAAGCACATCTTCTCTAAAAGCTGTTTTTAACATTTCACAGGTTTCTATTACACTTTTCCCAATTTTGAAACAAAATTTTATGTAAATTTGCTGCTCAGTAAAATCACTTATTTTAAAATGTGAAAAAACACAAAATATGCATTCAATGTGCAACAGTTCAGAGGCGACTGCAGATAAATGGATTATTCCTAATATGTTATGTCTAGATGAGTTGCCGAACATGCTGTGACAAGTCACAACTCACTACAAGTTCAAGATACAGTTAGTCCCTGAATTTTCTAATCACACTCTGTACATATACATATAACCCTCTTATAACATGGTAGTTTGGTTCAAGCAAAATCTGGTGTAATGCAAAACTGTGTTATATGGGACTAAGAACCAGTATGAAAAGGGGGGGTTATATTCCAAAAACTAACAAAAATACGCCATTTTTTTATAACTATCGGAAACTTAATTTTTATAGTAGTAATAACTTAATATTTTAACTTTATTTTTATAATAATAGTAACTTACACATCTTACCTTACAAACTGTGATACTTATGTCAGGTAATGTACGTTCATTTAATTTTCTTCCTCTTCATTGCTGCTAAGCACAATCTCTTCTGCAGCATCTAGATTTCGTGTACCTTCTGCTCTCTGTCACAAAGTCATGAATTGCACTCTTTGAAGTCAGAATTATTTTTTATGGTCTCAAACAAGCACAAGTTCAATAGCACAAAACCTAACCCAGGGATCTCCCAACAAAATACGGTGAATCCCCACTTTAAATTATTCGTGACAATCGGAAGAATATTTTCCAGTTAGTAAAATAAAAATAAATTTACACTTAGATACATAGCTTAATTAATACATACTGTAATATGTACATACTAATTGATATTTCTGTGCACTGACTTTTTTTTTTTTTTTTTGGTAGTAAAATTTAAAACAGTAAAAATGATAAGCAATTATATTTTTACAAACTTTAAAAATTTTGTAAAAATTATAATTTTTACAAACTTGGCACACACAAGTTGCAACAAACATGATATGGAGTAATGAGTTTCTGAAAATTTATTTGTTTTTTATATGTTTGAATTTTTTTTTTTTTTTTTTTTTTTGGTTTTCAGGAGCATTAGCAACTAAGGCCATATTGCTCCGGAATATGCGGTTGTCATTCCCTGACCTTTCTGCATCCTCCATATTTGGTGGTGACGGGCTCGAACCCCGGTCTAATCAAGAAGCGTGTGCTACGCACTGCTGCTCCTTCCCACCTGGCTACGGAGGTGCCGATTGAACATTTCACCATATGTGAAAACCCACAGAATTCTAGCTATCAGTACTATAGCAAATGCAAGATCGAGTTTACTACCCGTTTATAATTGATTGCACTAACAGAATAGACCAATAAACCGGAACCTGCACATTGTTTTATGGTTGTGACCTCCAGAAATGTGCTTTAGAAAATATCACAAAGGTGATAACAACTAGCGAGTCAACAGCAGGGATTCACAAAAAGGAATGGAAACACTGAAAATTACATCTAACATAATAGCAGGGTTTTCCTAGCACAAAAGCTCAAAAATATCACGGTATGCAAGATTTCCAGCAATTCTCAAACCATATTAAAGCGAAACCTTATTGTGCAAGGATTTCCGCAATTTATCAATCGTGTTAGAGCGAAACCGTGTTGTTGAAGTACCGTGTTATACGGGGGTTGCTTGTATAACTTTTTTTTTTCTCTTCCTTCCTTCCTCAAGGTTTTAATATAGAATATACCTCAGACTATGTGAAACAGATCCAGTTCATAAGTGGTGCTACAAGTTTTCATTGTAAATATTAAGGCAAACCAAACACAGTACTACAATTTAAAACCTGTAGTGTGACTTGTAAAAAATTCTGGCCACCCAAGTTTCAGGTTTAACACTCTTTCAATGTTTTTCTTAAAAGGATTACCAAATGGAGAAATATTCAGAAACACATCTCATGATATTTTAGGCCCAATGGATAAAATTTTATTGAATATTAAAGCAGTCACATGATTATACTGCAGGTTTCCTAAATTTAGTGTTATATCAAGTCAGAATATTGGTGGCATGTTTCCTATAAAGTCTGAATTTTCCATTTATTAAGATATTAACATTTCATGGGTTCTCCATCTAGTTTTTATATCCCTTATATTTTATTATCTTTCTAAAATTCCACGTTAATGGGCTTAATTTTAATAACGTTCTTAACTTGAAATAACAATTTTAAGCATGATATTTAACCGTCTAAAGAATGTTCAAAAATGAAAACAACAGCGGGCATTAGTGCCATTTCTTTACCAATCAGATTTTTGTGAAAAAAAAAAAAAGCAAAAAGTACTTTTAAAATTTATTCTTAATTCTAACATCATATTGTATAATAAGATTAAAAAACATTATTAGCAACAACGGTCTTGTTATCAAAAAAAAAAAAAAAAAATTCCCAAAAGCCAAATCACAGGTTAGTGAAGTGGATGAAAGAAGAAAACCAAACCTTTATGGAAAATTACAACAACAGATATTTTTTTATGTACATAGTGACAGGGAATTTTTTTACAGCTAAATTTTTCAATTAATGATGGAGATCAAAAATAATATCATATTGGTGTAATGCTAAAATTCATATTGATATAAATCTAATAGATTTCTAAATATATAAGATCTACTATTTTTGGTGTATAAAGCACATCAAGTGGCACCAGCTACAAGGGTGGTTCAATAAAGAATTGCCCTGACCTAGCTGCAGAGGTGCTAGCCTGCTGATTCTTGGCACAGGTTTTAGTCCTTCTCTACATAGCCACCATGCAGATTTACACATTTATCCCATCGATGGATGAGACTATGGATACCGTTTTTGTAGAAGTGGTGAGGTTGGTCTTTAAACCATAACTCTGTTGCAGAAATGAGTGTCTCGTTGTCATGGAAGTGGGTCCCCTGAAGAAATGATCTGAGGGAAGCAAACAAGAAGTCCGATGGTGCAAGATTGGATGAATAGGCTGGATGTGGCAATACAGCCCATTCTGGTTATTTGGGACAAATCGGGACTAGTGCATTTTGGCCCGATTAAGCGGCTGCCCCAATTATCCGAAGTTTCACATAAATAGTTAAAAATACAATGGACCCCCTCTCTTTACCCCGACCCTGGTTCACTGTACAATCAAATCACATTACGATGGACTCACCATAGTAAAGTACCATTCACTATATGATGTGTAGTAAGCGCCGGTCATTTTTGTGAATTGAATTTTAATTCAATTAAACAGCGATTCTAATTAGTGAAAATAGGCGGAATATTATCCACAGGCTATAAAAGCAAAGATATATTAAGCACAAATTTACCCTTTATTACCTTACCAATTAAAAAATTAAATGATACGTGAAAATTGGAAGAATATACGTGATAATCGGAATAATTAATATGTACTGTAATATGTACACACTAACTAGTTGACATTTCTGTTCACTGACATTTGTGGGTGGGAGTTAAAATTTAAAACAGTAAAAAGATAAGCAATCAAGAACAAAAAATACGCCACACAAATTGCATGTAACACAATACGCTCAAGTGAGAACGGAGTAACGAGTTACACATTGGGCATCATGTGGAGGAATGTGCATTTTGCTGCCTCTAATGATAGCTTTATATTTATTTTCTTAAAATAGGAATGAAGAGAAGATCTGGAAATTAATTTTTTTATATGATTGAAGATTTCATGGAAGTGTAAACACATTTCACCATAATAACCCACAGAATTCCAGCTGTCGGTATTATCGCAAATTCAGTAAGATCGAGTTTACTGTCCGTTTATGACAGATTTCACTAACAGAAAAGCTCAATAAACAGGTGACTGCTAATTGTTTTTATTGTTTTATGGTTGTGACCTTCCAGAATTCTCATCAAACCACGTGGTACCGTTGGAGACAATCGTAGGGTAATTTCCAGTGCTGCGGTCTTCTGCCCTAATTAAACGGCATGCTGTCCCAATTAAGCGAAGTAAACCCTGGCTATTTTCTCGATTGGTTTCTGTTTTTTAAGATTTGCCCCAAATAAACGGCTGCCTCGATTAACCGGTAGCCCAAATAACTGGAATCCACTGTATTTCAAATCCACAAGTGGCCACTTGTGTTGTTGTAATTTAATTTCAGAAGTGTGAACTGGAGCATTCTCGCACCTTTGGACAACATGCCACGCCTACATGTTTTGATTTTCTCCCGTAATTTTGTGAATAAGTTGGCATAATAGGATAGGCATCTGTAATTGTTCTACCTTTCGGCAGATTATCAGTCATTATTACGCCTTTCTCATCCCAAAACACTGTCAGTAAGACCTTTCCTGCTGATGCTTGGACCCTTGCCTTCTTGGGGGGGGGAGAACCATGATGTTGCCATTCCATGGACTGCTTTTTACTTTCAGGGTTGAAATGGCGTATTCAACTTTCATCCTGAGTGATTAGACCAGAGAAAAAGTCTTCCTCATTTTTTTGGCACAGGGCTAAAAACTCTTATGATTTCTGTTGTCAATCAGCCTTCTGGAAACCAGTCAATAATCGGGGAATCCATCTTGCACTCAATTTCTGTAAATGGAGTTGGTCATGAAGGACTGTTTCAATAGAGCCCACACTAATCTTCACCTCCTGGGACAATTCATGCACAGATGTCCGGCGATCTTCCATGATTAACAACTCCACTTTTCTGATCATGCTCTCATCAATGTCTAAATGAGGACGACCTGGGATGGGCTCAGATTCTACCAATGCCCGACCACACCTAAACTATTTTTGACAGTGCTTCACAATGCCATAGGATGGGGCTTCATCCTTCTTTGCAGCCGTCATCTCCTTGTGGATTTCTTTAGGAGATTTCCCCTTCAGGAACAGATACAGGATTACAGCTCTGGCTTCAACTTTGTCCATGATGCTACTTCGTCACATGTTCAACTCTGTAAGAGAAAAACAAATTAAGACACAGGGCTGAAATTTTACACCTTTAGTACAGAGATATGTATGATGCTACACACAAAGTATCATGACTCTGCGATATGTGGAAGTAGGTGAGGGCAATTCTTCATTGAACCACCCTCATAATGGATTAAGCATAAATCAAAATAAAATTTTTCTAAGTAATAAGAAAGTATATTTAAATACTTTAAACTTACTCATTACCAGGAGAAATCTTCCAGAACACAATATGCCCACTCTTCATAGCAGTTATCAAATAACACCACTGTAACTCTTGCTTTGCATCATGTGTAGTAAATAAATCTGTCCAGATCATTTCTGGAAAAAAAGAAACAGGAATAAAAAAAAAAGGAACAATGGTATAGTATTAATATATAAACTTAATTAACAGAATCAAAAAGGAGTGGGTGTTTTTTTTTTTTTGATTTGGTAGTTGTTGGCGCATCGGCTTCTGTGGCCATATTGCACCTCCCAAGGTTTTGCAGTACTTTGATCCAAGCCCGAGGCGGGAATCGAACCCGCGACCTTTGGGTTGCCGGGCAGGTACTTTACCCACTCGGCTAGCCCGGTCGGCGGAGTGGGTGTGTGCATGCATGTTGGGATGACCTTGTCTGCATACGTGTTTATTTTGCCCAATCATGCATGCCACTATCGTATATCCATGGAAACAAACAATATAACTATTAGAAAAACAAAGTGAATAATGATTTTAAAGTTATTGGGTTGTCATGTGCCCACAAAAATTATGAATATATAGAGGATAAGAAAGTGAAATAAACCCGCAAAATGCTTAATTCAATATCTTACATATTTAATTTACTGAGAAACTCCTCATCTCCTCAACTTTACAAATGAAATCATAATCAGAACAAATGTGAAGTTTATCGAACACAAATAACTATTCTTATGTACAGTTCATAACAGTTGATTATAAAAAAAAGTTCGAAAATTTACTTACTATCCTGTATATATATACAGAATGGTAAGTAATTCTCTACCTTTTTATATGGGTGAATACAGGAAAATTTTTCAAAACATCTTATTTTTTAAAAAATTTTTCAAAACTTATCTGTTTCGAGCAGCTCACTGAGTAGAATCAAAGCATAAAATGTGAAGTATCCAGATCTTGAAAAGATACTCTTGGAATGACTAATGGTGATGCAATAAAATGGTTTCATCTTTTAAAAATTAGGGCTGAATCATTTGCACATCAGATGAATCTGGTCTTCTGATGGATAGTTCCAGAAATTTAAGACTCGTCATGCACTATCTTTCTTTCTTTCAAAATCACTATCTTTCAAAAAGTGTGTAGCAAAAGTGCATACATTGATAATGAAGCTATGAAGGAATGGAAAGAGAATTGTTTAAAAAATGTTTTGTTGACATATGATCAAAACATCTTCAATTCTGACAAAACTAGGTAATTTTATTTTATTTTTTTTAAGTTACTACTGAATAAAATAGTTAATTTAAATATGAGAAATGAAGTGCAGTAAAAAAAAAATAAATAAATAAACCAAAAACAATGGATTGCCATTCTCCTAGAGGCAAGCAAGTTTGGCAGACAGAAGCTTCCTCTCTTATCACTGAGAAAACACAAACTCTGATGCTTTAAAAGTTTGAAGATATTGCCAACTACGTATTGAGCAAACCAAAAGGCTCGGATGTCATCAAAAATCTACAAAGAATGGATCAGAGACTTAGATCAAAAGATGAGTGGGGGAGAATAAAAAAATTTTGCTGTTTGCACATAACTGTACCTCTCATTGCCAAGTGAACAATCTGTGTAATCACTGTTGAGTACCAGCAAGCTAATAAGACATCAGTACTTCAGCATCTAGAACAAGGCAAAATCCAGTGCTTCAAAGAAAAACTATAGAAGAATGCTATAAACAAAATTGTGCTTTTTCTCAAGAGAAAAATGCAAAATTTACATGCTTCAGGCGATGTATTCATTTGTTTCAGCATGGGATGAGGTTGATGGATCAACTACTTTGAACATGTAATAAATGCTTAGCATGCTTGCAAAGACCTCTACTAATTGCAAAAAAAAAAAAAAAAAAACCAGCCTAGAAATAGTGAAGAATTTTTTGAGGATGTGCATCATCACCTAAACTTAGTCTTCAAAACACATTTGAAGACTACATCAAAGTGGATGCATACGTTACATGGTTTGGGATATGCCTGCATGAAGAGGAACTCATTGCTGACATAATGGAACAGGAAATTTGTAGCAATGAAGAAGAGGAACTTACTGTGGTTGAACAAGAAGTTTCATTGAAAGATGCTCATCAAGGATGAGCATTCTTCGATGAAACTTGTACATAATTTTTCCCCCAACAAACAGTTTAAAAAAAATTAACTGCTATCAGATGTCTTCATAATTCTCTTTTAAAACATTGTCTGCTACTGAAACAGTGCATTTTGACAACTTATTTAAAGTCTAAAACCAATTCCCATCTATTGCTAGCTTTGATATATATATTAGCATTAGCATTAGTTGAGGCATATGATGCAAGAAAGGAAGCTTATAGAGCATCAGCCAAAAAACAAAATAAAAATAAAATAAAATAATAATAATAAATAAATAAATATGTTTGTTTGTTATTTGGTTTTTAGGAGCATATTACAACTAAGGCCATATTGCTCCAGGATATGCGGTGGTCATTCATTGACCTTTCCGCATCCTCCGTATTTGGTGGTGACGGGCTCAAACCCCGGTCTAATCAAGAAGCATGTGCTATGCACTGCTGCTCCTTCCCACCTGGCTACGGAGGTGCCGAAATAAATAAATAATTAAAAAAAAACCCTTCCCATTTCACCCATCAGGTCACTCCAAATATTTGTCTAGTTCAGCCTTAAATTTATTTAAGCTAACAAACTTCCACAACAACAGATGGAAGTCTGTTCCAGCAATCAACTACCCGTTGAAGGCTAAAGGCAAACTTCTGCACATCTATTCTACAACTGTCTTTCCTCAATTTGAATCTATGCCCCCTTCAGGTTCTTAGTCTGAGCAAGTAGAAGTATCCCGTCAGCATTGAGCCTGCTCAACCATTCAAGACCATATACACCTCAATCAGATCACCTCGCAGGTGCCTAGTCTCCAGATGCTGCAACTTGCAGAACTTAAGCCTTTCTTCATAAGCGCACCCTTTGTTCCTTTCACCAATCTTATTGCCCTTCTCTGTACTCGTTCTAGCAACTCTACATCCTTCCTAAAATGGGGCCTCCAGACCTATATACTGTACTCAAGGTGTGGCCTGACCATTGCCTTATACCAGGTCCGGGCAAACTATGGCCTGCAGGCTGCATGCGGCCCGCGAACTTTAATTGTATTTTCGAAAAAAAGTTTTACTTATTTTATGCCTTTTGCGACGCCTTTTTGAAAAATAGGCCTGTATATGTAATACATTATAGAATTTGTCGACTTGTAAATTGTTTTATCAGCTCTGTATTGTTCAAATTGAGATAGAATTTGAAATTGTGCGCGAATTGGAGCGAGCCAACAGGCTCGCTCCAATCGATTTTATAACGGTATAATTTGCGATTATAAACTAACTGCACGAAATTACGGTAACAGACAACCGGTGATGACGACAACGGCTTTGCTGCGGTGTAATAGGATAGGACTGCTGACTGGCAGCAGTTCCAATCTGTTTTCTCTGATTGTCATCCCGCAGTTAGTTTTTTTTGCGTTATCTTTGGTTATCATCTTGGTGCCAGTAGCCAAAAAAATAATATTTACGCCCTTTTAAAAATGAATAAAAAACGAAAAATTCAACAAGAGCATCGTGTCTTCAATGAAGAGTGGAACACAAAATATTTTTTTGCTAACATAAATAACGAGACTATTTGTCTCATCTGCCGGGAGAGTGTCTCAATGTTGAAAGAGTACAATATTAAAAGACTAAACATTCTACTAAACATTCCGAATATGGTGCCAATTTAACTTCGGAAGCGACAAAGAAAACTGCTGATGGATTGATTCAAAACATATCTAGACAACAAAATGTGTTTAAGCGGCTAACTAAGGAACAAGAAGCTACTGTAGAGGAAAGTTTTGTTATTTCTCATATAACTGCAAAAAGCAACAAGCCTTTTTCTGATGGAGACTATATTAAAGAATGTATGATTTTGCATTTACCCTGGACATCGTGACACACTTAAATACTTTCAGCACCGTGTTACAAGGGAAAAATTTATACGCCCATGATATGGTAAAAAGTTTGAATGGATTTCAATTAAAACTTGAAGTTGCTGAAGATTCCAGAAAATAAATTTGAAAAATATTGTGAAATTATCAACGCTTTGAATGACAACTTTTCACAAAGATTTGGCGACTTCCGAAAAATTTGACAAGTTTGGCAATAGTGCGCGACCCATTTTTCAAAAGAAATTGATAGTGCACCAAGTGAACTACAACTTCAGATTATAGATCTGCAGTGTGATACCGATTTAAGAGAACTGCACGGTCGTGAGGAAATCTGTAAATTTTACAATACTCTTAATTCGGACAAATTCAACGAACTTAAAAAGATTTTGCCCGAAAAACGTTGGTCATTTTTGGATCAACCTACATATATAAACAAACATTTTCCATCATGAATCTAAATAAAAATTCTTTACGATCAAGCATCACCGATGAACATTTACAAGCAGTTTTAAGAATCTCAACTACAAAATTAACACCCGAAATTAAAAAAAAAGTTAAAACAGGTAAAACAGTTCCATTCATCTCATTAAATTCTTGGTTGTTAGAGAATAATTTTTTTTATGTTATATTTCTTCTTCGTGATAATAAATAATATATATCTAAAAATAGTATTTTACGTGCGACCCACCTTCTTTTTGAATTCCTAATGTGGCCCTTCAGCCAAAAGGTTTGCCCAGGCCTGCCTTATACAAAGGGATAATCACCTCCTTGTCTCTGCTAGCAAAATTCCTATATATCATTGACAAAACTCCATGATCTGCTCTGGCTGCACGTCTACATTGCTCAGAGAACTTCATATCTGACTGCACAATTACTCCCAGGTCTTTTTCATTCTCCACCTCCTTGAGTGTAGTACTACAGAGTTGGTAATTCTCCTCATGTGTGAATGTAGATGCAAAATACTCATTCAGTTTATCAGCTGCTTGAGCAGGATCATCAATAGTCGAACCATCTATGTTAAGTGGACCAATCTGATTCATCCCTTCCTTTTAGAGTTTACATAAGTAAAGAACTCTTTGCTGTTTTTCTTTGCATCCTTTGTCAAAGGTTTCTCATAATCTGCCTTCGCCTGCCTAATCTCCTTTGTGACTTGATTACAGACTAGCTTATATCTGTCATGGGTTTCTGTGTCGCTTGATAATTTATATGCATCCCATGCATATAAATTATCAAGCATATAATTTTTATCCCATGCATATAAATTATCATTTCTCCCCAACGAGCCTCATTAATTCATCCGACATCCATTTAGGCCTGAACCCTGAACAGCATTTCTTAGTTGGTATGAAAAGTCAAGTAGCCTCAAAGATTAAGTCGCTGAAGGCTTCCAATTTAGAATCACCATTAGTAACATCATCAGTTGAACCCACTCTATAGAATTTAAAAACTGTCTGAGACCTCTGTAGTCACCTTTATGAAAACAAAAACCCTTCCTTTTACCCTTGATAGTAGCTACATCTTTAAGTAAATCCCACATTGGTACACTGTGATCACTGTCACCTAGTGGTTCCTTTATCTGCAAATTCCTAATGCATGCATCATCACTGCTGATAATCAGATCAAAGGTATTACTCCCTCTGGTTGCCCCTTGAACATGTTGCTGTAGAAAACAATCCTCCAATAAATCCACAAAAGTCTTGCTAGCGTGCGAGTGACCAACCCACAAGTTCCAGTCAATATCTGGAAAGTTAAAATCTCCCATTAAAAGACATTCTGATTTACTGGCAAATTCTATTTCTCTGCACAACTGTTCATTGTACTCATCAGCGTCATTAGGCCCATAACATACTCCTGCTCTCATTTTCCCTTTCCCAGTGTTTATGTCACACCAAACAGAGTCAACATTGCACTGTCCACCCATGTCAACTGGATGCACTTCCTTAGATTTTGTGTGTTTCTTAACTAACAGCATAACCCCTCCTCCCTTCCTACCCTTTCTGTAATCATTGAACTTTCCAAATTCCGATTCTGCACTGCTTACATCTGTGTGACACCATCTCTCTGATATCTCAACAATATCTGCCTTTGATGTCTTGATCAGCACTTCAAATTCATAAATTTTATTTACAATACTTCTAGCATTAGTGTACATGCAAGTATACATGCACTTGTTCTTACTCTTAGTTACTCTAACACAGCCCATGTATTTACTTGTTACATGATGACTCCCAGCAGCTCTTGAAATCCCCAGATACTTGCTCTCTAGGCTGCTGCTCATTACAATAGAAGCAGTGCAAGAATCACTTTCGCTTCTGCCTGTGGCTACTGTTAATCTTTTAGTCTATGAATCCCCCCAAACTAGCAGTTTTCCGACACACCTAACGCTGCCTCGATAGCATCAGCAAATATCCTCGCACACTTTCTATTTGAGTGTATCCCATCCCTGTAGAAACAGTCTCTTCTGTTAGCAAGCATAGACCACCCTGAAAAAAATTACCCTGTGAGCCTTGCACAATCTCTCCAGGGCCAAATTGATTGACAAGGCTCTCAATCATATACTCCCTCCTATCGTTTTTTAATTGTTGGTGCATCGGCTTCTGCGGCCATAATGCACCTCCCAAAGTTTTTGCATTTTACTCTGATCCAAGCCCGAGGTGGGATTCGAACCCGCGACCTTTGGGTTGCCAGGCAGGCACTTTACCCACCTGGCTAGCCCGGTCGGCCCCTCCTATCGTGTCTTGGCAGAATTGCAGACACTTTCAAATTTAACCCTAACTTGCAACTTTTTTTCAATATTGACCTGTACTTGTTAAGTAAATCTGCAGATTTCTTGCTCTTAAGGTCATTAGTGCCAACGTGTACTACAATATCACCTTTTGTGCCCTTAAAAGATGATATCTTTTCTACAACGTCATTAACTTTTGCCCATGGCAGACATAACCTGGTCTTGTTCCACCTATCCTTTTTGCATACTACATTCCTCATCTCCCTGACAACAGTCACCGACAATAACTAGTTCCTGTGGGACTGGCGCACTCTACCTTGGAGATTGCCGTTGTGTTGCCTGATGCACAGGAGTGTGCTCTGGCGTTGAGTTGGGCAGCTGATAGCTTGATGGGACCCTCATATTAATTTCTTCGAGGGCATTTACTCTACACCTTAAACTCTCATAGATGCCCATCAGAATGCTGAGGTGTTGCCTAATTTCTTCACAGTCTCTGCACCTAGCACACGCAAAGACATACTCCTTGGCTAGATCGTGTCCTGTTCTAGACATGTCTGCAAACATTTCACACTTCGCACATTGTTTTAGACTGTGATGTGTGGGAGAATCGTCCCCTTTGGTTCTCCCGTTAGCCACAGCACTCTGGCTATTCTAATCTGGGTCATGATTCTAATAGACTGCTACCCATTTCGCTATCTAGTTTTACATTAAACTTTACGGTATTCTGTATCGTATAACAATGGCAGCAAGTTACAAACATAAAATCTACAGACACCAAGTATTAACTTCCAAAATCGCTATCTAAATTCAAAATAAACCATGGAGCTTGGCTAGAACTATAAAGCTACTTATAGGAAATAATTTAGTATAACAATTAAGTCAATAAAATGACTAAATATAAATGAAAAGTTAGTGTTCGCCAGAGCTGCAAAAATCTTGATCAATGTGGTAGTAACCTCGCACCCAAATTCTTAGCCAAAGGCTTCACATAATTCTTCTTAGCTTGCTTAACTCCCTTTGTGACTTGATTGCACATTAGTTTGCACTTACTGTATGTTTCTGTGTCCCCAAATAGTTTATAACCATCCCATGCATTTTTTTGTCTCTGCCACTAGTCTCATCAGTTTATTTGACATCCATTTAGGTCTAACTCTTTAATGATATCTCTTAGTTGATGTAAAAAAGCTTAGTACTTTCTATGATTACTTTCTTGGTTGCTTCATATTTAGAATTTTCAGTTATAATTTTCAATTGAAAAATATTTAAAAACTGTAAGGCCACTGTAGTCACTTTTACGAATAAAAATTCCTCCTCTTTCAGCTCTTGATGGTAGTTATATCTTTAACTAAATCTCACATCAATATATAATTTGATCATTACCACACTTAGTAGTTCCTTTATTTCGGCATCCAGATAAGCTGGGTCTGTGTAATTAGAAAATTAAACCAGCTGGAGTTGTGAACGTTAAAATCATCGAAGGAAATTACCTCAATTTCAGGAAAGTTAAACTGCAGAAAGTCAAATTTAGTTTAGAAGAAAGGAACTCAGAGTTCTGAGTGATTATTAGAGTTAGGAGAATGACAGGAGTAAGAGATGAATTTGACAAAAAGAGACGGAGTGATTTTAAGTCATTGAAGATTAAAAAGAGGAGATGCCAAATTAGGAAGTCTCTGGCAAGTATTATCAAAACAGACACGTGCACAAGTACCACCTTTTAAACAAAAGGAATCATAGAATGAACAATTAGGGTAAGTGAGACGAGTAGTGGTTGAGAGGTTTAAAACTTCTCTTCACAGAGAAATCTGTTCTATTTGTATGATTATTCATAATGCATTCAGTAGATAAAGTAGAGGGAGAACATGCTGTATGAATTAATGAAATTCATAATAACTGCAATGTAATACACCAACCATATAACCGAAATTTTATTAAAATAGAAATACAGTCAGTCCTCGCATAGCACGTAGTTGTGTTCTTAAAAACCCTCGTGCAATGCAAAATTGTGCAATATAAATAACAGGCCCTATGAGAAAAATAGGGTTAGGTGCTGACCACCCAAGATTGAACACACATTTGTAACCAAACCATTACCAAACAATAAATAATAGTAATAAAATAGTAAGTATTTTATTACTATTACTAAAATATGTATTTTATTATGGCTATTACGTAATAAAATATTGCTAATGCTTTTGCTTCTATTGTAAGCAAACTTGTTGTTTGTTTGATTTTCTAACCAAACAAATGACAGCCGTTCCATCTCTTCCAATTCTTGTGTCTTGATCTAATGGATTTTATTACACTTTGAGTTGTTCCTGGTATGACAGTTTATTTTCTCTGCATTCTTTCTAATTCTTGGCGTTGCCTCATTTAGGCCTGTAGCACATGCAATATCACATGTTCTTTCATTTCGCTCAAAGTGTTTCACAATTTCATATTTTTTCTATAACAGAGGGGGACTGGCCATAAGCCTTACTGGGGAAACCCCGGTAGGCTGGAGGCCAGAAGTGTGATTTTGGCCATAAACGCTAGTATGAGGCCACTACACATTTTCCCGGGTAAGAATTTTTGACCCAGTCCGTCTCTGTCTATCGATATTGCTTACCTTTTTCTCTCTGAACCTGTAGTGTTTTCACTAGGACACTTCCTTTTCACACCATTTAAGTATTTTACTGAGTTTCAGGGAATAAAGCACAATTACAAAATGAAGAGGCGTGCTTGATACACATAAACAAAGCTGCACGTGTGTAGCAACTGAATAAACACAATAGTGTGTCTCTGGCTTTATGGCAGAGACACACTATTAACACCTCACAAGCCCACATTTTACTAAAGCACGTTTCTGGGGGTTACTACCATAAAACAATAAAAACAATTTCCAGTTGCATTTCTGCTAGTGGAATCTATTATAAACTGGTAGGAAACTCGATCTAATTGCATTTGCGATAATACTGATAGCTGCAATTGTGTGGGTTTTTACGTTATTATGGTGAAATGTGTATCCGCTTCACTGATATAAAAAATATAAATACATTTTCAGAATCTTCTCTTCATTGCTTCAGTGCTTACATTCAGTTGGGGTGATTCCGCGTTCGACTGCCATTTCTTGTAAACACAAAGAAATCGTGCATAAGTGAATTCGGCTCATGTTATATGCGATATCATTCCTCTATTTATAAATCATGTATGATTGAATTCGTGTAGTGTAAACACGTGTTATACTAGGACTGACTGTAATATTATAATATAAGACCGGATCAAATTAAAATAAAATAAAATACACTGATTGTACAATAAATGCAGTAAAATAATAAAATATAAAACTAAAATATAAAGAATAGCAATTACACTATACAGAATAAAAGCAATAAAAACAACCGTAGCTTACAGAGGCGACCACCTCCTTTATCAACAGTAAGACTTAACTTTTCATGGTACATCCTTAAGTACCTGCAGGATCACAGCTCGCAGCACATGTTACCATAGGAGTATGGGCAGTATCCTCCACACATGCACGGAAATGGCTTGGGAGTGTGCCAGGCGGAACTGTTCATCACACACAAGAATAATGGTTTCAAAGAGGGGATGAATACGGATTAGGCCTGATGTAGCTCAGTGGTCAGGAGTGAGAGTGCATAGCACGCGTTCCTTGAGTGGACCGGGGTTCAAGCCCGTGACTACTAAATACGATAAATATTTGTACTGACGATTTATTGTAAACTCTACTGACTTGGTTGTCGTGCCGGAGTATAAACAGAAAATTTATTTATTTATTCCCGTCTCTATTAATGGTATTATGCTCAGAAGAGCAAATCCAATATCTGTGTGAATGATTGCAGTTCCAATATCTGTGTGAATGATCAATTATGGCAGCATTGCCAGGTGAAATTTGGTGGTTCTCCTTCAAAAAATGTTTGGCCACAGCAGATTTCCCATAATCTGCGGCCTGTATTGTGTTAATGCTTCCCATACAATGTTTGAAATGCCATTTTGTCTCACCAACGTAACACTCTCCACAATCCGGGCATTTAATCTCATATATGACCCCACTTGTACCTTCTATGGGTATAGGATCTTTAACCTTCGACACAACCGTGTGCAATCTTTGCCCTGGCAGTTGCACACAGCGTGTCTGGCAAGCACATAATACTCAGACGATCTGCTCAGTTCAGCCCAGATAGTAGGGAATGTATGCAGTGGCAATGGGTTCTGCCTGGCATGCTAGTGAGCGATTTCCGGTTTCCAGGCACATGTGGAGGATACTGCCACATGTGCCCGGAAGTTTAGAAGATAACATGTGCTGCGAGCTGTGATCCTGCAGGTATTTAAGGATGTACCATGACAAGTTAAGTCTTACTGTTGATAAAGGAGGTGGTTGCCTCTGAAAGCTACGGTTGTTTTTTATTGCTTTTATTCTGTACAGTGTAATTGTTATTCTTTATATTTTATTATTTTACCTTTTATTGTACAATCACTGTATTTTATTTTATAATTTTAATTTTAATCCAGTCTCATATTATAATATTATTTATATTTTAATAAAGTTTCAGTTATAGGGTTGGTGTACTTATAGTGCAGTTATTATGAATCAGAACCTTCCCACCCTAAAGGCCTATTTCAAGAATTGAATTAATGAGATTTGTGGATATGGCATACTGTTTGTTATTTGGTTTTTAGGAGCATTAGCAACTAAGGCCATAATTGCTCCGGGATATGCGGTGGTCATTCCCTGACCTTTCCGCATCCTCCGTATTTGGTGGTGACGGGCTCGAACCCCGGTCTAATCAAGAAGCGTGTGCTACACACTGCTGCTCCTTCCCACCTGGCCACGGAGGCGCCCGTATAGGGCATACATACAGCAAAAGAATATACCCAGCTCCTTGACATAATGTGGCCTCAACAATGCCTCTCACATACATACCTTCCAGTCACTAGGTGAGAACAGAAGCTGCAATGTTCTACTGATCAAGAGAGTTACCAGTAGTTTTGCTCTGGTGGACTGTCTACAGCAGCAGACCTATGAAAACCATTTTAGAACTGTACCATCAAAATGTAAGGAATATTGGATCTTGCCATGACACCCATTATAACCTCTAAAGATATCACTCATACTGCATGACAGAAGAGAAGGGATTGCTGGAGACTAACCATGGATTTTGGCACTTCAAGCTTTCAATAAGCAAAGTGGTGGTATTGCATTCATCTGTGTGATGTGGATGCCACACCTTGACCTGTGCTTACACTAGTTCACACCTGGTTGGTCATCTCTGGTATACTAGAATTAGAAAAGTTATCAGAAAATTGGAAAAATAACATATACCAAGAAATAATTTCTTAAGCTATTTTTTTTTTTTAAAGCTTGTCTAATATAACTATGAATACGCCAATTCATGTCATGTTTATAGTATTAACAGCCACAATAAATTTTATTCAGAAATATTCACATGCAACAGTGTTATAAATTTCTGAGGAGTGGTATAAGAAAATCAGCATTTTTGTCCACTTAGATTACAAAAAATACTACTACCAACATTATTATTATAATATTTTAATGTCAGGGTAAAGTGCTGCATTAACCAAAACAAATAAATAAATAAAATAATAATTCAATGGGAATTGTTCAAAAATACCTGCATACCAACACTCACAAAATGGATTTTTGCAATCTTCTATTTAAAGATATGTGTATACATGTTGCTTACTGAATTCAATAATAATCGAGAAAATGTTGAGTTTGGTTTACTCATTATACCTTTCACATGCTTTAAATATTTGGCATTACTAACAGGGATTCTGGTAGTACTCTGAGAATATATCACCACCATCACATTGTAAGCACTCCTTTTATGTATAAAGAATGAACCTGTGGAATATCAGTTTCCCACTAATTTAAGAAAAATAGTAGTTGATGTGGTTTGCATAAGCTTAAGTTAATTTGGGAGTTTACTGTTAACACATATGTAGAGATGGGGAGGCACACAGTGACAATATGAATGTTTAATCAAAACCAGATAGGATCAGGAATGCCTAGAATTTAAAACAGCACAGCTCAACATAATGGATTGCCTTAAAACATGCACATACACTGTGTAAAATAAGAACAAAAATTGCATACCTAGGGCAGCTAGTTGATACACAGCTTCTTTAAATGCTTTATATAACTCCAAAGGAGTATCTAAATTTTCTGTGTTTTTCTGTGCATTTTTGTGAGCTTCATTAAGTTTTAATGACAGATCTTCCATAAGAATCCATTCATCATTTACTTCTTTGTACAGACATACTCTGTGGTCCATTGATAGAGTTGCTAAAATGCACCTTATAAGAAATAAGTAAAGGAAAAAAATTAACTTACAAACTGATTGTCAAACTAAAATAAAATATTTTAGTGAAGTTTAAAGTGAAAACCAAAATCATTAAGCATGAAACAGAAAACCAACACATTGCTTTTATGTATTTTATTGTTTGGGAAATGTGTGATTTTTATTTATTTATTTATCTTCTCAATCTTTCAAAATATCTGTTTTCTCATTTCTAATATAGGTAAGTAAATCTGTCAAATTCACTTACAACACAGCTTGCCATATGAATAATTGGAAAAGCAGTTTTTTGGAATTCACTTACACAGCTAAGTTAGATATATAAGCAAATTGTCTGCATAGCTGGCCGCATTTTCTAGTACAGGTAGTCGTCAACTCACAACCATGTTAGGTTCCGACCGACCTGTCGTAAAGCAATCTGGACGTAAGTCGGACCAGTTTAGGTAAATCAAACACTGTGTACAACACAATTGGTTTACTATTTACAAAAATAAAAAATATGAAAAAGATATCAAATACTGTATAAAACCTAAAAAATATTTTATTTTTAAAGACTAAACAAAACATATGTAGAAAATAGATAAGAAATATTTTACTGACCACTCGTGCTTGGCTCCGGGTTCATCAATGCCACCACTTGATGTAGTGGGAGTTGTTTTTCTCATAAACATGTTGATTTTTGTCTGAATTGTTTGTTTCCTTTTCTGCTCGTAAATTTCACGGTATGGCCGAAAAGCATCTTTGTGCCATTTGTTCAATCCCTGCAAATCGTTCGATGTTTGGGTCCATTTCCTCAAAATGTGTAAGAAGTTTATTTAGTAGAGAAAAACCTTCAGATAATCCTCTAGTGGTGAATTTTCTTTCTGGTTCTTCCTCATCTTCATTTTTCTCTTCTTCCATCCTTTCTTCTTCGGCCATTCTTTCTTCTTCCAAAGCGATAAGTTCTTCATTCTTAAGTTCTCCAGATTCTTGCTCTAGCAGCTCCTCAACATCTTCCACTTCAATCTATAAAGAAAGTCCATTTGCCAGTGTTACAATATTTTCCGTAATTTTTTTCAAGTTCATGTTCACTATCAAATTCATCAATAGTATTAACAAAACGCTGGAGACAGTTTTTTCCAGATTCCATTCATGCATTTCTTTGTCACAGCCTCCCACGCAGCTGCAATATTTTTGATGCATTTATAAATATTGTACTGTTTCCAAAACTCTTGCAAAGATAGTTCTGGTTCGACGTCTGTTGCAGCTATAGCTTGGGCAAAAGTGGTTCGAAGATAGTGGAAATCGCCCTTTGGTCCATAGGCTGAAGAGTAGAGTTGTATTTGGCGGCAAATAAACAACTTTTACATCTGGATGGAAGTAGTCTAGGTGAGGTGGATGGCCAGGTGCATTATCTAAGATTAATACAATTTTGAAAGGAATTTCTTTCTCGAAGCAATATTCACGAACTTGAGGTACAAAACATTTAGAAACCAGTCTTCAAACAATGTTTGAGTCATCCAGGCTTTTCGTTTGAACGCAAGTATCAGGCAGAGTGTGCTTGTTTACATTCTTGAATGCACGGGGATTTTTCAGAATGATAAATTAAAAAAGGCTTCAGTTTAAAACCTGCGATGTTCCCGCCAAGGAGCAAAGTCAGCCTATCTTTAAGTGCCTTAAAACCAGGCATGCTTTTGGCTTCATGGTGAATGTAAGTGCGTTTGGCATCCTTTTCCACAACAATCCAGTCTCATCCACATTGAAAAGCCTGCTCTGGTTGATACCCTTCTTCCATAATTATTTCATCCAGGCTTTTAACAAACTCTTGAGCTCCTTCCACATCCGCACTTGCTGATTCTTCAGTGACTCGAACCCTATGAAGGTGAATCTTCTTTTGAATCTTTTGAACCACCCTGTGAATGAGATAACTTAAAATCATGTACAATCGCGTTCACCTTCTTTCCTTCTTCATGCTGCTTGTCACTTTCAATTTTGTCTAAATCAATGGCCTTTCTTTCTTTCTTGAAACAGGTCTAGGAGTAGACAAAGGCACTTTCCTCTTGGTTGACATGTTTAGGGGTTTTAAAAAATGCTAATTGTAACACAATATAACTGAACCAAAAATAGTGAACGTAATGTATGCAAACAGAGATCGAGACTCATGAATCACGACATACATACATGGGTAAGATGTTTTGTTTGACTGTAATGGCAAAGCTGACTAAACAGATTAAGACTAGCTTATTCGCCCCAAACACACGTTACTGGGCAGTGGGCTGACGCTACACACACAACCGTTCCCATTAGGCTTCGGGGACCACATGGAGAGGGCATGTGAGTGTAGTAGAAAAATCTGAGAGCACTGCATTAAGAGAGGGTTGACGTGCATATAGCATTCTTCCTAGCAACAATCTTGTATGTATGCTCAGTTTCAGACTGAAATGCGGTGCGAGATGTAGTAGCAGTCGTAAGTCGATCAGTCGTAAAGCACATAGGTCGTAAGTTGACGACTACCTGTATATAGTAAAAGTCCATTGTTAGAGTAACCACCTATAATGAAAGGTTCACTATAAAGAGCATTACCGTATACTGTGAATCTAATAATATTAAGTATGGGCAAATTGAGAAAATAACAAGTGAACTACAGAGAGGACTTTTCATTATAACTAGTGCAGTGAATGTAAGTGTTTAATACATGTTTGTTCAAGTGCACAGTATAGATAAACAAATGATGTAAATAAAGATTCATATGAATCCCTGTTTCACTGCTGCATTTATATAATTTTTAATATTTAATTTGACTTAAGTTTGTTGATGATACAAAGGCAGATGTGATTAATGGCATACTATTTTAAAGTATGACTCCAGGGTCGTTACTTTATTTTTTCTTTTTGTATTTTATGCAAGCAAATTTTGTTCAACTTGCTAGCTTTGTGTGAAACCTATTATAAGGTGATATGGCTGGAGTCTTGTGGCATTATAAAACTTGTTAATTACTTTCAGAGCTTGCATTTATTTTGCTTAGGATAAAATGATAACTTCTATGTTTTTTTTCTCATCAGCAGGACCAACTCTCCATTTATTTACTGTTATTTATTATCGTTAGTTCAACTACTTCCCTGAGCTGTGTCACCAACATCAACAAATTTGCAAAGTGCCCTTGCAAATCACTAATTGCAAGCATAGGCTATGGATTGAATAAAAAAATAAACTTTTTATAGTTAAATTTGAACAAGCATTCATATTTAATTTATCATATTGGAATATTGGACGTTCTTATTAACATAATATGATGGATAGAAGTAAGAAGCCAAATACACACCAGATTTTCTCAATTATCACCATTTATATAATTTTTAATCTTTTAATTTGACAATAAGTTTGCCAATGATACAAAGGTAGGCAAGAGTGATTAATGACAGAACCAGGGTATGCCATTTCAACAAGACCTAGATAAATTATCTGGATGGTTTGAGAAAAGGCATTGGAAAATGCAAGATCTTGCATGTTGGTAACAGTAATTCTAGAGTAATATATCAAGGGGGGTTGCAACAAACAAGACAGTTGATGAAAAGGGCTTGAAAAAATTGCTTTCTTCAAGTTTATATGATATACAGTTTGAATGGCCACAACTGGCAGTCATGATTAGAAACAGTCAGCAAGAGATGTTATCTGTGAATCACGTTGTAGCAAGTTTGAGTTGCATTGGCAAATCAAACTTGCTACAACATGATCACAGATAACATCTCTTGCTGACTGTTTCTAATCATGACTGCCAGTTGTGGCCATTCAAACTGTATATCATATAAACTTGAAGAAAGCAATTTTTTTAACTTAAAAAGACTCAGAATGTGATAACACTAATTGTATTGTAATCTCAATGTGTATCCATTTTCCAATTGTAGCTTTCCTAATTAAAGCATATTACTCAACTGAGGAAAGTTTCCCACATTTCACATTCCAGGCCTTAGGGAAAGGAGGGGGAGAAGAGATTTTGGAGCAACCAACACCAACAAAAAAATAAAAGCTTCATTTTTATCAAACCACCCAATCATATAGTAGTGTGCTTAAGTGATATTAGGAAAACGCTGTTTTTGGAAGGTATGGTAAAGGTTTCTGAATTATATAATACAGTAAACCCCCGCTATTTGCGGGGGTTACGTTCCTGAGAAATGCAGCGAATACCGAAAACGCGAATACGGAGTTATGGTTCCCATAGTAATAAAGGGGTTCCGTTCCAAAGTATGAAATATATAAGAAAAACTAGTCTAAAATTTTGTCTATGTATGTATTATATGTACCTTCATAATATGACTATGTACATAGACAGTACATAGTGAAATGCAAGTATAAGGCATCGAAATGAAAATAAAAAAACAATTTTATATTAAATGTAATATTTATTAGAAATTTCAAACAAATCTTTCAAACCAGCGTCTTTGCTAAAAAAAAAAAACTTATCCCGCCAGTGCTATCACCAGTTTTGCTAAAGTGTTGATAAAGGAGTTTTGCCTTTTCACGAATGATGAGTGAACTTAACGGAATTTTATTTTGAGTTCGGTCTTCTATTCACAGATTTAAAGCTTTTTCCATTTTTACTAATTTAACATCACAAGTTACAGAGCAAATTTTTGAAGCAATTAGTGCGTTTTCATGGACATTACGGCAGATTTTTTCTTCCAATTTTTTGATCGATCGTACTGTTGACTCATTGATTTTATAATGTTTTGCCACTCAGGAGACACTTTCACCATTAGAAATTTTGTCTAATAACTCCAAATTTTATTCGCCAATTTCATCATCACCTTCTTTGATCTTTTCACAATTCCCTTTTTATTCGTAGCCATATTTTTGTAGGGGTTAGAAAGAACTTGTCCACAATAAAGTTACTTTCTTCTGTTAACACACTTAAAAAAGTCTGTTTTACACTGAAAAACGGTAGATTTATCACTTTTGTAAGCATATCAATTTATAAATTGATAAATTTAATTCAATTTATAAGCATATAAATTAAAAGCAAATGACGAAACCTTCCATGACAAATGCATAACACATACTGAACAAGGATTAGCGAGAAACATCCACGCTCGCAATTTTGTCACCCCTCTCCCCCACCCAGTGAGCGGTGTTTTGACTGGGAAAGATAATTTTAGCCACGCCCATGTTTTTTATGGCGGAAAATGTTCACAGCGCTTTAAAATTCACATTTTCTTTAGGTTTCATTTTATATTAAATCAGCGACCGCGAATAAGCGAAACCACGAATACAGATACCACGAATAGCAGGGGTTTACTGTATTTAAAATGGTCACTGCTAATATAGATGCTTTTTTTTTTTTTAAACTTAGGTTTAGAATGTGATACTCAAAAAACATTCCCGAAATTAATGATATGTTATAATTACCACTGTGACAATTATAATATATTACTGTATTACTGTTCTGCCAGAATATTATCTAATTTTTTTTGCAGTAGATGAATCATGCATTTTACTATAAGCAGGTCTATACATTATTACATTTTAGAACTCCAGAATTTTCAAAGTTCCAGTGTTGTTGGGATTTATGAGGTATTACTATGTATGCAGAGATATATTTCGGAGTAGAGAGCTGTGCATTGCAGCTTTCTCTTCTGAATTCTATAATAAAATACAATGCACTGAAACCAAAGTAGTAGTCGTATTGTGTATATTAGTAGTAGTCGTATTGTGTATATTAGTAGTAGTCATATTGTTATTCAGAAGTTCCAATTTTGAAACTGCTATTCAAAAGTACTGATATAAGAGCTATTTCAATTTTTTTTAAAAAAAATGTTTTTATGAAAACCCCAAACATGAGGTATTAGAACCTATAGTACTTAGTACCATGCTTGGGTTGGAGGTTGAGAAGAAGAAAGAAGATATTTGTTGACATTATATTTGAACTTCTCTAGACTGTAATTTTCAGGAAATACGTATGAAGGAAGGCTGTTCTAGAAAATAGCAGTTGAATGCATAAACAAGGAAGATGAAAAGTTGGTTCTGTGAGTTTGAAGTTGAATAGTAAATGGATGTTGGCTAGTAGCAGCATGTGTTCGGACTGTTTTGAAAGAGAGAGTGGAAATTATAGAAGCCAATTCAGAAGAACAGTGCCCCATGGAAGTATCTGTAGAAAAGGCATGCAGCAGAAACAGTATGTCTATGAGACAGCGAGTGGAGAGACTCTGTTAGGAGGAGTCATTAATTAAACTAACTGCCCTCTTCTGAATGGAATCTAGAAGCCTGAGAGAGATTTTGAGGTCACTGCCCCAGATTTGGGAACAATATTACATGGTGGGGCGGATTTGCGATTTGTACAGAGTGAACAGCTGTTTGGAAGAAAAGTAACGCTGAGAGCAAAAGACAAAACCAAGTTTTTGGGATGCAGAGGAAGCAATATTTGTAATGTGCTTGTGCCAAGAGAGATTAGAAGTCAGGGTAATTCCCAAAAGAGATATATCATTTTGTCTAGAAATCGGAGTGTTACTAAAGATAAGCATAGGAGCAGAAGAATCCTTTTTGCAAGATATAAGACAAGACTGAGTTTTAGAAGGGTTGACATTAACTAAGTTGTCTTTGCCCCACTGGAGAATTACTTGAAGATCGGCATTTAAGGAATTGGTAGCAGATTTTCAAGAAGTTGAAGCTGATTGGGCAGGGCAAGGTTTCTCAAAATGGAAAGTAGAACGCAATGTGCTATCATCAGCAAAACTATGGATAGGATTTCCAGTCAATGGAAGAAGGTTATTAATATACAAAAGGAAAAGAATGGGGGAAGAACTGAACCTCGGCATTAGTGGAGAAGTTACCGTCATTACCGTCAGTGAACGATCAGAGAGAAAACTGGATGACCAATTACAAAAAACAGTTGGTAAACCATAAGATGGAAGCTTGTTTAGAAGACCTTTATGCAAAATACGATCGAATGCCTTTGAGATATCAAGAGTAATTGCTTGTGTTTCACCAAACTTTTCCATTGAATTTGTCCATAAATGGGTAACATAAGCCAGAATATCACCAGTGGATTGACACTGACAGAATCCATTCTGGCGATCGTTGATCAGATGGAAGGTTTCTAGGTAGTTTAAGAGTTGGCAGTTAGTTGATTTCTCCATTACTTTAGGCATGCAGCAGAATAAAAGATATATCTTTTATTCTGCTGCATGTCAAATTCCTCCCATCAAATTCCTCCCATCCAATTATCGTCCCATTGCAATGGGACGATAATTGGATGGGAGGAATTTGTCACCCTTCTTAGGAACTGGCTGGATATGAGCAAATTTCCAAGCAGAAGGAAAAACACCTTTGAAATAAGAAAGTCAAAAAAGGTGGCAAAGAACAGGAGTAAGTTCAAGAGTACAGGTTTTGAGAACAAGCGGAGAAATACTATCAGGACCTGGAGCTTTCTTAGCATCAAGATTCATCAAAATCCTTCCGACATCCTTTTGACGGAAGACCACAGGAGGCATTGAATGGAGTGTGTTGGGAATGGTGGGAGGTGTTTTACCAAGGTCATTTAATACATGAGTTGGAAGAAAAATGGGATGCTAGCAGGTCAGCTTTATCTTTGGCTGAAGTGACATTAGAACCATCTGGTTTTGACAGAGGTGGGAGCAGAGATAGGCAAAAGTTGCGGCCAATAGCTTTGGCAAGAGATCAGAATGCTCGGCCACCATTAGGGCATGAAGCAAGATTTCTACTCTTAGCCTGTTCAAAATCTAGTTTGGACTGATTAATAACTGCTTTACAACTGTTGCGAGCTTTGGTGTGGCAGAAAATGAAACTGAAGAATTGGAAACAAGCCAATTACGATATGTAACATTCTTCTCTTGAACAGCCTTAGAACATTTATTGGAAAACCAAGGTTTAGATAAAGGACAAGATTTTAAAGTGCAGTGTGGAATAAAGGATTCCATTCCTACAAGAATAATTTCACTGACACGATCTGAGCAAACATTGACATCAGAAGTTTTGAAACAGTAATCAGACCAAGGAAAAGAAGAAAATAAATCTCATAGGTCATCCCATTTTGCATTCTTGTAATGCCAAACAATATGAGGTTGGGAATGACCATGAGATAAAGGCTCCACTGGAGAAGAGACAATCACCAAGTTGCGATCTGAGGTGCCTAAAGACCACTCACTTCGACCGTATACTTAGAAGGGTTGTTTGTGAGAAAAAGATCGGGGTGTTGGCTGTACGGTTAGGATTGTCCGGTATTCTTGTAGGTAAATGAACAATCTGTGCAAGGTCATTAGTCATTGCAAAAGCCTCAGCATCTCGACCAGCTGGGTCGGTGTGACTAGAAAACTGAAGCCAGCTGGAGTTGTGAACACTAAAATCACCAAGGAAAATTACCTCACTGTTAGGAAAGTTGGACTGTAGAAAGTCAAGTTGCAAAGAGAGGAAGTCAAAGAGCTCCATGCAATTAGTGGAGTTGGGAGAACGGTAGAGACAACAGATGAGTTGGACACAAGGAGGTAGAGAGATTTTAAGCCAGAGAAGATCAAAAAGAGGAGATTCCAAATTACTAAGTCTCTTACAGGGAATATCGGAATGGAGATATGCACAAGTACCACCTTTGAGGCGAAAGGAATCATACAGTGAATAATTTAGGTAACTGAGATGAGCAGGAGTTGAATCAACCAATAACTGAGATTTTGTCAGAAAAAGTACATGGGGTTTTGCAGACTGCAAGTGGAAATGGACATCGTTAAAATTAGAATTGAGACCACATATATTTGTGAAGTGAACTAGGAACTGTTTGAGAGGTTTAGATCTTTTCACAGGTAAGCTTACTCTATTAGTTTGACAATTCATGGTGTATTCAATAGTAAGAAAAAGTGGGGGGACATGGTGCATGAAGTAATGAAATTTTTGGATATGGCATACATATGGTAAGAATATACAGATCCTTGACATAACGTGGCCTCCAGCAATCCCCCCTCATACACACTACTCGGACACCCTCCAGTCACTACAACTTTGTATCTGCTGTCCTTGACTTTGAGTCTTCACCAGACCAGTACTTTCCTATACAAGGGGTGGGGGATGTTTTTAATCTGGCAGAGTAGAAGTAGCAAGATTATACACTAGCTGATCCAGAAACCTCCTAGAGAGTTACCAATAGGTTTGGTTTGGTGTACTAACTAGTAGCCGGCCTGCGAACACCGTTTTAGAGCTGTACCCTCGAAATGTAAGGAACATTGGATCTTGCCACGATGTTCACATAACCTCAAAAGTCATCAGTCATACTGCATGATGGAAGAGATGGGGATTATTATTAAATTTTATTATTAATAATAAATAATAAATATTATTATTATTAAATAATTAAAATTTATTTGTAATAATCACATGCAATTTTATAGAAAGAGAAGTTAAAATTCAATTTTACATATTCACCAGTGTTGCATGGGTAGAAAGTTGACTACTAGAATCATTATACTCAGTTGTTGTCATTATAATGCATTAGCATCTAAGGCCATACTGAACTGACTATACTAAGTAAAAACATCAGCATATTAAATTATAAGAGCTTATACTATACTAGACTAAGTTATAAAAGCGTATTATCTTACGTTCCACATTCTGATATTCCTCTTGGGGACCAGCGAGCATACCTCCAGCTGAGAAAGGATTGTCCATTAGTAACTGAAGGATTAAGGGTGTGATCAAGTATAAGAGAGAACCGATTTACTAGTAAAGGGAAAAGAAATTTATAGTATTAGTATTAGCAAAATGATAAAAGGAGACGAGCATACAGAGAATCATAAAAAAAAAAATAATAATAAAAAACCTTACCGACTTTATTTGCCTATCCCTCTAACAATTTTTTCAGTCCCTCTTCAAATGTATTTAAACTTGCACATCCACAACACTAGGTGGAAGTCTATTCCATCAGTTACTTTCTGGCTTAAAGAAAATTTTAGCACATCTGTATTGCAACAATCCTTTTTCAATTAAATATATTCCCCTTTGTCTTTTTCACCTTAGAAAAAGTGATGGTACCACCATAATTTAATTAACACAGCCTTTCAAAGCATTAAACACTACAATTAGATGTCCATGTGTCCAGTTTCCAAATACTGCAATTTACAGAACTTAAGTCTTTCTTGGTAGGAATGCACTTTTATGCTTCAGCTAATCTTATTCCTCTTCTCTGAAGAAGAGGAAGTAGATCTCACTATGTAGTCTGACTATTCCTACATTGTACCAGATGGTTAGCTGGGCCACCATGTTGTACTGCTGCTGTGTTACAAGGTGAGGCACATGACATTCACTACAGGCATCGATCACACATGGCTGTCCCGTGTTTGACTGCTGTTGAGCCAGTCATGGTAGACTCATAACACGACAGAACAGAACCATTTAACCAATGTTGGCTGTTCAAGATACTGGAACCTGCACGTGTTGCCCACACAATTATTCCAAGTTAGAAGCTGGAAAGATCTCGATGCCAACTCATTCTTACTCACACACTCAAATTTGATTGCCCCATGTGCAAACTACAACTTTGTATCTGCTGTCCCTGACTGAGTCTTCACCAGACCAGTACTTTCCTATACAAGGGGTGGGGGATGTTGCTAATGCAAAGCCAACTCATTGTATATTTGTATTTCTCCCCCAGCTAAGGATGTTCTCATTATTCTAAAGTAACTAAAGCTTTAACCTCTCTTTCAGTTTCTTTTTTTCTTTTAATATCATTTAATAGATTCCATCAGCCCCAGGTGCTTTTTTCATGTTTGCCTGCAGTAATTTCTCTTCCACCTTACTTTCTAATTTTATAAAATCATTTAACTCCTAATCAGTATTAGACTGACTTCTGCTAGCCCTATCTCTAAGAACTTCACATGTGAATGCTGTATATGCAAAATATGTATTCAGTTTATCAGTCATCTGTACAGGATCATCAACAGGTATACCATTACCATTAACATGAAGTGGGCCAATGTGATTTTGTTCTTTCCTTCTATTGTTACTATATGCAAAAAATTTCTTGCTGCTTTTCTTTGCATTCTTAGCCAAAGACATCTGCCTTACACACTAATTTGAATTATAATATTTTGGATGCAGATGAACTGATGGTCTAAACCTCGAACATTATCTTTTTTTTCTCATAAAATGCTTAGCAGCTACTATAATTACTTCTCTGAGCATTTCCTATTTGATATTTACACTTTTTAGTAACATTAGTTGGCCCAGTAAAAAGAGTTTGAGAAATGACTGGTCCCATTATAATCAATCTTTGCAAAAGCAAAACCTTTCAACTTCATTGTTGCCAATAGTTATTTCTTTGAATAAATTCAACATCTATACGTTACATTGTTCGACAAAATTAACAGAAGATGTAGAAAACGTAGTGTAACTCATGTGGCTTACGATGAAGCAGAACAAAATTTGTACCATAGAATAACGATGAAATGAGGAGACAGCGAGAAACTTTGGACAGGTATAAAGGACATTTATAAGGGTTGTATAAGAATTACCAAAAAGAGCACATTACAGAATCAATACAAGACGCTTGAAAATATGGTCACATGTTTGTTTGTTTGTTATTTGGTTTTTAGGAGCATTAGCAATTTCCGGGTGGTGCCACCCGGAAATTGGGGATGATGAGTTTCAGTACGGCTTGTATAATGTATTTAGGAAGGATAGAGTAGATAGAAGGGGTGGTGGGGTAATGCTTATCAGAAGCAGCCTGAGTGCGATGATAGCTTTCCCAGATTCAGACATTTCACATGCTAGTATAGAGTCTGTATGGTGTGAGATAGTTGGAAACAAAGGTACAATGCGAGTAGGCGTAATCTACAGACCAGGTGATTGTGAAGACTATGACAAAAGCCTCTACATGCAAATGGAATGGGCAAGTAAGCGTCAATGCCTTATTATGGGTGATTTCAATTTGCCTCTAATTGATTGGAGTAAATGGGAAGGAAACTCGACATGGGGAACAAAATTTTTAAATCAACTAGATGACTGTTATTTGTATCAACATGTCAGGGAAAGTACTAGAGAAAAGAATATCCTAGACCTCATCATCACACATGAATCAGATGACATAACAGGGCTGACAGTAGAGGAACCAGTAGCAGGAAGTGATCACGGAGTTCTACGGTGGATGATGACGAGAGAGGTAGCAGAAGAAAAAGGCAAAGGAATGGGTTTTAATTTCAGAAAAGGAAATTACGATGCCTTAAGGTACTACATGGCCTCTATTAACTGGGTAGATATCGTGCAGAGAATGAATACAATTGAACTGTGGTACGCTTTTAAAACATTAATCACAGATGCCTTGAATGCGTATATACCATTAAAAAAAATACTCCACGAGAAGGGTTCCAAGTTGGATGACTAGTGAAGTTGCCACATTACTTGAGCAGAAAAAGGTGGCATGGAAAAGTTACAGAGCAATAAAAAGTACTGAAGCCTATAACAGCTACAAGGTGATGTGTAATAGAGCCACAGAAAAGGTTCGACAGGCAAAGGCAGTTTATGAGAAATCACTAGCAAACAGAGCAAAGAGGGGGGGGGATAAAGAATTCTTCACATATATAAATGCCAAGAAGAGCAGGACAAACCAGATCGGACCTTTACGTAAGGGAAAGGGGATAGTATTAAATACACCAGCTGCCGTTGCAGATGAACTCAACAGTTATTTTGCATCGATATTTACAAATGAAAAGCCTTTTGCGGCAATGGGAAATTGTGGGAGCGAAGTTGAAAAATATGTAATTAATGATATTGAAATTTCGCAAGATTATTTAATGAAAAAACTTTCAAGCCTACAGACTAGTAAGGCTCCTGGAGTTGATGGAATATACCCTATAATCTTGAGAGAGGCGGCAAGCGAATGCATTGAACCACTGAGGCTGGTTATGCGAGCATCACTAGACTCTGGGGAGATTCCCTTAGATTGGAAAAGTGCAAATGTATCTCCCATACATAAGGGTGGCTCTAAAAGTGAAGTGGGAAATTATCGACCTGTCAGTCTGACTTCAGTAGTAGGGAAAATCATGGAGGCATTGATCAAGGGTGGAATTCAGGATCATTTGGATCGAATTGAAATTCTCAAGGATACTCAGCATGGTTTTGTAAAGGGAAAATCATGTTTAACAAATCTGGTTCGCTATTTCGAAAGGGTCACTCACGAGCTGGATTTAGGGAATAATTTCGACATTGTTTATTTAGATTTCAGCAAAGCTTTTGACTCAGTCCCACATGAGCGGTTGCTTTATAAGCTGGAACAGGTTGGAATCACTGGGAAAATCCTTAGATGGATAGAAGGATGGCTTCAGGGCAGGAGGCAGAGGGTTGTGATAAATGGCTATTCCTCAGATTGGGTTGATGTAAGAAGTGGGGTTCCCCAAGGATCAGTATTAGGACCACTGTTGTTTTTAATTTTCATAAACGACATTGATGAAGGGATAGAGGGCATGATGTCTAAATTTGCAGATGATGTTAAAATTGGTAGAGTAGTTAATGATTACTGTCAAGCTGAGCTTCTTCAGAGAGACCTAGATAGACTTCAAGAATGGTCAGAAAAATGGCAGCTGTGCTTTAATCCAACAAAGTGTAAGGTATTACACCTGGGAAACAGTAATCCCAAAATAACTTATTCACTTGGTGGAGTTCAACTAAACCCAGTACTGGAGGAAAGGGACTTGGGTGTTACGATACGGTCAGACATGAAATTCTCTGAGCATTGTAAACAGGTTGCAAGGAAGGCCCATGGTGTCCTATCGATGATCTATCGAACTTTTGCAAGTAGAGATAGGGACGTGATAATCCCATTATATAAGGCCTATGTTAGACCACACTTGGAATACTGTGTTCAAGTATGGAGACCGCACCTAAAGAAAGACATCGAGCTTCTTGAAAGGGTGCAAAGAAGGGTAACTCGCCTGGTGAGTTCGGCAAAAGGGCGTCCTTATGAAGAAAGACTTCGAATATGTGGGTTGCAGAGTTTGGAAACTAGACACCTTAGAGGAGATTTGATTGAGGTGTTTAAGGCTCTGAGAGGCATCAGTAAAATGAATGAGGACAAAATTTTCAAGATTATAAATGATGCTAGAACTAGGGGACATAAATTCAAGTTACGCGGGGAAATGTTTAGATTGGACTGCAGGAAGTTTTATTTTAGCCAGCGAGTTATAAATTACTGGAATAAGTTGCCTTCATGGGTGGTAGAGGCCGACAGTTTGGGGAAATTCAAAGGTCATCTGGATAGTACTTTCGGGTAAGGGAAGCGCATAGGATGATAGGATTAATTTCCTTTTTATTTAATTTTTAATTTCATTTTATTATTTTTATTTATTTATTAATTATTATTATTTATTTATTTAATTTTTGTTTTTATCATTGTTTTGTTCGGATTTTTTTTTTTTTTTTTTTTGGCTGGTGCAGCATAAGCCATAGGCTTTCTTGCACCATACGGCCGTTACTAATACTAATACTAATACATAAGGGTGCCCATAAGATTCTGTGGCAACAAACCCCATTCTTCCACGAGCATGCAATGCCCAAGAGAGTCTCACACATGATCAAATCGGATTGAAGTCTGGTGATCATGCTGGCCACAGTAGTCACTGGATATCTTCAGTTTCAAGGTATTCCTTCACCACTTGAGCTCTATGTGCAGTGGCACTGTCATGCATGAAAAGAAAATGTGGGCCAACCACACACACAGTTCAAGGATCTATTCTTGCTACCTCTCTGCAGTTACGGTACCCTTATCAAAAACATGAAGAGGGGTACCGTTGTTGATCATTATTCCGCCCCACATGGGAATGTCGCCTCCACTATAAGTGTCCCTTCCTGTGATGTTGGAGAAATGGTACTGCATTTCTCGTCTCCAGATGAAATAATGTTTAGAACATGTTTGTAGGCTAAAACGGGACTCATCAGAGAACAGAACTGTATCCCATTTGTCAGGGCTCCAAGTCTCATATTCGTTGTATCAGTTTTGATGAGTTCTGTGATGGGTTGGGGTTAATGGGAAACCAGTGGCTTCCTTGCATAGAGTCCACTTGAATTAAGCTTTATTAACACAGTCCAGTTGGAAATGTTTTCACCTGTGGCCACAGCAACCTCGAGGGACAGTTGATGACAGGACATCATAGGGTTCCATTTTGCTGTTTGAGCTAGAGAGCAGTCTGTTCTGGTGGACATAGCCCTCGGGTGACCTTGGCCAGCTCTTCTTGTAATGGTTCCTGTCTCCCGAAACGCTTTCATATTGATGAGACGACAATGTGCGACAAATAAAGCCAAGGTGCCACCTCAGTCTGCCTGGCTTTGAGTTGTCCAATGGCCCGCCATCTCATAGAATTGTCTAAATGACAATGACTTGCCCTCCAGAGTACTGGAAATGTGGCTATCCAACTGAGCAAGCAAAAAAACAGAAATGAAGTGATGTGGTCACAACCTGTGTTTTTACAGGCATGAATAATTTGCAGCTCCGTAAGGTGGTAGATCGATTTCTATTGGATACTTGGAATTTTCCTGCAGGATGCCTATTATATCAAATATGCCTTCAACGACACTGTTCACAAAATATACATGTAAGACATTTTTTTCTGTTAATTTTGTTGAGCACTGTATTATCACTGCCACCTAAAGGTTCCGTCACTTGAACATTCTTAATACATGATGAATTATCACTGCTTATAATCAGATCAAGGATATTGCTTTCTCTTGTTGCCTCTTTAATACATTGGTGTAGAAAGCAGTTGTCTGGCAAACAGAGAAATGTTTTATTACTATATGAGCTGCCAACCAACGACTTCAAGCTGATATCTGTAAATTTTAAATCCCTACACAATCAGACATTAATTTTCTGGCTCACTTTATTTATCTGTATAGTTATTCATTATATTCATCACAGTCATTTAGCCTGCAAGAGACTCCAGATGTCATTTTTGTTTTCTCATATCAGTGTTTATGACAAACTAGACTGACTCAATACATTACATTAGCAATCTGTGTTTTCTGGCTGTACTGTTTTATAGGCTATATTCTTCTTAACCAAAAGTATCATTAACCAACATGTATGGTTAAAATGTTTAATCTATAATTCATTTAATGTTGAATTTGTGCTTGATGCATATTATATTTTTTCTTCTTTGATTAAATTTTGTGAAGAGACACTAACATTTAATAGTCTTTCTTGTTTTTTTAGGCAAAGACAATAGACACTTCAGATAGGTGTAAAGTGTCTATTGTCTTTGCCATGTAACAGCTTACTCCCAATGGACAGATTTTCAGGAAATTTTATATTTGGCTCTTTTAGGAAAAATTGTCAAGCCATCCCAAATTTAATTAAAATCAGAAAAATAGAAATCTATCAATTATTATTATTTCTTTCTTTTTTTCTATCATACATATCACATAGGGTATCTATATACTGTTATTGGAGCTGAAGCACTGAATATATATATATTTTTTTTTTGCTGCCGTGCACAGAAAGGAAAAATTCTCAGTTTAAGCATTGCACATATGAAAGTCATTGCTTTCTGAAGTGCTCATTTTTTTGTTACAAATTTACTAAACATAAATAACGAATTACACTTTACATTAAATTGGGGATTTGTTCCTATTAATGGCAAATTATATCAAACCAACATAAATGAGAAAAATTTTTTTACACATGAAAATTGACATCACAAAAGGGTAATGTATTCCTATGGTTAAATTTTTAAACTCACCAGCTTAATTTCCACTTCACTACTCGTTGAAAACAAAATAAAAAAAATTTAAAAATACAGTGGATTCCAGTTATTTGGGCCACCAGTTAATCGGGGCAGCTGTTTATTTGGGGCAAATCTTAAAAAACAGAAATCAATCAAGAAAATAGCCAGGGTTTACTCGCTTAATTGGGACAACGTGCCGTTTAATCGGGGCAAGAGACCGCAGCACTGGAGATTACCCTACGATTGTATCCAAGGAAACCACATGGTTCGGTCGAAATTCTGGAGGTCACAACCATAAAACAATAAAAACAATTAGCAGTCACCTGTTTCTTGGGCTTTTCTGTTAGTGAAGTCTATCATAAACAGATAGTAAATTTGATCTTGTTGAATTTGCGATAACACCGACAGCTGGAATTCTGTGGGTTATTATGGTGAAATGTGTTTACACTTCCATGAAATCTTCAATCATATAAAAAAATTAATTTTCAGATCATCTTGTCATTCCTATTTTTAAAGCTTTGTAACTCGTTACTCCGTTCTCACTTGCGTGTATTGTGTTACTTGCAATTTGTGTGTGCCGTGTTCTTTGTTATTGATTGCTTATCTTTTTACTATTTTAAATTTTAACCCCCACCCACATACGTCAGTGAACAGAAATGTCAACTAGTTAGTATGTACATATTACAGTACGTATTAATTATTCCGATTATCACGTATATTCTTCTGATTTTCATGTATTATTTAATTTTTTAATTGGTAAGGTAATAAAGGGTAAATTTGTGCTTAATATATCTTTGCTTTTATAGCCTGTGGATAATATTCCTCCTATTTTCGCTAATTAGAATCGCTCTTTAATAGAATTAAAATTCAGTTCAGAAACGTGATCACAATGGCCAGCGCTTATTGCACATCGTATAGTGAACGGTACTTTACTATAGTGAGTTCGTCGTAACGTGATTTGATTGTACAGTGAACCAATTGTAAAAAAAAAGGGGGGGGAGTACATTGTATTTTTAACTATTTATGTGAAACTTCGGATAATTGGGGCAGCCGCTTAATCGGGCCAAAATGCACTAGTCCCGATGTGTCCCAAATAACTGGAATGGACTGTAGTAACATAAGAGGGGTGATCAAAAAATTTCTGAGAACAGAGTATAAAAGACCTAGTTACAAAATTCTTTTTTTTTTTCCCTTCAATGAATTCACCATCAATTTCAATAAACTTATTATTATGTGTATTGTTAGCATATATATGTTGTAACGCACCTATTGTCCTCACTATTTCTATCCATCTGCATGTAATAACTCAGCACCTAGTGAATAGATTTTCACAAAATTTTATATTTGGCTCTTTTAGAAAAAATTGTTCAGCCATCCCAAATTTCATTAATCGAACCAATAGAAATCTGGAAATTATGATTTCTTTTTTTCATATATATCTCACAGGCTATCCACATACTGTATATATTGTAGCTGGAGCACTTGACATTGTTTGTTGCTGGGTGTGATTGGAGGAATGAATGGGCTATATGATGGATGCTTAAAAATAAAATGTTCTCAGTTTTCATGAAAATTTGTTGCTTTTTGCTCTTTTTTTTGTTATATATCATGAATTATTTTTTTTTTTTGACAACATGACTGAACTGTAGTGCACTGCTTTCATTAACTAAATTTTCTTTAAAAGCAATAAATGTATTGGCTGAAGGAAGGATATTTTCATTTTACATTTGTGTATATTCAATCTGTTTACATTATGAAATATATCAAAATGCAAGTTTTCCTAACTGTATGGCATTAGATAAATAATTACAGAACTCAGATTCTTCTAATGTAAAATAAAAGTTCTTCATGTTATTCGTACACCCATGAAAGAGGTCATCCTTTTAACAACCAATGCACATCACTATGCAACAACGACACAAGGTGAGCAGATTCCATCATCTCACATAGCATTGAATTAATTCTACTTAATTTTTTTTAAGTTCTGTAATTGATGTAATTTGCCATTTTGATAGTTTGATCAGGAATGTTTAAAATTTTTTAAAGACATCTCAAAATTAGATTTCTCTGTGTATAAAACAATATGTTGCAGGCAAGGACTAATGGGTTTTCCTGCTTAAAATTACTGATGAATCTATTCAGTACAAGTTGTTGTTTTGATCAATTCTTTGCAGAGAGAAAAATTATTTTATTCTTTTCCCATTCCAAAAACTTATTTAATACAAGCTAAGAGCTGTGCTTTACTGTTGACATCAGGCGAGCCACCTTTCGGAAGGCAAACATTTTCTGATCTGTTCACGCAATATGTTCACATACTTGTTCAATACTGAATAGCATTTCTTGAATATGTCTGCTCAACTGAGTTGTTTTAAACAGGAATTTTTAAAAATTCATTTTCAACTTTTTTTCCCTAGCACAGTTGTTTGGAAACACTTTAATATCATCAAATTGCAGGCTTATACAACATCAACCATGAAAAAAATAAATAAATAAAAATACCTACCTCATCTTTCCATTCACTCTAATAATCTGTCTAATTCTTCCTAAAATTATTCAAATTACCTACTTCCACAACACCAGCTGGAAGTTTCCCAACAATCATTCACTCTCTGGATACCAAATACGGAGGATGCGGAAAGGTCAGGGAATGACCACCGCATATTCCCGGAGCAATATGGCCTTAGTTGCTAATGCTCCTAAAATTCAAAACAAAACAACAACTCTCTGGATGAAAGCAAATTTTTGCACATCTATCCTACAAACCATCCTTTTTCAATTTATGTGCCCTTAAGTGTGTTGCCCGAGAAAGTAAGAATGCCATCAGCATTTAGTTTGCTCAATCCACTTAAACTAGAAATTGTAGAACTGAAGTCTTTCATGTTAAGAGTACCCTTTTGCGTCCATGACTAACTGTGTTGCTCTTTGCTGCATCCATTCCAACTGATTCACAGATCCTTCTTAAAATTAGACTTCTAGACCTATATGTGGCATTCGAGATGTACCCTAATCAATCCCTCATTCATTCAATCATTCAACGGGATAATCATGTCCTTGCCGCCAAAATTCCTGTATAGTATTAACAGAACACCACAAGCTATCGTAGCAGTCCATCTGCTCTGCTCAGAGAACTTCATGTTGGACTGTATCACCAAATTGATATAATATTCTGGGACTGGTGCTGCCCATATGCAGTACTTTGCAGTTATCAATGTTAAACCTCAATTGCCACTTCTCAGCCCATCTCTTCAATTTTTCTAGGTCTTGTTTCAGTAGTATACCTTGGTTCCTGTCATTAATTACACTGCCAACCTTTGCATCATCTACACACTTAAAAATAAGTTTAATATGCTTTCATCAATATCATTAATAAACAGTGAAAACAGTAAGGGGGCCCAAGCACTGGGCCCTGAGGTACTCCACTAATGACGCTAGTCCAAGAATAGTGTGCATTTATGACCACCCTATGTGTTCTGCCACTCGACCATCCCTTTACCCATAGCAGTAACATGCCCCTAGTGCTTTAATTTGTAGTCTTTCATATGGAACAACGTAAGAAGCTTTATTGAAATCTAAGGAGATGATGTCAAAATTATTTTTTGAATCTAGTTCCTTTGTTAGTGTATCATAGTGGCTAATTAGATTAGTCAGATGAAATCTCCACTTAACACCTTTGCTGCTGGCTTGAATTACATCCTTGATGAACTAAATTCAAAATCACAGGATTGAGTCAATCTGGTCTGGGGAGGGCAGAGGCATTTTTGGGCTTTCTTCTCACTATGACTCAATGTCAATTAATTCAATCAATTAATTTAATTAATTCAAGCACTGTAAAGCAATCTTTGCTGATGAAGTTTGCTTGACAAAAATATCTGGGTTTTCTTCTGACAAATTGGAAGAAAACAGTTCTCAGAATCATGTGGTTTTTTTCATCCATGTGGATTGCAAACCCTTCTGGGCATATATGCATCAACCAGCAGGGAACTTGCTAACAAATCCATGTTGTGATTGCCATATAACTGCATTGCTTCTTTAACCATCAACTCCATTATGTAATGGTTATATTCTATGAAAATTATAGAAGGGAATTTGATTTCTTTCTGTTTGCTACTGGTAATACTAATCTGAAACAAATTCTACATGACATTTTTATATGACACAATTTGGTAAAAAGTAATGATAATTGAAAAAGAGTCTGAAATTCAACTGTTTCTATTTTTTTTTAAAAGAGAACTGTACAAAAATATTTGATTCTTTTAAGTAGTTTTAAACCTAAAATTTTTGTTTTTTGTCGATTTTTGTTAAAATTTCATCTTTCCCTCCATATCAAAATTTTAATTTGTAAATTTTTACCAGAGTTGTAAACACTGATCTCACATTATACAAGTCTGAAATTTGGCATTATTCCTAATTCCAAATAGCAACTACCCCAAGTACTAGTCCAGCAACAGATAGTACTACTTAGAGAATTAGTCCAGGATCAAATAAATTCAAATTAACCAATTGTCTAGAATATTTCAATTTAATATTATTAAAAATGTCCAGTTTTTGGACAGGCTATTTTAAGACATTCTACTTGTAACAATAAATCCTTTGTGTAAAAATGAATCACATGAAAATAAGTTTGACTTAAGTTAGACAATACTTAAAGTTTGAAGTATTGTCTTACATATGGATTTTTTTTAAAAGAATACTACGCTTGTAGCTATAGTACTAATGCTTAACATTTATCAGCACACATTCTAAAATACATTTCGATAGAGCGATATTGTTAAAAATATTTTTGTATTAGTAATTATTATTAATCAATATAAGAAAATAAAAGCTATTTCAAAATAAGAACTAGCAATACCTATGTGTATAATACTTGAATTTTAGTTTGGTTATAAGTAACATCTGGGAGAATACATTACTCTATAAAACCTCTTGATAGACAATATTTCTTGGCACAGACTTTCCTTGATGGAAGGCTGACTCTGCCTTGTAATACATATTTGTATTACAAGGCAGATTCAGATCATTAATATATTAATGATCTGAGTAAATTAACTGTTCATATTCTTTAATTAATCAATAACATTCACTCATATCTTTAATTTGGTAATAAAGGCCTACCCTTCGTGTAGGGATTAGGCTTTATTGTGAATAATGATGATTTAAATTTGGTAATAAATGTTTTTTGAAAAGTTGACTGTATTCAAAGACATGCATGTTATAAATGTTGAGTCAGTATTATGTGATACATTTAGTATAACATAATACTTCTACAACACATATGCATAGCAGTCGTTCTTTATTTTTCGGTGGTTAGTTTATTAATTTATTCCCTTTGTAGTAACATGCTTTTTTTTATTTATCTCTCTTACCTGATTTTCTTTAATTTTACCTTCAGAATAAACAGGGAACAGTTAGGGGAAAAAAAAACAATAAAAAATGCTTGCATCTGGATTTAATTGCGTACATCTGAAGTAAAAAACAAAAAACATACACAAAATGCTTTTATCCATTACACTACTGGTTAAACTGCTATGGTTGCATACAATATCCTGATTTATAATGTCAGTTAATCATTTGTGTAAATGTATCATTACTGAATCTTGTATGAACTTGTTAAATTTTGATTTATATGACAAACTTGGTTGATGGTTGTGACTTTTTGAATGATATATGATTTATCTTTGTAGATGCACAACTGAAGGCCAATATTCTGAACAAACACATTCAAGAATGGTATTGATGATGTATAATAGATTAGTGAGAAATTCAAAATTAGAAAAGTATTTCATTTATGATGAGCTTGAAAAGGTCTTAATGAATATATTAAATGAATAAGTTAAACTTATATATGTCATTTTTTTTTTTTTTTTTTTTTTTTTTTGTTAGTTGTTGGTGCATCAGCTTCTGTGGCCATAATGCACCTCCCAAAGTTTTTGCATTTTACTCTGATCCAAGCCTGAGGCGGGATTCGAACCCACAACCTTTGGGTTGCCGGGCAGGCACTTCACCCACCTCATTAGCCCGGTCAGCATATATGTTATGAGAAACTTATTCACAACTATGATCATGAGCACATAGCACATTCTCTATGTGTTCGTTAATGAAAGACGTCTTTTCCCGGCAAGTTCAATACCTATGTAACGACTTCCAAATGTGCAGAGGAGAACTGATGTATATTATTACAATACATTATTACCAACACAAATATATTAATTTATTAAAATTACAGAAAAGCAACACCTCTATCCAACTTGTCATACAAATCTTCTTTCTTCATAATTACGTCAAAGTTGAGTATCTCTTGCGATGGTGGAATAAGTTTCTTATGTAGAAGTAGAGGACAACTGGGTTCAGAAGGACAGCAGTAAGATGTCTGGAAAGAAATATACAAGGAATAATAATGGTAAGATAGAAGAAAAGAGAAATATAAGGAATAATAATAGTATGATAGAAGAAAAGAGAAATATAAGGAATAACAATGATGGTTATAAATAAATAAAAAAGAATAACCATAAAATTGATTTATATGCCATTCACTGAGGCCGGACAAGTTTTTCAAAATGAATAAGACCATTATTATTACCCATTGGCAAATGATTGAGGATCAATTTGTATCTGTCAATTGTTTTTTTTTTTTTTTTTGTATTAAGAAAAACAAAAAAAAACAACAACATTCTATCCATTCAGCAGTACCGTTTTCCCTTATTTTTTATATTAAAAATTAGAAAATTTCTACTGAATAAAGTCAAAATAAGTTGGTTAAATTCCCAACAGCTGGTTTAAAAAAAAAAATCAAAGACTGGATGATTTGTCCTAACCTTTTTTTGATAAGTGATGTCATCTTACTAGTTTATTGCAGACCACTAAAATTATATTCAGTTTTCTTCCAAGTGCATAAATCTTAAGGGCAAAATTTGAAAATCGTTGTTTATGAAATTACCTGAGTTAGTGTTATTAATGTATCGCAATTAGTCTATTTAACCTGGGTAAAATTTTTACCTCTTCTTACAAATTTAGCTCTTTTGCACCTCTATTAAAACCAATCATTTACCCAACTGTAACTCAAAAACCATTTACGAAGGGTGTTTCTTTTCATTCACTATTAGAAATTTAAGATATCTGAAAAGAGAAATATAACAAATAACAATGATAGTTATACACAAGATAAAAAAAAAAAAAAAACCATACTCATAAGGTTGATTTATATACAATGTTTCTTTTGTTATTTGGTTTTTTAGGAGCATTAGCAACTAAGGCCATATTGCTCCGGGATATGCAGTGGTCATTCCTTGACCTTTCCGCATCCTCCGTATTTGGTGGTGACGGGCTCAAACCCCGGTCTAATCAAGAAGCGTGTGCTAAGCACTGCTGCTCCTTCCCACCTGGCTACGGAGGCGCCTGTATACAATGTTGCATTTACCTTGAAGCTCAATGGAAATCAAGAGACACAGAACAATTAATTGTGTGACAATTTTTTTTTTTTTAAGGCTTATTTAGTATAAGGATAGGTGTGTTAAAATTTTCTTTCAGCCAGAGAGAGTTATTGATTATTTCAGCAAAATTCCATCTAATTTTATGGAAGTAAGTATTTTTGAATAAATTTAAAGAAGGATTTAGAGGTGATGGACAGATAATGGGGATAGTTTTTTTTTTTTTTTTGGGTGATCTTGGATAAGCTTTGCTACTTTGCATCACCTTTGTTTACACTAATATTAAATATATAAAACTCCTAGAAATGACAGAAAGAAGTAGTACATAGTCTGCATCTAGACACCTTGGGGTGGGAATGTGATTATAAATTATAAATTTTTAGTGAGGAACAGCAAAGTTTATATTATAAATTTCACCTTTAATCTCATATCAATTGTCCATCTCCTCTAATAGTTTATCTAGTTTTTTTTTTTTTTTTAATTCAAGCTACCCACCTCTACAATAACAGATGGAAATTTGTTCCAACAATCAACTGGCTTAAAGCAAATTGGTGCACATTGATTGTGCAACTGTCCTTCCTCAGTTTGAATTTATTCCAACTCTGTATATTCTGGGCAAGTAGAAGGATTCCATCAGCAATGAGCTTATTCAATCCAGTCAAAGTCTTAAACACCTCAGTCAGAATTCCTTGTAGGTGCCTGATCACCAGACACTTCAGTTTGCAGAACTGACGCCTTTCATGGTAACAGCATCATTTTGTTCCCTCTCACTAATCTCATTGCCCTTCTCTGCACCCATTCCAACAGATCCATATGTTCCTAAAATGAGGATTCCAGACTCATATACAGTACTAAAGATGTGGCCTAATGATTTTCTTATAGAATGGGATAATTATCTCCGTATCCCTGCTGACAAAATACCTGTGTATTGTTGTCAAAATCCCATGACCTGGCCTGGCAGCCATTCTGCACTATCAGAGTATTTTTCATTCTTCACTAACCTGAGTGTGATATCACAATTTATCTGGAATTACAGCCACCCATATGTAGTACCTTGCATTTGTCATTGGGAAAACTTCAATTTCCACTTCTCATCCCATCTGCCTAATTTGTCTAGATCTTGTTGCAGTAGCATACCCTTATTATTGTCATTAACCCCCCTGTCAACCCTTCATATCATCTGCAAACTTAGTCATTAATCCTGAAATGCCTTCATTAGTATCATTAATAAACACAGAAAACAACTATGGATCCAGCACTGAATCCTGTGGAATTCCATTAATAACATTAATCCTGTGAAGAGCAGTGCCCATTGATAACCACTACCAGTCCTCTCCCACTCAATGCACTTTATCCATAGCAGAAACTTGCCCTTAATGCCACACTGCTCTAATTTGTTCTGCAGTCTTTCATATACAATGACAAAAGTTTTTCTGATATCCAAGTATACAATGTCAAGATTATTTTTTCGCATCCAGTTCCTTTGTTAGTGTGTCATAGTATCCAATCTAATTGTTCAGATAAGATTTCCCTTTAACAAATCCATGATGTGACTGCAGTATAACTACATTCCTCTCTAGATGGCCCTGACTTCTTGAGCTAGCAATGCCATTATTTTCATTGGAACAAGTGACACTAACAGGTCTGTAATTAATCATGTCACCCTTTGTGAATTGGAGATACATTTGCATCTCCTGTCCAAGGGGACCTCCCCTGAATCCAAGGATGCTCTCATAACTATGGCTGAAGGTGTGCTTACTTCCTTTGTCACTTCCCTCAATGTAATTGGGTAGTTTCCATCCACCATAGGTGCCTTTTTTCCCATTTTGCCTCAATATCTCCTCCACTTTCCTCTCAGTTATCACAAAATCATTTGGCTCCCCACTAGAATTTGACTCACTTTTGGCATCCCCATCCCTATAAAATGCCTCCTGTGTGAATGTAGATGCAAAATACCTATTCAGTCTTTCAGCAGCTTGAGCTGGGTCATCAACAGTTAAACCATTCACATCTAGTGGAACAGTGCGGATTATCCTCTTTCTTCTAGTATTTTCATAAGTAAAGAAGTCTTTTCTACTTTTCTTTAAATTCTTAGCCAAGGACTTCTCATAATCTGCTTCGGCTTGTTTAATCTCCATTGTGAATTGATTGCAAACTAGTTTATATCTACAGTAGTCTTCTGTATCACCTGATAATTTATATGCATCCCATGCATTTTTCTTGTCTGACACAAGTCTCATCAGTGCATCTAACATCCAATTAGCTCTAAGCTCTTAGTTGGTATAAAAAGTTCAGTAGCTTCTGCAATTACTTCCCTGAATTCTCATTTAGAATTTGCTGTTGGTGACATCAACAGTTGTTCCAACTGCAAATAATTTAAAAACTGCCTGACACAGCAGTAGTCACCTTTACAAAACTAAAAACTACCCTTGACAGTAGTTACATCTTTAAGTAAACCCCACATGAATACACTGTGATCACTGCCACACAGTGGGTTTTTTATCTGCAGATTCTTAATGCATGAAGAGTCACTGTAGATAGTGAGATTAAGAGTTGCTCTCTCTTGTTGCCTCTCTAATGTGCTGCTGTAGAAAATAGTCATCCAATAAATCCATGAAAGTCTTGCTGGTGATCAACCCCCATAAGTTCCAGTCAATATCTGGAAAGTTAAAATCACTAATTATAAAACATTCTGATTTATTGGCCCACCGTGTATGTCTGTACAGTTGTTTGTTATACTCATCTTAATCATTATTAGTCCTATAAAACACTCCTGATCTCATGTTTTTTTTCCCCGTACTTTGGTCACACCAAACTGACTGAACATTGCACTTGTCATTCATGTCAAGCTTTAGAGTTTATGCACTTTTTAACTAAGAGCATGACTTTCTTGTATTCAAATTCTGCACCCCTTGTGTCTGAGTGACACCATGACTCTGATGCCCCACAATGTCTGCTGATGACTTAATCAGTACTTCAAATTTGTCATGTTTATTTGCTATGCTCCTAGAATTATTTCATGTGCAAGTATACATGCATCTGTTCTGGCTCTTAGTTACCTTAACACAGCCCATGTATTCATTTGTTCCATGATGACCCACAGCAGGGCTTGAAATCCCTGACACACAGGCTGCTACACATTCCAATAGAAGCAGTGTAAGAATCACTTTCTCCTCTGCCTGTGGCTCTAGTTAATCAGTTAGCCTGCGTATCAATTCAAGCTATCAGTTTTTCAACCCACCTAACACTGCCTCGATAGCATCAGCAAATATACTTGTATCTTCTATTCAAGTGTATCCCATCCCTGTAAAAACAGTCTCTCTTGTTAACAAGCACAGACCATGCTGGGAATAATGTTTTTTTATGTCCTATCGATGATTTATCAAATAATTTCTAGTAGAGATAAGGATGTCATCCCATTATATAAGGCTATTGTTAGACTACACTTGGAATAGTGTGTTCAAGTATGGAAACTGCACCTAAAGAAAGACATTGTGCTTCTTGAAAGGGCCCAAAGATGGGTAACTCACCTGGTGAGATCGGCAAAAGGGTGTCCATATGAGGAAAGACTTGGAATACGTGGGTTGCAAAGCTTGGAAACTAGGCACCTTGGAGGAGACTTGATTGAGGTGTTTAAGGCTCTCAGAGGCATAAGTAAAATGAATGAGTACAAAATTTTCACAGTTATAAATGATTATAGAACTAGGGGCCATAATTTCAAGTTATGGGTGGGAGACGTTTAGACTTGATTGGGCTAAGGTAAAGAAAGCCTGCATAAGAGCGACGAGAGGCGTCGGATGGCTTGCACGGAGAGTTGGTTTCCCGACGCCGGACTTGCACTGCTTGCTCGGTGAACGGGTGGTGGGTGTTGTCGGTCTGGAGCGGAGGTCGGGAGGGATATATTGATTGACAGGTGGGAGTGGCAAACAATGAAATGATTGATGGTGGATGCGACAGACGACAAGCTGCTGTGTAGTCATTGGTTGGCATTATGATGTGTATTTATCAGTAAAGAACGGTGCATAATAGTTTTGTAATTAACGGTGAACAGGTAATAGTAGTGATGAATCTAAGGTGCTGATTGACGTTATGATACATGTGTATCCGCACGAGTGTCTTTAAAAATAAAAGTACAGTAATAAAAATTTAATATTTTGTTAATAAACAGTTTATGTGCTAGTCCACCCATGATCCTAAAGAAAAAAGGTTAGGTTACCCCCTCCATTTTGAGAGGGGTTCACGCTCCCATGGGATTCAAGTGGAGGTAACCTGACCCTTTTTCACCATTAGGGCATATTATTGAACAAGAAAATAAAAATACAGTCACAAAATTTATTTTTTTATGAATGTATTTCTAAATATGACTGATTCTAAAGAAAAAAGGTTAGGTTATCACCTCCACTTCGGAAGGGGTTCAAGCTCCCATGGGATTCAAGTCGAGGTAACCTGACTTTTTTTCGCCATTATGAAATACTGTAATGGTGAAAAAAGGTTAGGGCATGTGTCCATTAGTGTTACCATTAGTGCTGCTACAGTGATACTAAACCGATGTTATCGTGTGTTGTGTTCGTGCACCAATCTACCACAATAGGCTACCACAAGAGAAGGGCAAGACCATCCAGCCCCACCAAATGGAAGTGCTTCTTGCACAACTGCGCTAGTGACCAACCAGAAAGGAAGAAAACGCCAACGCATGAGGTGGAGCATTAAAATGAATACGTACATCATGTGAGCATACTATGAAATAACCAGGCTAGAGACTGATATGACAATGTTCAGGTCGCGACTACATACCAAGTGGTTGGAACAATATCCGGATATTCAGGTCACCGAACAGCGATTAGCAGACCAAAGAAGGACCATTATCACAAAGAACCTAATAGCTCCTGCCATCTTGGAAAAAATCAAGCAGGATGTCAGCAGCCAACTATAAAGCACAAAGAATATGGTCAATATGGAACCAGAGGAGGAACATCATACCATGGAACAAGAGGAGGAACAGCAAGAAGAAATACAATCCAAAGTAGCTGAAGTGAAAAGAGACGAAATCATGATATCCAGAATAGAAGATGAGTGGAAGACGGCCCTAACAGGAATGGATCCCACAAGAACCCACGTGATACCTAAGCAGAGGCCAAATAAAATCCTGTGGAGAGTAACAGACCACTTCAATCGGCAAATAATGCCACATTACTTTGACAACAATGGTACAACGCTGGAGGCAATCCACACAGCCGTATACTGTGCTGCCATGGCAGCAATTAGGATTAATGGAAAAGAAACGAGAGACTAGCAGCAGAAGAACCGAAAACAGAAGGAACTGCCAGCTTGGGAAAGAAGACTTCAGCAGAAGATAGAAGAATTAAGAGTCAAGATAGGTCAGTTGACGCAGTACAAACAGGTTAATAGAAGTAAGAAATTGATTGGAAAGGTGAAGAGCATTCTCAAGAGAGACAGCGTCCACAGCAAACATGAGACCAGAAATCAGAGAATAGGAGAATACTTGGACACACTGAAGCAGAACCTCCTCGCACTCAGCAAGAGACTACGCAGATACAAAGAGAGCTCCCAGAGGAAAATAAACAACCAAATCTTCAATGAGGACCAAAGAGCCTTCTGCAGGAAACTAGGTGAAGATGAGAAAGCAGGAAATGGAGGAGAAAGCAGGAAATCGAGAAGAAGACGATCGAGGAGTTCTGGGGAAATATCTGGAGCAGTGAAGTAAGACATAACAGCAGAACACCCTGGATAGAAGTAGAACGGAAAAAAACCAAGGACATACAAGAGATGAGAGAGTGGGAGATTTGAGAAGAAGTAAAACAGTCGATCAGGAACACCCACAATTGGCGAACCCCAGGAATTGATAACATCAACAGCTACTGGTACAAGAAGCTCACATGCACACACAAGCTTGTTTGTTTGTTATTTGGTTTTTAGGAGCATTAGCAACTAAGGCCATATTGCTCCGGGATATGCGGTGGTCATTCCCTGACCTTTCCGCATCCTCCGTATTTGGTGGTGATGGGCTCGAACCCCGAGTCTAATCAAGAACCATGTGCTACGCACGGCTGCTCCTTCCCACCTGGCTACGGAGGCGCCACACACACAAGCACCTAGCAGAGCAGTTCATTCGAATGATAAGGCACGCGGAGACAATCCCGAAGTTTCTCACCGAAGGAGTCACATAACCGAAGCCTAAAGACAAAGATACAAGCAACCCAGTGAAATACAGGCCAATCACTTGCCTCCCAATGATGTACAAGATCCTGACCAGCTGCATAACCAAGAAGATATCAGACCACTTGAGAGAGTCAGAACATAATGGCCGAGTAGCAGAAAGGATGCAAGCGAAAGAGCAAAGGATGCAAGGAGCAATTAACCATAGATGCCGCAGTTATGGAGCAAGCCTACAAGAAGCACCGCAACCTATACACGGCCTACGATTATCGCAAGGAATTCGACTCCATACCTCATAGTTGGCTAATAGAGATCCTGAAGATCGACAAGGTCAATCTGATAGTGACAAACTTCCTAGGAGCAACAATGGCAAAATGGATTACTACTATTAAGGTCGAGAACATCACAAGCAGGCCAATCCACATTAGAATCTCCCTGATGTATTATCCTTACCAGGATAATACATCAGGGAGATGCTCTGAGCCCACTGTGGTTCTGTTTAGCACTCAACCCACTATCCATCATGCTTAACAGCAGCAAGTATGGATATAATCTTAAAGGAAGAAAGAACCTGTACACCCTCACCCACCTGATGTACATGGATGATATCAAGCTCTATGCGGCAACCGAGAAGCAACTCCAGCAACTACTCCAGATCACCAAAGAATTCAGCAAGGACATCCGGATGGAATTTGGTCTAGACAAATGCAAGACCCACATATTGCACCAGGGAAAAATTAGTTGGCCGAAATTACCAGCTGCTGACTGGAAAAGAGATCGAAGCTATGACAGGACAGACCTACAAATACCTAGGGATGATGCAGGCTCAGCACTTAGAGCACAAGGAAATCAAGAAGTGCCTGACCGAAAAATAGGCATCAGAGACTCAGAAGCCTGCTAAAAGCAAAATTGAATGGAGGGAACACAGTTAAAGCCATAAACACCTATGCAGCTCCAGTACTAACATACACCTTCGGGGTCATAGATTGGACTAACACCGAGCTAGAAGATATCATGCGAAAGACAAGAACAATGATGACCAAGAGCCGCCAACACCATCCAAAGTCAGCAGTGGAGAGACTAACAATAGCTCGGAAAGAGGAAGGAAGGTTTGTTATTTATTTGTTATTTGGTTTTTTTTTTTTTTTTTTTTAGGAGCATTAGCAACTAAGGCCATATTGCTCCGGGATATGCGGTGGTCATTCCCTGACCTTTCCGCATCCTCCGTATTTGGTGGTGACGGGCTCGAACCCCGGTCTAATCAAGAAGCGTGTGCTACGCACTGCTGCTCCTTCCCACCTGGCTACAGAGGCACGAGGAAGGAAGGGGCATGATAGAGCAACAGAAAACATCGATAGTTAACCTGAAGGATTAATTCGAGAACAACACAGCACCACTCCACCAGGCCATAAGGAAGATAGATAAGCGGTATTTTCCACTCAACCTAAGTGAGGAACCCCCACCCACCCAGACAGCACGAGAAACGAAGTTAGAAAGATGGGAAAAGAAGACACTCCAGGGCAGACACTACAATGACCTCCATCAAGATCATATCGATAACATTGCTTCTAATATGCATGGCTCACAAGCGAGACGCTCTTCCCCGAGACTAAAGGATTCATGCTGGCCATCCAAGACCAGGTAATCAATACCAGAAACTATAGAAAATACATTGCAAAGGAGCCCGGAATGTCAGATGACACATGTCGACGATGCCACCTGGCCTCAGAAACGATCCAACACATCACTGCAGGTTGCAAGGTGATCACCCAGACTGAGTGCACTCATAGACACGACCAGGTAGCCAGGATAATACATCAGAAGCTAGTGAGGAAATACCAGTTGACCAAAGAAAGTGTACCATACTACAAGTATGAACCCCAGGCAGTACTAGAGATCCGAACCCACAAGCTGTACTGGGACCGTGCCATAATAATGGATAAGACCACTCCGCACAACAGGCCGGACGTAACCCTTGTGGACAAGATGGAAAAGGCTACCTACCTGATTGACTAACAATGTCCTGATTGACTAGCAATATCCAGAAAACCCATGAGGAAAAAATTAGGAAGTACACGAACCTGAGACATGAAGTCAAGGAGATGTGGCATATGCAAGAAGTATCAACCATCCCGATCATCGTGTCAACCACCGGTATGGTGCCAAAGACTCTACATAGCAGCCTAACAGCAATAGGTCTCCCAGAGAACACCTACAAGGAACTCCAGAAAGTTGCAATCCTGAACACCTGTAGGATAATTAGAGATTTCCTCGACCAACAGTAACACCAGATATTGCAACCGCCTTGTGCACTTGGTACCCGTCACGGAGTGGAATCCCCCAATCAGAGAGAAATAACATAAGAGCAGCAGCAACAACAACAACAACAATAATAATTTCACTGCTCTTCTCTACACTCATTCCAACATGATCCACATCCTTCCTAAAATTTAAAATGAGGCTTCTAGACCTGTACGTAGTACTCATCATGTGGCCCAACCCAAGGTGTGGAATAATAGGATAACTACCTCCTTATCTCTGCTAGAAAAAGTCCTGTATATCATTAACAAAACCCCATCAGCTGTCCTGGTAGCCTGTCAGCACTACTCAAAGAACTTTGTGTCTGACTGCACAATTACCTCCAGGTCTTTTTCATTTTACACTACTCCGATTGTGGTACAATACAGGTGGTATAATAATCTGGGATTACTGCTATCCATATGAAGTACTGTTGAGTTTGTCAATGTTAAACTTCTATTGCCACTTCTCAGCCCATTTGCCTAGATCTTGTTGCAGTAGCATATAGTGATTACTGCCACCATACTAAAACATCTGCAAAGTTAGACATTAAGCCTGATGTGCCTTCATCAATATCAATTAAAAAATACAGAAAACAACAACAGGCCCAGAACTGAACCCTGGAGTCTCCACTAATAACATTAGGCCAAGAAGAGCAGTGCCCATTGATAACCATTCTCTGCATTCAATTCAATCAGCCTTTTATTCATTGCAGTAACTTGTCCTTAATGCTACGCTGCTCCAATTTGTGCTGCAGTCTTTTGTGTACAACAGTATCAAAAGCTTTTTTAAAATCTAAGTATACAATGTCAAAATGCTCAGAAAATTCACTCATTAAAGCACTAATATTAATTCTAATATTTTAAAAACTATCATGCTAAAACTTTAGTTTAAAAACTATTATCAGCTATACAGACCACTTTTTTCTTTTTTTTTTATATAGTTTTGGAATCACTTGCTGATCATATTACTAGCATTCCATCAAAAATAAATACATAAATAATAATAATCAGGAAACTATTCTTAATTGCATTTTTCATTAACATAACTTTAAAACACATTTTTTACAAGTAAGCCAAGCTGCTGGACAAACACCCTCACCCCACTGAAAATAATGCTCTGTTACACCTCTAAGCTCCACCTCTCTTGAAAGGACAACATTAAAAGTATTATTTTAATAGTACAGGAGCTCATCACTTATATTTCCATTTTATTTTTTGTCTATAGAAGCGTATCCATGGGCCAATTGCCATGCTGTGTGGGCACCCAGAAAAACACAAAATAACTCATGGGGAAAAAACCCTGATCCCTCCACCTGGGATCAGTTAACTACAGCTTTGATTGAAGCAGACTTTAGAAATTACCCTGGCATTAATAGGAATCAAACCCAGACTTTTCCAAAAGAGTAGAATGCAGCAATATATTGTGCCAACTAAGCCACAGAGGGACAAAAGGGCTAGTGAGTGTTTATATACCAGGTGGTTATAAAATAAATTTCCCTATTCAGGAGGCCCCCAGTGTCAAAACTGTTAAAGATAGTGCTGTGAAAATCAGTGGGTATGTCATTTAGGGTATGGGGAAGCGATTTGTAGAAGAAAAAAAATTTGTTTGAATTTCCACCACCAGGGGAGAAATTGTCACTGTAAACATGAGACAGAATACTTAACTTAGGATTAGATTCTAATATCAGACCTTAGAAATCTACCAATATTGTTCTATGTGCTTTCCTTCACTTGAGATGACATTCTGAAAAAAAAAGGAAGACTGCGTGCAACAGTTTCATGTAGCATCTCATTGGGGATGTTGGCTACATGCTGTTTATTGCTTGCTTTCAAATCGAAAAGTGCCTGTATGCCGCCATGGTAAACTCTGTCTTTCAGGTATCCAGATAGCCAGAAATCACAGGGATTGAGACCTGCTGAGCGGAATGGCCAGAACTGTGAAAAGTCTCTAGAAATGATGTGATCATTTCCGAATATTGAACATAGCAGTTCCTTCACTTGTCGACCAATGTGGGGAGGAGCACAATCTTGCATGAACACTACAGTCTCTAAGCATTGCCTTTCTTGCAGAACGGGAATAATATGATCTCTCAAAAGAGCGCAGTACTGTGCTCTAGTTACCGTACACCTTATGGGCCGCGAGATGTAGACCCTTCAAAGAAAAATGGTCCGATTATAAACTCTGCTGTGAATCCACACCATACTGTAATGTATGGACTTTGAAATGGTCTTTCAAACAAAGCAGATGGACGAGAAGTTCTCCATATTTGTCAGTTCTGTGCATTTACAGCCCCATGAAGAGTGAAATGTGCCTCATCAGACCACATGATCATTCAAGCCCATGTATCGTCAAGTTCCATACGAGCCAGAAATCATAGAGCAAAGTCTATTCGTTGTTGCTGATCACAAGACTTTAGTTCTTGCACTATGTGAATCTTGTATGGGAACCAGCGTAAAATTATTCGAAGCACTTTACGTACAGCAGACCAAGGAAGGTTCAAGTCTCTTGGCACACCTCTTGGAACTACTGACTGGTAGTGTTTCGCATTCTGATCATTGCAACCGCCACTTCATCCACTACCTCCGTTCCAATACATGGTCCCCTGCCTGGAATTACACCTAACTTCCCGGTCTGTCGCTTCAAATTTCTTTATTAGTTTTTGAAGCCCCACTGACGTCAAAGGTCCTTTACACTCATGTATTAGGAATTTGCAGATAAAAGAACCACTAGGTGGCAGTGATCACAGTGTACTGATGTGGGATTTACTTAAAGATTTAATTACCATCAGGGGTAAAGGAAAGGGTTTTTGCTTCCGCAAAGGCGAGTACAGTGGTCTCCGACAGTTTTTAAATTCTGTACAGTGGGATCAACTGACGATGTTACCAACAGTAAATTCTAAGTGGGAAGCATTCAAGGAATTAATCGTGGATGCTACTAAAAGTTTCATACCTATTAAGAAATATTGTTCAAGGTTTAGGCCTAAATGGTTGTCAAATGAACTAACAAGACTCGTAACAGAGAAGAAAAATGCATGGGATGCATATAAATTATCAAGCGACTCAGAAGCCTATGGCAGATATAAGTTAATCTGTAATCAGGTCACAAAGGAGGTTCAGCAGGAGAAGGCAGATTACGAGAAATCCTTGGCAAAAGATGCTAAGAAAAACAGCAAGGATTTCTTTACTTATATAAACTCTAAAAGGAAGGGGATGAATCTGATTGCTCACTTGACATCGATGGTTCCACTGTTTATGACCTTGCTCAGATAGCAAACAAACTGAATGAGTATTTTGCATCTACATTCACACGTGAGGAATTATTAAGGTTTGAAAATGACAGAAGGTTATCAAATTGTAGCAGGATACTTAATGATTTTGTAATAGTTGAAAGCAAAGTGGAGGAGAAATTGTTGAAGTTAAACATAAGAAAAGCACCTGGGGTGGATGGGATCTATCCAGTTATATTAAAGGAGGCGGCAAAGCAACTAAGCAAACCCTTAGCCATAATTATGAGAGCGTCCTTGGACTCAGGGGAGGTTCCCACGGACTGGAGATGTGCAAATGTATCCCCAATTCACAAAGGGGGATCGAAGGGTGACACGAGTAATTACAGACCAGTTAGTTTAACTTCTGTTCCTGGTAAAATAATGGAGTCACTGGTTAAAGATGCATTGCAGGATCATCTAGACAAGACTGCAGCAATAATTCAGACACAGCATGGGTTTGTTAAGGGAAAGTCTTGTCTGACAAATTTGATAGGATATTATGATGTGGTTACAAAGGAACTGGATGCAAAAAATAATTTTGATATCATATATTTGGATTTCAGAAAAGCTTTTGACACTACTGTTGCGCTTGCAAGACTATTGTACAAATTGGAGCAGAATGGTATTAAGGGTAAGTTGCTACAATGGATAAAAGGATGGTTAAGTGGGAGAAGACAGAGGGTGGTAATCAATGGGTGCTGCTCTTCTTGGACTAATGTTATTAGTGGGGTCCCACAGGGTTCGGTGTTAGGTCCACTGTTGTTTTGTATATTTATCAATGATATTGATGAAGGTATATCAGGCTTAATGTCGAAGTTTGCAGATGATACAAAGGTTGGCAGGGTTGTTAATGACAGTAATGGCAGTGTGCTACTGCAACAGGATCTAGATAATTTGGGCAGATGGGCTAAGAAGTGGCAACTGAAGTTTAACCTTGACAAATGCAAAGTACTGCATATGGGTAGAAGTAACCCCAGAGAAACGTACCAACTGTGTGGTACTACACTTAAGGTGGTAGAAAATGAAAAAGACCTGGGAGTAATTGTGCAGGCAGATATGAAGTTTTCTGAGCAATGCAGACAGGCTTCCAGGGCAGGTCATGGGGTTTTGTCAATGATATATAGGAATTTTGCTAGCAGGGAAAAGGAGGTGATTATCCCTCTGTATAAGGCAATGGTCAGGCCACGCCTTGAGTACTGCGTACAGGTCTGGAGGCCTCATTTTAGGAAGGATGTAGATTTACTTGAGCGTGTACAGAGAAGGGCAACAAGATTGGTGAGGGGAATGAAGGGATCCTCTTACCAAGAGAGGCTTAAGTTCTGCAAATTGCAGTGGTTGGAGACTAGGCACGTGCGCGGTGATCTGATTGAGGTATATAAGGCCTTGAATGGGTTGAGCACGCTGAATTCTGATGGGATCCTTCCACTTGTTCAGATTACGAACCTAAGGGGGCATAAATTCAAATTAAGAAAAGACAGATGTAGAATAGATGTGCGGAAATTTGCCTTTAGCCAGCGGGTGGTTAATTGCTGGAACAAACTTCCATCTGTCGTTGTGGAAGTTGATAGGTTGAATAAATTTAAGGAGGAACTGGACAGGCATTTGGAGGGAATGGTGTGATTTTTTTTTTTTTTGGCTGATGCTGCATAAGCTCATACACTTGCTTTCTTGCATCACATGCCACTACTACTACTACTACTACTACACAAACCTTTAAGTTTCCGATATTCAAGTAGTGCTGCATTAGCATTACTATTATTCTGATAGAACAGTTTTACTAAAAGAGCACGTTCCTTTGTTAAGAGCCATAACGACTTGCTGGTCATAATGTTTTGGTTTATCGATGTATATTAGTAGCGGTAAATGATGCAAGAAGGCAAGCTTATACAGCAACACCCAAAAAGAAAAAAAAAATTTTCCATTTCACCTATCCATCCCCTGGAATAGTTTGTCCTTTAATTTATTGAAGCCACCCACTTCCACAACAACAGATGGAAGCTTGTTCCGGCAATCAACCACCCGTTGGCTGAATGCAAACTTCCACACATCTATTCTGCAACCTTCCTTCCTCAATTTAAATTTATGTCCCTTTATATGCATAGTCTGGGCAAGATGAAGAATCACATCAGCACTGACTTTGCTCAAGCCACTCAAAGCCTTAAACACTTTGCAGATCACCTTGCAGGTGCCTAGTCTCTAGACAGTGTAATTTGCAAAACTGAGGCCTTTCTTGGTAAAAGTACCCCTTTGTTCCCCTCACCAATTTTGTTGCCTTTCTCTTACCATCCAGCAGCTCTACGTCCTTCTTAAAATGAAGCCTTGAGGCCTGTATGTGATATTCAAGATGTGGCCTGAACATTGTGTTATACAATGGGATAATGACCTCCTTATCCTTGATAGCAAAATTCCTGTACATAACTGACAAAACTCCATGGGCTGTCCTGGCAGCCTGTCTGCACTGCTCAGAAAACTTCATACCTGATTGAACAATTAACCCCAGGTCCTTTTCATTTTCCACTACCCTAAGTGTAGTTCAAAACAGTTGGTACAGTACTCTGGAATACTATTACTTGTATGCAGTATGTTGCATTTGTCAATGTCAAACTTCAATTGCCATTACTCAGTTCATCTGTCTCATTTTTCTAGATCTTTATATAGGCATACCTCGAATAACGAATAGGATGCGTTCCACGAAATTACTTCGTTAAGCGAAACTTCGTTTTCAGAGGTAAAAATACTATGGCCAGAATAGTGATACGTTCCTACGTAAAGAAAATGAAAAGCTTTTTTTTTCGAACAAAGAAACGTTTTATTAAATAAACAGTCAACTTACATACAAAGTGAAATCACATTTTAAAATGGATTGCTTATGCTTTTTTTCTCTTTCATTTAACAATTGCCTATACGGAGTTATTGCATTTAACACTGATCGCTTAACAATAAAACTTCTTCCTAAATCAGGATCATTTTCACTAAAAAAATTTAAAACGTTTTAATGTCATTTAAGCACCTTTTTAAATCTTTGGTTGTTAACACTTTTTCGGAAGGAACTTCTTTAACTTCGTCTTCATTATCTTTGTCTTCGTTGCTAACAAGGTTTTCTAAATCTTCCACTGAAAAACCATCATCTTCTGCATTCAATAAATTTCTAACATCCTCTTCATCGACATTTTCGAAACCTATTGATTGAGCCATATGGATAACTTCATTTCTAATTTCTTGGATGTTATTTTCTTCTTCTAGTACAACTTCTGGCCATATCTTGCGCCAAACTCCATGTAAGCATTTCTTAGTGACTTCTTTCCAAGAACTATCAATGTTTTCAATTGCGTTTTTAATGGTGTAGTTTTTCCAAAAAGTTTTAACTGTCATTTCCTCTTTATCCTCTAGTTCAGTTAAATTGCTTAATGTTCGGCGCAGATAATAAGCTTTAAATGATGCTATTACTCCCTGATCCAATGGTTACAACTTTGACAGGAATGCATGTGTCCAACGTGTTAAGATCAGTAGGATGTCCCGGAGCATTGTCTAACAACAAAAGAGCTTTTTCTTCAAAGTTGTTTTTTTGACAATACCGTTTTATTTCAGGACAAAAGTGGTTAACAAACCAATCAGTAAATAACTCCTTGGTAACCCACGCTTTTCTATTTGCTTTCCATATTACAGGTAAATTCATTTTTATGTTACCTTGTAACGCCCTCGGATTTTCTGAATGGTAAACTAATAACAATTTTAATTTATAATCACCAGAGGCATTTGATCCAAAGAGTAACGTTAAACGGTCTTTGGCTGCTTTGAACCCAGCAGCTGATTTTTCTTCAATAGAAATGAAGCTTTTTGTTGGTAACCGTTTCCAGAACAAACCGCTTTCGTCAACATTGAACACCAAATTTGGAAAATTTTCACGTTCAATTATTTCCTTTAGTTTTTCTAGAAACTTATTTGCAGCTTCTCCTGTTAATTTTACACTATGAATCCTGGCCCATGTTTTAAATTTCTCGAACCAATCACGAGAAGCCCCAAAGGTTTCCGTAATTTCTTCAGTTTGTTTAGATTTCAGGTGATTAAACTGGAATTTTTTTTTATGTTAAATGGGGCTTGAAATTGCCGACTTCGTTATATCGAAGCTTCGTTATCAGAGGTAACGTTAACCGAGGTATGCCTGTATATATTACTTAAACATTTTTTTTTTCCCTCAATCTGAATAAACATATCAAGTAAACTTAAAAGGTTCATGAGACTGGAATACTTTTGTTCTATATAACTGAAAAATCTAAATTTATGCTCATGTTCCTGAAACCAGAAATGTACATTTCTAGCTTTATCACATGGCACATTAATCCTGTTGGAAGACCCATTCGCAGATGGATACATCTGCGAATGGGTCTTCTAACAGTGCAGCCATGAAGTAATGTGCCTGGTCAGAAACAATTTCCAGATAACCCGTGGTTATCTGGAATTGTGATATTCACCCCGGGGGCTCACATCTGGTGAGTATGGGCTTGGCACACCCAGGGTCCTGAGCCGGATATCATCATTCTTTTTCTTGGTGATTCCTTCTCTCTCTCTCTCTCTCTCTCTCTCTCTCTCTCTCTCTCTCAGGGTAACTCGGGAATTTTTTTTTTTTTGGCTGGTGCAGCATAAGCCTCAGGCTTCCTTGCACCATATAGCTGCTAATAATAATAATAATAATAATAATAATAAGTGATATAAACATTGTCCTTTGGTTTCAAGGGCCTAATGTGCACCATGAAAACCCTTCCAAAAACATTTCACCACCACAAACAGCTTGCACTGTTGACAGCTGGTAGGATGGGTCCATGGACTCTTGTTTTTTTTTCACATTCTGCATTATATATTTTCTGGTCCTCCTATTAGCATGAAACAATAGGAACTGGAATTTGCCAGAACAGCCAATATTTTTCCAATCCTCCACTGTAAAGTGTTGGTGTTCCTAAGCCAATCATAACAGCATCTTGTATTTTTGCTGACAGCAGTGGAATCCAGTTTGGTTATAGGCTGCGATATCTGCCTCTGTGATAAGGTGTGACAAGTTGTGCATTCTGAAATGCCTCTTTGGTTACCACTGTTGTACAGTTGTTATTTGGATGATTAGAGTATCTCTTATCTTATCCTGCACAAGATACTTACGAGCTTTGACCACAGGACACTGTTAGCTGGATGTTATTTGTTGACATGTACACTCAAAAATGGGACACTCATGTTTACTTAAAAAGGTTTGATATTTTCCTGGAACAAATATTTGGCAAAAAAAAAATCCTCATTTCATGAATGGAGAGAATATATTGTGTATATACAGTTGTGGGACATATTCTAGGATTAAAATTAAGGAATTATATATCACACAAACATGTGCCTGATTTTGAACATTTGTGGAGCTATAGCTATCGAAATTTTAAAAAGCGATATGGAACCATTAAAAACATAATACAAATAATAAAAAAAAAAATGATAAGAAGAAGAATAAGCAAACACATACATGCCTGGCATGAATAAAAATTTTTATTTATTATACATTCTGGAATATATTCTTGAATACATCCCAGAATTTTTAGCACACACCTTTGAAACACTATGTGTGTGTGTGTACTACTTTCCATGTTTCATTGTTTTAAAAATACAATACGATACATAAAATATTTGACTTATTACTTAATACAAGCAAGGGTGAATCTTACAAATAAAATTTAAGTAACATTTTCCTGCTACCCATAAACAGATAAAGATATATGTAAACCCCAGAATCTTAACCTTTGAGTCTTATAATATTCATCATGTTGTCAATTTACCTAAATAATAATACTAATTTAATAAAACAAAAATAACAATATTAAAAATATATTTATCACTGATTATGAGTAATGCTAGTGGGCAGTAATTCCGTATTAAAAAGAAATCAACAGCAGTTCTAATACAACGTTCTGGGATCTTTTAAGCAGGCGAGTTCCACTTATAATTGAGAATATAAAATATAAATATGACTGAATTAGTTGACAGTTCTGCAAAAGCAAATTCTGTAAAAAAAAAAAAAAAAAAAAAAGTATCTGTAAGTAAACGATTGTTTTATTGATAATTTAAATAAAATCATTTGTATTTTTACACTACATAGTGTGAATTTTGAAAGTACTGATGAAAAGACCTGCATGTGTGATGAGACTATCTTGTCTCTTCTGCAGTTAATGCACTGTAATGTAAAAATTTGGAAAATAAAGATTAACTAATATGAAAAGCCATTGAAAGAGGAGTTCACCACCTTGTAAGAAAGGCATCTCTTTTACCAGTTACTTAGTAAATTCAGATTAGTGCCATTGCTAAACTTGATATCTCAAAAAGACAAATGTCAGCCAAAAATAAAAATTACAGATAAGAATTTCATCTGCTGGGTCTCATTAGGAACTAAAAGGCATTGGTGAAAAAAGAAACCAAAGGAGAGGCACTTCAATAACCCTTAAAACCTGCCATAGGACTGAGATGAGAGGTTACTGAAATGCTGATCTTCATATCTTACATTAAAAAAAAAAAATCATTGGCTGTAACATATTTGCCAGAAAAAAATTCTTTTTTTTTTTTTTTTACTTTTTTTTTAACTATTTCATTGCTAGCACTTCTGTCACTGAGATATGTTGTAGAATATATTCTAGAATAAATAAACTAATTAAAAATGTGTTTTGCAAAAACATTTTTTTTTTCCTCGAAAAAAAAAAATCTTTGTTTCCTTTTCACAACAAAAAACGATATACTTGGTGCTAGGACCTGTGTATGACTTCCAACTGAAGCTACAGAAATTTATTTCAATTCTTGCCTTTAATAAAGATGTTTATAAAAAATGTCTATTACAAAGTTTATATATAATAATATCTATAACAATGGTGTTTTGAAACAATGAGTAACTGAAAATAGGTTCACTGATTTTATGTATGATAAGAGATCTACAGCTATATGTACACTTACATGCTCCGATAAACAAAAATTCACCAAAAACTGCATGTCCAAAAAAAAGTTTTACATTTTGTTAACCTTTAACATGGCATGCTAAAAATCTTGTTTCACTTGTGTATTATTTTTCTTAATTAGTAAATCTGTATTATAAATTGAGTGAAATTTTTTAACCACTGCCCTGCTACAACTTTTTTCAAGCTTCGCTACTGCCTCTATGAATGGTGTATGAGAGCCAGACCATACCAGTTTCAACAATACAACTGCTTACAAAGGAACATGTAAAAGGATGGGGGTGCCATAACGTAGGGGACTAAAATGTCAATTGGTATCTCCTTGCTGCATTATAACATTAAAGGTTTAATTGTTTATAACAAATGGTAGAGAATCATTTACATGATCCAGCTTCTACTAACAATGGTATATCCTGAAGTGCTGTAAAAAAAAGAATTATTTACTGAATAATACTTTAAAAATATTGAACCACATACACAATCAAGTTCATATACCTCTTTCGGAAAATATCTGTTATTCCTCTAAGTTACGAACTGCAGTGTAACAAGGTGGAATCAATTCCACCTGGTTACACTGCAGTTCGTAACTTTAGGAATCTTCATGGATGTTAAAACAGAGGTGGAATTGATTCGATTCCACCCCTGTTTTAACATCCATGAAGCTTCCTAAAGTTTTCCAACTCATCATTAGTGAACTAAATAAAGCTTAAACTTCTGGTGTAAATGACGTCAAATAACCTTACCAGAATATATATTCCCTTGTCTGTAGCAATGGCAATTTTATTATCAGAAGACCAGTCCAAACAAGATGAATGTGATAAACTACCAGAAATATTAAATGTGTGTATTATCTTATAAGTTTCCATAATCAATATATTAAGTAGAACACGTAAAGTGCAATTAATAATAAACCAGACTCAATTATATCATTTAAAATTTAAACTTGGCGTACTAAGCTATCGTCAACATTTACTTCTTGAACATACAGCGCCAACTTCGGTGGTTTTTTTAGCGGCACCTTTGCAAGACGTAAAATACCGGTATATGCCCTCGCTGCTGGCAAAATCACTATGATTGCTGTTCATCCATATTGATTGAAAAAGGCATACTTTCTAATCCCATTGAAACAACAAGAAATTTTATGGATGCCTTGCACACCATAGTCAAGTTATTCGGTCCTGGGGGAGGGTGGTACAGTTTTGTTTCCACTCTGTGACCCTGGATTTTCATCAAACCAAAGGGGAAACCACACTCCAGGTAAGGGAAGGTAAGTAAGGTAAACTACAGCCATTATCAATCCACTGCAGGATGAAAGCCTCAACAATTCATGTTAAGGGAAATGGACCATATTTTGCAACGCTGGTCCAGTGCAGATTGGCAGATCGACCGTATTTAGCAGTCAGGGATTTGAATCCCGGTATACTCAAAAAATGTATGCTACTGCACTCCCGCTCCTGACCACTCGGCTACGAAGGCCGCCACCATTCACTAGGCTAGGTTTAACATTAGAAATCAATAAACGCAATCCCAGGATTTGACCGGGAATGCGTTGTTATCGTCAGATTTGAATACCTGTCCCAGAAAAAAGGTTACCTAAGGCCTTCGTAGCTGAGTGGTCAGGAGCGGGAGTGCAGTAGCACACGCTCTTTGTGTAGACCGGGGCTCAAGCCCCTGACTGCTGAATACGGTCGATCTGCCAACCCGCACTGGACAAGCGTGGCAGATTATGGTCCTTTTCCCTCAGCATAAATTGTTGAGAGGCTTCCATCCTGCAGTGGGTTGATAATAGCTACACTTTATTTTTTTTTTTTTATTAGAAGTGCAAACCATCACATACTTGAAAAAAAATTTACAGCTCAATTTTATGCACATCACATGAGGAACTCTCCCCAAATGGTCAACGATGATATTTTCTTCTTTATGTGAAAGGGAAAACTGGGGACGATAAGTGGTGATCCATTAACTGTGATGTAAAGGAAATTGAAAATACTGTTGCGTCGTGATAAAGTTTTAAATGTTTATTGAAGAGAATCACAAATTTACCCTTAATACTTTGGAGATGTTCAAAGGATCAACTGAACCCCATCACCATGAAAGAAATCAAAATTAGCAATTGTAGGGTTACAACATGATTGCATTGTGAAGTTAACTTATTTAATTACAATACCGTACTGGCATTCTGATGATTAAGTTAAGATAAATTACTTTTTTTTTACATTCAATTCTTTACAAAATAACAAAGACAGTTTAAAAAATTGTCCAAAAGGCTATTGAGAATTTAAATTTGAAAACCACAAAGACTAAGACAGAGGGTGGTAATCAATGGGTGCTGCTCTTCGTGGACTAATGTCATTATTGGAATTCCACAGGGTTCGGTGTTCGGTCTACTGTTGTTTTGTATATTTATCAATGATATTGATGAAGGTATATCAGGCTTAGCGTCGAAGTTTGCAGATGATGCAAAGGTTGGCAGAGCTGTTAATGAGAGTAATGGCAGTGTGCTGCTGCAACAGGATCTAGAAAATTTGGGCAGATGGGCTGAGAAGTGGAAACTGAAGTTTAACATTTGATAAATGCAAAGTACTGCATATGGGTAGAAGTAACCCCAGAGAAACCTACCAACTGTGTGGTACTACACTTAAGGTGGTAGAAAATGAAAAAGACCTGGGAGTAATTGTGCAGTCAGATATGAAATTTTCTGAGCAATGCAGACAGGCAGCCAGGACAGGTCATGGGGTTTTGTCAATGATATACAGGAATTTTGCTAGCAGGGAAAAGGAGGTGATTGTCCCTCTGTGTAAGGCAATGGTCAGGCCACGACTTGAATACTGCGTACAGGTCTGGAGACCTCATTTTAGGAAGGATGTATATTTGATTGAGCGTGTACAGAAAAGGGCAACAAGATTGATGAGGGGAATGAAGGGATCCTCTTACCAAAAAATGCTTAAGTTCTGCAAATTGCAGCGGGTGGAGACTAGGAACCTGCGAGGTAATATGATTGAGGTGTATAAGGCTTTGAATGGGTTGAGCACGCTGAATTCTGATGGGATTCTTCCACTTGTTCAGATTACGAACCTAAGGGAGCATAAATTCAAATTGAGGAAAAACAGTTGTAGAAAAGATGTGCGGAAATTTGCCTTAGCCAGCGGGTGGTTAATTGCTGAAACAAACTTCCATCTTTCGTTGTGGAAGTTGATAGGTTGAATAAATTTAAGGAAGAACTGGACAGGCATTTGGAGGGAATGGTGCGATTTTTTTTTTTTTTTTGGCTGATGCTGCATAAGCTCATACACATGCTTTCTTGCATCACATGCCACTACTACTACTACTACTACTACTACTCTCTCTCTCTCTCTCTCTCCCCCCAGTATTCAGGTAAGTCTTCCATACACAGTCTTACTTATTTGATAATCCTTCTTTAGATCTTACTTCCATGTCCCACCCCTTTCAGAGTTACCTTCATTTTCTGATGTTTTTTGTGCACCTCCTTTCTATAACACCAAGTGGTTTTTAGTGGTTTTCGAATTTAAATTCTCAATAGCCCTTTGGACATTTTTTTACAAATATTCTTTGTTTGTTATTTTGTAAAGAATTGAATTAAAATAATTTATCTTAACTTAATCATCATAATGCCAGTATTTTATTATAATTTATTAATTTAATTTCATAATGCAATCCTGTTTTAATCCTATAATTGCTAATTATCATTTCTTTCATGTTTTAACTTCCATTATAGACCTGATGAGAGGGTTCAGTTGAACCTCGTAATGTTGCCAAAGTATTAAGTTTCAATTGATGTGATTCACTTCAAAAAAATTTAAATTCTCTCAGGTGGTGCAACACTATCTTATAATTTCCTTTAAATCATGATCTTCCTTGTTAACTTGTTGAACCTACTTTATTAATTCCCAATAAAGCTTATACAGGAAAACCAATTCAAATGAATCTCACTCATTCCAAAAACAACCAATTCGTTGCATCTCTTTCCTCCACAACTCTCGTGGATAGCACAATTTGTAGGATCGTTGTCCTCCCCACACAGAATGGAAAGAGCTGAGTTCGAGTCCCATCGATGACTTGGGGAATTTTTATGGGCCTTTTTCACAACGTGGCTGAGTTAGCCGGTCTCAGGTGTGCGTAAAAAAAAAATGCGTAGCATGTTTTTTTTTTTTCTCGGAAACTCGGCTTTTTTGTCCAGCAAACAGGAAATCGACCTGAGAGCAAATATGGCCTTAGTTGCTGATGCTCCTAAAACCCTACAACTACATCAATTTTCCTCCATAATCACTGATATTCTACACGATAATCTCTTTTTTGCACTAAAATTAATTTTATGAGGTATACACTCATGAGCCATAATATTAAGACTAACTACCTAATAGCGTGTTGAGCCGCCTTTGTCCGTGATAACTGCTTGCACTCGGCGTTGCATCGACTCGACAGGACCGCGGAAATTGCCTCAGGTGTCCTGGACCAGCTGAAGAAAATGACATCAAGGAATTTGGCAACGGAGCAAGGCAGTGGCGTGAACTGGCGAATGTTGAGTTCTATCGCATCCCACAAAAGTTCGATGGGATGGATGTCAGGGGCATGTAGCCGGAGAGCACAACAAATACTTGGACATGGGCCCCCCCCAGAGAAATCTGGCCCACCTTTTGGCAACATCAGGTAGTTTGGAGTCTCGTATCGAGACAGTACGTGCTCCATTGGGACTGGCCCACCTTCCCGTGGTGTGGACGAGTACCCAGAATCATCTGTCCAGGTAACTGCAGCTTCTGGGTAGCCAAGAGGCCAGAACAGAACAACAGAACACACACAAACCTACGTCACACACATCTGGCCCGTTTGTAGTGATACTGTCTTCACAGAGATACGAGGCGGAGATGAACTCACGTTCTAGGAGCCGCCCTTTACAAAAACACATGTCCACATGGGCATGATCTTGTCAGCGCGGGTTGCACAGTGGTATAGTCACGATCCTCCCCACACCGGGTGAAAAAGGCCCGTGTTCGAATCTCATCGATGACACGAGGAACATTTATGGGATTTTTTCACTCCGTGGCTAAGTTAGTTGGTCTCAGGCGTAGATAGCAAGATTTTTCCCCTTAAAAACTGGCGTTTTTCATCCAGAAAAGCAGACAAATCAACCAGAGAACACACGCAATTTACAGACACAATACACGTGGGTAGTTGAAAGTAAATTTCCAGGTGACCCTAATACAGTATAATAGTTTAGTTTCGGACATGATCTTCGGACCATTCCTGCATAATGCAGACCTTGTGACATAGAGCGTTGTCTTGTTGAAAGAGTTCAGTGCTATCTGGATACACATTCACCATGTAGAGCAAACCTTAGCCAAGGTGGATATAATAACATATATAGTATCTTATGTAGGGTGGCTCCGAAACACTAGCTCAACTTCGCCCTAGTACACTGCTATGAATACAGCTGGAACCTTAATCTCTGTAAAAGGCTATAATGTGTATAATGTTATGTTTAATTGTTTCTAGCCACTTTGTCACTAGGAAGGCGATCACCTGGAAATCTTGACCAGTGTCCGTCTACCCCAAGCGGTAGACATGAATCGTATCTTATGTAGAGCGGCTCTGGAACACTAGTTCAACTCGACTTTTGTTACACTCTGATGAATACAGATCTCTGCAAAAGGCCAGAAATGCGTGTAATTTTCTGTTTGTGCAATGTGTGTTTGTGTTCTCACTGTTTCATCAGGAAGACGATCACTGGGAAAGCCTGTCCAGTGACGATCTACGCCACGAGGAAGTGGGCCACAACTAAGGATTAATCACTGTGGGTCTCAACTAAGCGTGAATCATTGTGTGTCTCAACTGATCCGTACTGAATGCCTAAAGCGACTTTGGAATCATTAAAAATAATAAAATAAAATAAATAAACAAATTAATTAATTCAAAATCCCCATTCCACTGGTGGCATGCAAGACCAGTGGATACCAGCTATCTTGTACCCAGGAAGTCCAAACCCAGGCAGAACCTTAAAAAAAAAAAAAATAAAAGAGAATAGATAATAGCAAAAAAAAAAAAAAAAGAAAGAATAAAAATAGAAAGAAATCCATTGGTGGAATGCGAGGTAGGATCTGGAAGTCAGGGTGTTTTCAATGAAGATGAGGGAACCTAGCGATGTCCATGAAAACCCCCCAAACCATGATACCACCACCTCTGCACTGATTGCGTCCAACCGTGCCATCTGGTTGCAGCAGTTCACCTACTCATTGCCGAGTATGCACCTCGGCATAATGGAGCTGGAACCTTAATTAATTTTGACCAGGCAACTCCTTTCCAGACGACCAAAGTCCAGAAAAGGTGCTCCCGTGTCCATTGCAGGAAGAGGTGCTCATGACGGTCGGTCAACATGGACAGAGAGCCTACGTCGTAGGCCTATCGAAAGAGCGTCTACTGGATGGTGTACTCGGAAGCGTTTCTCTATGCGCCATGGTTGTAGTTGTTGTAGGATTTTTTAGGCGAATCAGCAACTTAGGCCATATTGCGCCGTATATAACACTGTAAGTATGTAAATTGCATGTGTTCTGTAGTCGATTTGCTATTTGCTGGACGAAAAAAAAACTATTTATTAGGGTTACCTGGAAAGTTACTTCATCTACCCATACATATTGTGTCTATAAACTGCATTTGAGACCGACTACTCAAACACGGAGTGAAAAAAAAAAAAAAAAAAAAAAACCCATGTTCCTCACGTAATCGAAAGGATTCGAACCCAGGCCTTTTCCACCCGGTGTGGGGAGGACGGCAACGATACCGCTGTGCTGCACGAATTTCCCAGAGACAAAAAGCCTGAATTTCTCAGAAAAGTAACCACATTACCCTCACTTTTAAAATAAATGATCGTCTCAACAATGGGCTCGCAAATTTAAAAAAAAAAAATAACATTGGGCTCTCGCGAGCCTACTATAGCTCACCACTGGATGTAGGCGGCAGAAAGAAATTCACTGACGCGAGGATTGTTAGATTGCGGAACAAATTTATGAGCCTGGAGCTCATATCTCTCTAGAACCTGAGGTGGACAACCGCAATATGAAAGCTGTGCCCTAATTTTGGAAAACTCCAATTGCCTGTCACCAATCGAACTAGATTGTTCGATTGGTGACAGGCAATTGGAGATTATTTCTAAGGTGAAAACACCCGCTTCTCCTCTCCTACAGAGTGGTTCCATATACTTCATTACATGCCCGGATTTAGATACCGTTGTTAACTTGGCCATTTAGCCGTTGGACCCCTATTTGGGCCTACTGTTGCCCACACTTAGTCCTGTGGAGGCAGACCAGGTATAACAGTATTTTAAGTAAGTATTCTGGCTGGTCCTGCCACCTAGTTTCCAAAGATTTCAGTGGCTAGGACCTAAAAAAAAAAAAAAAGGCGCGGTAGGATTGAGCGTTGAAAGGGTTAGAGGCCGAGAGGAATACTTGTACAATGGAATTTGAAAGTTTTAAGTTTAGATTGTGCGGGGCTTAAGCTATGAAAGTTAACAGAGTAGGAAGTAAGTGGTCGATAGCGGAGGTGACCCCTGTTGTCAGTGGGGCAGGCCCATATCCCACCAAGAGAAAAAGGGAGGCGAGGAGGGGAGGAGCCAGTGAAACCATCTCCTCACCCCCCGGGGAGGTGGAAAGAAAGTACCGTGCAAGAGAACACAGGTATAGGATCGCCTATGGTATTGGCAGCAGAGCTGCGTTGTGATCAAATCCGTGGTAGTTCAATTTATAGGTTGGTCGTTGGCAATGGTTCTCGACTGCTAGGGTTGTAGATCACTCCTGAGAAAAGCCCCGTCCTTGCAGTTCAGGCTGTTGAGGTTGCGGCTAGCAGTCTGTCATCAAGTTTTCGGTTGCTCGGTGCTAAGGATCACTTACTATCATGATCCTGTCCAGGGCAGGTTGTTGTATGGTGGCGGATAGAAAAGTGACCTTTTCCCAGGACGCAGTGCTATGGGTCGCTCATGGGACAGAGTCCCATCCAGGGTAGTTCTAATCATCGCGTCTCATCAAGAGTAGTTCTAATCATTGCGTCTCATCAAGGGTAGTTGTGGTCACAATAGATTTGTAAATAGTGGTAGGTTGTTTTAGTGGCAGTTTTGACGCTTCTAAGGTTGCAGATAGGTCCATCTCCTGGTGAAGAGGACTTGAGCATATTGTGCAAATACTTTATAGTCGTTCTCTTCCATAAGCATTAGGTGTTCCCATGATTCGAATTCACCGCAGAAGCAAAGGGGGGTTTCACTGAGCCCAAACCCCGCTAGTTTTTCCCGTCTACAAGAGTAGCTCATGGTGTCTTGTCAATGATATACAGGAATTTTTCTAGCAGCGATAAGGAGGTGATTATCCCCTTGTATAAGGCAATGGTCAGGCCACACCTTGAGTACTGTATACAGGACTGGAGGCCTCATTTTAAGAAGGATGCAGAGCTGTTGAAACGAGTACAGAGAAAGGCAACAAGATTAGTGAATGGAACAAAGGGTTGCTCTTACGAAGAAAGGCTTAAGTTTTGCAAATTACAGTGTCTGGAAACTAGGCACCTGCGAGGTGATCTGATTGAGGTGTATAAAGCCTTGAATGGCTTGAGCATGCTCAATGTGGATGGGATTCTTCCTCTTGCTCAGAATAATCGCCTGAGAGGATACAAATTCAAATTGAGGAAAGACAGATGTAGGATAGATGTGCGGAAGTTTGCCTTTAGCCAGAGGGTAGTTGGTTGGTGTAACAGACTTCCATCCTTTGTTGCGGAAGTTGATAGCCTAAATAAATTTAAGGCTCAGCTGGACAGGTATTTGGAACGAACGGAGGGGTGAAATGGGAGCGGTTTTTTTTTTTTGTCTGATGCCAAAAAAAAAAAAAAAAAAAAATATATATATATATATATATATAAGCTTGCTTTATTGCATCATGTGCCTTTGCTAATGCAAATGATAGCACCATGCCCTGTAAGTAAATCTGCGATTAGGAGCCTCGGTGAAAGCCAGCTTGGATGCTTGGGATATGTCATCTGTATGTTGGGTAGGAATATTTTTGTGATTTCCCCCTTCGTTAAGGCTTTCGACCAGCGTGTCTGCCACGTGTTTTTTAGATACTTCTTAAGGCATCTTTTCTCTAGTTTTCGGTCATTTGCAGGATTTTGCCGTGAAATCTAGAAAGTCGGTTTCCCGGCCTCTGGAGAGGCAGAAGAGCAGCCCTCGATGGACAATTTCGAGATCTAGGGGGAGGGGCCCCGGTCAGAACCTGGAGCGCATGGGCGCTCATAGTGTTTCAGGCCCTTGAAGTTGTTATAAGCATGTAATGTTGGATTGTTTCAAGCTTTGCTCTATTTACAGCGGTGGTGGCCTTCCTGAACCAGACTCCCGCTGCGGAAGTGATGACGGGTCAGAAGGCAGCCGTATAAAAGAGTTACAGCGTCCTCTTTCTGAGACCCCTGTCCTTGCAAATAGCTCAGAGTAGCTCCTGACTTTCTTTCGGAGGTAGGCCAAGTGTGGCGTGAAAGACAGATTTTTGTCTAACACAACGCCGAAATGTTTTACTTCAGTGGCAAGCTTTATTGTGGTTCCTTGAATACAGATATGGGGAGGTCTCCCAATGTCCAGAGTGCCCTTCAGTAGGATGGAGCAAGTTTTGTTCGGGGATATTTGTTGGTTATTTTGTTCTGCCCAACTTTGTAGTATGGCGATTGCATGGTTTGCTGAAGTCTCCAGCTATGCTCTTAAATCTTCTGCAAGCATCAGGACCAGATAATCGGCGTAGGCTTGTGATACGCCGTTACCAAGGTCCAACGTGAGGAAGCCGTCGAGGACCACGTTTCAGAGGGGTGAACCAAGGACTGTCTTCCTGTGGGCATCCTCTGCGAATTCGGCGTGAAGCTGTGCAGTAAGGAGCTTGGCCATGAGAGATCTGAAAGAGCGGTATGTCTTGATACAGTTATATAGATTTACAGGCAGGTTAGCTTCCCGTAGTCTGCCGAGGACGCTTGGCCACCACAGGGTGTCAAACGCCCTGGCAAAGTCAACCGCTATGAGAAGGAAATATTTATGGTTTGTGGTTGTTGCTTGGTTGAGGATATTTTCTAGGGCATCTTGAGTGGAGAAACCTTTCCTAAATCCGTACTGATTTTGTGTTTGTAGGCCAGAATTTGAGTAATGGGTTCCAACTCGATTACAGAGGACGTGTTAGTAATTTTCTTAACACTGAGAGGAGTGCAATAGGTCTATAAGACGCCGGGAGGTCCTGTTGTTTAGTTGGGCTCTTGAGGATGAGAAAGTGGTTGAAGAGATTGAGAATGTCCTGTGGAATGGTCTCGACGGATTTTTTAATTATCTCAGGTTCGAGGTAGTCGGCTCCTGGAGATTCTCTGTTCCTTAATTTCCCAGCAGCAATGTTGAGTTCAGTTCTAGTGAAGGGGTCCTCAGCTACAGTTGTGTTGTAAGCATTGTTTAGTTAGCAGAGTACTTCTTGGTCCGGGGTACGTGGAGCGAGATATCCGAGAAACATGGTGTTGAGAATATTGTTGGTAGTTTCCTGCCATGTTTTCGTGTAGTTTACCTTGTGGTGTCCTGGTTGCAGGGGTGACTTCCCCCTGGAGAGTTTGTTCATGGTAACCTTGTAGACAAGTCCCCAGGGGTAATCATTTCCAGTGTGTGTCATGTAGGTGAGTCCGGCAGGAGATGGAAAGATCGGGTTTTTGAACATGAGCTAGTTCTTCGAACCGCTAATTTTGAACGTTCCGTGCATTATTTGTTTGAACAGCACAATCTTGATCCCCGACGGGATATTGAAATCGTTGACCATTCATGTGATTACTGCCAGCGCCAATGGCTTCAGGCACTGAACATAGCTAGCAGCAATAGTATACTGTACTTGCACCCCATTATGGAATCTATTGTTTTGTAGTGCGAAGAGCGCTGGTGATCATCACGTGCACGTAATTCTTCTCTACCGACACCAGGCTCGTGTTGAATTATAATGCTTAGCTGACTTTTGCTGTTATAACCAACAATATATATTGTAATACATCATTCACCGACTGAGCTGATGAAGAGGCACTTCGTCTCGAAAGCAATTATATATTTTATTAATTTTATCCATATTTTATTGTATTTTAACGCTTTTATTTTATTTTATATTATTATTATTATTAGTCATATGGTGCAAGGAAGCCCGAGGCTTATGCTGCACCAGCCAAAAAAATATAAAATAAAAAAATCCCGAGTTACCCTGAGAGAGAGAGAGAGAGAGAGAGAGAGAGAAGGGAATCACCAAGAAAGAGAAGAATGATGATATCCAGCTCAGGACCCTGGGTGTGCCAAGCCCATACTCACAAGATGTGAGCCCCGGGGGTTACATTTTTATCTCTGTTTTAGTATTTTATGCAGATATTATTTATTTATTTTAATAATTTTATTTTAAGTCAATTTGTCGGTCATCGCTAGAAAGTTTTGTGATATGCAACCCGAAACTCAAGGCGTGTTTTCCAAAAAAAAATGTCTTTACTGTTATTTTATTTATAATTTAAAGAATGTTATAATTAATTAACGATGATTTCATTGTTTAACTGTCAATTAAATAAATTCATAGTATCATTTACTTTATTATTATTATTATTAATTGATCATATCTTCGAAAATTCAGAATAGTATATTTTTAATTTCTTCATTCGTCGTGTCGGAGCCATTTTGTTTCTGGATTTGAAGGGGCAGGATAACCCGATCATAGACGATCAAGCCTATATAACATTCATTATGAGTTTAATTTTTCCAGGACTTCCTTCAAAACCTTAAATTCAATCTTCAGAAAAACGAAACTAGAGCAGAGAGAAAATATTTAACAGTAACTTACCAGTACCTGATAAAGTGAGATAAACCACAGTATGCAATCGCAACGCAAAGGGGAAAAGCAGGAGCGTAAGTAATAAATGCTAAGCAAACAATAAATACATTAGGCCTGGAGTGTTATGTCAACATCTATATTCAGCTCACCAAAATGGAGACTTTATATTCTGTTGCATCAGAAATAGTTATTGCACCGAAAGATGCACATATCTTTAATGTATTTTGAATGACAATAAATCACGCAACTTGTGAAATGCATTAATCTCTGAAAAGAAAAAAAAATACACAGTAAATTTCTTTTAATTAATTAATTTTATAAATAAGCAGAAATTTATTTCTTGTATTTAATATTTAATGAACTTACCAATGAATGATCCAATATTCAATGAACTTACTCTTGACGATTTTGTTGTTTATTCCTAGCAGGTCCATTGATTATATTGCTAATGCATTATTTTGTTTGCTTCCAATATTGGCAAGTTCTGATGTGAAAATTACAACACGAATACGTGTTCGAGCATCTTGCTCGCTCGGCGTTGGTTGATATAAGAAGTGGAAATAATTCGACTTTAATAAATGTAATGAAAGTGTCACCTTCCTCCGATTAATGAGAATTTTTCGTACGATTTTTTGTTTACTACTCAATTTGACATTCTCTTATCTTTGCAGTTATATTCAATTGATATTATCAGGTCTTTGAACAAGCTCTTCGAAATACATTCTGGAACAAATGTTATCTTTGTTAAAATGTGCCTATTCAGTTGACATAAAACATGTTTCTAACAGCACCAGCTTTCCAGCAGATGCTTGAAGCGACTTCTTCTTCAATAATGGTGGCTAAGAATATTTTGATTGTTTGAATTGTATAGGAACAACTTGCAGCCATGATCTCAAAGAAGAAAAAGTGTTGTTTTCACACTCCAAAGTTATTCTGCACATTTCTGCCTTTGGATCTTCTACGAAGGTGACAGTAGTCTGGAATTCATCGCAGGCAGAAACGTTATGTATGCAGTGGTTTTTCATGTTGTTTTCCACTGAGTCAATACTTACACCGACTTCGTCAGCCAGTTCACAAATTGTGAAATCAGTCTTCCATGACTATTTTTTCCACTAGAATTTTGGTATCATGGACACTAATGCGGCTTGGCCTGCTAATGCGAATACAGCTCTTCAGCAAGAGCAAAGAATAAGAAATAATCCCACACACTGCATTAATTTTCTTCACTGCTTTTATCTTTGTAGAAACAAGAAACAATTGACGGATTTGTCTTCCAAATTGTGGATAGTCACTCTTACCCTTGCTGTTGGCTACGTAACCAAACAACGAAACAGTTGTGGAACAAAACGTAGAGAGAGAGAGAGAGAGAGAGAGATATCAGAATTTGAATAACTACTACTTAGGTTATGAGCTGCTTTTATTTTTTTTTGTTTTTATAACAAATAAGCTACGATTATGAAACATTATGAAACTGATTCTAAATTTCGTATATTCTATCGTCGGTTTGCTAGTTTAGCTGGATGAAAATCGGAGTATTTTGGAGAAAAACCATGTACACTTACCAAATCTGACAAATTCGCCAACAATGCTAAAAAACGCATATAGATTGACCACGTCTTGATGGAATTCGAACCGATGCGTTCACACAGTGTGAAAGGACCCGCGCTACCAGAGGATAACTATGAGTTAGCTGAAAAAAAAAAAAAAAAAAAAAAAGAGAGAGAGAAAGAAACATTGCGTTTGTTCTTAGATCAATATCGATTTTTACCAAACGACCTTTGTTTTGCTCTATTTTCAACTTCTAATAAGTATTAAAAACTACAAGCCATTATTTATTTTTTTCTGGAGTACGTAGCAATGTCAGATAAAACAGCACATAATGATCAAACCATGCCTACATTATGTTGTTGCTCACCACATACAGTATTAAATGATAATTTCCCCACCCCACCCCACCCCATTGGTACTCTTGAGAGTAGCATAGTTAGTATTTATCACCGTCCTCCCCACACCAGGTGGTAAAGATCTGATTTCGAATCTCGTCCATTATGTGAGGAATTTTTATGGGTCTTTTTCAAAACTTGGCTGAGTTAGTGGGTCTTTAGCGAGGGTAGCATGGTTTTTATCTCCGGGAAACTCTGGTTTTACGTCCAACAAACAGCAAATCGAACACAGAACACACACACAATTTACAGACATTATATGCGGCTCAATAATGGCTTAAGTTGCTGATGCGCTTATAACCCTACAAAAACAAAAAAGAAAACCTGTACCCAATGAAAATAATCTCCTTGACACTTGATACAGCGAGTTTTTTTTCCAGGGTCTCTGTTGCGTGATCTTTTGTACCTCTTGCAATTATTTCTAGACCTCAAAAATATCATGAAATATCTACCATTTTCGTGAAAAAATTTAGTGTGGGGAAGAAGAAATCATAGGGAGATAGATATCGTACACAGAAAAGATGGGAAACTATAGCCAAATATTTTGAGTGCACACACACACACACACACATGGGATCTAGAAATACTGTTTTGTTAGTTTGAAAGTGGTACGGTACGTTCCCCCTTTAGTGAACATCAAATAGAAATGATAGACTGTATCTAGGAAACATGTAGAATAAACAAATATATTCATATGTAATAAAATGCACTTACTTTATTGTTACATGCGAGAAAGTTACATTGACACAAACTTCTAGTAATTCAATTGCTAAATATTACATTGGCTTTGATGGAATCTTGTCAACAGGATAAAATATTCGGATAAATTCCCATACTTAATACAGAATTAAAGTTAATTTCATATAAGAACATATTCACAAAACATTTCACAGTAGCATTAACCTACAAAGATATTTATAAAACTTTTTAATAGTATTAAATAATAGTACTGAATACAAATGCATGAGACCATCCTAAATAAATATAACTCATGAAGATTAAACTAAAGAAAGTTATCAGGATTATTGGGGGGAGGGGGAGGTTAAGATTATAATGTTATCAGTATTTTATATAATACTAATGCAGTACTGCGAGGTGGCAAAATATTGAAATACAAATATTTAACAGAAAGAGAAATCCGTTCCTTCTACCAAAGAGCACAAAAATTGAATGGTTGTTAAAAAATAATAATAATAAAATAAGAATGGATCTCATAATCCATTCAGGTGTGAATTCTGGTTACAGGAAGAAGATAAGAAGTAATGCATGAGGAACTAGTCACGAGATTATCTCAGAAATGTTATGGTGGACAGACTACTGGCTACGAATCCTCCCTATTCTGTTTACTGCAACAAAATAAGCAGTGAGGTGGACAGTTCATCTAGTGATGAACTCTGGGTAAGATAGGTCCTGGAATTAATTCAGTAATGTTGATATCATAAGATTTTCATAACTAGAAGGATACGACCAAGGCCGCGAAGCTGTTGTGATAGACTTTTAGGAGCATCAGCGATTAAGGCCATATTGCTCTTTGCATATTGACTGTAAATTGGGTGAGTTCTGAAGTCGATTTTCTGTCTCTTGGACGAAAAACAAGAGTTTCCGGGAGAAAAAAAACCATGCTACACTCACCTGAGACCGACTAACTAGCCAAATTGTGAAAAGGCCCATAAAAGTTCTTCACGTCATCGATAGGACTTGAACTCCGGTCCTATCCACCCGGTGTGGGGAGGACGGCGATCCTACCAACTGTGCTATCCATGAGGGCTCCGTGAAACAAGTCAGGTGGCTTGTCCAGACAAGCCACCTGACTGTTCCAATGTTTCCACCAGTGGAAACATTGGAACATAAAAACATAGATAAGAATTACAAATACAACAGAAATTTTAGAGTAGAGAGATGGTCAAATTAATCTCTAAATAAGAATTATACACACAAATAATGGACTGCTACACCGAAATAAACCTCCTGAAGCAAGAACAGGGAAGGCTGTCCCAGAAAACATCACTGTCAGCAAAAATGCAATATTTTTCGTTTTTAAACAGTAAGTATACAAATTGAATATATTTTATTAATGACACAAAAAACAAGCTAAATTGTTTAAAAAGCCTTCAAAACATGTGAATATGAATAATTAGATGAACATTGATGTTTGTTTATTCTCCTAATTTTTATATTTGCAAAATCATTAAGGATGTTACCATAATCTAACGATGGTACCGTCCTGGAGTAACTTACGCTATGTAAGTTCACAAATTGCTAGATATGGTCTTTACTTCCCTAAAAAAAAGTGCACAGACCATTGTTAACGGTTGTCAGAATAAATTGGTTACGATAAAACAGTTACAATGAAGCTGAAAACTTTTCTGGCCTTGGCCGTTAAGACCATAAATCGAAATGTTCGAGTAAGGGTATAGCCAGATCTATTAACCTGGATATAGTTGATTTTAAATAATTCTTAATAAATTTAAATTTAGAAAACGATCATTTACAACTAGCCACACTTACAGGTAGGGCTATTAAAATTCTCAAGGGAACAAAATGTCAGGGGAAATAGCAGTTAAGTTATTTTGATTAATAGAATTTAAAACTTCTAAAGAGGACGATTCCTTTGATAATAACTGCATTGTCATTGTATACCCAGATTGATTTGTACTCAGAGTGCACAGTGTACATAATAAATATTTCTTGCTTATACTCCAGCACAACCACCAGGTGTTTATAATAAATCATCAATAGAGCGTTAATCGTATGCTAATGCCTAATGTGCAATTATGTATACTGTACTATGGTCCAACAACTTCTCTGAGCCTATTTCAAAGTTTAAGTGATTGATTCGCTTCTGCTACTAAGCGCAGCCATGCATACACATGCACGCTGTAACAAGAAATGAGCTGACCTGCGCCTTCAAGCTCCATCCTTCCTTATAGCTGACAGCAACTGCATGTCTCCTTGTCCTTCGTCTCTGCGGATGGGAAAGGGGAGGATCAGGCAGTTGATCTAAATGGCATCCGATGGTCTCCACGGGAAACCCCTCCAGGGCTACTTCTAGAACTGGTTGATGATGTGCAGTTCATTTAATTCATGAAGAGTAATCCATGAGAAATAGTGAAGAAGTTTTGCAGTGTTTCATTTATATGAAACACACACTCAATTCACAGATGTAGGACGCAAAGGGAAGCTTGCAATATTTTTCAGAAGTTTGCTACATTCGTGATTTCCTTCCTTCTGCAGTGCTTCGCTGTTGTGCTGCAACAGCAGTACATAAGAACAGTGGTGATTTCTATCCCCTTTTAATTTCATCATAGTATTCTACTTGATGGCTTAACGGACAACTCCATTCCATTATTAATACATGCCGTTTTAGCATTGAAATAACAAGTTCACTGTGAATACGTCGCAACGTATTCACGGTGAACAAGTTAACCGGTTGCAATTTTCTTACAAAGAGTTCTCAGACTAACTTCCATTATCAAAAGTCATTTGAATCTTTTTCTTGCTGCCCGGGAGGCATGTATATAACGGCACATCTGTACACTTTGATGTGTACGTTATGCATTGGTCAGTGTTCCAGAACATTGATTGGTTTGATTTATCCCGAACAGATATATAGTTGTTTCCCAGGTATTAAAGCGCTCTCACAGCTGTCGGCATAAGAAACTAAGAACCCCACAAACAACTGCCAACAAGCAATTTATTTGGGCGCTTCAGAGGAAAACATTAATTTCACACTTAGAATTGTAGCAGCTTAGAAACAACCATCTACCTTGTAATCAGAGACTTTAAAAAAAATGAAGATATACATTTATCACGGAACAGCAGAAAATAGCTTGAAACCCAAGAAAAAAAAATGAGGAAATGGTTTTCACATTTTGATATTTTCCATTAGTGGATATACAAGGAGTGAGGATTAGCAGACAATCTGGAAAAGCTTGAACTTTGATATCAATCCTTGAAATTTTCAGCTCCAAAATAAAGTTTTTTTAGCTTTATAATTTAATGGATGTGCAGTGTAATAGTTCAGATTCGTTTTTCATTTCCCATTCTATGATAGTAACATTGCTTTGTGAATGAAACCAGGGTCCTGTTTGCACCAAAGACTTCCGATTTTTTGAATTTTTTTTATAAGGTGGATCTGAAGTCCTTTTCCACTAACTCGAAATTTATACACCGTATCGACAAGGGGTTTTGTACTGTAATTAGTGTATGTAAAGGGTTTTAAATAATAAAAAAATATTAGTTTGAAATTTGACACCAGGAGCTAAGCGATTTATTCGCGCCACTAAACAAATTAGCAACCTTACCTTAAGTAATCAAATCCACTCAGATTATTTCCAAAATGTGATCTACTTGTTACGAAGGCAACAAACTTGAAATAGTTTATAATGAAAAAGACTTGGGAGTAACTGTACACTCTGACATGAAGTTTGCTTAACTACTGTACGTCTGCTTCTATAGGGCACATGGTATTTTATGCATGAGGTATTAAAAGTAGAGACAAAGAGGTCAGTGTTCCTTCATATAAAGTATTGGGTATTCAACACCTTGAGTACCGTATACTGTATATAGGTTTGAAGACGCTACTTCAGAAGGTACGTGGAAAAGGTGCAGAGAAGGTTAAACGTCTGGTGACACGCAAATCTAGTCTCAATAGCAGATGTTTGTGTGGCACTAAACGTGGTTTACTGCTGGGTCTCATCGCTAACATCTAGTCTCAAGACTAGACATTTGTGTTGTGGTCCTTTAGGGATATTTAAAGCTTTGAAAGGCTTGAATAAAATAAATAATGGGGATGCCGTTTTCCTTTAGATGTGGTACAAAATGGAGGATATACAGTACAATTAAATTAACGAATGACAGGTGTAAGGTGTAGTGGCGTCTCGTAGCCAGGTTGCCTGTGCACTCTTTCATTTATTGTCTTTTGGAATACAGAAAAGAGCTTATGGTATTGGTTGCTTGAAATTGATCATTAAACTCTGAAGTACTTACACAGTAAGAAATAGGACTGATATATTTATCTAGTTTAGTGTTCTGTTTGTCAGTTGTTTTCATTTGACTAAAATACTGAGGGGAAGTGGCTGAAAATTCAACGAGATGTGTAGATGGGTGCTCAAAAGATGACAGAAACGGGGAATAACTTAACTGTTGATTTCGATCATCTTGATCACTACCAGATGAATTGGAATCGTAATTATTATATGGCACTGTTATTTCATAAGATACAAATGAAACTTCAGGTAAATTTTTAGCTACCAGGAGATAAGAACTAATTTGTAATGAATTTGCTATTAGATTACTTGTAGCCTGAGATAAACCTTTAGACAGAATTTGAGCAAATCGAATTGACTCCATTTGCTCTCCTGATCTCAAAATTTCAGTCAGAATGACGATATAGTTTCTTGCCAGTCTCAAAGTTTCAATTTTTGACAATTTCTGAGTGACTGATCGAATTGGAACACAGAGGCGAAGACGATCTAAAGCAGCATTTAATCCATGCATACGATTTCGCTCGCGAGCATTGGCTTTGTGACGACGCAGTTTAAACTTAGCCAGACGACCTTTTGACGGAGATTTCCTCTTCACGGCACACCTTTTGTGAGCCACTTCTAACTGAACAGTGCAATGGTCAGACTCAGAATTCCACAACTTTTCCTCATCGTTTGAAGCACTGTTAGTTCCGCATGTGTTAGCAATTTCAGCCTTATCACAGTGTCCTGTATTTACTGAAGGACGGAGCGTGTCCTTTGCGTTACTGGAAACCATTCGGATCCTATAAGAAAAATAAATAGAATTATTTTCTTTGAGCAAGTATTATCATTTTTTTCTATTATACATGATGAAAGCCTAAGAGATAGAGATTATTTATAGACTAAGAATAGAAATAGGAAATTTTATTATAGGAATGGCGAACACATGCCACACGAGCCACAATCGGCACACATAAGAAAATACACAGGCATGCGGCGAGCCATAATTGTGTCCACATGTCCCGTTTTACCGAGGACTCAATTTTCGACGTGTTATCCCAGTGTCTCTCAAAAAGTTTTGGAATGCTGTTTTCTCTGTGTAGCTGTTTATAGAACTAAATTATGTCGTTAATATTAATAATATTTAACTTTGTTCAGCGTTACAGTTAACATTATCCTAATAAAGAGCAACGTGCACATATAACACATGTAATATTTATTTAAGTGGGAGGAACTGTAATAACACCTCAATACGAACGAATACCCATGCATTTCTTATTGACATCGTGTCGTACACTGAATGGACAGAAATCATGGGATACCTACCTAGTAACCGGTAGGCCCACCTTTCGCCCGGATAAGGGCAATCACACGGCGAGGCATTGAGTCCACTAGTTCACGAAAGCATTCCACAGGTATTTCCATCCATGCTTGCTGCACCGCTGTCCATAATTCTGTCGCATTCCTGCGTGGAAGATCCAAAGCTCGAACGGACCTTTCCACAGCATCCCAAAGATGATCCACGGTGAACGGGGAGACCATTCCATGGTGATAAAATCTGCGAAATGCTTTTCGAACCATGTTCTAGTCACCACGGCCCTTTAGGGAGGCGCATTGTCCTACTGGAAGAGTACACGTAACCTGAACAGTTCAGAGATGCGTCTAGACGTACGAGGTCCCAACGTGTGCCAGTTGAACACGCCCCAGACCATTACCGACCGTCCACTTGCCTGAACATTTCCTTGTTGCGTGAGTGGTGCATAGCTTCGTGTGGTTTCCGCCAGATACGCACACTCCTGTCCGCTCGAAATAACTGGAAACTGGACTCATCGGACCAGGAGACCCGTCTTCAATGATCCAAGGTCCAATGCCGATGTTCTTTTGCCCAGTTGAGGAGTTGAGTCCTGTGTCGTGGTGTTAGCAATGGGACTCTGGTGGGTCCCATAACCTACTGCGGCTAATGATCGCCTGATGGTTTTGATGGAGACGTTTCAGGCACCTCCCTCGTTGAAATCGGTGGATTTGTGCCACTGTCGCTCTCCGGTTGCCTGAAACAATGCGAGACAGACGTCGACGGCCACGTTCATCCACTACCTTACTCCGTCAAAAGAGCTGTCCGCGATGAGATGTTATTCCGGCAATGGCGCATTCCCGATACACTCTTGAAGCTGTTGAATGGAGATAGTGCAATTTCTGTACCACCTCCACGATAGAGTAACTCATGCGTTGTGCACCCACTATCATCCCTCATTCAAAGTCGGTTAACTCACGACGTTTATCCATACTGACATCGAATTACCGTCTACGTGAATGCAGTGATGCAGTGTACCTATATACCTGCCAAGCGGTGGGTTCGTCCACTAGCGAGAGGGGTGACAACGTCGCGTTGCCCAGGAACCAGGTATCCGTTGAATTCTGTTCTTTCAATGTAATTTACCCTTACATAGACAACCTTATAGTTCACTGCTCTCTAGCCTTTTTAGCCGCTCGAAGGGATCATACTGATGTCATGTGACCCTATTTTCGAGCATCTTGTATTGATTCTGTAACGTGCTCTTTTTGGCAATTCTTATACAACCCCTATAAATGTTCTTTATACCTATCCGAAGTTTCTTGCTGTCTCCTCATTTCATCGTTATTCTATGGTACACCACTATATCAAAATTTGTTCTGCTTCATTGCAAGCTGCACGAGTTACACTACGTTTTCTGTTACACCACGAGTTACGCGTGTTCTGTTAATTTTGTCGAGCACATTCAGAAGCGTCTCTCAGAATCAAAGGTGTAACAAGGATTTTTTTAAAGTTAGGGATCGAAAGAAAAAAAAACAAAGAAGGAAAATTAATGTTTAGATATCTGTAATTATAATGATATGAGTGATAATTTTCTAGTGAGTCAAATGACCCTTTCACGCTCATTTTTAAAACTTGTTACCTAGTGGTATTACACTGGTTGCAATCGCCGTCCTTCCACACCATGTGGAAAAGGTTTGGATTCAAATCCTGTCTAGATGGCAGGAATTTTCATTATCTTGCTTCATAACGTCGTTGAGTTTAGTAGGTCTCTGTTGGGTGGTTGCACGTTTATCATCTTGAGTTTTTCAACAACCCACATATATCGATGCCTCATAGCCTCGTCGCATATGCTTAACAACTCAGCTTGTGAAAGATGGCTAGAATCTCTTACTCAAGGACATATGCAGCGAGCGACCCCTTAGTTCATAAAACAAATCATTTTCCTATGGAGATTTTGGGGTTTGTGATGCTCTCAAACGAATATCTGGGTCCATTTTACCACTCTGAGAGATTTTCTACATCAGTAATTTTTGTTTTTGTACGCATGCGCGTGGGCTCTGATTGAATTACTTTTCATGCTTTAAAAAACGCTAATTTGCTATAGGGAAACTTTACACCTTTACACGAGAAGGACCAGCTGAGTACATTGTGACTATATCTCTAAAAGTTTATGCCATCACCGATCTGAACAGAATACTAGTCTGGCATCAGAAATCGAACCCACGTCTTTGCAAGCAGGGGCGAATGGAAAAGCCACTCGACGGTCACACAGCACAAACTTTTATCATTACTAATCGTTATTGCCAATTCGCGTTATTTTAATTTAATTTTAATTTTATTTATTTAATTTGAGGTAGTTTCTGCAAATGGAGCTATCACTGACGTTCTAAAACTTCCTTGAAAACCCTAGATCACTGGAAAAAATTGAAAATATACCAATGAGACTTATTTCAGACAAAATAATTTAAATCAGTGTGCTTTTCCGGTATCGCATTATTAATCAAATAATAATTATTTTAGTAATAACGATTTACCGACTGATTACAAATGAAAATCACTAAATAAACACAATTTAAAAAAATATATTCTGTTTACACCCTGGTACAACCGCAAAGTCAGAGGAGTTTACAACTAACCATTTTGACAAAAATACAATCACTACTGTATTTAGCGGTAATGCGGCTTGAACAACGGTCAACCCAAACGCGTGTGCCGTAGCACTTTCGTGATGACCATTGGGCTAAATTTATCAAAGGAGTTACATACATCCTTTGTCTTCCATCGTGTTGAAAGACACATAACGAATACATACAATAAATCCGTGCAGTGTCAGAATATTTTAGGATTGATCTTAAAAGGATAATTTTGTTCCTTTAAGGTCATCAGCCTGTAGGTTTGTTCATTCGAAAGAATGAATCTTTAAAAGGACGCAAAGACGTAGGGGGAAACCAGCTGGAAGAAACGACAAACAGACTATACAATGTGCCACTCAAATATCAGTTCCCTAAACGGTTTCGACTTCTGAGAGGGGAGAGAAGGTTAGCATAGTGACGTGTGTGTAGATCTTAATTCATGTCTTTAGGAATATCCAAAACATCTCCAGTGTGTTACCACCACAGGTGAAGGTTACTGAACGGGGGTTTAGGGAACGCCCAAGAGCATTATCGGGTTGGCGCATATGTATATATTTCTATTTTGATGCTCGATGAGTGTGTATATATTGGTGTCATGTGACCTAAGTAGTAAAAAGTAGTCTAGATATACTCAATATCTAGGCTACTTTTTAGTGGACGTTCACAGTAGCTCAGAAAGAATGGGCAGGCTTGAGTGTGCTGCAGGAAAATGGTTTCCTTATGGTGAATTAAAGGGGTGTGAGAATAGTGATTTTGCTTCTTTGCTCGGGGACACGGACCTCTAATGGTCTTAGGCTCACTAGTACTTCCTTCAGCTAAGCTGAATACTAAAATGGTTATTAAATTCTGATATACATTTTAATTCAACTCTGAACAGCATACTAAAATGTGAACAATATGTATTTAGAGTAAAAATAATATTTTGATAATAAATAAATTTTCTTTTATTTATTATCAAAATATTTTTTGATAATAAATAAAATATTTATGAAAATGCAGCAAACTGGAATTCTTAATATCATTAGCTCCTTGAGTGTGTAATGTCATCAGTCATGTTTTCCTGAACAATTTAGTATTAATGGAGAGAAATAGGTACATATTGGAGATATTCCTTTTTTTATAGTTTAAATAGTTGAATCAAAAAGAATCACAAACGATTCTAAACTTATCGAAATTAAGATTAATGAAGTGTAGGATTTCAAAAAACTACTTACTTGATATACAGATGAAACTTAACGAGACTGAAACTTGTAGATTATCGACTGATGTGAACAGCACAAAAAGCCGAATTATTTCCACTTTATATAAGAGAGCTGCTTCTTTTTATCCATGGTTTTATCAACCATATCATCAATAACGTCTTATCGCTCAAACCAAACATTGCTATCGGCAAGTAATTTAGCAATCTGTATGCATGTTATTCTCCAACACTAAACTAATGCATTTTTATTTGTTAATTATTGCAAATAAACGGCCGTTTATTACAAAAATCAACATGTGAAGACAGAAAGTATGATGGTAGTTAATAATTAAAATATTTAATTATGCTTACCTCTTTTCAGATATACCGTATTCAGAATCATGGCTGATGTATAGAAAAGACTAATGGAATTTAATAGCAAACAAAATCTAAAATCCCAGCTAAGTGGAAAAAAAAAAAAAAAAAAACCAAACAGAAAAAGAGATGAAATAATTTTCTAATAGTTCACGCGATTTCTCAAAGGCAGTGTTTTGTTTTTCAACCATTTTCGACAGCAGTACCCTTTTGGGAACTGCATTTTTTTGCGCAACCCTTGAGATAATTTTGGGGAATCTCAGGGTTCTGAGGAACACACTCTGAAAACGACTGCTCTAAATGAAGTTTAAAAATGGTGTTACCCATAGGCTTTTGTATGTAAATGGTGCTTCTCTGCGGCACACTTAAATACATCCGGGAAGCCTACATTTTGTTTCTCTATGAAAAACAGCAAGTCGATTGTTTGAGAGTATAAATGAATTCTACCAAAAAAGGTAATATACATGACGGCTCATATGTCAATTTACCGAAAAGAGATGCAATTATCCATAAAATAAATTACTGAAAATAGTTTTAAAAATTCATTTTAAATGTCGTAATGTAATATTAATATCAATAAAGTAATACTGGAAAGAAATGGATCTCAAGATCTAAATTGTACAAATTATTTCTCGGTAAATTGATACACAGTCCATCCTACAGCTTGACTCCATCCGATATCAAAAAATACATCGGGAAGGTTGGTAAACTCGACATTTGGCTGTGCATAATTAAAATAATAATAATATTAAACAAAAGAGCGTGATTAGCCCAGTGGTTACGACGCGAGACCGCCAATATCATGGACCGGGATTCGAATCCCACGGCGAAGGAAAATAAAATCGCGAAAGTGGCTTCATCCGGTCTACCTACTCCAAGGTCGATGTGACGGTTGAGGCAGAGAGTGGCGCCATCTGGTACTCGCTCCCTTAAGACCACCTGAACCGGCACATAATACCGCATTACCTGGACAGAAATTGGTGCAACACTGAAGGCCATCCACACAGCCGTGTATTGTACTGCGGTAGCAGCCACGAGGATTAATGGAAGAGAAGGGAGAGACCAGCAGCAGAAGAACCGAAAACAGAAGGAACCACTAGCTTGGGAAAGAAGACTTCAGCAGAAGATAGAAGAATTAAGAATCAAGATAGGCAAATTGACCCAGTACCAACGGGGCAATAGGAGTAAGAAATTAATTGGAAAAGTGAAGAGCGTCCTCCAGAGAGACAGCGTCCACAGCAAACATGAGGCAAAAAATCAGAGAACAGGAGAGTACTTGGACACATTGAAGCAGAACTTCCTTGCACTCAGCAAGAGACTACGCCAATACAAAAAGAGCTCCCAGAGGAAAATAAACAACCGAATCTTCTATGAGAACCAAAGAGGCTTCTACAGGAAACTCGGAGAAGACGCGAAAGAAGGGAACGGAGCACCCGAGAAGAAGACGATTGAGGAGTTCTGGGGAAAGATATGGAGCAGGGAAGTAAGACATAACAGCCAAGCCACCTGGATAGAGCTAGAACGCAAGAAAACTAAGGACGTACAAGAAACGAAAGGATGGGAGATATGGGAAGAAGTAAAATAGACGATCAAGAACTCTCACAACTGGCGAACTCCAGGAATAGATAATGGTAACAACTACTGGTACAAGAAGCTCACTTGCACACACAAGCACCTGGCAGAGCAGTTCACCGGATGGTAAGGAACCCAGATACAATCCTGAAGTTTCTCACTCAAGGAATCATATATCTGAAGTCTAAAGACGAAGATACAAGAAACCCGGCGATATATAGGGCAATCACCTGCCTCCCAACAATGTACAAGATCCTGACCTGCTGCATAACCAGGAAGATATCAGGCCACTTGGAGAGCTAGAACATAATGGCAGAACAGCAGAAAGGATGCAAGCAGCTGAGCAAAGGATGCAAGGAGCAATTAACCATAGATGCTGCGGTTATGGAGCAAGCCGACAAGAAGCGCAGCATGTACACAGCCTACATCGATTACCGCAAGGCCTTCGACTCCGTTTCTCGTAGCTGGCTAATAGAGGCGCTGAACATCTATAAAGTCAATCCGATAGTGACAAACTTCCTAGGAGAAACGATGGCGAAATGGAGTACCACCATTAAGGTCGAAAACATCACAACCAGGCCAATCCCCATCAGAGAGAAATCTTTCAGAGGGTGCCCTGAGTCCATTGTGGTTCTGTCTAGCACTTAACCCGCTCTCTACCATGCTCAACAGTAGCAAGTACGGATATAACCTCAAAGAGGGAAGGAAGAACCTGTACACCTTCAGCCACCTGATGTACATAGATGACATCAAGCTCTACGCGGGAACCGAGAAGCATCTTCAGCAACTACTCCAGATCACCGAAGAATTCAGCAATGATATTAGGATGGAATTTGGTCTAGACAAATGCAAGACCCACGGACTGCGCCAGGGAAAAGTAGTCAACCGAAACTACCAGCTTCAGAGTGGTAAAGAGATCGAAGCCATGGAAGAGGCCTACAAATACTTGGGGATGATGCAGGCTCAGCAATTACAGCACAAGGAAATGAAGGCCTGACTGACCGAAAAATACCATCGGAGACTCAGAAGTCTGCTGAAAGCAAAGCTGAACGGAGGGAACACAGTTAAAGCCATAAACACCTATGCAGTCCCAGTACTAACATACTCCTTCGGGGTCATAGATTGGACTAACACCGAGCAGGAGGATATCATGAGAAAGACAAGGACAATGATGAGCAAGAGCCAACAACACCATCCGAAATCTGCCGTGAAGAGACTGACAATTGCCCGGGAAGGAGGAAGGGGCCTGATAGTCCTCATTGAGAAACAGAAGACAGCGATAGTTAACCTGAAGGATTACTTCCAGAAACACACAGCAGCACTCCACCAGGCCATAAGTAAGATAGATAAGCGGTATACCCCACTAAGCGAAGAGTCCCCGCCCAACCAGGTGGTACAAACGAAGCTAGAAAGATGGGCAGAGAAGACACTCCATGATAGACACTACAATGATCTCCATCAAGATCACATAGATAAAACTGCTTCCAATGCATGGCTCACGAGCGGGACGCTTTTCCCCCGAGACTGAAGGATCCATGGTCGCCGTCCAAGACCAGATAATATAGAAAATACGTCGCCAAGGAACCCAGAGTGTCTGATGACACATGTCGACGATGTCACCTGGCCTCAGAAACGATCCAACACATCATTCGGGATGCAAAGTGATCACCCAGACTGAGTACATTCATAGACATGACCAGGTAGCCAGGATAATACATCAGAAGCTAGCAAGGAAATACCAGTTAGTCGAAGAAAGTGTACCGTACAAGTACGAACCCCAGGCAGTACTAGGGACCCCAACCCACAAGCTGTACTGGGACCGCGCCATAATAACGGATAGGGTTATCCCGCACAACAGACGGGACATAACCCTTGTGGGCAAGAAGGAAAAGGCTACCTATCTGATTGACATAGTGGTACCCAACACTGGCAACCTGCAGAAAACCCATGGGGAAAAAAATCAGGAAGTACACGAACCTAAGACAGGAGATCAAAGAGATGTAGCATATGCAACAAGTAACGATCATCCCAATCATCGTGTCAACCACAGGTATGGCGCCAAAGACCCTACATAACAGCCTAGCAGCAGTAGGTCTCCCAGCGAACACCTAAAAGAAACTCCAGAAAGTCGCAATCCGGGACATCTGTAGGAGAGTCAGAGAGTTACTCGATCAACAGTAATGCCAGACATAACAACCACCCTGTGTACTTGGTAGCAATACCCGTCATGAGGTGGAACCCCCAATCAGGGAAAAATAATATAAGGGCAATAATAATAATAATAATAATAATAATCCTGGAAGTGCTTCCTACACAACTGTGATAGTGCCTACCCAGAAAGGAAGAAGAAAACGCATGAAGTGGAGCATCGAAATGAAAACAATTATCATTCGAGTATACTACAAAGTAACAAAGCTAGGGACAGACAGGAAAACATTACACAAGTCGTTGGAACGGTTCCCGATTGTTCAGTTTGCCGAACAACGAATAGCAGACTAGAGACGGATCATTGTCAAGAAGAACTTGATAGCTCCTGGAATCTTGGAAAAAAATCAAGTAAGATGTGAGCGACAAACAACAACGAATATGGGTACATCAGATCCTGAACTGGAGGAGGAACAGCAATTACAATTCAGCGAAGTGGAAACAGACGAGATTGCAATATCCAGAAAAGAAGAAGAGTGGAAGAAAGCCCTAGTAGAATTCGACGGAATAGATTCCCACAAAGACACATACAATACCGAAGCAGAGACGCAACAGAATCCTGTGGCATGTCTCAGACCACCTCAACAGGCGAATAATACTGGATTATCTCAACAACGAAGTAACACTTCGCACAACCATTTACCGTGCCGCTGTAGAGCCACCAGGATGAACGGAAGAGAAACCAGAGAATAACATAACACAAATTGTAAAGTCAAGGAACCACCAGCCTGGAAAAGAAGGCTATTAGCAGAAAACAGAAGAGATAAGAGTGAAGATAGGCCAACTGACCTAGTACTGAAAGAAGAAGCTAATCAGAAAAGTGAAGGCCTTTCACAGAAAAATTAGGGTATTCTTCGATCAGAGGATCAAAGAATACCCTAATACATTCAAGCAGAAACTCCTGGCACTCAGCAAGAGACTTCACCGTTACAGGGAGTGTGCCCAGTGGAAAACAAATATCACGATAGTTGATTAAAAACCAAAGAGCCTTCTGCAGGAAAATCGGACAAGAGGTAAAGGAAGGCACTCGATGAGTTCTGGGGTACTCTGTAGAGCAGTGAAGTTAACCAGGCCCCTGGATAGATATAGAAAGGAAGAAAACCAAACGGTGAAGTACAAGAGATGACAGAATGGGAGATTCGGAAGGAAGTTATTTTTATTATTATTATTTTTGCCATATGGTGCAAGGAAGCCTGAAGCTTATGCTGCACCAGCAAAAAAAAAATTCCGAGTTACACTGAGAGAGAGAGAGAGAGAGAGAGAGAGAGAGAGAGAGAGAGAGAGAGAGAGAGAGAGGAATCACCAAGAAAGAGAAGAATGATGATATCCAGATCAGGACCCTGGGTGTGCCAAGCCAAACTCACCAGATGTGAGCCCCTGGAGCATCAGCGACTAAGGCCTATTGCTTAGTGTATACTGTCTGTAAATTGTGTTCTGAGGTCGATTTATTGTTTGCTGGACAAAACACACTAGTTTCCAGGGGAAAAAATCGATGCTATACTCGCCTGAAACCGACTAACTCAGCCACATTGTGAAAAAGGCCCATAAAAATTCCTCACGTCATCGACGGGACTCGAACTTATGTCTTTTTCACCAGGTGTGGGGAGGATGGCGATTCTAATTGTGCTACCCACAAGGGCGAGGAAGAAGTATAACAGTCGATCAGGAAGTCCCACAACTGGTGAATCCGAGGAACAGATAACATCTACTACTGGTTCAAAAAGTTCAGCTGCACACACAGGCACATAGCAGAGCAGTTAACCCAGATAATAAAGCACCCTAACAGAATTCCAGTCTCCAACTGAAGGAATTATCTACCTGAAGGATAAGGACAGGACATTACAAGCCCGGCAAAATAGACACCAATCACCTGTCTCCCAACAATGTACGAGATCCTGACCAGTGGTATAATTAAGATATCAGACCACTTGGAAAATCAGAACGTCACGGCCGAACAGCAGAAGGGTGCAAGGAGCAATTGACCATTGATGCTGCAGTTATGGGGCAAGCCTACAAGAAGCGCATTGCAAACTGTATTTACCCTACATCGACTAATGAAAGGCCTTCGACTCATTGCCCCATAGCTGGCTTATAGAGATACTGAAGATCTACAAAGTCAACCCAACACAGTCTCTAGATGCAACCATGGCAAAATGGAAGACCACCATCAAAGTTGAGAACATCACAACAAACCCGATACCCATCAGAAGAGGAATATTCCAGGGATATGTCCTGAGCTCACTATGGTTCTGTCCAACACTAAACCCACTTCTCACGATGCTCAATAACAGTTAGTACAGACATATCCTAAAAGGGAGGAAGAACCTGTACATCCCCTCTCACCTGATGTATATGGATAACATCAAACTCTATGCCGCAACTGAAAATCAACTGCAACAGCTTAGTTGGATCACAGAAGATTTTAGCACTGACTCAGGATGCAATTTGGCCTAGACAAATTCAAGACCCATGGATTATATCAAGGACATATTGCTGGACAAAGCTACCAGCTGAAGACTGGTAAAAAAAAAAAAAAAATCAAATTATAATATTAGGGTCTCCCGTAAATGATTACATATACCCGTTTATGTGTTATGTCTGTAAATGGCGTGTGTTCTGTGGTCGATTTGCCTGTTTTGCTGGATGAAAAACCTCAGTTTCTGGGGGAAAAACCTCAGTTTCTGGGGGAAAAACCTTGCTATCTACGCCTGAGACCGACTAACTCAGCCATGGAGTGAATAAAAGCCCATTAAAGTTCCTCGTGTCATCGACAGGATTCGAACCCGAGCTTTTCCACCCGGTGTGGGGAGGACGGTGACGTTACCACTGTGACACCCGCACAGACTTTGGCTCACTAAAGGAAATCTCTTCCCCGAGACTGAAGGATTCATCCTCACCATCCAATATCAGGTAACCAACACAAGGAACTATATCGCCAAGAACCTCGGAGTAACAAACATGTGGCAGATGTCGTCGATACCAGTTGGTCACAGAAACAATCCAGCACATCACAGCAGGATACAGGATGATCATCCAGATGGAATATACTCACAGACACAGCCAAATTGCTAGGATAATACATCAGAATCCAGCATAAAAATACCAGCTGATCAAAAAAAGTTTTACCATATTATAAGTATGAGCTTCAGGCCATACTAAAGACCACTAGTCAGTGACTATACTGGGGCTGTGTTATAATAACGGACAAGATGATCCTGCACAACAGACCAGACATAACCGTCAATAAGAACAAATTGGCTACCTACCTGAATGCGCTGGTCCCGAGGAGAACACCAGCAACCTCTAGAAAACACACAAAGGATCAGGAAATACTCAGACCTAAGATAGGAAGCCAAAGGTACATGGCATATGGAAAAATTAATGACCAAATCTCCTTGTTAACCATCGGCATAGTGCCAAAGAGCCTGCATAAGGATCTATCGGCATTAGGTCCCCCAGAGAACACTTACATGGAACACCCACAAAACAGTGATCCTGAAGATCTGTAGGACAGTAAGAGTTCCTTAACGAACAGTAATAGTAACTGGACACAACGACCCCATGCAGTTGGTACCAATACCCATCACAGGGTGGGAATAAACCTCATAAAGGAGAAAAAGGTTTAAATTTATAATAATAACAATAATAAATAAAAGAAAAAATCTTAAATTTCTATTTTACCTTAGTCCAAAATACATGGGTTTACAATAACAGTTTTCAAGAGCCGACCGGGCTAGCCAGGTGGGTAAAGTGCCTGCCTGGCAACCCAAAGGTCGCGGGTTCGAATCCCGCCTCGGGCTTGGATCAAAGTACTGCAAAAACCTTTGGAGGTGCATTATGGCCACAGAAGCCGATGCACCAACAACTACCACAAAAAAAAAAAAAAAGTTTTCAAGACAGAAGTCACAGGAAGGTGGTTCAACAAATGAAAAAAATTACATTGTGTAGGGTGGGGTGGTGGTGAGGGAATTTTCAACAGGAACAAGCCCACAACTAGACATTTGGTTCTTGCTGTCTTCACAGATTATTAAAGCATAGAGCAGGGCTACACAGAAAATGTAATCACAGCCAAGGCTGGATCTACCACAAAATGCAATATCTTAGCTTGTTAGGAAAGGTAACAGTAAGAAAAAAAAAATTGCCAGAGGAAGTCGGATTGAAAACAGTGGTGCAAAAATAAAAACACAAGAATATATACACTGTGGCAAATATATTAGGTACAATTCATCGCGAGTCGGTCTTCTTTAGCACTCAGAACAGCCTGGATTCGTTATGGCATGGACTCGACGAGGTATTACAACCATGGCACAGCGATGCTGGTCCATAGCGACTCAACTGCAGATCTCTACTTTGCAGATCACACTCCACAGGTTCTCGGTTGTTGTAGTAGGATTTAAGGGGCATCAGCAATTAAGGACATATTGCTCTGTGTATACTCTCTGTAAACTGCATGTGTTCTGTAGTCGATTTTCTGGATTTGAAATTATTGTTTTTCTAAAACTTTTGATTTAAATTTAGTAGTATAACATTATTTTGTGATTTTTTGATTAACTTGGTGTATTTATTCTTTACTCGGCCTTGTAATTGCATAAAAGTATCGGTAAAGGTTTCCACGTGTTTCAACTCCGCTACCGTTCGTAATTTTCCCGACATTGCGATACGATAGTTGTATGCCGTACTAGATAGCGTTAGTTGAACTTCGTTAGCAGTTAAATTGTACGTTTAAATAAATACATATAACGACTTAGATTACAAACGTAATATAATTAATTATATTTAACATAATTAATAACATAACATAATTAATTATAATTAATTAATAAATTAATAGAATCATGACTCAGACCAGAGCAGCAAAGCAAAAGGCTCAAGCTAATGGAAGCGCTGTGGCTCAGGGCAGAACTGAGGGGGGCAGTTGTCCTATGACTCACAGCCTTATAAAATGCACTGTTTGCTTGATGTTTGCAGAGCAATCGGGTACGGGACATGATACTGCCAAGGGGGATGTCTTTGTGTGTGCGCGATGCAAGGAGTGTATCGATATCAGGCAACAACTCGGCGTTCTTGTGGGCCAATATGAGAGCTTGAAGGACAGGGTGGATGCCCTCGAAGAAACTAAATTGAGGGGCCCATCAAGCTCTCAGCTGCCCACATCAACACCAGAGCTTGCACTTGGGCATCGCGTGACACAGAGACAACACCCAAGGCAGAATGCGCTGGTCCCGAAGGAACTAGTAGTTGTTGGTGACTCTATTGTCAGGGAAACGGGGAACATGCTTTGTAAAAAAGATAGGTGGAACAGGACCAGGGTATGTCTGCCAGGGGCAAAGGTTGATGACGTTGTAGAGCGAATATCATCTTTTAAGGGCACAAAAGGTGATATAGTTGTACACGTTGGCACTAATAATATTAAGAGTAGGAGACCGGCAGAATTACTTAACAAGTACAGGTCATTGTTGAACAAAAGCCGAGAATTAGGGTTGAATTTGAAAGTGTCTGCAATTCTGCCCAGACACGATAGGAGGGAGTATATGATGAGAGCCTTGTCAATCAATTCGGCCCTGGAAAGATTGTGCAAGGCTCAAGGGGTAGAATTTTTTTCAGCCTGGACTGTACTTGTTAACAGGAGAGATTGCTTCTACAGGGATGGGATACACTTAAATAGAAAGGGTGCAAGAATATTTGCTGATGCTATCGAGGCAGTGTTAGGTGGGTCGGAAAACTGCTAGCTTGGGGGGAGACAAAGACCAATAGATTGACAGTAGCCACTGGCAGAGGTGAAAGAGATTCTTGCACTGCTTCTATTAGAATGAGCAGAAGCCTGAAAAACAAGATGCATGGTATTTCAGAGACTGCTGGGAGCCATTGCGGTACAAGTAAACATGGGTTGTGTTAGGGTAGCTAAGAATAGAAACAGGTGCAGGTATACTTGCGTGTACACCAATGCTAGGAGTTTAGTAAATAAATTTGATGAATTTGAGGTATTGCTCAAAACATCAAAGGCAGATATTGTTGGGATATCAGAGACGTGGTGTCACACAGATATAAGGGATGCAGAACTGCAATTTGGGGAGTACAACGTCTACAGAAAGGATAGACAGGATAGGAAGGGGGGGGTATGCTATTAGTTAAGACACACATAAAAACCAAGGAAGTGAAGCCAGTCGACATCGCTGGACAGTGCAGTGTTGAGTCGGTTTGGTGTGACATAAGCATTGGGAGATCAAAATTGAGAGTAGGAGTGTGCTATAGGCCTAATGACTCTGATGAGTATAATAAGGAACTGTACAGGGAAATAGAGTGGGCCAGTAAATCAGAGAGTCTTATAATGGGAGATTTTAATTTCCCAGATAATGACTGGAATTTGGGGGCTGGTTACTCACACACTAGCAGGGCTTTTGTGGATTTATTGGATGATTGTTTTCTACATCAGCATGTTCAGATGATTCTTCATGCATTAAGAATCTGCAGATAAATGAACCACTGGGTGGCAGTGATCACAGTGTGCTGAAGTGGGATTTACTCAAAGAGGTAACTACCATTAGGGGTAAAGGGAAGGGTTATTGCTTCCGTAAAGGCAACTACGATGGACTGAGACAGTATTTAAATTCTATACAGTGGGACCAACTGATGATGTTACCAACAGCAAATTCAAAATGGGAAGCATTCAAAGAACTTATCTTGGAAGCTACTAGGCTTTACATACCAACTAAGAAATATTGTTCAAGGTTTAGGCCAAAATGGATGTCAGATGAACTAATGAGGCATATGGCAGAGAAGAAAAATGCATGGGATACTTACAAATTAACACATGACACAGAAGCCTATGATAGATACAAGTTGATATGCGACCAAGTTACAAAGGAGGTTAGGCAGGCGAAGGCAGATTACGAGAAATCCTTGGCAAGGGATGCAAAGAAAAACAGCAAAGAGTTCTTTACTTATGTAAACTCTAGAAGGAAGGGGATGAATCAGATTGGTCCACTTGATATTGATGGGTCAACTGTTGATGATCCTGCTCAGGTAGCTAACAAACTAAATGAATATTTTTCATCGACATTCACACATGAGGAGTTATTCAGCAAGGGGAATGCCAGAGGTGTATTCAACTCTAGCAGCAGTAAGCTACAGAATCTTGAAATAACTGGGAGTAAAGTGGAGGAGAAACTGTTGAAGATAAACACAAGAAAGGCACCCAGGGTGGATGGGATCTATCCAGTTATATTAAAGGAGGCAGCAAAGGAAGTAAGCAAACCCTTAGCCATAATTATGAGAGCTTCCTTGGACTCAGGGGAGGTACCCATAGACTGGAAATGTGCAAATGTGACCCCAATTCACAAAGGAGGATCAAAGGCTGACACAAGTAATTATAGACCTGTGAGCTTAACTTCTGTTCCAGGAAAATTAATGGAGGCACTGGTTAAAGAAGCACTGCAGGATCATTTAGACAAGACTTCAGTTATAGCTCAGACACAGCATGGTTTTGTTAAGGGGAAGTCTTGCCTGACCAACTTGATTGGATACTATGATGCAGTCACAAAAGAACTGGATGCAGGGAATAACTTTGATATTATATACTTGGATCTTAGAAAGGCTTTTGATACTGTTGCACATGGAAGACTGCTACACAAATTGGAGCAGGTGACATTGGAGGCAAATTGCTGCTATGGATAAAGGGGTGGTTGAGGGGGAGAAGACAGAGAGTGGTAATCAATGGACACTGCTCATCGTGGACTAATGTTATTAGTGGAGTCCCTCAGGGCTCAGTGTTGGGTCCATTATTGTTTTCTGTATTTATAAATGATATTGATGATGGTATATCAAGCTTAATGTCCAAGTTTGCAGATGATACAAAGGTTGGCAGGGTTGTCAAGGACACTACTGACACTATGCTGCTGCAACAGGATCTGGAAAGGTTGAGTAGATGGGCTGAGAGGTGGCAAATGAAGTTTAACATTGACAAATGTAAAGTACTACACATGGGAAACAGCAACCCCAGAGCAACATATCAACTCTGTGGTACTACACTGACAGTGGTAGAGAATGAAAGGGACTTGGGGGTGATTGTGCAGGCAGATATGAAGTTCTCTGAGCAGTGCAGACGGGCTGCAAGAGTGGCTCATGGAGTATTGTCAATGATATACAGGAATTTTTCCAGCACGGATAAGGAGGTGATTATTCCATTGTATAAGGCAATGGTCAGGCCACACCTAGAGTACTGTATACAGGTCTGGAGGCCTCATTTCAAGAAGGATGTAGAGCTGCTGGAACGAGTACAGAGAAGGGCAACAAGATTAGTGAATGGAACAAAGGGGTGCTCTTACGAAGAAAGGCTTAAGTTTTGCAAATTACAGTGTCTGGAGACTAGGCACCAGCGAGGTGATCTGATAGAGGTGTATAAAGCCTTGAATGGTTTAAGCATGCTCAATGCTGATGGGATTCTTCCTCTAGCTCAGAAAAATCACCTGAGAGGGCATAAATTCAAATTGAGGAAAGACAGATGTAGGATAGACGTGCAGAAATTTGCCTTTAGCCAGCGGGTGGTTGGTTGGTGGAACAGACTGCCATCCCTTGTGGTGGAGGTTGATAGCCTAAATAAGTTTAAGGCTCAGCTGGACAGGTATTTTGAACGAACAGAGGGGTGAAGTGGAAGTGGGTTTTTTTTTTTTTTTTTTTTTTGGCTGATGCTGCATAAGCTTGCTTTCTTGCATCAAATGCCTCTACTAATGCTAATGCTAACTCGGCCACATGAAAAATACCCACAAAAATTCATCACATCATTGACGGGGACTCAAACAAAGGTCTTTTTCACCCAGTGTAGGAAGGACGGTGGTTCTTCCAACTGGGCTACCCAAAACTGGCAGGTTCTGATACAGATTGAGATCTGGTGGCTGGGGAGAGCCACAGCTGTAGGCTGAATTCATATTCATGGAAACAGTTCTGGACTTTATCAGTAACCTGGTGCATTGTCTTTTTGGGAGAACAATTCTCAGATGGCTACACTGCACCCATGAAAAAATGTGTCTGGTTGAAAACGATTTCAAGATAACCCATGGCATTTAAATGTTGCTCCACTGGTATCAAGGGAGAGCCAAAAAAATACCAGTAACACCATTTTACCAGCACAACCAGTTTGCAATCCTGACATATGGCAACCTAGGACAGAAGAACATCTAGTGCTTTTGCCATAATCTTTTCTTTCCATCAGTGTGAATCAGCAGAACCCAATAATCCTCACGATAGGAAACATTTATCCAACCCTCCAATGTCTGGTGTTTCAATTCCTGAGCCAAATATAGCCTACTTTTTTGTTTCGTTGACAGGAGTGGAACCTAGTTTGGTTATCAGGTGTAGTGCTGAATATATTATTCTCTCTCTATACATTTAAAAAAGTTTTCCTCCTAATGATATTTGAGTCAATGGAAGAAGAGGACAAGGCAATTACATCACTACAAACGCAATTAATTATTTACAACTGCCTCCATAATGTTCAACCTCATGCATGTGCTTCTCTGTCTAACATTTGATGCTCCATTGTAACATTTTTTGTATATTAATGAATATTGTATATTTGTAAATAAAATAATGTAGTATTTTGTAAATATTTGTATAATTTGTAAATGTTTCGGTGAACTATTTCAGTTCTGCTCTTTGGGATGCTACAATATTCCTCGTATTATGAAACATAAGTGCCGAAGCAAAAGACTGAAGCAAAATACCGAAACATAAAACCAAAGCAAAAGGCCTTTTCCTAAGTACTTATGTAAACACAGGTAAATAATTACATTGATAATTTCCTGATTAGATATCAATCATAGTGACATAGCATTTTTTGTCTGGCAGCACCAGGGTCTCCCCTAACTCCATGTTTTTACTCTGTGTAGAATACAATATTCTGCATAAGGCCAGGGTGTGTATTTTGTGAAGTATTAGTGTGGGTTGTGTTGACAGCCAGGAGACATTGTGGGCCACCCAGGGTGGGGGAAGGAGACAACCACCCCAGGCAGTAGGAATAAAAGAACATATGGAGATTCTTACAGGGGAGTGTGCTTTTTGCAGCTGTCCCACACCAAGCCAGCTAGGAAAAGCTACAGAATGGTCTTAGATTGGATAACCACGAGGCCTCTGAGGGCCTGCATAGCCATCTGTCTGTCCAGTGAAGAGGCTAAGATAGAACATGCAATTAATAATAACTTTCATTCACTCACTCAACATTCAAAATTTTATTTATAGTTTTTTCTTTCTTTCAATTTTCATTTATTTATTATATATTTCATTTATATATTAGATCAGTGCGTTTCAACAGGTGTCTTTTATGTAGAAAAGATGACTTACTCCGTCCTACATTACATAGAAAAGTGTCCGTGGGGTTGGCAAGCAGGGGTGAAGCCCCCTAGTTATTATTATTATTAGCCATACATATGGTGCAAGGAAGCCTGAAGCTTATGCTGCACCAGGCCAAAAAAATTCCTGCATTACCCTGAGAGAGAGAGAGAAGTAGAAAGGAATCACCAAGAAAGAGAAGAATGATGATATCTAGCTTAGGACCCTGGGTGTGCCAAGCCCATACTCACCAGATGTGAGCCCCCTGGGGTAAATTTGTGACAAGGTGGGATGAGTTGTACATTCTGAAATGTCTCTTTGGTTACTACTCTTGTATGACTGACAGTCTTTTTTTTTACCATGCACAATTTTTGTCAGCCTCCATTGGACACTCAGATGAATGATGCACTTCAAAACACAAAATGTTCAAATGTTCCAAATTCAAACTCTTCGCTGAATTTCATTTGGTGATTGGACAAATCTCAATACATACAAGAAACAGTGCTACATGAAAACCCCAGATGGGTTGCAGTTTTCGTGAAATTTATACCAGTGCCGATGATCATGCCACATTCAGTTGAATTTTTCATATTGTCATTCTCACAATGAATTTCACACATACAGAATCCTACATATTTGCTCACATGCTTCCCTACTGCAAGGTATAAACAGGTAATGTTCTTACTACAGGGGTGCTCTGTTTGATAAAATGAACAGGTGTCCTTAATAAATGGCCACTTAGTGTAACTAACCTCATACGTCAATAATAACAGTGGACATAATAGTAAGAAATTATATGAACACAATAACAAATTGAACTTTACAATATATAAACCACACTTCTGATTGTGGTACTTGTAAATACAAACTACTGAAGTAATATGAATTACTGTGTAGCAGAACTGCACTGCGTGTTCCACATGGGATTTCCTGATGCCCAAACATGGAGTTCTCACAGTTCTTGCTATGAATGCATGCCAAGAATGCAAGGGTGATTTAAGCTCTTGGGATATGTGAATTTTGTACAGATCATAATGAAGTGCTTCTGAGTAACAATTTCCATACTGTGGAAATAGGCATATCAATAGCCATGCAACAGAACTAGCAGCAATGCTGCCCCAAGGCTGTTGATGCAATAAGTCTTCATCCTCAGCATTTGTAATTTCCTCCACACGTGCTTCTTTAATAGCTTTCTGCTTTCATCCAGACATTTCGTTGAAGCTCCTTGTTTCCTTAAATTTATTTTAACAAGATTTTAAGAAAAATGTGGACTACAGGAATTCAAGTGTATAAGATTCTAAGATTTAAGTAAACTAAATGATGAGAGCATTTTTTTCTCTTTCACAAGGAAACAAATTTAAATTGAAAAAGGATGGTACAAAACAGATGTATGAAAATTTACACTTGGCTAAAGAGTCATTGATTGTTGGAATAAACTTGCATATAGTTTTCTGGAACTGGGTAGTTTGAATAAATTTAAAGGTCTAGACAAATATTAGCAGAAATGGAGAAATGAAATGTGTAAATTTATTCCTTTTTATTATTTTGGCTGGTGCTGTATAAGCTTTCTTTCCTTGCATCATGTTACTAATACTATTAAAACAGTATCTGAGATAAAATATGAAACCCCACAGAAATAAATCCAAAAACTAAACATTTCTTTTAAATGATCAACCATTCATGCAGCATTTTTAATGAGTTTGTTATATAGTTTCCTACTAGTAGAGCATTTAACAGAATTAATTCAGATGAAATTATTTATTTTTATGTAATAGTCAGTACTGTAAAATATTTTAAAGTAAAATGTTGAATAAAAGGTTGGCTGGTTTTGGGGTAATACGAGTGGGTGCAGGTATTTCTATAGAAAGTTTGAAATGGAGGCTACCACAAAAAAATTCATGGTCATTTGTTAACTGTTGTACTGGTATATTTGGTGAAATCAAACAGGCTACTAGAACAAAACACTGAATTCTGTCAATAATATGCAGGGACAAAGGTAATTATCCCATTCTATAACAAAATGACAAGGCCACACATCTGGAATGCCGCATAAAGGTTTGGAAACCTAATTTTAGGAATATAAAATGAGGTTTCCTCAGATTTCTAAATGTGAAATTTAGAAATCTCCTAATAGCCTCAAATTTCCTATGATGTATTTTTATTGATATGAAAACTATTCAAGCATATTTATAAAGAAAAATTAATCACAAAAATACACTGTAAACCATATGAATGCCTTTCATTGTGCCTGTTTGAAATTATTTAAATTTGTGTAGTAGTTACCATTAACAATTCCTGGAAGCTAAATTTGGATTCATCAGGAATATTAAAATTACCACTGCTGAAATGTACAATTAGCATGTTCTTTAGCCCAGGTTAGTAATTTTTGACCACAGTATGTTCCAAACAATGACTTTAGGTCTGTGAAACTTTACAATTACAGAGGCACAGACACCTCAAAATCATGTCCTATGCTGCAGTTTTCTGTTTCAGTCCAGTTCCAGATTTTTTGAAATCTTCAGTTTCATGTTTCTTTTTAAGTCACCTTGACACAGTACACTGGTTACAGCCACCTTTTGCACCTATATGTAGACTAGAAAAGCCTTACCTATGAAAAGGTTTAATTGCACTTTTCTTCCTTGGAGTTAACTGAGGGTATGCCATATCACTGCTGAAGAGGCAGTGAAGAAATATAGCAGGAGACATATGATTTTATAAATAAGATGATGCAATATTACAGAATGATGATCACATAACACTGGTTTTATAGGATTATGTAATAGTCTTGAGATTACACCAATTTACCTATAGAGTTAAGGACATATTAAACTTCAAGAGGGTGATGCTATTTATGTAGCTTCACTGAAGATCTGTTGTAAAGTGTGCAAAGAAGAGCAAGCCAGATATTTACGATATAATTGTAAATGGAAATTAAATTTAAAGGGAAAGTTATTCTCAATGTGAAATTTCTGAAAACTGCCCCACAAACTTTCTGTTCTTATTAAGACATTGAAAAGCACTTCAAAATTGGATTTTTTACTGTCAATAGAAACTGAATTGCCAAAGAACGTAGTTTGTGATGAGTGTCAAATGAACTTTAACTTTCTGACAGAGTTCAACTTATTGCAATTTACAATACCATAGTCAAATGCGATAAGTGGTTATTTGTCCAAGAAATTTGTATAAATTTCTATAGATTGGAGCACATGATCCAAATCTTTCAATCTTTAAGGCTTTTACCAATACACTTCCAATGCAAGATAACTATGGTAAATAAAGCAGTCCACATTACAAGCTTCTGAGAAATGTTAAGTGGCTACTTTTAGTTAAGGAAATTGCTAAAGATCATTACCAGTTATTAGAATAGCACATATGAAGCAGGGCCAGGGGCCATGTTAAGGTAGAAGCTGGGAGGTGATTGCATCCAGGTGCTAGCTCTAAGGGGCAGCTAAATGAATGAATTAGTGGAACCTTTTTGTTTAGAAGGAACAGACAGAATTTTACTGTTTGTATCTGGACACATACTGATACAGACCTAATAAGAAACATTAATTTGATTTCTAGTGATCACACTGCTACTATCTTCAATCAAATTTATGATCTAGGACTATTTAGTTTTATGACAATAGAGTTAGCAATACTTATTTTGGTATATATATATATATATAGTGATATTGTAATGTCACTGATTTGTATTAAAAATACCAATAAGCACATGAAATTAAATATTTTCTGAAATTCAAGTCACTTGCACAATTTGATTTTTACTTCTCAGAAAAAAATGTTTTCAGTTTTTCCTGATATAAAAAACTGAAAACATTTGAAAAATGAAAAAAATCTAGGCAAATTCTGGATTTTGATTTACCAGTGTGTATACAAATCAATATGAATTTACAATAAGAAATGACTATGCCACTAATCACGTTAGTTTAAGCTGAGTTGTGTAATGTTCATCGTTATTATGAATCTCATTTTCCTGTCATTGAGATTACAGTGAACAGATCACTTTTTGGAAGAGGCTAAGTTGAATTTTTTTTAATACTTAATTGATTTTTGTTATATTTAAAATTTGTAGTGCGCTTGCTACTATTTTCAGAAAAAAAAAAAAAAAAGTTGTAGCTGCCATTGTTAGTGTACTGATATATGAATGATATAAATACAATTTAGTCTACGCAATTCCATAGGAGTGTAGTTAATATCAGAAGTGTTTTTAATTACGTCTATAAACTATAAATTTATAGCAATACAAATGTGATCTCATAACATACTGCATCACACAGCATATAACATAAAATAGTGTAGTAAGTATTGCTGCCAAATAATCTGGGTATAGTGCAGTGTTATTCTACTCTTACCCCTTAGCCTTGTACACTAATGCTGCAAGCATAGTAAACTCATTTGAAGGATTTAAAGTACTGGTTAATTCATTAAATTTGGACACAGTAGGGATATCTGAAACATGGTGGCACTCACACAATGGATGAGAATTTGAATATGGTAAGTTACGTGTATTTACAGGATAGGCAGGCAGGACAGAAGGGAAAGATGAGTAATGCACTTCATTAAGAAGCACACAGAATCTAATACAGTGCACCAGGATAATATGATTGGGCAGTGCAATGTTGAGTTAGTTTGGTGTGATATATGCAACATAAAAGCTAAAATGAGAGGAGTCTGCTGTAGGTCTAATGACTGTGATGAGTATAATGAATACCTATGTACAAAAATAGAGTGGGACAGTAAATCAGAATATCTTATAATGGGGGAATTTTAGCTTTCCAGATATTGATTGGAACTTGTGGGTTGGTCACTCACATGGTAGCAGAAATTTTCTAGATAGTAGTAGTAGTGGCATGTGATGCAAGAAAGCATGTGTATGAGCTTATGCAGCATCAGCCAAAAAAAAAAAAAAAAAAAATCACACCATTCCCTCCAAATGCCTGTGCAGTTCCTCCTTAAAAATATTATTCAACCTATCAACTTCCACAACAACAGATGGAAGTTTGTTCCAGTAATTAACCACCCACTGGCTAAAGGGCAAATTTCTGCACATCTATTCTACATCTGTCTTTTCTTAATTTGAATTTATGCCCCCTTAGGTTCATAATCTGAACAAGTGGAAGGATCCCATCAGAATTCAGCGTGCTCAACCCATTCAAGGCCTTATACACCTCAATCAGATTGCCACGCAGGTGCCTAGACTCCAGCCACTGCAATTTACAGAACTTAAGCCTCTCTTGGTAAGAGGATCCTTTCATTCCCCTCACCAGTCTTGTTGCCCTTCTCTGTACACGCTCAAGTAAATCTACATCCTTCCTAAAATGAGGCCTCCAGACCTGTACGCAGTACTCAAGGCATGACCTGACCGTTGCATTATACAGAGGGACAATCACCTCCTTTTCCCTGCTAGCAAAATTCCTATATATCATTGACAAAACCCCATGACCTCTGTCTGCATTGCTCAGAAAACTTCATATCTACCTGTACAATTACTCCCAGGTCTTTTTCATTTTCTACCACCTTAAGTGTAGTACCAACACAGTTGGTACGTTTCTCTGGGATTACTTCTACCTATATGCAGTACTTTGCATTTGTCAAAGTTAAACTTCAGTTGCCACTTCTTAGCCCCATCTGCCCAAATTATCTAGATCCTGTTGCAGTAGCACACTGCCATTCTAGCACATGCGTCTTGATTAGACCGGGGTTCGAGCCCGTCACCACCAAATACGGAGGATGCGGAAAGGTCAGGGAATGACCACCGCATATCCCCAGAGCAATATGGCCTTAGTTGCTAATACTCCTAAAAACCAAATAACAAACAACGTAACAAACACTGCCATTACTGTCATTAATAACCCTGCCAACCTTTGTATCATCTGCAAACTTCAATTTATTGGATGACTGTTTTTCTACAGCAGCACATTAGATAGGCAACAAGAGAAAGCAAGCAATACTCTTAATCTGAATATCAGAAGTGACCCTTCAAGCATTATAAATAGTTAGATAAAGGAACCACTAGGTGGCAGTGATCATAATATATTGAGGATCTACTTCAAGCTATAACCTACTGTCAAGGGTAAAGGCTTTTGCTTTCATCTCTCTCTCTCTCTCTCTCTCTCTCTCTCTCTCTCTCTCTCTCTCTCAGGGTAATTCGGGAAATTTTTTTTTTTTGGCTGGTACAGCATAAGCGTCAGGCTTCCTTGCACCATATAGCTAATAATAAGTAATAATAATAAAGATAACTACAATGATCACACTCAATTTTTAAATTCTATTCAATGGGACCAACTGATGATGTTACTAAGATTTGTATATCAATAAAGAGGTACTATCCACATTTTAAACCTAAATAGATGTTAGACAAAGTGATGAAACTACAAGCAGAAAAGAAATACACACAGGATGATTATACATTAGCTGGCAACACAAAAACGTACAGTAATACAAATTAATCTGTAATCAGGTCACTAATGGAAGAAGACAGAGTAGTTATCAATGGGCATTGCTCTTTGTGGACTAATGTTATTAGGAGTTCCCAGGGTTCTATACTGGGCCCATTGTTATTTTCAATTTATATCAATGATACTGATGAAGTTATATCAAGCCTAATGTTTAAGTTTGCAGATGATACAAAGGTTGGCAGGGTGGTTAACAACAGTAATCAGGGTGAGCTACTACATCTAGGAAAATTGGGTCGATGGGCTGAGAAATGTCAGTTGGAGTTTAACATTGACAAATGCAAAGTACTGTATTGGATATATGTAGCAATAACCCCCAGAGTAACTTATCTGTGCAGTACTACACAGTTCAGTTACTCAGGGTAGTGTAGAATGAAAAAGACCTGGGGATAATTGTGCACTCAGACACGACATTTTCTGAGAAGTGCAGATATGCTGCCAGGACAGCTCATGGGGTTTTGTCAATGATATACAGAAACTTTGCTAACAGGTATAAGGAGGTGATTATCCCTTTGTATAATATACAGGTCTGGAGGCCCCATTTTAGGAAGGATATAGATCTGCTGAAATGGGTGCAGAGAAGGGTAACAGAATGGTGAAGGGAACAAAAGGGTGCTCTTACCTAGAAAGGCTTCAGTTATGCAAATTGTAATGTCTCGAGACTAGGCACCTGCAGAGAGATCTGATTGATATGTTTAGAGCTATGAATGGATCGAGCAAACTGAATGTTAATGGCATTCATCTACTTTCTGAGACTACACATGAGGCATAAATTCAAGTTGAGGAAGGATGGTTGCAGTACAGATGTGCAGAAGTTTGCCTTCAGCCAGTGGTTGGTTGATTGTTGGAACAGGATTCCATCTGTTGTTGTGGAAGTGGATGGATGAACTGTGCAGTTTTTTTTTGGCTGATGCTATATAAGCTTGCTTTCTTGCATCGTTTGCCATTATTACTAGTACTACTACTAATGGGATTAGGCAAGTTAAGACAGATAATGAGAAGTCCTTGACTAAAAATGCAAAGAAAAGTAGCAAAGAATTCTTTGCTTATGTTAACCCTAGAAGGAATGAGATAAACATTGGCCCACTAGATATGAATGGAATAAATATTGATGATTCTGTTCAGGTTGCAGTGAATCTAAACAAATATTTTGCAACTATACTGTTTGACAAAATTAAGAGAACAAAATGTTTTTCATTAATATTTTACTGTGAACAGTGTCGCCGAAAGCAAATATTTGATATAATAGGCGTTGTCATTCAAATTCCGAGTATTCAATAGAAATTGATCTACCACCATACAGAGCCGCACATCATGCAAATTATTCATGCCTACCACTGCACATTATGCAAATTATTCATGCCACATCATTCCATTCCCATTTTTTGGCTTACTCAGTGAGATATCCACATCTCCAGTGCTCAGGATGGCAAGTCATTGTTGTTTTTAGATGATTCTTTGAGATGGCAGACTGATGGATGACTTGAAGCCAGATGCTCACAGGAAAGGGTGACATGGCTTAATGTGTCATGCAGTTTCATCTCAGCAATATGGAAACAGTTTCAAGAGCCATTACAAGAAGAGCTGGCCAAGGTTGTCCAAGGGCTACATCAACCAGAACAGACTGCTATATGGCTCTAACAGCAAGATGGAACCCTACAATGTCCTGTCATCAAGTGTCTCTTGATTCTGCTGAGGCCAAAGGTGAAAACTTTTCCAACAGGACTGTGTTAGGAAGGCTCAATTCAAGTGGACTCTACTCATGGAAGCTAGTGAGTTGTATCCCATTAACCCAAAACCACTACAGAGCTCATCGAAACTAGTGTCATGAACACGTGACTTAGAACCCTGAAAAATGGGGGTATAGTTCTGTTCACTGATGAGTCCTGTTTTAGCCTACAAACAATTTTTTCATGCATGAAAACACCACTGTACATAGAGCTCAAGTGGTGGAGGAATATCTTGAAAGTGAAGATATCAACAATTGTTGTGGCCAACACAATCACCAGACTTAAATCCTATGAAACGTGTGGGACGCCCCTAAGCATCGCATTTCCCACCAACAGTCAACTCCTCAGTGAGCTGAGGTCTGCACTGGTGGAAAAAATGGGATTTGTCACAGAATCATTATATCTAGCATAACAATTCTGTGACACTGCTGTCAGGCTTTTTTAGCCGACGAAAGGGATCATACACCATACTGATATCATGTGACCATATTTTTGAGCATCTTGTATCAACTTCTGTAATGTGAACTTTTTGGCAATTCTTATACAACTGCTATAAATGTCTTTTATACCTGTCCAAAGCTTGTTGCTGTCTCCTCATTTCACTGTTTCACTATGATACACACCCAAATTTTGTCCTGCTTTATTGCAAGCTGCATGAGTTATACCATGTTTTACACTATTACAGGGGAAGGGTAACACTATGACTAAGTGTTCTGTTAATTTTGTCAAGCAGTGTACATTCATGCATGACAATGTTATTATTGGGTGGAAACACAAGTACACTAAGTTATAACCAAGGACTAAATGATTCTGTTATAACTGAGAAGAAAGTGTAAGAGAAATGAAAACAAATCTAAAAGAAAAAAACCACTTTGGGGCTGATAGGATCTATCCAGTTATACTAAAAGAAGCTGTGAAAAAAGTAAGAAACCTTCAGCCAAAATTTTGAGAACATCTCTGGATTTTGGGGAAGTTCCTACAGATTGGACGGGTGCATATATCTCTCTCTCTCCTATTCATAGAGGACAATAAAAGGATGGCACAAACAATTACTGATCTATAAGATTGACTTCTATTCTAGAGGAAATAATGGAGTTAGTGTTTAGAGATCATTTTAACAGGAATGGAATTCAGTAGACTTTCAGAATAATGACACCTTTGGGGATTATTTTGATTTTTCCGTTATCTAGAAAGTTTTATTTTTAATATATTTAATGCAGAAATAATGATGCTAAATAAGAAATAGAGAGATTAAGAATGCAATTTTATGAACTGCATGTAAAAAACAAACATGTTGATGATCCAATGTTATATTCTGCCACTAATACACTCCTACTTATGCCCATTCTATTTTCTATTATTATATCAAGTTTGTCAATAAGCTTTAATGTTATTCTTCTTTTCTTCTCTGTATGAGGTTTACTAATTTTAGGAGCCATAGTGAGGGGTTTTAATTTAAAATAAATGTAAAACAGCGGTATAATCCATGATATCAGTAAAGAATTCATTTTAAAAATGGTGAATTTAAACAGAAAGTAATCACATGACTTGCCGTTTTCTTTTTTCAGCACTAGAAGACATCTGCACTGTACGTAAACATCTGATCTCAATGTGCCGTTATTTCGACAGTCTACTGTATATGGACATCATAGCATGGATTTTTTACAGGGGAAGAGCTCACTTGGCCAAACTGATTGGCGACTATGACACAGTAACGGACTGGATGCAAACAATAACTTTGACTTAATATATTTAGATTAGAGCAAAGTTTTTGCTACTATTCTAAAAGAAAGATTACTGTACAAACTGGAGCAGTGCAGCATTAGGGATAAGTTACTTCTATGGATAAAGGGATGGCTGAGTGGCAGAAAACAGAGGATAGTTATTAATGGGCACTACTTCAACTAATGTTATTACTGGAGTCCCACAGAGTTCAATGTTAGATCCCTTACTATTTTACAATATTTATTAACGATATTGATGGAAGTATATCAAGCTTATCGCTTAATTTTGCAGATGATACAAATGTTGTCAAGTTGGTTAACGACAGGAATAAAGACATACTAGTGCAGCAATACCTATAAAGATTAGGCAGATGAGCTGAGAAGTGGCAATTGGCATTTAACATTGATAAATGCAGGGTACTGATATAGGCACCAGTAATCTTAAAACAGCATACCAATTGGGTAGTACCACATTCAAGTGGTGGAGAATGGAGACTTCTTTTTTAGCATTACAGATACAATTTATAACATCATACAATGAATGAGGCACATTTCTTCAAAAATAGGCAACAAAGTTCAAAGTTCATCCGCACAAGAACTAACAATAACAATGTGAGATAATTATTTGAATAATTACATCAGTCAAAATTTCAGAGATTTAAAATAGTTGATTTTATTTATTTATTTTTTTTTTACACATTTGCTTTGCTAGTGAGTATCTGATTTCAGGTTCATAAAATAAAGCAACCAATATGTTTTATACTTGAAATATTTAAATTGTGACCTCAATAAATACAGATGAAAACTGAGTTAATATTTTAATTTAGATTTTCTTAACAAACTTTGTGACCATGATAAATATAAGGAAAATATTCTTATAAAGAAGGGTCCATTAACATCCTCTTGCAAAGTTCAAACATTTAGAAATTTTATTTTGACAGTCATAAGCAGCACTTAATCCTTCATTTACAATATTTATTATATTTCTCCATTAATTATTTTTACATTAAAAAGTTACAACTGGTACCTGAATTGGACATCTTCAGCCTAGGTGTCTGCATTACACCACTGAACGTGTGAATCCCACAGCAATTGGACTGTCTGTGGAACACAGTGTACAATTTCAGTAGCCTTTATATAACTTGCTTTTTGATCTAAATAGATTTTAAAACAACTGCTATACACAACTGAGGATGCATTACTTCAAAATAGTCACACTGCATTGCTTAAGCAGTATGCTGTGTCCTAAAGGCAATAGAATTATCTGCACGAATCACTTTGTTCACATGAGATAGGCAACTTCATTAGTGAGACATTTTAAGCACACGTAAATTTTTTTTATGCAAAAAAAATAAATTAATAAATAAATGTAATGAATAAATAAAGCAGGAGTGCTTTTTTTCAGCTAGCAAAATTTCACTGTTTTAATTTAGCAAGATGGAATATTTTCAGAACCATGTTCTTATGAACTGTTTTATTTATATTTTCTTCTAAACATATTTCTAAAGTTCAGTGGGAGAGTGTTAAATCACTTGATAGCAAATTTCTCTGATTGTGATATTAAAATATTAAGAAATCAAACCAAATGAGAACATATCTGGTATTAAAACAAAAGAAAGAAATATCTCACTAAGATAATCTTAGTGTAAGTGGACTAGCAAGGTAAATCATGTTAACTAACTTTTGTTCTGTTTCTAAGATGAGGCTTTCTTTGATTATAAAAATAGCCACAGCAGATACAAATGACACACCTAATTGTACGATACAACTTTCTACATTGTGCAATATTTTAGTACAAAAACTGTACATTTAAAACATACATTATTGGAATACATATTATTGAAAACTTCTTGCAATATGATAAAAAATTAGATCAGTACATTCAAATGATTTCCATTTAAAGGCTAAATACAGAAGTAAAAACAAAGGTCTTTTTTGATTTTTATGCACTCGAGATTTGAGATGAGGTTTTCAATTACAAAAATATTGAACAGCCAAGATCACCAAGCCTACATCCCATAATCAATTAGTGCAAGAGCCAGCAAACAATTAATCACAGAAAAATAAAAAACAATTCTTTAAAAATAATAAAAATATATTTTTTTAAAAATTATTTTTATAAACTTAAGTTCTCACTTGAACTAGTCATAATATTTCTTGTTGTTATTGTGTTTAATGACACAAGGGCTACGGAGGCAAAATTGTGTCTATTCGTAGTTTAATTGCATTGTATATAGTTATTAAATTATATACTCTTGTATAGGCCAATATTAAAAGTTCTTCAAATATTTTCATTGTTTCCTAGGATATGAGATAAATTATGGATACGTTAAGCCTGGAAACTGATTGAAAAAAGTGTTTGACCAGATGGTTGAATATAAGGAATAATCAAGAAAAAAATGGCAGACTGTAAGCTGACTGTTACAGGATGAGCATTGGGGTGGGTTTTCTCCCAATAACAGGAAGAGATAATATTTCTTAGATATTCAGCTAAAATGCCATTAGTAGGATGAGAAATTCTGAACTCTTGTGTGTGATATTTGGAGTGACAGTGAAAGTTCTGTTTAGTTCAATATGTTTATATCAGTTGACATTTTCAAGTATAAAATTCTCAAAGAGCAGTATGCAACCTGAATGACTTTGATTTTTCATGGTGTATTGGGAACTTAGGCCACGATGTACCAACCAGAATTACAGCTTAGAACTTGAAACATTGCTTATGACTGTCTGTTATACATAGTAAACTAGTAAAACAAAAGCAATGTCAGATATCTCGCTAATTTGGTTCTAGTCATTTTTGAAATGATCAAGACCAAATTAGTAAGTGTAAGGGACCATATATCTATAATAGTGTTAAAAATGCAACTTTTCGAATGTCTCATATGCAAAAAAAAAAAAAAAAAAAAAAATTCTGGTTGACAATTCTGTACACTTTTATTTATCCTTTTGAATATATGGAGTCTAACTGTGTTTAAAATGACATTTGTTTTAAGAATCAACTTACTTGTCCATAATTTTTTTCCTTAGTTCATACTAGAAGACCAGGTTCTGACTAGGAATTAAATGGGAGGTGGGGGAGGGGAATCAATAAAGTTAAAACAAGAGATAGAAATAATGCAATCTTTGTGGGAATTTAGTTTATGAATGAATAATTTAATAGTTCCTCAGTGATGACCATTTGCTGACCCCTGTTTCACTATAAAAAGATCCATAAAATTGAATATATGATATTGTCAATTTGTTGAAACATGATTAATATCCATAAAACATCTAGAAATAATGCCAATATAAAACAAATGGATGAAGCCTATAGAAAGGTGTTTTGCATACATCTTGATATGACTTCACTTTCCATAGAAATTATACTAATCAAGTAATGTTTTATTTCTTGACTTGTTTGACTTTGTATATTTTTAGGTTTTTATTTGTATGTTTTAACTGATTTTATTATATTTAGTATGTACACATTCCATCGAATTTAGGCAATATTTTGGAAATATGATTAAGCAATGCTATGCTTTTGCAAGGCCTCAACCATTTGTTTTATATTGGTGTCATTTTATAAAGAAGTTTATATCAATATATCTTCCAATTTTCAAAGCCTTTTTACATGTGAATCTCACAATAAATCAAATTAATACAGCATATTTCAAATGCATTTCAGCTTGAATGCTAATTATAAAGGCAAAGAGAAAAAATTAATTATTTACCACAGAAAGTGCTGGTTTCTTCAAAACCCAGGGAACAGACAGGCCACCTTTGCTACATTTCTGACCTTCTGTATCACAAACTGTATCTTCTGGACAGCAGTGTATATGATCCTCACAGCATTTAGCATTGGGTGTTGGACAACAGCCCCATTCACCATTAGGCAACTTACAGCAAGTATTACCTGATGGACACTTCTCCTCACTTTCAGGACAAGGGACATCTTCTGAATACAAGGATTCAGTGTCAAGGCGGTTATCTATCTCCGAAAATGTATTTTTTTCAGTTCTTGTTTCAACAGACAATACGTGTGAATTAAATGCAAAATCTAATGATATACAGCGATAATATACACTATCACAATATGTATGAGGAGGACAGCAATGCTGTCCTCCTGAACAGCAGACTGCATTTGGAATAGGACAACATCCATATCTGCCTGAGCCTTGATAACAACATGTATTATAATTAGGACATTGATATTGACCTCCAGGACAGATAACTGAAGTCAAATTCCCTTTATGTTGAATTGTAATCATATCTATATCCTCCATTCCTTGGTAGCATGTACCTGAAGCAGTATCACAGATGTATCCACCTGGACAGCAATGCAAGCCATCTGCACAACACACTGCATTAGGAAGAGGGCAGCACCCATAACTACCATTTTCTAGTGAACAACAAGTGAACCCTACAGAAAATGTTAATTTTCATTAGGTACTTTAGTGGTCAACAGGTAAAAACAACGAAAAAAAAACTTTACAGAGCATTATAATGGAACTGTTACACAAATGTTGTTCAAGTATAATGTTTGAAAAATCCCCCCCCCCAATTCTGTAAATAAAATTATATACCTCAACTTGCAGTTTCAGAATCAACTGTCAAGACCAAAGGATAGGCAAATCCATCCCTTTGTCTCAGAACAACCCATTAAGAGGCACCTCCGTAGCCAGGTGGGAAGGAGCAGCGGTGCGTAGCATATGCTTCTTGATTAGACCGGGGTTCGAGCCCATCACCACCAAATACGGAGGATGCGGAAAGGTCAGGGAATGACCACCGCATATCCCGGAGCAATATGGCCTTAGTTGCTAATGCTCCTAAAAACTAAATAAACAAACAACAACAAACAACCCATTAAGAAATTCCCATAGACTAATGCTAAAATGAGCTGGGACATTGTTTTGCTGAAACCACACCTGACCAAATACCCCACTGTACGAACCATTCCCATTACATGTTAGCATTAGTAGAGGCATATGATGCAAGAAAGCATGCTTATTCAGCATCAGCCAAAAAAAAAAAAAAAAAAACACACACACCACTCCCATTTCACCCCTCCGTTCGCTCGAAATACCTGTCCAGTTCAGCCTTAAATTTGTTTAGGCTATCAAACTTCAACAACAAGTGATGGAAGTCGGTTCCACCAACCGACTTCCATCACTTGTTGTTGACTTGTTAAGTTAACTTGTCAGGTTAAGTTAACTTGTTTGATTAAGTGGTACTCTCAAAGAAATATGGATTGAAAGTGCATGACAAACATTGCAGACTACATAACATGTGGTGGGTTGTTTTTCAATTCCTCAAAGTATGGGTTCTACTCATTACACATATACTGGGGAATATTATTTTTCCAAGAATATTTGGCAAAGCTTTCAGGAAACAATCACAGGTTTCATATTACGTCTGCATACTATGCTACTCAATTCATTAAAAAATGAAGGGCAAAATTGAAATTGATGTGGGATTTACTTATGGATGTAACTACTATCAAAAGTAAGGAAAAGGGATTTTACTTTCATAAAAGCGACTACAGCAGTCTTGTTTGTTATTTGTCTATCTGAGGAATAACCATTTATCACAACCCTCTGCTTCCTGCCCTGAAGCCATCCAGCTATCCATCTAAGGATTTTCCCTGTGATTCCAACCTGTTCCAGCTTATAAAGTAACTGCTCAAATGGGACCGAGTCAAATGCTTTGCTGAAATCCAAACGAAAAATGCAATGTCGAAATTATTCACAAAGTCTAGCTCTTGAGTGACACTGTCAAAATAGCTAACCAGATTAGTTAAACATGATTTTCACTTTACAAAACCATGCTGAGTATCCTTCAGAATTCCATTTCTATCTAAATGATCCTGAATTCCAAATTTGATCATTGTCTCCATGATTTTCCCTACTACTGAAGTTAGACTAACCATCTGGTAATTTCCCATTTCACTCTTAGAACTGCCCTTAAGTATTGGAGACACATTGGCACTTTTCCAATTTAACAGAATCACTCCCGAGTCCAGTGATGATCGCATAATTAGCCTCAGTGGTTCAATGCACTCACTTGCTACCTCCCTTAAGATTATTAGCATTAGCAGAGGCATATGATGCAAGAAAGCAAGCTTATGCAGCATGAGCCAAAAAAAAAAAAAACGCTCTAATTTCACCCCTCCCTTCATTCCAAATACCTGTCCAGCTCAGCCTTAAATTAATTTAGGCTATCAACTTCCACAACAAAAGATGGAAGTCTGTTCCACCAATCAACTATTTGCTGGCTAAAGGCAAACTTCCACACATCTATCCTACAACTGTCTTTCCTCAATTTGAATTTATGCCCTCTCAGGTGATTATTCTGAGCAAGAGGAAGAATCCCATCAGCATTGAGCATGCTTAAACCATTCAAGGCTTTATACACCTCAATCAGATCACCTCACAGGTGATCTGATTGAGGGTATTTGCCATCAACTCCAGGGGCCTTACTGGCCTGTAGGTTTGAAAGTTTTTTTCATTAAATAAACATGTGAAATTTCAACATCATTAATTAATTTTTTTCAACTTCACTCCCATAATTTCTCATTGACATAAAGGTTTTTCTTCTGTAAATATCGATGCAAATTAACTGTTGAGTTCATCTGCAACTTCAGCTGGGGTATCTAATACTATCCCACATCCATTACATAAGAGTCCAATCTGGTTTGTTCTTCTCTTCTCTGCATTTATATATATGAAGAATTCCTTATCCTCCCTCTTTGCTCTTTTTTCCAGTGATTTCTCATAATCTGCCTTTGCCAGCTTAACCTTTTCTGTGGCACTATTACAGATAAATTTGTAGCTGTTATTGGCTTCAGTACTTTTTATTGCTCTAACTTTTCCATGCTGTCTTTTTCTGCTCAAGTAATCCGGCAACTTCATTATTCATCCAACTTGAATCCTCTTTATGGAGTATTTTTTTAGTGGTATATATGGATTCAAGGCTTCTGTGATTAATGTTTTAAAGGTATACCATGCTCAATTGTATTTGCTCTCTGTGAGATATCTACCCAGTTAATAGAGGCTATGTAGCACCTTAAGCCATCGTAATTTCCTTTCCTGAAGTTATAACCAATATCTTTGCCTTTAACTACTGCTACCCTCTTTCCGTTCACCACAGAACTCTGTAATCACTTCCTGCTATTGGTTCCTGTACTGTCAGCCTTATTATGTCATCTGGTTCATGGGTGATGATGATGTCTAGAGTACTCTTTTCCCTGACATGTTGATACAAATAGCAATCATTTAGTTGATTTAAATATTTTGTCCCCCTTGTGGAGTTTCCTTCCCATTTGCTTCAATCAATTAGAGGCAAATTAAAATCACCCATAAGACATTCACACTAACTTGCCCATTCTATTTGCATGTAGAGGCTCTCATCATAATCTTCACAATCACATTGTGAAACCAGAGAAAGTAATACTCTCGATCTGGTTATCAGCAGTGATCATTCACATATTAGGAATTTGCAGATAAAAGAACCACTAGGTGGCAGTGATCACAGTGTACTGACGTGGGATTTACTTAAAGATTTAATTACCATCAGGGGTAAAGGAAAGGGTTTTTGCTTCCGTAAAGGCGAGTACAGTGGTCTCCGACAGTTTTTAAATTCTGTACAGTGGGATCAACTGACGATGTTACTAACAGTAAATTCTAAGTGGGAAGCATTCAAGGAATTAATCGTGGATGCTACTAAAAGTTTCATACCTATTAAGAAATATTGTTCAAGGTTTAAGCCTAAATGGTTGTCAAATGAACTAACGAGACTCGTAACAGAGAAGAAAAATGCATGGGATGCATATAAATTATCAAGCGACTCAGAAGCCTATGGCAGATATAAGTTAATCTGTAATCAGGTCACAAAAGAGGTTCGGCAGGCGAAGGCAGATTACGAGAAATCCTTGGCAAAAGATGCTAAGAAAAACAGCAAGGATTTCTTTACTTATATAAACTCTAAAAGAAAGGGGATGAATCTGATTGGTCCACTTGACATTGATGGTTCGACTGTTGATGATCCTGCTCAGATAGCAAACAAACTGAATGAGTATTTTGCATCTACATTCACACATGAGGAATTATTAAGGTTTCAAAATGGCAGAAGGTTATCAAATTGTAGCAGGATACTTAATGATTTTGTAATAACTGAGAGCAAAGTGGAAGAGAAACTGTTGAAGTTAAACATAAGAAAAGCACCTGGGGTGGATGGGATCTAACCAGTTATATTAAAGGAGGCGGCAAAGCAACTAAGCAAACCCTTAGCCATAATTATGAGAGCATCCTTGGACTCAGGGGAGGTTCCCACGAACTGGAGAAGTGCAAATGTATCCCCAATTCACAAAGGGGGATCGAAGGGTGACACGAGTAATTACAGACCAGTTAGTTTAACTTCTGTTCCGGGTAAAATAATGGAGTCGCTGGTTAAAGATGCATTGCAGGATCATCTAGACAAGACTGCAGCAATAATTCAGACACAGCATGGGTTTCTTAAGGGAAAGTCTTGTCTGACAAATTTGATAGGATATTATGATGCGGTTACAAAGGAACTGGATGCAAAAAATAATTTTGATATCATATATTTGGATTTCAGGAAAGCTTTTGACACTGTTGCGCATGGAAGACTATTGTACAAATTGGAGCAGAATGGTATTAAGGGTAAGTTGCTACAATGGATAAAAGGATGGTTAAGTGCGAGAAGACAGAGGGTGGTAATCAATGGGTGCTGCTCTTCTTGGACTAATGTTATTAGTGGAGTCCCACAGGGCTCGGTGTTGTGTCCACTGTTGTTTTGTATATTTATCAATGATATTGATGAAGGTATATCAGGCTTAGTGTCGAAGTTTGCAGATGATACAAAGGTTGGCAGGGTTGTTAATGACAGTGTGCTACTGCAACAGGATCTAGATAATTTGGGCAGATGGGCTAAGAAGTGGCAACTGAAGTTTAACCTTGACAAATGTAAAGTACTGCATATGGGTAGAAAATGAAAAAGACCTGGGAGTAATTGTGCAGTCAGATATGAAGTTTTCTGAGCAATGCAGACAGGCTGCCAGGGCAGGTCATGGGGTTTTGTCAATGATATATAGGAATTTTGCTAACAGGGAAAAGGAGGTGATTATCCCTCTGTATAAGGCAATAGTTAGGCCACGCCTTGAGTACTGCATACAGGTCTGGAAGACTCATTTTAGGAAGGATGCAGATTTACTTGAGCGTGTACAGAAAAGTGCAACAAGATTGGTGAGGGGAATGAAGGAATCCTCTTTTCAAGAGAGGCTTAAGTTCTGCAAATTGCAGTGGCTGGAGACTAGGCACCTGCGTGGTGATCTGATTGAGGTGTATAAGGCCTTGAATGGGTTCAGCACGCTGAATTCTGATGGGATCCTTCCACTTGTTCAGATTACGAACCTAAGGGGGCATAAATTCAAATTAAGAAAGGACAGAACAAACTTCCATCTGTCGTTGTGGAAGTTAATAGGTTGAATAAATTTAAGGAGGAACTGGACAGGCATTTGGAGGGAATGGTGTGATTTTTTTTTTTTTTTTTTTTGGCTGATGCTGCATAAGCTCATACATTTGCTTCCTTGCATCACATGCCACTACTACTACTACTACTACTACATGGCCTGTAGATTACTTCCACTCTCATTATACCTTTGCTTCCAACTATCTCACACACCATACAGATACAGATTCTACAGGGTGTCTCAAAAATATTGGTACAAACGTTTAGGGGAGGTAGGTAACATCTAAAGGAATGTGAATCGCATAGGAACCCATAACCGGAAACGTCACGGGAAAGTAGTAGCAGAGGCACAAGAAGCAGAAATGACACAAGACAGTAATTAGTGCCAAACATTTATTTGACATAATATTAACAATGGAGTATGAGATGGATGCATTTCGTGATGTTACAACAGATGCGCGAAGGTTCCACCATGAGATGCAATGCATGCGTGACACCGACGCAGAATGGACTGGCGGACATGGTCGAACACACCTGGTGTTTCTTTGACAGTAGCAGCAGCGTAGACGAGTCTCACCACGAGATCCATTTCTGTCTCCACAGGCGATTCATACATGATAGATTTGAGGGGCCCCACTGAAAGAAATCAAGGCTCGATAAATCAGGTGAGTGTGCGGGCCAGGCAAATGGTCCACCACAGCCAATCAATCGATGCCCAAAACACCTGTTCAAATGGTCACGAACACACCTTCTATAATGGACAGGTGGCCTGTCATGTTGAAACCAAATATTGCATCTCACAATTGCTGGAACATCGTCAAGTAACCCTGGTAGAACTTATTCAAGAAAGATCCGATATTTAGTGGAGTTCGTGCCGGATGGTAACAGGTATGGGCCGACTAAGCAGTCACCGACCATACCTGCCCAAATATTTATTGCGAAGCGATGTTGTGCCACATGGGGGTGCACACCGTGTGGGTTGTCATGAGCCCACACATGACCATTGTGCTGATTGAATAAGCCTTCCAGAGTGAAATAAGTCTCATCCGTGAACAAAACATAGGCTGGAAAATTCAAGTCTTGAACATTTTCTTGGAGAAACCACTGCGCAAAAGCCACACGTGCAGGATGATCTTGGGGGAGCAGTAACTGAACCCTTTGGAGATGAAAAGGGTGTAAGGAATCGTTGTACCAGACACACTGTACACTGCATGTTCGTGTCAGACGGCACCTGGGATTTCTCCCATCTCCACTGTACACTGCAATGAGACACTCCTAAGGCAGAGGCAACAGCACATGTGCTGGTAGTAGGATTATTCTGGACGGCATTCTACACACTTTCTTCCATGGCGGGAGTTCGTGTCGAACGTGATCTGCCCACACTACTCCTGTTACCTCTAAATGACCCATAATTGCACAAATTTTGATGCACATGCGCAACAAACGGTCGTCCGGTACATGTCTGTCTGAGAAGCTTTCTCCATAAATTCATTGAGCGGCTCGTCCATTGCCCTCTACTAATCCATACGCTAGGTGCATGTCTGCCAGCTCACAGTTCATATATCGATGCATGCTCTTCATTCAGCAACTACTGCTTGAATGAGTAAACCAGAAATTTTCCCTCTCGCGAACTGATGAACAGTGCCGTCTACCAACTTACGGTGACGTTTCCAGTTATGTGTTCTTATGCAATTCACATTCCTTTAGATGTTACCTACCTCGCTCAAACGTTTGTACCAATACTTTTGAGACACCCTGTATATTAGCATGCGAAACATCTGAATCCAGGAAGGCTTTCGTCGTGCTCAGGCTGCTTTTGATAAGAAGCATGACCCTACCACCCCTTCTATCTTCCCTATCCTTCCTAATACATTATACATACCATACTGAAACTTGTCGTCCCCTATTTCTTAGTGGCACCATGATGGATGAAAGAGTGAGATGAGCAATTACAGACCTGTTAGACTTTCCAGTTTGTCTGTTAGATTTTCCCATTGTATAAGGCAATAATTAGACCACATCTTGAGTAGTCAATATAGTGTGTTACCACACTCAGGGTAGTGAAGAATGAAAAAGACTTCAACAGAATAGACAATCTGCCAGGACAGTTGACAGAGTTTTGTCAATGATATATAGGAATTCTGCCAGCAGGGATAAGGAGGTAATTATCCTATTATAAAAGGAAATGGTTAGGCTGCATCTTTAGTAGTGCATACAGGTCTAGAAACCTCACTTTAGGAAGGAGGTGGATCTGTTGTAATATGTGCAGTAATGAGGTTAGTGAGAGGAACCAAAGCTTCCTCTTACCACAAATGGCTTCACAGTTCTGAAAATCGCAGAGCCTGGAGACTAGGCACCTGTGAGAAGATCTAATCAAGGTGTTTAAGACTTTGAATGGATTTAATAAATTAATGCCGATGGTATCCTTACTCCTTACTCTTTTCCAGACTACACACATGAGAAGCATAAATTCAAATTGGGGAAGGGTGGTTGCAGATAAGAGATGTAGAAATTTGCTTTCAGCCAGAAGGTAGTTGATTGCAGAAAAAAATTCCCATCTGGTGTCGTAGATGGTGGTTAGTTTAATACTAAAATGATTTTGTGATCACATCATTTTTCCTTTCAATGAGACTTTCTCTTTTGACTGTTTCTGAAATGATTTCTTTGGTGAACAATCTAAAGATGCAAGTCATGTGAGTGGACTGTAGTACATATTCTTTAGTGGTGCTGTCTAACTGAATCTTGTTCTGAAATCATCCTAGATATGTTTCATGATTTTAAATGTAAATTGTTTTTTTATGAGTCTATTACTACCGTTTGCACCAAAGTGTAAGCAGATACCTGGAATAAGCAAAAACTGCTATACAGAAAGATCAGAATTATCTGATCCTGTAAGCTACTCAAGGATGACCCAAGCAACAACGTACTCTTACAAGATGGCACAACCCATCACTTCTACAGGTATGGTCAAAGCTGTTTCAATTTCTATATTCCAGGTCAATGGATAAGGGAGCAGGTCCAATTCTGTAGTCAGCCCACTCACTGGACCTCAAAATATTGGACTTCTTTTTTTTGGGTTATCAAGGACTAAACATACAAGCTCCCTTTCCAAAGGATGTGAACAACTTGAAGGGAAGGATCACCGCAACAATCAACATAGTTAAGCACCAGGCATGATGATTGTTGCAGAACATCTGGCTAGAAATTGATTACTGTTGAAATGTATTCCACATTATTGTTGGAATGTCATATGAAAATGTAACAGTTATTTCTCTGAAACATAGCTTCTTTTGTAATAGGAGAATATTAGTTTGTATTAATATTTTCCTGGTACAATGATGATTCTAAGAAAACTAAAAAAGTTACAAAGCACCAAATGGATGAAGCCCCTTTTTGACTTATCATATTAGCATTAATAAAGGCACATGATGCAAGAAAGCAAGCTTATATAGCATCAGCAAAAGAAAAAAAAAACAACCCTTCTCATTTCACCCATGAATCTATTTAAGCTATCAATTTCTACGACAGATGGAAGTTTGTTCCAGCAATCAACCACCCGCTGGCTAAAGGCAAACTTCCACACATCTATCCCACAACCGTCTTTCCTCAATTTGAATTTATGCCCTCTCAGGCGATTATTCTGAGCAAGAGGATGAATCCCATCCGCATTAAGCCAGCTCAACCCATTCAAGGCCTTGTATGCCTCAATCAGATCACCTTGCAGGTGCTTAGTCTCCAGATGCTGCAAACGAATTTAAGCCTCTCCTGGTGAAAGAACCCCTTTGTTCCTCTCGCCAATCTTGTTGAATTTCTCTTTACTCGCTCTAGCAACTTTACATCCTTCTTAAAATGAGGCCTCCAAACCTGTATACAGTACTCAAGGTGTGGCCTGACCATTGCCTTATACAATGGGATAATCACCTCCTTTTCTCTGCTAGAAAAATTCCTGTATATCATTGACAAGACACCATGAGATTATCTTGCAGACCATCTGCACTGCTCAGAAAACATATTTGCCTGCACAATTACCCCCAGGTCCTTTTCACTCTCTACCACTGTCAGTGTAGTACCACACAGTTGATACGTTAGTCTGGGGTTACTGCGTCCCATATGTAGTACTTTACATTTGTCAATGTTAAACTTCAGTTGCCACCTCTCGCCCATCTACTCAACTTTTCTAGATCCTGTTGCCAGAGTGTACTGTCATTAATGTCATTAGCAACACTGCCGACCTTTGTATCTTCTGCAAACTTTGACCTTAAGCCTGACATACCATCATCAATATCATTAATAAATACAGAAAACAACAATGGACCCAACACTGAACCCTGGGGGACTATACTAATAACATTAGCCCACAAAGAGCAGTGTCCATTGATTACCACTCTGTCTTCTCCCACTGAACCATCCCTTTATCCATAGCAGCAATTTGCCTCCAATGCCACACTGCTCCAATTTGTGCAGCAGTGTTCCATGTGCAACAGTACAACAGCCTTTCTAAGATCCAAATATATAACATCAAAATTATTCCTTGCATCCAGTTCCTTTGTGCCACATCATAGCATCCAAACAAATTCGTCAGACAAGACTTCCCCTTAACAAACCCATGCTATGTCCGATCTATAACTGAAGTCTTGTCTAGATGATCTTGCAGTGCTTCTTTAACCAGTGCCTCCATTAATTTCCCTGCAACAGAAGTTAAACTAATAGGTCTGTAATTAATTGTGTCACCCTTTAATCCTCTTTTGTGAATTGGGGTCACATTTAGACATCTCCAGTCCATGGTTACCTCTCCTGAGTCCAAGGAAGCTCTCATAATTATGGCTAAGGGTTTATTTACTTCCTCTGCTACCTCCTTTAATATAACTGGATAGATCTCATCCACCCCAGGTGCCTTTATTATGAATATCTTCAACAATTTCTCCTCCACTTTGCTCACAGTTATTACAAAATCATCTAGCTCACTGCCAGAGTTTAATTCACCTCTGGCATTCCTCTCCCTGAATAACTTCTCATGTATGAATGTAGATGAAAAATACTCATTTAGTTTGTTTGCTACCTGAGCAGGATGGATCATCAACAGTTGAACCATCAATATCAAGTGGACCAATCTGAAAAATAGACATCCTCCTAGAGTTTACATAAGTAAAGAACTCTGCTGTTTTTCTTTGCATCCTTTAACAAAGATTTCTCGTAATCTGCCTTTGCCTGCCTAACTTCCTTTGCGACTTGGTTACAGACCGGCTTATATCTATCATAGGCGTCAGTGTCACTTGTTAATTTATATGTATCCCATGCATTTTTCTTCTCTGCCACATGTCTTATCAGTTCATCTGACATCCATTTAGGCCTACACCTTGAACAATATTTCTTAATTGGTATGAAAAGCTTAGTAGCTTCCAAGATTAATTCTTCAAAAGCTTCCCATTTTGAATTTGCTTTTGGTAACATCATCAGTTGGTCCTACTGTATAGAATTTAAATACAGTCTCAGACTACCGTAATCACCTTTACGAAATCAAAAACCCTTCCATTAACCCCTGATGGTGGTTACCTCTTTGATTAAATCCTACTTCAGCACATTGTGATCCCTGCCACCTAGTGGTTCCTTTAACAGTAGATTCTTAATAGTATTAGTAGTGGCACGTGATGCAAGAAAGCAAGTGTATGAGCTTATGAAGCATCAACCAAAAAAAATAAATAACGCCATTCCCTCCAAATGCCTGTGCAGTTCCTCCTTAAATTTATTCAACCTATAAACTTCCACAACGACAGATGGAAGTTTGTTCCAGCAATTAACCACTCGCTGGCTAAACGCAAATTTCCACACATCTATTCTACATCTGTCTTTTCTTAATTTAAATTTATGTCCCCTTACGTTCGTAATCTGAACAAGTGGAAGGATCCCATCAGAATTCAGCCTGCTGAACCCATTCAAGGCCTTATACACCTTAATCAGATCACTGCACAGGTGCCTAGTCTCCAGCCACTGCAATTTGCAGAACTTTAGCCTCTCTTGGTAAGAGGATCCCTTCATTCTCCTCACCAATCTTGTTGGCCTTCTCTGTACATCACATTCAAGCAAATCGACATCCTTTATAAAATGAGGCCTCCAGACCTGTACGCAGTACTCAGGGTGTGGCCTGACCATTGCGTTATACAAAGGGGCAATCATCTTTTCCCTGCTAACAAAATTCCTATATATAATTGACAAAACCCCATGACCTGCCCTGGCAGCCTGTCTGCATTGCTCAGAAAACTTCATATCTGACTGCACAATTACTCCCAGGTCTTTCATTTTCTACCACCTTAAGTGTAGTACCACACAGTTGGTACGTTTCTCTGGGGTTACTTCTACCCATATTGAGTACTTTGCATTTGTCAAGGTTAAACTTCAGTTGCCACTTCTTAGCCCATCTGCCCAAATTATCTAGATCCTGTTGCAGTAGCACACTGCCATTACTGTCATTAACAACCCTGCCAACCTTTGTATCATCTGCAAACTTCAACACTAAGCCTGATATACCTTCATCAATATCATTGATAAATATACAAATCAACAGTGGACCCAACACCGAACCCTGTGGGACTCCACTAATAACATTAGTCCAAGAAGAGCAGCACCCATTGATTACCACCCTCTGTCTTCTCACACTTAACCATCCTTTTATCCATTGTAGCAACTTACCCTTAATACCATTCTGCTCCAATTTGTACAATAGTCTTCCACGTGCAACAGTGTCAAAAGCTTTCCTGAAATCCAAATATATGATATCAATAATATTTTTTGCATCCAGTTCCTTTGTAACCACATCATAATATCCTATAAAATTTGTCAGACAAGACTTTCCCTTAAGAAACCCATGCTGTGTCTGAATTATTGCTGCAGTCTTGTCTAGATGATCCTGCAATGCATCTTTAACCAGTGACTTCATAATTTTACCCATAACAGAAGTTAAACTAACTGGTCTGTAATTACTCGTGTCACCCTTCCATCCCCCTTTCTGAATTGGGGATACATTTTCACATCTCCAGTCCGTGGGGACCTCCGCTGAGTCCAAGGATGCTCTCATAATTATGGCTAAGGGTTTGCTTAGTTGCTTTGCTGCCTCCTTTAATATAACTGGATAGATCCCATCCACCCCAGGTGCCTTTCTTATGTTTAACTTCAATTTCTCCTTCACTTTGCTCTCAGTTATTACAAAATCATTAAGCACCCTGCTACAATTTGATAACCTTCTGGCATTTTCAAACCTTAATAACTCCTCATGTGTGAATGTAGATGCAAAATACTCATTCAGTTTGTTTGCTATCTGAGCAGGATCATCAACAGTCGAACCATCGATATCAAGTGGGCCAATCAGATTCATCCCCTTCCTTTTAGAGTTTATATAAGTAAAGAAATCCTTGCTGTTTTTCTTAGCATCTTTTGCCAAGGATTTCTCATAATCCGCCTTCGTCTGCCTAACCTTTGTGACCTGATTACAGACTAGCTTATATCTGCCATAGGCATCTGAGTCGCATGATAATTTATATGCATCCCATGCATTTTCCTTCTCTGTCACGAGTCTCATTAGTTCATTTGATAACCATTTAGGCCTAAATCTTGAACAATATTTCTTAATAGGTATGAAACTTTTAGTAGCATCCACGATTAATTCCTTGAAGGCTTCCCACTTAGAATATTCTGTTGGTAACATCGTCAGTTGATCCCACTGAACAGAATTTAAAAACTGCCTTACATCTTTAACCAGTGAGCCATTTTTTCCCCTGGAACAGAAGTCAACTAACAAGTCTGTAATTACTCATGGCTCCCTTTGTGAACTGGGGATACATTTGCATATCTCGAGTACACATGGACCTCCCCTGAATCTAGGGCTGCTCCTATAATCATGGCTAAAGGTTTGCTTACCTCCTTTGCTGCCTCATTTAATATAACTAGACAGATTCCATGCACCCACGTCTCTTTTTTATGTTTAGCTTCAACAATTTTTCCAATTTTCTCTCAGTTATAACAAAATTATTCAGCTCTCCAAAAGAATTTGACTCACTTTTGGCATCCACATCACTAAAAATTTCTTCATGTGTGAATGTAGGTGCAAAATATCCATTCAGCTTGTACACAACCAGAGCACAATCATCAACATAATGATGATAAAGTTAACAGTTATGACGATAAAATGAAGCTTCAAGTTTTAGACAGGTATGATTTTACAAGAGAAAATCATTTCCTTTATATCAATTAATTGAAAATAATGTGTCACATCCTGTAAATCTTGTGTTAGCAGTATATTAAATAAGTGTTTTATATTTTAATCCTGAGTGAGTTGTGACTTGTATCTTTCTCAGGCTAAGGTTTAAATCAATAAATGAAATTAATTTAATTAAATTGATAATAATATATTTGCAGTTAGAACAATCAAGATGAACACCCCAATTTATTAACTGGTTTCCTTCAAAATCAAATTATAGTTTTTTTAATCAGAAGAAATTTGGTGTGGTTGTAGCAGGTAGTTTGAATAAATTTAGGGAAGAATTAAAACATTATTAGATGGGATGGACAAGTGAGGTGAGTCGTGTTATTTTAGGCATGTTCATGCATATGTATATACCAATGAGCCAAAACATTATGACCAGCGAGTCGTTATGAAAATTGAAGCAACTGCAGGTGAATTACGGTGCATACGGGGGGAGGCACATGGTATAAAATAAACCCAATACTGAACTCCGTTAATCAGTATTACTCTTGTTCTTCAGATGGGAAAGACAGCAGACTTAAGCGAGTTTAACAAAGGCCAAATTGTAATGGCCAGATGAGTAGTTCAGAGCATATCCGAAATGGCATGGCTGGCGGGATGCTCAAGGTCAGGCACAGTTAGTACCTACCAAAAGTGGTCTGAGGAGGGAAAACCAACGAACTGCTGGCAAGGTGTTGGATGACCATGGCTCATCGATGCTCGAAGTGAGCGAAGGCTCTCTCTCCCAGATGGTACGTGGCAACAGAAGGGCAACTGTGGTGCAACTCTTCGGTAATTGAAATGCTGGTGATGGGAGTAATGTGTCACAACACACACAGTACATCGAACCCTGCTGAAAATGGGGCTGCATAGCCACAGGCTGCTCCAAGTGCCCATGCTAACAATGGTTCACTGGCATTAGTACCTACAATGGGTGCACGAGCATCGAAACTGGACCTTGGGTGATTGGAAGAAGGTCACCTGGTCCGATGAATCACGTTTTCTGTTGCACCATGTGCACAGCTGGGTATGTGCGCATCATTTACCTGGGGAAGTGATGGCACCTGGATGAAAACAGGCTGGTGGCGGCAGTGTCATGCTTTGGACGATGTTCTGCTGGGATACCCTGGGTCCAGTCATCCGTGTGCCGGGCATTCTGATGTCTACCACCTACCTAAACATCATTGCTGATCAGGTACACTCTTTCATGGCAACGGTCTTCCCCTCTGGTGGTGCCGTCTTTGAGCAGGATAATGCATCATGCCACACCACCCGGATTGTTTAAGACTGGTTCGCAGAACATTAGGAAGACTTCCAGGTATTGCCTTGGCCTCCAAATTCCCCAGACTTCAATCCCATCGAGCATCCGTGGTCTGCGTTGGAACAGCAACTCCAATCTGCGGCATCTCAACCACAGACATTACAGGAGTTAAAGGATCTGCTGGTTACATGTTGGTACCAGATACCACAAGACACATTTAGAAATCTTGTAGTGTCCATGCCTCAAAAGGTACGAGCTGTTTTGGCTGAACGTGGAGGACCAACATCATATTAGGTAGTTGGTCATAATGTTTTTTGGCTCATTGGTGTATATGTTATCCACCTATTGTCTTTGCCATGTCCATCTGACGGTTTATTCATATTTAACAGAAAGACTCCCAGTGGACGGATTTTCATGCAATTTTGTATTTGGACTTGTTAGAAATATTTGTCAAGCAAACCAAATTTCACTAAAATCAGACAAGAGAAATCTATAAATTATTTGTTTTTTGTATACAATTTGTATAGAAAAAGAAATTAATAGATTAAATGTTGTTTTAATGCGTATTATTAGCTTTTCGGACAGTCTGTGCATGCTTCACGTGTATTGTTATGTAAACCCCAAACACGAGAAGTATCAGAACCTACAGTACTTAGTACCGTGCTTGGGTTGGAGGTTGAGAAGATGAAAGAAGATATTTGTTGACATTGGACTTGAACTTCTGTAGACTAATTTTCAGGAAATATGTATGAAGGAAGGTTGTTCCAGAAAACGGCAGTAGAATGAAAAAACGAGTAAGATGAAAAGTTGGTTCTGTGAGTTTGAAGTTGGACAGTAAATGGATGTTGGCGGAATGTGTTTGGACTGTTTTGAAAGAGAGAGCGGGAATTATAGAAGCCAATTCAGAAGAACAGTGCCCAAGGAAGTATATCCGTAGAAGAGGCATGCAGCAGAAACAGTATGTCTATGAGACAGTGACTGAAGAGACTGTTAGAGATGAATCATTAATTAACCTAACTGCCCTCTTCTGAATGGAATCAAGAAGCCCGAGAGAGGTTTTGGGGGCACCACCCCTAGATGTGGAAACAATATTCCATGGCAGGACGGATTTGCTATTTATACAGAGTGAGCAGCTGTTTGGAAGAAAAGTAACGCCGAGAGCGAAAGAGAAAACCAAGTTTTTTTGATGCAGAGGAAGCAATATTTGTAACATGATTGGGCCAAGAGAGATTAGAAGTCAGGGTAATCCCCAAAAGAGATATATCATTTTGCCTAGAAATCGGAGTGTCACTAAAGATAGGAGCAGAAGAATCCTTTTTGAGAGATATAAGACAAGACTGAGTTTTAGAAGGGTTGAAATCATCTAAGTTGTCTTTGCCCCACTGGAGAATTACCTGAAGATCGGCATTTAAGGAATTAGTAGCAGATTTTCAAGAAGTTGAAGCTGATTGAGCAGGACAAGGTTTCTCAAAATGGAAAGTGGAATGCAATGTGCTATCATTGGCAAAACTATGGATAGGATTTCCAGTCAGTGGAAAAAGGTCATTAATATACAAGAGGAAAAGAGTGGGGGAAAGAACTGAACCTTACAAGACACCGGCATTATTGGAGAAGTTAGAAGACAGAGAGCCATCTACCATCACCCTCAGTGAGCGATCGGAGAGAAAACTGGATAACCAATTACGAAAAACAGTTGGGAAACCATAAGATGGAAGCTTGTTTAGAAGACCTTTATGCCAAACACAATTGAAAGCCTTTGAGATGTCAAGAGCAACTACTTGTGTTCCACCGAACTTTTCCATTGAATTAGTCCATAAATGGGTAACATAAGCCAGAATATCACCAGTGGATCAACACTGACGGAATCCATACTGGCGATCGTTGATCAGATGGAAGGTTTCTATGTAGTTTAAGTTAATTGATTGGCGGTTAATTGATTTCTCCATTACTTTAGAAAGAGTAGAAGTAATTGCAATGGGACGATAATTGGATGGGAGAGATTTGTCAGCCTTTTTAGGAACTGGCTGGATATGAGCCAATTTCCAAGCAGAAGGAAAAACACCTTTGATATAAGAAAAATGAAAAAAGGCGGCAAAGAATAGGAGTAAGTTCAGGAGCACAGGTTTTCAGAACAAGTGGAGAAATACTATCGGGACCTGGAGCTTTCGTAGCATCAACATTCGTCAAAATCCTTCTGACATCCTTTTGACGGAAGACCACAGGAGGCATTGAACAAAGTGTGTTGGGAATTGTGGGAGGTGTTTTACCAAGATCATTAATACATGAGCTGGAAGAAAAATGGGATGCTAGCAGGTCAGCTTTATCTTTGGCTGAAGTGACAACAGAACCATCTGGTTTGGACAGAGGTGGGAACACAGATGGGCAAAAGTTGCAGCCAATAGCTTTGGCAAGAGACCAGAATGCCTAGCTTATTATATTAGGTAGGGCAAGAAGCAAGTTTTCTACTCGCCTGTTCTAACTCTAGTTTGGATTGATTAATAACTATTGATTAATAACAATTGTTGCGAGCTTTGGTGTAGGCAGAAAATGAAACTTAAGAATTAGAAACAAGCCAATTACGATATGCAACATTCTTCTCTTGAACAGCCTTAGCACATTTATTGGAAAACCAAGGTTTAGATAAAGGACGAGATTTTAAAGTGGACTGTGGGATAAAGGATTCCATTCCTGCAAGAATAATTTTTCACTGATACGATCTGAGCAAACATTGACATCAGAAGTTTTGAAACAGTAATCCGACCAAGGAAAAGAAGAAAATAATCTCACAGGTCATCCCATTTTGCATTCTTGTAATGCCAAACAACAAGAGGTTGGGAATACGGATGAGATAAAGGCTCCATTGGAGAAGAGACAATCACCAAGTTGTGATCTGAAGGGCTTAAAGGACCTCTCACTTCAACTGTGTACTTAGAAGGGTTGTTTGTGAGAAAAAGATCAAGTGTGTTGGCTGTATGATTAGGATTGTCTGGTATTCTTGTAGGTAAATGAACAATCTGTGCAAGGCCATTAGTAATTGCAAAAGGCTCAGCATCTCGACCAGCTGGGTCGGTGTGACTAGAAAACAGAAGCTAGCTGGAGTTGTGAACATTAAAATCACCAAGGAAAATTACCTCACTGTTAGGAAAGTTGGACTGGAGAAAGTCAAGTTGCAAAGAGAGGAAGTCAAAGAGTTCCAAGTGATTAGTGGAGTTGGGAGAACAGTAGAGAACAGATAAATTTGACACAATGAGGTAGAGAGATTTTAAGCCAGAGAAGGTCAAAGAGAGGAGATTCCAAATTGCCAATTCTCTTACAGGGAATATCTGGATGGACATATGCATAAGTACCACCTTTGAGGCGAAAGGAATCATACAGCGAATAATTTGGGCATCTGAGATGAGCAGTAGTTGAATCAATCGATGACTGAGATTGTCAGAAAAAGTACATGGGGTTTGGCAGACTGCAAGTGGAAATGGACATCGTTGAGATTAGAATTGAGACCACGTATATTTGTGAAATGATTTGTGATCTAAACCTCTCAATTCTTGGGAGGTTTAGATCTTTTCGCAGATAAGCTTTCTCTATTAGTTTGACAATTCATGGTGTATTCAATAGTAAGAAAAAGTGGGGGGGACATGGTGCATGAAGTAATGAAATTTTTGGATGTGGCATACACATAGTAAGAATATACCCAGATCCCTGACATAATGTGGCCTCGACAATGCTCCTCGCATACACATTACTCTGACTCCCTCCAGTCACTATCTGGCAGAGTAGAGGTAGCAAGATTATACATTAGCTGATCCGGAAGCCTCCTAGAGAGTTACCAATAAGTTAGGTCCGGTGTACTAAATAGTGGCCAGCCTGTGAACACCGTGTTAGAGCTGTACCCTCAAAATGTAAGGAATATTGGATCTCGCCACGATGTTATCATAACCTCAAAAGTCATCAATCATACTGCATCATGGAAGAGATAGGGAAGGGTTGACTGGTACTTAGCTCTAGAGACTAAACATGGTTCCACCACTTCAAGCCTCCAATAAGCAAAGTGGTGGTATTGCACCTGTTGACGAGAGTCATCTACCACCTAGTACTGCCTGGTAACATAGAGGGGCGGCATTCCTCCATGTGGTGTGTGTGTGCTACACCTCGACCCCTGCTTACGTTGGTTCACACCTGGGTGGTCACCCACCATTTACTTGTGCATGGAGGTTATACCCAGGATTACTAACAATCCCACCATCGTGAAGGTGCAAGCAGAGGATTTGGCTGTCATAGACCATCCGGACTTTGCCGAAATTGGGTCCACTTGACTTGAGTGTCACCTGAATATCAGTTCCATCAGCGTTTTAGATTCCCGGGTAGCAAGTACAGCTTGTCTGGCATATCTGAAAGAATGTCTGTGACAACCTCAAGGAATGTGATGTTGCTTGTGAAAAGATACATATATACAAAGAAAAGAGCCTTAAAAGGGTAATATGAGAGGAGAATAATAAATATTATACATCTGTAACTAAACGAAATGGCTAAGTTCAGAGAAAGTAAATCTATACAATTTTATTAACTACTCTATAAAGTTATAATCTTAATAATTAATTGATAAGGAGATAACTATATTTACTTTTTATTTCTATTAATCACAACAAATGAAAACAAAAAATCATTTAATTTAAAAAACAAATCAAATGCACATTAAATGTAACTCACTGCATACATTAGCTCATCAACTTTTTTTTTTTTTCTGATACTGTATAAGTTTGCTTCTTTGCATCATTTGCCAATACTACTACTAATAACAATAAAAAAAAATCATATTTTAAATGTTTTTGTAAAAAGTTATCTTACTCCAGTTTCATATTTGTATTAAGTTTAAAATGTTTTTGCTAACTACTGACACAAATTACTTGACTGAACTAATGGTGGTAGATCAATATTTCATCAATAAAAAACTGCTCTTTTTAACAGTTAGTTTCCCAAAAACCAGCAGAACTTAGCTGGGTGACACCACTAAGATAACTTGAATGTGAATAATGTTAAAGGAGAATAACAATTTAATCTAGTATTATTGTCATATTAAAATTTTACTTATCATACTCACCAATTAAAAACAGAAATCTGCAGTTGTGCTTTAATGAAGCACTAAAAAAAAATGGTTTAAGGTAAGGGCTGCACTTTTCTGCCACTTCTTTTTATAATTTTCATAGATTATTTAATAAAAGAATGTATGCTACTCACAAAGTTTGGAGTGTGAGATTTTAAAATTACATCATCATATGTTGGTGATATTGTGCTGTTAAACAGCAGTTTACCAAGTCTTTAATAATCTCTGAATAAACTAGATGAAAATCTTAAGAAATTTGGCTTGAAATTTGATTATACAAAAACAAAAGTAAACAAAATTAGAAAACACAAGTAACACTGAGTATAGCTAAACAATAAAAAACTAACAACAAATTCATAATTTTTGCACATCTAAGAACAGTCTTTAATGAAGACTGAAGATACAGAATAAGTAAAGGAAATGAAAGAGGTCAATTGAACAAATTAATTCAAGCAAGGGTAAAATTAGTCAAAAAAATTAGCTGCTCATAACACAGTCCATAAGCTTATTTTAATTTTTGGTGCAAGTGCTGGGTAAGCCCTTGCACCATAAATTAAAGGGCTTGATCAAAAATTTGAATATACAGAAATGAGAATTAAAAAAAGTAATAATAAACTGAACTAAGAGATGAAACAATGGCAAGCCCATGTTACAAATGAAGATTAAGAAAAATCTCTTGGGGTAACTATCCAATGAAGTAAGTGAAGCAAAGTTAATAAATGAGCAACAAATGATCACCATGCAGATGGTCTGTATATGGACAGTCAGACTCAGATTCCATAGTGCCTAAGGAATTTTGGGCTTAAAACCAATGTCTAACCAGAGCATACATGATCTGGATACACAAATATGATGAAGCAAACAGAGGAACACTAGTAAAGAATTACACTGGTTCCCAAAAGGAAATGATTTTAGTTCTTGCTATGGTTTTAACTATGATTTTAGTTCTTCCAATAGTTATAGATTGGTGCTACATCAAAGTTATCAATTTTATTCAACACTAAATCCAACAGGTCCCTTAACCAGTTGAAATGGAAAGTCCAGCAGAAATGGCAGATAAGTTGAACAGATACTTCTCATTGATATTTACAGTTGAAAATAAGCTTGAAACTATGTGGAATGTCACAGAATCAGGCTGCTGTAAAATAAGTGATATAATGATCTCAAAAAAGTGTTTGTTAGAAAAGATACTGAGATTAAAAGAGAACAAAGCTCCAGGGGAAGAGTGTGCATATATATGCAAATGTAATTAAAATGGCTGCATGAGCACATCAAACCACTGGGAATGTTAATGAGAGAGTGCTGTTGGACTCTGGGAAGATTTCCTTGCAGAGGAGAAGTGCTAATATCCCCTAATTCATGATGGTGGTGCTAAAGAGGTGTTGGGTAACTATAGGCTAGGAAGTTTTGCTTTGATGGTACGGTTTTTTTTTTTTTTTTTTTTTTTTTGATTTTGGTAGTTGTTGGCGCATCGGCTTCTGTGGCCATATTGCACCTCCCAAGGTTTTTTGCAGTACTTTGATCCAAGCCCGAGGCGGGAATCGAACCCGCGACCTTGGGGTTGCCGGGCAGGTACTTTACCCACTCGGCTAGCCCGGTCGGCTGATGGTACGGATCACAGAGTTTATAGTTAAGGATGCGATTCAGGACCAGCCTGACAAGAATAGTATCTTGAATAGATCTCAGCCTGGGTTTGTTAAGAGGAGTCATGCCTGACCTATCTGGTAAATTACTATGCGAACCCCTGGTGGTCCATACAGATGATTCAAGGAGTTAACATATAATATCCAAAGAGTTCACAAAAAGTTTTTTTAACTAAAAGGTGATCCTATGTCACTAAAGTTTGAGAACCACTGAACTAGACTTTAGTAAAGCTTTTGACACTATTCCTCATGGAAGGCTGCTACATAAACTGGAAGGAGCTGGAGTTACTGCTAAGAGCTTACACTGGATTTTAGGCTGGCTAAAAAGATAGGGACAGAGAGTTGTAATTAATTATTAGCCTTCAGGGTGGACCAGCTTAAGTAGAATCCCTCAGGGATTAGTTTGGGTTCCCTCCTATTTATAATTTTCATAAATGATATAGATGACAGTATCCAAGGTAAGTTGTCAAAGTTTTCTGATGATTTTAAAATTGGAAGAGTGGTTAACAATTCAAGCTAGGCAGCACTGTTTCAAAAACACTTGGATCAGTTACATACATGATCTGAAGAATAGCAAATAAAGTTTTAATGCTTCTAAATTAAGGTTATGAGGACCAAAAATCCTGAATCATATATAAGCTAAGGGAAGAGGAGCTAAATGTAGTTCATGATGGAAAAGATTTGTTGTGATTCAATATGACACAAAATTTTCCAAGCAGGTAGGAAAGAACACTGTATCCTATGATTTATAGTCTTTGCTAGGAGAAAGAAGAACATTATCCCTCTTCTAAAAGTGCTGGTCAGACTGCATTTGGAATATTGTACAGTAGAACCCCGTTAATCTGGACTTGACGGAACCACATTCGGTCTGGATTAACTGGAAGCTATCTTTAATGTACCAGTTTTTATTTCAAGTTACTAAATAATTTTTTTAATTAAATTGTTTTTTATATTAAATTAATAAAACAATATTTTAAAGTAAAAATTATAAAAAGTAAAAGAATATGGTAAGTAAACAAAATACTGTACAAATCAATAAAGTTTTAATTTTTGCCCTTATCAATGCGAACAAGCGCATTCAGTTTTTGTTCCATCAAGACGGTAACACACTTTCTTTTTGTTGTCATCTTCTGTAAACCCAAAACCACAAAAAAATAAATAAAGACAAGTAAAAACACGAAAAACACACTAAAGAACTGAGATAAGCAAAGATAATGCTAGTTGCAGCTGTCAACTGAATAGGTCAGCACTCGAGATTACCCTATGATCGTCTCCAACCATACCTAGTGATCCAGTTGGATTTCTGGAGATCACAACCATAAAACAATAAAAACAATTAGTAGTCCGTTTATTAGGCTTTTTTGTTAGTGCAATCTATTATAAACGGATAGTAAACACGATCTTATTGAATTTGCGATAATACCGACAACTGGAATTCTGTGGGTTTTTACTTTATTATGGTGAAATGTGTTTTCCCCTCCATGAAATCTTCAATCATATCAAAAACATAAATAAATTTTCAGAATGTTCTCTTCATTCCTATTTTTTAAGTCACATAACTTGTTACTCCGTTCTCACTTGTGTGTATCACGTTAGTTGCAATTTGTGCATGCAATGTTCTTTGTTATTGATCGCTTATCTTTTTTACAGTTTTAAATTTTAAACTCCCTCCCAAATGTCAGTGAACAGAAATATATATATATTTTTTTGATAGTTAGAAATTTTCACTCAGACTGAAAATCCAGTCCAGATTAACCAAAAGTCTGGATTAACGGGGTTCTACTGTACTTGGATGTGGCAACCACATATAAAACACAGATTTTCTAGAGGGTTCAGAGAAGGACAACCAGACTGGCGATGATTGCAACGTGATGTACATATGAGAATGTCTTAGAAGGTGTTAACGACAAAGTTTTACAACAACATATATAATTGACAAAACAGATATAACTGGTGCAGAAGGGATTGAATAAAATGAATGAGGAAGGTTTGCTCTCCCTCACAGGTGAGAAACAAACTAGGAGACACAAATATAAAATAGCAAGGAATAAAAGACTGGGTCTTATGAAGTTCACCTATAACAGTGGGTTGTAGAATATTGGAGTAAATTGCCTCCCAACATGGCAGAGCCAGTGAGTCTGCCTAAGTTTAAGGCATAATTGGATATTTACCTTGTGGAAATGGGAACAATAGGAATATCCTGTTTTATTTTACTTTTTTTATTGCATTTATTTATTTTTGCCTGACACAGAAAGGGTTTCTTTGCATCATTTGGCCTTAACTAAATACTAAAAAATAATACACACAATCAAATTGTGAAGAAAGTAATATTTCAATAAAAATAAATAAATAAATAACAGTGTAGTACACTGAGTGGACAGAAATCATGGGATAACTATCTAGTAATGGGTAGGTCCACCTTTTGCCCAGATAAGGGCAGTCACATGGTGAGTCCACTAGTTCATGAAAGCTTTCCATACGTATTTCTATCCATGCTTGCTGCATCACTGTCCACAATTCTGTTGCATTCCTGGGTGGAGGATCCCAAGCTCGAATGGATCTTTCCACAGCAGCCCAAAGATGCTCGACAGAGTTCATGTCTAGTGAATGGGGAGGCCATTCAATGGTGGTAAAATCTGTGGAATGCTCTTTGAACCATGTTCTGGTCACCACAGCTCTGTGGGTAGGAGCATTGTCCTGCTAGAAGAGTTCATTGCCCTGTGGGTGCATGATGACCATGAAGGGATGCATCAGTTCTGGCACCTCCCTCGTTGAAGCTGGCAGTGATTTGTGCCACTGTCGCTCTCTGGTTGGCTGAAACAATGCGAGACAGATGTCGATGATGGCCACATTCATCCACCACCTTTCTCTGCCTAAAGTGCTGTCTGCGATGAGATGTTATTCCAGAAATGGCGTATTACTGATACACTCTCGTTACTGTTGAACGGGGATGGTGCAATTTCCGTACCACCTCCAAGATTGAGTGATCAATGCATCGGACATCCACTATCATCCCTCTTTCAAAGTCTGTTAACTCATGATGTTTATCCATACTGACTTTGAATTACCATCTACATGGATGCAGTGTACCTATATACCTGTCAAGCGGTGGGTTTGTCCACTAGCGAGAGGGGTGACAGCATCACATTACCCAGGAACCAGGTATCCCATGAATTCTGTCCTTTTAGTGTAGGAGAAAATATTTTGTTACTTTTATTGAAGATATACTGAAAAAAATTCTATGGTAGTCTCTAAAAAGAATTATATAAAGAGAATTTTCCTACTAGCTTGATAATCTTCCATCACCACCAACTCCATCATCATGTGCAATGCTTTTCTGTTATTCTCCAGTGTTTTTAATATAATAAAAAAGCCGACTTCTCTCATTAAAGCAAAGCTGCCTCATGCTTTCTTTTTATTATTTTTTTTTTAAATTCAAAAATCATTCAAAATTGTGAAAATAATTTTCACAATTTTCACATTTCAAGAAGAGGCCTATTATATTATTATTATAATTAATAAATAAGATAAAAATTTTCTGTTTATACTCCGGGATGACCACACGGTCAAAGAAGTTCACAAGGTAGAGAGAATGAATACAAGAAACAGCACCATATTCAGCAGTCATGGGCTTGAACCCAGGTCACTCAAGGCACGTGTACTTATGCACCCACGTGCCTGACCACTCGGGCTACGTAGCCACACGGTGCAAGGAAGCCTGAGGCTTCTGCTGCACCAGCCAAAAAAAAAAAAAAATTTCTGAATTAACGAGAGAGAGAGAGAGAGAGAGAGAGAGAGAGAGAGAGAGAGAGAGAGAGAAGAATGATGATTTCCAGCTCAGGACCCTGGGTGTGCTCACCAGATGTGAGCCCTCTGGGGTTATATATTGAAAAGGAACTTATAATATGACCTATCATTCGTGATGCAAAAACAACAAAAGAAAAAAGCTTGATGCTGCTTTTAACTCAGTTTCTCTGACTTACCATCAGGACATGTTTCACCACCTGGGCACTTCTTACTGCACACACCTATCCACAGTGCAATAAAAAATATGCACAAAGTTTTCACCATATGCTATTGGACAAAACAAAATAAATATCAATTAATTATAATATATTAAAGAACATATTATCATGTATACACAAATGAATATATTTCTTGAAAATAATTCAGTTCTCTGCTAAAATAAACATGGTGATTGATGCACACACCATGTATCTGTTTATGAATTAATGATCAAAATGAACAAAATTATTGTTATTGTAATTAAATTTTATTTTGAATAAAAATTAAATTTTATCAGCATGCTTTTGAAGTGTTAGCATGTTTTATTTTGAATGATAACACTGGCCAACAATTTTTATCTCCACTAATATATCAGTTGTTTGCAGCCAAATTTTAATGCACAGATTTCAAAAATAATTCTTAATTTTTCATCAAGTTAAAATTTCTACATATACAGGTTTTTGTGTTTACCTATAATACATATATCTTACTACTATTTAGGAAAGTAAATATGATACTGATCTGTTGTTTTACCTGCACATTATAATGTTCACAGATGGAAGTAATGTCTGTCTTTCTGCTTCCCACCTCTGAAAGATAGTTGTAGCTGAATATACAGGTACAGTTTGCATATCTACTACATATTGTTCATTTATTTTCTTGCTTAACATTGTATTGTTTAAATATTTAAGCAGAAGAAAATGTAGTGCCTGAATCACTCTGACAATCTATTATATGTTTGTACAGTTTATAACAAAAACTCAGAAAAAGAAATCTGCAGTATTACTAAGAGGAACATTCAAAAAGTTCCTGGAATTTTACTATAAAAGTTTATTCTGAACACTTGGGTTTACTAACCTAATCAAACCTTCAAAGTACCTTCCTTCTGCACACATACTTTCTCCATTGGTCTTCAAGTTTTGAAACATTCTTTAAAATCATGTTTTTTTAGCACATGTAAGGCTGTTTAGCTGTTTTCTTTGATATCATCCACTGTAGCGAAACAAAGACCATAAAGCCCCATTTTCAGTTTAGGGAACAGTCAGAAGGTGAAGGTCAGGAGAGTAGGGAGCAGTGGTGTAGCTACCATGTAGGCAAGCAAGGCAATAGCCTCTGGACCCAGGCCCTTTAGGGGCCTGGCATTTTTGGCTAATTTTATTTAATTGTTTTCATATTAATTTGTGACCTCCTTAGTTATGTGTTTGTGTGTGGAAATCAAATAGGAAAGGTATTTAAAGGGCAAGTATGTTATCGCCTACAAAACTTTGTTATGTATCACCTTGGCCTGCAACATGAGATCAGCTTTGGGCTTTGGTGAATTCCTTGGGTGAACAAAAGACAGCTAAACTCCATTTGGTTCAAGAGTGCAGTGGTGTGGGTCCTTGGAAAGACTAACTTATGCAGGAATATTTTAAGGTCAAAAATGGCAATATATTATAATCGCCATTTTTAATAAAACTTTTTTTGTGTATATAGACTAGATTTAACATATACAGTTGGTTACTTATTACAATGATTTGTTTTAAAATTACTCCAAAACTATTATATATGTGTATGTTTTTCTGCAGTGTTTATTTACGTTTCTGTATTTTTATTATGTATTTTTATTTTGTCATTTATATCTGCATGTAATAACAATACATCTCATGTATATATTTATTATTGTTACTGAGGTTTTAAGTTCATGCATATTTTAATTCAAATCTTATTATTTATAGATATTATTCATTTACTTAAAGGCTTGAATTTTTGTTAATGTGAATAAAGATTTCTTACTACCTAGTTAACTTTATTTACTTTGTAGATATACAGTAAATTTTTTTTACTGATCATTTTGTATGTATTTCTGTTGATCTTAACCTGTAATTAAAGCTATTGGGTTTTGTTTTACAATAATAAAAAATAGGGTTTGATATAAATTCAGTTTATTTTTTAATACATCATTTATACCTTCAAAAATGTATTCATTATATTTATTACAGTGTCAACAGAAGCAGAGGAGGAATTATTAATGGTTTAAATTTTTTAAATCATCTTTGTTTATATTTTTGATTGTTTTTGCAAGTTTAATTAAATAGGTGCCCGAACATGTTCTTTGCCTCCGGGCCCAAAAAAAGGGGTAGCTATGCCACTGGTAGGGAGGCTGCTGCATGACTGATTTTTTTTTTTTTGCAGTCAACTGCTGAACTGCCACGTGACTGGGCATATTGTTGTCATGGTGTAGAATCCAGCAATCCTTCCATTTTTGAGGTTGTTTTTGCCTTAGATTCTCAAGCAAATGTGTCAAAACCTCATAATAAGCAGCAGTAATGCTTCTGCCCCTAGGTCACAAATCCATGGTGCACTATACCCTCATCGTTGAAAAAAGTGATTAGCATGACTTTGACACTGTATTTTATTGAATGCGTGAGATTTCTTGGGCCACAGGGCCATTTTTGTGTGCCATTTCTAATGATTCCACCTTGGCCTCAGGATTGTAGGTGAACACCCAACTGTTATCTCCAGTGACCACCTTTCTCAGGATCCTGAGTGGATCCTTCGAACAAATCACCTACAATGGCTTTCCTGCAGTCCACTTGATTGTCCAACAGCAAACGTGGAACAAACTTTGCACATGTGATGCATCCCTAAATTTTGTCAGAATTTTGTGTACTGAGACTATGGACAGTCAAACTTCATGAGCAATCTCAACAACAGTCATTCGACTATTATTTTGCACAAATTCCTTCACTTTTGTAATATTTTCATCATTTCGCGATGTTGAAGGGCATCCACTGCAAGGTTCATCTTCCAGTGTTTCCTGTCCATTTTTAAATCAATTAAACCAACTGTAAACTGCTGTTTTCTTCAAAGCATTGCCACCACACTTTCTGTAATGCTTGCAGCATCTCTTCAGCACTTTAGAACTTGACACTTGCACACTGTTCAAATTTCAACATTCTGCAATCGATCAATCAATTGTGAGACATGAGTGAAGTGGTCAAGCCAGTTCCCACTTGGCAAGCAAGTGTACGAAGGTCAACATCAATGCCCCATGAAATCTTATGGTTATAGCCCAAACCATTTAAATACCAGCATGCAATTCTGGGATTTTTTGTATGTACTACGTAAGTGTGCATATTATCATTCTGAGAACTTTTTGTATGTACTACGTAAGTGTGCATATCCTTTGTACTTCAGTTGCAAGATTGATGATCAGAACAAAACTTGGCTTTGCACATGTGCTGAATTACCTGCATCACAAAGTTCAGGATGTGCTAAGGCTAACTAGAAAATTAAAGTATTCCTTTAACTGTTTCTATGGTGTAGCAAAGAGTGTGCAACCACACTGATGATTTCTATTTCTACAAATATCAAGGATATCCAGAAAAGGCAAGCATAGCATCAAATATCCTAACATATCATCTGAAATAAGAACTGTTCCACATAATGAAGACCAATACCAGATCTCCAAAAATCATGGGATTAAAGGAAGCAGTGATGAATACAGAGAGTATTCTTGTGTTGCAGACTTTTCTGTACTATCCTCTTCAACAGATTTGGGCCACTAACAAGAAAACTGCAACGCACTACATTTAATTAAGCAAAAAGAGTTCAATGACTTTATTGGTAATTTAAACAAATCTAAAGAGCAAGCATAACTCCTTGGTTCAAGATTACAACACTGGAAGTTACTTGAAACATGAGCAAAAAGGGGCATTCTAAAAAGTTTGTGGCCTGAGTATGAAAGATTTATTTGAGGTGTCTGGTAACATGTTACTTTTCAAAATAGTCCCCTTTAGAGTCAATACAGTTTTGCTAACAAATGTTGCTATGCATTGATTGCAGTTGTGAAAAAAGTTTTCTCTTGGTCTTCCAGGAAAGCAACTACCGTAGCAATGAAATCATTGTTGGTGGGAAAATGGATGGCAGCCAGGTAGTTTTTCAAATTAGGAAACAGGTGAAAGTCTGATGGTGCTAGATGTAATGAATACTGGGGATGATTCAAGATTTCAAAGCTGCACTCATGCAGTGTAGCCATGATACTCCCTTTCTGAGCTTCCTTGGCATTTATCTTTGATGTTTTCATGCAAAAACCTCAAGGTCTGTGCAATATGCCCTGTGACTATCTGGCCCTTCTGAAGGTAATTCACTAGCAACATTCCATCAATATCCAAAAAAAACAATACCATCATTTTAACAGGAAGGCTTTCTTTGGAGAAGCAGAAGGGCTGCGTTTCCATTATTTGTACTGCTTTGTCTCTGACTGAAAGTGATGGACTCGCATCTCATTCATGATTACAAACCTTGCAAAGAAATTTGCCAGATCTGCTTGAAATTGAGGCAAATATTCACTTGACCTGATAACTCTTGTGTGTTTTTGTTCTGCTGTCAACAACTTTGGGATCCATCATGCTGATACCTTTTTCATAGTGAGAACCTCTTTATTATGCAGTACACATGTTCAGATGAACTGCCCAAGATGCTGGCAACATACCAAACTGTCACTTCTTGATCACTCATCATCAGATCATGCACACTGCTAACAATTTCTGGAGTAATGGATGTTGCAGGTTTTCATCAGTGTGGGTCATCTTCCAGGTTCTCCCTGCATTAAAGTTCTGCTGTTCATTTTTTATTATTATTAGCCATACGGTGCAAGGAAGCAAATTCCCCGAGTTACCCTGAGAGGGAGAGAGAGAGAGAGAAAATCAGAAGTAGAAAGGAATCGCCAAGAAAGAGAAGAATGATGATATCCAGCTCAGGACCTTGGGTGTGCCAAGCCCATACTCACTAGATGTAACCATGGAATAGGAAGAGGACATCCTTCTACAGTTTAATAACCATATCCTCATGAATTGCCTTTGGCATTAGTCCCTTTTTTCACCAAATACAGTTTTGCAGAAACTGATTTTGCATGGTGACTGATTTTGTTCATCTTTCCTCATTCAATCAACTTTGCCGACTTGGACTGTAATTAAACAAAGATCTTACTGAAAGTGCATGAAACTTGGTGGGTTATTATTTGGAGTGTTATACATTTAAGTACAAAAATTTCTAATGCTGTTCCACTAACCTTTCGTACCCAGGCTATGATCTTTTCAAAAACCTCTTGTAACGCAACAATAGTAATAGTATGTCATGTGGCGCAAGGAAGCCTAAGGCTTATGCTGAACAAGCCAAAAAAAAAAAAAAAAAAGAAAAGGTAAAATAATAATCATGGGTTCCCCCTCCTCAGACCACTTTTAGGTACTAATCATGGCTGAATGTGAGCACCCCACCAGCCATGTCTGTTTCGGATATGCTCTGACCCAGTCATCTGGCCATTACAATTTGGCTTTTGTCAAAACTGCTTAAGTCCGCTGCCTTTGCCATCTGAAGAACAAGAGTAACACTGATTAATGGAGCTCCTTATCAGGTGTTTTTTATACCACGTTCCGGTCCGCGCATGCACCGTAGTTCACCTGCAGTTGCTTCGATTTGCATAATGACCAGCTGGTCATAATGTTTTGACTCATCAGTATATATAATTAAGGTTTTTCCCTATGACTTCTTCAGATTTTAATAATTTTCAAATTTCAGGGACTCAATGGTTGATTTGGCATGGCTGTTTAAGGGCACAGTGGTAGTCTATTCAAGAATATTGTCATGGTAAGGGAGGGCCCAAAATTAGTAGTTTTGCTACTGTAAAAGATGCATCCACAAACAGCAGTGTATATCAAGCAGTTTTTGGCCAAAAAGATAATTACAGTCTTACCCCATCCACTAAATATCATCACTAGAAAGGCCATCACTTAAAGGCATTACCTACACTCAAACAGATTCATACACTCTTTCATAGGACAAAAGAGTGTATGAAAGATATTCCCAAAAACTACTCCCAAAGCTGCTTAAACAATCTTCAGCAACCTTGGAAATACTTTGACATGGAAGGACACTACTTTGAAGGAGAAAGCACCATTAATTTGTAAATACCATCCATTTTATGTAATGCAAAATTACAAGTCAAGCAGTTCTTTTTCAAGTTCAAGTTCAAGCAGTTTGCGAAACCAAAGTTAATAGATTAGTAATAAAAAATATAAAATAAAAATAAGGGGTGGGGATAAAATTAAGAATAACTGTTTTAGAGGCATATGTATATCAAATAAAGTTAGAATAAAAGAATAGTATGGCCAAATTAAATGAAATCTCATAGATAAGAGTTTGAATATACCAACCTTACCAATGCTACTAAATATAAATTAAAAATAAGAAATTACAACTAACCATTCAGCCTAATCTTCGTGGAAGGCCACAGGCACAATCATGGTTGATGGCATCATAAAAGGATTACACAAATCAATGCAAAATCACAACTGATACATAAACAAATCAGCATGATGCCCCACCCATCAAATGGTGATCACATACAGTGAGATAAAATAAAAATGACTTGTTTCATTTTATTAATAATTTTTTTTTTTTTTTTTTTTTTTTTGGTTTTGCACTGTGCTTGGTTCTGTCATTCTGCATTACCTAAAGTAATGCAAACTGCATCTAGACATGCAGTTTTCACCTTCTCCTGCTGATGTTTATCTAATATATTCACCCCAGGGAGGCTCACATCTGGTGAGTATGGGCTTGGCACGGCTAGGGTCCTTAACTGGATATCATCATTCTTCCCTTTCTTGGCGATTCCCTCCCTCCCCCTCTGGGTAATTCATAATTTTTTTTTTTTTTTTTTTGGCTGGTGTGGCATAAGCCGCAGGCTTCCTTGAATCATATGGCTAATAATAATATTTCTTAAATTCTCGGACATATATCATATGAGCAAGAAGTCAGGGGCAAACTGTAACTGCAAACATCAGTACAAATTCAAATTTAATTTTTTACTTTTGAAGATAAGTACGCTAATCTATTTATACTAGGAGTTTAATTTTAAAAAAAATTAATACTTATTTATTCAACGTTTTATTTTATCTGTTGTATTTACCAGCTTATTTCAGAGTTAAGAAAAAATCATGCACCTTCAACTGCTCGCAATAGGTGGCGAAATACTTACGGTAAACATTTTATCCGTTACTTCGTGAAACTGTGATATACAATATTCAAATATAATCAATATAATCCAACATATATTCAAAAATATTATTTCTGACAACTGCTAGAAAATGAAACGACGACTTCGACCCGCATAAAGAAGAGCGTGGTATACTTATTTTCTCGATTTTAGAGCAGATAAAGAAATAACGTTCAAAAGTCAAGTGCGTAATACCCGCCTGATTTTACAGCTGATAGAATGACTATCAGAAGTCAAGGATATTTATAACCTCTCTCTCCATAATCCATACTCTTAAACCCTTCTATGCCTGCGCCTACTAGAGTCCTTAATGGTGACCTCTGGTGATAAATTGTTCAATGACTGCGACTGATGTTTATAATTTAACACATGCCCTCGCAGGTCTCTGTTTGTTTTTGATATAAAACTGAAGCAGTTATTATTATTATTATTATTATTATTATTATTATTATTATTATTATTATTATTAGCTATACGATGCAAGGAAGCCAGCCCGAGGCTTATGTTGCACCAGCCAAAAAAAAAAAAAATTCCCGAGTTACCCTAAGAGAGAGAGAGAGAGAGAGAGAGAGAGAGAGAGAGAGAGAGAGAGAGAGAGAGAGAGAGAGAGAGAGAGAGACAAAAGTAGAAGAGAATCACCAAAAAAGAGAAGAATGATGATATCCAGTTCAGGACCCTGGGTATGCCAAGCCCATACTCACCAGATGTGAGCCCCTGGGATTACGACGCTGACGCTTTGGTATAAGATGTCTGTCAAATGCATGTAAATAATTGTGTGGTCAGCAGAGATGGGTGTTCAAATTCTCAGTCCTCTACCTTCAGTCGGCGGGGGTATCACAATGGTTATAATCACTGTCTTCCCACACAGTGTGGGAAATAGTCAGTTCGAATCTCGTCAATAAAGCGGAGAATTTTTTTTTTTTTTTACTCCGCGGCTGAGTTAGTCGGTCTCAGGAGCGAACAGCTAAGTTTTTCCTTCCATCAAAACAGATAAATCAACCAGAGAACACTCGCAATTTATGGACATACAGTGGTGGACAAAAAAACTGCATCACTTGTGAATTTTGCGATGCGTTGTGGGTTGCAGAAATGTTCGAAATGCATTTGTTAGATGGTACATATATCTCTGTGAATGAAATCCAATAAAAAGACTCCACCTGATATACCTAATTGCCATGAACATCTTCCCAAAGGGTAAAATGCATAATTAATGGAAATATGAGAAATCATGCAAATGGCAATCATGACAATCAAACATACATTTTACTGCATTTAAGTGTACAAACTAAAATGACAAGTTAACGTAATCTAGTAATAACTGAGAGTAAAGTGGAGGAGAAATTATTGAAGAAAAAACATAAGAAAGGTACCTGGGTTGGAAGGAATCTATCAAGTTATATTAAAGGAGGCAGCAAAGGAAGTAAGCAAACCCTTAGCCATAATTATGAGAGATTCCTTGGACTCAGGGAAGGTACCCATGGACTAGAGCTGTGCAAATGTGACCCCAATCCACAAAGGCGGATCAAAGGGTGACACAGGTAATTACAGACCTGTTAGTTTAACTTCTGTTCCAGGAAAATTAATGGAGGCATTAGTTAAAGAAGCATTGCAGGAACATCTAGAAAAGACTTCAGTTATAGCTCGGACACAGCATGGGTTTGTTAAGGGGATGTTTTGTCTGACCAATTTGATTGGATACTATGATGTGGTCACAAAGGAACTGGATGCAAAGAATAATTTTGATATCGTATATTTGGATCTTAGAAAAGCTTTTGATACTGTGGCACATGGAAGACTGATGCGCAAATTCGAGCAGTGTGGCATTGGAGGCAAATTGCTGCTATGGATAAAGGGATGGGTGAGTGGGAGAAGACAGTGAGGGGTAATCAATGGACATTGCTTTCCGTGGACTAATGTTATTTTTGGAGTCCCCTAGGGTTCAGTGTTGGGTCCATTGTTGTTTTTTGTTATTAATGATATTGATGATGGTATATCAGGCTTAAGGTTCAAGTTTACAGAATATACAAAGGTTGGATGGGTTGTTCTAATGACGCTAATGACAGTACGCTGCAGCAGAAGGTTCTAGAAAAGTTAAGCAGGTGGACTGAGAGGTGGCAACTGAAGTTTAACTTTGATAAAGGTAAAGTACTGCATATGGAAAGCAGTAACCCCAGAGTAACGTATGAACTGTGTGGTACTACACTGACAGCGGTAGAGTGAAAAGGACCTGGGGGTAATTGTGCAGGCAAATATGAAGTTTTCTGACCAGTGCAGACGGTATGCAAGAGTATCTCATGGTGTCTTGTCAATGATATATACAAAAATTTTTCTAGTAAGGATAAGGAAGTTATTATCCCCTTGTATAAGGCAATGGTCAGGCTCCACCTTGAGTACTGTATACAGGTCTGGATGCCTCATTTTAAGAAGGATGTAGAGCTGTTGGAACGAGTACAGAGAAGGGCAACAAGATTAGTGAATGGAACAAACGGTTGCTCTTACGAAGAGAGGCTTAAGTTTTTCACATTACACCGTCTGGAGACTAGGCACATGCAAGGTAATCTGATTGAAGTGCATAAGGCCATGATTGGTTTGAGCATGCTCAATGCTGATGGGATTTTTCCTCTTGCCAGATTAATTGTCTAAAGGAACATAAATTCAAATTAAGGAAAGACAGTTGTAGGATAGGTGTGCAGAAGTTTGCCTTTAGCCAGCGGTTGGTTGATTGCTGGAACAAACTTCCATCTTTCGTTGTAGAAGTTGATGGTAGCACAAATAGATTCAAGGCAGAACTAGATAAACATTTGGAGCGAATGGATTGGTGAAAAGAGAAGGGTTGTGTTTATTTTTGTTTTTGTTGTTTCTTTTTTTTTTTGCTGATGCTATATAAGCTTTCTTTTTTGCATCATGTGCCTTTAGCAATGCTGAATGCTAATGTTAACTTCTGGATACACGGTTACCCAATTTCCTAATACCACACCCTTACAATGCTCTCCTGCAGCTGAATCTTACTTGTTGCTTCTTCTGAGCAATTTTAGACGACATTATGTACCAGCAATTTTCAATCGGGACCAGATCTACACTGTTGCCATGCCAGTCTAACACTGTAATGCCAGCATTTCTGAGGTATGACTGCACTTTAAAGGAAGGAAAACGAGGGAAAACATTGGTTTAAGTATGTTTTAAGTCTTGTGAGACTAACTTACCATTAAATCTAAATGGCATAAAACTTAACAATATTGCTGTGTGGCAAGGTGCTGAGTCGTGTTGAAAAATACAGTTTTGCACCTCTGTGTGATCCCTAATAACGGTTTTCAGGCACTCCTTCAAGATAACAGTGTAGGTCTCTGCAATCACCGTTCCGTTAATAAACTTAATTTGCACCACCCCTTTGCTTGTTATGCATCCACTGACCATCTGAACGGCAAGAAACTTTACAGTCGGTGTTATGCAGTCAGGAGGGTATGCCTCCGATTTTCGTCTTCTCACATATCGCTTATCATACGAGCCATGAAAGTTGAATTTCGATTCATCAGAAAAGATTACCGTGTCCCATTGTTCTTTTTACCACGAAACATGCGTTTTAGCCCATGCAAGTCGCTTCTTCCTCATTTTTTGGGTCAACAAAGGCTTCTTTTGGGCCGAGAGGCATGCAGACCACATTCCAAAAGCCGTCTTTGTATAGTTCATGCTCTTGTTTCAACACCAGAGGCCATCTCAAAGTCCAGTTTTAGATCAGGAGCACTAGCATGGCGATTACGAAGACATAGCCGTTTCAAATATCGATCTTGGGAAGGCGTAGTCACTCTCTTATGGCCTGATCCAGGTGTTCTCTTCACATCACCGGCTTCACGCTTTAATTTCAGCATCCAGGATACTGTTGACTGGTGGCAGTCTATTTTATTAGCGATAACATGCATAGAAAGCCCTTCCTGGGACAGAGCTACAGCTACACTATTTTTCTTGGTGTCAACTGAACATGTGGAGCCATGATTACACCTCTGCCAAACAGGATAGTAATGAGCGTGTATACCGTTCCAACGCCGTATTTATAGAAGCGGCTGATGCAATACTTTGCAATTACTGTCTGATGCAATAGAAGCGTTATCTTTCCACACAGTGTAGAAGGACAGCGGAATAACTATTGTGTTTCGTGTGAGTTTGCCCTCTCAGATAGTGAACCGCACTATTTTTGAGAACTGCTTCCATTTAAGTCGTGAGAAACTTTTATGGGTCGTTTTTGTATCGTGACCGATTTGAATTCTTCAGGCCAGGATTGCATGCTTTTGTCTCTCTGAAATTTGAGGTTTTCGTCTCTCCAAAACAGGGTAAATAGACTATTGCACGCATAATATACATGCCATGCAGTTTAGATACATGATACACTAAAGACTTGTGGCCAAATACCCTACGAATTATATGTATAACGCACTTGTAGTTTATAGATATGATATGAGGAAGTGTTGAAAAGTTTGCATCATCACTGTGAAGCAGAAGACGCGCACCGTCGATTGTATATTGTTTTCCAGTATCCTCACCTACTCACTTGTTCCAGCGATACTGCAATGAATTTATCCAACACTTATGGATCATTCGTCATGACCTGAAAAACATGTTTCACACGGCTGATATACACTTTCTTTTAAAAAATATTTGTCCAGCGAAGTAAGATATTATTCATTTTAGAATGAAAAAAAAAAAAAAAAAAAAAAGAAAACGAAGTCTTACCGAGCTAGTTTTTGTGAACAAAGTAAGTGCGGCAGCAGTTCGTTCCCACACTATTGCATTTCAGCCATTGCGATTGCCGACGTGTGAGCAAGACATTGTCATGACGAAACAAAATGCTTTTTCTCAGTATTCCTTTTAGTTTAGACGATAGCATCTTGTAATAGTCATTATAGGTTAGAATCGATTACTCCTATTACAGTCTAGTCCACCATTATTATTTGGAGGCAGTGAGTTCGGATGTTTAAATTGTTTGTACTCCTGCTCTGACTAAGGCGAACAGTAGTAGACTCATTTCTCGTAATTGGTTAGAATTATTGCTAATGTATATATATTTTATTCCTGATTTGCTTTATAACGCGAGTTCTGGGGAAATCTTGCACCGACCATGTTTGAATTAGATACTCAGTTTCTCACTTTATATTCCAAAAACACTAATAATGATGTGATTATTATTGCACTTTAAAAAAGATAGGCTACTATACAGTGGCGCGTATCCTATGGGCAAAAAGGGCAATTGCCTGGGGGCCCCATCAACAGGGGGGCCCCAAAGTCCCCAAATCAATGTTCTATAAACTCATTTTTGTAGTAAAAAAATCGGAAATTAAATTTCGGTCCCATATCTGGGGGTCCCATACCTAGATTGCAGGTGTGACGCAGGCATATGGCAAGAAAATAGGATAGAAAACGAACCTTCCAACTTTGCAGCATCAGCCGGCGTTATTATTGATCAAATTGAAAACAATACCAACAACGCAACTGTGTACAATATTAGTGATAACAATGATAAAAATATTAATACAAATATCAATGATAATAAGGACAAATATTAATACAAATATCAATGATAATAAGGACAAATATTAATACAAATATCAATGATAATAAGGACAAATATTAATACAAATATCAATGATAATAAGGACAAATATTAATACAAACAATATCAATGATAATAATGATAAAAATACGAATGCAATACATACAAATAATATCAAACATCAAACATACACTAAAGATGTTGCTTTATGGCCAAACCCCATCACAAATGATTTTATTGAGTTTTGCCTTCGCGAAAAATCGCAAAATTTTGGAAACATTAAAAATTCAAATCGAAATTTTAATTGTGATGGAAAAATCATTACGAGAAAATTAAACGAATCACATTTCTATTTAAGTAGAGCTAATGGTACCACAGAAAAAAGAGAGTGGTTAATATTTTCAGAAATCACAAAATCTGTGTACTGTTTTATTTGCAAATTATTTTCAGTTAAATCAAAAAAAAAAAAAAAAAAATGATTAGTTACTGCATGTAATGATCGGAAACATATTGTTGATATTTTAAAAAGGCACGATGAGTCTAGAGAACATAAAGAAAATAGGTGAAGCGCTTGAAAAGTGTAGGAAGAATTGATTTAGATTTGATAAAAGCTTATGAAAACCAAACAAATTATTGGCATGAGGTTCTAAAAAGAGTTGTCGCGACTGTGAAACTGTTAGCTTCATTTGGGTTGGGATTTCGAGGGCATGATAGTAATGTACGAAATTTTATGAGTTGCTTAGAATACTTAGCTAATTTTGATATGTTTTTGAAAACCCACTTAGAAACTTATGGTAAATGTGGTAAAGGACAGGTGAATTATCTTTCTAATACTACGTGTGACGAATTCATACATTTAATGGCCTCTAACATAAGAAATACAATTATTAATGAAATCAAACGGGCTAAATACTTTTCACTTATTGTTGACTCTACTCCCGACATAAGTCACACAGATCAATTATCATTTATTATACGATCGATATTTAGATAAAGAAAATAAAATTCAGGAACGTTTCTTGTCTTTCCTACATATTGAAAAGCACGATGCTAACTACTTAGAAAATATTATAACTTCAAAATTAACGGAATATGGTTTAGATATCCAAAACTGTCGAGGACAATCTTACGACAATGCAGTCGACATGTCCGGGATATACAACGGATTACAAACGAAGATTAAGAGCCATAGTAAAACTGCATTTTATGTCCCTTGTACGGCTCATAGCCTAAATTTAGTGGGAAATTCTGCTGCAGAAGCTTGTCCAAAAGCACTCCATTTCTTCGATTTTATTCAAAATTTATTTGTATTTTTCTCTTCTTCTACAAAGAGATGGGATATTTTAATGAAAGCGACTACAAAAGGAAATGTAACAATAAAAGAAATTTGTTCTAAAAGATGGTCCTCAAGAGCAGATGCAATTTTGGCTGTTAAGATGAATTTTTTGGCCATAAAAGAATCTTTTATTTAAAATTTTTGAAGATTGTAATGAAAAACCTGTAACAAAATTAGAAGCAAAAAAGCAATGTGAAAACTTTGAAGATATTGAAAAAACACTTTTACTTTTCATAAGGAATGCAATTCTACAGAGATTGAATGCAACTAGTCTTCAAAATAAAAATTCTGATTTACATAATGCCGTAAATCTTTTAAAATCGTTATATCTTTGTACATATCAGAAGACATTCGAAACAACAACGAATTTTTTGATACTATAGCACAGAATGTTTTTCATTAACAAACAATACAAATTATGAGTCAGACAAAGGGAGAAAACGCAAAAGAAAATTACATTTTGATGAGAAAAGGGAAGGAGATGAGGATGTGCAATTGGCAGGTAAACAACGATTTATAGTGAATTGTTTGAATGTTATTCGCGATCAGTTAGTATCAGACATTCAAAGGCGTGTTGAGGCTTATCAAAATATTTTAAATTATTTTGCCATATTAATAAATATCAACTTAAAAGAAATTTCGCCAAATGAGTACGATGAATGTATTTTAAATTTAATAAATACGTATTCAAACGACATCGACGTTAGTATTTTTAAGGAAGAACTTACCCACATTGTACATTTTGCAAAAAAATTAAAATTTAAATTCTCCTTTATTATTGTATAAAGCGATTCAAGAAGGGCTAGTTTCTACGTTTCCTAATGTAGACATAATTTTAAGAATATATTTAACCACACCTGTTTCTAACGCATCGGCAGAGCGTTCTTTCAATGTACTTAAAAGAATTAAAAATTACATTAGAAATTTTTTAGGCCAAGAAAAATTATGCAATTTGTCAATATTATGCATTGAAAATGACATTACTAGTGGGGTTGATTATAATGAGCTGATTGATAATTTTGCAGCTCAAAAAGCACGGAAAGTGAACATATAACAATGTTCTTAAAATTTTCATTCTAATTACGACTTTTATTAGGTAATTTGTTATGTTCCGTTAAGAATTGTTTTTATTTTTAATTTATAGAAAGTTTGTTTCGTTATATTAAATATATATTATTCTAATTCTCATTTAATTAATCTAGTTTATTATTTAAATCAATAAAAGTACTTAAATACTAATTGAGTTCATTTATGACTTTTACTGTAGATTATACTTAATCTATATACAGTATAAAAGTTCTTTATAAATGTCATACATGCAATTTTGTTTTATTTTTAATAAAATTATATCTACAATTATTATTATTTAGCTTTTTGCATGAGTAAGAGTATACCGGAGGCGTGGGATTTCCCCTCAAAGAAAAATTCAACACTATACATGGGGCTCCCAAATTAAAATTTGCCCGGGACCCCATGAAGTCATAACCCACCGCTGTTTATGGGCCACGCTTTCGCAACGTGTTACAGATAGTATACACTAGAACTCGCTTGTTTCGTTTTGAACATAAAATCAATAGGACTACTCGATGAAATAGAAAGAATCCAAACAAAAACAATAAAATGTATGTTGAGACAGGACAGTATACATATGTGTACAACAGTAATTGTCATTTCACTTACCTAAATAAGTATCATTTAAAGTCCTTAGCCCCTAAAACAAACGTACAACTTATATATCAAATAATTAACAACAAATGTTTAATCTTTATATAGGGTAAGAGTGAACAGTTTAAAGTACTTATGAGCCATACTCGAACCTATACACCTTTTTATTTAAAATTCAGAACAGATTATAGGAGACTATGCCCACTCAGTGTCCTCCTGAATTTTAGCAATTAACTTAATCTGGATCCCTTTACTGGATTCCGAATTTTTTATAACATCTTAGACAGCTTAAGCTGGGTCATCGTGTCATTTCTCAACTGAATGCAATTTAACAACATCATCTAACAACTAAATCACTAACCAAATTCATCTGAGGATCTGCCGTGCTCGCAGTTAAATTTTCGATTCTTACGATTTATATATTTTTATAGTGTGCTTAGCTGTTCATTAATTCTTCCCCCCTTTATTTTCATATTCCTCTTTATATTATAATGTTAACCCCAGAGGCTCACATCTGGTGAGTATGCACTTGGCACACCCAGGGTCCTGAGCTGGATATCATCATTCTTCTCTTTCTTGGCGATTCCTTTCTACTTCTGACTCTCTCAGGTCAACTCAGGAAATTTTTTTTTTGTTTTGGCTGGTGCAGCATAAGCCTCAGGCTTCCTTGCACCATGTGGCTAATAATAATAATAATAATAATAATAATAATAATAATAATAATAATAATAATAGTCTTTCATATATTGTAATTAATTAATGCTACTGCATTAAGAATGTGTTATTTTTATAGAAAATATTTCTTTTTTTATAATACCATTTCGTTTTAATTGCAAAGATTGAATATTTTACATATTACGACTATTCTACGAGTACATTTATATTTTACAGTAAATAATTCTTTGAACTTTAATTTAATCTTAAATTTAACCTTGATAAATATATTAATCTTTTTACTTGTTATTTTTAATATAATACTAAATTTATGTCCCATTAATCTTACCACTATAACGACATTATACGATGCAACACATTGTAACCGGGTGCATCACCTGTAAAGTGTTTAAATCTAAATAAAAAAATAAATAAATTTTTGGACAACATGCTGTAGAACATTGGAACAACTGATCTCCAAATGAGGCCAGAGTGGGAAGTTAGCAACGTTTGAGGCAGAATTCGATGGTCATTATTTGATGGTAGAAAATATGTATGATGGAAACGTTTCTTTTGTAGATGCAGAAAACGTTTACTTCTGGCTTCCTTATCTAAGAGATGTAGTTTCCAGTATATAGTTTCAAAACTTTTGCGCTGTGTCAGCCAGTCATTAAGAAAGTCTTTTATTCATTTTACGTTAAATTTTTCAAATCCCCTTCTTTCACCTTTATGTAGGAATTTATCAGTTATTGTAGGTGTAGCTAGCAAACAAAATGCGATAACGCACTTTGCTATCTACTGGACTGGTTGCTGAGACTATTCCTTATTGCTGAGCAGAAAAAAAAACAACAAAAAAAAAAAAACCAAGTGGAAAAAAAATGTAATCTCATGTCGTATAGCGAAGTTTGCTTAGCCACTTAAAATTTTAGAGATACTCACTTATTTAACGAACCAGAGTCATTTGGAAGTTTAGTAGACGTAGACCCCCTCAATCTGTCAGAATTGTGAACCGGTACGTAAAAAAACCCTTGTTCGAATTTCATTTATTCGATTTCAAGGAGACAGTCAGAATTTTACTATTAGTATAAATTTTAAGATTTATTTTAATTTAAATTATTTATTCATATTAACTGGTAAATATCATAGTGCTTCATATTCAGCTCTTTATTTAGTATAATTTGCGATAAAATTATGAAGTGTATAACTGCTGTGTATAACACTGCATAAAAGACAGAGCGACCTGGATCGCATTAATATGCTTCCTGATATCATCTTTCTGTTTTGCAAATCTTAACATTTTATTCACATTTTGTGAAGGTTAGCGTGCACAAGCTGAACGGATTTGTAAACTACTCCCACGGTTGGTATTTTTCGGTAGAGGAGGCAAAAGAGTTCTTTAAGTCGCCATAATATTAAAAAAAGTTTTCTTGAAACAAACACACAAATTTAAAGAATTTTTAATTAAAACAGTAGTCACACCTTGCAACATTAAGTCAGATGTCTGAAGTTTATATTTCCACTTCTGTTTCTCTTTCTTCATGTGCTGTTTTGTATGTACACGAGTTTAATTTTAAACACGAGTTTAATTAAACACGAGTTTAATGATACACGAGTTTAATTTTAAAATACTGTACTGCGTAAATTAGCATGCTAATTTACGCAGTACAGTACTTGTGAACTCCACTGACCTGGTGGTCATGCCGGAGTATAAACAAGAATTTATTAGAATGCCGACATATCTAGAGCCATTCCTAGGTGTAGGATGATACGTTCTACCTTTAATTGAACTTTAAGTGGTGTAAAGATATCTTAATCTTTACCAGTAAACAAACACACAGGTTAATAAGGCACAAAATATTCAACTCTGTTTATCAAAATTTATCTTTTCTGATATCTGCTCACTCGCCACGTTGACATGATTCAGTTAATCGTTTTCGTGCATGATTCCATTCGTCGAAGTTATAAATATCCATCTGCTGCCTACGACTGCTCATGAATATCTAGATTCGTGCAGCGACTTAGCCCTGGGAGTAAAATCATGCTTCAAAGCGAAGAACTGACTTGAAAATCATGTCACGGCGGTCAGAGCGCCACCATCGGAAAAGCAGTTTGCCGATGGAGCCAGAAAACAATTAAATTACAGTACACAAAGTGTCTGTGTAGCGGGTTCGACTTTTCAGTATTCACTACATTTTTCAAGCTAAGCTAAATAGTCGAATCATTCCTCAAGTATTTATTCTGGTGTCAGCAATCTCTTGACTAAGTTCTTTGAAAAAAATTCTTTTATTTACCAGTGTTATCAACTGTGATGAGCAATCACACTCTTATGACTCGTGTTTTATCCAGCACGTGTAGTTGTTTTTAAATGATTATTTTTTCGAAATCTAATCTTTCTTCAATTGTCCCGATCTTAGTTCATTAAGTAATCGAACTCGGTTTTTATTACATTCCGATCATATGACCGGGAAAAAATGAATTTACAGCAAATTAGCAAAGGGGAAAAAAAAGAAAACAATCCACTAATTTCCGGATTTCTGTTATTCTGATTCCAATGAAATTTGTGAAAGCTCGATAAATCATTGAGCCAAATATAAATTGCATGAAAATTGTTTCACTGAGAGCCCAGTTATGTGGACGGACGGAAAAAAGGGGGGGGGGGACCCTATTATGTTCGTTCTCATTAAAAAAAAAACTTTTTAAACTAAAGGATGCACATTATTGATATGGTAACTGTGTAAAATGATTTAAATGCATTTTGTCTGTTTACTTACAGGATCAAAATGTTGTATTTCTTGATCTTACTTTTGATGGCAGGATTTGTTGTTGCAGAAAAATGTCCTGGTGATAAACAGATATGTCCCGGAAGTGAGCTGTTTTTGATAATTATTAGAATACACTGCCTTGCTTAAATTAATCTTGACAAAGAATTATTAGCCTCTTAGTCTTATAATCTTATTAGATTGATAACTGTCTCAAGAATTTAATCTTCATTATGCTAGCATTCCATCTTTTATTACGTACATGGCACCGGTTGGATATTTTGCAAGGTGATGCTTGTGGGAATATATTTTTTGTTCACCACATTTTCGAATACATGCGGTATCTTAATTAAGTTAAGTTTCACTGATTTAAACTTTTATTTAAAGATAATGAAGAAAGTTAACGGGGTCTAATTTTGTTTTGCAAGTTATTTTAATTTTGTTCTTGTTTTGATAAATTATTTGAATTAATATTTTAGGTTTTTTTTGTAGAATTTGTATTGTTTTAAAGTTTCAAAAAATTAATGAAGATATTAAAAATTGTGCATTACTTCGAAATTCAAAGGTCCACTATGCTGCCGGCGCCAATGTCTACGTATAAAGAATAATAGCAGAAACTATTACCTAAACCAAAGTTGCTTTTTCTTAAAGAGCTTAACCTTTTATATTATTAATTTGTAGAAAATTTCTGTTTATAGAAAATTTCCTATTTTATTAGCATTCTCTTACGTTTTTATTATTATTTTAATAGCTTCAACTTGCTGTCCGTTGAAATCTGGAAATTTTGGATGCTGTCCATATTCAAAAGCGGTGTGTTGCCCTGATAAAGTCAACTGTTGTCATAAAGGCACTACATGCAATGAAACAACTCGACAATGTGATTCTGTAATAAATTTATCAAAAACAGAATTTGCTTTATTATCTCAAGAGGTGACTACTAATGTTATATGTCCAGGTGGAATATATCAGTGCCCAACTGACCACACGTGCTGCCGTCAGCCACAAACGACCTATTTATGTTGTCCACCAGAGTATCCTGTCTGTTGTCCAGGGTCATATTCCTGCTGTCCTAAGAATGCAATTTGTAACAACAGAAAATGTTATCCTCATGCAGTTCCAGAAATCTTTGAACAGTTTCTTCAAACCTTCTTTGGTCTTAAAGAAAAAGACGCCGGATTTGTCAGAAGTAAAATGCATAGTATCGATGCCACTGAAGTACAGATTTGATATGCATTGATATGTTCATATATTTTGTCCTGTTGTTGATCGTGAGTTGTATAGTTGTATCCGTTTGTCGAATAAACTGTTAGTTCGCAGGAGTATTGAATTTGATAAATACACGGAATGCTTAATTGTTTAATTATTCACGAAATAGTTGTTTTTATTTCTTGTTATCACAGTCACCAATATTTCTCGTTATACCCCCACAGGTACATATAAAACATATTCCCTATTAACAGTCACGGGATGTCCTTCAGATTATGGAACTTGTGACCACAAAATATACAAACCTTTTGGCCTATAAAGGTGATCAGTACTTAGTCTAGAACTAATTGTTTACTGATTATTTATTGAGTATCAGATAAAAAAAAGTTTAAAATAACATTATAAGCTGATTTATATTGAATGTATAGGGAAATAACCAATCATTGTGTGGTTCGAATAAATATCTATTATTTACGAGTGAAATTCCATAATGGTCAAATTACAGAAAGCGCCTATTAGTTTTTCAATATCCGTTTGTCTGATCTCCTGTCCGTATGTACTAACTCGACTCTCAGGTCTTTATCAGGAGAAAATTCGTTCAACAGTTTTCATCAGGATGTCAAGGTCGACAAGTAAGGAATTGACTAGTTTAAAAGAGTAACAAGTTAGGTAATCGCACGCATTGTATTATAGTTCAGGCATGTTCAAATATTAAAATAACACACCAGGTTTTAAAAGCCTTGATATGTACTCAAGCAATATTTACCAGAACTTCAACATATTCAAGTGATGAGCAGTAGTAATATGGAATGCATGTTGCAGTACTTCTTGAGGGGAGAGGATTGCATACGTTAAATGAACAAATTGATCAGAATGAAAGTTAGCGCACAGTCAAGAGAATATTATAAATAAGTCCTGAAATTGTGAAAAGTGATGAAAATACTGTTCCAAATTTATAGAAATGCATTTGTAGGTTATAATCGTCGTTTTTCTAAAATGTGTGGTAAATCGCCTGTAAAACCAACGTCACCTTAAGAATAAAATCTGCTTATACGTCATCGGTGCGCTACTCCGTTGTGCTAAGGGGGTTGAGGGATAGAGGTCAAGTCTCCTTTCGTTGCCTTTGTTCATTAGTAGTTTTGCTTTTGTTCGTCTTATTAGTGCTGTTGAGTTTGTACGTGTCTTGTGCTATTTCATCTCAAAAAAGTGCTTTGAAAGTTTTAATAATGCCTGGAAAATGTTGTGTTCCTGTATGACGTGGATATTATAAAGGTGGTCCGAAATTACACGTTTTTTGTTTTCCGTTGAAGGATACTGTGTTAACTGATATAAATGGTTGAAAGATATACCAAGGAAAGACTTTGTGACATCTGAACATTCAAAGGTAAGTTTGCTAAAATAAGTTTGTGGTACGTTAATAATAGATATCTTAAATAGTGGTATTTAACAGTAATGAAATTATAGTATAGTACATTTATCTAATCATGCAAGTAACTATCATAAGGAAATGTAACTGATATATTCCTATAAGATATCGAAGTAAAATTTGTCAAAATTTCGGATTTTGTAGTTTTATTTATATATAAAATATTCATTTCATGTATTGGATACACTGAAGAAAAGTGCATCTTGTTTCAGAAATCTAAAAATCTCAATATTTGTACAATACGTTTCAAAAGTTATTCCGGCAAATAACCGTATTGTGTTTTTATATTTAATATTTCAGCCAGCACCTTCCATTGACTATTCAGTCGTGATTAGTGAAGATTTGATATTGTTGGTATTTGTACAGAGCGCTGAAATTTATAACTTAGGCAAGTCAAAGTCACTTGAACTTCCTGTGAAGGTGAATAGTAATTGCCAACAGCAGTGATGTTAATAATATTTCTTTTGTTTTAAATGCTGCTTTTAGTTTACTGAATTCAATTGCGAGAGACATTAATAGCAAGAGAGCATCAGTGTTTAAATTCATATGCGAACAATTGCATTTGTTGAAATGTGAAAAGAATGCATACAGATTATACCACCGAAGTATTAATATTGTTATCTTTGCTGTTTTCGATATCTCCACATGCCTACAAATTTTTACAGCATTCTGCATTCGTACTTCTCTCTCTCATTCAAGTACTATTCGTAGGCTCTGCTCTTCTCTAAACCCAAAAATTCCAGATGACAAGAAAAACAGAATCATTTTCTTATGTATGCTGACAGAAATTGGCCATTTTAAATTCTTCAGAACGCAAAATTAGTTTAATGATCGATGAAATTCATCTGACGCCTTATATTGATTAAAAAGGTGGAAGTGTAGTGGGAAATTCTTTTGCTAGTACTGAAGCAGCTACAAGTGCATACGTATTTATGATTTTGAAAAAAAAAAAAAAAAAAATATTGTGGCAAGTCAAATTGAAAATTGGTTATACTGTGGTAGCAATTGTCAGTGATAACATTTCAATTAACAGAGAAAGTATTTCAGAGAAATAATTTTAAATTTGCTAATTAATACCATTATCAATATTTTGCTCAACAATTATTGTAAAAAGAAAAATGATGTAATAAAAGCAACACATAAACGTAAACTTCAAACATTGAAAATCAGCTAAATTAAAAGTAAAATAATTTCTGTTCAATTATAGTAATCAAATATTATTAGATCTAAAGAATAAATGCTTACATTAGTTGGATTACAAATCACATGTAGAACATTCAAAATGTAATAAAACAGTTAACTATAAAATGTGTTGTCTTCATTTTTTCAGATTGTTATGATTAAAAAATTATCACACTAAAGTATCAAAACTGATATTTTTTATTCATTTATTATTATTATTATTTTCATATTGTTCTTTGCAACATATATTATCTTACATTATGCATAAAAAATAGAATAGATTTACATTGAACTCTTGCTTACGCTTTTCTCAATTCTGTGCAGCGATATAGCTTCGTGTACTTCTTATGGCCTACTTATGATGACATAAAACACGCAGTGATCAGGCATTATTCTTACGGTGGCGATGGATGATGTCGCATCATCTAGGGGGCGCCATCAGGATGCGGGCAGAGGGCGGGGTGAAGTTAATTTTCGTCAAATGGCGTGTTTACAGAAGGCGATTCAAGCCTGCATGCATCCTTAAAGTAAAACGTGACAAAGGTACCAAATTTTTTTTGTTTTGTTTTCAGACTTTAAATACCATTATAAAAGTTTTAATGAAATTTCATTAAAAAATGTCATTAGAAATGGAAAAAAAAAAAATGCTAGATCTAATCTGAGGCATAAGTTCCACTTTAGCCACCATGGTGTTAATATCTGTAGGAATATACTATTGTTGTGAGCTTTGTAGTGTTTTTAAAAATTGGTTATACTCTCTGTGTGACCTGAAAAATTGGTCTATCTTCAACCACCATGGAGAACATCAAGAACAATAAAGGAGGTTCTAAGCCATGTGCGGAAGGCTGCTTATAAACCAAGAAGATTTCAAATAGTACGTTGGGAATTTCGCAGAGGAATACACTTTCTTTCAAAGGTTGTGCTCATGCAGATTTGGAGGTGAAGCAACTACTTCTGTAACTGAACACAGCCACGAACCGATCCTAACAATGTTAAAGCAGTCGAAGTAAGAACACCATAAAGACAGCTGCTTTGACCAACGGGGTCAGACGTGCACATATTGTTGCAGACGCCATATGTCAACAACCACTTGAAGTCTGTTGTGCCATTGGTCGGCTTGACTCTTTGAAACGTAATGTTCGACGTCTACAGAAAGGAGCATTCCCAAATGACCCAACATCCCTAAGAGAATTAGAGCCTATCAGTGGTTAACATCTGTGGGAATATACTGTTGATGTGAGCTTTGCAGTGTTTTTAAAAATTGGTTATACTCTGAGCGACCTGAAAAATCGGTCTATCTTCAACCACTATGGATATCGTCAAGAACAATAAAGGGGTTTGAAACGTAATGTTCGCTACCTACAGAAAGGAGCATTGCTAGCGGACCCAATGTCCCTACGAGAATTAGAGCATATCAGAAATGAATGTAAACTACAGGGGCTCCAGAATTTCCTCATTTATGACAATGGACCTGAGTCGACAGATAGAATTATAGTGTTTGCAACCAACCAGACATATGAACATTTAGCCACCAGTACCAGGTGGTTTATGGATGGGACTTTTGCAATAGGTTCAAGACTGCTCCAGCAATTACACATCATTAGAGCTCCTCTTGGGCTATCTACTGTAACGTGTGTATGTGTACCTTTCTGTCTGCAAAGTCTCAATCAAACTGTGAATGACTATTGTTTGCTATTTGTTATTTGGTTTTTAGGAGCATTAGCAACTAAGGCCATATTGCTCCGGGAATATGCGGTGGTAATTCCCTGACCTTTCCGCAGCCTCCGTATTTGGTGGTGACGGGCTCGAACCCCGGTCTAATCAAGAAGCGTGTGCTACGCACTGCTGCTCCTTCCCACCTGGCTACGGAGGCGCCTTGAAAGACTCCTCTGGACAACCTTGGATGAACATGATCATCTGGGATTCAATCCAGATCCCACTATTGTGATGACTGATTTGAACTTGCAATGATTAATACTTCGCTGTTTTTACCATCTCAACCAAAGTACACGAAGAAAGCTGCAAAGTTTACAACTGACTGCTGCAGCTGCATACAGGAGTGATGATCGAGTGAAACATTTTTGTAGAATGTTGGATGGACTTGCTTTTCTACCTATAGAAATATTATCTGATGGAGAATATACCTAATGTTGAAAGACTGGAAGGCTTAATGGACTATTTCAGTGTCACTTATGTGTTCGGCACTAGTCGTCGCATCCAGCCACAGCTCTTCCTGATGGAATACTTCCAGTATGCATGAGAAAGTTGCTCCCCTGTTTCAACCACAGTTATGGAATGTCTATCAGGCAACTATCGACGAGAAGGATCGTACCGGAACCTAAGCGAGAGTTGGAATTTTGCTTTCCATGGGTTTGTGAGGCATGACCACCCAACCATTAGAAAGGATCAGGCTCTTGTATCAACAGCCCTGATTAAGGATTCTCGTGGTGAGCCTCCAAGAAAACGATTCAAACGTGCCACAAAGAAGTATCAACAGTGTTTGAAGAACATAATTCTGGGCTATGTGAATGAGAGGAAGAGCTTGGAGGAATTTCTGAATGGCGTAGGTCACAGCTTCAGGTGAAAGTAAAATAAACTTTAATCGAACCTTAACGCTTAATGAGATTTTCAATATTGTGCTTTATTTTTTTGGTTTTTCATAGATACAGTATGATATTCCTTTTATTTTGCTCACCTTTATGATTATCTAAATTTTGTTCGCCTGTAAAACAGTGAGCAATAAATTTATAATGCAAATTTATACAAATTTATAATGTTAATGTCTGCTACAGCACAATACTTATAATGCCTTCCTCACTGCAGGCTTATAATATAATGAATGTACACTGAAAGGACAGAATTCTTGGGCTATCTCGTTCCTGGGCAACGCGACGCTCTCACACCTCTCGCTAGTGGATCAACCCACCGCTTGGCAGGTATACAGGTACACTGCATTCACGTGGACAGTAATTCAATGTCAGTATGGATAAACGTCGTGAGTTAACCGACTTTTAAAGAGGAATAATAGTGGGTGCCCGACGAATGGGTCTCTATCGCGGTGGTGGAACAGAAATTGCACTATTCCCGTTTGACAGTATCAACAGTGTATCGGGAATACGCCAATTCCGGGATAACATCTCATTGTGGACAGCGCTGTGGGCGGAGAACGGTGGTGGTTGAACGTGGCCGTCAACTCCTGTCTCGCATTGTGTCAGTCAACTGGAGAGGGACAGTAGCGCAAATCGCCGCTGAATTCAACGAGGGAGGTGCCAGAAATGACTCCACCAAGACTATCAGGTTATCATTAGCCGCAGCAGGTTATTGGGAGCCACTAACCCACCAGAGTCCCATTGCTAACATCACGATACAGGACTCTATGCCTCTACTGGGCGAAAGAACTTCGGCACAGGACCTTAGATCATTGGAGATGGGTCTCCTGGCCCGATGAGTCCCGTTTCCAGTTATTTCGAACTGACGGGAGGGTGCGTATCTGGCGGAAACCTCACAAAGCTATGCACCCGTCATGTCAACATGGAACTGCTTAGGCAGGTGGACGGTCGGTAATGGTCTGGGGCGTATTCAACTGGCACACGTTGGGACCTCTGGTACGTCTAGATGCATCTCTGAAAGGTCCAGACTACGTGTCCAACCCCGCAGCCCATCTCCATCCCTTCATGGTCATCGTGCACCCAAAGGTGGATGGACTCCTTCAGCAGGACAATGTGCCTCCCCACAGAGCTGTGGTGACTAGAATATAGTTTGAAAAGAATGCTGCAGATTTTACTACCATGGAATGGCCTCTCCGTTCACCAGACATGAACCCTTTGGAGCATCATTGGAATGCTGTGGAAGGGTCCGTTCGAGCTTTGGATTCTCCACCCATGAATGCGACGGAATTATGGACAGCAGGGCAGCAAGACTTTCGAGAATTAGTAGACTCAATGCCTCGCGGTGTGACTGGCCTTATCCAGGCGAAAGGTGGGCCTACCCGTTACCCATTTCTATAAGACTCAGAGACAGTTTTTCATGAATCCCATAGAGATAAAATTGAAAATTTCCAGTGGCAGTGTTAACCAGTTTGGGATCAAGGAGGAAAACGAGTTTGATTCGTGTATTGACACATTGGCGGATGTTTATAATCCTGACATTAATATCAAACAATTAAAAGCAGATATGGTGCAGTTTTCAAATTTTAAACTATGCCAAAAAATAAAGTGTTTCAAATATGGAGTCGGTGGCGTAGCTAGGGTAGGTAGGCAATGTACCTATTTCTCAGTAGGTACATTGGACTCCCTGACCCCGAAATCTGTATTGTGGCGCCTTTTAGTGAATTTCAATTGGCGCCCCCCCCCTTTTTTGAATATACCTGCTGAAAAAAATCTTGGCTACGCCATTGTATGGAGTATACGTACAATATTATTTATGATGAAATTAGATCGACATTTCCGAATGTTGAAACAATTCTGAGACTATTTCTTACAATGCCTGTGACAAACGCATGTGGTGAATGGTCCTTTTCGGCACTAAAACGAATAAAAAACTATTTAGCAAATAATTTAGTGCAGGACAAAATGTCCGATTTATCATTATTATTTATAAAGTCCGAGGTGCCAAAAGGGTGTGGTAGTAATGTATTTTGAAAATTAAATGAGCGTCTGGGTGGTGGTACCGCTGAAAATAAATAACAGTAGTCTTCTCTACTAGAGAAGCGTTATTTATTTGAAGTAATGCAATAGCAGCTATCTCGTTGTGAAGGCAACCACAATATGAGATACAATTAAAACGATGCCTTCTACGCTACATACGTAATTCAAGTTTATGAGTTAACTATGGTGCATTTACACCGATACTAACTATATAGTTAATTATCAAAACACATAAGGATTATGCCTTGTGCATTTCATTTTTAAAATATAAATAATACAATATGAGCTTAAAATATCGGTGTAAATACACCATAGGACATCTCATAAAACAAAAAACTTTCAGGAAGTGGCAGGGGTTATTGTTTACGTTTCGAATTTACAGATAATGCAACGTCTTAAACAAACAGATGATGTGTGCTTTAAGAAAAGGAGGATGTTCTCTAGGATATTCGTGTTTTGGGGTTTTGGTTTTTTTATTTATTTTTTTTTCTCACTATTATCCTTCTTCTATTTAACTTGCGACACGAATCTATTAGTTAATAAAAACTAATTTCCAAAGTTTTTATAAAGATTTTATTTTTCTTTTTTGGTTAGTTCCCCTTTAAAATAAACTCCCCACTTGCGCACCTGACTAGTATCTACTCAGAAAATTTCAGGTTCGGGGAAATACTCTTTAGATGTATTTAATTCCCTTCGGATAGGCTGGTGTTCAGAACAACAAAAATATACAAAAGTTGTATATAAAAATTAGTTTATTGTACATATTTATATATATACATCAAAATCAAAATGATTAAACTCAAACACATGACAAGATAATCTAATCTCATCTACTTATATATATATCATAATCAAAATTTCCCTTTCAAGAACTGATAATGTTTCTTCCTCCTTACACCTGAGCTCAAATAACTTTCAATAATCTGTTAACATTCTCTTTCCATTACAAAAGCAATTTCTTACTCGAAAATTAGATTTAACTTCTATACTCTTAATTTCTGGATAAATTGTTACCCCATTTTCTAACAGATTATAATTTACAACTTTCTTCAATACAGGTAATCATGCCACTGCCAATTTCTACAAATAACTACTTGAACATTTGATGGCTACCGTCGTTTTTCTTATTCCCTCTAATTCCTTTCCAAAATTTAATACTTATTCATTTACTTATTAAATTGATTATTAACAGGTATCGATCACTTCTAATTCCCATCCAAAATATAATTAATCGTTGCCTATCAAACAATTATAAACAAGACATGAATTATTTCGAATAAACAAAAGACTTCTATATACTTATTAACATTCTCTGGTTATTGTACTTCAGCACATATCCTACAATAACCTACTCTTACAACTGAGTAATTCTTATACCTATCTCAGTGTTCTGTTTAAAAGTTCTATAATTTGGCTATCAGGGTATCTACAGTCTTTTGTGTGAATGAGAATACTTAAGAGAACTAATCACTTACTTAGTTATCTTGAAGGGCTCTGCGGCATGTCCTTCATCTTTCTCGCGGTGAACAGCAGGTCTATTCCACCTGGAACGCATCTCACAAACCCTTGGAGAGTTCGACAGGAGTCATTGGGTTTGCTTCTTGGGTTTCGGGTACCTTTTCTCCTTAAAAGCGATTCATTTCATCTGGTTAGAACGGTTGTTCTGACTTTTGTTTGGCTCCGGACTTTATCGGCTTCAGCACCATTTATCTCCTGGGTATCAGACATCTCGATACTTGATAATGGATCTGATTTCTTCCCATCCTTTGTGAGAGATCCTGCAATGAACTAACTTCTACCGTATTCTGCCTCCTCAACTATTTTAATTACCTTCTGCTCTTTACTGACAATACGTAGGGCTTCCTTTATTGTCCAACAATTTTAATTTTTCTCTACGGCACTTTTCTCCATCCCTTTCACTCCTTCACTCAAAAATACTGTCTGCTACTGACTTACTGACGGATTGACTAACTGACTGACTGACTCACTGCTACATTTTAACTCTGCTCTGCCTAACTCTCTCCTTCCAACCCCTTCACTCCCTCACTCAAGAAAAAAAAAAAAAACTCTGTCTGCTTCTCACTGTTTCATATTTACTAACACCGACAACTATCTCAACTATGTCTCTGACTAACTCATTCTTACTAGCACCGACAAAACTTTGTATCAACTTTGTCCCTCTTACTAACTTATATTTACTAACACCGACAAAACTTTGTATCAACTTTGTCCCTCTTACTAACTCATATTTACTAACACCGACATAAACTCAACTCTGTATGATTGACTAACTCATCTTCACTAGCACCGACAAAAATCTCAACTTTGTCTTTCTGACTAACTCATTTTTCACTAACACCGACAAAATTCTCAACTATGTCTCCAACTCCTTCACTCTCTTTTTGTTTTTCTCCTCCCACATCTAACTCCCGAGTTCGCCACGCCTATTACCAGTGACTTCTTCCAATCCTATACTCATCCTCGGATTTCTTCTCCGTTCATTCGTTAGAAAACCCTTACTCTGCCTGCCCAGAACCATGTGTTTCAATACTCCCCCTTTTACTATTCTACCAGATTTGCTCCCATATGGCGTGCCTTTTGATGTTTGCCGATTATCCCAAATAAAAACACTTCCCTCTCATCTAACGCCTTGACCCTGTAACGTTTTAAAAACAAGAAACTCACATTTAATGACCACAGCATTTATTTAAGGAAATTTAAATGCTGATCAAGAAACCACTTCCTGTTTGCGCCTGACGGTATCCTGTTCGAAGTAGCTTTCACTTCTAAGTTCGACCCTGCATAAATCTTAATTCATCTGTTTGTGCCTGACCCATGCTGCTTTACAGTAGTTTTCTTCGTTTATCCCCCGCGTATAACGGAAGCTAATGGCTAATGGCTTGTGGACCCTGCCTTTATTTCTTACTACCCATTAAATTTATATTGCATACTGAATAATTCTTATTATTGAAATCGACGATATTACTATCTTATTCAACTAGCAACAAGAATTCCTATTCCTTAATTAATAAAACCAACTTATTACTTTTATTCTATAAGATTTTGTATCTTACAGTTTACTACGAATATGAATTTGGATGTGTATTTGTGAATAAACATTTATTTACAAAAACGCATCCAAATGCATGTTTGCAGCAACCATCGTCGATTTTTGATTGAAGGAATTGAAAGGTGAGATTTTCAGCACGAGCAGTCTATGTAAACGTAGAATCAATTTTCTTTATAAATTGATTTTACAAACATGTACCTTGATTAGCGCATTAAGGATAATATTCATTTGAAAATTAGGCACATTATAGGCTAATCAGTAATTTTTTGAAATACGTGTATGGGGTGGAGGGTGGGAATATGTTTCGTGTTTTTCCACCAATTCCTTAATTCTTTACGATGGTTGTGTAAAGCGACCATCATCAAGAATGAATAAAGGATTTAATCGAAAAATGGGGCGCTATGCAGCACGAGTAGTCTAGTAAAAGTATCGATTTACATTATAAATTGATTTTAAAAACGTGTAGAGTGATTAGCGCATTAATAATGCACTAATCACTAATTTTTCCGGAAAGATGTATGGGATGGAGGGAGGGATATATAATTCGTCTATTAAGCTCTTAATAGTCAGGTTTCATTTAATGAAACCCTAGTTCTATATTACATGAATTATACATATTATGATTGATAAAAAAAAATCGTGGTTGGGTCTAGAGGATGGATTATAATCAGGGAATTTGAAGACACGAAACCTGACATAAAAGAGAATCCCCATCTAATGCCTCTAAGTTCCCGAAAATAAAGGGATCAATCGAACTCCTGAACAGATATCAGGGAGGAAAAGGAAACATTAATTCAGATATCACCAGTTTGACCCACAAACAAAAACATTCTTTAGTAATACTAAACTTTCAAGGAAGACTGAAAAGTCCATTACCATTGTGAGTTCACCAGATAACACGCGTTTTAATAAAAGGGAGGGGGGGGGAGCGTTAGCGTTACGAAATCACGACTTTGAGTGACTGCGACGATATGGCTATACGGGAGTTCCAACTGCTAAGGTATCTCTATCTAGTCCAGTGACCGATAAACCCAACAAAGAGATGTTAGGTTGTCATGGAAGCCGAAAGACTTCTGGCCTAACAACCAGTGTTTGGCAGTTTCCAGAAATGTTTCGGCGCTGTTTATTATGTAGCTCTTCATGTCGAAGAGTACGGCTTTTATTGTAGGCAATAAAAAGCATCTTTGTAGAGAATATCTTTCTGGAATTGGGATGTGTATTTAATATGAATATACTCAGTTCGAAGGCTGTCCAGTTCATTCAGCCATTGATAGCGCGTGAATAGGTGATGATGGCAACGGATTACTGGTGACAGTTTATTGAAGATGAAAACGAAGTGGATAGATGAACGTATGTATACTCATACGAAAAGAATACAATGTTCAGATGCAGATGAATCCAGGAATTTAGTGTGAAATATATTTGGAATAATATGCGCTTTCAGTAAATGTTGATAAAGAAAGTATTTAATTTCAAGATAGCTCTTTTGGTTTGCAATAATTTATAATTTGCTTAAGCCTACCATGGTTGGTAACAGTTTATAAACTTGTTTTGTGTTTTTTTTTTTCGATAACTTTGAGATCACTAGAGATTCAGATTTCATATACAGAACATAAATGAATAGATGATTCTTCCTTGAAAGTATTTATTCATTCAAAGGATAAAAGCATTGGGAAAGGTATAAGATGGAGTGAATTTTTTAAAGTTCATTATTTTAGGGTAATATTATTATTTTTTTTAGAAAAAACAAAGAGTTTCCTTTTATTCAGTCAGTAGTATTTCTTCTTTACCAAATCTCCTTATGCGAATAAATTACGAAATCATTTCGTCATTTATTCGCATAAGGAGATTTGGCAAAGAAGAAATCCTACTGACTGAATAAAAGGTTACTCCTTGTTTTTTCTAAAATATTAATAGAGGTAAGAAAATTTCAGCATATGTAAGCTCTCATTTATGTAGGGTAATATTAATAAAAGCGGCACAAAAAGGTATTCAGTTTACCTATTCATAATTATGACTTCCTCTTGTCTGGCGTATTATCGGTAGCTTTCAGATAATTTGCTAATAGGTCATTAGTAGCTTATGGCCTATTAGTAAATTATAAATTATTAGAAAATTCATTGATTCGCGAAAAATTTTAGGTTGAGAACCACTGCTCTCTAGCTTACTCTTTCTGAAGAATTTTAAAGAGTATAAGTGCATAAATATCAATAGAAAACCGCCTGTACTGCGCTCCTTTTATCCAAGTATATTTAACATTTCTAAAGGAGCTCCTGGCCGCATGTTCAATGCTGTATCTAAGAACCTCCCATGTTGCCTCACTGCAAAGTTGAGATATATCGATGTAACTGAAAAGTCAATATGTTACTTTCCAATTATGTGAATAAAAGACGAAAAATTAATCATTAATGTGATTTGAATTTTTTGATTGATCTTTTCTACTCAGTGCTGGGTCAGTAGGTCATAAAGAAATTTCCCTCTAGATTTTCCTCTGAAACAAACCTTGAATAAAATGAACTCAATCAACATCCAACCAACTCTTCCTATTACTTTACTTAATTACCTATTAAAGATCTATTCAAGATCTATTCTGTTATCTGGTATGCAAATTCTTTTAATAAGATCTTACTCTGGTTCTGTGAAATATTCCGATAAGACTTCTCGCCTTGCTTTCTTTGCTTCTAAATTGGCCACGTTCACTGTTACGTTGTGGTCTCGAGATATCATACACTTAACAACGATCACATCTACTTGCTTTTCTGGTTCTTCGATAACTGGATGGTAAAATATTCTGTCGCCCTAAATAAGGGCAGAAACGAGATCACTAAATTATTGGTTTTACGATTCCGAACATAGATTCGAGTACACTGCACAAAAGAAAGAACTACTTCGAAATGGTTTTACTTTGCAATAAACAAAATAATGAAAGTTATTCTTAAAGGACGAAAAATAGTCCAACTTTTTACAAGGACACCAGATGGTGTACGTCTTGGTGTCTCTCATATTGTAAAGTTATATTTCATAACTGGAATGTCACTTATTGTAACACCAGGGTACCTACCCACCCACCGATGAGAGGTCAAACAGATTTCAAACGGCCGTCTGCGTCTGGGTGGTGGTATCTACCGAGAATAAGTATCAATACTCAATAGTCTTCTTCACTAGTCACGCGTTGCTTATTCGAGGTAGTGCAATATCAGGCAACTGGTTGTGAAGATATTCAGAATATGAGGTATGATATAAACGATGTTACTGCAACATTTCTGTGAGTCCCTTACGTACAAAAATGATGCTATTGCATTAACCTGTTACGTCAAGTGGATTCCTCGAAGTTGAGGCTCTTTCCCTTAAAAATCTTAGCATGAACGAGACCTTTCAGATTATTTATTTATAAATTCAATCAATTTACATCAGTAAACGTCTCACTGATGAATTTTCACCAGGTAGAAGGTCAATGCAAGACAGGGTACTGCAAGACTTTGAAAGAGTTAAAAACCGTCACTTGATAAACTGATTGTAGCTTGATAAACTTCTTAACTTCGTGGAAGCACTGGGATGGAGAACGTAGTTTTGGAACAGGATATACGGACTCCATCTAATTTTCAGTAGGATAGTCTTAGGATCATTTTCACAAGTGTCCCAAGACTTGGTACGATAATGACTATTGTAGGAATGTCGTGTTATACATCGAACACCGCAAAGGTAATTTTGCGCTTTCATTAGCTCCACGTATGTGAGAGGTGATGTAATTTTCTGGTTTGGTGGGGAGATTTTTACATGAAATTTCTGCTAATGATCTGAGCTAGAATCTGAAAGCTTCTTAACATTCGGTGTCTCCATATAATGAAACATTAAACTGACTTGTATTATGGCCTTTCAAATAGTAAAATGGTTTTTTGCAACTTTGTTCAATCTGCTTAGGATTCATTATTTTATGTTTTTTTTGTAAAATATAGAGATCAACTCACCTTTTTATATGAAGCACTTCGGCCCGGCGGTCACATACAATTAATACATTATATAAAACTAAATTTGTGTCACGATATTATGGTTTAAAATTGTTAAAATATAGGGGTTTCTTAAAAATAATCTGGTATTCAATTTCCATTGTCTACTCACTGCCAAAAAGAAGAGTAAAGCGAAGCCGATGGACATCAACCCATAAAAACTAAACCAACCAGCGATAAAGGACTGGAAATTGAAGTCAATTGTCAAATTTACTAAAATATTTTTGCCTAAACTTCTTAATAAGGGACTAAATTATTTGGGAATGGTCCGAAAGGTGAAAAAATGGCGGAAAACACCCGAGTTCAAATCCTGTCGATGATGGGAAGAATTTTTATGCGTCTTTTTCACAATGTGGCTGAGTTAGTCGGTCTCAAGCAAAGTAGCATGGTGTTTCTCCAGGAAACACAGGTTTTTCGTCCAGGAAACAGAAAATCGATCTCAGAACACACACAATTTACAGACATGGAGCAACATGGCCTTAGTCGCCGATGCTCCTAAAAGCCAACAACAACAGAGCTCATGGAAATCAAAACTTAAATATAAACAAGAGATAACGTGACGTCACTTTTATTACAAGCATACAAAATCTTCATTACAAAGCTATTTGAAAGCGTTGTTTTTTTCACTATAAGAAGATGATGACTTCAACGATTTATGTTTTTGTACACGTAGTATTGTTTGATGTTATTTTTTAAAACTATAATAACTTTACAGGATTCTGTACTCGGCTCTGTTTTTGTTGCTGATTCCTCAAATATCTAGGCTGAATAAATTTCTAAACATGTATATAATAAACCGACTTGAAAATTTCACTCGCGAGGCTCGTGCAATTGAAAGACCGTGTGCAGTATTCCACTTCGTTCAGGGACGATATAATTACATCTTTTGACCCCAATTTCCACGGCACAAACTATTATTTAATTTCCTACGCAGTCGGACTGAAATAAATAAATACTGATCTGTCCATACGATGCTTTTCTGGTCTTTAAAAATAATAAAAGAGTAATATAAATGAGCTGTGATAAATGAAATCAATTATTATCTATAAATCAAAAATCATTGGAAGAAATTAAATGAAATGTAATTTTCAGAGGCAGTACGAAAATCACTAGGAATGCTTATAATTGGTAATACAGTATAAACATATACTGCGATTTAATCGCCCTGACAGCTGTTTCTAGGTTTATTGCAGTCTCCAACTTTAGGTCTTATCTGTTATTATCAGGGCTTTCCTACTCTCTGATTATGTGCGTGGTTGTCCACTGAAGTGATTGGTAGCACAGCATTACACAGTGCAAGAACTTTGTCCTATTTCTCCTATATCACTGAAATATACGTATACTTGTTTGAAGATAAAATATCAACGTGTTGTATCTATGCGAATATAGAAAATAAAAAATTGATTAATAGTCATAAGTCTAAATTTAAAGTTTTCTAGTGAAGGTTGCCTTTAATTTTTGTTAATTGTGATTCTTTTAATTTGTTATTAAATTGCTAAGTCTATTTCAGAAAATGAATTTAAAATATTTTGAAGGTTGCATTCATTTTCAATGTGTAGTACAGTATTAACATTACTATTACAGGTATTCGTAGTAGTGGCAAAGGATGAAAGAAAGCAAACTTATGCAGAAGCTGCAGAAAAAAAAGAGAGAAAGAAAACAACACTTTACATATCACAGAAAAAAAAAAGAGAGAAAGAAAACAACACTTTACATATCACCTATGAGTCCCCTCTGACAGTCAAGCTAGTTCTACCTTGAATTTATTCGAACTATTCACCTCTATAACATATTAGTTGATTGTTGAAATAAATCCCATCTAGGATTTGTTTCAACAATCAACTACCAGCTGGTTGAAGGCAAAAATTTCTACACCCATCTGTTCTTCCTCAATTTGAATTTATGCCCCCTCTGTGTGCAGTGTCAGCGAGAGGAAGGATACCTCAAGAACAATGAATTGAGCTTACTCAATCCGTTTAAAGAATTAAACACCTCCATTAGATCTCCTCGCTAGTGCCTCTTCTCCAAACACTGCAATTTTCAGAACTGAAGCCTTTCTTGGTAGGAGCACCGTTTTGCTCCCCTCACTAATCTCGTTTCTCTCTCTCTCTCTCTCTCTCTCTCTCTCTCTCTCTCTCTCTCTCTCTCTCTCTCTCTCTCTCTCTCTGCACTTGTTCCTGTAGATCTACATCCTTTCAAAAATGAGGCCTCCAGACATGTGCACAGTATTGAAGATGTGATCTATTTTTTGTATAACAGTATACATTAATCACCTTATCCCTTTAGGCAACATTTATGTACAGTAAACCCTGAATATTTCGGATTTAACGGACCGGACAAATAATAATACAGTAATGTACATATTAATCTTGACCATATTATTTTTTTAGGATATACAAAACTTCAGTGTTATTATTAATTGAAAATTAGTAATAATTACCTACTTTTATTTTTATAATCAAATTCATGAAATTGTAGTCCGGAAATTGTTTTTTTATTCTTTCTGAAAACGTCTATAAATAGCTGTTTTCCCAGATTACAGATAACAGATAAGAGCAGGCTGTGACTTGCGAGCTGAACGTGACTCGGACACTAAACTGCAGGTCTACCGACTCGCTTTGTTTCGGTGTCAGTCTGGCTCAATACAGAGTGTTTCTGTGATTTCTGAATTGTGACTTTATTTATTAAATAATTTTGTAATCCTGACAATTTAAAATGGCATCAAGTGATAGAGGAGTTAAAAGAAAGCATGTGAACTTAAATGTGGCACAGAAATTATAACTAATTGAGAAATTAGAACAAGGCGTCTCAGTAGCACATGTTTGCGAAATTTATGGCGTAAAAAACAAACTGTTTCTGATATCCGTAAATCAAAGGCCAAATTGCGATATAATTTTATATTATGTTGTATATATAATTTTATATATTGTATTAAAATTTTTTATATTAAGAACAATAAAAAATGCGCCCCAGGTTACATTCGATTTAACGGACACCCCCTCTCCCCTATTAGTCCGTTATATCGAGGGTTTACTGTATTTGATTTAAAGAACTACACGAGCTGTCTAAGCAACCGCACTGCTCAGAGAACTTCATATTGTAAGATGTAAAATCTTACAAGTACTGTATAATATTTTATAGAAAAGTGAGATTAATTTAAAGTAAAACTTATAATATAGCAATATGGGGGAGCGAAACCTTACAAGTCAAGAATATTACTAAGGTCACTCGCAAGGGATTAAATTAGACAACGTTTATAGTAGGGGAGCGGTAAGCTGAAAGGCTATTAGCAACCTGGGTACACTTCGACTCCCAGCACACAGACAAACCAAAACAATAGAAACGAGTAGCAACTGCTGTTAGTAATTGGTGTTAACTCTGGAAAACAATGGTGCGGTGGACCATGGTACTGTCGGGACATTTCTTTGATCGGTGAAATCTGGAGAAGAGACAGGAAGTAAATACGGGACAAATGCTGGAATTAGAGTTAAGACTGGCGTCTGGCTGTCGGTGATGGCAAGTTTTGTAGATCGTGTGAAATTAGTCTGCTAAAGTATAACTATAAGCGGCTGACTTCAAAGGTACAGACAGCCTGAGAAATTTTACAAATTTCTTAAAATAAGAAGTTAGATCGAGCAATAAGGGGTCAGCTTGAGAAAATAAAACGGGCAAATAAGAATAGAGTGAAAGATGATAAAATGAAAAAGATTGGTTAAGGCTCAGAACCAAGACGCACCTGACACATAGGAGCGGTACGTAATTCAGATGAAAAAGGTGAGTGAAAGGGGGGAAAAAGATGACAAAGTTGAGATTCTTGCCGGTGTTTCTGAAAATGGGATAGTCAAGAACACAGTTGAGTTTTGTCGATGTTTGTCGAAATGGGTTAAAAAAGTGACTGAGTAGGAAAGACACAGAACTCCGAGTTGAGTTTATGTGGGTGTTTATGGAAATGAGTTAGGACAGACAGTTGAGTTTTTTCGTCGGTGTAAGTAAAAATGAGTTAGTAACATGGACAGTTGAGTGTTTGGTCGTGGTAGAAAATATGATTTGGTAACAGTTGACAGTTGAGTTTTTTGTCGTGTTAGAAATTATGGAGTGTAAGGAGAATAAGCCTGTCCGTCATTGGAAGGCAAGAACAGTGGCTGTATGCTAAAGTCTAATCCACAGCGGAAGAAAAGCAAGGGTAGTGACCCGAATGCAACGAGCGCTATGAAACATTTCTTAATTTAATAAGTTTTTAAAAGGTGGAGCGGAGAAGCGAGGGTGGCACCCTATGAGCTATCTCCTTGTGGATGAGCTGTAAAAAGTGGGGTAGAGAAGGAGTTAGTGTGAGATGCCCTGTGAGTTTTCTTTTTGTGAATAAGATTTAATAAGGTGGAGAGAGAAGGAGCGAAATCCGCAAAATTAGTAGCTCGAGAGAAGGAGCGAAAATGCAGAATTAGTAGCTAGATGAGAAGGAAGGAAGCAGCGAATGGATGGTAGCCCGAATAAGGTGGAGAAAGGACGCCAGTCCCATGCAGCCAAAAGTTCCTGAAAATTATTTGTAGCAGATTCAGGTGAAGCAGATGAAGGAGATCCTCAGAAGGTAGCCTGAGAGCCTAAAATGGAAGGTGGAAACCTTCCCGGAAAGAAAAGAAAAAAGATAGAAGTAGGTGAGAAATATAGTAAGTACTGCAAGTTAACAAGGACTGTTAGTGAAACAGTATAGTAATTAATTAAAAAAAGGGGATAGCACTATAAGTAAAATGATAGATAAATTATCTCTGAAGTAAATTATATATACTAACAGAGTTATTATGTTAAAAAAGGTTATTGTAAAAATGCAAAGGAAACGAAGGATGAGTAATAGATTAAATTGTTGTTCAAATGATTATAATGTGTTAGAAGGGTAGTAAGGTTTATATGAGAAACTTTGAATATGTTTTAAGGACAGATAATTGAATTATATAAGAAACTTTGAATGTTTTAAGGATAGATAATTGAATATAGTGTTTGTATTGATGAAGAATTGTTGGTTCATCTGAAAGACTAATAACAAATAGAGACTTTAGGAAAGTGAAGATTGGTCTTCAGTGTATTGTAACAGAATGGTGAGAACACAGAGTATAATGATGAAAGTAGCATATTGATTGTTAATATAAATGTTAGTTAGTTAGGGCAAGAAGAATGAATCAGTGTTTTCATATAATGGTCAACTCAGATTAGCTAGTGAAGGGAAACAGGAATAAGAATAATATATGCAAGGTATCCTTGATTTAACTTTGTATGCATATTACATGTTTTTTATTCAATTGTATATATATATACGTAAATAAACTTTGTTGTTTATTAATTTGTGAGTTTGTTATTCCTGAACACTCAGCCTTTCCGAAGGGAATTATACATAATTAAGAAGTTCCCTTGAATCTGGAATTCTCCTGTGAAGCAAAGTCAGATGTGTACGTGTGGGTGTAAGGAATAGAGGTCTATATAGTTATAAGGGAGCAGAACATAAATAAGGAATATTTAATAAAGAATTCTTATTATACTATTCGAAAATAAAATTAAACCAAAATTCTTTTATCATTTCTCCCCCTCCCCACAATATCTGGCTGCACAATTACCTCCAAGTCTTCCATTTCCTACCCTGATTATGATGCCACACAGTTAGTATGCTAATCTGAGATTACTGTACCCACTTGATGTTCCTTGCATTTTTCAATTTTAAACTTGAATTGCGACTTCTCAGCACATCTGCCTAATTTGTCTAGATCTCGTTGCGGTAGCATACCCTGATTACTGTCATTAATCACCCTATCGTATCAGCTGCAAAGTTAGACATTAAGCCTAATACGCCTTCATAAATATAGTAAATAACAATGGGTCCAGCACTGACCCCTGGGGATTCCATTAATAATGTTAGGCCAAGAAGAGAACTGTGCATTAAATAACCATTTTCTGTATTTTCCCACTCAACTAGCTCTTTATTCATTGCGGTAACTTGCTCTTAATACCACACTCCTCCAAACTGTATAGCACTCTTTTAGGTGCAATAGTTTGTTTATCAAGCGGAAATTGATTTTATTGTGTTCCTGTATAGCTTTAATACTTATTATCGAAACCGAAGTAATCAAATGTATTAAGGCAATTTTATCAGCATCGTGATTTCCTATCTGAAAATTTCATTACTTCCCTTTGAAATCCTGTGATTTTTAAATCATTTGCTGATTGTAAGAAGATGATTATCTAATGTAAAATGACTTTGATATTAGATTATTTGGCACTTTGCGTACAGATTGCTTCGCCTATGCCCAGGCTGATAAGCTATCAGATTTTCACTGGTATAAATACCTTTGTCCTTTGTCAAATCCATTGCCGCATAGTGTAAAGTGTATGCACAAGTGACTCTTTCACGTCATCCAAAACAGTAGCATTATTATTGGTAAGTAGATAGTTTATTCAGTGAATTATTTAATAATTTAACTGGTAAAAGCAGAATTTTATAGAAAAGAAATTGCCTGGTTAATTGTGTCACTTTTTTTCAATTCACCTGAATGAAATACGTAGGTTATATGATCTAACTTGAATGAATATTTTGATTTCTTCGTTACTTTTTTTTTAATAAACTGGCATTATTAAATCCTTATTTTACTCAAATACTCTTAATTACTTAGGGAAAATGCGCTATATCCTAACAACAGATCATATAAGTATGCCATTGACCTCGAGTTGTCTTTAGTTGTATATACGAGTACAAAGGCAGAGCATCAGAATATCGTATGAAATCAAAATATGAGGCTTCTATTGAAATGCATATTTATTCTGCACACGTTTCTTTGACTTTTTTTAAGATATCATTCAAAAACGCTTAATAGCTTTTATGATTAATAGTCCTCTGTGGCGGTCCTCTTTATACAGTAATCTTTTATTAATTTTAGATGTCAATAATAACTTCGGTCAATGTACACAATCCTGGCTAGACATCTGTTCTTTCTGGGCAAAATCATTTATGGAAACAAAAGCGAAATTTTAATAATAATAAATTAATGACAAGATTTTTCTTCTACTTGTTGCTCTTCTGGAAAAAAGATTGAAATTCTCTTTCTCTGATCAAAGAATTCTGTATAAGGGCTTTTTCGCATTTGGGGCAAACAACATTTCAAGTTGTGATACCAACTCATATACCAGTACTCAAGTGGATGTTCTCTTGTCGGTTTGGCGAAAACAAAACGAAAAAGCAAAAACAGTATCCGAAAAAAAAAAAAAAAAAAAAAAAAACAAACAAACAAACTCGGAACAGTAGTTTACGGGTCTCAGTAAGACGCAAAGTTCTCCCCCTCTAACGCATAACCCAGTCTTGAAAACATGCAATTTACAGACATGGCCTAAACAGCTGCCGAAGCCAACTCCATTTTGTCATACTTCGTTAACTGATAAAAGGATTTGGTTTAATTAGCACTCCCACTCGTATTTCAATCTATAAGACAAACCAGTACATATTCTGAAGTGCATTCTTTATTTAGTAATTCGAGTTAGTCGGTCACAGGAGATGGTTGTGGGATAAAGAACCTTATTTTCACCGAAAAATGGGGCTCGTCATCTAGCAAAGCAGCTAACTCGAAAAGGTTATGTTACGTGTGTCGCCTGAGCCTTCAATCGTGGAATGGCTTTTCGTAACACCGTTAGTGGTGTGAGTGATTATGTTCCTCTTAATTCAAAATTCATTTTTATGCTTATAGAATTTTTTCCCTTTGTAATAACATGACAAGTGTTCTTAGTGATTCTTTTGGAGAAAGTATAAACAAGTTTTAAATCCCTAGAAGAAAAAGCGCTGCCAAAAATCATAATCTGATGTTCAACATTGATAGAATATTTGTATTGATGGTGATTATTCTTTCAATGATGATAGAATATTGAATATTTATATCGATGATGATTATTCTATGAACTAATAGAAAATTATTGATAGCAAGGCCGTCATAGAATCATCTGATGATTAATGCTGATAGAATATTTGTAAGAATTTTTTCAAGTTATGAGTACTATATATTTTGAAGAAATACTTCTTTTGAGAAATAATAACAGCATTATATTTTTATAAAACGGGAAATTTATATTTAAAAGAAGCAGATTTTGGCGTTAAATGCTATTATCATTACAGGCCAGAATCATGAAAGTAAAGAATTACAAAAAAATTCAAACACTGAAAGAAAAAGGATCGCTTAATTGAATATTTTGATTGATAAGGATGAACAGTTGGATCAATTCATGCTCAAATAGAATGCTTCCATACACTACCTTTGGAATTATCCCATAACTGTAATATATTTTGTCGACTACATCTAAAAGCACCAATAATTAGAAGTTGGTGCTTCTAACCGTTCAAATTTCAAACTCTGAGGTCGATTGTTTCATCTAGTTCTGATCAGTAGCAGAGTCATGGTCACTACATCCGATATTATCATCTTGAATATCTTAAAATCAAACTACTATTTTAAGGCCACCCGAATAATTAAATTCAACTGCCGTGCATTGTGTATTATGTTTGTAAATTGCGTGTGTTCTCTGGTCGAGTTGCCTGTTTTGCTGGAAGAAAAACCCGAGTTGCACCTTGCTATCTACGACTGAGACCCATTGTATATAAAAAGCCCATAAAACTTCCTCCCGTCATTGATGGGATTCGAACTCAGGTCTTTTACACTCAGTGTGGGGAGGACGGTGATTATACCCGTGCTACCCACGAGGGCAAAGTGGAATCGTAACGCGATTAGTAACGTGGATGATTATTGTCCTTCACGTCAATTTGCGCGCTAATTACTCCGGACATTGGCTGCCAGCTTGAATTACACGGAAACTGAATTAGCATAAGATTGGAAGGTACTGAGAGCCCTGAAAATGCAAGTACCATTCATTGGTAAAAGTTTAAAATACGATAGATAATATTGTCATCCACGCCACAACGGAAGTGTTAAGTGCCAAAGCGAGTATGGCTGTGAAGCTTTACTATATTGTGTTTATAAATGCGTTTATTTTCAGTAGGTTTGCTGGACCAAAAACGTTGGTTAAAAAACATAAAGCGCTTGCCTAAAATTTACTATCTCAGCTACGTTGTGACAAAAGTTCCTGGTGTCGTTGACGGAATTCGAACTCAAGCCTTTTTCATTCGGTGTAAAAAGGCGGTAATTAAAAATACTGTACTACCTCAAAAGGGCTTAACCTGAAAAGAATTCACGCATTTTATAAACATGATATATTAGTGTCTCATGGCCTTAGTTGCCTCGAAGAAAACTCTAAACAACTAAAAAACTTTGTTATAATTTATCCTTATGCAATGAAAGTATTAATGGTCCAAAATTTCCTAATCTTAAACTAACCTTAAACTATTTTTAATCTTAAACTTTTCTGAACTAATTCCAAATCCTACTCTAATCTGCTCTGAATCTAATCTTATCTAAAATTTATCTAATCTTCCTAATTTTATGAAGTAAAATTAAAAATATATTCCATGATTTAAAATTTGTGAAATTTGTGAAATAACAATTTTATATAAAACAATGTAAATATGTATATACAGAGTCCAGTCACAATATATGACCACCCCCAGTGCAGACATTACACACGCCTAGCGAATCATATAGCGCACGTGTCAAGTTCACGCACCGCAAGCATATAAGGCTTGATGTTCGGCATCCGTGAACACAGTAACAGCCTCTGTCATGGGCAAAGCACGCGACCTATGAGACCTGGTAAAAGGCATGATATCGGCTATCGAGCGAGAGGCAGCATTTCCGAAACAGCAGACTTTGTGAAATTCTCACGTGCTGCAGTGGTGAAAGTGTCTCAAGACTGGACGAATGGGCAGTTTTGACGACCCGACGTGCCAATTGTGGAGCCCCATGCGCCATTGATCCCAGAGGTGAACGTCGGCTGAAACGGTTGGTCAGGACCGATTAGCGTGCTACTGTTGCTTAACTGGCTGTCCAAATGAACCGTGGGGCCACCAGAAAGGTCTCAAACACGACAGTGCAGCGAACCCTGTTGCGCATTGGGCTCCGGAGCAGACGCTTAGTGACAGCACCCATGCTGACGGCCGTTCATCGCAAACAACGCTGTCAATTTGCATAACAATACCGACACTGGACCCGGCAGAGTGGTTTCTGCTCCACCGAGTGGATGGACGGTGGTGTATTAGGCGTGAAACCTTCGAGAACAAACAAACAAAAAAAAAACAAATTATTATATTAGGGTTCCTTGTAAATGATTACATCTACCCATATGTTTATTTTGCCTGTAAATTGCATGTGTTCTCTGGTCGATTTATGTTTGCTGGGCGAAAAAACCCCAGTTTATGGGGAAAAAAACCTTGCCATCTACGCCCGAGACAGAGTAACTCAGCCACGGAGTGAAAAAAGCCCACTAAAGTTCCTCGCGTCATCGACAGGATTCCGAGAACAACACCGGGGCACGATTGTTGGCAGAAGGCAGGCTGGTGGGGGCAGCGTTATGGTCTGGGGAATATTTTCATGGCATGGCATGACTTCGGTCCGCTGATACCTCTGGAGAGCACCCTGAACGCTAATGGTTACCTATCGATCGTCGTCGATCAGGTACACCCGTACATGTTGACAGTATTCCATGGGGGCAATGATATCTATCAGCAAAACAATGCGCCATGCCAAATCGCCAGAATTGTCGGTGAGTGGTTTGAAGAGCACGACGAAGACTTCAGGCTACTCCCTTGACCACCGAATTCCTCGGATCTTAACCCAATTGAAAATCTATGGGACCACCTCGATCGACACAACAGACGGATGGATCCTCCACCAAGGAACCTACAGGAACTCAGGGGTGCACTGCAGTCTGCATGTTCACAGATACTCGTAGCGACCTTCCGCAGACTTATTGAGTCCCTCCCACGGCGGCTAGCTGTGGTGCATGCTGCGAAAGGCACATTTCTGGATACTAGGTAGGTGGTCATAATAATGTGACTGGACCCTGTATATTTGCATATGTATGTGTATAAAAATTGTACTGAGCTGCCATTTCTTGATTGCACACAACTAATGATAATTGTGCAAATTATCAGGAAAAAATACACAAATGTTTTTTTACACAAATATAAACACTCTTTGTTAAGAGTTCTTATTTATGCCGGTCTAGGCTCACAAGGTAACTTATTGGACAACTGGAATTGGGATTCGTCGAATCAGATGATAATTTCACCTCTCTATAATTGTGTCCGTGTTCCTGAGTCCTCTATAAGCGTAAATGCTTGGTTTTAGTTGAAAATAGTGGAACCTTGTTGAGGTCGTCTGCTGCTTTCCACCATCTATATTTTTATGGGTCTTTTTCGCAACGTAGCTGAGTTAATCGGTCTCAGGCGAAGGTAGCATGATTTTTTCTGGGAAACTTTGGTCTTTCGTTCAGAAAGCAGCAATACATACAATTTACAGATATATTATATAAGGCGCAATACGCCTAAGTTGCTGATGGGCCAAAAAACCCTACAACAAACAACCAACACAATCTATAAAAGGTCTGACGCTTTATAAATTCCTATATGTCCGTTTAAACGCCGTAGTACTGAGCTGCCATTTCACAAATTTTAGCCGCCTCTGCGTGGTGTGTGTGTGTGTGGTTGTGTGTGTGTGTGTGTGTGAGAGAGAGAGAGAGAGAGAGAGAGAGAGAGAGAGAGAGAGAGAGAGAGAGAGAGAGAGAGAGAGAGCGCGTTTTATCTCGGGGAAAGCTGAGCTAGAAACGTACGAAACAGAGAAATCAGTATGCAGTTGTTCTACTTCTCAGTGAACGTCGATAGATGTGGGTAGGATCTACTTCAGAGGGAAAAATGAGGTCAAAAACAATAATGGCTACTGACTCCATAAATTTCTGAAGTTCACGAAATCCAATACAAATGGAGCAGTTTTATTAGTGATTATTAGTAACAGTACTGAGTAGTAATGACAAAAGATGTAAGGATGCAACTCCTCTGACCATGTGGTCGTCCCCCAGTATAAACAGAACAATTTATCTTTTTATATATATCAACCAAAAAAAAAACAAAACATTTCATGTTTACATATCATTCCTACAACAATCCTTTTTCAATTTAAATTTATGTTTCCTTTTGTGTGTTTTCCAGGAAAAAGTAGGGATGCCATCAGCATTTAGTTTACTTATTCCATTTAAGCCTTAAACACTTTAATTGCCTCTCCACTCAGGTGCCTATTTTCCAAGGTTGCAGTTTGCAAAACTGAAGTATTTTGTGCTAAGTGTACTCTTTGGTGTTCTTGATTAATCTGGTTGCTCTTCTCCGCGCCGTCCCATCAGGTCCATATCTTCTTAAAACGAGCCTTCGAGACCTGTATGCAATAATCAAGAGGTTCCCTGACAGTCACCTTATACAATAGGCTAATCTCCTTGTCCCTGCTGAAAAAAATCCTGTGTCATTGACAAAACCCTATGAGCTGTCTTAGCAGCTTATCTGCACCGCTCAGAAAACTTCATGTCAGACGGCACAATTACCCCTAGATCTTTTTCGTGCTCCACCATCTTAAGTGTGGTAGGTACCACTTAATTGGTATATTGTTTTATAATTACTGCTATCCATATGCAGCACCTTCCACATGTCAATGTTAAACTTCATTGCCACTTCTCAGACCATCAGTTAAATTTTTTAGGCTTTGCTGATTACGTTTTGATTACTCTGCCAACCTTTGTAACATCTGTAAACGTAAATATTAAGTCTTCTATGCTTTCATCAATATCATTAATAAATATTGAAAACGACAATGAGCCAGCCAATGAAACCTGGTGACTACTAAATAACATTAGTCCAAGAAGCGCGTGCCCATTGATAACCACTCTCTGTCGTTTGCCACTCAACCATTCCTTTATCTATTGCGGTAACTTGCCCCTATTGCCACACTGCTCCAATCTGTACAAAAGTCTTTCGTGTGGAACAGTATTGAAAGCTTTATATCCAAGTCCATAATGTAAAAATTATTATTTTTTGCATGTAGTTCCTTTGTCACTGAGCCATAGTATAAAATTAGATTGGTCTGACAAGATTTCCCCTTAGCGAATCTGTGCTGTAATTTCTGTATAGTTTCATGCCTATTAAGATGAGCCTGCAATGGCTTCAAATAGAAAAACGAAAAAGAGAACGTGCATGGCATGTTTAACAAACATGCCATGCACGTTCTAAGAGGGATTAGTAAAATGAATGAAGGTGGAATTCTAACTCTTCTAAACAATTCCAGAACTAGGGGTCATAAATTCAAATTACGGGGCTTGAGGTTAAGATTAGATTGTAGAAAGTTTTCCTTTAGCCAGTGAGTCGTTGATTGTTGGAACAAATTGCCCTCGCAGGTAGTTGAGGCTGACAGTTTGATTCAACTCCAAGGTCTACTGGATACTTACCTGTGTGAGCAGGGGAGCATATAATTTGTGTTTTCTTATCTACTTGGTTGTTGTTTTTCGCCGGTGCAGCAAAAGCCTGTGGCTACCTTGTACTATATAGAGAATACTATTATTATTACTATTACTGTATCATGTCTCATTTTTTATTTATTTTGTTTTCTATTTTATTTTTTTGCAACATTTATGTTTTGATATTTATGCAATTTTATTCTAATAGAGGAAAGATGCTGTTTCTAGCTATCTTAGCCATTTCCACTGCCTTCGTTGCCGCGACGACATGTCCTGGTGGTGGTGAGATATGTCCAGGAAGTAAGTATTTAAGAATTTGTTTGTTGGACGTTAGCATTTTAACATTATAAAAATGTCGTTAGACAAAAATGTTGACGATGATAATAATAGAACTGTACAGTGTATTTTTTACTTTTTCGAAATATATAAACTTTCTTCTTTCCTATAAAATCTATTTTGGATTATACTGTACAAGGGCGATATTTTCCAGGAGGGGTCGGGCCACAACAATGCACGTACTGACCTACCAACGTCAGTGTGTTTCAGTTGGATATGACAATTAAAAAAAAAAAAAAATCCGCATCACAGAAAAGAAAAGGCAAAACCTGTGAGTGCCAGCAAAAAAAAAAAAAACGGAAAATAAATAAAAAGAGATAAATAAAGTAAAAAAATAATGTATTATATAAATAAATAAATAAAAATATTCCTGCACTGGACAAAGGTCAATGCCAGCAGTCTCAGTTGAAATCGCCGCTAGGGTGGCAAGGAGGTATCCCATAGTTCAGTGAGAAGGCATCTCAGCGATCAAAGGCATGGCGAGAAGATTCTTGCAGAAATTTCTCTGGTACTCACTAAGTCCGGTTCAGTTCCCGGGACAGTGATACCAATGGAGACAAGAAAGTTCTGTAGAAGATCCATGTATTGATGATAATGGTTTGGAATATGTTCTCAGTCTTCTGAGGGGCCGCAAAAATGAGTAGTGACCCTCCAGCCATGGCATTAAGAGAGCCATGGCCGAAGGGTAAGTAGAGCGTATACAGATTAGGATTCAACCATTTTTGGACTCTAAGGTAGCAAAGGTGACGTTTGAGATAAACTTTAAAGTCACAAGACCCTTATAGGTAGCGGATCATCTGTTTTGCCAACATTGCACCAAAAGATTCCAACAGCGTGTTTATTCCGCCTTGAGACGCAAAGTGACATTGACAGTAATACCTAACCCTCGGTACAAAAAGAACAGACAGCCGTTAAGGACCTCCAAGGCCGGAGTAGACAGTCCTACAGGCTCTACAGATTGGCAAAAGCATTTGGAGTTGAATGAAATAAGGTCTAGAGTAACTTTTTTAACATGCCAGAATCAGACAGCTGCTCCATAGGAAAAATGGCAAACATACAGCTCAATAATACAACCGCAGGAAACGAAAATTACTCCAAGACCGTTTAGAGAGACGCAGAAGTGAGAAAGTATATTTTTTGACTTTCCCTGAAGGATGTTCCAAATTTTTATGAACATAAGCTTATTATCAATAATTAATCAGAGCAAAAAATTTTAGAGAGAAATTCATGGACAGTTATTTGTTTTGAAGTTTGACAACAGGTGCATGTGAAATATTAAGCGGACCCTTAAACAGCATCATCTTAGATTTTGTGGAGGATATGGATAACTTATTTACAGTGGACCATTGAGAGAGGTCTGACATGATTAAATTGGTAGTGGTTTCAAGAGAGGCACGGAATTACATTGCATGAGGAGAGTAAGATATCTGAGTAAGCCAATTTGGAAGTAGAAGTAAAAATTTTAAAGAGCCATTAATTAAGGACAATGTTCCAGATGAGTTCAAGTACAGAGCCCTGAGGCGTCCCCTAGTAACAGGTTCCAGAAATAATAGAAACTATACGATTTTAAAAATAACTTCTTAAAATATTATAAGAGATCAAGGGAAGATAAATCAACAAATATTGCAAGGATATACTTAGTTTGCAAAATGAACTTGAGAAAGGAATTCAACGAGTGTCTCTTCAGTACCTTGTCCGGGTTCGAAACCATATTGATCAGATAATACAAGAGTTTTATAAGTAAAAAGAGAAGTGAGCCTTATAGCAATCAATCTTTTAAGTATTTTAGCCGAATGACATAACAGAGCAATAAAATTAAAGGATTTACCATTAAGAATTAATTTGAGAAGAGCTGTCTTCCAAAGAATAGGAAAAGTACTTTCATTGAAACATTTGTTGAATAGAATCTTAAGAACTATTGTACGGAGCGTATGGAATTGCTTAATCAAGATAGTTTCCTGAACGTCGAAGCCTGGGCAATCAGAGTTATTAATTTTTAGGACAAAAGTGTCCACCTTTATTTGTGTTACTGGCTAAGATTCAGAAGTAGTAATGTACGAGTAGTTGAGCAGACTTATTTGTTAATGGACAGGCAAGTCATCCTCTGGGCGATCAGAAGAGAGCACAGTGTCAAAATAGTGTTAATGGTGTCCTTCCAAGTGAGAGTCTCAGTTGCAGGTAAGGAACAATAAACAGCAGGAGAATGGAATGTGTTCCGGGTAAGGCGATAAACGAGGCTCAAGAGTCGAGATTGCTGTGGAAGTAAACAAGTTCTGCCACGATTTAATTTTACTAGTAGCAATAGTGTTGACATATTGTCTTTTGAGTGTCTGATATTCTGCTTTAAGACTTTCGACTTCAGAAGGTGGCTAACTTCTGCGATGTCGCTGGTAATTACGCCAGCACGATGCACTTGCTCATGAAGCAAAGTAAGCTCCTGGTTCCACCAAAGAGTGAGACGGAGGAGTAAATTGTTTTTTTGGCTGCTTTATCACAGGCACGAGAGAGCATCATTAATAACAAGGAAGCTAATTCAAAAGCTGTGGATCGATGGATGAAGCTTTCAATTTCAAGCGAGTCAGTGTTGATGGAGTCATCAAACCGGTTCCACATGATGCGTCTTAAAGAAAATATCCTAAGGTCCGGTAATGGAGGATTATATTTTATTATATATTATATATCACTGCAGAATCGTGAAGTATTTATCAGAGTATTTTAACACTTTCTTCACTACAGAAATACAAGAGCTCTAGAAAGTTAAACACGTTATCATCAGTAATGCTGTCACTGTATATTAGTTCGAAATATATGGTGCTACTTAACATCTGGATTTAAAGACATATTTAACTAAATTTTCAGTTCTGCTGTTGAGTTCAAGCCTTGGAGTTGGCCTCTCAATTTGATTGACCTATTTGTTCTTCCTGCGAAACAAATCTATGAATATTCTCAAATAAGAATAGAAAAATCGTGTAGGCATCTCATCTTCCGAAATCCCATGTTCTTCAGAACCATATTTTCTAGCTGGATTTCTGAATCTGCTGTCTTTTAATGTTCCATCTTCATTAATCAGACAAAAGCTCATTTTTCCCATTCTTTCTACTAAACTGGATGCTTATAAATTAAACTAAAATATAACTTCAAAAAGAAGTTATATTTTAGATAAAATAAGTGTGGTTGAGTGATAGGTTAAGATTTGGGACCTAAAGGTGGTTTTATTTTTCGAACTGTGAACTTTTTTAAAATGGCTATCATTATTATGTTCGGACATAGGAAAACATAGGAAATTTCAAGGTCATTACATTTTTAAGGAACTATAATCAGTCACTGGGAATTCTTAGTAGAATAGTTGTGCTACGTGATAGCTTTGATGTAGAAGTTTTCAGGATACCAAATTGTGTTTAAAAATACTCACATGTTGCTGAGTTATACATTATTGGTATTTTCAAGGTCACAGTAATTCTACCGAGTCAGCCATTTGGATGTTTCCAGGAGATAAAAGAACTACAGCAGTGCCACCTGCTTGTTCAGTGGTGACTAGAAATTCGGCATAAATTGCGTAAAATTATTAAATTGTTACGTCACGAGGAAGCTTCATCACCGAATAAGAGCTACTCCATTTATATGGCTGCGGCAGGTTTAGTAGATCGGCAGCTTAAATCCTAAGCCCCGATAAATGGTGAGGGTTTACGTCAGGAAGGGCATCCGGTCGTAAAAACTAAGCCAAAACCAATAGATGTGTTCCGGTTAAGAAGTTAATCCAACTAGAGGAGAAGAAGAGGATGTAAAGTCTGAATTGGGAACATTGAATGGCGACCCCATATAACGTGGGAAAAGGCGAAGAAGAAGAAGAAGGATGTTATAAATTGTCATTTACTAAGAGTACTCTCTGTCATCACTGGTTAGCAAATATTGAACTGATCTCTCGAAAGAAGCTCCTCAAGAAACCACCATAAAACAGAATGACTATTATAAAGCGCCATTCGTTTCATTCTTTTAAAAATTTGAAACCGGACAGTTTCTCATATATTTTATGTGGTGTTTTTATTGTGTTGCTACTACTATATTGCGAGTACAGTATACTGCTCATTTTTATCACTATATTGCATCTGTTAGCAAATGCCAATTTAATTTTTGGACCAGATCTCCCTTATATTAATTCGAATATAGTGGCTTACAAATGTATTCATACCATTTCGCCAAAGGGCTTTATACATTTTTAAAATTAAATAATTTTTTTTGCCAACAAAAACAAGATAAGGACCCGAATAACTGAGACCAAATCAAATATTATAATTATTTAAAAAAATGAATGAAAAATAAATAAAAATTAAATAAGATTTTTGTGATTTAAAAGTAATTGAAATTCAATCTATTTTTTGCATGTTTAATAATCATTATTTTTAAATTAATTTTATTACAGCCATGACATGTTGTGAATTGGCCTCCAATGATTATGGTTGCTGCCCATATACAGATGGTGTTTGCTGTAGTGATCATCTTCACTGTTGTCCACAGGATACAACGTGCAATGTAACTGCGGGTACGTGCGATGCCTCAAGCGGTTTCAAAGTACCAGTGCATCCTATTAAAGAGACCAAAGAGAAGCTAAAGGCTGTTGTCTGTCCTGATGGTAAGAGTAGCTGTCCCGATGGTAAGTACTCTTGAATATGAGTAAATCTGTGTAAATGAATAAAGCAACGGATGAGTGATAACTTAATAGATGAAGTGGTACGCGTCCATAATCGCGAAATGTTACGTGGGAATCACAAGATTGTTATTATTATTAACATGAAAATTGAGTAATGAATACATTTTTTTTATTTGGGTTGATTCCGTAGTCTAAAGATTATGCAAATCAATGGGCATAGGTCGCGTACTGTGGCAGACGAAATCCGCCATGCTGCGAAGAGTAACTTTGTCGACATCATCTTGATTCAGATGCCGTTTGTCACTAGGACCCATTCTCTTCTCTCTGCAAAAGTCACCGGATACTCCATGCATACCCGCATTATTCAACCTGCCCAGGCAGATCCCAAAACATGTATTGTGGTGCTTAACAGAAATCTGGATGTCTTGGTCATTCAGGGACTCTGCAACCAGTTCGCAATGTCCATCCAAGTCACATACTCTGAACAGTCTCTCTCTACCTGATGTCACTCTACTGCTCCCCATCAGCAGATATTAGTGACTCCCCTAACTTCTTGGAGTACGTCCTGTACTTCCTCGGCCCCGAATTACTCTTCATAGCCACTGATGCCAACGCAAAATCGCCATTCTGGTTCAGTTCGACTACCGACAACCGGGGAATGCTGGTTGGGGATTTCATCACCAGCAAGAACCTAACGATCCACAATCAGCCTAGTCAGTATACAACTTACAGCAGCTGAACTGGAGAGTCAAACATTGATCTCACCATTTCCACAAGGAAACTTAGTCCTCTAGTCTCCAATTCGGAAGTCATTCCAAACTAAACAATTAGTGATCACAGAGTTATCCTGTTCTCCATAACATTAACTACAACCATAAACACCAATGAAACTAGGATTCCGGACTTTCAGATTTTCCATCAGAAATGTTGACTTGGAAGCTTTAGAAAGATCTATTGTCAGAGATTTCCTTCTCACGGATCCAACCCAATATAGCGTCTGCACTGCAAACGAATTAGTTACCACCCTGCAGCAAGCTGTCCTGAAGGTCTCTTATAAATTTGCCAAGAAGAAAGTCTTCCGTCTCACTATATGCCCTTGGTGGACTCGGGAACTCACCTTGCTTAGATGGTTCGTCCACCGAGCTCGCCGATTTTACCAGCGACACCGTGACTGGCCAGTCCTAGAAGTAACACGACTATACAGCGACTACATCGGTAAGAAAAATGAATGCACAAAGGCTATTGCAGCGAGGAAGAAGTCAACCTGGTCTGACGTTGTCAGAGAATCTGGTAGGACGAATCCGTGGGGGCCTAGGCTACAAGATCATGCGGGACAAAACCTATACCCCGGACATCTTCAGCACAGTGATTGCAGACTCCCGGGAGACTTCCAGCTGGCAGGACTCAGCCAATCTCATCCTTGATAAGCTATTTCCACCAGATGACACTGCTCAGGACTTATCTGAACATACTGCTATTCGTACAGCAAACAACAGTTATGAATCAGATGAAACCACAGAACCTTTCACCTTGGAAGAATTATCAGCAGTTCTCCAAAATATTAACATCTAAAAATGTCCAGGATTAGATCTCGTCGAATACAGTTTCATCCTCTGTCTCCACAAGCTTCGGCCGGAGTATATACTCTTACTGTACAACAAATGTCTTCAGGAGGAATGTTTTCTTGTGGACTGGAAGATCTCGCTATGCTACTGAGACTCATTAAGAAGCTACACAAAAACCCTACTGACCCGCGCTCTCACCGTCCAATTGCGCTACTTGAAAACTTTGGCAAAATACTGGAGTGGCTAATGGCACTTAGGACCACGGCTTTCTTTCAAGCACGGATCTGCTGTCCTCCTGCCAGTATGGATTCACTCCAGGACGATCCTATGAGGAGGCTCTCGTTGATCTAGTTCTGCACATAGAAAACTCTGAAGCAAAATTTGAGCTTGCCATCTTCATTGACTTCGAGGGCGCGTTTGACACTGTCTGGTGGAGCAGTGCTCTGGCGCGCCTCCGGACAGCCTCCTGTTCTTTAAACTTTTCCAAAGCTACTTTTCAGATAGAACAGTAATTCTAAAGTCAAAATACCATCATTTCTCCAGGCCAATCACCCGGGGATGCCCTCAGGCCTCAGTCCTTGGACCTCTCGTGTGGAATATGATCCTACAAGACTAGCTTTTCTGCTCCTTTGCCAATACCAAGATTGTTGCTTTTGCGGACGACCTCACGATCATGGTGTCCGGCCGCTCTCGCAAAGCCATAGAAGACAACGCTTATCGGCTCCTTGACGACCTCTCTTCCTGAGCCGCACTAAATAAACTACGAATAAATCAAAGCAAGATCAAAATGATGCTGTTTGAAAATAAGCTGGGCCTCAGGCAGCCTCCGCAAGTTAAAGTCTCTGGGGTACAACTCCCCACTGCCACACAGACCACTGTGCTAGGAGTGGTTCTTGATCATAAATTAAGCTTTCACCTCCACCTCATCCATTTCTGCTCCAAGATGAACAAATTTTCAGGATCAATCATCAGAATCACCAGGAACGAATGGGGCCTGTCCAAGCGGTTGCTTCAGCCAGCTGTACTATAAAGCCGTCTTCCTTCCGATTGTGTCATATGCTGCAGGTGCTTGGTTCCACCGAGCTAGATTGGTAAAAACGATAGGCAAATTAATCTCTATACAACGGACAATGCTCCTGCCTACCCATAGTGTATGCAGGACAGTATCCACTGCTGTCATCCAGGTCTTAGCTGGGACCCTTCCACTGGACCTGTATGTAACGTTTCGTGGCCTGACCTTTAGAATCAACAAGAAAATTTCAACCAAGATCTTGGACATTGAGCTAAACCTGAACACTGATCATAAGGCAGAGAGAACACGCTTTTAATGATATGATAAACATCTGGCAGACAAGATGGAACACTTCCACCAAGGGAGCAGTTACAAGGAGATTCCTGCCGGATGTGACTTTCCCCTCCTCTAAGTCAGCGCAGAAGTGGCGCTCTCTAACTCTCGAGACACCATTCCTAATCACTGGGCATGGCTCATTGGACGAGAAGCTCTTACAACTTGGCCTAATACGCATAGACGTTTGCTACTGCGGCGCCAAGGAGAATTGGTTCCGCCTTCTATTCGAGTGCGCTCTCTACGAGGACCTGAGGCAAGGCCTAGCAAATACCATCCCTGTCACTGAAATCCAAGTGGACATTCTGCTACAGACACCAGAGAACCTGGCTGCCTTCCAGAACTTCTCTACGCAAGTATTCACGCGTGGGTAAGCCACCTACAGAATAACACAGGCTACGAATGGGGATCGGCAGACAGCAGCTTAAAAATTTTATTTTATTAATCTAAAATTTTTAATTATTAATTTTTGTTTTTACTTTATTTATTTATTTTTATTTTTTTATTTTATTTAAATTAAAAAAAAAAATTCTCATTTTCTCTTCGCGCTCTGCACTAGCGTACTTTTTTTTTTCCGCTTTCCACTAGAGTAGCTTCTCTTTTTTTTTACACCACGGGATTTTTTCCCACTATCTCTATGTTCCTCTTTTCTTTTATTTTTTTTCCCTCTGGAATGAGCATCCAGAGGAATCTGGTCTACCGTTTGGCAACATTCTCTTTTGAGAATGTTGCCAGTCAGAGTCTCTTTTGAGACAGTACGTGTTTTACTGGGACTGGTTCACCTTCCCGTGGTGTGGACGAATACCCAGAATCATCTGTCCAGGTGACTGATGCTTCTGGGTAGCAAAGCGACCAGACACAACAACAGAACACACACACACATAATACACACAAACCTACGTCACACACATATCTGGCTCATTTGTAGTGATACTGTTCTTCGCAGAGAAACGAGGCGGAGTTGAATAGACGTTCTGAGAGCTGCCCTTTACAAAAACACATGTCAACATGTCCACATTTGGGTCGATCAAAAAAAGAAAAAAAAAGTCATATTAGGGTAACCCGAGAAAAATTTTATCTACCCTTGTGTAACATGACCATGAATTTTGTATGTGTGTTCTCCAGTCAGATTGCCAATTTCCTGGATGATAAACCCGAGTTTCCGTGCGAAAAACCTTGGTAACTTTTCCTCAGAATAAAAAGGGCATAAAAGTTCCTCACGTCAATAACGAGATACGAATCAGGACATTTCCCGCCTAGTGTAGGGATGAGGGTAGTCATAACGACTTGCTACCCACGAAGAGTAGGGATGATCAAAGAAATAAATGCTTTCTTTTTCCTACTGCTCAATTTAAATTTCCTAAAAGGAAGCACGCAAGGCACAGTTATATAAACGCTAAGAAATTAATGTACCTTACTCAACATGCCAGGCAAAGCATCATGAGTATCTTTTATGCATTCTAAGGTTTTATAGGTATATAAGTTTTGCTTTGGTACCAGATATATTTATTTAAAAATGTTATGGACCATTTCATCTTCATCGCCGTAGGACTACTCAATAGAAATTAGTACCGAAGGGAATTTAAAGTTTAAATTTAGAGTGCCTAAAGAACCGATTAGTTCAAACACCTTACATCAATGCTTTAGATCAGTGATAGTCAACTGTTTTGATTTATACATGTAGCATGATATAACTTTTGAAAGCTCCTGGTAATGCATATACTGTAATGATATTATCATCCGTTGTAATTTTGAGTTACAGCATTCGAACGGGGGATGGTGTAATGTAACTCTCAATAAAAAGGATGCTACGTGTTAAAACCCAACTGGATGCTTGTCATAATTAAGGAGAATTTTTAATGAAACAGCTTTATGATTAAAAAAAAATTAGAATGTTGTTTTATGGCACACTTTCTAAACATTTTGTCGATTTGTAAAGTGTTTTTTTATTTTCATTACAGGTATGACCTGCTGCCAATTGGCTTCGGGACAATATGGTTGCTGTCCATATTCTCAAGGAGTTTGCTGTAGCGATCATCTCCACTGTTGTCCTGCAAACACCCAGTGCAATGTTGCAGCTGGCACTTGTCAAGCAGCCGACGGTTCAAACGTCGCAATGGTTCGCATTGCGGAGATTGAAACCGAACAGGAGGTCGACTACGTTATTTGTCCGGGTGGAGTCTACTCTTGTCCCGACGGCAACACGTGCTGCGCAGTAGGCAGTGGATATTATACCTGTTGTCCTTTGCCCAGCGGTGTTTGCTGTCCAGGAGGAACAACCTGTTGTCCATACGGTACATACTGCAGCGGCACCTCCTGTTACCGAAAAGTGACGGAAATATTCGGCAAAGTAGAACGCATTTCTGGCCGAGCCAAAAAACGCATGATTAAGGGTTAATATTTATGATTGTTTGTTATTACTACTTCATTTGCTTCTCACAGTAATGAAATTTCTCAAGTTTGTTAGATATTAAAAATTTTAAAATATATTACAGCCTCCATGTCTTTATTATAGTGCCTTTTACATTTATCCATTTATCTAAGAACAACAACAATCATAAGAGAATGCGAGGTTTATCTGTTTAAACATTAAACCCATTACATTTTTTAAAGACATAAACATATATATATATTTTAATTTTAAACACCCGAACGGTGTTTTTGTGTGTAATACACGAGAGTCGCTTCAAAAGTGATGCCCAAGAACATGTTAACATGGAAGTTTGGAAGCTGCATCCAAACTTCCATGGATTCTCTTATTTGCATCCATAAATTTATATATATGGATTTATGACAATAGTGTAATGCGACACGATTCTGAAAACAGTAAATCGCCACAAGAAAAATATTTAACTTTTTACTTCTAGTTTTTAACTTTCTTGAAGACTGAAAGTCAAAAGTTAAATAATTTTGATGAATAAATGAATAATACAGACTGTGGAACAACAAATTTGATGAACGATAAAAGCTGAGGCAACCCTTAAGTTTGATGGATTAAATCCATTGGGCTAGCCAGGAATGTTACGTTCCTAGTGGTAGCCCAAAAGAAATTATTCATCAAAATTTTTTTTAATTCATCAAAATTATTTTAAAAATTTAAAAAATTTTAAAATTTAAAATTATTTTAAAAATTTTAAAAATTAAAAATTTTTTTAATTCATCAAAATTATTCATCAAAGGTTGCTTCAGCGTTTTGTACACTGAGAAGGCTGTAATTTTTTTCATGTCATGTGGCAAAATGGGCAAACAATTAACTAAGAGACCCCACATCGTCACTTTAAAGAACTGAAAAAGCGATTAAAGTGACCCAAGGTTGATGTTATATCATATATCTAGATAATTCCCGTGTAACGGACCCATTTAGGAGAGTGCTCAAATAAAAGTGATGCCCATGTCTGTGCAAGTTGTAGTGCCATATATCTCTATTAGGGATTACCCTAACTTCTAATCTCTATTGGCAAAAATACATCATAAATATTGCTTCCTCTGCATCTAAAGAATTGGGTTTTCTTTTTCGCTCTCGGCGACTCATTTTTTTCTAAACAACTACTATACAAATCTCATGTCCGCTCTACTGTATATAAAATATTGTTCCCACAACTGGAATGGTGTCCTTAAAGCCTCTTTCAGGATTCTAGACTCCATTCAAAAGAGGGTAGTGAGGTTAATTAATGACCAATCTCTTACAAAGTCTTTTTAGTTTGTCTTATAGACGTTCTTTGCAACAGAACCGGAACGACTATGCGTTTTTTACAGATACAGGGATAGAAAAAAATAATGGAAACACTTGTACTAAGAATTACAATGCACTAATATAGTGTGGGTCACCCCCTGCTTTTAAAACAGCTTGTATTCTACGTTGAATAGATTTAAATAAATCTAGATCTGTCTTAATGGGAATATTGGGCCATTCTTCATGGAGGAATGTTTCAAGCTCCTCGCGTGGTGAAGAAGAAATCTGCTTCTCAGTCTTCTCTCCCAATATGCCCACAGTGGCTCAATAACGTTTAAGTCTGGTGATCGTGCGGTCCATGGGAGATGCTTAGCCTCAGTTTCATACTCCTCATGGACACATCTGGTTGTGTATATTGGAGCATTATCATTATCAAAGGAACAATATGAAAAATACGTCATTTATAGGTTTTGAATAGTATTTATCATATTTATACAAAGAAGATGGTACAATATAAAGAATAGAAAAACAGCAAGCACAAGAATAGTAAAATAGAAGCTCTCTTTACCTTTCACATCTCATTTTCCATGCATTTAACCAAGAATGTCATGTCCATGAAACAGACTAAGTTTCAATAACAAGTACAATAACAGCTATCGAAGGTGGAGGATAAATCAGAAGGTTTATCCCGATTGTTCAACTACATTTTATTTATTGTATCATATCGTGTAGCATTGTAGAAACTACAATGGGGTCACGAGGAGTGTGGCCAATTAAGGAATTTTTGAAAGAAATGAGATCCAAACATAATTATTTTATCATTTAGCGTGACATTGTAGTTCCTAGAATGTCACGCGATATGATAAAAGCATTATATTTGGGTCTTATTTCTTTTGCAATATTGGCGACCCTCCCTAGTGACTCCTTGAACTTCTTCCGAGAACTCCAAGGGGTCTCGGGACCCTGGGTTGCACACCCCTGGTGTAGAGCATTGGAACAAATGTTTTCCAAATATGGTCAAAATAGAGTTTAAACGAAGTCCAAGGCGGAATCGTTTACTTTTTAGTGCTGGAAATACGAATAACGTTTTTTTTTGTTTTTTTTTTTGCAATGTAGCTTACTTTCTGTTTCGTTACCGAAGACTTGTAACTTCTAGTATCATTTATATTTCTCAAAATAACTTTAATACCAATATGGCCATCTTATCTTTTGACTCTAATAATATTTAGTTAAATCTAAAAGATACCAAAATTTCTCCTGGACAATTTCTAACCTTTAAAATATAAAGCAGGCAATATAAGAGGGGATTATTTGGATAACTGACCATATCGATACCGATACTGATAACGATACCGATTCTACCGACTTTTGTAGACATTTATCTGTTATTTTAGATGTGGCTATCAATAAAAATGAGATAACGAACTTTGCTATCTACTGGTATAAATTTTTAAAGACACTGCTGAAGATTAAAAAGAACGCAAAAACAATGCAATCTCATGTCGCATAGCAAAGTTTGTTTACCACTTAAAATTCTAGAGATACTCACTTGTTTAAGAAATCAGAATCATTTGGAAGTTTACCAGACACCTGCTCCTCTCGATTTGACAGAATTGTGAACCTCGGTATGTAAAGCCTTATTCGAATTTGATTTATTTATTTTCGATAAGGAGATAGAAGTCAGAATATTTACTATTTGTATATATTTTAATTTAAATTCTTTATTCACATTAATTCATATGTTGTGATGCATGCACAGCATTTTATTTAGCATAATTTACGATGAAATTCTGAAGTGTAGGCTGTAACCGTAATGGACAGCGCGACTTACATCACATTAATAAGCTTTCTAAAGTTATTTTGCTGTTTTGTGGGGATTAGTAACTAGGTATCTTAGGTGAGATCTCTTTGAGGTGTATATTTCCGGTGAGGTTGAGTAAAATGAATGAGAAAGTGTATCCGCATTATTAAAGTAAAATACCCGTGGGCATAAATTAATTTCTTTTTCATATTTTGTGAAGGTTAGTGTACATAAGCTAGGCGGATTTGTTAACTAGTCCAATGTTGATATTTTCATGTGGAGGAGACAAAACAGTTCTTTAAAGTAATCATGGTAAACAAACAAACAAATTTAATTCTTCATTAAAACACTTTTTCCCATTGATGGAGTTTATATTTTTGTGCATAGATTACTTTGCTTTATTATTGAGAATAACAGAACAATATAATATTTCAATTTGAAGGTCAGCCTGTAGATCTAGGAATCAAATTCAGACCATGGCCCAAAACGTTTTTTCGACACTATGCTAAGATATTAATCTGGTGGTTGCAGTATCAGCAAAAAGCGACAAGTACGGTACGTACTTCACGAGGTCGACTGTAATAAGTGGATCTGCAGCGATTTCATAATACAGTTTCTCCCAGGAATATCTTCGAACGGAAATTTGAATATATAGTACAGTTACTAGGTGTTGGATAATACGTCCTGTTGTTTTTTTTTAAACTAAATTTTAATATAATGACCTTTAACCGTAAACTAACACACAGGGTTAATGATGTAAAAAATAAGAAACTTTTCTGAATTGATTCACTATTTATTTTTTTCCGATATCTGCTCAGTGGCCAATCCGCTAAAGTTGTAAACCTAGAATAACTTAAATGAATAAAATCACGCATTAAAGCGATTAATTTACCGGGAAATCGAGTCACACTTGCCAGTGATCCACGTTCGGAAAAGCAATTTGCTGACAGACCCCGAGACAATTAAATTATACATAAGCAAACTGGCTGGAGTAAGCAGGCTGGGTTTTCTAGTATTCACTGTTTTGTCCAGCTAAGCTAAATAATTGAGTCATTCATCAAGTATTTATTCTGGTGCAAACAATCCCTTGGCTAAGTTCCTGGAAAAAAACCTGTCTGTATTTAACAGTGCTTGCAAGTGTGATATGCAATCACGCTCTTATGACTTCTCTGTTTTATTCTGCACATGAATTTTTTTTTTTTTCAAATGATTACTTTATTTTCTAGTAATCTAATCTTAAATTGTATTAACACTAATTTATTAGATCATCGAACTCAGTTTTTATTGCAATAACTAATGTTTATTCCGGTCATATGATTGACAAAAAACTGCATGGCGATTAAAATTTGAGTTTTTAACAAAACAGCCAAAAATGATGCTTCCAATCGAGATTCTTCTCGCTCCGTTGTATTATTTTTATAATACGGGCGAACGTACGTTTTCGTTGCTGTAATTTTGCATTTTCAGCTTTTTTTCCCCCTGCAGAACATAGCGAATCTGTCATTATGATTGGCCCTTCAATTCCATCGTTTACTTCGTCCAATGGTGATTTAGGTGTAAGGAACTTAACAGATATTTATTTAAAGTATACCCAGTATAAAATAAAATAAAATAAAATATTTCCAGAAGCTTTCGGAACTCGTGTCCCTTTCTCAACTGACAGAATGTTTTTGAATACATTACAAGCAAAGTGTGGCACGTTACTCATTCGTCATTGTTGTAGCACGGACGTGTGCTGCCTTGCGCCAGTGATCATCCATCAATAAAACGGTTGTCTCCAGGATTGGATGTATACGCATGCCTTTCTGGCGATTTAATGCCTTAGGGTTGTTCATTATGTTTAGTGACTCTAGCCATAGGCGGTGGCGAAAGTGTCGCGCGTGGTCCACTATCTCAAAGTCGCGCTTGGGGTCAAGATCGTGGTTGGTAGCCCAAAAATGTTCTGCAAGCGCGGACTGGTCAGTTTCGGCAAGCCGGATTGCTCTGTCGTGTTCCGTGAGGCGATCCTGGAGACGTCTCGATGTCTCACCTACGTAGCAACTGTTACAGGCCCTACAGGTGATACGGTACACTACATTGCTGCGTAAGACAGGTGTGACAGGGGTCTTCACACTGGAGACAAGTGAACGTAGGTTCCTACCTGGTAATTGTACACATTTTATGTTGTAACTTCTCAGGATCTTCGAGATACGTCCTGACACTCCTGGATAGTACGGAATGTAGGCGGATGATATGCCGACTTGCTTCGGAGGTCTTGGGTTGGAAGTAAGTTCTTGTGCCTGTAACAAGCATCTGTTTAGTACATGGGATGGATAACCGCATCTGGTTAAGTCCGCCTTCACACGGGAGATCTCGTTACGTCTAATTGTGTCGGTGCTGGAATGGCTCCAGGCCCTGGAGAACAGGGTGCGGGCAGTGCTATTGAGATGGCTTGGAGCGTGGCCGGACCCGTAGTTGGTGAATTGACCGCACCACATGGGTTTGCGGTATACTGAGGTCTCTAGATGTGGGCCTACGCGATGCACCAGCACGTCCAGAAACGGGAGCGAACCGTCCACCTCTGATTCTACGGTAAACTTGATGAAATTGGATAGAGAGTTGAGGTATTCTAGTAGTACCGTTTCAGAACCACGTGGTATTATGGTAAAAATATGTCGACGATATTTTTACCATAATACCACGTGGTTCTGAAACGGTACTACTAGAATACCTCAACTCTCTATCCAATTTCATCAAGTTTACCGTAGAATCAGAGGTGGACGGTTCGCTCCCGTTTCTGGACGTGCTGGTGCATCGCGTAGGCCCACATCTAGAGACCTCAGTATACCGCAAACCCATGTGGTGCGGTCAATTCACCAACTACGGGTCCGGCCACGCTCCAAGCCATCTCAATAGCACTGCCCGCACCCTGTTCTCCAGGGCCTGGAGCCATTCCAGCACCGACACAATTAGACGTAACGAGATCTCCCGTGTGAAGGCGGACTTAACCAGATGCGGTTATCCATCCCATGTACTAAACAGATGCTTGTTACAGGCACAAGAACTTACTTCCAACCCAAGACCTCCGAAGCAAGTCGGCATATCATCCGCCTACATTCCGTACTATCCAGGAGTGTCAGGACGTATCTCGAAGATCCTGAGAAGTTACAACATAAAATGTGTACAATTACCAGGTAGGAACCTACGTTCACTTGTCTCCAGTGTGAAGACCCCTGTCACACCTGTCTTACGCAGCAATGTAGTGTACCGTATCACCTGTAGGGCCTGTAACAGTTGCTACGTAGGTGAGACATCGAGACGTCTCCAGGATCGCCTCACGGAACACGACAGAGCAATCCGGCTTGCCGAAACTGACCAGTCCGCGCTTGCAGAACATTTTTGGGCTACCAACCACGATCTTGACCCCAAGCGCGACTTTGAGATAGTGGACCACGCGCGACACTTTCGCCACCGCCTATGGCTAGAGTCACTAAACATAATGAACAACCCTAAGGCATTAAATCGCCAGAAAGGCATGCGTATACATCCAATCCTGGAGACAACCGTTTTATTGATGGATGATCACTGGCGCAAGGCAGCACACGTCCGTGCTACAACAATGACGAATGAGTAACGTGCCACACTTTGCTTGTAATGTATTCAAAAAAATTCTGTCAGTTGAGAAAGGGACACGAGTTCCGAAAGCTTCTGGAAATATTTTATTTTATTTTATTTTATACTGGGTATACTTTAAATAAATATCTGTTAAACTATGGACCCCAGTACTCCAGGCCCATTTGTCACTGTAAGGAACTTGTTTCAAATTCATTTTAAGCCATAACCGGTCACATTCATTGCAAGTATATCCAAATGGATTTTTCTTTTAATTTCTTTATAGGTCTTGTTTTAATTTATATTGGCATAGCAACGAAAATTTGTTTGGGGGTTATCAACCGTTTTTAAATTTTTGTTTCTTTCACGATATTCTCTCACACATTGTCCAGCGTTTTCACACGTATACTGATAAGTGTTGGGTTTTTCTTCTAATTTCTGTTTCATACTTTGGCGATATTCTTTTATAAATTGTGCTGCGGTTTTTTTGACGGAGTTTGGGAAGTTCGGGATTTTTTCTTCTTCTAATTTCTGTTTCTTAACTTTGGCGATATTCTCTCATACGTTGGGCTGCAGTTGTAGTTGGAGGACTTCTGCATTTACTATTGTTTTGCCCTCGTGGGTAGCATGGTTGGTAGGTGCGGGTGTCCTCCCTCACATCGGGTGGAAAAGACTTGAGTTCGAGTCCCGTCAATGACAAGAGGAATTTTTATGGGTCTTTTTTAGAACAAGGCTGAGTTATCCGGTCTCAGGCGATGGTAGCATGGGTTTTTCTCCCGGATACTCGAGTTCTTCTAGCAAACAGAAAATCGACCTTAGAACGCACGCAATTTACAGACAATATACACAGAGCAATATTGCCTTAGTCGTTGTGGACTTCTAAAACCCTACAACAACAACTATTGTTTTCCATAACGACGGAAGGAACTCGCACTATATCTGTCTCTTATATTATACACTTCTTTAAATTGTTTAAGATGTTAAGAGGTGCATGTGGGCTTCCTCCGTGTTGACATTCGATTCGTTTGAAATAATCTACAATATAATATTCTCCAAAGAGACTATAATTTCTCGCGTATTATGATTAAACAATTAGATGAATTATTTAAACGTAGTAATATATGCGCATGTGAACTTGCTTTGTATTGAAACGCGATTCGTTTGGAGAATATTATATGACATAACATCATTATACGTTAAGACTATATTACGTGATATTTTACAACGTGGGCTGCAGATATTACTGTATGTTACGTTATTTCACCTTTTTTTTTCGTAACGCAAAAATTCAAATAACTCACTAAAGATATTTTCAATGTCAATAAAGACTGCACCTCGCTAATTATTAGGCCACCCAGAACTAATTCATCTACTCATGTGTAATATATATATAAATTAAGTGTGTTCGCTAGTAGAAAAACCCGAATTTCCGGGGTGGGGGTTGAACTTGCTGTCCACGCATGAAACCGACTAACTCAGCCACGTAGCGAAAAAAGCCCATAAAAGTTCCTTGCATAATTGATGGGATTCGAAGCCGGGACTTTTCCCATCCGATGTTGGGGGAATGACGATTACCGACTGATTACCACGGTAAAACTGATTACAAGCTACATCAGCTCTGCTGATATGTGGAACATTTGCTATTGGAGGATCTCACATCAAACCCTGGGCTTTCCCCCTTCTCTCTGCAACAACTATAATAGGATCCACCTAGCTGACCGCATCATTCTCACCAACGTGCTTCAGACCGTCCAGAACCTGGATGCAGATCTTAATCAAGTTATATGTAACAAAAAGTACAGAAAAAGATGTCATTGCAAGCATAACATTGTAAGACAGAAGGTTTATGCCAATGTGATATCACGAGAAGTCCAGTTGGAAAGTGTCATCTGCTGTCACCTTTTTTTCTAAATTCCGTATAATTTTATTTTACTTTATTCTTTGTAGTAATCTTAATTCATCTCTGTAGTTTATGTAATATTTTGACAAATTACACGAGAAGCCTGGTGATTCAGTATTTCGATGTGAACCCTCCACCCTTAATTCAGTTTTCAATGTAAAACCCCGGATATTGGCCTTGAAGTGTCGTACTATTGCAATAAAGAGATTTATTTTGTTTATTATGACCATTGTGATACTCGCTCAGATACAGCAAAAATTAAAAAAATAAAATGGACTTTTATCTATTTACTTGCAGGGTCAACATGTTCTATTTCCTCATGTTATTCTTGATCACAGGATTTGTTACTGCTCGCATATGTCCTGGTGACAAACAATTATGTCCTGGAGGTAAGCTGTTTTTGAAAACCATAATCATTAACTGGTCCGCCAAAATTTATCTGGATATAGAATTATTTCTACACATTACTTCCTTTTCGATCTAATGAGAAAGAGTTTGTGTGGGCGTCATAGGCTAATTTCTACAAAAATCATTATCTATTATGAATTCTAGTTTTATATAAGACTATTAATAATTATATGGATTTCGATGACTGCTATAGTCATCCTAAGATTTTTAGTATGCCAAATGCGAACCATGGCATTCGAGAAAGCAAAAATAGTATACCAAAAGAGCAACTTGGTCTTGAAATCAATCTTATTAGATCGATAAATGTCGAAGCACTTAATCTTAGTTATGATAACATTCCATATTTTTCTACATATAACTAAATATGGCAGAAACTATCACCTAAACCTAAATTGATTTTTTTTTCAATTAAAAACTCAGCCTTTTCTATAATTAATTTGTAGAAAATATTTCTATTCATGAAAAATTTCCTTCCCGTTTGAATAGATTTCGTTTCAATTTTTCTTTATTGTTTAACAGCTTCAACTTGCTGTCTGTTGAAATCAGGAAATTATGGATGCTGTCCGTATTCAAAAGCGGTGTGTTGCCCTGATAAAGTCAGCTGTTGTCCTACAGGCTCTATATGCAACGAAACAACTCGGCTTTGTGATTCGGTAATAAAGTTGCCAAAAACAGAACTATTTTATTTATAACCTCAAGAGGCGACCACTAATGTATGTCCAGGCGAAAAATATCAGTGTCCAGCTGGCCACACTTGCTGTACCCAGTCACGAGCGATCCATTCACGTTGTTCACCACATCGTCCTGTCGCTGTCAAGAGTCGTATTCCTGCTGTCCTAAGAACACAATCTGTAACAACAGAAAATGCTATCCTTATGCAGTTCCAGAACTCTTTGAACCGTTTTCTCACGCCTTCTTTGGCCTCAATGAAAAATACGCCGGGATTTTCAGAAGTAAAACGAATAGTATTAATGCCACTGAAGTACAGATATAATATTAACATTGATATGTTCGCATAATTTTGGTCCTGTTGTTGATCGCAAATTGCATAGTTATTCTAATACACTGTTAATTTTTCAAGAGTGTTGGATTTAATAAAAACACAAAAGATACATTATTCAATTTATTCTTTTTTTAACTATCATCACAGTCACCAACAATATTGCTCATTAAAGTTGAACAAACATAAAAAATACGCTATCTTACCAAAATCAGGAGATTCCAATATAGTTAGGGAAGGACGTTACGTGATTGTTTTCCATTAAGGTTATTATTATCTTAAATCACTCTTATACCATGTGAAAATTAATAATATAGTTTATTGGGCTATTCGCTTACATTAGTATACATTAAGGTTACGTTTTCTAACAAACAGGAAATCCTGTTTGTTAGAAAACAGGATTTCCTGTTTTCTATTGTGACGGCAATTCAAAACTTAATACTATAGAACCATAATTTTCAAACCGTGATAGTAATATTGTAAATTAATAATTTTAATATTCTAAAATATTCAAATTTGTAATCCTTTCTATTTTTTGTTCCCCCAGGATCTTGGTCTGATGATGGGTATCGGTAAAATACCACAAACGTCACCTTAATGTATAGTAATGTAGCCGAATAGCCTAATAAACTATATTATTAATTTTCACGTGGTATAAGAGTGGTTTTAATATAATAATAACCTTCAAGGGATACCCTTCTGATTACAGAATAATATGGCTGAAATGTAACACATGTAGTGCGTTACCTTTCAGACGCTTTGCTTATTTAAATAATGTACTTTAAGGTTTGAAAACTTCTATGTTGTACTCAAAAATTAACAAGTTTTTAACCTCTTATTCTTGAATTCATTACATCCAGAGGGAATCTGCTGGGAAAAGTCTCCTCCACCATGTCATTTTCAGCAGAACTGGAATCATCAAAGTTACATATTCATTAACTATGTTAATTAATTAGTTTAAGGTTTGAAAACTTCTATGCTGTACTCAAGAATGGAAGTTTTTAACCTCTTATTCTTGAATTCATTACATCTAGAGGGAATCTGCTGGGAAAAGGTTCTCTCCACCATGTCATTTTCGGCAGAACTGGGACCATTAAAATCACACATTCATAAAGTCTTTTCTCGCTTTGGAGCTACGAACAATTTATAATATCGAGTGTTATACAGAAGACTTTAATGATATCAGTAACACACTGAGGACAATTTTTCGTCATGTAAATACCGGAATCTTGCTTTCACGTCTTTCCCAAGCTTGTGATTAGATTTGAATTCACAATTTTTGAGCAGAATTTCCGCGATATGGTTCCACATATTCAGTTCCATTCAGACCGAGAATCTAGGTTGGAAATGGCAGGTTCACCATTGCTCTATACTAAATTATCTACCTTTAGCTATGAAGGCTTGCTGTATATGCAATAAATGAATTAATATTTAATTTTTGTTTATTCATTATTCACTTCAAACCACTGTTCACAGATGGGTCTTTTTAATACGAAGTGTGGTCAGCTGATAACAATGAAGTCCCTGACCAAAAAATTGCCGCAATTCAGGTAAGGCAATATTGTAAAGAATGCCATAGTTAGACAGCTGCATTTATGGTTTCATCGATGGTATCTAGTGGATGAAACTCAAACTGTCTAAACAGCCCCATGCCATCCCGCTACTATCACCACCGAATTTCGCTGTTCGTTCAGTACAATCTGATGAAACCATTCTTTGTTGCACATACACACAAAGAGCAATTTCACTAGATTGTTTTTCTCGCACCCGTATGCATCCTCCTGATTGCTTGAACTGTGCAACATAATTCATCACTCCGCATCACGTTTTGCTACTGCTGGATTGTCTAATGATTTCGTCCTCTGTACTAGGATAAGCAATAATGCGCATTGTCAGGAAACGACTTCGGCCTAGTAGCAGCAACAGCGCAGCAATGGTTGTTGATCCTGCCCTTCCGTTTCAACTGTCGACATGATGTGGGAGTCAATTGTGACACACTTGGTTTAAGATTAATGGCAGCGATACGATGTTTCCATCAACTGTTGGAAACATCGTATCCAACTGTTGGATACGACGTTTCCAACAGGTGATTTTCCGTCCCACATTTAGCTGCTTTCTGGCGAACAAACGCCTAATATGCTACAACCTACTATCACACCGCTTCTGAAAGGATCGAGGTCCTTACTCTATCACGTTCTGTTCCGTTTAGTTCTCATGTGATTTCTGGAATTAACCATGATTTTCTAGGAGAGAGGTATAACTCATGCATGTTGGAGTATATTTCATTAAAATCTCACATTTTTCGGTTTAGACTTCTTACTGATTTATTACCTAAATAATTCTGTTCCAAGTTTTATTTTAATATGCACTGGTGGGATTTTCGTGGATGTTTCATTTTTTGCCGTTTTTGCTTAATAAATTTAATATTGCCATAGGATTAATGTTAATCCTATGGCAACTGTATTCTTAGGCACCCTGATAAGGAATTTGTACAGATCCGCTTGTCTCGACCACCCTTTTTCCATCTTTTGCAAACTACAAGACGACGCTCAGGGGAATCAACAAGGTGACTAGAGGAAAGTTTTCATCAGGCCACTTTCTCTTTTATTATTATAGAGAATTGATTTTTTTGAGAAGGGGAAAGAACCAGAGTTCCTTACCGTTTATTTATGAAAATAGTATAGATTTTCTCCCCTCTCCCTTACTGTATCAAATGGTCTAGAAACTTTCTAAGGAGCAACAATAACAATAACTAAACCACTATACACAGCCCTCAAAATTCTTTAGACAGCTTCTCTCTATCTCTCTTTGTCACTTATGTGACAAAATGAGCACTAGTGAGTCCATCTCAGGTGATGATGGCATGGTTTTTTCTTCAGGAAACTTTCGTTTTTTTTCCCACGTAAACGCCTACCAATCATGAGATATATACTCGTACAATGAAAGAACAGAATTCAAGGGATACCTGGTTCCTGGGCAACGCGATGCTGTCACCCCTCTCGCTAGTGGACGAACCCACCGGCTGGCAAGTATATAGGGACACTGCATCACTGCATTCACGTAGACAGTAATTCGATGTAAGTATGGATAAACGTCGTGAGTTAACCGACTTTGAAAGTATTAATACTACAAGCAGTTTTATTTATAGTGAAAATATTTTTTCTGTGCAGGTATGTAATAGGATGATAGTGGGTGCCCGACGCATGGGTCACTCTATCGCGGAGGTGGTACAGAAATTGCACTATCCCCGTTCGACAGCATCAAGAGTGTATCGGGAATACGCCATTTCCGGAATAACATCTCATCGTGAACAGCGCTGTGGGCAGAGAAAGATGGTGGTTGAACGCAGCCGTCGACGTCTGTCTCGCATTGTTTCAGCCAACCGGAGAGCAACAGTGGCGCAAATCACCGCCAACTTCAACAAGGGAGGTACCAGAAACGTCTCCATCAAGACCATCAGGCGATCATTGGCCGCAATAGGTTATGAGATCCGCCAACCCACCAAAGTCCCATTGCTAACACCACGACCCAGGACGCCTGAACTGAGCGAAAGAACATCGTCACTGGACCTTGGATGATTGGAGACTAGTCTTCTGGTCCGATGAGTCCCGTTTCTAGTTATTTCGAGCGGATGGACGGGAGGGTGCGTATCTGGTGATAACCGCACGAAGCTATGCACCCGTCATGTCAACAAGAAACTGTTCAAGTAGGTGGACGGTTGGTAATGGTCTGGGGCCATGTTCAACTGGCACACGTTGGGAATTCTGGTACATCTAGACGCATCTTTGAACGGTCCAGATTATGTGTCCATCCTTGCAAGCCATCTGCATCCCTCTCATGGTCATCGTGCACCCACAGGTCAATGGACTTTTCCAGCAGGACAGTACGCCTTCCCACAGAACCATGGTGACCAGAACATGGTTAGAAGAGTATTCCGCAGATTTTACCACCATTGAATGACCTCCCCGTTCACCGGACATGAACCCTGTGGAGCATCTTTGGGATGCTGTGGAAAGGTCCGTTCGAACTTTGGATCCTCCACCCAGGAATGCGACGGAATTATAGACAGCGGTGCAGCAAGCATGAATGGAAATACCTGTGGAACGCTTTCGTGAACTATTGAACCAGTGCCTGGCCGTGTGGTGGCCTAATGTATCCCTAGATATGTATCCCATGATTTCTGTCCACTCAGTGTATACAGTTAACAGATACGACGTGCTAACACGACATGGTCCTAATTTTTTTAGTGCAAACTCAAAACTACGCGAAACCCAACCTCCTATATAATTAAACTAAATTAAGTAAATAAATTAATCAAATTCTGACAATGTTTTTATGGATCTTTAAAATAATGCAGAACACTGCGAATGAACTTTGCAGCAATTTGAAATGCATCATTATGCATAAATATTAAAATCGTTTAGAATAAGTCATATAAAATTAAATTTGGAAGGTAGTAGAAAAGAAATTATGAGCGCTCGTATTGAGCCGTACAGATCGGGGGCCAGCATTACAGAGTGGACTTTGTTCTTTCTCTACCTTATCATTGATATAAGTATGTAATCTGATTCCATCGGCCTGCGATCACCAGTAATAAACAGTTCGGGAATGCTCATCCCAACATGGGTCACGAATCGACGAACTAGAAAGCCTGCCTTCAATAAAAATGAGGTATGTGCCTTAAAAAAGATCCCCGGAATTATGCAGTCAGAGTCTTGTACCAGAATGTTAGAAGCCTTCGCAATAAGCTGGATACCGTTGACCAAATTCTTCTCGCCAGTGATATCGATATCCTCTGTGTCACCGAGACCTGGCTCGATAAAGACCAAGAATATTTTATATCCTGTGTTCCAGCTGGATATAAATCTGCTTTCACTTCTAGAGTTGGGCAAAGAGGAGGTGGTGTTGCAATTTTCTTTAAGAGCTCACAAACCTCACTCATTCATCAAGCCTCTAGCCAAACATCAGCGTACGAAGCGCTTACTGTTACTCTCAGCTACCATAGGGTCCTCATAGATGTAGTTGTTATATATATACCCCCAGCACCTTCTTATGAAGCCATCCATGAAATATCTAACTTGATCATCAACCAGCTTCATCCTTCAGCCTTGCACTTCGTCTGTGGAGATTTTAATTTTCTTCCTCAGCTAGCTAACCTTCAGCAAATGCTCCTATCCAACTTATCTTGTACAGGGTTACAAATGATCAACGATCTCTCGACCAGAGGTAACAACCAATTAGATCTCATCCTTGTTTCTTTTCCTTGCACACCTGATTACCTGCCAGAGACTTATTTCAATTTGGACCACAAGCCAATTGGTGTTCTTTTACACATACCTGCTCCACACTTCAATGTTGTGAATTCGACTAATATCAAAGTAATAGTGAGTCCCAGGTTTTTGAGTATTTCTAAATGTGTTGAGGCTGCCCGTCTGTCATCCCATGGACACTCTTAGAAAATTGTGATCTAGAAATTGCAGTGAATTTACTTACTAGCTGGCTTAAGACTATTGCGACATTTGCAGCATCAAAGAGAATTTCATCATGTCCAGAGCATGGTGGACTCCCCATCTTAACATGAGCTTCAAGTTAAAGCTTGTTAAAGTTAAAGCTTCCACATTCTGGGCAGCATCTGCACAAAATGTGGAAGCAGTTGCACAGTATCCAAGACAGGATAGCCTACATCAGAGCTCGCGCAAAATTTAATAAGCAGAAATCAAAAGCAATTAAGAATTATATGGATAGAACCCTTCGTAGCGGAAAATGCCCCTACTCTGAGCGGCATTCTGATTTCCCCCTAAATCTAGATATGAAGTCAAGCCACCTGACCAGTGCCATTAATTCTACATCAGCTTCTGCTACGTCAGGTGCTAACGGAATCCCCCAATTCATTATTAAATGTTTTAGCCCATATATTTTGGATCCCCTTCTAACTATTTTTAATGCTGTTTTGTCAAGCCATTTCTTTCCCCAGCAGTGGAACATCTACCTTGTGAAGCCTATCTCCAAAATTCAATCTTCTCCACTTCTTAAGCATTACCGGCCAATCTCCAGTGCCTCAAGTCTTCTAAAGCTCCTTGAGAAGGTACTACTTCCCGTTCTAACTGAACAACTTCTTCCACATCAGCCTCCTCAAATCCATTACTTCCTTCCTCATAGATCCACTGTGACTAACCTCTTAGCCACCACCAGCTCTATCCTCTCTGCGTTTGAATCCCAAACAGAGCTTGCAGTCACCTATGTAGACCTTGAAGCAGCTTTCGACTCTATAAACGTTCCTGCAATGCTGAAGCTACTTTCAGACCACTACCAGATCAAGGGAGAAACTCTACAGTTCCTCACATCACTCCTTCAAAACAGAATAATCCAGCTTACTGTCCATGGGCATATATACGAGCGAAGTATCCCTTCAGGCGTGCCACAGGGTGGTGTCTTATCTGGGCTCTTGTTCACAGCACTTATCTCTCCACTTGTTGAGTCCAGGTATGATATCTTATGTTATGCAGACGATATAAAGCTCCTCACACCGTCTCTATACGATGATCTTCTCATAATAAAGGATCAATTAATAATACACTGACGGAAATCGAAAACTACCTCAACCAGTTCGGATTAAAAATAAACCCAGAAAAATCTGAATTTATGATATACTCTTTAAAGAAAACGTCTTCTTATATTCAGCCCATTCTGTGTAATTCTCCAGTTCCCATCGTCAATAAGCATACTGATCTCGGGGTGTGTTTGATCCTAAGCTCTGCTTCAGTTACCACATAGACAAGCTTCTCAACCTCGTAGCTCGACTCCGATGGATTGCCAAACAGCATCTACATTATATCAATGAAGTCACAATTACTAGAAAATATATAAAACCACTGTATACTCTCCGCTTTTATATGCTGCGGAGATATGGGCATCATCTGCCACTAGCACAATCAGGCCACTTTTTTCTGCTGAGTTTTGGCTCTTAAAATGGGCCATAAACAAACATAAACTTCCTCCATAGCTAAGGACAACTGAAATGGCCAGCTTGATTCAAATTCACAGGCTCCCAATGCTGATTAGGGTGAAACGTCTTATCACGACTATCAAAATAATGGTTAGCCAGATTTCGGCATCATCATTCTAGGATCTGTGCTCATGGAGAGTCCCTCAGTCTTCCCTCAGAGCGACTCCAACTCTATGCCCACATCTCAGCCGTCTCCACCTATCCGATAAGTTCCTGCCTTTTCAGCTACTTTCGTGTGCCCAGTCCTTGGATGTTGACCTTAATAAGTTCGCTTCTGACAGGGAATACAGACGTCGCATCCTTGAATTGTACTTCCCTGTCCCTGATCCTTCTCCTCGAAGCTCGTCTTAATGCTGCAAGCCATCAATACCACCTGATGTGAAGACGGCATACTAACTTTTCAGTATGACAGTTAGTAATGATAGACTAACTACTTCTGTTCAGTGTAAAGAACGTTGCCTGTTTATACTACTATAGGTATATAAAATTATTTGTTTCCTCCAATATCTTCTTTATATATTGTATTATAAATAACTGTTAACTACCGGCCTGGTGGCCGTGAAGGGCAACATTGCAATCTATCGAATTGTATTATTATTATTATTATTATTATTATTATTGCAATAAAGATTTCTTTCTTAATTGTTTTCATTTAAAGTAATAACGTATTGTATGTATGAGAATGTAGATATTAAGAAACAGTAATTTAATGTTCGTAAGTCTGCATTCAAAGCGTAGTAGTGAAGCCAGCTTTGAATTTTTGTTTTTGGTTATTAAAATTGCTAATTCTATTTCATAGAAAATGAATTAAATATTTTAAGTTTGCGTTCATTTTACGTGTTTGTTTCGCAAATGGACAACACCTTCCTTGTGTTCCCATAATGCATCACCCAGTTGTTATTGTAATCCTAATAATGAAAGGTGTTTTCAGTTAGAAATGCATTATGCCAGTTTTATCAGCATGGTGTTTTTTCGTCTTAAAATTTCATTACTTCCTCTTTGATATTCAATGATGTTGACACCGTCTTCTGATTCTAAGAAAATTATTTTCATATTAGATTATTTGGCAGTTCGCGTGCAGATTGCAGCTCACTTCTACCCCAGTTAGGTTAGCTATCTGTGCCCACTCAAATTTATTACAACTTGCTGTGAAGTTTATGCACAAGAGACTCTTTCAGGCTGTCCAGTGTAGTGACATTATTATTGGTAAGTACATAAAATTATTACTTAAAATTAGAGTAATTTAATAGCTTAGCAGAAATAAAAAAAAAACTGCTGCATAAGGGCAATACTTATGGTATATCAGTGCATGTGAATGTGCTTTAAAGTTTTTCTTTCTTTCTGGTAATAGACTGGCATTTTAAAATTTAAATTCTTATTGTAGGCAAATGTTCCCTAATTTACTTTGGTGAATGCAGCATACCTAGAAAGGATTCAAATCAGTTTGCCATTGACCTCTTTCATTAAGAGCTGTCTGAAAAAAGGGCGATCATAAAGACAAGCATCCATGTCACAATGCAAAGATCGTGACGAATGGTTTGAATAATATCGGAACATTGCAGTGGTCAACTCTCCCACAGCTCTTCCATCATGCAGTATGATTGATGTCTTTCGAGGTTATGATGAACACCATGGCTAGATCCAAACTTCCTTACATTTCGAGGGTACAGCTCTAAAACGCTATTCGCAGGCCGGCCGCTAGTTAGTACGCCGAACCGAACCTATTAGTAGGAGGCCTACTATCCGGAAGCCTCCTAGAGGCTTCCGGATCCGGATCAACTAGTGTATAATCTTGCTACCTCAACTCTGCGAGATAGTGACTGGAGGTAGTCCGAATAGTGTGAATGCGGGGACATTGTCGAGGCCACGTTATGTCAAGGATCTGGGCCTATTATTACCATGTGTACGCCATATCCAAAAATTTCATTACTTCATACGGCATGTCCCCCTCTCACTTTTTATTACAATTGAATACACCATGAATTGTCAAACTAATAGAGCAAGCTTATCTGCGAAAAGATCTAAACCTCCCAAACACTTCCTGGTTCATTTCACAAATATTCAGGCGCCTCCGTAGCCAAGTGGGAAGGAGCAGCAGTGCGTAGCACACGCTTCTTGATTAGACCGCGGTTCGAGCCCGTCACCACCAAATACGGAGGATGCGGAAAGGTCAGGGAATGACCACCGCATATTCCCGGAGCAATATGGCCTTAGTTGCTAACGCTCCTAAAAACCAAAGAACAAACAAACAACACAAATATTCGTGGTTTCAGTTCTAATCTCAATGATGTATATTTCCACTTACTGTCTTCTAAACCCCATGTATTTTTTCTGACAGAATCTCAGTTATCGCTTGGGTCAACAACTGCTCATCTCAGTTGCCCAATTATTCGCTGTATGATTCTTTTTGCTTCAAAGATGGTATTTGTGCATATGTCCGTTCCGATATTCCCTGTCAGAGACTTGGTAATTTGGAATGTCCTCTTTTCGATCTCTCTGGCTTAAAATCTTTCTACCTCATTGTGTCAAATTCATCTATTATCTCTACCGCTCTCCCAACTTTATTAATCACTTGGAGCTCTTTGACTTCCTCTCTTTGCAACTTGACTTTCTGCAGTCCAACTTTCCTAACAGTGAGGTAATTTTCCATGGTGATTTTAATGTTCACAACTCCAGCTGGCTTCCATTTTCTAGTCACACAGACCCAGCTGGTCGAGATGCTGAGGCTTTTGCAATTACTAATGACCTCGCACAGACTGTTTATTTACCTACCAGAATACCGGACAATCCTAACCATACGCCAACACGCCTGATCTTTTTCTCACAAACAACCTTTCTAAGTACACGGTCGAAGTGAGTGGTCTTTTAGGCACCTCAAATTAGAAGTATCACAACTTGGTGGTTGTCTCTTCTCCAATGGAGCCTTTATCTCTTGGCTATTCCCAACCTCGTGTTGTTGGCATTACAAGAATGCAAAATGGGATGATCTACGGGATTTCTATTCGTCTTTTCCTTGGTCGGATTACTGTTTCAAAACTTCTGATGTCAACATTTGCCCAGATCATGTCAGTGAAATTATTCTTGTTGGAATGGAATCCTTTATTAAAATCTCGTCATTTTATCTAAACCTTGGTTTTTAAATGTGTAGGCCTGACGTAGCCCAGTGGTCAGGAGCGAGAGTGCATAGCACGCGTTCCTTGAGTGAACCGATGTTCAAGCCCGTGACTACTAAATACGATAAATATTTGTATTGACGATTTATTGTAAACGCTACTGACTTGGTTGTCGTGCCGGAGTATAAACAGAAAAAAAAAATTATTTACGGCTGTTCAAGAGAAGAATGTTTCGTATCGTAATTGGCTTATTTCCAAATCTTCAGTTTCATTTTCTGCCTACACTAGAGCTTTCAACAATTATAAAGCAGTTATTAATCAGTCCAAACTAGATTTTGAACAGGCTAAGAATAGAAAACTTGCTCCTTGTCCTAATGGTAGCCGAGCATTCTGGTCTCTTGCCAAAGGTATTGGCCGCAACTTTTTCCCATCTCTGCTTCCATCTCTCTCGAAACCAGATGGTTCTATTGTCACTTCTGCCAAGGATAAAGTTCACTTGCTGGCATCCCATTTTTCTTCCATTTCATATATTAATGATCTTGGTAAAACATCTCCCACCATTCCCAGCACGCCCCATTCAATGCTTCGTGTGGTCTTCCGTCAAAACGATGTCAGAAGGATTTTGACGAACCTTGATACTAAGAAAGCTCCAGGACCTGATGATATTTCTCCACTTGTTCTCAAAACCTGTGCTCCCGAACTTACTCCTGTTCTTTGCCGCCTTTTTTCACTTTATTATTCCAAAGGTGGTGTTTTTACTTCTGCTTGGAAATTTGCTCATATCCAGCCAGTTGCTAAAAAGGGTGACAAATCCCTCCCATACAATTATCGCTCCATTGCAATTACTTCTACTCTTTCTAAAGTAATGGAGAAATCAATTAACCACAAACTCTTAAACTACCTAGAAACCTTCCGTCTGATCAACGATCGCCAGTATGGATTCCGTCAGTGTGGATCCACTGGTGATATTCTGGCTTATGTTACCCATTAATGGACAAATTCATTGGAAAAGTTTGGTGAAACACAAGCAGTTGCTCTTGACATCTCCAAGGCTTTCGATCGTTTTTAACATAAAAGTCTTCTAAACAGGATTCCATTTTATGGTTTGCCAACTATTTTTTGTAATTGATTATCCAGTTTTCTCTCTAACCGCTCACTGAGGGTGATGGTAGATGGCTCTCTGTCTTCTAACTTCTTCACTAATGCTGGTGTGGCCCAAGGTTCAGTTCTTTCCCCTTTTCATTTCCTCTTGTATATTAATGACCTTCTTTCATTGACTGGAAATCCTATTCATATTTTTTCGATGATAGCACATTGTATTCCACTTTACAGTTTTAGAAAGCTTGCCCTGGTCAATCAGCTTCAACTTATCGAATATCCGCTACTAGTTCCTTAAATGCTGTCCTCCATGTAATTCTCCAGTGGGGCAAAGACAACTTAGTTGAATTCGATCCTTATAAAACTCAGTCTTGTCTTATATCTCGCAAAAAGGATTCTTCTGCTCCTATGCTTATCTTTGGTGACACTCCGGAAACTAGGTGGTAAGGCCTGCCACAGTAAATGCGATCCCTCTATGCCTGACCTTCCTTCTCGCTGCGTGGGGTGGGCAAGGGGAAGTCCCACTAGGGACCCAACGGCTAAATGGTCAAAGGTGTTCCTTTGACCTTTTATACCTCTTAACCTGGCACTACACGTTAACATACACTTTTTGAAACCTCAGGCCTTCACAAAGTACTGTAACACACAAAGTACACAACGCGGTAATGGGGGAAACCCATGCGGTCACCTGACAACTAACACTCTGTACTCTAATATTAGAGATTACTATGCCAGTTTTATTCCCCCTTCCTCCTTCTGAATCCATCCTACATTGAGTATTTGGGAAAGATCAGAGGTTCGCAAAGGGTTTTGTAAAATGAGGTAAATGAATATTCAGGAATATAGACCAGAAATATTTGGTTAAAGACGCACAATAACGTGTATTCGATTTGTTTTTAATATTTAGTCGTAATACGAGAATTTGTTGAAATGAAACAGACTTTTGAAATAAACAGTCTACAGACGTAATGGGTTAAAAGGAACTCCGTTGGTTGCCGTTGAAACGAATGTGCGATGGTCTTCTTTACGTCATTGTTTGAGTAAAGCAATGACCATTGAAGCCTTCTTCAGGAGGATGAAAATGTGGGAGTAATCGGATGCCAGATGAAGGTCTGTATGCTCATATTGAAGCGCTTTCCGTCTGTACTGCTGCATCTGATCCACCTAGCCTGCATTTGCTTCATTAATGGCCTTCCATGCCACGTATGGACGGATAGCCATCGCTGTTTGAAAATCTTACACCACTAAAAGATTATGGAATGTTTCAAACAATCTGCCCCGTACCGATTATCATACAACGATAATGTTCAATTCCCACCCCTCAAAAATTGTATCACCGCACGCCGAGCACATTTGGACTTTTATGTACTCATGAAGAAAAGTATGCAACAATTAGGGTATATGTCAATATTGGCAGTCGATCTACCAAAATTTCTATACCTTAAACATAAAATTACCCTTCAGAATTATAAAAACTTTTTTAGATCAAAGTATAATTTTTTTTCCCAAATTTCGGTGTAGCGTTTATCTTCTTTATTCTCTTCCACTTCCCTACACTAATGGATTGAAATAATATTAAGCGAATCATTATTGATATTAATATTAATCCTAATATTGACTTAGTATTAGTATTAATATCAGAATGGATAAATGATGCAAGGGAACGACCTTTTTCTGCATTTGTAAAAAACAAAACAAAACAATTACTCATACAAGTGAGTATGTTCCTTCCCATACAAGTGATTTTCCAATTCCACTTTAAACTTAACGAAACTCTCTGGTAGATAATTTATTCCAATAATTTGCAACACGCTGCTAAAGGAAAACTTCGTGAGATCTCAACTTCTATTTCTCCTTAAGATTTCACATTTGTGCCTCCTGGTTCTTGTCTTTTCCACTGAAAATATACATTGTTCGTTCATCTTATTAATCGCTTTAGATTCTTAATCACGTCGGGCTCCAGGTGTCTAGTTGCCATGTTTTGCATGTGTTCTATGGTCTATTTGCCTATTTCCTGGACGAAAAAACCCCAGTTTCTGTGGGGAAATAAAACCTTGCTATCTATGCCTGAGACAGACTAACTCAAAAAGACCATTAAAGTTCCTCGCTTCATCGACGGGATTCGAACCCGAGCCTTTTCCACCCGTTGTGGGGAGGACGATGACGATACCACTGTGCTACCCGCGCAGACAGATGCTCAGGACACCGGAGAGCCCGACGTGTATAAGACTCTGAAGGCCCAGTCTGTACATTCTGAGTCGTTCTTCATGCGAAAATTGATTATCACCGTCCACCATGAGAGAAGTTGGTCTTCTCTGAATCCTCTTCTAGAAGGCCCATGTTTTTTTAGCTATCTCTATTCGCACTGCATGAAAAATTTCATATCTGATTGCGTCATAAACCCTAAGTCAGTGATTTCCAAAATTTTTTTACACAGACACGCTTTGTACCTGTCAAAAATAATGCGCCATCCCATCTAAATTTTGTAATTACCAGAGTGAAAACAATGCTGATATCATGGAAAAATTTGGCAACTCCCTTTTGGGACATGAACAGAAATCACTTTGAAAAGCTGTTACATAATTTATTTTATTCCTGCCACTCAAAATTTTTACCGTGATTAATAAAATTTTACATTTCAATTTGTTTAATTAAATGGACATTACGATTAATAAATATTTGCTTAGTGAAAGTAAAGCATTTTAGTTTCACTCAAGCTTTTTTTTATATTTTTTAAAGTGCTTGTTCCAGATTTTAGGTAACAAGAAGAAGTACTTTGACATTTATAATTTGTAAACAAACCGGAAACAAACGTCACAACATAGAATATCACTCGACAAGAGTATGTGGTGAATATTATGTTCGTTTATAGTTAAGAATTGGTTCTGATGAACTCTAGAATCTGTAATGCAATAGAAGATAATACGGGCAAATAAGAAGTCGTTCGAAGGTTATGCGATAACAAATGAATGTCATTCCCATTTTGTCAACAACTACCTGATAAAAAATGGGTAATCATACTTATACTGTACTGTTAGTACAACTTGCCACCGCACTTGTGCATTTGTAATAAACAATGTCAGGGCAGGTGCGCTATGACTAAAGTACTCGGTGCCCAAAAATAAATAAATAAATTTATTATACATTATCAAAACCATTCTTGAATATACACTTGCGTGATTCGTAATTGACTATGCTGCATAGCTTGCACGCAGGTGGCGGTGGTTGCCTAATATGGAACATGTTTTGTTGACAAGAACTAGGATCCTTGGTGCGTATAGACGGACCAACAGTTCACTGGTGAGGTATACCGGTGAGGTCAATAACCTTATAAGGCAACGGTCAGGCCATGCCTTGAGTACTGCATACAGGTGTAGAGGTCTCATTTTAGGAGGGATGTAGAGCTGCTGGAACGAGTGCAGAGAAAGGCAACGAGAATGGTGAGGGGAACAGGGGGGTTGCTCTTGCCGGGAGAGGCCTAAGTTCTGAAAATCGCAGCGTCCGGGGACTAGGATGCTTGAATGGTTTGAGCGGGCTCAATTCTGATGGGGTTCTTCCTCTTGCTCAGATTGCGCGTCACAGGGGGCATAAATCCAAGTTGAGGAGGGACGGTTGTAGTGTGGATGTGCGGTGGTTTGCCTTTAGCCAGCGGGTGGTTGATTGCTGAAACAAACTTCCATCTGTTGTTATCGAAGTTGATAGCTTAAATAAATTGAAGGAAGAACTGGATAAACTTTTGAAGCGAATGGATGCGTGAAATGGGACAGTTTTTTGTTTTTTTTTTTTTTTTGGCTAATGCTGTATAAGCTTGCTTTCTTGCATCATATGCCTCTACTAACCACTAAATGTTAAATGGGAACCCTATTTTTGATTTTTATATTTCTCATATCTTTAATTTGATAATAAAATATTTTTGAAAAATTGATTTTATTGAAAGATGTTTCAGAACAAGCGCCGGTAAATGTTAGGAATTAATTACTGCAGTTACAAGTTTAGTATTCTTCTTATTTTTTATTTTTTTCAATCTATATATAAGGCAGTACTTTAAATCTTACGCGACGGTAGGGTTAGGCAACTGAAAATACATATGAATATATATTTTCAAAATTATTGAGACATTTAGAGATTAATATGAAGATGATGAGTGTTCTGCCAGAAGATGGTTACTTGATTAATCCTGAGAATTTTATATAGATACCTGCGGTGGTTTTTCGGTGCTTTTTATCCTACGGCTGCTGGTTCGAGTTTGTAGCTGCCTGTATTTAGGGTTAGCCTGTTTGCGGATTTGCCTGTTTGTGACTGTTTATAAGACACTATACTGACAGTTAGGTTGCTGTTCCTATGTCACTAAAACAATTTTAATATGTGTGGGCACTCTTTGACCTTCAATACAGGAAGAAAATTTCCTGTAGCTTTGGAGAGTTTCAATGGAAACATTTCGTCATTCTGTACACTGCTTATAGAGCTGGCCTCCTAAACGGTTTCGCACACGCCTCTTCAATTCATTCCACAGTTTTTAATAGAGGTTAAGTAACTGTGAAATGAATGAACGTGCTGCCGCTGGAATAATAATTCATTCCAGTTATTATACGTTGTTTTTTTTTTAAACTACATTGCAGTGCATGACAGGGAGCTTCGTCTCCTGAAAAGTGTATAGCCCTTCACCCTAAATTCCATTGGTGTAGAATGTGCAGCATCGTGTAGAGTAACGTGGTAAGCAGGATTTTCCATTCATTTTGCCGGCTACAAAATCCAACGCCATGACATTTAAGCATCCTCAAACTATTATATAGGATGGTGTTTGTAAATACGAACCAAAATGAAATTGGAGAAAACTTCCAGCAAAAGAGAGACCAGAGATAAGAAATTTACAAGTACCATTATTCATTCCGTGCGCGATATCACGATCTGTTGACATCCTGTAACACTGCAGATGTACAGGTTTAGTGCAGGCAAAAAGTGAACATAACATACAGCATAGAGGAATGCGTATTCGTGGTGTAATGATGCCTAAAACAGAACTGTTTAAAACTATTCAAAGTAATTTTTTAGGTATTTTTAATGTCACACCTTACTGTGTCCGTCACACTTCTTAAGAAAGCACCCCTGCATACATCGTTCAAAGTTGAGTGCGATGCACAGCATTTCAGCTCCATATCAGCGACTGCTCTCTGGCCGTCTGGATCACTACTCAGGCCATACTACGAACCTAAATCCAATATCACCCCACGCCTACCCATGGCTAATGCACTGTCCCGCCAAGACCACTCCCAAGCGTGACACCATGATAGACTTTCCTGTTCTCAGAAGCCCCAAAACCAGGAATCAGGGTCACACGATGATGAGCCCTATACATACTCTGATGACAAAACCTCTGATCAATCTCTGCAATACCACAGCTCCAATGAAATCCACCCTCAGCTGATACCAACTATTGTGATCAACCGTGCTAAAAAGCCAACGAAGAAAATAAATCCTATCCTCGAATCAGCACTCCTGAAGGTCTTGTGTCACCTTACACTCAAGATTTTTTATCAAAATGTTCGTAGTATTCGGAATAAGCTCGAGACACTTGAACAGATACTCCTGTCCCAAATGGCTGATGTCATCTGCATGTCTGAAACCTGGCTGGAACCACAACAAGAATCAATTGCTTCCGCCCAAGCTACCGGTTACAAATCTTTCTTCACCTCCCGATCTCACACCTATGGTGGGGGTGTTGCTGTTATCATAAATGCCAGCAGACTTGAGTTCGTACATGTAGTCTCCAGCAAATCCAATCTATTCGAAGCATTGATAGTAACGGTCAAAATCAACTACTGCTTATTAGATCTCGGTGCAATATATGTACCTCCAACCCTTGATGCTCAGATAATCAATGATATTGCATCCTGGCTAATAAATACGCTCCACACATCTGCCGTCCACCTCATCTGCGGAGACTTTAACTTACCACCAAGTCTCCAACATCTTCATGAGTCACTTTTGGCTAAGATTGCACCTAGTAGCCTCAGGATCATAAATGAAGGCCCAACTAGAGGTCTTCATCGCCTCGATCTCATATTATCGTCTGGTTCCTGTAGCGTCGACATTAAACCTGAAACTCACTTTGAATCCAATCATGAACCCATCGTAGTCCTATTGCAGCTCCCAACGCCCAATTTTAATGTCTCCCACAAGGTCAAAAGGAAGATAATCATCTCTCCCACCTTTATGCAACAAGATTAATTCCCTGGAAAGTTCTTGAATCAGGAGATCCGGAACTGGCTCTAGACATACTAACTAGATGGTTGCACACTGTTACCATGTTCTCAGCAGCTAAACAGGTCAGTATCTCTGCTAGAACTAATGCTTGGTGGTCTTCGGAGCTAAATTACAGTTTCAAGTGCAAACAGTCCCTCCATAAAGAATGGAAACAGTCTGGTACAGCATATGACCGAACTCAGTACTCCAAAGCTAGAGCACTGTTTATTCTGGTCCAGATGATGAGCTGTTTTCCATTCAAATCGATCGACAGCAGCTCCTTCAAGCCATCAACTCGCTGCGTCCGTCATGCACCGCTGGCGTCGATAAAGTCCCGCATTTCATCGTAAAGTGCCTAAGTCCATATATCCTTGATCCTCTGCTCTACTTGTTTAACTCCATCCTCTCTTATAGAGTGTTTCCTGCATCCTGGAGCAAATACGCTCTCGCCCCACTACCTAAAGTTCAACTACCAAGCCAGCCGAAGCACTATTGACCGATATCCACTGCAACCACGCTCCTAAAGCTACTGGAAAAAGTCCTTCTTCCGCATATAACACGCCATCTTCTTCCACAACCATCAAAGCAACTCCATTATGTTCTCCCTAATAGATCAACTGTCTCCAACCTTCTGGCAGTCCAAACGGAAATTCTAAATGCTTTTGAGGCCAGATCAGAAATGGCGGTTGTTTATGCCGATATCGAAGCTGCCTTTGATAGTCTGAACATTTCAGTCCTTCTGAATCTCCTAACCAATTACTTTTGGATCAAAGGTGACGTTTTCGCTTTTCTGCACTCGCTCCTCTGGAATAGAACAGTGTACCTCAATCATCGCAACCTCTCCTATACCCGATTCATCAATGCAGGTGTGCTACAAGGTGGTGTTTTATCGGGGTTACTTTTTACCGCCCTCTTTATTCCGTTTGTGTGTAACAGAGATGATGTTATTATCTACGCCGACGATATAAAGTTCCTAACAGAAATACCACCATCAGCCGACAGGGGAGTGATCACATCGGAAATCTGTAATAAGATCACAGCTTTCTGTAGCCATCTCAACCATTTCGATCTTAAACTGAACCCTCAAAAATCCGTTATTATGGTTTTTTTTCTCTCAAGAAGTGTCCCACATTCATACAACCCTCACTGGAGGGTGCAGTTATTCCAAGTGTAACTAAACACAAAGATCTTGGTGTAACCTTTGACCCAAACCTTAGGTTCAACTGTCACATTGAATGTGTTCTACGCAAGATCAGCCGAATGCGCTGGATTGCCCGTCAACATCTTCTTCATAACTCAGACGCAAGAACCACAATCAGATATCTGGAAACCATTGTGTATCCTACCTTTCTGTATGCCTCTGAAATACGGGCCTTCGCAGTACCTTCTCTCATGAAGTCCATCCTCGCCAGTGAATACTGGATACTGAAGTGGGCAACCCGCAAACATCGACTCCCCCCCCCCAACAGAGGACCACCAGCATGGCCGACCAACTTCAAATCCTGCGGCTGTCTCAAACAATCGGCATGAGGAGAACAGTGATCACAGTCAAAATGCTGGTTGGCAAAATCAACTCCCCTGACTTCTGGGATATATGTCAGTGGCATGTTCCACTTCCTTCCTTACGAGCCGCCCCTCTTCTTCAGCTACAACGGAACAGGCTGAAGATCAGTGACAGATTTCTACCTGGCCAAGTACTTCCTACAATACAAGCTCTGCTAACGATCGGAGTTGATCTCCTGAAATTCGCTTCGGATCGCAATTACAGGCGCTCGTTGGCCGAACTTGTTCCGCTTTTGTTTGTTCCCCTGATGTCGACTGTTACTCTTGCTATCTCCTATGAGGCGCAGAACGGCACGTCACAGGCAAATCGATGAACTATTTCACAAGAAAATGCTATGCCGAACATCAATTTGGCACTGTCAAATATTCTGACAGTGCGACACGAGTACAGTCATATATGGTCGTAAAATGAGGGACCATCCAGTTTCACTCAGTTCCAACGCTCGGTTTAACTTCATCATCACTAGCAAATCGGTTTGCTGCCAGATATTTTTTCAAATGCGCGAGCATATGGTAGTGAAAAGGAATGATGTCGAGATTGTATGGGGAGTGCACAAGCACCTATCTCTAATGCTGCAATCAAGATCGTATATAGAAGAAGTGTGGGATGCTGCAATATCTTCCAAGAAAAGCTCTCCACCGTTCATTCATATTCTCTTGTTACTTAGACATATCTGTGGGACCAAATACAGCTCTCAGTTGGTGATGCATTTCTGTAAGCTTTTCTTGGCATCTCCTACTGTCAAATATTAAAAAATGCAAAAATCTGTGCAAATATAGGTAAATCAAAGCGGCAGCAAGGTATGCGAAGTGTGCAGAAAAAGCACTGCAATACCTCATGGTCTGACTATTGCCCAAATAAATTGACCAGAAATTAAGAAAAAACACGATAGCATGGACTTCAAAAGAGATATGGTTGTCAATGCGCGTTTAATCAGTGCAGCAGAGTGGACTGCTACAGTAGGGCGGTTTAAATCTTTGATAAAAGGCAAAGCACTAGGAAAACATCCATGAACAGACGCAAATGAGGCAGAAAATGTAAGGTGGAAGAGCGAGGTATTAACCTTTGAATTTAATGCATAACAATCATAAGAAATCAGTATCCCCACCTTAATAAAAAATCCTACAAAGAATGTACTAAGGAAGTAGGAGACCGTCGAAGAAGCCGGAAACTGCTAATCTTGGACAATAACCGGAAAATACGGCTGCGCTGATGCCAGGAACTCAAAGAAGCATGGGTGCGAGGAAGTCAACGCGTTCCTATTTGTCTCGATTTCTTAGTTCTCTGATTCCATCGAAGCGTGTAGTGAACGCCAAGAGTACATTCATATACTTTATTTGAATTATACAGCTTCACTTCTGTACGGCAGTATATGCTAAGAGGGGTAGATAAAATAAGTACAAACCTGAATAACAAGTACACAGCAGAGTGAAATGGATACAATAAATGAAGTACAGCACAATATATATATACCAAAGTAAAATATAGTACAATATATACAATAAATACAAAAAAGAGGACTGTTGAAGCCGTAGCACATGAAGCGTCCAGAGGTTCTCCATTAGATGGAGCTCCTCAGCTGGTAAGTTTGCTGAAAAATGGCACTTCTGTAGGTATTATTGGCACAGAGTTTCTCTGTATATATGCCCAGCTAGTTCACAAGATTTACTGCATAGGACAGGAACATCCGTTGTAGACTTCTGAGCTGGTCATAGTTGAAGCACAGCAGCGTCGCCTCGGTTCCGTTTGCTATCCTTTGGCTGCAAGAAAGGGAAATAATTTCCGAAAGGTGTGGTGCATCTCTTCTGAATGTAAGCAGTTTTTCCAGGGTGGTGATGTTGGTCCTGATTACGACTAATTTCCAGGGAGGTCCAATTAAAGGTGATATATAGGATGCTTCTTGAGATTGTGAAAGGTTTTCCTGTTTAGCGCCTCAGGATACAGTATTCTCTACTAAGGAAACTCTTGAGTCAAGTAGACGTTGCAGAGGACCAAACAACAGATGAGTATATTGAAACCGGGGAGACACATCTCAAGATATATTGAGCATTGAAACAAGGATGGTAAACACTAGTAAGTTTTTGCTTTGCTTTCCAGAAGGCTGCAAGGGTCTTTTTCCTTGGTGTTTGCAAAGTCCCAAAGAAGGTGTTTTGTTCGTCCTAGGTGACTCCTAAATCTGTGTGATGCGTGACTCTGTTGACAGCAAGGTCATCTAGAAGGACTGTGGTGTTACTTTTATTCTTTTTGTTTGAGATGATCTGGGCGGACTTGCTGGGATTTAATTCTAAGCCAATAGCTTTGGGACAGGCTACAAGGTCCGAAATCTGGCATGTTGCAGCTTGTGAGACATGTACAGAGTCTTGTCTGCGCCGGTAGCACAGTGGTATCGTCACCATCCTCCCCACACTGGGTGGAAAAGGCCCGTGTTCGAATCCCGTCGATGACGCGAGGAATTTAAATGGGCTTTTTTCATTCCGTGGCTGGTTAGTCGGTCTCAGGCGCAGATAGCAAGGTTTTTTCCACAGAAACTGGGGTTTTTTCGTGCAGCAAACAGGCAAATCGACCAGAGAACACACGCAATTTACGGACAAAATAGATATATGGGTAGATGTCATCATTTACGGGTGACCCTAATATCATAATTTGGTTGTACAGTCTTGGCTGTATTGTGATGAAATGAACATTTTTGAGACCGTCTGCGTATGAAATAAAATTCTTGTATGGTGACATGAAGGGGTTGACGTCTGCAGAAAAAGGGATGCGGACAGAATACCCCCTTGAGGTACGCCTCTCTTTCTGGAGTACATGAAGCTATTGTTATTATTCATCACAAGTATTGGTCTTTCAGTGAGTAGATGTGTAAAAATCTCGAGTATGGGGGCCTATAATTCTGAAGTGGTTCTCGAGCGTTATAAGTAGGAATTGATGGAAAGTCTGTCATATGCTGCTTTGATCTCGAGGAAAAGTAAATCCATTTGTCCTCTATTGTTGAGAATTTTGGATCTTACAGAAAGTCTCGAGGAGGACTGTGGTTGTTGATCTGTTCTTTACAGTGGAGTATATATGGCAGAATCTGTGCCAAAGCAGTGCTCATTTAAATGTTTGAAGATGGCTTTCTCAAAGATTATTTTTATCATATTACATTTTATGGAGTTTCGTCTGTATTTCTTATTAGAATTAGATTTTTTCCTGTTAGTACATCCAAAAATGTTGCAATGTTGCATGTTTTCTTCTATAGACAGGAGTATTTTGAAGATGGAAATTAAACCATCCACCGCTCCAAATATGCGAAAGATGGCTTAAATAAAACAACGAAGAAGGCTTCAAGCATACGCTCTGGCCATCCCAATATGCGAATTTCAGTTCTATTTGAGCATTGGTGAGATGAACTGGAAAGGCATGTTCTCAGCAAATGTTCTGCCTACGACACTTCAGGAATTGAGAAGAGCTTTATTGCATTACATGAATGGTCCAATATTGTTCATGTCACTTTTTGAATACCTTGTTGACCCCCATGCCATGTTGTATCGGAGCAATGATTCAGGGCAACGGGTTCACTGTTAACTCATGATCCTATTAAAGTGTGCAAGGCAGTGTAATTTTGAACTACAGCAGACTACCGATGAGTGGCGTTGTAAAAGGTGCTATACGTGAAAACCAAACGGGATTCTTATCATAAATAAAGGAGAATTTTTAATAAAACAGCTTTATGATAACAAACCTTAAAATACTTGAATCTTGTTTAGAGCACAGTTTCTAAACATTTTGTCGATTTGTAAAGTGTCTTTTTCTTTTCATTACAGGTATGATCCGCTGCCAGTTGGCTTCGGGACAATATGGCTGCTGTCCATATTCTTTAGGAGTTTGCTGAAGCGATCATCTTCGCTGTTGTCCTGCAAACACCCAGTGCAACGTTGCAGCTGGCACTTGTCAAGCAGCCGACGGTTCAAATGTCGCAATGGTTCGCATCTCGGAGATAGAAACCGAACCGGAGATCAACAACATTATTTGTCCTGGCGGAGTCTACTCTTGTCCCGACAGCAACACATGCTGCGCAATAGGCGATGGATATTATACCTGTTGTCCTCTGCTCCCAGCGCAGTTTGCTGTCCAGGAGGAACAATCTGTTGTTCATACGGTACGTACTGTAGCGGCAGCTCCTGTTACCGAAAAGTGACGGAAATATTCAGCAAAATAGAACGCATTTCGGCGAGGCCAAAAAACGTGTAACTAAGGCTTAATATTTATGTTTCTTTGTTATTCCTGCTTCATTTGTTTGTTATTCCTGCTTCATTTGTTTCTCACAGCCGTGGAATTTCTCTAATCAGCTAGATATTAAAGTCTTAAAATATATTAAAGTCTCCGTTGTCTTTTTTCATTCCAGTGTCTTCTGCATTTGTCAATTTACTTAATAACAGCTCATAAAACAAGGCGAATTTCATGTATCGAAACTTTAAGCCATTATATTTCTTAACAAATAAATATATGTTTTTAAACTGGCTCTAATTTGAATCACCTGAAATAAGTATACGATGTTTTTGATTGTAATAGACGCGTGTTGCTTCATCAGCTTTCAGCGGCGTCAAAATGAACGGGCCTTTTAATGTTTGAAAGGAGAACCGAGATGAACGAGAACAACATTTCCTTGCTTACTTTCACTTTTTCACTGAGACTTTTTCGTATTTTTTGAAGGAGAGGCAACATTTCCTTGCTTACTTTCAGAAAGTTATGACAAGCCCCAGTAATGGCCATAATTTTGAAAAGAGTGAATTGCCACAAGAAAACATACTTTCGTTTCTAAGCTTCAACTTGCTTGCTGCTAATTACAAATTTTCGAAGCATTTATAGCGATAGCCCAAATGAAATTATTCATCAGAATTAAGGGTTTGAGTGTCTTTGGCCTTAGGGAACAGCGAAGAAGGAATTTTAGTGGATGTCATGGCAAAAGGGCAAAGAATGAACAAAGAAACTCACATCATCACTTTAAAATAACCGAAAGTTGCTAATGACTCAAATTCTGAACACTTTCAATTTCAATTCAATTTCGAGATAACTGGAAATGTAAGTAATTTAGATTTTAAGTTTAAAGTACCGAAATTACACCTTTGCTTATTGTTTTCTCCCGGCCAATAACATGACTATGATGTAGGATGCTTTTTCTCCCGGAAACTCGGGGTTTTCGTCCAGCAGACAGAAATTACCACAGAACAGACGCAATTTACAGAGAGTATCAAGCAGCAATATGCCCTTAGTCGCTGATGCTTCTAAAACTTTACCATCATAATAACAACAACCTCCTGAAAACTGGAGTTTTTCATCCAAAGAAATTGGCAACACACTTTAGGATATTCCAAATTTACAAGTATGAGGATATTTGATTACGGGGAAGGGAGAGAGGAACAGATAAAAAATACACTTACCAGATTTCGAAGGTGGGGAGGACGTTATTCAATATAAGAAGTATAGCCTTCTTTCAATATTTTTGGTCTGCCAACCAAATAAAATGGAAATTACAAAAGTCTTTTTGCATAACATATTTTTCCTTCAAACGTGTTTGACTTTCTTGTTCAAAAATCTAAGAACATCTAACTCCCTCGCAAGAGCTTCAAACTGTGTATTTTTTGGCTCCCACATTAGCTTCCTTTTGGCAGCATCCTATCGAGCTTCCTTTTGGCAGCATAACCACATTTCGAAGTTTTTCTGTAATGGTTACGTCATTGTAGTTTCTGTTGCCTTTTTACAATGCAGTTTTTATCATCAAGTATTCTGTGACATTGTAGCAAATAGCGTAACAATATACAATTACCATTTATTATTATCATCGATATGTTACTGTATGACAGCTTGAAGGTTTTTTATTTAATATTTTTTACGTTAGTTCACCAAATTACCGTGTATTGTCGCGACAGTCGAATGCAGTTTGCTCAATCTCATTGTTGGATTGTGTTGTGGTGGAAGTGAATAAGCCTAGTTTGTGATATTTTCAGTATTTTTAATAACGAAAAGGTTGTTCGAGCGAGATGAAGTAAGGTAAGCTTACTATTTTAATAAGTTTAATCGTATAGTAAGTGTTGTTTAAATTCTGAAATGTGGTTGGACTTAAAGTATGTTTTTGTGTATTAAGAAGAAACGCAAATGCATATTTACTTATTTTACGTAATGTGAGAGTTAAAGATTAGACTAGGCTCATATATACATTTAATAAATATGTCGCATATTGTTTATTACACCAATAATTTATTTATTTTTTATGTGTTGCGCTTGCGTTAAGTTAATGTTAGCGCGTTGCTTTAACGCAAACCAAGAACCTATTTTTCACGTTGAATTTACTCTCTACCGAACAATGTTTGCCACCTGATAAGTTTATGTGCAGTCTGTAAAATCGGTTTAAGTAATTTTAGATTAGCCCTTTATTGTAGAAGATTAAAATACTGATTTATATCGGATTAAGGTGATTAAATAACAAGTACCTTCTCTCTGAAGAAGTTGGGGCAACATTCGAATTTAAATACATTCGAACACTGACTCATTTTGTGTTGGTATTTCGTTTGTTGCATGTCAGATTCAGTTGGTATGCATTGCTAATGACCATTGTGTTTCGGCAACCAATCAGAACTTCATTTGGTAGGTACTTATCTTTCCCAATGCAAATTAGCTGACGAACACGTATGTGTTGTGTGAACTATGCAAACACATGCGCAGTATTAACGGAGAAACTATCTAAAGAGGGGTGAATGGAAGCAGGTCGTTGAGTAGCAGAGTACATTTTTCCCTTGGAAAGTGTCATTTCCTTAATCAAATTATGCGTACCTAATACCTTATTAGGTACGCATAATACCTTATTAGGTACACCTACCTATTAAGGCTATTAGGTAGGCCTATCTAATAGCCTTATTCACTATTAGGTACGCCTACCTAATAGCGAATAAGGCTCCCTTTAGTTCTCAGAGCTTCTAGATTCTACGTGGTATAGCCTCAGTAGGGGTATTGAAAGCTTGCCAGCCCAAAGAAAGGGTGGTTCATTGTGACAAAACTGCTTCCCACAGTTGTTGCTAATTGGATGGTTACGTGCTTTGAAGAGCTTATTCAACCTTCTCTCACATGTGCTCAGTTAGATTGAGATCTGGTGACTGGGAGATACCGCAGCATGTTGAATTCACTCTCCTCTATCATTCAAATGTTGCTTCTCGGATATCAGGGGGGGGGACCCAAGTGCACCGAAAAACGCCACCCACGCTTGCGAACCTGAATAATTCACAACTTTTTGTGTTATACTGCTTTCTTATGATATTCATTGTCTCTGCTAGAAACTATACCTAGCATTGTAGATCAGAAGACTTATGTAAATTTAGAGAGAGAGAGAGATTGGATAAACATTCGACAACAGATAAATTATAAAACAAGTGAGATTTTATTTTAGTTTTATTTATTTTTTATTATTTTTTGAAGGCAGATGCATTGTGCTTCCTTGTGGCACAATGAATATAATCATCGTCCTCCCGCACTGTGTGTAAAAAAAAAAAAAAAATCCCATAAAAGTACCTGGGTTCGATTCCCTTCATTGACAGATTTGAACCCAGGAATTTTTATCGTAATTTTTCATAATGTCGTTGAATTAGTCGGTCTCAGATGATTGTTCTATGATTTTCCCTCCCGGAAACTTGGGGTTTCTCTGTCCAGCAAACCGGCCACAGAACACTCAATTTATAGACATACTGGCGCCTCATAACCTTAGTTTCTTTGACGGGCGGTCAATACTTACCTAAAATTGCTTCCTTACATCATTCTGCCTTTTAATACTAATGTGATTTCATTTTATCTAAAATAAGGAGAAATTTGACGTTTAAGTTCTGTACGGGGAAATTTGACGTTTCAGTTCTGTAAGGGGAAATTTGACGTTACTACACGGTAGTGTCTGTTCTGTACTGCATACTGCTAATTTTAGTGATTTTCAATGTCTTATTTGTTAGATTGAGCATTAATTATTCCCATGCCATGACGGTAGTGTATAACACAATCATTGCTAAGATACAACTATTTTGAAACGCCTATTTGATTATTTATCGATGTCGCAGGACTAATTTTCTCTTAAATGAGCTAGCTAAATGTGGGCATCTTTACGTTCCGAACATATTTTAGTTTTCTGATCTCCTGAAGATTTAAGTTAACTTCTGTTGTCTCCTGGCTTGAGGAGGGTGGCTGCTCACTTTCAGAGAACAAAATACCAGTTTCCGAAAAGTTTTGCATCTGTTTCTTTCGTACACTTCCTAGAATTTCAGTAGAATATTACAGCTAATTTTTTTATTGGTGCTACTTATTTTTATTATAATTCGTTGTTTATTTACTCTTAACTTATTTTCATTCCCAGTAATTTAAATATAAAACATCAAGCGTACATTGAGTCAGCTACTACGGGTTCCATGTTGGCTGCTTTTCCATTAATCTTCGATTTCCTTTAGCTGTCAGTCACACTCCAGGAGTAAGGTCATAAATTATTTGATTAATCTGACAGCATGTACGTAAAAGCAACTAAATATGCAATCGACTTATACGTATTTAAATTATACGTCGATTACATATTTACTTGCTGAGAGTAACTTGTTAACACGCTAATTTGTGTGTTAACACACACACACACACTTTGCTGTAGCTTTGCGTTCAGTGACTTGAAAGGGCCTGTCAGTCAATCAATTACTTCCTGGATGGCTGTTACGAGGTTTTCTAGTCTGATTTCTCGTATAAAACATCCAGGCCTTGCTTATCACATAGCTGATCAGCAGCCCAGTTTTGTTGAAGGGTTGTGAAAGAGTGGTGTACTGCTTGCAGTACATTGTGTTGTCCGAAAGATGCTGGAGTTATAAATACTGCTGATTGAGCACGTCCAACTTCAACAGCCCACATTTTCAACCCTTTAAAGCATTAAAGGAAGTGTGAGCTGTACCCTCTACTTATCAGTAGGTGGGCGTTCAACCCATGTATATATGTAGAGTATCTCATGTAGGACGGCACCTGAACGTCAGTTCAACTCCTCCTTGGTACACCTGATGAATATAGGACTCTGTAAAAGGCCAGAAATGTGTGTAGTGTTATATTTGTGCTGTGTATGTCTGTTGTTTAGTTGTGTCTGGCTATTTCACATGGGTCGTTGCACGTTTATTCGCTTTACCAACTTGTTGACAGTATGCTAGGACTCTGTATCATGCCAGCATGTTTCTAACAAACCACGGAGACGTGCCTTTGCTTTTCTTCCATTATGAAGTTTATTAGGAATGCTGATCATGCTTCACAAGCATAACTCATCATAGCACCTGCAGCGCGCACACGCACACCACTTCAGCTAAATTTTGTAGTCACTTGCCTCGTTTGCTATTTAAAAAGTACCCATTCGCACGCACGCACGCCATATATTGTCGTATAGCTTTCGTGTCTCCTTTTCTGCTACTTTATTCCTGTTTACACCTGCATGTATAGCAGTGTTACCGCTACTTTTTTAACTGCCTTTGTACATACAGTTCTCGAGGCTAGTACAGTGGTATGACCATTTTCTCCCTACTAGGTGCAAAATATGTGTGGATGGGAAGTAATTTTGTAAGCTTTCTTTCACACACTGACCGAATTAATCTCGGGTTGCACGACTTTATTCTTAGTAAAATAAACAAGCCCACCTTTGAATACCCGCGGTATACTGATACTTCATAGGCTTAGGTACTTATTCTGAAACGGCCAGTAAACTTGTGGATACGCATCCCAAATACATTTGTCATAGATAAAAAAAAAAAAAATGAAACTCTGCAGTTTCTGTTTATGAAACAAGTGCCTCTAAATAGACTGATTTTTCATAGATAGACTGAAAAGAAAAAATCAGCTGCACAGGATAAGAAGAGTTTAACGCTATAAATATGCAAGTTCTTAAACACCTGGAGCGTATTTGGCACTGACAAGTGGTCAAGCACTTGTACGCTGTTACATACTTCGGTTGACTTTGGTGATCACTAGATATAGTAATGTTCGTATATTCTGTCTTGAAATCCCTGTGACCCAGCGTGATTACTCCAGAGTATAAACAGAAAATTTATTTAGTTATGCGTTGTCTTTACAGTTTTGTCAACATTCTTGTTAACTGCGCCATTGTACCTGCAAAGGTACAGGCAGGTACAATGGTAATCTCCAGAGGTACAAATTTGGTTCGTTAGGAAATTAAAAATTATATAATGCAAATGAAATCGAGGTTGTTAGCGTGATATTTGTTCGGTCGCCCTCTGCTGACTTACGTGTAGAATGAAAAAAAAAAAAAAAAATCCGGAGTAAATTAGAACAAAGGGAGTTATGGAAGTCACGTAACATGGAGTGGGGGTGTTCGCACTGAGAGAATTGGCAGCGTTAATCGCGAGTGAGGGTTGTTATTGTGCTTGATGTAAATAATAGGTATTTGTGGTAATTTAGGACAGTATCTTGCGGACAATGTGTCCATAGCTTTCCTCTTTAGTATGCGCTGTTTGTTAAATGTTTTTAATAATGTACACCCACTTCGATTAATAGTTAACGTTAAATTACTTTATAAATCTGCGATATGTATATGATACATTATCGTTCCTTAATATGTAAATATGTTAATCTGTTGTAGGATTGGTTTGCGATATTTATAATGAAATGCTTGCATGTTATGAGTTTGTTACTGCTATCACAAAAGTATTCGTTTGTGGAGTGGGGTAGAACAGTAATTGACGGTGCCTGTTATCATTTACAATTTTGAGAAATTCAGTTTTAAGAATGCTGAATTAAAAAATATCGTTGATAGATTATTGTATTGTATGTATACATGTCAAGGGTGGCACCCAGACTAATGTACATGTCCACCTATATATTCTGTATCAAAAAAAAAATAAATAATAATAAATAAATAAAGAAAAAATAATAATAAACACAGGCCTCTTTGCCACCAGAGAGCAAGCACTATCTGAGTGCCTGCCTGGTGCCCATCCTTAAGACATGAAGCCGGCCATGGAAGCAGTGCAATTTGCACTAAAAATCCCGCACCCACCAGAGGTAGTGCAATACTGGTGGGTGGTATCAATCCTGCTCCCAGGCTGTCCAAACCTGGAAGCCAGGAAAAAAAAAAAAGAATAAAATAATATAAATAAAAATAAAAAAGAAATATTAAAATAAAGTAATAAAAATAAATAAATAATAACAATAAATAAGTAAATAAATAACACAAAAAATTAATTAAATTTAAAAAATAATAATAAAATAAAACAAAATTTAATTATTAATGAAATTTAAAAATAAATAAATAAAATAAAAATTCCAACACTCAGTATCAGTCAGCCATGACTAACACGGACCGCTGGAAAATTAAAAAAAAAAACACACTAATATCTATTAAAACAGCCGACTGTTTTATTTTTTGAAAGACGAATCCACAATATTCTTGAAAGCTTAAATAATATTCCTTGGATTGAACATATAAATATTCAAAACCTTTATCAAAATTGGAAAATTTATCCCTTAATATATATTTGTATTCTTCGTATAGCGGACACTCATACAGAACATGCTCCTAACTCTCTACCATTTTACATTCACAATATGGTTGGGACTCTAAACCAAACTGATATAACTTTTGTCTTAGAGAACCATAACCAGTTAATATAAAATAGGTCTCAATGTTAGGATAAAACCACGTAGTCAACTTGTTTTCATAATTAAAATTAACCAGAGGAACGAACAAACGAGTCACAGGACCAGTTTCTCTAGTATTCTATCTTTGCTGCCAAATATCAATTAATAAGAATATTTCTTTTTTCTTTCTTAATATCTATCATTAAATCATTGGTTATGCCCAAAAATGTAATGTTTACCCTTTCTTAAAAAATATCCAAAACCTCTGAATACTACCATCAAATCTAATGGAAGTGCCCCAGGTAAAACCTGCAGTGCATTAGTTGATAGTTTTACATGCTCTCACTATAGTCAAAAGCTTCACTCTTTGAATTGATAGTAATTTCTTCTGGAACTTAACATTAGTAATCCTATGATACCACACTGAGGCTGCATACACAATAATAGGAATAAATATTGCCTTATAATACAGACTTAGAACACGGTTTCCTAGTCCCCAGTCTGATTTAGTGACACGGACAATAGATGCTGTAAACTTTTTAATTTTAATACTTATATTTTCAAGGTGTGCAGTAAATAACAACCTGTCGTCTATAATTATTCCTAAATACTTCACCTTAGATACTAAGGGTATTTGTTTATCATTTATATGTAACTTAGGGGACCTACCATAATCTAACTTCCCCCTTGAATATCATCATTACTGTCTTACCAGATGTTACCTTGAGTTTATTGTTTTTAGCCCATTCAATCAAGGTGTTAACCACATTATTCATTTTTCTTTCTATTTCCATTTTAGAGTTTCCTTGAACATAACCAAGTCATCAGCATATGCCACTTTGTGGCACTCCCCGTGACTCAGTTTGAAGCCATTGATTAAGAACTAGGTTCCAGAATACTGGACCTAAAACTGACCCTTGTGGACACACTCTATCTATATCCCTTTTATACTCTAAATGTTGAGATCTAACCAAAATCCTTCTTCCACATAAATAATATTTAATAGCGTAATATAACAAATCAGGACAATTAATCTCCTGCAGAGATTGAAGGACGCTCTCATACCACACTGTGTCGAAAGCGCCTTCAAAGTCCACAAACAGAGCTAACACTTATTTACTAGAAGAAAGTCTACAATAAATTACCAAGTCATTTATAGTATCCTCCGCAGAGCAGTTTTTCTTGAAACCGTACTGGTAAGGAAAGTTACATTAGCAGTGTTAAAACAAAAACTCCAATCTTAATAACAATAATCTTTCAAATATCTTGCCCAAGTTAGCTAACAGATAAATAGGCCTGTAAGCTCTTGGATCAGTTAATTCCTTTCCTGGTTTATGAATTAATTTTAATAGGGCAATCTTCCAGAAATCTGGAAAGACTCCCTCCACATAACACTTATTATACATTTTTAGAATAATTTCAGGGAAAAGTTTAACAGCTTTAACTATACTGCTGTTTTCTACCATATCTAAACTAGGTGTTTTACTACAATTTAACTTAGAAGTTATCAATTTCAACTCAATATCAAATAAAACTGTGTTTGAAGGACCACAATAAACACTGTTTTCAACCCCCTAACACTACTTTGCACAGTATTGTCATTGCTGCACAACCCACCCTAAGCAGTTTATCAGTGATAGCCTGAACTGTTGATGTCCAATTGTGTTTCAGTGTTGCCAGTTCTCACAGTATAAATCAAATAAATTATTAACATTCAGTTTGTTTCTTGTTAATTTAAACAAAAGACCCCAAGGGTCATTATTCCCTACAGTGAATACTAAATCTTTCCACGCTTTGATCTTATGTTTATTTATTGATTTATGATAAAGCTTCCTTTTCACTTTATACAACTCCTTAAACCTAACAGCTTTATTGAGATTGATAGATTAGATGAACGTTCTAATTATCCTAAATATTTTTTTTTAATTTACGCGTATTAATATGACGCATTTTTGGAAAATATTTAAATATTACCGCGAGTGAATACAAAATGACTTTTGTTACAACAGAATTTCAGCAAATTCCAAAATAAGATTGAGCATTGGGACGTAAACGATATTCTTATGAAGTAAAATAGTTAACCTTTTAAATGGTTAAATGCAGATTGTGTAAATAATGCGGCATCCTTTACAAATTACCTCGTTTTTTTTAATAACCTACATAACAAGATAAGATAGTTTATTCCGATGATTGGCTTAATTATGTCACCGAATATTATTACAGATAAACATAAAACCCAGCTTATTCTTTACCCTATTGATTAACGAAAATAACTCTAAAGTGGATCGAATTGCAGATCGTTAATTTCTTGTCCGACGGTGTTACTTTGACATCATCCTATGTAGTTACATCGGAATCTAACGATAATGTAGGAAATTTCATGAATTTCGATACACACTTTTCTGAGGAAATGTGGTTGCTTCACGGTGGAACACTTAGCGAAATGTTAGTGTAGGAGGTTAATTCTGTTCTATTTTTTTTTTTTTTTAATTTCGTCTTTGTTCTTTCTAACCTGTATTATTGTTTATCTGTTGATAATATCATTTTTTCATGGCCCAAGCACGAAAGGTACCATCCAGGACGTCCAGATAGATCTTGGCATTCATTGTTTTGTCTAGGACAACCAATGGCCCCAAGCCAAAGCTTGAAAAACAGCTCCGGAAAATTACACTGCCTCCGCCAACTTCACTGTCGGGACGATACAGTCCAGTAGATAGCTTTCTTGGAGAAGCCGCCACACCCAGGCACAACCATCAGACATGATAGTTCACGTAGCACGACTCGTCACTCCAAAGCACATCTACATCTTTCCATTGGTCTACGGTCCAAGAACCGTGAGCCTTACACCACACTAGACGGCATCTGTCATTATTCGATGTGAATAGTGGCTTGCACCACCGTGGTAACCCATATTAGCACTATATTGGTGCTAACACGCGTCCAAATCGTCTCACGGAAGGGCTGTGTGCGCTGCGACAATGTCGGCATGCATTCCGATCGGACGATTCTTTGCATGGCTCCTCTGTCAGCTTCGGAGATTTTCCGAGTCTTTTCGCGACGGTTTCAGCACCAGTCCGCTTCTATTTGCAGATCATGTCAACGATTGTCGACCTAGGGATCTTTAGTACCATTGAAATGTTACCTAGCCTATTGGGTACATTTATAATTTCCTGACACATGGTGCTTGGGTAGGATGTGACTAACTGTCACCCGAGGGGTGTCCGGACATTAATAGTATCATCTATATTTAGTTGTATCGTGTGTATGTACCACCAACACGTTTCTGTATCAAATATAAAACATGTGAGTTGTGTACTACTGATATTTATAGTATAATTCCCATTTCTTTTCTAACTGTTAATTTTTTTGTGTCAAATGTACATTGTGTCATGGAATTATTTGGAAGGTTTGAACTAATTAATTAAATTAGCCGAATACTGTGTCACGGCTGCATAATTGCATTAGTCGCTCTGAGGAAGATGCGAAAATCATATTTGAAAAACTATCAGGTTCAGTATTGCCTTTCTTAGCGTATACTGTCATAATTCTTCAATTGGTTGGTGTATATCATTGGAAATGTTCTCGTTTTTGTACTCCGGCCCGATCACCAGAATCAGAGGATTAACAATAAATCATTAATACAATCGTTAATCGTATTTTTTAGTCGTGGGCTTTTGTGAACCATGGTCCAATCAAAGAGAGTATGCTACTCCACTATCGCACCTGACCACTTGACAATACGACAAGCCTTAATGTTTCCTTTTTGGGCATATTTTGAACCATCCTCACATAAGATTTTCAGAATTCAGTATTAGCCAAAATGGTGAAAGGAAGCCATACATTAAATGGAAAAGCTTTGGTATTCGATTTAAATTAATTTTTTATTCAGTCTGCCGCAATAATATTTATTTGTGAGCGTGTTCCTCCCAAACTTCGTAAGGGAAAATTGCAATGGATTTTAGGAGCTTTTTATTGATAATATTTATGACGAAATGCATATGAAAAAGTGCAGGTTCCCACCAAATTTATTGGGAAAAACAATTGGTTAATGTTTTTTTTAAATTATTATTTACAGTTGTACACTAAGTTAGTTTTACTTTACAGTCAAGAAGACAGAATAAATAAGTCATTTTTATAAACGCGCGTAGAGCTAAAGTCAGTTAGGACAAGGACATAGATATGCAATTGTTGATTGGAGGTTAGATAGATGGAGAACTCAGCGAAAGACCCAGGCAGTTATAGAAGTAACATGCAGAGCAAAGTAGGTAGTGCAAGGTGATGACAGGAGAATTCTCCTGACCATTAACACCCGCGAAAATTCCTCAGTGCTCAGTACATGATTCTCACAAAGAGGATCATGTGGACTTCCTGTTGCGTTCCCTATCAACTGAGAAAGGCGTCTTCTGATGCCGGCTGACAGCAGAGAATGCACTGACATCGGATAAATAATATATGGCTGTGGCTAGAGCAACTCCATTGTCATTTCTTTAAATACTAACCAACTATCGATTTATGGATTAGCTGAATATTGTTCTCTGCAAAATGACTTGAACGAATCTATTCAGGAAAAGTAACTGCATTTTAATGTGGACACTGGAAAGCGTAGCAGTGACATGTCTGAAGGATATAACAGCGGACTTACGTTGTGATTTGCACCGTAATATAAGACAACGCCAAAAAATGTGGCGAGGTAGGTCAGGATTTATGTGCGCCTGCTGTTCTGCCCAGATACCGTAGGAGTATGCCGCAAGGTGTATGGATTAACTCAAGACTTGAGGGGCTCTGCAAGGATTTTGGAGAAATTTTTTTACAAGCGTGGCCCATAGTTGTAGGTAGAAGTTTGTTTAGTTTGGAAGGAATCTTAGAGGGATTCATTTGAACAAATGTGCGCACGCATTTTAAAAGTTCTTGTTTTTTACCGCAAGAGCCGATATTGGCAAAATTCTCGAAGGTAGCTGTATTTCAAAAGAAAGGGAACTAATGCTAGGGAAACGCCCTTAAATAACTTCAAGGGGATTGTCAGATAGCAGACATATCCAGGGGCGTGACCTAATTGAACTCCCAGTTAGGACAACTAATGGTGACATAACAGTGTTAACGGAAACATGGTGGCGCTCGGAAATAGGAAATAATTGTGGTATGTAAATGTATTTAGGAAGATAGGAAGAGTCATGTTTCTTATCAATTGCAGCTTGAGCGCGACTAAACCGCCTTTCCCTAATTCAGAACTTATGCATACCAGCATAGAATACGCGTGGTGAAGTAGTTGGGCGCAAAGGTAAAATGAGAGTGGGGATATACTATAAGCCCAGAAGATTATGAAGATGGCCTCCACGTGCAGTTGGAATAGGAGAGCAAGCGTGAATGTCTTAACGAATATCAGCCAGACAGGAAATGCGACTTATTTTTAAAGTAGTAAAATAAACGAGACGTATAGTCTCAATGGCGTTCCGGAGTTTTCACTTCGAAAAGTTTTCTTTTTTTTCCATTCATTGTAGTTTTTTTCATTTTTATGAAAACTCTAAACCCGAAAAGAGACTAACGCTTCACTGATTTTTTTTAGCGCTTTCATTCTTTTTTTCTGTTATTATTATTTTTTTTATTTAGCCGGATTTTATTTTACTAATTGAAAATTTAAGTCAGATTTGTCTGATCGGCGTCACGACGAATATTGTTCGTAATTCACTCTTGACCTCTAAACAAAGGCATCATGATGTGAATTTCTTATTATGAGTATTTAAGTTTGCCCGTAATTGATTGGAGCAACCAGAAAGGAAACAGTATGGAGAACAAAGTTTTTTAGATGGTTATTAGTAACACGTTAGGGAAAGCACTACGGCCAAGCATGTTCTAAATCTGATCGTCAACCACGAACCAGATGGCATTGTACTTCTCACATTACAGGAAGTGATCATGGAGTGTTAAGTTGGTTGGTGGGGAGAGGGGTAACAATTATTAAAGACAACGGGATGGGTTTTAATTTCAGGAAAGGAGAACAACTTAAGATGCTACATGACTCCTATCAAATGGGGAAAGAGCACGAATTATAGGGTAACTTTTAAAGCTGCAGTCACGTAAGGCTTGAATGCACATATACGATTAAGAAAATATAGCACGAGGAGGATGCCGCGATGGATGAATAATGAGCTAATCAGATTAATAGAGAAGAAGAAGAGAGGATAGAAGCGCTGATGAAAAGTATCGAAGCCTATACCGCTACAAGTTGATCTTTAAAAATAATACAGAAAAGATTAGGCTGACAATAGATGACTAGGAGAAATTGCTAGCTGAGAGAGAGCAAAGAATGAGGACTCACATACGTGAATATAAAGAAGAGAAAAGAAAACGAATTAGATCGGATCTTAGAGTAATGGGTGCAGGAAAGTCTCATATAACACATATGACGTGCGGATGAATTCAACAGTACCTTCGCATCGATATTTACAGTACAAAGACCATTGTGTAGAGAAACTGTACGATTGAAACTGAGAAGAACGAAATTGGTATGTTGAACTTTCGAAATATTATTTATAAAAACTTTCGAGCCTCAAGGCCAGTAAAGGTCCTGGAGAGGATATCATATAGCCAGTAATTCTGAGGGAGACGGCAAAAGAGTGCATTAAAGATTAAGGTTAATTATGAAAATCATTTTACTTAGAGAGAGATGGGGCACTATGGTCATAGATGCCGATGCGCCTAAAAATCCCAAACACACACACACACACACACAGAGAGAGAGAGAGAGAGAGAGAGAGAGAGAGAGAGAGAGAGAGAGAGAGAGAGAGAGAGAGAGAGAGAGATTCTCTTGGATTAGAGAAGCATCATCATCAGCCATTTTCAATCCACTGCAGGATGAAGGCCTCTCCAGCAACTTTCCAGTTCCTTCTGTTTTGAGCACTGGCCATCCATTTACTACTCAAAAACTCATGAATTTCATCTATCCATCTCCGCCTTTGTCTTCCAGGTTTTCTTCTAGCTCCTCTTGGGTACCATTCTGTTATTTTCTTAGTCCATCTGTCATCATGTCTTCGAGCTATGTGTCCTGCCCAAGACCATTTTAGTTCTTTAGTTCATTAGTTCTTTAGTTTTAGTTCATTAGAGAAGCACCAGTACATAATGGGGTTCTAAGAGTGAAGCCTGTAACCACCGGCAGGTCAGTCTGATACTGACCTGCCGTGATACTGAAAGTCCTTGAATAAGTGATTAAAATTACAATACAAAATGATCTAGATAGAAATGTAATTCTGAAGGAAACAGAACGTGGTTTTTTAGGGGAAATCATGTTTAACAAACCTCTAACTATTTTGATTTTGACAGAGTCGCTCATGAGCGGTATGTAGAAAATATTTTCGACGTTTTTTATTTCTGCAAAGCATTTGACTGAGTGCCACGTGAGAGATTACTGTGCAAGCTGGAATCACAGGAAAATTCCTTAGGTGGACTGCAAGTGGCAGACGATTGTGATTAACTGTTATTCTGTAGATTTGGTTAAAGTAAGAACTGGGGTTCTCCATGGATTGGTACTAGGACCGTTGTTGCTTTTGAGTTTTTTAAATAATATCGATGTGGGATACAGGCTGCATTTTTAAGATCACACTTGGAAAACTGTGTTGGAGTATGGAGACCACTTAAAAAAAACAAAAGTCATTGAGCTTTTTGAAAGGGACCAGAGAAGGGCAACGTGCGTTGTGTGATCGATCGACAAAAAAGATGTCCACGTGAAAGACTGGAAAAAAAAAAAAAACTTCGAATACATGGGCGAAAAAGTTTGGAATAGTTCCCAAACTTTTTAAATTGAAACTCAAATCTCTTTAAAGGGTGTCCACAAATTTTGAATAGTTACTGGAGAAGAGGTTTAGATTGGATTGCAGGAAGTTCAAGTTTAGTCATAGAGTTGTTAATTATTGAAATAAGTTGCTTCCATCACCATGCTGACAGCTTGGGGAAAATTCAAAGGTCAACTCTAGATACCTGCATGAGAAGAGAGTCAGATAGGTATTATTTATTTTTTTGACTAGCAAATATCTTGGGCTTCCTTGTATCAAATCGCTCACACTAATAAAATAATCACAAACATTTGTTTCGTAAAAGGTAGAAAAAGAACGATCTCTGCTGACATCAGAGAGAACGGAAACAATAATAATAGAATAAAATAACTAGAAAATAACGGAACGTCCGTTTTTCTTAAGTGTCTACATAAGGAAAATTTCCGCTTATTATTTATTTATTTATTATTATTATTTTATTTTTTGTATTTAGAAGGCTATACGTAAACCCCTGCGTGTGTGACCGTGCTAATGTGCAAGAGTGCAAAGCAGGAAAGCTACATTTAGGGTACTAAAGATGGCTCAGTAATAAAGGTGTGAGTGAGGAAAGCGTGATGGTGTTAGGGAAAACAGAAGATTTGCTATGAGTTCTCAAGTCATTCATTCAACAACGCGTAACATATTCTTAATGAACAGATACTACTTACTATTGCAGTATTGATAATTTTAAGCAGTAAATAAATCAAGTACCATAAAACTAGCTTGAATAGACAATGGTGGCAACGAAAAGAAAAAAAAAAGAATGTGTTTTTAGAATGCTGTTCCTTGCTAATTATATTACGGCTACGTGCAGCGAGCATCCATATTAATGATTCACTGGCCATCTACTCTGAAGCAGGAAGAGCGCATTACGATAAGTGACCCAGAGGTACCCCTCAACTACAAAGAAAAAAATACTAGAAAAGAGAACATTTTTAACGATCCACTTTGTTCAATTTATTTGATTTGTTATATTTTATTTTTCAATATAACTATTCCTGTCGTATCCTTTCTTATTAAATTTCTCAGTTTGGGAACGACGATCTGTTATCTTTATATACAATTTACTTGTAAGATTATATATCTTACATATAATTATATCTTACAGTACAACTATTTTCCAAAGTCCATTTAATTATTGCTTATTGTGCGTAAATATCTATTCTCTCATGTCCACTATGCAAATTGCACAAGCTTAGTGGTCCCAACATTGAAAATAATCTAACGGAACATTTTAATTTTGAGGCCTAATGCCAAAGAATCGTATTTTATGCTTTTACTTTTATTTAATAATAAATATCCAAACTTCTGTTTTACCTTATTTTATTTCTGATACTTCTTTTATTAAAATCGAATTTATATTCATTATGATTATTCTTTTCCGAAGCAATAAAAAAATGTAACTCTTTCTCCCCCCCTCATTCCGCTTCTTACATGAAAAATTATCTTTTTTTTTTGGGATCTAAACAAATTCAGTGCCCGAAATGTTTCTTTCTCTGCTGCTGATGTAATTAGGAAAGCCAGTCGTACAAGCAGGAAGTTTTACAGTAGCTGATGTCCCTTATTCTCGTTGGCAATGTGGAAATGCTGATTGCAGTTGCGAGGGCGGTGGTGCTACGACTAGCTCAGATCCACTACTTGAATGTAGCCCATCTCAGCAGCCACACAGAATTCGTGTGCAAACAGTCGCATCAGAGTAGAGTGAGCGACAGATCATCACCACTTAAAGAATGGAGGAGTAAACGATGGTGTTGAGTAGTGCTTTGTTATGGAAAGGGAATTAACAGGTAAAAGATGCTTCTTTGCATTCTATTTCCGCTTCTGCATTTTTACTGTGATGAGATCAAGATGATTATTGAATATGAGCTTCCTATCAACCCCCCTCCTAAATCAATGTGTTGGTCAACCAGGGAGATGGATAGATTTTGGTTTGGTATCATATCAGGGAGTAGTCGATTTAGTAGGGTTTATCTCCATTCCCTAAGTGTCAATGTATTCTGATAGCTGGCTGAGCTTGTGGTTAATTAAAAATTTAAGATTTTAAGAATTTTATTATGTCAAACCTCGGGGTACCACGATTATTCGAGTTGCAATCCTCCCCAAACCGGGTTGAAAAGACTGAAGTTCAAGTCCTGTCGATGATGAGGAATATTTTTGGACATTTTTTTACAACGTGACTGAGATAATCGGTGTCAGACGGGGGTAGCATGGTTTTTTCCTCCTAGAAACTCCAGTTTTTTCTACAGTAAACGGAAAATCTACCATAGAACACAATAAATTTACAGACAGCATATAGGCGCAATATGTCCCTAATCGCTAATGCTCTTTAAAAGCCAACTGCAACAACATTATTATGTCACACTTGATGTTAAAATACTACTCAAGGAGGTGAAGTAGCCTTTAAATGCTTATAGGATCAAAGGCAGCACTGCTATCCAGATAGGTTATGGCTAGTTCAGCCTTTGCCTCAAAGGCAGAAAGGATGGCATTAATTGTAGTGGCGCTCTATGGCCCAAGATACCGATGTGCCTAATAAATCCCCAAACAAACTAACATTAATCGTAGACAGCAGATTAGTGATTGTGATCAATTCTTTGCTGCTTAATGGATCTGTGGTTGTTGGCTGGGAAAGTATGTGGGTTGTGAAAGTTGGAAGAAGAGCTTTTTCCAAGTACCTTTAGAACGGTACAGGCAGTTGCTGTTGGCTGTAGCCACTGAACACATGTTGGGAAACAGGCTTCGGGACGGTCTGGGAGTATATTCTGTCCACGTAACAGGAAATATACCTTTGTTAAGGACAGCATTGTAGATGTTGATACTTTCATCTGCCTCGCCAACTGAATTTTTCCAAGAATGTCGTCAAAATCCATATTTTCATACAGAGGAAGAAAGAAGTGTGTCACGATTGTATTAAATCTTGATAGTAGTAGAAGGGTTTTAGGAGCACCGTCTGCTAATGCCATATTTCTCCGAGTCTGTATGTTCTGAGGTCGATTTTCTATTTTGTTGGACGAAAAACCATGCTACCCTTGCATGAGACCGACTAACTCAGCAACGTTGTGAAAAGGGCTCACAAAAATTCCTTCCGTCATAGACGGGACTCGAACTCGGGTCTTTTCCGCCCGGTGTGGGGAGGTCGGCGATCCTGCCAACTGTGCTTCCCAGGAGGGCAAATTTTGATATGTAGTCTATCCGAATGTATGGACTAACCTCGTTCGATGGATTTGTGGGATTGAAAAAGGATTTCCTTTGGCTAGTTTGACCTGTATGTATTGTTTGATTGCGTCTTTCCGAATAAAAAAAATAGCGCACGCCTTTTGACAAGGCAATTCTATTCTTTATTATGAGGCATGATTTTTTCATGATATATGGTTGCTAGATCAGATGACCTCCATGCTTAAGATCTGCTGATTGTGGTGCATGTTTTTGTAAGAGCAGCATAGGAGATAATAAGCTTAAGCCATCTTGTCATGAGGGTTATTTTAAGATCGGGGAGGCATTTCCTCTAGGACTTGCCAGGGAAAGATGGCCGTAGAGTAGATAGTCATATAGACATTTCTGTTGGTCTAAGAACTTGAGGCTGATAACTGTCCTGCGTGTTGCTTGCTTTATTTGATTCAAGTTAGGAACCGCAATTAGAATTTTAACAGTAATTGGTTGATGATCTGACAGGAATTTAAGTAATGAGGATGTAAGAATTGAGAGGTATTCTGATGAAAACAGAATACCTCTGCTTAAATAAATCCCCAAACAAAACCAATGATTTGAGTACGCTAGTGAGTTGTACTTCAAGTTTGCTGCACTGGGGAGGACAGTTGAAATTCCCACACAACTTGTGATGCATTCAGATGAAGTTCATTAATGAGCTTCATCTAAATAATACTCTCTTCAATAATATTGGTATCAGGAATTGGGAGATGGTGATAGTAAAAAATTAATATGCCTTGTTTTGCTCTTTCGTGAGGAGCGTGTTGACCACCTCTTGCAAGGGTATGAAGAACTGGATTGTAATATGATCTTAGATTCAGTTTATTCATTCTCATCTTAATGTATTTAAAAGATAATGGTATTCGCTTTTGAAGGTACGGTGTCTGAGAGGATTGTTCATTTTGAATCACCAAACGCTATACCCTGACAAAGTCCAATGAAAACGACTTTTAAAGAAATGAAGGTTCGTAGTAGTCAAAAACAGAGTAAAGTGGAGAGATGCTGCTTAATGAGGACTCAGCTCGTCTTTTAGACCCAAGAACAGATAATGAACATGAAGGCATCATTTCTAAATTCCTGGAAACCTTTTTCTATAAGGTGGCTTGAACTAATGTAAATACTGCATGTAAATATAACTGTTGCTATTTATATATAGAATCACCCGAGGATCCTTGTGGAAATCCTTTTTTAAAGACTAAGGAGAAGAGTTAAAAGACAGTGTTTAAATTTGTTCCAGATAGAAAACAAGTTTAGTAGGTTAATACCGATTTGTCTTGTTTTTCGAGATCAAAACCAGAATTTACTGGATTAAAAATGATTATGCAAACCACATTCTCCATGGAGATGGGATACACTCGTTCCTCTCTTTTCTTCTAATGGAAAGAATTTTGCAATTTCAGCAGCAACGTCGCGAATCGAACTCTGGCGTTTTTCACACGAGCGCACGCGCTGTGCTACCTACAAGACCGGTACATCAGAAGACATTTCACTCAGAGATGGCAGCACTAGATATTGAAATAACCCGTTGTGTTGTTAAGTTAACCTTATTTTTATACAACCTTTTTTGAGTATAGCCATTTTTGATCTAATTAAAAAAAAATCCGAAGAGCTGCACCTCAGCTCAAACTTGGGGGAGGGGGGGATTTAAGAAATTGAATTTCTTAAAACTAAGAAATTAAATGTTTTTTTAAGAAATGGAATACAGTGGGAAGGTATTTTATTAAAAAAGTATTTTTTTTTTCCATTTAGGTACGAATTAATGTGACTTTTGCTGCTGAACTTCTTGAGCGAGTCTATCAACATCAGGCGGGTACACCGTAATTTTCATCTTTAAGCATGCTGAGAGACTCGCATTGTTCAGACGGTTTCTTGATTTATTTTTAATAATAGTTCATGTTCCAAAAGATTTGATCGCAGAAATATGTCGCTTGCCGCACATCTGGGCTAAAAGTTAGAGCCGAAGGTTCCCGACCCCTGATATACACCATTAAACAGAAAATATAATATGATACTTATTGTTCTTTTTCATATATTTTATTAGAATAATTATTGTAATGGAATATGAAAAAAGTAACTGTGGAATTAGCTTTAGCAACCATTTACTTTCACTTTCCGAAAGAGAGTATTATACATAGCGTTAGATTGTTTGGGCCAGCCGTGGGGTTGAACCGTACCCAACGACAAAAAATACACGGTTCGTTGTGACTGCGTTGCTGAAAATTCTGCTACTATTACTAATTCATTATGTGTATGTAGTTATGATGAATTTGTAACCTCTTCAGGCCTCGGCAGTCTAGAGAATAACCCCCTTTTTTTTTCTTTTAATTAGAAAACAGAACAACAGAACACTTTAGTGTATCAGAACAAAAATATTTTTCGTGATTCATTCTAACCCAAAGGGCCTGTACGCTGTAGCAAAAAATGCGCAGTGCAGAATTCATTAACAAGCGTTCGAGATTTGAAAACCCACAAACTCTTCCCCATTGCGCGACATACAGGAAATCAATAGGACGTCATGTTGATTAGAAACAAATGCCGAATAGCTAGTGTCTGATAATGCACATGGCAGATAGCTTGTTACCGAAGGTAGCACTTTACTGTGCGTTGGTGAGGGGGATGGATCTATTTGCTGCTTTGCTCTGTACACCAGGTGAACAGGGAGAACTGATTAATATACCCCACGGTGTTCTCAGGGATAAACTAAACTTCATGATTAAAACACCATACGTGCCTTTGGATTGGAAATTTCTGTCTTCGCCAGTTTGTGTTAGTGGAGGCAAAGTAACACAACTGTAGGCTGGTCTCATAAATGTAGAGAAACGAGAATTGAAAACGAACCAAGGTACAACATAACGATCTGAGGGTTAATATGGTCTCTTTCTGAGGGTTTATATACGGTCTCTTTCTGACTATCTTCTTTGATTTTTGGAGACGAGGGATGACCTAACTTAGTAAACTTAGTTTGTTGAATAAACTGATGATAATAATAAAATAAATTTTCAAGAGGACTAGGTGGGTTTTTCAAGGGCAGCAAGGAGAGAAGAATCTGAGTAGGACTGGCTGTAGATCCAGATGTGGCTGGTGACTCCTCTCCGTGGATTCACTGCTGCAGCCTCCACGGAATGTTAGCCATTGCTTACACAGAAGGAAGAAAAATAGCAAATTGGGTCAGTTATGGGTTGAGACTTGAAGTGCTCAACAGAGCGATTTATGCGTGTAGAGAACCATTACTTGTTAAATAGTTCACTTTTTCTTGGTTTTGGGCGAGGGGGGGGGGTATCTTTCGGAGTACTGTAAGAAAACTTTTTTGTGTCAATGTATTTAACAAAGATAGTAGCTCTATTCTGAGATATAATATTATTCCTCACAGATCATTTGTTCAGTATATTTTCACAATGCAGTAGCACAGCGTCTTATTTGTTAAATTAAACATAATTCACTCCTAATGAGTGATGACAATGATCGTTAAGGGGTAACTGTTTCCCGAAGTCCTTTAAAATTGTTGCTTATTGGTATACAAATTGGTTTTCACATGCCACTGGGCAAATTGTATACTAGGACAACACTTTCAGAAGTAAAATATAATGTGACAACCGGATTTGAAACAACACCACCACCACCACCACCACCATTTACGGTTGTATTTTTATTGATTGTTATCCCCTCGCCATAAAGATTCTCTCTCTCATAATGTTTTTATTAAAACCTGTTAATGCTTTAAAGTTTGTTATTGTTATTTGTTTTTTTAGGAGCATTAGCAACTAAGGCCATATTGCTTCGGGATATGCGGTGGTCATTCCCTGAATTTTCCGCATCCTCCGTATTTGGTGGTGACTGCTGCTTCTGCTCCTTCCCACCTGGCTACGGAGGCGCCTTGCTTTAAAGTGCAGTACTCCACTTATTGTTATTATTTTCTATTAATTATTATTGTTTTATGAGCAGTGAAAAATTTGCTAGAATTTTTTTTTCTCTTTCATTCTTCCTGATTTAAAAGATAAAGGTTTTATTATAATAATGACACTATCTTTCAAGTTATAACACTTTTCTTTCCGGGATCTTAAATTAATTGCTAAAAATGTTTCACCCTGTTTCTACAATCAGTCGCTTCGAATAGATCCATAGGTCTGTAAAATCACAAAAAAATGCAAGTAAAAATCTGTGTGTGTGTGTGTTTATTATATATATATATATATATATATATTAAATTTCGAATGTGTCTTTATCCACATAAATTTGATTATTTGCACTCTGGACTAAATGAAATGAATAACAAATTTATTCTATAATTTGTTCAGGAAAAACTACACATGCATAATGAAGTGCTCAAATTTGTCTCCACATTCATCATCATAAATTTCCAGTTGCACATTAAAATTTAAACGTTTTCAGTTTATTTGTTGGTAACTCAAGTTCAGTGGAACTCATGGAACAGGCATTGCATCAGCATTTTGGGGACTGAATATGCTGGTTACATCGGACATCTGTGTACGGTAGCAGAGACCATTACTTGCACAGTAGGTTCTCGGAGGACAGCACCTTCTGTTACTACAGCAAACTCCGTTCATCATAGGACAGCAACTGTAGACACCACCGGCTTCTAAACAGCAGGTATTTCCCGATGGACACATCCATTGACCTCCCGGACAAATAACATTGTATGGCGCTGCTTGAGGCTGAGACAGAAGCATAGTTGGAGCGTTTGAATTACTTCTAGATTGACAAGTAGCTGCTGTAATGTTGCAAATGGTGTCTTGGGGACAGCAGCGAAGGCGGTCTTGACAACATACACCATTGGTAAAGGGACAACAGCCGTATAAACCATTCGCCAATTCACAACAAGTTTCTAAAAATAAAAGAAAAAAGGTTAATAATTAATGGATAACTAGGATGTCTTGCACAAAATTTAAATTATATCAAAATTAATAATATAAATGCAATTTTTTTAATTTTATTTTCTGTACAGTTACTAGACATATACAAGGTGTACCAAGAGGAAGGTGCCAAGCTTTGGGAGAATATTCCTTATATCATTATATGTTCCTTATACACCGAAATAACCAAACATGTCAACAGCCAAAACGGTCATGGAGAGAAACACAAGAGAAATGTGTGCTTCTTGTGAATTTCTGCTACTGGCTCGCAGTACACCCAAAAGGCCGACCGGGCTAGCCGGGTGGGTAAAGTGCCTGCCTGGCAACCCAAAGGTCGCCGGTTCGGCTCCCGCCTCGGGCTTGGATCAAAGTACTGCAAAAACCTTGGGAGGTGTATTATGGCCACAGAAGCCTATGCGCCAACAACTACCAAAAAAAAAGTACACCCAAAACTCAAGTTTGATTTTCTGTTCGATGATGACGATTCTTTCACCGGGGACGGCGGAAATAATTCTCGAAATGTATACATGTGGTAGCGTGGAAATCTTCGTGAAACAAAAGAAAGTAACTTGCAAAGGAGAGTTTCAGGAATGCGTGGTGCGGTTTACTTTACAACATGTGAATAGGATCGTTGGACGCTGAGAACAATCTAACAGGTAACCACTGTGCATTCATTTCTGAGAAATGAATTACCGAGTCTGTTGGATGACCTTTCGTTAATAATAAGGGGTCAAATGAACTTTCAACACGGTGGGCTTTTGAGGGAGTATTTACCAGACTGTTTTCCTATTCGCTCGATAGGTCGTGGTGCACCTCAGATATGGCCATCGATGTAGCTAGACCCTAAGCCGCTCAATTGCTACCTTTATGGTCACATGAAAGACATTAGTGTATGTGTACACACAGTTATATATCCTGAATTCAAGAATACACGAGTAAAAATAATATGAATGAAATAAAAATTAATGAAACTCTCACAGCATGAAAATGATATATCCGAGTGAAGCTACACGGTACATTAATAATAGCACTTAAATATCTCTATACAATACTAATGGTTTAACGGAAATACTGAAATAAGACATGCTACTGCGAACAACCCAATCTGAATGGATTATACAGCAATGTTTCATATATACGACGGCTGTTAAATAAAAAATGACTATTTGCACTTCACACGTGTTTGTACACGCTGGGTTCCAAGACTACTCACACCCGAGAAAGAGCAAGTTGGTACGGATGTTTGTCAGGAGCTGAAATGGGTGTTTACTGAAGATGATGAGATTCTGCACAAGGTGATAACTGCGGATGAGATATAGCTTCTTCATTTCGGCCCAAAGAGTAAGCAACAAAGCTCTGTTTTGGAAGTCTACGTCATTGCCAACACCGAAAAAAAGCAAAAGTCATGGCTTCTTTAGGAAAGGGTATGGTCATCTCCTTTTCTTGGCATTCAAGGAATAGTTTACCAGCATGTTGTGCCACGTCATACTACTGTTACGGGACCTTACAAGAGAACTGTACTGCACACTTTGCGGAATCACGTTCGTCGCAAACGTCAACAACTGCACATAAGTGGGTGGATGCTGCATCACGATAATGCGAGACATTGCCCATACTGTTCATGAACTACTTAGTCAACGTTAATGTCAAATGTGTTCCTCGTCTGTCCTATAGCCTTGATTTGCATTCTGTGATTTGCTTTCATTTCCAAAGTTAAAGAAGGAACTGCGAGGAAAACGTTTCTAATAGTCAGAAGAAGTTGCAAAGACATCGGAGGCGATTCTCAAACGCATGTCAAAAAAACAAAAAAAAACAAAAACGGCTTCCACCATGTTTTTGAAGAATGGCAGAAACATTGAGGTAAGTGCATTTCATGAAATGAGGATTACTTTGAAAAGGACCATCAAAGTATGTATTATTAATAAAGGTATGTTGTGAAAAATAATTATGATCATTCTTTATTGAGCAGCCTTCCTAGATATTTAATCATCAGTATTGTATATATATTTCAGGTTTAAGTATTATTATCTGTGTACTTCGTAACTTCACTTGGATTTATCGTTTTCATGCAGATGTGCTCTTCACATATTCAACAATTATCATTATGGTCGTCGAGTTAAACTGAATTGACAACGGCCCCAGTCCACAATTCATATCACTCCTTTTATAATATCTTCAAACCCATTAAATCTGTACTAAATTTATATAATAAAAGTTTTTATTTCTTCCTCTGTTAGGTCAACTGTTAATCAATGTCCTTTGATTAACAGTTGTTAATTAGGGTGCACATTATACATTAAATATAAAGTATCTAAATTTATAATATTCAAAATTTTTACTGTTGTACTTTTTTTGTAATATATTTCTATATCTTAACACGTAGTATAAAACATTATTCAATTTGTATATATTTTATACATTATTAAACATGACTTTATGCTGACGTGTACTCCCTAGTTTTGCCAAAGTATTTAAAATGCTTATTTCTTTCAGATCTCTCTGTTTTTCTCTGTCCTTTACCAATTTGTATTCTTTCAAACAACCATTATCTTATATTGTAGATTCTGTTATGGTCTTAGCGTTCCGATTGTATCTGAAATGGCCCTGGTCCATAATATGTGTATTAAGTATTACATAAGAAGAAAATAAAAAGGAGGGAACAAACAAACTGATTGGCAGTAAAATTATCTGACTCCAGTGTAGATAACGGACAGATGACTAATTGTCGAGGCTATTTTTTTTTATCGAGTGACATCCTTTAAAGAGAGTTTCTCACTTTTGTGCCAATAAAAGTTTTAATGCGTTGTGGTCATTTCCTGCCAATAGCTATCGTTGCAATAGCAGGATAGAATGTAATAAGTTTTTTAGATTCTATACTTTCTCGTTCCTTACCTCCAGGACAATATTGACGGCCTCCAGGACAGATCTCAGCAGCGACCACAGACACCAGTGCGAATAAAGCGACAAGCAGCATCTTTACTTTTATACTATCTGAAACGAAATTAAATTTATGTTATTGTAAGAACCTCACATCGTATTCTAAAATGCATATCTGTTTGGTACGAATTAAGTTTCAGTACATAAGAATAATACAATGGTATCTAAACGTTACAACTTTAAAGTCAGAGATAATTAAGAAAAACAGATACTTGACGGAATTCTATGATACATTTTGTAGAAGGCTATTATTATGAGTACTGAGAGAATAGTTTATATAATTCGGGATTTAAGAGGACGCGCGATCATTACTGACCGTTCTCCGAACCTTGTGGTGTTTGAAGGCTTGACGATAAGGCGATGACAATAAATCACTTTTCTACAAGAGCAGGTCATTCTTGGCTCATGGAGGATACTCTGAGAATGTTGACGTTCTGCAATCGTCTCCCTAAAGATCATTGCCATGCTCAATTGGATTGAGATCTGAAGATTCGGCGCTCGCCACTCCATCCGAAGAATATCCTGACTTCAGATGTTTGTTGAGCAGCTGAGTTCTATGTAAAAGAAGACTGTTGTTCAAGAAAATAAATTCATGATCTATGCACCTCTGAAAAGTCTCACATAAAGCTCAGCTCAAGATCTCATCAATGTACTTTTGAATGATCAACGTACTTCCCTCAAAGATTTGGAGGTCGATGTGGTTTTATATCATGATCTTCGTTCAGACCAATTCCACAATAGTGCCCCTTTTCCTCATGTTGGATGGTTGGAAGCGTGTATTCTGTTCTATTTAAATAAAAATGGCCTATTGGTATGTATTCTATGTTAATACTTGGGAAATTGTGTGCCACTTAGTTTGAATGACAGATGACTTTTAGGTTATGGGCATGTTCAATAATCGATAAAAAAAAAGTTGGATCAAAAGATGGAACCAGAGAGGTGATACAGAACGAAAAAGTGCTTCTTAGTTTTATGGAAACGAAACGGATTTAGTTAACGTCTAGTACGAATTTATTGAGATAGTAATCGTAGGTGACTGCTAGGGAACGAAGATACGGAGTTACCCACTTTGCGAGTTCAAATGCACGTGATACCACATTTTATTTTTCTTTATTTTTACAAACACCTATGATCCATTGAACCTCCTGAAAACTGTATAAAGAGAATTTATTTTCCGCTACTATTAATATTAAAATGGAGTAGTGATACAAGGAGGTGAACTTATTAAAATCTGATAGGATATTATGATGTGGTTACAAAGGAACTGGATGCGAAAAATAATTTTGATATCATATATTTGGATTTCAGGAAAGCTTTTGACACTGTTGCGCATGGAAGACTATTGTACAAATTGGAGCAGAATGGTATTAAGGGTAAGTTGCTACAATGGATAAAAGGATGGTTAAGTGCTAGAAGACAGAGGGTGGTAATCAATGGGTGCTGCTCTTCTTGGACTAATGTTATTAGTGGAGTCCCACAGGGTTCGGTGTTAGGTCCACTGTTGTTTTTAAAATTTATCAATGATATTGATGAAGGTATATCAGGCTTAATGTCGAAGTTTGCAGATGATACAAAGGTTGGCAGGGTTGTTAATGACAGTAATGGCAGTGTGCTACTGCAACAGGATCTAGATAATTTGGGCAGATGGGCAAGAAGTGGCAACTGAAGTTTCACCTTGACAAATGCAAAGTACTACATATGGGTAGAAGTAACCCCAGAGAAACGTACCAACTGTGTGGTACTACACTTAAGGTGGTAGAAAATGAAAAAGACCTGGGAGTAATTGTGCAGGCAGATATGAAGTTTTCTGAGCAATGCAGACAGGCTGCCAGGGCAGGTCATGGGGTTTTGTCAATGATATATAGGAATTTTGCTAGCAGGGAAAAGGAGGTGATTATCCCTCTGTATAAGGCAGTGGTCAGGCCACGGCTTGAGTACTGCGTACAGGTCTGGAGGCCTCATTTTAGGAAGGATGTAGATTTACTTGAGCGTGTACAGAGAAGGGCAACAAGATTGGTGAGGGGAATGAAGGGATCCTCTTACCAAGAGAGGCTTAAGTTCTGCAAATTGCAGTGGCTGGAGACTAGGCACCTGCGCGGTGATCTGATTGAGGTATATAAGGCCTTGAATGGGTTGAGCACGCTGAATTCTGATGAGATCCTTTCACTTGTTCAGATTACGAATCTAAGGGGGCATAAATTCAAATTAAGAAAAGACAGATGTAGAATAGATGTGCGGAAATTTTCCTTTAGCCAGCGGGTGGTTCATTGCTGGAACAAACTTCCATCTGTCGTTGTGGAAGTTGATAGGTTGAATAAATTTAAGGAGGAACTGGACAGGCATTTGGAGAGAATGGTGTGATTTTTTTTTTTTTTTTTTGGCTGATGCTGCATAAGCTCATACATTTGCTTTCTTGCATCACATGCCACTGCTACTACTACTACTATTCTGCATCTGCCAAAAAACCTTATTATTCTCAGCATCAAAAACTGCCTGTCGAATTCCTTCTTGAGTATTGCCAAATTCTCCACTTCAGAATCCATACAACCTTAAACCTCTGGCATTGACAGTATTCAGTTTTATACTACGCGGAGATGTGGGAAACCCCTGATGCCGTTTGACACTAAACACAGTCTACACTCTCCAATGCAGTCACCCTCATAGGCAACTTATTGCAGCAACACGCCCCCGAAAGTAAATTTAATAAGGTCTACTCTACTGTTCCTCACTGAGATTTTATATTTGTGCCCTCTTGTTGCTCTTACTACTGAGAATATTCTCTCCTCATTCATTTTGCTAATACCCCTCCTTGATTAACTGGAATGACTACTGTATGGTTTCGGATACAAATGCGCTATGGGAAATTGTGAAGAGAGACAAACACTTATACCAGTGGTAAATTTTCATAAACGTAAGATGAAAAATGGATCTCCATTAGGACCACAAGAGAACGAACTCATCTGCCCATGTGAAATATGTCCATTAATTACGTGTTCTCCGATCGATTTGCCTGTTTTGCTGGACGAGAAACCCTTGTTTCTGGAGGAGGGACTTGTTATCCACACCTGAAACAAATTTAGCCATCGAATGAAATATTTCCGTAAAAGTTCCTCGCATCGTTGATGGGATTAGAACCCGGGTCTATTTCACCTGGTATGGGAAGGACTGGGATTATAACTGTTGTGCTAGGGGGAGCTAAGAACGCAAATTAGGAATTCTCATACGAGAAAGGATTGAGTAAATCCAATACGGCCCTTAATTGGTCGTTGTGGAAGATCCATAGAAAGTCCAGAGGAAATGGCAGATGAATTAAACAGATACTTCTCATTGATATTTACACTCGAAATCGAGCTCGAAACTCTAAATGTTTTGGAATTAGAACGGTGTAAAATAAGTGATATAATGATATCAGAAGTGTTTGTTAGAAAATGTACTGAGATTAAAGGAAGGAAGGCAGGCAGGCAGGCAGGCAGGCTCTAGTCGATGGTATATATCCGTTGTAATTATAAAGATTGCATATGAACGTGTCAAACCTTTTATGAGAGCATCATTGGACCTGGGAAGATTCTCTTGGATTGGAGAAATCCTAATGTCTCCTAATCCACAAAATTGGTGGTAAAGAGGAGTTTGGTAACTATAAGCCAGTGAATTTGACTTAAAACCATAAGATCTCGTTGTGAGAATGGCTTAGGTGTGGCTCCTTTATAAGGCTCTGAAGGAATCGATTAAAAGTGAACTAGAAAAGTCTGTTCTCCTTCATAGGTGAAACGAGAACCAGGGCAGACAAAATTTCGGAGAAAAACAGAAGATTGGATCTCATGAAGTTCACTTAGGGGCAACAGGTTGTCGAACATTGTAATAAATTGCCTCCCAACATGATGGAGGTAATGAGCCTGGCTAACTTTAAAGCAGAATTGTAAGATTACGTGTGGGAATGGGAATAGTATAAATATTACGTTTTATTTTAGTTACTTTTTATATTTAGTTTTTGGCTAATGTAGAAGTAGTTTGCTTTCTCGCGTTATTTGGCCTTTTTAATGCAATCAACCCCTCACCCAAAGATGTTTAGATGCTACGGTCAGCGGACCACATCTAAGCTGCTCCTCACAGAGAAAAGTGCTCAGCGTCTTTCACCAATCTGTTTGTCCTTCTTCAGAGGTTCTGCGTCTTTTAGATGCGGCTTCCCAACCTGCATATTTCCAAGTGTGATCGTACCATCTTCTTACAGAGTGGAGTAATGAATTCCTCCCTATTTGCAAAATTTTGATAAATCATATGGTTCTATGCGTTCTTCATTACCGCCTACTTATAGTGCATTTCGTTTTCTATCGTAGTCATAAAATCATTCTAAATCAGTACTTCCTTTAGTTTTTCCCTCTAATCTGTAAACTTTTTCCGGTTTCTGTTAAGAAAACTTGTTAGCATTAAACAAGCATTGCACTTGTTTAATACTATCAGGCACAATACTTTGCATATGTTAGTATTAAACGTTAGCTGCCATTTTTCAGACTATACTTGCAGTCGGTCCAAATCCGTGGTTAGCAGCATAGCTTGTTTCTGATCGTTAACCACTCTTTCAATATTTGGATTTTCAGTAAATTTTGACAGCTTCTCTTTGTATTCTCTTATCAACACCGAGGAAGAAAAGTCCTAGTACTGATTTTTGAGGGACTCCACTTGCCTTGTCCGCTCACTCTGAAGAACGCTGATTTATGACTACCTTCATCACTTGTCTCTTATCTAATGATGGATCTTTCCTGTTACTCCCAACTTCTTTAATTTATACAGTATCCTCTCATGAGAGGATACTGTATAAAAATTATCAAAAGCCTTACAAAAATACAGATGGCAAATTTGTTTCTCGCATCCAACTGCTTTATATCCTCGTAATAGTAATTTAGCAAATTTGTCAGAAAGATCTCCCCTTCACGAAACCATGTTGAGACCCATTTAAGATATTAAGATACTATTCTTGTCGAACTGGTCTTTTATTGCGTCTTTAACCGTGACAACCGCAGAAGTTGCATTCACTGACCTGTAGAAGGACACAACTACAGAAGTCAATTCAAACAGTACAAGATCAAAATAGATTTTTGATTGAACTTAAAAAGTATACTTACCGATACGTGAAAGATGTAAGTGAAGTCGAAACCAGTTGAATTCTGTTTACTTCTGTATTGCTGTGGAATGACAGATGCTCTTTTTATACTAATCAAACGAGACAAAATGGTCGCTGTACCCTGTTATCTGTTTCCAGACAAGGAAATAGTTGCTTCATATTTATCCCATCGAGGTAAACAGAAGAGCTTTTTTGTTTTAATCAGATAATGTTTCTTTATGTTGCTGAAATGCGCTTTTATTATCTGCTTAAATGGTAACTGTTAAGGATGTTAAATTTTATCTTCCACGAATTTCTTAACTTGGTAGTACGATTTCAATAATTAATACTTTATCATGTTTGTTTTTACACTTCTCGTTTCGGATAAAGAATCAATTTCTTGCCAAATAATTATGATTTCCTGATTCTCAATGCGATTATAGAATTGCATTTTGGTTTGAAACAATATTTCGTAGTGTCAGACGAATACATTTCGCAGATGTTGACCAATAAAAGTGATTTGCCGTTTTGGACATCTAAGCTTTTATTTTATTTATTTTGAACGTGTCTATTCCTGTCCCAAGAAAAAGTGAATTCTACCTGGGTTGATTGCATGATACAAAATAAATAAGTTTTGGATATTGTAAGGATTTGGCTGTTTTTAGTAGTTTCCAGAATTTTCTGTTGTTCATCTCGTTATTCGAATATTTGCAGACCATCAAATGATTATCATCATATACGAGGTTACCATATCGTACGAGTCCTCCGTAGCCCAGTGGTCAGGGGTGGGAGTGCAGTAGTACACGCTCTTTGAGTATACCGGGGTTCAAGCCCTTGACTAGTAAATACGGTTGATCTGCCAACCTGCACTGGACCAGCGTGGCAGATTATAGTCCATTTTTTATTTTATTTTTTTTATTTTTATTAATAACATGATACACAACAGGTAACCATTAACAGTGTATCTGAGATCAGAACAATAAACATAATAACAATAATATGAAATCCAACAGGAAGATAAACATTGATATAGATTCAAACATTAAAATCATATGTACAAAAGAGGATTGCATTAAGTTAAGTTACCGGTAAAACAAGTAAAATTAATCAGTTAGAGAATAGCAAAATAATAAAACACATAATACTAATAAACTACAATAATTAGATCAGAGCTAGTCACTTTGCAGTTTAAGAGAAGAGACAAACTTGTGGATGGAGTTCATCAGTGATTGGAAGTTGTAAAAGAAGTCAATGAGAGAGTCATTTGCTGATTCTGTTCAGTGGACTGAACTTCATAAAGTCCGTGGTGGCAGAGTCAAGGCGAAACGGTGTAAGGTTCCTGACTTGTCTACAAGGAGCATTGAAGTTGATTTTGCTAAGGATATCAGATGCTTCATAAGTTCCAGTGATTACTTTGGCTAGAAAGATGATGTCAGCAGTAATTCTTTTGGTGCACAGAGGCCTCAGATGAAAGTAATCACACAGCGATTCATAATACACTGAGTGATAGAATAGAGGATTGCGGTACGTAAGGTAACGGACAATATTTTTTTGGACTGCTTCAATTTTGTTAAAGTCTTTGTGTGATGATTCCAGATGGGTGAACCGAATTCTAGGATTGGCAGAACAATAGTTTTATAAAGGATAACCGCATATCTGTAGTTTTTGAACTTGTATGTGTTCCGTTTGATGAATCCCAGTATTTTGAATGCTTTGCTGGTGATTTTAAGCATCGAATTTAGCACTGCAGGAGAAGAGAATCCCCAAGTCGTTAACTTGGTTACACCTTTCGATGATCACAGAGTTAATACTGTACTCCGTATTTATTAGTTTTGGAAATCTGCCGGATGAGAAAGAGATTACTTTTCACTTCGAGGGGTTAGCAGACAAGCCATTCAGAGATAGCCACAGAGAGAATTTATTGAGAGCACATTGAATCTGTTGAGAATCGGTAATCTCCTTCACTGCTGAGTAGATCTTAGGATCATCTGCATAGAGAGCAACTTGAACATTGGAGGTGTAGATGAAAGAAGGAAGATCATTTACGAAAACAGTGAAGAGAAGAGGATCTAAGGGGGAGCCTTGTGGTACTTCACTTAGTGGTATAAAACAGTCTGAGTTCACTTGATTGATGATAACGCTCAAGGAACGATGCGTAATATAGCTGCATAGCCATGTGAGCAAAGGGTCACGGATACCATATAGCTTAAGTTTTTCCAGAAGTTGTTCGTGCGGGACTTTATCAAATGCCTTAGATATGTCTGTGTAGACTGCATCAACTTGAACGTGGTTATCAAGAGCTTCAGAGGTGTATTGCCAGAAAGGAAGTAAATTTGTGACTACTGACTTGCCACTGCAGAAACCATATTGATTCTGATCAATGAAAGGCCTGAAGAATTCGAAGAGTTGTTTGTTTACTGCTGTCTCGAAGAGTTTAGCCAGGCTGTTTTTCAAGGTTATGGGTCTGTAATCAGTTACATCATTTTTATCACCTTTTTTGATAATAGCAACTATATTGACCTGCTTAAAGTGCTTAGGATACTTCCCCAGTCTGAGAGAGAAATTGAAGATCAGCAGTATGAGGGTTTTAAGGTAGTGACAGTCATTTTTCAAAATAAGCCTGGAATGTCATCTGGGCCTCTAGTAGAGTCATTTCTCATGCTTTTTAATGCCGAATTTAAATCTTCATCGGTGATAAAGAGGTTAATGAGGATATCATCTTTAACAGGTGTATCATTTGTTTGAATTTTGGAAAAATGTTTGGCAAACTCTTGAGCAATACTGAATTCGTCCGATAAGAGAATTCCATCTGCGTTATGGAGTTGTAACTTTCTACTGGTTATATTGTTATGCTTCATGTAATTCCAGAATAGTTTGATATCTCTGTGAGTAAGCAGACTATCCTGAACTGACTCTGTATACATATTGTAAGATTTAATGAGGGTTTTCACTTCTTTGCTGAGTTGACTGAATATTTCGTAGTACCGACTGTCACCTGATTGCTTATACTTGTTTCTATAGAATTCTTTGGATTTAATTTTATGTATTAATTCGCTGTTATACCAGTGCGGGTAGGTAGAGTGTGCGGTCAGATGGGATTGGGAAACAATGTCAGATATAACTGAGTGGACACAGTTGATCAGGTTGCTGGTGAGCACATCGACGTCATACATAGCGTCAGAGAGCTGCTTGTCTACGTTGCTGAGAGCTAGGTTGAGCAGAGGCCAGTCAGCCATTCTGAAATTGAATCGTGGAGAAGGGGAGCTGCATTTGAAGTTATGAGAAGTCACAGTGATGTCAAAGGTAATTGGCGAATGATCCGAGTAAAATTTAGGGTTGTCATTGTGAACATCTATATGAGTAGAGGAGAATATTAGGTTAAGGTAGGCATTTTCTCTGGTTGGAAAATTACAAGCTTGTTCAAGACCATAGCTGTGAAACATATTAAAGAGAGCCCTAGTCTTCATTGATGGAGAAGAAGATCCTAAATTGGCCAGTTGACAGTTAAAGTCACCCAAAACCATTGCTATATTGGCAGATTGAATTAGTGGGAAGATAGATTTCAGCGAGCTTTCTAAGTACTGAAGGTCGATATTAGTTAAGGAGGTGGAAAATAAAGCAGTACTATTAAAACTTTTAACTTGCCAAGATGAAGAAAGCAGTATAGTGATTCAATATTTGTGAAATTTGATGCAATTTCACAGAGTATATGGTTAGAATGTATAATAGCTACTCGGCCTCCACGAGATCCTATGTCCTTTCTATGGATTGTATATTGCCTATCTATAATCTGATCATCAATATCTATGGAGAGCCAGGTTTCAATGACCAGATGAATGTCGTAAATATGTGAGCCTTGGATTGCTCTAAAGTGGTTTAGGTTGCTAATTATACTCCTGCAATTCTGAAGGTAAACACTGAACAGTTTGGACCTGGCGATCCTAGGACGAGAGGAGAGCGTAGTATGTGTAGATAGCAGAGCCTCTGATTGCTATGCCTGTGGAGAAGAGATTTTGAACTCCCTTGATGGTCTGTCCGTGAAGCGTTTTACTAGAGTCCCTGATAAGAGGGATGTTAGTTTCGGCACTTTCTGTTTGTGATGGAAGGCATGCTATTATAAAAGATGAGTAGGCGGGACACCGGTCTTCAGAGAACGGACATCTACACCGAAACCATATTCTTCTTTAATTAAGTTGATAAGATCTTCAGATTTAAAAAATATATATATATTAAATTATCTGTTTATACTCAGGCACGACAACCAAGTCAGCAGAGTTTACAATAAATCGTCAATACAAATATTTATCGTATTTAGTAGTCACGGGCTCGAACTCCGATCCACTCAAGGAACGCGTGCTATGCACTCTTGCTCCTGACTACTCGGCTACGTCATGCATTTAGTGGCGGGTCAAAGTCTTGAAACAAAATTCGGTCTTTTGTGGGAATAATTGTGTTATTGCTTATGTTTGAGTGACTGAGATTTTTCTGCAGTAGTTACATTCTGTTTTGATGAATTTTGGCTGGAAGCTTGGAGGAAGTATCTTGAGATATAGAGGTTTTAACATTTTCTGAAGGTTTGTTCTGTTTTGATCTTTGGTGTGATATTTGAGACTGGCAATCAGAAACAGGTTTACTCACTGTGGCGGCAGCCCTATAGGCAGGTTTGTAGACCTAATTAGATGTGGTATCAGTTATTTTTGCATTGTTGCCCTAACTGATGTTGAATGGGATTCCACTTGGTGACTCTGAGCTTGTAAAATAGAGGTACAGACAGAACTGTTCCGCTGAGGAGACGGTGGTAGGAGTGGTTCGATTTACATCAGAAGAATCATCTGACAGAGTCTGTTTGGCAATAAATTGCTCTGTTGAATGACTTGAATCATGAATGTTAGCAGGCTTTGGCAAATTAATATTTGCAGCAGTAGGGGTTTCCCTCAACATGAATCGTTGAGGAGACTTCCATCCGGCATTGGATGAAAATGACTGCAGTTTATCTTGATGATTTTATACTACTTACTGTCACTATGTTGTCCAACATCAGCAGATATTAATTTATCACAAAGATATCTGGAACAGGTGTTTGCTACTTTAAATCCCACATATTTAATAATTACAACTGATTCTAACTCAATCTTTCTTATGGTTCAGCAGTGTTTTGGAAAACAGAGGTAGGATTTTCGAGGAATTCTTATTCACCTACAATTTAAATCTGTACAACTTACCCAACAAACCGTATTATACCTTCCCAAAGGTCTATGGAGAATCAAACAGTGATTTAATCATTTCAACGCCTGCCATTTCCTCGAGGATCTCTGATTGGACCATACATACTGACTACATAAACAGTGACCACCGAGCAATCACTTATCTCTCCTTCCAAATACTACAGGCCCCCTCCTCCTCCTCCAAAATATCTTAGAAGATTTTCTATCAAAACCATCAAATGGGCTCTATTTATGTCTTCAGTTCACCAGGATTTTAATGTTGACACTCGCCGGTCTTTGAACCAGTTCAATGCTTCATAATATGAATTCTTTGTACATATTCTGAGGCATTGAACTAGTACTTCGTGCTACAGAACGCTCCGCTAAGAAGAAAATTAGCAAGCATACTACAGTTCCATGGTGGACAGCTGAACTTTTCACCCTGCGCAAAAAAGTACGCAAAGCACGCATAGACTTTCAACGGAGAAAGTCCTGGCCTGAACCAGAAGTCACCAGACTAAAAAATAATATCTATAAAAGTCAGCGGAAAGAATACGTAAATACAATCGCAAAACAAAAACTTGGCTCCTGGAAATACTTAGTTCACTCCATAGGATATTCTGATCCCTGGGGTCTATTATTATAAAATTAGCAAAAGCAAGTTTCGCCCTCATGAAGTATACAACACTGTAGTGAACAAGATACAGAAACCACTAACTGGAATGGCTCAGTTAATGCCATCCTGGATCGCTTGCTTCCCCTTGACGATCTCACCACAGAAACTCCAGAACAAATATCTATTAGGAATAGCAACTCAACCTACCACTCTTCATATGAAACGGATCTCTTCACTTTTCCCGAGCTAAAGCTGGCTCTAAGCAAAATAAATATCCATAAATGTCCAGGTTTAGATCTTGTGGAAAATGCTGTAATTATAAAATTTGCCGAAATCTTTCCAAAAATACTTCTATGTACAACAAATGTCTTACTGAGGGGATTTTTCCTAATCTCTGGAAGGTAGCTTTGATCACAATTATTCACAAGCCTGAGAAAAATAAATCTGATCCCAAAGCATACAGACCCATCTCTCTTTTGGCCAACTATTTGAAAGATTGTTAGCACCCAGAGTAGCAGATTTAATTGAAGGTCAAAACTTTCTCCATTCCAATTTGGCTTCAAGAAGGGAAAATTCTGTGAAGACGCCTTGGTCTCTTTAGTTAACCACATATCAGCTTCGATGGCTAAATATGAATTAGCCATATTCATTGGCTTCGAGGGAGCTTTAGATTCCCTCTGGTGGGAGAGCGCTGTCAATTGTCTTACCAAATCCAAGTGCTCTCAGCAACTATTCCAAGTTTATTAGAAGCTACTTCCAAAGTAGACTGATCCAAGTAATCTCGAAACGTGAGTCTTTCTCAAGGACCATCTCAAGAGGATGCTCCTGGGATCAGTTTTGGGACCCCTCTTCTGGAACATAGTTTTGGACAGCTGGCTCATGCAAAAACCTGACAATATCTCTGCCTTCGCCTACGCCGATGATTTGGATCTTCTAATTCCAGGTCGATCGTGTCTTCAACTAGAACAATCAGCCAATATAACTCTTTCTGAGCTAATCAAGTGGTAAAGTATAAATAAACTGCGAATATCTGCCACAAAAACAAAACTGATGGTTTTTAAGGGCGAGTTAGATTACAGAAGCCCTCCTAATATAAAGATAGACTGTAAGAAAATCCCTTTTGTACCCGAATTAAAACATCTTGGCGTAATTTTGTATGACAGGTTGACCTCGCATATTAATCACCTCGCCTTGAAGATTAAAAAGTTCACTGCAGCAATTATCCGAATTTCCAAATCGGACTGGGGACTAAATAGGAAGATTCTCTTACTATATTATACAGCAGTATTCGTACCAATAACTTCGGGTGTCTGGTTTCATAAAGCCGTTAATGTTAAACTCCGCTCCAAGCTCATCTCCATTCAACGGATTATGCTGCTTGCAGGACAGTGTCCTCTGCTTCTCTGCAGGTCCTTGATGGAGTTTTACCACTAGACCTGCTTGTTATCTTCAAAGGACTATGCTATCGTATAAAGAACAGAGTTCCTGGCGAGATCTTCGGCATCTAATGCAACCTAACTGCTAACATCAAATACGAGAAACGGAGAATCTGGAATGAACTTATCAGCGTGTAGCAATCACGATGGGATTCCAGTACTACTGGTCAAGTCACCCGCTCTCTTGTTCCTGCAGTTAACTTCCCTCTCAACAAGAACATCCGCCAATGGTTTTCTTCTAGCTTAACAACATCGTATATACTTACTGGGCACGGCTCCATCAACTCCAAACTATTTCAATTTGGCTTGTCTGACACCAATCTCTGCTTGTGTGGTGCTGAGGAAACCTGGACGCACATTCTGTATCGCTGCAGCCTGTACCACGACGACAGATCTACACTACAAGCTCTTGTCAGCAACTTCTCTGAAGGAAATGAAGTGGCACTGATTGAAAATTCTGTATCGTTCTCAGCTCTACAACAATTCTGCGCTGCTGTTTTCACCAAAAGAAAGCAACTCTTCTCAAGTCTATCAACATATTAACAACAAGGAACCAACCCAACACCTGCAATGTCTATTGATATATCTTAAAACTGATATCACCCGCCATCTACTTTTTTTTTTTTTTTTTTTTTTTTATCTGGTATCCCAGTTTGGGCAGCTATGGATACAGGATTAGCTAGCACCCACTACCTTCAGTGGGTGCGGTTTTCGTTCTTCCTAGGAGAGAAAAAGACTGCTGTCTTGTGGTTCCTTGTGCCACAATTTATACTTCTGATTAGTTGCGTGATGTGATTTGCTGTGTGGACATGTTATATGTTCACTTCACTTATGACATTGTAATTAACATGATTCTATGTATATCATTGCATATAATATGTACGTATGTATGTACATACATAGCGGATTTGCCAGTTTCTGGCTAGGGGCCGCTTGTTGTTTTTGTTAATAAAGAATTTACGAATTTATATTTCCTGTTTTAAAGCACCTTCCCGTTGATGCTTTTGTTCTATCTGAGATAATCATTGTAGAAGTTTACATTTTTTTTTAGCATTTCTGCAGGTGTAAACTATGGAAACCGGTGTGAAATCTGTACACAGATGAGAGTTCGTGGTAATCACAATTGGCACAGGCTGCATCTGTGATCCAAGTAGAGGTAGCTTCGCTTATTTTAAAATTCTGTTGAACAGAATTCTTTGCTAATAGAGTAGGTGGTGAAGTTTTACGCTGAATATCGAGACTGAATTCGTACTCACAGCGGATTTATTGGGAAAGGAGTTGATAATTTTACAGTTTGATCTTTTGAGACTACAGTGATTTTAATTGGGGGCAACCGTCGGTGGTGTTTATCCCACTGTACGTTATCGAAATCATTCTCCAGTTAATTTGAATACGTTCTTGACAACTCGCTGCTGTTTATGGGATCTGTTACCGTCTGTTCACATTCATTTTTGTTTGTTTCGAACGTTGGTTTATGTGCAGACCAACTGCTATGGATTTAAAATTTCGCAATTCAACTCTTCCTCTCCATGTACGGCTTAAGATTCTCTGATTAGTATATATCATCTTAAAGCTCTGCGGTAGGTCCTCATTCCACCCATAGCATAAAACGCGGACTAAGTACGTACTCTTTCGACATTGCTTGACTGACAAACGCTACTCATTTGAAATTCCAAAAGTCGCACCTTTGAGTAGAAATGGAAGTACAGAATATTTTTTATAGTATAAACCAGAGCTATGATGCTTAATACGTTCTACGTTGATTTCAATTTTTGTAGAACAATAAGAGAGATTTACCTCAATTCGTATGATACTCTCCAGAAATTTCTGGAGAGTATCATACGGAAGTGTTCTACGATAGCACACTAGAAGTGTTCTATCATATTGAGGTAAATTTCTCTTCTACAAATCTAAGAATATTTTTTTTAATATTCCGTACTTCTATTTCTGTCCTGAAGATCCCAGCTTCAGTAATCAGGTTTTACATTTTAAGTTCTGTTTCAGAATCAAGTGCACGAATGAAGAATTTGGCTGTTTCTGTTTATCTCCGACCGATTGAATTTTGAGTATGTGTTATGCAGAACCTTGGTGATAGTTTCTGCCTTGCAGGCTATGAGTGTTAGTTTCTGCTGGAATTACCACCGATTGACTGACATGGAGTCCAGTCAAAGTAGCTATTGTTCTGTCGAATGGCAATGAACAACATTCATTGCCATTATCCTGATTATCACTGACTGACTATCCCTTAATTTATTTGAGGACGCATTATTAGAGCATCGGGAAACATTGTAAATACGCACTAATTGTGCCTATCGCTTGAACACTATTTAGGTGCCCTTGGAGTAAGTTTTTCTGGCTCTTCTGGCCAGTTCCGTAGTACACTGGTAAGAAGTTTACTTTCAGTTCTACAGTAATGAGAAATTCTTCCGCAATGTGCTGTTGAGAATATTTTCCTCCTTTTGCTTTGCTCAGGTGTCTTATTTTACAAAATACTCACAGTTCGAAGTATCGTGATGTGCGTAGAAAAACAGTTGTTCAGAGAAGGCTGTTGAACCTCGTGAATTAACACCTGAACAAAAGGCACAATCGTTTGTGGGATTTACACAGCTGGGAAATTGGTTTAAGAAACAATGAGGAAGTAAAGCTACTGGGTATTTCGTAATGTTTTCGTATACTAAAACGCGTGCGATCGAAGTGCGTTGTTTCGAGTGTAACCGTCTGATAAGATACCATTTCGAAGGCGCATTATAGCCAAAGCAGCTTATGCACCATCAAACCCCCATATCAACACCAGAAAGAGAAAAAAAAAAAAAAAAATACCATTTCGAGTTTACGCTTGTTTTATATTAAGCCAGAAATATTTAAAGTAATGATTGTCGTGGGATTTAATTTCAACACAGGTATTAAAGAAACTTGTTAATCATTTCTGCCATTACTTTACCTCATGGCCGACCCTGGCCATCACTGCTTTTGCTTGCTCATATTAGAAACACCACTAGCCCACCTAAATCAATTTACTGTTTATATAAATAGTAACTCCAAAAATGATTCTAATACACATATAGACGGATTCACCTTTTGATGGTGCTGTTTGTATACTGCCTATATTAGGAATTTATGTCAACTAATGGATAACGGTGTCGTCTCCAATGGCCATAAGTCAAGCCTTGACACCCTGAAATCGGCCTGTGTCACTGCAAGACCAAACTGTTGCTCACCTGAAATTTCAACGAGGAGATTATGCATACAGGTTTGAAACAAACGTCACCACTGGCAGAAATGCGCACAGCTTTACAGTTATTTCGACGATGTCATTTGTTTGAAAGTAGTGCAATATCGAGGCAACTTGTAGTGTTAGTGTTTGCTCTATTGTGAATGCTAAGATCCCGTATTATTGACAGCAGTTTAAAATCTGTTGGTCATAAAAACAGATATGTATAAAGAATAATCCTAGCGCTGTTTTATATATTAACTAAACCAAAGTTGGTAAATACGAGATATATAGAAATAACATTGTTTTGCTATATTAAATATCATGAAGTGTTCTCAATTCTGTTAGTATGTTTCCCTTAAACACAAATAGAAGTTGGTTTTCTAGTTTTGCTAACTATTATAACGTAGTGGCTATAGTCGCCGTTTTCTTACACCGGGCAGAAAAGACTTGAGCGCGAATCTCAAAAATGGCCCAAGAAATTTTTATAGGGCTTTTTTTTCATGACGTTGTGAAACAACGAAACCCTGATCTGATCTCAGGCGAGGATGACGTTTTTTTTTTTTTTCGCTGAAACTCGGGTTTTTCGTCTAGCTAACTCCAAACCTTCCAAAGAATATACACAATTATAGGCATAATATATTGATATCTCATAGACTCAGTTCTTTTGTCGCTTAACACGCGCGCCTAAACATAACCTTGTTTCATAGCTGAGCTCGAAGTGCTTCATAATACCTTTATCCCTCCTTTTATATCCAGTAGTTACGATCGAGGTGCTGAAAAGGTGTAGTTTCGAATTTTATCAAGATGTCAAAATTAGGTTCTGTCTAATTTAATTTTTAAGGTCTTTTCCTAATTATGTTTCCGTGAAAACTGTACTGGTGAACTGAGTTCAAGGTGTGGCTCGAACTAAAATTCATTGTAAAATGCTAAGAGAGGGACCCATAATGCCATATTGTAAATGAGGGCGATTCAAATTTATCTTGGAAATTCGTTAGTCTTATTATGAGTTTACAAACATTCAATTATTAGTAGTGGAAAATCATGCAAGAAAGCAAGCTTATAAAGCATCAGTAAAAAAATAACTTCTCATATCACCTGTCCATCCCCCCCCCAACAATTTATCTAATTCTTCCTTGAATTTATTCAAAAACCACCCACTTCCACAGCAACAGATGCAAGTTTTTTTTTTTTTTTTTCAAGAATCAACAATCAACCGCGAGCTGAAGGCAAACTTCCGCACATCTGTCCTGCAACCATCCTTCCTCAATTTGAATTTATGACCCACATTTGTGTAGTCTGAGCAAGAGGAAGAATATCAGCACTGAGCTTGGTCAATCCATTCAAAGCCTTAAACACCTCAATCAAATCATCTCGCAGGTGTCTTGTCTCCAGACGCTGCAATTTGCAGAAATGAATCCTTTCTTGGTAAGCCCACCATTTCGCTATCGTGGGTAGCGCTGGCTGTTGGTAGGATCGCTGGCCTCCCCACACCGGGTGGAAAAGACCCGATTTAAAGTCCGGTCAGTGACGGGAGGAATTTTTATTGGCCTTTTTCACAACGTGGCTGCGTTAATCGGTCTCAGCCGAGGGTAGTATGATTTTTCCCAAAAAAAATTTTTTTTTCCCTTAGAACACACGCAATTTAAAGACAATACACACCTGAGCAATATGGGCTTAGTCTCTGATGCTTCTAAAATCCTACTACAACAATAACAACAACCCGCCCTTTCGTTCCCTATACCAATCCCGTTCCGCATCTCTGCACTTCTTCCAGAAGATCTACATCCTTCCTAAAATGAAGACTCCAGACTTGTATGCGGTACTCAAGATGCCGCTTAACTATTTTACTGTAGTCGATGTGCAAAATGTTCCACCTCTTCGGCGGTTTACAATATTTTCTTCGTATGTCGGAGTTCATTTGACTCTTGTTCTTCCTGGAATGGTTTTCACTAGTTATGTATTTGTGTCCTTGACATAATGTTCTCTTATTCGACACTCGTATGTCGATACATTGCAACCCGTTTACTCCTTATTTGTACAGGAAATCGGTATGGGTGCGGTGTTGAACAGACTTCGGGCGTATTCAGTGCCATTCAAAATTTACTCTGAAAAGGTGTTCTGGAGTAGCACATGCTCGTCTGATGCTTTCCGTCCATTCGGCAATGCACCAGATGGGTGCATTCTACCATTATTATTATTATTTTTTTTTGATAGATTTATCTTTTTGTAGATCTACGTTTTTACATTACTTCCGCTTATAGGAGTTATGTTCTGATTCTAATGATGGAAATTAAAGTTATATTTGTCAGGGTATGTATTTTGCTCCCTAAGTACCAAAATACCTTGACATCGTATTTCCTGGGATTTTTTTTCCCTTTTCATGTAGTTTAAGTTCATTGCTCCCTAGGGGACAAATTTACTTAGAATGCTATCGAAATGTAGAACCTAGGATTTAATTCCGTATGCCTTAACGGCCATCTTTTTTCAGATCATCTGCATAATTTATACAGATCTAGTTAAAGTGCTTCAGCATGAAATTTTATCCTTGTTAAAAAACCTTGTCTATCTTCGTGATAGTTAATAGCAACCTTGGATAATAAATTTTTTATACCCTTTGACCAAGTTGCATGAACGAACCAAACAAAGGTAAACCTGATCGCTTCATGAGATTAATCGTTTCAGCATTATACTAGGCTGTATTCTCATGTAGAGCAATGGCCATTACTAACTTTTATATCTTCTAAGACTGGTTAAATAATTTCTGCCAGTTATCTTCATTAGTATTCTCCCAGCAAAGCAACATTGCTCCGTACAAAAATTCTTTCATCTGCTTTATTGTGACAACCTCATAATAGGCTATCTGATTACTTAGACTCAACTTGTTAACAGATACTTTAAACTAAACTTTTCTCTGCAATTCCATTGCTGTACAGATAACCATGCACCATATCCTTGATTATGGATGTTTGAGCAATAAATAAATAAAATAATTATGCAGGTTTATTTTTTAATAATAAAAAAAAAAAAAACTTTGTCGTGGAATGACTGCATTTTTCCCAAGAAAATGTCATAATTAATTTAAAATACACTCTTCTCTGTTTCAGTGGTATATTCTATTGAGTAGAGTGCTTGATTAAAGTTTATCCGCAAGAAACAGATGATGACATCAGCGTGCCGTGTGAAGGCGAGGTCAAAAACCTACAGTAATGGTTAAATACCTGCGAGCATCTCTTTGAGGTAAGCTGTTTCGGTTATTAACTTTGCAATCATTAGTATGTGCAGAGACGCTCTACGTTTCTTTATGCTGAAGAATAAGCTGTGAACAAAATAATATCTGAGAGAAAGAATGTAATTTTTTCAAAAAAGCCTTCAGACTTAATATTACGTTAATTTAAATAATAATCGTGTCCGCTCGACCCCTTATTTGCTTTCAGCACATAACGAATCGCATAATTTTCGCAATTTTAAGAATGCAGCTGGTGCCCATTATCCAAAGAGATTCCACTGAAAACCAAAGGCGAGGTGAAGCTATCCTTTTTATTATTCACGTGACTGCGTAGTAGGCTACTGCCTACTATGCAGTCATGTGGATAATAAAAAGGATTCTTCTGTTTGAGTAGATGCAAGACATGGTAAAATAGGGGGCGCATTCTTCCAGCCCTTATTAAGGTGTTGCAGATGAGGGAATTCGTCTGGATCTCTAAGCGTCCTCACAAAGGAACTACTCACAGCTGCATAGCTTCGATAGTTGCAAACATTGGAAGTTCATTAATGTACAGGTATAACTTGCTTCTCCAGTTATAGCTAAAAGTGCATTTGAGTTCTTCGTCACAATCGCTTTTAAGTTACAAACACATAATCGTTAAAACAAGGTCTTCTTATGTCGGATTTATCCTCATGTGAAATGAAAATGCTTAAAATGCTCCATAACAAGCTTTAAATTATTTACTTACGCAAAGCACAACCATTACTTACACTTAATCCGAGCAAGGTAATTATTTATTTTAAATATCTGCGAAAATCAGGATTGCAAATGCAAGTTAGCCTTTTGAAATGTTAAATAAGTTAATCATTTATCCAGTTGTTCAATTGTAAAAAAATTCTAAATTAAGTTATTTTTAATTAAAGGTAAGTATCTATTACTGTTTCTAGTACTTCATTCTTTTAATATGCAAATTATTTCTTAATATTATCATATTGATTTTCTCAATTTCCAAGTATTGTTAATAATTTTAATTGGAACCCATTCTAATAAAGTCATGATCACTATATTTATATATAGACATTAATGTTGAGCCAGTTACTTCTTCCTCGCAATAACGTTGAAATAAAATTACACGTGAAAAGAAATACATGATTCCTCACAGAGGGATACTGTATTGAGCACGACAGACAGTGGACTTCATTCTCCTTTTGTATTCATATGTGTGATCTGCGTTAAAATATATATATATATATATATATATATATATATATATATATCTAATCGAGTTGTAGAAAAAATAATTCACACAAAGGAACTGATGTAGTGTCCTTATTGAGCGCAGAGTTATTCACAAGAATGTTCATTGTTCTACGAAAACAGCAGTGAAACCACTTTGCAAAATATTCATGTAGTGATGGTAGGGACGACGACATTTTCAGAAACTTCGGAAGAATTGGTAGTGGTAGTTACATCAGAAGCTGTTTGCGCCTCTTTCTGAGTATTGTCTGGGGTTTCTTCAAAAATTCTGTTTCTCTTCTTGCTGAGAGCCAACACCGCTGCCTTCCTAAAGTTCGCGATGCCTCGGCTAACTAAACTCCCTGTACGGCTTGGCAGTTCGCTGACACGTTTTCTCGTTTCCGGGTTATCCACATCCACAATGGCCAGCACGGTGAAGCTTCCATCAACGCCACCAACCACTAAGAAGGAACCATCTGGAGTTGTAGTTATAACCTGCGCATCAGCCGACACCCGATAGTTCGCAATCATCTTTCCATCATTTACGCGGAACAGCCTTATCGATTTCCGTCCACTATGATAATAAATAACGTATTTATCTTTTGGTGTGAATGCCGTCATTGTACTAAATACACCTTCGGCAACAGGCCTCAGGAGTTGATGGACTGTTTTTCCGCAACGGAGTTCAATAAGTTCCAGTCCTCCTTCCGTTCCGGCGTACAGTCCAAGTTTACCGTTGCTCGAGCACACGCCTTGCCACCTTCCTATGGTCCGATTAATTTTCTTTGCAACCACGTCAATAATATGCGATCTGTCATCATCAACAATCACCACGTGACTTCCTTTTCCTGGATAGGGTGAAAGTTTTCTAATGGTGTTTATTTCATCGAATTTGTCGATCCTGTGCATGAAGCCACCCGTCTTGGCATGATGGATCGAAAGGCATTCCTTGTTTATATCTTCGCTGATTAATACCAAGAAGTGTCCGTCTGTTGTAAGCATAAATGGCTTGATGATGAGGACAGGAATGCGGAAGGTGTATAGTGGTTTTCCTTCGGGTACGGAGCGACACGTGCAAAGAGCCTCCATATCGTATTCTTGTGACACTATGATTGCCCTTGTGTCATCCGCAGCAAGCATCATTTGCTTAACAGCCTTCTGTTTGTGTCTGGTTATAACAGTCCCTTCCTGTATTTTCCAAACTAGGAACATCCCCGACTCGATGCTGACAATGTGAGCACAGTCGGAGGTTATGATTGCGTGGGTGATAATTGCCCCCACTTTATTTTCGGCAAACTTTGTACGGAGCTTGCCCGATCTTACCCTCCACAGTCCGATGGCACTTCTTGTGACCGTGACAGCTGTTTCACCGGTTCTGTCGAAACTAATGGAATCCACTGCCATGTCTAGTTTGTCGATCACGTGAGCATGTTCAAATATATTGGCCACATTCCATATCTTTAAGGTTCTGTCCAAAGATGATGTCACTATAGAGTTATTTTCGTCCACCGATATGGAATGTATGTGTTGAATTCTACCAAAATGTGCGTCCAGAGACCGTATTAAATGCCCGTTATTGGTAGTCCAGAAATATAAACATTTGCGGATTCCCGCTACAACATACTGATTATACTTGGTAATGGCCACGCAGCTTTGGGAGTGCAGCAGCCTGGTAGAGATGTTCCTCACTCCATCGGGAAGTCCGCAGCTGACATATTTATCAGACGACAACTTCCAGACTATAAACTCCGCCACCAAGGTGGCAATAAGAACGGTGTTGTCAGATGTTAGTGTAAGACACAATACTTTACGAAGTGATGCCGGCAAAAAGTTAGTCTTTTCAGTCCACCTATCAATGGATCTGCTGTAAAGCGATATGGAGAAGCTGTCCCCTTTTCGTACGCTGACATACACTTCCTCTCTGGTTTTATTGAACACTAAACCACCGCAAAACTCCAAGTCCTGTATAGGTTGGTCATCAGAAAACGATCTTAGAATTTGAATGCAGTTTTCCTTGTCCGATGTGCGGAGTATCACGTGATATTCACTACGGCTAACTACTTTAACGTATACCATGGAATGGTTTTTCGTTTGGATTGTTCGGTTTGCGATTTTCTTACAGCTGCAGGTACAATACATCGACCATTCATATTTCGACCAGGTCACGAATACAGAGCTGGCAACGCTAATTCCTTTAATGTAGCCTTCCTCTTTCCTTTTAATGTTTATTTTAGTAATATCTTCTGTGAGCATATTCACAACAACAATGCAGTTGTAATTGGTGTATGAAACTGCATATTTTTCATCCGGGCTGACCTGCACCGTTTTAAAGATACCTTCAACATCTGGGTTAATATCTTGAGTGATCTCGGCAGTAGTCAAGTCCCATATTATAAGTTTGTTTGATACAGACAGCACATGGCGAGAATCAGATGTTACAACGAAGCCAAATACTGCAAAAGGATGACCTTCCAGGGAATATTTAAGTGGGCCACCTGGTGTGTGAAGACAATGATACGCTGGTACAAGCGCACAGTGTTCTGGGCCTCCTAAATCACATTGGTTGATTAAGGTTTGGATGTGGGGATGAATATCTTTGACGGGCAATAGTCTAGCCACAACCTGAGCTGAAACCATTTGAGGATAGTCGTTCAGGATGCTACCTCCAAGGCGAAGAGCATCGGCCACTAATGTTACTTCCCTTATGATTGTTTTCTCTCTAATATAAGCCTTTGCATCTTCGAAGTCCGCTAGGATACTTTGCAGAGGGCAACCACTGAGTTTATTGTACAGCCACAAATAGTTAAAGAGAACATGCTCATACAGGTCCGCAAACCTTCTAGATCTAACCAGATGGTACGGTAACTCACCAAACTTTCTTAAATTATATCTCAGAGTTCTGCCATCGGCACTGAGAAATACCAACGGTTGGAGGGGCACTTTTCTGTCTGCTTTCCCCTCCTTTTCAGAAAGAGCGAATCTCTGTCTCTGAACATCTGTGTACCGGAATGGTTTGGGTTCACCGCCACCCCAAATACCTAAGTAATAATCGGCAATGCTGGAATGAAAATAAAACACTGAGTTCAGATTTTTGAAGTACCGCTTACGTGCGGCATCTCGAAACTGTCGGTGATACCAGTTCAGTACGCTAACACTGTCAGCTTCTCTTTCGGCAAGGTAATTGGGCAGGTCGTTGCGAATCCTTGTCCATAAAAGAGGCGGTATTCTTCGAACTGGAGGCATGTGATATTGGTAGACATCTTCCAAGACTTTATCATCAAGAGAAAGTAGATCTTCTAGTTCACTTTCGCTTAGTCCGCTCTTAGAAGCTGTAATGTAAGCCAAAGCATGAGACACTAGTAACCTTCCATGTTGAACTTCGATTCTTTCTAGAAGTTTCATTATACTATCCGTTACGGTGTACGCTAAAACAGTTTCTTTAGGTTTCGTGTAAGATTTCCAACGACAAATATCTGCAAAGACGAGCTTTACATAGATAGGAAGTGTGCAGTGCGTCAAAGCAGTTCGCACAGTCTTCCACTGGACAGGAGTTAGATCCCTATTTGCATTGGCCATCCACATCCTTACGGTGGACATGGCTAGTTCCATGCCCAGCGATTTAATTTCCAGAAATTGTGATTCGCTTTCAAAAATCCTTTGCAACAAGTTTAAATCGATGCTGTCTTCTTCGGATACCACTGATATGACCATTTTCACATAAGGTGGCAGACTGGTAGGAAGCCAAGAGACTCTGTTTGCAAGGTTTAAGCCGGAGAGCTGATCAACGGAGTCGAGCATAATACATATAGGTTGTTCGTAGCATGCGTATGTCAGAAGGCGTTTTAAGTAGGAAACCAATGGTACCAGGTCTTCTGGAGCATCCCTCCAGCACAAGCTGAAATTATAGGCTACTTGTTGACAGAGGCTGGTCAACAGTGGTATAATGGAAGAACTGTCTGGGGTGGTGCCGATAAAGCGGAGTAGTAGTATGGGTTTCTGATTTTCAGTATACCACGAGTTCACGAGACTTGCAGATTTAGCCATTAAAGATGTTTTTCCACATCCGCCTATTCCATGAAGAATCAAAGGTTGCTCATTGCTGCTCTGTATGTAGCATCCTATGTGATCAAGTTCGTCTTCTCTGCCCTGAAATATTTTCACGGAGTTATTGCAGGCGTGAAGGTGCTGCAAAATCTCCGTGACAGTGGAAGAACACATGTTGATCGCCGCCTTACGCATGGCCTTGTCCACCAGTTTCATGATGTACTTAAGGAAATGGGCCGTGAACACTGATAGATACTCTTTATGTTCTTCACCATTCAGTCCTTCTTTTCCATACCAATCAACGGTAAACCTGATGGTGAAAAAAAAATCGTTAGTAATGTTTCTTACGGACACCTATATTGATTATCAGCAGAAAAAAATTAATGTTTAATTTCTATGAAAAGAAACTTATCATGGAACTTAAATCAAGATAGCATCTTGATAAAAAAAAAAAAAAAAAAAAAAGACTTAATTATCTTTTGCATTTGCGAAACGAGCCTATTTACTCGTATCACTGAAGATCGTTAGAAAGACAGATTTCCTTTACTCGCAGAATAATTTTACAACTTCTTTTTTGATGGGTAAAAGAAAATTAAATATTGAAATCAATAATCACTTTTGTTACTAAGAAGCATTTGTGTGATTAGACGCATTCATTTTTTTTTTTTATATTCTTGTTTCATAGCTGTGAACAGTGTCTCTGTTCCCTTATAGTAGTTGCAATCGTTTTCGTTCCACGCCATATGAAAAAGGCCTGATTTCAACTCCGGGTCAATATAGGGAAAATTCTAGGGGCATTGTGAACACAACGGCAAGGGCTCAATGGTCAAAGGCTCAAAAAACCGAGTCCCCCCAATGTAGGGACTCGGTTTTTTTTATCCTGCAAACAGAAGAAAAACTGTGCCAAGAATACACACAATTTATAGACAATATATTAACGCCTTTTGGCCTATCTCATATTGTGAATGCCATCACAACGAGTTGCCCTGATATTGCACTACCTCGCTTTGCCAGTGGAGAAGACCCATGTTACTCATTCTCGGCGGACACCACTACCCAGACGGCACCGTTTGTCAATGGGTATGGGATAATAAACACTCATATTCACATCTCTGTCCCTATTAGACATAGGAAACCGAAAAGGTGGAGGAAAGTGATAATAGGAGGGGACAGTTACTGCTCAAAATCACACTCACTCAAGTTATTCACTCATAAATCCCTCGACTAGGTAACGCTTCTCCAGCAGGGAAGACCGTTGTTACCTATTCTCAATAATGGACACCATCAGGCTCCTCCAGACAACACCGTTTCAAGGCTTGTTGGCCTCTCATCGGTTGGTTCGTGGGTGGGTAAGTGGGTGGGTAGGTAGGTAGGTACCCTGGTGATACAATAAGTGACAACCCAGTTATGAAGTATAACTCCACAGTATGAGAGATTCCAGCTGGTGTGCGACAGCTGGAAGGTTAATAGTAAACGTTTAATTTTATTGATTTCTGTACTTATCCAGAAACTGTTGACCTCGATGGTTGCAAGTGGATTTATCACTCTCTACTATTTGAAATGTTCAGAACGTATTAGGCCGACCGGGCTAGCCAGGTGGGTAAAGTCCCTGCCTGGCAACCCAAAGGTCGCGGGTTCGATTCCCGCCTCGGGCTTGGATCAAAGTACTGCAAAAACCTTGGGAGGTGCATTATGGCCACAGAAGCCTATGCGCCAACAACTACCAAAAAAAAAAAAGAAAAGAACGTATTAATTTCAGCAAAATATATTTTAAATTATGAGGTGTAATATGTATCTTAAAGAAGAAATTACGAGTCATATTTTGATGAATAAATCTCTGTTATTTTGCTGACACTAATGTAATTTCTGAACATATATAACATAAATAAAGATTTGGATATCAAAACTGTCTGTCTAGGTCAGATTTCATATTATATCATTGGAATTAAGTAATGCAGAAGTTTATAATGCAAGTGGAAATATTGTAACAGTGAAAGTTTACATTTACCAATTACTGACATCGTTAATTGAAATGGTTTTTCCCTTTATATAAAAAAGTACTTAATGTATTAAAATTTTATTTTCTTTACCAGATCTGGAAAAGAGTTTTTTCCAAATTTGGAAAGAACATCTTTTTTTAATTGTAAACGTCGGAATCGTATTGCCTTAGTATTCCTTAACCCAGATGAGCCTTTTAAGTAAAGCCTACCATTACCACCATCTTGATTTCATTCCACGGCCGGACATCATAATAGGGTACAACGGTATTCTATTAGGCTATGTCTGGACAGAAGTCCGTTTCACAGCGACGTCACTGCCACTCATTTCAATAGCATGTTGAGGAACACTTTGGCCGTTATGATTCACTCTGTCTTCCTGAGTAGGATTTCCACCAACGAACGATAAACTGTAAGGGTTGTAGTGCTGCATTCCTCCTGTAGAACAGTGACCATTTTGCGAGCTGCCCAAGTTGGAAGTGTTGGTTTGGCTTTAACCCGATTTTCAGATTAGTGATGATTGATTATTTCGATTATAATCGTATCATTCGCTTATATCATTGTGGACATGGAAGAGCCCAAATGAATTAACAACTAATGAAATAGACATCATCCTCACTAACAGAAGATATATCGTGAATGATGTTACCGTCCTGAACACTAAGGCGCCTCCGTAGCCAGGTGGAAAGGAGCAGCAGTGCGTAGCACACGCTTCTTGATTAGACCGGGGTTCGAGCCCGTCACCACAAAATACGGAGGATGCGGAAAAGTCAGGGAATGACCACCGCATATTCCCGGAGCAATATGGCCTTAGTTGCTAATGCTCCTAAAAAACCAAATAGCAACAACCTGAACCCTAAGCTGTTGAAACCAACATTAGTCTTTAAGGAAGAACTGCCACATCGTAGGGCGCATGCAATTGTCGAAAACGTTAGTGTAGGCATCGGTGTTCATGGTTCTCCTAGGATCGGCCCCGAGTGCAAAGCGATAGTGACAAGCGTTTTTTGTCTGCGATTCATAGAGTGATCTTTGAAAGTGAATAGTTCTATTTTTGTTGTATGATTTTCTTCTGTTTTGTTCACTTAGTGGTTCTTTGCCTAAAAAGTCTTACGTAAGAACCCAGAAAGGGAATCTACCTTTGGTTTTTAGTACTTATATTAAATTCTTGCTCTACTAACCTTAATAACTGCTTGGTCACTGATGCACCGCTCCTGCCTCCACGTGGCGGGGCTGGTAATCTGGGAGAAGAAAGTCCTTCTCCCAGGGTTAAAAGGAGTAAACATGGACACTAATGACTTCCCACGATTAGAGCCAAAGAGCTCTCAACATGACAACCATGAAACTGATCATGACTTTTCATTGTCGAAAAGACTAAAAAAAGGATGAAAACAAGCAGGAACCTGCAGATTTCCTGATCATCCATTCTCTCTCTTCACAACCTGTCATCAAGCTCTCCCCTTTCATCATACAACGATGCCTTGAAAATGCAGCAGCATCTCCAAAAATGGTGAAACGTCTTCAATCTGGTGATTTGCTAATAGAGACCTCTCACCCAAGACACTCTGACCTCCTGTTAAAACTTACATCTTTAAGTGGAATTCCACTTCAAGTCACTCCACATAACACCCTGAATTCTTCCAAGGGAGTGATCAGTGAATGGGACCTATTAAACGTTTCAGAGGAAGAAATAATCCAGGAACTAAAGGATCAAAATGTAACTCAGGCCAAAAGAATCATGATACGAAAAGACGGCACATTAGTCCCAACATGTAGCATAATTTTAACCTTCAGTTCACCGAATCTACCATCCTCAGTCAAAGCAGGTTATTTAAACTGTCTTGTTGTTCGGTCATTTATCCCGAACCCTCTGAGATGTTACAAATGTCAGAAATTTGGCCACTCCCAGACAGCATGCCGTGGAGATTCAACATGTCCAAACTGCGGTTGCAAAACTCATACTCAATCAGAATGCAAGGCTCAAACTCCGCAGTGTCCTAATTGCAGGGGCAATCATCCAGCATACGCCAAAGATTGTGATCTCTGGAAGTTAGGAAAAAAATACAGAAATACAAGGCTGAAAATAAAGTATCTTTTCAAGAAGCAAGAAGGCAAGTAAATCAAGTATTCCAAAAACCAGTTACGCTTCGGCTACCCATAGTCACAAATCAGTAGCATGTCAAACAGAAGTGTCAGTCTCTCCTGACAAATCTATCGCCGACTGAGCTCGATCAGTACTATCAACTCATCCTACATCTGAATCACAGTTAGTGGACAAAAGTAATAATACGCCACTCACAATTCCAACTCAAAGCATAACCCACAGTAAAATGGCAGAAAAATTGCATAAATCAGATTATGTGGAGGTGAAACAACCAACAAGCATGGATACTGATGATATGCCCAACCAAGAAGATTTTCTTGAATTACATGCAGATGGAGATATGGAAGATAAAAATGATTCAGGACGCCCTAATTTTTCCAGAAAAGAAAAATCTAAACCTGACCGTTATAAACAACCCATGCATAAAAAGCAGACAGATTCATCTTCCTCGTACAAAACCAAATAATGGCACATATTATCCAATGGAACTGTAGAGGTCTTCGCAGTAACATAGATGATATACATGAATTAATTCACCACTATAAACCTCTTGCAATATGCTTGCAAGAAACTAATTTGACATCTCTGGTCTCAGTTTCAATCAAAAATTACACTGTGTTCAGGGAAGACAGGACTGACTCCAATAGTGCTCATGGAGGAGTAGCGATACTCCTGGATTCAAGCATCCCCTCCAGACGCATTCCATTACAAACATCCTTAGAAGCCGTTGCCACGCGTGTTGTTAATGGTATTACTCTGACTTTGGTTTCCATTTATCTTCCGCCTAATTATCAATATGCTATTCAGGAACTTGAAGATCTTGTTACGCAGTTACCATCTCCTTTTTGTTTACTAGGAGACTTTAATGCACATCATCCATTATGGGGTTTCCCCACTTCCGACGAGGTAAGCTTATCGAAATGCTGATTGATAGACAGAATTTAACATAACTAAATACTGGGTCTCCTACATATGTGCATCTCCCTACGGGCTCAACATCTGCAATAGACCTTTCCATTTGTTCCCCAATCCTCTTTCCAAGTTTAGATTGGGTATCTCTGAGTGATCCTTATAGCAGCGACCATTATCCGTTAATCTGCAAAATTCAAACATCCTGTTCCTTTCCAACTGAAATCCGTCACAATTCCTCAATATCAAACAAGAAATAGACGAAAAATAAATTACTGGTGGAATGAAGATTGCAACAATGCAAAAAAAGAGAAAAACAAAGCATGGAACCTATTCCGCAAGCTTCCTACCTCCTCCAACCTTATTTACTATAAACGGCTTAGAGCTAAAACTCGTTATATTAGACGCAAAGCAAGAAAAGAAAGCTGGATTAAATTCGCCTCATCAGTTAATAAAAATACCGATATCAGATTAATCTGGAGAAAAATAAAATGTTTGAACAGTAAATTTCTACCTTTATCCACACGCTACTGAACTGGAACGGACAAGAGCTCTCTAATCCCACAGATATCAAATGCACTGGGAATTGTATTTTCTCTGTTGTCTTCTTGTAACGCTTATGATCAATCATTTCAAAAACGTAAAACCGTTACGAAGAAATCCAGACTGGATTTCAGTGAAAATTCTGCTTTATCTTATAATCAATCATTTACCATGTTTGAGCTACAGCAATCTCTTGCCAACTCAAGAAACAGTGCCGCTGGCCCTGATGGGATATATTGTGTAATGCTCCGAAATCTGGATCAAAGATCACACTCTTCGCTGCTCATATTTTACAATCGATTTTTTTCTGAACATACCTTCCCAAGTTCCTGGCGCCATTCTTGTGTACTACCGATTGCAAAACCCGGTAAAGATCATTCTGTTCCTCAAAATTACAGGCCGATATCCCTTACCAGCTGTCTTAGCAAAACTCTCGAGAAAATGATACATCGCCGTCTCACTTGGTTCGTCAAGTCGCAAAACTTGATAAATAACAATCAATTTGGATTCCGGAAAAACCGATCTTCATTGGATCTCATGATAAAAGCCGAGACAAATATCAGAAATGCTTTCATCAAAAAGGAACATCTCGTCATGGTCTGTCTTGACGTTGAGAAAGCTTTTGACACTACGTGGCGTTTTGGCATCTTAAAGGATCTACATTCTCTTGGTCTGAGAGCTAACTTACCATATTTTATCCAAAATTTCCTTCAACAGAGATCCTTTCGAGTTCGTTATCGGGGAACCCTCTCTAAAATCTTTATCCAAGAAGAAGGAATTCCACAAGGGTCTGTTCTCAGCGCTACCTTGTTTGCAATGAGAATGAATCATATAACTGAACTCATTCCGAAAACTGTGGATTCATACCTTTTCGCAGACGATCTCACAATTTCTTGTCATTCTCAAAACATGCATTACATTGAACACCAACTACAAATATCAATCAATTGCATCCTGACATGGATGACACAAAGTGGTTATAGACTATCCAGCCAGAAATCTACTCTCATTCACATCTGTACCAGACGCAATATGCATCCTGAACTCGAGCTCCAATTGAATAACCATCCTCTTCCTATAGCTAATTGTATTCGTCTACTAGGATTGTTCTTTGACAGTAAATTAAATTTCCAAAAGCATATTGAACATCTCCGGACTACTTGTCAAAAAAAACTGAACATACTCAGTCTTATCAGCCACAACATGGGGAGCAGATCGTTATAGCCTGCTTCATTTATATAGAACCATAAACAGATCACGACTGGACTACGGCGCGCCTGTCTTCGACTCTGCTAGGGAGAGTGCTTTATCTCGCCTCAACCCTATTCAACATTCAGCTCTCCGAACAGCATTAGGTGCGTTCAGAACATCTCCAGTGAAAGTTGGTATGTTGAAGCTCATGAACCTCCACTAAATATCAGGAGAAAGATGCTGCTGCTGAACTATTCAACCAAGATACAAAGCCAGACGACCCACCCTAATTGAGCAATACTTTATAATCCACAGTCATTGACATTCTATAGAAACAAACCACAGACAGTTCGCCCTGCTGGTATTAGACTAAAGCAACTAGCAGAAGATTGGGATATACACTTCAATAAAATCTTGCAAGATCCTATAGATCCTGATCCTCCATGGTCTGTCATCATGCCATCTTGGAAGATTATTTCCACCAGTGGGGTAAACACTCTCTATCAGACATTAACATCCAACAGCTACACATTGCACATACTCAACGTTATCCTGACTTCGCTAAAATATATACAGATGGATCGAAGTCTGAGAGTCGATGGGGTGCAGCAGTAGTACTCCCTGATACTATCATTTCTCTATCTCTTCCAACAGTGTAGTAGTTACATGACTGAATTATATGCCATAAAGCTTGCTATAGAAAATATGTTCCATATGTCAATTCAAAAGAGCATAATATACACAAACTCGCAGAGTTCCCTATTAGCCTTGCAAAACAACTCCCCATCTACTCACCCGTTATTAAAGTTCATTAGGACAGAGTTGATACGTCTCAGAGAGCATCAACAAAAGGTTATCTTCTGCTGGATACCAGGCCATAGTGGAATACCAGGAAATGAATTTGCGGATGATGATGCTGCCTAACATCCATCGAGAGCAGCCCCAACGAATTCCCTAGTACCGTTCACAGATTATAAAATGAATATACAAAGTATATGTAAAGGTCAATGGACTCTTCAGTGGCAAGCGCAAATTTTTAATAAACTACTTCAAATTAAATCTGTACCTAAATTATGGGCTTGCAGCCTCAATGAAAACAGACAGAAGAAGTAATTGTAGCCAGAGCCAGAATCGGCCATACTCATTTAACTCATCTGTTCCTCTTGTCAGGGAATGACCCTCCTCAGTGTACTCATTGTCATACACCACTCACAGTCAAATACATACTACTGGAATGTACTCTATATAATAATGCTCGACTAGTGTCATTCAGTTCTCTGGCAAGCTTAAAGGAACCTTTGTCACTTCGCCATATCATAGGCGAAAAATCAAATCTCACAGAATTCTTCTCCTTCCTAAAACGAATAGGATTGTATAGCCGTTTCTAACTGATTCCACGTGAACCAACATAGGCAGTATGAACCACCTTACTAAGTGCAACATGGCCTAAGTAGCCTTTGCACTTAAAACCCCATCAACATCTCCTAGGATCACCAAACAGCCTTGGTCATATCACGAGAAAGAGATCCACTCATAACCCCACTTCTTCCAAATCTCATTGTTGGCAAAATACATTCTGGTTGTAGACGTTCTCCAAGCTGCCTCCACACTCATACCCGTCCATATGATCGGAATAGGGTGTGGCGAGATTCGTCACTCTATAGAACCGATTTCCTGTCAGCTACGTAGGCAGGCCAATTATAGAGTTCGTTGCGCCATGTAAAGTGAGAACACTCATTGCAGTTGGTGACGTGTGGCTTATGTGCCGCCACTCTTCCGTGAAAGCTGAAACTGTGAAGCTTCGTACATAACGTGTTCGTACAAACCTCCACCCACCCTTGTTGATGCCTTAAATACCTGCCCGTTGTTTTGCAGGGATGTTTGAAAAGATTGTCATACTGTCTTTCTGAGAACCCTCTGGTCACGTGGAATATTTTCATGATCATTCTCTCGCTTTCTGGATGGTGGTGCCATCATATTTTCATTTCATGACGACGTCACTGCGTGTCGACTGGACTGAAGATTGCAGGATGTGAGCAATATGACGTCTGACAGAAATAGTTGCCTCGAAATTAGTCATCTTGGCTCTACGTGGCACGACGAGAACAACTTGTGCGGCTCATACGTCTTCCTTATATACCGGTTTGAGACATTTGTTCATCTAGGTGGGTCCAGTGGACTACGAAAGCAGGTTGTCTGGATCGGTTTTGGAGAATAGTATATAAATATGGTTAATATAAAGGATGAGAACTTTGAAAATTTTTGTAGTGAGGATATTCGCGCTAGTTCAAAAAGTAACGGTGGTAGAAACTGTAAAAGTTTTTAAGTGCCATAAATTATAGGTGTTTAATATTGATTCAATGATTCACTCTGTAGACATCCATATGGTATTCGTGTACCTGTCACACTTTGGCTAACTATTCCTGTCAGGAAGCAGTATCATGATGTGTGGTGTTCTTGAGATTTAGATATTTTAGTAAGTTTGTAACATAATGAATTTTACGTAAAAAAGAATTAACGGAGTGAGACTATTCTGTGTAACTCCTTCCCTCATTTCAATGTCTCTTCAGACTTTCGAGGTTCTCTGAAGTTTCTGACACAAGCCATTGCTTTAATACATTGAGATATGCTGTCTGTGACAGTGTTCTGCAAATAAGGATAGCCTGTATACCTGTTGTTTTAAGAGCATAAAAAAAGCGCTTCTCCTTTTCATAAGATTTATACAGCATATTTAACTCACTGGATTTTGATATGGACTTGCATGGATTTCTCACGAACACTGTGCATTTTCATCGCCAACCCTTGGATAACCTTCTACAGGAATCCAGTCTCTGTTAGTTCGGGTTACAAGGGTACCCGGGGTATCTTAAGATTTCTGAGACGAGACAAAACAGAATGGCGGTAACGAATTTTGTTTTATGGAATGAGAGTAAAAATAACGCATTCTTCAATCATGCGGCATGTTTTTCGACTGCTACCATCTGTACCATCAAGTAAGCTATCAGAGCTTTTGCACGATACGCTTTATTCCTTACATATTAAATTATTATGTGTACATATTTTTCATACATTTTCAATGAGTGTGCCATAATTTACATGTGACAGATCGTAGTATCATTTTCTCTTTTGTTCTATGGTACTACGATCTGTTACATGTAAATTATGGCACTATTTATGGCGCTGTTTCTTCCACAACGTGTGAATAGATCTATGCTCGATGCCCGTGGAGATAGGCAGAAGGTTTGTTTTTTGTGCACTCTGTGGTTTTCTCAAACGTTTTTCATCCAATAAACAGTGCATGCAATTTATTGACACAGCATACCAAAGCTTCACGTCAACAGCCTTATTGTTCATTCTAAACAAACTCAATCGAGCTTTATCCAACTAACAGTTTATACATATTGTTAAACAAGAATTTTAATGTCTCATCTCAGAAGCTGTTTCCGGTTACACAAGGGCAGGCCAGTGAGCTAGTAGTAGAAAAACTTTAGAAACTTTAGTAGAAAAACTACCTTTAATTTTTCTACTAGATTTAAAAGTGCTCTCCAGATGCATTAATGCGCCAGATTTATTACTATATTCTACCAGCTTATTCATGCTTTTTCTGTGAGAAGTATTTTAGCAGCTGCAGTAGTAGTTTTGATCTCATGATCAAAGTTGAACCTAAGGCCCTTTAAAATTTTGTTTTAGTTCTCCAAACACAGACAGATGACAGATGTGGTGGGAGATGGTTTTTCATTAGCATACAACTGCAAATTCCATGCGAATGAGAAGGAATTACAACCAGATATTATTGTGATATAAAAGTAAAACTAAAAGAATAACTTGAAGTTAATGATAAATATAATATCGTATAATACAATGTAAGAAAACTCTGAAACCGTCTAGTCCCGATGGCTGTACTGAACTGATAAAAAAACAGAAAAATTAATTTAGGGAATTTTTTTTTTTTTAAACTTCAAAATAAAAAATGGTCTTACTTAATCAAATTTGGAGGTCGAATTTTTTCAGTTAGCTTCACATCTCTTAGCTCTGAAAGGAGTTCTTGAGCTTCCATATCTACAATAGGACCTATTGTATCAATGAACTTCATAGCCGATCTAAAACAAGACATATCGATGTTTTCAATATGTCGGATGTAAGCTAGGCAGTGGTGCCTGGTGTTCGGTACACTTAAGATACCATTGATTACCTCTCGTTCGGTTACTGAAAGGAAAATTAAAATGAAATAAGTTGCAATATCAACCACAAAGTTGGTATATAATCATGGGAATATTAAAAAGACCCTTAATAAAAAGCTTAAAAATGTAAATATCCCCTCTCCTTCCCTCCCTCTCTACCCCATCAGCCTTTGCTCTCTCACTCGGCCCTCGTGGGTAGCACAGTTGGTAGAATCGCCGTTCTCCCTACATCGGGGGCTGGCGCACTATTGCCATAGATGCTGATGCGCCAAAAAAATCCCCAATCAACCAACCAACCCTACATCGGGTGGAATAGACCTGAATTCGAGTCCCGCCGATGATGTGAGGAATTTTTATGGACTTTTTTTTAAAACATAGCTGAGTTAGTCGGTCTGAGGCGTGGGCATAAGGTTTTTTTCTCCAGGAAACTCGGGTTTTTCGTACAGCAAACAGAAAATGGATCACCGAACACACGCAGTTTCTTGAAACTAATCCTCGATTTCTTCTCATCTGAAGAGGTGAAGGACACTCTCGCTCCGCTAACATGAGGATACAATCCACTATTGTGGTAATGTTTTGAGTTAGTATCATGATGAAGAGTTGCACAAGGTGCTTGAGCCTTAGGAGGGACTTATCAGAAGTGAAACAGGCTCTGCAATCAACTTCATAGACAATAATATTATTCCACATTGGGCTTAGCTGGTCGATGAATTCCGCCAACATTAGAATAAACTTCATATGAAGTAATTAGCCAGATCTTCGGACCTGAATCGCATCAGGTATATATTTTTTGCTTATGAGAAAAAATGAACTTGGACACATCGACCTCCTGAAAGGAAGGACCTTCCATGCTCTACTCGTGAAAGAAATATTTATTATTACAAGAACAAAACGTCTGTATAAGCAACATGAGAGCTCGTTGTAAGATTTGTTTGGCTCTGAAGGGTGATCATATTCCCTATTATATGCCCGAATTATGCAGAACTTGCCTCTCACATTTGGGAGGGGTCATGATTGTTTTATAATTCTTGAATAATCGAAAGATACGTATTTTTATTTTCAAGCAGGATGAGTCACATTAAGGAATTTACGGTGTTTCAAAGGTTCTTAATCACTGAATGTGTGTGTGTCAGTAATTTTCCACTGTGCATGGCAGCCATCTCGTAACTAATGTAGTGGAAAGATAGAATAATGAGGACAATTATTTTATTAAGCTATAATTTTAATGATTGTTTCTGCCACTTCCTTAATTTTGTTTACCCCATTTTGAGCAACGTAGATGTGTATAGTATCTTATGAAGGGGCAACACGAGAACATCAGTTCAAATCCGCTGTAGAACACCTTGTTGTCACAGAACTGTGTAAAGTGGAATTTTGGGAAAACAAACTAATGTGTGGAATTTCTGTCAGTTGTAGTTTCCGGAATCATAAAACACGCCGGGTTCTGGGCGGCAGCCCGTATAACTTGCCTTCTGGACCGGCAATGTCTGACATACCACGAAATTATAAGCACAGCTGCTGCTCTCAAGCTCTGCATCGCACCAACGAACGTCAGGTGCCGTTTGCAGTGGTGCATAGCCTATCGTTTTTGGAACAGTGGAATCTTAGGGAGCAATGTGTCTCATTACCCAGTTTTCGGATCAGACGGGTATGAGTGTAGAATATTCCTGGGAAATGTCATTTACCTCAGTGTATGCCACAATGAAGTTCGGATGTGGGGCTTCCAGTGATTCGGAGTTGGATCGTTGTTTGTAATGCCAAAACCGTCAATGCCGAATACTTTATTAACATCTTGGACAATCTGTCGATCCCATGCTAGTAGTAGCTTTATGGAAATGAGTCCTTCATGTGCCGGCATGATAATGCTCCAACCCATAAGAACAGTATAATAACCTGCAGGAAAACGAACACCAACGACTCGTGGTTCCAGTCTTCAATGGCCCAGAATTTCGATCAAGCACCTTTTTAAATGTCCATAATCCAAACTTAAATGATAGGTATAAATCTTTGGGATGAAGCGGAACTTCGGATTATGATACTGTCAATATGCCCTTCTCCAGCTGAACTGGTACTTCAGGAAGAATGGACACATTCCTGCTACCCGATACTTCAGTCTTCAGCGTAATATCCATTGCGATCTGTGCACTCCTTCCAGTGCAAGTCATAAGTGAATTTTTAGAGTGAATTTCTTTCGACTAGTTTGAGAGCGGTTCATGCACCGCCATCCTGACCTCTTCATCTTGACGTAGTGACATATGAATTCTTGGTTTTCAGTGCTAACGAGCAGTGTAATGCATAAAGAAACTTATCTTGGATGAAAATATTTTACTTTCTCCCTATTTTAGAGCTTTTCCCCATTTTATTTTATCGCAATTTCATCAGGTTATAAGTAGAAGTTCAACATTCTGCATATTCGAATCGCTTGATACCACAAATATGGTTTTTGTTCTTGTACTGTTTCTGTCTTGTAAACTACTCGTTCCTATGTCCGTCCTGGAGTATAAACAGAAAGTGTATTTAATTTGAGACAAACACAAAGTAATTTTTAATTTGTAAAATATTACAGGTCTTGAACTTCATGCTTTCGTCTTATTTTACAAATAAATCAGTTACCTGACATCATATAGTTATGCATGGCATCCTTATCCATCTTGTCGATTTTGTACAGTTGCAAAGCCGCCTTTCTCAACATCTTTTGTAATTTTCCCATCGTTGCCCACCAGGTGGCTTGGTCTTTAGACTGTAATTTGGTAACTTTCTGTAACATAATATGCAGTCCGTGATTAGCTGCTAAAATATGCTGCTATTTATGTTTTTATTGCAGTGATTATTCTTTAACATATACTCAGTTTATTATAAAAACAATGTAGAAAATAAAATAATGAAATCATCAGTGAATAGCATATTGTAGTTTTCAGGAAATTACTCGCGATTCGTTTTATCAATCCTGGTACTAAGAAGCAAAAAACATTTCTGCTCATTGGATGAACTAATTGAGAATGAATGGGAAGAAACTAGCAGCTCAACTGCTACATCACTGGTCGGAATTAGGATTCTCTGTTGTGTAATAACTCGATTGATGGCAACATTTAAATGTATAGATAGATTGAAATCAACTAGAAAAACACCTGATTTCTCAGAAGCTGCTGAAACACAGCCAATGGATTAATCAACTAATTGGTGCAGTAGCGACAATTGGGGATGCGAAATCAATCAGCATCCTACACTGAATTAGCCACTTTATAACGCCAACCAAATAGCGAGTACGTCCCTCTTTAACCCCCAGAACAGTCAATGTTCATCATGGCACAGACTCAACGAGGTGCTGAAAGCATGCCACAAGGATGCTGTCCTTGACTCAATTGCTTTACACAGATTTTGTAAATTGGGTGGTTGTGGATCTTGACTTCGAAGGTCTCTTCTACCTCAACTCACCGGAGGTTAATTGAATATATCGAGTGACTGGGAAGACCACTATAGTAGGCGAATTCACTTTCTTGTTACTAAAACCAGTTCTGTATAATTCTGGCCTTGTGCCATTGCACATTATTCTTTTGGAAGAACCTCTTCGCAGATGATAACCCTGTAGCTTCATAGGGATGCACCTGATCGGAACCAATTTCTAGCTGACCTTTTGCATCCAAATGTCTCACTGATAGCAAATGGCCAAATTTTCACCATGAAAACACTCCCCACTATCATCACCATGCATTGTTGACACCTGACAGGATGAGGTCCATGGACTCATACTCTTTTCGCCATATTCTGTTCTTCTCATTAGCGTGAAATAGCTGATGGGAAGAATGAAATAGGAACCAATATTTATCAGACTAGGCAACATTTTGCCCATCTTCCGCTGTCAAGCATTGGTTATTCCTGAGCCCACTATAACGGCATCTTTTTTGTTTTTGCTTATAGGAATCGAACACGGTTCAGTCTTCGGCTGCGATAACTGCATCCTCTAAAATGCCTCTTTGGTTATCACTGTTATATTGGGTTGTTATCTGACTGGCTGTAACCTTCATGTTATTCTGCCCAAATCTTCTCAGCGTCCGTTAGCCTTTAGAATCAACGAGCTGGTTCGGACGCCATGGTTGCCGTTGCCTCGATGTTATTTGCTTATTGGAGCAATTTCGATGTACCCGAGACTCGGTTGTACGTAAAAACCTCACCAGGATTTCAGTCTCCGAGAAACTCATACTGGTTCGTCTGGCGCTGACTAACGTGACTTTTCATGTTTAAAACCACTTAAATCTTTCGTTTTGCCTATTTTCGCAATGAATTGTATACTTACAACATCTGCCAACGTGTTTTATATTGCCTGGTTTTAATAACCATTTCTCCACGTGTTAAGGCTGCATACATTCTGCACATAGTTTGAGGCTTGAGCAGTGGCATAGCCAGGGTAGGTCAGCAGGTGCATTGTACCCCCTGACGCCGAAGTTTGAGGCTTGAGCAGTGGCATAGCCAGGGTAGGTCAGCAGGTGCATTATACCCCCTGACGCCGAAATCTGGTATTGTGGCAGTTTTTTAGCATTAGCCAATTGGTGCCTTTTTTTGTGACTATACCTGCTGACAAAAAATCCTGGCTACGCCATTGGCTCGAGATTAGTGCAGAGCTTGAGATCACAGGGTTGTCCTGTTGGTGCACAGAATACGATAGAGGGTACTGTTCTGATAAAGGCTAGTGATTTTGTAATTATGTAGCTAAGGGATTAGTTTGCATTCAAGCGATGTTTCTCTGGTTGCCTTGCTCTGGGTTTTCCGGTTCGCACAACGTGCAAATCGGCAGGTGAACACACCCTGTTACAAATATAATTCAGAAATGCGCAATATGGGCTGGGTCAAAAAACAAAACAAATTATTATATTAGGGTCGTTCGTAATTGATTACATATACCCATATATTTATTTTGTCTGTAAATTGCGCGTGTTCTCTGGTCAATTTTCCTGTTTCGCTGGACGGAAAAAACCCCAGTTTTTGGGAGGGGGGGGACCTTACTATCTACGCCTGAGACCGACTAACTCAGCCACTAAAAGCACATTAAAGTTCCTCGCGTCATCGACGGGATTTGAACCTGGCCTTTTCCATCCGGTGTGGGGAGGACGGTGACGATACCACTGTGCTACCCCCGCAGACCGTATGGTGTGGGTCGCTGATGCGCCTAAAATCCAACAATAAGAACAATAGTTGTCTTGAGACCATGTATCTCTGATGGGCTGAGATATTGGTGGCTGCTAGAAATTTAATTCGGAACAAGGCATATATATGGTGCTCGGTTTTAATTTTTTTTTTAGTTTCTTTTGATGGTTTAACTCAGTTAACAGTTCACGTTGACTTTCAGTAGTCTCTGAGTCAAGGTGACCTATAAAGCAACCAAGCCAATATACAGCAAGGAATAACGTGAGTTATTCTTTGTTGCATTGGCTTGACAGATTTTAAAGTGAGTGGACAGTCTACTGGTAGTATTAACTCTTACTGGGTTGGCTTTGTGCTTCTTATTTTTCACAGATTTTTGAGGGGTGTTACTGGGGCGTTTTTTGGCCGAGGGAGAAAGTATGTACGTAGTTGTGTTGAACATATAGAACTTGGTGATGTAGAAGACAGATTCCATAGTGCGGAGAGGTGGATGCTGGTCCAAGGTATGCTGAGAAAAATATTGAGACGTGAATAAAATACCTGCAGGATAAAATTCCTTGGCACTGGATCGAAGGAAAGACTAAAGTTGTGTTCAGAGGACGGAACAGAAGAAAGAAAGGCTAGCAAGATTGGGCTTAGGGAAAGAAGCATATGGAAAGATGACATTTATTCTCAACGCTAAGTATGTGTCATGAAACTCTGTTTTTAGCTTTCTGATAATTTGTTTCAGCAAGGGTAGGGCAGATTCGATCTTCCGGGAGAGAGCGTGAGAGGAGGGTGCAGTTGAAAGTCAAGGAGAAGGAAAATGGGAGTCTCAGGAAGAGGCGGGAGATGAGCTTAACTCTGGAGGGTGCTGTGAGGGGATGAAAGATTTGCTGACTTAATTTTTGATTTTTATGCAGGTAATGCGCTGCCATTTCAGGTGATTAGATAAATGAAGCCTTGATCTGTTTATATTACGCGCAATACGTTTGTAAATCTGTTCTGTATAATGCTAAATATACCACTGTATTCCACTAAGGTCAGATATCTCTATGTAGGCCTTGGCTTTTAATTTTCCATGTTTAGCTTTAATTCACTTTCTCATTTATTTTTTACTTTCATTTTACTTTTCAATATATTATTTCCTTTTATTTGGATTACTATTTGAACAACGTGCTCTAAAACTTCTAGCCTACGGCTCTGACGGGTTGTCGCAATAAGCTTTTTGCAATAAAGATCTTAATTTGTGCTTTTCCAGTCCACAGGAATAGCTCCACGGTCAAGTTACTATCTCAGTTGCACTCCTTGGCTGCATCCTTTAATATTACTGGGTGCATCCCATCCACCCCACAAGCCTTGCTACCCTCTCTTTGCCTCACTAGCTTTTCTGATAGGTCTTTCTCAGTTGTCACCATTATTAGCACTCTTCTCTGTTTTCCCCTTGTTCGGCTATACAAAGTATAATGAACTGTATATAATAATATTATAAGGATCTAATGAACTGTTTATCAATAAGTCATATGATCCATTATAATATTATTTTACACACGAATCATATTTTCCTACGATGTAGAAGATTGATGACAAAATAAAAATATAACCTAAGTACTTTTAGGTAAGAGTGCTAAATAATAAGTAAGAGTGTAAAATAATATTGCTATTTTTATATAGTCAAGATATACATTTTGGCATTATTAGAGAATACTAAACTTTCATGCGGTTACCTTGTTGTTAAAATTAGTTAAGATAGAGCTGATGGGCTGTAGCACAAAGAGGGATGGAATTGAGTTGGTGTCCTCACGATACCACAGATCTAACAATGTTACGTCCATACCTAGATTACCGAGAGCTGTTCTTATAAGCCTAAACTCTGCTCCATCTATATGAGTAGGAATTGGGCGGTAACCATATTTCTGACCTAGAAATACCTGAAAGAAGACGAATGTAATTTTAAGGAATTAAAACGGTTTAATTCCTTAATCGGTGAAGTACACCGATCGGTGTACCTCACCGATTCTTAAAGCAAAAGAAAGTATTCTGCTGTAATGTGAAAATTCGAACTAGAATTATAAAATAATGATTTGTTTATTTAAAAATATATCGAGCTTTCTTTTATTGAATTGGACCACTGTCATTTTAATTGACTTATTGGGTGTGCGTCATAGGATATTCCATTTATCTTAAGGCTATGTAATTACTCATTTGTATGAAAATGTTTTACTTATTCTTAAATGTTCGTGTCTTTGGAAATTTAACTCTGCGTGTAAAATGAAGTACAATACTCGTATAGGATTGAGTTAAAAATTAAACTTTTATTATTATTATAATTATCCGTTTATTTAAACAAAGGTTTTGCCTCTACACAGCCTGATATCAAGGAGGGAGTAATACAAGTTACATTGAGTAAATAGCAGTTATAGGACCATGTCAACATAATAATAATAAATAAATTTTCTGTTTATACTCCGGGATGACCACACGGTCAGAGGAGTTCACAAGATAGAGAGTGAATACAAGAAACAGCACCGTATTTAGCAGTCACAGGCTTGAACCCCGGTGACTCAAGTCACTTGCACTTATGCCTCTGGCGCTTGACCACTCGGCTACGTAATGCAAGTCTTACAGATTAATCTATCACTATCGCCCAAATAACATGTAATATTATTTACAATTACAAATTCAGCTAGGATTACATACGGTTTTACAGAATGTCTATATGGTATTTTCACTAACACATCTGAAAGTGCAATGGCAGCTTAATCTTGCTTTTAACACTAGTAGTCTGTCAGGAGTATTCCAAGTTTTTATGAAACGCTAGCCTTCAAAATTAAGTGGAACTTGTCCACGCATTAGAGATAAGTGCCGTGCTATATATCAATGAACTAATAGGTATTACTGAGTGCGTGAGTCCCATAGCTGGTGTCATCAGAAAATTTGAAGGGATCTATGTCGAGAGCATTATAGAGACCAATTTCGTTAGATGGGAACATGTTCTTAAGACACTAAATTGCTGGCTAGGAAAATCCCACGTAACTGCGCGTCCGTCTCTCCAAGTTTGGGCAGCTGATGATATTTGAAATCTAGGGGGGGGGGGCGTCTATCTTCCCTACGATAAATTTTGCCAGCAGCTGGATATTTGCTGTTGCGACCTGTATTTTCCATGGGATTAGATCAAGGTTGGTGTGGAGGACCGATCGTGAATGGTCATCTGGCTAACCAGTTGACCCCTCAGGATCCAGTATTGATGATTTATTAATGAAAGTCTCCTGAGCTCATTTATGTAATGTTTGTTAATTCATTTGGAAGCTGTAATGCTGCTGCTTGTAAATTCTCCAATGCCGCAATTCTCATAGATCATGTGTTTCATAGCCTTCCTTTTGTTTCTTAGGAAATAGTCGTATCTTTCTTGTACTTTATACGATCTGGAGGTTCGCTTCCATATCTGTTATGCCTTCTGATTTTTGAAAGAGGCTCATTTCATACTAGAACTGAACCCTGCCGAAGTGCGGGATGAGGTTCGGACAAGCTTGGCTGCTCCATTAATAGCTATCTGCCTTAGTTTTTCTACAAGGCTGTGTGAGGCTTCTTCTACCGATTTTGTTTTCAGCCCTTCCCAGTCATAGTTAATTTAGGTGTCTAAGAATTATGGACGATTTTATTAATTTAATGAAAAAGGTTAGGCTTGTTCCATTTATCCCATTTTGCTAAGTGCCTTCTGTTCTAAATTGGTTGTAGATTAGAAAACACCTGCGAATGATCTGACTGAAACTTATTAACAGTGGGCCTTAATTTTATCTACTGAAGGTTGTGGAAGATTAGGTCAAGTAACTAGCCACCCCTGGAAGAAGGCGTTTTGAGCTTATGTAAGTAATACACATGTGTATACAAGATAGGCTTCAGCAAGGCCCTAGACAAATAAGCAGAGGCAAGTTGAAATCACCTAAAATCTGTATGTTTTGTATAATGCCAATAGGATAACTGTTTGGCGGTGCCAAAGGCTGGGTTCAGGGATGACTTTGGAGGTTATTTTAGAAACAATGATGAGATCCATTTAGATGTGCAGCAGACTCTCTATTTACCGGGATCGGATTAACCGGGACACTTTCAAGATTCCAAATTAAAAAAAAAAAAAAAATCAACCAGAAATCATAAAATTCGAGTAATAAATAGAATAGCTAGAAACAGATGTTTTGCAAGTTGTAAGACATGTATAGTATCTTATGTGGGACGGCACCTGAACGTGGGTTCAACTCCGCTTTTGTACACTGTGATGATTACAGATAACTGTAAAAGGCAAGAAATGCGTGTAATATTATGTTTGTGCAGTGTGTGTTATTTAGTTGTTTCTGGTCACTTTTGCTACTAGGAAGGCGACTAACTGGAAAGCCTGCTGAGTGCGCGTCTACACCACAGGGGAGGTGGGCCACAACTACGCATGTAATGTGGCGGACCTCGAGTAGCTCGTACTGAATGCCCACAACGAGTTTGAGATCATTCAAAGAGAAAAAAAAAATGTAATAAATAAATAAAAAAATAAAATAAATAAAAAATAAAATAACAAATAAATAATTAAGATTACAAAAAAAAAAAGAAAAAAATCCAAAGTCCACTGGTTAAGTGCAAGACTAGTGGGTGCTACGATCCCGTACCTAGGGAGCCAGGCACCAGCAAAATCCCGCACCCACAGACAGTAATGAGTCTTTGGGTGCTAGCAAAAAAAAAAAAAAAAATTAATCTTGCATCCATATGGAGAAAGCAGTGAGTGCTAGCAATCCCGTACCACAGGAGACCCAAATCCTGGGTACCAGCAAAAGAGTTCGCCTCGTGAGGCCACAATTTCTGTGGAGAAACAGAATATAAAAACTCCGGTCCATGGAAGGAGAAGGCAAGTTCGTATTGTCAGGTAAGGTAAGTGCAGCCAGTAAAGTCCAATCTTTGCAAATGAAAGTGTATGTTGTTGTCATACGGCACCAGGGCATAATCACCTAAGGGGTTCCCCCATCTCCGCGTTGCTTTCATTGTGATGAACCAGTTCACTGGGAAATGCCAGAGACTTAAGTGTGTGGGAATTGTTCATGTGTTGTATTCTGTACCGTTGTTCATCTGGTCATTTAGCCGTTGGATCCCTATTGAAGCCCAGTGTTGTTCTACTTACGCCCCGTGGAGGCAGACCAGGAACCCAGTAGCTGTAGATTCACTCTGGCAGGTCCTGCCGCTTAATTTCCTGGGATTTCGGCGGCTAGGACTTTAAAAAAAAAATAAAAAATAAAAATAAAATAAAAAAATAAAATCTTTGCAAGTAGCAAATAAGCGACAAGAAGCGGCGTTATAAGTTGTCATTAGGAGATTAGTGTGCCTATCATCAACTCCCGCTGTCTTCACACTCGCCGCTCAAAAAAAAAAAAAAAAAAAAAAAGACCAAATGTTTAATTTATTTTAGTGCGTCGCGTTCGATTGTTGTGTTCCATCGCGCACCACAAGAGGACAAATTTTGTTTCGTTATGCATATCAGGGATGTCGGAATTTTTTTTTTTTTTTTTTTGTATAGTAACTTTTTTTTTTGTTTAGAAATCGCGAAAATGGACAAACGCAAAAGTTGTGCTTTCATTTAAATAAAAATTTGAAATTATTCAAAAGTTTGAAAACGGTGCATCCGTTAAATCTCCAAAGAACCATTATAATGTTGGTGAATGGACATAGTGTTTTTGTCAAGCGGTTCCTGTTGTTACCCACAAATCCGCGTTGAGTACTCCGATGTATGCACAACATTGCAAAGCCAGTCAGTGTGAGTAGTGTGTTGCTTGACTGGCCTCTTAGTTACTGAGAGGCTCGATCACCATGGAAGGAGCCTTTCAGCATCCATCCACCGGCACGAGGCCAGGAAGGTATAAGGAACGCCTGACGGGCTCTCTCCCCACTTACAAACCAAGAGAGGAGAGAGGCCAAGTTAGAGGAACGGAGCGAGGTGGACAGGAAAGGTAAGATAAGGGGAAGGAATCAAGAGTAGGCAGAGCGGAATGCTATCCCCAGCAGAGGGCCAAACGGCCAGATGATCCCACGCCTGTCAGTTGACCAGTGTCAGCAGAACCCCTTCGATGAAGATTCATCGAGGGTGTTTAAAATCCCGCCTGGGGAGTGTCCCAGGCCAGCAAAAGAGCCCGAAAGCATCTAATCCCACGCCGATGGAGAAGCGGCGTCAGCAAAGGAGCTTGGCGGAGAAGAGGTGAAGGCAGGAATCCCATTGGTTTATCCCCTGCAGAGATGCAGGGGATAAACGGCAAGAATCTCTGGTGGAAGCTTTGTCAAGGGAAGTTGAGAATCACCCGGTGAAGTCTTCTAGGAGCAGCAGAGAACATGTTGGAGCATTGCAGGAGAAGATGAAGTTACTGTGGATGGACAGGAAGAAAAAAAAATAGACAGCTCTCGAGTGGCCACATAATAGAAACCTGGTAACGTGATGCATCCTGTGAAGTAGAGATTCATTATTGGGTTTGGTATATCCTTATGGCTGACAAATTATTTAATTTCTGGCGTGACTGGCAGTGGGGAAGCTAGTCGACAGAATGAGCTGCGGTAGGCATAGGTGTGCCAGTTGGTGGTTGTGAGTGGTAGCGGTGTCTGTTGAAGACCGCGGTGGCATAGGTGGAGAATGCTTTGTAGGCTTCTTCTGATTCCAATTCCCTACCCTCTGGATGGATTGTCCATTGAGGGCCAGAAGAAGCTGGTTGCGGTGGTCAAGATAGACAGGGGTGCATCACGTGTTTTTTGTCCTCTGACTCTCCACAGATGCAAAAAGCATCCTCAGCCAGACCAAAGTCGAGAAGACGCCTTTTAAATGATCCATGGCCAGTCAAAAGAAAGAACGTGTAGACGTTAGGGTAGAACCAGTTGCAACGTCGATTGTTGAGGAAGGTGACATCCGGGATAAAGAGTTTAGTAATTTCACCTGTTGATGAGTTATTCCATCGTGTCTGCCATAGGGAAACCAGTTCAGTCCACACACGGATCATCTCATGTTTGATGTTAGTGTCTGTACGCGTTTTAATGGTGAGTATTTCAACCTCTTTATTCTTCTTGATGGCATGAGAGAGGCCGAAGTATATGACATGGAGATCTAGAGGTAAGCATCCAGTAAGAACTTGTAGTGCAGCGGTTGACGTGGTCCGACATGCACGAGTCATTAGCAGCATAATAAACCGCAGGACCTGAAGGATCAGACGTTGCATTCTTATTATCGTCATCCAAACTGCGGCACCGTATGTGACAATGGGAATAAATACAGCTGTGTAAAGATGTAAAACCCGGCCTTTGAGGCCCCATTTTTTTCGGATGAAGCGTGCCAGCATGGCAATATAGGCTTTAATTTTCTCTTTGATGGAACATAGGTGGGGAATGAAAGTTCCTTAGCCATCCAGTGTTAATACCCAGATATTTGACAGCGCGTTGGTTTTTGAGTGATTGTCCTTTATAACGGATGGTCGCAGGCCTCCTCACATCCAACTTTCCTTTCAGTAGAAGGATTTTTCTCTTTTCAGTAGAGACTGAAAGTTTGTTGTTCTCAGCCCACCCGGAAAAGGCAGACAGTACTGCACTGGCCCTAGTTTCTATTGTAGCTCTCGTAGGTCCTTCAACGACGATGTCAAGATCGTCGGCATAAGAAATTTGTGTGACGTTGGGATATATCCTCAGAAGCCAGTCATCCAGGATTATATTCCACACTGCTGGACCAAGGATGGAGCCTCTGGTAAGTTGCCGGGCGATGGAATGGAACTGTTTTGATGGTGAGACGTTGGTTAGAGAAGTAGTTCTTGAAGCAGTTGAACAGATTCTGAAAGCAATCAGTGGCCCTGACCCTCTGTACGATGGCCGGCCACCAAACGGTGTCAAAGGCGCCCTTAAAATCTATAAAAATTGCAAAGACATAGGTGGCCTAAGAATCTTTTGCAAGTTTCAGAATCGTGGTCAGAGCATCAATTGTAGAACAACTCGGCCTGAACCCGAATTGGAAGGGAGCTGCAAGAGCTTCGTAGGCGCCTCCGTAGCCAGGTGGGAAGGAGCAGCAGTGCGTAGCACACGCTTCTTGATTAGCCCGGGGTTCGAGCCCGTAACCACCAAATACGGAGGATGCGGAAAGGTCAGGGAATGACCACCGCATATCCTGGAGCAATATGGCCATAGTTGCTAATGCTCCTAAAAACCAAATAACAAACAAACAAACAAGCAAGAGCTTCGTATGCAGGTTGGAGGCGAAATAGCAGGAGTCTCTCAAACACTTTACCCAGTATTGGTAAAAGTGCTATAGGACGACAAGCTGATGTCCTGCCAGTGGGATCCTTTGGTAGAAGTCTCAGGTTTGCAAGTTTCCACCATGATGGAAACATGCCATCTTTCAGGCAGGTGTTGAAAAGCCGAATGAGGATAGCAGGAGCGATAGTCCAAAGACGTTTGATAGTTTCCCCCTCGATGAGGTCCAGACCTGGAGTCTTGCCATTCTTGATCTTGTTGATGGCCATGGCTACTTCCTCTTCAGTAAAAGGATCTTCAATAGGTTGGAAGTTTTGGTTGTCTATAGTGACTTGATTATGGAAGTCTGTGTTTAGGGCATCATCATTTTGGTAAATCAAGTCATCCAGAATTTTGTTAATTGTGTCCAGCCAATTTGTTGTCTCAGGAGAGCCATTATTGCGTATGGAATTGATGTCTGTGGACCTGATTTTGTTCCTGACAAGTTTATGCACCAGGCCCCAAGGGTTCCTCTTTCCTTCTGTCTCTACCAGTGTTCGCCATGAGTTTTGTTTGGCATGGTAAATCCAATTGCAATGTTCTCTGCAAAGGGCTCTGAATCTTTCTTTCTATTGATCAGCAATGTGGGGAGGCTCAGTTCTGCGTTTACGCTGGTATGGTCTATGTGCATTCTTGAGATCATTCCATAAGTTAGTAACATCCTGCGACCACCAGGGGATGGACCTTGGACTTTTGGAACATTTCGTCATCGATGCTTGAGGCTTTCGGGAGCAATGATTGAACAAAATCTGTTTTTTGGGTACTATTCATGGAGTGATACCTATTGAGGGCAAAGGGGCTGCAGATGGCTTCCCGAATGATCTCATCAAAAATGTCCCAGTTAGCCGATCTTATAGAGAACCTGGAAGTATCATGCATGTAGATTGGGCGAGGAGTAACTTGATCAGTAATACAGTATGTAATATGGCGATGATCACTGGTGGTCGCATATTCATACACCTGACTTTGTTGGAGACAATTGCTGAGGGAAGGAGTTACATGCGTAACATCCAACTTGGATTCCCCGGTTCCTGAGGAGTAGGTGGTAGGTTGACCTGGTAGATTAGCGATCTCCAATCTGCGGGCAGCAATAAATTCATCAAGTAAGTCACCTCTAGCATCAGTGGTGGCATTGTACCAACTAGTAGAGTATGCATTGGAGTCGGCTGCAATGATAACATGTGAATCATCAAGCAGGTCAAGAACCCGTTCCAGAGTAGCAATATGCGGGTGGATGTCAGTGCCGATCTCAAAGTAGGATGTAAGGACTGAGATGCTGCCAAAGCAGCCTTCCACAGTAGCAGCAGCCAGGTGGGAGGTGCATAAGGAATCAAGTTTGGTCACAACTGGGTCCGGGTTGCGGATTATGATGGCTACAAGGCATTGTTGGTTTGTAGTCTGTATCTTTCGGTATGTAAGTGGATATCCAGAGACTCTACCGCAAACGCAGTAGGGTTCCTGGAGGAGGAGAAGGTCGAGGTCAAGTTCTTTCATGATGGGATGGAGCTGAGAAGCCAAGTGATTGATTTTTGTCCATTTATTTGATTTGGGCGATGCGAAGTATGGATGTTGTCTGGTATAGATGGCCTATTATCCATAATTTGTATTGTTACGGATTATTTCAGCTGCTCTTTTATATACAAGGCATGCTCCATCCCGGACCGAGTGATTGCTAGGTTTATTAATAGCTTTGCAGTTGGCACAGGTTGGTGGGAAGGATTTATTTGGACAGTTCTTGTAAAGGTGTCCTGCCTCTGCACAATGCCCGCAGGCTGCTTTTTGAGACACTTGTTGGAGGTATGGCCGTGTCCTAGGCATTTGTAACATTTCATAACTGGTACAAAGTCCCAGAAACGGTGTGATGACCAGCCCAAAAAGATCCTTTCTTGATTATGCAGAAATTTTCTAATCCTGAGAGATACCTGGAAAATCCAGTTGAGTTTGTCCTGTGACCTGGTAGTCGTCGAGAACCGAATCTTCATTTCATTGGTTGCCTCCTCCCTGTCCAAATAGATTTCTATTGAAAATCTCCTCCTTCTGGAGTGAGACTTCAACATCGAAGATGATAATGCTCGGCCCTCTAACTTTCGGGGTTTCAAAGGTTAGGCTCAAGTTTTCAGCTTTTCCACATGTTCGTAATTGCTCCAGATCTGATTTGGAGGCTGCTTCCAGGATTATGCCCGTGTCGCGGATCTTTTGGACACTTTTGATTTTTATGTTTTCCAACTTTGGATTTAAGATTTTCAAGACTGTCTTTTACGCCATCGCTGTCCACGATATCACAATACTCTGCTGCCTTGATAATGAGCATATGCTTCTGTTCTGGGGAGGAATCTTGGGCATTTTAACGGCGGCTGCATATGACAAAGTCTGAGGAGTCCCTTAAAAAGGGACCTGGGCCTGCGTGTTAGAGGCAATGGTGTTCAAGGCCTCGAAAGATGGGTTGGTTATAGTCGTCGTGAGGGTCGCATTCGTTTGTCGCAACTGCTCTTTCATTGATTTCAGTTGCTCGTTTTCAATTATCGCTTCATACAACATCTTTTCCAACGAGCCCGAGCAGTGTATAATACGCAAACACGCAGCACTGGAAACACCACTATTATCGCTGTAAAGACAGCTCTCCATTTTACGCCGGAGAGTCTGGATAATTCTTAGGTTCGGAATTTCCTTGCTTAATAAACTAGGCTGATCCTGTCCTTCATCATTACCCTCCCTCTGCTTAGAGGGAGGAGCAGAAGTTTCTTTAACCCTCTTTTCTTGACAAGTGCTTTCTTTCTGGACGTGGACGGGAGGCCCCGTTCTCCATTCTCCTCGCAATCGTCATCGTTTTCGCCTGGAGAGTTATCAATCGCAATAGCATCCTGGTCGTTTTGTGTGAGTGTAGGCTGTCTAGTCGTCCGAAGTCTGTTCCTAGTCATGGGGACAGAAGAGGGGGGGAAGTCCTACTCTGAGTCTTCGTCGCCCGTTAACTGGAAAGTCTGTTTATGTGGACGAAGCATAACCTTCTGGTTAATGGTATACTCTTCAGCCATTGGTTAAAGTAGCAAATAGCACTATATCGATGTTGGGGCAAAATAGGTCGACTGAAAGTTCTCAATTAAGATAAATATATGGTCCAAAAATCTGCTCTTCGAGACAAGCAAAATCACAAAAATACATTCAACAGAATCCGAGAACTGGACGCAGCACTATGGGGGAAGCAGTGGGGAAGAGCCCGGATATAAAACAGTTTTCTGCGAATTAAAATCCTTTTTGAAGGTTACTGAAGGGCGTTGAAGAGGACGGTGATCTTATTTCCGACTAAACATCAGCCGAAAGAAGTGATTAGGGAAACAGGATTAAGTAAAATATTTTAGTGCTCTCTCACATTCAGTTTTCTTGTTTGCTCTTAGTGCAACTATCCGCAATTAGGCCGCTTCTTTCAAAAGCTCACGGTATAGTCTCCGGGGGTATCGTCCATTTCTGATCAACAAACTACGCCAATTCCCGTGTGGAGGATCTCGGAAAGGAAAATAAACAAAGCTCACGTTGACCTTGGTCGCTGGACATTGTTCGTATTCACAGCCATGCTGCATATAAATTATGAAAAATGAATATATATATATTTACCTAATGACAAGATAAGCATGCATTTGGTATCAGTCGGTACGACTCGTCTTAAGGAATCTTCTGATATCACATAGTCATTATTATTAACTTTGTAATCACTGATTAAATGCTTATATTCCGGGAGCACAATTATACACACCCGCACGCTTTCTTGGCTGCAACGAAATCGTTGGTGACCAAACCATATGCGAAATTGTAAAAAAATAAAGGGAAGCATCATATTGGACACGCGAGTAGTGCGTGGTAAGTTCTTTATTTATCGCCGTACTTTTTACGTAGGTTGCTGAACATTTTTCGATACAGCAAGTCCCCGACTTACGTAGCTTCGGACTTACATTACGTTATTTATAATTTTTTTATATGACTGAAGATTTCAAGTGAAGGGGACACATATTTCACCATAATGTAACAACTCACAGAATTCCAGCTATCGGTATTATTGCAAATGCAATAAGATCGAGTTTACTATCCGTTTATGATTAATTGCACTAACAGAAAAACCCAGTAACCCGGAAAGTGCAAATTGTTTTTGTTTTATGGCAGTGACCTCCAGAAATGTGCTTTAGTAAAATGTGAGCTCGCGTGGAGTGATAATAGTCAGTTTTCGCTTTAACCATATGAAGCTCTTTTCAGAAAATTTCGTTTTGACGGTTATTATTATTATTGTTAACAGCTACAAAACAGCAAAAAAACGTGCCTGAGGGTGCAGCTACAAAGCATCATTACACAGCTTCAAAGCAGAAGCTTGGAGTATACATTTCCAAAGTAAAGAGAAAAGTAAATGTACAGATAAAATAAAACTAAGTAAAAGTAGGACTCATCCGTCCTATTTAAGTGAACAGGTAGGAGTAAGGCAGAGCATTGCTATTTCTTCACACACATTACACAATCAGAGTCTTTGAACTTGCAAGAAGAGTCCATTTTAAGTCAGGTACCGGATGAGGTTAGCAATTTCAGTTGCCTCTTGAAGTGTCCGGGGGTGTCAAATATCTCAATATTTGCTTTGTTCATTGATCTTACAGTCCTGTTGTAGAAGTTGTAGTATCCATAATTTGTTCTCGCATAGGATGGTTTCAGCAGTGGATGGTTTCTTAACGCTCTTGTCGGAGCGTTGAAATTTATTTGTGAGACGAGATGAGGGCAATTCAGGGTACCATTTAACAGCTGGTTAAGAAGGAGTAAGTCGGCTTTATCTCTTCTTTTTTCCAGCGTATCATGGCCGACTAAAAGAATAAGCGAAAGCGGTACTAGTAAGTCTATAATGAAAAGGAAAGCGATCGATTTGGATCAGAAAATTAAGATAATAAGGATGTATGAAAATGGCCAAACATTAACAAGTATCGCGCGGAATTCAGATTTGTCAGTGGCAATGGTGAACACAATAAAGGAGAAAGACAGAATTCGAGAAGCGGTCGGCACCAATGAAGGTGAACTATAATAATAACCAAGGCTACGAAATACATACCAGTTTTTACAGTACTGTACTGTACAATAACACGCGGTTTTTTATTCCTTTTATGTTTTCTTTTCGTATATGCCACTCTGGCTACTTCACCGCTGTCCCCAGATAAAGTTTTAAATTGAACTTATTAAAAATATATAACTATTTTTCTTCATTCTTCTGAGGATATTATGTGGTTTTTGTAATTTTGGCATATCAGGGATATATCAGCAATATTTGATTAGTCATTCCCGAGTTACACAAATCTCGACTTACGTAAGAAGTCCTGGAACGTATCTCTTCCGTATGTCGGGGACTTGCTGTATTTTTGGATTAACCTGGAAATCGATTATCCAGGAATATTTTTTTACCATCTATCCCGGAAAATTGAGAGAGTACTGTATTTTATGATCCAATGCAGAGAGAGCTTGAACGAGGGCAAGGGTAATTGGATGCCCTATCGTTGCTGCTTTTCGGACTTGGTGATTACCAATTTATGTTCTAATCGAGATGAGTGCATCCTCCCACTCCAGAGTTGCACTTGTTTTTTTTTTGTGGGCAGGGGTGTTATTTCATTTTATTCTATTCCAGTCATTTCATCGATTTTATTTCAATCTTTGGGATTAAATGCATTGAAGTATATAATATTTTTTAAAATTTCTAATCTAATCGTTTAGCTCTTTAAACACTAATACGTTATAATCAACAATTCTGTAGCTTTTCTTCAGTAATTACTATCAATAATAAATCGATTCGGTTGCATTTCGATGTCGGACTCAGCGTGGGTTTCAAAAGTGATCAATTCCGTTATTAGATCGAAAAAAAGTCGGAAACCGTTTCGATACTGCCAACGCCGGTCGGTCCAATTTTAATAGTTTTTTAACGGCCCTAATTTTTTTTTCTTTATTCGTGACTCTCAAGAACAAACAAAATCCAATGTGAGCGTGAGAAGCAATTATTAAACCAATGACGAAGATTGCTCACGTGAAAAATAAGTGTTTTACATGTTTTTCGTAGTTGTTGCAGGGACTAGGTCAGAATTACAGCACGGATGTTTATTCAGTAGATGCTGTGGTTGTCAAGGTAATGAAAGTTATGTTGACGTTAGTTGCTTGGGGGGAGGAGGGCACAGTATTTGTTTTTTCACTCCTTTAGAAGAATACTCAACTGACATGCGAGTTTTTAAATTTTGAACAGGCAAATGGAAATAAATGATGCGTGTCTATATTTCGTGACAATGGTTCACGCAATAGTTTCAGAACTGGTACCAGTTACAAATTCTAGCGTTTTTATTAAGTGAGCTGTTATTATTTTCCGACAGATGGCACTACCACGAAACAGATTGTCGTGGTAGTGCCACGAAAATCGAAGAATCCTTGCTTTCTTTATTCAGATAGTATGGTTCTAACTCGTCAAATAGTTTTAATATTGCGTAATAATCTCATTATGGATGCGGTAACCTAAAGCAACGCCCAGTAGCTTGGAATATAAGAACGGTAAAGATTTAAAATAATTCCAGTAAAGTAAACAAAAAAAAAAAAAAAAAATCTATAATGAGCGAATTATTATTGTGAAGATTATTTTAAAAGTTTCTAATCCAAATGGTGGTTATAAAGTCCTTTATAAAATACGAGAAAACTACATATAAGTTATATTGAAACACGGTGTTTTTGCGTTGCAATCAATATATGTGAGAGTTTTTGAAACGATAAAAAAAAATTAAAATATTTGCATTGAAAGCACCTCAGCTGTGTGAAGTTTCGAATATATTTATTACTAATAGAGTCTGAGAACTTATTTTTTAAGATTGGTATTTCCATCATATTTCAAAAGAATATGATGGGAAGTTGCCCCCTTAGTAGCCACGTATGCAACTTGGTTGTGTATATGGCCACTACTTTTAAAGCTTCTAAAAGTAAGCTTATGCATCTGAAAAACAGAAGTCTCATAAACTACGGAGGGGAAAGGAGCTAAAAGCAATTCAAGACGAAAAGGACAGGTTACAGTTCACTCAGAAATGAAAATTTCCATGATTAATAAACAGCCAGGAAGCCACGTGGTATCCCGTCCATAATTTATAGAACCTTTGCTAGTAGGAAGAAGAAAGTTATTATCTGTATATACAAGTTGATGGTTAGATCGCATTTGGAATATCTTATTAAGGTCTGGAGACCGCACCTAAAAGAACAGAGCATCCATCCTGGAGAGGGTTCGACGAAGGGCGGCCATATTTGTGATAAGTTCAAATCGATACACATATGAAGAGCGGTTTTAGAGGTGCTGGTTGCAAATATTGGGAACTAGACATCTAAGGGGAGATCTGATTAAGGTGTATAAGGCGCCGAAAGGGTTGAGTAAAATTAATGAGGAAGATCAGTTCTTCCTCATAGGTGAGAAGAGAACTAGGGGGCATAAATATAAAATCTCAGGGAATAACAGAAGATTGGATCCCATGAAGTTCACCTATGAGCAGCGGGTGCCGAACTCTGGAATATGTTACTTCCCAACGTGAAAATGGCAGCGAGTCTGACTAATTAGTTGAGAAATTGGACAGCTACGTTGTGTGAATGGAAGTACTATGAATATTCTGTTTCAACTTAATTTAATTTATACTGAAAGAAGTCTTGTCACTACTGACGAAACGTAAAAGTATAAAATAAAATATTTTAGTTTTATTTAGAAGTTGATAAAGGGGCACATCGCTTCGAAAGCTTCTTGATATATTTTAGTAATTTCTTATCATTTATTTGTGTGTGTGTGTGATTTTTCTTATATTTTTAAAAATTTTTACTGCAGTTTTATTGAAATTTTTTTATTTTTTACTTTTACGTTTCATCCATAGTGACAAGATTTGTTTCAATATGCTTATTCCCGATGCACAAGGCCTTTTTTATTAATTTAATTTCATTTCATTTTTAGCTGATATAGAAAGAGAGCTTGCTTGCATCATTTGGCTTTACTAATACTATTTACTATAAACCTACCATAATTTTGATTATTGCAACCTACTATCTATTATAAAATATGCAGTATTCTAGCAAAAGTATTTGGACGCCCTCCCGCTTCCAATGCAGTAAATGGTGTGAATAATTTATGGAGAGAAGAAACCAGTTAAAGCAATAGCAGAGATATAACGAACATTGCCAATAATTGCACATATAACCAAAGGGCTTAATATTAGGATACAATATCGGAAATTTGTTACTGCGCATATGTCGACACCCTTTAACCCTCTTGGCGCATCAGCCTTAGTCGCTGATGCGCCAATAAAACCCAAAACAACCAACCAGCCCTTTAACCCTCTCAAATTCGACTGTAGCAGGTGTAGTGAAAATATGGAAGAATGAGAACTCATGTAAGTATGTGCTTACAGTCAGGTAAGCTCAAATGGGCAAAAAAGGCTATTCCTACCAAGAAAGACTAGACTTCAGCCCTCCCTGAAAATTGCGATATCTTGAAATTAGGCACCTGCAAGGAGCCCTGTTCGAGGGGATTAACGCTTTGAATGGACTGAGTGAACTAAATGCTGATGGCATACTTAGGCTTTCTCAGATGGCACATAAGTGAGTATAACTTTAAATTAAAGAGGGATGGTTGGAGACAGATGTGCGGAAATTTGTCTTCAGCCAGCGAGTAATTGATTATTGGAAGAAATTTCCATCTGGTGTTGTGTGGAAGTAGGTAGTTTAAATAAATTTAAGGAAGGCTTAGGCAGTCCTTGCATCATTTGCTCACTAATACTAAAAACTGACATAGAAAGCACCAGTTCTTGAAGAAATTATTGAAAGTGTACTGGGAAAAACGTCCTTGGAAAACGTTATATTGGAGCTCCAGATACCCATAAGATTACCTGTAAGTGCGTACACTGCTCGTATGGAGCTTCACGGTATGGATTTTCATGGCAGAAACCACTGAACACCAGGCGTCTTTTGTAGTAGTGACTATCCCATCGTTCTTTGTTATGAAACAGGTCCTATGCAGCGACGTGTCTCTTCATATGAGATAGTGGAGTGTGGCGAATGTCATCTATCGCGTATTGTGCACAGTGAAATTCCTTTGGCGCTACGGATTCGGACATTGGTTGTAGATCCAAACATATCCATGTTGAATTGTACACTGACGTTTTGGCTAATTACATGGTGTCCACACTTTGGTTCTACTGATATTGGGCCTCCCTGTTCCAATTCCATCCCATAGAGTGAACAGTGTTAAAAGTTGATTCGGGGAGAACGAAGTAGAACGGCTTGAATGATTGACCCTGAATCCGATTAAATGCCATTGCGATGAACAAGAATGCTGGATCAAGGCATAGCCGGTACTCTCCTGTTCTACAGCTTAACTGGGGACTGCAGGTAAGAAGGAATGCACCCAAATATTTGCTTCCTGCTACAAGGATCTGACCAGAAGCGTTCACAACGGATCGTGCTGCAATTGTGGTTATACAAGTTAGTGCATTTGCAAACCAACCGAAGTTGTATAAGTGGCACCATTACATAACATCCCACACTATGAAATCGTGGACAACGAGTTACCTATCTCTCATACTTCGAATAAGTAGCACTTCCTCAATAGTGATATTGAGGAAGTGCTACTTATCCAATTGATACCTCACTATTGGTATTTATTCTCGGTGGGTACCACCACGTAGAAGGTCATTGCAGGCATAATTGGTCCCTCATCGGTAAGTTGGGTAGGTACCTGATGGCATAAACGCTGACAACCCAGTTTTTTTGTTTTTTTTTGTTCTATTTATACTCCTGCACGACAACCAAGTCAGTAGAGTTTACAATAAATCGTCAATACAAATATTTATCGTATTTAGTAATCACGGGCTTGAACCCTGGTCCAGTCAAGGAACGAGTGCTATGCACTCTCGCTCCTGACCACTGAACTACGTTAGTTGTAAACTTATTCATACTATAAGAGATATCGAATGGTTGTAAGCAAGACATCGAAATTTAGGGCTAGGAAGCCTCAGACTTTCGAGGCTTTCTATCCCTAAATTTCTATATATCTACAGTTATTAATTTGTTCATTCAAACCGTTGTTTTTACAAAAGAAGAACATCGCTATGTTCTCTAACACAGTAGCTTCCGAATATTTTTTTAAGGTGGTGTATAATTCACTAAAAATCATAACTATAATATCAGAGTTAAATTTTAAGCATATTTGGCTTTAACAAATTTTTAAGACACATTAAGCTACAGGCAGCTTAGATATAAGATTAAGCAGTGTTGCCTCAATTTCTTGTATAACTTACCACAAAATTTGGTCCCATTGAAAGTCTTTGGCAGTTTTCTATTTCCTTCATACATAGCTCTGTGGTCATGTGATCATCAGTAGCTTCGTCTCGCACTCCCCACCTCATATCAACTACCTAATGAATAAAAATAATAAAACATCATCATATTGAATGCGATTTTAGCATTCCCAGTTGCATTTCATTATGCATGTTATTATATGTCCCGAATTACAGATTTTCTTAAAACTCTGAACAAGAAAAGGTGGCTAATTTCGTCTACATTTCAAGAGTGGGTTGTTTTCTTGAAACAATCTTTAGCAGAAGCATTTGGAAGAGGAAATGCGCTACAAACTCTACTAATTGTCAAATCTATTTGCATGATGTGCTAAGCGTGCTCTGATTTAAATAATGGAAGATAAGGGGGGATCTGCAGTAACAACGGAAAATCAGAAGAACGACCATCTTAACAGTACTGTAATAGCCATTTTAGCTATCGAAAATACGATTTGATTATTCATTTTGGCGATTAATAAAATGTCAGAAATTCCAGGAATTCGAACAATTCCAGTTTCATTAATCACTAGGATGAAGGAAAATCAATAATAAAATTGATTTTCCTTCATCGTGAAGTGGCTAAAACGACTATTCTATTACTGTTAAGGTGTTCGTTCTTTGGTTTTTCGAATAATTCCATTAGCGGACTGCAAAAATAAAGAAGGAAAAAAAAAAGAAGTTTATAGCTTAAAAAAAAATCCCATTTCTGCTGAAACATAGATAAGAGAAGTACAGTATTTTCATTTGAAATATCAGAATTACCACGAAAAGTATTTCCTGAAATAAATGCTTACAATTGGCAACCGCTATACTCAGAATCTGTGTTGACAGCAACTCTTAAGGCTATTCATAGAATTGAGCGTCGACTCTGTTGTGGCACCAATCACCTGGCCATTAGCACTTACTGTGTGCATTATGTGGGCTAAAACAGGATAGCATTTTATTTCTCTTTCCGAGAAATCCTTTGGGTTTTTTTTTTATTCATTATATTGTCAGCTTGGGAGAATTGTCAGGGATCAGTGAAATCCATGCTCCATAAACTATCTGATTTCTGAATTATTATTTGACAAATGTATGTGCATGTACAATCATCCATCGAATTTTATAGTGCACTGCTGAATGTCCATTAAATGCTCACTAGTAGAGTAGTACAGTACACTAGGTTTAAGAAACAAATCATTAAGCTGACCTACTTTTAAGCGTTGTTCCCCTTCTCATTTTTCTCCCGAATATACCTTTATCGTAGGCGATAATGGCACGATCACCCTTCATCGTTATAAACCTCAATCAGCACATTTCATTTTCTTTTCTTTTCAACTTTGGAACCGTAGCAAAATCTGAGTAATCAATAGCCAGACTATACAGTTAGCTAGAGGTGGGGTGGCAAAACAATAAAGAAGAACATCGCAAAACTAGAAGTTTAAAATATAGATAAGATATTTTCGCATTTATTTGTTCCTGGATAATAAAAGGAGGACTTGGCTATTCACCTTTTTTGTAGAGCACAATTATAACAAGTTAATTTAATGTACGCAGTGCGTTGCATTTTAAACGCGTGAGAAAATAGTAATAATTCATAATTTATAAAAAAAAAGGCAATGACTTTTATTGGGAAACATTTTGATTCTTCGTATCCGCCATTGCTCATTCATTCCTCCAACCATGAGTTTATTACACGAGGAAAGAAAAAAGAATAATAATAATTGCCGTTTTTCTGTTAGTCCGATTTAACGAAATTTGAAGTGGCTTGAAAATACTTCTAGAAGGGCTGAAATATAAAATTTCATGAAAATCAGTCCACAGAGCATCGAGTTGTTACATGCGGTTGGATAAACGGACGGTGAAGACAATAAATTATGCATATATGCTAATACCTTTAAAAAATATATATATATATATATATATTTACAGGGTATATAACTCCTAAGAAGTCTTTCTTGCATTTATTTTATATAAATTATACTGAAAGCACGGAAAGTAAAATTCTAAATTGTAATGCAACTTCTTCTAATTCGCGGAAAGTTTTCTTCCTTTTTCCACAGAAGGACGGAGAGTTTTTTCCAGTTTCTGGGGGAATCTGTTACCAGAGAACCTTTTCTGAACCTCTGGCGATACTCTCCCCTCACAATAACATAATCAACCTACAGCGCTGCGTTATATATAATCTTTATGTTTGGGCAAACAGATAACTCACAGACTTTCACCTATTTATTGAATTACTAATGATTTTGATGGGAAGTAGAATTAGAAATGAAGTTAGACTGGGAAATGCTGAGAGTTAACATCAGCTATTGAATTACATTTTTGATTGTATAGATTTAGGCTAGTACGCACTCTTTATATTCTGCGCTCCTTATGAAATACGTATAAATAATTTATAGTGATTGCAAGTAGTCTGACTTATTCCCAACTTCTTCTGTAATCATGTTTTTAAATTAATATTTAAAATAACTTGGGATAACCAATCTCTGAGATGAAAATTTTACTCGCATGAACTGTGTTAACGTTCGAATATTATTTTTTTTAGAATTCGATTTGAAAGTTCACGAACTTTGAAAACTTAAGAATAAATGGATAATGAATCTTCGAAATAGGAGAAAGTTTTGTTTCGAGATATTTTTAATGCTTTTATAATGAAAATCTATGATTAATTCATAGAAAAATGAAGAATATTTTAAAATGAAATTCATTTATTTACCTGAAATTCCAAGCCATATCTTTCTCGGCAATATTCTTTAAGGCGAGGGTATACTTGCTCCATAAGGGTATTTCTCTCTAGAGACATATCTGGAAAAGAATGGCATTAACCTTGATATGCAATCAGTTGGTATGTGTATGCCATAATGGTCAATATTGAGGCATAAGTGCAAATGTTTAACATGCAAGTCGCTTAAATTGAACACACTTGCGAGCAAAGTATGAAGAATATATAAAATGAAATAAAGAGATATGCTCCCAAAAAGTAGGCGAATTTAGACATGAAGGAGAAATTCTGGATGAAGTACGTATCGACACTTCAGTGTCATTTGTAATATGGATTTGTCCTTCTTTGGCAGCAGTCCAGTAAGGACTCAAACAGCAACCCTTCGAAACCGATAATTTTGTTTATCAATGGGCACTCATAGTTTCTGGTCTATTATATATTTGTTATTTGAAAATATAAAAATAAACATGATAATATGAAGTTACAAACATATTCGTGCAACTAATTTTCGAAAAAATATCTTACATATTATTTTTTCGGTTTAACAAAGCCATATTTACCAAAACTAGTATTTTCACAAAAGGAAGTTATCCAGTAATGACTTGTTTGTTTGAAAAGGCTGCAAGGAAGAAAACCCATGATAATATGATGAAAACATTACACTAAGATTGGTTATTACGCAATACCATCAAGAATTGGGTTGCTAATTCAGAATGGGGCGTAGAGTCAACAAAGGTGCATCCAGGGCTGGAAGACTTTTGATTATGTAAACAAGAAAAAAAATTACAATATATGACGAAGACACTACACTTGTACAATGAAAGATTCCATAATGTTATTTATAAAGAATTGTACTTGAAAAATTTTCAAATAAATGGGCACCAAAATATTTGAATGTGTAGAATAAAAGAGAAAGAGAGTGAATTTTGCAAAGAAAATTCTTGAGAAATTTTCCCGGATTCAAACACATTTGTCAGCCACGAGATGAAATTTGGATTCCTTGCTGTGATCTCAGATTAATATAAAATAATTTAATAATGACAAACATTTGGATGAAAAATGTATTCAGTAAATAAATGCATTTGCTTCTGTAATATACGTAAATATAAATGTCTGGAAAAAGTATTTCAGGTGCGTTCTCGAGTCTAGCACAGTGACTATAATTGTTGCCTTTCCGAAGGATCTAGATGAAATGCCTGAGTCGAGTTGTGTGTGAACGGGAGGAATTTTTATTGCATTTTTTTCAGAGTGCGATCGAGTTAGTCGGTCTTGGGCAAGATTGTATGGGTATTCATTCGGAAATATTAGGAACAATGGCCGATTACATTGATTCTTCATGGTCATCATCGAATAATCAAAACTAGACAAACCATCATGTGTAGTTGTAATTATACACTCTTTGACTTTGAAATTGCAACACCCAGAAGGAACGATCCGAAGTGTATACAAATCAGCAGGCAGAAGCGTTGCGCCAAATAAACAAATAATTAAAATAGGGGACCAATCGGGTGGAAGCTTCGGTTGATATAAAAACGAACATAGAGATCATGGAGTTCAAAGAAACCCGTCTGTGACGCAATTAGCAGGCTTCTCTTTCGCAGGGACCGACTTTAGAGTCTAAGGAGATTGTAGAGAATACCGAGACGTCACGTTCAAACCTACATCAGCGACTTCGACAGCGGGCAAATTATCGGTCTTCGGGGAGGCTGGATGGTCGCTTCATGGTGTAGCGGAACTTGTCAACCGCGTTGGAAGACTACAGAACAGGAGGATTGTCTTATCCGTCACCGTTGGATGGTAGCCAGCGCGACTGCAGGCGCGGTATAGGTTTACACCGCACCTACAGTCACCTAGCTACCATCCAACGAGCTATGACGTTAGGTGGCTGTCATCCTATCACCCGTCGAACCATTGCACACTGACTACTAGAAGGGGAACGTGCATACCGACCATTCCATCGATTACCCCTGACCTCACCAAGCGTCAATAGCCTCTGTAATGGTGACGCGCACGAGCCATCTGGGATACAGACTGGAGTCAAGTGGGCTTCAGCGTTGAATCCTGATTCTGCATGGGGCCCGATCATCGCCGCATACAGAGATGGCGACGACATGGTGATCACAATGATCCTAGAGCCATTGTTCAACGCTATATTGCACGCCCTGCTGGTGTTATAGTGTGTAGAGTGATCAGTTTTGATAGTTGGCCGTGGTTGATGTTCGTCAGCGACAATCTGACAGCTTGTCGCTATGTTGCCGAGATTATCGAACCGATCGCTCTCCCCTTTCTTACTAAAGCCTGATGCTATTTTTCAGCAGGTAGACGCTCAAACATACCTCAGGGGTTTGCTTTGAGTGTATTTGTGGTGTGGTCGTACTGTCTTGGCTAGCCAGGTAGCGGATTTCTCCCCTATCGAGCTCGCGTAGGCCACGATGGGATGCCACTTACAGGACCACCCGGATGCTATGCGGGACCAGGATCAAGAGCTTTGGTGGAAAATATCGCAGGAGGCTATTCGACACCTGTACAACTCAATGACAAGTCGTTTAGCTCCTTGTACCCACAACAATGGTGGATTTATATCACACTAATCTAATCTGTCCATTGTAAGCGCCATTTTATGTCATTAAATGTGTTCAAGCATACATTAGCGCCCGTAATTTTTATCATGTATTCCTTAACCAACCCTTGGACTGTCGTTACTTTGAGTATTGTAACCTGTCTTTCTGTTCCTTCAGGGTGCAGCAATTTCAATATCATAGTGTATCGACTTACCAGCACTTGTTAATAATGAAAAAATAAAATAATAAAATAAATAAATAACAACCAAATAAATAATACAAACTAATTACAAATTAAATTTTCTCCAAGTCTTTGGACATTTTTTTTTTCAAGCTAAGAAATTCCATTAGCTGCAGACCAACCTAATTTCTTATGTTGTATCGATCATTTAACTTGTTAAGAAATCAAGTATAGGTTTCGTCTCTGGAACAATTGCGCTCCTCAACTATTCAGAAAACGATCAATAGTTTTACACTTTCACTAAGGTGTAATGTGGACGCAGCTGGAGAGCAAGGTGAAAATGGCACAGCAACGATGTGGAACTTCCTGTAAAAATATTCATTGTTTATGTGACACGGTTTTCTATTTCGAGTTTTTTGGTCTCTGAGTCAGATAAAGAATCGACTGTTGCTAGGATGCCTCTCGAAACACAACTGATAAAAGACGGCTGAGACAAAAGAAAAGCTTCAGAGCCAACATCCACCCGTTCATTGACTGTCCACATCCACCCGTTCATTGACTGTCCACAGATGGTAGCTAATTCTTTGGTTTTTCAAATTTTATTTTGCTTTTTATTGTTTCAACCTTGTTTGTTCTTGTTTTAATTAGACTAATGGATGAAAAGTAAAGATTATATGGCGCTTTCACATTTTTTTGCGGAAATTGTCCTTGGAACAACAGGAAATATATATTTTTTTTGAGAATTTTGTAGAGTTTGAAAAATATTAGAATTTGAAAAAAAAAATGCTAAATATTTCTGAATTTTCCCAATTAAATTTAAAATTTTGAATAAAAATCGAACATAGAAGATATGTCATATGCGTTACATTTGCTAATAACATTGCATTTCCGTTTCCTAAACATAAACCAATCTAATTATGCATCGATTTTTAATGTTTTCGGAACAGCTTTGGTTGGCTAGAACAGATGCATTCAATTGATGCTATTAAATTTGGACATATGGTCATCTGTTGTCTTAGGTAAATAAATAAATAAATAAATTTTCTGTTTATACTCCGGGACGACCAAACGGTCAGAGGAGTTCACAAGATAGACAGATTACAAGAAACAGCATCGTATTCAGTAGTCACGGGCTTGAACCCCGGTCACTCAAAGTACGTGTACTTATGCACCCGCGCGCCTGACCACTAGGCTCCGGCGGCCTTGTACGGCCGCTCCTGAACGCTAGCTCAACTCCGCCTGTGATGATTCTGGCCACGTTTTGCTACCAGGTAGCAGCAATCAAGAGGATAGCTTTGTTTAGGACAGTTCATACCAAATGTTTGAACTGCTTTGTTATTAGCCCCTTTGTGCAGTTTGCCCGGCTACCTTATCATCTGCAAACCAAGAGCTGTAAAAAATGTGTCTTCACAGATAAGGTACCACAAATAAGGCAAGGGAGGCCAAGGCTGCGTTTGAGAAAGCATTGGCTAAGTCAGAAAAGAATGGGGACCAGGAATTTTTCATGTATGTGAATAGAAGGAAGAAAAAAGCGAATCAGATTGGACCCTTGTACACTAGGTATGGGAAAATCTTAGACAACCCATACCTAGTGTACAAGGGTCCAATAGGTATGGGAAAATCTTAGACAACCCAGCTGATGTTGCGAATGAATTGAACAGGTACTTTGCATCTGTCTTTATTGACGAAAGACCCTTTATGTCGAGAAGAAGCTGTGCCAGTGATGCTGAGCCATATGAAATTAGTGATGTCGTAATCACAGATGAATTGTTTATTAGAAAAGCTTTTGAGCATAAAGGCAAGTAAGGCTCCCGGAGTTGATGGCATATACCCTGTAGTTTTGAGGGAGAGCGCGAGGGAGTGTATTGAACCATTGAGATTGATTATGAGGGCATATTCAGACTCGGGGGAGATTCCTTTGAAATGAAGTGAAGTGCGAATGTATCGCCAATACATAAAAGCGGTTCTAAGAGTGAAGTTAGTAACTACAGACCGGTCAGTCTTACTTAAGTGGTAGAAAAAACGTTAGAGGCAGTGATCAAGAGTGCAATTCAGGTACATTTAGATAAATATGGCATTCTGAAGGACACACAACATGGCTTTGTAAAGGGTAAACCATGCTTAACTTAGTAGGCTATTTTGACACAATTGCTCACGAATTGGATTTAGGGAATACTTTAGACATAGTTTATTTGGATTTTAGCAAATCATTTGACTTGGTCCCTCATGAGAGGTTACTGTATAAGCTTTAACAGGTTGGGATTACTAGTAAGATTCTAAGTGGATTGCTGGATGGCTACAGGGAAAAAGACCTGTAGCCATCTAGCACTGGACAACTGTTGTTTCTTATTTTGATAAATGACATCGACGAAGGAATAGAAGGAGTGATGCCAAAATTTGCAGATGACTTAAAGATTGGCAGAGTTGTTAATGATCAGTGTCAGGCAGCGCTCCTTCAGGATGACTTTACCAGACTTCAAAGGTGGTCAGAGATGTGGCAGGTATGTTTTAGTGCTGCTAAATGCATGGTCTTACATTTGTAGAATAGGAATCCACGAATAAAATTATATACTTGGTGGGGTTGAATTAAAAACAGTGGAGGAGGAAAGGGATCTGAGAGTTACAATACGGGAAAATATGAAGTTTTCTGAACAGTGTAAACAGGCAGCCAGGGAAGCCCATGGTGTCCTACCCATCGGTAGGACACCATGGGCTTCCCTGGTGAAATAGGGAGCTCATAATCCCACTGTATAAGGAAATTGTAAGATCCCCGTTGGAATAAAGTGTTCCAAAGAAAATAAATCAAGCTTCTTGAAAGGGTCCAAAGACGGGCAACTCGAATGGTGAGATTGTCAGAAGGACGACAGTATGAGGAAAGACTCCGATTATGTGGGCTACAGAGCTTGGCAACTGCACCTCAGAGGTGACTTCCTTGAGGTTTATAAGGCTTTGAGAGGGACTAGTAAAATGAATTAAGGTGGAATTCTCACTGTTATAAAGAATTCCAGAACTAGGAATCATAAATTCAAATTACAGGGCTTGAAAATTTAGATTAGATTGTAGGAAGTTTTCTTTCAGCCAGCGAGTCGTTGATAGCATAGCTGGAACAAGTTGGCCTCGCAGGTAGTCGAGGCTGACAGTTTGAATAAATTTAAAGTTTAACTGGATAGTTAACTGTGTGAGGAGGGAAGCATGTAATTTGTTTTCTTATCTGCTTGTGTTTTTTTTTTTTTTTTTTTTTTTTTTTTTGCCAGTGCAGCAAAAGCTTGTGGCTTCTTTGCACTATATGACCAATACAATTACTACTAAGGAGTAGTTTTTTTTTTTTTTTTTTTTGGTAGTTGTTGGCGCATAGGCTTCTGTGGTCATAATGCACCTCCCAAGGTTTTGCAGTACTTTGATCCAAGCCCGAGGCGGGAATCGAACCCGCGACATTTGGGTTGCCAACCCTGCTGATCCAGGGCAATTCCCGTGCCTCCCTTGAAAGCACTGCCAACTTAGTCATGTCAGATCTCTCTCAATGGTCCACCACAAATAAGTTATCCATATCCTCATCGAAAACTAAAATGATGCTGGTTAAGGGTTCGCTTAATATTTCACGGCCACCTGTTGTAAAACTTCAAAACAAATCACTTTCCATGGTTTCTTCTCTAAAATTTCTTGGTCTGATCATTGATAGTAAACTTACATTTACTAAACACTTGGATGATCTCTCAGAGAAGGTCAAAAAACTTACATTCTCACTTCTGCGTCTCTCTAAACAATCTTGGGGTTTTAATTCTCATTCTCTACGGTTATATACGGCCAGTTCGTTATATAAGGCCGCCGTAGCCTAGTGGTCAGGCGCGCAGGTGCATAAGTACACGTGCCTTGAGTGACCGGGGTTCAAGCCCGTGACTACTGAATACGGTGCTGTTTCTTGTATTCTGTCTATCTTGTGAACTCCTCTGACCGTTTGGTCGTCCCGGAGTATAAACAGAAAATTTATTTATATTACAAAGCTGTGTTTCTACCAATTTGTTCCTATGGCGCGGCCGCCTGGTTCTGGCATGTTAAGAAGGTTTCAGCACGGACTAAACTTCACAGCATTCAACGTAAAATGCTTTTAGCAATGTGCAGGGCCTGTAGGACTGTGTCTACTCCTGCTTTGCAGGTCCTTAACGGCTGTCTGCCCCTCGATCTCTTTCTTATGTATCGAGGCCTGTGCTTCTACAATAGGCACGCTGTCCCTGTCACCTTTCTTGGCATTACCATCGATGTCACTGTGGATCCCAAGGCAGAGAAAAGACGCTGTTAGAACATTTTGATGCAGAACTGGCAAGACAGATGGTCCACTACCTCTAAGGGTCTTGTTACTTTAAAATTCATCCCTAACGTCACTTTTGCCACGTTAGAGTCCACTCAGAAATGGTTTCATCCTGGTCTGTACACTCTCTACTTACTCTCCGGTCATGGCTCCCTTAATGCCAAACTTGCAACTTTCAACCTTGCTGAATCACCTCTCTGTTCTTGTGGTGACCCAGAAGACTGGGAACATATTTTATACCACTGCCATCAATACCAAGATCTTCGACAGAACCTTCTTCTCTCCACCAGTATCACTGTCCCCGGAAATGACCGGACTTCCTGAACACCACAGAAAATTTCCAGTCCCTGCAAGAATTTGCTCGTCATGCTTTTGATCGCCGGAGACGTCTTCTCACTCAACTAAGTAATACCTCCTAGCCTTCCCAGTGGAGACCCCTGCTGACACTGGCTTTTGGCCAGTGCGGGATCAGATATATATATATAATTTTCCCCCCCTTTTTTTCTTCTTATTATTATTTATTTATTTATTATTATTATTTTTTTTTTTTTTTTGCTCTGATATTAGGGCAGTAAGAGCTGGCAAACCAGGGAGGTCGCGATACATGCGTAGTTATGGTCTACCTCCACGTGGTGTAGACGGACATTGGGCAGGCTTTCCAGGTGATCGCTTGCCTGGTGACAAAACGGCCAGAAACAACTAAACAACACACACACTGCACGAACATAACGTTACACACATTTCTGGCCTTTTACAGTAATTTCTGTAATCATCACAGTGTACAAAGGCGGAGATGAATTGACGTCCAGTTGCCGTCCTACATAAGATACTATACATGTCTACATGTCTTTGGGTTGCCATTCAGGCACTTTACCAACCCGGCTAGCCCGGTCGGTACTAAAGAGTAGTAATTATCACACTCCTTTCGTACTCGCTGATCAAGCACTAAATTTCATGTAAATGGTCCTAGTATTGATCCTTGCGGGTTTCCATGAGACAGAACGTGAACAGTATTATATTTTGACATGGCTGTGATCATTTTATCAGCGAAGTAACTCCTAATAATATAAAAGAGCAGTTAGCAAGCCCAAACCGCTCGAGGACGCTTTCCCTCCTGAAGTTAGTCGAAAGGGTCCCCGAAGTCAACGAAAATCACTAAGGAACACTTGTGCCTGTTAGAATTGAGACAGATAAGCTCTACGAGAGCGTTTTTATTACCTTTACCAGATTTAAATCCGAAATGATTTGTTGCTAGCAAATTGTTGTCCTGAAGTAAGGAAGAAATTCGAAAGGACAGTAGTCTTTCTAAGATATGCCAACAAAGCAATTTTCCTGTAAGATCTTGGTTCAGATGCAGATTTACTAGCTTCTTTCAGAAGTATTTTTAAAAGTGCTACTAAAACTATCCATATGTGGGAAAAACTGCCCCTTGCACATATGTCTTAAACAGTAAGGTAGGTTTAATCTGGTAAAATTTGATTTTAAATTCCTCCTCTAACAAATCTGCTCCCGGATATTTGTTTAACTCCATTTCTGAGATGGGAGAATGGCGTTGTGCTAATCGGAGAAATGTAATTCCTGTTCAGTTGACGTGTTTGTTGGTGAGTAACAGAATCAGTAATAGCATCGTCTTGTGGGAATATGGGGTCCAGAATTTTATTTACGGTTTCTGTCCATGTTTTTGTTTTTATGATTGTGTTGTATATCTGGCAGATTTATCTTAACTCTAGAGATAGCTTATAAACGAGGATCCACGTGTTCCTGCTTCAGTTACACGCTTCTTCAATATTGCCATTTTATTTTTAGACAGCTTTAACGTATTCCCGTTTAAGGTTTTTATAAGTGTCTTGAAGTAGGTTAACTTCTTCAATAGGCCAGATTCTGGGTCTATATTGAAAATTCTATCTGACGTTATGGTCATTCTTTCTGGCTTGATGTTATTAAATTTAGTATTTTCTCCTGGTAATTATGTACCTGAAACATCTGTGTATTGTATTCGTAACAGAACGTGTATGAAGACTATGCTGTCGATGCTTAGTGTCCGTCACCCGCTTGGACCAGTGACCGCAACTGTGTTGAAACTTTATAGAGAAAATGCTGTCAACCGCAACAGTTGCGGTTGACAGCATTTTCTCTATAAAGTTTCTGCAGTCATGGAGATTTGCAACAGTCTTCTTCGCACCAAGAATTCAATAATAACTACTTTTGATGGACATTCAAGGAGGCAGCAGTGTTTGACAACCCATACAACAACATCACCATGTGAAAATGGCCAGGGTTCGGTTCTTGTCAAGATAGCATTATACGTTGTGGCCAAGTTGGCCAGTTTGAAGGTGTCATTCACCCGGTAGCAGTATATATTTGGACTGATTCAATCTGAAATGAATTTTCTATTCATTTTCCAACAGAGGGATAGGAAATGCGCATAGCGCCCTGTCCATGATTATACTTTTCTGTACAAGGCAATGTTTAGTCTGTATTTAGAATATTGTATTCAGGTCTGGAGGCCACATCTGAACAAAAAAAAAAAAGATTTCTGTAGAGCGGGTTCATTGGTCTGATGAGTGAAAAGTGATGCACATATGAAGAACAGCTTAGGTGTGTCCTGCAAAGTTTGACAACTTGAAATTTAAGCGAGATCTGATTAAGTTGTAAAAAGCGCCGAAGGGGTTGAGTAAAATGAATGAGGAAGGTCTGCTCTCCCGCATTGGTGAAACAAGAGCCAGGGACACGATTATGAAATCTGAGGGAATAACAGAAGACTAGATCTCATGAAGTTCATCTATGGAAAGCGGGTTTTTTCCCAATGTGGTAGAGGTAGTAAGTGCTGGCTAAATTCAAATCAGAATAGGATGAAATTGAAGAGGCCTGTGGTTACCTTATTGGGAATGGAATTAGCATAACTGATGCACAGAAATTGTCAAATTCCTTGTCATTTAGCCTTCCTAACACTAAATGAATGCTCTCAGTAATTTTGTAAGGCTGATGCTACATAAGCTTTGTTGTCTGTGCTTTTGCCAACCCAAGACCATGTATTGACTGATTTCCTAACCGATGTTCGCTAGTTGACTGAAAATACTTACTCCATTGTTCTCTGTACATGAGAAAGTGGAACGTTGGAAATTAGTAAGTGTACGTAGTTGCCCCTCGGGACGAGAGAATGTAACGTGCTTGACGGCCAAACATAATTATCCTTGCAGAGCAACTCTGACGTGTCACCAAATCCCTGAAGATTAAATGGTGCAGAAGAGAACCAAGGTAAACAAGACTGCAGTGTGTTCCATGTCTCTGTATTCGTAATGCGCTATTTTCGTAAGACAGCAAAAGTGCATTCTAAGAAGAGGTCAACTGTGTTAGGAGGAGCTTTCGATCGAAGAGCAGTAGGCCGGGCCAATTACTGAATAGGTTAAAGAAATCTAATGGGGAAGAATTGACGGGGACAGCAAAAAAAATAGCAAAATTTTCAAGAAACTGTTTTTCGATTTTTGTATCAGCATTCCTTTAAACATTTTTGTCTATTCTTTGTGTTTGTAATTTTATTGTAATAAATAAATATTCTTTTTTTTTAAAGAATATTATTATTTAAACTTTCGTCTTGCTCAATAAAGTATAAAATTAGATAACAATATTAATTAAAAATGGAATAGCAAAAGAAGTTAAAAAACGAACAAGTGTATATTTAGCACTAAATCACAGTTTTCTGTGGTTTATTGTTAAATATCCAGGGCCCAGTAACTATGGCCTACTGAGAACTAAAGAAACCAGATTTCTGTGGTTAATGGTCTGCGCTCACCACTTATTGGATCGTGGACAGACATAGAACGTTGGCGTTACATTTTGCAACTAAATACTAGTATGAAAAATAAGTTTAGGAAACCAAATACAATGCAATTCCTTTTCAGAACGGTCAAAGAACTTGATAAGTGTGCCTTACGCTTCACTGGAATCATAATTCTGATTTAAATTAAGCCCTCATCAGGTACCTTTTTATTCAGTAAAACAGTTTTTATAATTTGCAGTCCACTTACTTTTTAATTTTCGTTTGTTTCTCCCCCCCCCCCAACTTTTGATTAGCCACAGTCTATCTATAAGTAACATATTGGAATTTGTCACGCCGGCGGCTGTTGTTTCGGCACAACTGAGGTGAAACGCGTATGCTTGACGTCAGTCCGACAACGACACGAAGAGTACGTGATCTGACCTGAGATTATTGTTTTCTTTCTTGTCACTGCGTATTTGTATGTTATGTTTGCAATAAGAATTCCTTTTAGTTATTGTGTGATGATAACCTGAGGAAATGCGAAGGAAGAAACGTTGTTGACATAAAATTTTCGCGGACTGATATCCCGATAAGTTTTTTTTTTTTCTCTCTTTTTTTAGCATTAATTTATTTCTCGAAATAGATGGCTAGCTGTGACCACGTGGTGGCATGCATGCTCAAAGGTACAACATTGCGTGTTCAGGTAAAAAAAAAAAAAAAAAAAAACCGCCGCCCGTTGTTAACTGAGCTCCGTGTACAGCTGCCAGAATATAAACAGAAATTTTAATTCAAGAAAGAATTGCTGTTTTTTAAATGGTGCTTTGTAGTATTTTAAGGTTTCAGATTGGGTGATTTAGATTTCTACGAAATATCACAAACCAAAATGCACTTTTTGTTGATGTTTATTTGCCATAATTCGTAAGAAATCAAACAACTTCGTTCAATTTAGCACACACAAAAAATAAAACTCTCTCTCTCCTGACTCAAACAAATTACGAATCTTTTAGGTGGGAATGCTGAGATTTGCCAAACCCTAAGCTGCGTACTACTGCTGTTAATCAAAATACACATAGATAATATATACGAGTACATACGTTATTTTCAAACATGTACTGAGATAGTAAATAAAGAAACACAGGTTAAAATAATCATAATAAACATGGGACTGAATCCTCTTTCGGGCATGCAAAACAATCGAAGTGCAGCTGTTTGGTTGGTTTAATTTTTTGGATTAAGAGGTTAGAAACAGTTGAAAGTTGTATTTCATAATTGTATGCTTTTATTTGGACACCAGTTGGATAGTGTCCGAATAAGGAATAAACTTTGCAGTAGATTGGCGCTGGGCATGCTTTCAAGTTCGGGGTGATCGCTTTCCTGGTGGTAAAGTGGCCAAAAACAACTAAATAGCACGCGCACACATACCGTACAAACCTAACATTGCACATATTTCTGGTAATTTTACAGAGTGGTGTGTTATCACGAGTTGAACTAACATTCTGGTGCCGCCTACATATACTATATATGTCCTTTATGTACTGTCTTCGTAGGTAACTACAACCAAATGTTGGTTGTTAGTCATCGTCCTTCACAGATGAGGTGGCTCGAGTTCGAATCTCATCAATGGCGGGAGGAACTTCTATAGACGTTTTTTTTTTTTTTTTTTTTTTTTTTCACTCCGTGGCTCGCTGAGGTGAGCGGACTCAGGAGTTGAGAGGAAGGTTTTTTTTTTTTTAATTCCTGAGACTAAATATATAAAAAAAGAATACAGTATGTTGGATAATAAGAACAAATATTATATATTTGTTGGACATTTTGCAGCCAAAGCTACGAGTTGCGAAGTGAGCTAAATCGAAGGCAACACCAGCAACCCTCTGAAAACACTTTCTTCAAGTTTTGGCATGAGGAGTTGGAATATTACCACTCCTCTCGTAAGGCTGCAGGTAATTCGTTTTTGAACTAGGACATCTTGTTGTTCTAAAATATCCAGAAGACGCTCAGCTGTATTCAGATCTGGGTTAGAAATGGCAAGTTCGTTACAATATTCTCCTCAAACTACTGTTCTATGAAGAGTGCTACAAGGCACACAGACATCTCTAAAGAATTTATGCAATGCACTTAAAGCAGAATTGTTCAGTATCAACAGATAACTGCATTAATGGTGTCATTGATGAAAACTAGTGGAACAAAGTTAAAACCAGAAAACACGTACATACTATCACAATACCATAGTACCATCATCGGAATTCATTGTTTGTTCAATACAGTCCGGGTGAAATACTCCAGCCGACACTCAGGTACATCCATCCTTGATACTTTGTTTATGAACTGTGGTTCATCTGTTGATATCATTGGAGACAGCTCTTGTGCTTCGACTTTCGCGATAGTAACCCATTCTAGCAAGTGTTTTTCAGTTGGTTGTTAGCGCTACACTTATGACAGTTCAGTCTCCTGAGTCAGCCATTAAGGGTGCCTTTACAGTTTCCTCCTACTGTCTGATTCAACCGCCGACAGGTTCTGGCGGTCATTAATGGTGGTGTACCTGGGTTTGGATAAATGGTCTGTTTATCGTTACATTTCATTGTTTCCAGTAATTGATTTTGGGCGTTCACTCTTTCTGCTATGCCGTAAATGGACATGCCACTATGTGACAACCTGCCATCACACCCCTTTTGAGGGGATTTAGGTCTTTTTTTTTATTTCCCATTTTGTTTCATATATATATATCATTGAGTTATTAAAAATTCAGAGCTACAGGGCTCAATAACTTCCACGATTTTTTAATATATTAAAAAGTAAGAGATTACCTCAATTTTTTTCGTGGAATGCTTCCAGTCAATTCTCTCTCATATGTGACGAATAAAATAAGATGTGAAAAGTGAAAGAACACTTCGTGATATTCCCATCCTGTGAACATGGCGATCAACGGAAAAGCGTGGTCTGCTTAAGGGAGAGAAACAGCTGTACATTTTGTTTAATTTGAGTATTCATCCAAATCGTAACTTTTAATCCGTTTAATTTTAAATAGTTTTTTAATCTTTTTAATCGTGATTTTAATTATTTATTATCGGAACCAGTTTTAACTAATTATTATGACACAATGTCTTCTCCCACTCATGGTCTTGCTGCGGTGGTTTGATGTATTTCGGGGTCGGGGCTTTCGATTCCGTTGCGCATCGGATTTGGTCGCATCTCTATGAGTGAGGGAATTCATTAATTCGTTTTTTCACTTTTCTCATCTTATTTTATTCGTCACACGTGAGAGAGAATTGACTGGAAGCATTCCACGAAAAAAATTGAGGTAATCTCTTACTTTTTAATATATGTCATTGAGTGTGAAATCCTTTATGTGGGGTGTCTCAAAAATACACGGCATAACTTCAGGAATGAGTTCCTGATATGTAGACAATAAAAATATTTTATATCAACATAGTTCCGGAAATGCTTGGTTCCCGAGTTATTATCCGGAATGTTTTATCTCCCACAGGTTATTTCCTTCATCACAAGGTACTGACAGAATCTGGTGGTTTTCCATTCCGACCATGTACTCAAATCAGGAGCAAGCGGATATGCACTTTATGTACAGTTTGGTGAACGGCAATGCTCTGGAGGCTCGTCGCTTGTATCACGAAAGGTTCCCAGAACGAAGATGTCCAGACAGGAAAACGTTTGAAGGTATCCATCGCCGCCTTTGTGAACATGAGACCTTTACACCTCGTGCTGCCGACAGAGGACGACCAAGATCTACGACTCTTGAAGTAGAGGAGGAGATTTTTGGATGTTGTGCATGCCACTCCTGGAATCAGTTTACGCAGAATAACAATGCAAATGGCTGTTCAACGTTCGACTATTTGGAGAGTGTTGCGAGAACACCAACTGTATCCATCTGCAACGGGTACAGGCCTTGTCACCAGCAGATTACCCTGCGTACATAAAATGCATATCCGCTTGCTCCTGATTTGAGTACATGGTCGGAATGGAAAACCACCAGATTCTGTCAGTACCTTGTAATGAAGGAAATCACCCGTGGGAGATAAAACATTCCTGTTAATAACTCGGGAACGAAGCATTTCCGGAACTATGTTGATATAAAATATTTTTATTGTCTACATATGAGGACCTCATTCCTGAAGTTTCGCCGTACATTTTTGAGACACCCTGTATAATACTTTTTAGCAGTCATATATTTGTCATATGACCGCTGGAATTCACTGTTACTTTTTAGAGATGAGGTATCGTAATAAATTGAGGACACATGAGAATGAAAACATTGTCTTAAATAGATTGGCATGATATTAGTAATATGAATAATGGAATAGTAGTGTTCTTAATAAATCAGATGGGTATATCCTAATACTTGTATTTGGCTTAAGATTTCTAGATATGAAAGGGAACAACACTCATTTATAAATGAGCGTTGTTCACAAACGTTGCATTTTGACCGCTATCGAGTTAAGGAACAGTTTAATCGATAGTGGTAAAGGGAATCCCTTAGAAGGAATACTCAAAGGTCAAAATTAAAATGAATTTTTTTTTACCTAATATAGTATTTTACCTAATTTTTACCTAATATAATTTTTGCTTAATAAGGTATAAATTTCAGTGCAGTTAGGATGGTACCAAAATTAATGCTTTTGTAATTAATGGGCCTTCATTTCTTCAAGCATTCTTGTGCAAGATGTTAACTATCTAAATATGGATTAAACTGAATTACAAGTTGTAATGCAATTTTAAAAATAAAACTCGGACTGATTTCGCGTTTCTCGTCATGGATGAGACCAGAATTTATCCCTTTGATTTAAACGCCAAAGAACAAAGCAAGATGGTCATGGAACGTTTTATAGAATTCTGAGGGAGTCGCTCCTGGATAATGATCGAGAGAGGATGCTATTACAAGAAGCTGTCACACAGTTTATTGGAAAACTTGGTATAACTAAGCATAGGTGCACGCTTTTAAAAAACAATGGATATTACCCACCGATAAAGTCTGCAGGGGCACTGGCACCAATTGAAGCTGAAGTTCTAAAATCATTTAGAATGTATTAATCTTTTGTACTCAAAATGCGAACTTTTGAACAGCTTCGTGATAACCATTAACTTGATGTAGTAATCATCACTTTCCAAAGCAAAAGCTAAACCTCTGTCACATATAAAGCTTTGAAAAAAACATGAGGATTCAAGTATGTGTTCCGAGTTCAGGGAGGAGGACATTACTTGTAAGCAAAGAGTCCTTATCATGCCAGCACACGAAGAAATTGGCCACGCCAGTCCGTTTATCCCTTTCTATGCCCTCTTGTTACATTATGTATGAAAAAAAAGTAAAAAGCAGTAATCAATGTCTTTTGGAGTTGATTTTGGTGGAGAAATAAATAAAAAATTATGGACATCCCACAAACGTTTTTGCTAACTTTGAAGACGGGAATTTCATTCAGTTCTAAGTGTTGATGTGTGTGGGGGGGGGGGGGGGGGTTGTTAGAGGCTAGATTCTGGGGGGATAATATTTTTTCTTTTATTATTTATTATTTATTTATTAATTTATTTATTCTCGTTAATAATAAATTACGTTATCCTTCCAGACCCACCTCTTTTAACTTTGTATTTCTCAATTAAATTTCCCCCTTAATTTACCTCCCCTCCACGTTAACACCTGACTTGTATACTGCACAGAAGATCACAGATTCTGGGGGAATAATAGTTCGTGTATGTCTCCTCTGGACTGGCTGAGTATTCAGAATGACTCAATACTACACATGATAAACATATACAAATTTGTTTATTTCACAGTACATACATTAAAGAATTGTGTCATACAACATCAATTGGTATAATGTTAATAACTGGCATTATATGTGTGTTAAGATGTAAAATTAATAGCAAATGATATAATATGTCTCTTCGTGTCTTTCTGCTTTTTCTCCTTCTGGTTTAGGTTACATCTCATAACATTATTTTTACTTTCTAACAGTTAAACTTCCCAACTGGAATTACCTCAGTGGGCTTAACACCTCTATGGATATTGTCCTAGATTTATAAATCCCCGCTATAATCTTTCATTAATTTATCCCTTCCAAAATAATTCAATCTTAATATCTTGTAACGTTTCAAGTACATAGAACACCTTTACTTCTTAACTTAGAACATACCAGTCTCAAGTACATGTATCTAAATCTTCCTTGCTTTAACTAATCCTTGAGATGAAGTACATACATCTATGAACCCTTTTCTTCCTTTTATACTAATCAATACCAAATCTACTATCAACTAAATAAACATTTTTCTAAAGTCCTTCTCTTCAAATCTACTATCAACTAAATAAACATTTTTCTAAAGTCCTTCTCTTCAAATCTAGCTTAAAATTATTATCTCGTACTTACATATTAACTTAGGGAATCACTCTTTACACTACCTTTTCTCAGTTCAGGGGCGACTCATCATCAACAACATAGGGCATCATCAGGCTCCAACTGAAATTTTTCATCGGCAAAGTACTGCTGTTCATCTACAGGGATTCTCCTACGTTCAGGAACTCGCTCTTCTTTACATACGGCTATTAAATAAGTTGCTCCGGCCTGCTTTTTGGGCGTCTGATCAGTTCGACGAAACTGGGAAGCATAATAGAATTATCGGGACTCTTCTTACTGCTTTATTAAGAAGCCTGGCTATGTAGCTCTTCCTTATCTTTCATTACCGAGGCTTTTCGATCCTTTTCTTTTTTCAGCTCCAGCATAGGTGTTTCCATCTTTCAAAGGTTATCTCCTTCCTATTCCAACAACTCTTAAACAGCAACTCCCACAACTCATTACTCTGTCCGTTACTTTCTGGCGATTCTCTCGGCACTTCTCGGGATTTCTTTCCAGCCGCACATCACTCAGGCATCTCCACGGGAACTCTCTAAACTTCCACACTGCCAAAACTCACAACTCTCCCACAAAAAAAAAACATCCTAACCCTCCCAAAAAACTCCTAACTCTCCTTTTTGTTTCAGCCGCTCATTCTAATTTTTATCCAATCGTCGTTCGTTCTTAATCATCTCATTATTCTCATTCGCTCTCTCCCACTTCTTCCGTTTTTCTTGGCCCTTCCCTCTCCTGGGGTAACTTCCTGTTTACAAAATTTCCAGCAACTTCGATGAACTACTGGGCGTCTAGAAATTTCTAGATATTTCCTTGTGATCATTCCCGATTCACTTACCGCTATTAGTCCACTCTGTTTCTTCTCTACCGCTCCTTGAAATTAATAAGTGCTCAAGGAGTCGGTCTGTTTCATCTAGCGGCAGCCATTTCTACATAGTGTATATCGCAACCAGGGTTTCCTTCACCCTCTTAGTTCTTAAAATCTTCCTCTCCACAAGGGGGAGTCGGTTCCCTTGTTCTTCTTCTTCCAAAGAGTTGCTCACTTTCTGTTTATGCGACCATGAACTGGCCTTGCGGTGCTCCCTTTGTACTAGTGTTCCAGTGCTCCCATTGTCTTGTGTACCGTCCTGCTACCCCCCGTTGTTACGTTAATCCTCCCCTACTTGACTGTATGGTACGGAGCGATCGCAATCTGAGCTTAAAATCATCCTATGTAAATAATATTATTTAATATATACATATTTTTCTTCCTGTTATGTTATAATATTTATAACATAACATTCGCTAGGATAAGTGTAAGAATTTTGTTCTTACAGATGAACATGAAACCATTGTGCATTTTATATTTTAAATTTTAAGATAACTGAGAAATCTCACCTGTAAATGTAGAGCTTGTAAAGATGCGCACAATCTTTGAGCTAAGAGCAGGTAGGTTTGCGAGAGAACCCCCAAAAATATGGTCCATTACACTTTCATCCATGCTTGGGATTTAAAATGGCAAGCTACCCACTTTCATAACGGTACATCCGAGAAGAGTGCACGATACTTCATCTGTTCCGGCGATAAACACTTTTGCTTGAATGCAAACAGCTCTCAAACATGGTAAGCTTTCGGGGAGCGCCCACTGTCGCTCTGGTGCGGAATGCAACAAGAGACACCTGACTACAGATCTCTATGACGGCAGCTGGATACTTTAGTCTACTGAGATCGATGCCACGTTCAGCTCGACCGGAATATACGTGGTTGCGCCACGTGGTTGTATTGACAGACACGTACAAGTGCGAGTTAAGAAAAAATCAATCACATAAATAGTAATGAGCAGAGAGGCATTCATTGAAAGTATTTGCCATAATGGTGACATTGACGAATAGATACTCGTGTTTATCGTACCACTCCGGTACTGCATATTACACGACAGTCGATTTTCAGTTTCGTTTGCAAAATAGTATGTCAACTTTATATCTAGGAAGTATTTTATGAAATCGCGCTGCATAATGATTATTGATACCTAACGTGGATTTTTTTCTCAGAGATGATTTTGTTTGGATAGGTCAGATTTGTTTTTCAGATGACGTTAGTCATTACGCATTCCACGAGTATTAAACGGAACCTTAACCTTAATCGATGAAAGGCTCTCAGGGCCCATGGTAACTGGAAACATCGTATGAATTCAGCTTACAAGTTCCATAGGCTATTCGAACATTTATTGAGGAATAAAGAAATATATGAAATGGAAATAGCTTTTCCTTTTGCTGCCTCTGAATATTCAGACACGTCTTTGGAATTCCTTAATTTATGGCGATTTTTTTTAAATGAAAGGACTAAATGAGATATCATACAAATATCATATGTAATCACCAAGTAACAGATGACGTTCTAAGTCTCTTAACAAGTGTTTTTTGCCTGATTCGAGATTTACACTATTCACCACGCCTAAAGTTCTGTTAAAAGGCTCAACAGATGTTAACCCAGATAGCGCCACACTCTCTCTTACTATTTTCTACAGGTTTTTGGATCAAAACAGAGGAAGTTGCGTATCGTTGCATTTATTATTAACTTAAAAAGATAAGGAACAAAAAGGGTGAGTGTCGAATAATGATAGAATTCTGTGTGGGTCTTCGAATTGCTTTTGGTACATACACAGTGTGTCTCGGCATCAAAAAGTTTGGAAAGCCCTGCATTCCCTTGTTAATTTGGCAACTGCACTATGCAGACCCAGCTAGTTGTGACGACTGACCTAGAACGATTGCTTTACTTTCTGGACATGTTAGTATAACTTTTCGCAATCACTAGTTAGCTATTTCGGAGAAGTTTCTTTCAAATATCACTTTAGAATTTAAAATTGCATACTGTTAATTTGATGAGTATTTAAATGAGCAACACAAAGTTTGTTGCTTTCTGTCAACCAGTAAAATTATTATTCATAATGACGAGAATCAAGTGAAACTGTTTTCAGGTACCCCACTCCCATGCTGGTATACTGACCAATAGATTTCCCTCCCGTTTGGAATTATTCCTGAAACTAATTTAGGATTCTAGGTCTAAGGAGCTTTTGCCAGTGGCTCGGGTTATTCTCGGTGGCAGCTTATCGACATGATACATCGCTGTGTGCCGCCCCTTTGGATGGGTCTAGGTTCGACTCGGAGACTAGAGGAATTTCTAAAGTCGTTTTCAGTCGAGGCTGTCGTTAGCAATCTTACGCGAAGGGAATAAAGTTTTCCCCGCTGAGTATTCGTGCATTATCAGCCACACAAAATGCAATTCGGCCCATGAACATGCACTTTAATGACAAATACATGAGCGATAAGGTATCGGTGCAGTTCAATAATAATTAAATTTTTCAGTTCGCGTTTTTCACCCTTAAAATATTTTTACAGACATGATAAATTTGTTCTTCATGTCCTTAGTTCCCTTGTAGCTTGTGCAAAGTAATTCAGTTCAATTGCACTTTAAGGAATAATTTAATGGAATTTTATAATATATATATCTATATATATATATATATATATTATTTATTTATTTGTCCATAAGGTATGGTTACCATACTTTGAACTGAGATCATTGAGGTGCCACCAGAAGTTGATAACTGCTCTGGTGATCAATGTATACTAAAATGAGAGACCTCCCACAATTAGTTCGAGATGACATGTAACGAAAAACATTGGACCGTCAATTCTTCGGCAAATAATAAACACTGAAAGATTTGTCTGACATGCATTGATTGATCCATTCTCCTGAATTACCTTCTAAGCAAGATGGAGCTTCTCTATTTGGTCTGAATGTTCTGAACTGGTTGGATAAGTCGATGGATAGGTAGAAGAAACAACAGAATGGCCTCTAAGAAGGTTCTTATTGTATTCGTATCGATTTCTGTATAGAGGTCGCTGAAGAAAAATACTTAAGGAAGAAATTCGAAAAATCTTGATCAGCTAAACAAAATTGACATGCATTACACAAGTTCCGTTACACTCTGTGAATCATATTGTTGGTGTGCATCTAAGACAAAATGTGAAATAAGCTTGCTGTATACTAGCGTCTGATTGCGTATAATTCAGGAAGTCATAATCCTTTTATGTATGGCCTCATTTATTGAGATAATATCGATTGAGATAAAATTTCGCTCCCCTGCCCCACTTGTACTCGTATTTAGGTCAGTTAGGGGTTAAATATTGCTATTTTCGATTTTCGTAGGATAGTGTTAATGAATAAACTTTATTTCAACGCATATCGGAAAACCGATTCAGAATTCATTATCACACTATTTTTAGGCAATTTTTCCTCCCACATTTTACAGATTATTCGGTGTTATCGCCGTGTTGCAATACGCACTTGAAATTATAACATTTTTTTCAGTTGTAATCATCTTAGAACCATTCTTTGCTAAGTACAGCATTTACAGTGCATGGCAACAAGCGCAAGAAAAATAAATTTACGAAGCAAATTTACTTTTCTTGCGTTTAGTTAACTTTTTTTTAGCGGATGTGGTATCAGAGTTAAAATGGCTCATGGTGGATGGATTTTTGTTGTTCACTTGAATAGTGGATGAAATGCAGTCGTTGTTGTAGACTTTGGCGTATCAGCGTCTTGGAACATATTGCTATATATATATATATATATATATATTAACCTTTTTTTGATAAAGCCTATAAAATTCCTGTTGTCATATGTCGATATGAATACGAATACACTTTAGCCTTTTAATCTCTTTACTTGGAACCTAAAAATTGAAGACGAAAAGCTTTAAATTTTGGCTGAGAATGGAAATATTGGCGATAATTAAAGCTTCGCATCCCTTATTATCTCAAATGATAGCTGAGTGTGTAAACGCGAGGATAGTACTGGTTTTGAGTTGACTGAGGTTCTGGCTCATATGAACCACGGTCATCTCAAATATAGTGATGCTCCTGTATTCTCTCTCTCTACCATGTAGACTACTCTCACTGATGGTGGCCATCCATGATTATAACACAGAAAATGTACTAATTTATTATAGTTCTTTAAAGCCGGATGCTTCTGCACCTAAATGCAATGTTATCCATTCTTGGTATTATCTGAGGGACAGCTCGTACGTGAAGTGGGAAATAATCAGCATCAACTGCAATTGGGCCTTCCATCGAAGAGCAGATCGATTAATTGGACACTGCAATGGCTGATTCAATAGTTAGTATTGGTACAGTTTTACATCATTCAGGCGTCCCAAGTACGACAGTGTGGAAAGCCATAAGGAATATGTTATGTGGGGTATACAGTAGTACACGCGTTTAATTTAACCGCAGTTCAAGGCCCCATGAAGGCTAAATACGGTAATGTTCTATGCTCTCCATCTTGTGTGCCCCCTGGAGTATAAATTGAATGTTTTACTTTGGCCTCACGTAGTCGAGTGGTCAACTCGGGAGTGAAGAAGCAGATGCGTTTAAGTTGACCGTCGTTCGAGCTGATGTGATTGCTAAATGCGGTGTAATGGTTATTAATTGTAAACTCCTGTGACCTATGTGATTGCGTCGAAGTATAAAGAAAACTTTTTTTAAAATTAAATCCAGCATGAACTAGCAGGGCAAGATCTAGTAGTTCAACGTGATTTGGGCGGATGAAGCCTATTGTTCACTAAATGATGGAGAGAACGCCCATAAGAGCCCCAGCTGGGCAAGAGACAACCCTAATGACTACAATGAATCTTCTCCACTAGCGCTAAAGGTAACAGTATGGTGTGTGTGTATGGCTTACCGCATCATTTGTTATTGGGCCATTTTCTTTTATGAACAGTGAACGATTAGCCTGTAAATCTGGCGACATTTCGACCTTTTATTTCGCAGCGCCATACATATCCTTCAGAAATTAACGCAACCGATACCACACCGTACATGCACGATGATGCATTACTGAATTGGCCCCGAGTGCCAAGCGAGTGACTATAGCGATTCCTAAGCGATTTTGAAAGCGATTTACTTAAAAGAGCGGTTGATTATAGAATAGTGTTATTTTTCTGAGCTTATTTAATTTTGCGCTTCTGAAGTAAAGAAGTTAGCTCACTTGACAGAAAGGCAAGACACCTTTCTTTTTGTATATAGGAATAACTTATTAACACACTAACAACTAATCTCTTTATCGCTTGGTCACTGGTGGCACCGCTCCTGCCTCCACGTGGCGGGGCTGGAAGTCTGGGAGAAGAAATCCACTCTCCCAGGGCTAAAAGGAGCAGTAATGGAAAACACAAAACAGTCTAGCTGTGGATCTACTGATCCAGATATAGATAGACATGACCTAGATCATGACTTAAACCCATCCCATGCCAAGAGACAAAAAAAAGAAGGGACAGATTATTCTGCTCCTCTCTTTTTAATATTGCATTCCTCCACAGACCAACCACTTAGTAAGTTATCTCCATTTTTGATTCAGAAATGTCTCGAAAATGTGGCTGGCTCTCCAAAAATGGTTCGTCGATTAAGATCTGGAGATTTATTAGTGCAGATGAACGAACATAGACATGCAGAGAGACTCCTGAAAATTTCTACCTTTGGTGGAATTCCCACAAAGGTCACCCCACATGCCACCTTGAACTCCTCTAAAGGGGTAATATCAGAATGGGATCTCCTAAATGTATCGGAAGATGAACTTGTCCATGAATTAAACAATCAAAATGTAATCCACGCCAAAAGAATTTTGATCAAAAGAGATGGAGAGCTCGTCCCCACTCGGACAGTTATACTGACTTTTAAAACACCAATTCTCCCCACAACTATAAAGGCTGGATACCTCAGATGTCATGTTAGACCATACATTCCCAATCCGGTACGGTGCTTCAAGTGCCAAAAATTTGGTCATTCGCAAACTGTATGCAGAGGTGCAGTCACTTGTGCTGCTTGTGGTTCTAAAGAACACACACATACTGATTGTAACAAGGAAACTCAAAATTGTCCTAATTGCCATGGAAATCATTCTGCCTTCTCTAAGGACTGCGATCAATGGAAACGAGAAAAGAATATCCAGAAATATAAAATAGAGCATAAGGTGTCATACCAAGAGGCAAAAAAACAATTTACAATTCCTGTTAAATCATCTACGTATGCGTCAATTACTCAACGACTATGCTCAGTATCAACTCAAACTGACTGCTCAGTCCCTCCAAATATCTCTATATCTGGTTGGGCTAAATCAGTACTTTCTTCATCAAAGGAACCCTCTCCCTCCAGTTATGTAGCAAAAGAAGTAAATACACCAGTATCAGTTCCTCCAGATAAGAATCCCAAACTGCAACAGAAAGAACAAATCAAGAGCTCTGAAAGAAGTGATAAATACAAACTCAGATCTGAAACCATGGACATCGATGAAAAAGCAGGCGATGACGATACAATTCTTGAAATTCATCCAGAAGATGACATTGACACAGGCAGAACAGTCTTCTCAAAGAAGGAAAAGGGGAAAATAGACAGGCGTAAGCAGACTACTTCACGGATGTTAGCAGACACCAGTTAAAACCAAATAATGAGTACAGTTATTCAGTGGAATTGCCGTGGGCTCCGTGCTAACGTAGATGACTTTTACGATCTATTAAATAAATATAAGCATGTTGCAGTATGCATTTAAGAAACCAATCTCACAAATACAGTATCTATGACAATTAAGCATTATACCATATATAGAAAAGATAGAAGTTCCTCTAATTCAGCTCATGGAGGAGTAGCAGTCATAGTGAACTCTGTAGTTCCCTGTAGACCTATCTCCATACAAACACCTTTAGAGGCGGTTGCAGTTCGTGTCACCATTGGTATAACAGTAACATTTAGTTTCGTTGTATCTATCGCCAAACCATACATACAGCCTTGATGACTTAGATGATATAGTTAAGCAAATACCTGTTCCCTTCTGTATTATGGGTGACTGGAATGGTCATCACCCCCTGTGGGGTTCCCAACATCTTGACTCTAGAGGACAGATAATAGAAAAATTTTTAGATAAACATAATCTAACTATTCTAAACACTGGTGATCACACATACATACACTCTCCATCTGGTTCAAGTTCAGCTATTGATCTTTCAATATGCTCCCCAGCAATATTTCCTATCATAGACTGGACTGTTACTGATAACTCTTGTGGTAGCGATCACTTTCCTATCATCTGTACTTTTAGCTCAAGTTCTCCTCCCCAGAGAGATATTAGGACAACCTGGAAATTTGAAAAGGCTAACTGGACTAAATACCAGGAAATAGCTCGAATAGATACTTCCGTCATTACAACCCTCACAATTGATTCTGCAGTCAGGTATACTACACGAAAAATAATGAAAGCATCGGAGGTAGCTATTCCAAAATCTTCATTCAAAATTAGGCTTCATCCAAAAATGTGGTGGAATGAAGCATGCAACAATGCTAAAAAAGAAAGAAATAAGTACTGGAATCTGTTTCGAAAATGTCCAACCACAGCCAACCTCCTACAGTTTAAGAGAGCCAGAGCTAAAGCTCGTCATATAAGACGAGAGAGTAAAAAAGAAGCATGGGCACGTTACGCATCCACCATTAACAGATCCACAGATACTTCTATAATCTGGAAAAAAATTAAACGAATTAATGGCAAATACTCGCAAACAACTTCTCCTATTCTACTTGTAAGAGGGAAGGAAATTTCTGAACCTGTAGAGATTGCCAATGTCTTAGGTACTTCATTTGAAACACATTCAGCTGTTGCCACATATGAATCAGCATTTCAATTGTTAAAATCCCGGACAGAAAAATACAAACTAAAATTTAATACTGCCGTCCCATATTCGTATAATCTACCTCTGACCATGATTGAATTGCGCAGTGCACTTTCTCGGTTGAAGAACAGTGCTCCAGGCCCCGATGGAATTTTTTATCCCATGATCTGTCATTTAAGTGAGGATTCGTTAACTGCCCTTTTACAACTGTATAATAGAATTTTCCTAGAGGAGTATTATCCTGCTAGCTGGTGCCATTCTTATGTGCTAGCTTTCCCGAAACCGGGAAAAGACCACACAGATTCCAGAAATTACCGCCCTATTTCTCTAACCAGTTGTCTGTGAAAAACATTGGAAAAAATAGTTAACGCTAGACTGACATGGTTTCTAGAAACGGAAAACATTCTAAGTCCAAACCAGCATGGCTTCCGCAGAAGAAGATCTACACTTGATCTCATTATTAAAGCAGAAACAACTATCCGGAACGCTTTCCTCAGAAATGAGCACCTAGGAGAAAAGCCTTCGATACAACTTGGCGATATGGGATTCTTCAAGACTTACATAAATGTGGACTTCGGGGTCATCTGCCAATATTCATTAAGAACTCTCTAGGCAATAGATCCTTTCAGGTCAGATTCCACTCTTCATTGTCTCGAGCATATGTACAAGAAGAGGGAGTTCCCCAAGGTTCAGTGTTGAGCGCCACACTCTTTGCAATTAGGATTGATGCCATAACCAAGTGTATACCTAATACAGTTGATACATACCTATACGCTGACGATCTTGCCATCTCATGTCACTCTCAAAATATGCGACTAATTGAAAGACAACTACAAAGTACCATTAACAAAATAGTCTCTTGGGCCAAAAACAATGGATATCGACTTTCTAAATCAAAAACAACTGCCGTACACTTCTGTCGCAAACGCTCTTTACATCCTGATCCAGACCTAAAGTTAGATTCTCATCGTATTACTTTCCAGCCTAGTATTAGATTCCTTGGTGTAATATTTGATAAAAAATTAAACTTCCTGGAACATATAAAACATATTCGTACAAGTTGTCTTAGAAAACTAAACCTTCTCAGAGTAATTTCTTCTATGTCATGGGGCGCAGATCGCTACATGTTGCTACAGTTATATCGCTCGCTGATTAGATCCAGGTTAGACTATGGGTCTCCTGCATATGACTCGGCCAGACAGAGTGCATTGAAATGGCTCGATCCCATACATCATAGTGCCCTACGAGTTGCACTGGGGGCTTTCCGCACTTCACCAATCTTAAGCCTATATACCGAAGCCTATGAGCCACCGCTACATCTTCGACGACAAGTTCTGTTACTAAATTACGCAGCCAAAATCAGCAGTCTTCCACATCATCCCATATGGCAATATCTATTTATGCCCAAATGGAGTAAACTTTATGAAAGTAAACCACGGCTCAATAAACCATCTGGCATTGGGCTTCAAGCTCTTATCACAAGCTGGGACCTGAATTTTACTAACATTCTTCAGGATACTAGCATGGAAACCCAGCCATGGCAAATGCCCCCAATACATATTGATAGACACTTTCAGCAATGGGGAAAGAATAACCTTCCAGATTCCAACATTAGACAAATTCATAAGACCCACTCCTCTGAGTTTAGCACTTTCATTCAAATATATACAGATGGATCCAAAATTGGTAGTAAAGTTGGTACCGCTGTAGTATTACCAAATATCACCATCTCCAGACAGCTTCCGTCTGAATGCAGTACTTATATCTCAGAACTATACGGCATTGTTCTAGCTCTAGAGAATATCAAAGAAGAGTCGTATACCAAATCCATCATTTATACGGACTCATTGAGTGCTGTTAATTCTCTACAGCGTCAATTCTTCCCTAGTCATCCGCTGGTACAAAAAATTTGGGCACAGCTACTAGAACTTCACGGACATGGACAGCTAGTAATATTTTGTTGGATCCCTGGACACGCTGGAATACTAGGAAACGAGCAGGCAGATTTAGCTGCTAAATGTGCTACAAATGTGATACCATCTAATTTCAGGACTCCTTATATTGACCATAAATCCATTATCAAACAGATGTATAAACAACAGTGGACACGCATGTGGCAAGGTCAAGCAAATAATAAACTTCTTGAAATCAAGAGAGAACCCAAGCAATGGCAATCCAGTCTAAGACGAAACAGAAAAGAAGAAACCATCCTAGCCAGATTACGCATTGGTCATACATTCCTCACACATAGCTACCTACTAACAAACGATGATCCTCCACAATGCAGCAACTGCTTATGTTCACTAACAGTAAAACATATCATCCTGGAATGCCCGCTATATCTGCAAGAACGGAAATCTGCTTTCTTCTCTCATTTTCATAACTCCAGCCAGTTATCATTACAGAGTGTTCTAGGAGATCCTGAGGACGTGAATGACATTTTTCTCTTTCTAAAATTGATAAATAAATATCACAATATATGAACCATATCACGTGTAAGACAAACTAAGAAGATATTAGACAGTAATCAGTGCATTATAGCCTAAGTTGCTGATGCACCAACAAATTTAACAACAACAACAACAGCATTACTGAATTACATGACTGTGCGCTCAGTAAAACAATTCCTCATATCAACCTTTGGCAAAGTCATCTTCTTGACAGACGTCCACCCGAATTAATTCTTAAATTCCCAGACTTGACACCAGTTGATATTTCTCGTTATGGAGCTAGCTGAAGTCTAATTCTCAAGCCTGCCACAAGTAATCGACGCATCTACCGTCGTTTAAAAATACTATACGTCGAGAAGTTGCAGCAATTCCAACGGATATGTTATTTCCACCGTGAAACGAGATGATATTACATTTACACTCAGTACTGGAATATGGTGATGGACACAATTGCAGCTGCTGCTATAAATTAGTTATGAAGCATATCTAGTTGACGTCACCTCATTGTGCATAAGTAAAGTTTGTTTGATTCCACTAAGAAATCCCATAACTTGCAGAGATTGTCGCAAAACCGATATCCTCTGACCCGTAATCGATTTTTAATTTTTTGATAGACTTTTAGAACACCCTGTATATCAATAAGCATTTATCATGCGAGATTGCTTGTAATTCAGTCTAAATAAAATTGTGTCTAGAAGTCACTGAACCTCAAGCAGCGCACTGAATTAAAAAAAAAAAAAAAAAAAAAATGGCAGACTGTCTTTTTATAAATTAGTTTGACAGGTACAGGCCACTGGGTTTCTGTTCCTCTGATAACAACTCGCAGTAACTCTAGTTATCAGCACGAAACGTTCTAACAAATTGGCAACTGTCAGAGAAAAGTAAGAAAATTGGATTTACGAAACTCAGTTTTTCTTAAACTTCTGTGATTAATTATGTTCGTAGTAAAAATTAGGCGAATAAATGAGGTTAAAATATATAATTCGTTATCGGTAATTTTCACAAAAAGAACACGATACCAACGCATATGTATGTTTGTGTAGGCAACGCGTTCAGGCGTCATGTTATCTTTTGTATTTCCGGCCTCTTACTGCCCCGAAAGCTGCTGAGATCGTTTAGAAAGCAGCCTCCGAATCCACCTCTCCGGCATGAGGACCGGGCCATCTACTATACAGCAAACCGCTTAGATTCACAGCATTGGTGACATCATCGATAATCTGGTGGAGTATGCAAACTGTGTGGAAAGTCACTACCAAGCTATTCGGCCAACCAGCTAATCATATTCTTGAAAGATCAGTCTTATTTGTAGGCAAGGTCCATCTACACTGCCTGTCTACTTTATTAAAACAATGGATATTTGTATTATATGCAACTATGAAAAACTGTGCAAATCGAAGAGGTCACGTCATATGCGACGTGCAATTAAGTGCTACGACGGTTCATCCTACTAGGTTCTGAAATAATTATATTGGAAAGGATCTCGGGAACTATCGAAGCGGTATGATTGTCAGTGCAAGTTTAGTAGGTACTACAGAAAGAGGACGGCTACACTTGTCGAGTGTTTGTAGACTAGTTTCATGCAGATCCTTAACGAATGGAAAAACTCTCAGAAAATGTATGTAAACAGATCCCACTGCGGCCAAAATGTAAGATAACGGAGCGAAGTACTTGACGTTTGGAGCAGATTATAAAGTGTAATCAACCCCAAATTACGGAACAGTGAACCTTTGCATTTAATGGCAGAACATAAGGTATTAACACTCTTATTAGGCGAAAAATCCCTTCTGTACGGTGGAAGACGTTCTTTCAGACAACAACCGGAAAAATACGGCTGTTTTAGTGCCAGAACACAAAGGATGGACGTAGAAGAATGAAGGCAAGCCATGTAGTCTGAGGAGTTCCGATTTACCCTTTTCAGCACCGATGGAAGAAACAACACGAGGCATTGGAGTGTACTCTGTACCGGCTGCTGGAAGGGATATAATGGCGTAGAGCATGCTTTAGTAGCATACCCTTGATCCCCTGATTAGAATGATGGCAACTGTGAACACCAGAGCATATCTGAACATCATTGCGGATCCAGTATATCGGACAATGTTCAAAGTGAAATAAGTTTTAGCCAGCTAGTCATGTTGTTCCCGTTATTTCTGTTAACTATTTTTTCACTATAATTAGCTTCATTTGAAAGTAATTTTTAAGTTCTTCAATCACACTGGAATATTAAATCAGCCCAAACATTTTATTGACTAAACGTTTCAGATTATAAACAAGTTCTAAAAAGAAAGCGCGCTGTTGCTTTATTCTGAATGCATGGAAAGCTTAGGTAATATTGAATTTGCTGTTCGTCTTGTGGTGCCATCTGTTGGCTATGAAGAATAGCAACTTTCTGTGGAGTGGCAGAGATTGAGCTTCCCTCTTCATCTAGAGCATCAGCGCAAAGAAGGGTTACTTATAGATATTTTTCTCATCGTAATATTAGAGTATATTCAATTGTCTTTCAACCTGTTTAAGGACAAGAATGATGTGTAGCGCTTAAATTGAAAATATACAACATACGTTTCTTTAGCTGCTTGAACTCCACTGGGTTAGTTTATGTTGAAAGTGCTTTGATCTTTGGCTATAGGAGTGTATATAATTCAGAATAGATAGTTTCTATTTGGGCGATGTTAAGTTGTTGTGTTTAAGCCAAAGGTATTTTTAAATTTAGAAAAGAGACTTCACTTTTGTTTCTATGGCTTGGTTTGTTTTACAAGTCGGCCTGCTTCCAAACAGAACTTTAATGAAAGGAAATCATTTTGTGTCAGTAGCAGCAACCCAGAGAACAATGCCCATAGAGATAAATGGCTTTTCAGAGAATGCCTTTCAAAAGAGCTTTGATGTGAAGCATGGAAGATGTTGGTGTTAGATGGCGCAAGGTCTGCAATGGCTAGAGAGCCTGGTAGCTATGTATGTATGTAAAAAGGAGATGCCTTTGAAGCATCTACCAAAAACAGTCAGTTTACTTAGAGTAAAAGTTTATATTGATTTAATATTGAAGCTTTATTGGAACACATTCCAGGCTACGATCTCAAATTTCAGTGTTATCTCCATGAGTTTTCCTGGTGTAACCAGCACAGAGTAGTAGATTTCTTGGTTGCATTGCAACTTATGTAGGGATACATTTTGTTTATTGCGAAATTAAGCAATGGCAAGGATTTAATTAGCATAAAAAGGAAGATTCTTGTTATTTGGAAAAATACGATCTCTAGTATACCAAAACCTTTATTTTCGAGAATGATGAAAAAGATTAAGCACTTTTTTATGAGGCGAACTTATTGCTGAAATGACAGAAAGTATTCGCCATACACATGGAACAACTGTTATCTTTATGTAATACTATCTGTGGTCACCAATAGGCCTCCCTTCCCTTCCCTATTAAAAATGTTTAATCTTAGTTTAATCATTTTGTGATAATACCACGTATGGTTCTTTTCTTAACCTTTCTCAATTTTATAGTAGCTGGGCGTATGTTTTATTATTTTCATTGCCACTCTTATTGATTTTTCACACGTGACACGTATCATACCTCAGATATGTGTATGTCTGTTATTGCTGACATTGCGTGCTGGTCATTATGTATGAGAAAGCTTTCTTTTTAAATTCATATGTGGTTTAGTGCTGCCATCTTTTATTATATAAATGAAACTTCAACACTTTTCTACACTTCAAGAAATTTAAATTATTTATTTTAAGATTTATAGTAAAGATAAAACTTTAATAATATAATGAAAATGCAATCCACAGACCTTGTTGAACTGCACTATCTTTTATTTCGGTCCTAATTCACTCTTTACTTGCCCTAACAATTTATACACCAGGATTCGTGGACAAAAGGAATATCAAAAAGTACCTAGGACGTATAACAAGTGACAAATGGCCCATCTTATGCGAGCCAATCAAAATAATAATAAGATGGAGACAGATATACGGGTGAATTAGTTTTTCGAAATTCAGAGTATAATTGAGGAACTACACAAATGATTTAAATTTCCTCCATGCCACTTCTGTATAGAGCCAATCACATTGATATGATGCCAATTTGTAGACATTTTCTTTCTTTTTAGCAGATTTTGTATGCATAATACGAGTGTGGTTGGTGTTATGCTGAAGTAGCATAAGCAAGTACACACACAAAAACAAAAAAACTTCTGTTTTTTGTTTTTGTACGCCTTGTTATTTAAATTTTAAAATGAAGGGTATGCATTATGATAGATAATATACCAAGGAAAGCACAAGCTAGTGTAGCGTTTAAAATCCTTCCGATCGCTGCTACGAAGGGTGTTCAATGAATAAGTTTCGAGGACCTTGTATATTCGCACCAGTTTAATTACAGAAATAAGAGCTATATTGCAAATTAGTGACGTCCTTATTCTATTCCTTTGCATAACTTCCTTCCACTGTCACGCATTTGTCCTGCCACCGCACCAACTTTTTCGAATCCCTCCGCGAAGAAATCGATACCCAGCTTACAGAGGAACTGCGCGCTGCGGCTTGAACCTCCGTGCTGTTTCCGAAACGCTGACCTTCCAACTCTTTCAATGCCAGGAATAAATGGAGGTCACCTGAGGCAAGTCGGAGATGCAAAAGGAATGGACTCGGCGTTCCCAACCAAATTTAATCTGGCGGAACGTGTGCGAACATTATCATCATCAAAGCAGGAAAACCTGAAATTACTTTCAGGTTTTCAGGGTTGATGTAGCATGACGCAGTAGATCCTGGACCCTCCACTTGGTGGGGTTGGGAGTGGGACGTGGTGACCAGATGTTGCCACTTCCCACCTGCTAAGAGACAGGTGCCGGCCGAGAACATAACAACAGAACACATCATAACATTTACACAACCAACACACTACATGCAAATGGCCGGTTTTGGCGTAAGCTTCAACACAAGAAGTACAAGGGGGGAGGGACCCTGGGGTCCACCAGAACAACACATGAATATACCCTGAATATCAGTTAAAGTAACGGGCGGCACTGATGGTTGCTCTCTTTTGGAGTTCCAGAAGACAGTGCATAACCTGCGGACTGCGTCATCTTAGACTTTTTTCTCATTGGAGACTGTTTAATTCCATGGACGTAGTTTTGCATTCAGAAATAGAGCGGCGCACTCATCTCTCATTACCTGCCACGAAACGACGCAGAAAGGAGTATCCATCGTTCACGTATAGCATAAGATGTTCCAGGCTGCATCTCATCATTATATTGCGAAGCTCAGAGGTGAGATCGCGTGGCACCCACCGTACTGACATTTTAAAGTAGGCCAGAACGTCATAGATGATGGTCCAAGCACTGTCAATGGACATCGCCATTTCTTTGGCCACGTCATGCACTTTAATCCGCGTGTTTTCTTCAATTACTAAGTTCACTCGTTCCACATTCGTATCTGCAGCAGTAGTAAATAATAAATGTCACACTAGGGTCACCCGGAATATTAATTGAACTACACAAGTGTTAATATGTTCGTGAATTTTGTGTGTTCTCTGGTCGATTTGCCTGTTTTGCTGGACGAAAAGCCCGAGTTTTCTGGAGGGGGGGGGGAACCTTACTATCCACTCCAGAGATCGGTCGAAATGGTCGGTTCGATGTTCACCGCGACTCGTTCACCCTTCATTAAACAGTCTACCCCATCTTTGCATAAACGACGTCTTCACCATACGTTTACAACAGTTTACTGAGGACGAAAGTTGTTAAGCCCCGAGCTCACTCCTACCGGACGACAGTCCATACCTACTCTCTATTCAACATCTCCAACACAAGAATGTTCCATGGCGCCTCCGTAGCCAGGTGGGCAGGAGCAGCAGTGCGTAGCACACGCTGTGACCACCAAATACGGAGGATTCGGAAAGGTCAGGGAATGACCAGCGCATATCCCCGGAGCAATATGGCCTTAGTTGCTAATTCTCCTTAAAAAAAAAAAAAAAAAAAAAAACACAAGAATGTTTCCCATCATGTCTGCACTCGTACTGACGTGGACATGGCGTTGTATCATGTTCGGGTAAGCGGCCACTTTCCATGACCAACAAATCAAAGGGGTACCAGGAGAAGTAGGACCTTGATCATTTTCAATATAGATCTCATTTCTCTAAATAAAAAGGTGTGGATTTACGAAGTTCTGAAACTTAATTACAAACACCCCTCGTAGTTCGTCAGAACCGTAAAACAAACTTGAATGAGAATCCATTGGCGTGTCTGACGAAACTAAGGAACCTTGCGGACAAAAAAGAAACCTATGTATTTCATGTAGCAAATCATGAATTATTTTAAAGTTTATAAGTATGTACAGTATACAATGTATAGATAATAAATTCAGATTATTGTAATTTTTCATTCATTTTTTCTGCTTTACCTTGATAATAACGTAAATCGAGTACATTTAAAATCATTTATCTGAAATACTATTTCCCAGTTGTTTCGGATATCTGGAATTCTAGTACTTGGCCATTTCTACAATTTACATCCGTCCTTAATTCTCACTGAATTCATTCAAATGTATAGTACTGTGCTCCCCAGGATTTCCTTCATAGACCCATTAGGAGGGAGAGGAAAGAATTCTTTCAAATTGGTTGGGATTATATCGTGCATCATTTTTCAGGTTTCTCGGCTATTTTTGGAGTTCACTCTCTGGTTTATTTGCCAATCGTTTTGTCTCTGTCAAGTACAATTCACTGTTAGGGATCAATAACAAATTGCACTTGACAGGGCTTAATTTTCCGGCGTTTATGTCTTTTGTATTTAATGTAGCTTGGCTCTAATTACAAATTGAGTTTAACAGTGAGATGAATGACACAAGTCACGCGAGAGTTTCTGAAATCAGTTTTAACTGCTCGTTCATCCTCGACGTTTAATGCTTCTTCCAGTTTAAGTTCGGTATGGTAGACAATAAGATCTATAGTGTGTCCAGCGTAAGAAACGACATGGGATTTTAGCCAATCACTGTAAAGAGCTTATCTATGTTGGCTACTCCTAGCTCTACGTCTGACATTCATCATTTGGTAAGGTACAATTTTAGGTATTGCGAGATACAGAAGTTGTAGGTCACAGTTACTGATTCATCGAAGTTTTCAGTTGGGATACGCAGTAAAATTCATTATTAAACTGCAGAATTCATGAAATCCTTTGAGAAGGAGAAAGAATATGGACGAGAGTTGATTTCATGCTGACTTAACTCCGCACATTATCTCTGGCGTTTTTCGTGAGCCTGTATCATTATATTTACCTGGAAGAAATAATTTGTTACTGGTGTGACATCAACGATTTCGATTTATTAGTAACTTCGCATGTTTATGGTGTTTATTGTTCGGGAAAAATTCCATCATCTTGTTAGCCATCTTCCAATTTGTTGACAACGTTAACCGTCAAGTACAACGTCATATTGGCTTAACTGTTATTAATACCTCGTTGCTAGTAGTTTATAGGATTACTATTTGAAATATTTATCTCCATAAGATAAGGAAGGGTGCCGTTAGGCCCTCAGGGCAATTCTTTCTATGGAAGATTCTTTTTCACTGTATACTATTTCAGCCGACTGGATAATACCTTCCTGATTCAGATTAATACAGACCTCATTAACAATGAGGTTAACGAATATTATAAAAGCCTGAGCAAAACATTAGTTTAATATAATTCCCACATTACCGCCATCGAATATTTATGAAAGCCACTTTAAGAGGTCTCTCATTTTCTCGACACTTAACTCTTATTCCTCTTTGCGTTCGTATGTCTCACTTTGCTGGAAGTAATTTCTTATATATTCGTAACCTAGACCATTCTATCATTTATTCTAATAAAATGCCAGAATCGCTTATCATCAGGATTAACTAACAAGCGTAGCCGTGTTTATTCGAGGAAATTCTAATGACATTTCCCTATTAAAGACTTTCTCTCAATTTTGGAAAATAATGCGTAGTTAAGAAAATCAAAACCTGTCAACTTTAATTTCCAATGAGCAAATGTCTTAAGTTTCCCCTTATTAACTCGTTACTTTATTAGTTACACTGGTGTCCTGGAACTTATGGCAGATTAAGTTCTTGGAAAAGCTGACGTAAGTTGAAGTCGATTGTATTGCTGTTCCTGTGCGAAAATGGGATTACGCTCTCGATCAAGGCTCCTATATCCATTTTTTTATGGATATAGGAGCCTTGCGAATATTTAATCAAATATTCACTCGATTTTGACTCGCCCTGTACAATAAGTACAGGGCGAGTCAAAAATAACTGAACACTTTCAAAAATTTATTATTCAGTAATAAATTTTTAAAAATATATTTCCTTTATAAATGGATTTTTACTACATGCTCATATATAACCTAGTTACTGAGTAATAACTTTTTGAAAGTGTTTAGTTCTTTTTGAATCACCTTGTAGTATTTTCTGTCCTCTTCCGTGCTATTGGAACGAATAAAACGTTTTTTTAATGTGGAACTATGTATTTAATTTATCCGTATATAGAAAGACTCACAATAAATGTGATAAATATACATCTTACTGCTTCTACAGATTGTGTAACTTAATAAAAATTTCATGGAACTGTCGAACGTTGTAATCAGTCTCATAAATGATACTGGTGTCACGTTTTTCATCAGAGCATTGCAACATAAATTAAGTTTTATTTAAAAGCATACAAGTAGAATCTCAAACAAATGATTAAACCATGTAAAATATTTAAATCACAGTGGGGCTCATGCAATATTATTATTATAATTGCAGAATTATAATTCTGCAATTGATTCATAATCATAGCTAGTGCTTATGGGCTTTGCTTGTGTTCTTATTAAGATATATAAAACGTATGGGGTTTTAATTTAATGGGAGAAGGAACAGCCATCTGTCCACATATCTGAAGGAGGACAACATTGTAAATCCGCCCCTAATCACAGTACAAGAACATGCTTTCTAATACAACTAAATATTATTACTACTATGAGTTATTTTTGAAAAACAAAATGCAGTTGCCCAACCAGGAGGGTGTAAGTTATAATACTACATTAAATAAATTTTTGCATTGCTATAGATTACGTCCTCAGTGAGAGTATAATAATTTCGTCACTTGTCACTCGTTTTAAGAGGTCTGATTTCCATTGGTCATCGGAGGAATTTCTAAATTGAAGCTGTAGTTAGCCGATCTCAGGCGGAGAGAGTAGGGTTTTCCAGCCTGCATACGGTGCAGATCGTCCAGAACACACACTTGTACAGGTATAATACACAATGGTACAATATGGTCATAGTTGAAGATGCGCCTAAAATCCACAAGAACATACAGGGTTATACAATTCGAACATCATCCAATTTGTAGTAATCCAGCTAAACTGAAATTCAATTTTCAATTCATCAACTTTTAATTAAAAATGAAATACAGAATTTAATGAAAGCTGTTGCATAACGCTATGGAGGTATCCGGCTTGCTCTTGAAGACCTGTTTCACTCTTTCTCTCTTTTTATTATGTTACCCTACAAAGAATATTGTTCATCCATGGCGCAAATGCAGTACTCAATTTTTTGTTTCGGTCTTATTTGGTGAAGGCCTGATTGGACATTATGAATAAGCTTTGGTATTGCAAAGATTTCAATGTTCCAAAAATAAAGGCACGTTCCTCTTGGTAAAAGTCTCCTTCACACTCCTCACTAATGCCACTGCTGTCACAATGAATCCCACTCCTGATGACATCGTGCATTCTGTTGCTAGTTAATGCGGTAAATACCACTGACTAAGAGATTGAGCGATAAATAATCCTGTGCAATTTATGCACAGTTTTAAACATGGCTTTTTGAGATTATTATATACAGCTTGACATGTCAGTCTTGCTACATGTCACTATAATGTATTTTCCAGTTATTTATTCTAGGTTTTCCATCCGGCACGTAATGTGCGATTGGCCCGGCGGCCCCGGGGTTCGCCCTTCCAACTCGGCAGTAGTATTGCGTGACGCATACAATACTCTAAAGGCTGGAATGTGAGTAATATATGGTTTTGTGTGTGCACGTGTGGGTTATGTTGTATTCATCTGGCCCAGAGGCCCGTGGAACACTATTAAAAACCTAGCTATGGTCCAGCGGCACGGGGTCGGTATTATTCTTAATGGGTGACAGCTGTAAGTTAGAGGCACCTGCAGAATGGGTAAGAAAATGGGACTGGAAGGGTACCCTAGGATGATGCCCATCCCTCCCCCAGGGGTAAAGAGAGTGTGAATAGAAGGGGATGATGTAGAGGGTGTCAGTACAGGTGAAGTAGAAAGAGGTGGCTAAAATAAGGAGAGGCAACCACCAGAGAAAGAAAGAGGGTGCTTCAGGAGAGGAAGACATCCCACCCTTCCCAAGGGGGCATAGGGGAAGGTATCCTAATTTTTTGTTGGAACAGAGCGCAGGAGGATAGTATTAGGAGGGAGGAAACAGATGAAGAATAAGAGGTGAATGTGAGTAAGAGGCACACACCAGCCAATGAGAAGGGAAAATAGAGGGTACTCCTGGGGGAAATAAGGTGAAAGTCATAGGGACAGAGCGCCCTATATTGTCGTTGCTGGGCGCAACATCCGCATTGGGCATTGCCTGCTACCAGCAAGTCCACACGGGCGCCTCCGTAGCCAGGTGGGAAGGAGCAGCAGTGCATAGCACACGCTTCTTGATTAGACCGGGGTTCGAGCCCGTCACCACCAAATACGGAGAATGCGGAAAGGTCAGGGAATGACCACCGCATATCCCGGAGCAATATGGCCTTAGTTGCTAATGCTCCTAAAAACCAAATAACAAACAACAAACAAACAAGCAAGTCCACACCTGTAAGGAGTTTTCAGAAATCGCACGCCTCGATGAGTCTGTACGTATATCAAAATTAAACAAATATGTATATAATTAGTCGGTCTCGGGCGACGGTTACATGGTTTATTCTCCCGGAAACTCGGTTTTTCGCCAAGCGAATATGCAAATATGCATATATTACATACAATTTACAGGCACAGTGTACTGACGCCTCATAATATTACTTTCTTTGGCGCTTAACACGCACTTAACTTACAATCAATGCCAGATTTATGGAATCTGGGATCCTGGCCGCACGTACCTTAATAGTTTTCTAATATTTTCCATATGCACGGGTTTGCCGAGCGCGTTAATAGAAATGCGATATAGTGGCAAATGATGCAAGAAAGCAAGCTTATGCAGCATCAGTCAAAAAAAAAAAAAAAAAAACATTTCCATTTCACCTGCCTATTCTCTCCAATAATTTGCCTAGTTCTTTCTTGAATTTGTTTAACCTATCCACTTCCACAACAACAACAACAAATGGAAGTTTCTTCCAGCGATCAACTATTGACACCCGCAGGATAAAGGAAAACTTCCGCATGTCTATTCTGCAACCATCCTTCCTAAATTTGAATTTATGTCCCCACATGTGTGTAGTCTGAGCAAGAGGTAGAATCCCATCATCAGTGAGCTAACTCAAACCATTCAAAGCCTCTAACACCTCAATCAGATCACTTCGCAGGTGCCTAGTCTCCAGACGCTGCAATTTGCAGAACTTAAGAGCCTTTCTTGGTAAGAGCACCCCTTTGTTCCCTTCAACAATCTCGTTGCCCTTCTTTGTACTCGTTCCAGCAGTTCTACATCCTTCTTAAAGCGTGGCCTCCAGACCTGTGCGCAGTATTAAAGATGCGGCCTAACCGTTGCCTTGTATATTGGGATAATCATTTCCTTATCTCTGCTAGCAAAATTCCTGTATATCATTGAGAAAACTCCATGAGATATCCTGGTAACATGTCGGCACTGTTCAGAGAACTTCATATCAGACTGCATAATTACCCCAGATCTTTTTCATTTTCCACTACACTGAGTATAGAATCACACGGTTGGTACGTTAATTTGAGATTGCTGCTGTCCATGTGCAGTACTTTGCATTTGTCAATGTTAAGCAATTTTGTCAATGTCTCAGCCCATCTGCCCAACTTTTCTAGATCCTGTTGCAGTAGCATACCGTCATTGCCATCATTAATCCCCCTGCCAACCTTCGTATGATCTGCAAACCTGAACAGAAAGCTTGATACGCCTTCATCAATCAATATAGAAAACAACAATGGGCCCAGGACGAACCCTGTGGGTGGAAATTGATTAAAGAGAGAACAATAACTGCAGTAAATGAAATTCAATTCACTCTTCGTTTTGCACGGAGAGGCTAACTGCCGACGTTGGCATACGAAACACCTTCGTTCTGGTGTTTCAGAAACTTTTTGATGATTTTATTATTTTTTTGTTTTCCATGATACGTTTCCATACCGAAATGCGTGCTGTTTCTTCCCAGTGAAATGCCTTCCTCAGTTTTTAATACTTTGATTTATTTTTTAATTAACTTGCATAAAAGAAAAGTATGCACTTCTAAGATAAGCTGTACCCTTGTTAATCTTATCTGACGTTTGCGCAAGAAATTGTTTAAAGATAATTAGCTCATACAGAAGCGTTTGCGAGTATTGCAGTCTGTGCATTGGTAGTACTGCAGCTTTATCTTCACTTTTATAAGTAATTAGTGATGGAATCCTTGGTTTTTTTAAAGATTTTGATGAACTTCCTGAATAGTTTTCTGTTATTTATTCGATTCCTTTGAATGGGACGCGTCAGCTACTTCACGTAATGTCTACTTTACTCATATGTACCCCAGAAATCTCTCTGTAATTCTATTGTGACAGCGAACATATGCTCTCTGATTTGAGTTTTTATTAGCACAGTGGTGCCCTGTCTGGTCAGTATAAGAACAGTGAAGGGGGAACATCTGCGATCATCGATTGACAGCTTCAGCATTTAGTCGATGATCGGAGATGTTCACACCACTACGGATTGGGTTTTAATAAACTTTGAGCTGATATTACATAACAGTGTCAAACCTTTATTTTGAGATTTCTTTTTAACAGTCATACATTTCAAATAAATACGAAACTTGATGTTTTTTTCCAGCAAGCTTTTCTTTCCTTACGTTTTTTAAATAAGGAAAATTATGTAATATCAGCACACTGGTTTACAGGATATACAGCATTGTGCTGACCGAAGTATGGCCATCGGAGAGTGTTTTACTGTTGTTCCCTTACACTGGAAACAAAGAGCGCGTGTAGTTCGTTTATAGAAAACTTCAACGTATTGTTTGATTTTCACTTTTTATATTATATACGGTAGATAAGGAAAACTGAGTGGCAATGACAGGAAAGTGCAATTGATCACATAGTTAATGATTTCATTACTTTGTTATAATCATCACCCTTTTTCCTTAATTTGCATTAACTGGGAAATTCCATCTTCAGAGAGATTTTCTGTGGTACCCTGTTTGTTTACAAATTGCCATACCCGAGAGCGCGCTTTAATTTTGGGAAACAGATCGAATTCGTACAAAATCATACTATGAGAGTTTGGTAGAACATTAGTGGATGCTCCAGCTTTTCCTGGTCCTATCAGTTTAGAAGTTGGCTGACAGGTCCCACCTCATGACATCATGCATTTTCGCACTGAAAAGGCCCAAACTGTCTAAACTATATCGAAATTGGATATATTTGTTAGACTTTTTCGTACATTCTCCTTCTTAACAATTCAAGATAACTACGTGATTATAAATTGAATTTTCTTGTTATCTCATCTGGTTGCCTCTACTTTTTTTTCATAACTCCTAACTCTCGTATATTTTATTATAATTTTATCAGAGTTTATTGTAAAATACAATTTTAAGTGGTATGCTCTTCTATTTTTAAAATCGGTGAAGTAATTTACATCCGTTTTTGTTTTCTGGTGGCCACGGTCAAAATCTAAAGAAAAAGACTGTGCGATGTTTACCTGAAAAATATGTTTAGGATGTTCAAATGTACTTCGGTTTTTCCATTATAAGCCAATTGGTCACAGTGTCCAACTTTACTCATAAATCTCTTTAACTCCTGCCTGACCCACGGCATCTTTCCGAAACCCTGGAAGAAGGCCAACTTAAAACTTCTAGTTAAAAACCCGGAGAAATCATCAAACCTACCCACCTCCTACCGGCCAATAGCTCTTCTCCCAGTGCTGGGGAAAACCCTGGAAAAACTCCTGGCCCAGAGACTGAGAGCCTATTACAACAGGAAACATCTTTCTTCTGAATCCCAATTTGGGTTTACCCAGGGCAGATCAGCCGTGGATGCCATTGTAGCACTGCAAAACGCCATTGCAAACACAGAATCAAAGTATGTCCTTGGTCTCTCGGTGGACTTCAAAGGGGCCTTTGACACCATCTGGTGGCAGAGTGTCCTTGAGAGGTTCCGAGAGGCCGAAGTGTCAATCCCCATCTATCGACTCCTAGCGGACTATTTCAATGATCGCAGCCTAGTGGTCTTCTCTGGAGAATGCCATGTCACCAGGCCAGTTACGCGGGGCTGCCCACAGGGATCTGTTCTTGGCCCACTCTGCTGGAACGTGGTCCTTGATGGGTGGCTTACGCGCCAACACAACACGGCAGCAAAGATTGCATTTGCAGATGACCTCATTATTCTACTACAAGGGAATTCAAGGTTATCCTTGGAAAGCGCCGCTCAAGAAATCCTCGAAGACCTGACTGCCTGGACTACCACACATAAACTAGAAATCTCCTCAGACAAAACCAAACAGATCCTGTTGAAAGGAAAACTGGATATAAAACGACCACCAAACATAAAGATTGGAAGCCAAACCCTAAAAATGGTCCCTACACTTAAATACCTTGGAGTGATGATTGACAGTAAAAAGCAATACATACCCCATGCAAAATATATACTCCAGAAAGTTAAGACAGTAACAGGAAAATTAATTCGAATTACCAGAACCTCGTGGGATATCAAACCACGCACCTTGTTGCTTTACTACAACTGCATTCTGCTTCCAATCATAACTTACGCTGCAGGTGCATGGGCAGGCAGTATACAAAAACATACTGTTAACAAAATAATCACTCAAGCCCAAAGATTCTTCCTTCTGGCATCCACCAAAGCGTGCCGCACTATATCAACATCAGCACTACAGATAATTAGCGGAAAGCTCCCAATTAAATTTGAGGTCATAAATACCTATCTCCAATATTGCCGAAGTAGGAACATCATATCTATTTTTGAAAGATACCAAATAGATAGAAACCTCACAATTAAAAAAGACAACGAGAGACTACGGGAACTATACGTCATAGACTGGCAAGAGAGCTGGACCAATGACAGCAAGGGGCGGACAACACATCTATTCCTACCTCAAGCGGCGGAAATAACCAAACAAATAAGATCGTGGTTTAATCCGGGACTCTACCTAACATTCCTCCTTAGTGGTCATGGCAGCCTGAACTCGAGGCTAAACGCACTGGGATTATCAGCTACCCCGTGCTGTAAGTGTGGGGGCCTGGAAACGGTCCAACATATCATCCTGGAGTGTCCCTACTACACGGATTACAGGCTTCCCCTTCAACTCGAAACCAACGTCTTTGATACAAGTGACTTTCCACGGTTGGTTGCTACTGAGGAACACTATAAACAGGTATCGACTTTCGCGGAGCGCGTTTTCAAAAGAAGACAGGCGATACAAGGGAACAATCAGAACTGACTGGTTGGACTGGACGAACTGGGACTCAATCCACACTGTGATGTGCGTCATTAAACTGGAACCACGTGGTGGTCCACCACAAATGGACATGCCACTCTGGGCAATACTCACGCTTAAGTGTCATCAATATGTGTCTTCAATATGTGCCCTAAACTACCATCAACTCACCAGACCAGCATGGGCTCGAAAATGCCAGGGCCTTTGCCAAAATGGATATTAAACCATGTAAATACAGACTTTCACTCACCATGAGGCACCGCACTAGGTCAGGATTGAGCCCTGCGAGAGTGGATCCATCACAATTGAACAGTCCAAATCATGTGTCAACACTAGTATCTTCCTCACTAGGTCAGGATTGGGCCCTGCAAGTGTGGGATCTACTACATTTGGACGGTCCATAAACACGTAATGACTAAGTGACATACCTAGATATCCCTCACACTAGGTCAGGATTGGGCCCTGCAAGTGTGGGATGGCTTACCACGTAATACTAAGCTTATAACCATGTTAAAGGAAGGGAGAAAGGAGGAAAAAAAAAAAAAAAAAAAAAAAAAAAGAGAATCTGGCTGCCTCCTCGTGGCGCGGTACGGGAGCGGGGGGTCGGGACTAGTTCTCCGCGGCCCCCTGCTGCTAAATGCCAGATGCCAGCCACAAACAACATACACAACACATTACACACACTAATGACAATTATAAATAGTAACCGCGATAGATAACTTAAATTCCGTAAAGGCTCGCGTACTTATCACTCACTAAATACTTACTATAATTATAAATCACACTCAAATCTTAAATCTTACATTCAACCTAAACTTAAACTAAAATTAAATTAAACCTAACTCTACCTCAAACCCGACTTAACTTCAGCTTAACTTAAAACTAAATTAAATTAGGAAACATCAACCATAAATTAAACTTATAACTTTAATTAAACAGTAACTCAAATCTAAGCTTAAACTTAAACCTAAACTACAACCTAAACTTAAACTCATCTATAACTTAAATTTAAACCTAAACCGAACCTACACTAATGTCAAAACCAGCTTCATAATTACTTAACTCAAACCCAAACTTGCCCACTAAATTAACTAACACTCAACTTAAACACACAACAGAACTTAAACTTTACTCAAACTTAACTTAACCCTAACCTAAAACTAAACACTAAACATTAACTTAAATTAACTAAAACACATTCAAACGATTTGATCTAAACTTCAACTTTAAACTTAACTTTAAACTTAAATTTTAATTAGATGAACTAAAAAAACGATTCTGCTGGCACACAATTAAGCTTAACGAACGGCGGACATAGGGGACACCCTGGAAACCGCCAGTAAACTACAAAAAAAAAAAAATACTTTGATTATAAGCCAATTATTTCTTCAGTATTAAGCATATTCTTTTGCAAACCTATTTCTTCACATATATGCTGAATACCCATTTTATTATGCGCTCCTTCAGTAACAGCATACAGCGATGCTGTGGTCAAAATTCTCCAATCTTCCACTGTCAATTCCTTGATAGTGGAAGATTGGAAAGACGTTTCGTGGGGTGACAAATCCCTCTCCTTATTGTTTCACGTTGATGGGAGAACCAGAATATGGCGAAAACAGTATGAGTCCATGGACCCATCCTACTGGGTATCAATAATGCACGCCTGTTGGGGGCGGTTCAGTGGTGTGTATTTGAGATAAATATTAGACCTCTTGAGTCGGTAGAGCAACGTCTGAATGCCACAGATTATCTGGAAATTACTTCTGATCAGGCTTATCCCTTCATGGCTACAGTGTATCCATCTGCGAATGGATTCTTTCAACAGGATAAGGAGCCATGAAATAAGGCCAGAGTTGTACAGAACAGGAAACCAGATCTCAGTACAATTGAGTACACTCGTAGTATGCGGTAGAATGAGCTCTTCGGAGTAGATATCAGCAGCCATCCAGTAACAACTGTGCGAAGTAATTAAGTTTACGTAGACCAGCATCCCTATCGCACGCTTTGACACCTCGTTTGGTCTATGCCACGACAATTACAAGCTGTTCTGAGGGCTAGTGGGGGCACTACTCGCTTTTAGGTAAGTGTACCTAATAAAGTAGTTACTCAATGTATAAATAGCAGGGCAGATTATGAAGACAACTTCAAGCTGCGGAAACATTGCCGTTTGGTGGGAGAAGGGTTCCAGGAGAAACTGGGATATCTAGTATGTGGTGGGAGCAGTTAAAATGACATATTCTACCTATTCGATCCATCTTCACGGATCGAATCGTTCCCAATCATGGTGCTTCTATTCCCTTTTTACGGCTGTTTCCAACAACAATAAAAAATTTTTCATCAATTTTTTTTTATTGTGCAGCGCTGTTCTAGGTGCATGATCACTGTGTGCGGGCTCCAAACTTGGCCCAGTAGAGCACTAGGGATAAAATCAAAAGGACCGTCAGCCATATTGACTTCGTTTCCATCCGCTGTCGGCTGTTATCCAGTCTTCATGCTTTGAATACACGGGAATAAGGTCGCTGCCATTTCTTCAGTTGATGACGAAGTGAATGCTACTGTTCCGCAGGAGGGAGGTCTTACTGAATAGCATTCACTGAATTTATAATATGAGAATGCCTATTGAGGAGGCTAATAATGTCTTATTTCAATGAAACCGGCCCCATGATATAGCCTCAGTGGACATTTTCGCTGGTAAACTTATCATTGTTAATGATAAGTTTATCAGAGAAATGTAATGTGTGTGATTGCCAAGGCAACTATAAGGGTGCGAAGCGTAAATGTATTCTTCAGTCAGTTTTTGCTGAATCAAAAGCCCGAGTTCTCTGGAGATAAAACCATGAAACTCTCCCCTGAGCCTGACTAATTGGACTACGTGGCGAAAAGTTTAAAGTTAATTCATTACTCCTATATTTGCAACCTGCTGAATTTTGGATAATCCTTAAGGCCTAGAAACATCAATCTAATCGAAACTCAAAGATGATGCGATTGGGTCATGCTTCGTTAGTCAGTAAACGCGTTACAGTTGATTGACATTAATGATGAACAAATAATAAGAATGAAAATTATAATACATATTTTCTGTGAATAATGAGAGGATGGGTTTCGTTGCTCACATTTTGCTAACGTTCTGTTACATTTAAGGAGGATAATACTAATTGCCAACGTAATTTCAGTTTTAACCCTGCTGCTGTAAAAATTCTTTAAAAAAAGTCTCCTGTTACAAATATTTAATAGCATAGATAATCTACCAACTTTCATTGTGAAAATGTGCTTATGTATAATTCAGAAAGTATCTAATATTTTATTAGATATCTGTTACCGGATTAATTCCCTGAAAGCTGGGTAATACAAGGACACTATATCCTCACAATTTGTTCGCATAGCAGCAAGGCATACCATTAATTATGTACGTCAGCAGTCTAACTGAGATTCAGCGTTATTATTAGTAGTTTAATATTTAATTTTATGATTGCTGAATTATTTTTCCCGAAAACTGTAAAGTTTTTTAGACCTCTGTTACTAATGGCAATGCCTCTCATATCGATTAAGATAGTGCAAATGACACTGCTTACCCGTCTTTTTACGATACAAAAATTTGAACTACTTCTAAAAATGATAAAACTAATGCATTGTTCAGCCTGCCCAATATATTTGTGTTTATGGTACTAAAATTAAGACATAAACCTCAATATATTCCCTCATACGACCCATTTTCCGCATGCCAAAGTAAAACATCCTAATTTGTGTGACACAGTAATTCCGAAAATGGAAGGAACAAGTCTCAGACCTTGATGGTTTGATCTCAAATTGACTTTTGATATATAACTGTGCACATAAGTAACAAGCCAGATTGTTAGCTGCAATTTGGAAGATGAAGCAAGAACTGGTATATGTTCCTCAACCGAAGATGTTGCTGATGAAATCGGTCGTTTTTCTGATCTGGCGATGATTTATGGTTCTTCGGTTTAGTGTAAACCCTATACTATGGAGTCTTGCGAGCAGTATTGAGGAGATTATCAGCGGATGGAATACTGGTTGTTTAAATGAATACAATTTTAAACTTACTGTCATCTTGTGACGTTCATTTTGAATCTTTGAAGGAAAAAAAACAAAAGACTCCAAATATATAAGATGTCTAGTAGTTCTAATTTGCGGACACAATGAGCAGACAGACATTGCCTCTCAATGATTTTTATAAATTCCAGATCTCTATAATACATATGGAGCTAAATTCATTAAATACAGAATAATGAATTTCCTTTTAAAATGAAGGTCACTGGAAGCCAAAACCATTATGAAAACATTCCTTGAAATGGTGGGGGAATATAAAAGGATATTCTTACCAAGAGAGACTGGAATTCTTCCAATTTCCACATCTGGAAACTAGGCATCTGCTTGGTTACCTGACTTGAAGTGTTTAGGTCTTAAGGAGGTTTGCGTAAAGGCTTGTTTACTCTTTCTCAGATATTACCCATAAGGGGGACATAAATTTAAAAAGTATGGCTGCAGAACAGATGCGCTGAAATTTTCCTTCAGATAGACAGTAACTGATTGTTGGAATAAATTTCCACCTAGTATTTTGAAAGCGAGTAGATTGAATTCATTTATAGACGGATTGGGCAATTATTAGAAGGAATGGACAAATAAGTGCGCGAAATGTGTATTTTGACTGACGCTATATAAGTTTTGCTGCCTTGCATAATTTTTAAATACAACACCAAGGCTTCTATACTCATTATAAGAACCCATCACAAGAATGTATGACATGTAAGCTTCAGATATGAAATTATGGTTTCATTTAAATGAAGTCAAGTAATGGGAAAATTAATACTTTTTTTTACAAAATATGTAAGATCTATTAATTTAAACAAGAAATGTGGAGTCGATGAGACATAATCGTGTTTTTTCGGTATTATGCTATAGTATATCAAAACTTTAAAACAACATAAAGAAATAAAATATAAACTCTCTGGACCAGGGCTAACTGAGTGTTAGACCACCCTTAGCCGAATTCCTGCTCCAACACGATGTGGCACGAAGTGAACAGGGTATTAAAGCAACATGAGGAATTTGGACCCATCATGTAACAAAATTGTCCTCAGTTCCAGGAGTGACATAGGTTATTTTTTGGGTTTTTTTAGGAGCATTAGCAACTAAGGCCATATTTCTCCGGGAATATGCGGTGGTCATTCCCTGAACTTTCCGCATCCTCCGTATTTTTGGTGGTGACGGGCTCGAACCCCGGTTTAATCAAGAAGCGTGTGCTACGCACTGCTGCTCCTTCCCACCTGGCTCCGGAGGCGCCCGAGTGACATAGAAAGAAGATTGTGCTGACGATCATACTTTACAGTTCGTGTCGCATATGTTCAGTGGAATTGCGTTCGTGTGATTGGATTGGCCAGAGCAGATGCTTCGTGATCTTCAAATACCGCTTTTACGCATGTGGCGTTGGACACACGTTTCAATTTGGTCATAAGTATAAAGTTTTGGTGCCGTGTCGGGAGGGAAACCATTTTGGGGCGTACTCTGCTACCAGCTGGGCTAAGAGGTAATACGCAGCAGGATTGACCTAGTCTGGTCGGGACCGCCTTCACTTAGAAATAAAGAAAAAATGTCCACAGGTATAAACATCCAGGAGTACCTGGTCTACACCAATGTTCAGAATTAATATTTGTTGTATTGTGCAAGGAATCTCTAATGTTTTTTTGGGCCAGCAGAATAAAAAAAAAACAGAAAATAAATAAAAACCCTTACGAGTTCCGCTCCTCATTTAGGTAGTCCATCAGACCTTTGAATTTTCTCAAGCTGTCAGCCTCAGCTACTTATGAAGGTAACTTATTCCAGTGATTTATAAATCGTTCGTGAAAAAAACTTCCTACAATTCAGTTAGTACTTCTTTCCCTGCAAATGTATTTCATTCTCTCCTTGTAGTATCATTTATAATCTTTAAAATTTCGCATTGATTTATTTTAGCCTTATAGAGCACAATGAGATACCTCTAATGTGTCTAATTATCAAGCTCTGTAGTCTGCATATCCAGTATTTCCTCAGATGGTGCCCCTTTACCTATTTCACCATGCGCGTTTCCGCATTTCAAGTTCAGCCTTACAATTGTTCTTGCGCAGTTGGATTATTACCTCCCTAGGCTATTGTTCGATAAATCATCGATATTACACCATGGGTCCTCTTTCCGCCTGTCTACATTGCACGGGGAACTTCATGGCTACCTAGATAGCAACCACCAAATCTCTCTTCTCCTCTACTGTTTTTAATTCAACCCCACCAACGATATAAATTAGTTTGGGGTTTCTGTTCCCCAAGTGTAAGACCATGCTATATTAAAATATAGCTGCAATTTTACGGACCATCTCCAAAGCCGAACCAAGTCTCAAGGAGTTCAGCTTGGCATTGCTCATTAACCACTCTCCCGATCTTGATATCTGCATTTTTGACATCACTTCTTGGATTCACTTGTTAATATCATTTAAGAAAATCAGAAACAACAGCGTTCTCAGCACCGATCACAACACTAGCCAAATCTGAAGGGTACCCATTGATCCCAACCTTCTGACTTCTGTCCTGCAACCGTTATTTGTGTGAGTATGATAGTGGTTATAATCACCGTCCTTCTCACCCTCGACGAAAAAGACTCGGCTCCGAATCCCGTCAATTATGATAGAAACTTTCATGAGCTTTTTTTTTTCCACTCCTTGGCTGAGTTAGTCGGTTTCACGCGTAGGTAGCAAGGTCTCCCCATCCCCGGAAACTAGGGTTTTTTTGTCCAGCAAAACAGGTAAATCAACCAGAGAACACACGAAATTTATGGTCGTATTACACATGTACATATAAATTAGCTATTGGGTTGCCCTAATATGACAGTTTTTGTCCTGAAATCATTTCAAGAAAATGATTCACTAATCGCCTTCTGGTTCCCACAAATTCTTAATCTGATTTGCAATCCCTTGTTGGATGCGTTATGTTTGGCTCGATCTACATCTTTACTGGGATCTGACACCTGGACGTAACATTCTTTCTAAATGTCACTTCTACCTAGACGAGACTTTCTTCTTTCGACCGGAACGTGACTTCTACCTTGCATGGGACTTACCTTATGGATGTGAACTTTATTCCCTGATGAGATTTATTACCTGGAAATAATTACCTTCTGAGTGCCAAATATCGATACTTGCTGGTTACCATCCTTGGTGGTATGGGATTCAATTATTTATTTATTTATTTTTATCTTTTTTTGGGAGACTTGTCTTTGTTGAACCGGAATTTTGCTGTCATCAATGTTGCTGATGTGCGTTTTTTATTTTTTGATTGTTTTTTAATTCATATTTATTTTATTTTATTTTTTTACCAATCGGGTTTCTTTACCTGGACAGCGTAACATCGACATAAATGGTCCACGTCCTTGTGGAAGGATGGGAACCAGAAATGCGCTTTATTGTGATTGCTGGTTGTAAAGTGATCAGTCGAACAACAGACCACACACACGAATAGCCTGGCAGAGATACTCCATCACATTGCAACAAGAGGGATTCGAGCTAGTGCTCCGGAGCCGACCGGGCTAGCCGAGTGGGTAAAGTACCTGCCAGGCAACCCAAAGGTCGCGGGTTCGATTCCCGCCTCGGGCTTGGATCAGAGTACTGCAAAAACCTTGGGAGGTGCAATATGGCCACAGAAGTCGATGCGCCAACAACTACCAAATCAAAAAAAAAGCTAGTGCTCCGGAACCGCAATGACACAGATACATACATAGCTTCTGAAACCATTCTGTGATCCATATAAGGATTTTACCCCAATACCAACATGTTCCAGTTTATATAGTAACCTTTCGTTCGGGGCAGACTGAAATGCTTTGCTAAAGTCCAAATAAACAATGTTCAGATGCTTCGGCGTCGGCAGAGCTCTCCAGTGGGGTCAGGGGTACCAAGGATATGCCTCAAAAACAACTCCACCACTACACCTTCTCCAGCTGTCTATATTTTCGATATAAAACAGGATAGTTCCAGTGCTTATTGTGGTTTCCTCTCTATATGCAGTTTTCCGTCGGTGAAGATAAACATTAATTGAGTCTCACTTCACCAGACCACATGACTTACTTCCAAGTAATACTGCGTTCATCCATTGCGAACCTGGCACAAATGTAGCTGTATTTTCTGGTTGGTTCGCCAGATTAGTATCTCCATGAAGGTCTCTTACTCCTGTTGTTTATACGGCTCTTCTCATGGGAGTCTGATGCATTGTCATATTCCTGCATTGAATTCAAAGGTTAATTTTTCGTTTGTTCGTCGCCGATCGCACTTGATAATCCACTCAAAAATCGAGCACCTCGCTCCATCACCGTATATTTTTTACTGCAATTGTGTCTGTTGGCGAATGTTTTCCATTCGTATCAGGCCCAGATATCAAGAATCTTTTTGAACAATCGACAAGTGCTGTTGTCCTACCTAATGCAGCACCTGCTAAATACACACTACCAATTATACCTCTTTGGAAATCTGAGATTCTGCCGTTCCCAATTTTCAGTGAATTCATTTGGACACTATTGGGGCTGATTCTGCTTTAGAGCCTTTCCTACACTTATTTCGTCTCTTCATGTTGAGGCATTTTGCACGAAAGTGGGCTGTTCAAGTTACATATTTTCGCGCAGCTTGTTATGTACAGCCCAATGCTCCATAGCCTTAATTAAAGTGACTAGACACTGTATATCAGACAAAACAAGCCACTGATAAACAATGATACTGAAAATTCTTCAATTATGAGACAGTTTTGTTTTTAAATATAAAAAATTTCTCGAGCAATTGGAATATTATTAGGAAGTATGAAAAGGCTTATAAACATCTCATCTTCAAAGAAATCAGCGAAGGAACTTACAGTTCTCTTCTGCTTAAGATCACAGAGTGAAAAACGAGATAGAAATAATTAAAATTAGTTAAATTTATCCAGAGTGAAAGGGGAAAAATCTTCAAAATTATTGGTTGAATATTTCAGCATTCCTGGTTGTAAAGCTTGATAAACAAATGATACTTGTAATTAATAGATTAAGCATAAAGAATCCCGCATCATTTGTTATTTATAGAAAAGCCTAATTAAACACAAACAGAATTATGAGAATGGACATTATTAGAGTATGTGAAATTAAAAAAAAAAAAAAAGAAATTTTCTTGTATTTCTTGGATAGTACGAATATATTTCTATATAATTTAAAAATTTTAGAGGAAAATATCGTGATTTATTTAAAATCACGGCAAAATTGAACATTATACTTATTTTCAAATAGGACTATAAAAAATAAAAATTATACAAACCAATTCTCATTTATACCTCAATAAACGTCTTCATTCATATACAATATGCCATCAGAAAGGAAAAAGTACAGACTACCTAAGTAACGTAGATATTTATAATTTCAATGAATAGCTAGGAAGTAAACGAAATCGTGTTATGAGAGAGTCCACAGAAAGATGAATTTTGCCTCGCGAATAGCCGCACGTTGAAATGTTGATAGCAGCCAATTTCAGAAAGGCAGCTACGTTGCTGCTAACCCCAAACTCCATCCTAGATAAAGTGCAGAACATCGATCCCTAAGTCTCACAACGGATGTAAACTCTTTCACCTTTGATGCCCTCAAGAGAACAGTATACAAAGCTTAGTAGTTCTTAAGAAGCGTTAGGATGAAATCGAAGAGGCTCAGCATTGGTTCCGAACAGAAGCAGAGATGCCGAACGCTGGTAATGAGTATTATTACTTGTTCTTATGGTTGGTAATATTTTTTTTGATTGTGGATCAATATAGCGTTCGTTTACAAGATATAATGAGTTCACATAGAATATTGAATTAAAAATCGAACTCCTATTCGCAGTCTCAACTAACGAGCAGTTCTTACACTTGGCATCCCCTTCACGAGGTGTGATCAAAAACTTTTCGAACTGTTTTTGAACATAGCTCCATCCTAAAAACTTAAAAGAACATTTCACTGTATTTTTGGGTAAATACTATAAATATTTAAAGTGATTATTTTACACGAAGCATATGGGATTACGCTTAAGATTCGCCATTGAACGGGTCAGTGCCTTTGCACCATGTTTTGTTCGTAGTGCCAATAATTGGCATCGTTTTAATTGTGAATTAAATTCTCATATTGTGAATGCCTTCACAACAAGTGGCCGAGGTATTGCACTGCTTTGAATAAGTAACGCTTCACCAGTGGAGAAGATTGTTGTTACTTATTCTCGGCGGATACTACCACCCAGTCTTATTCAAAGCAGTGCAATATCTCGGCCACTTGTTGTGAAGGTATTCACAATATGAGATACAATTAAAACGATGACAATTATTGGCACTATGAACAAAACATGGTGCAAAGGCACTGACCCGTTCAATTGTAAATATTTAAATATTATTATGCAGATATGCTTCTTATCAGCTTTGCGAATAATATGCAAGAAAAAGTGTTCATTTTAATTAATTTTTAATAAAATAGATAAGCAAAATATGTTACAAATAAAAGTAAACAGATAATTTCGTGTAGAATTTTTTTAAATATTTAAAATATTGAAAAAAAAAAAAATGTTCTCCTATCTCTCTGTCTTATGAACTCTTCTGACTTTGTGGTCGCTCTCGATTATAAACAGAAAATAATTTTTTAGTGTTGCATAAAGGAAACTATTAGCTATCATCCCCAGTCTTGTAAAGTGGACTCTTCGTTCTACAACCGAAAGACATGTAGACATGTATAGTATCTTATGCAGGACGGCACCTGAACGAAAGTTCAAGAGCACTTGTAACAGGCCAGAAATGTGTGTAATGTTATGTTCCTGCAGTGTGTGTGTTGTTTAGTTGTTTCTGGCTGTTTTGTCACCAGGCAGGCGATCACCTGGAAAGCCTGCCCAGTGTCCGTCTACACCACGAGGAGGTAGGTCACAACTACGCATGTACCATGGCCAACCTCAACAGTCACGCACTGAATGTCTAAAGCGAGTTTGGGGCCATTCAAAAGAATCCCAAGCCGGCAACAGCGCGCACGCACACACAATCATTTCCAGGAGACAGGACAGCAGAAGACGAAGAAATAAAGAAGAGAATAGCATAAAGTAAAAAAAAAAAAATAATAATAAAATTTAAAAATAAATAAAAAATTAATAAAATAAAGTTTTATAAAATAAAATATTTATTTTAACTTTATAAAATAAAGTTAAAATAAAGTCCACACAGAGAAAAGGTGTACTGTCAAACAGAAGTAGTAATGTAATCCAAAAACAAGATCAGCAGGAACAAGTTCTAGCTATAATTCTGTTAATCTGGAGTGATATTATAAACTCTAACAAGTTTATAAAGTTGAAGAGAGCAATGATTGGAACCGAGGCTACTGAAGGCACTTTCCCACCATAAAGTATCAAAAGCGTCCTGAAAATCGATAAAGACCGCAATAACGTACTTTGGAAGTGGAGCTATCAATAAGGTGGTGAAGTTCTAATAAGGAGTCTTCGCATCCAAGCTCTTGCCTAAAACCGCATTGAAGAGATGTGGAGCTTGTAGTTCCCTGCAGTGTGGTAATTTTATTAGCGATTAGTCTCTCTAACACTTTTCCCAGGTGAGAGAGCAAGGCTATGGGGCGGAGGATCTGGCATTGTCTAGTGATTTACCAGGTTTATGTAAAATCATCTTAAGAATGGTGTGTTTCCATGATTTGGGAAACGTCCAGTATTTAAGCAGTTGTTGAATAATTTAAGTAGAACTTTGGGCCTTAGGTCATAAAAATGTTTGATAAATATATTATCAATCAGGTCATCGCCAGGACATCTGTTTGAATGAATTTTATTCAAGATTGAAGTAAGTTCTTCTGCAGTGAATGGACTTGTTTCTTCTAAAGAAAGGTATTTTTGGTTTAAATCTCGAATAGATAGATGGTGTGAAGTGTTGTCAATAGTGAGATCATCATTAGGCAGGAGTTGGTCCAAAATGGCATTTATGGAGTCTGTTAATGTAATAGTTTCCATACTGTTGGAGGTAATGGAGTTAAAAACGTCACCCAGGATCATTTTATTTTTAGCAATTTTATAAATGACACCCCCAATGATTATAATTCTCAGATGTACGGACAAAATTGTTCCAGGATTGCAATTTGCTTTCATAAATCAATTTTACGTATTTTCTTTTGAGAATTTTGTATTCTTCATGTAATCTGTTAACTTATTCTTGAGGCAAAGTACGCCGTTTGAGCTGAAACTTTCTTCTGGCGTTGTGTGCAAGTTTCCGAGTAGAAGAAAGTTGCTTATTCCACCAAGGTGTGCAGTTAGTTTTTAGCTTCTTTTTATGCGTAGATTTCTGAATTGCAGTAATGATAATGTTTTGAATCTGAAGTGCTAGTTGTTCGGCGGTAAGAGAATTAAAATTTTCTAGGTTGTCTTCAGCAAATCGGAGAGAACAGAACGATTAAAATTAAAAACATTTCATGCTTCTAAGAGAGTGACGTATGAGATTACGAAGAGGTTGTTGAAGAGGAAGAGTTTATCCCAGCAGGAAGACGATAGAGCGATGGTCACTTGTCGTTAGGTCAGTTTCTACGTCCCAGTCAGTAATATAAGAAGCAATACGAACTGTGGCCAGAGAAATGTCTATATTTGATTCACCCAGGGAATTAGAAAAGGTACATGGCTGGTTTGGTTGCTTCAAGGCAGTACGCTGATGGGAGAAGATGGTATCCTCAAGCAGTAATCCCCGAGCATCTGTGAAAGAACTATGCCACAATGCAGACTTGATCTTGAGCCGGGTAAAATTAACAGAAGAATAGGGCCTAATAAACTGAATACGGAATCGATATAGTGTAAGTGAGGAATTATGTCAGATGACGGAGGGCAATGCATTGAGATAACATAAGTCGAGTGATTAGGGCTCAAGACTTGAATGCAAATGGCATACTGTGATGTTAAACAGGACGTCAACATTTTTTATTAAAACGTCAACATTTTTTATTAATTATTACGATGGCTACCTTAGGATCTGGATGAGTTGGTTGAAAAATTCGAGAAGGGCAAGGATATCCGACAATTCGTCCTTTACTATGATATGATTCTTGAAGAATAAGAATGCCAATGAGTTCCTCCTCAGACACGACGTAGCTCATCTGTCATGGTGCGTGAATGGTGAGCATTGGCTTGCAGAAATTTTAAGTTGACAGTCGAGATATTTGGCTGGGAAGCGCTTGAACTCGATAAGACTGTGATATTAGATGGGAATTGTTCGTTGCCTTACTGTGTCTTGAGCCTTTATGTATTCAGGCCAGTTGATATCTCTGACCGAATGATTAGCATCATGTTTGTGCCTCTTGCAATTAATGCAGACAGGCGGTTGATCCTTGCTGGGGCACTCAGCAAAGATATGGCCTTGTTTGTCATAATGTCCACAATAAGGTCTTTCTTGTTTACATGTACTTGAAGAGTGTGCGAAAGCAAGACAACAATAGCACTTGTCACAACAATGAAAGGTTTAAATCGGTGAGCGGTCCACCCAATAAATAACCTGTCTAAAGCAGAAATAGCTGAACAAATACGTGGGGTAAAATCGAACACCCAATTAGAAGTGTTCTTTGATTTGGAGCTAATTTTAAATCGGAAAGTGATCTCTTGTGAGATTTCTTTGCGTGTGAAATTAAATTATTTTGAAGTAGAAATCATCAAGTATTTCCTCTTTGGTTGAATCATTATCAATATTGTATACCAATAGGGTTGGATTCAATTTCTTAAGTATCTCAGGAGTGTTTCCAACATCAGACAGGATTTTTGAGGACGAGATGGTATCCAAATCTTTACGGGAATTAGTTTCTAAAATTACGCCTTTGTTTTTAATGAGATGGAGAGTTTTAACTTCGACTTCTTTCAGGTCTTTCTTTAAGGTTTTGACTACACGTTCTTTAACATCAGTGCTCGTAGTAAGAGTAGAACTCTCAGATGTCTTTAGGAGTAATAAATGTGTTTTCCTGGTTGAAGTAGTTTTAACATTAGCGGATCGCAGACTGTCTGTTTGGTTAATAGAAATTTTTGCAAGGGATTGTGCAGTAGCCTCAGAGAAGTTTTCAGGAGAAACTACGTTCAAAGAAGCATCAACTAATTCTGTAGAAGTTGAAGATTTTGCCACAGAAGCATATGAGAGAGGTGTGGGCATAGTTTTTGAGTCATCACTTTTTATCTTCGTTTTACAGAAAACGAAGAGCTTCGTTTTCTGTAATCAAGCCATTCACAACTAGTTCAAGACAGCTCAAGAATGAAGAATAGCTTTGATGGTAGTTTTTGTGACCTTACTGTTGTTTAATAGGTAAGTTTAAATTTTTTCTCGCAGGAAAGTAAGTGCATCGACAGGGGAAAGATCTGAAAGTAAGACAGTCCCGACATTTGGTATTTTTATTTTCTTGGCAGTTGAAGTAGCAGCCCTAGTTAAAGTGTCAGGACTAAAAGGTTTTACTTGAGAAAAATCAGTAACGATATTTGTCGTCGTAGAAATTGGTACCTTACTTGATAATTCAAGATGTTCTAGTTTAGCCTAAGGAGCGGTTACACTTGTAGTTTCCTTACCTTACTTTGTTCCTATGAAGAAACTAGAGGTGGAAACTCATCAGTGTTTACCGACAAATTAGTGGCGCCTGTATTTTCTTCCACGTTGGAGGTTTGTTCTTGGGAGGTATCCAGTATGGAGAAGTCTCCTTTATCACGGGGCAAGTTAATAGCTTCACTTATAACCGAAATAGTAGACAGGGCACTTCGTATGCTTACAAAGAAAAATCGTTTCTTAATCATCTGAAGTTCTAATTTAGAACGCTTCAAAATGAACGCTAATTGACAGGAACTTCATAAAATTTTCCTGTTATATATAGGAAGAGTAAAGAAACTTGGATTTTCATCTTGTATTCTAAAGAAAATCCTCCTTTACTTTGTAAACAAAGAAAGTGTTTAGCATAGGCGAGAAATTTCTTAAAATGGCAATGCCATTTGGATCAAGGAGAAAGGTTGGATTCCTGTAGGAGAAAGGACGACTCAGAATCTCAGCCTAGATAGTTAAATAGGTCTATCAAGGTAGTTATTTAAACATCCAGACTTTGTCTGGTTGTTCAAACCCGCACGCCTACCTTGATAGATTTATGGGAGATGCAAGATGATTAAGTCCATTGCATATAAGCTATTTTCAAGGAAGAATTGCTTTTTATGCTTTTTATGAGAATATTATCTAGAACAGCCATTAATTTTTCAATATTATTTGGCACTCGCCTACAGTTAACAAGTACTAAGATTAAGCAATAAATCCTATTGAGAATGTATGGAGGATTTTACAATGAAACCTCTAGACTTTACAATCACACCGACCAACAAAGAAAGATCTAATTGAACTTATAAAACATTTATGGGATGGTTTGCTGAAATTTGGTTATTCAATGAAAGGAAGGTGCAGTGACGTTTATATAACCCATGGGTTCCTTATCAAGTACCGATTTCACATTCTAAATTTGTGAAATTTAGAAAATTATAAAATTAAATTTAACTTTTTTGTATTTTATTTAATTTCAGAAAATTATACACAACAGGAAACCCATTTATTTTGTATAGCGAAGAAAATAACATTCACTTAATAGTAATTCAAGAATAAAAATATATTGCAAAATGCGGTTGAAAGGACAATTATAATATCTGCAAGAAAATATTTACAGTATTTATAAGAGAGTATGTAAGCTATTTGCAATGTACACGTGGGGGTAGGCTATTTAAAATAAACGATTTACATGAAAACATGATAAACAAAAATAGTCTGCGCAGAAAACTTTTGCTCTGATCCGGAATAACAGAGGCTTGATTAACACAATTAAATTAACCACGTGGTTCCCAGTCAGCTGGGCGATGTACTTGCGTGGAGAACTCTGTAAGCTGTCTGAGTGAATTCCTTAAGGTTTGCAGACATACACAACTTGAGTTCATAAACAGGGAATGCAGAAAACTGTTCTGATGGATTCCAGTTGAGATATGGGTACACGAAAGGCGAGCTGTGTTGTGCTAGCTACTGGAATGTAAAAAGAGACGCTGAGGAGGTCTGGTGCGAAGATCTGTCCGCTGAAGATATGGTGGAGCAATTTTAAATCATTGTGAGAGATTCAAAGAGGTATTTAAATCTCTGGTAATTTATGCAAATTACATTAAACCATCAACTTCAAACATTTCAGAAACGTTTTAATATTTCGAATAGAGTTGTAAATGAATATCCATTACTTACTATATATTCTACAATGTAACCACCGAACTACGTCTAATCGAGAGTTGATAACTGAAGTCTCGAGTGGGCAATATTGACAGAATTTTGTATTTCCCATCCCTTCAGCACATTATGCGATTTTTATGGATCCGAAATGTACTAAAATTTCCGCTCTATTAGTCAAAATTTTAAGTTCGAGAACAATAAAAAATCAAATCACGAGAAGCTAGACCTGATCATAAAAATGTGAAGAATGAGAGTTCGCAACCATGTTTTTCTCTGGATCAGAAATTGAGGAGCATTAAGGATGGCGAGAATGGATGGGATCGAATGTCAAGAGAAAGGTAATTGGTGTGTGTGTGTGTGTGTCGCTGCAATTGGGCATCGAGAATTTATTCTACTGACCCACGACCCCGAGGGGCGAAGTTATCCAATCCACTCACACCACAGGGCACTATGACTACATCGTGGGAGCAATCTATGGCCAATATTCTGGACACCCCTTTTGGCACAGATACTGATCCTCTGACAGTACAACAGTAAGAAATATGCCAGGCAAACAACACCTACTTCAACAATGCTGTAGAAGACCAATTTACCACCGATGAACTGCAGCAGGCTCTTACCAAAATGAAGGAGAGGAAATGCCCCGGACCAGACTTCATTGAACTCGAAGTCCTTAAAAAGACCGCCCAAATCAACATCCAATTTCTGCTCGACCTCTTCAATAAGTCCCATGGATCTTTCCCAGAAGAACGGAAAAACGCCAATGTAAAACTGATCATAAAAAAATCCGTCTAAACCGCTCAAACAACCAGAGTCATATCGACCCATTGCCCTTTTATCCATGGTCAGTAAACTGTTTGAACGTATACTCCTAGTACGGCTCCAAGACCATTACACCAAAGCTGGGCTCCAGTCCAACTTCCAGTTTGGATTTCGACCAGGGCGTTGCACAGAAGATGCACTGCAAAGGATCATCTATGCAGTCTCAACTTCTACTTTCAAATACTACCTACTAGTAGCAATAGATTTCGCAGGAGCCTTCGACAGGCTCTGGTGAGCAAGTATCCTTCGCAGTCTTAGGCAAGCAAATATTCCATTAAATTTATACAAATGCATCGAAAACTACTTATCAAATAGGAAAATTACAATCTCCTCAACGTACCGAAGAATCACCAGGTCTATCTACAGAGGTTGCCCCCAGGGTTCAGTCCTTGGTCCTTTTCTGTGGAACATTGTCTTGGATGAGCTCCTTGGACTGAACCTAGGTCCTGTAGCTATACAAGCCTTTGCTGATGATGCGATCATTTTGATTGAGGCTGACAGCAGAGCTTCTCTGGAAGCCAGAGGAAACCAGGCACTTCAAATCCTCCAGAACTGGGTAGCCCTACACAAACTAAGACTCTCACCCCAAAAGGCACAATACATTCTCCTGAAGGGATCACTGCAACCTACTAGAAACCCCACTATTAAACTTCAAGTCCAAACCATCAAGCTAGTTTCTACGTTAAAACTACTGGTAATAGTACTTGACCCTAAGCTCACTTACTCTCCGCATTTTGCACACCTCCATGCGAAAGTGAGAAACTACATTGCTCTCATTGCACGGGTGAGTCGTCGTGATTGGGGATTGAACTGACGCACCCTTAAGATTCTGTACAAATCAATCTTCCTTCCCTTCATAACGTATGGATCTGGGGGTTTGGTTTCACAGGGCACCTCTTTACAACAACAAACGTAAACTGGGAACCATCCAGCGCACCATCCTTCTTACTATTACAAGGGCATGCTGCACAGTTAGCGACCTAGCCCTTCAGGTTCTTGTGGGCGTCCTTCCGCTTGATCTGGAGGTTATTCGAAGGGGCCTACACTACTGTCTATCCAGGGGTATACCAGCAACTATCCTTGGACACTCCATCAATAACATGAATGAAATCAGGCAGGAAAAGAAACAAAATGCCATCCTACTACTTCAGACTTGGCAGGGAAGATGGATTGCTACCGACAAGGGCCCAATCACCAAGAAATGTATACCTTATGTGAATGCCGTATTTTCCAAATTAGTTCTCTTCTGGTCTTTATACCACCTACCTCATTACTGGACAGATCAATAAACCATAAACTAACATCCATGGGAATCATTGATAACCCCTACTGTGCATGTGGTGAAATAGAAGACTGGAACCACCTAGTATATACCTGTAAACACTATGAGGACCTCCACAGCATCCTGTTTACTCGTATACAAGATAACTCTCAAGGAAATGAATACTTATTCGTCACAGAAGAAAACTGCTACTGTGAGTTTACCAAGTTTGCACAAGCCCTCTTCACAAGATGGAGCACCCTATTGCCAACACAAAATAGGAACAATCCAAACAGCTGGTCCTTACCTAACTGGCCAACCGATCTTAACCTCGATAGGATCAACTGGCGTACGGGCCACCTGATTCCTCAGTGGCAACTAACACGCAACTCTCTTGCTGTGTCTTATTTATCGTCCTTCCCGGGTTCCTCTTTCACCTGATACTCACACTTATTGCTCCATTGATAACCTGGAGGATGCGTTCGCCTACATCCTCCATATTTCTAGCTATACCCTCATTTCTTGCGTACACTCTGTTCTTTCCCAACTTTACCTTTTTTTTTTTTTTTTTTTTTTTGTCCAGGAAGCTCTGGCGGAGACAAGCCAGAGAATAATGAGCAGCCTGGCTACCTCCTAGTAGTGTGTGCGGGCAATGTGGAGTCCCACCAAGGGCCCTGCGGCCAAATGCCAGGACACACAACAGAACCTAACACAATATGTCATATACAACACACAAAACTTTTCTGGCATTTACAGTAGTACTGTATTCCTTCATAGCGAACATATGGCACAGATGTAGGAAACCACAGGTGGCGCCTGACCCTAATACTATGCACACTATGACCCAAGACCCAAATTATCAATTGGCATTTCTACAAAAATTTTCTACAACAGGTTCTGGTAAATTTGTTACGAAAATGAAAAGTGGCATTCTGGAGATTGGTTACAGTTGATGCCAGTCTGATCATTTCTGGGTTTGTCATATACAGCTCTCAGTGATTTCTTCTTGTTTCTAAATTTAAACTTTTACACTGAGAAGATGGAAATTTCATGACATTTCAGAGATCCAGGAAAAATCATAGGATATACTGAAAGATAACAGAAACAGGGGCTCTTGAAATGCTTCCAGCCCTATCGAAATCTCTGGGCTCGCTATATTTAGTCCGAAGGGAATACGCAAATAGTTTCAGCATTTTTGACTTTATTTCAAATACAATTCGAAAACTTAATTATATGCAGCTCATACAGACAGCACTATCATCAACTTAGAAAGGTTTCAAGTGCTCACATCTCCTTATACGAATTTCAGTGCCATTGTTCTATGAATACAATCTAGTGTACTATTTCTTAGTGTTTTTTCGGTGGTTTTCGCGAATGCGTAAGTACCTGGTAGCTTCAATGTCGACGTACATCCATTACGGAACAGCTCGATTCTGAATACATGGATTCGCATCAAATTTTTTACTTCTTTCTTTTAGAAATACCTGTGATGAGTAAAAGTTCAAATTTCATTCAAATCGGACAAATAGAAATCCGATAATTTTTGTACATATCTTGGTTATCATTTATTTTAAACATATCTGGGTACATTCAACGCATTATAATTAATCTTTTTAGCGTAGCTCTTTGTGAGTTCATTCCAATAATTTTAAAACTTTATTTGAAGTTTTGTATTTCTTTTTATAGCGATTGATTATCAGATTAGTGACTGTTTGCTAATAGTTTACCGACTTAATGAATCCTAAGGTTCCGCTGCTGAGAGATTAAGTTAGTTTCTTTGAGAATGAGATTTGAGTTGCCCCGCAAAGTAAATTCGATACCTTTATAAAATGCAATGGGATTTCCAAAGTAAGCGATATTCAAATACCAGATCAGAGGTTTAAAAAACTGCAAATAAGAAAGTTGAAATAACCTCCTTTACGTGAGATTTTAGTATATGTTTTAATACATTAATACTTGGCTGCTTTCGGTTTAACTCGAAGATCTTTTTAAACGGTATAGGAGGCCATGTCAAATTCCAGTTAATTAGTTTTTTTCCCTTTCATTTCGAACTTAGCGCTTTAAAAAGTTTTGTATTAGATTATATCGAATTGTGAAGTCGATTACAAAAACAAAAAAAATCACTAAGCAAACAGTGCTTTATAAATAGTTGAAGGAAATCCCATCACTCGAAAGTAGCTATTCGTAAATATTTAACATGTTTACCGGGTTCTAGTCATGGTTCTTTCTTTTTCTTTATCTTCTTGCAGATTTACCGCGCAACAAATGTTTGGAGCAAAATGGCTTGTTTGGGAGGGGAAAGACATTCATTTTACAGTGTGTTTATTGGAATGCTACCAAACGTGATTGCATAAAAATCTTTTATTTTGCAAACCCTGTTCGACTTCGTTATATTTATTAAAATTGCTAAATATGTCATTCAGTCCCAAAGATATAAAATTCGGATACTGGCTGGAATAAGTACGAAAGTTTATGAATAAATAATGGACTAAATTTAATTATCTAGGTGACGCTTGCCATTTTCTTCTTTATGATGAGATTAACACGATATCGGCAAATATAGTGAGGCGGAACCTCTTAAAAATACTGAAGAGTGTCTCGTGCTTCCAGCTTAGCCTGGAATCGGCTAAGAAATGAGAACAGCGTATTTTAGTGACATTTGTTAATTAACTTTCTCTGGTACCTGCATAGAACACAGTCGTAACATTCAACAAAAATAAAATTAAAAAGAAGTGAGGAGACATGTTGCGAATCTTGTCTGAAGTCTGATAGAAGACATTGGCTCCAAATTGTAATTTTCCATTTATTTTAATTAGCTCTTTACTAATCAGCCAGCACGAGCTTAAAAAAACTCTGCTGCCAGCAGATTTCGTAATCTTATCAAACTAAGAGTTTCGTCATTTGGATTTTAGTTTATTAATAATAACAGCTATACCTTTTTATAATACCATAATACACGATAACTGCTGCGATGGAAACAAAACTGATTTCAATCTGGGGATTGAGAAACTGAACATGAGTTGAGCAGGGTCGATTACAGGTGATCACACTTTAAAGTACTGAACGTGTTAAACACTTAGATCATCGGACGAGAACTATTGATCAACGTCCAGTAACCATTAACGCAGTTCAAACAGTTATGGAGACTTAATTTCTCCTCTACACTCGACCACTTTCACTTTTTTCAGAAGATCTGAAAGGAATGGGGAAATTTGGCTGAATTTTGAAGAAACGGCGAAAGGAACTACAGGGTATTCTATAAATTATTCACCTGATCATAATTATGACGCTCGATTAAAATTTTATTGTAATAGATATTGTAAAACGATTTACTGCACTTAATCAAGCAATTCAAAGAATTTCTTGTCAATTTTTTTTATCACAACCGCACTTCGGTAAACCTCCACATTGGCACCTTTGGAAGCATAGAATGTCAAGACGGTAGCTGATTTCATTCCAAGTGTTTTGCAGCCTCTCTTAAGAAATGGGAGTCACTGCCTGTTCAATCCAGTTTTTTAATTCTCTGCCGTTAACTTTTTTTGTACACACATCTTGTCCTTTACGTAGTCCCATACAAAGAAATCTATAGATGTGATATCCCAGGGAATGAGGAGCCCATGGAATAGGACCATCTCGGCCAATCGATCGGTTAGAAAATTCGTTTCCCGGATATGTAGGTCGTCCATGTAGATGGTTTGAAGTCGAACTGCACTGCATGTGGGATTTACTGCTGTGTTTCCAGATATTATAATATCGAAGCAGATTTCCCCCTCCATCCCCAACCCTGAATAGCAGCATATACACTGTAGAGCCAGCCTTGGATCACATACAAACCCGCCACTACCAAAAATGTGCTATATGTTCACTGCCCAAAAAATTATAAACCTTTTGCAATTTTTGTCAACAGATAATTAAATGTACGGTATGCAAGTGTAAATTGGCACACGGTATGATCGAATGTTCCTTGTAAGACATATATACCGTAGGCTTTCCTGGAGCTTCTTAGTCGATCCGATCAACAGGAAGACAGGTGATCTTTCCGATTTTCAGAACGGTGTTGTTGTTAGAGCAGGTTTAAGCAGGAATCACAATTGAGAAAAACGTAAGAAATCACTGATGCTTCGAAAGCAGGCATCTCAAACGCGGTGTACAATGAGTGGAAAATGCAGCTCTAGAAGAAGAAATGTGGAAGAAAGTCGGTATTCGAAGAACGAGACCGCAGGAATTTAAAGCAAATCGTATGTCAGAATAGAGGGTTCAGTGTGAAAAAAACTCAAAATTTCAATTTAGGCAAAGAAAGACCCATTTCCAACCAAACTTGCAGCAGGAGTTGAATAATCTGGGATTTGTTATTGGTGCGCCTATACGATAGCCACTTTTTTTCTGTTTAAAAAAAATCGAATATTCGACTGGACTGTGGAACAGTGGAAAAAGATCATGTGGTCTTGACGAGTCTCCGTTTAACTTTTTTGTACCAATGGTAGAGTGAAAGTGTGGTGTGAACCTCATAAAGGCATTCATCCAGACTCTCTCGTGTCCAGTGCTTAAGCGGCTGAACACGAGTCTGACCCCCTGATTCTCCATATCGGGTATGCTCGGTTGTTTACGGTCTGGGTCCACTCATACTACTAGAAGGTCATGTTACCTCCAATCTTTCTGTCGTATCACACTAACTTCACCCAGCTGTGTTTCATTCTTACCCGGATTGAGAAGAATTCTTTCAAGGCAACATACACTGTGTAAAAATTGAACCCGAATGGATCGAGAAACATTTTCAAGGTTTGTAACATATATCCTGGCCGCCTGATTCTCCATATCTGAATATAGTTTAGAATGTCTGGGATATTTTGGAAAGGACATTTCGGCTTCGCATTCCCTATCGACCACAATATAGCGGATGACAAATATCCTGATGGAAGAATAGTTAAACCTGAAGCTAGACTCTCTCAGATACTAAATAGAATCCATGCCGCTAGGTGCACGGGCTTTAATTCGCACAAAATGTGTCCCTACTAGATACCGCATACAAATTTCTAATTTTTTGGCTACTGAGTGTGTAAACTCACTCTCACTTTGATTAAAAAAATATTTTCACACAACAAAAACTCCGGGCTGATCAGTAGTGTACTGTATCATACTAACCACAGTTTCCTGCTAGATGTCATCATCACTAACCGGTGAAAAACTGCCATGTCTTGCGTGTTGAATAACGCCAAACTCACCAATCATAGGACAGTATACATTAAAAAATATAGGCATTTTTTGTTGACTGTATATTAGTATTGGAAACATGATTCAAGGAAGCAAAGCTTGTATAACACCAGCCAAAAAAAAAAAAACCTTTCATTGTTCATTTGCCCCTACTCACCAATAATTTTTTTAAACCTTTAAACACTTTTACAACCACCACAATATGAACAACAACGCGACACAACAAGTAAAACAATATGAACGACAACGCGACAAACAAATTGAATTCAGTGATTTATATTTAAGAAAAGATCGTATGAATTTCATTGTTATTATATCATATAAAATCTTTTTCTTGGAAAAATTGCAATTATTATTGTAGAAACGGCATTCCTTAAATTCTTTTCTTGAGGATTCGGCTTTCTGTTCCTTTGGGAAATTACCACAGAATAACGAATCTAGCAAGGGGGAGAGGGAAGAGAATTAAGCGCATGGGTCAGCTGTCATGCTAGTTCGATTCCGACTTTCTATCAGACAAGTGCGCAAGACCACCCGTTATCTAATTTCTTATTCTTTTAAGATGAAGTCGATTTTAATTATTTAGTGACAGAAAAGTAGGAATTTTGTTTCGTGGCTCATTTCAGTCTTACGCTCAGAGCGCACAATCCAGCGAAACCGTTCTTCTGACAACGAAGAGGTTGCGTGTTCAGTTGTTGCTGTAAGCCGTGCAGAAATTTTTTTCCCAGGAATTTTTAGTTCGTTGAGAGTCAGAGGAATTCTATGCCTCAGTAATAAAAGCTGAGGTCGCTCTTTGTTTATCTGTGGTTCGCTCTGCCAAACAGAAAAGCAAATCACTATGCTATTCTGTTAAAGTCAATGGACACTTGTAGCTATGAATCAAACGTGTATTTAATCAAAGACCTTAATAGCGTGTTCTTATAACTTCTGCCATAATGACCGCTTCGTTAGTTCTTTATATTAATTGCTAGTAATGTGGTATTGTACTTCACTTCTCCTTTCTAGATTTCCATGCACTGCGATCAGGACCTATTCATACCACCAAGAGAAACACAAGCAGAGGGTAAACCATAGTCCTCCCAGCTACAACAGTTGGAACGACACATTCAAGTAAGCGTTCTTCAGACATGCTTGATAACCCCATTCATTACTCCACACGACCGATTTGCATTGAGCCGCAGCCCAGATTTCGTGTGCCTTGCGCCATGCTAATAGACATTGGGTACTTCTTTCTGTTATGAAAGGATTGTAGCCACAGTTCATCCATAAAATGCATGTGTGCAGCTCTCTGCTTCTCCGAGAAATAGTTACAGGTTTGTCTGTTGTGCTGGCAGCTGCATACCAGATTCCCAAGAATCGTATAGCAGGATACAGTGACCAGTTAACGCTAACTCAAGGCGCGTTAACTTTTGTTAGTATTGTACGGCTGGCTTTTTTTTTTTTTTAAGTTCATTGTTATCTTCCATTTCTTCAGTACTTTGCTAGTTATCTATCTGGGAATGCTTAATTTTCTGCAATCGGGGCAGCGAAGCTATAAATTCTCGCTCCTCCTCACGCCAGATTGCTGAACGGCCCCATGTAATCTTTAACAACCATACCAAATCAGCCATCGGGCTCCCTAACTCCTCAGTCGCTCCCTTGGTAGCGCAGCCAGTGGTATGGTAGCTTCACCACTGTCGGAGGATCTCACTCAAATGTTGACAGGACAGTGTAATATATATGAGTCTCCAAAGGTCTGCTAACCTGCGTTTCACAAATATAACAACGAACATGAGTAGCACATGTATTGGTTGAGGCAATTGTTGACAGCGCTTCAGGTGGAAATATGCACTGACATAGCGAAAGGTGTCTTTTTCCTTGCAAGAACAACGTGTTTTCGGCAGACATTTTGTATCTCAGTGGAGAAAGTTCTACGGCTCATGATCAATGAGAGATGAAGATAATAGAGTGAGAATGACGAGCTATCGACTTACGTTATCGAAGGTCCTTATAAATTTATATTTATAAGAATATTTATTGTATTTGTACGAAATATCATAAATGATAGTTCGTATAAATACCGAAATAGCATAAATTTCATCAATTGGCAGTGCATCATTTTCAAATTTAATTTTTTTTGTGGACAAGATTCCAGTACTTCTGAATATTGAGGATAAAGAAATATATGAAGAACTAGATGTTTGGTAGTAGTATGGGTTCTGTAATTTTCAGTGTGAGAACCTGCCAGGTTGTACTCTTATGAAATCATTAATGTATGTATGATATTTGGTTGAGGAATTGATAAGTGTACGTGGAAGTTTTAAATATAACAAATTATGGCAAGCCATGCTTTGTATAAAATTGGTATTTTATACCAATGCTCAGTGTGAAAAGATATTGAAACAAAACGACTTTGAATCTTCTATTTCTAGTGAAGCTTTGGAAATTCTCTTGACTGCGAAGTCTGTACACAGCAGGGATATTGTTATAAATAAAATTTATGTTCAACATTTTATAGAGCATTTTATAATGCTAATGCTCAAGAGGGTACAGTCTGTAACAGCACCTTTCATGAAGCAGTCATAATCAGTTGATATCTATCATACAATCGAAACAGAAATCCTAGGTAAACTAATGCCAGAAAGCGTATTGTACTAGTAAACAATCGGCGCCTCCATAGCCAGGTGGGAAGGAGCAGCAGTGCGTTGCACAAGTTTCTTGATTAGACCGGGGTTCGAGCCCATCACCACCAAATACGAAGGATGCGGAAAGGTCAGGGAATGACCACCGCATATCCCGGAGCAATATGGCCTTAGTTGCTAATACTCCAAATAACAAACAAACAAACCAAACTAGTAAACAATCCAATGGCTGTATTTTAATGCAAACTGCGTCTGTATTCAGTGAAATTTAGATGATATATGAGCGACTCATAGCCCTCTAGTTGCTTTGCGCTTAACACACGTGTAACACTAAGGTCTAAATTCATAAAACAAAATCTTTTAAGAAAGTATTTAAAAAAAAAAAAGAAGCCTTCTCCAGAGATTTTGACTAATCACAAATTCATTTAATGCTGAATAATTGCTAGTCCAGCTAACGTCATTTTGCCTTGAAAACTACGTTCTTCTGTGAACGGAAAACCAGTTCACACAGGAGGAGTTGAACAGGAACCCGTTCAACTCATCATTTTAGAGTCAGCACTACTGATTCCCCTACTCTCCTGTTGCAGTGTTCAATACGGTTAATTCCTTCTATTGTTCACATATGCAAAGAAATCTTTACTATCTTTTTTGGGCCTCTGCTATATCTTCAATTTTATTTTGCCATTTTTCAATGTTTATTCTGGTTAAATAGGGACTTCCATAAATTAAAGCTAATGCCTTATGTCGGCTCGATAATTTCGGCGGTCAGCGTTTCTAGATTATTTAACTGGACTTCCTGCAATGTAAGAAGATATTTTACGATTATTATTAAGTTAAAAGACGGACGGGAAAAAAGTCACATACAGTGCACTTATCTGACCTCAAACCTACAGATAATGATTGTGCATTCAGGTTAGTAACGAATACTGGAAAGAGACACTTTATGGTCATTCTTTCGTCTTATCTCAAATAAATAAAATGAAATTCTCCGATCTTATGAAGTTGCGAACGTGCAATCGTTGATATAATAATATCGATATCTGTTTAAACTTCAGATTTTATTACATACTGAAGGTCTCAACCAATAAGAAGTTGTAGAATGGCTCTTTACTTTTGTTCTGGCGTAAAAATTTTCTTTGCCTACTTTAAGCGACAGAATGAACAGCTTCCTTTAATTTCTGTTCGTTTCAAATAAAAACTATTGAGAAATGTTGCCTTTTATTACGAGTGCATGTGGCATCAACAAAAGGAGCGAACCAGATGCAATTGAGAAAAGGAAGATCATATTCACAATTCATATTGAAATTCTTGCGTTAAAATTATTTCCGTGGCTGAAAGTTGAAGTAAGATGGACTGGGCTCACGTTTCGAGAAAAGCGAAACTTTGATTTGTTGATTTGCGCAATGGACATTCGGTTATGTCTAAAGCATTCGCAAGGGAAATGTGAAACTAGACAATGGGCGCTTATACATTCCAGCTAAAAATGCACACGACTGAAGTCTTTGATGGCAAACTCGGAAAGGACTTTAAAAGGAATGTATAATTAATTAGACGTTGCAGAAATCACTATAAACAGACAATGGACTCTTTTTCCATAAACAGTGAAAAAAATTATAATAAAGGGAAAGGTCAGATTTCGAAGACGTCAGGACAATAACTTAGACGTTTTCTAAATAAGAAACAAAAGGAAGAAAAGAAGTGTTAATGTGTCTATACGACTGGGAACGGAGTCAATTAAGAATTTGTTGCCCAATGTTGCTTAGCGCAGTCTCCTGCAACTGGCATGTAGGGTCCAGGTGTGCCAATAAATTCTTTAATGGAAAAGAGGGTAAATATCATCCAATTATAACAATGGTATATTCTACACGTTGCCATTATAGACTCGTTGCGAAAACTATTAATGACGCTATTCGATTATCAATCTGAATAAATCATCCGCTTTCAATTCATATATATAGTGGGCATATGATGAATAAGTACATACAGTACGACCATAAACTGAGATCTGTCTTAGGGATAACGCGAGCGCATCGCTCACATACTCCTCCCAAAAATAATGGGAGCAGGGCTTTAGATAAAATATGTTGTCTCCAATTCCTCTCCTTCATGGCTAAATTCACTACTACGGAACTAATGGGCGAAGCCATGAAACATGCGATCCCGATACGTCAGGAAGTGCTATTCAGCCACATAAATGCCTCAACAGCACTATCGTGATGTATTCTGGAGAACATTTACATGAATGTACAACGAATGCTCGAGTGTGGACTTCGCCTTTGTTCGGTTCGCGGCGCGATATATCCACATTATTGGCGATTTTTTAACTAAACATCATTAAAGGATGTTAAACAACACCAGATACCTTAGTGTGGACGACTGTTGTCAGTTTTCAGTAGAACATTTTTTTTTGAAGAGAAACGTTAGTAGATATTAGTGCCCAGCATAAGAAATAGACTGGTTAATTTTACTGCAAGGAAAAAGAGTTCACTGGGCTTATAACCAAATAGAAAATCCTAAAAACACCAATTGGATTAATAAAATTCTTATTAATATTTAGTAAAAAAAGATACGTTGAATGGTAGGGCTAGCACTATTCAAAACATCAAAATAATCAGCAAAAGTTATCTGTTTCTAATTATTATTTGCCGGTAACTTTAGAACCTAAAGATAGACTGGGAGACAGTGAATAAAAAAGATAATTTATTCATAGTTCAGTAGCTTACTGGCAGAATGACAGCTAGTCTAACATATAAAACAACAAATTATATGCATGGATGATGGGTGGGGGATTTTAGACGAGGATAGGTAATAAGTCAAGGCTAAATTAAACAAAAAAAGGGAAGTAATAGGTAGAAACAGTATTCCGATCATTCAGAAATACTCTAATAATTGATTCACAGGGGTATAGAATAGAATAAGAAAGCTAAAGACTTAGAGAAGATTGGAGCATATGCTAATGTACTTAGATGTACCAGGAGCGAAACTCCACGTATAATGAGGTGGAATCCTGGTATTAACACACACTCTCACCCACCAAAAAATACAGTCACAGACAGAGGTGAAATGCAAATAAATGCAAAGAAAACTGACGCGGATTGATAACGTGTTGCCTCGTTGAGTATAAAGACTGCACAGGCTGTTCGACTGCAGTAATCTGAAGACAGATTGAGGAAACTGCGTGATCTACCAGACTTTGAAAAAAAGTCTTATCGTAAGTGCACGTTTAGCGAGAGTTACGATTCAATAAACGAATTTCTCAAAGGTTTTTAATGACTGGAAAGCAAGCGGTTCTTCCAAATTTAAAAGGCGTAAATATGGCAGAAAAACAATATAAGAGCGAAGCTGTCGTACTCTTAGAAGGACTGTACGGAAAAATAGGACATCCAGTGGGCAGCAAATAACATCTGAATTCACCCAAGCCCAAAGCTGCCCTATTTCAACTGTATCATGCGCAGGGATTTGAAGAAATTGAGTATTGGCAGTCGTCTGCCTATTCGTAAGCCACTTGTTTTAAAGAAAAACGGAACAATTGGCTTGCAATGGTGTCGAGATTGTATAGTGAAACACTGGAAGAGAGTCATGCGGTCAGACGAATTACACCACACTTTGTTTTGCACTGACGGCAGGCGGGGAGTGTGGCGAAAACCCCTCACGAAGCCACGGGCCTCGCTTGCCTTGATAAGACAACCCAAGCATCTGGAGGTGGTAGCATGGTATGGGGACTATTTTATTGGCACGGACTGGGTTCGTTGGTACCGGTGGAAGGTTGAATGTCATCCAAGGACTACCTGAATTTTGTGTCGGATCTACCGCACCCTGCAATGTCACAATTTAACCCCGAAGGTGATGGCCACTTTGTGGATGACACTACAACAGAGTATCGTGGAAGAATGGTTCGGCGAATATGACACGGAATTTCACCATCTTCCCTGGCCCCTGCATTCACCTGATGTTAATCCTATTGAGAATGTGTGGGGTATGCTAGAGAGCGATTCGGTAACGAAGTCCTCAACTTTGTCGTAGCTACGCGATATTTTTTTGAAAGAAAACTATCGCGTACACAAAAACGAAAAGAATGGTTACAATTAGACAAAAAGTGAAAACATTCAATGCTGCGCCGCACACTTGCTGTTGTTCTACAAGGGCGACCCGATTCGATAATGAATAAAGGTTCATATTTTTTTGTCCGGTGTGTGTATATATTACTGCAATTAAATAATTATAATTGAGTGAGGGAGTAGAGTGGGGCAATGAAATAGCAATGTTTATAAAATATATGTTACAGAAAAGACCCCAATAGCAATGTATTTACAGTAAACCTCCCATTATAACGCTTTCGCTTCTGCGCTATCCCACTTTTAACGCTCTAATCTTCTGGTCCATTTATTAACTCCCATTGTTGTTATTATATAATTAAGTGGTTAGGCTTGAGTATTGTAAGATTATTGAGGATTGGATTTTATATAAGATGTGGATCTGCTGGAAAACGTGTTGCAAAAAGCAGCCAATTTAATTATTGATATGATTAAGTATTCATAGAGAGAGAAAGAGAGAGATTAGTTTTTTTGCATTGCACATAGAAGATATGTGCTTAAATTAAGGAAGAATAGCTGTAGACTAGATATAAGAAAATTTTATTTTAGCCAGTGTTACTAACTGTTGGAATAAATTACCATTTTGTAGAACTGGAACAGATGGACGAAACTAGGCGACTTTTTTTAAGGCTGACACTGAAGAAACCTGGCTTTCTTACATCAGCTTGCCTTTAACGATATGTATTCCTTATTCATTATTCTTATTTGTTGGATTACGCATTTATGCAGAAAACTGATGCAACAAAATAGCCAAATACCCATAATATTTAAAAACTTTTACCGAATTCAGAAATCTTGCGATTTTACTCTCTTCTGTGTTGTTCCCACCCCTCATTTTTATTCTTGGCACTGCGTGGTTTCTTCAAGTGTCTGATAAATTTATTGTTGCCGACTTAAAAGGTTGCGGAACGTTGGCATAGAGGAAGAGATGGTGTCAAATTCAAGTTTGAAAATGATTCATTCTTAAGTGTTTCGTTCTACGAGCTTGAGGGGATTTCAGTATGAATAAGATGTCTTCTTGAACTGAATTCATTCCTCTAGGTCTTTCTATTTTAGTAACTTATCTTGTTAATGCAGCAGTGAACGTCACTACTGCCTTGATGGGATCAATATAGAAGATAAAACGACGAAATAACACTAAAGAAAGCGATTGGTTTATGCTAAGTACGGAAAGTCGTATTTCTTAAGAAGATGTTGGATGGAAGTTCTGAGATATTTTCCTATCTGAGAGAAAAGAAATACTAGGTAGAATAAGCCTGCATCGTTGGATGCATAATTTTTAGGTTTTCTTTTAAATGTTGCCCACGAATATTCCCAACTGAACTGAACTGGGACGGTGCAATTATTGTTGTTTAGAAAGTTCTATTTAGCTCAAGAGATTGAGGTATAATACTAGAAAAAAAAAAACATACTACTGTTAAGGAACAGACAGCGAACAAATTTTAGATAGTTTGCATTCTGTTTAATATTAATGCAACTAACGGAATTCCTTAGAACGAAAGTAAACAACTTTCATTCTGAGGGGAGTTTTGCTACGTCAGAAAGATATTTTTATTTGGAAAGAAAAAGTAAAATCACGTATTTGGATGGATTTTTTGTCTAATGAATGAAGTCATTAAAAATAATTGAAAAAATAGCGATTGCTATCCATTTATGGACGATATGTCATTTGGATGGCAACATAGTAAGGATGAAGATCTTTACTATGTTGCCGAATGAGAGCGCGTGACCTCAGGAAATTCCAAGCGCTTGTTAATATTTTGCACCGAATAAATGTTACTGCTGTTATACTTGCGTCTGTGTTTCCGTTCAACGTCTGGGAATTTCGAACCAATTCTGATAGAATTAGGTTGAGTTTTTGGTTTAGTGAAAGGAATCTCAGGCAACTCTCCAAGTTATAGCAGGCACCCTCGACCTTTATGCAATCTACAAGGGGCTCTGCTATCGAATTAGAAAAGGTATTCCGGCAACGATCCTGGATATAGAACTCTCACTAACTTCGGATATAAAGCACGAGAAATCTCGATGTCTCAATAAACTCTTCAATGTATGGCAGACCAGATGGGATTCTTCTACTGTAGGGTGGTAACTTGGAGTTTTCTTCCGGAGGTAACCTTTGCAACCACTAAAAATAACGCTCGATGGTTCTCCCTCAGCCCCAAATCTTCCTTTCTCATTACCGGACACGGTTCTCTAAATGAGAAACTGCATACACTGATGGGACTCATTGACACTTCCTACTGCTTTTGCGGACAAAGTGAAAGTTGGAAACACTTGCTTCTGGAGTGTGTACATTACAACGACATCAAAAACCGTCTCCAGAATAAGATCCAGGACTTCCCCCCAGCAGATCTGCATCAACTGATATGTACCCAGAACAACCTCGAAGCCTTCATGACCTTTGCAGCTGAGGTATTTGCCTGGAGGACACTGATCGCCAATCACCGACGTGGAAATCCCGATCATTAACAGTGCCACTGCCAACTGAAAGTCACTTCTTCTACTGACTGTTACTTCAGTGCAATTCCCCCCCCCCTCCGCCCCCTAACCTGCGTTCTGCACTGCTACCGGGGCCTGCCCTGGAACTAGGAGCAGCCTTGGCTCACTTTTTCTTCTTTCTTACTCTGTCCTGTGCGGGATAGAAAACCACCCTCTTAATTTTTTTTCTCTCTCTTTCTCTGCTGGCACCCCGACTTACATCTTTCTTTTTACTGTAGCCAGGGTGTGGAATTAAAATTATTTATTTTTTTATTTTTAATTTATTTAGCTTTTTTTTTTCATTACTTTATTTTATATATATATTTTTTTTTTTTTTTTTTTTTTTTTTACCCGCGCTCTGTTCTGGGACTTGGGCTGTCGCTGGTGCCAGACAGCTCTGTTTTTTTTTTTTTTTTTTTTTTATCACAGGGAATTTTTTATTTATTTATTTGTTGTTGTTATTATTTTTTATTATTTATTTTTTTTCACCACGGGGATTTTATTTATTTTTCCCCCTCTCTGGAGTGGGCCCCCAGAGAAATCTGGCCCACCTTTTGCAACATCAGGTGGGTCAGAGTCTCGTATCGAGACAGTACGTTCCCCATTGGGACTGGCCCACCTTCCCGTGGTGTGGACAAGTACCCAGAATCATCTGTTCAGGTGACTGATTCTTCTGGGTAGCCAAGTGGCCAGAACACACACATAATACACACAAACCTATACTACTCACATTTCTGGCCCTCTTACAGTGGTACTGTCCTTCACAGAGATACGAGGCGGAGACTAACTCACGTTCTAGGAGCCGCCCCTTACAAAAACACATGTCCACAGGACGTGATGTGTTGTGTAAAATCACTGAACTAAAGGTCAATATGTCTATTTAGAGAGGTGAAAATTCCTGTTTTTTCCGTGGAAAACTATTTTCTATTGCCAGCTGATTCCACTTACAAATACAAAATGAAAACCCTAGAAGTTCTTTCAGTAAGCAATGAGATTCGAACTTAGCACCCTTCCATCTAGCCAGCTTAAGTCATTGCCGATTCTGTTAGAATCATTCAATCGCAGTTAATAAGTAGGTTGTAAATTTAATTACAAAAATGTAATTCCCAACATTACAATTATATGAATGAAATATTTATCAAGGGCAGTTCAAAATGTGCTGAAAGAGGCGATGTACGGCCGCCATCTCCAGGATTTTTTAGAACATATATTATATCGGCACGAGACATTGATATCCCACAAATTGAATTGTCTAATGAGGCAGACTCGACGGAGTTTTTTTTCCACGTGCCTTCCCTTATATTAAAAATTTATCTGCACGCAACTTAACTTCCCAATTCGGGTTTTACAACCTAAAAATCATCAACAGAAATAAATAAATTTTTTAAATGCCGCAATTTTTCGCATTCATATTAAAATATAAATACTGAAAACAATGCTTATAGTATCGATGTAGATTTTTCGCTACTGTAAAAAAATAAAAATAAAAAAATTTCGTACGCTTATCACAAAAATTATAATTTGACTCAAAATAAAGCACAGAGTAATGCTTTAAATGTCACTTTTCCGTGTTTTATATTAGGAAGACCCAATAATGTCTTCTCTTAAAAAATCACGTTTACATTATTATCATTTTCGAAAAGTCAAATCAATAGTGAATTTAATCTTTCCTTTAACGTAGTCGTAAACAAAAATGCGAAGAACGATGCATATCAAGATCTCATTGAACATATCTGTCCTGAGATTTGGTAATTCACTCAAGCTTTCTTGGTGGCATTAGAGTCAGTCGACAATATGTAGCAAATAAACTATACAGTGTATGGATACAAAGAAGAAAGACAATCGGAAAGATTTTGAAGACCAAGATGTTGCTCAATATAACGGTACCGTTGACCGCACCCAGTCTTAGGGCGAAGTTAATCAAAAGAATCTGAAATCAAATGCAGTTGAGAACAGGATTATTCTTCTGTCTGTTAAGGCCGTGCGTAGTTGGTTTCTTGTTTCTCAGAAGGTAATAAAAGCGCTATTTAAATCTTATGTCAAAAAAGAAAACAAGCAAGCAATCAATCATTCTTTGTTAACTAGAGCTGTGGATATTCGGTAGCATACATAATTTGGAAAAGAGTTTGCCGCTTAAGATTTTATCCCTAAACACACTCGGCAAAATGCTAAAATATACCATTATCCACCATTACTGAATCATTAAGGTCATATTTATCAACTACAAGTCGTATGCCATTGGATATTCCATTTCTCTTAACATGCAGGTTTGAATCTCTACTAAAGCAGAAACATAACTTATAGATTTTGATAGAATGTATTTTATTTATTAGAATTTGTTTGACCGATCCAAAAGGCATTTTGATAAATGAACTGTGGGCCCTTTTAATATTACGTAAGAGCCAAACTTATGTAGCAAAAACTAACACTTTCATACGTGGCTTTCTGAAGAAGGAGAAAAGTGATTCTAGAAGTTAATTTAAAACAGTATTTATTTATCAACAGAGAAATAAATATTTGGTAAAATAGTTCTGTGGTAGGTTGGATCACACATTGCAAAATTATTCTCGAATTATCCTCAGATTACAAGTATCAACAAAATTCAAGAAGTTATCACCATTTCCTGTTATATTCGTATCTTAAGTACAGATAAAACAGAAAAAGAATAGTGGTGCTTTTCAAGCTGAATGAATGTGTGCACACATGATTGGCTACTTAAATTTTCAAAAAGACTGGAAGATTAAGGAAAACACGCAGCACGAGCACAAAGAGGCTTTTCAAAGAATAATTTTCCTCTAGCGAGTTCGCACAGAAAAAAAAAAGGTGAAAGGTGACTTAATTATGCACATGAATAAAGATTATTTACTCCAAGTAAGTTTAGATATCGTTTCTTCGTTGCATCGATTCCATCGTGGATGAAAAGCTTCATCGTATCCCTCAGAGAAAAATCTGCACAGACATTAACAAAATTCTGTCTTAAATACGACAGAGAAACTTAAATATTTGTAAACACATCCTGGAACGAATGTATCTTTTTCTCCTTACTAATAGAGATACAAAATCCTGGTTAATGTGGTCACACACCGCTCTGCGACTATACTTCATGTTTACTATTTGCACAGTAACAAATTTAAGGAGGAGGTCTAAGTAAGACTAATGGGGTACTTTTCAGTTCTTTCAACATGCTAAGTAATGGAGGCAATTTCAGTCTACTTTCGAAAAGGTAGCTCGGAATAAAAATACCCTGTCAGAATATACCAGGATTCCGTCAAATGAAATTAAACCACCCAGAGAGCGAGATGTCCTACGATCACTTCAAAAACTGTAAATTTTGTTTAAATCAGACTATAAGCATAAGAGCGAAACTTGTATTTGAATGATGGCTGTCTTGTATAAAGACAAGATCTAAGCAACATCTCTGTTGAGGTACTCCAAATATCTTCTCATTCGTACTGTAAATTTAATTTGGATCGGATTTCAAATACAGCAGTTATAAAGAAAATACAGACATGGTGATCAGTGATCACTTAAGTCCATATTTGGGGGAAGTAAGCCAAAAATTCGTTTGGGAAGAGAAAATGGCCATTCCCCTCTGCAATACGCGATTGTTCATATATTTGAATTTATGACAATGTTAGAATATGTTGTATTGTAGTAGTTCCAGCTTTTAGTATTCTCTAACAATTATTTCCCAACAAAGCTAAGATTGTTTCTTTGATCAAACTGAGCACTATTTTTATCAGATAAACATCGTGTTAATATGTGCTGGATCGGCTCGAGTTATTTTCCACAGCTATTCTTCTTAAGGTCAAACCAAGCCGTATTTTCAACGAGTTGGTGAGTGGTTCCTTTGAAAAGTCAGATTAGTTTCTTCTTTCTTAGGATAAGCGTATTTTAAATATTTATTGCAAGCATATTTTCTATTTGTATATTATGATCGGATGTGTGTTATAGATATGATATCACAGTCCACTGAACACAGTGAACATAATCTACTTATGTTGATCCTTGAGATCAGTAGTGCTTAAATAAAAACTATATAGCTAGGGATGCGAAAGATCATCTCACACAGGGGCACGAGCTGCAATTTGTTTTTATTCAGATTCGGGATGGGGAGACATTAGAGAGTGCATTTATCTTGCCTAAGAAAGCACAAAGTTGATAGCCAGACAGAATTATACTTCAGGCAGCAACAGTATACAACAGTTACACTTGTTTAGAGATCATAAAGGATCCACTAAAACGGAACACAAATCGCTGCATGTAATGGCAAAATACAACTCTTGTATATCCTCTGACAGTATAATGAATTCACCACTTCTCTAATTAAAAAAAATCATCTAAGGCTAAAGAATTTGTATCAAGACCTTGAGTTAGGAGAATTATAAATAACGTATCACAAAGCAGATGCGCGAACAAAAGCAACACTGTAAATAAAATTAAATGTACTCTAGGGATGCCACTATCCTTTGAAGCAGGGGATCAAGGAACTAGTATAAGTAGAAGCAGTTAATGTATTATAGCTTTCTGAGGTACATTACTACCTGAAACTAAAATGAAATAACTTTATAAAATTATAACATTATTATGTTATAATTTAACACAATGATACAGTCAACTTAGCGCTTTGGCATTATGGGATGCTATGGGAGGAGGATTTTTGTGTTTCCAAAGTGAAGTGTGTTGTGAGAAGGATTCAAAAGGGAGGTTATTGGGAGCATTGGGTGATTCCTTTACTACATCTTATGATCTTTGTATATCTGTAGCTTTCTTTCACCAAGAATATCCACCAGTATTGGTACTTTTATGTTTCCGGACTCTGAATTCATTTTTTCTTTCTATTTCAAACTTATTTACACAGCGCTACTAATATTTACGTAGCGTCAAAGTACAAGGCTGTCATAGAGATGTCTCCACTTCTTTTCGCTCACTGGAGAAGCTAATATTTGCTCAAGGTTGCACGCACTACAAATGTCACTCACATATCCTTATATTTTTTAGCGAATCAGGTTTACTTAATTTTTTTAAAAAATTCGGATGATGCCATCGAACGCATTGGCTAATCGTGGAGAGGGGTTTTTATAACCAGTTTATTTATCTGTGTGCGCGCGGTGTAGCCTGCTAAACAAAATTAAAGGTAAACAAATAGATTCATCATTTTAAGGGAAATAGTAGTTAAATGGAGGTGGCGCTTTAAACTTTTCATAATTAGGTACTAATAAATTCAGAGTTCCTAATTATGAAACTACTTACACGAGACACGAAGTGTGGGTTGATTTTGTTTTAGTGTGCACTGATTTCTGCAGCTTTCATCGATTTAGCAAGTTAAGCAATAAGGAATTCTTATTTTTAATCACTTAGAAAGTTCAATGCGCAAAAAGATATGCGCAGTGCACTTCTTTAATGTCACTTAAACTACCCCAAAACCATAGCCATTCCAAATAATAGGGTTAACAGCTTTCTAACATTTAAATTTTGGTATAATTCAAATGATTTGTTCTTATTTTAAAAATTTGGCACTGAGTCTACAAATATGTAGTTCTAATTTTTAAGGGCTGCAAATGGAAATATGAAACACGTATTTTGAAGAGAATTTAGATTTACAGTCAAAATGGGAATTTACGGAATACGCCAGGGGTTCCCAATTTTATGAGCCTTGATAGCCACACAAAATGATCACAGATACTTGAATCTCATTTATATGTGTATCTTATTTCCTATTTTTCGGTTAAAAATCAGTATGCGAGGTTCTTGAAATATTTCAGCTGGGCATTATAATAATTAGACATTCAGTCGCTACTGGCTATTTTTTTCCCCGTTTTCTGTTGACAGAAAACATTTTGAGGAATGAGTTGTTTCCAGCCCATAATTTGCGACAGCTGTACTAGAGTGGCAGTTTGGCAATCTCTATAATATGCTTTCATCGTTCATTATTTTAAGTTCTAAATAATAAGTTCACTTGGTTGTATATGAATTTGTCTTTAATGGTTTCGGTGTCAATATGACGCTCCCACATACCATATCTACCTACGAACGAAGGTAATTACCACCCAACCTACGTCTATCAAGCTATACTGAATGCGTATCTAATTTTCATGGAAGTATATTAAACCTTATTTAAATATACCTGTATGGAACTCTCAACTAGATAATACTTTTATCTACTACTTATTTCGAGTACAGCGCATTTCTAAGAAATTTATTTTAAATGCACATTCGCACTTACTGAATAATAAGGCATCATGATGAAGAATATTTATATGAAACAGGCGCGTCATACCTTATGTTAAAAATATCAAAAAAAAGGTTGCGTACCTAATATTAGCCATGTAAAATACATTTCTACAATATCTACGAATTTTATTTTATTCGGAAAGCTTTATATAAAACATAGATTTCTAATTAACTTAATACTGTATCTGGGATGCACCAGCTATTCAATTTAAACAACGTTGCAGCTTTATTTCATCTATAAAAATAGCGGTGTTAAGTACTAGTTAAAGAATTTAAGCCCAACTTGCTTTTGGAATTTTTTTTAATCTACAGTCTTACAGGAAGTGACTGCTGCTTGAAGACTAAGAGCAAGGAAATACTTAGAGCGTTACAGGTGTGCAGTTCAATTTAGCGCGTATATTAAAAGCCCACTCGCATTATATTGGATTTTATGTGGCTCTGTAGTGAGCGCTATTTGCCATTTAGTTAATGTCTTTAATTTCATGATACTCCTTTGCAACAGTGAATGTAATACGAAGAAAATTTTCTTCACAAAGTAAGTTCTTGGAGCTTCTTTTTTGCCATTTTCGATTTCATGTTAGAGAGTTCGCGTTTAAACGTCTGTTTTACTAATGATAATGCCGAGTAACTTGCTTTAGGAATACGCTTAGCCATTCAAACTTTAAACGGAAGCAAGAAAGTAAAAGAAAATCCATTTCGAGAAGTATTATCTTTAAAGAGAAACCAATTTGAAACAATGTTCCATAACCTATGCACTCGCTTCCTTTATCTCCAAGAAACACAACTTGTCAAGCGTACGTGTATATGCGAAGTAAACAAGATTCATTCACTGTTTGTAAGTGCACCGAGTTCACCTTACCAGTTCTACTGGTCGAATATAAACTGCTGCACGGTGGGTATGATAGATCAATGAGTAAAGAGCTTCCCTTGGTAGTCAGAGACATAAAGTAAACATTTTACGGCAGACTTGATAGTACTTCTCGAGCTGTTTTGAAAAGAAACATGTTGAGGTACCGTTTCCTCAGATAACTGTGAATGAGTAGCTTACCATCAAACTGATGTCACATTTGGAATGAGCTGTTTAGTTGGTATATCTCACTTTTTATATCCGTCCAGGACAGATAATGAAAACTGCCCCGCATATTTACCCACTCTCACGCTGAACTGTAAAATTTGCGTATCTTAAACTAAAATTTTTAAATTCAATTTCTTCCGCTAAGTTGAACTCTAACTCGTTTAATTATAAGTTTTATTTTCGAAACACGAATGCAGTTTTGCTAAGTATAATACTCTTATGAGTTAAGAATTATACATGTTCGCACTAAATTTTTCGTTATCTATAATGTACGGTATATTCAATTAATTATAATATACCTCCTTCAACTAAAGAAATTCGACCACGGAACACGCAATTTACATACATATTATATAAATATGACCTAAATTTCTGATGCGCCTGAAACCCTATAACAACCATCCAAGCAAACTACATGAATATAATTATTATTATTGTTTATACATATATAGTTATGTAATTATTTGATTATAAATAGTTTCAAGTAAGATCGTGAATTACTGAAACCCATTCATCGTAATGCCTCAAAAGTATAAAAATCACCCTAGCGAATTCGGCTGTGCGTGCAGCACTGTATTGATGTATTGTGGATGTATTGTGGCTGTCCTCTAGGTAACCAGAATAAGCCGTGGACACCACATGTTATCTGTACTACTAGTTATAATAGATTACGTGACCGATTGAACAAAATGTCGACCGTTTGCCATATCTATGATAATGAATGTAACTGGATTCTCTGATAGAATAAGCAGACGATTATTTATCCGAACCTGGACTCAACCATGAAACCCATTCCTCACGACGGCAGTATATCAATTCTAGTAACTTAACAGCATGGATAGAAGAAGAAATGGAATGGAAGGTGTGATTGGCGGAGACCTGACAACTTTAGCCGATCCCGAGTGCACACCGAACGAAGAGACATCGAAGCTACTTATCCAAGATGAGTTGAATGACCTCATTATAGATCTAGCTCTCTCCAAAGATAAAGTCCAACCTCTCTTCAGAACTAAAGCAAAAATAGTTAGTTAAGAAGTTCACGTGTCTAACTATCGAAAAAGAAACTTTGATCGACATTCGTTATAGGAAACGGTCTGCTCTGATAATGCCATGATATCGATGGAGCTTTTAAGGAATTGTCACAAGTACACATCACATTTGAATGGCGTCTCTTCATTGATCTTACAGCGAAGTTTGAAAGCTGTTCTCTTGCATAACGCGAAATTAAAGGCCATTCATCCATCCCAATTGCCCACTCTGTTAACCTAAAGGACAGATACTATAACATGACACTACTCGAAACAACTGAATACAGCACTCTTCAATGGAATATCTGTGCTGACCTCAAATTCAACAGCATATTGTTAATTAGGTGTGACTGATCTTAAAGTGGTCAGTCATTAGATCTCTTTGAGTTAAGAGTAGTGTGAAAATTTTCCTTCCACCTTTCCAAATTAAACATGGCCTAATTAAATTTCGTGAAAGCGATGGGTAAAATGAATTCGAGAGATATGAATAATTCTGGATTACTCTGACCAGACTTTAGAATATATTTATTTGTTATTAAAAATATACAAATATAATCTAAATAACTTCGATTAAAATTACTGGAACTGCTTTTACATTTCTTTCCCTTTCCTCTCTTTTATTCGATGTAACACTTCTACGTTTTTTTACCTCCGATTTATTTTTACTCACTGCCTCCTTGCAGATGTCACATAGTTGATGAAGGTAACATAGAGATGCCGAAAGCGCCCATGTTTTTAAATTTAATTACATTAAATTTTTAACGCTTTGAATTCAATATATTTTAAACAATTTTACTGTATCGAAATTTTATTTGTACATTTTAATAACAAACTAGGAGACTTTGCCCCCTGCTCGCCGCACTCGCTTCTTTTGATAAAATAAAATACTTACAGAAGCTTTCGACTCTGTGTCTCTTCCTCAGCTCTGAATACATAAATACATTACTATATCGATATAATATTGGTGAGGTACACCATAGACAATTCTTAAAGAAAACTACGATCGTGGTGTGAAAGGCTTCATTTCATCTGTATTTCATATTGTGCTCATCCTTCTTCATCGGTGGGTGCCTTTCACACTACGATCCTAGTTTTTCTTTAAGAGTTGTCTATGGTATGTCTACACCGATATTATATAGATTTAGAATCCTAAACTCTTAAAATAGTAGCCTTGTTGTATTTAAATAAATACATTACATATGGAAATCAAGAATAGTACCGTGTGGTCATGTTAGATAAACATAGCGCGTGACCACGCTTAAACAGAAGTTTGTTTTACCACAGTAAAACAAGCTTTTGTTACGTATTACCACGTAACCCGCATCTGTCTTCTGCCATTGGCTGAATAAATATCATTAAGAGGAAAATTATTTTAATGTATAAAAAGATAATCTGAAATATGGGCAGATCAATCAAGAATTATTCATTTATCCAGTTCCAGAGCTCCAAGGGTTTTTCAGTAGTGAATTCGAGATTTCATTACACTTAAGTAATGAAATCTCTGCATGATGAAAGCTTTTAAAAACGCCTCAACGTATTAGAACTAAAAGCATGGAACGCTTTCTCAAGTGGCTTTATGGAAACTTTTTGTCTAACCACAGCTCTCACTGATTTAAAGATGGAGATCAGATAAGCTCGCTTCATATAAAGAAATGTGATGCCGTATTTGCTGAAGCTCCATTTTTTGAATTCGCATTTAGACTTCTTCTTTCCCGAACAGCATTAGAACAGTGAGTGACGAGAAGGGTGAACAATTCCATCAGGGCATTAAAAGTCTATGGAAGATCGCTTCCAAAGTTTCTGGAACGAAAGTGTGATCGCGGACTACTGAGGGACGTTGTACCACACATCCCGGACAAAGTGCACAAAAGGAAATCATCCGCACATTTTCAAATTGTGCATATATTTTTTTATAATAATGTATTGTATTATTTTAATTATGTGCATAAAGTGTAGTCGATTTAATCTGTAAAAGTGACAGAATTGTAATTGTAACCAGTCGTTTTGTAATGAAATCGTCTTAATTTATAATATTACATTGATTATACTGATATTATCAGTATTAACTGATTATACTGATATTATCAGTATTAACTGATTATACTGATATTATCAGTATAATCAGTTTAATACGAGAACTGTACGTGCTACAAAAACAAAACAAACAAAAAAAAAAAAAAAAAAAGACGAGAACACATTGGAAATCGGCGTGCATTTTCATCTCTGCTAAATAAAAAAAAAAGTTTCATTTAAAATATATATTTCATATTAGGGTTTCCCCGAAAAAACATCATCTGAGACTGACTGTCTCAGCCACCGTGTGATAAAGACCCATAAATCTCTCGTCCTTGACGGGATTCCAGCCTAGACCTCCCTTTCCTATGTGGGAAGAACGGTGATTGAAACCATTGTGCTACCGCAAGGACTCGTTTTGTTGACCAATGTAATCAGACCTTTCCACAGTCATACGTTCTCTTTATTGATGACACTCGTACTTCTTGTCTGTATGTATTGATGAGTTGTCTGCTCTCTTCCTACTCTTATATTAAGGCGTCTGGTCCGTATACTCTACGTCCACAAATCTCATATCCATTAGTAAATTTAGGGTCATTCCTATGGATGGATGGTGGTGATGTGTTCATCCAACATATCGATATATTTTAATCCCTAACATGATTCACATATATTTCAATCCATTCCGGGATGAAGGCCTCTCCAGTAACTTTCCAGTTCCTTCTGTTTTGTACAATGACCATCCATTTACTATCCGCGAATTCGTTAATTTCATCTGTCCATCTCCTTTGTTGTCTTCCAGGTTTTCTTTTAGCTCCCCTTGGGTACCATTCTGTTATTTTCTTAGTCCATCTGTCATCACGTCTTCGAGCTATGCGCCTTGCCCAAGTCCATTTCAGTTCTTTAGTTTTGATAAGAATGTCCTTTATGTGTGCTGCCTAATCTACTGTTTCTTTTCTTATCTAATAGTCTGGTTCCTAATATAATTCGTTCCATTCTTCGCTGTGTAGTTTCAGCTTCTCTTCCATTCTTTTGGTGAGCTCCCAAGTTTCCCTTCCCTAAGTCATGGTGGGGAGTATACTTTGGTTCATTATTTTACGTTTCGTGTTCTTGATATAAGACATGAAAAATAGTGTGCGTTGAGATTTTCAATATTTATTCATTTATTTATTTTTTTTTTGACAAACCAAAGAACTGATGAAAGGAAGTGATTACGGATATATGCAATAGCTTACGGATTACATGAATGAATCACTAAAAGTTAAAGTGTAACCTTTTTAACAAAATAACAAATAAATTTTGTAAAGAACTTATTAAAAAATACTAGATTCAGAAACAAATATGTTTGTCTGAAACATTGCTTGCAGTCCAGTAAGAAAACTCCCTGGAAGAATGCCAGGAATTCTGATTTAATTGTTTTTTTAAACATTCTCAGAATTTCGAAATATTATAATTCAATTATTTTAAGTGCATTGCACTCATCATCTAGGAAAATGTCCAGCCCATATTCTGAATTGTGGACTAATATTGTTCGTATTTTAGAACGATGCAATGAGCCAATCTCCAGACGGATATGTCTAGTTTTATTCAGTCTTGTCCATCTTGCAAATATGCAAAGAGATCTTACAACGCAGTTTACGTAAAACTTTAGACCCCCGTGGTTGGGTCAGTGATCCATATCACTCAACCAAACACAAGGATCTATAAAGTACATAATCAGCATTGACATATTTTCATTCCTTTCGCAGAGGGCATAGTACAATTGCAGTACCTTGAAGTTATTTACAGGAAACACTATAAAATAGTTTAATTAACTATTTCATGGATCAATTGCTGTCATATTTTTCCATCGTTATATATCGATTCGTAAAAGTTAATACATCTCGATTTGAACGTTAGAACAGTGGAATGAGTGCAGAGATTTTTTATTAAGAGACTTACCTAACAATGATAAAATGCAGTAGGCTATAACATTGCGTTCTTTCTGGATAAAATCGTGGATTTGTTTTTTCTTGGAGATTTTCTTATTTAATGATTTTTTCATCATCCGATTTTTCATGGAGTTCTTTTGGATAATAATACTAACTAGGCTTTTTTATGCTAACTTTGATAGATTCTTTCTTCGTCTTTTTCGAACACTCAAGTAACTTCAGGGTTGTTTGCCCGAATGATAGAGAGAATACTTGGCCATCCGTAAGAATACTGAAGAGCCTCTTATAGAGAAGGACAAACAAGTCTTTTTTTTTTGGCGAATAAGTAGATTCTTTGCATAATGAAATAAAGGTAAACTTGTGGAATCTAAGGATTAGCAACTTTTGTTTCAGTTTGAGCAAACTTTGTGGACTTGGATGGAAAAAAATGCAAAGGGATTAATTTTAATGCTTTTCGAACACTGAAATAATATTGCAGATCTTAAAATCTGTATATAAGAGATGTCATAAATAATATAGCGCAGGGTAAAATTCCAAGTGATCTCGTATGTGCTTTCAGTAGAGCTTTATTAATAGAAATGCTTTTTTTTTATTGTTTTACTGCCGTTTTAAATTTTGCTGTTAAATATCCGTATTTTCTTAAAAGCACTAGGAGAAATACTATAGAAAAAAAGGGAAGTCCCGTTTTCTTTCCAGTGTTTAGCGCTATCAATGTACCTACGCCTGGCCATAAGAAGAGGAGTGCATGCTCGTATCATCTAAAATTTGTATTAAATTTCGTGAGAATATAGTAGGACCCATATTCAGAAAGTCCCCAAGAAAATTGAGAGAGAAAGGTTCACTTTTGGCATCAGTTCACGTGGTACTGGTTTAAAGCGAAAGTTAGTCTAGAGGCTGCGGGTTAGACCCTCAGCTATGCTACTTTTTCTGTTTCAGATTTTTTCTATTTCATTTTGCGATTATTTTTATGTTTTCCTTTATATTTATTAGTTTAGTTCTAATGATGGTGAACTAAACTATCTATTTTAATTATTTAATGAGAGGCTAATCTACAAATTCTGTTTTAGCCGCGAAATGCCCTTTCTAATAGTAACCATTAGAAACCCTCAGATTCTTTGGTGCCCATCCCGAGGTGGCCGACATGACACGGCGGTGTGATAGTTTCGTCATTTTACTCAATTTTAATTGTTTAACTAGCGTAGGAGCGAGTTGTTAAATAATAAATATGAAACAGCACGTGATTACATGTTTCAAGAATTTGGCTGCGAGCCTAATGATTCAGACAGTCGTTGTGTAACGATATTGTAACTTTCTTACATGGAATTAGTTAAGAAATATTATGAACAAAGAAAACAAATAAAAAAGAAATTGAAAATGAAACAAAAGTAAAAACAAAAAGATGTCCCAGAGAAAAGGTGAGCCCCGAATCTGCGACCTTTGGATTTGATCTATCTTAATTCCTATGCCAAAGGGGCTGATAGCATAAGAACTTGAAGTAGTAATGGGAAATAAGAAAACGTTTCTCAACGATTTTCTTAGTGAGTTTCTGAATTTGGTATCGTACTACTTATTCGGTGTATTTCATCCTAACGAAGTTTAAAAGAAATTGGAGATGACACGATCGTGCACTCACTCCTTCCTTGTGACACTACTCCCGCCTTCCTGAGGCGACCTGTTTAATGAGAAAATACACAGCTAATAATGGATGAGTTTCCTTCATTAGAGCCTAGGAACTCATCATAAATTGGAACTAGACTTACTAATCATGACTCTACTCACACAAAGAGACTGAAAACAGACATTCCAGTAAGATGAACGAATCTGTGCTCGTCTATAATGATTCCGATTATCTTTATAAAGGAGTGATCCATATTCCACCTTTAAGAAGTTTCCTGCTTGTAAATTTCCCAATTACTGCCTGAGATTATCATAGTTTAAGTTCCAAAATTTTTGTTCGTTAATTTGTTGTCACATGGGCTCGACGGTCCTTGATTGCTCGCATCTGGTCATTGCTGTTAAATCAGTTTGCTTTGCGTTTTTATTGAGAATTTCTTACAATTTCTTAAACATTTAATTGAAACTTTAATGTTACTTTTAATTATTTAAATATTTTCAAGAATAATTAAAAATATATCTTCAGATGATGTTAATACACTTCTTACTAATATAGTTGGAGAAGGACGTGGATGTGGTGGTTTTTCATGGAATATAGATTTCTATAATGCTCATTCTTATACCACGTGAATATTAAGACAGTTTATTAACTAAATGACTATACATTAAGGTAATGTTTCTTGTACTTTTCCGGAACCCATACTCAGATCATACATAGGCTGTTGCCAGCCTCCTGCTTGCCAAATGTTTAAATTCCGACTGCATGTTTCTGCTTCTTCAGAATTCAGACAGTCGGCAAACAGGAGGCTGGCAACAGCCTATGTATGGTCTGGGGATGGATTCAGACAAGGTTCCCGGAACGTTATCTTAATGTATGGTGATTTAATCAATAGCTAAATAAACTACCTTAATATTCACGTGGTGTTAAGAGTGGTTATTATAGAAATCGAGACACTTCTTACTATTTCTGATGAAATTAATATAATTTTTTTAATGAAGTTTGTTTGAGTGTAAAAGAAGAATTTGGCGAAAGTGCGAATGAAGAAGCTATTAATGCTAGTCATGGATGGTTTGATTGCTTTAAATGCAATTTCCTGTTAAAAAGAACTATACAAAGAGAAAGACAAGCAAATAAAACAACCGAATATCAATTCTTTATTTAAACAAACAACTGGTATTCGGATTTGGGATTAATGATGTTGCGACTTCAACTAATTTATTTTATTGTGCATTGAGTACAATGCTGTTCTGGACAAAATGTATCTTCTAGTAAAGCTTTTACTCGAATGGGTAGGGCAGGCTAATAGGGCTGGAAAGATCTAAGGAGATTGTGAATCAGTCAACAGAATATATCATAACTTCATTTGAACATCCGCAAATGTCCAAAAGAGACTTGAAATGAAAATTCTTTTTTTTTTTTTCAATGAACTGCTGGACCAAGGCAGTTCTTGCATAAATAGTGTTGAGGATTGTTTTATCATTCTTGTGCGGCTGTTCAGCGACGTACTTAAAAATCTTGCTCTTTCATCGGTTCCAAATAACTCGAGTTCAGTTAAAGATTCAACCCCTTGTTTTTCCTCCAAATAATTTGCGCACAGTTATTATAAAGGTTGGTTCCTAATGTTCCTGTTGTTCCAGCAATAATATTAAGAAATTGTTTGTCTTAGAACGTCGGTGTTGTTAAGATTAGGACTTATCTGGGAAACAATAAGAAAACACATTATAATGAGCCCAGCTGAACAGTACTATGAAAGCTGATCTGGTAAAGATAAATGAATTTATCTTTACCAGAAAACTTAACGACTGGGCTCTTCGTTAAAAGGTGCCAGGATCCTAAATCTATGATTATTAATAGGTTTGTTAGTATACATGCCTAAAGTGCCTACTGTCTTCACCATGTCCTTCCGCCCGTCCACATGTGATAACTTCACTCCCAGGGAATGAATTTTCAAGAAAATTTATATTTGGCTCTACTGGAAAGATTTGCCGAGACATTTCAAATTTCATTGAAATCAGACCAGTAGCAATCTGTAAATTATTTTTTTTTTTTTCATACATATCACATATGCTATCCATATACCGCATATTATAGCTGAAGTATTGGATAGTATATCTTTTGCCCTGCGCTGACTGGAGGAATGAATTCATTGGTTGAAAGACGTATCTAGCGATAATTTAGTTTTCTCAGAGTGTTTCATACAATGTGGATTCCACTCTTTCTTCTAACCAAAAATGGGCAGTCAAATGAATTTATCATCCTGAACTTCGCAGTTTAGCTTCTGATAAGATAATGTTATCCGATAGAGAGTTAGACAATCACTTTGGAAACAGCTATAGCAACTATCGCCTCACAGTTTAGAAGATATAAAGGAATTGATTGTACAAAAGTAATCATTATAATCAAGTTGTTAAATGAGCTCTCTAGATAAGAAGCCTAATTTATTCATTCCAGTGATAGGATAGCTGATACATGTAGGAAGAACAAAATAAATTATGCTGCTGACTTCTGGAGTAATAAAGCTGCGTCTAAGCATTATGGTAGTTACAATTGATTCCTATTTGTTCCTTCAAACGTGTCAAAGCTTAAGTGACAACAAACAGAGAGAGAGAGAGTCCACACATGGTGCACAACTTCTACAGCATTTTATTGAAGCAGACTTTGGTAAAAAGAGAGAGAACAGGAATTGTTGGAGTTTTTCACTAATGAAATTTCTTCTGTACTTCATTATCTGTTCGGTCTTCTGATTGCAAGAATTTTTCCCATTCATTTTTTATTTTTTTAAGATTTCATAGGTCTTCTGATTTGCAAAAAACGGGGGGGGGATGTTTTCAATCGGTAATTACCCAATGTAATTAATGCTCGTTGTCTCGAAGAGTTCAGACTGTAATTATCTTTCCTCAGAAACCATGCATACTTTGATTGAAAGCATTCTTTCTAAGAAAGCGAACATCAAAATTATTTGATGGGAAAATCGCTCTACAGCAAAATTTCCGTCCGATATTAGCGGAATAAAGTTGAGGTAGGAAAAGCTGCCAATGAAATTACCAGTCGTTCCTTTCATGTAACTAGGGAGGTAATGAAATATAAGGAAGCGGTCGGTATGTAACAGGGCCAAGTAACGGAGACAGTCATAGCAAGCAACGGTAAAGGAGAGGGTGATAAATCACACGTAATGAAAGCGTGACTGCACACAATAGATAACAGTTGCCTGGGAAAATGGAAAAGAAATGCTGATCAAGCAAAATTCTTGAAGACTCGAAGAAGAGGATACGAGGGAGTTCCTCCTAATTTACTCTGAAGTTTAAGATGGTTTGGAAGAAGCAATTAAGCAATTTGTAAGATTTAGTACAAATTTACATGATGCGAATGGATCTGAACACTGTATAGGGAAGACACTTATGATATTACAAATTCATTATTAATGATATTAAAAACGAAGAAAACAGTGGGATATCTAGCAATTTTGTACTTTAGATATCTTCGCTAATGGCTTATAATGGCTAATATCGGGTTGCGTGACAAAAAACGTACCAAAAAGAAAATAGGGATTAAGAGATAATTGTCGTTTGTTGCGGGTGTTCAGACGTTTTTTTGTGAAGATCAGTGATACACATATATATTTATTGTACGATACTATCGGAATTCTAGAATTATTTAAGTTTCGTGAGTAATGAGTTGCCTAAAATGAGAAATAAGGGGTGAAATCGGCGTCAGAGCGTAGTCATATGGTCATTTATGTTTTGTGTATAAACATGGACTTATGTCCTGTAAGTGGAGTGGTAGCAGAAAGAGACGCTCACATTCTTGCAAATGAAATTTAGCGATTTATCCACTGGAAAGCAGTTCGTTGAGCTTTTATACCTGCGTTAGAAAATGAAAGTTAAAGAAATGCCGGTTCATTGAATCGTGAACTACATTTAGACTTTGAAAGCAGACATGATTAAGTTATTATCACAAAAATTAAGTGCTGGTTTATACAGTAATGTGTATTAATATGAAATAATTTCAGGACCAAACCATGATGTTTAAGTGTCCATGTGCAAAATAAATCAGCACCCCAACCTCCAATTCGTGGCATTGCTATGGGTTTGTATATCTGTATTCTAGTAAGCTGAAGCTTAAGATCGCTCCTAGCCTCTTATCCTAATATATCCATTACATGTGAGAGGATACTAGGGATTCTGCCAAGATTATTCTTACTAGTATACGCCGTCTTGAAACAAAATGGTCACTACTTAAATTATAAACGCCACCTACTTTAAAACTCTTGCGTGTATAGTCTGATCCAAGCCTGTGTGTGGCAATACTAGATACCCTCTTGGGGAGTTATTTTATTTCGATCCACCACTTTAAAACAGCAAGATTAAAAACAGGTTCGATTGTTTACTTGCTGAAAGAAATGGAAGGTAGACTGTCAGTTATACTTTAATTAACATGTTTATTTTGTTCGGATGTTCTTCACTGAATGATTTTAAAGTTTTTATTTTAAAAAATACAATATTTGGAGGACATGCTCGGTGGCATAGATAGCATTGTGGGGCCTATTCCTGGTTAGTGTTTCTAAAACCGTTAGGAAATGAAATGCTTGAGTTTGTTGGTTGGTTCCTGGTAATCGTCAAGAAAATTTATTGCAGGAGAAAGCAGAAATATAATAATTTTTTAACCCCACAATTAAGTTTAGAAATTTAATTATGAAGTTTAAAACAATTTAAAGATATAAATTGGAATATACTTTTACTTGATGCAATTTGACCTTTCTCTGTTGGTTAAACAGGCGTTTGTTATTCTAATATACCTCCAAACTTTTATTTCAAGCGGACTATATAAAGCCATTCAATATAATTATAAACCATATTCAGTTTGGATCCATAGCCCATTAAAACATTTATATATCACCCAGTAGTACATCGCAGGTGAAAATTGTTAAACTTGTCTTGAAAACTATACTCCTGGCTAAAAGTTTGGAATAACAGCGTATGGGAACAGTTTCCGTTATTTTTTTAAATTAGCTATGACAGTGTAAAGTTTGATATAAAAAAAACAACATACTACAAAGTATTTTAAGATTCTTTATTAAGCATTAAAAACTTTACAGCAAAAAATATTGAAATGATTAATATTAACAACTATACTGATTTTTCATCAAAATATCCTCCACAAGATTTGTAACTTCCTTACACAGACGTTGCGTTCTGGCGATTAATTTTATAACAGTGCCTTGACTAACATTATTCCAAGCGATTTGCAAGGTTTTCCATAAATTTCGTGAAGATGAGAATACTGCACGGACGTGACTCTCTAGATGATTCCATAAAACATCTGTTGGGTTTAAGTCAGACGATTAGGGTGGCCACACCATAATTTGCAACAGCCCCTCATATTGCTTAGTTGTTAGAAAGTCTCTGCACAGCTTAGAGCTGTGCTTCGGATTATCTTGTTTTAATATAAAATTTCTTCCACAAAGTCGAAGTCCAGAGAATACTGCATTATGTTCAATAATATTTTTACAGCCTTATTTTCTTAAAATCCCTTCAATTCTGACAATTTCACCACTCCAGTAAAACAGAAGCAACCCCAGATCATGGTGGAAACACTACCGTGCTTGACTGGAGGCAACGTGGCACCATTTATTTTTTATTTTTTTTTTTTTTTTTCAGCTGGTCGTTTCACATAAATTCTACGCATGAATCCAAAAAATTTCAAATTAGGATTCATCCATCCACAGTACATTTTATCACTTTTCGGTTGACCAATGTTAATGACTCTTAGCCCAAGCCAACCGTTTCTTCTGATTTTTTTCGGTTTTAATAAGGATTTTTGGACCCCTTTAATACTATGAAGACTTACTTGTTTAAGACGAAGTTTCACAAGGGACGTAGACACTGGAGTTACTCTGTTCCTGTTGAACTCAGCTCGGATTCCAGGTGCATTGTCGTCGATTGCGTTTAGAAATCAGTGTTATGGTCTTATTTTGTGCTTCCGTTGTTACGCGCGGTTGTAAAGATGGTGGTTTGACCTTTAAACTGCTAGACTCCTTGAATCGTCGAATGGTAGTTTCTACTCCTTTAAACGAAACCTTTAGTTTTCTGCAAATACTTCTCATGGAATAACTTTCTTTATAGAGAGTTATAATAGCACTTCTATTTTAAACATTCGGTTCCTTATTTCTTGCCATTTTTTTATTACTAAAGACAAAAAACTTACACCAAACACTCCTGAATGATGGTTGTTCAATTTTATAAGTTACGGTTTGTAAGGACCCGTCCTTACATTAATTAATAAAAATTGTTAAATATTATGAGAATTTAACTGTAATACGAATAGTGGTTTTCTGATAAAAACAACATGGGTTAAGAAGCTCTGGAATTCAAAAATACCTTCCAGTCACTCCCTGTTTAGTTGTAGTTTGTTTGTATGGAAATTCTTTGACGAGTCAGTAAAAGTAAATAACCGTGACAAATCCCCATTAAGACAGAGGCAGATGCACCATAGTAAGGGCCAAGAGCACTTAAGTTGGCTCTCTTAGAAATTTCACGGTGGAACGCTAGTAGAGGTGGGCGACGTCACCAGGTGTGCGCGCGTGAGGTCACGGGAAGAGCTGTGACGTTTCTCAGTTAACCTGAACTTCCGCCTCTCGTTCTAGATGGTTCTCGTATATTCTAGGCCACGGAAGTTGGGAAGAAGACCCGCCCACGGAAGATGAGAGGAGACAAATGAGAGCACAGGAAAAGGGATGCGCAGATCTCCTATTGGCCAGGAAGAAAGTGGAGGGAATTTTGAGAGGGAGATTAGGAAGAAGTTTTCGTGGCATTCAGGGAGAAGCTTTCGTGGCATTCGGAAGAAGTTTCGGGGCATTCGGAAGAAGTTTTCGGAAGAGTCGGAAGAAGTTCTCGAAGCGGTCTGGAGAATGATTTGAATGAGTTGGAGAACGATACAAAGCAGAGCAGTAGTCTAATTTGGGTGATAGCTGCAGCCCTGAGGTAGATGGAAGCAATGATAGAAATTCTGCGTATCCCGACAGCCCGTAGGAATGTTCACCTGTAAGCATGGAAGCCGTAGCAAGGAAGAATCACATCCTGAAAATTATATAGGCAAAGCCAGTCTAATGAGTGGTCGAACCATTGACCTACTAGACAACTCTATCCACGGAAGACGAAATGCTGACCGGTAAAGAATATACGACCCTGATTGATTCCAGCCACGCAGTATCCGTTAGGGAGACACCATAAATCACCGAGATCCCCAAATGAGCGCCCCCGCATTCCAGTACCTGAATGACCGATATGAAAGGAAGCCGAGCAGAGAGGAAAGTTCCAGGCCAAACATGTAAGTGCTATAGAGTCTACCGAAATAGGTGTACTTAATTTATTAAGGAGAGGACTTTAGGAGAAATATGTATATATAATTAAAGAGGGGGATTTAAGCAATGAATATATGTATAAAAGTGTAATGTATTTAAGACGGACGTAGCCTATAATTTGAAGTGAAGCTCCTCATAATAATGCTTGATGGAAGGAGAGGGTATAATAGATAACTGAGAATTGTTTAAGGTTGGGAAAGTTTTTTTTATATTATATATGAAGTTAAAGGTTGGAATTTTGAATTATTTATGAGTTGATTTGTGGAGAGTATTTCTGATTTGAGTAGGGGCTAATTAAAAGTGATATATATATAAAGGTATAGAGGATTAACGGTCCTGAAGGGTAATGTTAAATTGAATTGATTAATATTTCCTGTTAACCTGATTGCAGTAAGGGTGTCTAATTGAATAAATGAAATTTTCGTACAAATTGAGACACGAACTCTGAAGGGTTTTGTGAGCCAGTTCATTGGCTGGTAGTTGTTGGTTTGTTATACAGACTGTTCAGAAGAAGAGTTGGAAGAATCTATGTAAAGTGAATACCACGACCTATTGAAGTCCCTGTAAAGAACATGAAGAGACACCATAGCATAATGAATAATAATGTGTATTAGAATAGGATATCGGATGATGAAACATTTGAGTTTGAACAAGATATTTACACATATAAAGGTTAATGAAATAACAAGTCACTATTATTAGTTTCTGTATGATATGTTAATAAACATTGTTTTATTTTACATTCATGTGTTGGAGTCTGTCATTCCGAAACTCAGCCAATCCTGTGGAGAAATACTTAAAAATAATTAGGGTCCCCTTCGAGTCAGGTAATCTGCTGAGATCAAACAAGTCAGATGCTAAAGTGGGAGGATTGGACTACGGGGATATACATTAATACAAAAGGAAAAGATACAAAAAAATAACCCCATAAGTAATAAACTTACCCTGCCCCCCACAATTGGCGAGCCAGCCAGGATAACTCCTCAATGGAAGGCTGTGTTTAGAAATGACAAAACAAAGATTCATTATAATCAGTTGCTGAAACTGTAAAATTCAGCTGGCGAGCCAGAAAGTGTAAGTTAGAATTATTTATGTATTATTGAGTTGATTATTGTAGAATGGATTATAGATTGAACAAGTAAATAACGGTGGATTTGAATAGGCAAGGATTGATTTAGCATTGAATTGGAAATTATTATTTATGTACCATTGAATTAATTATTGAGATTGATCAGGTAAACTTCAAGGATAGATAAGTGTAGATGTAAAGAGATAATTATTGATTTTTTTAATTATTAAAATTAAAAATTTTAATTCTTATAATTATTGGTTGTTGAATTTTTAGCAAATTCATTATTGATCAAGCAGGTAAACGTTAATGGTAGATCGAATTGGATTATCTAATATAGTTAAGGAATTGTATAACGATTAAGCGGCAGACTTATTGATTAGTTAAAGTTGATAGCTAGAGAGTAATAAATATAAAAATGCCAAAAAAGGGTAGGAGACGCGGTGAGGATTGCGAAAATTTTGGGGGCCACAGTAAGGAATATGAAGGCCAAGAAAATCCAGAGGTGAGAATGGTAAGCATGGTAGCCAAAGGGTCAGGACAAATCAAATACAGCAAGTATTTGAAACCATTTAAGGGGGAATCAGGTGAAAGAGTGGAAAAATTTATTAATAAATTAAAGCTAATTAAGGATAAGGAAGAGTTAAGCGATATGGATGTCATAACTATAGGGGAATTTAAATTAGAAGGACAGGCATTAGAAAAATACAGGCAGGCCACAGTGGCAGAAGAAGTAGAAACGCTCCACAGATTCACTGAAACATTAAGAAAATTATTTGGGAAAAAGAATGACTTGTTAACCAGCGTAGGAAAATTGGGAGGATACACGCAGACCACTCGCGAAACAGTAAGCGAATTCCACCAGCGCCTCCTAAATTTAAAACTAAACACAGAAACATCGGAATCGGAGAAACAGGCATTCGAAAAAATACTAACTGGGCAGTTCATCACAGGGCTCAGGCACAATTTTAAAAAAGAAGTACTAAGAAAAAATCCAGAAACATTAACAGACGCGTACACCCACTCATTAGAGGAAGAAAGGCTTGAGAACTTTAGCAAAAATACGGGGGCAAAGGAGATAAACGCGATAACCGACAGAAAGCAGCCTGAAACAGAAAAGGAATCGAGGGAGTGGGGAAGCGAAATCGAAGGGTTAGCTAAACATTTAAATAGCATCGAAAGAAAGATGGAGTGGATGATGGAAAGGCTCTCCTTAAGCAATGATGCTAGAGAAATTCAGCAACAAACGGAAGTGAAACAAAGATTGGGTATAGTTTCACGAACAAACGAGGGGGGAGACAAGGACGGCGGTCGTAAATGGTGTTATAAGTGCCAGAACTCAGACCATTGGACCCGCTACTGCAAAGTGAAACAGGGTGCTAAAGAAAGCTGGGAAAGGGAAGAGTATTGGGAACGAGACAGGTACCCACACGTAAAAAACCCCAGAAACATGGACAAGCACAGGGAGGAAAGGCATTGCGCAAAACAAGGGGGGTATCGGAATGAACGAGAGCGCATTAACAATGCCGTAGTCAAGAGACATGGATCTTTTAGACATGCCCGCTGCGGGAGGCCATCATTACACTTAAACACCGCCAAAGGAAAGGCCATATCTTTAGGTGCGGTAAGTGCTAAGGGCAGTAGAAACGACCTGTTATATGTGAGAGGCAGCTTAGGAGGGGTACCAGGTAAGTTTCTGGTGGACACAGGAGCCTCGAGGTCTATTTTAATGTGGGACTACCTCATTAAATACTGCAAAAGGCCGAGTAAGGGAGATATAAGATGTTGCCGCGATTTCCTTGTGGAGGAGGTAGGTGCTGAAGAAATTCACACCGATTATATTGTCAGAGACAAGGTAAGAATACAGGGATGTGATAACTTGGTGGCCCATTCATATTTTGTGGCAAACAGAATAAACAGTCGTCGACACGACGCAATACTAGGCACGGACCTCCTAAGAAAATTAAGAGCCAAGATAGATGTGAGAAATGGCCGCATTACCTTCGGCAGTAATACCCAGGCGAGTCCAAAGGTAGACAGGAGGCGAAAAGCAGGCGGCAGAGCCCAGTATGAGCCAGAGAAAGGGGAAACTCCAAAGGAAGCTAGTGGGGAAGAATTAGAAGGGTGTAAGGCAAGCACAGATAATAAAGTTCTGGTTACACAAAACAAATTGGAATTAAATAAGAACACCAACACAAATAGGAATAATGGGGGAAAGTGCCAAGAAAAGGGGAGGGTGTTACACGTAGGAATTTTGGAAACGAGAGAAAGGGTCGGTTTACATTCAGGAGAGAAAACACATGAAGGGGGAGAGAATGGCTGTGATGAGAAGGATCGCAAATTAAATGGAGCAACAGAAATTAAAGGAATCGAAGGATTAGGAAATTACAGAACTGAAGCTTCCAGTGAGGAGAAGGCATACAAACTGAAGGAAATAAACAGGATGCAGCAAATGTATCTAGGAGCAGTATTCGACGAAAATATGGGATGGGAGTAAGTAATGAAGCTTAATATAAGTTTAAGTAATGTCTGGTATATGAGTGTAATTAGAAAGTATAGAAAGGCAATTAGAGGAGATTGGCTGTCAATTAAGTGGATCTGGGATAAAGGCATATCCGTCTGAGGAAAGAAAGAAAGAAAAAAATTTACATATGGAATATAAATTTTTTTAGGGGAAGAGGAATGCTATGTAAGGACCCGTCCTTACATTAATTAATAAAAATTGTTAAATATTATGAGAATTTAACTGTAATACGAATAGTGGTTTTCTGATAAAAACAACATGGGTTAAGAAGCTCTGGAATTCAAAAATACCTTCCAGTCACTCCCTGTTTAGTTGTAGTTTGTTTGTATGGAAATTCTTTGACGAGTCAGTAAAAGTAAATAACCGTGACAAATCCCCATTAAGACAGAGGCAGATGCACCATAGTAAGGGCCAAGAGCACTTAAGTTGGCTCTCTTAGAAATTTCACGGTGGAACGCTAGTAGAGGTGGGCGACGTCACCAGGTGTGCGCGCGTGAGGTCACGGGAAGAGCTGTGACGTTTCTCAGTTAACCTGAACTTCCGCCTCTCGTTCTAGATGGTTCTCGTATATTCTAGGCCACGGAAGTTGGGAAGAAGACCCGCCCACGGAAGATGAGAGGAGACAAATGAGAGCACAGGAAAAGGGATGCGCAGATCTCCTATTGGCCAGGAAGAAAGTGGAGGGAATTTTGAGAGGGAGATTAGGAAGAAGTTTTCGTGGCATTCAGGGAGAAGCTTTCGTGGCATTCGGAAGAAGTTTCGGGGCATTCGGAAGAAGTTTTCGGAAGAGTCGGAAGAAGTTCTCGAAGCGGTCTGGAGAATGATTTGAATGAGTTGGAGAACGATACAAAGCAGAGCAGTAGTCTAATTTGGGTGATAGCTGCAGCCCTGAGGTAGATGGAAGCAATGATAGAAATTCTGCGTATCCCGACAGCCCGTAGGAATGTTCACCTGTAAGCATGGAAGCCGTAGCAAGGAAGAATCACATCCTGAAAATTATATAGGCAAAGCCAGTCTAATGAGTGGTCGAACCATTGACCTACTAGACAACTCTATCCACGGAAGACGAAATGCTGACCGGTAAAGAATATACGACCCTGATTGATTCCAGCCACGCAGTATCCGTTAGGGAGACACCATAAATCACCGAGATCCCCAAATGAGCGCCCCCGCATTCCAGTACCTGAATGACCGATATGAAAGGAAGCCGAGCAGAGAGGAAAGTTCCAGGCCAAACATGTAAGTGCTATAGAGTCTACCGAAATAGGTGTACTTAATTTATTAAGGAGAGGACTTTAGGAGAAATATGTATATATAATTAAAGAGGGGGATTTAAGCAATGAATATATGTATAAAAGTGTAATGTATTTAAGACGGACGTAGCCTATAATTTGAAGTGAAGCTCCTCATAATAATGCTTGATGGAAGGAGAGGGTATAATAGATAACTGAGAATTGTTTAAGGTTGGGAAAGTTTTTTTTATATTATATATGAAGTTAAAGGTTGGAATTTTGAATTATTTATGAGTTGATTTGTGGAGAGTATTTCTGATTTGAGTAGGGGCTAATTAAAAGTGATATATATATAAAGGTATAGAGGATTAACGGTCCTGAAGGGTAATGTTAAATTGAATTGATTAATATTTCCTGTTAACCTGATTGCAGTAAGGGTGTCTAATTGAATAAATGAAATTTTCGTACAAATTGAGACACGAACTCTGAAGGGTTTTGTGAGCCAGTTCATTGGCTGGTAGTTGTTGGTTTGTTATACAGACTGTTCAGAAGAAGAGTTGGAAGAATCTATGTAAAGTGAATACCACGACCTATTGAAGTCCCTGTAAAGAACATGAAGAGACACCATAGCATAATGAATAATAATGTGTATTAGAATAGGATATCGGATGATGAAACATTTGAGTTTGAACAAGATATTTACACATATAAAGGTTAATGAAATAACAAGTCACTATTATTAGTTTCTGTATGATATGTTAATAAACATTGTTTTATTTTACATTCATGTGTTGGAGTCTGTCATTCCGAAACTCAGCCAATCCTGTGGAGAAATACTTAAAAATAATTAGGGTCCCCTTCGAGTCAGGTAATCTGCTGAGATCAAACAAGTCAGATGCTAAAGTGGGAGGATTGGACTACGGGGATATACATTAATACAAAAGGAAAAGATACAAAAAAATAACCCCATAAGTAATAAACTTACCCTGCCCCCCACAGGTTCTTACTCCTCAATTTATATTATTGCAAACCACTCTAGAATCATCTACAATCTTGTATAATATTGAAAAAATACTCCCACTGTCTAGAATATTCTGGACTCGTCTAAAATGTTCAGGACTCTTCTAGTGCTCTACACCTTTCTGTAATATTTTCGAATATTTTAGAAATTTCTTAAATATCATTTGTTTTTTTGATTTTTATACATAAGAGAAAATATTTTACTAAACACTGGTAAACAAGTTTGTCCTATTTTAATAAAAACTTTGAAGATTAAGAAAAATGAATTGTGATTCCAAACTTTTTAGGCGTGGGTGTACAAGGAAATTTTAAGCGGGATATTTTTCCGTGAAAGGGAGCAAAGTATTAGACAAACCCAACGGATTAGATAACATCGTGTCTTACATGCAAGCACACAGAATTAATTAAGATAAGGAAATAATAGGTTTACACGAATAACAACCAGATTACACTCACGAGGCGCTGCGTCCTTAGGAGTTTAGCCACGTAAAGGTGGTAAAATAGTCATGTAAGCCGAGTGCCGGCCCCATCTCATTAAAGCTAATTAAAGGAATACTTTACGTATTGTAAACAGACTCGTTTCCGGGAATTTACGCGCCATGGTTTATCTAAACAGACAGTGTTAACTACTGGAGAAACAGATCACGGATAACGAGGATAATTCTGCTGTCCAACTACATAAGTTTCTTCAGGCAAGCGCTGTACATGGCTCCCGTTGGTGGTGTTGGTAGGTAAGCCAGAAACTATCGTAAATAAAAGTAAACAGTGCCATTCTGAATATCCATTCTTTCGTTTGTATGCCGCTTACAGGGATCTGCTTAATCCGATCGAAGTTTTATTTGCGAAGTGCCTTTTCGAATTTACAAAAGCGGCATTAGGTCAGACTTAGAAAGCAGGAAGTCAGATTACATATTTGCATATATTTGTAATCGCAGCGCACTTATTAAAGCACCCCTGATCTGTGTGCAGGTCTGCTTTGTTATTTGGGAATTTTCGACAGGAGTAAAGCTTTCTCTGTGGATATGTTTTTAAGTAAACGACGCTGTTTTTCAAGATGTGAACAAATTGAAGGATTTATAGAATTTCATTTTCAATTTGGAGTTGCCTCAACTTTAATTTAGAGTGCAAAATTTCATTTACTACCCTATAATGAATAAAAAAGCACAAAGGTGGTTATCATGAGCGATGTAAAAAGGAAAATTAAATACTTTATAGTGAACTGGCATTCTAAGAATGTAATTTTGGGATTTAGTCAGAATCGACTATAACAAAATTCTCAATTTAAAATTTTCGAACAGAAGGAAGTATAAGAAGAAAAAGGTATTACGGTGAGCTTCCGATTAAATCACCGATTGCTGCAGGAGGTGATTCAGTTGCAGTTCATTTACTCTAAAATCCACCCAAAGATTGTTGTAAAGGAAAATTTGTTGTTGCACAAGTTGTCGGGAAAACATACACCAGAATCTCCAGCTGTTTTCATTTAAGCTCCTACTTGTATAGGATTGTAAACGTGAAGATTGTGGAGAACAGATCACACTACTAGCACCGTTCTATAAATAGTTTTGGAGACAATCAAAATGGAATAGTCAAGCATTTTTATTTCATTTTGCGAACGAAACAAATGAAATTGCTGTATATATAAATACTCAAAGATTGACACCAAAGCCAAATGCATTCCAATGGCGTTATCTTGTGATGCAGTGTCCAGGCTAAAACTATGGCTGAAAAAAGCAGTTTTCTGGGGGGAACGATTGGTCATGAGAGACTTAAGAAGCAAAATATAAGGATAAATAATCTCTGCGAGGTGGCCTGAACGTGGGTTTGTATCGAGCCTTATATTTTTGTATTGGTACCTTAGGTTAATGGTCGGGTCTTGCTTGTGTCTGCCAATTGCAACATTGATTGTAATTATTCTTCATTACTTTTTTGAAGATAATTGTGAGGCCATAACAGTAAGAGTAGAGCTTTACCAAAACATGTTGGAATAGCTTGTATATTTCCTGAACTTCGTAGAAAAATAATTCATATGTTCTTTATATGGCTACTACGAGATAAAATGGTATTCCATCTGGCAAAAGATATAACGGATTTATTGCGCCAAAAGTTTGAAAAGCTATTTTCACAAAATGACTTGATTCTCTTACCAGCCAGATCACCTGATTAATTTTTTTAGGCTTATCCATGGAACAGCAAGCCAGACAATTCAGAAGGGACAGAAAGAATCCTATGTGTAATCAGTGGGATTGGCAAATAAATGCCACGAGCCATATTCCGGTGTTCCTTTCAACAAGTGATTTCGCCTACTTGTTACTCGTTTGGGGCAACTTGGCTCTGGATACAGGAGGAATTCTTAACCGCCTTTTCAATCGAGGATGTAGTTAGCCGTTCTTAAGCAAAGGTAGTAGGGTTCCTTCATGAACCATTCCGAATTTTTCAGCCCAACACATGTCATGATAGTCATATTTAGTTTTGCTTTCACTTGATAACATAATCCCAAAGAGGATTTAGAAAATTCTTCTCTAAATAAGCAATTAGTTTATATTATAGACTTATATTGAATTTTCTGTATGCAGGGCATCTCAGTATTGCAGAGTCAATAAATAAATTGTTGCGTTTAAAACGTGGTTGAGTATTTCAATTAATTTAACCTACTTTGAATAACATAACTATATTTTGATATCATCTTAAAGTATAGCACAAGCGCAGTTCTTGTTCTTTTTCTAATATACAGGGTGTTTCAGTTAAACGTTTCAGAACTTCTAAGAGAGGTAGGGTACATCCTGACAACTCGAAATCATATAGCAATGTGGGGTCGGAAATGCTTTCCTGAAGCGGTGTTGTACACAGAAGCACCATAAAGAAAAGAGACCGTAAGTGAGAAATCGTTTTAATAATATATGAAAAGAAGCAAAAGGTACATGGATTACCGTAGGTGCATGGATTATCAAGTAGATAGGTCTAACCGGACCTATCTACTTGATCTTTCTGCAGCAAGTATTGCCACAACTTTTGAGAGATGAACAGATTTCGGCATCGACGCAACAGACAATGTGGTTCCAACACGATGGAGCCCCTGCCCATTATAGCGGAGATGTTCGTAACTACCTGGATGTCACATTTGGTCAACAGTGGATCGGACGTGGTGGTCATGTGCGTTGGCCTGCTCGGTCACCCGACCTATCATGTCTTGATTTTTATTTCTGGGGTCATAGGAAATCGCTAGTTTATGACACCCCTGTTGACAATGCTGAGGAGCTGGTTGCAAGAATCGCAGTAGCTGTCGAAGAAATTCGAAATTCGCCTGGAGTATTCCAGAATGTTCGGATGTCCATGCGTCGGAGATGTGAGGCGTGCATTGTAGCCCGTGGAAGAAACTTCGAACACTTACTTTAATCCATGTACCTTTTGCTTCTTTTCATGTATTATGAAAACGATTTCTCACTTACGGTCTCTTTTCTTTATGGTGCTTCTGTGTACAACACCGCTTCAGGAAAGCATTTCCGACCCCACATTGCTATATGATTTCGAGTTGTCAGGATGTACCCTACCCCTCTTAGAAGTTCTGAAACGTTTAACTGAAACACCCTGTATAAAACTGCTGCTGATTTTGTAGGGTATTCCGATTTTATTTTTTGGATAATTTGTCGTTGAAATTGAACAGACCTCGGAGCTAGAGTAGTCAGATTATACAAATTAATTAATGGCACTATATATTATCTTAATTGACATACTTCGTCAAAGTCATTAGTAATCCTCATCACCAGTATTATTCATTACTGTTTAAATGAAATTGTCAGCACTGACATTCATCTTTGAAACACTCCATCTTTTCTGATGAATTCGAAATCAGTTCTCATACATAACATGATAATGAACAATATTTACTTAAACATCAAAAGAAAGTGACCTTTGTGTAATATTAGTAAAACACATTAAAGATAGCTCGAGTTTAACCTGAATAGGAGGAATTTTTTCAGAAGTAAAAATATCTTCACAGAAATTTTTTGATGTACGGTTGCCTGTTTTATATATGACACTTAAGTCTACATTTTTCTTTCTTTGTTTGTCTGCATCCACAGCACAGGTCGGATGTATGGAGGGTATGTAGTGAGATGCATTTCTCTTGAAGGTAATAATGAAGTGTTTATACTCTAGCGAATGTTTTGATCACATGAGGCCCCGCACCTGTTTTATGAGATGACAAATGTCGTATGAGAATTCATTTAGTAGAACAGGAATGTAGAAATTCCTGGATGCTTTGCCATATGAAAGCTGGTGTGGCATAGAAAAGTGAAATATCTGACAGTTAAGGCATCCAAAGCAGTTACAATGAAATATAAGGCAGCAGAATATTTTGTTCGCATGCAACATCGTTTCTTCGTTATTTCCAGAAAGTATCAATAAATATACAGACACAATAGTAAGGGAAGAATTACGGAATTTATGACGAAAATTTTGCGTATGTATTTGTATTTTCAATATTTCCACTTCATCAGTGCTGAGTCTTAAATATCTGATTACTAAAGTAATAAATAACGATATAAATAAACTTCAATCTTTATTTAAAGAGGGCGCACACATTCTTACCTATATAAGAGGGTACTTTCATTTAGGTATACCTTAAGGTTTTTATCTTAAGTTTGCAGAAGAAAGTGACTTTACAAATATTTTGTTCTCTGCCCCCCCCCTGATTTTAGGGACTGTATAGAAGGCCACCTTATTAGCACTCAAATGATCGAAATCATCACCACCTAACGAATTTTGCCGATTAACTGCCCCAAGTTTATATTATTTAGCTTCATCTAACGGTCTGTTTATTTCTTTTTTAAGTTCCGATTTATTTCATTAATTTCCATTTTGTTGTCAAGTGGCCTTACTTCGAAACTTTTACAAATTTAACGTATTACTAATTATAGTATACTTATTCCAAGATAATATTGTGAAGCCTTCTCCTACGTGCATATTTATATGTGCAGGAAGCTATGATTAAAGTTAACGCAACGTATCTGCCGAGAAAACTAACTGACAGAAAGAAAAGATATCGCTGATAGAATTATGCAAAAAGAAAAAAAAATTGAATTATTATTCGGGGAACATGTGCAAATTAGAACTGTGCACCGGTGTAAAAATTACGTGCTCATAGTTTTTCGTAACCATTTGCGAGCGATACAGCGCATTACAGTCACAAAATAAGAATATCAACTCAATAAAAAAACAAAGTTGCAATTTAAATTTAAATTAAAAATTTAACATTATAGTAAATGTTCTAGGTAATACACAAGGGAACAGAATTTTATCCGACGATATTTTATCCTGAGACCAAAATTACATACATAAGGAATTGACACACCAAGGTATTTTTAGACCCACGTTATTGAGTTGTTCATTGGTCGTTCCAACAAGACTGTTTTAACTCATACCTAAGTGACCTTCCTGCGGTTAAAACGGTTTCCTATACACTTCGCCCCCACTTTATTAGGTACACCTGCCTAATAGCGAGACGGGGGGACCCTCTTTAGCATTCAAAAATAGCCTGGATTTGTCATAGCAGAGATGAACGAGGTGTTGAATGCGTGCCACAAGGATGATGATCCACGTTCACTCAGTTGCTTCCCACATTTGTTGCATGAAAAGTGGATGGTTGCGGATCTCTATTTTTCTCGTTCCACCACATACCAAGGGCGATCAACTGGACTGCGATCTGTGAATTGGAAGGTTACCGCAGTAAACTGAATTCATTCTCATGTGAATTCATCCACTGCGTTGGATAGTGCGGCTTCCGTATGGCTCATTATTCCGTTGGAAGAAGCCATTTGCAGAATGATACACCGCAGTCATTAAGGGATGCATCCTGTTGGAAACAATTTCAAGATAACTCGTGACATCCAAACGTTGCTCCACTGGTATCAAAGACGAAACCTAGTGTGAACCCCAAAAACACTCCCTATTACACCGCCACCACTATTATGAATTGTTCATACTCGGCAGGATGAGTCCACAGGTCATGTTTTTTCGCAATATTTTGGTTCTCCATTAGCCCGAAACAGCAGGAGCCAGGATTTGTCTGACCAGGTAACGGTTTGCTTAATCCTCCAGTGTTAGTGTTTCTGAGTCCATTGCAACCGTTTTTTTAATGAGATGAGTCGAACCCGGTTCGGTTGTAGAACGCAATACTCCATCTGAGACAAGGCACAACGAAGTACGCATTCTTAAATGTCGCTTTGCTTACCACAGTTGTACTCCATTCTTATTTGATTGGCTGATTAACCTTTCTATTACCCAGCACAACTCTTGTTAATCTCTGCTAACCTAATTTGGCTGATCGGTTTTTGTAAGGTTTTGGCGCATCAGCAACTTAGGCCATATTGCGCCGTATATAGTATAATTGGGTGTGTTTTGAAGGGGATTTACTGTTTTCTGGACGAAAAATCCTAGTTTCCGGGAGAAAACCATGCTACCCTCGCCTGAGGCACACTAACCCAGCGACGTTGCGAAAAAGACCCATAAAATTCCTCGTGTCACTGACGGGAATTGAACTCAGTGTGGGTAGGACGGCGATTATACCAACGAGCGCTTGACCTTTGGTATCACGAGCCATTTCCCACTACATGATCGCATTTGGCTGGATATTATTTCGTCGTTGGATCAATCTCGATACAGCCGAGATACAGTCTTTGTGAAAATTCGTGCTGAGTTGCCATTTCGGCGATACTCATACTGTCTTGTCTGGTGCCGACTACCATGCCCTTTCAAAGTCGCTTAAATATTTCGTCTTGTCCATACTCGTACTAAATTGCACACACAGCATCCCTAACCATCTGGTAGGATCTAGCTTCAATAGAAACCTTTGGCTATGCGTTCTGTTGGGAGTTGAATGTGGTTGCACATCTTAATTTACATTATGTTTCAATTTTATTATTGCCGAGAGAGAAAGTAACTTTATGACGTTTATATATATATATATATTATTATTTTATTTTATTTTTTTTATTAATAACAAGATACACAACAGGTAACCATTAACAGTGTATCTGAGATCAGAACAATAAACATAATAACAATAATAAGAGATCCAACAGGAAGATAAACATTGATATAGATTCAAACATCAAAATCATATGTACGAAAGAGGATTGCATTAAGTTAAGTTACCGGTAAAACAAGTAATAATTAACAGTTAGAGAATAGAAAAATAATAAAACAAATAATAATAAAATACAATAATTGGATGAGAGCTAGTCATTTTGCATTTGAAGAGAAGAGGCAAACTTGTGGATGGAGTTCATCAGTGACTGGGAGTTGTCAAAGAGGTCAATGAGAGAGTCATTTGCTGATTCTGTTCAGTGGACTGAACTTCATAAAGTCCGTAGTGGCAGAGTCAAGGCGAAACAGTGTAAGGTTCCTAACTTGTCTACAAGGAGCACTGAAGTTGATTTTACTAAGGATATCTCAGATGCTTCATGAGTTCCAGTGATTACTTTGGCTAGAAGGGTGATGTCAGCAATAACTCTTCTAGTGCACAGAGGCCTCAGATGAAAGTAATCACACAGCGATTCATAGTACACTGTGTGATTAAAATAGAGGATTACGGAACGTTAGGTAACGGACAAAATATTTTTTGGACTGCTTCAATTTTGTTCAAGTTTTCGTGTGAGGATTCCAGATGAGTGAGCTGAATTCAAGGATTGGGAGAACTATAGTTTTATAAAGGATGACAGCATATCTGTAGTTTTTGAACTTGTAGGTGTTCCGTTTGATAAATCCCAGTGTTTTGAATGTTTTTCTGGTGATTTTTAAGGACATGGGCATCAAATTTAGCACTGCTGGAGAAGAGAATCCCCACGTCGTTAACTTGGTCACACCTTTCGATGATCACAGAGTTAAGTGTACTGTATATTTATTAGTTGTGGAAATCTGCAGGATGAGAAAGAGATTATTTTGCACTTCGAGGGGTTAGCAGACAATCCATTCAGAGATAGCCACAGAGAGAATTTATTGAGAACACATTGAAGCTGTTGAGAATCGGTAATCTCCTTCACTGCTAAGTAGATCTTAAGATCATCTGCATAGAGAGTAACTTGAATATTGGAGGTGTAGGTGATAGAAGGAAGATCATTTACGAAAATAACGAAGAGAAGAAGACCTAAGGGGGAGCCTTTTAGTACTCCACTTAGTGGTATAAAACAGCTTGAGTTCACTTGGTTGATGATAACGCTCAAGGAACAATGCGTAATATAGCTGCGTAGCCATGAGAGCAAAGGGTCACAGGTGCCATATAGCATAAGTTTTTCCAGAAGTTGTTCTTGCGGGACTATATCAATTGCCTTAAATATCTGTGTGTAGACTGCATCAACTTGAAGGTGGTTATCAAGAGCTTTAGAAGTGTATTGCGAGAAAGGAAGTAAATTTGTGATTACTGACTTGCCACTGCAGAAACCATGTTGATTCTGATCAATGAAAGGCCTGAAGAATTCGAAGAGTTGTTTGTGTACTGCTGTGTCGAAGAGTTTAGCCAGGCTGTTTTGCAAGGATATGGGTCTGTAATTAGTTACATCATTTTTATCACCTTTTTTTGAAAATAGGAACTATATTGATCTACTTATAGTGCTTAGGATACTTCCCCAGCCTTGAGAGAAAAGTTGAAGATCCGCAGTATGAGGGGTTTTAAGGTAGTGACAGTCATTTTCCAAAATAAGCCTGTAATGTCATCTGGGCCTCTAGTATAGTCATTTCTCATGCTTTTTAATGCCGAATTTAAATCTTCATCAGTGAAGAGGTTAATGAGGATATCATCTTTAACAGGTGTGAAGTCAGGAAATGAGGCAGGTCTCTATGTATCCTTTGTTTGAATTCTGGAAAAATGTTTGGCAAACTCTTGAGCAATACTGAAATCGTCCGATAAGAGAATTCCATCTGCGTTATGGAGTTATAACTTTCTACTGGTTATATTGTTATGCTTCATGTAATTCCAGAATGGTTTGATATATCCGTGAGTAAGCAGACTATCCTGAACTGACACTGTATACTTATTGCAAGAGCGTTTAATATGAGCGTTTTCACTTCTTTTGCGGAGTTGGCTGAATATTTCATAGTATTGGCTGTCACCTGATTGCTAATACTTGTTTCTATAGAATTCTTTGTATTTAATTTTATGTATTAGTTGGCTGTTATACCAGTGCGGGTAGGTAGAGCGTGCGGTCAGATGGGATTGAGGCACAATGTCAGATATAACTGTGTGGACACAGTTGATCAGGTTATTGGTGAGCACATCGATGTCATCCATAGCGTCAAAGAGCTGCTTGTCTATGTTGCTGAGAGCTAGGTTGAGCAGAGGCCAGTCAGCCATTCTGAAATTGAATCGTGCAGAACGGGAGTTGCATTTGAAGTTATGAGAAGTCACAGTGATGTCAAAAGTAATTGGCGAATGATCCGAGCGAAATATAGGTTTGTCATTGTAAACCTCTATATGAGTAGAGGAGAATATTAGGTCAAGGTAGGCATTTTCTCTGAGTGGAAAATTACAAGCTTGTTCAAGACCATAGCTTTGAAGCATATTAAAGAGAGCCCTAGTCTATAGTGATAGAGAAGAAGATCCCAAATTGGCCATTTGATAGTTAAAGTCACCCAATACTATTGCTATGTCGGCAGATTGAATTAGCGGGAAGTTAGATTCCAGCGAGCTTTCTAAGTATTGAAGGTCGAGTTAAGGGATGTGGAAAATAAAGGATTTCGATTAAAACTTTTAACTTGCCAAGATGAAGAAGGCAGTATAATGATTCAGTATTTGTGAAATTTGATGCAGTTTCGCAGAGTATATGGTTAGAATGTATAATAGCTAATCCGCATCCACGAGATCCTCTGTCCTTTCTATGGATTGTATATTGCCCATCTATAATCTCCTGATCATCAATAACTATGGAGAGCCAGGTTTCAGTGAGCAGGTAAATGTCGTAAATATGTGAGCCTTGGATTTCTCTAAACTGGTTTAGGCTGCTAATTATACTCCTGCAATTCTGAAGGTAAGCACTGAACAGTTGACATCTGGGGATTCTATGACGAGAGCAGAGCGTAGCATGTGTAGATAGCAGGGCCACTGATTGCTATGCATGTGGAGAAGAGATTTTAGACTCTCTTGGTGGTCTGTCCGTGAAGCGTTTTACTAGAGCCCATGATAAGAGGGATCTTAGATTCAGCACTTTCTGTTTGTGATGGAAGGCATGTTATTATAAAATATGAGTAGGCGGAACACCGTGTCTTTAGAGAACGGACATCTACACCGAAACCATATTCTTCTTTAATTAAGTTGATAAGATTTAGTGGCGGGTCCAAGCCTAGAAACAAAAATTCGGTCTGTTGTGGGAATAATTGTGATATTGTACTTTTGTTTTAGTAACTGAGATTTATCTGCATTAGTTACATTCTGTGTTTGATGAATTTTGGCTGGAAGCTTGGAGGAAGTATCTTGAGATATAGAGGCTTTAATATTTTCTGAAGGTTTGTTCTGTTTTGATCTTTGGTGTGATATTTGAGGCTGGCAATTAGAAGCAGGTTTACTCACTGTGGCGGCAACCCTACAGACAGGTTTGCAGATCTCATTAGATGTGGCAGCAGTTATTTTTGCATATATTGCCTTAACTGATGTTAAAGAGGATTCCACTTGGTGAGTCTGAGCTTGTAAAATAGAGGTACAGACAGAACTGTTCCGCAGAGGAGAGCAGGTGGTGGGAGTGGTTCGATTTACATCAGAGGAATCATCTGACAGAGACTGTTTGGCAATAAATTGCTCTGTTGAATGACTTGAATCATGAATGTTAGAAGGCTTTGGCAAATTAATATCTGCCACGTAGTAGGAGTATTGAGGCCGGTGGAAGATGAAGATCTGGTTTCAATACTAAGGGCATCGTCAGGTAAGGAAGAATTCTTATTCACTTTGAGCCCATTAGTTTCAAGAGTAGGTTCAGAATTCTTCTTAGCTTCCCTTAAGTAGCAAGACATAATTGACGTGATATTTTTAATTTGGGCGTTAATGTCAGAAATTTTAGCCTGTTGATTTGTTAATATTGTTTTTATACCACGAATCTCCGTGGATAGCTCGCAGTTTCCTTCATTGAGTGTATTAGAATCAAGGGGAATATCAGATTTTGCAGTATGAGGTACGCTGATTAGCTGAGTTTGATGGAGGATTTTGTTCATAGTATTAAAGAGTAGTTCCTGGAATTCATTTGATTGCAGAATAGAAAAGGTTAGATTCAGAGTTTCAGTAGGGAGGGAGTTAGCGCTGAGATCTTCTGACAGCACGGATATATGTGTTTAAGTTGATGCATCTGAAAGCTAATGCGATCCCGGAGACAACAAAGAAGGATTAGAGTCTTCATCCACGTAAGATTGAGTCAGTATTTCTAGTTATTGGCATGATATTTGTCTCAAGTGAACTAGAGTAGGCATTTCAACTTTGCTAGTGGAAGAGGATGAAAGTATCTCAGGTTCGATGCTGTTTTGCGTTGCAACAGTTATAGGGCTTTTCTGAGTCGACATCTATCACAACAGAATGATTTCCGACGACTTTTATTTAATATTTTCAGGTCAGATTGGGTGCAGTCATTGCATATTAATTGCTTACACTCAATACATTGGATAATTGGGTCAGAGCTGGTCCCACCGATGGTGCAGACGCTAGAATTTTGACAGAAGGTAGTATTTGTCATATTGAATTCAGATACTGTAATGTTACTAGGCAATTTAATATCACCACTAGTTGTGGTTTTGCAAGCAATTATCACTGTGACCAGCCGGTCGCAGTGAAATCCAGAGGTAGCAGGGGTCTAAGTAAGGAGGGAGAACGGCGCGGCTATGCGAAACTCTAATGCCTGGTCAAGGTCAAGTGTCTGTTGGACACATGTATAAGTTGAACTACAAGATGGCTGAAAGCGCTTGTATAAAGAAGCAGAATGAACATGCAGAAAATCATTTAATACTTATCTGTTGTCTGCTCAAATAATAAAGCACTTGTATCTGGCAATCCAAGGGCCTATCTTTATGGGGTGGCAATAATAGGAACTTAATACTTTAATTAAAAAACATACAAATCAAGAAAAGTTTATGGAGCATATCATACAAACAGCCGGACACAATTGTCCCCCTAGCGGATTGTGTGTATTCTCAAACTATATCTCGCACGCATCCCACACTTGCTGACCCTGTTAATTTTCTGTGTTTTTATGTGAAGTTAACGGGTTTACGAGGTCTAATTGAGGTATACTGGAAGTACAATCGTGAGCGCTAGATGAAAGGTTATATAAAGTAAGAAACTTCTTTGGATTAACTTCAGCTGGTTAATGTAGCTCATATAGGAGTTCCAAATTGATTATATTCTAGGTGCAATATAAGTCTGTAATTTAAGTCAAGTTCTGTATCTGTGTAACATGAATCTTTGGGTGTTCCTCTTTGTGGCACTTATTGATTTGTGTGATTATTCAATGATTTAGGAAGTGCGATTATCAAGCGTAAGGTTGTGCGAGAAAAAGAATATCAAAGTAACAGTAGCATAAGGGTTTCGTCGGAAGAAACCCGTAATGACGAAACCATTTTTTAGAGAAAGATATTGATGATTTATAACGAACCAAAGGCACCGTTGCATAGTTCTTTGGTGACCTGCCATGCACCTGTTCAAAAGAACCTATGGGCTTTTCACACCGTGGCCGAGTTAGTCGGTCTCGGGTGAGGAATCAAGATTTTTCTCCTGAAACTTTTATTTTAGTTTTTGTCTAGCAAAATAAGAAACCAACCAACGAACGCCGGCAATTTACAGATAATACGCTTAATGTAGGAGCTCGGGATATGTTTTGACACGTCTAGCACATAATTGGCAATCTGATAGTTCAAATAACATCGACAAGGCAGTTTCTTCCACAAAGGAGCTAACCACGCATTTCTATGGAAGGTTTTTTTCTTAATTTAAATGAATTTATTTTCTTTTTCTGTGATTAATAGAAGTTAAAATTAAATACAGTTATCTCCTTATCAATTAATTACAATATTATATAACTTCATTGTAGAACAATTAATAAAAGCATAGTTTTACGTTCTCTAAACTTAGCAACTACAAATGTATAAAATTTACAACCCCCCCCCCCCCCCCCTCTGCATACTGTCTTTTCTCTCTGTATTACAGTGGCTGACAAAAAAACTGCATCACTTGTGAATTTTTCAAATGTGTTTTGCGCTGCCTTGTGGGTTGCAGAAATGTTCGAATTCATTTGTTAGATGGGATATATATCTCTCCGTGAATGAAATCCAATAAAAGGACTCACCTGATATACCTAATTGCCATAAATATCTTCCCAGAGGGTAAAATGCGTAATTAATGGACATATGCAATTGGAAATCATGACAACCAAACATACATTTTATTGCATTTATGTGTACAAACTGAAATGACAAGTTAATGTAATAGTATTATGTACTGTAGATCAGCAAAATAAGTCCTAAATATTTTGTTTTTCCTCCTCGAGCTGCAATTACAGCCTTGCAACGATCTGGCATAGAGTTAACCGACTTCTGGATATACGGTTGCCCAATTTCGTGGTAGCACACACTTACAATGCTCTCCTGCAGCTGAATCTTATTTGTTGGCTTCTTCTGAGCAATTTTAGATGATTTTATGTACCAGGAATTTCAATAGGGTTCAAATCTGCCCTGTTACCAGGCCAGTCCAACACCGTAATGCCAGCATTTCTGAGGTATGACTGCACCTTAAGGGAGAAAAACGAGGGAAAACATTGGTGTAAGTAAGTTTTAAGCCTTGTGAGACAAGAAAACAAACTCCATTAAATCTAAATAGCATAAAACTTACCAGTTTTGCTGTGTGGCAAGGTGCTGAGTCCTGTTGAAAAATGCAGATCCGAACGTCTGTGTGGTGATCCGTAATAATGGGTTTCAGGCACTCCACGATAGCAGTGTAGGTTTTAGGTTTCTGCATTCACCGTTCTGTTAATAAACTTAATTTGCCCCACCCCTTTGCTTGTTATGCATCCCCAGACCATCTGGCCGGCGTGAAACTTTACAGTTGGTGTTATGCAGTGTGAGGATGGTATGTCTCCGATTTTCGTTTTCTGACATACCGCTTCCCATCCGAGCCATGCAGGTTGAAATTCGATTCACCAGAAAATATGACGGTGTCCCATTGCTCTTTTGTCCACGAAACATGCGTTTTAGCCCAAGCAAGTCGCTTCTTCCTCATGTGTTGAGTCAACAAAGGCTTCGTCTTGGGCCGAAAGACATGCAGACCACATTCCGAAAGCCGTCTTTGGATAGTTCGTGAACTCGTTTCAACACCAGAGGCGATCTCAAAGTCCAATTTTAGATAGGGAGCACTAGCATGGCGATTATGAAGGCGTAGTCATTCTCTTACGGCCTGATCCAGGTGTTCTCTTCACATCACCGGTTTCACGCTTTAAATTCAGTACCCGGGATATTGTTGACTGGTGGCAGCCTATTTTGTCAGTTATAGCACGTGTAGAAAGGCTTTCCTGGGGCACAGCAACAGTTACACTTTTTTTAATTGTTAACAACTGAACATATGAAGCCATGCTTACACCTCCGCAAAACTAATGAGCGTGTATACCCTTCCAATGCCGTATTTATAGAAACGGCTTACGCAATACTTTGCAATTACTGTCTGACGCAATAGAAGCATTATCTGACGCAATACCTTTGCTTTGCGACAAACAAATGACTGTAATCAAACAATGTCTTATACGTTTCACTACAAATATTACTTTTTTTTAAGGTGATGTAGTTTTTTTTGTCCGCCATGGTATGTTTCTCTTCACAAGCGATAGCACTTTCACAAGTTTTATATAACAATACACGCGAACATTGTAAAACTAATAATACTGCATGATTTATGAATTTTTTTTTTACATAAAAATTGTGTGTAAAAGAGAAATAATAATTGCGGGATTGCTGTTCGTCCAATTTTAATGAAATGTGGAAAGGCTCTACAAATATTTTTACAAGGTACAAATATAAAATTTCATGAAAATCTGACCAGTGGGAGTCGAGCTGTTGTTTTCAGACAGGCGAACGGACATGGTTAAGACAATAGGCGCGTAAGCATATATATACATTGTTTACACACACACACTGAGCGATCACTGAATTATGACCACCTACCTAATACTTCATAGGTCCTCCTTTTGCCTTCAGTACAGCAACTATCCGGCGTGGCATTGTTTCAACAAGATGTTAGAAGCGTTCGGGAGATATGGCCAACTAAGCTGTGTGTAATGCCCCAGCAATGCAAGTATGGGGGTGATTGCTGTATCGAGACGCCTGATATGCCATTTCATAGTGTCCCACAAGTGCTCCATGGGATTATCGAGGATGTTCGGAGGCCAATCAATATGCTGGAAATCAGAATCGTGTTCTTCAAACCATTCCTGCATATCAAATGCCCGATGGCTCGGCGCACTGTTATCTTGGAAGACACTATCGCCGTTCGGGAAAAGGTGTAACATAGCGGGGTGTACACAGTCAGCAAGCAGTTGAGATAGCGAAGACCACTGATACGTTATTCCACATGCTCCAGTGGTCCAAGTTTCTGCCAGTAAAACATGTCCCACACCATACAACCGCCTCCACCGGCCTATACTTTTGATACATGAGGGATCAACAGCCTCATGTTGTTGACGCCAAATCCGTACATGACCATCCACGGTGTGGAGTAAATAACGTGACTCGTACGACCAGCACACCTTCTTCCAGTCTTCTAACGTCCAACTTGCATGCTCTTTGCACCAAGCGAGTCTTTTACGCCGATGAACCTTAGTTAGGAGAGGATGCCGTAGGGGTCGTCTGCTGGTTATAGCCCATACGTGCAAGCGTACGACGAATGGTCATGCCAGATATTGTTCCGGGTTGGCCCATGTTGTTTTGGGTAGTCAACTCTTCAACAGTGCTGCGTCTGTTCGCCTGTACGAGTCATCGGACCCGGCGTTCACCTCTAACATCAACCTTTCGCTGACCTTTGCAGTTTTGCCGTCCAGTAGTTGTTTGATCATTTTGACGCCAGTCCTGGTACACTTTAACAACGGCGCCTCTCGAACACCTCACCAGTTCAGCCGTTCGGAAAATCGAGGCACCAGGTCGTCGAGCACCCACAGTCTGTCCTTTGTCAAAGTTCGATAAAGCCTTCCTTTTACCCATCACGCTCGGAATTTTACTACCTACTGAACCACTGATACCTCATCTATGCTACATAGGTCGAGAAATTGCGCACCCTCGTACCTCACGTGGTCAACGGGTAGCATTCAGTTTTCATAGGGTGGTCATAATTCAGTGATCACTCAGTGTTTGCATATATATATATATATTTGCATATACTGTATATATATATATATATGCAAATGCGCCTTAAAAAAGACTTAAAATTAATCGTTACACTGGCAACTCATATCATGAATAGATGCACCAAACCCTTTGGAATTATCTTCCTTGCAGCCAAAGGACTGCACACGAAATTGAAGCGAATTCGCTATGCTCAAACTTTAACCAACTCAGACGCTTCGAGAGGATGTTTCTGTCCAATATGGTAAATCGAGTCTGCATTGATAACGGGCAACTGTGTGCCAGTACGACGCGTGGATTTTTTTTAAGCAAAAGCATTAGGAACGTCTCCAAGAAATCAAACGTAATCTCACACAGAGTTATTTGTCTGTATTGCACCGTGCCATGTTGATGTATTACTTCTCATATCTACCATACTGGCATATATTGCTGTACCGGGTGGAGTTGTACATCAAATTGAGTAAAATAAACTCTTTACTTTCTCTTCCCTTCCACTCCCTGGTCGTGGCTTTTAGAGCTGATTTTGCAAAAGTCTAATCCGTATCATGTTCATAGTGGTTTTAGTAATTTTCATGCAGATGCATTAAAAGTAGACCAACTTTAATTTTATCTACCGTGAAGTGCGCGCGGCAAATAATAAATTCAAAATAGGTGGGTGAATAATCGACTGCTAGAACTGCAAATAAATCTAAATATTTTATCAGGCTTATCAATGCATGTTAATGTAATTAATACTGTGGTATCACAGCATTAATTACATTGGTTAGCATACAGTGTTCTTTCTCTACTTTTGTATTTCCAGACTGATGTAAATGACTTCTTTCGAGTAGCAATTACCGCGCCCATTAGGCGTTCGTAAAATCTACCGTATTTACCTCTTGCGTTCACTTCAGCAAGGATCCTTTTTTCTGTCACTCACTTCTCTAAACATTATTATTAAGATAACCGGATAACATTCGCAAGAGTGGTCGGTAGAATATTTATCTTCCATCACGAGCGAGTTTATCTTCTTCCGCTCGCGGTACAAAGAAAGGATAATAATTGGGCCTGGCCGTGGGCACCTGTGCATCGGATGGCAAATTATGAACGGCGACATTTGATCGCAGCAGAATAGTCGGAGGTCATTTTTTCTTAACAATCCATCCGTCACAAGTTCGTTTCCCACGTAATGGGAAAAGCCGCGGGCCAACTGAGAACCGCACTGCTAAAGTTATTAGGTTGTAGAAATTATATCCTGTTGTCTTTAGATTGTTATGCTTCTTCATTCTAAACATCAAAAGACATTTTTAATTTAATTTAATACACACTGATATTTTACCTGCCGCTCGTTTCTTTATACTATACTGTACTATATTTATTCCATTTATACTATATTGTATAACTATTTATACTATACTGTACTATATTTATTCCATTTTGAATCTATTTATATTTTCATTAAAGTTTATCTTTAGAAATATTGACTATTCCTAATTATAGGCCAGTTAAGTGTAAATAATCGATTAATGGCAGTTGTTGATAGTTTGATATTTTCATTCATAAGGAGAAGGCTAGGCGTTCTTTCACTTAGCGATATCAGTGGCAAACCCAAATACTACTAAAGCTAAGTGTATTATATAGAATAGAAGCTTTATTGCGCATGGCAGAACGTTTCTGTTCTGTAACTCTTATCATAACCAGTTCATCACACGTAGGGGCTTAAAATCGTTTTTATTGTGTCCGTGAATTTGGTTTCACTTAAGGAAGTAGAAATTTTTATAGAAATTATATTATTAATATTCCAAATGTTAATAATATTATCCAGAATAATATAATCTAATAATTAATTTTTAATGAACCTCAAACACGAAAACTATTAGAATATATAGCACTTAGAACCATTGTTTAAAGGTTGACAAGATGAAATAAGATATTTGTTGATATTAGACACTTGAATTTCTGTAGATTGTAATTTTTTTGGAAAATTATTATTGTCTCTTTATTTATCCACGAAATGCGGACCATCCAGGAGGGTGTGTGTTATTTACAATCTGAGATGCGAGGTACCACATGTACAAAGGATTATACATAGAACCGTGAGCTCGACCTGAGAAATTCACTCAGAAGTTTACTTGTATATACAAAATTTTGAACATTATGTGCATACTCTGAAGTTATATAGTATTATTTGTAGAAAGCCATTCACTGATCAGGTGAACGTGTCCTTCACAGATTCTTCGGGTGATAAAAGTTCTTTATCGTTTTCTTTCTGTAAAGCTTATATTCGCAGAATTTATCTGGATAGATGCTTAATTTGTTGAAGATTTCTAGAATATTGGCGGGAACCATATCTCTCAGAGAATTAAGATTTGTAAGAGTTGGCTGAAATGATCTATTCTTGCCTTCTTTGGTCTAGCGATTAAGGATGATACAATTGGGACATCTGTTGGCCCCGATGTGAGCAGTGATAAGGTAAGCATATTTCTTGCAGCTATCAGACGTCTCCAGGAAGTGGTCTTCCGAATTTCTTGAAGGATGTATCTGGAATAGTAAGAGGGTTGTCCAACATCTTGTTCGTCTACCGTAGTATTCAATATTGAATCCGAGATACCTGTTTTGGTAAGAGGCTGGAGAGGAGGACCGAATTTCAGAAGCTTAAAGCAGTATAGTGTAAGGCACTTCAAGATGTACTGGCAAATCAGCGCTGGATTACGCCCTCCCACGAGTTCATATCATACGGCCCACAGTGCTGCGTATGTTTTCTTTCTCATGTCAAAGTGAGATTGGAAAGTGAGCCCTTTATTCCAGGTGAGGACTTGTTCTCTGTGGGATGTAACCCTGTGCACTCGTTCGCCCGTTACAAAGATTTTAATATCTTTTTTTAACTCTTTTTGATTATCGTTATTTGAGTTGATTTTGAAGGGTTCAGTTGAAGCCCGCTTGCTTTAAGATGCTCTTATAGTCTCAGTATCTGAATAGAAGTCTGGAGGTTAATATCGTGGTTCTGAGTCGGATTATTTGTGCTCACATCTCTAAATCATACACAACTAAGGGATGAATCATGTTATGACCGTATTTAATAAAAGTTGTACCGTCTCAAACTACATTCTGATATGAAGAGCTTCAAGATGTCTGTGGAATTGTAACTTTGGTTCAAATATCACTTTTAGATCTGTGTGCTGGCAAATCCCCTAGATTAAAGTGCTGTTAGACATCAGTGGACGTGGTTTGGCTACAGTGAGAAGATCGTGAACGCTTATTTTATAGGATTTATTTGCATATCATAGTTTAACAAATATTGAAGGAGATGCAGGAGTTTTAAATTGGTGGTTTCCTTGGTCTGTTGCTTGGACTTTTGTTAAAATGTTTATATCATCCGCTTAGCAGAGTATGTCCGATCTCTTTATGATGAATAATAAGCCGGAAAGCATACCACCCAGTGAGACTCCACTGGCTACTTTGTGAGTAAATGTGCACTTACCAACTTTAAGATGAAGGATTCTATTGGACAGAAGAGATATTTAGAAAAGTAGTACGTTGTCTTTGATTAGATGTTTCTCAAAAGAGTAGGCTAGAGGTACTGACTGTCAAAAGTTGCTTGAACATTCAGATGGGTAACTGCGGACTTGTCATTGTTTGGAACGCATTGAGAAATGCACCAAAGAATTATTTTATGTAATACCATAATTATCACCCTCTTCGTTATTACTATTCGCTTTTGATTGCTGCGATTTGATTTAGTTACCGTTATAATCATTCATGTCTATCACAGCTTTCAGCGTATTCAAATCAGATTTATTACTTTCACACAAATGGCATTACCGAACGCCCTATCTTCCATTAAACAAATTTATTACATATTTATGTTCTCGTAATCACCTCAGTCATCATCGACGTGACTGTGAATTTCTCTTCATCATTTTGTAAGTTCACCTTTGCGTTCCAGAAAATTATACCGTTTTTTATAGTGTAATGAATTCTAACAGATTCCCTACTGCTTCTCCCGGTCATATTTTTCACAGCATTACTTAATAATACCACATGTAATTCGGTTTCTCTCTCTATTTTTTCTACAAACTACAAGTATTTGGCAACTTGTAGAGGTTGTTAATAAGCGCCGTAGGAATTTCTCTCTTAACCTCTCTTCATTTAAGAAATTATGTTATGCAGTGTGTTAATTAGTGTTTTTATTATCATTAATTGTTAAGATCATGTTTCTACGCCTCTTTATTATGCTCTGCGTACTTAAATCGGTGTATTGTCTCTTGTCAGCATCTGAGAGATTCCTTCGTATCGGGCAACTTGCTCTGTGATGAATCATACCTCTATTTATCCTAATATTGTTTTGGTGAAAACAGTTTACAAAGGACAGCTTAGCCAGTCCTTTTTGCTATGTTGGGTATTGTGTTCAATGTAATTTGATCTGTGTGTGTGTGTTGTACTACCATCCACTTAGTATCTAGGGAGAAAGGATACAATGCGGCTTCTCCTGGGTCCCGTCCCGAGCATCGTGGAGCTGGTCGTTTCTACTTATTCCTATCTTATAAAGCAGTTAGCTGCCCTACACACAGTCAACTCCAAGCAGAGTTGACTCTAGTGTCAGAAAGAAAGAAAGAAGAAAGGGGCACTGTGGTGTTTTCAAATATGCCAAGTGTAACAAATGGTTCCTCTATGATTACTGCTCCTAGTTTCTGCACAATTTCTAACTCTCGTGTCATCGATTATTGTGATAATTAGAAAATTAACAATATCAAGAGTTCCTTATAAATATTATTATGTTCACGAATATCCAGCATACATCTTGAATCAATTTCAAAGAAGCTAAATTCTTTCAAGAAAAACATTTGGAAGCATAGACTCCTTTAAGTATCGTCTAATCTCTCCTGACTTTGCGACTTTCAAAATCAACGTTTGTTCTTCCTCGATGAAAATTTTGTGGGTCAGTAGACTAACAATCGTATTTTTACATTTGAAAATTCAAACCTCTCTGTGTTGCAAATGCTTTTAATATAGAACGAAACTTTAGACATACCTGGGAAAACGTGATTCAAATTCCTACTGCCCCTGCCTTTATTGTGCCTTGTTTTTCAATTGTTGATTTCTGTCCGATGTTGTAATGATATAATTTGCAAAAATTCCCATATATTGTTATTGACTTCTTTTGTTATACAAAAGAGGATTAAAATTCTAATTATTGCGCCGCTCTCTGTTTTCAGGTTTCCCGTTAATATTTCCAAATTTATACGAAATACCATTATAAGTTTATCAAATGGAAACAGTGAAAGGAGCCAAGATGGAGTTGGGTTTCTGGTCCATAAAGATATAAAAAAAAACAACATTTTGGAATTCAAAAATACATCACCAAGGGTGTCAAGACTAATACTCAAGATTTCTAAGAGGTACAAGCTAAATTTTATAATGATTTATGCACCAACATCGAGCCATGATGATGAAGAGGTTGAAGAAATGTACACCGAAATTGAGAGTCTTCTCGATGAGCAGAAGATCCGATACACTATTATTATGGGGGATTTGAATGCCAAGGTTGGAAAAAGACAAAACAGCGCAGAAAGGGGAACTATAGGAAATTTTGGAATTGGTGAAAGACTTGTGGAATTTGCAGAATATCAAGGATCGTCAGTAATGAACACTTTTTTTCAAGAAAAGGGTGAACAGAAAGTGGACACGGAAGAGTCCAAATGGATTAACAACTAATGAAATCGACTTCATCCTCACTAACAGAAGATATATTGTGAATGATGTTACCGTCCTGAATAAGGTAAATGTTGGAAGTGATCACAGAATGGTAAGATGTACACTTGACATAGATGTAGGAAAAGAAAAAACTGACTCGAGTAAATAATACGAAGGTCTTTGAAATAACAGAAGAGGAGAAAGAGCAGTATGTAGTGGAACTTAAGAACAAGTTTGAGCTTCTGCAGACTGCTCAGGACCAAGATATCGACGAGGAATATTACACTTTCTGAAAGTGATAAAGCCCAAGAAACCTATAGGGAAAAATAAATCCAAAGAAAAAAATTAGTCAAGAAACACTTATGATGAACCATAGGCGACAAATGAAGAGCAAGATAAACACTGACAAGGAGAAAATTGATTATACTGAGTTATGCAAAGCCATTAGAAAGAGACTCAGAGAGGACATAAGGAGATTTAACACAAGAAAAGTAGAACCAGTATTAAGGGAAAACAAAGGACTTAAATCAGCAGCCATGAGCAGTAATACAGAAAGACAAGTGATACTGAAACTGAAGAACAGCGATGGTGTACTTATAAATAGCAGCAGACTACTATAGAGAATTATACAAGGAGCGAGGGAATGATGCCAGCAGTGGGGAAGATGGATCGCAAATTAGCAACACATATGACATACCCGATAATTTTCCTGATGAGGCAGAACAGGCGTTCAAGAAAATGAGGAATCAGAAAGCCCCAAGGGAAGATGAAGTTACTGTAGAGTTGTTAAAATTGGGAGGAAGACACATAACACAAAAACTGGCAAGGCTCTTCACAAAGTGCATTAGAAAAGGTGTGACGCCTAAGCAGTGGAATAATGCAATCATAGTTTTGCCGCATGCGAAAAGAAGATAAATCAGAAATTGGAAATTATAGACCAATTAGCTTGTTATCCCACATCCACAATTGTTCACAAGGGTCATTACTAACAGATTAGAAAGAATACTTGATGAGAATCAACCGAAAGAGCAAGCTGGCTTTAGGACAGGATTCTCAACTATGGATCGCCTTCACGTAATATCACAATTTTTATGGACTTTTTCCACAACGTTAGCAGGTGTGAGGCGAGGATTGCATGTTTTTTTTTTTACCGAGTTTTTCGTCCCACAAATAGAAAAAATCTACCACAGAATACACTCAATTTACAGACAATATACTGACGTCTCATAGCCTTAGTTTCTTTGGCGCTTAACACATGCACGAAGACTATTTCCGACCGTTCAATTACATATTTGCCATACACACAGCAGAACTCTCGGCAACTTTCAGAACTTATGCGGTTATCATAGATGGGCGTATCCTGTAGACGTTACCTCTCCATCTGCCCTAAATAGAGGGCAGAATTGTGTATTTTGCTTTGTACTGAAACCATAAACTTTGCTATAAGTACTTTTCTTTAATTCTTTTATTTGCTTCATTTTTATTTAAGTTTCTTTGTTAAGTCTTTTATTTGTTATTTTATTTACTTTATTTTTAATCCATTACATACACTGCTTTTACCTTCATCACATTTGGTTTTACTGAGTCCTTACAATCATTTCATCCTCATCGAATTTTATTAACCAAATAAAGGCGAAAGGATAATGATCTTTGTTCAAAATACATAAAATGTTTGAAAATATTCATAATTTAATTCTTTATTTTAACAGAGCCATTCTTTTAAACAAAATCCACCTTTTTGCAAATGAAGTGTAATAGTATCCAGCGAAAATATAGTACAGTCTGTAACACGGTGAATTTCAAATTAGCATTCCTAAATTATAATTTTTAAAGGGCAGAAGTTTTATCGTTTCTTTATGAAGAAAACGAGATTCTTTTCAATACTGAGCTAATCTTCGTTATCTTACGCAACCTTTGGGAATATTAAAAATGATTGCACTATCACCTTCTGCTAAAACAACTTCAACTTCATATGCATTCGATATGAATAGACAGATCCGATATTCCCATTAAAACTGCAAGCAGCGCTGCAAATTCCTAACACAGGAGTCTGCATAGTTCGCATTCCATAGAATATTGTCTTCCTTTGATGAGATGCAACTAAGTTAAAAGTTGGAATCGAAGTGATATTTCCTACGAGTTGTAGGGTCCTCTAGCTAAGATAACGTATTTTCTAGACAGCACCTGAAGTAGAAAGAAGCACCCTTTGTTGATTCGCATCTCTCAAACAATTCCGAATCTCCTGCAGCGTTCCTTAGTAACCAATGATGAGCTTAACTAGGCCAGTCGCAGGAGTGCTTACTGGAGGTTATCCAGCATAAAGACGACACCTCGATTCTGTCACCCTGCCGCATTTACTTCCTAAGGTAACATATTTGGCTTCGTCGAGATGAGACAAGCTTTCAGAGTAGGGGATCGGCTGTTTGTAAATTACTTTTCTTCAAAGCTCTCCTGCGTCTCACAGCGAATTTCTGTACATCACTGTCACCGTGGACAACAGCACTGGAGGAAATATGAGCTTACACAGTTGCAAGGAAACGTCAGATTAAATAGGATCGATACCTTTGAAATACGACACCTATCGCCAGTTTTCGTCTTGATCTTAATCCTCTTTATTCTCACTCAATGATGTAATTTTTGCAACCTCCAATAGGATAGGGAACTACTCTCACAGCGACATTCAACAATCTTCAAGGGATGGGGAGGGATCAACTAAGTTCAATTAGACTTTTTTTATCATCTCCTCGGTGGTCTATAATTATATTGTTCAATGTTTTCTGTGATGCAGCAGCCTTCCAACTGGATTGCATAATAAGGTAACAGGATGGATAAATCACATACCTTTACATTGTTACATCTCGCACATCGAGAGTTTTAAATTTCGTTTGCACGGAAAATATAGACTCGAGATTCTGTTGAAAAGTTTTGTGATCAAGAGCATCGTAATCTATAACATTCCAGCAATACTAAGTGATGCTGCAGGAAAGCTACTTTAACGCACTGTTTACCATGAACACATCGTTAATGAGGAAAATAAATGTGACATTTACTTTCTTTATGCTTTTTTAAAAAATATAAAATGGAATCGAAATCATACTTAAGAGTGTGCTCTTCAAAAAGTAGTTTGCTTCCTGCAGTGCACTTTTATAATTCCTACAACAGCTCTTTCTCTGGCGATCACTTTTTGAGAAACCAGAATCTGTGGCTTTCTATTACTAGTTATAATGAGAAACTTAGTTCCCCTCCCTTTGTTGTTTGCAACTGCTTTGTTTTTGATTCATTATGGGAATTCATGATTCCCTCAGAATATCCTTTGTTATCCACTATGGATCGCAGGCAACTGTATGTTTCTGTTATTTTAATTAATTTATTTTTTACCCTTCTCCTGTTTTTTTATATAATTCCAAAGCTTACTTTGGTTTTTATGTAAACAAATGTCATATATCAATAAATAAATCGATTTTTATGCATTATGTGGGCTAATATATACAAGGGTGGACAAAATAATGGAAACACCTGTGATAAGAGTTACATGTATGCACTAATATGGTGTTGGGCTACCCTTTGCTTTTAAAACAGCCTATATTATACTTGAAATATATTCAAATAAATCTTGAACAGTCTTAAGAGGAATATTGGACCATTTTTATGGAGGAGCTTTTCAAGCTTCTTAAGTGATGAAGGTGGAGGAAACCTGCTTCTCATTCTCCTTTCCAAATATGCCCACAGTGGCTCAATAACGCTTACGTTCGGCGATTTTACAGGCCATGGGTAATGCGTAGCCTCAGTTTCATGCTCCTCAAACCAAGAGTGGACGCATCTGGCTGTGTGTATTGCAGCATTATCATCTTGAGACATGTCATCGTTTGTGGGAAACATTGTTTGCACCATGGAATGAACCTGGTCACTCAGAATATCAAGGTAATCAGTGGCAGTAATTCACCCATTCAAAATGATGATAGGACCTAAAGAATACCAAAATATTATTGCTGAGACCATTTTTGATCCTCATCCATGTTTGGCCTTTGGCACAAGACAGTTAGGATTTATGCGCTTCCTTCGGAATTCGCCAAACAAACTCTCCCTGATGTTAGAAAAAAGTGTGAAAGATGACTCGGCTGAAATATTTTTCCAATATTTCAGCCGGATGATTGGAAAATGTTTCCAATCGTCAAGCGTCCAGTTTACTGAAAACTGGATTTTTGACACACATTAAGTTCTGCAGTTATTTTTGAGGCAGTAGTTTTGTTTTTGGGGTTTGGCGGTCTCTTTCAGTCAGCATCGATTTTTCTGCCACAATTCCTTCTATCAGACTTTTTGAATACTTAGTGAATGCAGCAATCACTTTAGATACATTTTCTCTGGATACAAAAAACAAATCAGCAGTTTTAGTCACCGACAATTTGACCTGCTTAGAAGTCAGACAGGTCGATCGTTTTTTCATGTGCCTTCTTATATATCCTCTAAATAAACATTAGTTTCTATCGTCTTTCCTTCAAAGTACTATCTGCAAGAAACAAAACAAAATGATCACTCCATGTTCATGAATGTACATCGTACACCCAGTTCAAAAACTACTACTTTCATATCAAGTGTTTCCATTATTTTGTCCACCCCTGTACATTCATGATCTCTATTTAATTTTGCCTAGTGAGGAACTGATTGTTATGTTGTTTCGCAATATCTATAGTTCCCCAAGGCTTTCGTTGGCTGAGAGCCGCTGCTGTAAATAAATAAATCTTTATTGCGTGGTTATATTACAACTTGAGTAATCAATACATTCATGCACTGGGCAGCCGTTGGAAGTATTGGCGCTGGATTTAACGGAATGCCGTAATCAAATTAATCTTTACCCGTGGGTGACGTACATCTAAGTTTTGAGATTAAGGGCGGAAGAGCATTAATAGGGCCCATAACAAGTGACAAAATAGCAAGTGATAACAGGTTCCAAAGGAGGCTCGCAGACAGATCCACAGATCCATGTGCTGTCAAAATCCTCTAGTGTAAAATAATAGGAAATTATTTACATGAACTGCACTTCAGCACTGCGGGTTCGTAACCAACCGACGCTGTTTTGTCGATAGTACGAATGCTGTAGTTTCGATTTCCGTCTCTTAGAATGAAAAGTTCAGTTTTTTAAACTTTCTAGCTTCTATAATAACTCGATATATGAAGTAACTGACTACAGTTGGTTTATATGTAGGAGTTAATATACTACCAAGGCTCAAATATAAATATTTCTAGCTTCTATAAATAATTTTCCATCGTCTATATGAAGATGGAAGAAAAAGGACAAGCTCCAATTTCTCTGAAATATCAGCGTTTGTATTGCTATGACTGAATTGCAATATTGTATTTATCATACTGGAGGCATGACATAAAACGATAACCCTTAATAATGCTTATCTTAAAGGCTTTTCTTTTTATTTTTCGCAATCTATTTCCTTATAAGGCCTTATAGTTCAGGTAGTATTCCAACCACCCGGAACGTACGGAAACAACTTCTGACATTAACAACGTAAAGCTTGCATTTAGATTCAAAATGTCGTGAACCCAATTTACTTCTTAAATGGAAATCAACTTGCGTTTGTCTTTACAATATCTTTATTATAACTTTTCCTTTGCATTATACCAGTTATTCAAACATTATACAAAATTCCTAATAGAAATCTTTTAAAAATATATCTGTATTGGTTTTTAGGCATGTTCATATTGACCTTCTTCCTTTCAATTACAAATTCCTCGTGTGTCATACCCTGTTTGTTGAAAAATATGATCAGCATCGATCAACGTTTGTTTTCTTCTGTTCATCTATGAAGCTGAGCGACGAAAATTTTGCACAGACTTTGACGAATTGTCTCTTTATTCACATTCAACTTATCAGCCATCATTCTGTGGGTCAAACAACGATCTCTTTCTACAATTTTTCACGGATTTCGCAACTCTATCCTCATTTCGAGAGGTTGGCTGACGCCCACTTCTTGGGTCATCGCGAATATCCTCACACGTCCGTCTTTGAACCGCTTATATCATTCAAACACACTATTACGACTTAACGTTTCATCACCATAAAGTTTTTAATACATTTCTGTTGCAGATTTTCGCAGTTTAAAGGAAAATTAGATATTTCTTCGTTGCTGCATTGCAAAATCGTGACACGGAACGTTAACACCACTAACGAGACTGGTTGTTATTTGCAACTGTCAGCATATTAATTCTGTTTATTTTAAAACTCATCGAACATGACCGCAATAACCTCAGGGGCTCACATCTGGTGAGTTGGGTTTGGCACACCCAGGGTTCTGAACTAGATATTATCATTCTTCTCTTTCTTGGTGATTCCCTTCTACTTTTGTGTCTCTCTTTTTTTGGCTGGTGCATAAGCCCCAGGCTTCTTTGCACTATGTAGCTAATAATAACAATAGCACTTGTCCGAGAATTTTATTGCCATCCCTAGAGTGTATATATAACGGAATATGGAAAATGTAAGCTATATACTAAAAAAAAATAAAATGTAAAATTATTATAGATAATTATCATATAAGGATACATTGAATGGTACACTTTGAAATGGTAGCATCATTTAATACATCCAAATAATCAGCGATTGCTATCTGTTTCTGAGTGCCTTCTGCCAGTAATTGAAAGACCTAATAATATGCAGAAGAGGCCAGAGTTAAAAATGAGATACAAATATGTAATAAAAGTAGAAATTTATTAAAAATTAGAAGCGTAATCACAGACTTACTTTACCTCCCAGTGGACGGATTTTCATGAAACTTTATATTTGGACCTTTAGAAATATTTGTCGAGCCATACAAATTTCATTAAAATCGGGCAAACAGAAATCCGCGAATTGTGATTTATTTTTTCTATACAGTTTTTTTTAAACATAACTTTCTTAGATTAAATGCAGTAATGTTAGATTTAGACAGCAATGCACACTACTCATGATTGTGAAGTGATGCATATGCGTATGTACTGTATATAGGTTGTTGTAAGGTTTTAGGCACAGTAATATTGGATATATAATGACTGTAAATAGCGTTCGTTCTGTGGCCGGTTTGTTCGACGGAAAACCTCAATTTTCCGGGAGGGGGAAAACCATGCTATCCTCGCCTAAAACCGACTGACTCTCAGCCATGTTGTTAAAAAGACACAGAAAAATTACTTGCGTCAGTGACAGTATTCGAAGTCGGGTGTTATTAGTAGGGCGGTGATTATACGAACTATGATCTCCAAGAGAGCCATATGTATACAGGGTGTCTCAAAAATATTGGTATAAACGTTTAGGGGAGGTAGGTAACATCTAAAGGAATGTGAATCGCATAGGAAACGTCACCGTAAGTCGGTAGACGGCGCTGTTCATCAGTTTGCGAGAGGGAAAATTTCTGGTTTACTCATTCAAGCAATAGTCGCCGCACGAAGAGCATGCATCGATATACGAACTGTGAGCTGGCAGACATGCACCTAGTGTATGGATTAGCAGAGGGCAATGGACGAACCGCTCAACGAATTTATGGAGAACGCTTCCCAGATCGACATGTACCGGACCACCGTTTGTTTGCGCGTGTGCATCAAAATTTGTGCGATTATGGGTCATTTAGAGGTAACAGGAGTAGTGTGGGCAGACCACGTTCGACGTGAACTCCCGCCATGGAAGAAAGTGTGTCGATTGCCGTCCAGAATAATCCTACTACCAGCACACGTGCCGTTGCCTCTGCCTTAGGAGTGTCTCGTTGCAGTGTACAGCGTGTCTGGCACGACGATTCCTTACACCTCTTTCAGTTACTGCTCCCCCAAGATCATCCTGCACGTGTGGCTTTTGCGCAGTGGTTTCTCCAAGAAAGTGTTCAAGACTTGAATTTTCCAGCCTATGTTTTGTTCACGGATGAGGCTTATTCAATCAGCACAATGCTCATGTGTGGGCTCACGACAACCCACACGGTGTGCGCCCCCATGCGGCACAACATCGCTTCACAATAAATGTGTGGGCAGGTATGGTCGGTGACTGCTTAGTCGGCCCATACCTGTTACCATCCCGCATGAACTCCGCTAAATAGCGGATCTTTCTTGAAAAATTTCTACTAGGGTTACTTGAGGATGTTTCAGCAAATGTGAGACGCAACATTTGGTTTCAACATGACGGGGCGCCTGCTCATTATGGAAGGTGTGTTCGTGACCATTTAAACAGGCGTTTTGGGGGTCGATGGATTGGCGGTGGTGGACCCGTTGCCTGGCCCCCACGCTCACCTGATTTATCGAGCCTTGATTTCTTTCTGTGGGTGGCCCTCAAATCTATCTTGCATGAATCGCCTGTGGAGACGGAAATGGATCTCGTGGCAAGACTCGTCTGCGCTGCTGCTACTGTCAGAGAAACTCCAGGTGTGTTCTCGACCGTGTCCGCCAATCCATGCTGCGTCGGTGTCACGCATGCATCGTTTCTCATGGTGGAACCTTCGAGCATCTGTTGTAACATCATGAATTGCATCCATCTCATACTCCATTGTTAATATTATGTCAAATAAATGTTTGCCACTAATTACTGTCTTGTGTCTCTGCTACTACTTTCCCGTGACGTTTCCGGTTATGGGTTCCTATGCGATTCCCATTCCTTTAGATGTTACCTACCTCCCCTAAACGTTTATACCAATATTTTTGAGACACCCTGTATAGAGAAAAGAGACTTAAAAAAATTAAAGCGTGTGTATCGTGTACGCACGAAAGAGGTCTCTGTCTCCTCATTGTATCCCCCTGTTGTGTGAGAAAAAGATGAATCAGTGTGAGCGAGAAAAAAATATATAAAATATAAGAAAAAAGTATTAAAAAATAGAGTGAGAATGCAGATTATGATAAAAATAAATGTGTGTCTCCCACCCCTTCTCCTGGTGGGTTCCCCACTGCCAACTAGCATATCCCACTCCCGGAGCGGGATATGCAGCTTGACCTTCCTACCGGATTCGACACTACTTGGGCCATCACCGACGAAGACATTCTGCGGCTTTGCTGCCGACACGCCATTGGCGATCTGAACTGGGTACTCTAACCCGGTTCCCTTTAAAACTCCATCCCCAGGCAGGGGAGGGAGAAACAGGTCTTTGTCTCCTCCCTGCCTCCCCCCATACTTCACCTGGTGGGACTCGTCTCCACGGACCTCTTTGGGGATGCCTACTCTATCATCCCTGTCTTTCTATCTGTTTCTCTTCCCCCCTCTCTCTCACTAAACCGACCGATTACGCCCCTTAACAATGCCGGCAAATTCTAATCTCGTGTAAATTCTGCCGTTTTCTTGTAAATCTCTTTTGGCCAAATTCTAGTGTACAACCCCCCCCCCCCCATTTAAATTCTTGGAAATTTTGGTGAGCCTGCCAGAGTACTTATATAATCTACTAGGCGCCCGACTTGCCTTCTCGTGGCAACGGTGGGTCCCAACAGCGGCCCAACGGCTAAATGGTCAGAGACACAACAGACCACTCCACACACACTTTTTAAATCTCTGACCTCCACAGAGTTCTGTGTCACTCCCAAAGAACACAAGCCGGAGATGGGGAAACCCCCTGGTGCCGTCAGACAACTAACACACTTTACGCACGAAAGATGTTTTATGTGAAAACATCCTTGGCTTGGAAGAGGTTATCGAAATCCATTTGTACGATAGTAGGATTGTGACATCGAGACTACATTGGCACAATTATAAGCACGTAATGATACAGAGAAAAGTTTGTTTCTGCACATGTCAGCAAACATTATATCCTGTAGCTGAAGCACAGGATATAATGTTTGCTGACATGTGCAGAAATGAAATTTTCTCTGTTCGCTCATAAATAGTGCTTTTTGCTGTAAAAAAAAAAAAAAGATTTTTTTTTTTGTAATGAACAGCATAATTATTCTCATTTTAATCGATGGATTTTAGCTACACCTGAAATTAGTGTATGCAATGCATTCTTTTAAGGAGCAGAACATGTCCGTTAAATAGACTGCCCCCGCAACCCACCATATGATGGTGGCGCGGCTGCCCCACTAACCCCCTTCCCTCAAGAGTAAAGTTCGCAGCGAAAACGCTGCGAAGTTTAGTCTACGCGCGTCCCTAGCCCTATCAAATTATCGTGTACCCCTCGTCGCGAAGGGCGGTTTGTATGTTGTGAGGGGAAAACCGGAGTCAATCCCGGTGAAAAACCTCACGACCACGGTTTGAGACCGCCAAACTCAATGCTGAATGCCCCTGGGAAAATTCCCATAAGGGTAGTGGCTGGAATCGAACCTCGATCAGCTATTCAGCAAGCCGGCAACGTTGCCACAAGGCCACCGTGGTCCCGTATGCTATCGCTTTAATTTCAGTATTTCACATCACATTTCCCACCAGTCACGTGGGTAGTGTGACATCATTGCTAAACTTACGTGCCTCTATAGATGATCAAAAAGTCTGTGGGCGAGCAGTAATAAATATTGTACAGTTGTAATTATATTGAACGACTAAGTTTAGAGAACATAAAACTATAGAATTTTATTCATTAAGTATTCTATCAAGTTACAATATTGGTAATTAATTTGTAAGGAAATTGCTATATTTACTTTCCCTTCTATCAATGATAAAATGGAACGCAATGCGTTCATAATGTGTCACGAATATGAGAAGCATAAAGAAGAGATGGCACTACTTGTTACCATCACCTATAGATCAGGTACAAAATGATGCATTAAGTGAAGTATGACAGTTAAAGCTATATTAAAATAATTTCCAAACGAAATAAAGAAATTATTTGATTCATTAAATTGTACTGTAATTAGCGTGATCTACAAGTACAGTTTTCAAATAAACTAACTTTATGCCATTACGTGCACTTTAGAGATGGGTGGAATGAAAGAGTTTTAAAAAACTTTCAAGCAGATTGTAACGTTTTGCAACTATTTCTACACCCCTAGTATAAGAAATGAAGTACTATCTGAGACGTACTCGAGTTAAATAAGAGAGGATACTTTTTGGAACAAAGAAACACTAACATGGCACGAAACCAATGCGAAAAATTAATAACAAATTTTTTGAAATGTATTTCTCAAGAGTAACATCTCAAGTTACATGCTTGATTGAATTGACCACCTGGAATATTCTAGGTGGTTAATTCAACACCGTATTAACACGTAAGTGTCCGTAACTTATCACCATCAGTGTACTAAAGGAATACTACCCAGAAAGCATGTTATTAACGATTACACTTTGTTCTCCCCGTCTACAAGGGGTACTTATGAATTATTTTATTTAAATTTTGCGTGGAAAATGGTTCATCCGGTAGATAAACAGTGCGCCGGCTTTTCTATGGTACCTTTACTGATGAATAAATTCCTTTTTTTGTTAGAAGACCTCAATTTTAGAGACTACGCTGGTTATGTAAATTTATGTACTTTAATAAGTTGTGATATTTTTCAAACAAGTAAATGAGTGGAAATGATATTTACTTCTAATTCCCATGATGGATTTGTCAGTCCGTTATTATCAGCCATTTTTTTGTTTTGTGAGCTTCGATGAGACTTCATATATTTTGAAGGCCGCGGAGAATTTATGTGGCATAAAACTTGTAGAATGTTGAATAACGCATAACTTTTTGCCCAGTTTATTAATGCTGGTTTTGGTGATGAAGACATCCCAGACTCGCTCATTTTTTACCTGGCGAATGTTGACCGTGAGATTATTGGAGGAGGAACTTTCCTTAGGCAGTTTATTAAATCCCCAAACTGTTACTCCCATTAAGTACTGCCTAATATATTTTCGCAGATAACATTTTTATCGTTTTTCGCCGTTAATAATGCTTAAAAATACAGCGGAATTTATGAAGATTTAAATACAGTGTACCAAATAACTCGGTGGTAATATGACTGTAAAACATTGTGGTTCATGTAAAATTAAAAACAAATTAAATGAAATTTGTCCTTTATTCTACGTTGCACTCTTTCTGCTCTATTTGCTGGAAACTTGGTAAATGGGAGAAAACTTCTACTTTAAAGAAACCTTAGGGATACAAAGGCGGTAACTATCCTTACTTCTCCTCCTCCTCACGCCATTTCTATAACAACGGACATAGAGTGCATACATTATAGGACAAAGCGAAAATTTAATTCAAACATGTAGAGAACACGCGTATGCGAGGCGCCTCCGTAGCCAGGTGGGAAGGAGCAGCAGTGCGTAGCACATGTTTCTTGATTAGACCGGGGTTCGAGCCCGTCACCACCAAATACGGAGGATGCGGAAAGGTCAGGAAATGACCACCGCATATCCCGGAGCAATATGGCCTTAGTTGCTAATGCTCCTAAAAACCAAATAACAACAACAACAACAACAACAACAACGCGTATGCGATATCTACTCTAAAGAGAATCCATTTGTACCTAGAACAATTATAAACGTGGTTTTGTGCCATTATATATGCGCTTAACGCAACATCTTATAATAGGAAACATAAATATTAATAATATGCGCTTAAACGGTAAACATATGCTGTACTGAAGCGTTATAACTAACTCATTCATAGATCATGGAGATATCGGAGCACTACTGGAAATGTAAATCTGTTGTTTGTTATGCAAATAAAAATGCATATTTTACAAATGTATCTGAAAAAGATAACAACTGATGAGTTTAATAATACTTCCTCATCCTACAATTAAAAAACCGTAACATGAAACTATAAAAGTATTTATAAATACTAAAAAATCACTAATACCATTGTCAAAGCTTTCTGAATTTTCACAATGATCATTATATATAAGCTTATCTTCAAAATCCCGTTGAGAGATACGTTATCAGACTCTAACAGGAAAAGAAATCAAAAACAAATCTTTATTTCAACTTTGAAAACGTACTGCAATATTCCATCCACAGCCAGTGGTTGGAGAACCCTAATTCGGGCTTTGGGAAGAATGACATAATATCGAGGATCTCCGTGCGTGATAGTATAGTGGTTTCACCAGTCGTCACCCATTTGTAGAAGTCTGACTTGGAGGAATCATTAATATCCTCTTCATTTGGGGCTGTAATAAGCCATTCTCGAATAGAGGAAGTAGGGTTTTTCAGCCCGTACAGGTTTTTTCCCCGGACGCATAAATTTCGGAATTTTTACAATGATCATCATATATATACTACAGATGAAGTCTGCAATACAGTTGAGGAAAAAGTTTTATCAAGCTCTAAGAGGAAAAGAAATCTTTTTCTCTGGTTTTTCGAAAATTTAAACGTAATGATTTATCTGCAAGCTTTTATCATCTCCATTTTTATGAATTCATTGTCAGTCTCAGATTATGTATTTCAAAGGTATTTGCATTTTTAGTGCTGGAAAAATTATTTAAGCGCATAAGTTCACCAGGTGCTGATTATAAAAGAAAGTAAGGATGATAGCTGGGCATACTTTCCTTCTATCTATAAGCGGTCTTAATGGTACAGATTTTGAGTGTATGCGCTGGCCTTCAACACCCTCTTTGAGAGCTAAAAGTGGAAATTCCACGCATTGGAAAGATTCGTCGAATTAGCTTATGGCTTAGGTAAAATTATAGTTTTATGACTTCCAATACAGTGGACAATCCGCGTTTTGCTGTGAAACTGTCTGCGTTGAAATCTCCATTAACTGGGTTACTCGTTATTTAATTATACTTGAGAAACACTTGAACCATAAAATTAATTAATGCTGTTAAATAAGGTTATTAAGTGAGGCCAGGTGCTGCTGTACTCTTAAAAACTTAACAACCCCTATATAAAAGCAAAAATAAGAAGTGGTTATATTCATAGAAATAGAATAGCACCTTTCCTTATGTACTGTAGCAGAAAAACAGGGTGATGAATTTATTTGTGTACGAAATTAATGAAACTACATTATGAGATGCGCAGGCAGTCTTAGCCGTACGATTAGTTTCACCAGCTATTGCTGTTAGTCAACTGTAAATTGTAAAATAAACACAATACAGAATAATATTTAATAGACAAGAGTTGGCTGTCAGTAACTTACTCCTTAATCGTTAACTATGCTGTCAATGTAGAATGTCACGAGAGTAGGTTATAAAGCACAGTAGCAAACTCGTTTCAAGAGTAGACGCCGGTTTGGTACTGAAATAAAATAGGTCTAAACTATATAGACCTATATAGGTCTGAAATGAAATAGATTATATATAGTGTGTGTGGTCGGGAGTGTTTCAGGACGGGACTGGTGTACATTTCGGCATTGACAAACTTGTTTGGGTCCGCGTCGAGGAATTGGACAAAGCCGAGCATTTGAAATGGCAGAAATTTTATCCGAAAGTTGAAATCTGCTGATCTGAGTTGTTTGTTTGTTATTTGGTTTTTAGGAGCATTAGCAACTAAGGCCATATTACTCTGGGATATGCGGTGGTCATTCCCTGACCTTTCCGCATCCTCCGTATTTGGTGGTAACGGGCTCGAACCCCGGTCTAATCAAGAAGCGTGTGCTACGCACTGCTGCTCCTTCCCACCTGGCTACGGAGGCGCGCTGAATTTAGAACTGGATTAGGTCTTAAAGCTCAAAAATGGGTGTCCCATTTGGGCCCAACATGAATTTTTGCAGTGTGAGTTACATTACAGAACCTTTTAATATTTACAATGCTGTAAACACTGCTTTACGTTGTTTTAATCGAGAGCAGGGGGTGCTAGTTTAATTGAGAAGCCAGTATTTCACAAATTTGCCGTACGGTAATATTTTAAGAGGTTTTTCAATTGTTTGGTTTGAATATAACAATTACTGTGTTCCTGTTAATAGTATACGTAATAAGAAAATTATATAAATCAAATTAACGAACTGCGCGTAAATATCGTTATATTTCTGTATACTGAAAAGCATGAACCAAAAATGCAATGTATGAACTATCAGTTAAACGTTTAATTCCACTGTTCGCACACCTTATATTGCTACTGTGTCGCAATTAAATGAGCGAAAAGGCTGTTAAGATGTTCACTCATATGATTATAAGCATATTTATACGTGAATTGCCTGCTTCTCGCCGAAAGTGCTCTCACATTGAGATAATGTTTGTCAACATGTACTAACTACCAATTTACATAAAGTATTGTTCGTAGCATTTCGATAAGCAATGCCGTGTTTGTAATGATCTGAAAATGTTTTTAAATCTTTAGTTTATTTGAGCAGGTATCACACACTGTAATTATAGCCTATGAATTGCAGTAGCTCTCTACGTTTAAGCACCCCTTCCCCACCACAGTGCAGTATATAAATAGGAGTCATTCAGCGCATTCTTTTGATTAAGTTAAGTGTTTATCAAAACAATGTTTAAAAACGATCAGAATATTTTCCCAACGTGCTGATGAAACCAGTTTACAAAGCAGGTATGCCTATGGAATATTCATGTACTCTAGAAAATTCCGGATATTTTAGCTTTTCTGCCTACTTCATAATTTCTTGCGCTAGTCCCTATGGTAGGGGAGATCGGAGTCATTCAAAACACTTTAAATTTACCCGTCTGCCACAGGGACAAAAGCCATAAATTACCATATTGTTCCACAGGAAGGATGTTCCTTTCAGTTTAGTGTACCAAAGAGAGGGAGAAAAAGAGGCGGGTTCTACACTGTTAGAGAATGAATTAACAATTCGTATGTCTTCAGGTCATCAACGAATAGTTCCCAATTGTTAGACTGGAACACGTACAAATCATTTAGTGTAGTATAAACAAATGAGGGCCTAAATGAGACCCTTGTGGTGATACTTAAAGAGATTACTCGTAATTGAAACATCAGCTTAAACAACAACGGATAAATAATGATTAATAAGCAGGTGTTCAAGCAGAAGATTCAGTGAAGACGTATCCCATGGGCATAAAGCTTAAAGAGATGAATATCTTGATAAACAGATTCAAGTGCATGAGATGTATCGAGGAATCTGTTTACTTTTTTTTCGATATTGTAGTGGCTCTAAATACGAGATTGGAAAGAGTGCATTTTTATTAAGAAAACTAGTTGTGACGTTCGACCAAAGGATTAAGGTTCATAATGAAAACAAATTAACATTTCAAAGGTGTTAGATACTGTGATGGGATAATAACTATTGGGAGCAGTTATATCTTCCCTTTTTTTAGAAATTAGAATTAGGTGAGTGGGCGGATAACAACCACTATGAAGCGTTTCAGTTGATCGTGGTTTTAACTCACGTGATCGCTAACTATAGTAATGTTCTCGTATTCTTTATCTTAAACTCTTTTAATCTCATGTGGTTGCCTTGGTATATAAACATGAAACTTATTCAATTTAATTAAGACAGTCGCTGACCAAAATGTTAAAAACAGGAGCGCCTACTTTTCTTAAAAAAAGAAGCAGAAAAATAATCTGGTTCAGGAACAGTAGAATATTGCAGTGACATATGAGTTATAGTCATATGATTCTGCTGCAACAATGGCATAATTCTTTGAAGAAAGAAGAAAATATCTAATCGATAGAACAACCGTTACAGTATATTAATTTGGCAATGGCTTATATACGTTACTGTAAAATCCTTGCAGTAAATCATAACTGCGTTTTAGTGAAAATATTTATAAATAAAACAGTAAGATGAACATTACAAGTCTTTTAAAGATAATTTTAAAACCATAAAAGCTCACTTTTAAACGAAAATGAAAAAAAAAAAAAAAAGTTACCACTGATCTCGGTTTCCCATTACTCTAGGGCATATGGTTTACTGTGTATTATGCCTTTACCGGTGTGTATTCAACGAATAGTTCACGAGTAGAAAAAGCCGAATAACTCACGTGGGAGGAGGAAGGGTTCCCCCTCTCCTCCCACGCCTAGATCGCCTAACTACAGGCCAGATTGAAGTTTCTAAGAATTCCTGTAATTTCTGACGGATTCGAATCCAAACATTTACAGACGAGTGAGATGTGGCAAGAACGGCTACACTCTCACGGAGGGAGTAATATGGTTATAGCCTCTTGTTGTGATGGATATAATGTATCTATCATTTATAACTTTTATGGTATATCAAATAAAGATAACTTATTTAATACCGTTGCTGACAGTTTAGTATTTATGAAAAACCAGCTTGTTGTCATAAGTTTGCACTAGAATTCTGTATACTTGGAACTCTAAATCATTTCGATATTGCTAAAATATTTTTGAAATCCTGCATATCACCCACTTAAGATATATCTAAAGCTATTTGCCAGAGCCTGACGACTGTGCAACTGTCCTGAATCTGTCGCTCCACCGTAAGCAATATCATCTTTACTACTGAGAAAACTCTGGCACTAGGCATCCTCTTAAGTTTTGCTTGGTTGGTTCTCCAGGTACTAACGACATTGTGAATTCAGTATTTATGTTTTCTGGGGTTCACCGCCTTTGTTTATGGGATGATTAGTGCATCCCGAAGGTCCCATTCCGGCAGCGGTTCGGTGTTTGTAGTGTGTATTTAATGATGTTTTGGAGGTCTGTCGTTCTACTCTTGTCAGGAGCATTATATACACAGACTATATACAGGGTTATTTTCTATTCAACTAGACATTTCGTTCCATATATTATTATAATTACTGCAGTATCTGAACTACAATTTAAAAGACTCTAGATATAGTGTATATAACAAGAATTTAGGTCGGAAACTTTGGAACTGTGCCATTTTAACCCCAAACATCATGGAAACCAACAGTAAGCAACGAAAATTTTTCTTTTTGAAAGTTTACTACAAAAAATAGAAATTGTGGTTTAAGGTTCAGAAAAAAAACTCTGTACAAAATATTAACAAAAAACAAAATACCGTTTGTCGTTTCGTTAAACAGTTTGAAGAAACAGGTTGTCTTCGCAATAAGGCAACTAAGGCCGTCCATGAATCATTAGTGTGTTGCGGCTGTAAATTGTGTACATTTAATGGCCGGTTTTTTGTTTTGCTGAATGAAAAAAATGAACCTTGGCAGGGAAAAAAAAAACTCCTTTGCTCGAGGCCGATTAACTAGGTGCCTATGAAGAAAAATTGTAATCCAGGCAGCCACAGGACAAGAGAAGCTTAATAAGACAAACAGAGAAAGAGTATAAGAATACAAGTTGACCTCCATCAGGATAAGATTTAAAGTACTTCCCTGCATATGGATTTTTTAAAACAATACCAACTTTTCGAATAATACACGATATGTCTTTGCAGATGTAGAACTCAACGCCAATATTGTGAACAAACATATATTCAAGAACGGTTTTGATAATGTCTGATACATTACGCGAAATATAAATTCAGTTATTAGCAAATTAACTGCCGTTTCATTTGACTTGCCCTCATAGAAAGAAACTAAAATAATTGTACGAACTGGTCTAATATTCTTTATTGGTACAAATGATATACGCAAATTCCCATCACGGAAAGTTGCTAGAGGATCACAGCTTAAAGGATATTTCATACATAAAAGCCCATACGGGAAAGTAAGTATAATAATAATAAAGCGTAAGACCTCACAAACTTATGTTTCGACAGGAAGGTACAGCATAAGCTCATATAAATGGGGAGACTTAACAGCCGGAACACTGTGGCAATTGCAAGTAGTCAAGTGTGAGGCTCATGACCAGCCGTCCATCCCCAGCTGCTGGATCTGTTCAGGAGATATGATAACGAATTAGCACAGGACGTCTACCAATTGCGTTGGTGGAAGTTGGGGTCCAGTTGGATTCTTTTGAGCATCTGATTCGGCAGGAAACAGTCTTCTGATTAAGGCCAGTCTGCTGGATTGCATAATGAGTGTTTGTGTCGATCTCTGATATTGTGGCGATGTGTCATGAACATGCATTTCAGATTTTAAGTTCTGATATAATGGCCATGACCAGTTTTCCAGGGAACGCAAGTCTTTTATCTTTGACCATGTTTAGTAGCCTCCTTAGTCCAGTTCTTCTGCAATTCAATTTTTGTTGTCTATTTGTGTGGAGGAAGATGTAATTTCTGGCTAGTCTACTTTAATTTAAACGCGCTATCTTTTTCCTTGCATACCACTAGAGGTTCGCAAAGCATCAATTGTGAGAAAGTCTGATATAAATGATTAATCAGGTAGGTAATTAATTTGAATTGCTCGATAAATAAAAATAAAATCTAGCAATATTCCTTATGAGAGTTAGTGATTTTCGTTAAATGTTTTCTAGACAAGCCATTATCTCGAATCAAATAAGTGGAATTTAAGCTTTCTCGCGGAGATAACAGAAGAGACACACAATTTACTGTACGTATTTTGCTAAACGCTACCATATTATCGTAACTTCAATATATTATTCATTTCCCATAGGAGGATGGCAAATCCGAAAAGACGATTCCACTATAATATAACGTTGAATAACAAACTAGTAGACAGTAATTCTACGCGAATTTAAACCCACAATGATCAAGATTAAAAATTGCGATAGAGTAGGCAAAAATGTGTAAAGTAAGAGGAACTATCTATCTATCTATCTATGGTGAACTTAACATGGTATTCTCCGTGATGGCATGATGTCTCCTCCAGTACATAAAAATCCATAAAAGCTTTTTTTTTTATTTGGCTTTGTAATTAGTCGCTGTCAAGTGGAGGAGCACTGCAAACCGGACTGACTCCTCGTTTCTGTTTCCGGTTTACACTTCTCTTTAATAGTATTCAGTACATTATTAAGAGGGCTTCGAAACATAAGGTTGTTATGTACTAGTTTATTTAGAATAAAATTTTATCTTTCATAATGCAATTCAAATTCGAGAACCCCAAAGTAACAGAGGAATTTGGAAGCCACACTTTCTTTTAACTGTACGTTTAATGAATGAACTGATATAATAACCGAGGGTGATGATACAATGATGAGTTTCACTGAAAGGAGCTCGGGCCACTTTTGTAGCAATTATTTTCCTATTCCGTTCCTTTTCAAGCAGTATTGCGAATTTTCCGAGTTCAGGCGCATGCTTAAATAAAGAAGGCTTATTAAGAAGTTGTGTATTAAACTGACAGTCTGGAATTCGTTTTCAAAAATAGAAGTTTCTGGCATAATAAAAAATAAATTAACACAGCAGTGGTTAATTTATTTTTTGGCCTATGGTTCTTTATGTGCTCTAAGATTGTTAGCTGATAGGAAAATTCCTCATGATCTCGTGTTTCTAACAAGACTGATTAATGGTTGCAGGTAAAGTGTATTTGCGCTTTCCCTTAAATCGAAGACGTCACGGTATAGTATATTCGAAGCAGTTACGTTCAGAACTAAATTCGTTAAAAAAAATGACTCCATTCATCAAGGGGGCCTCAACTGACAGTTTCCCTGCAGTTCATGTTTTTGAGGACTTAGCTTGTAAGAAAACGTTTACAGATGTCCGGCTTGTTTGCTTTCTAATTATTTTGGAAAGTTAAAGAATCATGGCAATTAGTATATGGTATCTCATTTACTTCGTATCAGTATGTAAATAGTATGGAAATCCATGGTTGCGCGAATACTTTGATGTAAATAACGTTTCTACACTATAAACCTAAAAGTTATAAATTTTGTAACTGTAGGTTCTCACTTCGGTACAAAATTCCAGGGTTCCATCTGCTATGACAGCAATTTCACTACATTTTTACTTGATTTTGATAATTCTTTCGGTAACTATTTAAACTATATTACCATCTACTCCTAATAAATTTAAGTTACTTTATCTACATTTTTTTTCTCACGTGTCTTCCTAAAGCTCGCTATAAACTTGGAGCAAAAAAATCCATCTGTTCAAGATGCGTTTTTCCTCAGCTTTGTATCGAAGCCCTTTGTTCATCTTACTGCGCATACAATAATTAGAGCCAAGTGGCTGATGAATAAATATAACTTGTTTAATGAAAAAATAATTGTATTCATTATAGTGTAGTATGTTAATTCTACTAGCAAGTGAAATGGGCCAATACTTTGCAGTCGGCTACAAGCCAGATCTCGAGATGAATCCACACACTTTTTGTTCACTGCAGAATTCTGAGTTGGTCAAAGTAATTAGTCTACTAATTATTACACCTGAGAATCAGGTGTTAGACGGTAGCATTGATTAATATGTATGGCTGTATATTGTCACAGGTGATTTATGTGAAATACCTGGTCAAATTTCCTAAACTAAGACTGCGAAATTAGATAAATCTGAAATCTTAATATATGTATATATATATATATATATTGAAAATAAAGTAAGTTCCGTTTTTTTATGAATACAGAACACCTCTTCCAACTAGTGGAAGGCTATATTTAAAAGCAAAAACATCAAACCTGGACCGATAAATCTTCTCCAGAGGCATCTGGAGCAGAATAACTTTCGAATTCTAAACGTAAAAAAAAACCTGATAATTCTCAAGTTAACGTATACATTTGTTTTTTCACCAGTATATATTCCCTACAGTTAAGAGGAGTTATCCATAATCTTTTATGTAAGGACAGTTTGTGCAGATTCAAAGGTTTCATTTTTAGAAGAAAAAATATCGAGAAAGTTGCATAATTCAGTTATTGATTATTCAAAAGTTTTTTTCTGTATTGACTATACTTTAATATCGCCCAGCATTCATAAAGGTACAACAGAGAAAAGGGCATAGCTAATCAATTTCTTCCCAGCTTACTTCAAAGATTTTTCTAAAATTAACTTACCACTGCACAGGGAATCGATAAGACGCGACCAGACATTAAAACATCGGAAAAAAGTGCTCCATGATCATTAAAACCATGGAGTTCTTAGTAATTGTGTAAATACCCTAAAATAGCACTGTAGGTTTGAGTTTAAGGAATCGAATGGCTTTTGTTCGTCTCAATATACGTACAACAGACAAATTATGGGAGTGGTATGTGGGGACGGCTGAAAGTTGTTTTCACGAACAACTTTCAGCCAAAATTTTCCCTCCCTCGAAAGCACAGAAGAAGACTTAATGGCACATAAACGTAACTAAATATGAAAAGTTATAATCTACTGGCTGTTTAGAAAATATTTGTATGTTTGGTTCCCTATCTAACTGGGTGCCCTTGAAGAATATTATTTCATATTCTGAAGGCAAAGAAAACCGATTACTTTTGGAATTGAAGTGTATGTAACTTATAAAGTGTTTTGGTGAACAGTGATAATTTAAATGGCAGAATAAAATACACACACGAGCGCGCATTACAGAGAAATTTTTTTGCTCTTATAGAAGTCTTTTGTAGAGAATGTTTTCCTACTATGAAGGGATACATTTAGCCGAAGAAATGTTTAAGAGAACACGTGTACAGTCATTTCAGGCATTCTATATCCGTGACTGTATAAGATTGAAAGAAATATATCACTGCGTTCTTGGAGTTTCTTGAAACCTAACGCAGTGATGGGATTTTGTGTGTTATTTATGCTTTTGGCGCATACGGGTGAAAGGAGACGTGCTTAGGAAGCTATATTATGGGCAATGAAAAAATTGGGAAGCATTTTGAAGTACATTATCTTCCACCTACCACCCGGTTTTATCTCTCTAGAACATCTTTTGTATCTATATTTAAGAAACGCTATCACTTCTTATTGCAATTGCTTCTTGTTCGAACAACAGACTGCAGTATTTGGGAGGATAGGAAATATATCAAAAGGCAAGAGAGGAGTTCGTTTATCACGAAGAAAATCGGGATACAACTCTAGCCATTTCAATATATAAAATAGGAACTTTCTGATTATTTAGTAAAAGAGCTGGCGTTTTCCGAAAGAAAAACAAAAAAAAAAAAACCGACAAATATTCTTACCAACATTATCACAACTAGAATAATCATCGCTGTATTACATTAGGAGTTCATGTAATATTCTGACGTGGATATCAGCTTGACCTCCTGACATATCAGCATCACGTCTGTGCTGAACCTTTTTTCTTCCTTCTCAACTGTGATCCTTCGTCACCACGACAAATGACCTCGCTCATTAACATATATACTCATAGTATAGTAATAATATAAAAGTAAAGTATATCTCTGTGTTTGAATTTAGGGAAGTACACAGCAAAAAAATCTTATATACATGTACGAGTACATGTATATAAGATTTTTTTGCTGTGTACCATATCGCTGAGTTTTAGTAACTTTTTCTAGGGTCAACAAGATATGGGTCGTCTTTTTTTGTAGCGAATGTGCCAATAATAATAATCAATTGGTTCTAATGGAAACAAATATTTGGGCTTCTCTTGGAAAGAGCAAGTTTTTTCCATTTTTGTTCTTTTTCCTCCTTTTATTACGCTTTTGATATTATTCAAGCTTACTCTGTTTCTCTGTTGGGTCAACAGTGAGCTATATATTAATAATAATCATAAATTTATTTGCCATCCATTTTCCTTAGCCTTCAGAAACAAAATCAACAATATTGTACGTATAAAAGATGTTTTCCTGCGTACTCAGTAAATTCAAAGACAGAGATGTACTTAACCTATTATATATACTGGAGGGGGAGGATGGAGAAAATAAAGGAAACACCTGTGATAAGAGTTATAGTATGCACTAATATGGTGTTGGACTACTCTTTGCTTTTGAAACAGCTTGTATTGTATCCTACTTGTAATAGATTCAAATAAATTGTGAAATGTCTTAAACGGAATATTGGGCCATTTATCATTTCAAGCTCCTTGAGTGATGAAGGTCGAATAAATCTGATCCTCCCTGTTTGTTTGTTATTTAATTTTTTGGAGCATTAGCAACTAAGGCCATATTGCTCCGGGGATATGCGGTGGTCATTCCCTGACCTTTCTATATCCTCCATATTTGTTGGGCACGGGCTCGAACCTCGGTCTAATCAAGAAGCGTGTGCTACGCACTGCTTCTCCTGCCCACCTGGCTGCGGAGGCGCTCTGATCCTTCCTGTCTCCCAAATATACCCACAGTTGTTCAATAACGTTTAAGTCTGGTGACAGTGCAGCCCATGGGAGATGCTTAGCCTCAGTTTCATACTCCTCAAACTAAGACCGGAAACATTCGGCTCTGTGCATTGGAGCATTATCATCTTGAAACATGGAATCGTTTGTGGGAAATAATGCTTGCACCATAAGATGAACCTGGTCACTCGATGAGTGGCAGTAATTCGCTCTTTCAGTTCAAGGCGAGTTACTGCCACTGATGATAGAACCTAAAGAATACTGAAATATTTGCTACCCACACTATTTTCGATCCTCCTCCACGGTTTGACGGTTCGCACAAGATAGTCAGGATGATACTTTCCTTTGGCATTTGCCAAACGTAACTCTCCCTGATGTTGGAATTGTGAATGATGATCCGTCTGAAAATACATGTTTCCAAACCATTAAATGTCCAATTGCTGTGCTCCTTACACCATCCATCCTCTTTCTAGCATTACCATCAGTAACGAGTGGCTTAGCAACAGTGTCTCTGCCATAAATTTCAACCTTATGAAGATGTAGCCGAACTGTTTTGTTAGAAAGTTGATTGCTGAGACTCACCTTAAGTTCTGCAGTTATTTTGAGGCAGAAATTTTATGTTTTCGGGCTACTACAATTTTCTACCACAATTCGTCCTATCAGATTTTGTTTTTGCATACTTGGCAAATGCAAACATCAATTATAGATACATTTGTCCTGGATGCATTAATCATCAGCAGTCTTAGTTACTAGTGCCTTTGCTAAGCGTGCACCAACAATTTGACCTCTTTGGAATTCAAACAGGCGGTCATTTTCTTCTATAAATATACATAAGCTTTTATCGTCTTTTTCTTCGCAGTACCACGTGCAAGAAACAAAAAAAAAAAAAAAATCATCATTGCATGTTCATAAATACGTAATACAATCATTATAAAAATTAATACTTTCATATCGGGTATTTCCATTCTTTTGTCCACCCTTGTATATTAAACTATATGGTAGTGAGGTTTAATTGCTTTAGCAGTGACCTTGGTCCATAAATTACATTCAAAAAAGTTTAACTATTTACAAAATATCGTGACAAATCAAATATTGCATGTGTGTATATCCTTCATCGAGGTCCCTTACAGCGTAATCAGAATTAGCTATTTGCTTGATGTCTAATTCCACCACATCTTCATCGTCATTACTAATAACTTAAATAATACGATTGTTTCAAAATTTAATCCAATTAGACGTCTTTGGGCGCAGCCACCTAAATGAACATTTAATTTACGGTCAGCTTTAATTACTGCAATGTTTGTTACCGCCAATAGGCATTGCATTATTCTTTTAAAAGTAAATACACTTTCTCTGACATTACACGCCCCTCGTTTGAGCTCATTTTCTTTGGTCACGACTTGCTGGTTTCTGTTGGGAACGGGTAGGAAACGTCTATGCTCGCCATGGAACATTTACATCAATTTTCGTTACTTAATCTTTTTATTTTCCTAATGGTCGAATACAAAAACCTGCCATCATTTCTTTATTACCAAATGAAAATGAGTCTGCTTTTCATTAACTCCTGTATATTACTTTCAATAATTTCTTACATTATTTTTTATATTCTTGTTCTCTCCAGGATATTTCATTTCCTGGCTGTAGTATTTTTTTTTTTCAGTTCTGTTAATTACTTCATTCCACTTCGGTTGTTTTTGGCCTTTAAGAGGGCACAGAATGGCTTTCGTGTTTCTGGAACATAATTCAGAATTTTCTTATTAATATCGATGTACTGAAGCACCACCTGCTTCATGAACTGCGTCAAATACAAGTTTCTGACGTACGCTTTTTTTTTCGTGTACATATTTAACAAGAGACTATCTTCTTTCTTTATTTTTAAAGGGGAAAGCGGTGTTGGTTTTTTAGACACATCATCCATAATATGATTAGCAGCCCGGGGATTTCACGCCATCTAGGCTACTTAACATTGTCTGGTCAACTTTAAATGTTTTTACTTTACAGGGAATTTATTTTGGTAATCACCTACTCAATCATAGCTATAAGCAATTTATGACATTGGGCGATAAATTTGCCTTGTTTGGCTGTAATTCAAGTATATGCACTATAAAATTCAATAGTGCAATTCAAATATAATGCAGCTTGTGAAATTGGTTTAGGTACTGTGTAGACAAACTAGGTTTTGATACGAATGTATCACTGTGATTCCATTTGAAATGAATACGAATGTATCAGAGTGAGTAGCAAGCCTATTTTCTCACAGCTGTGTACAAAACATGAATCTTAAGCTAGCCTGTAAAATAAAGCTGAACTACGTATTGATGAAAAACTAGCTATTTCCTTAATTCTGTTCCACCGTTATAGATACTTGGTTGCGTCTGATTAGACGAATGTCCAAGTGAATATGTATATGGCAAAGATAGGACAGAATAACTTACACAAATGACTAGGAAACAGAAAAACAACGTCATTTTGAAAGGACAAACAGGACAGAATTCAAGTCAAAGAAAACAGTGGTGTATGAAGCTCTAAGCAAAACTACTCAAACTTTGAGGTGTGGCACAATGACCAGATAATGGTTGCTTTCCACCAGAACAGAACGATCCTGTCTTTTTCTAATGCTTATAACTAGAACTATCCAGAGAATTCCATTGTTATTTGGAAACAGTAGCCTCAGGTTTAAGGAGAAAAGAAAGCTGTTCCAGTGAAAGGTCTAGCTAGATTTTTAAGTTGTAATTCGTGTTTTGATTGGTTAAAAGTGAAAAAAAAAAGCTGCCATTCGGAATGAGTGTTGAAAATAACTTTTGGATGGTTGGTCAGTCAGTCAGTGATGAAGGTCCACTTTGTTAAACATTTTTAGTATCGGGTCATATCAGCAGCTTGGCTGTGCCAAGATTGTCTGCCAGACCGAACGAAATGCTTTTGGAGCAAGAACATAATTTTATACGTACTCAGGGCAATTCGTGGTGTTGCGGTAAGATATCATCCCAAGCAAGCCGTCATACTCGACGTCATCTCTGAAGAAGATCCAAACAAATACATATCCCTCTTCATCACGTGTCAACGAAGTTGTGACAGCATTACACAGTCACAAACGAAAGGAGAACGCGTCAGCCAAACGGAATCCCAGTAAATAGGAATTTTCTCATATCTTGATTGAGCGCAAGCAGCGGTTACTCAATTACTCTTCGAAATGCGAAAATTTTTCCCGCCAGTTGATCTGTTTAATCCCTAGCATAGAAGAAAAATTTAGGACTTGGCGGCGCTATTTGTGTCCACGCGAGGCAAAAGTTATTTAAATGTTAGTCTTTGTTTAGAATTTTCAATACATTTCGAAGTTGTATTGAAAACTTCAGCCATGTTGTCAACCGTAGTGGGGGGTTATGTGAGAATATTATTTGCAGATGAGTTTGTATTTTCGCTAAAAATGCTCTAAACTTTTTCTCATGAAATGTGTGGAATATTTATTTAAACTCTATTATCCTCGGAAAGTCTGAAGATAGGTGATTATATCTAATCTTACATCACTGGGTAATATGCAAAACAAGTGAAAGACTGAATCTCTGTTCCCACTGGATTTAAATACTATCTCCTCCTCCCCCATAACCAGATCTACTGTAGTGACTCGGGAATATCCAAATAGGGAATGACATAGGCAGAACATCCTCGGGATAGAAATTATGCTGTTTATGCAGTAACTTATATCCATTATTTTTAATTTTCGTATCTCTAGGCCTTACAGGACGTAAATGATTTATGTTCCGTTTATTAACTTAGATTTTTGCTCATTCTTTGATAATAAAAGATTTGAGAAAATATTATCAGATATTAACTTAAAAGTCATGAAAAAACTTCGAAATACCTAACAATACTTGAATAAATGTTTATTTAAAATTGTTCAAACAGTAATGCAGGACATGAGTACTGTCCTGAAAATAAAACATTTTAGACTTCATTGCTTGTTTAAAATGCCGTTTGTTTTATCTAAAGCTAATTGTTCTGTTTCGGCATTCAGAAAAATAATTGAAAAGTGATTGGATATCATATAGCGTAAAAACACCAATGAGGTTTTCAACAGAGTTGGGCTATCTGCATTTCTTTATGAGTTCACTCCGAATATGACGTTAGTTGATACATAGCATCAATGGTTTGTTCAGAATTGAAAGAAAAGTAATGGTTAATAATGCTCTTCGGGTCAATTAAAAAGTATATATATTTCAAGGCCTGTCTTGAAATATATATACTATAAATATATATAGTTATAGTTGCTATTCACAGCTTCATTCCACTTTGTTTCCTACCTCTTCGCCATTGACTGTATATCCTGGTGGAATCTCCTCTCATGCTCTCTTACTAACATCGCCTAGATTTGGCCTGAAAAAAATCCTGATGAGAATGCAAGTAATGGCGCGTGATTGACATTCTACTTCCCAAGCAACTCGTCAACTAGTTCTTATTTACACTTTTAATATTATCAAGAAAGCCATTCACTACGATGCAGAATGATTGTCAGGAATTTCGCTCAGCATTCGTTTTGTTTTCCAATCTGTGAACATCTGATTTTTACTTTTAGATTAATAAATATGGCACTATTCAGTTTTACGTCAATCTTGGAATATACCATATACAATCTTATGTTGTATATGCTAGAACCTGTCGCCTTGAGGATGCAATATTTATGGCATTGTTTTACCAGTTTCAGATGGGAGTGGGGGAAGCAAGCCTTTGTTTTTTGAAAGTATGGAATAAGTTACTGCAACTTAATTATGACAGACTGTTTCCTTCTCCTGTAATGCTGATCTACTGCCCTGTTGTCTCAGAGGCAAAGAAAGCAAGAGAACATAGTGATCCACTCCAGCATCGTGAAGAGTCTCCACAGACATCCCAATTACACTAGTCGCACTTAATCTTCTCTAACACATGCTTTACACGTTCGTAGTTTTCTTTAATATGAACAGAGCGCGCAACAGGAATCGATGGATACATATTCTCATTGTGAAGCAACAGCTTTCAAAACTTTTAATTGGGCTGTCTATGAAAAGATTCCACTCTTCTGGGTTGTCATTGATAACATCAGTGGTCATAAAGGCCAATTAAATAGCAGCACAAGAATTATACAACAGTGTGACAACGTGTAATCGAAATGTATTTTTCTGTATGTGGAATTGTTGCAGCCGAAATCCACTAGATTCTACTCTTTTAAACGAGATATCAGTTTTGCACTGCGTTGGTTAGATCAAAATATCTCACTAAGGCATCCAGTTGTTGCTGATTAAGAAAATTTGGCGCTTTATTTGAACAGGCATCTGAGATGTAATTCCAAGCTATCGAACCAGGATGGCGTTCTTGTGCGCTCGAGTCTATCCCGAATCCTGATTCAGGTGCTTTTTAAATGACCTTACGAAGATCCTTTTTATTCATCAGAACTATAATTTGAAATAGTTCATATTTTATCACTTTTGAAGCACTGATTATATACCATCTTTGTTTACGTAATTAGGTTATTGTGAACTAAATTTATTATATTCATAGCTAATATATAATACTCCATGTAATGTCCTTTACAACCGTAATAATTAGTGGGTCAGAGTTTTCAGTTTCAACCACCGCAGTGATTATAGTGCGCCAATATTTGTGGTTATGGCTATCTGTTTATACGATTTATGTGCAGTGTACTGAAAAACTGGACTAGCTCTCGAGGAATATCTCTTGATAGCCTTCTGATCATCTCTTTCTCAATCTTGCAAATAAAGCGCAACATCCTCCCGGACTGCTACGATCAGTGTTTCGCCAAAAACAATTGTAAATCTCGCATAATTTGTTAAGAAATAAATTCGAGGACCTTGATAATAAATTTACAATAATTTGTACTTTTTACTGTCAGAGAATATGCCCATACACAAACACGGTTACGACAAGAATTGAGAATATTTTTGTTTATACTTTGCAATAACCAAAGAACGTCTGATCTTCTCTTTAATTTTTTTTTTTCATTAGACATATAAATGTCTGAGTCTTTCTCTTTTTTTTTTTTTTACTTGCTTTTGTTTCCAACTGGCTGCCCGAAACTTACTTTGCGGTAGCATCTTGTTGTGTCCGTTTCTGATTCAATTCAGTGGAACTCTTTGATGAAGTTACAGCTTTTCTTTCACTCTCCAAATGAAGTTATCGAATTTTGTTTTTTTATATGTCTAAAGTTTTTATGACTTGAGGTTACACAATGTGAGAATAGTTTGTTCATGCTATAAAACTTGAAATGAGTTATGACACTTTTCAGTTGGCCTGATTCACATTCATTCTGCATTTCAAAAACCCAAGGTGAAAATACGAATAGAATTATCAGACTTTTGATAATAAAATAAGTTCATTTTGTTAATCCATTTTATTGTTTCAGTGATGACAAGTTCCTAGTGAGCGTTGCGTCATCTTGAAATACTGAACTTATCCAAATACCAAACGCTTGGAAACATTTTCTCATGCTTCACGCGGACGCCCCTGGAATCAACTACTCGTTTTCTTTTCTGTGAACCATTCTTGGTATAGCTTTGATTATGTTATTTATAAACAAATCACTATGGCCGCTACTGTGGTGATACTAGAATTCCTTTTACGTTTTTGTTGTTATTTCGAGTAGATCAGGATCTTCCCATTTTAATTTAGCAGAGAAATGGCCAGAAATGTCTGCTGAACTCCATGAAGTACCATGAGTTTCAGTTGCTTTTCTCTTGTAAAAAATAAACAAAATAAAAAGAGTATATTATTACTTATGACAAAATTTCCTCAAATGACCAATAATCGAGCACAAAGTTTGTTTATTGGACATTAATAACCGATTCTAGCATAAACATTCCTAGCAGCACTTGTAAAACGAACTCGCCATAAAGTTTTGAGCAGTTCTATTTCATAAACACCGTTATTCCATTAAGCTCCTCTTCTTTTTGATTGATACTTTTAACACCATACACACTTTGTCTACTTCTTTTAAATTTAAGTTTTCTTTCTTCACTATTAATGTCAATCTCCGCACACCATTTACAATAATGATTTATTGATTCGGGGGGACTACAGAAGAAAAATTACCTTAACTATATTGATTATTTTCACATATCTGGTGGGCACTTATCTCGACACCTATCACACTTTTTTAAATAATATTGCGATCACGGAAGAAAAAGAAAGAGTTAATTGTATTTTGTCGAGATTCTCGTAGACTAAACTTAAATAAACCGAACTTAGCATATATGCGAGCCGTTTGTGTAAGCCATATTTTTCAGTGGAGACTTTTCTTTGTGGATAGGTAAAAATCTGAAAGTTATAAAATAAATATATTCTTCTCGAAAAACCCAGTTGCCCACTGCACGAACTGCTAATTAAATAGCACTTCTGTCATAGTAAAACTGCCTTCTTCCACCTGTGCAAAACTTATCTCACTCCATACAAAATAACATCAAATCTCTGTTGCCATAGTTACCTCAGTACACACCGTTAATGAATTGCGCGATAAATGGATAACCCTGTATTATTGAGATGATTAGTAGGGCAATAAATCTATTAGTAAAGATACAGTAAAGCAACTGGGAGCCATCACAACACGTACAGCTAGAGGTCTTACAGTTGGAGAGTACATAAAATTAACATTAACTTTTAATTCTGATACATTTTTCCTTAATTGGCACATATATATGCATTGTCTAGTCAAAACATTATGACCACATACCTAATAGTGGTTATATCCTTGTCGCCAGTGCCGTACCATCACAACACGCCAAGGCACTCTGTAGCCGACCGGGCTAGCCAGGTGGGTAAAGTGCCTGCCTGGCAACCCAAAGGTCGCTGGTTCGAATCCCGCCTCAGTCTTGGATCAGAGTAAAATGCAAAAACTTTGAGAGGTGCATTATGGTCACAGAAGCCGATGCACTAACAACTAAAAAAATGAAGTTGAAGGCATAAAGCTTCCGAACGTTGCAGGAGGTATGTTGTACATGTTTCTAAGATTGCGTCCCATAGATTTGCGATAGTGCTTGGTGGGCGATCCGATCCAAACGGCGGATCTGTCGATCACAAATTTCCATGGGATTCATATCCGGCAAATTCGGCGATCAAGTTAACCTGCAAAGTCACTTTCGTGTTGGCGAACCACTCTCGAACAATACTGCTAATCTGTGCCAGGACGTATTATCCTTTTAGAACACACCTATGCCATCCCGGAAGGCAGCAACTATGTAGGTTAGGAGATTACTGTGCATGCCGTTTGTTTTCAACGATCCTGGTTTATTTTCTTTTTAATCTTAAAATTCTTTTGATACAGTACATGAAAATTACGAGTTATTTTTGTGATGCACTCAATTCAGTCAGCAAAGGAGAATGTTATAGAGGAGTATCCAGGAATAATTGCAGTTTTCTTTGTCCTTTACTAAAGAATATTCAGACGACATTGTTTGCCTGTCCAAAGGTCGCTTCCTCTCTGCAGTTGAACCATTTGCCAGTCTGCCGTGGTAACGTCCACCCCACCATTTTAATTCTCTCGTTATCGCAAATGCTCATTACAATTTATAAGCGGCCATCTGGCCAATGCATTTGTTTTGTTTAAGTGTTTTAAACAACACAAATCATATTTCTTCTCAATTCATTTTGAAGAAATTAAGATTTGCTCACTGTGCAATGTTCAAGATGGAGATTATTTGATATGTAGTTCTTGCAATGCAGTTGTGGGACCAGGGGCGTTCCTAGGGAATGTTGCACCCGGGTGCCAATCGTAATTTGGCGTCCCTTCAGATATATTTATATATTTTGTTGTACTTTTATTTATATAATGATAATTAATAACAAAAGTAATACAATTATAATTATTGACAACGAATTAGAAAAGAAACAATGAAGTAAAGATTATACATACAAAAGTATTGTTTATACATATAAACCATATAACGAAGAAGAATACAATAATATATCCTGCGCCAAGACGGTTAATTAAAGAGAATATGCTTTATTATCATTAACATCATGGAGCTGAATATGTACATTAAATTTTACTTCAGGGAGGAGAAAACATCACATAGCTGAATATGTACATGATGTTAGCGATGTTTTCTCTTCCTTACAGTAATAGTAAAATATAATTTTGTTTTTTAGATAAATCATTGTATAGAGATTGAGTGGGGAGGAGGGGGTGTTCGGGTCTGTATTTGTGTATGTACATCGGTCGATTTGGGTTGGTGAGGGGCTCGGCCCAAGATCGAATAACTTGGTACTGAAAGAAAAAACCTCTGGAAACTCGTCCAGTGGGATTCGAACCCAGGTACTTTTCAGTCAGCAAGCGCGCTGTCGCCGAAGGCACCAGGCTACCGAGCCCCATGTGTAAAGATTAACTTCGCTTACTTCAACTCTGCGTGCAGGTACAGATGATAGCGCAGTTGGCGTTGCTCGGTTCCAAATGGAGTCAGCTGCTCTGTGTTCAAGTTGTTTATATAACAATCCATATTTAAAGGGAAAAAAAATCAAACGTTTATTATAATTCTGTTTTTCTTTCACGATTATTACTAAATTACATAAAGAAAAATTTCTACTTCTTTATGAAAAAAAAGTTACTTTTACTATAAAAAATTTGCAATGTATTAGTCATTCCTCGATGATACATTATCTATTTATAATTGGCAGGAAAGTGAACGAAACTATTTCAGTGCATACCTGTTGTGGACATTAATTAGGTTTCAAGACAACATTTTACGCATAAATTTTAGTTACATATTGGCATAACATTCGATACGGTTTGCGCAATGTTCTGTATTAAAGTAGTCGTCAGTTGTGGTACGAGGTTCCAAACCACCAGACAGAGGTGTATGCGGGCAGTGTTGCAGACTGATCTGCGAAATTCAAATTTATTTCACACTTCGCTATCAAAGACTTGGAGTGATGACTCCTTTAGCTGATTTCAGTTCTGTAAGCTTTACTAGCCAGAAATTTGTGGCCCTCGATTCTCTTTTGGTTAATTATTTAATAAAAGGGGGCACAAGAGGTCTAATTTGTTGGAATCTGTACGAATTGCAGCGAGACCTTGTAATAAGATTAAATATTACGAAAAAAATGTTGTCACAGGCTAAGGTACTTTACAGATGTATTATTTTCAGGATAATACACGCAATTAAGAAGATCAAGAAATTTCAGTTAACGACACTCAACTATAAACTCATCCAGTCTCCACAAATGGTAGTTACAACCCCGTTACATTGCCACAATCGATTCAGAATAATTTACCGATTACAGAGTAAGATTTAAATAGTGAACAGGAGTTTCTCGCTTTCTTAAACCACTTTAAAGATGACCTGAAGTCACAGGGAAAATGTCTTGCAAATGAGATTAGTGGATTATATGATAAATGGTCTGAGATACTTGTTTTTTAAAACTCCTTAACAAATAAATACGACAAGCTATTCGAAAAGTTTCAATGTGTACTACAAGAACTGTCATTCTGTAAAAGTCGAAATCTTGAATTAATGAATCAACATAGACTACAGTATACACAGAATCATAACAAAAATATGGGAATATGCCATAAAGTTGTATCGAATGATCAAAGAGAAAAAAATATGAATAATTGTTTTAAAAATGCGACTGCTTCTCTGAACAATGCAAGGGTTTTGTTAACTAACAAAGAATTTGGCTTAAAAATATCAGGCTGTCTATATATAACTTGTGAACAGCCAACAAATTTGTAATGATGCACCTCTTGTTGGCTCCACTCAATTACAGTTGGAAAAAAGAGTAACACAGTGATTTGACAGTTCTTAATGGTTCTCAGTACAACAATGATATATTTATACATATATTACTGAAAAAGTATGCGATCTAGACTGAGTTATAAAAATTCCACAGAATAGACTTCAAAATTGAAAAATAAGTTGCATAAAAAAGGAGGTACATTTACAAAAGATAGTAACAGCATCAATGCCAATACAATCTTCCTCTGCTAAAAATGTGTTATATAGTCCAGTGGAACTGTGGAGGCTTTCGTATCAATTCAGAAGACATTAATAATCCAACAGGCATCTGTTCGCATGAAACAAATCTAACTCAACAAGTAAATCATTCAATCAGGAACTACACATATTACCAACAGCCTAGAAATCCTTCACCGTCTGCTCATGGTGATGTGGATATTCTGGAAGACGCCAGAATACCATCCAAACATATCGTTTTGTAAACAATTCTGGAGGCCAATGCTGTGTGTGTATGATACTTGGAATCACTTTAACAGTAGTGTCATTTTACCTCCCGCAGAATCATTTCGCTACCAAAGACTTCAACGATCTCCTTAAACAGGTACCTGCCGTGGCTGGTAGTTGTAGGGTTTTAGGCGCATCAGTAACTTAGGCTATATATAATTTGTCTGTAAATTGCGAGTGTTCTGTAATCGATTTACTGGACGATAATAACGGAATTTCCGGAAGAAGAAACAATGCTATCCTCGCGCGAGACCACTGCTTTAACTGACCCATGTTGCGAAAATGAGCCATAAAAATTCTTTGCGTCATTAATGCTTTGAACTCGGGTGTTTTCCATCCGGTGTGGGGAGGACGGTGATTATACCAACTGTACTACCACGAGAGGGTATCTGCTCTATTTTGTCTGTTAGAATTCAGTGAGAATCACTCTTTATGGAGATCACTGTAACTAGATGGTCGAAGTTGACTAATTAAATCTGTATTAGACGTTAAATAGTGTCCGACAAACATACGTGCATCTTTCCACTGGATCAACCGGAACTAGCGAATACTGCTATCCTGCCATTGTCTTAACAAAGTTAATTTTCTTGCTAGTCACAGCTCTAAAACTAGCCGTTTACAATAACTAAACTGAGAGAATTCATTATTAAATCATGCAATAGTGCTGCAAGCATTGATGGAATTTTCCACTTAATGCTACATCATTTAGGTTACAAAGCATTATGTCTTTTACTGATTTTTTTTTCATAAAATATTCTTGGAACATTCTTATCCTAGCTCCTATCAACATTCGCTTGTTCTAGCCTTTCCAAAACTGGTAATCATTACCCAAATCCGCACACTAGTTGCTTTGGTAAAACCCCTTGAAAGGATAATACTCGTGCGGCTCACATGGCATCTGAAAAACAGAACTTAAAAGAAAGTTAAAATCAGTATGGTTATGTAAAAATAAGTCCTCTGTAGAACTCATGTTCAAAGAAGATTCCAATATTTTCTATGAATTCATATGAAATGCTTAGGTAGTAATGGTGTGTATTGCTATTGAAAAAAAAATCCAAGGTGTTTCCTATTATTACGAAGCAGCTTACCACTATTTATTCATTTGAGCGCAACCCTATTTGCCCTTAGAATTGATTCCATTTCCAAAGAACTTCCAAATACTGTAGAAGCCTATCTTTATGCTGACGATCTGTCCATTTCTTGCCACTCTCAGAACATGAGATCTATTGAACGCCAAATGCAAATGTCCCTCAATAAAATTCAAAAATGGGCTGAGTTCAATGGATATCGGCTTTCCCATCAGAAAACAGTTGCTGTCCACTTTTGTAACAAACGCAAATTACATACAGACCCTGAACTCCGGATATCAAATTCCAGCATCCCGATTACCAACAATATTAGATTCTTGGGATTAATATTAGACAGCAAGTTAAATTTCCTTGAGCACATTAAAGTAATACGTACTACCTGTCTGAAAAAGCTGAACATGCTGAGAGCTCTATCTTCCCAGTCTTGGGGAGCAGATCGTACAACTTTGCTGCTCTTATATAGAGCACTGATTAGATCTCGGTTAGATTACGGTGCCCCAGTTTATGATTCTGCTCGAAAGAGTGTATTACGCTGGCTCGATCCTGTACAACACAATGCACTGAGGATTGCTCTTGGTGCTTATAGGACATCACCAACCTATAGTCTATATATTGAAGCCCATGAGCCCCCTCTTTACCTCCGCAGAAAAATGTTACTACTTAAATATGCAGTCAGAATACGAAACTGTTCTCCGCACCCCATCCAACCATATCTCTTTAATCCATCATTTCACAATCTCTAGAAATAAACCAAATAAAATATGCCCAGCAGGCCTACGGCTCCTTGAAATAGCACAAAATTGGAATGTTCCTCTCCAGAGTAGGCAACACAGAAAGAATTATTCTTGCCCACCATGGACCCCATTTCCTCAACCAGCCTGTGATAATTATTTTCTCCAATGGGAAAGAATCGTCTACCAACTCTGAATGTGCAACAACTTCATGCTAGCCATATTCAAAACTGTTTTGACTTCTTACCGATATATACTGATGGTTCCAAATCTCATTTAACTGTTGGAGCAGCAGCAGTGTTTCCCTCTGCTATCATATCAGCCTCTCTTCCACCTGAGTACAGCAGCTTTTCAGCGGAATTATATGCAATTCAATTAGCTCTAGAAAATTTGACTCTTCACCCATCTGCAAAATATTTAATTTACACCGACTCTCTCAGCTCAATTAGAGCAATGCAGAATTTCTCTTATAAGGATCACCCTATACTAAATCAAATCAAGTATTTGCTGTTGAAAATCGAAGATCGCCAGCAACGAGTGAACTTTTGCTGGATTCCAGCACATTCAGGCATCAAAGGGAACGAGTTGGCTGATATTTCGGCTAAAAATCCATCAACAGTAGACTTAACCTCTGCCTTTATTCCAGTTTCTGATTATAATTCAAACAGCATATCATGCACAATGGACAGAGCTATGGCATAAACAAACAAATAACAAACTGTTCCAGTTAAAACAGGACCCAAAAGTTTGGCACTCATGCATTCAGACAGTTCGGCGAGAAGAAGTAGTACTCGCGCGGATTAGAATAGGACATACTCATCTGACTCACCTCCATATACTCACAGGCGATGATCCTCCTCTTTGTTCACAGTGCTCAGAGCATCTAACAGTCAAACATATTTTGATTGACTGTCCACATTATCAACAACATCGAACTTCAATATTTCATTCTCTGGCTAATTTCCGTGAACGGATAACATTAAATGATATCATTGGTGAAAATGCCAATATTAATGAACTTTTCTGTTATTTGAAACAAATAGGAATGTATAAGCGACTCTGATTAGTTTCTGGCATGAAATGAGATTGAACCGTCTTCACATTAATTATTTATTTTATCTTTTCAACATACCTATGAATAGGCGCAATATAGCCACAGCAGCTTGTGCGCCATTAAACACCCATACCACACACACACACTATTTATTCAAACTTTCTGTAACACAACACTTCAGGTTCGCTGTCACAGAATATCATTCAAGGAGGAGGAGGAGTGCCACTGAGCTCTGTGCTAAGTGGTACTTTTTTTTTTTTTTTATATACCAAATGTTGTTGATACATACCTGTATATGCAGCCGATCTTACTATTTTATGAAATTCCCAGATGTGTACACTAAAGAACGTCAGCTAAAAAAAATTGTGTTGAATAATATATTTCTATTGATGAATAACAAAAGTACAGACTTTTGGGACAAAATAACCAGCATGTGTATCCTGTACGCATGAAATATGTTTTATTTTATGCGAAAGCATCTTTGTTTAGCGTCATTTAGGATATGACGTAATTTCCGTTACCAATCCGTTTTACTCTAGTCCGAAAAATTTAGTACATGCCACCAAAGATGCTTTCACATAAAAAAAAAAAAAAAAAAATAGCGAAAAATGCACCCTGAATTACTTCCCTTAGTAGTCTGTCACAGAATATCTCTCACTAACAGAGTACTATTTATGGGATTAATAACTAATAGCAGACTTAACTTTCTGGAGCTTTTGAAGTATGAATATACTGCGAGTAATCTCTGCTGTGACCTGAGGTGCACATCGATTCACCTTACTAGATCTCTATCGAGCACTAATTAGGCCTGATCTGGACAATGGTTCTCTCATGTATGACTCTTCCAGGGAAAGTGTGCTGAGGTGGAGAAATCCTATTTAACATAATGCACTCAAAATTGTACTGGGTGCTTTCACGACATTCTCAGTCAATAATTTGTGTATAAACACCCATGAACCGTTATTGTACCTTCGACGGAAAATTCTGGTACTGAACTGTGCTACCAAAATTCAGGTTTTCCTCTAAAACCATATATTTTACATCTAAAATTTTAAATAGCTATTCCCAGATGGTTGGAGGGAAAATTCTCAATCCATTTGGTTGAAAAGGAAATAAGGTGAAAGCAAACAAGTCTACTGGTCTTACACAAATTGAATTAGCAGAAAACTAGAATATACATCCCCCCCCGGCCACCTATTCTCTATTATGTGACAATTAATTTTGCAACTAGGGAAGAGGATCCCTAGTGGACTAAATAAACTTCCTTACAGTTAATATCCTGAACCTCTCGATTTATAGATGGTCATGTCCTACCCAAACTCCACGTGGCAGACATAATAATATATGTGCTCGTAGGCCATCGAGGAGACAGTAGTACGACTGTGAATGCAAGATGCAGCGATCGACGAGTTAACAGACTTCCAGAACGGAATGATAATAGGGTGCCACACAAGCAATCGATCTGTACGTGACATTTCAACAGCGCTGAAGATTCCTAGGTCAATGATTGGTGATCTTCAAAACCGACACGGAAATCCTCCGAAGCTGATGGAATCTGCCAGTAGAGCTCTGAAAATAATTCGGCGCTCAAAACGGAGGTCGACATTATCGGAGAGCGAATACACATCCTGAGTGATACGGCTGGAGCACATGTCAGCACTAGTACAGTGCGCAGGACGCTGCATAATATGGGTTTTCACGGCTGTGAAGCCGTACACAAGCCACAAATCATTCTGATTAATTCCGGAGACATCTAACTTCGCGTAAGGCAAGATGCAGTCTGGTCTGTGTTCTTGGAACATAGACCAGAACTGTGCTTTGGAGTGATGAGTCACAGTAGATGGTTGTCTGAGTGTAGCGGATGTTCTGAAAAAACTATCTGCTGAATTGTATCGTCTAACAATAAGTTTACCAGAGGCAGTGTGATGGTTTGGCCTGGCGTCGTATCTTGATAGATGTTACTGAAATCTAATTTACAGTTACGTAGTTCTTCTTTTAGGTGAAGTCCCACAGGTAACGCCTGAAGCTCTTCAGGCGTTACCTCATAGGAAGGAGAAACACAGGGGATCAAAGAGTTAGTTCCAACTTGGATGGGGAGGAAAGCCCTATCCAAGTTGGAACTAACTTGGATGGGGCTTTTTTTGTATTGTAAACTAACTTTGTATTTTTGCAGCATATAGACATTAGAGAGTTTCTCATTAAGAGGTAATGGTGGTCCATTAGCTTCAATATACAAACTGCGCAATTGGGAAGTACAAAAGGCTCCAAAAGCTGTCCGAAGAGCGCTAAATCGTTGAAAAATCCTTTTCCTGGCCGTGGCATATACCAGAGATTTGTAATCATGCAACAACCTGATTAATGCCTTATAGCGATGTAGCAGTGACTCTATACCCCATTATGTAGCTGATACCAATTAAAGAATATTTAGTTTCTGCAGGCAGTTAGTTCGGAGACGTGTTACACAAGCCTGAAAGTTACGCTTATTATCTATTATTGAGGTAATGGTATTAGAAACTAGGAGCAGCTTAATCTTTATTCGAAGTTCACGGTTAAGGTGTAGCGCTCGTCCTTTGCAGAAGGCAATGGCAGTATATTTTCGATCAGATATTCGGTATCCATTTTTCAAGAGCCCCACCATTCTAATGTATTTATCACCAATTCAAGCTGTCTTTCTATGGTATTCATATTTTGCGAGTGACAAGAAATGGTGAGATCATCTGTATACATGTATGCTTCAACAACGCTGGGGTTGTCTCAGGTCATGCTTTTAACTCTAATTGCCAATAATGTTGCACTGAGAATGGACCTTTGTCGTACACCCACTTCTTGGACATGTATGGAGGATGAAGGCTGGTAACGAACCTGAAAAGACCTGAGGTTTAAGAAGTTCACTGTCATCTGGGGGGCAAGTAACCTCTTGTGTCGAAATATGTAGATCTTTAAGAATACCATACTGCCATGTGGTGTCAAAGGCTCTTTCAATATCTAGCGATACCATTATCAAATGTCTCTTGAAATGCATTGCGGACGTTAGCTTCGGCTTTGATATGCACATCTAAGATAGATCGGTTCTTTCGACAGCCGCAGCACTGATAATCAATCAAGATGTTCTCTGTTTATAAGATCCTGTCTGCGTGGGTAGAACAGTGGTATCGTCACCGTCCTCCCCACCGGGTGGAAAAAGGCCCGGGTTCGAATCCCGCGATGACCTTTAATAGGCTTTTTTCACTCTGTGGCTGAGTTAGTCGGTCTCAGGCGTAGATAGCAAGATTCCCCCCCCAGAATCTGGGGTTTTTCGTCCATATGACACACAGCACGGCAGATAAATTTAATTATTCGGGTGGCCTAAAAATAATAGTGTTTTTTTTTTTTTTGTAAGGTCCACGTTAAGTCTACGATGTATCGTCTTTTACAGTATATTTCCGAAGTAGCTAGTAACGGAGATTGGTATATAATTATTTGGTAAGGTGGGGTCTTCCCCTGCATTCGGAAAGGCCAACACAATTGAATAACACCATATTTGTTTTCTCTAAAGAACCGGTTGTAAAAGATCAAGAGGGAGGTCATAGCTTTCTCACTAAGATGTTGCAGCATGATGTAGCAGATGCCATCTGGCCCACGGCGACACTAGAGTTATTTAAGGACTGTTCAAATTATATTAACTTAAAAGGTTGATTATGTGGATAGACGCTGTAGTAGCAAATTTGACCTTGTACCGCTCGACACAATATTTAATATGTTAAAATATGTATCATATGCAGTGGTAGCTGATACTGCAAAGAAAGCTATAGCAAACGCATCTGCAGTGGCAGCAGGAGAGGATAAATCTTTACCCTTCTAGCGAAAGATCGCGGAAGGAACTTGATAACATTTACCACCCAGAGACTGAATTATTTACCAAATTAACCTGAAATCCGTGTCTTTATTAATTGATACTGTGATATTAGGGCCATTTGATAACGTTATCATCTGCCCATGTGTTTTGCTGGACGAAAAACCCGAATTTCCGAAGGGGGAATAAAACCTTGCTGTGCACGCCTGAGACTGAAAAAGCCCATACAAGTTCCTCACGTCGTTGACGGGATTCGAACCCGAGCCTTTTCCACTCGGTGTGGGGAAGGTGGTGATTATAATCAACCACTGTGCTACTCGCGCAGATTATTTTTTGTTAATGGTACCGGCAAATTTAATCCAAGATTCTCATTTGGCCCTCAGTCTGATTCGTCGTTCTTCTGCTTTGGGTTTCTTGTAATTATTAATGAGGTTAGCTATCTTGTGAAGTTTACGAAACTGGTTTCAGTCTTTATTCTTCCTTCACTTCACATGTTACAGTCCCTATACACCAGTGACTGTAAATTGGTCTGCATGCTCGTATTTGGTATTGACATAGTGGTGCCAGTTAATATTTTGTTAGTGGCAAGTGTGCAGTAGGTTTTGAATGGGAGAGAACCAATTCAGCTGATTATCAAGATTGACGTGTTTTGAGTAATTATTCCATTCTGCTTTTTTGGAAATTCCATATGATTGAATGTCTTGGTTGAGATGTTTCTATTTGATCGCTCGACTGAAGTCTGTTAACCATTTTTAGAGAGCCGGCTACTGCCTCAATATTCTTCTGTATAAGAAGAGGAGCAGGTTTTCTTAATAGCTATGTTAAGAGTTTAATACACATGGAATTTGTAAAAGTTAATTCAAAAGTCAAGTGCTTTAAGTAATGCAGAGAAAGCATGTAGTTTAACATGTGTCTATTGTACAGCTCCTTGATGCAAACCTATGTAAATTTAAATAAGACAAACTTTACAGATTCTGCGTGGATCTGCTCAAGAAACTGGCTGCCACTCGCTATTTTTTTTTATTTATAAAAGTTTACCTACGTGAACAAGAACTGCAACTTCCGTGATTTGTATAAACAGTAATATCAGTATTTAAATGTCGTTATGTTATTCTTACCAGGAGAATTCTGGATATGTGTTTCATTTTCATGTGTATACTTCGTACTCGTCTCCCATTCTTTTGAGTGCGAAGGGGTGAGCAGCGTTTCGTGATTCCCCCATTTTTGCTCAAATGCATATGTAGTCCCCACATCAAAGAACAAACATTTATTTATTTATATGCCTTCTCTCCATCTCTGAAACTATCCTACGTAAAATACAAAATATGCACTTTTACTACCCGTTCTTGTAAAACGTTTCTACTCGCTTTTTTTTCAGTAGCCAGACCTGATTTATTTAGCATCACCTCCTATTAGATGCTGCAGCTGTCTGAAAGTTGGCGGTTTTCTTTGGACAAGCTGAGGAAGAAACTGATCACAGTACACTGACCTATTATAGTGCTGTCAAGCGTAAGACGCGACACGAATGTGACCCGAAATATGATGCCTCTGTTGTTAAAGCAATAACACCTGAGCAAAAATCACGTTGCGCTCATCGGTTAATATGGCGAACAGCAAGTCGATGAAGTGACGAAATGTCTTTCGGATAATAAACATCGCTAACAATGACTTATAGCAGGAGATAAATTGAAGTCGCCGATATTTCAAATAATATACGTTTTATTCCTTTTTTTCTTTTCTAAGGGTAAGAAAAATGATTCAAACTTACGTTACCCAAGATTACGTTGCTATCAATAACTTTGATAGCAACGTTAGTGATAGCAACGGAGGTTGCTATCAATAACTCTACCCTTCTAAGTACACTGCTCGATAAAGTTAACAGAACCATTAGAAAACGTGGTTTAACTCGTGCGCTTGCCTTGAAGTGGTAAAAAATTTGGTATGGTGGTATACCATAGAATAACGATGAAATGAGGAAATAGCGAGAAACTTCGGACAGGTATAAGGGACATTTATAGTGGTTGTATAAGAATTACCAGAGGTCACATGACATCAGTACTAAGAACAGATCCTCGTTCGAGGATCTGTTCTTAGTACCTCTGCGCACTTACATTATCCCTATCAAAAACACGAAGGGGACTGTAGCCGTTGATCATTATTCCGCCCCACACGAGAACACAGCCTCCAACATAAGTGTCCCCTTTCTCTGATATTAGAGGGATGGTATCGCATTCCCTGTTGTTGCTAGAATATAAACAGGACTCATCAGAGAACAGAAGTGTATCCCATTTCTTAGGGCTCCAAGTCGCATGTTCATGGCACCAGTTACGACAAGCTCTGCCGTGATTTGGAAATGAGATACAAACCACTGGCTTCCTTGCATAGAGTCCACTTGAACTGACCCTTGTTAACAGAGTCCAGTTGAAAATATTTTCACCTATGGCCGCAGCAACTTCATGAGACAGTTGACTAGACACCGTAGGGTTCCGTCTTGCGGTCGGTTAGAGCCAGACAGTGGTGTGTTCTGGCTGACGAAGCCTCCAGCGACCTTGGCCAGCTATTCTTGTAATGGTTCCTTTCTCCTGAAACTGCTTCCATAGTGCCGAGACGACGCTGCGTAACACATTTAGCCAGTGTGCCACCTTCGCCTTTGAATGCCCGGCTTCAAGTAGTCGAACGCCCACCATCTCAAAGAATCATCTAAACGACGATGATTTGCCATCCTGAGTATTGGAGATGTGGCTGTCCCACTGAGCAAGCCAAAAACAGAAATGAAGTGATATAGTTGCAACACATTTTTTATAGGCAACCCAGATGCCTATTACATTAACTATTCGCCTTCGACGACACTGTTTGCAATAAAATATTCATGAAAAACATTTTGTTCTGTTAATTTTGTCGAGCAGTGTATTTCAGGACGTTCGATAGCTAATTTTATTCCTGAATTCGTACCTATAAGTCTATAATGTTTGTCTCTCGCAGCAAAACAGTGTGTTACTCGATAACAGCTGCAAGAGCCGAGGTTTAAAGTAACTAGTAAATAACCTCTTTAACTGCCTGAAATAACAAATATTCTGTTCCGCTGGAAAGCATATATTATAAGTTTATAAAACGTCCCATTCTTCTTAAAACCAATACTTTCAACTTCAGAAAAATATATCTTAATTTCTATTTATGCGACTATATTTCAGTTATTTTTGTTAACTGGCTAACAAAACTTCGGCCTTCCAAATCGTTTACACTTATTATTCATTATTTTCAACTTAAGATATGTTAAAATGAAAGATTCAATCTGGCATTATTTGTTCTTTGTTGACATGCATAAGTTACTGACGAGGCTAATGCAATAGTCGTTATAAGAGTACCGAGGGTATCATCATATTTCTTCATCTTCAGTGTGCCGTCTCTTTGCAGAGGTTGACTTTCATCTTCGCAATGGACGAACATGAGGTAGAAGCCCTAAACAAATCCTCGTTACTCTGATCATACCACTCTCTGAGGTTTACTAACCAAGATTTCCTTTTTCCATTAATCTTGTCCTGGATTATCAACTGCAACAATTCACATTTGCCATTCCTCATCAAATGTCCTAAGTATTTTAGTTTCCTCTCCTTAATGGTGTTAGCTATTTCTGTCTTTTTCTTCATTCGTCTTATCTGTCCATGACATTCTTAACATTCGACGGTAACACCACATCTCAAATCATTTAACTTATTCTGGGTCTTTTTTGTCAGTGTCTAGGCCTCAGCTCCATAAAGAAGGACAGAAAAGACAAAACATCTCGATATTCTTGTTTTTAAAGGAAGCGTAAGCTCACTGTGGCATCATCATATTTACCCAAGTTTATTGGATATACTTTACCTAAGCTATGTTACTATATAATTATGTTCAATTGAAATGAATTAACCTAAGTTAGACTACAACGGAATTTAAAATAATCTCCCGATGACTGTTGTTCTTGTTGTAGAGTTTTCGGAGCATCAGCGACTAAGGCCATATTGCTCCGTATGTACTGTCTATAAATTGCGTGTGCTCTATGGTCGATTTTCTGGGATTAAAATCCATGCTCTTGTCTGAGACCGATTAAATCAGCGACGTTGTGAAAAAGGCCCATAAAAATTCGTCACGTCAACCACAGGACTCAAACTCAAGTCTTTCCCACCCGCTGTTGGGAAGACGGCGATTCTACCAACTGTGCTACCCATGAGGGCCTCTCCCGATGAAATTATTATCTAGCTTCACCTAACAGTGCATTAATAGTGTAAACAAGCTGGAGAGAAAGAAGAAAAATTATTAATGGATGGATAAGTTTTCTTAGAATCAGTCACTCAGTGCCTTTAAGTGCATAAAGGCTATTTTCGTGACAAATTTCCTTAGCTACTAAGGCTTTCGAAATTTCAATTTTATTTTTTATTGGTGTCTCCTTACGTCTCATACCATTAGACTGCCACCGAGAATATTCCACTATGAGGATTAAATTAAAAGAAAATTACCTTCTACCTTAATTTCTTAATGGCATTGTATGAGGAAATGCATCATCCGTAATTGGAAATTCAGTTAAGGAACGTCGGTCCCTCCAGTAAAATATTTCATTCTTTGATTGCCGACTTTGGTTTCATAAGAAAGAATAAAAGATAATGAAAAATAATGCAACTATCTTCGATCAATGATAAAGTACGAAAATGCAAACCACTGGGGAGTTCGATTTACAGTACTCACTTATATTGAGATCGCAGCGTAGGCAAAAGTCTCCTCGTTTTCTGTAGAAATATTTATTCTGATTCTTTATCAAGGAAGATAAACTCCGCATGAGAACAAAGGCTCTTTCTAGCGTAACAAACGTCTTTACACACTGGCACAGTCTATAGATAATACAACCAACCCCATCTATGAATGCAGTGTCGTACTCCACAATATCCATTCTGTTCTCTCTGTTCAATAATGAATTTCGCACGAAACACATTCCCACAATGACTTTAATGTTGTTATTAACATAAGCGCTGCTACATCTCATGAATAGTTTGATGTCATGAATCGGACCCTTTTGTGCACAAATATTTAATACCAAACAGGAAACCTTCTCTTGCTGCAAATACATGACGATCACTGAATTTGTTTGTTAAAGTGACATGGCTATAATACATTGCAACATAGCTTAGGTGCCATAAAATAATTCGCGGAACATAACCAGATAGTCATTTTGAAGGGGAAGGGATAAGTTGAAAACGTTTCTCTAGAGTAATTTTTTACCACACATTCTAATCTCTGTAGATTTGATCCGCTGTTATCCCACTAAACATAAAAAACAGTATTTGGGCATCCACCTCATCACTCGATCTCGTATTGTGTAATTTGAATGGTCATGGCTGCTTTAAGTTGTGCATTCTTATCTCACTCCCGTGCAACAAGGATCTACATCTCTATCGGGTGTAGCTAGGTCTGGTATAGTGTGTTTGCTACTTGTTAAATGCTTGGAAGGTTCTGGATCGTTATCCTGTCGAAAATTGGAGAAATTCTTAAAGGCTCCTATAATTGTGGATGTAGTTAGTCTATCTTAGGTGAGGGAGGTATAATTTTTCAGCCTGCACAACATGTAGATCATATGATGTGTGGGTTCACAATGATATTCAACAAAAAAGTTAATGTGCTAAAAGCATATACAGCTTGAGCCAGCAAGACTCGATATTAAAGAAGCTATTGCTTTTATTTATATAGTCATGATAGTTAAACATTCAGTGGCAAAGTGCAGTAATGATGTCCAGCGTCTGAATGGAATAATAAGAGGATGCAGAAAATGTTTAGGGTGAAGAGATTATCTCGTTTACGTAATAATGGTAGAGTACGTGTACTGCTTCTGAGACGATGAGGGCTGAATAGAAATATATTTCAGTGGATCAGACAATGAAAAAAAAAAAAAAAAGCAAGGGTGGGCGGTGCTTTTTTGGTAATAATAGTTAACAAAGAGAGGGATGTAGTTTGCGACATTTTCCATAAAGAAAATGACAATACTTTATGGATGTCACTATTTTCAAAATTATGAATGCCACGAAAATTAACTCCAACATGGTGCAGGTCCAACATGGAAGACTAGGGGCGCGCGTGTGCTTATGTTAATGGCCAAAACAACTAAGGCTATGATGAGTCGGTATATTGCTTATACTGTGCTGTCGTTTTGCCTGTTTGCTAGACGAAAAACCATGAAACCCTCGGCTGAGACCAACTAACTTAGTCATGCTGTGAAAAAAGCCCATAAAAATTCCTCATGTCATTGACGGAATTCGAACCCAGTCAATCGGTGTGGAGAGAGCGGTGATTATATTCTCTGTGCTACACGCAAGGGTAGGCTAAGAAACAACGATTTACATACTTTAATACGTTGCATTATATTTTTGGATAGCAAACATTATGGGTCTGCCATTGGATTGGTCGTTCAGTCTTGATACTTGAAGCTTCTGCTGTCTTGTATGATCTGATATTATATAATTTTGCTGTCTTTTGTTTATTTCACTTTCGTGTAATTTAAGGCTAGTCTAAAAATGAAAGTTTATTCCCAGAAGATTATGAATTCTGAGGTTGAACTTGATAAGAATTCACCCATTTAATTAAGTCTTGTGATATGCCAGAGTACTTATATCTCTGCAGTGATAAATGAAGTTGGATTTATACCACATCACCTAAAAGTTGATAAAACTTTCCTCCATACTTTAAACTGCAGCTGATATTCTAAGTTACATGTGAAATACATAAGTGTAAAAGAATTAAATACACACATTCAAAATTCGAAACGATGGTAGTGTAATTTGCCAAAATACAGAAATATTCAGGGCACCAGTAACTCGTATTCTGTATAGTATTTAAATTCGTGAAGTGTGAAGACGAATCTAGTCTCTTAACTCCAAAAAAAAAAAAAAAAAAACACATTTCAATGAAGAGTGGCATTGTCGTCAATAAACAAAAATATTCTTCGATTATACTTTGAAATTACTAAACACAACATTAAGGATCTTATCTTAGTATCTTCTTGCATTGTCAGACCCTCCATAAAAGCATTAGGTCAGTGAAGGAAGATCACTCCATTTATTCAATAACAATCCATCTTTAAAAAAAAAAGCAGAGGTATGCTGGGAATATTTCGGTGTGTTTTAGTACGATAACAATTCCCGTTATTATGGTTTTTGTTGTTTACATTTTGAACTTGAGTTTAGTTGAAGTATTCAAGTTTCCAAGTGATGAAAGCTTCCTTTTTATTCGGAGAAAGACAGAAATCCTATTGATTTACAAAGGTCTCACTCACAGGGCAGGCAGACTCTAGACAATGGTGAGAACGCTGAGATTATAAAATCGATACAAAATTTGAATTAACAAAACAGATTAAAGGTCAATTTCTTATACATAGACCGTTTAAGTTGAAAATCAATATTGTGATTATCCAATACCTGAAGAAAACAGAATAGAGGAATTCCAAGTAAGTGTTGAGTACCGGGGACAGGCAGTGAGAAATTAGTTTTATAACGAGAGTTCAAGCGGAGTATACTGAAAGGTATTTGTTCAAGAAGTGATTGAGAATCGATAATATAGTTTATGATATTGTAGACAAAAAGAACCCCGTGAAGTTGTCGTCTGGAGTGAAGAGGAACGATTCCGAAACGACGACAAAGAGCTCCATAGTTTCGATGGTGAAAGGCAAGGCGATTTCGAAAACGTAAAAATATAATTTGAATTCTCTCAAGTCTGTGAGAAAGATATTCCCATTGTGGAGACCAAATATCACAAAAATCAAAAATGGGAAGTCTAAGCTGCTTGTAGAGAAGAATAATAACGTTGTCACTCTTGAAAATCGAGGAAGAACGCTTAATTAATTCAAGAAATTTGGAAGTCTAAGTATTACGTGATCAACATGGGAAGAGGAATGAAAGTGATATCGAAATAGGACACCTTAGTCCCTGAATGTATCAGTACTTGCAATTAGAGTTTTTTCCTGTATAATAATAATGAGCAAAGATGGAGTGTCTAACTGTACGATTCGAGCGAAAACAACATAATTAACATTTTAATGGATTTAGAAAAAAAGTTATTTTTATTGAGCAAGTGGAAATCAAGACAGGACTGAAGTTCGTCGCTGTCAGTTGCAAAGATAGAGCTTGTTAGTATAACCTACATACATTTATATTTTTCGTGTACACGTTGTTTTGTAGTTATAGGCAATTTTGTTGGGATTTAACTAACAGGAGGCGGAATTAGGATAGAAATAGACACTTCTGCCCTCGTATACACTAATAGACCAGAGCAGAGTGTGGAAAATTTGAAACAACCTTTGATTGTAATTGGATAAAAGGTTAAATAGTGTTGCACTTTCCCTTCACGGCCAAAAGGCCAGGAGTTAATCACTTGTTGAATTCTTTTTTGGTAGGGAGTCGCCTAGACCCTAAATAGTTTATATCAATATTAGGCCATTCTGAAAAAAATCGAGTCCGTCGGTAATTCATTCAGATTTTGTGGATTATGTTGTTGTGTTTTCAATTTCAGTCCAAGATAATCCCATTCGCTTTCTATAGGATTTGAATCTGATCATATGGTTGTTCAATTTAAATTCTCTACCATTCTCGGTCAGATAAAACATTAGAGGCCCTGTGAACCGTTATCATCCTGGAATATGGGGGGGTATCGAAATCATTTCAGAAAAAGCAAAACTTGATTATCCAAATAGCCAGCCGATTCATCTTGGTTGATATTTAAAGTAGGGGACTCGGTTCGCAATAGTCAAAACATCCGCACTGCATCGCTAACTTGTATAATACTCTGTACACAATATGGATGCAATGCCTCCTTGCTTCTTCTGAGAGGTCTGTGTCTGGAATCATTTGGGTGTAAACAAAATTTGGATTCGTTAGACGACATCATAGCTTTTCAATCATCCAGGTTTTATGTTTTTTAGCCCATATTAGCTTGGCTTCCCACCTCAGCCGATTTCTCAGAAGTGTTCCCTCACAGATCGTCTAACGCCCTTCGTTAACTGTTTGCAGAAGTTCTCTTGTTTTGAGATTTTTTTTTTTCGTTCACTAGACGCGATTATCTTTGGCGATCACTGTCACTTAGCACAGACTTTCGCCGTTACTGTTCTTTCGGAAACACCAGCAAATTCAGCTTCTTCTTTAACAGAATTTCTCTTTAGATGCTATCACTCCTTTTTCCACTTACTAACAACTTATCTGCCCTCCAACTTCCATAAGTGGAAACCCTTGCTTCTTCAGTTAACTTCATATTCTAATTTCAGTGCTGTAAGCAAACAATCTTTTTTATGCCCTAAATCGCACAAGTGACTAATTTTTCGTCCGGTGTCTTTATGTATGTTAATTGTGCTAAGCACATGGACCTCACAAAATTGAGGAGAACCCAGAATTTAATCTCCTCTCCTTTATATTATTCAGTTCCCTCAGATTGCTTATTTTTTCTAAGGGAAAAATTAGAAACACCACGAATCATCTTCGGAGTTGCCTATGCAGCAGACTATCATCATTCTCTCAAAAAAAAAACGCCTTCTCTTTTTTTTCCTTTTGGATATTTGCTTGACTTAAATAAACAGAATTATGCTTAAAGTAGTAAATTATGTAGGATGTAACTACAGTTTTCAGTGGCCCGCGACAACTCATGAGCTATTGAAGCATTCAAATTGGATAGAAAATGCACGTGGATTGAAGGGGGACAGATAAGTACAGCAAGCAGAGATTAGTCAGGATTAACATTAACAAGTTAGATTTTCTTATCTCTGTCTGACTTGCTAAAGGTTAAGAGCATGTGCTAATTGATTACTTCATTTATATAATATGCTGAACTTTGGTGACTAGACCGTTGGATGCCTTCATGCGAATACTAACTGGAATTTTCGTAATTGAATATAATACATGAATTATATAAACTTAGATACGAGTTTTAATCATTCAGTGTTACAAGCGGACGAAGACTTGATTGCAAATGAGCCAAGGATTTGGTAATCATGACGTGTCTTCTCATTCATCGTTGAATGCAATTAGCAGCAAGTAGCCTGGTAGCGTTTGATTAACAGATAATCAGTTCTGATTAACTCTTAATACTTAATTTAAAATCTGCTTAACATTCATCTATCTTTTTTTTATCGTAGACATCCGCAATAGTAAAATTCTAATATTCTAATATCTGCTAATTTCTTCACCAGGAATATATACATAAATCTAATATGCAGATACATGAAACGAAAAAGTTAATTTTAGAAACACTGAAGATAGTATTTAGTTACATTAATTGATTTAAGCCGAGTAAAACACTCCATTATTCTTCACCCTTACAAAACCTTTAACAATGAATTATTAGACCCATATTCTCCAGTGAGAGAAAAAGAAATCAATGCACAAAACTTCCTTTTTACGGTAACCACTATACAAGATAAAGTTGGGATTTTCTTTTTGAAATAAATACATTTCTTCCATTCGTTTTAACATTCGATGTACCAATAATAACCTATGGACGAGAATCATCTGTAACGCGGGAGAAGAATATCAGCAGAACAATGGAAATGAACTTTCTGAGAGGGGTTTGTGGAAAGACTGGGATAGACAGAAAATGGGAGAAGAGAATGAAATACTTTGGACACGTAAAGAGAATGGAGATTGATAGAGTGCCAACGGGAATACCAGAAATGGAAATGAAGGGTAAAATACCGAGAAGAAGATTGAAAAAGGAGTCGTTAGCTTGGGAATATCTGGAGAGAGAGAATGGGGCGGAGGAGAAATAGTGGGAGGATACAGCTAAATGGAGAAAATAAGTTTCCTTATCGAACTGGCAAGAAGCTAGAATAAAAATAGATAAGTTAGTTTTAGTAATAGTAAGGGAAGAAAGATGTGTTGAAACCTACGCTTTCAACACATCAGTAAAAACAAAACTGCGTACACAACCTTTATTCCTCATATCATAATCTTCCTACTACAGGAAGGATACCGGTCCTCAGGGACAACACAGTGATTTCTTCAGTTGTCACTGGTTTCGAGAGATCTAGTTTAGATCCCGGTCGATCCGAGGAATTTATAAAATCCTCTACAGTCGAGGCTGTAATTAGCAGTCTCGGGCGGAGGGAGTAAGGCTTTCTCTTGCGAGCTAAAGACGTTGATGTACCCGAAACCAAACAAAAATAGAAGGTAGAACGATCCGTGTCTGATTACCAAATAGACATTGAAGGTGCTTACTATGCCTATTGTAATCCAGAAAATACCTAGGGGGCCCTTGTCTCGGTAAGTTCATTAATATAAGCAATGCTACTTGAAAATAAAAAGAATAAAATGCCAGTTTTCTTATTCTAATGAATTGAAAGGTGGTAATTAATACAGTAATCTGTGCATGTAATTTCGACGCCTATTACCCGTTTGGCTTCTGCTCGTGGAAACCCTGGACCCTGCTGCTAGCGAAAGCACGGATGTGGGTGTGTTAAGGGCGACAATATATCGTCTGTTAATTGCATGTATTCTATTTTCGATTTGTCTGTTGGCTGGATGAAAAACCCGAGTTTCTTGGGGACATAGTCTGAAATCGACTAATTCAATAACGCTGTGAAAAAAGTCCGTAAAAATTCCTCATGTCCTTGAGAGGATTCGTAAGTTTTATACAAAATAGGAATGCGATTCGGCCATTGCACATGGTAAAGAATTAGTATTTTAACGTAGCCTCAGCAGTGTCTGTCGCATACACACTACTGGAACTCCATGCAGTCATCGCTGTCCAGATGCCTCTTAGAGCTTTACCAATCTTGAATACTGGATTCAGACTAAAACTAAAAAAAAAACACACACACACTGCACGATATTAATTTCTGGAGATTTGAGACAGTTATATATGGTTACAGTGTACCACGGCGGAGTTGAACTAAAGAACCGGAGCGACTCTACAAAAGTCACATGTCCATTAATACAATAGGTTGGTAGATTATCTCGCGATTGGTCTGCGAAACCAGAGTTAAGCTGTAGTCTGAAAAAGTAAGGAATACTGAGTTTGATTACGATTTCTGTTACGATTCATTCTGCATTCTATAAGAAACTACTAGGAAAGGCCTTTCTGCAGGTCGACCATAAATCACGAGGTGAGAAAATTCATGTACCATCCAGTATTGCTAAGAGTCTCGGCTATTTATCTGTGTAGTGTGGACGCCACACTTCGATCGGTTTGAACGACTACTATCAAATGTACGACATGCAATAATTATTATTATTATTAATATCAATTTATTTCCGAAGAAATGTCCTTTTACAGCTGTGCAGCTAGAGGACATGAGTTATATACACAGAAAAAACATAAAATACAGACATATGCATTGTATACAGAGCCAGATACAATATACGGCCTTAAACAGCCACTGGTGAAGATACAAAAACATAAAGTTACAACAAATAAAAGTGCATCCGGATACATCGAAGCGTGGATATTGCGGTATCACAGAGAGTCCACCTAGAGCATGACTAAGGCATACATGTCTGCAAGAATGGAAGATCTGTAGGTTCTGTCCTTGCAAAGTTTCTCAGCGTCTATGGCTAATCTGTTAAATATTTGGAAGGAGTTGTGTGGAAACATGTTGTCCAAGGAGGACATGCTACGCAGCTTCGATCTGTATGGGGAGGTGTTGGACTGGCATCTTCTCCTGTCGGACGGTCTGGCGATGATATCCCAAATATCGGGTGACCTCAGTTTTCCGGATAGAAGCTGAGAGAGGGTAAGAAGGTTCCTAGAGATGATGTGATACCTCCAAGGAAGCGTATTAAGATTGGTGACCAGAACAGATTTTGAGATTGTAGGTGTTAAGCCGGCAACCCTATTTAGCCATTTCAAGATCCAGAACTCCAGGGAGAGGAACCTGGCTTGGTATGATGAGGGTGCTGAGGACCATATAGTCGATGCATATAATGGAATTGGGAAAATACAACGAAGAATGTATTTGATGTTGGAGATCTCTTGTTTTACTGCCCATAGAGCCGAATATGTTTTCGTTCGAGTGGCATTAAAGTGAGGCAAGAAGGTGAGGTCTTTGTCCCAGATGATACCCAAATCTTTATGTTGGGTGACTTTTTTAACTGGAGAATTCGCAATAATGATGTCCACATCGTTGGTATTTTTCTTCTTGGTGATAGAGAGTTGTGCAATTTTCTCTTTATTAATGGAGAGCCCAATCGCATGAAGGTAGTTTTCCAGTTCATGTAGCTGTCGGTTGGAGCTCACAGTAATAGACTGGAGAGACTGGGGGCATTTTGTGGTGACGAAGAACTTAATATCATCTGCGTAGGTGGTAAAATTAGTACGGTTTGATAGGAAGGGTTCTAGAGATGCGGCGAAGAGGGCGGCAGAGAGAACGCCCCCTTGGGGGAGCCCTCTGGAGCAGAGAATGTGGTGATTATGGTTTTGATTTTTGATCCATAGGATCCTGGACTGAAGGAGTTTCCTAAGGAGAACTAAGATGTTGCCAGAGATTTTGAAATAGTTGCACAGTATGGTACATAATGCATGGGTGGACAGATTGTCAAAGGCCGCCTTAATGTCGAGAAACACAATATCCAGTTGCTCTTTGTTGCTTAAGGTACTTTCAATTCTGAACAGTGTGTCCAAGAGGTTGGTGATCGTGGAACGTCCAGGAAGTACACTATGGAGGTTTGTGGCCGAACATGTGATGGATGAGAGCAGGAAGTATGGCTTTTTCCAAGATTTTGAGAAAAGTGCATCCTACAGAAATTGGTCTGTAGTCATTAGGCAATTTTGGGTTGGACTTTTTTGGAACTGGAGAAACATAATATGTGTTCCAGATAGCAGGGTAAACTCCTGTCACGAGTACGGAATTGAATGCATCAAGCAAGAGATCAATGATATATACACTGCACAGTTTAACCATGAAAATAGGGAATCCATCCGGGCCAGTGGTAGACTTGTTGGGAAGACTGTTGATGACCTCAGTAAGGCGTTCATTTGTGATGGCTAATTTATCCAGTGATGTCTGGTTAGCTGGTGGATTAACCCGAATAAAGGGGTTTGGGGCAGATAGGGGCTTAGTTGCGAGCGAGTTAGCCCATGCAAGGAAGGTGTCAGTGGACATGGGGGACTGTTGATTCTTGTTGGTGAAGATTCTTTTCCCAAGTTTCATTCTGTGTGCAATCCAGTCATTCTGCGCCTTCCTCCGAATGCGTAGGAAACGTGCCCGATGTTTTTTATAGAGTTGGTAGTCGGCTAGATCCCGTGTTTTTTTGCCATTTCCTGTATAGTTTCTGTTTGATGATGAAGGCGAGTTTTGCGTCGCTGGTAAACCAGTTCTTGGTCCTGGGAGACAGGCGTACAGATTTGGAGGCCCCTTCACAGGCGATGTCTTTTAACAAGTTTGCTAAATTGGTAAGCGTTTGATCAGGATGGCTAGCAGCAATTTTTTTCCAGTCTGTAGCTTTTAGTCTTTGTAGGATGATTTGAGGTTGCATATATTTTAATGAGAAGATCTTGAGTTGGGATTCTTTATGGTCCTGTTGTTCAAGTTGTCGGGGAGAACATAGACATTCACTATCAAAGGAAATTGGGAGGTGATCTGATGTAAACTTAAAAATCGGCGTTGTGAGAGTAAGATGGTCAAGGTTATGAAAGAAGAGGTCTAGGTTTTGATGTCGTCTTGTAGGTTGCGTATGGGTTAGTCTAAGGCCTAGAGATGAGAAGGAGCGTACGACGTCCTTCAAAGCAGCTTCGTGTCTTGGGGAGGGCATGTTGAAATCTCCTAAAACAACGGTGAGCATGTGAGGCTTGAGGTGGGTTATAATCCAGGTAGTTAGCTCATCCCTTGTGTCGGGATTATGATCAGGGGGTAAATATACCGCTACAACTTGAGTTCTCACTTCTTTAACTGTAAAAATTGCAGAAATGGCTTCAAATGCAGGGGAGTCGCTGAGTTGTGCACACACAAGGTGATGGATGTCTTTGTAAATGATGGAGACGCCACCTCCACGTTTGTGGTCCCTGCCGTTGCAAATATTTTTGTAATGGTGAGGAGTGGCCAAGTGGGTGAGTTGTCTTCCATGGTTAAGCCAAGTTTCCTGGATACAGATGAAATCATATTCGTCGAGCAGGAGGAGAGATTGCAGAGGGGCCAATTTGTTAACAATGCTGCGCACATTTTGCGAGAAGACCCTCTTCCACCTTGCAGATGGCAATATACCTGAAGTTACTAACAGTGTCACCAGAGTGAAGATACAGGCAGAAAATTTGGTTGCTGTAGAATGACTGGAAGTTGCCAAAAATTCGCTGCACTCGACTAAAGTGAGATGTGAATGTTGGCTAGCTTAGTTATCGTCATTGGAAGAAAGTACATGACAGACATCAGGAATTTAGTCGCGGTAATGCTGGTGTTACAGGATGAGTGCGCGTGAAACCTGTTTTGAGTTTCTAAAAGCCCATTAGGCAGAGTAACGAGATATAAAGCGAATTCCGACAACTATTGGAATAAAGCATTCATTCCAACAACAGCAGGAATGATCGATAACATGTATTGAGGTAGTATAACGATACTATCAACTATTGCCTTTTAAAAGGGCACCAAGAAGCGAGTCCACGATTGCGATCTCAGTTCGGTTCTCAAACAGGCATACGCGAAGGCTGTCCCACATTAGTGTAAAATCCTATCAGATGGAAGGGCATTGATATTCTGACCCAATTATCTCCTTTCATATTGTTGCATATTTAAGTTGCTGTTTTTGACGAATTGTCTTCTTGATTTCTATAAATATTTAAATATTTCTTAATTAGATTGCTTGTTGTTTATCATCAAACCTGTACCCTTTTTTCCCCCTCCATTCCTAGTAATCAAAAGCACAGTAATTTGCCCGTAGTTTTGGATGCTGTGCCATTCTCTTGTTTGGAACAATCCATCTTTTTATAAATTCGAAATAGATTAAATGCAGTACTTCTGTGAAGTGACAAAATCAAGAAAATCTAATTTTATGAAGCAAGAAATATGCATTTTATTCGCAGATTGTGATTCCTGAAAGGCAGAGAACTTTATCTTTTAAGTATATTGTTTTATTGCCGCTTTTTTGTGCATCTCAATTTAAATGTCACTGAATAAATTTCAAAATCCTACTGTTGAAATTACTTTCTTAATCAGCACAAGGTGACAGCATAGTTCTTTCATATCCTTTTTGACGTATTACTTCGCATTCAAGTAGTCAGCAGAGGTTATGTATTATTAAACGCCTTATTCGGCAATTCTGAAGGGCGATTTTGTAGCAGCTTCAAAAGATATCTCTTGAAAAATAAATTATCGTTCATTCCTTAAGCTGTTAAGCTACTTAAAGTGTCTCGAGAAATCTGATCTTTGCATAACTGTAAAGATAATCGGCAACGGCCGCTTTGCTCGTTACTATTCGCAATTTGGTTACTCGTCCATGTTTCTATTTCTTTAATACCTCCTTATTTTGTTCAATAAAAACGTACTTAAAACGAAGTGAGCTTGTGAGAATAAATCCCACGGTTTATTCAAAACAAAGCACTATCTCTAAGAGAAGGAAAATTAAATCAGAGCTGCTGTGTCACTGGTAAAAGTAATCATATATTCGCTCTAACTTCTAAATTCCATTAAATGCAGGAAACGATAATATGCGGTGGACTGGCTTTTCATTTAAACAGCACGAGAGCTGCTTATCCAGTCGAAGTTGCAATTTAATTATATGGTTTCCTCAGACCAAAAATTAAAATAATAATTAAATCACACATTTTTATTAGTAATGAGGATCTATTCCGTGTCGAAACCAATGAGAGAGACATCGCCGAAATGGAGTGAATCGTGTAGTTTCATTGGATAGTGAAGTTAGACGTCTGATGTATGAAGGTATTGAGCACTGTGAAAATCGGTGGGTATATCATTTAGGATATGGGGAAGCGATTTGTAGAAGAAAAAAAATTAGTTCGAATTTCTGCCATCAGGAGAGAAATTGGCACTATTAAAAATTAGATTTTAATATCTGAACTTAGAAATCTACAGATATTGTTCTATGTGCTTTCTTCCACTTGAGATGACATTCTGAAAACGGAGGACTGCGTACAACACAGTTTCGCGTAGAATTTCATTGGGGATGTTGTCTACATGCTGTTTAATCCTTGCTTTCAAATCGACAAGCGTCTGTATGGTGCCACGGTAAATTCTGTCTTTCAGTTATCCCCATAGCTAGAAATCACAGGGATTGAGGCCAGAACTGCGGAAAGTCTCTAGAAATGATCGCATCATTTCTAGTTGTTCAACGGAGTAGTTCCTTCACTTGTGGACCAACGTGGAACGGGCACCATGAACACTACGGTCTACAAGCATTCCCTTTCTTACTAGTTAATGTAAACATTACGGGGGGGGGGGGGGGCATGAGATGTAGATTCTTCAAAGAAAAATGGTCCGATTATAAACTCTACTGTGAATCCACACCATACTGTAACGCATGGACTTTGTAGTGGTCTTTCATGCACAGCAGATGGACGAGAAGTTCCCCATATTCGGCAGTTTTGTGCATTTCCAGCCCCATGAAGAGTGAAATGTGCCTCACCAGACCACAAGATCATTTAAGCCCATGTGTCGTAAAGTTCCATACGAGCCAGATATCGTAGATCAAAGTCTGTTCGTTGTTGCTGATCATAAGATCTTAGTTCTTGTATGGAAACCAGCGTAAAATTATTCGAAGCACTTTACGCAGAGTAGACCAAGGAAGGCTCAAGTCTCTTGACACACCTCTGGCAGGCACTACTGACTGGTAGTGTTTAGCATTCTGACCGCCACTTCATCCACTACCTCCGTTCCGATACGTCGTCGTCACCTGCCTGGAATTACATCTAACTCCCAGGTCGCTTCAAATTTCGTCAAAGGTCCTTTGACGGAATTTGAAGGTCAAAGGTCCTTTACGTAAACCTTTAAGTTTCCGATATTCACGTAGTGCTGCATTAGCGTTACTATTATTCTGGTAGAACAGTTTTACTAAAAGAGCAAGTTCCTTTTTTGTAAGAGCCATAATGGTTATTGAGGGTGGCGTTGGCCTTTATGCTTTTATCTAATAGGATGGCAGTTGCGTAAGTAGCGTGTCGAAGTAAATGACAACTTTTACATATGACAAATCGCTTCCCCATACCCACCCATTTGCACAGCGCTAACTCTAACCGTTTTGACACTAGGGTCTTCTGAATAGGGAAACCTCTGCGAAACGGGCCTGAAAAAAGTGTTGTGTCAGGCCACTTCGCCAGCAGGGAGCAGCCAACACCTGGATCAATCATCTCTGTGTATGCTGTATTGCACAAATCCCGTCCCCGAGGTTGCTCAGGCGTGGGAGACTGCAAAAAAAAAAGTTGCAATACAGAGAGAAAATACTCGAGATAAATTATCCATGTAATTAAAAGAAAGGTTCCAACTAGAAACAATGTACGCTTGTCGAAAAGAAGTTCAAACGAAAGAAATATTATACAGTTATTTACAAGTAGAGAGCAAGTACAATTAGAAAAACATTAATTCTAATCAGAGTCCATCTAAAAATGCAAGGCTGAATTTGGGTTTCCTAGAGCGAAAGATCAACTTGCACTATTCTTGATATTAGAAATAACCGTTTTATATTCGTTGTTCTAAGTTGTACTCAAGCAGTTTTCTTATGTCAAATGCGCAGCACTTACGTTAACTTGTATCCTGCAAGAGAGTTCTTGCCGCCTGTCTTCTTTTAAAGACTTTGGCCGAGATGTCCTGCCTCTGAACCAAGAGAGGTAAATTATTCTCCGTTAGGTTTAGTAATTTCTGCCTGTCTAAGGCATACAGTTCGCAGTCAAAAGTGACATGTTTCCAAGATTCAACTTCACAGCAGGGACAGTAGGCGTAGATTCTAATCCTCTTTCAAATAGTTTAGCCCTTAAACCCTGTCCAGTGATTAAATAACTCGTGGTCATGGTGGGAGCAAACCAAGAAGTCGACCTTTCATTGCTACAGCTGGAATAAACCCTCTTGTAACAGTTCCAAACTCACTCACGTCCTAACGATGCTGCCAGCAATTCACTTGCTCACCAAATTATTCGTTTTTCTTCCTTAATGTTGGTGTTTGGATTAGGGGTGATATTCAGTATACGTGACGGCCTATCCTTCTTTAAGTTATATAGAATACCTCAGAAAATAACACATAAATTCAAGGGGATGGTACCTGCAGGGCGTTTGTGGACACTATTCTAGCAGTGCGTATACCTGTAAGCAACATTGTACGTTCCAAGGACAGAAGCTTAGCTTTAGTTGTAACCTTGGTAGCAGCTGCAAACCAAATATTAGCGCCATAAACCAGAATGGTAGGAAATATCGTCTTGTAGTATAATATCAAAGGTTTTTTTCTTTTTTGGATAACCCCCATTCATTGCGGGAAATTTTAACTATTGCAGCTACAAACTTTTTGATTTTTGTGACATGTACATGAAACTTAAGCCCAAATACTTTTGTGTTTTGTACATATGGAATTTGAGTACCATATAGGGTTACCTTTGGCGTCCTGCCATAATCGAAGCGGTGTTTAAACACCATGAAGTTAGTCTTAGTGATGGAAATCTTTAGTTTATTTAAATCCACCCAAAGACCGGGCTAGCTAGGTGGGTAAAGTGCCTGCCTGGCAACCCAAAGGTCGCGGGTTCGAATCCCACCTCGGGCTTGAATCAGAGTAAAAATGCAAAACCTTTGGGAGGTGCAATATGGCCACAGAAGCCGATGCGCCAACAACTAACAAAAAAAAAAAAAAAAAAAAAAAAAAAAAATTCGCCCATGCCAATAAACCATTCAAAACTGGCTGAATTCTTCGTTCAAGAATTTGTCTTGATCCTCCCTGCAAAACCACCATCAGGTCATCGACATATGCAACTTTGATGAACCCTTCACTATCTTTCGTGAGCCACTGGTGTAGCACTGCGTTCCAGTGGAGAGGTCCCAAAACTAAACCCTGAGGGTGTCCTCTGGAAACGGTAGTCGTGTATGATAAGTGCTTGGCATATACTCTAATTTGTCGGTCCTTAAAGTAATATCTAAGAACTTTGATCAAACTTCACCATCTGCAATGACCTGAGGGCACTCTCCCACCAGAGGAAATCGAAAGCCAAAAAAAAAAAAAAAAAAAACAGCAAGAACATATTTGCTGTTTTCCTCCTGAATGTAATTTAGCATGATTCAGATTGCGTCTCTAGTGGACCGTCCTTTTTTGAATCCAAACTGGTAACCAGAAGACAGTTAATGTTCTGTGAATGTGAATAATTTAAAAAAAAATTGCCAAGATATATATGTAAATTGGCATTCAATAGGCAGAGGAAGTAGGGAATTTTCACTTGAGTTATTCCATGGTTTCATGTCAATGCACGAAGCTTATATTTTGATGACTTTTCAAGAAATAGAATTTTTATATAAATTATATTATTAATATTCTGAATATTATAACGGTGGCCCCCAGTTGTAACAATGAGGCATTAACTGTGCTTTAACTTCCCCTTTTAAAGATGAAGTAGATTTTTTATTAAGCAATAAGTTGGTACAGCGGCACTGGAAGTGAAATACTACGTCCCACACAACCTGATGACTTTGTTTTTGTAAACAACCGGAAGTTGACATTTCAGAGTGAATGGATCATATTTAAAATTATTCAATGAATTTTATTTCACAGTGGGAATTCATTCCTGAACAGAGCCGTCCAGCCAGAAGGATAAACATGACATAGCGCTGGTAAAATACATTTACGTAGTTTAAATATAAACACTTATGTACACGTTATAGTAAATTCTAAATAAGAATATTAAGAATTCATAGATACACAATTATATAAAGAATTACATTTTAAATAACTTAAAGTGTTATCGGGCTAACAAGATTTGAGCACTCTTGGTTATATCTGTTTTCAGAGATTGCTTGACGCCGGCTCACACGAGCTGTTAGGATGCTTGTTTGATTCATTATCCTCCGTCATGTTTAGTAGCAGTTTAGAAGCCTTCGTATGGGGGGCCCCCTGTATTGCTATTGGATGGGAGGGAATCGAGTTCAGTTGATGCTATGCTATAGAAGCACTGAAATGGCAAGTTGGGTCATACGTAGCTTTCAACTGAATGAAGGCAATTAATCTGTAAATTGCTTCTCTAATTTCCCCAACTGATGTTGGAGAACATGTTTCCTAGACAATTTAAGTTTGGAGGCGTTTGTTAACTTTGGATATCTTTGTTAGCATTATAAACACAATAAATAGCATATACGCCTGTGGATTTACGAGGAGGACAGTGTTCGAATTGGAAAATATTAAACATTTAATATATGGCAACTAATATTACATGAACTTCGAAATCATAAAATAGCAGATGCGATTCTGTTCTTCTCAAAATAGTAGCAGGGTTTTCCGATCTCTATTTTTTTTTTCAACAATTTTGAATTCTGATAGCAAAAAGGAGAAAGACCTTATTTTCATAAATAAATATATATTTTGTCGGTAATGACTTAAGCTGCCATTTCAGAAAAGTATTTTTTTTGAGTTTAGCAACTGGAACGGCGAAGGATTTCCAACTCGAACAATGTGAAATTGTACAGTCCTGCAAGTTATTACTATAATTTTAGACGCGTTTGCATATATGCGTAAAGCGCCTATATTTTCACCATGTCCGTCCACCCTCATGTAATAACTCGACTTCCAGTGGATAGATTTTCATGAAAATATATATACAGCTCGCTCATCACAAATTCCATTAGAAATGCAGCAAATATTTCATTGTCCATCCGTCCGTTTGCATATACTAACTTCGGTCTCAGTTTATAGATTGTCGTGAAATTTGATATTTGGCACTTTTAGAACAAATCATCGAGCCTTTTCAAATTTCATTAAAATCGGACCAATAGAAATTCGGAAGTCACTTCATTTTTGTATACTTAACATAGACTATTATTATACCGTATATTATAGCTGAATTATGCTTGTTGCTGTAAGCTGACAAGGAACGGGCAATATGACGGATGCGCAGAAACGAAATGCTCTTTTTCGTTTGTGCATGAAAGTCGTTGCTTTTTTTTTTTAATAAATCGTACATAATGCGCCTGAAATGTAATTCACTGCGTACACTAACTCGTTTTGTTGAGATCACCATCAATAAAAAAAAATATATTTTTTAGCTGCTGTTGACAATAGCAGCAACACTTCGTTTCATCCTGATTTACATATTAAAGAGAAAAACATAATGACTGCTTTCATCCAGTGCTCAAAGTACCGCTAGAAGTTAAATGTTGACAAACTGATCTAGATTCAGTTTATTTGAGTAAGCGAAGGTAATTACTCATACTCTGTACGATAGTGTACATAGTGGTTTTGTCAAGCGGTTCCAGTGGTTCCCCACAAATCCGCGTTGAGTACTCTGTGATGTATGCACAATATCAGGGCAGTCAGTATGGGTTATTACTGGCATTTGTGTTGTTTGACTGTCCTCTTTGTTACTGGGAGGCTCGATCACCATAGAAGGAGCCTTTCAGTATCCGTCCACAGGCACGAGGAACCGAGCCAGGAAGGTAAAAGGAACGCCTGACGGGCTCTCTCCCCACTTGCAAAAGAAGAGAGGTAAGATGACAAATTAGAGGAACGGAGCGAGTTGGATAGAAAAGGGAAGGAAGCAAGGGTAGGCAAAGCCCCCAGCAGAGGGCCGAACGGCTAGATGATCCTACGCCTGTCACTTGACCAGCGTCAGCAGAACCCCTTCGATGAGGATTCATCCAGGGTGGTTAAATCCCGCCTGGGGAGTGTCCCAGGCCAGCAAAGGGCCCGAAAGCATCTAATCCCACACCAATGGAGAGGCGGCGTCAGCAAAGGAGCTTCATGGAGAAGAGGTGAAGGCAGGAATCCCATTGGTTTATCCCTTGCAGAGAGAAGTGTCGGCGTCGGCAAGAATCTCTGGTGGAAGCTTTGTCAAGGGAAGTTGCGAATCACCCGGTGAAGTCTTCTAGGAGCAGTAGAGAACATGATGGAGCATTGCAGGGGAAGATGAAGTCACTGTGGATGGACAGGAAGAAAAAAAAATTGAGGCAGCTCTCGAGTTGCCACATAATAGAAACTTGGTCACGTGTGTGCAATGGTGCAACCTGTGAAGTAGAGAATTATTACTGGATTTGGTATATCCTTATGGCTGACACGTTATTTAATTTCTGGTGTGACTGGCAGTGGGGAAGCTAGTCGACAGAATGAGCTACGGTAGTCATAGGTGTGCCAGTTGGTGGTTGTGAGTAATAGCGGCGTCTGTTGAAGACCGCAGTGGCATAGGTCGAGAATGCTTTGTAGGCTTCTTCTGATTCCAGTAACCCAGCCTCTGGATGGATTGTCGGTGCATTGAGGGCCAGAAGAAGCTGGTTGCGGTGGTCAAGATAGATCGGACAACAGTGCATCACGTAGTTCCAGTCCTCCGAATCTCCACAGATGCAAAAAGCATCCTGAGCCAGACCAAAGTCGAGAAGACGCCTTTTAAATGATCCCTGGCTAGTCAAAAGAAATGATGTGTAGAAGTTAGGATAGAACTAGTTGTAACGTCGTTTGTTGAGGAATTCCATCGTGTGTGCCATAGGGAAACCAATTCAGTCCACACACGGATCATCTTATGTTTGATGTTAGTGTCTGTACGCGTTTTAATGGTGAGTATTTCAACCTGTTTATTCTTCTTGATGGCATGAGAGAGAGGCCGAAATATATGACATGGAGATCTAGGGGTAGGCATCCAGTAAGAACATATAGTGCAGCGGTTGACGTCGTCCGACATGCACGAGTCATTTGCAGCACATAAACCGCTGGACCTGAAGGATCAGACGTTGCATTCTTACTATCATCATCCTGTTATACCAAACTGCGGTGCCATATGTGACAATGGGAATAAATACAGCTGTGTAAAAGCAGCCAGGTGGGAAGTGCATAAGGAATCAAGTCTGGTCACGGATTATGATCGCTTCAAGGCATAACTGGTTTGTAGTCTGTGTCTTCCGGTATACAGAGACCCTACTGCATTTGCAGTAGGGTTCCTGGAGGAGGAGAAGGTCGAGGTCAAGTTCTTCCATGATGGGATGGAGCTGAGAAGCCACAGAGATTTATTTTTGTCCATTTATTTGGGCGATGCGAAGTCTGGATGTTGTCTGGTTAGATGGCCTATTATCCATAATTTGTATTGTTATGGATTATTTCAGCTGCTCTTTTATATACAAGGCATGCTCCATCCCAAACGGAATGATTTCTGGGTTTATTAATACGTTTGCAGTTGGCACAGGTTGATAGGGAGGATTTATTTGGACAGTTCTTTTAAAGGTGTCTTACATCTGCACAATGCCCGCAGATTGGCTGCTTTTTGAGACACTTCTTGGAGGTATGGCCGTATCCTAGGCAATTGTAACATTTCATAATTGGTACAAAGTCCCGGAAACAGTGCGGTGACCAGCCCAAAAAGATCCTTTCTTAATTATGCAGAAATTTTCTAATGCTCGGAGATAATTGGAAAATCCAGTTGAGCTTGTCCCGTGACCTGGTAGTCGTTGAGAACCGAATCTTCATTTCATTGGCTGCCTCCTCCCTGTCTATGTGTCCAAATAGATTTCTATTGAAAATCTCTTCCAAGAGCTCTTCCTTCTGGAGTGAGACGTCAACATCGAAGATGATAATGCTCGGCCCTCTAAGTTTCGGGGTTTCGAAGGTAAGGCTCAAGTTTTCAGCTTTTCCACAAGTTTGTAATTGCTCCATATCTGATTTGGAGGCTGCTTCCAGGATTATGCCCGTGTCGCGGATCCTTCGGACACTTTTGATTTTTATGTTTTCCAACTTTGGTTTTAAGCTATCGCTGTCCATGATATCACAACCCTCTGCTGCCTTGATAATGAGCATATGCTTCTGTTCTGGGGGAGGAATCTTGAGCATTTTGACGGCGGCTGCATATGACGAAGTCTGAGGACTCTGTACGATATGTAAGGTGTAAAAGTGGTTTTATGAGTGACTCTAGTGGGATGCTGAAGCTTATGTTCGATACCACGGCTTCTCAGCAATCTAATTTCTAAACACTTAAGTCTATGTGCAGATAAAAATGACAGATTATTATGATAAAAATAAATTCCTAATGCTAATAAAAGCAGAATTATGAAGTAAGAATGCGAAGCATCTTATAAAACTTAATTTATTACATGATCACTTAATTTGATTAACAAAAGTAAGAAGTATTATAATAAATAAATTGACTAGAAAGGGACATATGGCTGAGTTTTAAGATAACAGGTAGCAAATATGAGTCTATGAATGCTGAAGATTTTAGCATTTTGTACAAGAGGTATGAAATTTATAATCATCAGCATAAAAGTTAACCTTTATTTTCGGTAGGACACGGAGTGATTTACATCTGCCAGTGTCATTATCTTCTCATAAGTGGTGTCGTGTAGCAGTCGTAGAACATGGGTGCCTCCATGAATGTCCACTAGAAGCTGCGTGCTCTTATGAATTCTTGGTGTGTAAGGAGATTACTAGAAATACTCACAAGTGACTACACAAGGTGTATGCGTACGCTGACGATCAAATTACAGGTAATGGCCCTGCCGAGTGAATAACGTTAATACGTATGCTCGTCTTCTACGGACATTACCTACTTTTCCCAGCGACAAACTTGCTGCGGTCGAGAGCATCATCCGCATACACTTTTTGAAGTCGCTCATGAAAGTTTCCAGTAGTCTGAAGTGATCGTATGTTCTCACACACGATCACTTCAGTAATAACTTTAATAACTTCAGGTCGCACCAGAATCTAATTAAAAAAAAACAAACAGATTGGTTTGTTTTTTTTAATTACACGCGAGGAGGAGCCTTAAAGTACACCAGTTAAAAAGAAAGCATATTTATTAGTTAATATAAAAATGTTTATGAATACGATTAGAAACATCATATAACCAGCATAGAAAAGTAAGCTGAATGCTGTATAGATGCATTTTAAATTTTAATAATTGGTGTTTATTTGGTTTTTAGGAGCATTAGCAACTAAGACCATATTGCTCCGGGGATATGCGGTAGTCATTCCCTGACCTTTCCGTATTTGGTGGTCACGGGCTCGAACCCCGGTGTAATCTAGAAGCGTGTGCTACGCACTGCTGCTCCTGCCCACGTAGTTTTACTGAATTGAAAGCTTTCGACAAAATCTACGTAGACAACATCGACCCAGCTCTGAAGTTACGAACTACCAGAGGGAAACCAGGTTGGTGGCTAAAGATTTCCCAGGAGATATTGCGATATTAGAATTTCTATGATATCAATATTGAGAAGGGAAGCATGGGGTACTCTCTCACTCTCAGAGAGAAAGAACATTGGGAAGAAGATGCATTACCGTTCTAAAGGAACGTCCAGTTACTACTATTAAGTTTGCTTATCGCACACTGAAAAGTTCATTTCTGCGTGACATCACAGAATACGAATGGAGGTGTTTAGATTAGAGTATAAGGCGCCTGTTCTATGGTCAGGTTTCCTGTCCAGAGAGAGCGCGTTAGTAATCAAAGCATTATGTTTGTAATTACTTGTGTTCTGCAGTCAGTTTTGATTGCCAAATCCCGAGTTGCTGGGAGAAAAGTCGTACAGTCTTTGCCTAAATCCATTAATTCGACCACACTGTGGAAGAGAAAAAAACCATAAAAGTTTCTCCTGCCCCAAAGGAAATCAAACTAGGCCTTTTTAGTAGGACAGCTATAGTATTCACTGCGCTTAACCGCGAGGGCCATGGCTGCAATAATCCCATTACTCTTTCGAGAATTAGCATGAAAAAATTTCTTTCTGCGAATATTATTACTTATGACATTCTTAATACGAGTTACTGAATCCGGGGTAGTTGCGCTACCTCCTTTTTATTTAAACCCCCAAGTGCCGTATGAGAAATCGCGTGACATAATTATGTTTTACAAACTTGCTGAACTCGAAGAAAATATTGTTGTAATTGTTTTAAAGCTACTGGAAAGCAATTTTAAATTATTCCAGAACGAGAGAGCTGGTGAGATTAACGCACAAAAAATTAAATTGTAATTTCACGTTAGTTGTGAAAGCTGCCAGAATTAATTTTGATGCAGAGTTGTCCCATTGTCAGAAAATTTCTCACGAATGCATGAAAAATAAATTTAAAAGGTTCGCGCAGGGGCAGATGTTTAATGCAAATTTATGCATTTGGACCTAAGGCTTGATTAAAAAGGAATACATATAGGGAATTCGGAATAATAAGAAATGTGCAAATTATGTTTTTGATCTGAATACCAACTCCAAAGTTTAGAAGACAAGATTAACATGTTAATACAAAAAAAGCAAAAATGAAACACTAAAATATAGCGGTGCTTAAAAGCTGATACGTAAATACAAAAACAAAATCCCTTTTATTATACGATGACAAAGCGTTAGTGACACGTTATTTTTAATATGACGCACAAAGACCGGGAAAATTTTGACTTAAAATAAGTTCATGAAAAGACCAAAACTGCGCATAACTCATGGACACATCTTAATAGTGTGAGTGATCTCTATGGTTAGAAACGCGCAAACTTGATATCAATTTAAGCTGATTACTGGTATTAATTCTTATTTCTGTGTAAGAGCCGATTCAGCGAGGTTGTGACTGACAGCTGTCATGCCTACAATATCACAGGTATACTTTATTGAATACACAGGAACCTGGCTGGCCGTTCAATACGCCTTTTTGGGAGGTACTGGTTCATTAAGAGAGGTCTATGAAAACACTCATTATCATGCACTGCAAAAAGGGTGAAATAAGGATCTCATTTCGATACAGCCGTGAGTTTCCTGCGGAAACATGTAATAATTTGTACGACCATTGATAGTGATTCCAGCCCATACTATTAAACTATTTTCAAATGTCTTTTTCAATGGAGCCTGGTTTCGCATTTCCACCAGATGAAAGTACGGCGAGAATCTGCCCGAAGACTGCATCTAGAATCATCACTGAAGAGCCCCTGGTCCACTCACCACACTGTTGAAACAAGCTCAAACGGATTCTCTTGTATAGAAGTTAAGGGAACAGATAGCTGGTCGTCATGCATAGACTCTTATAATGAAGTTTTCCTGCAGATCTAGCAAGCTTTGAAGCAGGGCGCTATTCGGTGAAGTCTCGTCTCGCAGTTATGGCCAGATTGTATCGTCCTGCGTTGGACGTGAGATGAGGATGGCGTTGGACTGTCTTTGAGAGAGAGTTTTTGTTTCGGGACTTGTTCCACCGTCTTTTCACAAAGCTGGAAATCACTTTTCGCCATCCAGCCTCTTTGGCTTGACACTTTCCTGCCTCAGGTTTTCAAACTACTCTCCACCTCAAAGAATCAACTAAACAAAACGATGTCTTCGGGACATTTTCACAATGATGGTTCTTGAAAGCGATAGTGTTAAAAATGAATCAAATAAATAATAACAATCTAGTCTAATTCACATGGTCAGTTTTATTTAATTAAATATCATGAAAATCTTTGACTGATTTATAATATATGCTATCTCCATCCGTATCTCCCGAAAGGTGCCTGCTTAAGAATCAATTCTCTATTGTCTGTGGGGGATTGCGCATGTCGATTTGAGGAATACCAGCCTAATAGATCAAAAGGCGATGTAGCGAATTAAACACAATTTGCAAAAGCAAAAATTTTAATTTACACGAGAGAGAGAGAAATCTGTAGAGCGAAATCTATATTGTGAACACTGAGATGTATAATCAAGTACTAGTGATGTTATGTTCCACTCCTGCCTTGAAACAAAAAAGACGTATTACATCCATAAGTAGTGCGCTACTAAATCACATAATGGGTAGTTACAAAGTGAACTTTTCAAGGGTGCAAGAAAGTGGTTCTCGGTTCAGAAAGGAAAGAGTGCCCAATGCTTTATGTACACGGAGATAAATGGATTGTCAGATAAACAACAAAAAACAGACAAACGCCAGCAGAATCTAATGACTCCCTCAATTGCTTTCCTAGTTTTTCTCCTGTCGAAATCTGGGAAATCTGATTTGTGAGAAAGCAGCCTTTGTTGTGGTAGAGTTATTTTGAGAGACCACCTGGAAACAGTGCACTGTAGTACGTCCATAAAGTTATTCAAGGCCAAAGAGCCCATTACATACTGTAATAGTGTCAGACAGGAGAATAAAAGTAAAAAGAATTTAGAGTATTTATGAAGGGTACTAGTAGTTAGGCTGTTTTTTTCTTATGTGTATGTAAATGATGAGCAGTACTGGTAGAGATATTGGTAGATCAGAACTAGATGTTTTAAACAATTTCTTGGCTGTTTTATGAGATGTATACTTTTCCAGTAGTTATTTAGTATCATATCTATCTTAACGAGAGGACAAATGTAAGTTTGAGGGTGGTCCAAGGAAACGTTTTTAAGCAGTGGAAGAGGAGGAGGGGCCATGTAGATGCTACAAATTGGGCCGCCTCCTCGTGGCATGGGTGGATACTTGGAAGCAGACTTCATGGTAGCTAAGCAGCCAGAAACAACTGAACAAGAACTCACTACACACATTTCTGCCCATTCTACAGAGTTTTGTATATCATCACAGAGGACCATGGCGGAGATGAACTAACGTTTAGGGGCCGCCTTACATAAGACACAACACATGTCTACATACATTACAAGTATCTTTAAACAATTATATACTGTTATACATTTTTCTGAGGTACATTTTTTTAAGGCCTTAATTGTTTAAAAAATTATACATTTTTTATTATCAAAACTCTTTTGGCGGCAAAAGAGTATCTACAGTTTTGTTTTCCATTCAGTCGGGCAGGGTGCTAAGGCTGGATTTTGCCCGTCTCTTTGAAGCGGATGAAACTCCATTCCTCTGCCATTTAATTACATGGCAGAGGAATACACCTTGAATAAAAAGATTCATTACTCATTTCTTTCAAACTGCTATTGAAATATTAAACCCGATACTCTACTGTGGTCTCTTATAGTTGTTTTAATAATGAGAAATTTCAGAAAATTGCAAGGACTTACATTAAAGTGAAGCGAACATATCATAGGTAGAGGTCGCTGCTACACCTTAATCTGAACCTTAAACCCTGGAAACACAGATTACAAGTAATAGAACTAAGAACTCTTACAAAACTTGCAACGGACAAATTGACGCACGAAACGTAAGTGGAATATGGCAATTAATAGAATTAGATATCTAGAGAAGAAACCAATAAAGAAACGAACTGAATTCTCTTGAGAGAATACCTCACAGATACAGTTGGCATTAGTAAACTAGTTTGAGAAAATTTAATCAGGATAAACAGTGTAAAAGGAATATAATTAAAGAAACAAAGTTATGTAATGAAATTTCCGAGACTATAGATATCCTGAATCTAGTCTCGATTCAATGTGCTGAGGTGGACCCGATATTCGGCAAGTCTTATTTGCAGATGTCAAAAATGGACAGCAGGTCTATAAGAATAATGAAAGTTAATAATTATTACCTTGTCTAATGAAAGAACTTTGTTAATAAACTTAATAATGAAAAAAAAATTGTTAAGTTTTAAGCCTGAGAAGGGGTAAATTAACGCATTTAGAAGTAAAAGAATTACAGAAGTAAAAAAAAAAACTGTAAACGTATTAATTTATGCCCACTTAATCGAAGGTAGGAAAATTTGTGAGGATTTATTAGTAGTGTCAAATGATGCAAGAAAGGAAGTTTATACAGAAAAACCAAAACAACCCCACTTCCCCCATTACCTGTCCAACCCATTCAACAGTTTACTAGTTCTTTCTTGAATTTATTCAAACTGTTCACTCCAATAATTAACCACCCTTTGGCTGAAGGCAAACTTCCAACATCTATTCTGAAACCATCCTTCCTTTTCATAAATTTGAACTTATGCCCCATCATGTGCGAAGTATGAGCAAGATCAAAAAGACCTGGGGATAACTGTGCAGGCAGATATGAAGTTGAGCAATGCAGATAGGTTGCCAGAACAGCTCATGGGGTTTTGTCAATGATATACAGGAGTGTTGTTAGTGGGGATAAGGAGGTGTTTATCCCATTGTAATATTGCAATGGTCAGGCCACACCTTAAGTACTGCATACAGATCTGGAGGCCCATTTTAAAAAGGATGTGGAGCTGCTGGAACGAGTAAAGAGAAGGGAAACGAGATTGGTGAGTGGAACAAAGGAGTACTCTTACCAAGAAAGGCTTCAATTCTGCAAACTGCAGCGTCTAGAGACAAGGCACCTGAGAGGTGATTAAGGCTTTGAATGGATGGAGAAAGCTTAATGCTGATGGGATTCTTCCTCTTGCTCAGACTATGCACATGTGGGGGCACAAATTCAACTCCTTATTCTTGCTAGCAAAGTTCCTGTATTTCATTGACAAAACTCCATGAGTTGTCCTGGCAGCATGGCATGTCTGCACTGCTCAGAAAACTTCATATCTGACTTCACACTTACTTTTTCATTTTCCGTTAGCCTGAGTGTAGTACCACATAGTTGGTATGTTACTCTGCGATTAATGCTACCATATGGGCCTTAGTCGCCCATCTGCCTAATTTTCTTAATTTAATGGCTGCGTCTGGGTGATTTGTAATAGACAGATAAAATAAGTAAATAAATAGGAGTTAATCAAGTATTTCAAACAATTCATCAGTATTTAAGAAGCGCCTTTTTACTGTATTTACTTAGGGCAGCATCATCCTTGCCTCCACACTCACCTTTCCTGATGTTCTATTTCTTTATTGAAAAGATTTGTGTCGTTCGCTATCAGTTTCCATCTCAGAGTCGCTGATCGATTTCACAGCTGCCAGTATATTCGTTTCCTGATAATATATTAAACAAAGGAAACAGCTTACAGAAATCTACTCCAGCTCCTTTACACAGGCCCAAACACCAGCGATATCCAATTTTTCTCAGTGTAATGCCACTCATCCAGATAAAAACATCTGGTGACTTCGATGGGATTTCATTGATATTCTTCGTGATATAGAAAGATAACAAAATCAGCTTGTCAGATCTCATTTTTATCGTCGCAAACCTCAAAGGAATGGATTCTAACTCAAGTTTAGGATCCATTCCGAGAGGTGTAATATTATAATAATAATGCCGCTTTCATAACAATATGTGTGCTGCATTTCAAGCCACCAACATTCAATTAATTTGCCTCGTTTTGGTAAATATGAGTATTTTTCATTCGTACGTGATTATTTTTTCTTAGTCTGCTTCTCAGAAAATGAAAAACTGCATAAGTTCGGTGTGTGTTCAAATAACTGAGTTGTTTACAGTCCAGTCGAAAATAAAATTTAAAACAAGTGTGTGTGTGGGAAATCCTAGGATATACGGAAGACGATATTTTTAGTTCGATATGCAAAACAAGATTGAAACAGCGTCCATTATTCACCAGGTTTAAAGAAGTGGAAATTCTGCTTTACATTTGAGCTTCTTGTTTGTTGATTTCCATTTAAAGTGTACTACAGCAGAGAAATTTATTCAGTAATAACAAGGCACAAGGCTTCATATTGTAAATCTGGTTTGTTTATAAGCCAGACAATAACTTTTATTTTAAGCGCCAATGTATTGCAAATATAGAATTTGCCTCTTCCCTTTTGATGCACCAGACTTGTAATTTTTTTTGTTCAAGAGGTCAGTTTTATATTTAGATCAATCAATAGTTCAAGTACAATTAATGATGTTGAGTCCTGAAGTGTCAAGCGTAACAACAAACACAGATACTTGCAGCATTCGTTTAGCGCGTTGTGATCGATCACTTACTGAATTATTTGAAAAAAATCGCTGCAGAAGAAATTCTCGATGGCTATTGTACATATTATGAATAATTACTCGTAGTACGTAACCTAGATATTTTGCAACTATCTACTGGTATCCTTGTGGTCAGGCATTTTGAAATCTCGTTCTTATGATATTTAAGAACAATAATTATTACTGTGTATTAACGTACTTTGAACTGCATGAGTTTGTCTTCTATTTGATCACCACGCGGTTCAAGTCTAATGGCATTCACTAATAAGGATAGATATATTTCAAGCCAGTTTATTAAATTTTTGACGGAGTAATTAATTCCACTATTTATTGATGCGAAGACATAACTGATGCCTTTTTAAGTGAGGATGAGTTAGGAAATCTCAAATGGACGTTAAGTTTTTCTTTCCGTATTTTTATCTGGCAAACAGAAGAACATATTATGAACGCTATGGGGTGGGGGAGGAAAGTGAGAGTGAAGCACCAGACTAATCTATTGGAATTCTTGAAAGACAGTTTTCAAGAAGCGTTTTAAATATAGCCATCACATTATGGAATTATAATCAAATGGATGCACTTTTTTTCTCATAAAAATCAGGGCGCTTCCTTTTTTTTGCTGTTGCTGATACAGTCAGATACTTTATGATGAGGCAGGTAGATGTAGAATGCTTATTGGAAATTGCCAACAAGAATTTTGACAGCCGTTTTACCCTGAGTCGCATCTAGTGATACCTCTCATCCACATTGTGCATATATCGCTCGATACCCCTACGTTGTTTTTCACGGCAGAGTTGTATGACTTGTGTCAAGAAGAATTCAAAGAACAATGCGCACGAATTCCGTCATACTAGGCCTGTGGCGTATCCAGGCTTTTGAGTTTCTTTTTTTTTTTTTTTTTTTTTAGAATGCCTCCTGCGGTCTTTTTCTTTAATTTAAAATTTTTGATTAAGGAAGGGCATATGCCCCCTCTGCCCGCCCCTGTACTGCCGTTTATTTTTTTTCAAGAACGTGAAGGTTTCGCAGGCATTGAAAGCTGCCACTTAATGGACAGAGAAATAAATTTTTTGCATGACTCGAACGTATAATTGGTATTTTAATGCAGATGAAAGAAATAAAGTTAACTTTCGTGATGTTTGTATTCGAGTTGGAACGCAGTTTTGGATATTTGAAGGTGTTTATATCCCTAAAACATTCCTCCCGTGGTCCCATGCGTTAATAGATTTGGATGATGAATAATTTTGTTTTTCTTCCATGATTTGTCCATAAGCCTACTGAAAAGCGCGGTTGGAAGCCTTCATGCAAGACACGCACCTGTTGCTTTGCACATTTATTATTTATATGCAATTCGTGGAGACTGAAATTTTAATGATTACACCGTGGCGTGTTTACAAGTATACTTGTTAGAAACTTGAGACATTTTTTTTTTTCAGAGAGGTGAAAGGGACTCGGATCGAAACAAAGGTAGCTTCATATTCTCAGAAATGGTGGTCTGACTTGAACTGAAATAATCTCTTAGAATTTGGCTATAAACTGGGAGTGGTAGCCTGCAGTCAATTAAAATATGAAAAAAAAAATACACCTGAAAAGCATGTATACTTAGCCATTGTAATGGTTGACATAAATACTGCACTAATACAATTTCGGCGTGGGCGTACGTTTAGTAGGAATGTCCCTAATAGAGAAGATTTTAGTCTTGCCTACTACGAAAACTAAATTATCCCGAGAGATATTCTTTAACATACAAGTATATTTGTATCGTAGTTTTTAGCCATCGTCCGAGATACTCTACAATAAATTCATTATGAATCATCATTTCATTTTTAAATGATACTTTGAGCTATAAAATAGACAGTTCTATTCACTTTTCTGCATTGTACCTTGTCATAAGTGCGCCAATAGTAATATTTAAGTCCACGTACGAGAATAGTTTTTAAATGCTCATAGTTGGTTATTCTGTTAGTTTGTTTCAATGTTTTGCAGCTTATTAAAGTAACGAGTAAAATAACACGCCGTCCCAGGTCTAATATAAAGGAAACATCATCCTCAAAGATATCCTAGGAGACAAGGAACGTGTATCAGACATTTTCAGATTCAATGTCTACCATCTACTATAAATAAAGATAGTTATATAATCAGAGAAAATATTTACCTACCATGCATTCAGATCAAGATATAGAGAAGGGATATGCATACAAAGAACGTAATATAACAAATGAACTGGCACACTATGATCTCTGTTGTCAATGCGCCAATAAACAATAAAACAACCAACTTAGCTAACCACTCCGTTTTAATGCTATGGATGAGAGTGTTGGTGAGTGACAATAAGCTGCCTGTTGTTTTTCTCTCTGCTATAGTGATGTATTGCTAACAGTCAATTTTGAGAAGAAAAGGCAACCAAAAAAACGGTATATTCATTTACTCAGTCAGGCGAAGTGAGTTCTGTGCATTAGAATACATTGTTCCAAGTTGGTGTTGAGGTGATCTGGCTGATTTTATGGGACCGGCTCAGTTACTTCAGATATTAATTTAGGGCATATTACTTTCTTTGATGCTGAAATCCAAATTTATTACATTCTTTAGATTGTAAAAGGTATCAAACTTAACCTTTCGACATCTCTGAATCTGATATTTCAGAGTTAGTAATTTGCAGTGTGCAAAAGCAGATTAGTGAACCTAAGTTAATGCATGGTAGAGACAACGTATAACGTAATTCAGGAGAGTTTTCTGTTTTATAATTTGAATGACTTTCTAAGTTATTAAGCCACGTAGGTTAGTATAGCGCTATTTGAAAGCATAGGTTCCCCATAATTTTTCAGGTCACTTGTGTAGTGACCTTTTGGCATTAACTTATCATGAATGAGTACATTCATTTTCTGTGGTTGCCGCTAAAGAAAATAATATGAGCAGATTCAGTAAAACTGTCTTCACGCCTGGAAAAAATTGGAAAAACAAAACCGATGATTAAAAATACACTACACTACCAAAACTATCCGGACATCCTAGGATTTGGGAAAAATGAACCATACCCACCATCCACGTGTGTCAGGAATAAACAAAAACAGCAACTGCATTCACTCTAGAAGCAAGCAGATCAACGAAATACAGTAGATGAGCCGAGGCATAGTCTGGCAACTTCCAATGGGCCATCATAGGATACCATTTTAGCAAACCTGCAACACCAGTTCAACGGTGGCTGACCAAACGGAAACGTAATGGTGCTACCACAAACGGATAGACTGGAGGGCGCGCAGAAGCGTGGTACGTAGACTGTCAGTCCTTTTCAGATATGATCAAATAGGAGTTCCTGGAAGTGACAGAAATTACAATAAGTAAAAGGGCGATTGTAGTGAACTGCTGAGCATCGGATTTTACTGAGGAGTTGCAGCACACAAAACACACGTCACAGCGCAGAATGCACAGCTTCGATTTTTCTGGTGGGGGATAAGCTGCAACAAAATCAGGCTCCCATGGTTCCTGTTAGGGTTTGATCTATGCATCCAATAGATTTCTGGGCTTTAGGAACTGTTTGCTCCATTTCGCCCTGGAAGGGAGAGCTATTCCCCTCCAGGTTACCGGCACCGCCATGAGTAGGTTAGTAATAGAAAGGAGAAACTAAGAGAAGGTTACTTTTCTTCCTGATCTATTAAAGATTATTTAATTGAGCGTTAGTGTAATGCTGAAAACATTTCCATGTTTCCCCATTTATTTACAAATTATATACAAAACTTACAAAGAAGATATATATACAATTTTATATACATTAACATTCTCATTATACTATATTATATATGAACACATGTGTGTTTTACCTGTATGGAGGGTGGTTCCTAGGCCTAAGCCCATCTCCACCTTTCACGTCTGTGTTGGTGCAGAAACTCTGCAAGGTTTTATGTATTAGTGTATGGCGTGTCGTTTGTGTCAGTCCACCTCGCCCCCAGGCACAAGGAGCCGAGCCTGGCTCCTTGTGCTTTGCACTAAAGGCCTATCACCTTTAGTGCCTTGTGCACAAATCCCGCACTCATCGGAGATTGGGTAATGCTGAAAACATTTTTTTTCCATTTATTTGTACACACAATTCTTTACAGTTTATATACAAAAACTGACAGAGAAGATATATATACAATTTTATATACATTAGCATTCTCATTATACATATATAAATATATATATATACTATATTGTATACGAACACGTGTTTGTGTGTGTGTTTTACCTGTATCAAGGGTGGCTCCTAGGCCTTAGCCCATCTCCACCTTGCACGTCTGTGTTGGTGCAGAAACTCTGCAAAGCTTTTTATCGCTTGAGGGAGCAGTCAACACCTAGGCAGCCGCTGCCTGTCCCCAGGCACAAGCAGCCAAGCCTGGGTCTACTATTGCCTTTAGTGCCTTGGGCACAAATCCCGCACCCACCGGAGATAGTGCAATACCGGTGGGTACCAGCAATCCCGTCCCCAGGTTGCCCAAACCTGGAAACCAGCAAAAAAAAAAAAAAAATCCAAGCCTCAGCAGATACAAGCCAATTTGGAAAACTCCAATAAACTTAGCGAAGTAAATATTTACATTTGTACAAAAGATAATAGAATTTTAACTCTAAATCCTAGTAATACAATTCAATTTACATATCTTACAAGTCATCCTATTTATGTTTACTGGGATACGAACATTTATATTAACTTCTCAGCTGTCAGATTTATATTCGATTTTGGATTTGAGTTCTTAGTTCAAGTCTTTTCTTAAAGACCGATTCTGCAAAGGTCTGGAAAGTCTCAAAGTTTGTTTTGTTCTCAACTAGTATTTTCACATTGTCCTCAGCTAGACCTGGAACCTGATTAAGTAGCAATACTCGATGGTCTGTATATTGCGGACAAAACAGTAAGACATGGATCCAGTCTTCCATTTGACCACAGGTGCAAAAAGGATCCGGCTCCAAACCTCTGTCGAAAAGTTTGGCCCTCAGAGATCCATGGCCTGTTAATAAATACGTCGTAAACATACTTGGTGCAAACCACGAAACAGAAGGTTGAGTAGAAGCAAACTCAACATTTTCAATATACTTCTTTGTGACTTCACCGTGCACAGACTCATTCCATCTACTTTGCCAAATACTAACCATTTCACTCCATAATCTTTTCCGTTCTGTCTTTAAGTTACTAACTGGGTCGGTTGTAATTCCCATAATAGATACCTGCAGTCCTTTCTTATGTTTATAAATCATGCCACGGTATAAGATAAATAAATCTAAAGGCAGTTCTCCTCCAAGGATTTGGAGGGCATTGTTTGATACTGTACGAGGGGCATTGTTTAGTGCCAGAAGCATTGTTCTTTGAATTGATAGTAGTAGCTTATTTTTAATTTTCACCTTAACGACGTTCTGGTGCCAAATACCTGCTCCGTACGAAACTATGGGCAGAAATATTGCTTTATAATATAGTTTCATGGTCTTTTTATTCAAACCCCAGTCTCTTTTGGAGATTCTTATGACCGAAGCAGTAAAATTTCTAATTTTTTCCTTCAGTTTGGTGACATGAGGGAGAAAGGTTAATTTATCATCGAGAATTATGCCAAGATATTTGTTTTGAGGAACATAAGGTATCTGTAAACCATTTAGTTGAATTTTTGGTGGTCTTCCATAATTAAAGTGGTTTTTAAATGTCATGAAATTTGTTTTACTCGGAGATATCTTGAGCTTGTTGATGTCAGCCCATGCCACCAAATCATCTAAGATGGGTTGGATTTTGTCCTCTAGTATCTTACGTGACCTTCCTTCTGTGGCAATCACGAGATCATCGGCGTAGGCCACCTTTAGAGAATCCTCGTGTGTTTTCGTGAGCCACTGATCTAGTACGGCATTCCAGAGGAGAGGCCCCAACACCGACCCCTGGGGGCATCCTCTCGAAACTTGGGCCTTGTGAGACAGATGCTTTGCCTTGACCATGATGTATCTCTCATTAAAGTATGATCTCAGTACCCTGTACACATAATTATCACATTTAGCCAGCCTTAAAGACCTGAGGGCACTCTCCCACCAGAGGGAGTCGAAAGCGCCCTCAAAGTCCACAAAAATTGCCAAAACATATTTAGAAGATGAATTCTGGATAAAGTTCGTCAACGTAAGAATTGATCGTCGGTGGACCTCCCTTTTTTGAAGCCAAACTGACAGTTCGAGCATAGTTGGTTTTCCTCAAATTTCTTTAGTATTCTGGGAGCCAGAAGATGTTCAAATAACTTTCCCAGATTAGCGAGTAAGGAAATTGGCCTGTAAGCACGGGGATCGGATGTGTTTTTCCCTGTCTTGTGAAGAATCTTGAGCAATGCCAATTTCCACTGATTTGGAAAGTATCCTTCCAGGAGGCATTTGTTCAAGAGATTTAGCAGTACTTGTGGGTATAAGTTGAAAAACTTGACGATAACAAGATTCTCCACAAGGTCAATTCCGGGGAATTTTTTGCTTTTTAGTCTAGCTATGGCAGAACCCAACTCCAGCAGATTAAAACACTCAATATCAGTTGAACCCGTATACATACTGTTTTCAAGACGTATCTGGCCTTGCTCCAATGTATCCAACCCTGGAATATCTTTAGGGAACAGACTTGACACTATAGCATGTACCGTGGAGCTCCAGTCCTCAGATTCTGCTCCGTTTATTCTTACTGTATTGTACACTTCTCCACAGATTAATTTGTTTCTGGAGATTTTGTAAACTAATCCCCACGGTTCTGAATTTCCAACCTGTTTGACAAATCCTTGCCAACAATCTATTTTAGCATTAGCTATTTCTTTGTGGTATCTCCTTCGAAGATCTCTATAAGAATCCTTGTATGCTTGAACATCCTGTTGAGACATGTCTGTGTTTTTGATATTCCTTCCTTGCGATCTTAAATTTGCAAGATCTGAGTTCCACCAAGGGACAGGAGTTGTCTTGTTGTGTTTTTTCTTTGCTGCATAATCCGTGGCCAGATACAACTGGGTTTGAACAAAATCTACAATCTCCTCAGCCATTAATATATTAAGGGATTCGATCATTTCTGTCGTAAAGACAGCAGAGAGGAAATCTTTAAATTTGTTCCATTTAATAGTCTTAATGGAAATGCTGAAAACAAGGAAACGATTTTATTTCTTCAAGAGAGAGCGCAAATTTACTGGCAAAGACACTTGGTCACAAAATCTCTTGTCACCTGGGGCCGCCAAACAAGGACCCTCAAATTTTTTTTGTGGTGCCCAAGCGTTGTAAACTTTTACAATTTCATAGTTAATAGCGGTACATGGTGTCCCAAGTTTAGATAAGAAATTGACAACTTATACAAATCTCCGATCATAGGTGTTGCCATCCAAGAGTCCTCCTATTTCTGATACCCGTGCGATTTAATGTCCGATTATCTATTGGGCAGAGTACCCAGAGTCTGGGAAGCTCTCAAAGGCATATGAAAAATTACTGAAAAATCGGAAATACTCTAAATAAAACTTAATAATTGCTTTAATTCAATACTTTAAAAAATCTTTTTATTATAATAATATAAATGTTGAAAACTTGATTATATTTGGGAACTTAAACAGTATAAATATTTATACATAGATCTATTTTTGTGAGGCTACGAAAGAATAAACATTTGAACCCGTAGGGTCCAACAGTTTTTTTTCGTAATTTTCCAAATGTGATAGGCACTTACCCCAGTTTTCATATTAGTTTGGACGTGCTCATAAGTTAGGAATAGCTTCAAATCAATAGATTAACTAACTCGATCGAACTTATGAATTACAGTAAATGTTCCTGTATGTTATTGAATCAGTATACTTTGGTAATTTACTTTTTCATTAAAATTAACTTCTCTGAAGACTAGCACCGAATCTCAAACGACATTTTAGTTGTTTTTTGCATAGTCCAGATGTAGCGAACTCTTCGCCTGTGCTTAAATCCATTGATCAGCGAAGAGAAAGACCGAGATGTTGCGAACTAGTCAACGTCAAAATTTCATTATTAAGTAGATGTTACCCAAATAGCTGGAAGCGCTGTATTAAAGTCCTGTCAGAGCTCTGAAATAACTGTTTACGATCTTTGTAGCAGTAGGAGCGGAAGTAAAAGCGCAAGTCTAAACTTTGTGACGAAGAAAACGAGGTTATTTATTTTAGAGAAACGCTTGGAAGATTTTCCCAACGTACTTTGCTCTCAATATCTTCGAAAGTAGCAAATGCATATTCTGGAGAGGAAATACAATTGAATTTCTCGACTTCAAAATATTGCACCGCCACTTTCTCTTTCAGAAATATATTCCAATGACATCCACACATTTGGTCTCTAGTGTTAAATGATTTCGTAAAAGAAAATCATTCCGCGCATCTGTAATTGCATACATGATGCTGACTGAAAACGCAAGTATGTTTGTTGTAATCTACTGCTGCTGGAAAGTGAAAACAGGAAGCCTTATATTAGGTTTCGATCATAGAATCAATATCATGTGCCAAGCCAGGACTGCCTTGCCTCAAGAAATTCTGCGGCAGGAATAAACCAAATTACTTGCAAAGAAGTGGGAACTGGAAAAGCTTCGAGGTTCTGATATTAACTTTGAGCTCTATTTGTAGAGGAATTGTGCACTTGTCAAATGGACTTCGCTATGGAATGGAAATTGTATTTACAATTAAAAAGCAATAATACAGAGTATTGAGTGTTCTTATCTTGATGGTATATTTTTTATCACTCAGCCCATTTTTTATATAAATCATAAATGATTTCTCTCCTGCAGTGTGGCCATGTGTGGAATCTCTTTGAAGTATTCCAGAAAACAAAGCACCATGATTATTTGCGATTTCCCCAATGTCCGTCATATGGCATACCCAGTTTTTAGTACTGGATGAAAATTAGCACCTCCATCCTTGTTAATACAACTATAACTTGGCCTTAACACGGTGCCCATCTGCGTAAAACATTCTGTTAAAGATGGAATTAAAAAAAATAATAATAAACTTACAATTACAGTACTAACTCCTAACACCACATGCTCCCAAATATCTTTCAGTAAAATCAATTTTTCAAAAATATCTGAATACCAAATGAAATAAAACAAACAGTTATTTAAGAATGAGCAACACCTTTATGTATAAGTGCTTGAGTATTAGTTTAGTTACTATCAACGTCCAGGGTTCGGAACGCCACGTGCTTTCTGTATGTACTATCCGGACGAGCGTTTTCTTAAAAATATTTCATTTCGAGCACAGGAAATACATTTCGCTAGAATGCATTACTTTATAAAATCTCTTGATAGACAAAAATTTGGTGTACACTTTCCTTAAATGAGGTCTGCGTCTTCCATGTATTGAAAATACAGTATTGTTATTCGTTTAAGGATCGCTTAAAAGAGGCATACTAGGATCTTCACACGTCCCATTTCGTTCTCACCTTGATTAATTTCAGACGAGAAACAGTTTGTGTTTACAGATTTGGTAATAATATTTTGAAAAGCCGACTGTATTCAAAGGTATTTGAGAATGCGTGTTATAAAAGTTTAGTGTTAGTACTACGATTGCACATTAATTCCAATACATATACAGAGTAGTCATTTTACTTTAACTGGTCCTATGCCGGATTCTGATTGACTGTTACAATTTTTAACGTTCAATGTTTACTTTATTTAATCGACAAATTCCTTTTCAGCGATACCCTTTTTTATTTATCTCTCTCATATATATAAATTGGTTAATTTATCTATCAAAGAGAATCAAGGAATAGTTGGGGGAAAAGTGCTTCAGCTGTATTTGATCACGTACACCCAAAGTAAGAAAAATATATACTGATTTACAATGTCAGTTAGTTACTTGCACAAGCACATAAACTACTTAATTTTGTATTTAAAAATTAACTCATTAAATTTCATTCCTGTCGAATGATATGTAATTTAGCTTTGTAGATGCAAAACTCCACGTTAATATCGTGAAAAAGATATTTAAAAATGATTATTGTTATATTTAATACCACGTGAAATTAATATAGTTTATTAAGCTATTTGCCTAAACTACTATACGCTAAGGTGACGTTTCAGGCATCTTAGCGATACCCATCATCAGACCATGCTGTTGGGGGAAGCGAAAATAGAAATGGTTATAGATTTTAAAATAGTACAATTACCAATGTTAAGTTTGAATTACTATCACAATAGGAACCAGATATTATATTAGGTAAATCTAAAGAGAGATTGAATTCTTACCTGATGGGCATACCCTTTCTGGGAGCATCTGCAAGAATTTAATCTCTTTGTACTTACCCAATTTAATATCTGGTTCCTATTGTAATATATTCAAATTTGTAACATTTTCTCTTCCCTCAACGGTATGGTCTGATGCCTGAAACGTCAACTTAATGTATTTAATGATTATGGTCCATTTGTTTGCATAGAGAGAGAGACCTGAATAATTATTACGTAATGATAGCGCTATTATTATTATGACTTGTTGATAAAGATGTTGGGCGGAAAGATTAAGTTCATGGTAAAAAAATAAAATGAAGACAGTGCCTGTTATGATCCGATAAGAATACTTATTAATTGAAGGAGTATAGCAACTAGTAGGACTCAAATGTCTGTTTTATTTAGCACCTTAACTTAGTAATGTTTGACGAGTCACAGTATCGATTTAATTGCAGAATGAAGTAGGTCGCGGAGATATCCGCTAATTATATCCTGCAGCATATTACTACATGAGACGGTTAAAATGACACATTGCGTCTTTCAAAGTAAGCATTTAAGAATTAAATTTGGTGGCCATTAAGTGAATGATATTCGATTCGGACATTAGCCGAATATAATCTTTTCCAATTTCATCCTACGTTGAGGAGTTCAAGCAATGAGAGCAAAGGATCATGGTTGTCGTCAACAAAAGGCACAAGGACGAGACACATTAGAATACAAATTCTCAAGTTGATGTTTACGGACCGTTGACATCTCGTTAGGTTTTAAATTATTGTCTCACTACAACGCGATAGTGAGAGCAAACAAAGGACAGTGTGCACGAACTACAAGAGGCATCTGAAGGTGCCCATCGTATATGCTGTTAGCTAACAATTCGTTAATTAATGTCGTTAATTTTATACAAAGTAGATGGCTGAAGGAAACATTGTTAACGTAATATTCATGCAACAAGAACTACAAAGATACACTAAGAGTAGAAAAAATGGAAATTAAAGGCGGAGCTGAATTTGATGACATGAGGTTGGAGAGCAGCGCCACCACAGTGAACATCACCCTCGTACAGACGTTGGAAACATTACAATACATGCGCATTTGGGAAACATTTGATCCTCGAAGAACCATATCACAAAATATATGAAAGAGCATAAAGGTTCTTGAACCGTCGGCCCTTTTCACTTTATAATGGACCCCACTACTGCATACATTCGATTTATGAAGTAGGAATCCATAGTTCACTGAGTAAATCCTTTTGGAATGTCTAAGTAAAGATGTGATATTGTAATGGACTCCCAGATGCTCATTCGTTGATTGACTGATTTTCAGATGTTGATTATGAATTAATTTCGAATTTATTATTACATCGAAATACAAAATTCCATGCCATTTTGCAATGTATTTTTGACTTTTGCCTTCTTAATTAACTCGGAGAATACATAATCTCTAAGGAAATTTGCTGAAGAGGATTATGGGAGAAATGCGATGGGTTGACACCCCTGAGTTCTACAATGATGCAATTCAGTAGCAATTGGAGTATTCTTAAGTTATGTTGGAAATGACGATATATATTCAATGAGAAATAACAGAACTTTTTTTTTTTCTTCAAAGAATACCACGAACGCATTGGGCTGACTTCTGGATACGTGGAGTATACCAGACGGATGTCAGCCCAGTTTCCTTGCACAAATAAGCTAGCTCGTCTGTCTTTCTTAATTTAGAGGATTTTGCACAGAGGTGCAAAATCTTGTTCATCACCTTAGCTAATTACTACCCCCCTCCCCCGAAAATCTCTGATTCGGAATCTGTGTAGTCAGATGGCGCTTCTAATAACACGGGGTAATAGATTTGAAGGAGGGTACACTTAATTGCCAAGGATATTTAATCAAAATTTATTACACTTTTAAAATATTAATAAATGGAATCTATATTGCAAGTGCAGTGGGCAGTGACTAAGTATACAGTGTTCAGTGTCACTGTATTCACTTTACACTGAACTAGTGTTCAGCGTCAAGTCCCTAACTCTGTGATGCATACAGTTCACGGTAAAGTGGTGTTATTTTGGACGTTTAGCTGCTGGGTCCCATTGGGACCCCACTTTGTCCATACTTTGTCCACTATGTAGGGCACGCCGTGGAGTCACCTAAGCTTTCCATGGAGAGTCCTTAAAATATATATATATATAGACGAGCACGGGGATATAGTGCTGTTGCTGTTTGGTTTTTAGGAGCATTAGCAACTAAGGCCATATTGCTCCGGGAATATGCGGTGGTAATTCCCTAACCTTTCCGCATCCTCCGTATTTGGTGGTGACGGGCTCGAACCCCGGTCTAATCAAGAAGAGTGTGCTACGCACTGCTGCTCCTTCCCATCTGGCTACGGAGGCGCCGGGGATATAGTGCAAAGAGAGAGTAAAGCTGGAAGAAAGTCACACAGCAAGGGAACAGGGTGGTAATCGCTGTAGTAGTCGTCAAAGACCACTAGAATCCTACTCTGCCCAAAGCCAGGGTTAGCAGATATATTGAAATTTTGATCGGCAGAGTAGAGCCTTGGATGCATATGGTAGGCGCATTCAGCTGGCCAAAGTCTAGGCATCCATCTTGAGAACAGACCTTGGGCAAAGTTAGCGAATGCATGATAGTATTGTTTTGTATTGAGCAAGTGTTAATGATCAAATGTCTCTCTCTAATTGGTCTTGGATCCTAGTGTAAAAGATGCTACAAAGGTGCTCATAGAGTGGACAGAGGTATAGAGATGGTTCCAGTCCTCCATCTGTCTACAAGAACAATAGAGTTTATGGATTATCCCATGGAAATCAATTTTTGATTAATGAATGTCAACTTTGCTAATGCATGCGTTTAACCAGAACTGAAATGGTCATGTTCGAAATAACGGCACTGAATTTCGCTGCTTATTTATTTCATCTTTCGAAATGAAAATATATTTGAAGATTTCCTTTTGTGACACTTCATTTAGTCATCATATATAAGATATAAATAAGACCTATTAGAACATGAGGGCCATTTGGCCTCAAACAGTAGAATTTTTTTTCAATAATTAGTGTGTTTTTGGAGAAAAAAGGGCTATAAAAAATACATTAAAATTATCTCATTTTATGGCACTTAATTCTTTTTTTATTATGGCTAGAGGCCTCAAAAGTTCGAAGTCGCCGATCCTCTCTTGAGCTCTGAGAGTGTCTTTATAATCAAACTGCGTTTGGTAAAATGTAATCTGTACTTTTTTTTTTCTCTCAGAAATTTTCTTTACGCGAAGAAGGTTCATAAAAAACTTATTTCAATCTGAAGCGGTTCGAAGATCATACTGCAGTATTCACACCAAACCGCTCGAAAGTGGTTACTGCACACAGCATTTTTATGGCTAATATAGGGTAAAGATATGTAATTGTTTTACTAACTGAATTTACGTAACATTTAAAAACAAAACCAAGTTCCACGTTATGTACACCTACCTCGTAGCGTGTTGAGACATCTTTAGCCTTCAAAACAGCCTGAATTCGTCTAGGCATGGATTGAACAAGATGCTGAAAACGTTGTGCAGGAATGGACAACATCTTCAGCATGCAGCGAAGAGCCCTTTCCAGCTCATCTCAAAAGGATTGAGATCCACGGACTGAGCGGGCCACTGCAGCAAAGACAAGATATTGTCATGTTCCTGGAACCATTCCATAGTGATTCGGGCTTTGTGCACCGGCGCATTATCCTGCTGGAAGTAACTATCTGACTGAGGGTAAACTGTCAACAACGGGTGCACTTAGTCAGCAACGATCTTTAGGTACGATTTGGCATTCAGACGTGAACCTATGGATATCAATGGACCCAATGTGTGCCAAGAAAACATTCCCCACTCCATAACACTGCCCCCACCACCACAACCACCTTGCACAGTAGTCGTCAGACATGTTGGATTCATGTTGTTTTCGCCAAATTTTGAGCCTTCCATCAACATGATGCACCAGGAACTTCGACTCGTCAGACTAAGCAACTGTTTTCCAATCCTCGAAAGTCCAGTGCTGGTGTGGCTGTGTCCACAGGAGACGTGCTCTCTTGTTCTTCATTGATAACAAAGGTACGCGATGTGGCCCATTCGCGACAGAGTGCGACTAGTGGTCCGTTGCGATATTTTGTTCTGCGCACAAAGGTTGTATTCTGACGTGTTGTGCAACATTGTGGCCCGTCTGTTTGCTTGCACAATTCTAGCCATCGTCCTCTGACGACCTCTCTCAGCAACAAGCGATTTTCTTCTACAGGAGTGCCGTTGAGAGAGTGTTTTCTGTTCGTTGCACCATTCTCGATACACCCTCGAAACTGTGGTGCTTGAAAAGTTCAGGAGAACTGCCGTTTCAGAGATGCTTTGTTCAACACGTCTTGCACCTACTACCGTGCCACGTTTGAAGTCCGTTAGATCACTCCTTTTCCCCATTTTTGCTACGCTTTGTACGCTTAACTGATACTAGAAAGGTTGTCCTGCTGCATTTGTATCCACAACTGTGGTCATGTGACTTGCAACGTTGTGAGATAAACCAACTGTGTACCTAATAAAGTGGGAGCACAGTGTATATAGATTTGTACAACAACAATAAATGTCATAATTGGTTTTTTTTCTTCCTTTATTGGGCGTAATTTTGTTGTTTTAAAAATTGTGCCAAATCTGGCAGGCATATATTATATTTGTTTACCGTCTACAAAATTTTCGATGCAAGGATGTTTTCCAAAATACTGCTACCAGTGTTAGGGAAGTCTTTTATTTATCTTTTATTGTCAATATGGCCATTATTTTCACCTTAAACGTTTTTTTTTTTTTTTTTTTTTAAGTATGCTAAAGTGTATTGGCACGGGGGGCACTTTATCACATTCTTAAAAAGAAATGCCCATGTCACAGTGCTTGACGTGCAGTGATAATATTTCGCCTACAGAATTTTCAGATCCAAAATCAGCAATTTGTTCGCTGAAAAAGCCACCTTTATGAAAATATTTAGCAAGGGTTTGACATGTGTCTTTTTTAACCAGCATCAACTATCTATACTCATATTCAGTTAACTTTGGAAAATAATTGCACTGAATTTGTTTTGCATTTGGATTAAAGCATCAACTTTGTGTAAAATTATTTACAACTTTGATCCAAGGGCTACAGGTCAGAGGAGGACAGTTACGGGCGGTCATTAAAATGTGCCTTTTTTGTTTTATATTAATGTCTTGTTGCAAATAACATAAATTTTCTGTTTATACTCCTGGATGGTCAGATTCACAAGACGTCGCCATATTTAGCAGTTATGCGGGCTTGAATCATGGTCAACTCAATTCTATTGAGTTGACAATGGTTCAAAGTTTCCTTGCAGTTAGGATAACCGTGAGGCATTCCCTTACACTTTTACAGGAATCCCCTTTTATAACCAAAGGGTGACATTGCTTGGAAAAATAATGTGCACTCACTTCTGAGCATTAACCCTCATAGTGGTTATGATCTATATTCTTCCACAGCATGGGGGAAAAAGGCCAGAGTTTTCGATTCTCAACTCAATAGGAGGAATTTATTTGGGCTTTATTTTCACACCCTGGCCGAATCTTACAACCCTCGCCCTTGGTTTCAGAAAGGAAGATCGTAAGGTTGTTCCTCCCGAAAACTCGGATTTTTCATTCTGAAAAACATAGAAATCAATAATAGAAGACACACAATTTAATTACATGATATACAGACGCTCCATGGTCTTGGTATTCCTGAGTTTTCTAAATAAACTAATCGAAATACTCATTTTACTTTTTGTAACGTAACAAGTTATTGTGCACCGATGTTTCCATTTGTTATAAAATAAATAAATTCTTTATTGCTAATAAGTACAGGACATGTACTAGAGACAATAATACTCAACACGGCGACATGGTCAGAAGTTTTACATTATAAATGAAATTAATTGGCAAAAAAAAAAAAAAAAACCGTTACATGTAAATTATAATAATGAAAAAATGAGGACTAAACGTCATATGGAGGAAATTATCCTAGTTCCACAGATGGAATCCACTCGAGGAGCATGTGACGGTATTTGTAGTCGGTAGCTAATTTCTGAAGGTCGACTCCAAGAGGGGGAGTGCCTGGGCAGGTAGGAACCGACTACACAGTTTCAACCGGTTGTATTTGAGGATTAGTGTGGGCTCTGACCTCAAGGATGGCGTAGGATTGTGCCACTGACAGAAATCCCAGATGTTTGGGGCGTTTATTACTCCTGTGTACATTTTTACTGAAGCCATTAAACGCCTGCTGTCAATTAACCTCGGGAGCCTGGGTACATTTAGTTGTTCTCAATTGAGGGGGTCGGCGATGCTTATTTGTGGCCCATTTCAGGGTCCAGTATTCAAACGCGAACACCGGTTTTTGAAGTGAAGGCGACGCAGATGCCCAAATTTCAGCAGGGTATAAAATAGCCGGATAAACAGTGGTTTGAAGATATCTGGTAGTGGTTGCGGCATCGTTGGAATGAAGTAAGAGTTGTTTCGCTTTCCAGCGTAGGGTGTTAAAACGCTTCCGGAGGTATTCTGTGTGATCATTAAATTTCAGCTTCGGATCAAAATAGACCCCTAGATCTTTATGGCAGGTAACCACTGGAATTAGAGTACCTAAAACTGAAGGTTCAATTATTGTTGGTTGCTGTTTCAATGAGTAAGTCATTATTGCAGATTTTGACGGGTTAAGGTTTAATCCAAACATCTTCAAGTAAGTTGAAAGAGTGGTCAAGTTCTCTGTGATGGAAGACGTAATTTCCATTGGGTTTGCAGACGGTGGGATTAAGGTAAGAAACTTTATATCGTCGGCATATATTAGAGCATCGTCACGATGACTCATGAAAGGAATCAGAATGGAGAAGTAAAAATACTCTCGTATACTGCTGCAGTTCCCTGTTAACGCAATGTTGGAATAATTCGGTCCTTATCCATAAAAAAATAACACACTTTCAGGTCCACTGAAACCCAGGTAATAAGATCAGCTCCTCCAAATATGTCTTTTTTGTCTCGTTTATGGAAGAAGTACAATAGAAAATAATGAGAACAAGTGAACTTCTCTTTCATTGCTTTTGTTTAAAAAAAAAACTTCCAATTAATTTACAAAGAAAAATACACGATTGCACAGGGTTCTTTTATAATTAATAAACGAAGCTCGGGAAAGAAAAGAGAGAGGAAGATGCGCTGAAACTTTAAGGCAATATTCTGAAAAATTAAAGGCCACCAGACAATGTAAGTATCGCTCGAGGTGTGTGTGTTCCACAAGTTTCATACCATTAACAGTTTTTCATGGACCTTTTGCCACATCTCCTATAACCCGATGGAGATAATCCCTTAGTTTAAAAATAAAATTCTGTTTTTTAATACATCAATTGGAACTGACAAAAACCATATTTGTAATAATTAGCGGTATTCAAACTAGTAAATAGATGAGAAAAATCTTCACAAAATTCTAAAGTTAAATAAAAAAAAGTGAGATCAACAGACTTTTTCTGCCATTGCATCGACGTTAATGTATTGTTCCATGAAGTTCGGAAAAAAAAAAAAGTGATTTTTATTACGTACTACTCTCCTCTAGCCCACTGCCATCTTAAATAAAAAAAGAGAATCAGCATAAAAAAAAATAGCGTGTATAAAATTTTATCAAACGAAACTTTATACGTCATTACTTACAACTAATGTAAATTAAAGAATTAATCTTTTCTTTTCTATGAAAATCATAACATAAAACTCAAAACAATTTAGGAGCGCTGCAGCGCTATACAGTGGCGGACAAAAAACCTGCATCATTTGTGAGATGGGATATATATCTCTGTGAATGAAATACAATAAAAAGACTCCACCTAATAGCCGTAAATATGAGCAATCATGACAACCAAACATATATTTTATTGCATTTATGTGTACAAATTGAAATGACAAGTTAACGTAATAGTATTATGTACTGTATATCAGCAAAATAAGTCCTCAATATTTTGTTGTTCATCTTCTGCAATTACAGCCTTGTAACAATCTGGCATAGAGCTAATCAACTTCTGGATATACGGTTGCCAAATTTCGTGGTACCACACCCTTACAATGCTCTTCTGCAGCTGGATTTTACTTGTTGACTTCTTCTGAGCAATTTTCAATCTGGATTGTTACCGAGCCAGTCCAACACTGTAATGCCAGCATTTCTGAAGTATGACTGCACCTTAAGTAAAAAAAAAACAAAAAAAACAAACAAACAAACTCGGTGCAGGCCTTGAGACAAGAAGACAAACTCATCAATAAATCTAAATAGCATAAAACGCGGCAAGGTGATGAGTCTTGTTGAAAAATGCAGTTTTGGACGTCTGTGTGGTGATCCTAATAACGGGTTTCAGGCATTCCTCCAAGACAGCAGTATAGGTTTCTGCATTCATTGTTCCGTTAATAAACTTAATTCGCCCCACGACTTTGCTTGTTATGCGGTCAAAATGGTATTCCTCCGATTTTCGTCTTATCACATATCGCTTCCTATCCGAGCCATGACACTTTCTCCATTGGATGCGGGATTCTTTTTGTGGTATTCACCACCGTACCTGATTATAGGAGACTGCTGCAAATATTACATTTAGTTTAGCACGTGTATTGTTGGGCCCGCCTCCTCGTGGCGTGGATGGGTACTGGGAAGCAGCCTTCCTTGTAGCAAAGTGGCCAGAAACAGCTAAACAACACGCAAACATAACACTGCACTCATTTCTGGCCATTGTACAGATTCTTGTATATCATCACAGAGAACCATGGTGGAGATGAACTAACGTTTAGGGGCCTCCTTGAGTAAGACACAACACATGTAGGTTGAATTTCGATTTGTCAGAAAAGATGACGGTATCCATGAAGCACGCGTTTTAGCCCAAGCAATTCGCTTCTTCCTCATTTTTTGGGTCAAAAAAGGCTTCTTCTTGGGCCATAGGCACGCAGACCACATTCTGAAAGCCATCTTTGGATAGTTCGTGCACTTGTTTCAACACCAGAGGTTTTCTCAAAGTCCAGTTTTAGATCAGGAGCACTAACATGGCGATTACGAAAGCGTAGTCACTGTCTTACGACTTGATCCAGGTCTTCTCTTCACATCACCAGTTTCATTCTTTAATTTCAGCGCCCGGGATACTGTTGACTGGTGGCAGCCTATTTTATCAGCGATAGCAGGGGAAGAGAGCAACAGCTACACTTTTTTTAAATTGATGTCAACTGAAAATACGGAGACATGTTTACACCTCCGCAAAACAGGATACTAATGAGCGTGTATACCCTTCCAAAGGCGGTGGTTAAGTGTATGTATGAAGGGTGTATGACGCAATACTTTGCAATAGAAACGTTATTTGACGCAATATTTGACTGCAATTATTTCACTGGCATTACAAGAATAATTGCCTCCATAGACTGAATTTTCTTATAACATGATCAAATTGAGATTATTACTATAATTAATAATATAGTTTATTAAACTTAACTAGTCTAAATCACTATACAATTTAAGGTGATGGTTCAGGCATCTTATTGATACCCATTGTGAGACCATGCTGCTGTCAAAATACTTATATCAATAACAGAAATCAAACGATCAAGCGTTTAAATATCTATCTAGAAAAACTAGGAGGAATAAATTTAGACCACTAATTCTTGGTAATTGTGAGTTAAAAAATAATAATAATAGCATTAAATAGAGGCAAGCTCATCAAGTGGACAGGGGCAATCTTTGGTAATTAGTCTCCGAAGACAATATTTTATACACAGCATTCGTTGCAAATAGTCTGTTAAATTTAGGATGCAGTGGTTGGAGAAAGAGCTACATTAGAAAGTAGTTTTTAGTAACGATTATATCCGCATGCTTTATCAGTATATACACGGATCTGAGCCTTGGACGATTTGCTTGCCACATATGCACAGTGGCAGGTAAACGTGTGAATCTTGCCTAAGCTTACCCTCAGATCTTTGTGAGGGCCCACGTTTGGTAATGGAGTGGCTTTGTTATATAGAGTACAGATAATTAGGTTGAGAGTTTGGAGTTCTCCAAATGGGGTCTTAAGGACTGGACCAAGGTTACAACCAATTCACTTCATGTATGCCATCACTGGGTTTCAAAGTGGTAAAGATTTTCATATCATCTGTATTGGAAGTGGCTACACCGAGAATCAGTAATTGTGATTTCCTGGGAACTATAATCTGTGATTGAGGGTGTATAAGAGAATAAGGTAGCAACTGCAGTGTTTATCACGAAGTTATTCTTGGGAATTTTTATTCATTCTTTCACATTGAAATTATCGAAAGCTGACTTACTATCTAGGAGTGGCATAGTGCACAAATCATCGAAGAATCAGATTAAACGTCTGATTCTTCGATGAACGTTGACAAGACTAGTAAAATTGCATTTTAGCAGAATTAGGCTTGGTATATGGGCAAGTTACGAGAAAGCTCAATGATATTACACTCGTATGGCATATAGTACCATTAAGTTTATCTTCTCTCTAAGTAATTAAACGAATTACTTTGAGAAGAAAGAATTTTCAGGAACTATGACTGGTGTATTAACATCTTTAGTTAACGTTGAAAGTAACAAGGTACAATTAAAAGTGCCAGTGATAAATTTAGGCAGCCATTGACATCTACTGCCCATAGACATGTAACGTTAAAGCTAGTAATTAGCCAATTCCAATATTTCAACCAGAAATTCTAGGGAGAAAGTTTCTTTGAACCGAGTCCAGTGTTGCAGAATCCAACATTTTACTGTTTTAACAAGACAGTATGTGGGTATATACTTAAACTGATGAAGGGATACGCTATCCCGAAAGCTCCTATTTACCGTATTAAAATTTATTTTTGGACTTTTAGAAAGATTTGTTGAGCATTCCAAATATCATTAAAATCGGATAATAGAAATGCTACAATTATTATTTCTTTGTCCGTCCGTCTGCATGTAATAACTCTTCCCAGTTGAGGGATTTTATATTTCGCTCTGTAAGAAAGATTTGTCAACCGTTCTTATGTTTCAATAGAATTCCAGCATTTAATTTCTTTTTTGGGAATATACTGTAGCTGAAGCGCTGGATATTATGTTTGCTGAGATGAGTAAATCGTGAATTATTAACGTTTGCTAACGCACCTGAAATGAAATGCTCTGCGCACATTAACTACCTTCTTTTTTTTGCTGAAGATTCGCATATTAATCGATGGATTTTAGCTGCAGCTGAAATACACTGCATTCTTTCAAGGAGCAGAACATGTCTGTTAAATAGACTGCGCACAACCGACCTTATGATGGTGGCGCGGCTGCCGCACTAAAGTCCGCAGCGAAAACGCTGCGAAGTTTACTCTACACGCGTCCCCATCGTCGTGTAAGATGTAGATCTTACAAAGTAAAATAGAAATATATCCAGGAAGGGCGATGGAAAGTGAGAATTAGCATTAATGCCCGAGTATTAAGATATTTAGTTTTAATGTAAATAAGGTTAATGTTTGAAGAAACACTGGATTTGGGAAAGTTATAGACAGATATGTTAAATAGCGGCAAAATGGAAAGAAGTAATTTCGAACAATATAAGAGAGCTATCATGGACAGCAGAGGGCAAGACAATAGGACCGTGAAATAGGATTGCAAAGCGTCTCTTTTGATCTAAGCCACCGTTAGGAAGTAAACAGGAAATTAGTGGACGTCCAGTGTTCGCATCAGGGTGGCTAATATTTTGGCAAGTTGGCCATATTTAGCAGGGAAATTGTGAAAACGAAACGGAGTGTTTTGGAGATGACCAGCAAACATGAAAAGGTCAGGTTGGTTTGTGCGCTAGGGACAGCTGGTGTGAGATGTTTTAGCAAATAGAATGGAATGGAAAATTAAGCAGAGTATGAAGAGTGGTTGCGAGTCGTGGGAAGGCGTTCCAAACTTGAGGAGGAGCAAGTGTTCTTTCTGTATCTGACTTCTCTGTGGTCGGGAGAAAGTCGTCAGTTGAAGTAGATTTTTTGGTGGTCAGAGTTCATATCTCGTGATAGAAAGAGGGCAGTGAAGGCGGTGGTTAAGTTTAAAGATAAGTGAGCTAAGAAGAGAGAGAGAAAGCCTGGTCCGGCATCGGAAGGAAGCCTGAACTCAAGGACTCATACATAATCTAGCTCTGTACGGAACTGAGTGATGTTCCTTTTAAAAAAGGAACATTCCTGTTGTATTAGGCAAGTTAGTTACTAAGGTTGAGATAATGTAAGGGTGGTACAGGGGTAATAAAAAGAAATGAGTAAAGAAATTATATTTATAAGGGTAGTACTGTAAGGATATGTTAACCTGCCAGGTGCCAATACAAGATAAACATGTCAGTTGAGGTATAAAGAGAAAGAAATTTTATTTATAGAGAAACCTCAAGAGTAAAGAGGGATGACTAAGGTGATATGACTAGAGAGTAATTAAGGTAGAATGAGTGATTTGTAGTCAGTATTACTGATGCAAGACGATACCAGTTGTAATAAATTTCATGGGTTAAAAGCTAAGAGATCTAACAAAGTAATGAGTTGAAATGAATTTACTGATGATAGTGATAAAAATTGGTAATGGCAGAGATTGAGTAATCATCGAGGATTCATATTAAGTAAAATGCAATTGATTCAAACTGATGTTATTAATTTGTAAGATGAGAGAAAGATAGTGTAGTGTATTGTAGTATGGTTCAAATATATGGAAATTGGTATGCCTGTATGTAAATTCTGTATATAATGTTCATTAAAGGTTGTAATTTTTTTGTAAATAAATGTGTGTCTTTAATGTTCTGCTAACACCCGCTTTACACATCCTAGAATCCAGAGTTTTCTGTGAATATCTGCGACGCTGAGCTTAGGGTCGAAGATGGCCCCGAGATCTCTGTGCTTGGTTACTGGAGGGATGGAGGTTCCACGGATTTTCAGGTTTGTTTGATTTGAGTGAAAACACCATTTATGTATATTTATTTGGATAAATTCAAAGAGAGAGCATATTTTTCAAATCGGGCAGATTGCATTAAAGTACGTATGCTTATTTCTGATGTGAAATCATCTATAGCCGCACCTAACAATGGAGTGTAACGGAAATGCAAATGTATTGTTGCAATTATACTTCCTTATGATTTTAAAGTTAGAAAGTAATAAAATCCAAGCTTATGTAAATTATTTTTTTTTCTACTATGCACTCCGCAGAGGGGGGTGCGGTGTACTTGTTGGTGTTGTTAGTATATCTAATAATTAGATTATTATTAACTGCGTATTCATACAGCCATTCATTCCTTCACTCACTTCTTTCACCCTTCTTGGGAGAATACCGCTTTGCTGCTGTAGTCTGGGGCATGATTACTGTTTAAATGCAATTGACAATACTAAACTATTATATTAGAGTCGCCTGAATCCGACTAACTCAGCCATCAGTTAGTCGTTGTGCTTAACTCCCTTGAAAACTGACTAACTCATCCATTCCGTGGCTGAGTTAGTCAGTTGTCATGGGAATTAAGCACAACGTAAACCTTTCCCTTCCGGCACCCAGTAGGGGGACAGGCTTGATATCAACATAAGAGGGTAGCTTCAATAAAGTTAGCAATAGCGTAACACAAAAATTAATATAGAATATCACCTGGTAAAAATTAGCTTCAGTAGAGGTTACCATCGGATCCAGGGTAATAAGACAAAAAATTTGATATAAGTGACATACAGCTACTGTGTGTTCGGCGCACCCACCCACCCACCCCAGGACCACAACATTTAAGATTCCATTAATGCTAAACGCCTATCCTTGGCTATCAACTGCAATATTATACTTCCAGACGCGCCTGTGACTTATCCATCCCTCGTGGAGCTAAAATAACCAAAACCTAAGAAGGAAGCTCCACCATGTCAGAAAAATGTTTCAGCCGCCGACAGGTTTATTGCTTGATCAGGAAGGAATCATGGCAAACCCTTGTGTCCTCTGCTGGGGCGCCGTATTCAGGATGATAACCAACAAGCTACCGCGTTGAGAAGAATCCCTTTCCTTCGCCCAACTATGAGTGGACTGCCTTCCCTGTTCACTTCAACTACTGTTCCTCTTATTCTTTTACTCCCCGTATACTCTCTTCAACAAAAACTTTTTTATGGCCTCTTTCAGGAAGCTCAGGCGAACCTGGTTCATATCCCAGTGGTGGTGGCGGACAAAACAAGAATATAATGATACTCTGACACAAACCAGACATTAACACTTTTCTGGCTTTTACAGAGATTCTGTACTTCTCCACAAAGTATTATGGTTTGTGTAATATAATAATCCGGCCAACATAACAGGAAACCTTCCAAAACAATCTGTAATGCTTCAGAGGAGACCACATTCATTCATTTTATAATATCGGTGTAAATACACCATAGTTTACCCATAAATTTAAACTACGTATGTAGTATGAAAGGCATCGTTTTAATTGTATCTCATATTGTGGCTGCCTTCACAACGAGATACCAGGTATTGCACTACTTCGAATAAGTAACGATTCTCAGTGGATACCACCACCCAGACGGCACCGTTTCAAAGCTGCTGGCTATCATCGGTGGGTGGGCAGGTACCCTGATAATGCAACATGGTGTAGAGATAATGTATTTAAAGATGAAATGCCCAAGGCATATTACATATGAGTTTTTAAGTAATTAACTTATTCAGAGTAGTGCAGTACCTGGTATCTGGTTGTGAAGGCAGCCACAATATGAGATACAATTAAAACGATGCCTTTCATACTACATACGTAGTTTAAATTTATGGGTAAACTATGGTGTATTTACACCGATATTATATATGTAATTATGCCTTGGGCATTTCATCTTTAAATACAGAAGACATATTTTATGTTCATTCTCATATATCTATATCCATTCTATATAATAGAAACTGTATGTATCTATAACATGTTTTGGGTGGCACCTAGACGCAAGTCAAACTGTCTAAAGGATTGAGAATGTTGTCTGTTTATGTAAACACATGCACAGCCAACACCTGGTCAGTCGCTTATTTGTATCAAGTTCGCATCCACTGGAGGTAGTGCAATACCAATGGATGCACAGAGGAGACCACAAAACAAAACTATTATATTTAGGCCACCCGAATAATTAAATTCATCTGCCGTGCCGTGTCTTATGTCTGTTAATTGCGTGTTCTATGGTCGATTTGTCTGTTTGCTGGGGGAAAAAACCTTGCTATCTACGCCTGAGACCGACTAAAGCCCATTAAAGTTCCTCGCGTCTTCGACGGGATTCAAACCTGGGCCGTGGGAATACGGTGACGATACCACTGTGCTACACGCGCAGACACAGAGGAGACCACAGCTAGTAATCGTAGTATATATAGCAGTTGGGGTGATTTTAACAACTGTAGCTATTTCCTAGTCACCAAACCAAGAAATGGCCTTCGCTAATTTGGATAACTTAGTCAGCCGTTTTCCCCATTTTGCGTACTCACAGGTTTAAATGGACACCATCCGTTTTGAGAAACACAGATAGTAATCCGATAGATGGACTGATTGAACAGAATAATTTCGCTCTACTAAATGATGGTGCACAGAAATATAAAAATGCACCATCATTTAGCTAGCTCGGAAATAGAACTGTTTACAAAATCTTGAGAAATCCAAGGTGGAAAATAGACAAAGTTGACTGGAACAGATATATCAGTACAGTAAGACTTAAAGTACAAATTATTGAGCAACAGGCCTCATATACATCACAGATAAGATAATTAGAGTATTCCGTCTGTAGAATAGTCAGTACTCTTTAGACTGTTGACATCCACTCATTTCCCCACTGAACTAGTGGAATGAAGTGTTCTCAAGACAAGTCAGAAACTAAAAAAGCCTGGAATGCTATTCGTAATCATCCTACTAGATAATTTCGTAAGTTTTAAAAAAGTGAGTGCAAAGGTATATTTTATCAGAACAGCTAGTAAAACTCAGAGCATCATTGAACCATAAGCAGCAGTACCCATACACAAAACCATTTCTAAACTGAAAAAGAACAAGATAAATAAATATTCATTTATTGCAACTACGGCAAACCCATCACAGCACTAGGCTAGGGGCATAAATTCAGTACAAAGGAGGCAAATATATATATAAAAAAATACATAGGTTATTCTATATATACATTAACAACGAATATGAATTATAATGATCAAAAATATATATTGCAGACATCACATTTGGCTCTCGGATGTACTTACTGGGTTGCAGGCAGTTTGTATTTCTCGTAATTTGTTTGGAAATGAGACTCCTGTAGGCTTCAGAGTTGAGCAACCTCTTACAATCAATGTTGTGATGATTTATGAGGGGAAGAGATGCATTGGGGAACATTCTGTCCATTTGTTTTAGTCTGGAGAGTTTGGATTTGAATTGTTATGTATTAAATGATGCATACAGGCGCATTATAACTGTAGAAACTGCTTCGCTAACAGCTCCAATCCCAAAATCAAAACAAACGCTTTGTCTCCTCCCCACCCCCCAAAAAACTAATTTATATACTGCCATGCAGAGGATAGGGAGATATATTTCAAAATTAACTTAGTTTTATTTTCTAAAGATTTAAAAAATGGAACGAGACAGCTGCGTTTTTTGTTATAAAAAAAGGACCAGAATTTAAATATCTCGGAATAACCATGACAGCTGAAGCAAAAGGTAGAAATAAGTTAAAAGTTTGCAGTTGCGTTACCTCTGTAGGCGTTTACAATCGTATTAAAGGTTAGCATGTATTCCGCATTACAACATCCCACACAAACAAGGTTGCTAACTTGATAAGTAGTAGGTATGTTGTTGTTGTAGCGTCTGCGAGGAAATTTCACAAATCAGTGACGTTAATAATTAGTGACTCGTAATATCCAGTAATAAGCACTCGAAGTCTAACGGTATTCGCAATAACAACGCATTCATCAAATTAATCCTACGCCCTCTTTCCAACACAAAGGCACTTCCCACTGAAAGTGTATCTCGCTAAGAGATTAGGCACTTCCAGTGCGAAGCTTTTCACACTAATTCCTTCCTGCCTACGGAGTTTCACATGCCCTGTCTTGAATCATCCTCCTCGGTTCTCCTTTGCGGAGCAGTACTTCTTCCACACATACTTGCCTTTGTGGAACAGAATCCAAACATAACTTAATTCTACAAACGTGATGGCCAAGCGGAGTGTAATCTAACTTCGAAACTCCTGGTTTTATTGTCCCACCAAATGGTTCCCCGGGAGCATCTTTGAAATGTCTTTCTTTGTCCTAACTTTTTTTTTTAAACGAGAGAGTGTATTTTATTTATTTATAAAATTTAAACTATCCTTACAGGTCCATTCTTGAACAGCATTCCAAGACAGATTATCGGTTACCAAACTTTACACCGTCATATCCCTTTTTTGACTTCTGAGAATGCCTTCGCCTCTCGACATCTTTATTATCATCATCCAACCACCTTCCCTTTAACAAAAAATTATATTTGTAATTTAAAACACAAACTTAGTGCAAACATTTTTATTTGAAATTAAGAGCCAGTAGAGTTTCTTGATACAAACAGAAATGAATTTAATATGATGGATAATCATGCACTTTCTTCGCGAGTTAGGAAATCGTAAGTTTGAAAGATTAAAGTGTGCAACGCAAATCGTTGTCCAATTGATTTATGCTTCGTTTTGTTTTTATTGTGAATAAACTTAATTTTTTTCACAGAGGTACGTCGACGAAAACGGAAGAATAATATGAAGCCCTTCTACTCCAACTTTCGAGTAAATTGGAAAATATTTTATCCGAACATCCTGTGCAAGCTTGAAGTTTTCGAAATTATCTTACACAGTTGAGTAATTCGTTTCGAGTGTTTATTATTGCAACGTTTATTCAGGTAACCGAGTTGGGAAAACAGGAGGATGCTTTTGAATGCACGTTTGAGTTGACAAATACAGTCAATGTTCTTGTATTCTCTCTGACTGTGATCATCTAGGAGTATACACAGGACAGGAACTTTATTTATAATGTATGAATGGGGTTGCCAGAAAAGTTGCTTGCAAAATAGCAGATGACTTCGTCAGCAAAGTAGTATAGGTGAAATGCAGTTTTGTTCAGCTCATCCGGTTTACAAAATTTTTAAAAGCGTTCATTTTCAGCGAGTGATAAAAAATATCAGAAAAGACGAAAAGTTAGGTATTGCTGAAGCTGTATGTTTTCCGTAAACCCTTTGAGCACATAAGTTTGAAATTGCGATTACTCAAGCTTCAAAAATGTCCATGAGGTATGGCAGCGAAAGTTAATGTTTGATTCTTCTTTCCTCTGATGCTTGCTGAAAATTCCCGCTTCGTCTTTCAGGTTGAATAATCTCGAAAGCATGTGCCGTTTAAAAAGCCATCCGTGTGAAACAAAAGAGCAGCTTCATGATCTGCCTTCGTATCAACGCTAAGTGAGCGTCATCGGGAAGAGTTTTAATATCCAACGCTAGTCTGTGTATGAAGCAGTCATAGTTAAGGCTGGAGTTTTTATTTTACCAATGTCACAAGTCTAGAGCGAGGGCGAAGCACTGTTTCTGTATTTTTCCTCCCAAAACAGTCCGAAATCATTTTCATAACGTCAGTTCCTTCGGGGTAGGGGAGATTTTTTTCACAGTTCCATCGTTAATGAATTGGCCGTAGAAAAATAACTGAAGCATTGAATTCCGGAAAGTCAAAAGACAGAGAGACCGACACTTTTTCTACAACTCGAAGTGTAATATCTTACGTCGGATAGTTGATGAGATTTTTTTCTATTCACATAACTGTTAGAAAGTGAAAATTTCCGAAGTTTCTTTTTTTTTTTTTTTTCGATACCAATCAGGGCTTCACAAGAATTTCTCACTATCACGTACATTCTGAGCTTCAATGAAAACCAATGAATTCCGAAGTGTCCGATTTGTGTAATTCAAATTTCGAAGTTTAACAGCAAAAAAACCTCTTTTGATTTGTCTTTCAAAGTGCTGCTGAAGTTCTCCGTCGAGTGCAGCTCAAGATGACCAGATTCTCGAAGCATTTTGCGCAATGAGGATGATCCATCCTGTCTTTTCCCCATGACATTGAACTTCTCTTCCATAATGTATAAATTTAAAAATGTCTATTTAGCTGGTTATTAGAGGATATATGATATCTGCCATTATTGAAAAGTTCTGAGCATTCTTACGAGTGTGCCGATAAGTTCGAAAAATTTCCATGTCATTCTTTGGCTTTCCCACTACCGGTATCTCTGAACGCCAAAAAGAAAATTTGTCACCCCGTGGTATAAAATTTTAAAAGTTTCTCAGCTTCGAATATCCTTGTAATTTCTTTATCCCCCGCGCACCAGTTTGGGAACCATTGATACAGAGGATGTAAATTTGATAAGACTGAAATCAAGCCAGCATGTAATTGTATGTCGATTATCATTATAATAGTAGTTTTTATTTCAGTCTTAACAAAGATCAAAACTTACGATGAATTCACACTCACAGTGAAGTACAAAAATTGTAGAATAAGAACAGTATTAGAATGGATGGCGTTACAAAGATGTTAATGATAACCATTATTTTTCTATGCGGATGCATGATACAGAAGTACCATGCATTTCTTGGCACAGTAAGGGTAAATTTCCTGTTTCTGAATTCAGTCAAATACAGAAATAGTTTACCTTTACACTTCACTAAATTAACGTGAATTAAATGTGGTTACTCCGATTATTTGAGTGATTTTAACCAATTTCTTTGTTGGGAGTAGATATTCTAGCACATTGGTAGCTTATGACTTCATATCTAATCGGAAATAAAGAATACGAAACTTTATATCTCAAAATGAGACGGTTCATTTGTTTACAGATAGAAGATAAATAATTAATATATGGTTAGTGATTTGCGATGGTCAACGGACTTTCAAAAAAGTCACATGGTACACGCGCCTATCCATTTCCAGTCAAAAAATAAACAAACAACTTTGAGTTCAAGGCTATCGATAAAACTGATATTAAAATCAGTGCTTCCTGTTTTATTAGTTCCAGATAAACGTGAATCTCTGATTCACTTTTTATTTTAACTTTCTTCCCTATTTTAACATCGCAATGATATGTAAGGACAGTAAGTCCTAATAAAAGTAGTTTAATTTGTCTTGATATTGGGGAAGAGATGAAATGCGAATAAGTTACAAGGGTATGCAATGACGATCATCAAATCAATTCAATTTAGCTGTGCATGCCGTTGGATAACATGCACCGCGTCACTGCCTGTTTTTCTGAGAAAGATGATAGCATTTTCTTTCGGTAACCAATCAGAATCTTTACAAGAGGTAATAACTTTGAAGTAGGCAATCCATACTTTCCATAAAACTAGGTGTACGATGCAGAATATTCATTAAGCGCGGTATTAAATATCACGCAAACTATTCAGTCACTGGACAGCGTTGAAATTTCGTTCTCTCTCTTGCCTCCTCGCACAGATAAAACTTCTACAGCGAGTCGATATTCCTTCTTTGTAAATCTAGCCATTTTTTATTGGAGGGTAGGCAGGCAGGCATTTTTGTATGATTGATATCTGCCATTTTTAGTACGATGAAATGAATCTATTCTTCCGGGTATTGTGCAGCCACTATAAAAGAGAATTGTTGGCCCGATATGGCCACGACTTTGTACGGTAATGGATCCTTCGCGAAAGCTGCACAGTTCGGAGGGAAATGCAACTCCCAGATGTGAGAAAATTCACTTTTGTATACCCTAACCATATACAAAAGAACAGAATTTATTTTATGCGAGCGTAAACAATTTTAATGATAACGCTTATCCCAGATTCAGAATATATAAGAAACACTCATTCTATTACATATTTCACATGTTTATATGGTGTTTACTAATCCCATTCTTTAAACGTTTTCCTGGCTACACCAATACACTGTATTCATCTAGTTGAAATAGATTTTTTGTCTCACATCCGGTTGAGGCTGCATAGTCTTCAGTAGAATAGCACAATCTTGCACACCTGTTATAAGGTTTGGGGTTCAAGACACTTCTTTTCACTCTGCATCTTGACACAAATAGTGCTGCGTGTGTCATATTTAGAATCATGCTCACTAGAAAGTCAATTAAATTCTGTAGTTTCATAGTTAATTCACACATATGGTTGCTGACATCCAAGCCTTCTGGAAAAAAAAAAAAAATCACCCACTAGGGTGATTTTTTTTTTTTTTGCTCGAAGATAATAGGGTTTTCAGTTAATTTTTGTGAGCACCTAATTTTCTCCGGGGCGTATGAAAGTGATGCTGTTTAATTTTAAAGCTCCGATTCAGAAAATACGATTATTAGGTTCTTGTCCCTGAGTTATATATACGAGAGGTGATAATTTAATTCGCGGACTGGTGGAATATTTTATGTTTACCGCGAGAACTTTCCATAACTTCCGCTAGAGGAGTTCTTTCTGATCGCTACTGAGCAGACTCTGTGTCGCATGCCAGTACTTGTTGAGCTAGCGTTGCATGAAGAGTTTTTTAGTCGCGTGTCACTGACAATCGTTTTGAAGCAAGTATCATGTCGGATATACAGATTGAATAGCGATATATGTGATTCGTTATTGTGTCAGACGGGACTTAAATGCATCGGAAACAGTTAAAAAGATGAGTGAAGTGTATGGTAATGAGTGTCTTGGTATGGCAGCCATATTCCGGTGTGACAGAACTTTCCGCATCAAAACAATGAAAGGCCCCATACAGCTAATATTGTGCAGGCAGTGATCACTGCCATAGGCGCCGAGGTTCTGCCACCTTCTCCTTATTCAATGGATTTAGCCCAGTGTGATATTTTCTTGTTTCCACGTCTGAAGAAAGCTCTGAAAGGCAAGCGTTTCGCGTCCGACAGAGCGATGTTCGCAGAACCACTTCACAGTCTTTTGAAAATTGGCTTGCAAGAAGCATTTAATGCGTGGGTACGACGCTGGCGAAAGTGTGTAAGATTCAAGGGAGAAATCCACAGAAGATTAAGATAAGATCTTGCACCAGTCCGCGAATTAAATGATCACCCCTCATGTATATGTCTAACTGGCTGATGCATTTGTAATTTTGAATTTTTATGAGTTTCAAACAGTTTTTAAAAACTGAAAAGTAAGTTCACAGAATGTCTGCAGATTTTTACGTCAGTCTACCTCAAACCACTACACTGTCACATATTCTGTTCGCTGGCTTAAACTGAAATAGGTTATTTAAAGTATCTTTAAATCTATAAAGTTTTATCTGAAGTCATTCAATTCAGTGGCATCCGTTATGCGGTAGCACTGTTTCACAATTTTAATGGAATTTCCTCTCAGGTATATGTACTTCAATTTATCTGTACGAAGTAATCCCAAAGCCTTAGCGGATTTACCAATAAGATTTGTTGGATCCTTCACGGAATATCCACGTTTCCATTGAAAATACCCAACTGAAGAGCTCTTGCTAGAAACCAATTACCTCAACCAGTTGGTTAGGGATCTACTCACAGAGCTATCGCGGTTAAAAAAAAAGAAAAGAAAAGATGCAGGATTCTTTTCCGAATACTGTTTGCGCACGAAAGCTACTAAATGGCTATTACTGGGTACCCAAATGCAATTACTGGTGCATGTGATGTGTGCAGTATCTTCAATAGCCGCCTGTTCTCACGTGCCTTACCTTTTCAAAGTTGCAGGTAAAAGGTGTGGAGGCATGCATTAACATTTTACTGGTGTTGGCTCCTTCGCTACCGAGGAGTTTAATCTGTAGAGAACATTTATAAAACTGGTGGTTGGCACACACCTGTGTTTACTTGACAGTCAGATTCCATTTGCATATAGCTGGCAACTGCAGCGGTTGCATCTGTCGAATGAATTTCCGATGGTTGTTTATTCAATAAACGTCTCGGGTACGAGACCAAAAAAAATCGCAGTTAAAGGTTACTGCTGTAGGAGGAAAAATAAACCGTTACATTTTCTATTAGAAGCACAGTTCAATAGAAATAGTAGTTCAATGTCTGTTCCTAACATAAACTTACGTACATACATCAGTGGCATCAAAATAACACAACCTTCAGCTGCAGACATATAAAACAGTTTTAAGAGACGTGCGGTCCCACAAAAGTTTAAAAAAATCCAACAGAACAAACTAAATTTGAAAATTTAAATGTGCTCGAACAAAGTTAAATGAAAAACTGCCAATGTGTATTTAATCTAGTGTCGCAAACAGAACTGGCTTAAAAAATGAAGAGGCCGCATATGCGTGTTCTGAAGGTCAGGTTTGCCTATTTTATGAGATTACAGCGTTTCTCAAAGCTTCTACTCCCTAGATTCATCGCAACGATTTTATAAAGCCACAGAGCTTCTTATCCCTAAACCTTCATAGAAAGAAATGTTACACAAATCAAATAAATCCAAGAGAAAGTCTGGAAATACCTCTCAGTATTTCCGATTCAGATTATAACACCATAATGCATTAAAGTTCAACCTTTCATTTTATGTAGTTAAAGACTTAATCTGGCAATCCATATTTGATTTCCTGAGATTTGTTTTTCTGAGGAACTCGGCAAGCAAAGGAGCAGGTTAAAAAAAAAGTTAAGTATCCAATTTTACAGGAATTGACTCACGTCGAATGATTTGCTTGTCATATATCATAACAATATTAAAGCAACTACCAAATTCATCCAACGTGATTGGGCAATTTCCTTAAAATATCGGCATGCTTAATGAATAAAAGCACCAGATATTAGACAGCTGTCAGAGTAGAATGAATGCTGGAATCAAAAATGGAGAGACGTCTTATGATGTCAGTCGGAACATGGTTTAACGATGCAAGAGCTCCCCAGCTACCTCGGAATGTAGCGTGCTGCACGTGGCAGCAAACCATTGATTGAGTGTCAAGAGCTAATGTGACATCACCTGCTCCAGACAATTTGTTGGAAGTAGCTCAACTCGGAGCAGGTACACGTTCATTCGATTGCTACGTACACAGGAAACCAGTCGATTGATCGCAATGATCACGCTGACGTGACTGACAATAGTTGAAGATTTCGGTTGCTTTTTGCAGTACAAGAAAAACGAGAGGCGTGCTCTTTTTTCTTGTTTTGCTTTGTTTTATTCATTTCTAGATGCGCAAGCAACACTGTCAGGTGCATCGCCACCTTCAGTTCGCTATCTCAGTAAATATCCTCTATATCAATCCTCGTAACGACATTTTAATGGAAAAAACGGAATTAACTGGGAAATTTTATGGACATGTTTCTCAAATTCACTTTGCATCTTTCTGAATCCTCTAATAAGAGTGTAAAGGTAGACCTCTATCAGACGATTGTCAGAAGCGCAATGTTATCCTGTATTTCCCTAACGTGTAGCACAGTGGTTATAATCGCTGTCTTTCCACGCCTTATGGAAAAGATCAGGATTCGCATCCCGTCAATGTGAAGAAATTTTGTGGGCTTTTTTCACACCCTGGCAGTGTTAATCAATGTCAGGCGAGAATAGCATGCTTTTTTTTTTTCTTTCCGGAAACTAGGGCTTTTATATCCAGCAAAGGCCAAACCAGAGAACACAAGCAGTTCACAGACAATATGTTGTGAGTGTATAAGTTACTTGCTTAGGTAATCCGAAATTGAATATGTTCCCTTTTGCTATTCTGCATTCTTTGAAGCAGTGGTACTACACATACTATGTTTATAACTGCCTTCTGGAATATGAAGTATATTTTGGAAAATGGAAAATACTCTATTTTGTAATAAAAATCTCTTATCTCAGCATGTTTATTCCAACAACTGAGGGAGGGATTTGCATATTGGGGGAAGGGTTTAAGCAATTATGCGCAGCGTATTGAACTTTTGCGTTATCGTTTAACTTGCTTCTGTGGACTGCATCTTCAAGTGATACAAACATGCAATCCAGTGTTGTTTAGCAACACTGGATTGCATGAGAGAAAGCATTTAACAACATGAGAGAAAGCATTTACTACAAAATAACTTTCCCTGCTGGAGAGAACGGCGTTCTATGGTACCCCCCCCCCCTCCAATATCGTTATGGAGAAGGTATTCAGACCGTAGCGAACATTCACTATTATCTTCCTGAAGGTCAGAAGCAAACCATCAGTTTCGATATATATGTTTTTGCAAGATGACTAGAACTGGTGTGTTGGCATAGAATATAGACTTTATATAAAAAAGCACACCCATTTGTATTTTGCTGAAGAGTCTAGAGGTGAAGTTTGTTTGCAGAACAATGCTGGACGATTGGAAGTTGAATTGCTTTCTCCAGAAGCTTAAGCAGTGAACATTTAAATTGAGATAAGGCCTAAATCATTCGGAATCTTCAGGTGTTTCTTTTTCGGAACAGAATTAGCTTAATATTTTCTAGATTTCAGGGACAATTCCTGTTGCATGAATTCAGTTAAAAATCTGCAGGTTTATACCATTAAACTTGAAGGGAAAATCATTCAGTCCCACCGTGGCCTTATTTGGGAAACTATTCATTGGTTTGATTAGATGATTGCGAGTTATTACACCGTTGAACGCACAAGACGAGGGGCGTGAGCTAGACGATATGTGATTTTCTTACTATCAGGGAAACTTGATTGCTAAATTGTCATTTCAAGGTGTGGATCAAATTTTTCCCTTGTACTATCTCTGAGGTAGGATTGAATTAGATTGTTCGATCTTTGCCACACATTGTGCACTCTGCTTCTTGGCAAAAGCAGCTTTTAGATTTCGATGGATCCACGAATCTGATATTTTAAACTTGATTACTTTTGAAGAAGTTAATAAGTAAGTACTGTATATGTGTTTCTGCTGGTCCTAATAATAATAATAATGTTCTTTATTGACTAAATCGTATAAATTCGCGATTCCATACACAGATAACCAGAGGAATCTAATAATGCATTGTCTATACAAGTGAACAAATACCAAAATACAACACACAGCTACATTACAAAGTTAAGCTAAAAAATAAAAAGTAAAAACAAGAAAGAAATATCAGAAAAGAGAATCAACATGAATTAGAACACACAAGACTACAAACTGAGCAGCATACTAGGACTGGCACTTACACAATTGTCCTTTGCATACAGAGAGATAGGCCAAGATGCCATCTCGATATGACTTGTCAATAGACCATAGGTCAATGTGGATGTTGAGCGTGTTCAGAGTCTCATTTGGGAAGTGTCCATTGAAAATCTGTAACCTCTGAGGAGATGTCTTCCTGGCAAAAGCCAGCCAACCAACCATGCTCCAGATATTCATTTAATCATGATTAGATGAGCATAGATGAGGAATACCTTTATTTTTATCACATGGGCTCTGTGGACGTGTATTGAAGGTTGGAGCACAGCGTAGATCTGCTGAGACCATAAGTTGGCCCACTTCAGCACCCACAGTTTCTTGAGGCTGGTGGGAGGTACGGCAGACTAGACTTTTACGGTATAGTATGGTTACCTTACCTCCTGAATCGGTTTCGGCTGTGTGGACCAACTACTCCAATTAAAATTGTCAGTTAACAAAATTATATGAGGCTTAATATAATTAACAGAAAAACCTATTCCGAGATGGTTGGATACTAGTATCCAACCATCTCGGAATAAGTTCTTCTTTATACTTCTCGAAAAACATCTTCAAGCATAAGCTGAAAGATGATTATCAAATAATCCAGTGAAAATACCAAAGTAGGCTGATCCTCTTATGTTGTGGATTATAAATTAATCGTTTCGGAGATTGACATTTCCTTCTTATCACAATAAAAGCCACAATTAGTTCCTGGTAGCCACACGCTTGGGTGGGCGTATAAAATCCTCTATTACTAAGGTAGGAACGTTGAGCATCAGGCTGAATACAATCCAGGAGGTGAGCCCAGTTCTTGTTCCATTATTGTGATCGGCGGAGGAGGGGTATGAATAAGGTAGGTTTGATAATTGTATTTTAAAGTTTCGCACAGCTTCAAAATTAGGTCATGCACTTATAAGGTTTAACGTAGTCTACGAGACAGATTACAACGCCTCCACCTCTCTAAAGCTTCTTGAATTACCCAAGCATGAGTAAGAAAGAGGATTGTGCTAATAGGTTAATTTGCCGGTTATGGGAAGCATGCTTCTGTTAAACAGATAAACCCAGATTCCTACGGTGTGTAGTTTGTTAATCACACTTCTTACGTTCAATATAAATTAGTGATGTGCATTTCTTTGCACTGACATAATTCTTACGAAAATTGATTACTGCTACATTTTGACTATGTTAGCGAATATTTACATCTCTCCTTTTGTTCCTCTGAGTGGCTAGTAGCATATTGTTTCGTGCAGAACCAGATAGCTCGTATGATCAGGGAACATCACAATGCACTAAGTATGAAATATGCCAGGAGTTTATAGCTTTAACATTAACAATGATTCCATTTGCATCACCGAGTGATGGCGGCTTCAGTCAACTGGGGTCCTTGATATATGCAATGGTACCAAAACTATTTGAACTCTAGCAAATATTAGTTTTATAGCGATGACTCCGAGATATAAACGAAGCTGCAAAAGATATATTCAGTCGACAAGATAGGAGAAAATTTGTAGGTGATGGGGTCCTCTAAGGTAGGGAAGGACGTTTGAGTTTCAATGCGTATACCCTATTAATTTGTCACGTTAATAAAAAAAAATGCCTAACAACCGCCCATGAGATCATACTGTACGCCGAATGGGGTCCCACGGAGCAGCAATCGCCGAAAATCTTTCATCACAACAGTCAGTGCACAGAGAAAGTGGCCTGTGCAGGAGTAGAAAACAATATTGTGCAGCAAGGATTCTTGATATACGAGATTAGCTGTTCCAGACTCGTAAGCTGTTTTCATCCGATGGAAGAACTTGAGCATGGGACCAACCCGCAAAACGTTTTTAGAAAGTAGAAGTCTGATTTTCGTGGTATGGTTTTGTGCACAGCACTTTGCGGAATGAGCGTTGTAAGTACAAGGACAAAATCAATAAACCCATCTTCACCACCGAATATTGGAAACGGAAATAAATAGCAACTACATACAATCAAGAAAATACAGGAAAACAGGATTGCAGTTCGGCAAAATAAGAATAATTTACAAGATAATTTTCTATGTTACTATCAAAACGTGTAATGTCTGAACAATACCAACTTTAAAAACACTTATTCCCTTATATTACAAGAAGACTACGATATCTACTTTTTAGTGGAAACATGGCTCACTCACGATGTTAAGGACAGTGAATTGGTCCCACTGGAAAGGCTGTGGTATCATGATCGTTTGCCAAAGAGAGATTCCTATCTATGTTATGCTTGTTTACCTTCCACCATCTGTAGATAACTCTCTTATGATGGAATATGAGAACACTATCGACCAAATTTTTGATCAACATCTGGGACTGAACCATTTAATTGTTTTAGGGGACTGTAATGTTCCACGTGCCTACAATGGATGTAATGCGAATCCAACTAATGTGTGGACACTTAAAGGTAGATTTCAAAAAATCTTAATTTCTTTAAATTTGAATCAGAACTGTGAATTTCCAAATAGAAACGAAAAATACTTGGATTTAGTCTTCAACTTTCCTTTGGTGGTCTTTAAGCCTACTTTTCTTTTCAAATCAGATCACATCCTCGTGGCTTTTTCCATCAAGAAGGTCTCAAGCCAAAAACACGGATTTAGAACGAAAGCATAAGTTCAATTTCAATAAAGCGAAATGGTCTGATATGAATTGCGTATTGAAAAACTGTAATTGGGAATTACTATTAAAAATCAATGACCTTCAAAAAGCACTGGACTACTTTTATCCAATCATTAACGAAATTACAAACAGTATAAACAGAGCACTACAGTATGGAACTTTGTTCCATACTATAGTGCTTGTGATTCAAATTACCCATACTTGTTCTCTAAGGAATTAAAATGCATAGTAGGTTTAAGATAAATAAGGAAATACGCCTTTATAATAAATATTCTTCTTTAAGAAGACAAGTAAAGATGATATTAAAACAGGATTACAACAAATACTTGGGCTTCGTTGAAAGAAGAGTCTTTGAGGCAAAAGATATGAAACCTATATTCAGTTATTTCAAAGCAAAAAATCAAAATGCGGCTGCAAACACGCTAGATATTCCCAATGACTTGTCTGAGGGTGATTACCTTGCTAGCAGCTTTGAAGAAATTTACAAAACAGATACAAACGACGACGGGATGGAAGGTAACGAAATTTTGCCTTTCAACCACATTGATACACTAAGAGTATTTGAACTCAACCAAGCAGAATTGTTGAGCACAATCCACAGTATGAAAAAGGACCTCACACGAGGTCCGGATGGTATCCCTACTGTTTTATGGAAAAAATGTGGAACCACGCTGGTAAAGCCATTGCTTCACTTAATGAAATTGTTCTTTGAGAGTGGAATCTATCCAGCTTAACTAAAAAAGGCTTTTGTTACCCCTATTTATAAAAAGGAGACTCATCCTCACCCAACAACCACAGACCAGTTTGTCAATTAAATACATTCTCAAAGATGATTGAATCCACTGTAACGAAGCAGCTATTCAAATTTATGAAACTTAATCGGTCGGACTATTCTCACGGATTTATCAAGGGGTCGCTCCACCTGCACAGATATGATTTCGTTTGTCTCGAACATATCCCAGACGCTTGACGAAGGAGAACAAGTCGACTCCATCTTCCTTGACTTAAGCAAAGCCTTCGACAAGGTAGTTCATCAGAGACTAATTAATAAACCGGATTGCAAACTACTTGGTAGGTAGAGAAATGTCGGTGACATTTAAAGGTAAAATCTCATATCCTTTTAAACCTGACATTGGTGTTCCACAGGAGAAATATTCTCCAAAATTTACAAATTTATTAAGCACAACCGTACATTTCAACAGAAAATTGTTCTCCCTCCCGTCCCATCTCTGTGTGATGCCGTAACACACAGCTGGGGACAATAATGCGCCATTGGACTGTTCCCATCAGAGTTCCTGTCTTAACCATTGTTGAACAAATCTGAAATACAAGCGGAGGTAGATCGGCTATGGAGGTCCAATGGTATTTGTTGAAAGAATGGAGATTCACTTCTCAGACTGCTGGGAAGTGTTCGCTAAGACCACTGTTGTCTAACAGGTTGAAAGACGTCCTACATTCCAGGCGAAGATATTTTCCTACACCGTATTAAATTTTAATATATAAACTGTCGCTTTTGTTTTCTTAGTGCGCCAGTAATTTCGGTAACACAGTGTAGAATGACGCATGTTGAAAAATTAATTTTATCTCAATATACGCCGACCGGGCTAGCCGGGTGGGTAAAGTGCCTGCCTGGCAACCCAAAGGTCGCGGGTTCGATTCCCGCCTCGGGCTTGGATCAAAGTACTGCAAAAACCTTGGGAGGTGCATTATGGCCACAGAAGCCTATGCGCCAACAACTACAAAAAAAAAAAAAAAAAAAAAAAAAAAAAATCTCAATATACATATTCTTTTAATTTTCCCAGTTTTGTTTGCTTAACTCGTACTTAAAATTAAGAACACTTAACTTCGATATGCTCTTAAATACTAGCTGGGAACTTCTAAACTTTAAAGAGAAATTTATGATAAGAACGATCTTAGGAGTCACTGACCTTGAGGCAATGTTATTAGTTCACAGCAAACTCTCCACCAACAATATAAATTGCATGTCCTTAGCTTCTGTACTTGTGCGGACCAATTTAACTGTTCGATTTGTGTGATATCTTGGTGCTAAAAATAGCCCAGCGCAAGCGAGCATGGAGGAAGAGAGATTGCTGAGACTACCGCAAGGATGGCTCGTTAGATTTATAGCGGTAGCAGCTCCGGAGTCGCTGGGTGGACTTAATTTTACATGAAATACTCGTTATGCTATTTGTTTAGGCTGCAGCCTGCTACTTTTTCTCTGAAGAGAAGGCTGTACTGACATAACACATTCTTTGGCTGGAAGCGCCCTACTTAAGTGTGCCAGCAAGAGGGAGACAAGGAAGTGATTTATTGCGCGCTTTTCAATCTATGAGAAGCTCATTCATAGCGCGAAGGAAGTTAGGGAAAAAATATTAGTTCTTTAACTTCGAAGGTAACTTAGAATCGGGTGACATTTTAAAATTCTACATTGGGTAGATAAAATCTTAGGTGCAGACCAAACTTCATCAACTGAAAAAAAGATTTAAGCTGATTTCTCAGTTGTGGCAGCCACCTGCGGGCATGATGATGTAACGGGCCAGATCAAAGTTACGCAAGCTGCGGATTCGAATCTAATAACAGTGCCTTACTTTTGGTCGTGGGTTCCAATTAAGAGCGGTTAAACTTAAACGTTCGAAGGTATATAACTTGACGGTAACTGTTGTTCTGCATAGAGTGCTGTTAAGGTAAACCTAACAATTGGATCGAACTCCGAGACAGTGTTTTGCAGTATTGAACATCTACAGACAAATGCTAGTGTGCATATCTTCAGAAATTCTTCCTGCATTTGATATGCCGAATTAAAAAAAATTAAGGTAACTAAAATATGTGAAGTTTTCGTGGAGTTTTGAAACCACTGAATTGTAATTCTCACTCTGCCTGGAGGATGCTGGTTACATTTGAAAATATATTAAATATATATTTTCATAGTATAATATTAAAAATATATTTACACTACTACAGTATTTATGAATGCATAACTACGTTATTTTTCTAAATGGAGGAATTTTGAGTTCATGATATTTGAAGCACAGTTTTATTCTGGTCCACATCTACTTGGAGTATGCTGAAATTTATAAGAATTCTGGAAACAATGGCGCGTATGAGCATATTTCTACTGATTGTCATGCAGAATGTAATGCAAAGGTTTAAATAGGGAAGAATATATATTTTTTTATAGCGTTTTAAACGGGGCAAGTGTATTTATTTGATTTAATAAACATTGCATTCAGAGGCTGACCAACTGGTTCTTTCAGAGAAAAGTGTTTGGGAGTCGTCCAGCAAAGAGGGGTGTGCTTGTTGTACTGTATACAGTGATGCCTAATATGATCAGCGAGATTCTTTTCATTTAGAAATAATTTAAACTAGTATACATGTTCTTCCGGAGCAGCTATGATGTCTTAATTAATATTCAGCAACTAATGGGCATGTGTTTTCTTTCATTGTTATGCCCATCACTTATCAATGCTATTTGTTATTTATAATTACTAGTAAAGCATCAAGACTGTGGATTATATTCCCAGTAAGTTCATGAAATATTTATGCAATCTGTAATCCGTACTAGATCGTACATATCTGAAGTAATTTACTTTCCCTAACATGACCTTTATTGCATTCATAATCCTTCCATCGCAAACAATTATATTTAAATATATAATAAATGACGCCGAAGTGCTTTTAAGCTGTCTTATCCCTGCAGTCCTCTTAATGGGAATTATGAAATTTCCAAGGAGTAAGCAGCAAACGTAATGCAAATATATCCCATGCGCACATTTCTACACATAAATCATTAATATTTTTGTTAAAAGTAAACATCCTTTGCTGACAGCAGCACCGAATACTCCAAAGCTCTGGAGTTCGACAGGTAGCTTTACTGTTGAGTCTTACGTAATGCCACTGAAAGATGTATTAAAACCCATCGAATATCTTGCTTATAAGACAATCCACAATCTCAAGTGATATTAGTATGGGACAAATTGGATCTGTCCACTCCCAATTTGTTTCCATGAAAGTGCGAACAAATTGGGATATGTTGCGTTAATATCATATTATACGAGATCTGACAACAAAGTAAAAAAACTTTTTTCACTAACCTTAGTGGTTGTGATCACCTTCAAACGAGTCTCCTTCTGACCCATATCAGGTGTTTTTAAAATTTATAAGAATTGTACAAGGTCACAAAAAACCTTTCGGACAGGAAATAGTACAAACCTTTGTGTTGTACATTCTGATTAATTCCTGAAGTGCAAACACAGAAGAAATGAAGTTCATTCAAGTCTGCACGGTTATCGACTTATTTCGCACCTAGCCGTTCAAACACATAACTGGTGTATGCACTATCTTGCCAAAAATATTAGAGAGAGAGAGTATCTAATAGTAAGTAGGTTTACCAAAAGCGGCAGTGATGGTAGCAATCATTCGTGCCATGGATGCGCTATCTTCGATGCGCTGTTCAGATGATTCTATAAGAAACCACTCTTACAAATATAATGAATATATTTTTTTTATCGGAATTAAATGCTTGACGAGCAGAGAAAAGTGAGAATTAAGGTTGGGAAATAGGGAGGTTATAAATGTGTTAATTAAAATAGCAGTTAAATGGAGAACAAAAGTAACTGGTACTGTAAATGCAGATGTGTGGAAAGAGGGTGAACTAAGAGTAAACAAAACAGTGGCGCGAACAGGCGAGAAGGGGTTACTAGAAGCGGGACAATGGGACCGCGAAAGGCAGGTAATTAAGAAGCTTTTGATCTGAACGGCATCTAGACATAAGTCGGGACAGTCTGGCGTTTGTGTGGGAAGAACCGCGCCCGTGTGGCGGATTTTAGGTAAGTTAACGACATTTAGCATGAAAAGTGTACATACAAATTTAGCTACTTTTGGGAGGCGATAGCATAGATGAAAGAGTTGTATTGCTAGGGTGTTAAATAAACAGGAAAAGCATGGAAATTACAAGAGAGATTTTTGGTTTGTTGACGAGGGAGACGGTTGCGGTAAATTTTTTGGCAAATAGGAAGGAGAGGAAAATTTAACTATTGTATTGAATTGGTCGAATGTCCTGTGAGAGGAGTTAAAAACTCTCAAGTTTTTGGAGTGATTTGCAGGTTGAAGTTGAATTTTTTTGAATTCGGTGAGTTAGATATCATGGAAGCGAGATGAAAAAGAAAAAAAAAAAAAAAAAGAGGTGGTGAGGACATGATGAGTTCTGGTTAGAAAAGGGAAACGAGTGAAAGTGGCTTTTTTTTTTTTTTGGAAGTGCGAACGAGCGTGATCATGTGTTTTAAAGTATAAAGGTGGAGAATGTGCAGTAATTCGTTGGTCGTGTATCTAGTAACATAATCACAGTTTGTATTTCTGAAAAAAATGCATGTAGGAATCTACATATGTGTCTACATCCGGTCCCATCGAGCATGAGCCAGGTATGTGGAGAGAGAGAGAGAGTCCAGTCGTCGGTTGATCGGCGTGTTTAGCAACGAAATCGCATGCTGTATTTCTGAAGTATAATCATACAGGAAGCTACACTTGCATCTAGAGTCAAGTCCCGTCGAGAATGAGCGAGATATGTAGATATGTGAGTTGAGAAATCCACGTAGAAGGAGAGTATCCAGTCCAAGTACACCCAAAGAAGAGATGGAGCGGCAGAAAGATTTGAAACGGATGTGCGAAGCCTGTCTGCTAAAGAATTGAAGTAGCGACCCCATTTCGGAAAGTAAGTGTGTTCAGTTTTTATTGAACGCCGAACTCAGAGACATAAACTAAACTCTGTGAGAAATTGTTTGATAGTTTCCCTCAAAGGAAATCGTTTATTGTAATGTACAATTGAGCTATTAAGTTGGGATAGATTATAGATAAGGTTAATGACCATGAAATGATATAAGAATACTAAAGGGGTAAAGAAAAAAATAAGGGAATTAATAATAGAATAAATTATAGGCGTAGTAGGATCAGAATGTGGTAACCTATATTATTATTCTAGACAATGTGTTTGTGCAAAAGGAAGAAAAGTTGTTTTATTGAGAAACCTTGAGACAAAAGGGGAACCTTGCCCTGTATTAGAAAGGGAAAGTAAGTAGATGTAAAGTGATATGTGTAAACCTGTAAAGGAAGAGAAGCACCTTTTCCTAAGCAATAGTTGAAATTTATAAATTGTGTGTGAGACATTACTAATAACGAAAAGGAAGGGTTATGTTAACCAACGTAAATTATGAATACCTGATGATTGATGGTGAATTGTCTTGTATCATTCACGTGTATGTATATATGAAAATTTCGTGTGGTCTTTAATGCTCTGCTAACACACCCTAGAATTTGGAATTTTCTTAAAATTGCAGAGTTGCGATTCATTTCCGCCCGGGAGTTCAGTAGGGTGGAAGTCAATAACAACAACAACACAAATATTTAAAGAAATCATAATAATAACGGGCGCCTACAATTCCACAGATCCTCAATGAGATTCGTGTCTTCACTGTAGTATTGTCGCACCAGAACAATCCGTGGCCATCAAATAGAAATGAACTTTATCAATCGTTTAAACTCCACTTCCTCGGGAGAGTGACCAAATTATAGTGGTAATGTTTCTGTGCGTTAGGTTGAATGATTTTTTTTTTTATCCATAGTGTTTTATTTGTTGTTTGGGTGGGTGGGTGGGTGGGTGGAAAGAACCAACGAATGCTTTAGAAATGAATTAAACAAAAGCGCCATGCATCAAAGTGAGTTACACTAATAGAGACTGCTGAATTATGAAACTAATGAATTGTAACTGAAGTGGAAAAAAATAATGTATATATATATTTTTTCCCTTATTGGTAAGTAACCATCCTTCTCTGGAAAAGGCCATAAGGATATTGTCACGGATCGGTATCTGCGGGGGCAGTTGGTGATCAATTCTGCCTCCAGTAGCCAGGTATCGGTTTAAAGAAAGAGAGAACTCGTGCAGGCGAAAAATCCCGGCAATCGTTTTCATTCCTTCCTGTTTCCGGTTAGACTATACGTTAACGCTGTATTTCGTGTCAAAGCGTCCAACTACTGAAGAGTTATGGGGTGATCGATGGTGTGGAACAATGGACCCAGTGCACTACGGACATTGGCGGAGAAGATAAGTTCTAGAAACGGGGGAAACTTTTCGCAGGACCGTAAGTCGGAAATACCTCAGAATGTCAATGCCAGTGTGCAGCGGAAGTCTTCATCTCCCTCCGAGTATATGCATAGTTGCCTGAGACTATTCTTTCTTGATCCTGAATAAATATACGTATGCCAAATGAATGGTTTCAAATGATATTTTTTGAGCATTCCTTACAATTTCAGATATTTATTTATTATTTTTGATGGATTGTAACGATCGCGTCACACTAGTCACGAGACTGGTGAGAAATGTGAAATACTGAAATAAAATCAATAGCATACGGGACTACGGTAGCCTTGTGGCAACGTTGCTGGCTTGCTGAATAACTGGTCGAGGTTCGATTCCAGCTGCTACCCTTATGGGAATTTTCCCACTACTACGTTCATGTTTTCGCTGCGGGCTTTACTCTTGAGGAAAGGGGGTTAGTGGGGCAGCCGCGCCACCTTTATAAGGTGGATTGCGGGCAGTCTATTTAACAGACACGTTCTACTCCAAAAGAATGTACTGCTTGTACTAAGTTCAGCTGCAACTAAATTCCATCGATTAAAATGCTGTTTAGCAAAAATCAATTCCTGGGGTTTGCACCAACTGCAAAATATAAGTTCATTAAAAAAAAAAAAAATGGTAGTTAATGTGCGCAGAGCATTTCATTTCAGGCGCGTTACCAAACATTAGTAAATCACAATTTACAGCAGAAAGCACTATTTATGCGCGAACAGAGAAAATTTCGTTTCTGCACATGTCAACAAGCATAAATCCAGTCCTTTCTTACAGAGCGAGATATAAAATTTCCTTAAAATCAATCCACTGGGAAGAGTTATTACATGCAAACGTACGTACGGACGGACAAAGAAATAATAATTGTAGCATTTCTATTAGACCGATTTTAATGATATTTACAGTGCTCAACAAATCTTTCTAAAAGGTCCAAATATAACTTTCATGAAAATCCGTCCAGAGAGTTGAGTTGTTACATGCTAGCCTGCGGGAGGCGTGGTGAACGAAATAGGCGCATTATACATATATGCTAACACTTAAAAACGGAACCATATTTTACAAATGGTGCAGTTAATTGCATTGTTAAGGTACGTATATTTATTTATTTTTGACGAAAACATCTATCGCAGCACCTAACAATGGAATGTAACCGAGGTGTAACGGAAATACTTTCCGTTATATATCTCCACAATATTTGCAACAATGTTGTGTTTAAATATTTGTATTGTTGCAATCATACTGTCTGCTGTAGTAACTGCAAGAAGTATAATTGTGACGTCACATCATACTTCTTTATGACTGTGCCGATGTAGTCTCGATGTAGTAGTAGTAGTGGCATGTGATGCAAGAAAGCAAATGTATGAGCTTATGCAGCATCAGCCAAAAAAAAAAAAAAAAAAATATCACACCATTCCCTCCAAATGCCTGTCCAGTTCCTCCTTGAATTTATTCAACGTATCAACTTCCACAACGACAGATGGAAGTTTGTTCCAGCAATTAACCACCCGCTAGCTAAAGGCAAATTTCCGCACATCTATTCTACCTCTGTCCTTTCTTAATTTGAATTTATGCCCCCTTAGGTTCGTAATCTGAACAAGTGGAAGGATCCCATCAGAATTCAGCGTGCTCAACCCATTCAAGGCCTTATACACCTCAATCAGATCACCGCGCAGGTGCCTAGTCTCCAGCCACTGCAATTTGCAGAACTTAAGCCTCTCTTGAGAAGAGGATCCCTTCATTCCCCTCACCAATCTTCTTGTTGCCCTTCTCTGTACACGCTCAAGTAAATCTACATCCTTCCTAAAATGAGGCCTCCAGACCTGTACGCAGTACTCAAGGCGTGGCCTGACCATTGCCTTATACAGAGGGATAATCACCTCCTTTTCCCTGCTAGCAAAATTCCTATTTATCATTGACAAAACCCCATGACCTGCCCTGGCGGCCTGTCTGCATTGCTCAGAAAACTTCATATCTGACTGCACAATTACTCCCAGGTCTTTTTCATTTTCTACCGCCTTAAGTGTAGTACCACACAGTTGGTACGTTTCTCTGGGGTTACTTCTACCCATATGCAGTACTTTGCATTTGTCAAGGTTAAACTTCAGTTGCCACTTCTTAACCCATCTGCCCAAATTATCTAAATCCTGTTGCAGTAGCACACTGCCATTACTGTCATTAACAACCCTGCCAACCTTTGTATCATCTGCAAACTTCGACACTAAGCCTGATATACCTTCATCAATATCATTGATAAATATACAAAGCAACAGTGGACCCAACACCGAACCCTGTGGGACTCCACTAATAACATTAGTCCAAGAAGAGCAGCACCCATTGATTACCACCCTCTGTCTTCTCGTACTTAACCATCCTTTTATCCATTGTAGCAACTTACCCTTAATACCATGCTGCTCCAATTTGTACAATAGTCTTCCATGCGCAACAGTATCAAAAGCTTTCCTGAAATCCAAATATATGATATCAAAATTATTTTTTGCATCCAGTTCCTTTGTAACCACATCATAATATCCTATCAAATTTGTCAGACAAGACTTTCCCTTAAGAAACCCATGCTGTGTCTGAATTATTGCTGCAGTCTTGTCTAGATGATCCTGCAATATATCTTTAACCAGCGACTCCATTATTTTACCCGGAACAGAAGTTAAACTAACTGGTCTGTAATTACTCGTGTCACCCTTCGATCGCCCTTTGTGAATTGGGGATACATTTGCACGTCTCCAGTCCGTGGGAACCTCCCCTGAGTCCAAGGATGCTCTCATAATTATGGCTAAGGGTTTGCTTAGTTGCTTTGCCGCCTCCTTTAATATAACTGGATAGATCCCATCCACCCCAGGTGCTTTTCTTACGTTTATGTCACAATCATACTATTCTACAAATGGATTTCGCTAACCTCTTTCAAGCCAAGGATGTTTTCACATAAAATATCTTTCGTGCGTACAGGGTAGACACACTGTTTTTTTTTAATAATGAAATATGGTTCGTTCGAATGAAAAAAAAAATATTCCAGTACTAACAGGTCTCATGGGAAACGTAGTCATTGGGTTTCACTTCTGAAAAACGTTGTTAATATGAAATTATTCTAATAAATTTTTCAAAATTTTTTTTCTATAAAACGCTCCCTGAAAGCGACCCGGCGGACGCTGAAAAGTGTTGGAGACGGCTGCAGCGGATAGCATGATAACGAAAGGAAACAATCGTGTTCATGATTCGTCCGGCTACCTCAAATCATCTGCTCTCCAACCATGGTGTTCGCAGCAAAAGGTCAGGCGAAGATATCTGTGAAGTGCAGTCAGTGCTGGTTGTCTGCTTCGCAGTCCCATCCGATTGTGAGTACATCCTGCTGAAAAGTGCTCTGGTCCTGTCCCCACATTGTACTCTCTGATCAGCTAAGCGATTGTTACCGTCCTGTTGGTCCGCCGGGTCGCTTTCAGAGAGAGTGATTCAAAAATATAATATCCGTTTCCCCTTCGACTCGCCTATATCTCCTGAAAGAATTTCACCATTTCTTATCAGCAATGACCGATGTAATCAAATTTGTTTAAATTATTTATGATAGTCCTGGAAATTATATTCTATCTCCCCACCCTGATATATCCCTTAGAATTGCCACACTTTATTTTTCCCTGTGAAGTATTCTGGAGGAAGGAGTAAGTGTAATTTTGGGCCATGTCACTAACCTGTGTCATTTCTACGACTTCTCTTAAGAAGCAATCTTAAGACGCCGGTTCTCCCATTCACTGGCCCACATGTTAATTGTTTAAAAGATGTTTCATTTTTTGTCATATACGGATCGGACTACTTGCAAAGACACTGTCCATATGGACATTTTGATATGATAACTACCCAAGACGGAACTGCTTTCTAGAAATTACTAAAACGCTGGCCTGACACAGTGGGACTGTAAGTGAAAATCTGCACCTGACAGACAACTAGCAAGCACTGAGCTCGCTGGAAACCTAGCTAACCAAAACTACCCTCGATGAGACCCGATCCTAGAAATGACATATGCACTGAATGGACAGCCAGCCCTGGCTCTGGAACCTGCCTGGACATTTCTACCCATGATATAACAAATAGCAGAAATGCTATTGCAGAGCCATACTGGCGATCTGAGTCAGCTCCCTTGCCTGGATCACTGTCTCTCCCCTCCTCGGCGGAAAAGGGGTGATGACGGTCCCCCTGTCTCGCTCCTGCTCGCCAACTCTCTCCTTCCCTCCGGTAGGACATGGGCATGCCCCACTGACATCTGATTGGAGTCGCCTTCACTATCGACCCTATACTTCTGTATTTCTCCCTCCCAGCCTTCCCAACTTCTCTATCTGCAAGCTACCGTACGCCCACACGTCAAAATCTAACTTTATCCAAATCACTCTCGGCCTTTCATACTGCAAGCGCTCTCCCTTCGCAATCGAATGAAATTTTTTTTTTTTTAGGTCCTCGCCACTGAAATCTTAGGAAGCTAGGTGGCAGGACCTAACAGAGTAAACTAACTACTGGGTACCTGGTCTGCCTGCACGGGGCGAAGAGTAGGTAACGTCTGGCCTCAGCAGAGGTCTGGCGGCTAAATGGCCAGAAGAACAACGGCACATGACATTACACACACTTAAATCTGTGGCCTTTACAGTGTACTGTGTAAACTACACGGAGATGGGGGAACCCCTAGTGCCGCTTGACTCTAAACACACTTTACACTTACTCCTAGTGAAAACCTCTAGCGGATGGCAGAAGCAACAAAGATGTACCTTTTTTGGGATCAAGGTATTTGTGTCTGAAAATGCTCTTTTTCTGGTGAAGGCTAAGGTTTTTAAATTCTGCACTTTCTGATTATGACGTGAGTATCGGTGCATGATCAGGTACTATTTAAATTATTGGTACTATTTAACATAACACAATCTGAATCCTTTTATGAGAACGAGCCTGAATTTTATAACGGGAGCATGATTGCACTGAGTGACACGTAGCTGAATATGAAGGTTGTCTGTATGGAAAGTAGCGCACTGATATGTTTTCATTTGTGTCGTTTTATCATTCTGTGATTGAATGTCTTTTCACAAAAAAAAACATCTGTTGCTTTACTTTTCAAACAGTCCTCGTATAAGGGGTACAAGAGTACTATCTTGTGGTACCCTAGGATTTAATATTAACAAAAAAATTATTTTTAAGTTAAATATTTCACAGTTTTTCCTAAATTCTGAAAGGTGCTCACTGTAAGCATTTAACTGAGGATGAGCCAGCCCTTTATTCAATCAACTGTTAGCAAAATTCAAGATTTATGATAAATGACAAATCAGCTGTTAATTATAGACCACAACTTTACGTATGGGTGTAGCTTTTCTAATCAAATTTTTTTATCCAAAATGAAAGCATCTTCGTTATAATAATACTTCTTTATTCCTGTCAGAAAAATAAGTGGAAGAGAATGACTATCGCTGGTCTGGTTAGTTACTAAAAGAGAACATGAAGCAAACATGAATTTGCTTCATGTTCTCCTTTAGTAACTTGTCAAATCCAGATATTCTTATGCACTGTTAACTGCCGTTCATCCATCTGAAGTGTAGGAGTACTTAATTACTTGGAAGCCTTGGATGGACATTTATTTCTCAGTATCTGGGAGTCTTAGGAAAGGTGCATTCCTCCTTTCCTGTGTATCCAACCAAATGCCAAGTGACGCAGTAATGTGTTACTAAGGCATGATATCTACTGCCAACCAAGCTGTCCGCGTATTGTGATAAATCGCCTTGGGAGTCAGAAAGCCAAGATGATCGAGTTTCACTTTTAAAGAATGTAGTTTGTCTTAAAAGAAAGTTCCACACGAAGGGACTGAAATGCAGACGTTTCGGGTTGACGATGGAAGAAGGCCTCTCAAGTAACCCCTATTATTTAAAATGGCAGCGTATCAACAGTAAAATCATCGCTGCAGAAACTAAAGCAAAAATTAATCTTTGTCACCTCTTTTATCTTTTTTTTTTTTCTTGTAATTTATAAGTGACGTTGTCACTCACGCACCTAATAGGCCCACTGTTTACTCTTAGCAGTTGTGAAGTTGACAAACTGTGACCGCACTTGTTATCCCGTTCAACAACCTTCGGGCTTTTTTTTTTTTTTTTTTTTTCGCCCACTTCTAATTGGAAGACTTTGTTGTTTTTTCTAAAAGATCTTTTAGTAATTGCTTACTCTAATTCCTTACATAAAGAAAACAGTTCTAAGAATATGGTATTCTTTAACTCTATCGCAATTATAAAAGAATAATGTATACTTCTTCATCCTGTAGTTTTCTTTATCTGCGATTAAGGGATTTTTAATGAGGATTCTGAAAAGCGTGTACACCAACTTCGTTGTTTACCTCGCACTTCACAGTTTCTCTTTTGAAGGAGGATGGGCGGGTGAAGGCAAGGATATCGAGATCGGCTAAGGAGATTTGTGAAAGAAGGAGCGCCAGCAGATCTCTTCGTGTAAACTTTCCGAAGTCGCAATTGTATTTGGTCTCGGAAAACATATGAACGTGATGAAGATTTATGGAACAACTTTAAAAATTTCACTATTGGATATTTTTGTACAGTCCGAATTCCCATAATTTTGAATACGGGGTTTTTAAACGAATTTCATTCCAGTAAGACTAATAATTTAAATATGCAAGGAGATATTTTTTCATTTGATTATGAGAAGTATTTCTCGAAGATTAAGTTCGACAGCAGTGGGAAACCAAGTTAAATAAATGTCCTATTTATAATCCTTGACAGCCGTACTAGAGGAATTTAAAGCTCTAGCTATTACAGTAAGAAGTAAAACAAAACACATAGAGATGCTTTTACCAGCATACAACTACTCTATGTACTCCCTTTTGTACTTCGGATTTAGTATCCCATTAAATATTTTTCCTTTATTTTTATTACACACAACAGATCAGTTTACCGCCACTACAATATATGAATACCATATAAATGATGCTCGTCGGATCATAAAATGTATAATAGATTGAAGCACATAACATCAAACTTAATTATCTGAAACAGGATTTATTACTCAAAGCCTTAGCAGTATATACTGAACTGTCGCTTTATTAAGATTACTCAGTACATACTACCTAAGAGCGAGCAGTTTCTCTTTCAGCCCTCAGAACAGCGTGGATTCGTCGCGGTATGGACTGTCGAAAGCATGCTCCAGGGATGCGGTCCATTTTTACTTAATTTCTTTCCATAGTTATTGCAAATAAATGTTGACGATCTGTACTGCGAAGAGCTCGTTCCACCTTATCCCACAAGAGCTCAGTTGGATGTAGAGCTGTGACTGGGGAGTTATCGCAGTAGGTTAAATTCACTCTTATTTTCTGTGCAATTCTGAATTTGAGACATGGCGCGTTTATCCTGCTGGAAGAACCCATTCGAAGATGAATATACTGAATACATATAAAGAAATGCACCTGAATGGAAACAATTTCCAAATAACCTGTATCATGCTAATTTTGCTTTGAAGATATTAAGAGGCCCAGTGTGTACCATCGCTCCCCCCGCACCACCACTAGCCTGCAGGGTTAACACCCGGAGGATAGGTCTATCCTCCGGGTGTTAACAAATGAATATATCTTCCGATATATTCATTTGTTGGACGGTTTCAAGTGCAACAGCGACTTAGGCCATTTTGCGCTGTATATATTGTCTATAAAATGAGGTAGTTGGTCTCAAGTGAGACCAACTACCTCAGCCACGTAGTGAAAAAATTCCTCACGTCTTTTCCACCCGGTGTTGGGAGGACGGCAATTCTACCAACCGTGCTGTCCGCGAGGCCCCTTCCGACATGGTGCATTATCCTTTTGGAAGAACCAGAATGATATTGCAGATATGAAGCCAGCATGCACCTAGTCGGAAACGATTTCCAGATAACCCATGGCATCCTAATGCTGTTCTCGCATCAGGAGGTCCAATGTGCACCCTCTCGCATGAGTGAATTGCTTCCGACCACATGATCGCAGTTGGTTAAACAATATTTGGTTACTGGATTAATCTGTACACACAATCGTTTGTGAAAATCTCAACAGAGTTGCATTTTCCGTAATATTAATAATGACACATCCGACGCCGACTTTCATGCCAGGTTTAAAGTCGTTAGAATCTTTCGTCTTGCCCAATTTGGCAATTATTACAATCCTACCTATTTGCTCACCTGCTTTATATCGAATGATACCAAACAGGTGATGCTGTTACTGAAGGAACACTTCATTTCATGAAAAGGGTTGGTATACCTAATAAAGTGGACAATCAATGTATACATATCACTCCTACATACAGTAGATTCACGATTATTGGGGTATAAAGTTTTCGATTAATTCGCAAAACTGACAAAAACAAATTTATTCATATCTATAAAAGTGTGATACTACGTGGTAATATTTGAGAAAGGAAAACAATCCTTTATTTTTCTCCTTCCTAAGAACAGTAAATTACCACAAAAATCGCAAAATTTCGAAGTACCATCGTTTCAGTAATAGTGGGGCAAAGTAGAATTAACCGGGATCATGGTGACCTCGGATAATCAGGGGCCGAGCCTACTGTACATCATTCTGTTCTTTTAAGGTTCTATTCAATTTAGTTAGCAGTTTTTGTTAATATTTTATTACACCATTATGTAAATAAATTCGCAAAAATTCTGTTCTTGTCTCAAAATAGGACCCATCGTGTTCTGAGTTTAGATTAAAATGATTATGTTATTACTTTTCTCTCATTCTGGTAGTAATCTGTTTCATTCAATGGACTGTCATTTAAAACAAGAGTCACAGAAAGTACTCGTGTCCATCTCCTTTTTATTATGCCTCTAGAAACCTAAAAAGTTACTGAAATCGAGACAACATATCTTTCGAGACTCTTCATTTCGTATTCATCTGCAATAACTAAAAACTTTTACTGAAAGCATTACATTTCCTTATGAACAAAAATGAGTTCAGTCATTAGCTGACAATTTTATTTACTTATCCTTCTGGATAACTTAATTTGGTATACGTAGGTTGGGCTTGGTTTTCCTTCTAGGCTCGTCAGAACTGTATAACATTTTTGAAATGCTTCAGTCATCTTCTCACTATTTATGTGCATGGCGTTCTCTTTTTAAATCTTCTGTTAAATCTGTTCATGGATAATCACAGCATACAGTTTGTCTGATGCAAAAGAAAATGGATCACCGACCACTGCAAAACGATAAGATATAATTTACATTCACCATAATTCAAGACTTGAAAAATGTAGTTTTTTGTTGATTTTTATACATTGCCAAAGTAACGTTTGTGTATTACTTTATGATTGAACCATGTAATGCCAACTACAGATGCATAGTTAGTCAACTGTTATGAATATAGCGTAGAATGTATTGCAGATTCCAGCAGAGTCGTATCCAGGATTCATTGAGCCCAAGTGAATCCTTATATCTCTTATCTTCCATGAATTGTCTGTACACATGGAGATAATTAAGCCCTGGAGAATCGATAGATGAGTCAAAAAAAAAACTATTTACTTCTGAAGTCCTCCATTCACTACAAATACAGGGCTTGAAATTAAAAGGGTGGAGTGTCTTAATGATAATTAGAAAAGCGAAAGTCTTTGTATCTTGACAATACGAGTCGAATAAAGGTGCATAAAGAGTATCTGATTTCGCGAGACTAACGTAGTGATATTCGTTTCAGAGTGCTGAACTGTTCAACTTAAAATTAATAACTCGAACTTTATAAATATCTGGGGTTATGAAGTCCGGCAAATAATTAGCTGAAATTACGGCTTGGGTAACATTTTGACCTCTGGAGAAAGTTCCAAACGCATAGTATCCATTAAACTCCACTAATTATAGCTATTAATAAACCTACCCTTCTTATTAAGCTGTTGTTATGTACGAAGTCTCTATGGCAATGATGGTAATGAAATGCTGCAGTGAATTCGAAATTATCCCTCCCGATAATGCCAAAATGTCTCTTTTATTCGTAAGCAAGCAAAGCTGAACACGGTTTAAAAAGATGAATGAATTCATTTCGGATTTTAATATGCGACGGTTATCGAGCAGACGAAGGGTTGCGGTCAATTCCCAAGGAATTCATTCTCAACTGGAAATGTAAATCCTTTGCTTTTGACAAGACTACGCATATTTCTGCAAGTTATGTCAACGCTTCTCTCAGGCGTGGAGATAATCCGTTTTATAATTAATACAGCCTCATTGAGAAATGGAGTTAAAACTACCACCGGCACAAGATTAACGCAACATGAAGATATGACATAGATAAATAAAGCTTGTTGTTTAGAATTCGCGTCAAGCAACTAAGGCCATAAACATCGACACTCCATATCTGCAAACTGCGTGTATTTTCCAGGAGAAAACCATGCACAATCCGAAGCCGACTATATTGGCCACAATGTAGAAAAAAAAAAAGAACATAAAAATGTCCATCCATCCAGAGAGATCCAGTGGGCCAACGCACGGTTACAGAAACAATTAAAGCAAAGTAGAGATGCACCCAGTATTCGGCAGTAAACATCTTTGGAGTGCCATACCTGACAGGAAATTTTATTAAATATATACGAAGAATAAAATCTATACTTTTCACAAAGTTGTTTCCTCCCAACAGGTTGTCCAAGCTCGCAGTTATTTATCGAACTTTATAATGGGCCTCATTCACTTATTTTTCCTTTCTATAAAGTAATTAACAGGAAAATTCTGTTAACATGTCGAGTTTAAATATAATTTGAAAGTTTAATTAGTCTGTGAAGCCTTCAATTATAACTGACGCACCACATTCTTATTACCGAGCCAGACATCATTATGCCTTTGATTATCTTTGCATAATCAGCAAGCGTTAGTCAACGGATTCCTTCAGATGCAAGAACTTCAAACGAGAGATTTTAGCACTTTGCCATTTCGCGGAAGATCCTTGCACTGCAGTGTATTAGTATTCAGTAAAGAGCAGTGTTACAGTGTAATAGTTTTAATCTCATCTCGTGAGAAAATAATCTCACGAGATGAGACGGCAATTCCTATCAGCGGAATAGAACGTTGCTTGTTTTCCCATGTCAGTGCGTGGGTAATTCACTCATGAGTTTACTGGTGGAGTGACAGGGCGTATAAAGACAGCGGAAACATTACATGCTGACGTGTTTACATCCTGAAGGCCTTTGATCTTAACAGTATGAAGTTAATTAACCACTTTGAATTAGTGATAAGTGCGACTAAAATCAGGGGAAAAACTACGAATTAAGTTCATTTACAAGTTTAAATGAACTACGAGCACATTAAGACTACATACACTTCCAGTGTAAGGGATGAAAGCTGTTAATAAACACAGTATAAAATACTTTAATAGCCAGAACATAAGCGATCCATATTTCCTTAATAATTAAATACTCCTTCGTACTACGAGTGAGTATCAAAAAGTTCGTACCCTTACCTAGAAATAATAGATAGCCCTAGAAAGGTTAAACTTCGCAGGAACTTTCCATGTATAGTAACATATTTCTCCCATCTATGGATCAGTTGTTTCATGCCTTGCTCTTTGTCTGAAACCACGATTCCACTTCATTTATGACTTCCTGAGGCGAATCAAACCCAGCATTCGTCATTTGTTACCAACTGATCAAAAAAATCAACATCCCCAATTCACAAATCCAACAGTTGGCGAGAACATTTCATTCGACATTGCTTCTGCAAAGGCGTCAGCAATCTTGGAAGCCATCATGCGGAGACCTTAGACATGTGCAGATGGTCATGTAAAATGCTGTGGGCAGACTCATAACTGATTCTCACTGCATCTGCGATGAAATGAATTGTTACACGTCTGTCACTGTCTGTGGATGTTGATGGCCTTCTTCTCTTGGCTCATCAAAGACACTTGTACGACCGCACTGGAACTCCCGTTTCCACTTTTTTACAGTGTCATAGGTGGGAAAATTCTGCCCATACACAGCTTTCATTTCTTCGTCAATTTCCTGAGCTTTCTTGCCCTGCAAATGCAGGAACTTAATCACAGCTCGATACTCCACTTTCTCAACCATAGCGTCCTTCACCTACGACCACCTACGGGAATGAAATTTCACATGTTAGTCATTGAATATGTAGACAATTCATATTAAAAACGGCATCTTCCTACTGATGTTTTATATAAGTCAGATTCCGAACGTTTTGATACCCCCTAGTAAATCCTAAAATCTGACTAGTCAAACTCTGAAATAACGATCCTGTAGCGCTTACAATAGTACGATTTATGTGTATGACCATGAAGTAAATTAAAAGAAACAAGCAACACTGTAGACCATTTACACATACTGTATATACAGGGTGATTCAGGAGGAATAGTAAATATTTCGGGAGGTTATAGTATCGGTTATTCACAGTAAAAAAGTTCATATAAACGTGTGTCCGATGCTCAATGGATACGGAGATACAGCTGATTGAAACGGGCACGCACAGCTCCCTGAATCAGATGTGACCAAGAAGCAGTTATAACCTGACGCTTTTTTGGTGTTAGAAGTGTTGCTAAGAATGCCGCACATCTTCACACATGCTCAATATGCCGATATGGTGTTTGTCTACGGTTTTTATGGTGGAAGCTTGTAAAGAATATAGTCGACGGTTTCCTAACCGGATTCAAGAGCGTTTACACCAAACTGCGTGAGGCTGGTACAGTTCGTAGCGCTCATATTTCTTTTGAACGTGCAAATGAGCAAAATAGAACATATTCTTCAGTCAATAGAACGTAGTCCTTCGATTAGCACACGAAGAATTTCTACGCGTATCGGTGTTCCACAGACAAGAGTATGGTGAACGTTACGTGAGTACGGCTTGTATTAATTTCACATACAGTGGGTACAACACCTTCAACCGGGAGACGACGCCCTGCGGTGGGCAAACGCTAATCGCCAATTAATTCCATTAATACTGTTCAGCGATGAAGCTACTTTCACCCGTGATGGTATCAACAACACCCGTAACTTTCATAGGTGGTCAGACGAAAATGCACATGCCACTGTAGAAACAAATTTTCAACATCGCTTCTCTGTAAATGTGTGGTGAGGTATCATCGACAAACAGTTGATTGGGCCTGTTGTGATACAAAATCGTTTTACAGGGCCCATTTACCTAGAATTTCCACTACTATTGGAGGATGTTCCCTTGGCTACAAGGATTGGTATGTACTTTCAGCATGACGGAGCTCCTGCACATTATACCCGTCTGGTAATACAATATCTAAATCGAACTTTCCCTGAACGATGGATCGGCCGCGGTGGTCCCATTCATGGGCCACAAAGGACTCCAGACGTCACTCCGTTGAGATTTTTGTTTGTGGGGATGGATGAAAAGCGCAGTATACAGAGAAAAGGTGAATACAAGAGACGAATTGCTCGCCCGCATTTTGGATAAAGGAACACCAAGGCGATCTCAGAAGAACAACACGTCATATTACCACACAAGAGTTACAAAGTGCATTGAGGGTGGTAGTAGGATTTTCGAACGTTTATTGTGAACTGTCAATTATTTGTGTTTTGTATCATTCAAAAGTCAATAAATACAAACAATAAGTCATTTATCTTTAATACCTCTCATAATGGCTTTGTGCGCCCAGTTTCAAACAGCTGTATCTCCGTATCTATTTATGATTGGACCCATGTTTATACGAATTTTTTTACTTAGAATAATCGATACTATAACCTCCCAAAATATTTACTGTTCCTCCTGAATCATCCTGTATATTACCAATGAAACCATTGCCATTTCTTGTGTAGAGGGAACAAGTTATTCCCCGTCAGTCGATCAAGAAAAAATCATGGATATTCACCTTAAAGTCCTGACCCTCTAACGTAATTAGCCCTCCTAGGTAGCACAATTGGTAGAATCGGCCCCTCCCCACACTGGGCGGAAAGGACCTAAGTTCAAATTCCGTCGATGACGTGAGGAATTTTTAAGAGCATTTTTCACAACGGGGCTGAGTCAGTCTTAGGCGAGGGTAGCATGTTTTCTTTTTTCTCCCGGAAACTCTGGTTTTTTGTCCAAGAAACAGTAACAGAAAACACTCACAATTTACAGACAACATATACGGCCCAAAATGGCCTTAGTCACCGATGCACCTGAAACCCTACAATAAACAAATCAACATAATTTGGTTTGGTCTGATTTTTAATGGAGCATAGGAAACTTACGCTATGATAGCCAGCTTTGATCTAATTAGGAGACACTGAATTAAAGGTATGGTGATATTTCTAGTGGATACTAGATTCCTGTCCCTATATACGAATATTCATTTGGCAGCTATCATTCCCCGGTTTTTAGTATGGAACATAATTTCTTTTCAAATACTTCCAGATGATTCAATTCCGAGACTACGCCTCGGGATGAGTTCAGTGTCTTGTGGGGTGTTACTACAATCGGTATTCCCCACTGGATGCTGGTCGGAGCAGCTGTTCTGAGCGCTTGTCGGTTTTGGTCTAAACAAAGACGTCGCTAGAATGAAGCAAGCCTTTGACAGTTTTTGGAAATCCCTTCCACGCCCTTCTGTATAAAGAAATCATTTTTCTTATGGGATTTTTACTTGTTGAATGTATGGTTAGCTATCGGACTTGATATATCTTGTGTTTTGGGTCTCTTTGCTGAGATCACTGATTTTTTGGTATGGACTTTGTTGAGATCCAGAAGAGGAGTTTGAATTATTAGGATTCATGAGTTATTTCATTTGTTTCAGTGTCCGGGCTTCGCACTCACTACAGAGCCCAAAGGTGAACCTCACAAACAATATGTAATGTACCACCACAATGTTTTAAACCAAAAGTCTGTCTACCGTTTTGAATTCTTGGAGACTTCCCCTTCTTTTTTTTTCTAACCTAGAAAAGTTTGCCCTAGTGGGGAGAACTGCCGTCTTCCCACACCAGGTGGAAAAGACCTGAGTTTGAGTCCCATCGACGACGTGTGGAATTTATAAGGCCTCAGGCGAGGATAGCATGGATTTTTCTCTAATAAACAAAAAATAGATTACAGAATACACTCAATTTACAGACAATATACACAAAGCAATATAGCATTAGTCGCTGATACTCCTAAAACCCTATTACAACTATAAAACTTTCTCTAATTCCGATCAAGATATTTCTAATTCATTCAGTTAGTTCATCAATATTCTGTTCTGTGCCGAGCTAAGCTGATTAATGGTCGCTAAGGGTAATTCTTGATCTGGGTCCTATCAGCCTAAACTGAAGACCCCTTTTTCATGACAAGAAATGCAGTTTCACATCCTACCAGTAATGTAGCGTTTCTGATTCTGATAACTTTTTCTGTAAAGATTAATTGAAATTGTACAAAGATGTTTACAGTGTAGTTTTATAAGTGGAAAATACTGAAAAAATTCTGATTTCTCTGTTTTCTATATCTCCTCTAAGTTCAGTAGGCTTTTGTTCGTAAAAACTAAACACCTTCAATTTTTTTATACCTCTGTTTTTGAAAACTTTGGCGCCCGCTTTCAGCCTGATGAGATGATCACTCTTTTCGAACAATATTATATCGTTGACACTGTTGAATTTCTATGCTGTATTAAATACTAGTTGCAAAACTTTGTATAAAAACAATAAAAGAAATTTGCCTAATTTATATGACAAGATTTTCTTTTTCCTTCTATTCTTCTTGAACTTGCCACCCAATGCTCGTCCTAAGCGAATTCATTTTGCATAACGTGTTAATATCTGCAGACCTTCTGTTTCCAACGGTGCAGCGCATAGTAAGAGAAGCTCCACAATCTCGATATATCTATGCCAGAAAATGATAAATGACACGTGATATGTAACAGCAGGTTCTACTGGATGCAACGTGCATCTCTGGAGTGAATTAATTGTGCATGCAGAGAGCAATACATTATTTGAGACTGGCGAAGTTCTCTAGTTATTGATCACTTCCGGTTTAAGCATTTGAATTCAGAGCACTCTACTTACATTCGAGTTCTATACACATAGATCTATTAATTTCTCTTCTGTAATTCACGACATTCGGGCATAACCAATATACGTTTGAGCTGTCCCAAAATGAGCTAGGTCTTCCAAAATCAATAATTCTGAAACTGCATCAAATGACGTAAAACTTATATTTCCATTAAGATTATTATTAACTATAACCAAAACGGTATATATTTTTATAGTACCTTTTTTCTGGGTAAAATAAGGATCCGACTGCGTAACCTGTTTGGATTCTCTTTACAATTTTCTTTTTATTTTTGACCGAGACAGCCAAGTGTGCAGAAAATGATTGAAAAATTCAATTTAGACAAAGAAAGACCTATTTCCAATTCGATTGTCATGCAATTGATGTGATCCCATTTCTTTCTGTAAAAAAACGAATATTCGACTGAAGTTGTACTGCCAATGCCAAGACCGGAATGCGGAACAGCGTAAAAGATCAGTGGCCCAACGAGTCTCAATTTACCCCCCCCCTTTTTTTTTTGCACCAAAAATCGTAAATTGGATAGGGTGAAAGTCTGAAGTGAACCTCGTGAAACCATGCATCCAGATTGTCTCCTATCCAACACTCTAGCGGTTTGGTATGTATTGGGTATGTTCTCTTGGTAATAATTGGGTCCGCTCATTCTGTTAGGTCGTGTTGCTTTCAATGAATATCTTTCTGACGTATCGGACCAACTTCACTCTGCAATGCTTCATTTTAACTCGGATTGTGATGGATTCTCTCAATACGACAAGTAAACTGTCCAAGCGTGCAAAATGTGTATCTGGACGGTTCGATAAACATCCCAAAGTTTTCCAACAAATATTATGGCTGCTTAATTCTTCAGACTCCAATCCAATTGAGAATGTCAGGGATATGTTGGGAAAAGGCCAGTTTAGCTTCGCCGTGCTCTACGGATCACAATGTAGCAGTAGAAAAGTATCCTGATGAAAGAATGGTCAGATGTGTAGATAAATTCCTCAAACACCTAGTGGACTCGATGCCGCTAACTTAATTCGGGCAAAAGGTGGCTCTAGTAGATATTAAATAAAAGGGTCTAATTTTTTGGCTAGTGAGTGTAATTTGCTATTTATGTGCAGATCTACAAGTACAATTTATCTTTCATTTGTTACTATGTACCGCATGAACTTTGCAGTAACTCAACGCTTGGAATTTGCGCAAAAGCTAAAAAAACAACAGAATGTAATTCATTGTAGTTCCACTGGTGACACTTGTCAAAACTTGAAACTATACTTAACGCCAATGTTTACGGTTACCAACAAAATAATAAGATCTCTATTCCAACGGATTATATTAAGTATGATCAAAATAAATTCAAATTTCGTTATTTCCAAAGACCACAATGAAGCTGCCAGAATTCATAAGCTTATTAATAATCCATGAAAAGCAACTGATGAAATTTTTGTTAACAGTAAACGTTAAGAAGGCATTTGTTTTAAATCTTGTTTACATGTAAGGAACTCCTGGATGTCCAACGCATTATACTGGATTACTGTAGAATAATAACAGTAATGCAATTTCTTTCCTCCTCTCTTTCTCTACGTATCTAACCTTCAACTGTCACATTTGTGGCATATTTCATGGGCGGTTTAAACATCAGTTAATAAAGCACTTTCAGAAAACCGAGATGCAATTACTAGATAAACCCCATATTTTATTATAAACGTAGAATAAACCTGAACTGTTCCAGTTAAAATGCGCATTACGTTACAATACTGAAGCAGGTAAATTACTTATATCGATCTTTGAAAAGAAGATCCAACACAGTAGCCACTGTAGTTTCCTCGAAAGAGAACAACTATGGAATTAAACGCGATTGAAATATAGAAAGTTATTTACAAGTTTCCCTTCATTCTTTATTAATGTACCAAGTGGGATATTGTGTACGAGCGATCGCTTCATTTTATATGTCGATAATAACTTGTCACGGACTGCGATCAACGCAGATTGCTTGAATATTGAACGCCTTGCTGTGCATTGTATAAAGGTGTGTCTTAGTTGCTATCTCACAGACATTCGTGGAAGCTTTTCTTAAGAAGCTTAAGAGTTTATAATTAAGTACTGAGTAGATACACAGGTGAGCTGTGTATGACATTGTAAGTACAGCGACTACAGGCAGATTAGGTCATCACTGTAATTACGTCACGTACTACAGAGTTTTCCGATGTACGCGAACTTTCCGATTTATAATAAATCTCTGGCATCCTATCATAGCTGCCACTGAGCTCCCTTAAACAGTCCCACAAAAAACTGCTTTGAATCATCCATCTTTGGGATCCCGATGCGACGGGTGAGCATTTCCACGTCGCCAGAGAAAAGGCAGATTCGATCGCCTGTTAAAGCCCTGCGTGGAGCAATCTTCAAGAAGAGAAGCTTGAAAACAAAAGCGAAACGAAAACTGTGAAAGAAAGCGTTACATCACGAAGTGTAAATGGGAAAACAAATTTCGCATGCTTTTAATTACGGCATGGAGGTAAATTTTCAAGATTAATCATCAGCCATAAGAGTCGAAAACAAAGTTTTGTCGTTATTGTAGAGTTTAAAGGGAAAATCCAACGATAGAATGTGAGGCAAGTGTGCTACTGCAGTGTATAATGTACAACGTTGGATAGTTAAATTATTCACAGAGTATTAATTTAAAAGTGTTTAGCGTCTGGAACATTCATTAATGCTTCCCAGCAGATGATATAAGTTATGTGGATTTTAATGGATATGATGCAAGCTTTATATAACACCAGCCAAAAAAGACAATAAAAACATAAATGAAATTCAAATAAAATAAAAACTGCAACTGCGTGTGTACCTAGTACGCTCGAAATTCGCTTTATTTTATGCGAAAACATCCTTGGCTTAGAAGAGGTTAGCAAAATCCAAACCAAATGGCTACATTTTATTGTAGCCATTTGGTGAATAGTATGACGTCACAATCATACTACTTCAGGAAGTATGAATGCAACAATACAAACATTTGTCAGCAATTTCTTTTTTCGTCTGGCATTTTCGTTACGTTCCTTTGGTAGGTGCTGCTATAGATGTTTTCACATCAATAATCAATGTAATCTTCTCTCCTCCTTTCATTTATCTGTTTCTTTCAAGCATTCATCCAAAAAAAAAAAAAAAAAACACAGTCATTAGTTTATTCGAACAATTAATCACCTAACGAAAACAAATTACGAAATGCGCGCACGTTATTCGATTCATGCTCACAAGGGACCCGCAGAAATTCAACAGCAGTTACGAGCTATGAATAGTCTAACAAAATGGTCATGAAACAAATATATTTAGTGCAATCAGTTCAAAACCGCACAACAGTGTTTACCGAGCTATGGATGGGAAGTGCCTGTTTATCCAACGCACAATCCCCTAGCATCTTTTGCCAATCATCTTTCGGACCATTGAGAACGCATCTGGCAGGGATGTGTTAAGCGTAAAAGCAGCTAAGGCTCGGAAGATGTGTCTGTAAATGGGTATTTTTCAATCGGTTTGCTGTTTGTTGTACGAAAAACGAGACTACTCAGGAGGGCAAAGCCACGATACCGACTAACTCGGCAACGTTGTGAAAACTATTCGCTACCAGCGAGGGTATCTGATAGGAATCGATCCTGTGATGGCGCCTCCGTAGCCAGGTGGGAAGGAGCAGCAGTGCGTAGCACACGCTTCTTGATTAGACCGGGGTTCGAGCCCGTCACCACCAAATAGGGAGCATGCGGAAAGGTCAGGGAATGACCACCGCACCGGAGCAATATGGCCTTAGTTGCTAATGCTCCTAAAAAAAAAACCAAACCGTAAACCGATCCTGTGATGGCGATGACGTGATCTAATGGGAATATACCAGAATTTAATCGCATTTGGTAAGTACTGCGGCATAATTACGAAATGTGATGAGTGACTGTATCGAAAAGTAGTGCACTAATATGCTTCATTTATATGTCGTTTCATTGTTTCGTGATTAAATGTTTTCAGAAATAATGTGTTACGTTACTTTGCAAGCATAATTTATAAACACGCAAGTAGCAAATCGAAGTATTTTAGAAGAAAAGACAAGTCCTTATAATGGTTTTGATTTCTATGTTGCGAATTACCTGGGTTATACCGACGACAAAATGGCCACCTGAGGGAGGGGATAGCACCACCCTTTCCTTTCGGCGATATGCTATTTATTTGTAATACAATACTGAGGAAATGAACACTGATAGTACAAATCTGCACAACATGAAAGATATATGTCAGAAAAGGCCTTTTCTTTTTATTTAAAAAAAACTTTACTTTTATATAAAATATGCATGCAAGTTCCTTTATTGAAATAATTTTCCCTCACTGATAGGCCTTAAATTTGAATGACCTCATTGTTTAAGTATGAAAACCTATTTTCTATCCTGCTCCATTATTGCCACAGTTCTTAGCTTTGCTAAAAGGCTAAAAAACTAACAAAAATAAACTTCTAATCGAAATGTATTCATCATCAGCCATTTTTAATCCACTGCAGGATGAAAGCCTTTCCAGTCCTGTTTTGTGCAATGGCCATCCATTTACTACCCACAAAGTCATGAATTTCATCTGTCCATCTCCGTCGTTGTCTTCCAGGTTTTCTTCTTGCTCCTCTTGGGTACCATTCTGTTATTTTCTTAGTCCGTCTGTCACCATGTCTTCGAGCTATGTGTCCTGCCCAAGACCATTTTAGTTCTTTAGTTTTGATAAGAATGTCCTTTACTTGAGTTTGCTACCTAATCCATGTTTCTCTTCTTATCTAACAGTCTGATTCCAAATATAATTCATTCCATTCTTCGCTGTGTCTTCTCTTCCATTCTTTTGGTGAGTGCCCAAGTTTCACTTCATTAAGTCATGGTGGGGAGTATACATCATGATGTATACTCCCCACCTGGGGAGTAATCAAAATGTATTACTCTAAGTGAAATCTGTTTTACATGCTTGGATGTAATGCATCGATTAAATAAAAACATATTTTACATAAATAAAGGATGGAATTCAATACAGTAATTTAACGCAGGTAAATGTAACGTTTAATAATATTAATTTTAACTGCTAAAATTTGAATAAAGACCCATTAGATCTTTATTCGATTTAAATGTTTTTAAAGTTCTAGCCTATGTTGGTAGATAGGGCTCGCTATGCGATGTAGTTCTTCTTTCAACGTAATGCTAATAGTCTTATGGGATGTACACGCATTCGTATGAAAAATATGCAGATTTATTTCTTCAACCTAACGTTGGAGTGCGAAAGGGAAGAAAAACAGTCCATTTAAAATTCCAACGGCGGGATTATAACTAACCTCCAAACAGCGGAATTAATTGTGACAATCTACACCCAGTAGGTACAAGTATTATTATCAAATTTATGGCTGCTATTCCTTATGGCTGCTTATCAAATTTATGGCTGCTAGTATTAGTCAGTAAAATAAATGAACTTTTCTCCTTGAAGTTAAACGTAGTCTAAATTGAAAGCAACCCAAAATTCCAGTTCAACAACCAAGTACGTTAATTGCAATTGTTTCTGTGAATAATTAATTTTGCGTGCCATTTCAACCGCCTCTTTCTATTGGTGTCTGTTCGCAAAGACCAATTACCTTTATGGTTTGGTTCCACTTGAGAATTTCAAGCGTTTCAGATATCTTTAAGCTTAAAGCTGTGTGGAAATTTGCGTGCATTGTCAATAGTTTATAGCCGCGTGAAGATAAGGTTTTCGGTGAAGTGATAAATTCCGGGACAGTCCCTGGCATAAAATTTTATCGTTTAGTGTGCATCGAGTCCATCCTATATAGAAGTGTTTAACTTCCTATTGTATTGACTGCGTTTGTTCAGTTATCATTTTAATTATATCCTTTCACATTTCAGCTACTTTATGATCAGTTACAAGGCTGGATAAAGGGATGGCGTTTCCTGAGAAATAATAAATCGTCAGAGTTTTTCATTGCTCTCTTTTAAAAGAGAAAAATGAAAACCGCTTAAAATAAGAAAATCGATTTAATGTTTGCAGCAATAAGCATAGAAGTGTGGCTATTCGGGAAGCGTCGCTGTATTTTGGAAGATGCAAACTGAAGAAAAGTAATCGAAAAGCTGCTAATGTTTGGTGACTCAATGGGTGGAACTGAAGTGATAAAATTCCGAAATTTTAGCTGCTACTTCAAAGTCGTAAAGGCGTTTATTTCTTTAACAAATCAGAACACAAAATCGCTATAAACCCCTGAATAGCATAGATAAAATTAACAGATTTAGATTTTATTATTAAAGAAACTTCTTCAGGTGGATATCATAAAAAAAAAAAAAAAGTTTTTCATTTTGCATGTGGCATCGGTAAAAATACTTCAAAAGAAGAGAAAAACTATCACTTTAAATTTATCCGCAAAACATCTAATGACTAAGCTATTTTTTTTTAGCTTTTTCAATCTTGGAAACCATTAGAAAATTATGCATAAATGGGGACAGTCATGGAAAACTTAAAGATTTAACCATAAAAAGAAATGGGCATTAATTATGTACATCTTCCATTCTGTTGTTCTTTTAGACAAAATATTCAATCCAAATAAACCTAAACGTTTATTAGTATTAATTTAAATTATCACAACTGCTCAAATTTGAAGATGCATTAGATTAGATCTTTTATTTAATTTTAAATTTTGAAAAAAAGAGTGCAAAAAAATTTTTCAAGTTTGCGTGCAGATTCACCACTCTATGTGGATTTAACAAAAAAGTAATTTGCTCAACATTTTCATTATCCATACATAACCGGAAGTTGTGATCTTAATTAAGGAGTGGAGGGGTATCACGGTTGTCAAAAGGAATTAAGTACAAATTTAAATACAAAATTATTTATACAGCAATATCACGACTATCGTAAATTTCAGCTTTTCATAACATCAACAAACAAACGCCAATTAGTTCGTCTTATTGAGATACAAGACGGAGAATTTTATTTAGGTGAATACCGTGTGTTTAAGAGGGACGGAGGGCGAAGTTTCTAATCAAACACTGCCTGAAGGTGGCAAGAATGTTCCTTCCTGGAGTTGAGTCAAGGTAACGTGGATATTGAGTCAGTATGGTGTGAAATGACTTGCAAGAGATCTCCAAGTCATTGGAGATCTCTTCTCCCTGGTATGTGAAACAAGAACGAGAGGAAATAACAGAAGATTGTATCTCATGAAGTTCACTTATGGGCAATGTGTTGGCGAATACATATATAAATATGCCTTTCTTATTTCTTCCAAACCTGTTCGAATACATCCACCAGCTAGTCACCATCCATTCATTGCTGGACACCAAATTCATAGAACTTCTCTTTGGTACATCCTTCCTTCTCATGTATTTTCTCGGCGCCTCCGTAGCCAGGTGGGAAGGAGCAGCAGTGCGTAGCACACGCTTCTTGATTAGACCGGGATTCGAGCCCGTCACCACCAAATACGGAGGATGCGGAAAGGTCCGGGAATGACACCGCATATCCCGGAGCAATATGGCCTTAGTTGCTAATGCTCCAAATAACAACAACTCATGTATTTTCTAAAAATTAGAATCTAATTTTCAGGAAATACTTCTGTTTTTTGATCGAATACTTGGTGCTTGGGTACTATAGGTTTCATTAGCCTTTTGCGTTTGGAGTTGCCATAAAAATATGAATTAGAAACTAATTAACGGTATTTAATGGGGGGGGGGGATTTAGCTAGATTTACTTAATTTTATCACAGTCTTACTCGTTTAAAATTCCGCCAGAAATATTTTAATCATGTTTTTATGAGAAAGGAAAACTATCAATAGACTATTAAATTCTCTTACACTTAATGAAAAAAAAAAAGCAATTCTCATTTAATTAAGGAGATTTTGATATTACTCGAGAAAGAAGGTAATTTATTAACTCTTTGTTTTCTTTATTTATAAACAATTTATAGCAGCAAAAACTCTGCTTATGAAACTGTGGATTAGTTTTAGGGCGACTCAAGAGTGAAACCGGGAGTTTAATCATGCAGTACCGAAAAAGTTTCTAGCAACTCCAGTTATTTTTAAATGGGGTTGCGCCACGAGGGCTAACGCCCAGTGAGATTATAGTAGTTCGCAGCTTCGCAGGATTTGAAGCTGCGTCAGAGTGCACTGGAGAAAAGACAAAGAAAGGATTATTATGGTCCATCGGTTAAGTATGTAGATTTCTCTTCTTCTTCCTCTTATGGAAGTCATTCTCTTTCTTCGTAAATTACCAGTTCTCGTATATCAGTTTTTCAGAAAAGGCACCTACTTTAAATTGCCAAATGAGATGAAAACAATGAAAAATGGAAACCACATAATAAATGATATATTGCTTCTGATCCTATCTTAAACCATTACTCAAAAATTAGTGGAAATTTAGTCCTGTAATATATATGTAAGAATTGCGCTTGCTGTAGGATACGAAGATTTATTCGGTACCTCATAAATAAATCAAAACACTTCGAAACATTTTCTTATTTAGCTGGCACATTACGTTAAAGCACCTCTAAGAGGTAGGTCATTGGGCGTTGCTGTTTAATGGTTAGATATAATTTCCTGTGATTATTATTACACGAATCGTGGGGAAGTGTGATTTCTTACATATGGTGTTGATTTAAATCATCGATGGTACAATTATATATGCTCGGGAGCGTTTTTTTCATGGTCGAGGAGTAGATATGAAGTACCAAAGCATAACAATATATCACTGTTATTACAACTACAAAATTATTATTCAATTATGAATTTTAATAAATTCACTAGGGCTGTTATGCCCAGAAATAAAATTGTAATCATTGTATTTTAAAAAAATCTACAGGGTGTTCGGAAAATCCTGCTATTCCACCCACCTCTTCCACATTAATTTCTGATAAATGGAGATAATTTTAACCTGATGATGCATATACATGTACGTTTCTGTACAAGCCCAAAATGTACAAATTCGTGTTGTTATATTAAACTATAACAACACGATTTGGTCCGATATATAAAAAAAAATGTTGAAACATTGGAAAGGGCTAATCGGGCAGTGTTAAAGGGGGAAGCAATGAAAATTTCCTGGCTCATTCACGTTTTCGATTTTTAAACAAGGACATGGTAGTGGGGGGGGGGGAGTATATCTGGTATCCTAGAAAAGTTGCCTGGGTAAAATATTCACTATATTCGTATATGCATCAAGATAATGGAAAAGATCTTAGATAATGCGATTATCCAACCCGAACTATTAAATAACAAGATTTACTGTATCAGAGCAGCCCAAAGCAAACTAAATATTTCTGGCTTTTAACAAAGCTAACTGGAAACTCCTAGAATTTATCGTATTTCGGCCATTTACAGTAACGTAATGTATATACTAATTAGTTTAGTGCATACGGTAAATATATGCATAAATCTGATCTTTAATGATTTACATATTGTTAATGAGTTTAAGAAGATCACTTTGTCATAGTAACATGGAATTCTTAAAAAAAAAAAAAAAAAAAACTGTTCAAGTGGACGGAGCAGAGTTTCTAGCGAACACAACACGTGGTAAAGACCAAATGAAGAACATACCATATAATCAGAGGAGTCAATTTTCTAAGTAACTCAACCAATCCATTAGATCAGATGTGTCCTAAGTTATTTGACATACCTCACACAGTGCTGAAGATTCAACTCGGGTCCCCCAACAGTCGCACCGTCTTCTTCCACGTGATTTTCCTGATTTTTTTTTTTAAAGGAAGAAATAGAACAACAGTATGCTCTTTATTTGTCCAGTGAATTTTCAGATCCATATACACAGAGTAAAAAAATATATGAAGGTCCTAAAGTCTCGAAACTTTATTAGACAGTTGGGCAGACAACTTGAGTAGTCGAGACCCGCTAATTTTCGTAAAATCGGACAAATGCTAATAATTTATTGTAATTTTTCCTTGTAGAGGATCTGCGATATCATTATGGATTTAAAATAAACTTTGTGGATTTTTTTTTAAAGGGTAGGTTAGGCTATTTTTGGAAATTTTAAAGGAATATTAAATATATTTTATTTTAAGGCAGAAGAATACTCTTACCTGGGGTTTTCTTCAGGGACGGCTGCATCCGGGAGAGGTCTAATTCAGAAGGTGTTGAAATTGCAATTACAGTATATGGAAGGAGGACGAAGGAAAAAGCCAGCTTTTGTCCTAAATCCTTGCATGGAGAGTAATTGTAGCCATAAAAGGAGATGATGTCCTGAAACCTGATGGGGGCTTTTCGTTAATACCATCTTCAAAGGAGGGTGAATACGTGTCGAGGTCGTCTTTTATAGCCTGGGTACGTTCCATTGCCGTATTTCAAAAGCATGGTGGGGGGGTTGAGTAGTCGGAAAAGGGTGAAGTAGGGTGGGGGAAAGGAAAATTTTCCCCCTCACCGTATTACACTTATAGTTTGGGAATTTGAAAAAAAAAATTTTTTTTTTTTTTTTTTTTGGCGAAAAAAAGGTAGGAAAGGGATTTCATGTGGAAATCCCGGTGCGTGACAACCCGTCCCCGTTAGTAGAGGTCCTGGATTTGTGGGGGCGGGGGGGGGGTTGTTATGTTCTGTTGCTAAAGTTGAACTTATAGGATATTTGTTTTAGGTCCCATTCTTCAGAGATTATTATTGGTCTATGTATGTTTATTGATATGTTTGTTGTTCTCATTGCTAGTACCTCACTGGTTTCTAATTTAAATTTTGTCTTGTTTGTCAATTATCGCGTTTTCGATGGAGGGGTAATGTCCTGGGTCTAAGTGGTGAGCTACCAATTTGGAAGTATTATTTTTTTCCGTTCGGTCTGTTTTTTCTTTGTTATTTGCGGCTGCTTTTATGTTTTTGGATTCTTGTATGTAGCGATGTTCTCGTGCTGCCTATATATATGCAATCGCAATCCGATGCGCAGGGATTGCATAAACCACGTTTGTTTGCTGTTTGAAATCTATTGTTTTTTTGTCGATAGCTGAGCTTTTTAGGTATGTCCATAGTTTCAGGGAGCTGCCAAAGGCTAGGTTTACTCCGGAATCTTTGAAGATTTTTTTTCAATGGTTGTTGTTGGTGCGTTTCAATGTAGGGAGCCCTATCCATTGTTTTTTTTTGGCGCTTCTCGTTTTGGTTTTTCTTTACTGTTTTTTTCGGCTGTATTTAAGGCGCCGTTTATGAGCCATTTTGGGTACCTGCGGTTGGAAAATCTGTTCTTAAGTGTTTCGATCTCCTGTTTGCGTTCATCCTCTGTAGATGAATACCTGAAAGCATTGTTGAACTGGGCTATTAAGATTGATTTGTGAGAGAGGGGGGCCGTAGCTGTCAAAATGTAAATAATTCCCCTTATCCATGTAGACCAGAAGATTTCGAAATCGCTCAAAATTTAAAATAGTTAACGCTCCATGGCGAATACAATACCGTGTAAAACCGAACTAAAAATATTTAATGGAATTTTAGCTTTTGCTCGAATCAGAAATATATTGTGCCGTTTAGTGCATCGAAATGGACGTGGCAATAAACGAAGGAAACTTTCTCCAGAATTTATGTGAGGGGGAAAAGTTTTCGATTAGCCGTGATGTAAAATATTGACTGCGACATTTCAAAGACACGCGGTAAAATGCGTAAAACTAGATTCCTACTTTCAGATTCCACAATATTGAAGATTTACTACTTTACTTCAAATGTGATGGTCGTACGAAAGGAAACTCGAAGCGCTCTGAACACGCACACAACGCGAATTTCAGATTTAACGGAAATGTCTTCGTCTGGATATACGATGTACACCACCAGATGCAGATGTCTCTTTAAGAAGAAAGGACATTCGAGTGTTTATTCTTGCTTTCCCGATTGGTAGTCCCTCTGTTTTCGCTAAGTGTTTTTTATAGATTGTGTGTGCGTGTGTGAGAGATGGCACACAATAAAGGGCCACACCGTCTATTATGTTTTCCATTCTCACGGTAGTACGCAGTGGACACGTTCAATATTTCCTACTGTACTTTTCTCCCGCTTGTGTGCAACAGTTCCAAGCTCGCCCTTCTAGAAAACATTCGTCTTTATAAGAAAGTATTCTCCGGCACCTTGGAATTACCTAAGGAAAATAGCTAGCACCTGCGTCCATCTCATGTCCTTAGGATTTAAAGAGCGAGTGCTTACCAAGTATAACTAGAGCGCGGAAATAGCCTTTTAACTCGCGCTGTATGCCCAGTTTCTCTTGATTTTCAAAGTTTACAATAAGTAAGAGAACGCTGGGAAGAATCATGAACTTATTTCGGTTATAAACAGTAATTAGTTAATTCTTTAGGTTATGTGCTCAGGCACTATTACAATTATCATTGATGTGAAAACACCTGTAGCGCCACCTAACAATGGAATGTAACAGAAGTTTAGCAATGGCGTCATACTATCCACGCGACTGGTAAGAAATGTGATGTGAAATACTGAAATTAAAGCGATAGCATACGGGACCACGGTGGCCTTGTGGCAACGTTGCCGGCTTGCTGAATAGCTGATCGAGGTTCGATTCCAGCTGCTACCTTCACGGGGATTTTCCCAGGGGCATTCAGCATTGAGTTTGGCGGTCTCAAACCGTGGTCGTGAGGTTTTTCACCGGGATTGACTCCGGTTTTCCCCTCACAACATACAAACCGCCCTTCGCGACGAGGGGTACACGATAATTTGATAGGGCTAGGGACGCGTGTAGACTAAACTTCGCAGCGTTTTCGCTGCGAACTTTACTCTTGAGGGAAGGGGGTTAGTGGGGCAGCCGCGCCACCATCATAAGGTGGCTTGCGGGCAGTCTATTTAATAGACTAGTTCTACTCCTTAAAAGAATGTATTGCATGCGCTAATTTCATCGATTAAAATGCGAATAATTATTCTGTTCAGCAAAAATCAGTTGTTAGGGTTTGCACCTGCTGCAAAATATGTTCATAAAAAAAAAGTAGAGTTAATGTGCGCAGAGCATTTAATTTCAGGCGTGTTAGCAAACGTTAATAATTCACGATTTACAGGTGAACAGAGAGAATGTCGTTTCTCCGCATATCAGCAAACATAATATCCAGTGCTATACAGTATATGGATAGCCCATAAAGTAAATAAATAATTGCTGGAATTCTATTAGTGCAATTTTATTGAAACATAGGAAGGATCGGGAAATCTTTCTTACAGAGCGAAATATAACATTTCCTTAAAATCCATCCACTAGGAAGATTAATTACATGCAGATGGACGGACAAAGAAATAACAATTGTAGCATTTAATTGATATTTGGAATGCTCAACAAATCTTGCTCTCCAAATATAAATTTCATGAAAATGCTTCTCGAGAGTTGAGTTGTTACATGATAGCGGGAGGCAGGCGTGGTGAAGGCAATAGGCGCATTATGCACGTTCTTAAAAACGGGACCATATTTTACAAATCGGGCAGTTAATTGGGTTGCTAAGGTACGTATGCTTATTTTTATTTACTTTTGATGTGAAAAATGCACTTAACAATGGAATAATACTAAAAAAAATTAGAAATTCACCACAGAACTATCAGCGATATTTCACAATACTTTTTCGTAGTAGTGAACTACAACAACAGTATTAGTGGGATCGATTTAATTCATGAGATACAATTAAATGGATGCCACTCATACGACTGTTGTAGTTCACTACTGCGAAGAAAGTACTATATTGTGAAATATTACTGATAGTTCTGTAGTTAACAATGGAAAGTAACGGAAATGCAAATGTTGCGAGAAAAAATTTGTATTGTTGCAGTCAATGACTGCAACAATACAAATTATGACGTCACAATCATACTTACGGAAGTATGATTGTGATGTCATACTATTCTACAAATGGATTTCACTATCCACTTCCAAGCCAAGGATGTTTACACAAGAAACATCATTCGTGCGTACAGAGTACACGCTTTAATTTTTTTTTTATTGGTACATTTTTCAGTTATGGCTGCATTCAATTACATTAGTATTGCTTTCTATTATTTTTTATGTATGAATTTGGTTGCTTCCCAGTGTTCCTTTCGTTATTGTTTTCTTGATTTGTTAATATAATCAGAGTCATTATAATATCTCCTTAACAAAACGTACATGTTCAATTCAGTTATTGCATTTGTTTCGTATTTTACAGAATTCTGTATATCAAAGTGTACCACGACGGAGATGAACTAACGTTTAATAGCCGCCTTACAAAAAAAAAAAAAAAAACATTTCACCATCTAGTTTTATTCAGTTTTTTTTTTTCTTTATAAATATCTTTATATTTAATCATATCTTTTTTATTATACTGGCATGAAAGTTTCAAATTCCTCTTTCCTTTTCTGTGCTCTGTGTAAAGTGTGTTTAGGGTCTAACGGCACCAGGGGTTTCCCCCCATACATTATCGTGTGTTACAGTACACTGTAAAGGCCAGAGATTTAAAAGTGTATGGATTTTTCGTGTGTAATGTTGTGTATCGTTGTTTAGCTGGCCATTTAGCCATTGGACCCCTGCTGGAGGCTCAACGTTGCCCACACCAAGTCCCGTGGAGGCAGACCAGATACCCAGTAGCTTGAAACTTTAATCTGGCAGATCCTACCACCTAATTTCCTGAGATTTCAGTGGCTAGGACGTACAAAACTATCGAGAGGTGAGCGCTAGAATTGGAAAGGCCAAATGTTTATAAGCGTGATTTAATTTAGACGTAATTAAGTTTGAACTTTGTGTGGAGCATACGCTAGCTGTAGGTAGAGTAGGGGGGAAAGATAGAAGTATGAGGACAATAGAGAAGGCGACCCCCAGCCTGGGCCGACCTCTCTGACCATATTGGGGTCGCCTTCTCTATCATCCCCATACGTCTATCTTTTTTTATATTTTTTACTCCTCTTCTCTCCTAGTGGGAGTAAAAGAAAACCAGGGAAGAGTGCCCAGTTTAGATCACCAAGATGACGCAGGAGCAACGAAGCTACATGTCTCTTCAATATCCAGTGTGGTCACACATAGGACAGTATCTCAGTCCAGGCGTGGCTGTCCAATTAATGGGGTCATTGACAATGGTCAAATGTCCTGTCTGTTTATCAGGTGTCACGTGCAGTATAGCTTGATTTAGAGCGTTGAATGTGCCAGGTATTATACTGGTATTTCTTCTTCATATTCTTTCTTATGTACGTTGGTGTTCTGATCATAAAAAAAAAAAAATGAAATTATACCTTGCCCACTGCTGGAAAGGTACGAGGGGCATTTGACCATTCGCGGACATAATGATCACAGACAATATTGCACATAAAAATCGCCACGGAACTATAATAAAGTGCATGTTTCGCTGAAGATTTACATTAATATTTTTAAAACGACACTTATCAGCTTGAATATGTGTTATGTTTAAACATTTTAACCTCAACATGCTTAAACAATGTAAAATAATAAATACAAATAGTTATTTTATTAAATACAAAAAGACAGGCTGGGCTGTCAAATATTTGAGCTAAAAGTTTTGAATATGACTTTGAAATTGGACTGTGTTACCGTTAAGATTTACAATTTTTAAATTTATCTAAACTGCTTTTTTTTCTCAGTGGGAGAGTTGTTCTCCGCCCTCATTAAGCTTAAAAATGTCATCTGCGTACTTCTGAAACAAACTGATTTTATTTATTCAAATATTAAATAAAGAACTGGGATACACTAGATGGCCTTACTGTTGTCCTTCTCATTATTAGAATAGGTTGAACGGTCGATCATAATTTGTCGCCTAAATTGATTTTTTTTTTTTTTTGCTTATTAACTAGTAGTAACTGAAGGCCTATTTACAATCCCTGACTATTCAAAAGTAATTATGTGGATAATAAGCGTCTCATGATAAATCCTTTTCTAATTCATGGCTGGCACGTTTACAGAATTACAGGTTTCCTTATCGACCCAGAAAGGAGCTGGAACGACAACGGGTAAGTTAGTAATTGCAAAGGATACTGCTTTGGAATATCCTTTCTAAACAAGATGTATATTGCTTATCAGCGGATCCAAACAACGTCATGCACTTCTAACGAGAGAATATATCCTCCTTGGCCTTTCCTTAAACCTTTACTCTCCATTTTTATTTTTAACATCTGCATTGGCAGTCTGCTATCGTCCATTCTCTTTACATGACCAAACCATCTCAGTCTGTTCCTCTCAATCATTTCTTGTAATCATTTTTCTCCCACTTTCTCCCAAATGACCACGTTTCTTTCTCTGTCTCTCCAGGTCATCTTGCCCTTTTCGGGTACCTCCTTTCTCCACACTAGATCTTTTATGCAGTTAACAAACATTCTTCCTTGTGCTGCCCTTCTACAATCTCCTTATCAATTCTCCCTTCTTTATCTAGTGTACCCCCTAAATATCTGAAACTCTCCTCCTCTTCCTCGTCATTCTCATTGTGTTACTGCTATCATCACTAAAATTGTATTCATTTGCTTCCTCTACCCAGCTTTCCACTTGCTCCTGTACCTCCTCTTTCTCGTCCTCATATATCAACAAATCATCACTTGCCTTTTTTCAATTACTGTAAAAAAGGATTAGGACAGAAAAAACACTCATACTAGTAAGATATAATACAGCATTTGTTATATCACCCATTACTAGTACGAACAGTAGAGGTGAGAGTGCACTATCATGTCTCAGTCCATTATTAATTTCAAACCAGCCTGCGTTTTTAACCTTTATTTTTACACAGCTTTTAGATCCTCTTATAGACTTTTAATACTCTTTACATTATCATACTCCTTTTCAATATCCAAAAAAAAAACACATGCACATTCCATACGCATAATGTTTTTCCATCATTTCTTTCACAGTAAAATTAGATCCTTTGCAATTATCGAATGAAAAAAACTTTACAATGAGGCTTTTATAGTTATCCGGTAGTATCGAATAATTATCATCTAAAGTCGGTTTCACAGGTAGGCAGTATCCATAGCTGAAATTTAACAGTAATGCCTAAATACTTCATTATTACTGCTTTTCTAAACTTTTTATTAAAGCAATTCCACAACGCTGGCAGACCTCTAACTATGAAATGCAGTAAAAGCTCTTCAGTGAAAAATTCTACATCCAGCTCTCCCTCCGTGTTTCTTCGAATATATTTTAATTGCATTTCAAATAATAAAATAATTATTTTATATTGATTTTATTAATTATAATTAATCAAATCTGCAAGTTATATATTAATTATTTTATTAAGAATAAAAGGAATATACTGAAATGGAATTCTTAGGATAATAAACGAAACATTAACTACTTGGAGGTTATGCCTATAATAAGGTTGGATAATTTAACACCCAGGTCGAAAAAGTATGCAGTTTCACTTGTAGACTGTGCTTCTTTCCCATTTACAGTGCACGTAGAATGAAACATACTTAGAGCAGCAGTGGGGCAGGAGGATGTTTGAAGTGAGGCATAGGGGTATGGTAACACACATTTTTATCCGTATTAGGGGCGTGAGTGAACTCCGTAAGTCGATGTCTGAGAAACACTAACACTTAGGGAATTTAATTATTTTCTTAAACTCCTACTTTTAAATTGTAATCGCCCAAGATAGATCACGGTGTTTAATGAACTGAACTGAAATAAAAAAAAAAAAAAATTAAAATCGGTCAACTACTGAGTGCTGGGTATTCATGATGATGGGTCCATAGTCACGAGTGGTCGTTAGTGTAGTATCTCAAATAGAGAGCTTTATGGTAACTGAAAAAAAGTTTCTAGAACCCCGTCTTTGCCTAAAACTGAGGAAATAACGAAAACGTTGTCTATTTGAGTCTTTCCAGTTGTTGTGAATGACAAGGGTGGGAGAAGCGACTCCGACTTCTTCCTGGGGGAGAAGCGACTGGTAGGTGAAGGCCAAGCAAGACTCCGCGCAGGCACCTCCCCACCACCACCGCCTCAACACTGGCCCTGAGTACCTCCTTGCCGGGACAACTCGCAAAATTTATAAATGACCTTTATAGAATTATTAACTAACTATTTAGCAACCTTTTTGTCACCAAAAGGAGAGTTACTTAGTACAAAGAAGCGCGCTACCGAAGTGCAATAAAAAATAGGTTTTTTTTAATTTTAACACAAAAAGTAAATGATAGGTTAAAATTGGAATAGTTTTTCCCTTGATAAGCATCGAATAATGCATAGGTAATGTGATTTTTTAATTTTTAGCTCCATTAGCGACTAAAATAGAGGGTGGACACGAAAATTACTCACAATTTCCTGTCTGGCGCCCCCATTTTTAATTTTAAAAATATTTTAAACCTACTCGTTGAGCTCTTTCCAACGGTGTTATAATAAGCTATAGGTTGTCGACAACATTTTGTCCCCCCGATTTCTCAGACAAATTTTTGTCAACAACGACCAATATGGCGTCATGTTGGCCCACATGATGTACAAATCCATGCAAAATTTCAAGTCAGTAGATTGAGTGGTTCCAGATATACAATGCTGTGACAGACAGGAAAACGAGTGACATTATAAGGGTCCTTTGGTAGACTATGGACCCTAAGAAAAGGTCGATTTTTAGAAAACATTAAGAATACATGTTTTAATAGAATCCGCATTAACTTTACTGGTATTCAAATGCGCTTGCATTTTAATGTCTTTTGCTTCGAAAACATACCAGTTATCTATTAATAGTAGCATTCCTCGTATTACCCGAGCACAAACTAGAGTAAAGGAGAATATGGGTGGCGATGCGAATGGATCCTCCAGTTCCTCAGAAATTTCCCATTATGTAGTGATGGGGGAGAGTTATTTATGGTATCATCATTTATTACGCAATGTAACTTAAATTATAATCTGTTTTCGTATATCTAAGTAATTCAGGTTAACTCATTTGTTCAAGTCATGTGTGGATAAAAACAATTAGAGGGTTATTTTTATAAGTGAATTATGATTATGAAAAGCACGAACATCTGATGTTGAATAGTGGACGTTGGAAACAATACCCATAACTTTTCAGCTACATTCTGCTTCTCAAATATAATTTCAAACCATTTTTAATTTGCTACATATATACCGTAGCTGTTGATATTTCTAAACTTTCCAAATTAAAAAAATAATAATAATAGGAAATATATAAAAAGGAAGCCATTAACTTATTTAACCTAATAAATATTATTCTGAAATTCTCATGAATAACATTTATATAAAATCATAATACAGTACTGTAAAAAAAGCAGGTATAGAATGTGTATTTTAATCATCAGTGATACAAAACAATCTGTTCTCTGCTTATTTCAGGTGGAATTCAGATTGATGAAGAAAAATAAATTAAAAGCGCCATGAGATAAGAACAATATAAAACGTTACACTTTAGATCCTTTCTTTCGAACAGGTAATTATACTAAGTGAAACTGCAATGATATTTAATGCAGACAGAATATACGTCTCACTGAAAGAAAATAAGCGCAATATGAAGACTCTGAATAAACTGGAAACATAGTACTGCATTCGGTTCTAGACGGAACATCTCGTAGTAATACGTGACCCATTATGGTGTAGCATTATAGAGCATTCAAATTTGACTTGCGTCTTGCATCAAAGGCTACATTTCCATTTATTTGTACACACAATTATTACATATATATACAATAGTTACAAAAAGATATATATACAATTTTATATACATTAACATTCTCGTTACACATATATAAGACATTATATTATACCTCCTGGTGCACTTCGTAAGTGTATCCCTGAGTCAAGGGTGGCTCTAGGCAAAAGCCCATCTCCACCTAGTTCATCTGTTTTGGCGTAGAACTTCAACAAATCTAGCCTAAAAACATGTGCGAGGTATTTTACCACCGCCAATATAAGACAGCTGCTGCCCAGTGCCCTTCTCTATGCCCGGGTTTACGTTATGTATTTGTGCCGGATGCAGTGCAATACGACATCTGGTGGGTGTAATACCGCATCATACGATTTACAAATGCTATAATTTCTTGATCACCTCTCGAGATTAAATTATGACCTCTGAGATTAACCAAAGAGGGGTCATAGTTTGCATATGCACATTAGCGTGAAGGCGAAATACAATATAATGAGGTCAAACGTGTCAGTCATTGCCAAGTTTTTAAATTTAACTTCAAGTCAGTGATATACGACTTGAAATACTTAAAATAAGGGTGACAAAACCGAATCCACCTGTCGCCTACTTTAACTAGGTCCGATAATGAATTCTAGGAACAGTTCCTATTCTTTCCTAAATGTCACAGTTATTACTTCAATATATTTCGATTAAGGCAGAGAGAAATATAAAAGAAGAACCGGCATATAAATTTATTACTGCCAGAAAACATGATCTGGTAACAAATTCATGACTTAACTGCTCTTGCTTCAGCACACCAATGGTAAATTGGTGAAACCTGCATGCATACAAAGTGGTAATAATCTTTGTTTCTTCTTAGAAGAGAATAAAACACTTCACAGTTATATTTTTCTAGCGTAAAAGACAGCCATCAAGAATTGACTCCTTTCAAATTCTGCGTTGCATGAAAAAAATCAGAGGGCGCAAAACTACACATGCTTGAATGACTGGGGTTCAAACCCCGTGACTGCTAAATACGGTGCTGTTTCTTGTATCCTCTGAATCTTGTGGTCATCCCGAGGTATAAACAGAAAATTAATTTTTTTTAAATGAACGGGAATGTATTAATACAACTATTAACACATTTTGGCTCAGGTTTCATCGCCTTGATCACCAAGTACATGCTTATGATGTCAAATGTCAGCAAAAGAAAAACTAAACCCGAGTTCCTAATTTTAATTTAGACAGCAGATAGCTACAGTGTTTATTTATTAAAACGAATAGGAACCGTTTCCTCATTTTTTCTTGATCAGATTCATTTTCGGTAATCTTCGAACGCACAATTTGAACAGGCAGAATGGTGTGATTATTGCATAATTCTATTGACAATCTGTTACTTAAAAATAGCTGCGACTGATTTGTTTTTTCTTCGAAGAAATACTCAAGTCCATTATAGAAATCACACCACCCACGTTTTAAATCAATTTAATAAAATGGCACCCAAGCTCTGTGCATTTCAAGTTTAGCAAATGAGCAAAAATATCAGATTGTTTCTGTATCGCTTGTTACAAAAAATATTGCTTAATCTGTCATGGACGATATCAGACGCAGGAGAGGTAATGATTACCCATTGTCAACAAGCTTGTCTCTAGTCTCGCTTAAGGGCATCTTCTCAACAACGAAATGTAAAGCCAATGATCGATTAGCCACGTGCCAAGGTGGTTAATCGATCTCTGCTGATGTGAAATCATCCACTTGGTATCTAAAAGTTCGGTGCAATCTTGAAGCCAAACCGAAGTTTTGAATTTTTTTCTTCACGAAAGAAGAACAGCAAGTGTTCGCATATGTCTGTGTTCAGTTATTGTCTTCATTTTCAATAGACGTTTTCAAGCACTCATGCATGACTGTTATAACTACGTTACTTTCAAAACAGCCTAACAGATGATATAATTCATGACGTCACAGCATTTTATAAATTTGTTGTCAATCTCTGACGCTTTCAGGATTTCAAGTGTATTGATAAAACATCAACAAAAATTCTTTAAATTATAGTTCAAATAATGTTTGCTGATGTTTACCGATAATTATGTTTATCGGTAAAAATCACTGACGTTATGATAACTTTTACTTTCTTACCAGTCAATATGGCTCATATAAATAAATGAGTACGAGTCTTTCAATTAAATCCCAGAGGCATTCCTTCTTTTTTTTATAGGTTAGCGGAAATGTTTGAAAGCAAAATTTAAACTGGAACTTTTTTTTTTTTAATTTGAAAGATTCTGTATTTTACTTTTTGCTTCACAATAGGCTTTTATTTTCTGATGTACTTTAATTTGGGTCACAACTTTTAATTTTTAACATAAGTATAAAGTTATTATGCAATTTTCTGAGAATATAATGCATAAATATTGAGAATAGTACAGTCAGCAAAACAATTCAACGATTTCAAGAATCTTGTAATCTTTAGATAATTTAAAATCATTCTGTTCCCAAACATCACCTCCACGCGTAACAAAATCAAATAACGATTAATCCAAAATTCTCGTTAGCCATTTCAGTAAGAAGCTGCTAGAAAAGCAATCAACTGGAATACATCGGCAAAAAACCGAACTCAACCCTTATAAGATGTAAAAAATTACAGACACAATGAAAGCCTTCCGATTCAAAAGGGAAAAAGCATTGCTTTTTTTATGAGATCTTCTATCGGGGGTAGTCACATGCCCGAGAACACACACGAACAAGCATAATACACTGGGCAATATGACCTAAGATGGTGGGGTGATGCGCTGAAAAATCAAGGACAACAAAGATTATATAAAGAAAAGTCATAGGGATCACGGAAACAGACTTCCGTCATGGTTTAAGCAGAAAATGAAGTTTTACCGTAAGTGGCAAACTTCACTTTTCGTCAGAGGGGATCAAAGTTGACCACTGCTTGGACCATTAGAAAATCTTCAAGTTGAAATTCTTTTTTGATCGCAGCTGAACCTGCAGAGATAAACACGTAAGGAAAACTATAGAGAAAGATTGTACCAACACAACAGTATTCTTCTGATAATTTTCCAGTTTCCATCAACACTGAAAAATGGTCCCAATCCATCCGACTACTCTGTGTCTGTGAAACATATCGGAGAGTATATGATTAAGCTTTTTCCCACAGAAATCTGTCTGGCTGCTATGAACTGATAGCTATTGACAGCATAAGTCAGTACACAAAATGACCTGAGGCATTAGTGGAGTCCCACAGGGTTCGGTGTTGGGTCCACTGTTGTTTTGTATATTTATCAATGATATTGATGAAGGTATATCGGGCTTAGTGTCGAAGTTTGCAGATGATACAAAGGTTGGCAGGGTTGTTAATGACAGTAATGGCAGTGTGCTACTGCAACAGGATCTAGCAAATTTGGGCAGATGGGCTGAGAAGGGGCAACTGAAGTTTAATCTTGACATATTCAAAGTACTGCATATGGGTAGAAGTGACCTCAGAGAAGCGTACCAATAGTGAGTGTGGTACTACACTTAAGGTGGTAGAAAATGAGAAAGCCCTGGGAGTAATTGTGCAGTCAGATATGAAGTTTTCTGAGCAGTGCAGACAGGCTACCAGGGCAGGTCATGGGGTTTTGTCAATGATATATAGGAATTTTGCTAGCAGGGAAAAGGATGTGATTGTCCCTCTGTATAAGGCAATGGTCAGGCCACGCCTTGGGTACTGCGTACAGGTCTGGAGGCCTCATTTTAGGAAGGATGTAGATTTGCTTGAGCTTGTACAGAGAAGGGCAACAAGATTGGTGAGGGGAATGAAGGGATCCTCTTACCAGGACAGACTTAAGTTCTGCAAATTGCAATGGCTGGAGACTAGGCACCTGCGCGGTGATCTGATTGAGGTGTATAAGGCCTTGAATGGGTTGAGCACGCTGAATTCTGATGGGATTCTTCCACTTGTTCAGATTACGAATCTAAGGGGGCATAAATTCAAATTAAGGAAAGACAGATGTAGAATAGATGTGTGGGAAATTTGCCTTTAGCCAGCGGGTGGTTAATTGCTGGAACAAACTTCCATCTGTCGTTGTGGAAGTTGATAGGTTAAATAAATTTAAGGAGTAACTGGACAAACATTTAGAGGGAATTTTTTTTTTTTTTTTTTGGCTGATGCTGCATAAGCTCATACACTTGCTTTCTTGCATCACATGCCACTACTACATTCCTGGACCATCTCAAGCCTGCAATTAATGTTCTTCTTGACTGACCTGCATGTTTGTGGTATATTATTAAAAACTTCCCTTCAAAGTTTAATTTAAGTTGTTTTAATCACTGATAAGTTATGATCTAAAATATTTTGGTGCAAATGTTTTTGTTATCCTGGATAACAAGATACCCAGCTTGTCTAAAAAATCATTCTTGTTTCTGATGAGGCGCTGCTCTCTTATATGCTCGATAACTCTTAAGAGCTTCCTCTGAAATATTTCTATGAAAAGAATATTTCCTTCGTTCTTAATAAGGTGACCTTACAAATTTTTAGCAGTATTATATCTACAGGATAAGTCTATGGCTGAGCTAGTACCTATAGGTACTACCTCAGCCATAGGTAGTTGGACATGGATTGGAGAGCTAGAATTCAGCAGAGTCAGGTTATGGTTATCCAGGAATGTTTCAATTAATTGGCTTCTCCTATCCATGGTGGAAGTTCCCCACAATGGATGGTGGCCGTTGAAGTCACCGAATAAACAGACAGGAGGCGGCAGTTGTGCGATTAGATTGTCAAGTTCAGTCTGGGAGCAAGGATAATTCGGTGAGATATAAATGGATGGAAGGGTTAATGGTATTCACATTGCCCTCCGAACTGCTCCAACTTCTAAGGAGGTTTGTAGCTGGAGATGTCTTGACGGTATAGTTGATTTTACAAGGGCAGCTACCACTCCACGAGCAAGACCATCAGAATTTCTGTCTCGTCTAAACATGGTGTATTTTTTGAATCTGAGAGAGACTTTTGGTGATAGAAATGTTTCCTGTAAGCATACACCTACTGCATTTGTTTGAAAAAGTAAATCACTCAGGTCATCAAAATTACTGCGTACTCCTCTACAGTTCCATTGTATGAATTTATTCATTGTTTGGGTTTGATTGAGGAAGATTAATCTGACTGCTTTTTCTGAGAAGGCTTCAGTCTGCTTTGTTTTAATTTTTCATTCCTTGAAGAGGTTGGGAGTCCTGTTTCTATGGTATCATTAGCATATAATTCTAATACTGAGTCTTCATCCTCTGGTTGAACATCAATTTCCATTTTGCTATTGCATGGTTTTACTTTTTCCTGGTCTTCAACAATTGCTGATTTTGCTGTTTCGGACAATGATGAAATAGCATCAGTTGAGATACTGATTAGCGTATTGCTGGTCTCGTTGACTGTAAGTTTATTTTTGGATGTTAGCACAGTTTTCGCCCAGGTGGAAAAAGAACTGCTTGGTTCTATGGAGACTTCTGTTTGTGTTGCAACTGAGCGTCTACTTCTGGTTACTGATGCGTATGATCGGCTAGGCATGGTTAACAGCACTTGCTTTAGGATATATGACTTTATGCTTCACTACATTTCTAGATTTTTTTCCTGTTTTTCCAAAGGTCACAATGCTTTAGAAAATGCAGGATGTCTTCCTTTGCAGTTTGGGAAAGTAGGGGAGGAAGCTGTACACTCTCCTTGGAGCCACAAATAGGACACACAGCACCGCCTCGACATGCAGTCTCTGCATGGTCGTACTTCTGGCACTTAAAGCAGCTAATGGGATTCGGGATGTAAGGTCGAATCTTGCAGTTTAATAACCTGCTTTGACAGAAGGTTCGGAGTGCTGAACGTCAAAATAATGGACTGGTTGGTAGTAGGTTGCCATATTTTTTGGTCATTATTCTCCGAGCATGTGTCAACTTTTGTTCGCTAAGCTCTTGTACTATTTAGCAAGTCCCATTCACTGATAATTCGGGGCCCGCCTGAGTGCAAAGACGATCTCATTTTGACAGCTGACATATTCATTTACCTCTTCTGCTTCCCTTTTCGATATAACTATATATCCCATCAATGTCTAGGGGTTCCAACAACCGATTCTAAACTTTTCTGTATCAGAAAAGGCGATAGCTTGCCGACAGGTTGTGTGGACAGTGAGTGCATTATAAGAAATGCTGGCATATCTGAAATCTGTTTTTCCGTCCGAAGTCTCTTCGGACGATTCGACTCATATTCTGAGACAGAGTTAACAACTTTGCCGCCTGTGGGCTTCAGAGATGGATATTCGTTGCAATCCATCGTTGCTCCTTTTAGCCCTGGAAGAGGGAATTCCTTCCCCGCCACGTGGAGGCAGGAGCGGTGCCAACCAGTGACCAAGCGATTAGCACAAGAGGAGATCAGTACGTTGCAAGCGGGGTTAGCAGTAACGTTGCAAGCGGTGGAGGGTTTATGAAAGCACTAGGACTCGCCCTAGGAAAAACGCTAGAAAATCGCATTAGAAAGATCGCTTGGCATTCGGGGCCCGCCTGAGTGCAAAGACGATCTCATTTTGACAGCTGACATATTCATTTACCTCTTCTGCTTCCCTTTTCGATATAACTGTATATCCCATCAATGTCTAGCGTCTTTTTCACTTTTAAGCGTGATTATTTTCTCTACCAATTCCCATTTCAGAGATTAAATACAAATTTTGTCACTGTTCTCAGTAAAGGGGGACCTTGTCTAATCAAATTTATAAGTTGTTAGAAGACTGTCACACAGACTGGATGCAAAGAATAATTCTGACATTTATTAACAAGTGATATGACTTTCGACACAATTCAACATGACTACCCTTTGTATAAATTTAAGAAATGTCACGTTAGAGTTAAGTTCATACAGCGCCTAAAAGAGTGGTAAATGAAATACGCTTTAAGAATGGCTGTTTTTTCTTCACCAACAGATATTCACGATTAAGTTGTCATTAGGGTGAACTTCCGAGTTCCGTCTTGCCTTTGACGTTTATTAACGACATTGACTAAGCCATTACGGGTTTGACACCAAAATATACTAGTGCCGCCACAATAGCAATAAATGCAAATGATTCGTTCATTTATGAAAAATGTCAACTGCCATTGCAGTGCATTCGAAAGTAAATCAGAAGTCACACTAACAATAAAACTATTGCCATTTATTGAGGTGGTCTAATATTAAGTACAAATTTTTTAGTTTTTGCCTAATTATTTAGGTAGCAATATCCACCAAAAGAAGTATAATCTAAGAGCAATGTAGCCCATCAATTAAACGCAGCTTGCATTGCGATATACTTTTATTTTGGATTACATCTAACCATATTAATAAAATAATTAAAATTATATTAAAATTACAATACTCTCGATTATCCGGAGTGCTTGGGAAACACTTTTTTCCAGATAATCGGAACCATTGAAAAACGAAATAAAAACTCGTAAATGCGAAAAAACCCGCAAATTTATTTATTTATATACATGCAGTATTCGATTTAAAAAAGTATACTACAGCATGAGAAAAAAATGACAAAATTTAGTATTAGTAGTGTAAAACTAAAATGAGCCAAGAAAGCAAGCTTATAATAGCGCTTCCCACATTTTTTCATCCCTTATAATAATTTGTCTAATCCTTCCTTAAATTAATTCAAATTATCACAGAGTAATTGATTAGTGCATCAAACTTCACAACAACCAGTTGTTGTTGTTGGGTTTTAGGAGAATCAGCGACTAAGGCCACATTGCTTCGTATAGATTGTCTAGTAAATTGCATGTGTTCTGAGGTCGATTTTCTGTTTGCTAGACGAAAACCTGAGTTTCCGGGAGAAAAACCACGATACCCTCGCCTGAGACCGACTAACTCAACGAAGTTGTGAAAAAGGTCCATTAAAATTCCTTCCGTCATCGACGGGACTCGAACTCAGATCTTTTCCACCCGGTGTGGGGAGGACGGCGATCCTGCTAACTGTGCTATCCACGAGGGCACAACAACCATATGGAAGTTCTAACAACTTATTACTCTCGAGCTGAAAGAAATTTTTTGCACATCTATTCTACAACTATTCTTTTTTAAATTCAAATTTACCTTCCCTTATGTGCGAAAAATGTGTGAGAATGTCATCAACATTTAGTTTACGCAATTCATTTAAAGCATTATACACTAGAATCAGGTCTCCTCGCAGGTGCCCATTTTCCAGATTCTGTAATCTGCATAACTGAAGCATTTTTCGAAAAGATGTAATGCGCCACTGACTCCATTATTTTTCCTGGAAATGAAAGTCAAGCTTACAGCTCTGTAATTACCTGCTTCACCCTTTGATCCACCTTTGTGAATAGAGAGATATTTGCAATTCTACAATCTTTAGGGACGTCTCCTATTACTATTCTTCTCTGCGCCCATTCCAACAGATCCACATCATATAGTAATGAAAATGCTGCCTAATCATGATCTCCTTGTCCCTACTGAAAAAAATCTTGTATATCATTAACAGGACCCTAAGAGTTTTAGCAGCCTGTCTGTACTGCTCAGAAAACTACGCGTCCGATCCGACTGCACAATTACTTCTAGATATTTATGAAGAACAAAAGTGTGATAGTATCCAATTGATATGTTATTCTGGAATTACTATGCAGTAATAAATACAACATGAGAAGAAATACGAATTGTCATCTCTTAATAACTATCTGCCTGTTACTCTAGATCTTGTGGGAGTAAATAATCTCATTCCTATCATTAAACACCCCGAAAAACTTCGTATTATCAGTAAACTTGGACATTAATCTTGATAAGCCTTTGTCATCATCGTCAATAAATAGTAAAAACAATAATTAGCTCATAAATGAACCCTGGGAGACTCCATTAATAACATTAGTCCAAGAAGAGCAACACCTATTAATAATCACTGTCTTTTGCCATTAGCTATCTCTTTATCCATATCAGTAACTTGCCCCTAACACCGCACTCCCCCACTTGATATTGTTCCACTTCTACTTATGATACTGTTCCATATGAAAAGCTACTGAACAGCTTTTCATATGGAACATTTGATACAGTTGAACATATCAAAAGTTTACTTAAATATATGATGTTAAATTAGTTTTTGCATCCGGCCCCTTTGTTAATGGGTCGTAGTAACTAATCAGATTGGCCAGACAAGGTCTGTCCACAATAAATCCGTGCTACGATTACCGTACAGCAAGATGACATGAAAATATGATCCTAAATTTCTTCAACCCTGACTTCATTATGTTTCCCGGAACTGAAAGTCAATCTTACTGCTCTGTAATTACCTGCTTTACCCATTGATCCACGTTTGTGAATAGAGAGATATTTGCACTTCTCCAATCTTTAGGGACTTCACCTAAACTCAGGGGATCTATGTATTGTACTAAACCATAGGCCGACCGGGCTAGCCGATTGGGTAAAGTACCTGCCCGGCAACCCAAAGGTCGCGGGTTCGATTCCCGCCTCGGGCTTGGATCAAAGTACTGCAAAAACCTTGGGAGGTGCAATATGGCCACAGAAGCCGATGCGCCAACAACTACCAAATCAAAAAAAAAAAAAAAAAAAAAACTAAACCATAATTAGATTTTAATTAATATTAAAATATAATAATAGATTTCCGTCAGCCTCACCAGTACTTTATTCACTTTAACTTCAACAACTTCTCTTCCACTCTCATCTCAGTTTTTACAAAATTATTTACCTCCCTCTTAGAATTAGAAATACCGCTGGTGTCCCCATCTTTAAAAACTTCTTCACGCGTGAATGTACAATAAAACTATTTATTCAGTTTTTCAGAAATCTGAGCAGGATTATCAACAGTTATGCTATTTATATCTGGTAGGCCAATGTGGTTCATCACTTTCCTTCTAGTGTTAACCTAAGCAAATTATTCTTTCCTGGTTTTCTTCACATTCCTGGTCAAAGACCTCTAGTAATCTGCCTTGGCTAGCCTAACACCCTTGGTGACTTGACTGCAAACTGTAGTTTTCTGTGTCCCCTGATAATTTATGGTCATCCCATGCATTTTCTTTCTCTGCCACTAACCTCAATCTGAAATCTATTTAGGTCTAAACCCCGAGCACGTATAAAATTGGATCCTATGGAACAATCCACCTACTTAAATCTGTCGTGTACATACGAAGCTAAGAAAAACTATTTAATCATACGGTTGAACTGTTAAATTTCAATGAACGAGTACAAAAAAGGGTTGGGGGACAAAACATAAATTTACATTAGGTGAAGCTAAAGAAAGAACAGAAGGAATACTTACCAGCCCTTAACTATACTAAAGGCGTGGGGAGCCGAAATAAGAAGAATTAGAAAAGCAAGAAGTGACAAAAGAATGAAAATGTATTATTACCAGGGTCTTTGGAATCGTAATTTCACCCCATCCCTATTCCTGCTAGTGAGTGGGGATAGGGTGAAATTACTCTAGCTCGGAACAAGATAAAGTTACAATCTTGGAGTCCTCAGTTATGTGCTTATTAGGAAGTGGCATAAATATGAATATTTTGCTGGATTAACGAGTCTGGAAATTGAGGTTGATGCCCAGAATAGTCCGAAGTTACGAGACAAATAGTATATGTGGGTTTAATCTAATATGAGTACTAGGTAAATCATTTGAGAAAATACTTTCAGATTACGTACTACCTGGAGGCTGCCCATATCTTCTTCGATCCATATCACCATAGGTTCTGACGCATAAAGAATAAATCTCTTCACGGCACCGGAATTTACGAGACAAATAGTATATGTGGGTTTAATCTAATATGAGTACTAGGTAAATCATTTGAGAAAATACTTTCAGATTACGTACTACCTGGAGGCTGCCCATATCTTCTTCGATCCACATCACCACGCATAAAGAATAAATCTCTTCACGGCACCGGAATGCCAGGAGTTTACAATTTGAGTAACCCACAACAATTAATAAGAGAATATATAATAAGACAATACCTTAATATAATATGAATTAAAAATAAACATTATGTTCATAGGATAATAACACTAATTGCAGAAATATACATATATAATGGGTCGATACAGACAGCTGTTACTGTGATTAGGGCGGAGAGGTCTCTATGGCAAGGGGAATGTTCTGTCTGTGCATTTTCTCTTTCACCGTTTTATGCATGTCAGCATCTTTGCTGCGCATGTCGAGCATTTGGTTGGAAAGTAATCTGTAAACCAGGATAGGTCTATTAGTATGACTGATGAGCATTTGAGTGGGTCTGAGCCAAGGTTGTGGGCTCCTTCAGGAGCACTAGTCCCAGATGGTATGTTAGGAGATAGATCCTATTATATTATCTATCTTATCATACAAAAAGCCTAATTAATATGTTGGAAGCAAAATATTTGAAAGGGTTTGCTTTTTTGATTCATGGAATCTCTGCTGATATAATTTATCTGGACGTGAAATCATTGGCATGGTCTGGCATTTGAATATGCATCTTTTCCCCTTCCTCATATACTTCTGTGTCAGGAAAAATGACTCACACAGATCAAGGCGTCCTCCGTGAGATTATAGTAGTTTTTGCCGCTTATCACTCGCTTGAGGAGGCCTGGGTTCGATTCCGGTCTATAAGTGGATACATTTTTAAAGTTCTGTTCAATCGAGGATGTTGTTAAATTGCCTCACATGGAAGGAGTAAGTTCCCCAATAAGTTATTTCAGGTTTTTTAGTTCCGCTCAAACATGCAACCTATGAACGCATACTTGTAAATATAATACTTATTTATTTATTACTTAAAGCGGTCCCAGCCAACCAATGGCAACCCCGCTGTCAGTTACACATAATTTAGCAGTACTCTTATATACTCCCTCTCCTGTTTGCCCAAGTACAGGGAGGGAAAAAACCTGCCATCACCAAAAAAGATTGATATGAACAAATTGAAAATAATCAAATTACATAAAAAATAAATATACATATAATTAAATTTCAGACAAAGTCCACTGAAAAGAGTTGCATCTGTTCACACTCTGTTGTTGGAAAGCCAGGAGCTGCCGAGAACAGAAATGCCAGCACAAGGAGCTGGGGTTGCAGTGGATATAACAGACTCAAGCCTCCACGATTTCACAGAATTCTAGGTAATTCGGCATACACCATACCGCATTACAAATCCAAGGCTTCCAGATGCAGAAGAGTCTTCCGCCTAAGAAATATTGCAGTTCCAAGCCAAGAACTTCTTGGCTTGGAAAGCCAAGAAGTTCTGTTTATCAACTAGAATTGTCTCGCAGGCTTCTACCATAAGATTGAGATTACTAACACGAGATACCAATTCAATTCGTAGATCGCAGTACTCCTCACAGTTGTACATAATATATTCCCATGATTCTCTTTCGCCACAATGGCAACTAGATCTTTCAGTAATTCCTAAATCATGCAACTTTACATTAATCGAACCATGACCAGTTAATAAGAACATAGCTTTTAAGTTTGGAGCAAACCATTTGAATTTTATCGAGGCTGCATTTCTTAAATCTGGGAAAAAAATTTGTGTAATCTGCCTTTTATCACGGCGAAATATGGTTTAAATCGTTGATTCTCTTAAAACCCAACAACAACGAAGCTTAAAGCTGTGCGTGTGTGCGCGCGCTAAGCAGCAAAACAACTAAGACATGAGGCGTCAATATATTATGTTTGTGATTATCTGTCGGTGTGCTGTTTTGTTGGAAGAAACACCCAAGTTTTGCCTTTATACTTATCTTTGTATAAAGGCAATTGTAGTTAAATTCTGAACACTTTGCTACTTTTTGAGGGAAGATCTCGTTTCCCTGAAATATTTTTGTTGATGTTGCTCGTGTTTTAAGTGTAACGTAAAAAAAAAGAAAATTTTCAAATGGCTTAAAAGGAATTTGTTTTTTTGTATCTTACGGTTTTAGTTGTGTTTTATTTAATCTGGATCATTTCTTACCAAAGCATGGCATGACAGCACATCCATTACTGCCATTCTGACGCGTGTGTGAACCATAAATAAGATACCCTAAATCAGCGAACCTTCTAATTAAATTAGAAAGAACTCAATGTGTGTGTAATGCGGCGAACAACCGTGGATGATTCATTTCCTTGCGAACACGCTGGATGGTATTGACAGTCACGTGCCTCGCGATCAATAATTAATTATCTAATTATCCGAGGCTTCTATTTCGGAAGAAGCGAATTATCACCTCCAGGTTGACTTTTATTTTCGTGTACGAGAAGTCTATCTGCTTATTCTGACACCAGATCATCTGAGCGAGCATTTCCACCACACAAAAGGGATATTAAACTTATGAGGCTTTCTTTTTCACGATGTGCCTTCTGGACAACGTACTAATCAACCTGGAATTCTTCTAATACTGAAATTAATATACGCATTCTAGTTTTTTACTACTTATACTTTATGTCTATTTTCGACAACCAGTAAGTGTGGCTTCAGTAAAGATTCTCTGCAATCACAGTTTGATTTACCTTGGGAACCGCACATATTCTAAAACAGTGCCTATGCTACGTTAATTAAAAGGTTTTGCTAGCACCGGATTCGCTTACTAGTTTAGGTGATTATAAATTGTACCACATACTACAAAAGCATCAACTAATTAGCAAGGCCTGTTACACAAAAAAGTGAAAATTTCATGTCATAATAATTTCCAACCCATTTCGGTATAAGAATTGTGTACCGAGCATGAGCTTTATGCTGTATAGATGTAGTTGGCGAGATAATTTAAATGCTTTTGGCATTTATCACTTTAGGCAGGTCCCTTTGCCTTACAATTGCCTTATACAGTGGGATTATGACCTTCTACAGGCTATTCGATAAATCATCGATAGGACACCATGAGTCATCAAAAGAGCGATCTCATTACTGTTTAATAAGCCCAAAAAGCTTTAAGGAAAAAGGTATTTAATGGTAGGTATCGTAACACCAAGATCCTTAAATTGATCAGCAAAGCAATAAACAGAAAATTAAAAGTTTTATAAAACCTGTTGTACTTTTCCTCTGTAAGGTGTCGTGAAGCTGACTTATTTGTTTAAAAAAGATAGCTTATGTCGTACCAGTGCGGTGGAAAACGTATCTTATTGTAATTTCAATATATAGTACGTGGCACAATTAAGAAGGCATATTCTTCGGTTGTTAGTAAAAAGATGCATATGAATATTGGCGCGCTCAACTTTACTTACAGAGACACAACTGCATTTCAAGTTTTTTGTATGGCTTTACCGCCAGTGGCTTAGACAACATAATGACAGGTCTGCTCTCCACAAAGGGAACATCCTGAATATCCTAACATTATCAAATGGGCGGAGAATAATTCAAACGAATTATTCTCTGCCCATTTGCGACATCAGCAGCGTGTGGTTTAGGAAAATCGTGTGGCTATCTCAAATACTGCAAATCCTTGCTCAATGACGCAACGGTATAAACAGTGACATATGTTAAATAAAAGTGAGAACTTTTATATTGCTATAAATATTTAAATTGTTAGTCATTGGAGATTATGAGCCCGAAGCGTGTCGGGATATTAGGATTCTTGGCGTCCGTTTGAATTGACATATGTACACTGATCGTGACTAATGTAACAGTGCCAAGACATGGGCTATCACTATATCATATGTATTAATTGCCTTTGCTATGGTCAGTTTCTTTTCAAGGATGAAGAACTGTTTCCGGGAGAAATCCCATGCGTCCGGGAAAGGATTGGGAATTTGTTAACAAGGGGCTTACTCGAGAAAATTTCAGCTATAGATGAGTCCCAGTCAAAACAGTATGTTAAATTTTATCAAACTATTTCTTTTAACAAGAGGCTCGTAGAAGTTCCCTTCCAGCACAACTCTGCATGAAGGTCTCGCCCAAGACTCTGCGCGCAAGGCAGAGATGAGTTTGATTAAGCGTTTCGCTAGCAATTTTAAGTCTAGCGGTGATTCTTAAACTCTGATAAATTTGTCTTGTCTGTAGTGGTCTACGGCATTATTTGATTGACGCACCAAAATATCTGGCTGACAGTTTGGAAAATATTCAGCTTAAGCTAATTAAATTTTTGTCTTTTCGAGCATGTTGTTTTCCACCGTACTGACTACTTTAAGTCGAGAACTTACTTTGCACTTATGCCATTAGTCGAAGTAGAAAGTATCACATAATTTTATTATTGTATAAAACAAGTTGATCACAGAACATGGCATAATACCAGGTCAAACTAAGTATGGCCTTACTTAAATATTGTGTTAGAAGAATAAAATTGAAGCTGAACTTCAAATATCTAAACTTATTTTAGGACAAGTTTAGACATTTCAAATTCAGCGGTAATTCTTAATTAGTAATATTGTCTAAATATGGGGTTCTGACCTAAAGATAGTCATGTTAATGTACTGCTTATTCAAATCACTATTATAGAAATTTACTGCAGCATCCCAACTTGACTACAAAAGCAATTATTCAAATTAAAAATTGACCTATTTAATACTGGTTAACATAAAACTCGATTCCTCATTGAAACCTTTCGAATAATATGATTTTGTAAGTGCAAAAGTCTAGAGTAAGCTTTTGGTCAATGATATATTCAGAGCCGATTTTGATAATGTGCATAAACCTAAGATCGTCAGCAACCCATTAGGATAGTCTCAGTGACTGCCCAACTATCTAAAAATATTTAGTTTGGCTTCAAGGTAAACAATGATAATCCAGCAGAGATAGCTGCTTCTTTAAAAAGACAGCACCACCGATTAATTTAAAGATCCGAGGAAAATAAATTTCAGCAGTTAATATGCATATGGACTTGAGAATAATCATTGAGTAAACTTTCACACGAGGAAATATATCCATTCCCCTGATCTACTCCACCGTTCAAAGTTCGTTGGGATCAACATCCCAACAACTTAGAAATTTCTGCTTATTCATCTTTGCAAAGGAATACTGAATACTCTTCAAGGCAGCACTCAAGCACATCTGCCCTATTCAGCAGAGCATGCTGCTACCTTTAATATCAAGATGTTTTTATTAGAAGCTTTGCAATACAAGGATAATAAGCCCATAATGCGACAATCAAAGTGTAAATAACATTTCTAATCGAAGAAAACTGAGCAGATTTTAGAGGATTTAATAGCAATATCGCTATAACACTGTATCTTAGGCGATTTTGATAATGTGCGTGCTCTTAGTATATCGTATTAACATTAGCTATTGAGTAAAAGGAAGCCACAGGCTTATGCAACACGAAAAAAATGTAGAAAATAGACAACCTGTGCGCTTCCATCCTCACGCAGGTAACTATCCAGTTGACCTTCGAATTTCTTCAAACTGTCAGTCTCAACTGCCGGTGGAAGCGACTTATTCCAATAATCAACAACTCGCCAGCTAAAAGAAAACGTTCTCCAACCTAGTCTCCTGTAATTTGAATTTTTGGCCCCTAGCTCTGGAATTCTTTATAACAATGAAAAAATTCCGCCTTCATTCATTTTAATAACTCTTCTCAGAGCCTTATAAACCTCAATAAGGTCCCCTCTAAAGAGGTGTCTGGTTGTCATGCTCTGCAGCTTGCATATTGGAAATTTTTCTCGTACTGTCGTCCTTTTGCTAATCCCACCATATAGTTGCCCGTATTTGGGACCCTTTCAAGATGCTCAATGTCTTTTTTTTAATTTTAGATAAGTTCTCCATACTTGGACAGAGTATTCTAAGTGCAGTCTTACAATTGCCTTATACAGTGGGATTATGACCTTCTACAGGCTATTCGATAAATCATCGATAGGACACCATGAGTCATCAAAAGAGCGATATCATTACTGTTTAATAAGCCCGAAAAGCTTTAAGGAAAAAGGTATTTAATGGTAGGTATCGTTACACCAAGATCCTTAAATTGATCAGCAACTTAGATCTCTTTCTGAGATACGTAATAATCCTAATTTCAGTATTAAAGTAGGATTAAGTGTTAAAGGTATTAGCCGACGAATTGAAAAAAAATCCAAAGTAGATGGTCTTGCATTTATCTATTTATATTTAATGATGATTGTTTTCATTAGGCCAATATGAAATAAAATCGAGAATGAACTATAAAATATAGTATAGCAGATTTTAAGATCATCAGCAAACAACAGTCACTTGACACGTTAGTCAGTCCGCAATCACTTCTGCTAACCGAAAACTCCAACGATTACGCTCCGTTGAAATCCACTCAGATCTGTTCCTGCAGCCGTGCTCACGAGTAATAACGAAACTCGGTGTGAATCAGTTTGTCACGTATGTGTGGCATCACATATAATTTGCATATACACTGGGTGATCACTAAATTATAATCACTACATAATACCGTGTTGGGCCACCGTTCGCACAGATAATACCTGCTATTCCCCTAGTCATTTACTCCACTAGATTTCTGAAGATAGTCGTAGGGATCTGCACCATGCTGCCTGCATGGCTTTCCACAGTGTCGAAATGGATGACAGTTCCACTTCCATAATCCTCACTTCCCGTACCAAAACGTCCCACAAATGTTCACAATTCAATTGACGTCAGGCGAATTTGGGGGACAAAAATAGGTGATATCTTCACTGTGTTCCTCGAACCACTCATGCACAGTGGGTGCCCGATGACACGGCACATTGCCGTCTTGGAAGATCCCGTTTCTACCCGAGAAAAAGTGCAACATGGTAGAGTTCAGACGGTCTCTTAAGGGCTGCCGGTAGACCCCACCAGTGTGAGATGTTGGTCTACACGCACTTGGGTCATCTGCTGTGGAACACCATACATCTGAATGTGCGGAGCATCGTCATTTGGGATATTGTTCTTGCATCTCCCATATTGTATTACGATGTCAACTATCGCAATGGGACCTACCGTTGAGTCCGTACAACTCGCAGCACCCTTCGCTCACCACAAACATCCTCCTCGTGTATTTTTTTACAATTTTGTTGGCGGGAGGTGGTTCAATCCGTTCGATACCATTCTTTGTATATCTTAACCACAGTGGGCCTGAGCAACCGACAATATGTGCCATTTCCGATATGGAAGTACCGGATGCATGAGCTCCCACAATCATGCCCTTTTGATACTGTGTGACATCTGCACTACGTCCCATAACCGCTACTTTATCACTTGGACCTGAACGACCAGATGCAAATTACCACTTCTCTAGCGTAGGAAGCTGTTCGGTTTTTTATAATGCGAGTTGTGCGGCACAGTCCATTACGGGTGGGGTGGTGTGGTGAGAATTCAGTGATCACTGAGTGTATATCGTCGGGCCTTGGAAACCAAGTGTTTCCATTATTCTGACCATTATTTACATTTGAGAACCGCGCTTATATTAGGCAGTGAACACATCCAATGAATAATTACTGCGTTAAAGTAGAGAAAACATACACAGATGTTTTTATAGAAAACACTGGCAAAATCTTTTAGATCTGTTAAAGTTAGTGCATGTGAAAAGAGATTAAAAATCAAAATTAAACTAATATAACAAGGATCTACTATATTGGAGAAGCTATAGTTTATTCTGAAGTGTGGGAGCGTGAATATGCAATGTCGGTCTAGTTTTTACTGCGAGCATCAAAACAAAAATGATTGTAGTCTGTGGAAATGAATTTTCCATTTTCTAGTGTAATTCCAAGGAGAACACTGTGTGAGTCACTGTGTATACCAATAGGATGGAGTAGGATGACATTTCTCGCGTAAGGAGTAGTGGTTAATTCTGTGGTACTGCTTAAGCATAAAAATGTATATGGCACGATGTTTTTAGTAAGGTGACCAGGCGAAGTCATCTTACTCCAGAATTGGAAAGAGCAAGCAATTGTAGAGTTTAAATTACGACTAAGCAGGAATTAAACGGTTTGACGAAACGCTTAAGGAATCGTGTTTTTTTCTGAGAGAGCCCTGAACATAATTAAATGTTGATGCGCTTGTGTCAAGAGAAATGGGTACTTAAGAAGACTAAGATCGGTAATGGAGAAGGAGTAATTAAAATGTCACAAAAGAAGCGAAACAACTTTAAAAAAAAGATTGCATTCTTTTATCGCTGTTAGAGAGAAGCCAGCAATAAATTCAGACATGATTACAGTTTGTGCGAATTAGTGTTAGATCGAACAGAACAATACATTTTGAACCATCAAAGTAAATTGATTATATCGAGGCTAGGCGTAAGTGTGGAAGTCAAGGGGTGGGAAATTACAGGAGTGGGAAAATGAGGAAGATAAAAGTATTACTTTTAGAATTACAGAAGAAAAGTTGCATCATCTTCCTTCAACAAAAAAGGTGTGTTTCTCTACTTTCATAACTTCAGCTACAACTTTCAAATATCTATAAATATCTCTTTCGAATCTATAATAAGCTTTTATTTAAAAGAAAAAACATAATAAATGAAGATTAAACTGCTCACCATTAGGTAATTATAAATATTAACCCTACTGTTTTAAACGCTGGTCTGTTTCTCATTTAAGTTTTCTTAAAATATATATATATATATATATATATATTATATAAATTACTGCTTTAGCTGTTGTAGCAATATAAGATTTCTTTTTAGAATTTTTAAAATAATAATAGCTCTTTTATATAACGCTCAATGAGTTAAGTAAAAATTAATGTAATAATATGAGATTAAATGAATTACAATAACTAAGTGCTTATATTAATGACCTGGTTACTACAAATACGTGCATAAATAATACATTTTGTCGAAATAAAAGTGTATTTTATATTATATAATACTTAATAATTCCCTGTCAAAACTTGCAGTTCTAATTTTTGGTTATGCTTCAAATTATCCAAGAAAAATCTATCCATATCTACGTTAAACTTTTAGATTGTTCACTTAACAGCTAGATGAGAAACTCTCGTAACGGTAGAAATGTTGTGCATTAATCTTACTTTAAGCCTTTAATAAATAAAGCTCAGCTCTACCTATGCGAATCTTACCGGATACCTTATGTCCTATGTTCAAGGCACCAACGTTACTTCGGCATTCAAATAGAACTTTGTCAACTGCTAACTAAATCAGCAAATTTAATTATAACGAATCATTCTGTATATTTAGTAACGTATATCTCGTATAGCACATACATGAGTGAATGTCATGTCGCGAGAGCGAATGTAACAAGTCATATTTATTTGCTTCGATTATGAATGCTTAATAGAGAGATGGGTTTAACGCTTTTCCAAACAGTGCAGTATATACACATTACAGGTTATACTAAACATAAGAAAAAATTGTAAGTTGATTACGTAGCCAGATTTCATGAAAAAATTCATAGTGTATAGTTGTTTTGATAATAGCCCAAAGTTATTCTTCTTTCAGGTTGATGATTGAACAATTAAAATGATTAGTAAAGAAAACACAACTTACCATAGTTGTTGTTGTTATAGTAGGGCTTTAGGAGCATCGGCGACTAAAGCCATATTGTTCCGTGTATGCTATCTGAGGTCGATTTTCTGTTTGCTGGACCAAAAACCACGCTACCCTCGCCTGAGACCGACTTGCTCTGCCACATTGTGAAAAAGGCCCATAAAAATTCCTCACATCATCGACGAAACTCGAACTCGGGTATTTTTACACCCCATGTGGAGGACGGTGATTCTACCAACTGTGCTGCCCACGAGGGCATCTTACCAAAGAAAAAACTGAGAAACTTGAGGGAAAAATTATACCATCTACAGAAATATAGCGAGTTGATATGGTTATAATTTATGCACACATTCTGGCAATGTATCAAGTTTCTAATCAAAGAGGGTAGAAATCTGTGTTTATTGAGTGGTCAGTTCAATTTTTTGGAGTATTTCATTAATGAAAGTACCACAAAGGCAGATTTTTCCGGTTGATTTTAGTGAGAAGGAAAACATGAAAACAGTGAAAAAATAAAAGAAGTTATAAAAGAAATAAAGGATTTCAATGAATTACAGAAATTGGTAACTATGTAAAGAGATGTAGTAAGGATTGTATAAGGATAAAAATCTGTCAAGTGGTACCTAAATATAGGTAAAAGTATGTTACTTGAATATTTTAAATGAATCTAAACAAGTCTACCACTTTTAAGAAGTTAACAGCTGACGCATGATCACTGTCAGTAGCTGACTGAGTGCGTAGGACTCAGTCGGATGACTAAAAGCGGTAAAAGATATACAACGTTCCTTTCTATAACACGCACACTCGGATGAAACGTGACGGATACTTAATATTGGTGTTCTCACAGATGCTTCTAGGATCACAGTTGTGGCAAGTAATTTGTTACTATCGATCCGAGGGAAGGGATTGTTTTGTGGCAGGATTTGCGTGGTAAGTAAGCACAGACAGTAAACTTTTTTTAAAACAGAATATAGATAGGAAATACTTTTGCAGTAATCCGTACTACAAAATATTAGTTGACGCTTTGAATTTTGGGATAGATAGCTAAGCCTCGTATGAGTTACACCGATGCAGAAAGAACTGGTTACAATATTCTCATGAACTGGATTTCAGAGAGAAATAAAAAGAAATGTTGGTAATGAAAAATACAAAATTTAGTAACTTCTACACGAAATCCGTTTAGTCTGAAGTCTCCTGTTGAAAACTGTAGTGCACATGTATTTGCTTAGCATCAAAGCCATTAGTTAATTTCTTTTGCATTTCCTTGAGAAAAGTATTTGAAAGAATTCTCCAACCCGTCGTTAAGCACCAATTAATCATTTTTGCCAAATGCATTACCATAATTTCTTTCACTTTTTCCCGATAGTAGTACAAGATAAAGTTTTGTGTCAATTGGGTTAACAATATTGATTTTTGGAATTCAAAATTTCGTATTGATCCAGAAACTTTAATTTTGTTGTGTTAATATTGAAATAAGATGGATAAATTAAACATTTTACTCTGTTTTTATTACAACTGGTTTGAATATCGCTATTGAAACACCACATTCGATAATCCTGATATACTTGTAAAATTATCAAGGATCTCTGAAACTACGCACAGTACAATTTTCCGTGTACAATAATGATTGGTATCGGCTGTCTAACAATTTGCACGTACAAAATTTAAGAGCTAAAAGCATAGTAATAGAATATGCCGGTTATTATGATGTTTGAGCAGGAACTTAAGTTTGTTAATATGATCCTTTGTAAGAAAAATGAGAATAAATAATATCTATTATTAAAAACGTGCGTCTGTGTTGCTAGGTAACAGAATAATGGATATACTCAAGTATGGAACCGTGCATCAAAATTTTTTGTGTGGAAGAAATTACTCCAAAGCAAATTTATGAGCGAATGGATGCTATTTATATGAAAAATATCCTACGTTGTGTCACTTTAAACAAATGTACCAGAAAATGTAAAGATGGCCATACATCACTTGAGGACGATTCAAGGCGTAGAAATTGAATAATGAAGTTAATTCTGAAGAGGGTGGAATGTAAAAATTTGGTGCGTGACAGCCAAAACAAGGCAGTTGTAGACTGCAGTGAGGTGGACATGTCTGTTTGGTAGCAGAGGTGTTCTGCGTGCGTGAAGTTCGTTGTTAACTGAGAGGTGGGACACCAAAAAATAAAAATCGGTAATCATAATAACCTTCAAGTTGAGTTTCCAGAAACCTGACATTTCATAATCGACAACGAATTTGGTCCTTAAGAAGAATTCTTTATGAATATCTAATACAAACACACAAGATTTTAATTTTTGTTCGGTAGCCGATGAACGTAGGTTTATAACCAGAACCTGAGGCCAAATGTGAACCAAAAACAATGAAAACGCATCACTTCATTACCACTAAAAAATTCCTCGCTTAACGTTCCTCCGAAAAGTTTAAGGCGATTATTTATTTATTTATTTGTTTTTAGATAAAAATGGAATAACTGAAGTTGATTACTATCGTTACTTTCAGGGACCATAATAGCAGGAAATCAGAGCCGACCCTAAGATATGGCTAGAATGGCTCCGGCCATGGGTATAGTGATACATGGGGCGGAGAGCTATCATTATAACAAATAAAAAGCTTCTTTCCCTTTTAATTTATAATGGGCATAGCTTTGAAATTTGACATATGCGTAGAAATATGTAGTTACCACTCTGCTGGTAATTATTATGCTAAATTTAACAAAAATTAGCTAAATCGTGTACAAACAGAACTGACACTCATCAACTTAAAGTTGTGATATGTTAGGGAATAAACTCATCTTAAAAACATTCCTTATGAAACCCTGGTATTCTTTACATGATTGAGCATTTTTCTAAAAATCGAATTAATATAGTAAAATATGTTCATAAACTTCTTTTTAAAGATCTGTTCACTTCTGTTTAGAAACTTCAATAACTCACTGCTGTAAATCTGCATATCTAATTCTCATAAGGAAGATTTGAGATGAAAATAAAAAGAATAAAGCTAGGAAAGTTGGAAAACCATTAAAATTAATAATTTCTACCGCTTCTGAAATAAAACACACTCGGCTAAGGTGTAATGTCTTTAAAAAGAATCTTTTGAACATACAATTAGTATTTGGATAACTAGACGCCTTGAGGCGTCTACTTGTTCAAATACGTTCAGCTATCACTTTCATTAATATGCAAAATTTACACCTGAATGTGTCAAATAGCTAATTTAATCTATGCGACGCACTCAACAGTCCAACAAAAGGTGACTTTGCCCTTCCACAATACTCTTATGCATTTGAGTATTGCCCTTCCACAATACTCAAATGCATAAAATCTAAGCTTCAGAACTCGCTATTAAGTGAAGGCGACTTAAACACTAGCCACTATCTTTTAGCTACAAAGCATGTGTTTTAAACATGCAAAACTTTTGAAATTAGAAAAATCAAATATTTCAAGGAATGAAACTATTCCAGGGATGAGTCAAAGGCAACAGCGATTCATTTATAATTCAGTGCGGTTAAAAATGTTTATTTTATTTCATGTGAACAACGAATTACCTGATGACGATGTTTTGTATTTTAAAATTGCCCACACATAGAGAAAATTATGAGTGCGCAACAAAATAGAGAAACGCTTATTAATTCGTTTTTTTTTTAACGTTGAAGGATCAAAACCTACGTATTGTTACTGAAGTGTAAAGTTATTGTTTTATACATTTTAATATGTTTTATTTATTTAGGTATTGTTCATTATTACTTCTTTCATCATTACGACAGAGAAAAATTCAGTAGAATGGAGATATACAAAAATCATCGCTGCCACGAAATTAAGAAATCAGCACTCTCTAAGTAAAGAAGTAAAGTTTTAGTTGCAGATTATTCTATAGCAGTTTTAGGAGCATCAGCGACTAAGACCACATTACTCCGTGTATACTGTTTGTAAATTGCGTGTGTTCTGTGGTCGATTTTCTGTTTGCTAGACGAAAAACACGTTTCCGGGAGAAAAAACTATACTACCCTCGCCTGAGACCGGCTAACTCATTGCGAAAAAGGCTCATAAAAATTCCTCCCGTCATCGACGGGACTCGAACTCAGGTCTTCCACCCGGTGTGGGGGAGGACGGCGATTCTACCAACTGTGCTACTCACACGAGGGCTTGTTATTCTTAAAAACTATTCATTATTACAGAATTTGGATTTGAAATCATGTAACATACTCTTGACAATCTGATATCGCGCCTATACGGGAAATGTATCGTAAGATCAAATTAGTTAATTAAGAGGAAATTTTCGTTTATGGGGAAAAGATTAGTGAATGGAACAAGGGGTTGCTCTTACGAAGAAAGGTTTAAGTTTTGCAAATTGCACTGTCTGGAGACTAGGCACCTGCGAGGTGATCTGATTGAGGTGTATAAAGCCTTGAATGGTTTGAACATGCTCAATGCTGATGGGAATCTTCCTCAGAGGGCATAAATTCAAATTGAGGAAAGACGGTTGTAGGATAGATGTATGGAAGTTTGCCTTTAGCCAGTGGGTGGTTGATTGCTGGAACAAACTTCCATCTGTCGTTGTAGAAGTTGATAGCTTAAATAGATTCAAGACAGAACTTGATAAACATTTGGAGTGAGTGTATGGGTGAAATAAGGGTTTTTTTTTTTTGGCTGATGCTATATAAGCTTGCTTTCTTGCATCATGTGCCTTTGCTAATGCCAAAAATGTTTTATATAACGTCACATCAAATTCGTTTACTTAGATTTCACGACGATAATCAAGTAATGGAAGAGTTCATCATTGAAGGAAAAAATGTTTTTCAATATGGGTTGTCTGTATTGAACAGAATGGAGATTAATAAAGAAAATCATGATTGGTATCCAATGATAAAATTGTACTTTTCTCTTTGAATCGTACGTGCGTGTACTAAATATTAACGAATAAAACGCCTTCTTAATGTTTTCAAACCGTTATAACTTCATCAGTCATATAATAGTTTAGCTAGAGTACAGTATTAATAGCTCATATTCAATTTTCATTGTGATATAATGTATATATTTATCAGAGTCGATTGTACACGGCTTTCTCCAAAGAAAAGGAACAAAAAACTTGAATAGGAAGTTGCATTATCTTTAATACCGTTCCAAAATAAATTCACTTCAAGAGAAAGTGAAAATAAATCTTACATTTGGTAAACCTTGCCAACAGCAAGAAATCACTCAATATTAAAATAAAATGATTTTCATAAATGAAACTGCTGGATTGAATTTTACGTTGTTCCTTAAGCGTGGAGGCCAAACGAAAATAATAAAATATTGACGTCGTAGACTATAATTGTAATATAAAACTTTACAACTATATAACTTTACATCAAAGCCCAGAATAAGTATATGCTATCAATCGGCAAAAAACGTACAAATTAATCAGACAGAATATTATTTGAAACAGCTAGGATTATCTCTTAATGCTGCTAAATCGGCTCAAATGATGTTTACCATCTTTAAAAAGAAAAACGAGGTGACTATTTTAATTAATGGAGAAAACGTGGAGAAATTATTCGACATTGCATGGATTTAAGAATGATGTTTGATGAGGGCTTTCATTCACTCATCATGTGGCCAAAATAAAGGCCAAGACCTTATCTGCTATGTGATACATTAGGAAAGAGATGGTAGGGGGGTCAATAATCAGGAGCTACTCAGCGAATATTAAATCTTGTTTGGTTCCCATACCTCTGCGACCATGACATGCTCCACCCACCAAGGCACATTAAGAAGTTTCTGAGTACAGCTTCAAGAAAAACATAGACATTGCGGATCTACTTAACAATGACGTGGATAGAGACATACAGTATTAATACTGATAAATTTTAAAAAGTAGGCACCTCACGTTAGATAGTATCACCATTCAGAGAATCTTTTCTCTGCAAATATAGAAACAATTTTATAAATGATTCCGTAGTTCTTAGCCTGGATGACTACTAACTATGGTCAATGGTTATTTCTAAATTCCTCAGAATCACTCTTCTCGTTTGGAGAGGTCTGGGTTCATATCCCGTCGATGACTGGAGTAATTTCTAAAAGTCTCTTTAATCGAAGCAGAGCAATATAGCGTACGTCGCCAATGCTCCTAAAATCCCAACAACAACATCAAAATATAAATCATTTCACGACGTTCCGCATGAAAAATAAACTTAGGTCAATTTGTATACTATTAAAAAGTTTAGCTTGTAAAACTCATAGTAATTATGTTAATACCGTATAGTTAGCGATAATTAACGCTTGTGTAATTTATATCATAAATCCGTGTTGTCAAGGAGGCGGCCCAAAGATGTTGCCATTGTATTCAAACAATAGAGACCCACAAGGGCAAACAGTATATACGGTGAACAACGATTCTTTACCAGTTAAAATTACGAGTAATAACAGAAACAGGTAGCAGGCATATTCGATCTAGTTATTTTCCCCAACGTCAAAACTTGATACTGCGTTCCTCTAGAGATAAAAGAGTATTGTTCAGAAATGTCACTAATCCCTCCTACAACCTCATCTCATTAACTGAACCCACTGTCCCGAAAGAATCACGCGAGGAAAATTTTCAAATGAATAAAATATTCGCAAACAAATTTTTACTTCATGTCTTTACATGCTTCTATTATTCAAAACAGCCTAAGTTTAACCACACAATAAGACACTCCGGAGACACTAGATTTATTTAACAACCAAAAGTGTAGAAGCAGTTTATTCGAAGCACAGACAGAGCGAGCTCCATCACTGTATACAGAAAGAATGGTTAAACTAGGTAAACCTCCTTCACAGCAAACACTAGAAATCCAACATACAGGGTTGTTAAAATTAAAGTATCCCTATGTAGAGGGCTCTGGAGCGAGTTCTTAGGCTTGTACTGAAGAGAAATTTGGATTACAGGCATAATAAAGAATGCGCTCGCCATTTATTGGGAAAAAAAAATTAGTTACAAAATTTCACTATATGGCGCTGTGGCAATACAAATTACTTGAACAGCGCTACAATTGTTCAATGTGTCCTCCATTTTGGTCAACAACAGTTTCCATTCGAAGGACAGCAGAACGTAACATGTTAACTGGAATAGCCAGCACATGACGTCTAATGCTGTCCTTCAGATATGCCAGAGTTTGACATCCTTCCCGATACACCTAGTTCTTCAAAAACCCTACAACCAGAAGTCGCATGGGGTGAGGTCCGGTGATCGGGGTAGCCAATATGTCTGGACACAATGGTGGATGTGAGTTGGCGCACCATCTTGCATGAATATGGTATCCTGAAAGCACCTACATTGTTGCAGCTCTGGTATTGCGAAATTTTCCAACATTTCATAATATCGCTGTCCAGTGACGGAACAGGTGCGGGATCAAGTCGGTGTTACCTGTTCAAAAAAAATTATGGCCCAATCATGAATGTGGCCGTAAATCCACACCACACTGTCACTTTTTGAGAATGCAACGGGACTTCTTGGATAACTCGAGGGTTTTCTGTTTCCCAAATGCGACAGTTGTGCGTATTCACTTGTCCATTTAAGCAGAAGTGGGCTTCATCACTCCAAAGGATGTTCCATGGCCAAGTGATATCCACTGTCATTCGCTCCAGAAACTGAAGTGCGTATGTGAAACGAATATCTGCATCACCATGCTTTAGCTGCTGTAACATGTGCATCTTGTACGCAACACCTGACGCATTACTAGCCTTACAGTGGAATACGGCATGTCTAATTCACGAGTAACAGCTGGCGCACTTCCGCTACTACACGGAGATTGACTTGATAAATCCACTACAACCATAGCCACATCTTCAACACGAGAGGAGTCCACACGTTTTCGACCTCTACCTGGTTGAACACCAAGATGTCCTGTCGCTTCAAATTTCTCAATCATTTTGCGGACAGCACAAACAGTCATAGGTCCACATGGGCCTTATGCGCTTCTGACGTCGAAATTCTGTGATAGCCGCAGCTGCATTGTCGCTGTTCTGATAGTACAGCTTCACTAATAGCGCCTTTTCCTGCAACGTTGTTGGCATTGCTGCTGTAGTGCAGACAAACATCTATTGTATGATTTTGAAGAGACTGCTTTGCTTTTATACAGAACAGTAGAGCTGAGTAGTGGCGCTGTGGCAATAACGTACGATTATGCAAATAACGTAAAACTAAGATAGTTACTCGCCATACAGTGACAAATTTTAAACTATTTTTTTTTTCCAATAAATGGCGAGCGCATTCTTTATTGTACCTGTTTTCCAAATTTCTCTTCATTACGAGCCTTAGAACTCGCTCGAGAGCCCGCTACATAGGGATAATTTAAATTTAACAACTCTATATTTATAAATCAGCCAGTATTTTAGTAAAACCAAAATTCCATTTCAAGAGCTATATACATGAATTTCACAAAATCTACCGAGATCACATAAAATCAATTATAATAAAAAGGTAACATCATTTATTTTATAATTATATTTTTATTAATCAAGCATTTTTTTTAAAATTTCGCTTCAATAATTAATTATCTGATAACTGATTTCTATTTTAAAACTTCCCACAAGTAGTGCTAGTTATGAGATTGAAACAAACTTCTGAAAAGCTTAAATTAATCCTCGGTCAAAACCACATTCTGATAATAATGCTATTTATACTTTCTTTCCCCAATTGATTATCAAACCACATACCTAGAAACATAAGATTATGACCAGTACCTAGATGTGCTGATATATATGAGTCGAGATGCCTTTCTCTCGTCATCTGTTGAACCGTATTTTAATCAACCATATATTTTAATTATACAAAGCTGGCAAATGTTTCCTATCTCTAACCAGCAAGATTATTTAATTCAGCAGAAATGTAAACTCTGTAGCACATGATTATCCCCAGAATATAAGCTTGTGCTTTAATATTCATATATAAATAAATAAATAAAATGATTTAATATCTCGATGAACATTCTCAGAAAAATACAGTACCTGACTAAGCATGGATTGAAATTAAGCTTCATATTGGGAAATACATCCCAATTGTACTCACCGTATTTAATCAGTTTAAGACTTTTCGTCTTCAGATTTTGTCATCACTTCTCTATAAGCCCTTACCTAAAGAAAGAGAAATAAATCAAAGACTCAGGGGGAACCAAAAGAAATGTTTACAGGGTTACATGCAACCACTTTAACAGATTACTTTCTGTTTATCGTTTATACTCTGGAGTCAAATAAGATTTATAGACTTTTTCAAAAACATCAGTACATTCACACAAACACCGTTCCCCCACGAGCAATATTTTCTTAAAAGTATTTAACCTCTGTAGCTATAAACCAAGTTCCTTTAAACGTCTTTGTAAAAATGTAAAATACATAAAGCATTTTAAAATGAATGGGCGTAAGTGGATAAAAAGTTCCGCTAATAGAAACTTAAGTATAAACATAAATTAATGTAAATTCAAAAGTAAGACAAAAAAAAGCATAACATAATAAAGAAAGGTTTCTAGTTAGCTAAATCCTACCTCATTAGTAAATTTAGAATACACTACTATCGTAGATAGTTTCTGAGATTGCGCATTTATTCAAAAACTTTAAGGGTATTAATAAGCAAAGTGTTCTTCGACTATGAACACTCAGTCTTTGACCCAGCTGTTGTAATTGTCATGATGAAGGACGATTTTCATGCCCCTCTTATTACTGTTTTTTTTTTTTTTTAATTTTAATGCAATGTTGGTTGTGGTATTTATGTATGATTTCTGCTAGAAGACAATGAAAAACCTGATTTTCATTTTCAATATTCCAGTGTACCTCGAAAACAGAGAACATTGGAGGATTTGTATACTTTTTATTTATTTGTTAATTGATGTCAATGTATATACACACACACTGAGTTGGCTTAGTTTGCATTAGCAACACCTGCCGAATACCTTGTGGAGCCACCTTTTGCCCGTAAGACAGCCCTTGCACACCTTAGCAGTAATGCCTGAACACTGTAAGGTGGATGGGCATAGCATGGAATTTCCTATTCCAATACGTCCTAAACGTGCTGAATTGGGCGACCAATTCATGAATATATTGTCATGTTCCTGAAACCAGTTAACAACTTACCGAGCCTTGTGGCAGCACGTTGCCTTGTTAATTGACGTCAGAGTTATCTGTACGCACTGTAATCATGAAGGGGTGTACTTGGTCGGCGACGATAGAAAGGTAAGAGTTCCCATCAAGCCGTTGATAAAATTCAGTCCACAAACCGCAACATTACCGCCTCCACGAAGGCCAACAGTGTATCCAGGTGCCATGGCCTCATGTTTTTCTCCAAATGCGTATACGCGCATCAGTATGGGAGAGTTCGAAACGGGATTCATCAGACTAGCGGTGATCCAGTTAGTGCTGCCATGCCCATGCAAGACGCAGTTTCTTATGTCTCGCTGAGGCTAAAAGTCAATATATTTCGCCAAAAAATAAAGACAATTACCTAACTCAAGTTTGCAACGTTCAGCGGTGGGTTCTAGGTTCACTTGGGCATGGGTACCTGGTGCACTCTGTTGTGAGCTTTCAGATGCTCGTGTCGAGTTTGGTCCAGGTATAAGATAATTGATTGCTGTTATTTTGTAAAATAGGTGCACAAAAGCGTGTGCGTATAGGCGATGGAAAAGACAGAGCACTTCTGACTTCTGTGATACATTTAGGTACAAAAGTTGGAAATTCAGTAGGAACACGGACAAGCCTGTCTATCTCTGTAGCGACATCAATGGCATGTGCTATGATGATTAAATGAAATCATCTCATGATAACATTCGAGATAGTATTAGGATTCATATTTAGCACCTCTCCCCTACTAATTAGTAGAATTTCCAGACACTTGTACTCATTATGAGAACAGAAAAATGTTATTTCACTCCTGAGAATAAGTGGTAACAGTGAATTACAATTTTGTAACTTGTCGATTCCTGGTTTAGACAAAAACGGCAAACATCTTGAAAATCTCAGGAATTCATCCGTACTATACCACTTTTTGTTGCGTTAAAAATCTATACATTTTACCACAAACTGTATTCAAGAGTAGCTTTAAGGTTAAAATGCAATTATTTTAAGAGATAAACGAATTCAGTTATTCACAAAACAATATCTCGAACAATATAAAGGAGGTAATTTATATCCTACTCCAGAATATTTCCATCCTCATCAGATGCATAACTTTTTATTTATCCTTTTGCACGTTAGTCGCAGAATGATCATATATAAAGTAACAGATATCAAAGAAAACTGTGGGATGTTGCTGATTCGTATTATCCAACTGCTCGTCGAGTGTAACATATCAACTGACTCTCATGAGGACTTCAGTAGTTCAAACAATCTCGACAAAAGAGACTTCAATCTACAAACAATGAGAAGTCTGTAGTGGGAATACTGCATCACATTAACGATAGATCTTTGAATTTTTGTTCGTTCGCTGAGAATAAGAATGTAGTTCTTTGTTGATCTCTTAATGAAAGATTTAATCAGGTGAGAGACATTTCTCTCTATAAAAATGCAAGCGTAACTGAGATAAAGGTTCATGACATAAGTACAAAGCGCGTGATGCAATTTAAAGTAATACTCTGCAAACGGCACAATGGAAGCGTTTTCAGTCGGAACTGAATCGTTAAAATCAATTACCTGGCGTGATACAGTGTTCAATCTTCGCATGTAAAAGGTTACGAAACAAACAAGGTTTTAACTTTTAAAGTTGGCTGTGGCAGTCTATTCGAGTACAGAGAGAGGACGTTGTATGTTTGAATCTGTATGGCACTGCCTATTAATGTATATCAACATAGCTGTATACTCCTGTGGCCCTATAGAACCAGTTCCAAATGTAAATTTTGTTTCGATGATGAGGCGGGAAGATCATGGTCATTTGTAATACTTCAAATTTCTCTCCTGCCACAAAGACCATGAGATGCCTAATCGATGCACCTTTATATTGCTAAATATGTAACATGGATTTTGGTTTTAATTTGCAAGTTCTTGTACTGCACGTTATAACATTGTTTCCAATTGTAGTAGGATTTTAGGAGCATCAGTAATTAAGGTCATATTGCTCCGTGTATACTGTCTGTAATTTGCGTGTGTTCTGTGGTCGATTTTCTGTTTGCTGGACAAAAAAAGACTTTAGTTTCTGGGAGAGAAATCCATGATACCCTCGCCTGAGACCGAATGACTCAGCCACGTTCTGAAAAACTGCATAAAAATTGCTCACATCATCGACGGGACTCGGGTCTTTTCCACCGGTGTGGAGAGGGTGGTGATTCTAGCAACTGTGCTCCCAACGAGGGCATTCTTTTCCAATAAAATTTTTCTTATACTTATTTCTGTTCAAATTAAAAGGTATATTATTACCATTACATTAAACACGCTTAATCTATTCTTTTAATACTTGGCAATCTAAAATGAGTTTATTTTGTCAATAATTTCTTCGTGAGAGTTGTAACATTTGGGAATATTGTAACATTAAACTCCAGCAACATTTGTAATATTTTATTTAATTTTGAGAGAAAATTTCGAAACTTAAAAGCACTGGAGCAGCAATACTCAGCTCATACAATAGTTGCATAAATTTCACAAAAATACATTGTAAATATATTTAAATTACAAGATACTTTAATTCGCAACTGTAAAAGTTGTTTTTTTATCTAAAATAAGAATAAATTTTGTTATTATTTAATTATAAGCGAATAATAACAAGAAAATGCAAAAATAAATAAAACATTACTACTCATTTCGGGGTCCCCTACTAACTAGCAGAATTTCCAGAAACATTCACTTATTATGGGAACAGAAAAATGCTGTAATTTCATCCTGGGGATAAATGGTAGCAGTAAATGAATGCAGTTACTTTTCTGGGGGCATTTGGGAATACATAAGTGCCTATTACCTTCAACATTGCCAGTATATCAGCATATAAGAACTAGATTCACAAGAAATAGATGTCATTAAGTTTTTCATTTGACTCTTTTAGGTACATTCAACTCCCCATTCAAAATTTTACTGGAATCGGAAAAATGTAAATAAAATTTTAAAATACGTATTTCGTTTCTTTCTGTATTTTTTAAATGTAATTCAGGGAATATTCAAAAGCGTATCGTTAAATTTCATAATATGATATCAGGTCAAACAAGTATAGTGTTTCGGAACAAATATATTTATAATCGAAAATCAAAGGTTGCACAGCCGTACCGCTTTGGGGGAAATGTTTTTCTCTCACTAACACTTCTAATGGTTTTTATGGCTGACGATTAATAAGCATTAATTCTGAGGAAATCCACGAAAATTATTTACGACTACATTCAAAATAGCTATTGAGAGACTACAGCGGTAAATGGACATAACTTATTTGTGCAGCGTGTTGTACAGAATTTAAATTTGGTCTGTTGTGCCCCAAATATCCTTTTATGGAAGCTGGAGTTCTGGATGCTGAAACGGGCGAATGTGTGATCGCACAAATCTTACACAACAACAAAGACTATGCTCCATACCAACCTCTGATATATACCATAAATGATATATATATATTTAAACACCAGCACGGCCATAAATGGTTACATTTCATTTTCAGCTGTTTTAGCAGCTAATATCTTTCCATAATTAACAAGGGGCTGAGCATTTTGGGCAGCATCCTATAAAAGACATTTCCAAAATGTGGTACTGGAGTCATCTTGCTAGGAACTGACTGGACCTTTGATTAGATTTATAGCGAAGACATGTTGGACTCTCTTCGAAAATATAAAGGATCTTTGCCACTGCCAGGAAGAGGCTGGTTGTATCAGAACTTAAGGTGGGCCCTTTCCTATTGCCTCCGCTTATTCCATATAGTACTTTCAGGTTATCTTACCCTTGTGGTGTGTATTGTATAACTGATTTCTGGCAACAATGCCGGTAGTGTCCACAACGTGTTTCTCTCCATTGAATGGATCTCATTTCTAAAGTTTGACTACTAATTGTATAAGTGATTCAACAAATTTCCCTAAACTAATCTAACATAATCAAACTGTAATATCCGGAGAGGTTGGCAGAAATTGGCTTAAATATTCTGAGATATCTTTATTGCAGGCAGTGATTGGTTACATGATTGCCTGATGCAATAATACCCACAACAGCGACAATGCTAGGGGTTTAACAATATTAAACAGGACGTCCAATCAAGTTACCTACACTGCCAGCTGCCCATTTATTTATGCTTGGATTTTTTTATGTAAGATTTATCTGGTTATTTATGACGGAAATCGTTGTATAATCCTTTTTGTTAATAAAGAATGGTACTAACTGTACAATTCATCCCCCACTATTAATTTTTAGTTTATTTGGTCATGAGGCTTTATCAGTCGTTCAAACCACCTATGGTATCAAAAGCTTGTTTACGCGGTATATAAATTTCTTATCGAGTTCTAGGAACAAACTTCTCCTCCATATCTAAAAATAAATACTCTATTAACTTTAGCTGATTCCAACCTACTTGCTGCATTTCCTTTTAAATTGCATAATAAAATATGTACTACAGTACCCCCACTTATGAGCAACTTGGAGGCTTCATTCCATGTCCCATCCATTGTAGACTTCAGTTGGGGTTGTAATCCGACTGTAATTCATCATTTGCTGACATTGCAATAGCATTAGGAAGACAGATCTAATTCCCTGAGAGTGGCAAGAGATCCCTTCATGTGACAACTTATAAACTTACTCGCAGCCCTCGACTGCCTAGAAATTTTCGGGATGCCATTATCGAGTAATATACTGCATTAAATTAATTTTAAGCATGCACAAGAATGAAGTCCATATTACTATCCATACGTTCAATACATATTCCACAGAATAACATTTCATCCTTTCAATTATAAACTTCCTTTATACAAAATACATGCCCAAGACTAAGCGAAAACATGATTAACGACAATACGGAATAGAGAGAGTGCAGCTAGGAAGACCTTAGGCAGCCAAATACGCCCAGTGGCCATAGGAATATGGCCACCCACTTATTACATGTTCAGGGATAACGTGTTGTACATCTCCAGGTGCAGATAATGGCTTAAAGGTGCATTGATATCGATGTTACCAATGAAACACATCTAGAAACATGACCCACTATTCTTATTAATCTTTTAGAGAGTGTTTCCACCACGGTACCGTGGTGGTTGCAGGTCGCACAGCCTATTCGATGAGCTCTAGGGAACTGGCAAATCAATGAAGAGAGGAGGAGTTGAATGTGTTCGCACACGCGGGAAAACAGGAATGCCGACACCTCCGTTTACTTGTTTTGTAGTAATATTCAAATAGTTCACAGCATCAGACCTTTTCACAAGAAAAAAAAAAATTCCCCAAACCATGATATCATACAGACGACTGCCTGAACTATGTACGTCGGGTATATTGCCTCATATTATTTTTGCAACACAGTGTATATTGTTTCTTTATTTTTCCAAAGAGTGATTTTGCTAGTTCACCTTATTGCTCCCAATATACACATTCTATATGATACTGAGATACTGCATAGCTCATTACTGAAAACTTGTATTTTGGGGATTAACTCAGTTTTACAATTTTTCCGTTTCGTCCCATTGTCTTCTGAGCGACGAACGTTAACAAGTAAAGAATAGTACCAGCGTGGCTTAGCTACACAGGACGTCGCTTTTTGTGAGGACAACTTAAACTCGAATCCCTTCGGGATATTATATTATTTGCTTCACCATCTCCAGTCAAAGGGACAACCAGGAGTTTCCCTATAATCATCAATCCAAACTGTTAAGCCTTAAGCTATGCAACAGTTTAGCAGCAGGAGGAGTCAGCTAAAACGAAAGCTTCCTACTGAGGACAACCTCGTAAATTTATCAGGTGATTTTTCAGGTTTCAGAGAAAAATCTCTGCTGGTCCCTGCGTAAAATACACAAACGTGGGCTCCAGTGGGCTCGCCACTGTGCCAACGAAGGTGGTCTATCACCAGGCCACAGGTAAAGTGGGAATTTTACTCCCTTGTCGGGGTTTGGGAAGGATAAGAACCATTCTCACTACTAACAAAACTGGAAACTGCGCAATGATGCACACAATATTTCCTTCTAATAATGGAAGACAAAATACCCGAACAGCCGTATTCTTCCCTACAGAAGTTTCATCATTTCTTCTTCAAGAGGAAATGCACAGAAGTTAAAAAATAATAATAATAAAATAACCCCCACCACAATGTTCCGACGAGTGAATCATATCGCAAGAATTATGTCCTATGTCAGTAGGCCCCAAACTTTTATACCTTGAACCCTCTTAAAATTTTTCATAAATTTTGCGCCCCCATGTTTCAGAACAAATGCAAATAAAAATATTTGGCCTAAAATTTAGTTATTAATATACATAATTTTATAAATTAATATATATATTAATTTATAAAATTTAGTTATTGATGTACATAATTTTATAAATTAATATATATATTAATTTATAAAAAAGAAATAAAATACAAATAATATAAAAATAAATAAAAACGCTTCTTAACTGGATTCGTGGGATGATTTGTCCGTATTTTGTTAACAAAGTGCTCGATGACAACAAAAAAATGCGAGCCCCCCAAAAAAGTGTGCCCCCTCGGGGGTATGGACACTTTTTGAACCTCTGATCTGTGTGCAAGGATTTGGGCGAGTATCGGTCATTTTCTCTCCCTCCCCAATAGACTAGTCGAGATACATTGTTAAAGACTATTTTCTGCACATAGTTCAACCTGCTATTAACTCTCAATACCCGCTCTATTCAGTCAGACCGTGTGGTTGGAGCTCCAATGCAAATTTAAACCTGGAGACTAATCTTGTTAGCAAAATCATCAAATTGCCCGATTCCCTCAGAGTTTCGAAAGAGTAAACCATCAAGAGATTTCACACTACGTGCGAGAACACGGTACGAATGCAAGTGTAATGAACGGGAAAATTTCATCCACAATATGCCTTCGCAAGATAATGCAGGTGTGTCAGAAATTACGATTGTCAACACCCCCAATTACCTGACCTTCGTCACTTTGTTTGGGAGCAGATGGAACTCCTGAATATAAAAAAAGAAAAAAAAAATTCAAAGTTACCTGCAGTTAATGGCAAGTCAGTTTTGAATACTTCCTCATAATAATAATAAAAATAATAATAATGCATAAGTTCTGTAACAGAAGATTACAATAGTCTAAAAACTAGTAACTAAACCAGGTCCACCTATTCACAAAAGCCAACACCAATCGTTTTCTTCTGTAAATTTAACCTGTGGTGGTATTTCCTCACAGCTTCATCACTAGATTGAACAAAAAAATTCGATTTCCCAGGGTCATTCCGTACACTCACTGTTTTCCATCAGGAATACTGTAATTATCAAAAATTAAAATAACCTAATGAGGGTAGAAATCTATTGTGAACTGAGGGAGGACTTTGCTTTGGACACCAGAAAAGAAAAGCAATTGTGAAGATATAAACAAATTAAAGTAAATTCTAAGCACAAACATCTGAGTTCTTCGCTCAGGAGAGCGTTGAGGGATTCAACATTGAAATAATCAATCAGTTATTTGAATAACAGCATTTTATCCTTAGTTTTGGTAATATCGGATCGAATTCCTCCACAGTCGTTTTTCTTCTTTTAGTTTTCTCTTGTAATAATCTAATTTGCATATAATCGATTACGAAAATGCCCATCACCACTGAACATACAAAGCCATAAGCTTTTATAAAAACACGAAATATAATTACTATATGTATGAGGAGAAAGAAAATAAGAAAAAAAAACTCATTCTAGATACAAAACGTTATGCAGACTACGCACTTCTGTAACACTTAAGTTTTTCTATTTCTTTTTTTTTTTATGAAAATCTCAAGCAAAAGAGCTATTGCAACATTAGAACATATAGTAATTAAACCGTGCATGGATTGAAAAGATGAAAGAAGATACTTGTTGACATTGGACTTGAATTTCTCTAGACTGCAATTTTTAGGAAATGCGTATGAAGGGAGGTTTGTTCCAGCAAACAGAAGTTGAGTGAATAAATGAGGAAAAAGAAAAGTTGGTTCTATGAGTTTGAAGTCGGACAGTAAAAGATGCTGACTGGTTGGGGTACGTGTACGGACTGCTTTGGAAAAGAAACCAGGAATTATAGAAGCCAATTCAGAAGAACAGTGCCCATGGAAAAGACATGCAGCAGAAATAGAGCATCTGTGAGAGAGTGGAGAGACTGTTAGAGATTAGTCATTAATTAATCTAACTGCCCTCTTTCGAATGGAATCTAGAAGCTATGATTCCATTTATGGAATCTAAAAGCTTGGGGGCACCGCCCCAGATGTGAGAACAATATTCCGTGGTAGGGCGGATTTGCGATTTATACAAAATGAACAGCTGTTTGGAAGAAAGGTAACGCCTTGAGCAGAAGAGAAAACCCAGTTTTTTTAGATGCCGAAGAAGCAATATTTGTGATGTGCTTATGCCAAGAGAAATTAGATATCAGGTAATTCCCCATAGCGGTATGTGACCTTGACTATAAATCAGAGTGTCATCGAAAATAACCACAGTAGCAGAAGAATCCTTTCTGCGAGATATGACAATACCGAGTTTTAGAAGGATTAAAATTAAAAAGGTTATCTTTCTCCCACAGGAGAATTTCCCGGAGATCAGCATTTAATGAATTGGTAGTGGAAATTCCAGAAGTTGAAGCTGTTTGCACAGGACATGGTTTCTCAAACTGGATGGTGGAACGCAACATGCTATCATGCGCAAAACTACGGATAGGATTTCTGGTCAATGGAAAGTCATTAACAAACAAGAGGAAATGAGTGGGAGAAAGAACTGAACTTTGAGGAACACCTGCATTAACAGTGAGGATAGAAGATGGAGAGCCATCTACCATCCCCTCAGTGAGCGGTCAGAGAGAAAACTGGACATCCAATTACACAAAAAAAAAAAAAAAAAAAAAAGGCTGGAAAACCAAAAGATGGAAGCTTATTTAGAAGACCTTTATGCCAAACACGATGAAAAGCCTTTGAAATGTTAATATAAACTGCTTGAGTTTCACAAACTTTCCCATTGAATTTGTCCACAGATGGGTAATATAAACCAGTTTATCACCAGTGGATCGACACTCATGGAATCCATTCTAGCGATCGTTGATCAGATGGAAGGTTTCCAGACAGTTTAGGAGTTGTCGGTTAATTAATTTCTTCATCATTTTATAAAGAGTAGAAGTAAGTGCAATGGGATAATGCTTTGATGGGAGGGATTTGTCACTCTTTTAATTGATAAAAGGCGACACAATGCAGAAGTAAGTTCAGGAGCACAGGTTTCAAGAACAAGTGAAGAAATATCAGGACCTAGAGCTTTCTTAATATCAAGATTGTTCGACATCGTTTTGACGGACGACCGCAGATGGCATTGAATGTAATATACTGGGAACGGTAGGAGATGGTTTAAAAAGATGATTAATACATAAGTTAGAAGAAAATTTGTATGCTAGCAGTTCAGCTTTCTCTTTGGCTGAAGTGGCAATATCTGGTTTTGAGAGATTTAGGAATAGACATGCATAGGCAAAAGTTACGGCCAATAGCTTTGGCAAAAGACTAGAATATTCGACTACAATTTGGACAAGACGTAAGTTTCATATTCTTGGCCTCTTTTAAATCTAGTTTCCTTTGATCAGTAACTGTTTTACAATTATTCCGAGCTCCGGTGAAGGCAGAAAATGAACCTGGAGATATGGATACAAGCCAATAGCGATATGCAATTTTCTTATCTTGAACGGTCTTAGCAAATTTATTGGAAAACCAAGGTTTAGATTTTAAGGTGGAGTGTGGAATAAAGGATTCCATCCCAGCAAGAATAATTTCACTCGGTCCGTGTGACTCAAAAATCACCAAGGAAAATTGCCTCACTCTAGGGAAAGTTGAACTGAAGAAAGTCAAGTTTCAAAGAGAGGAAATCAAATAGCTCCAAGTAATTATTGGAGTTTGGAGAACCAAAAGAGGCACCGGATGAATTTGACAGAATATGGTAGACAGATTTTAAGCTAGAGAAGATCTCAAAAGAGCAGATTCCAAATTACTACGTGTCTGACAGGGAATATCATAGTGTACATATGCACAAGTACAGTGTACTAACTTTGAAGCGAAAGGAATCATATAGCGAATAATTAGGATAAGGAATCATGCAGCGAATAACTGAGAAGAGTGGTGGTTCAATCGACCAATAATTAGGATTCTATCAGAAAGAGTACATGGGGCTTGGCAGATTGTAAGCGTAAATGGACATCACTGAGATTGGAACTGAAAATACGTTTGGTTTGGATTTTATTGGCGCATTGGCAACTACGGCTATAATGCACCAAAGCCAGGTCATATATAAAACATTTCAGCTTACTGTGACCTAATAAATTAGGTTACCATGTTAATATATATAATGGCATAGGTATAAAAGATATATAAATAAATAAATAAATAAATAACAATAAAAGGTAAATTTTAAATACGCATAAAAAGGTTTACTGATTTTAAATACCAGACACATGGTTGAAAACACGTATATTTGTAATATGAACTAAGAAATGTTTGGGAAGTTTAGATCTTTTCGCATATAAGTTTGTTCTATTAGTTTCATGTTTTATAATGTATTCAGTAGCAAGAAGAAGTGGTGAGGCCATGATGAAGAAAGTAATGAAATTTTTGGATATAGCGTACACACGACACGAATATACCCAGTTTCTTGATATAACGTGGTCTCGACAAATCCATTCTCCCCGTATACACGTTACTTGGACTCCGTTCAATCACTAATCTTCCAGAGAAGAGGCAGCGAGATTAAACCAATAGCTGATCTGGAATCCTCCTAGAGAGTTACCAATAAGGACTATCTAGCAGCCAACCTGTGAACACCGTTTTAGAACTGTACCCTCGAAATATAAGAAGATTGGATCTTGTCATGATGTCCATCAATAACCTCAAAAGACATCAATCATACTGCGAAATAGAAGACATAAGAGTGAATTGCCAGGGCTTCACTCTTGAGATTAAACATGGGGTCCACCACTTCAAGCCTCCAATAAGCAAAGCAGTGATATCGCACCGGTTTGTTTTTGTTTGTTATTTAGTTTTTAGGAGCATTAGCAACTAAGGCCATATTGCTCCGGGATATGCGGTGGTCATTCCCTGACCTTTCCGCATCCTCCGTATTTGGTGGTGACGGGCTCGAACCCCGGTCTAGTCAAGAAGCGTGTGCTACTCATTGCTGCTCCTTCCCACCTGGCTACGGAGGCGCTTGCACCGGTTGATGAGAGTCATTTGCCACCTATTTTCCTAGTAACGCAGAGGCGCGACAATCGTCTGTGTGGTGAGGGCACCACACCTCGAGACCTGTTTACATTGGTTCGCACCTGGGTGGTCACCTCCAGTATACTAAGTGCCGTATTTCAGGACTTTCACATGGGGGTTTATACCCAGGGTTACTAACACAGTCCCACCATCGTGAAAGTGGAAGTTTATTCCAACAACTAATTACTCTCGGGCTGAAGACAAATTTTGGCACATCTGTTCTGCAACCATCCATTTTAAACTTATGTTCCCTTGCATGTGTGTATTCTGAAAAGAGTAAATATGCCAATCAGATTAATTTACTGAACCCTTTTAAAGTCTTACACACTTCAATTATGTCACCAATAACAGAATAGTTTCCAGTAGCTGCAATTTACAGAACCAGTCTCTCTTGGTAAGAGTACCCTTTTGTGCCCAACAAATCTCGTTGCTCTTCTCTGTACATTTTCTAATAGATCTGCATCCCTCCTAAAATGTAGTTTCCAGACTTGTATGTTGTATTTGAGATGTGGTTTAATCACTTCTTTGCACAATGGGAAAAATCATCTCACTTCCTGCTGTTTATGTCACCGACAGAAACCGTTGACCTGTTCTTGCAGCTTGCCTGCACTGCTCATAAAATTTCATGTCGAACCATATAATTAAACCTAGGTCTTTTTCATTATTGACTATGTTGAGTTTGGTACCGTCCAAATATAAAAAGGCAAACTGCAGCCATTATCAACCCACTGCAGGATGAAAGCTTCCTCAACAATTCATGTTGAGGGAAGGGACCATTATCAGATCGACCGTATCTTGCAGCTAGGGGCTTGAACTCCGGTCTACTCAAAGAGCGTGTGCTACTGCACTCCCGTTCCTGACTACTCGGCTAAGTCTGCGCGTGTAGCATAATGGTATCGTCACCGTCCTCCCCACACCGGGTGGAAAAAGGTGCGGATTCGAATCCCGGCGATGACGCAAGGAACTTTAATGGGCTTTTTTCACTCCGTGGCTGAGTTAGTCGGTCTCAGGCGTAGATAGCAATTTTTTTGCCACAGAAACTGGGTTTTTTCCGTTCAGCAAAACAGGCAAATCGACCAGAGAACACACGCAATTTACAGACACATTACATAAATGGATATATGGAAGAAATTATGGAGGATGCTAATAAAAATAAAATAATTTGACCACTCGGCTACGGAGTCCAAATATAACTGGTACCCAAATGCAGCAGCTTGTATTTATCAATGTTAAATTTAAGCTATTCTTTTTTAGTCCATCTGACTAGTTTATCCATATCTCATTGAAGAAAAAATGCTCAAATTAATGCCATTATTCTTCGTATTATCAGGAAACTTTGACATTAAACTTTAAATGTGCGTACGTCAGTATCATTAATTAAGTTTAGAAAGAGTAAGGAGGCACACAGTACAGAGCCTTGTAATTCCCACTTATAATATTAATCTCTTGACAGCAGTGGCCATTTATAACTGCTCTCTCCTACTACTTAAAGCCATTTATCCATAAATAGGAACTGGTCCATAATACCACATGCTCCAATTTATACAATATATTATGTGGAACAGTAGCAAAAGCTTTCTAAGTACGAGTGAGTACTGTATATTATATAAAAATTAGTCTTTTCCTCGGGTTCTTTTGTAATAACCTCATATAGCTAATCAGATTGGTTAGGTACGATTTCCCTTTAACAAATCGGTGTCGTAACTCCATTCCTGTCGAGCTAACCATGCTTATCGCTTTAACTACTGACTCTCTTACTTTTCTTGGTACAGAATTCAAACTTACTGGTCTGTAATTGCTCACTTCACCCATTGAATAGGAGATTTGCAAACCTCCAATTAGTAGAGGAATCCATGGATGCTCACATCATCTCTTCTGCTGCAGCCTTCGCATGTAGAACAATAGATATCAATCACCGACCTCCCCACACAGAGTGGAAATGTCCCAAGTTCTAATCATGTTTATAAATAAATAAATTTTCTGTTTATACTCCGGGATGACCACACGGTCAGAGGAGTTCACAAGGTAGAGAGAATACAAGAAACAACACCGTATTCAGCAGTCACGGGCTTGAACCCGGGTCACTCAAGGCACGTGTACTTATGCACCCCCGCGCCTGACCAGGTTATCCGGTCTCAGAGGAGGGGGTTTACATGGTTTATGCTTGCTGTAAAATCGTTGTTTTCGTCCAGCAAACAAGCAAATCGACCACAGAATGGCAGTTCACAGACAGAATATAGTAGCAATCAGCCGTAGTTACTTTGGCGCTTAAGACGTGTTGATTCTCTTAATATAATTCAAGAGATTCCATCAAGCTCCATGTTTCTTGCTAACTTTTAGCTGAAACGTACTCGGTACATCGCACACTCAGAAGGGATTATCATGGTATAATTAACTTATTAATTATCTATTGAACTGAATATCGCATACGAATTAAGAGTTAACGATATCCGGAATTAAATGAACTAAAATTCATATAATACCTTGTTCTGTTGACTGGGGAGCTGTTAACGAATTCGAATTATTCTCTATTGTATTAACGAGGTTTTCTAGTACAATAATAAAGTTGGAATAAAACATGCTAAGATGGCTGGTCAATGTCTTCTTTTCTTGGCTGAAATGCATTGTCTCAGATTTTTTTTTTAATCATCCTTTGAAACTCAACACATCTCTACGCTTATATCTGTTGATGGATAGCCTTGAATCTAGAACCAGTTGTCAATGGCAGCAATGAATATTGGAGAACTAGGTCGGGAAAATAGGCTGGCACAAGAATGAGAAAGTGACGTGAACAATTTAGTCCGACCAGTTTGATTCCACGTTGCCTGACCTTTAGTAGAAGCTCAGCGAGTTCCCATCAATTTATGTGATTGAACCATTGAGAGCAGCACTTTACCTTTCGCAGCAATTTCCAAAGTGAAATACTTTTATTCCCTCAAGTTGAGATGTCATCTGACAGATTTAAGAAAAAGTCCATTTGGAAGAAGAAATTAAGTATACGCATAAGCGAAGAGCGCTTACAGCTACATTACACAACTAACTATACATATTTATTCCACAAAAATAGAACAGTTATATTAAAATATGATGTCTATATTATGAAAATACCTCATTCCATTAAAAAAAATCATAAAACTTATGCCTGCAGTAAAGCATGCTATCGACAATTAATTTCATTTTAAATTAAATTAGAAATGGAGAATTAATGAGGGAGCATAACTAGTCCTTTGTCACTGTGCTGGAGCTTACTTTAGTTACATAATCCTCAGATAGAGGTTTTAACCTCTAGATGAGGATTGTGTAACTGAATTTCCAAGGCATTAAAGTATTTTCAATCATTTTTAAACTGTAAATGTTTTTTTTTTTTTTTTTCAAGAGTCATTTCAAAGTATTTATAACAAAATTTCATTTGCAATGAAAATTAACATCTGCTGCTGTTTTCTTAAACCATTTCTATAAATCTATTACGTCTTCACGGATCTGTTATTTAAAGTAGGAAAGTCACAATGTTCACAAAACAATTTCAAACTGAAGCGACAGTGCCTTCTTGTTCGTTGTTATAAATCTACTAACCATTAATTACCAAGTTCATCATAGAGTTGTAGGCATAGAACAACCAATAATGCCAGAAAAAAATGCACTCCAAGGTGGGGCATTATCATTCGCCCTTTTCACTACGATTTTGAAATCGTTCCTTGCAATGTACTTTGATATCAGCTCATACACTGATGATTTGTAGTTCTTTGAGACTTCGAAGGCTCTTCGCCACACAGAGATAGGAAATCAATAAATGGAAATATAAACTTCCATTTGACCAGCTGACGATGATAGGGATATAGCCTAAACTATACAAAGTTCGCCTAGATGTTTACAACAAAGAGGTGAACGAGAAATAACATTCAAGCCATTGTGAACAGGAAATGGGATGAAGGCCTTATCTTCCAGGAACATTTCATGAAGAGCAAAAATAAAACATATGACGCCTTCTGGGCCATGCCATCTGTCAAGGGCTAACTGGTTGCCACAACTTTTTTAACTATACTGGCTTGTTAGCATGATATCTATCTTACACCTATACTATAGGCTTCTGAGATTTGATCCCCAACATCTGCATCCTACCATCATAAATTCCTAGCCACGGAACACTGGTTTCTACGAGGATTGAGGCCGCATAGTGGATAAACCCGTCAATCTTCAAGTCCATCTTACAGACAAAGACGAATATGAAGTCTTGAAGATTAATTATTTTCACCAAAATCTGTTAACCCTTGTAAAACTTGTTTAACAGGATAGAGTCTCGGGCACAAAAACCAGAGCGAAAGACCACACAAAATGGCATCCTCCACTTGGGATGAAACTTGTAAACCTAGCGTGTGTAAAGAAAATGTTCCTGTGAATACTCTACCTCTAAAATTCTTCAACAGCCATGGAAATACATCCACATAAATTCACTGAAAGCATGATATACAGCTAACTTACATACAAGCTTGCTTCCATACATCAACAATGATTTGCGTAGTATGGACTGTCGACTCTATGAAAGACTAAGAGCTTATATTATAAACTTTTACCTAAATATTTGTAAAATTGTGAATAAGTACTTACCGGTCTCTATAATGGATAGGAACTGGTGAAGATGATTTGGATTTCGAAACCCTACTCACAGCTCTCGTTAACAACTCAGTATGAAACCCTACTAATAGTTTCTGGAAGTTTCTATATCTATTGAAATATAATACGAATGATTATCAGTATACAGGACGCAATAATGGCTGTTATATGGGATATATTGTTATAGAGTAAATTGTTAAAATTTTTTGGTATAATGCATAAAAATAAACAAAACTCAGAAAACCCTTACTGTTACGAAAATTCACTGTGCCGGAAATATAAAAGACTGAAATGTCCGACACAGTAATATTTTATTCATTTTAATTTACATTTGCTCCAGGACAGCCTGTTTGACTAGAAGGGCGCTTACAAATACATTGTTCGATGCATTTCATTCCATCCATGACTTTTAAAATAAATACAAGTTCACTCGTACATAATAATATAATACTGTATTTAAATCTGACTTAAAAATACATCTCGGCTTAAAACATACATCATAGACCTTATATTAGTAAACTTATGATACAAGTTGGTTACTTCCAAATTAAAATGTAATCATTTTTCAGTTCAGCTACTATGGCGTTAACTACACATCTTGCTGTGCACGCCCTTTCATAGTCCAAGTTTAGGGACTTGCACATTTAGATGTTGGCCGGAGACATACATTGTACAGATGTCATGTTGGTCAGTCTTGCCTCTCAGTTGTAATGAAGGAACTCTACATCTCGACCTACGGTTTGGCATGAAGCGAACAGCCTACTTGATATCAGGCGCATCCATCTGAGAGTTAGAGATTGTGCCAATGTAGTGAATGTTTTCGCTACCATTGTCTCCAGGGTGTCACCTCCACGTGTGCATAAAGAGTTGATTTTGAGATGAAAGGGCCTTCTTGACTATTGAGCCACCTGAATGCCTAATATATTTAGGTCGTAGTATACATTCAAATGGGAAAGAGATGCTGACGACCAAACCACAGAAGCGTGCAGCTACGCTCACTGTGAAGTATGCTAAACATTTTTAACATACTTAACGATGAGTTTAGTATTTGTCAGCGCACTAGTTAATGTCTGATACTCCAAACTGCCCAATATGCCTTTGAGCTTGTGGCGGAGAAGTGTTACTTGAATGACAGATTCTCAATCTGTATTAACACCAGGTCCAGTCTTTTTGGGTTTTGACAATTTTTACAGCCTCACCATTGATGGACACTTCGATATTCTATTCTCTAACTGATTAATTATTACTTGTTTTACCGGTAACTTAACTTAATGCAATCCTATTTTGTACATATGATTTTAATGTTTGAATCTATATCAATGTCAATCTTCCTGTTGGATTTCATATTATTGTTATTATGTTTATTGTTCTGATCTCAGATACACTGTTAATGGTTACCTGTTGTGTATCTTGTTATTAATAAAATAAATAAAATAAAATATTATTTCATTGTTTCGTTTTAACAAAGGTCATCTGCTCTGTCTTCGCATCGTTTACTTCCAGACAAATTCACTTTAGATGCTTCCAAGATGGATATCCGCTGTACCGCATCCTCGCTTACAACCGGTATAAGTTCGGACTTCCCTGACTTGATCAAAAAAAAAAAAAAAAAACTTTTTCTATACGTCTCGGCATCAACATAAAAGACAAATCTAGAGTCAGAAATAGGACACCACCTTGTGGACCACCTCTAGCAATGAACTTAGTTTATACCCTTGGTGAACGATTGTCAGTATCTCTGTAGTAAAACAGACTTCAGTACATTTAGGGGGTTATTTCTTGAAGTGCTCCTCAAGGATCAGAAGTAGAGCCAGGATCCTTATCGGAAGCGGACTTTATGCGTAAGAATATGACATCCCATTTGCTTATTCGTTCAGCGCGCGCTGTTCTTTAAATAATGTATCACTATTCTATTAATGACTGTATGAAGGTATGTTGGCCGATGTCCCATTTGGTTGTCTGCTATGATGTTGCGGATTAATTTCCCAAACACTTTTCCGGTAGTACATCCTATCAATATAGGACGAGTCTTTCGGCTTCCAGGCATTTTTACTTGGGAACTGGCTTCACATAATACCGCTTCCAGATCTTCGGGAGAGTTGATTTTTGTAAGATTTTCTGTTAAGATTTGTATGAATGGATCAATTAAAAATACATTGCATAGCTTCACCATATATAATCGCAAGCTATCTGTGCCCACGTTTGCCTTTTGGGATAACCTGTTAATTACTTCAGTCACGCTCTCCCTGATTAGTTGTTGGAAAGAGAACAATTCTGCCATGCTGGATCAAAGATATGAAGGCATCGTATTGGCCTGATCACCTGTTGGCATGTGAAAAGTTTACGATCCCATTTCTGAAATTCTGTCTGCTGAAGTGCTTCAAGCAGCACAAGGCCTGGATGCAGATTTAAAACACTGTAGAGGATCATAAGTATGGGACGGCTATCCTAGAAGGATTCATGTGTTCTCATAAATTTTAGCCTTTCTACACGATAAGGTCTAAGCAAGTTAGTGAACTAACCCATGCTACATCGCTTAGCAAGAATGGAGCTGGTTGTGTGGATGATTTATTATCGTGGTTGAATTCTGGTCTTTGTGCTGGGATCCCCACTGAAGTGTTTACCGGTATTGATCACAGAATTTAAGTGATTTCTTAAGTTTTTAAATCACAGATAAAAATCTCCGTCTGAGGTCGGCTAATTATTTTCAGAATTCTTCTGAACCCAAACAAGTTTCGAACCCAAACCTTTCCAAAAGAATGACAATGTCAATACTTTCAATGAAGACCACGCTAAACCCCTAGATGTACAATACAGATTCCTATTTGATAACATTATTACAGCTGTTATTAATAATGCATATTCTTCAACCGGGATGTTGACTATTTTTATTTATTTATTTAAACTGAGTGAAATATTTCGGCCATTATACTATTGCTGGAATCTTGAAATTGAAAAATATAGGACTGAATACATCTGTCGACCATTCAGGTGAGTTTCTAAAGGTTGATTCCTTTTGTATTTCATTGTATAAAACAATAATTAAAACGGCCTTGATATCATTTACTGAATCGAAGAAACAGCGGTGCAACAATACCTACACAATGCGACATTATGACATCAACAACATCTCTCACGCCTAGGATCTTTGACATCACTTTTACAAGAAATTGTAACTTCGAGAAGCCAGTCGCCAATATTGTCAGTCAAGAAACCTAGCAGGTAGACATTATAAAAAGGAATGTTATCCACTTCTATGATCCTAGATTTCTGGTTCTCCTTTTTAAAACTTTAATATATCCGAAGCTTGAATTTTCCTCCAAAATGTGAACCTCTTACGTATTTAAGCTGGCTGATCGACTTGAAAAGGCGCAAAAAGATTCAAAAAATACCTTATAACAAAAGTCCGATATTTTACACAGAGAATATTACAAGCTCTGCCAACATATCAAACTTAGCTCTCCAAAAAGTATATGGAACATTCAAGATCGCAAGTTTCTTCATCTGAGGAAAACTATCTAACCCACAATTACTGGAGAACTTTCCTTCAATATTCCTACGGCACCTACTAGGCCAAAGCGAAAATTGTACACTAAGAAAACAAAACTGAACTTTTCTAGGTAAAACTTCAATGACAGGGCAACCATGTATGCAAACCGTTTAAGACTGATGTCATTAGATTTAAAAACTTAGCAGTCTCAGTACTAAGAATGCTTAGAATATCAAAGTACTACATTTGCTGTACATATATTCGAATCGCTTACCCAATCTTAATCTCATGTAATGTTAAAAGGATTTACTGAACTATAGTAAATTCATTATTCAACCGTACTCACTTTAGAATATTGTTAATTACACTACTTTGGCTTCCATTGTAAATGTAAAAAATATAATTTAGGGATCTAAATAAACCAAATAAAGTATATTTAACATGAATCATACACAACTTTTACGCAATATTAACAAGGAGTTATAAGATGATCCATTGGTACTTGTATTACAATCAACAAGAACCGGAAACATTCTCTGATTTCATGAATCTCCTCCCCCAGCAATAAACTCAACATACATTTCCGTATTCCTTTCCAGCATCAAGCGCGTCCATGATAGGCTAATACTTGAATGACATTTCTACTTTATTTTCATTAGAGTTTTTGGTGAGGATTTTTGTAGGCTGTGCCAAGTTTTTCCAAGTATTAACTGGTCGTGACATGTTCTCAGGGTTGTAAATCCATCCTCCAAACATAAAAATTGAATTTGCGTTGTTTTTATATTGTGGTGTTCAAAACTGAATTTACGTTTTAACAGAAACTCATTTAGTGGTACAATGAATAAGCAGACACATAGGGAGTGTACCAATCATCCAGACCTTAGGAAGTGGTGTTACATGGCAAACTCAAAGTGTTACTTTTTGCATTTCTCGCCTATGGTTTGGTGAGAACCATCTAACCATCTGATTGCTACTTCTGTATGACAAATATATCTGGTATGTCTAAAAAAAAGCAAACACACTATAACATTTTCAAATATACCTTCTGAAATACGGCCGTTCCACACAGCGACGATTTTACAGAACCAGTGCCCCCCCAAAACTTGGGATAACAGTAGTGGTGAAGATAATAGTGATCAAGTTCGAGTTGGGGATTCTCTGGAAACCTCCACTTCACAAGATGCCGATTATCAGCCAGTAAATTCAGGTAGTGAGGTACATTTAATCAAACAAGATGAGTTGAATGATTTGGTTCCAGACTTAAATTTGCCGAAAGAACAAGCTGAACTGTTAGGTTCTAAGCTACAACAGCAGAATATACTCGCAGCAGGAACAAAGATTTCAGTGTTTCGAAAAAGACATAAAAAGGTTTCGAAATATTTTGCTACGGAGGACTTTTGATATCACCCTGTCCACAAGATCCGTTGCACGACACCTTTCATCCTGGACAGTTAGAGAAAGCTGGACCACCTCGGATCACCGTGTAATAACTTTCCAACTGCATCGATCAGTAAGCCGACAACCAATTATAAGGCAAACTATCCATAGATTTGCAATTAACAAGACAAACTGGCAGCAATTTAAGGATTCACCGATCATGGCCGCCCGCGCTCTCAGTACAGTTGGTCTGGACCCGGACCAGCACCAAAAGGCAATTGTTAGCTTAGTCACTGAAACCTCAAATAACTCTATTAAAAGGAAGAAACCTTCTCTTGGAGCCGTACCCTGGTGGTGCCCAGAGCTCCAACAACTTCGACAGGAGGCTTACACCCGACGGAAAAATTTTCAACGCGCAAGACGGACATGGCTGGAAGCGGAAGTAGAGTATCTCAAGCAGCAGTACCGAACGGGAAGAAATGAATACACAGCCTTGATTAAACAAAGGAAAAAGCACTCCTGGGAGCACCTAGTCTCTACAGTTGGAAATTCTGCTCCATGGGGAATGGTCTACAGAGTGATCACAAAAACTCCCCAGGGGAGAAGTCATCCCAGCCACTAAGACGCCACAAGGCATGTATACAAAGACATGGTCCGAATCTATAAATAACATCCTTGACGCCATTTTCCTTCAATACACGTCACCAAACACCCCAGAGCAAATACTGCTATCTGAGGAAACACATAGTAGTATTTGCTCTTCACCAAGGAAGAACTGGACACCGCTGCAGCAAAAAACAAGAAATCTCCAGGAGAAGATATGCTGGAACCCGAGATCGTAAAGAAGGCTGTTGAAACCATCCCAAATGAGATCTTAAATCTCTTCAACCATTGCCTTGAAGCAGGCCATTTCCCAGCAGTATGGAGATCTGCAAAATTAAGGCTTATTATCAAGAATCCGACAAAACCCCAAGACCTTCCAGAGTCATACCGGCCTATCGCTCTTCTATCCATACTAAGCAAACCAGAACACCTTCTAAGCAATAGAATAGAAATTCATTACTCCAAGGCTGGCCTTCACTCTGAAAACCAATGCGGCTTTAGAAGGGGATGCTCCACGGTGGACGCCTTAGAGAATATCGTCAAAGCAGCTACCACTACCAATCATAAATACTTCCTTGACATTTCAGTAGATTTTTCTGGGGAGTTTGACTCCCTCTGGTGGCCAAGCGTCCTCGGCAGACTCCGGAAAGCAAAACTACCAGCTAATTTGTACAATTGTATAAAAACTTATCTCGCAAACAGAACAGTAATCGTCAGTGCTCCGTACTGCTCAGTCACACGACCAGTCTGTAGAGGATGCCCACAAGGTTCAGTACTTGGCCCACTTCTGGAACGTGGTGCTCGACAGCTTTCTAAATATCGACCTTGGTGATGTGAGGTCACAGGCCTACGCGGATGACCTGATCCTGATGCTGGTCGCAGACTCAAGAGCTCAACTAGAGATCTATGCAAACCGTGCTATAAATATCCTACAAGACTGGGCCACACAAAACCACTTAAAGATATCGCCAACAAAAACCTGCTCCATTCTACTTAAAGGTTCTCTCAATATCAGAAGGCCTCCCCAGATAAAGATTCAGGAAACAACAATTAAGCTTTCCACCGAACTTAAATATCTTGGTATTCTTATAGATAAAAATCTGTCATTCACACCCCCATCTTACTTACCTCTGAAGCAAAATCAAAAAATACTCCGCACTTACAGCTAGAGTCACGCGCCGCGACTGGGGGCTTAAGAAGAGGACCCTAGCCCTCTTCTATAAGGCAATTTTCTTACCAGCAATAACATAAGCATCAGGAGTCTGGTTCCACAAGGTAACAGCAGTAAACAAAAGGAAGCTGGAGGCCATTAAACGTTCAATGTTACTGACAATCTCGAGAGCCTGCTGTACTGTAAGCACCCACGCCCTCCAGGTCCTCTTGGGCGCTCTCCCTCTGGACCTGGAGATTGTCCGCTGCGGGTTGCTTTATCAACTATCCAAAGGCAGAGCAATCGCCTGCCTAGACTACACAACTGATCCGGTGAACGATCGTAAACTCGAGAAAAAAACGCCTTCTCATCCACCTACAGCAGGCCTGGCAGACCCGCTGGACGACTTCGACAAAAGGGGAAGTCACTCCCGAAGATTCATACCGGATAATCAACTAGTGTTTCCCAAAAGCCCAAACTGGTTTTCACCGGGACTGCTGACATCTTACCTACTCACGGAACACGGCGCAGTAAGAGCAAAACTCTCCAGTTTCGGATTGAGTGACACCCCTCTCTGCCACTGTGGACAGCCAGAGCCGTGGGAGCACCTCATGCACCATTGCCAACTATACGAAGGCCTCCGCTGCCTGAATACGTTTCTCGCCAATAAACCAAGAACAATATCTGTTGGAGAGCGAAGACAATTATAAAGCCTTAATAACGCAGTTTGCGCAGGATATTTTTACTAGAAGAAGAAGGACATACCCATAACCTTAGCAGGAAGTTTCCTACAAACCAACCCTCGTCATCTAGAATAAAGATCCTTAGATGCGTCAACGAAACAAAAACCTAACAGCTACAATCTGATGAACAACTAATCATTAACTTAACCTGGAACTGACCACTGGCTTAACCCTCCTATTGTGTTCGCATTTTGGTTACACTTATTGTGTTCGGGTAATATGACCCGAGCGTCTATGGGTGTAGTTTTATTGGTGTTAAATTAATATGGCACTAATGTTTACTAAATAATAAAAGAAATAAGAATATATGTAACATTTATTGACCAAAATTTTGTTTATGAACGGCAGTAATGGATAAACAATTGTTACGTACATCTGAAAAACATAGTTATATCATACATTTATTTTTTTTTACAGTCTTGGCAGTATTATTACTGCCAAGACTGTAATACATATTTTGAGCAATTACAACATACTATATTGTTTTAGTTGTCCTTTGAAGAGGGACAAAAGTTACATCTTTTATGCTTATTTGTGGTCGGCTGTTCCCTTGCTTTGACAGTACTGGTTGATGGTCATACCCTTTTAATAACCATTTCAGCAGCAGGAATACTTTGAGGAAGGTGTTTTCTTTCTTGCAGTAAGGGAGCAATCAAGGAATTACCCAGTTCTTCAAGAAATAGTCGACGTTTTGTAAGTTTTCCAGCATTCCAGGTTGGATTTACTTCGCACTACAGAACATAGGCGTTGTAAGCAGAAACGTCCATGATATTATAAAAGATAGACATTGGCCATCTTTTAGTTTGCATGCGTATGTTATAACCAACTTGTCTAAAGTATCTACAGCACCTTTGTTTTTATTGTAATCTAAAATCATAAACGGCTTTTTATGATCTTTATCACACACACCAGAATTGTGATGGAAGGTTCTCACGAGTGTCACATTTTTATTCCATTTCGGAATATAAGAAACTACCGTTGTGTTATTGCTGAAGTAGAACTTTGAAGAAAGGACTTCCTTCCTGTTTGAGACCAATTCGGTTGGCAGTTTAGGCTTGTTTTTTCGAATAGTGCCAAGCATGGTAATATTTCTTTTCAATAGCATCTGCCCCAGTTTGTAAGTAAAAAAATTATCACACATTACGTTTTGTACTTTTAGACCATAAGTAAGGTCTAGCACAACTCTTTTACCTTGGCTTATTTCTGGAGGTTCACTTTGTTTTTTCCGAGGTATACTTGCATAAGCGTTTACAGAATCGCATAAAGTCCAAATCTTGATTCCGTATTTGGCTGGCTTGTTGGCTATATACTGCCTAAATGGGCAACGGCCTCTAAAAGGTACCAGTTGCTCATCTACTGTTACATTTTCGTTAGCATTTTTCCACCATAGGCAGAATTGCAACCCATTCATCCCACAAGTCCCGTATGGCAGCTAATTTATCAGTTTAGCGCAGTTGTGATCGAGTTCCTTTATCGTCAAAGCGAATTATTCGCGATATTACATGAAATCGTTGTAGGGACATCGTTGCCCTGAATATAGGGCGGCCTGCATTTCCATCCCATAGGCTGGACGTTGCCTCCCCATGAGATTTGTACACTTCAGCTAAAAGCAGTAGGCCGAAATATGCTTGTAATTCAGCTACTGTTAGTTCTTGCAACTGGTCACCATAAACTGTTTTTCCTTTTTAATTTGACATCTTCAAAATTAAGTTTACAATTTTTGGCATAAAAAATAAGCAGTAGGAGGATTTTATATCATATATTCTAGACGTAGCATGCCTTGTTGAAGAACTCTTGGTCCAGGATTCAACGTAATAATATTTTCTGACAAAAATCTTCCTTGTTGATTAGGTGTGTTGCAGTTTCACACTATACTGCCAATTTTTGAGATTACGTAATTAGCCACAACAGCTTCGTCTGAAATCGAAGGTTCCACTTCATCATCCGATTCACTATGCACTTCTGCTTCAGAAAGATGGTCCTCTACTTCAGAAGTACTATCATTACCATCAGAAGCATACAAAGGATTCTCAATTTTTTGTCCATCAACGATTTCTTAGTACACTTCTTCAACAATTTCTTCCTACTGTTCTCTTAGAGTAGCACCAAGCTTGATGTTTATCAAAAAACTGATACACAATTGCATACTGGCAGATATATGCAAGAAGGCACCAACAATTCCCCACCAGCGCAACAGGCATCAACTTTCACCGCGTGCACATAACGCACATGTTGAAACTTGTTCAAGAAACATGGTAATGTAAGTTATTTCTATGAAAATAAAAGAAAACCAATAAAATACGATAATTTATGATAATAATACGTTTCTCGTTCCTTATATTTAAAAAAAACTGATCGTCGGGTCATATTGACCCGAGCACAATAGTGTAACAATTACATTTATAAAAAAAACTAACTGTAAAATTTTTTTTGTCAATCTAGGTTCACCATTATTAAGGTAAATTAGTAAAAGTCATAGAGCGACAACAAAATATTTAAACAAATATAGGATTTATGGGCATTAAAAGAAGGCGACCGGGTCATATTGACCCGAACACAATAGGAGGGTTAAACTGGAGCCATTATCTGGACTTGACCACTCACAACAACATGTCCCAGGAATCGCATAGGAAGACCCGACAAAGACATTGTGCAGTTTGCTGCTGAAACGTCATTAGGCGATCTGAACCAGGTACCTCACTCGGTTCACTTTCCATTCCTTCCCTTGGCAGGGGGATGGTTACTCTGTATTCCCCTTCCACCGCTATCTTCACCTGGTGAGGCATGGGCCCCACCGACTTTTGGGGTTATCTTCACTATTGACCCCATATTTCTGTCTTTCATTCCCCAGTCTTCAGTCTCCCTTCCCTCTCTAGCTATCTTGCGACTAGCGTTTGACCCTTGTCAAAACTACACAAGTTCCTCACTAAAAAAAAAAAATAATAATAAAATAACTCTACCCCACATAACTTATATCTCTTTCGGCCTCTGGATCTCCAAATCGCTTATCGAGGTTTTTGCTATTACCTTAGACACGCCATTCCAGTTGACTTCTTAGACTTCACTGTTAATATCCACTGCGATCTTAAAACCGAAAAAACTCGTTGCTGGAACCACCTGGTTCAACTCTGGCAAGATCGGTGGTCTTCTTCAAAGGTATGGTCACAAGAAAATTTATTCCATCTGTGCCTTTGCCTTACAAAAGTCTATTCTAAAATGGTTCAGTACGAGTCTCCGCACTCTTTTTCTTCTAACTGGTCATGGTTCCCTTCGTACTAAACTTGCTATGTTTAACCTGTCTGATTCATCCCTCTGTAACTGTGGCAGCCCAGAAGACTGGCAGCATGTTCTTTCTTTTCACCTGTCCATATTACTTGGATCTTCGTCAGCCTCTGTCTACTCTGTGCCAACCAGTCTCCGCAGGCAATGAGTCTTCTCTCTTGGACTCCAAAGAAAAATTTCATCTTCTGCAAGATTTTGCACATAAAGCCTTTGCCAGACATTGTAAGACAAAGTTTTACAAGTTAAATTAAATATCAATGTAATTAAAGAAAGAACGCTAGATAGAGCGATATTGTAAACCTTACAAGAAAACACTTAAAGTCACAAATATTTAAGATAGTGGGTCTCACGTTAATGGAATTAAATTAAGTGGAGGCTATATTTAATCTAAGAGCAAATATACCATGAAAATAAACATTAGAAAGAGATATAGAATCAGCGCCCACTACCATGAAAGAGCAAGCGAAGATAGCGAGAGAGAACAGTGGGCGGTCAATTGATGGAATGGGAAGGGACGGAGTGCTCCAGGGGTTACAATAGGGGTACCAGCGGGGAGCGGTCCTGGTTTACCGTTAACAGAGTGGGCGTGGTCATTTTATAATAAGGCGAGACGAATCAAGTAAATGGACACAGATGTTTTCTGGATGGTTCTGGAAAGATTCTGAGCTGCCGGAATTTCCAGTCACCTTTCTGGAAAGTTCGAGAAATTTCTGGAAACCGGAAGGAGCTCGACCTTCCTGTCATGGGTCGAGGCAATGTGACGTGCACTAGACAAATGAGAATGGAGATGATGATGGGGAGATAGAAATGATTGGTTGAGAAAAGGAGGGGTGTTACGAAATTTTGGGAAATAAAAAAGGGAAGAGCGGGCGAGAAAGGGGGATGATAGTTTTTTTCGGAGAGGTAGGCTCGGGAAACAGTCCCCGGAAGTGATCGACCAGTAGAACCAGTTATGGTGAGTTGGCTAAATTCTGATACTTTAAGTAAAGTATAGATAGGTTACAGAAAGGGGAACTTTCTCGAGATGGGACATAGAAGTCCGAAAGCGTCCACTGAGAGATATATTTAGAAGGAGGACGGCGAGAGATAATGCTTACGTCAGAACACCAGACAGCCCTGCAGCCTACAGAGAGAAATAAAGTAAAGGGGAGCGACTCCTACTGAATGATCTGGAACCGCGAAGAAAGATACGACACCAGGAATGATCGGCGAAGCGAATAGTATCCCTGGCAGATGTTAGCAGTTTCGAAGCTGAGAAGAGCGATCTCACACTGATGGTGGACCCCGATGCAGAGCAGAAAGTCAAAGACCAATCCTTGTATTAGCTGAGGAATTCAGCTCACCAGAAGTAAGTGCTTAACGGCATGTGTACAAAAGGTAATACAAAAGACTGTAGCTAAAGATAGATAATGGTTAAAGGGAATTCTTTTGGGATGCATATAGTTAATTCAATACTTATTCTATAGATAAGTGCAGAAATGTCATAAGGATTGATTAATAAGAGGGTAGTTCATAGTTACGTTTCATCTGCCTAACTTTAATGAGTGTAGAATAAAAATCTTTTGGAAGAGTTAATCAATAGAGCTGTCAGAGTTGTATGTTAACAGGAATAACGTACCAGAAGTAGAGGAGTGGGCGCTGCTAGCCGCAGATAACAGAGATTTATTTATCTATTTTTTTCCCTTGAAAATCCTAAGGTGAACAGGACTATTACAATTTAAATGGTAGCTTTATTAATGTTAAGGTGAGAATGATCTAGAGAAACTTATCAGTTGGACAGTTAGCCTAAGAAGAAGAGAATTGTATTAGCGAAGGATTAAAGGAAAGATATGTGTAATAACTGTAGAAATAAATGTGATTGTTTTAATGAACTTTAATAAAAAAAAAATATATATATATATATATATATATAAACGCATGAGAGTGATACTGGCCCAACGGCAAGAAGAAGATGATGTATGGAAGAGCCTAATGACCAGAATCGTAGTCCATGCCATGTACTATTATCAAGTGAATAATGTGTAATGATTTGCTAGATTTTGTTTGTAAATATGTATAATAAACTAATTGTATTTAACATAATGCAAATGGTGTTTGGTCATTTCTGAACACACAGCAAAATCCAAACGAGGAGTGCACTAATATAGAAACTCCCTCAGAACCGGAATTCTTCTGTGAGATACACACAAGGCAAATGCAAAGTGGAGTATAGTAAGAATATAAATAATAATAAATGAGAAAGGGGATTTTTAAGATAAGGGAGCTTAATAATAAATAAAGTAAATAAATATAGAAACAAGTAATAAAAATATATAAACCACCCCACCCACACATGGACAAATCATCAGTAATGCCCCAGTTTCAGGAACTACTCCTATTCCAGCTCTACCTCCAGTCCAGACCAGCATCTCTATCATCGCCATCTCGTGATACCACCACCATCTTCACTACCACCATTTTTTTAGCTCAAGTACCATCTTCACAGCCATCTTCGACTTGGACAGTTGGTTAACAAACGTGTATGACGCCGAGTGACATCACTGTGTCTTCTTGACTTCTATTTCCTGCTAACCTCAGGCTGGTCCTGAGGCGGGGTCCACATCCTTACACTGGCTGGTGCAGGATGATTTTTTTTTATTATTTTTTTCCCATTTTATTAACTTATTTTTATCTTTATTTTTACTGAATTTTATTTTTATTATTTATTTATTTTTACTTATTTTTATCTTTTAATTTTTATGATTATTTTATTATTATTTTTTTAAATTTATTGTTAAAATTAACTTAATTTGCTCATATTTTGAATGATTTCGCCATTCAGTACGTGACACTCGAAGTTTGCTGCGGTTCGTGCTCAGTTGTGGTCCGCCTGCTCGCGGCTTAGACGGGTATCAGGACGCACCACCCTTGTGCTTGTTGCTTCCTGATAGCAAAGCGGCCAGAAACAACTAAACAAACACGGCACAAACATAGCATTACACATATTTCTGACCTTTGTGCAGAGTTTTTGTAACGTCACAGTGTACCACGACAGAGTTGAACTAGAGTTTGGGAGCCGCCTTACATAAGATACTATACATGTCATGTCTACCTCTTTCGACCTGACCCAATTTCTAGCGTTTCTCCCCCCCCCCCCCCACACACACATTTTTTTTTAGGTCCTAGCCACAGGAAATTAGGTGGCGGTACCTGTCAGAGTAAACAGTAAATCTCTAAAATACTGGTGTACTTCATCTGCCTCCACGAGGTATAGTGTGCGGAACGGCGGGTCTCATTAGGGACCCAACGGCTAAAAGACCAGATGAACAACGGTACAAAACATTACACACCACAATATCCATACAATTTTAAACCTCTGGCCTCTGTTCTGTATCACACCACAATGTATACTACGCGGAGATGGGGGAACCCCTGGTGCCGTTAGATCCTAAACACACTATACATTATGGGTTTTTGCAAAGACATTGTTGTACTTCTGAAAGAACTCTGTTGTGCATAAGTCAGATGAATGGCGTTTATTCATAGATGCCTCAAAATTAAGTTTAAAAGCAGTTTTGCTTCATAATGGCAATGAATTTCCATCAGTTCCTGTGTTTCATTCAGTTGGACTTAAAAGTCATGAAAGCATGTCGGGTTCTACATGCTATTAAATACCAGGATTATGGTTGGAACATATTCAGTGATCTTAATGTTATTGGTTTTCTTGTTGGTTTTCATAAAATATTGTTGTTTTTTGTGTTTGTGGGACAGCCGTGTGACAGAAGAACATTATGTTGTGAGACAAGGGGGACGAGTTCATACCAGGACAATGTAATGTAAAATATATATTCCTTTAGTGCAATCAAAAATATTCTTCTTCCATCCCTGCACATCAAACTCGGATTGATGAAAAATTTCGTGAAGGGACTAGATAAAGACGGTAACGGATTTGCATACTTGAGAAGTGTGTTTCCTAATTTAACATATGCCAAATTTAAGGAAGGAATTTTCGTAGGACCCCAAATTACGAAACTCCTGAAAGACGAAGTGTTTGAAACCCATAGGTTGAATTAGCAGCTTGGCGATCATTAAAGGCAGTAGTACGTAGTTTTTTTGGGTAATAGGAAAGAATAAAACTATGAAACGTTAGTATCTAATTTACTCGAGTGCTACAAAATCATGGGCTGTTGAATGTCGTTGAAAATTAATTTTCTTCAGTCCCATTTCGAATTTTCCCCCGAAAATCTGGGAGATGTGAGTGATAAACAAGGGGCGCGGTTTCATCAAGTTAATTCCACGATCGAAAAGACCTTGGGATTCCATAATCCCCCCCTCCCCCCATCATTATGGAATCCCAAGTCGATAGGATTCCATAATGATGGGAGGGGATTACTGCTGGTTCCTTGTGAGGGAGAGTAAGCAGGAATACAAGAGAAAATCCCTCAGTCGCAAACATTTTAAGGACAATTACAGGTATGATGATTATATATTATTGAAATATAACTATTTAGCAATGATTTATGATATTTTTTTCCGAAGTTAAATGAGTTATACAGAACATATATTTTTTACACTTGTATTATAAACTTTAATTATACGTATATATCCCTTTATTTTAACATTAAATGTTGGTATATCTTTTGATCTAGACATGATAGAGACTTTTTATGGTGATTTTCGGAATTAGCGCGTTTATTCCTTCCAGAATCACATATTTTCATTGCAGAGATATGACAAAAAATATTTTTTTGTTGGCTAGTGTTATTAGAGGATGCTATTTCAGCTTATTATGGTGAAATGTCATGAATTTGCCTTTGTTACTGGAACAAAAATGGGGACAGAGAAAATGATTTACAAATATCATCCTTAAAAATTTCAAAACCTGTTCATATCCTCAATACATGTTTGATATGTACAAATCCATTTTCAATTGTTATTGCACGTTTGAATTCTAATAAATTCTATCGAAATGTTTTGTAAAGACAGCCTTTCAAGAAGCAACATAGCCAAAATTTACATGGATTTAAACTGTTTCCTGGAGGATATTTACTCGTAATATTAAAGCTCCGGCTAATAAGATAATTTTAAAGCGGTCTTGAGAAGATTAGTTTCACTACGATGGAAATGGGGTCGCATTCCACCTCGCTGGAATATGGAAAAAAAACCCGAAAAAGGTCCATTATCTATCCTTTATGTAGTCTTCTGTTCGCCTTACTTAAATTCGTGAGATAAGTAATTGAGAGTGCACCTAACCAGTTGGTATACGCATATTTTGGTCCAGTATACAGTGGTACCAGTACTCATTGCAGTAAACAAAGCTCAGCTGTCGACTCAGGATGAGTTACTTCAGACTTCAGCATACTGTTGAAGAGAGAGTGAAAATAAGTGATAGAAGCGTGCCAACAGCGGTTGCGTTTGGGCTGCAAGTGGACGTCTGGTATGTAAAAGAAAAGAAATTAATGAGCAACAGTAATAAACAAATTAAAGATTGCATGAGTACTTTTATTTAAATAAATTTCAAGAAGCTTTAACTGAGTAAAAGGATATTTTAGTCGTGTTCATAAAAACGTTTTTCTTTATTATTGAACCCCAAACGCAGTTCGAGGAGAGCTTTGAATTACTCTCGGTGGCCTGCAATTTCTAAAGTATAATTTAACCAAATTAAATGGAACGTAGTATAGACAAACAATGCGCAATCAACTTATTAAAAATGTTTTTGATAAAATTAAATGCTAAAAGAGGTATCACTGTTTATAGATCTTGTTTACATGTAGCAATCTCGAGGATACTCGTTTTATTTTGTTAGGACAAGTAGGAATACTTTCCTAGTAAAATGAAGCGATAAAAGTCAAAAATTGCTTCTAGTTTATGGCCTTCTTTCAGGTTACCATCCGTTCCTTAATGTCTGGGAGCCTTTGTTGCAGACCTACTAATTAAGAACTCCCAATTACGGTAATGCAATCTCAAGGAACATGAGAATGGTTGCTAGGCATATAAAATGTAAATGAATTCATTTAATTTACCAAAGAATTTTCAGATCAAAACTTATTCGGAGCGTATGAGGAAAGGGTGTATGGATTAGGATTATTCCCAAAGAAAGAATACGTAGTTAAGTTACTGGAGAGAACTCATGAGATAAAAGCTATCTGGAGAATGCAGATGCTAACTGAGGAACTTGAAAATAAGTTGAAATTCGAATATTTCGCTCAGATAAAATTATAATGACATTCATTGACATTCATTATAATTATAAAATTATAATGAATGTCAAAAATTGTCGGTTCGGATTAGTTCTAAGAAGATCACCAACTGCAGTGGAAGAAAACTATAAAACACAAGATTTCGAATCGCATCTCCGTTAAATATTTGTCTCATTTGTTTGTTTGTTTGTTTGTTTGCAGCGCATTCACATAATCCTATATACTCAATGTGTGTCTGTATATAAGTCGGTGTGTAAGTGTATATTCTACTCTTCACACTTGTATATCTTCGCCTAACGCCTACAAGTCGTCAATTAGGAGCATTTCATAGTAAAAAACTAAGTAGATTAAACACTCTTAAAACAGCTAAGGCAGTGGTTCAAGGGTTAAACAAAATAGAAAGCAATACATCGTAGTCAAAGGACACCTGCGACGGGTCATAAAATCAGGTTCAATTGAGGACTAAACTAGCCACTTGTTAGCAGCGAATTGCAATGCTTGAAGATTGTAATCGCAATGCTTTCAATCATTTTTTTCCCAAGCACATTGATTTAAAACTTCCTTTTATTACTAAATTCGCAGTCGATAAAATTGGTGAACAACCGAATTAAAAAAACTAAATTTTATTTAGTTTATGGAGTCTTCATTTATAACACAGACATTAATTAATATCAAAAATTTTCCAAGCTGATTTAAAGCTTTATTCAACACTGGAAGTGTTCAAGAAATAAACTGATTATTTACATTGAGTTGACTCTAATAAACTGGCTTTTTAAAAGGTACAAGACCTGAACATCTAAAAGCTTGATTTCGTGAATTCAGCAACATTGGCATTAATTAATATCGCAATTTTCCAATTTTAAAGCTTCCATCTCATTTGTTGATATGAAATACAGGGTAATTCAAAATTGATGTGACCATAAATTTTGAATTACTGATATTTGAGTTGCGCGAATTTTCAATCACCCTATATAACGATCTACTTATTGAGAAAATATATTTATTATACTTTACGTAATTGAACTGATCAATTTATAATACTGACATTAACTAATTATCATAACTTTTGGAATAAATTTTGAAAGATGCTGTTTTATTACTTTTGTAAGCTGGTGGATAGTTAAATTTATGATGCCATCTGTTCCAATATGACGTCATGTTTTAAACATGACGACATATTGGAACAGATTTCAAAATTTCAGTCTTCAAGCTATGGAATTGGTTCTCACACACAAAATTATTTTTATTATAAATTACTATGTTGTCTATTACTTAATAAACAGCACGTTTGGGCTCATTGATTGGTCTAACAACTGGAAAATGTCTATCGAAAAATGGTTCTTTTTTGTATTAGCAGATATTATAAGCTTGAAACACGGAAATATCCGGTAAAAGGTTCACTGTCTGCTCTGTCTTTAGAGGATTACTATAGAGCTACGCTCAACTTACTCGATGTTTCTGCTAGATTTGTTCTTGTCTGGTAGATAGGTCTAACCAAGCATTTTTCTACCCAGCATGTATAACACAACAATTGTCTAGAAGGGAATGTCTAGGAGTGAAGATTAGGTTTAATCTGTGAAATCAGACAAAACAATGCTAGGCTAGTATTATATGTGGAGTAGGCGCAATTTATTTATGAACGCATCATGTGCCTAATAGCGAAATTAAAGGAAGTTACATCCCTAGAAATAAGAACACATTCACCACATCTAAAGTCAACTAAATGTATCCACGGAAAGTTAAAAAGGTGTGTGCTGGAATCGAGAAGGGCTGGACTCTTTAGAAACGTTGATGACTGCATAATTTCCTTCTGTGATCTCCTTGTTCTCCGCAAACTTTCAGTGAAGTCACGTAGCCTGGTGTGTGGTAGGACAACGCGTTTCCGTCCTCGGCTCAAAGGGAGCATTCTTTTATGTACCCAGCGCGCTTCAGCAAGAAAGTTGTGTTTTCGGATTTGTTAACTAAGTACAAAAATTTTGTGAAATTTGTACCGGTTGTAAGACACAAAGTCTTACAAATTAAATTAAATGTCTATATAATTTATGATAGAATGCTAGATAGAGTGATATGGTAAAACCTTACAAGAAAACACTTAAAGTCACAAACATTGTTTAAGATAATGGGTCTCGCGCTAATGGAATTAATTTAAGAGAAGGTTAAATTTAATGTACAAGCAAATATACCGTGAAGATAAACATTAGAAACAGATATACGATCAGCGCCCACTACCTGAAGCAGGAAGTGAAGATATCGAGACGGAACAGTGGGGGGTTAATTGTTGGCATGGCAAAAGGGACGGAGTGCTCCAGAGATTACAATAGGGGTAACAGGTGTAAGCGTTTTTGTTTACTGCAAACAGAGCAGGTATGGTCATTTTATAATAAGGCTAGACGAATCAAGAAAATGGACGCAGATGTTTTCCGGATGGATTCTGAGCTCCGAAATTTCTGGTCATTTCCAGAACATTCGAGAATTCTCTAGAAACGGAAGTTCTTTCTACACCGGAAGGAACTCGACCATCGTGTCATGGGTCATAGGCAAATGAGAATGAAGAGGATGGTGGTCAAAGAGAAGTGACTGGTTGAAAGAAAGGAGAGGCGTACGTGATTTTGGGAAATAAAAAGGCAAGAGCGCGCGAGTTAAAAAGTGATGAAGTTTTTCGGAGATGATTTTTCGAGATGTGATAAAGTTTTCTTGGAGATAATCAAGTTTTTCAGAAGATGATAAAGTTTTCTTCGAGAGTGATTTTTTGGAAAGATAGGCCCAGGAAACAGTCCCCGGAAGCGATCCACCAGTAGAACCAGTTATGGTGAGTTCACTAAATTCTGATAGTTTTAATGAAGTATAGATGAGTTACAGAAAGGGGAACTTTCTCGAGATGAAACATAGAAGTCCGAAAGCGTCCACTGAGAGATATATTTGAAAGGAGGACAGCGAGAAGAACACCGTAGCGTCCTGTGGAAATAAAGTGATGGGAAGCGACCCCTACTGAATGATGCGGCACAGCAAAGAAGGATACGACACCAGGATGATTGGCAAAGCGAAAAGTGTCCCTGGCCGAAGTTAGCATTCCGGAATCGGAGAAGAACGTTCCCAAACCAATGGAGGACCCGATGCAGAGCAGAAAGTCACTGGCCACACGTTGTATTAGCGGTAAGATCCAAATCCCTAGAAGTAAGTGGTTAAACAACGAATTTACCTCTATGTAATTGCAAAGGACTGCAGGGAAGATAGATAAATATTAAGTGAGATTTAGGGAAGCATACAGTTAAGAGTTAAGTTAAGGTATAGATAAGTAAGGAAATATCATAGAAATAGTTAATGAAGGATGGTTTACAGTTATGATTTATTTACTGATTAATCAATGGAGTAAAAGTAATAATTTTGGACGGGTTAGCCTATAGAGCAGGTACAGTTGTATGTTATTTATATAATGTTACTGAAGTAGAGAAATTAGTCGCTATATGCTGAAGTTTACCTGAGGGAATGAAGAAATAAATAATCCCATGTATATTTCATTAACATGTAACTTTAAAGTGCTGGGGAGAGAATAGAATAGAATAGAATAGAATAGTTTGTAGAGTGGACATAATTCCAGAAGAAGAATTGTTTCAACCATGAAGAAGAATGTAGGATTATGCTAGATAGGTATGAAAAAGGAAGATATAAATAAATAAATAATAAATGTCAATTGTAATTAAGAAAGAGTTAAATTAAACTGATTGTGCGAGATGTTAGTGGGCCTATAGTAAGAAGAAGATGATGGATGGGAGAGCCTAAAGACCAGGAACGTGATCCATGCCCTGTACCTATATATGAAGTGAATAATGTGTAATGATTTGTCTTATCTTTTATTTGTAAGTATGTATAATAAACTGATTGTATTTCACTTAATGATAATGGAGTTTGGTCATTTCTGAACACACAGCAAAACCCAAAGGAGGAGTGCTCTAATATAGAAACTCCCTCAGAACCGGAATTCTTCTGTGAGATAACAAGTCAGATGCAAAGTGGGGATTTTTAATAAATAAAAATAAACAAATAATAAATATATAAGAATAAAACCCCACCCCCACACGGTCTCTTGATTTGCAATAACTCTTTCCTTAAAACAATACGACTGTAAATTATATCTTATATTCGATTATTAATAAAGTCGCGTTGTTGTTGTTATTTGGTTTTTAGGAGCATTAGCAACTAAGGCCATATTGCTCCGAGGATATGCGGTGGTCATTCCCTTACCTTTCCGCATCCTCCGTATTTGGTGGTCACGGGCTCGAACCCCGGCCTAATCAAGAAGAGTGTGCTACGCACTGCTGCTCTTGCCCACCTGGCTACGGAGGCGCCATGAAGTTGCGTTAATTACTAGTCTGATGAGGTGAGGAACATTGACAAGATAAGGCAGTAAACAAAAAAAAAAGTTTTTTAATAGGTTAATTTAGCAAATTTGCATCATATTTGCACATAAACAATTGTGGCCATCGTCACATGTACTGCACGACCACTAACAATTACATTTCGTATATCTCCAGAAAATGCGGGCGTTCGGTTTTCTGTCATCATTATGAATAAGAGAAACATGGGCTTACAAACAAAAAAAAAAAATCAGAGGGGGAAAGAATATAGCTGTTTACCTTAGACCGACATGTGGCGAGTGTGTCATACATAGTATTTCGCCTGATAATTTTAATTTAAATCACTTAAAGACTGCTTTAATTACTTAGTATCTCCTGAGGACTTGGGGAGCAAAGATTTATGGTACAGTTTGAAAATAAGCAGTCCCTTCACATGAAGTCGAAAATCTCTGACACCACTCAAGATAGGATCCTGTATTCCAGAGAAAGAGTCATTTTAAACGGATGCAAGGCATCAGCTATAAAGATATACACAGAAGCTACCTTTTCTAAGGGAAAAGCGTCATACTCTATCACACACAGCATGTTAAGTTAAGATGTTGATCCAGATAACTGGATGGACCACACTGCCAGATTCCAAATCAAAGCACTTCAACATTGAGTTTTCTCTTATTAATGACCTCTCTATTATTTCTATCACCAGACAGCAACTTATAAATGCAATAAACTCCCTCCATCCATCAAGTACGACAGGCAATGATAAGATACCTCATTTTATCATTAAATACCTTAACCCCTACATCCTAGATGCATTGCTCTCAATCTAAAACGCAGTCCTCTCCACATGTGTAAGTATTCTCTGCCCAATGGAATGAAAACTCTGTGATACCAGTGCCGAAATTTAAAATGCCAGCATTAAGCCAGCACCTCATGCCTCAGAAACAGACGTGCATCCTTCAGACCTTCGAAACTAAATCTGAATTAGCAATTGTGTACGCTGATATTGAAGCTGATTTTGATAGCCTAGATAATCACAGTCCTTCTCAACCTTCTGAAATCCTTCTTCAAGATTAATGGCGATCTGCTGGATTTCTTCACCTCTTTGTTGAAAAATAGAAGTGTCCACCTCCCAACTATACCCGGAAGATCGCTGCTAGAGTACCACAAGATGGAATCCTTTCTTGCCTCTTATTCTCAGCCATACTTATTCCTTTTCTGTGTCTCCGTGACACTGCAATAATACATGCCGATGATATAAAGTTGCTTACCTTAATCCCATCTACAGCAAATCCAATGGCAGTGACTTCTTCAATCACTCAGAGTGTAACCACACTTTCAAATTACTTGCAGAATTCCAGGTTAAATCTTAACCCAAATAAATCTGAAATAATGATTTATTCACTCAAACAGTTACCGACAGTGATTCAACCATCAGTTTGTGGCGCTCTCATCCCAGTTGTTACCATTCTTTCGTCTATTTTGATCGAATCTGATATTTGTTGCTCACACAGAATACTTCCTTAAGCGATTTATCACGTTACGCTGGAAAGCGAAACAGCACTTACTTCATATTAACGATGCTGCAACCATTATTACATATCTACAAAACACATTTTGTCCGGTAATATTACATACTACTGAAATTTGGGTATCTGCTTCTCTCTCACTTCAGAAATCGGTATACTGAACCTGAAATGGGTCACTCATAATATTGCCGACCTCCTCAACTGAGAACCACTGAAATGCTGAGCAGCTAAATGTACCCAGGCTTCCAAAGTTAATTGACATTAGACGTTTAACTACTACTGTAAAAATGTTTGAGGGAATGATGAATGCCCCGCACATGTGGGATATTATTGTTAGTTGAACAAACCTCCGCCATCACTGAGGTCTAGACCCACCATGAAACATAATCGTCTAAAACTATGTGATCGTTTTTTATCTGTCCAGACACTTCACAAAAAATACAGACACTCTTGCACTTGAAGTTGACCTGCAAAAGATGACTTCAGATAAGAAATATCGTTGCATTCTCTTGGAGTGGATCACATCTATACAACTGTAATAACTCTTCCTAAATGTTATGGTATAGACTGTGCCAGATTAACAAATGACGAAATTAGCCATCCACATTGCCTGTTCGAACTGCGCTGTACTTTTGAGCTGCAACATGAATTGTTATTTCATCTGATGTCTGTCAGATCAAAATCCTTGGTTTGGATTTTAATTCACTTTCTTTTACTGCCATATTTTTCAGTTGTATTTGTTCTCCTTATAATTTTCCTTTTATTTTATATGCATTTTAATCATATTGTGTAACTAATTATTCTTGGTATTTTTCTTTTGTTTTTATCCTGACAACAGACACTGCCATATTTTTTCTCAATTTTATTTAATCACGTTCATCATATTTTCCCAAATGTAATACTTCTGGCCATATCTCTGTGACGAGTAGTATTTTTTTCTGGTGCTGTCTACTACCGTACTGAGCAACAATAAAAATAATTTATTCAATACATTTCTATTAATTCCGAGAAATTCAGTGAAATAGGGTTTAATGGGCTTCCAGTGTAAGTCATCCATCAGTGTGAATCAAGTAATGACCATATTGCAGCATTGTCAGTTTTAAACAAACTACGAAATTAGTTGCCGATGATTTGGAAATAGTAATTCTGGGATCTAATGTTTAATCTATTCTTCATAGCTTATTTCCTCATTGGCCAGAATTTCGATTAATCTTTTTCTCCTTTCTTTACCGACTGTGTGCTAGCTGAAATGACCATGTCTACCCATATGTTTGTACCAATGGCAGAACAAATGGGTAGTTTTGGAAATTACGGCAAAACTTACGGCGCGAAAACCTTTCTGCTCACCTCTATTTTCTTATTCAAAATCTTTATTATGTCATATTCTCGTCCTCTGAATACCATAGAATATCTTTTTTGACCTCGTTTCCACTTTAGTTTCAGGAAAATTTCCATACAGACATTATTGAACTTCAGACAACGAATAAACCATTACGAGCCAACAAACAACAAAAAAAAGCAGTTATACGCTTCCATATCCATAGAACCGCATGATGAAAGACGCAGTCGTGAAAGAGAAGCAGCAAAACTGCCACCTGATCTCTAGCGCTGTCTCTGAGAATATAATTTATTCTGCCGAACTTTGTAAGAGTTTTCCCCGTCTAAAACTAGATCACTTATTTTGAATATTTAATTCTTAAAGCTTATTAAGGGCAATGATATACGCACTCAGTATCTACTACTTCAACTCTTCTGTGATTAAAGTTACATCCTGGAAGATATATACGCCAAAAGTCAGAGCACTCATAAAAAAATAAAACAATATTTATCTTTAAAATTTAACGTTTTTAAGAGGAAGAAGAAAAGTTTTATATGCTTCATATCCGAAACAACAACACAAGATATAACTCTTGTAGTAAAATTATCACAATCATTAAAATACAAACATCATCCAAAGAGAATGATTTGCGTATTCTGACTCTCCATCGAACCTCAAAACACGCTTTTTATTAGATAATTAAGCATTGTGAAGAAATAGTAAGTGGTACTAAAATCTCCTATTAGCGGTAGATCACGTTTAGCTTGAATAGAAGATAATGACAAACGTTAAGCACGCTCTGTATCGAATATCCCAAAAATCCAAAGAAGGCTTTCAAAATGAGCCAAAAATAGCCGAAACTTCAGTAAACATTTTAAATGCCTCAGGATACAAAGTTTACATTCCAAAATTGGTTCACTTACTCAGTAAGGATAATCCAGATAGAGGAGCTAAATTTGGGGTAAGCTTTTCCGGATGGGTGTATTTGCCCATGAAATCTTGTGGTCTGTTGACACGGACAATTTTCAAGGTTAGTTAAATTGTTAACAGACGTATGTTTATCATGCCATTAAAGTCTCTAATATACAAACTTAAAAGGAATTTAATTCTCCCTGTATTGTAGTTTGAAACGGAATTTGTTCTCGGAGTTTTGCTGGACCATTTTTATAACGAAATTGCTACTTCAGACGGTGTATAATAATATTACTAGATTTTATTCATCCTAAAATTGCAAGGAAATCCTCTTTTTCAAATGGATAGTTCTCTTGCACTTATTTCCTCGAAGTCAGGAAATTACTAAATGAAAAATTAACAAAGCGATAGAGCGGGCATCATGGCCCCATCAAGAGGTATTATTATTATTATGTCTAAGGTGGCACCTAGACTTCCGTCTATCTCCACCTGATAAAGTTGACTTTGTGCAGAACCTCTGCAAAATAGACCTGTATGGAAGGTCTCTTCGCCATCAGGGAGAAGCTGTCACCTGCACAGCCGCTCCCCATTGGCGAATAGACCCTAATGGCCGTCCATATTCACTTGGTGCTGGGCCTGGTCTTCTATTTTAAATGCCTCATGCACAAAAATCCCGCACCAACCGGAAGTAGTGCTATACCGGTGGGTGCCAGCAATCCCGCTCCCAGGCTGCCCACACCTGAGAGCCAGCAACCCATCAAGAGGTAGCCCAAGCCTTAACTCCCCCCCCCGACAGTTTTTTTCCTGTGGAGCTATTAAAATACTACGTCTATTCCAGAAATATTTGTACCGCAGAGAACTTAAAACAGTAATAAATGAAGAATTCACCAAAATTGATCTGTGTTATGTTCGAAAAGTTTACATAAATTCATCAAAAAGACCGCTTTCACGCAGTGAGGCTAAAGGATATCATTTTGAAGTTTAACATATATATTAAAGAGGTCCTCAACCAAAGTTCGGCAGAATAAATTCTATTCTCAGAGACAGCGCTAAAGATCAAGTGGCTATATATATATATATATATATATATATATATATATATATATAATCCAAAAATTAAATAGAGAGATAGAAATTAATAAAATTATATATTAAAAATAAATAAGAAAAAAATAGTAGGAAAGCTAACATCAGTGGCAGCAGAAAAGCACAATCAATCCAATACATGTTGCTTATAACAAACTAAATTAAAATAGGATATTTGCCAGTAGCATGGCAAACCAATAGAGTGAAAAAGAACTTAGCCAAATAAAATAACATAACAATAACAGAAAAGTATATAGGGGGATAAAGAAGAAGAGGGTAGTGTTGTAGCAACGTTCCTAAAATAATTTAGAAAATTAAGCCAATTAAAAGAAATTTAGCGGCGCCTCCCTTGATGGCACTCGTTTCCGAATTATGTGAAATCTAAGGTGGAAACGTAGACTAACAACATTACATGACCAAATAAATTGAAAATAATAATTAATAAAATGCAACAAAATAGACTGACCATTATGCCCATCTCGACAGAGGACGAGGCCAATAATAGTCAGGGAATCACTGCATTTCGAACGCTAAACAAATCCATGCAACGATGTTGCCTCAACACTACACTCTTCTTCTTAACCCCCCCCCCATATACTTTTCTGTTATTGTTATGTTATTTTATTTGGCTAAGTTATTTTTCACTCTACTGGTTTGCCATGCTACTGACAAATATCCTATTTTAATTTAGCTTATATATATATATATATATATGATGTAATATAAAAGTTAAACAAGAGTAATAAAAATAAATAAATATAAAGCTATCATTAGAGGTAGCAAATGCAAATCCTCCACATGAAGCCTAATTATATCTGATAATTAAAATAAATCTGATATTTAAAATAAAATAAAAACATCAGCCAGTAGTACGGCAAAAAGGTAGAGCGAAAAACAACGTAAAATAATATAAAATAAACAAACAGGGAAGGGAAAGTAAGAGTAATAATAAGACAAAAAAGTAGTCGATAATCCCCTGTATAATTTAGTCATTAAACCCAATTAATAAAAACGATGTAATTTTAAATTAATGCCAATTATAAATAATTTAGCGGTTCCTCCCCAGAAGGTACCAGTTCCAAAAGACGTGAAATATCACCAAAAATGGGGGTTAAAGAAACTACAAAAAATTAAAATATCGAAATGATAGACTGACCATCATGCCATATTTCCGCCTTTGCGATGGTTTGTATGACGATTGAAATGCAGCGATTCCATGACCATTATTGGCCTCGTGGTCCTCTGTCGATATGGGGCATGATGGTCAGTCTATCATTTCGATATTTTAATTTTTTGTAGTTTCTTTAACCCCCATTTTTGGTGATATTTCACGTCTTTTGGAACTGGTACCTTCTGGGGAGGAACCGCTAAATTATTTATAATTGGCATTAATTTAAAATTACATCGATTTTATTAATTGGGTTTAATGACTAAATTATACAGGGGATTATCGACTACTTTTTTGTCTTATTATTACTCTTACTTTCCCTTCCCTGTTTGTTTATTTTATATTATTTTACGTTGTTTTTCGCTCTACCTTTTTGCCGTACTACTGGCTGATGTTTTTATTTTATTTTAAATATCAGATTTATTTTAATTATCAGATATATATATATATATATATATATATGTTTTTTAAGTGTTGTCTGTCTACATTTCTTTACCATATTTGCTCTTTTTTCCTCTCTGTTTGTTTAATAAGATAAAATGTAGTTTGCTGATCAATATTGACAGCCTGAAATTCATTTATTTAAGAAACCTTCATGACTAATCATTCTTTCGTTAGAACAACAAAAAAAAACTAATTACAAACGCACGTGAATTTGCACAGCTTAGGAGTAGGCAATAAAAGCACACATTACCTCCAGGAGTCTCATTCCAAAATGATGACCAAGGGAAAACAATTCAGGAATGCTGCAAAATTTACCCTGCTTCTTCGTTAAAAAGGTACAACCCTCCGAAGCAGTTATTGAATTTTTGATGCGCCTAGTTTACTAGTAGATATTCTCTCTGAACATGCAAGACTTCGATTGCAGAATGCAATAGTATTGCGTCAAACAAGGCGTAGAAGGAGACTTCACCACTCATTCCCCGAATGTTTGTTTCTTATTTTTCTAAAAATATAAATATGTAAGGGAAAGGCCCCACTAGTATGAAGTTCTTAAATAATCAAATAACGGCATTATATGAAAAAATAAAAACAACTATCGTGGCTGGTGGTAGCACAATTGTAAAATATTTCTGTGTAGGTTGCTCGGCGATTACGTGATACAGTTCAGAGAAGGGACAGCTCGTCCCTGCTCTTAACTGTATCATACATATAGGAATTATATGGCCATATAGTAATTATACCCATATAGGAATTATATGGCCGCCAAGAACACCAAGTTGTATCATAATAAAGGTGTCATTGATATGACACCTTTATTATGATACAACTTAATCATTTCTCTACATTAGTGAGAATTTATTAATATTTCAAATCTTTATTTAATATTATTTAATATAAGATAAATAATATTTTAGTTCAATTATTTTTTGATTTGCAACGTGCAAATCAAATAAAAAATTTGACTCACTCCGCAACGTCGATAAGCAATAACTTGAGCCATAATGATTCAGCTGCTTAGAAAAATTGAGCAAAATGTTTCCCAGTTTAGCCCTCGGCTTATCATATATTTTGATGTATATGTCGACTTCTAGAACACTAAACAGTCATCTAAAATTTTATGGTTGACTTGCACGTCGAATATAAAACCATAGTTTGGAATTAAAGCACGTGCTTAGGATTAGAAAGACAAATTAGTACCGATACATTTACAATTTACTACGTATAAATTTACATAAGTATACAATCTACTTCATATTTTAAAACTCCAAAATTTGTTTCTTTTCTTTATTAGAGGAAAATAGTAGTTATGTTTTCGGATTCCCGTTTAGAGTTCTCTAAAAGTAAACTTTCCAGATTATTAATTTCTTATAGCAATCGCGCGTCAACATTTAGGCAATGTTTACAGAGAAACCAATTTGCAGTACAGTACCAAACGATAAGGGCCTGTTCCCTGTTCGAAGGCCTCAGTAGCCGAGTGGTCAGGAGCGGGAGTGCAGTAGCACACGCTTTTTGAGTAGACCGGAGTTCAAGCCCATTTCCCTCAGCATGAATTGTTGAAGAGGCTTCCTTCCTGCAGTGGGTTGATAATGGCTGCAGTTTATCTTTTTTTTTTTTTACCGCACTGTCAACAAGGAACTGTTCGGTTACATAATAGAAGTGTACCATCAATAAGAGCAACGTTTTGAGAATACACTTACCGTTTTCTTTACGGTTTACTGGACAGTGTAATAAAAAACAGTTTAAATGTAAACAAAAAGGGACCTAACCAAAATCAAAAATTAGATTAAACAGTAACAGTGGTTCTTAATGCAGATTTTATTGTAACATCAAAGCGAGATCCAAAAGATGACGTTAAAAGGGGGTTGTACTTTATACGGCGAATATATATGATTAAGCACGAATTTTCAAGGCAAAAAACAGGGATCAACTTATTCTCCGAGTGGACTTATATGCCGGAATATATAGTATATCTGCCCCTTGGGAGGGCACCGATTGCCTAATTCGCTAGCTGAAAGCAGCTAATCAACGGTTGCTCCTGGTTAAGAGGATTTCTTCCTCAGTCCAAACAAAACAAGTTAATAAATTAATAGATACAAACCTGTACCTTACACCTTCTGTTACCAAAATGTAGCCGTTTCAACTTTTGTACGGATAATATCAATTCATGAAAGGTTTTGTCGGTAAGGACATTTAATTCCATTTCGTTTACCTTTAAAATCACAGATAATATTAAAACAACTCTCAGTAATAGCGATGTTAATAAAAAGTAGTGTAATAGTTATTGTGGCCACTGTTGCTTTTCTGGACATATTGTTTTGTCTGTGAAACAGAGAGATGTATTTAATAAATATATATATATATATATATATATATTCTCGCACACAGACCCTAAATAAAAGTGAGAACGCTAGGTTTTTTTTTTTTTTTAGGAGCATTAGCAACTAAGGCCATATTGCTCCGGGATATGCGATGGTCATTCCCTGACCTTTCCGCATCCTCCTTATTTGGTAGTGACGGGCTCGAACCCCGGTCTAATCAAGAAGCGTGTGCTACGCACTGCTGCTCCTTCCCACCTGGCTACGTAGGCGCCCAGAGAACGCTAGGAGTTACAGAAAACACAAAACAGTAATAATCAATACAAAACTAGAATTAAAATATATACAAAATTTACATTAAGAAGACAGAGTAAGGAGCAAATTCTTATAGATAGATGGAATGAGTGTAAAATCAATATTGTAATTTTCCAATACCTGAAGGAAAAGAAACAGAGGACTATCAAGTAAGGATGAGTACCAGGAACAGGCAGTGAGAAATTAATTTTATAACGAGAATTCAAACAGGGTGTAGCGAAAGGGAAATTGAAGACAAAAAGAGACCCATGGAGTTGTCGTCTAGAGTGAAGAGAAATGATCCTGAAGCGACCACAAAGACCTCCATAATTTCGACGGTGAAAGGCAATGTGATTTCGATAGCATAATAATTTAATGAATTTAATTTGAATTCTCTCAAGTCTGTGAGAAAGATATTCCTGTTGTGGTGACCAAATAATATCACAATAATCAAAAATGGGAAGTATAAGCTGCTTGTATAAAATAATTATAACTTTGTCACTCTTGAAAACAGAGGAAGAACGCTTGATTAATCCAAGAAGTTTAGAGGTCTGAGATATTACGTGATCAACGTGGGAAGAGGGATGAAGGTCAGATCGAAATGACACCTAAATCCTTGAACTTATCAATACTTGCAATTAAACATTTTCCAATATAATAATCAGTTTAATATACCTGCATAGAGTTGACATTCAATATTAATGGACTGAAATAAGGTTGACAGATCATTAGTATAAACAATAAAGAAGTCCGGACCCAGTGGTGAGCCTTGAGGAACACCTTGCTAAACAGTAAATGTAGTCGATGAAGTGCCATCAATTATTACGGATAGTTTACGATTTCTAAGCAGTGAATCAAGCAAATCTAGTAAAGGGGATCGCAGACCATAAGATGACAACTTGACCAGCAAAAGATCGATGTGAACAGAGTCAAATGAATGTGAAATATCAAGGAAAAGCGAATCGATTTGATTTCTTTTGTCCAAATTAGTTTGTAAGAAATGAGAAAACAAGGCAAGATTTGAAACAGTTGATTTCCTGGGAAGAAAAGCATACTGGTAATTATTGATAAAAGGGTGAAGATAGGAACTAAGATATTTATAAAGTAGGAGTTCAAAATTTTTCGCAATTGTATTCAGTATAGTAATAGGTTGGTAGATATTAGGCTTAGCTTAATCACCATTTTTTATAAATCGGGATGGTATATTATGTAATATTTTACTAATTACACGCTTGCAGAAATGGCAGACGCACATCTGACTTTAAGCATCAAGGAAATTCAGTTGCACCTCGTCGGAATATACATAAGCAAATTCATTACGCCTCCACTATTTGGATGCTGGGTTATTATGTCACCGTTGTACTGCCGCAGTGGAAGAAAACACTGATTTTAATTGACGTAGAACAACGACAATCCATAAGATCTTCAATAACACTCAGCAGATCCACCATCCATAAGTTAAGAGTGCCACTCATAACAGAAAAAATAATTGTTCACAGAAATCCTAAACATTCATAGTATGGACAGAAGAAAATACAGATTTCTTACGAGCTAAGAAATTTGCAATATATATTTAAATTTATCTTTCCTATGAGACACTAGCGGCGTTTCCAAATCAACCTCTAGAGTGAAATAACGAGTAACCATTTGATCGACTGTATTTATCTGAAAAATAACGTTTATAAACTTAATGAGAATGCAAGTGATTCGGCTTCAAGTTTGCATTCGTTTCACATGTTACAAAAGGGGAGGTGTAAAAGGTAAACATACTTATTGGAGGTTTTTTCTTTTACCAGAGTTACGCAGTCAGTGCAGTCTCATTCATTACACATGAAAGCATGCCGCTCTGGAAAAACTGAAAAAGCAAATTATGACCGCAGTTGTTTGAGCCACTGATATATGGTTCTTTTGGTTTAATACAGGAAACAGAAAAATATCATTTAGGTCTCGGAAAAACGACACCTTACTCTGATGATTTTTAAAGGTTAATGGCTAAAACACATGAACGATTCCTATAATGTACATTTTGGCCTTCATCAAACATTCCATTCAGCTTTACTTTTTCCCACGTAATAGGTACCAAAAGAAAATTCTAGTCATCATGCCGTCTGAGTTCAGGGATATTTAGAAAATTCGTTTGAATCCCCCACCATAAAGATTAAATCAATAGACACTGGTCTGGAACAATAATGCGTATATAGGATTAATTTTTGCCTCTGATGAAGAATAAAAATGCATGAAAGCGCAATATCTATTTAAAAGCTGACCTAACCGAGTTAAGTTTAGTATTGTTTTATAAATATAGTATTTTAGCATTAAAAGCATACGGTTTTCCAAAAACAAAATACTAAACTTATAATAATAGTACTAACTGCTACATTCTCAAATATCTTTCAATAAACTCAAAGTTTCAAAAATATTTTATTACCAATGAAAGATATGAGTAATATGAAAGTTTTAGTTTAACGTTCGGTGGTTTATTTAACCAGGAAATTCCCATTTCTAGTGACACTCTTTTCATTTTTATCAATTCCTTCAATTTTTCTATAAAAAGACTCAAGAAATACTTAGAAAAGAAAAGAAAAGAAAAAAAAAAAAAAAACACCTACTTCTAGATTTGGTCATGCACACATACCAGTACACAAAAAAAAAACAACAAAAAAAAAAAACACTTACATAAAACTGTCTTATCCATTGCACTATTGGTTCTAACGTTAGTATTATGCTTGTAATACCCCAATGTACAATGTCAGTCAGGCAGGCATTTGCACGAAAATTACGGGAAATCACAGTGATTACTAATTTCGTATTTAAAAATTAACTCTTTAAATTCTGATTAATATCATTAACTTGATTTCTGGTTGAGAGTGTTCGAATGATATTCGATAGTCTCAACCAGGATAGACTGAAAAAGCTGGAGATCAAGCATTTGTAAGCAGAAGGAAAACAGGATTTCAGAGCGAAAAAACATTTTTTTAAAGCAGCAGTCCTTCTCGAAACACAGGAGGAAAATAGGTTTCTTGGAAAAGGGAGGTTTTTTAATTTAAATAAATTAAAGGCTAGAAATAAATTTCTCTGGAAAAATACATATTTTATATTAAAATACAGCCATAGAATTTTTTTATCAGTATAGTATGCTTTTAACCATTAGCTTACCAAACGAATTGTTTAATAAACATTAATTAATTTTAACAGCTTCAAAAAATATATACTTTGCAGAATATTTATAGCTTCAAAAAAGATACTGCTGCAGAATCTGCAGAATTTGTCCTCTTCAGGAAAGTTGAGCCAACATTTTGTTCATAGGCTTGGCTGTCAGGAGCATTTCCAAAGCTTCACCAAAAAGAGATCTCAACTCATTTTTTTTTTTTTTTACCAGCTCGGCTGAATATTCTCTCGCGCTCAGCACTGCTAGGAGGAATTCTCAAAATGCCAACTATGATTTGGAATAAGTTGTTATAAATAAACAGTTCAATTATTTCAGGTTTCTCTCTGCACGTGCCCGTTCTCCAATTAAGTATGCATGAATTCTTTTTTCCTTCATAACAGCTGGGAGGTTCCCAAACTGAGAGAACTGGTGCTGCAAAACATCTATTATTTTATCTATTTCTTTATCGACACCAAGAAGCACTGGAACCGTGACCACAAAGGATTTAAAATTTTAAAAAATGATGTTCTGCCAGCTGATGAAATTTGTTTACCTCAGTATTTATAAGAATATATTTCAATGGGAACTTGTGCAACATGTAGTCACATGCAGCCATAAAATGCTTCCTCACTGAGTAAAAGAACAGAGTCATCTCTTCTTCTTTTAGGCTCCCCACGACCCTGGAAGTCTATGACTACGTCAGAATCATCCTTCCGATTTAGTCAATTATGGTATTCAATATCCAATATGGAAGATTTGAAAACTGTAAAAATAAATTTCACGTAATATTCTTCAACATCTAGGAGTGATGATCTCAGTACATGGGTGTGAGATACGTTGGACTGAAAAGCTGTGTTGGGATTTTCAAAAGTTGGCATAACATTTAAAAGAAATAAACAAATTGCTTTATTCAAGCCAAAGGGAGAGAAACGTGATCAAACTTTCTGCACGAGTGAGAATATTATGCCTTGAACTATCAGCTTTCTTAGTCTGCTTATGATTAATTTCACCAGAATTTTGCAATTCAGAAGTTCTTTTTCTCGAGTTCATCATTTCGTATTCATTTTTCTTCAGCAATTTTCTTCTTTTAAAACTTTTGGATCACGAACTGGATTTGAACACGAGTCAATACTGCTCACTACAGATCATCTGTACTTTTCAATTATGTTACTCTGAAAAGTTCTCATATTGCGTTTCTACGGCTTCTAACCTCTCATTTAAACAGACTTGTCGAAGGTTGCTATTTCTACCATTCTATTTACTCATTTAACTAAAGATAGCCAAAGTATACACAAGTGTTTGAAAAATATTTTTTACTTCAATGGTAGCAAGTATCATTCGGAATTATTTAAATCTATCTTTCCTTTCGGCACTTCTTTTTAGATAGCAGTACATATCCACCAATTATTAATCCACTTTAACAGGAAGAAATTCAACTCTCTTTTCAGCAAAACAAATTAATAAATCTCCTTGCTACTCCAGTTTTTAGCATCCATAACAGGCGCATTTTCAACACTGAGTGCAATTTTTAAGGAATTCCACACATTTTCGGGTTGTTCAGAAAATGTCCAGTTCTGTACCTTGTAGATGGATACAACATTGGATATCCTCTAATGTTGGTTCAATTTGACGATTTTTTTTAATTACAAAAAGTCACCACAATGGGATATAGCTTGGAATCGCTTTAATTTCTGCCAACTATAGTAATCGAAAATGGCCCGTTTTTCAGAAACACCATACCTCTTCTTTCGCTATCCGTGCAATTTCACTGACAATTTTGTCAGTGATATTGCACGGATACCGAACAACGCGCATCCATGATGAGCAACTCAGAGGAAATTTGCAGTCAGATGTATTACCACAGCACACCTGACGGCCAATTTGTTAACGAAAATAATCAGAAATTCGCAAAATTGAAAAAAAAAATCTTATTTTAACGTATTTTTTTTTAATATTACTTTTTTGAAAAGAAAAAGAGGGAGAAAAACTGACCTTTGCATAAAGACAGACTGAGAAACGCTTTGTCACCAAGTATATTACGACGGTCAGACGGAGATGGATCAAATTGAATAAAAAAGAAGGGTTCTCCGTCGTAAATCTAGAGTGTTGACAGTTATGATATTATGATTTATTTTCGGAGACCCAAAACTAACTCGAGGCCAATCGTGATATATGTTCAAGACCGGATTTTTATAATGCATAATAGACTTTTTCCAATGCTTTTCTAAAAAGTTTGACTTAAAATGTTCTACAGCTAAAAACAACAGTGATCTGGAAACAAAATTTCCAGATCTGTGCTCATGCTGTAATACTAATTACTATTTAATACTAATTAGTATAAATAAAAGTTTAGTTTTTAATCATAATAGTTATTAAGAGTGTTTATGCGATACCTGTGTTTTTTTCTCTAAGAGATGGCGGGTAATAAGATGCACATTGCTGGCATTGGCCAACCCAATGTATTTTTTTTTATGATTTCCAGTATCTAGAATCATGTCTGATATTTTAACAATTTGGCATACAAAATTGTTTTCCTTTCTTTTATCGTGACATCTATTTTTATGTCACGATAAAAGTAAATCTTAACTGTTTTGATTTTTGGCTGAAATTATTTGGCACATTTGTTTTATATATTTTTCCTACTTTAAACACTCTCTCATCGTTAAAAAAAGAAAAGAAAAAAACTTATTTCGTTATGTTGCTCACGAGCACGCAATTCGCTCATGCACTGTGTGTTAAACAGCTGTAACCGATGGGACTTCACAAAGGATTTTGTGAAGTCCCATCGGTTACTAACAAAAGCGTGAACAGACAGAAATCAATTATTTCATAATAAATCGATTACTGTTTAAAAGGGGAGAAATACAAATACTTAACTGGGCTTAATATTCCTCAATGTTGAAGTTTATATGCACTCTTTTATAAAACTTTAATTGGTATAATTAATTAATAATCTAACTATATTAATTGTAAAAGGGCTCCTCCCATCTTGGATTCAAAGCCAGCATTTTCAACGTGGTATGAAAATACAGTGATCGAGACCATTGCGAGAGTGCGTATATTATCTTTTCAAGCGTATCCATACATTTATGCATTTACAGGCAAATCTGCATTTGTGTAGCTGTAAAACCTGACTGAAGCCTAGAGTGGCAAGTAGAGAATCCACCACAATCTCATAGACGACCTACTAACAGATAACGTATCTCCAATGTTGGTCTATACTTTAAAGGGTCTGAATTCGAACTTTTTAATTACTAGACCAGAGCGATGCACAAACGTTTTATTTCTAAGGGCCGAATTATCAATTTATCTTTTCTTTGCGGACCACATTAATAAATGTTAAAATACATAAGAGTAAGAATAAAGAGTTCTGATTGTTAATATCCTTTTATTGGAAGTAGCATTTTAAACTATTTTAAAAATATAGAACGCTGGAGTTTTAGAATTTAATTTCTAATACGAACGGTGACCTTTTCCAGGTATCTGAATAGCAGCCATAGATCAATAAATATTAATGTAACATACCACTCAGAACGTGGTTATGATCGCCCTAAGGTGCAGTGGAAAATGATGCAAGAAAGCAAACTTGCACAGCATCAGCCAAGAAAAAAACAATAACTATTTCCAACATCATCTGGATCTGTCTATCCTCGCCAACACTTTCTAGTCCCTTCTTGAATTTATTCAGGGTACCCGCTTCTGTAACATCAGACGGAAACCAATTCCAATAGTCAACTGTTGATATGTTATTATGGGATTATTAGTACCTTGTATTTGATAATGAGGTTTCCCCTATGCTTGTGGTGCCTGTGGGCATGCGCAGAAATATTTGTTCAAAAGGCCAAATCGGTTATTTGACATGTTCAAAGGTAGTTTACTGATCGTCCTTTCTAATTAAGAGAAAATTTTGTTCAAATAGCGATTATAAAAACTGCAAACCTTGCTTCTGTTGATCCAAGCTCCAGATTTTTTTTTTTTTTTTTTTTTGTAGTTGTGGGCGCATCGGCTTCTGTGGCCATAATGCACCTCCCAAGGTTTTTGAAGTACTTTGATCCAAGCCCGATGCGGGATTCGAACCAGCGACCTTTGGGTTGCCAGGCAGGCACTTTACCCACCTGGCTAGCCCGGTCGGCCCAAGCTCCAGATAGTAGTGTGGCATAATTCGACTGTAAGGAATTCTTCTTCTTCCAGTCACATAGTTCCCTGAGGAGCTGTTGTGGCCATCAACAAAATCCTCCAACTGCATCGATCATATGCTATACGAGTGGCATCGAAAAATGTCACGCCCAAAAGTTTACTGATTTTATCCTTCCACCTAGTTGCAGGTCTTCCTTTAACAGGAGTTTTTGGAGTTGGTTTTGTTATGGTCTCGGTAGCATCAGATAATGTGGTTGCCTACTGCCTACTACATGGCCGATTTTGAAAGGGGCCGACTTTAATCATAGGAAGAGTCATCATGAATCCCACGAGATGCTCTTGAAGAGGAAAGGTGACTACAGAAAAGCCCAACTTAGTGTCCCCCATTATTATTATTTTTTAATCTTTAGTGAGGTGGCGCATTATCACTCTTCCTCTCTCAATCTCCAGCTAATAATGTCCAATATATTAATGATTTTTGAATTTTCTTAAAACACATTTTCATGGTGGTTTCATGGTACAGACTTAGTCACAATGAATAAAATTTAAATTATAGCCAGATAAAATGTTAAGTATTTACGCTATGCTGTAACATACACAAACAATCAGCTGACCGTTAGAACTAAGAAGGTTCCAAGTGTAAAATAAACGCATGTCTATAAGTAGTTGAATACTACCTGATATGGTGCAAAAACGCTCAACCCTAACTACAATGCAACTCGTTAACAAGGTGATCACTAAGAAAAATCGAATAACTCTTCTTAAAATCACATTTTAACATAAAATCCAGGAGCACACAGTAGTAGTGGCATGTGACGCAAGAAAGTAAGTATGAGCTTATGCAGCATCAGCCAAAATGTACAAATTTCGATAATATACGTATTTTAAATCGCGTTAACCTTCACATTCAAAACCAGTTTCGGACCTCCTGCGATCAGAAACTGAGTTTTACATCGTCAGAAATCTGTCAACTGTAATTCTAATTTTCTGAGTTCATTCATAATGCACTTACCACAGCGAATTAAAAATAGAAACTCCTTTACTGCTCAAGGCAAGACTTGAGCAATTAAAGCAACACGAATTAACAAAATAGATTATAATGCTACCCATGCACGCTCATTTATTAATGTGAACGATTTCTCATTTATTAATGTTATCACAATGAATTTGCTAAATTACTCAAAATTAAAGGTTGCCATGACGAGTTAGTGCCTTCGGCTTTTAAAGCTGGAGGAAAACAGTGCGTTTTGGCGCCGCCTAAAGTAAAAGATGAACACTGGAAATAATCGGGAATAATAAATATCGGAAACTTTGCCAAATATTTTAAATTGGGCATCGAAAAAGTGTGGAAAATCTATTGAATTTGTTTACAGAATAGAAATCTAGAATTTCAATATTGTTAGAAAACTAGATTCAACAATGAAATCATGTAAATGGTGTGATATGCAAATCCAGTGTATCTGAAGAGATGCAGAAGCAGACCGCTGTATAAGTGAGAGAAAAAGAAGAAGGGAAGCTCTGGCTATGATACTGCAAACTGTCTGTAATAACTGCATATGTTCTAAAGCAGGAGCTCTTAACTGTTTTTATATCTCTGCCACCAAAACTGAAAACGAAGATGTCTGGGTATCGCTTTTTACAGCTCCGTCTCTGTTTTACAAGAAACTAGTCTTCTTATGCTTCACTATTCTGACAATCTGGACTTAATCTGAACTATTTGTTAAACAAGTTATATGAGGTTCCGCACAAGTTAAATACTATACCTGTATTTTCTCTCAACTTTACGTCGTTTTGACTGGTCTGACCTTTGCAGAGATTTGGCTTACTACCCCTTAAACTCTTCGAGTGCTTTGACATACTAATTTCAGCATTCCAGTTCATAACTCTAAACTTTTGCTACACATTTACATCATCATATTTACACTTTTATGCCATTTCAGCCTTTAAAAATCATACAAATTAAGTTTTTCACAGTAAATTTTCAAGCTCAGATACTGTGAAAAACATCCTTGCAGCTTTTCTCCTTTTAAATCTCTTGCACTCTTCTTAATTAAAATATATTACTACCTTAAATTTGGCGAAAATAAAATCATAACTGCACGATTGTTATCCATATTTTGTGCTCATTAACTTCTATGTTCCATACTGCCGCCTTCTGTATTCTTGTTATCAGGCATTTTTTTTTGGTCTGATAACGAAAACACAGGTATTGGATGGACACAAACCAACTTCCCTTTAATTTACAGTTAGGAAACGAAAGCATACAGAAACACTTAGAGTTCCAGGATAACAATAATTCGGAAAAAGATTTTAAAAAATTAAAAATGCAGAACATGCCACGGTAATTTCAAACTGCATTCTGTCGTTATAAAATACACATTTGAATTAAAGCTTATTTTTGCTTTTTCAGCAAAAAAATTAATACAGCCTCATTTCGATATTGGTGAAGTGTAGCAGTGGTCAGGGTGCCATATCAATAGTGATATGGGTAGCGAAGAGGTTAGAAGCAGTGAGCGTTATAGATGAACACCATCTTCTTACGTTGCAGAACAAACATAGAATTATTCTCTTCTCATAAACAACTATTATCTTGTATCGACAACTATCTAGAGAAACGTTATTCTGTTGACAACTGTGCCGAAAGCGCTCAAAGAAGTTGCATGCTATCATTAAGGAAAGACAACAAAAAACCAAAGGCGTCTCCGCCTCCTTCGAATGCTACTTTCTCGCATTATCCAGTGGCATCGTGGTTCCGCCAAACAGCTTAATCATGATAGTGCAAAAGCAATAGAGTAAATGTCATAAGTAAGAAACGGATAAAGACCAGTGTGCTAATTCTTTAGATCATCATTAGCTCGCTGACTTCCTAAAATTTAGTATAGCAAATTATTTCCTTTTGCTAGTTGAACTCAACATTCTAGCAAGAATGTTGGTCAAAATTCTCGGCAGACACCACTCCTGCGTATTTTTTGTGGTGAAAATAATAACATATAGAAATATCTATTAGAAAACGCATGATCGTAATGCATTATTATGAGAAAAGAAAAGCGGATCACTCAAAGACGATCGGTGTATAGTGCGGCATCAGAAGAGCTGCAAGTGAACACATTGACGCCGATCACCCAGATTGCAATATTCCATTCGGAATCTTGACAAGAACAAGCCCATTAAAAGGAATTCATAGTGTTTTCCGTCAGCAGAACGGCCAAGTTACTTCCATAAAAATAAAAAATAACCTTATTTGTAAAAAAGAAACAAAATAACCAAAGAAAGGTTTATCATTAGTTCAGTCGTACATTACCTAAAATATCGATAAATCATCTTTAAAATAGGAATAGGGTATTTGATACCGTATTCCCTGATTTATAAAAGCTGACAGACAATCCAAGTACTGTTGCTTCCTGCTTGTACTGTCTGAAGGTTGGAATTTTTATTGTACAGTTACTATAACGTTGTGTTTTCAATCAGTATTTTTAGTAAGCATATACGATTTTTTAAATTACTTTCTTTTAAATAAGCACGTTCGAATATGCGTAAAGCGCCTATTATCTTCGCCATGTCCGCCTGTCTGTGTCTAACAACTCGAACTCCCAGTGGACGGATTTTCTTGAAATTTTACAAGTGGCTCCTTTAGAAAGAACATTCTAGTTATCTCAGATTTCATTAAAATGAGAAAAATTTAAATCTCAAAATCATTAATTTTTTATACATATTAACATAAACTGTTCACACGCTGTATCGCCCTCTGTAGCAGCTTAGTGGGCACGGTACCTTGCCGTCTGTCACTCATTTGGATTCCAGTCGATGAGTGGAAGAATTTCTAAAGTCCTTTGCAATCGAGACCGAAGTTATAGACGGAGGGCAAAGGGTTCCTCGTGAGTTATTCTGGTTTTCCAGTACGCACGACATTCAAATCGACCCACGAACTGACACTTCTACAGACAGACTATACTTATGATAATGAACGTGCGCATGGGGCCCATTACACCAATATTAATTTATTATCTATATGCTGTATATTACGCTTGTTGCTGTGTGCTGTTTGAAGGAATGATTGTGCAATGTGGTGGATATGCAAAAAAAGAAATAGTCTCGGTTTAAGCAGTGTGCATATGAAAGTTCTCTTTTTGAGATAGTTTTTGTTATCAATATACTAAATATATAAATCATGAATTATTATTATTTGCTTATTATATTAATCACAGCAGAAATATGAAACACGTGTTATATTTCAACAATTATTAAATCTAGAAGGAAGGAAGTAAAATGCATCACAAAAACTGTGATTGCCTACTACGATCGGAAGTCCGTAATGCCATTTTTTTTTATTTTATGAAAACACAGAAGATATAAGATCATTTATTGTGCTCCAAAATAAGTCGGGGCAACACCCAGTACCGACAAGTTAAAGGAATTTACTTTGAATAAAAGATAATAATAATACAAAAATAGGCAAGTGAAGATTTAAAAAAGGAATAAAATAAAAATGTAAACAAAAAACTTATTGAAACTTTATTGTCAAATACATGCTATGCTACCTTTATTATTTATTAAAAATCCAGGAAGAAATAAGTAAAGTACAGTTGTATTATAAAAAAAGTTATGTGAATATCTCGTTGTGAGATATGTATGTGCAGTGAAGTAGAAACAATTATTTATATATTATTTGTTAGTTAATTAGTAATTAAATATTGGAAAGGAGATTAGTTATTTACTTTTCACTTCTATTAATCATAAAAAAATAAAAAAAATGAATTAATTTAAGAAATAAGAATAAAACGTGTCTGAAATGTAAAGCACTGCTACATTACTTAACTTGTTAAATTTGATAACAGAGAGCTATTAAGTGCTCGATAACTCGAACATACTGATATGTTGCTTTAACTTGTTAAAGCAACGTATCAGTATGTTCTTTCAATCAAAACTTCAAGAGTTTAAAAGAAGCTGACATTTCCGCCTAGGAACCCTAAAATCCATGCTAAATTAGTAAAAATGAAGACTGGTGTACTCAACCTTAGATCATTCATTCCCTTTCTACCAAGAAATAACACCCTCCACATCATCGGATTAGATCAAAATCTCCCATACAACTCAACGTGATCGATCAGATAACTTCTCAGGCACTATACACTTAAAGCTGTAAACTTCTTAAATATCGACCTGGATCAAATCTACACAGAACTTGGGTGATGAGAGATTAAAAAAAAAAAATCTGCAAAAGAAAAACACTGCGCAGCAAGAGGTTATTTTCCTGAACTGGCAAGAGAGTGGGTCGCCTCGTGCCTCGGATAACTATGAAATCGAATTTGCATAAGCTAAAATCAAACTCTAATTCTAAATTCAAATCTTCTTTGGCAACCAGGCTCCTCAGAGGCGACGAGCCTGGTTACCGAGCCCTGTAGCTCACATACTCGGAATCTTTCCTCATATGGTCGTCCTTCTGCCGATCTCATCACGCGAGTTGCCCGTCTTTGGACCCTTTCAAGCAGATCGTTGCTTTTTTCGGATGAGGTCTCCATACCTGGACACTGTATTCCAAACTAGCTGAGATATGTTCACATCTGGCGATTTACCTTCGTTACGCGAGGAGCGTACCGTGGATTTCTATTTCTCTATGACCATGAATGCCTTGGCCCTGTAAATGCAGCTTCCCTGTACACACCAAGTGTTCTGCGGCGAAGTTTGTTTTTCGAATTTATTAAATACGACAATTGATTCTTTGCACAACATATGAAGATTAATTCATGGAAAGTAGAATTAATTCCTTGCGTGTTCATACAAAATGGAAGAATTAATTTTTGTCAATTTGTAGGAATGATTGCCTCAAATTATCAAATGTGTCTCATACTTCTGGTGTTACAAAAGTTACAAAATGGCGCATTTTAAAACTAATATCAGCTTTTCTACCATTCTAACAAACAAGAAACATTTTTGTAAATCGGGTTTCATTTCTGTAAATATGAAATTGCAAAAGTACTTTTCGTATTTAACTTTTGAAATCCGACTTTTTTTTTTTTCACATCACAACTTCCTTAGAATTGGTTTAAGGTTTCTCGATCCCAATGTGGAGATACTGTGGGGGTGGGTTTAATTACCTTTATTATTCTGAAAATCCTATTCCTCAAAGGGGCCTTCAATTATATTATATTATGTTATATTTTTTTTTATATCCCCTTATTTTAACCCCTCCCACTTTAACACCTGACTTGATTGATCTCAGAAAATCCCCAGACTCACGGGGACCCCTAATATATTAAGGTATTCTTCCACTGGACTGGCTGAGTTTAGAAATGACAGACACACACACAAGAATGTAGAATATACAATTTGTTTTTTATTGTCATATTATATATAAGAAAATTACAATAACCTTTAACAGAATACAGTATTTAGTTTGACACTTGTTATTTTACTAATTTTTAAATGTGTATATATCTTGTAATTTACAGTCAACCTTGTTATCAAAAGAACTACTAAATCCTAATACTTATATACATCTACATATATATATATATATCACTGTGTCTCTTCATGTTGCTCTACAAAGATTTCAGTAGGTCCGGGCATTTATTACCCCTCACAACGCACAATCTGTCTCTTTGCTCCTTAACAGTCCATGTAAGTCAATAAACCACCATCAGCCAATGAACAGACAAAATATAATTTCATAAGTGCTCGTTTCCCAACTTATTAGGAAATACATATATATTCATTCAAGAATCCTTCCTTGCAAACATGTCACCAGTCAACAATATCCAACCAATTTACTTAGTTACCTTTCCGTTCAATTAATCCACTATTTCACAATTAGGGCTAGATGCTCATTTAATTGTTTACCTGTTTAATCATTTTCTACCCCAAAATAAGTCATACTCACAGCAATTTAACATTCACAATAATTCAAGGACAAAATTTTTACTTCCTACTACAGATTAACTTACTCTTAAATTGCCTTACTCTGATCTCTATACTAATTTAAATTATCACTCCTTAAGTATTACACTCGTACAAATATATATATATATATATAGTTAGTACTTTGACATTCTCTCTTAAAACTTATAGCGTCCTCCTAGAGTCCTTTTCATTATTAAATTAGTTCCCCTTTTTTTTCTTATATTCTCAGTACTTATTCTAGAACTTACGCAATGGTCTGGTATTCCTCCCTGCTCGGTCTCTCTTCCTATCTGCTCGGGGTGAGGACTGGAAAACGAAAGGTTGCTCATCCGGGGAACACAGTAATCTATCCTGGGTTTCTCTACCGGGTACGGCACGGCTGAAGATAATACCAGATCTTATCTCCTTTCTTCTTCCATCTGCGTTGCGTCCGAGGACTGGGATACCTTTCGGGTCGACTAGTCACTCAACTGCTCAAACGAGAAATTTGCTTCTAGGGCGTTTCACCATTCTTCCTCCATAGACTGCATTAACTTCTTCAAGGGAACGATACTTCCGACTCTATACTTTCACAAAATAAATTCTTATAATCAATTCTCCCACTACAGCTTCCATCTCTCCAGGACTGCTTCCACCACAAAAACTCCTCTCCGAATGCTCAGTATCAATTTTTTCTTCCCTTCTCTCCTTTCTCTCAAATTTCCCACCGCTTTCTTCCTGGCCAATCGTTGACTTCCCTATCCTTTCCTTCGTGATCCTATTCGTCTCCCTTCATTTCCGTGGGCGTGCTTTCTTTTTCCTAGTGTGACCGAACTTCCGATAATCTGGAAAATTCTGGTAATTTCTAGAAATTAAACGTAAGTTCCGGTCAGCTAAGAGTTTCAGGCTTTCTTTGTGACCTCACCCCCATATCCATTTCTAGTCGCCCACACCTGCTAGAGGTCGAACCGTGAAATCTATAATAGGGCCACTTCCGCACTCAGTGCCCTTTCTATAGTGTATATGCTCCTGTCTTAAGTGGGATTTGTTTCGGTCCATTATGATTGCTTTTACTGACTCGCTTAAGGAATTTTTCCATACAACCGAGATTTAACTAACTGGGTGTGTTTGGACTAACCTTCGAATTTCAGTGTTTCTTAACAAATGATACTTGTCTGAAACTAACTATATACGCCACAATTAATTCTTCCAATATTTAACAAACTTTATTAAATTATTGCAAGGCTGGGTCCTTACATTGCATCCCTCTCCCCCTAAAATTTATATCCCATATATATAAATTTTATACAGGTCCTCAGGCGGATGTGCCTTCTTCCAGGGCCTACTTATTAACTACAATCTATCCCTCGTATTCCTATATACAATTCTATACATGTACATTAATTAAATGGATATTTTTTTTTCTGTCACTAAAACTATTCCCATCCCATGTTTTCATTAAATGCTGCTCCTAAATACATTTGTTGTAGCCTGTTTGTCTCTTTCAACTTGAGGGCCCTTTCCCCATAGGGAGTTTCAGTTCTGTGGTTCCATGGCCATTCGATTCTTTTCGGCTCTGTTGATTCATTTACCAAGTTGTCATTCTTTTCACCTCCACTTTCTTCCACTTTATTTAACAGTTCGCTATCTTCATGTTTCTCTTCCCTTCGAGACGTTTTCTTTCCAGAATTTCCATTGACCCTTTCTGTCATTTCCAAAACTCCCACGTGTAACATCCTTCCACTTTCTCGACACTTTCTCTCATTATTCTTATTAGTTTTGTTGTTCTTCTTCAATTCCCTTAATTCTTCTTGTGCAACCAGAACTTTATTAACAGTGTTTGCCTTATACCCTTCTAATTCTTTCACACTTTGAAGATTCCCCTCGCTCTGGCTCGTACTGGGCTCTGCTGCCAGCATTTTGCCTTCTGTCTACTTTAGACCTCACCTGGGTATCACTACCGAAGTTAATGCTGCCATTTCCCACATCTACCTTGGCTCTTAATTTCTTTAGTAGGTCCGTGCCTAGTATTGCGTCATGTCGACGACTGTTTACTCTATTTGCCACTAAATATGAATGGGGCACCATGTTTTCACATCCCTGTAATCTTATCTTGTCTCTGACTATATAGTTGGTGTGAATTTCTTCAGCACCTACCCCTTTCACAAGAAATTCGCGGCAACATCTCACATCTCCCTTATTTGACCCTTTGCAGTATCTGATGAGGTAATCCCACATTAATATTGACCTCGAGGCTCCTGTGTCTACAAGAAATTTACCTGGTACCCCTCCTAAGCTTCCCTTTACATATAACAGGTCGTTCCCCCTTCCGTTATCACTTACAGCGCCTAAAGATATGTTTTTTCTTTTGGCTGTGTTTATGTGTAATGCTTGTTCACTCCTCCCAGGGTTTTGCTCCTGGCTGTAGTTACTACCTCCGCGGTATCCCCTTTGGCTATTCCTGTGTGGACAATATCTAGCGAGATGTTCCTTGCCCCCACATATGTAACACCTCCTCTGTCCATTTCGCCTATCTTCTCTGACTTCCCCCTTCCACCCCTCTGTGTTGTTGTACTTCCCTCTTGTGCTCTGCCCTGTTTGTGGTCTTTCGCCCCCCTGCCTATTATTTTCATCTAGTGCATTCTTTTTTGTGTTTAATTGCTCTAATAATTTATTTAATTTTATTTCCATTCCCGCTATCTGTTTTTCTAGCCCTTCTAACTTAATTTCGCCTTCCCTTTCTTTATTACCTTTCCGTTTTGTCTCTTCTTCTGTCGCTAATACATTTATTTCCCCCCTTATAGCCCCCCGACCTTGGAGGTCTAGCTTTTCCTCATCAGTGGCTAGTTTCATGGCCTCAGCTAATGAATTGGGTTTTCTCCTTAGAATCTCTCGCTTATATTTATCCCTGACCCCCATCAAAAACTGTCCCATCAGGATTTTGTCAAAGGCACTATTTTCTTTTTCCGATACTTCTGTATTTAATTTTACTGTTAAAAACCTTTTGTAATAGTCCTCTATGCTTTCGCGATTATTTTGACTATAATTATTTAATATCCCGATTCCTTCTAGGAACGTGATCTTTGGGGAAAATAACTTCCTTAATATCTTTTCAAATTTGTCTAATGTTGCTATTTCCATCCCTTGGGTCTCCTCTAAATACCTAGTCTGGGCCCTGCCCTCTAGCTTGAATTCCGCCATCATGACTATTTCTAGTTCCGTTAATTCTTCCTTTTCCTTAATCATTTTCAGTTTTCTCAGAAAATGTTCCACATTTTCTGATGGTTCCCCTTTAAATACTTTTAAAAATTTGCTTAACTTAATTGGGCCCCTATTATCATTCCCTATACTAACAATTGTTTCTCCTGATGTCTCCTGCCCGTTGATATTTTCCTCCCTTTCTCTATCCCTACTGCTGTTCGCTCTCCTTGTAGCCATGACTTATCTTTCGAGGTTGGGGTTTAATCTAATTGACTAGCTATTTTCTATCAATACCTTTCTTATTCTATAACTTATTTCATCTAATTCTACAACACAAGAAATTCTAATTCAGTGCCCACTTTAACTACTTACTTTTTTTTTTTTACTTTTCACTTTCTGGCTCGCCAGCTGAATTTTTTTCTATCAGTTTCAGCAACTGGATTACATATATATATACATATATATATTTTTTTTTTGTCGTTCTGAACTCAGCCTTCCGTCGTGAAGAATTATCCTGGCTCTGGCTCGCCAATTGTGGGGGTGGGTTTAATTACCTTTATTATTCTGAAAATCCTATTCCTCAAAGGGGCCTTCAATTATATTATATTATGTTATATTTTTTTTTTATATCCCCTTATTTTAACCCCTCCCACTTTAACACCTGACTTGATTGATCTCAGAAAATCCCCAGACTCACGGGGACCCCTAATATATTAAGGTATTCTTCCACTGGACTGGCTGAGTTTAGAAATGACAGACACACACACAAGAATGTAGAATATACAATTTGTTTTTTATTGTCATATTATATATAAGAAAATTACAATAACCTTTAACAGAATACAGTATTTAGTTTGACACTTGTTATTTTACTAATTTTTAAATGTGTATATATCTTGTAATTTACAGTCAACCTTGTTATCAAAAGAACTACTAAATCCTAATACTTATATACATCTACATATATATATATATATCACTGTGTCTCTTCATGTTGCTCTACAAAGATTTCAGTAGGTCCGGGCATTTATTACCCCTCACAACGCACAATCTGTCTCTTTGCTCCTTAACAGTCCATGTAAGTCAATAAACCACCATCAGCCAATGAACAGACAAAATATAATTTCATAAGTGCTCGTTTCCCAACTTATTAGGAAATACATATATATTCATTCAAGAATCCTTCCTTGCAAACATGTCACCAGTCAACAATATCCAACCAATTTACTTAGTTACCTTTCCGTTCAATTAATCCACTATTTCACAATTAGGGCTAGATGCTCATTTAATTGTTTACCTGTTTAATCATTTTCTACCCCAAAATAAGTCATACTCACAGCAATTTAACATTCACAATAATTCAAGGACAAAATTTTTACTTCCTACTACAGATTAACTTACTCTTAAATTGCCTTACTCTGATCTCTATACTAATTTAAATTATCACTCCTTAAGTATTACACTCGTACAAATATATATATATATATATAGTTAGTACTTTGACATTCTCTCTTAAAACTTATAGCGTCCTCCTAGAGTCCTTTTCATTATTAAATTAGTTCCCCTTTTTTTTCTTATATTCTCAGTACTTATTCTAGAACTTACGCAATGGTCTGGTATTCCTCCCTGCTCGGTCTCTCTTCCTATCTGCTCGGGGTGAGGACTGGAAAACGAAAGGTTGCTCATCCGGGGAACACAGTAATCTATCCTGGGTTTCTCTACCGGGTACGGCACGGCTGAAGATAATACCAGATCTTATCTCCTTTCTTCTTCCATCTGCGTTGCGTCCGAGGACTGGGATACCTTTCGGGTCGACTAGTCACTCAACTGCTCAAACGAGAAATTTGCTTCTAGGGCGTTTCACCATTCTTCCTCCATAGACTGCATTAACTTCTTCAAGGGAACGATACTTCCGACTCTATACTTTCACAAAATAAATTCTTATAATCAATTCTCCCACTACAGCTTCCATCTCTCCAGGACTGCTTCCACCACAAAAACTCCTCTCCGAATGCTCAGTATCAATTTTTTCTTCCCTTCTCTCCTTTCTCTCAAATTTCCCACCGCTTTCTTCCTGGCCAATCGTTGACTTCCCTATCCTTTCCTTCGTGATCCTATTCGTCTCCCTTCATTTCCGTGGGCGTGCTTTCTTTTTCCTAGTGTGACCGAACTTCCGATAATCTGGAAAATTCTGGTAATTTCTAGAAATTAAACGTAAGTTCCGGTCAGCTAAGAGTTTCAGGCTTTCTTTGTGACCTCACCCCCATATCCATTTCTAGTCGCCCACACCTGCTAGAGGTCGAACCGTGAAATCTATAATAGGGCCACTTCCGCACTCAGTGCCCTTTCTATAGTGTATATGCTCCTGTCTTAAGTGGGATTTGTTTCGGTCCATTATGATTGCTTTTACTGACTCGCTTAAGGAATTTTTCCATACAACCGAGATTTAACTAACTGGGTGTGTTTGGACTAACCTTCGAATTTCAGTGTTTCTTAACAAATGATACTTGTCTGAAACTAACTATATACGCCACAATTAATTCTTCCAATATTTAACAAACTTTATTAAATTATTGCAAGGCTGGGTCCTTACAATACAAACGTCCACCTAGTGATCAAGCCGCTTAGAATAGTATATAAGTACAGTTGGAGATGAAAAAAAAAATGGAAGCGGCTTTCTTTCTGCGATTACGTTTCCTTGAGGCACCATGAAGATTTATACGAAGTACTGAACGTGATATAGTTTAAATAAAAAATCAGGCAAGTATATCACTCCTGTATACCAATGTATATTAAAAGAACTGAAAACCTTATTGTCTGAGAAGAAATTCGCGCAGTAAACGATCATAAATTATCAAGGGACCCTGAATCCTTGCTCACTGGAACACATGACACCTGTGGCCAGTTAGTAAGCGTTAGTCAATTTCTAAAATTGCGCTACTCAAATATCGATATGTACATGGTCTCCCGTCGTGGACAATTTGATGGATAAATAAATCTGAGGCTACAAGCAAAACTTAGGATTTAAGCTTGAAATATTTCGTAAATGGGTGGGATTCGTAATTATCTTATCAGAAAATCGCGTTTTGAATCTGTGTTACAAATTTATCATTGTAGATAAAGTACTTCAGTGTAACTCAATAGTCGTATTCTCGGTTTCTTCTATTATTTAAGTGTCAATTGATAGTTACAGCTGAGAAAATTAAGTGTCAATCAGAATTGCATAAATGTACAAAGAAATTTTCATTAAGTATCAAACTCTCAGCCTGCCTAGCACACTTGATTTTATTGCGACGTATGAAGTATACAAATTGATTAAAGAAATCGATTGGTTTAGAGAGAAATAAGACAAAGACCAAGTGTTTCCATTTTGATATTAAAAACATCAAATAGTTAAAACATTTAGTACAGAAAATTTCTTAAAGACTCACAATTTGTATGTTCTGCACATGAACACATAAGTGGCGAATTTATAATAATAGGTGCATTTTAAAATTTTGATTTAGAGGATTGTAGATTTTAAATTCATATATTCACATACTAATTTTAATAATTATCCTAATAGCAATTAACATTTATTATTAATATTAGCATACGTGTCTGGTAGTCCATGTAAAAATCTTTCACACTTTGTACAATTATAAAAATACAGGGTGTCATTAAATTGTTCATCTGATTACGAAGCTTAATTAAAATTTTATTATAATAGGTATTCTAATATGGTTTTATGCAGTTATCAAAGCAAATCAATGAGTTTTTTCTCATGCGCTTGACAGCCTTGATCCCAGCAAGCATTGCGCAGTACAGCATTAAAATGGAGAAGTTCTGGAGAAAACAATGTGCGTGTTGTGGTTGTGGGATAGCAAACTCCAGTGACTGTAAAGAGACGTTTTCAACGGGAATTCCAGAAAGATTCTCCTACACAATAATCAATGAGTCGATGGTTGAAACAGTTTCAAGAAATCGGCAGTATGCTGCACCAGAAAGGAGCAGGTAGACCTGGTATATCTGTATATAAATAAAGTTTCGGAAATTTACGAAGTATTTACCCAAAATTCTACAAAATCTATCCGCCGAGCAAGCGTGCAGCTGCAAAAACCTCGAGAAACATTGCACAGGGTGGTTCGAATGAAATTGAAACGTTATACTTACAAAGTTAAATTTTCCAGGACATTAAGCCTCACGACAAACTACAAAGAGAGGAATTCCCTGTTCATATTCTTAACTGTAAAGACGAAGATGAACACTTTCTCTTCAGTGATGAAGTGACATTCCACCTGTTTGGTTAACGGTCACAATTGTCACATACGGGGATCTGAAAATCCCTACTCAATTCGTGAACACGATGCACTGTTCTTCAGCCAGGTGACCGAGCCATATTTCTTCGACGAAAACACTGCGAATTCCGCAAATTACCTAGATATGTTCGAATTGAATGCTGCACCGCAGCTGTAAGATATGTAGCTACATGTGCTCTATCAGCAAGACGGGGCGCAACCACCACACTGGAGCGTGCACGTGCGCGATTTCCTCAATAAAATAATCGCGTGTGCACCTGTACGCACGAAAGATGTTTTATGTGTAAACATCTTTGGCGACACCTATTAATTTTGAACAGCTAGAACCGAAATCCTGAATGATGTAATTTATGCTGCATACTCTGCCGAATCAACTTTTGGAAGAGGTTAGGCCAATAGCCTAATTTATCCATTTGTTGAATAGTATGATTGCAACAATACTAGTATTTGTATTGTTACAATCATACCTACCAACATGTATCATATTATTCTGTCATACTTTGTGGCTAATTAAACATGTAGCGCTACGAGATCTGCAATAAACGACAGTATCCATGCAAATACGACATCGAAACTATGACTTGGCTCAAGATCTCAACGAATACAAGCGCGAGATGGTAACGCTGCACATTCCATTTCGCAATGAGGAAACAGAGATACCGTCACAGATGAAATATATCAAGATCTACGACGACAACGAAGAGGCTCACACTAGAACAGGGTAAATTGTATGGATCGGACTTGGACATTCGCAAAACGATTGAAATATGTAAGATAACGTGTCAAGACAGCGACGACCCTGACGAAGCATGCGGTAATAATCTGCATAGCCTTGTAACGCGACTGCGAGAAAACCACTTTCGAAACTTTTACAATCAAACAAACAGCGAGAAGAATGAGGAAATAAAGTTCGTCAAGCTCAACCGACTCAGCGAAATTGCAAAGAAACCCAAAAACTCTATGACCAACGAGGACTTCAACTTAATGAGATTGGTTGAAAATACGTTGAAAAATACAACCGCTTCAGTTATACAGACGATTACTGTAACGTCCACATTACATGCGTTTCAACTGGTAAGGCTGAAGCGCAGTAATGTAATGATCTTGGAAGTGCTCAGAGCTGGTTTATGGAGGATCTAAGCACATCCAAGATCATCGCCCTTAAGATTCGATTTCTCTGTTTACCAAACGATTTCTGTCACGGATGGCAATGGTTGGCCCAAGCCACCTAAGTGGTATGCCCCGAATCATAAACGTTTTTCCGCAACTAGCTGGTTTATACCAGCTCTGAGCACATACAAGATCACCTACCATGATCCTTTGCGCTAATCTCCTCTCCCGACTCCGTTTATCTTGTTATGAAACGAAAATGACGTCAAATTACGTAATTTCCGCGTCAAATCGATTTTAGTACCGTCCGAAATTTAATAGGTGCCATCAAAGATGTTTACACATCAAAAATTTCCTAACCAATAGATCGACCAGGATGGTCCTATTCCATGACTTCCGCGTTCTCCAGATAGCGTACCTATGAGGCTACGTAAAACGCAAGGTGTGTATGAAAAAAAATTGTGTTTGCCGAGCAAGCATAGCGGAAGTTAAGTGAAACGTCTTTAGGCGAACATTTATCACTTGACCGAGGATCCCGTATTGACCGTATGAATGTCGCAGGCGACGAATCTGCATGAACAGGAGCCTCGGAGGAGATATGAAACGTTCCGTTACCAAATCTAGCTTTGGTAAGTGCTGACCACGACAGCTGTTACAGGCCGACATTTGACTTACATCCCTCATTTGGAAATAAATTCTAATTGAAGAAGAATGATCTCGAGCTGCTACAATCTCCCATCGTTCTAGAACCAAAGCGGATCACTCACGGAACAGACTGAGCCGAAATCATTATCCAGGAATGTACGTTTCAACTGTGCGTGGATGCTTCGGTGTTTCTTAAAATTTTGTTGCTTACGCCCGCTACGTGTTGAACGATTTGATGGAGTACTTCTAGCAGTCGGTTTTGGCTTCTTCGCTTTCCGTTTACGACTGGGCTTCGAGGACTCTTCATCGTTTTCATTTGCAGTATCAACTTCCATGACTCCTTCCAAATTCACTTCTAACATTTCTAGGTAGATGTAAGGCTCTGAAATGCGCATGGATCTTCTCCGTCTTTTTTATTCAACTCTATCGCGCGTTGTAATTTCTTCCGCTGTCTAAATAGCTAGATTTCTCCTTTGTACTCAATGGAGGTGGTTTCGGTGGTCGCATTGCACGTGCTCTAGAGACTTACAATGCTCACTATTAGTCTTCGACATTTTGAATTACAATTTTTTTTTCCGTTTTTTTATTAAATACGGTGTAGAATGACGAAAGAAATAGCATGCCGCAATCAGTAGGGGTACTGATTGGGTCATGGGCCGCTTGTGCCTGGTACGGAGTGGCACAATAGTGGGGGATGAATCATTTCGTGTCACATTTTCTTGGCGATTTTTGTCAATACACGGACGCATTGCACGTATACGCCTTACGATTGGTTCACTGTACGATCAAATCACTTACGATGGACACTCCATAACAAAATGTCGTTCCCTATACAATATGTAGTAAGCGCCGGTAATTGTGATCACGTTTACGAATTGAATTTTAATTCTATTAACGGCGATTCTAATAAGCGAACATAGGAGGAATATTATCCACAGGCTATAAAAGTAAAGGTACAAAGCACAGAACGGACTCTACCCTCCCCTTGAGTGGTGGTATCCCAAAAGTTCATAAATCCACGAATGGGACAATATCAATCACGAGACAACAGCCATCCCTCAATGGCCCAGAGTAATGGAAACACAACTAAAACTGGCGCCTCCGTAGCCAGGTGGGAAGGAGCAGCAGTGCGTAGCACACGCTTCTTGATTAGACCGGGGTTCGAGCCAGTCACCACCAAATACGGAGGATGCGGAAAGGTCTGGGAATGACCACCGCATATCCCCGGAGCAATATGGCCTTAGTTGCCAATGCTCCTAAAAACCAAATAACTAACTAACAACTAAGACTGTGGCTCAACTCGGTCAGAGACACCACAGAAGAACCTCATCTTGCCTTGTTGGGCACCTGGACTAAAGGACATCCACGGTAGTCATATGACTCATCATACACTGTTTCGCTCTTGAACGGTGCTTTATTTTCACTCCCGTGGGGAGAGGGGGCTTACCCCCCACTCCTCCCCCTTCCCCAAATCTCTTCCCTCTGGTGAGACACGGGCCTGCTCCACTGCAATCGCGGGGCCATCCTCTCTCTCTATCGGCCCCTTATTTCCTTTTCTTCCCTCCAGTCTTCAGTCTCCCCACCTCCTTTACTGTTGACTTTCACAGTGTTTTCAGCCCTACACGTCCAAATTTAACTACATCAAAATTTCTTGCCCGACCCATTTAGGCATATAGAAAATATTATTTCAGCGTATAGCCCCTTGCAAGCATCTTCTAAATTATTCTAACAAACGCTAATAACTAACCGCTAGCACTGTTTGTTTTTTTTCTAAGTTTTAGCCACTGAAATCCCAGGAAAGTAGGTGGCAGAACCCGCCAGAGTACTATATAGGTAACACCCGGCCGGCCTCCCAGTGACGAGGAATGGTAACGTCGGGTCCGATTAAGGGCCCAGCGGCTAACAGGCCAGATGAACAAGGGGCACAACATGCCACATTACCCATATACTTTTAAATCCCTGGCTTGTCCGATACAGCGTACATACGCGAGATGGGAGAAATCCCAGGAGCCGTTAGACCCAAATATACCTATACCAATTAATAAAATTAAATGATATGTGAAAATCAGAAGAATATTTCCCACAGGTTAACAAAAGAAAAAAAAAGGAAGGAAAAAAGTCAATTACACTGGGCACTCCCAAGTGGTCACCCTCCCAATTACTAACCGGGCCTAACCTCGGTGATCTCACGGGAACTGGGGCATTAACCTAGTACAATAGTTGACTGTTCAGAGTGCTTGTAATGCGTTTACTTATGGCGACGGTCGCATTTTCGTTGCGCTTTTGTAAATCCACGAACGCAAGTTACCTGCCTGGAGCGCGTCTAAAGAATTTTCACTTCCAAAAGTTAACGTCACAGAGTTAAAAGACCGGATTGAACAGGCACTGGCTTCTATTTCTTGAGCGATGCTTCAAAACACTTGGAATGAAATTGGCTACCGTCTTGTCATTCTACATACTACCAAAGGTGCCCATGTGGAGGTTTATCGAAGTGCGATTGTATGATAAAAAGTGCAGCAAACCGTTTTACAATTCTTATTAAATTAAAATCTTAATCGAGCTTCAAAATCAGGTGAATAATTTATAGACACCCTGTATATTATTATATTGTTACTTATTTAGTTTTAAGATAAATACAACCTCACTCAGGTGGCAGCATGCTAGCCTATTGAAGCAAAATACAAATAGTGATAAATTGCATTTATGTCTGATTAAGCTAAAACAAAATCAACTGAATTTTATATAAATGGCAAAGGTTACGTTGTCATTGCAGGAAGCGTATTATTTTACACCATAATGTGAACAGTTGTTTGCTCGGATTAAGTTTAGCATGAAATATTCATGACAAAGAACCCGCAATCGATATTTAAGAAGAGTTCAAGTTACTGTAGAGTCGTTTGATGCAAAATCTCAAAGTAGAAAAAGAACTATATTTCTAAAATTGGTAAATTTCTAAATTCATAAATATATTTATTTTATTTTGCCCTTTATTTCATAATATATTTCTTCTCAGAAATCTAAAACATAAAATATATTGATTTCAAAATAATGTTTATTTAGCAGTTCACTCCACAGGAGTATTTCCTGACTGATTTTTTTAATAAACAGTATACGGAGGAAGGATTTATAGATACCAAAGTCATATGGAAGATATCTTATACCCCCATAGTTAATTTTAGCCATACGATTATGAGTTTGTTTGCCGAAAACCATGAAAAGAAACAAACAGCTTTTTTTTTTTTGGTTACCACATGAGCAGATGCTCAGTTGGTCATGAGATAATCACATAAATCTACCCTGAAGTAAGCAAGATTTATTTTTTTTAACGTGGAGTTCTACACAAATGTGTAGTTCCAAACTTTTTTTAAGACTTCCTTTAAAATATTCCTAGCGGCGAGTCGATTCCAAGCTTCCATTAGCTCGAAATCCCACAGGTAATTCGAAAAAACAGCCCCTAATACAATTTGCATATATGCGAAAATGGAATTTCCAATTCGTGTTAACTCAGTTACATGATACCCAGTATTAGCATTACATAGACTTCCGTAATTATACAACTGTTTCTTAAACAGAATCGCAGAGCATAGATGTGATCAATAAAGCGCAGCAGCCATTTTCTGTATTGTAGTTCAGTTTTTTCCATTATACGAGTATTCCATATAGGTGTAATCAGCAATAATTTGTATAGTTTTTTTTTCCTATTTATATGGATACGTTGCTACTGAATCCTTGATCTTAACTATTTGTATTAAGCAATGGCCGACGAGGTAAAAAGTTCGTTGTCTCCAACACGGCAGAAAAGCAATATACTGACAGCTACATTATCTTACGCGGCACATCCTTTGAGCGTGGTTGTTATTACACCAGAACTTTTGTTCTGCGTCTTTGATAGATCCCAGTAGAAAACTGCGCCTTCGGTTTAGTAGGCGAATTCCACATAGCGATTGGGATATTTCGACTATCTTCAGTGTGTTCGTGTCGCAGATGTTTGTGCTGTGATCAATAAAGCGCAGCCATTATCCTCCTTGTAGTGTAGTTTGTTCCATTATACGAATATTCCGTAAACAGAGAAAATTAAAGGCGTATATTAAAGAATATTTGGCTGCACTTGTATGAATATGACGATGGAAGTGAAGGTTTCCCAAAAGTACTGTATTATCTTATCTTCGAGAGAACGCAACCCACTTAGCTTTCAGTAGACGTTGAATTTCCACAAATAAATTCTTTTATGGCATTATAGGAAGTTTCGGCCTGCTATGCGAATACACGGTTAAAAGTTTCCAAAAATTATAAACAGAAAGCTTAAAAAGTTTAATTTACTATAAGAAGATAAATTATTAAAGAAATTAATTAACACTGTTCCTATATCATATTATGACAGATGATCATTTAAGATGGTCAAATAGTCATTAAAACACAAATAACTTCGAGTAAATGAGTATTACAGACATGATATGTCACAAAACTATTAAAAATGATGACTATCATGATTACAGCATACTTGAGCAGGACAATGCAAGTTCGAAAACTATGCTAAATGTAGAGTCACAAAATTCACATTCTCAGTCTTCCTGAACATTTTCATAAGCTTCCATATAGCGCCCTACGATATAGAAGTTGCCCACAAACATCATGCTGAGTAGCTTGAACTACTTCGTTTTAAGGTAATTTTCGATCATGAACACATGCTCCGCTATGCTGAACTTTCATTCACTGCTTGCAACTGCGCATACACATTCACAGTAAGTTTTTGACAGATGGCAACACCATGCACAGAATAAAGAATGCTACTTGTAAATTCCATGTTTCTATATATGTTGGCACCCTATATTGGCATTTACATCTAGAATAACAAACTTGCTTTTGGCATTTTCAACGCAAGCATGAGTTATTACCACAAATATTTATTGCTTGACATGCTTACAATGCTTCTCTTCAAGCCATAAGGCTAGCGACTTAACATAAATATTACAGCCTGGTCAATTGCATACGGTGTGGAAAGGTAGAAATTGTAAGTAACCGAGGAGGGTATCCCTCCCCCAGTGATGCCAGCTTCAGCTGGATAAAGCTTCATGCCATCAGCCCAAAGGATCTTTTGTTACATCTCAGACTACACAATTTCTGTATTTCAAGCAGGAAAATTACTTGTAGTAAGAATCTGAAAGGAGCATTGGTTCCTTTCTACTACCCAAGAAGTGAGGTAGTGTTACCCAGTTTATATAGCTGAATATATCAGAAGAACATTACCGTCATCTTATGGAGTCTATGTCAAAGCAATAGAAGTTCCGCGCAATCCTAAGGTTGTACTCACGATAAACTTCCCACTGAGTGTATACTTTAAAAGAGTGGTATCGATCACGTAAGGGAAGCAAAGGGCAATGTGTTCATCGTTTCGAGAGGGAGCATCTGTTTTAGCATGGTGAATACAATGCCCTGTAATCTATTTGGAAAGAAAATGTAAGATTCGATTCTGGCGTGAGACAACAGGAATTCTTCATAAAAAACGTTATTCTCACTTGGAAATGTAGCGAGGCAGTCACAATCTAAAGTTTTCTCCCGTGAATAACAAACCGACCCAGATAACACGTGATCAGACAAGAATACTAACGCCTAATGGCATTGAATGAAAGCATTAAGTTTGACACCGCCTTCATTGCTTTTAATTACTGCACCGTATTTTCGAGATAGCTGACTAATTCTCACATGGCCTTCACAAAATACGACGTCTCAGAAATAATGTAAAATCTTTCATTTTGAATAAAGTTTCTAGTACTTTTCTCCACAGAAAATACAAAAACTGATAAGATTAAATCCACCATTATTAATTCTCATCACAGCACAAGAAATGCGATGGGCCTCATGTTTCGAAAATAAATGTGAGCTATCCTTCTGGTCTCCCCGCTGTGCATATAGAAATATATTCCTGGCTTATTTCCGTTTAACTTCATTACCTTCTTATTAATTTATAGTTCCACTGGAGACTAGACGGATTCCTTGCACTTCTGACAACTCAGTAAATTTCTCATAAGCAGTCACTTTTCTTCTTCACGCGCTCCACAGAATGTATTCATGAGCAACTAGGATGAAGACCTTGCTGCACGCAAAATGAACTGAATAACTCCCTAAAGCTAACATAGGTGCTTTACTCACAGTCAATACCGTGCATTCCTGTGTATTTATTTCTGCTCTTTCATCTTCAGGAGAGACATATCCACCATTTCTTTATTAACTGCATTATTTTTGGAGTTACCGGCCGGTACTCGTATCTTTTTATGTAAACACATCCACTCAATCCATTTCTCTCCATAGTTTTTTTTTTATGAAAATATAAACATTCCATACGATTACTTCCATAACTTCTTTGCATATCCCTACAGTTTTTTTTAATTCTCGGCATTCTTTTTTAAATATAACTGATTTTTTTTTTCAGATATAATAAATTAATTGAAAGAACATCCCAGCTTCCATTCAACGGACTGTAGTGTTCGGTGATTTAAAACATATGAAGTGGATTAGGAATGTTAAGAAACAGATACCATCCTATCTAAACGCAATATGCTGACGAGTGCGCATCTGCTACCTGATGCATCTAGCTGCGATGCAAGTGAGAGCATATTTTAGTGCACCAAACTCAAGCTCAGTCCGCAGAGAGCGGTCATCGAGTGCACTTGTGTTTACCGTACCTGACATGCATTTTAAACAAGGCATTTTCCTTGCTTTCTATTCGATCACAGTGGGAAACCGAGATTCATCACATCTCCATAGTGTTCGAAAACGTTGGATGCATCACAACGAGCCTTTTCATCCTTGACACATCATTAATCAATTTACTCTAGGAGTATCGGTGGGCAAGCCTGAAACCCATTTCGTTGCGATCTTTCGGTAGCCCAAAATCTAGTGTATAATTTGATGAGCTCCACCAACTTCAATGTTTAGCTCGTCACCAATCTGATTGACACTTCCTTATGCCACCCGAATACTTGTGTCCGCGATATAATTTACCTTAAAAGCTGCTGATATCATCATTTAAGTTTCACTTCTGTTTTTTTATTCAGACAAACACAAAAATTAATAACAGCTTGTTGCTAAACTTGAAATGTACGTTGAATATTGTAAACTAATGTTCTGCAGTCAGTATACATCCGGACATTAGTATGCGAGTATGAGGTCCAGGTGTGCCACGACACATTTTAATATAAGAGAAAATCCTTTGTTATTCTAAAAACGGGTAGCATCACTCTATATAATTGTGTTCTCATTATTAATTCTTTATCGTTCTTTAACTATGAGAGTGGCCATAAACTAACTTAACGTAAAAATATGTATATATTTTGATATAAACATTACTCTACATGCAAGAAAGTGTATGTAGATTAATGTGTTGTTTTATTGTAGAACCTCAATACTGATAAAATGTCGTCTCGCTTAATAAATAACAGCTCCGACTCAAGTAATGAAATTATGAAAAGGTCACGCATTCATTATCTCTTGGATCACCTTCTTTGGTTGTGCTATAGCCTTTGGGCCATGTCTGTAAATGCAGCCTTATAGATAATCCCACAATCAGTAACCAGCAAGGTTGAAATCTAGACTGCGTGGTGTCCACTTTGCTTCAAAAATTCTATCGCTGTTTCTTCAACCAAAATTTTCTCTTAATAAATCAGTTATTCTCCAGTAAATATGCGAGGGCGCCCAATCCCTTTCAGAGATCACTTGATCAAACAAATCCCAACACCTTCTCCGCCCCCTCTGTCTGAAGTCCAGAATTAGAACATTTTCCACCAACTAATGACTTTCGGAAAGCTGGAGATCGTATGAACAGCAAGTAAACAAGATTTTTAGGCAAAACATGCTCTCAAACATTAGCTTACCTAGGATTTTTCTATCTATTAGACATCAACTGCTCATGATCCGTTCAAGAAAGATAATGCTGCAGGCTTTTCACCTCTTCAGAAATGCTGAGTCAAAGTTTGGTTAATAACAATGGCCCTGCTGTCTAGGCTTGACTACAGATATTAGGGACTGCCAAGAGCTCATAAACTTTACCAGAAAGAGAAGATCTGTACAAGTTTTTTTTTCATCTGGCTGAATATTCTCTTACTGCTTGACATTGCCATAGGGAATTGTTAAAATGGCAAACATCACTCCGAATAATTTGTTATATTTCAAACTTCCTTGTGCATTTGGCAGTCTTCCCATCAAATCTTTCTCTTTCAAAATTTTGCTGTATCAAAATAAATATTTTAATAGATATCAAAATAGATATTTTGATACAGCAAAATATCTATTTATTTTATTTTATTTCTTTTTTTTTTTTGTCTTCAGCGCCACTGAGAACAGGAAACTTCGTTTTTTTTTTTCTTTAAATCGATTCATTCCATTTTTTTTTAAATATCGCTATTAGATAAGGAATTGGTTCTCCAATCACGATTATATTTAAGTTAAAGTTAATATATTTATCACAAACGTTTCCTAAAACTCATTAGCTTGCGATGTATAAATTCTGTGTGGAGCTAGTAGGCTTTCATCTGCATAAGGAAATAGGTTTTCATCTTAAGAATTTACGATAGAAAGTCAGCTGGCCGCAAAACAAAGTCCACAATTTACCAGATTTATTGATAAAGCCAGACAGCTGCTATGAGTATTAAATATTTGAAGCTCTAACAACACTTCACTGGATCGTATCAGCACACAAATCACTTGGATAACTTTTTTCCACTTACGGCAGTTTTCCGCGAATGTGTGGTTAGTTCAGTTGGGTCATCCAGCAACTTGCTTTTTCGTTATGACATATTGTCTTTGTACTTGTCTCTCACCGTGGTTTGTAATTGTGATTAGACAAGTTTTCGCATATATTTTTAGACCTTATCTGCATCGCGAGTTGGTTGTCATCCCACACTCTTTGAGTGTGGGATGACATTATGATACGGCTCAATCCTTGAGCCGTATCATATGCGTTGCGTTGGAAATGAAAAACCTGTGGAATAAAGTTTGATTCTTAGTGGTTAATTAAACAGTTGCGGCAAGCTATTGTGTGGTGTTTATCACGGCCTTATTTTTTAAAAAAAGAATTTTTAATAATTCTGATTTTAATATAGTTTTACTCTTTTTTGCAAAATAAAAAGATGGAGAATAACTATTGCAAAAAATAGACGGGGGAACTGTACGGTGCGAACTATGTTAGGACGGTGAACCCGAGAAAGGCATCGAATCGATTCAAAAAGACAATTCTCTCTCGCTAACACGGAGTTGGCATAATTTTCCCATATTTGTTCAAACATGATAACGATTACGAAGCGTCCATTAATAACTTCTTCAAAAAATACGGTCCAAAATTATTAAAGAAAATGTGAACCCGTGCCATACTGTTACCATTCTCATCATGTAAGGGTTTGTCTTATTGCAGGAGGACTTTCTTCAGCCTGCACAAAACAATTACGCGCTTTTAACAACATCACAAAGATAAATGTGGACATTATTGGACCAAGAAATGCCTCTGCTGGTCATATTACCTGTGTATCACCTAGCAATGCACTGATCATGAAATTTAGACGGACTTCTGGGTCGGTGGGCCAAAACGTGGCCCACCGACGTCTTCAATAACGCAACCAGTCTATTAAACATTTGATATTACTGCCTTCAAGGAATTAATTGAACAAGGACCTTTACTTTTCTTCATTCTCTTCTGTAGGCTTTGAAGGCAGCAGTAGGGTTATTTTGATAATAACAGCGGACATGAGAGATGTGCTGTTCCCAAGAGAGAATCACTTTGGGAACTACGAATTCCTCGCTTTACCTCTCGTTCTTTATACATGAATCATACCACACACGAGGTTTAACTTTTGCAAAGTATTTTTAGTAACATATATACAAATTGATTTGTATAATATTGATCAGCATGGTCCTTCTTTACATATTTGCATATTTTACGTTGTTACTTTATAACCAGCCTGTACTTTACTGCAGATATCCTCATTCGTACTCTCTGCCGAAGAAAGCTTTCTTTTAATTTTTCTTGCCGAAACACAAAACCTTAGATATATTTATTTATTATGGAAACAGTAAATGGACACTGCACATTTGTTCAGGACTGTAGCTCATTTTGATTGTCAATCCTTTAACAATAATAGTGAATGATAACATTGTTTTCACTTTGATTATTATATAAGTATGTAGTATGGATAAATTAGTCGCGTTTAAATGATTTTACTGGATTTCAGTAGTGGACTATCTTTATGAGATCTCACTGATGAAAACAGATCTCTATGAGTGTAGTCTTTATGAGAGCGCACTATCTCTGTTATCAAACGGGGTGCTTCCTCTGCACATCTTCATCCCTGACGTTACGCGGTATACTCTAATGTAAGCATATGAAGATTGGAACACTGCTGTAAACGCATGTAGACTGCATGGCTGCTCCCTCATAAGTGAATTACGTCTGGCTTAGCTTAGCGCAACAATCTGCAAGCAGAAGTTTGATGTTAATTGGAGCGGAAGGGGATAAATACGCGTTCTCGATGAACGCGTATTTTTCCCCTAGATTAGGCGATCAACTTAAGTGAAACTCAACCTGAATATTAAGGATTTTTTTTAATTGGTTCCCCTTCATTAATAAGTTAAACAAGAAAGAGATAAACATGAAACAGATTTACCACCGCAAAACTTCTCATTAAAACAGAAAAAAAAAGTCAATTATACTTTTTTTTTTCTGTTTTAATGATAAAAAAACATCACGAATACAATTAGGTTACTGTTATAAAGCCAACAAGATAGATGTTTCCTCCCACTTCAAGTTAAAAAGAGCCTGCAGTATCGGCAGAAAGTGGTTACATTTCTTAAAAGAATTGAGAATTACGTCTAAGAGAAGCATTTACCAGCTTCTATTAGAGACGTACTAAAAACAAAATTAGCAGAAAGTCGACGATAACTTGCTGATTTTCTGTTAATTTTGCACAACAGAAGCCAGTAAAAACCTACATTCTGGAGGATGTTTTGGTGAAGACGGGCTTGGAATGTGACCATCTCAATCATCTACATCATCTCAATGAGCCGTGCTGATTAGATGTTCCTGAGAGTGATATTTGGAGAGTAAGAAGACCAGACATGTATCGTATAACATGATCAATAGATGGAAACATCTCTGAATGGGAGGAACTGTGGGGTTTTCTAACGTATCATGAGTCGAAACTGTCTACACAATCTTGAAGTCACTTCAGGCACATTTGGATCGGTAATATGACCAATTAATGTTGACTAATTGCCTTCCTACTGCTGAATGTGAAATGACATTGTCATCACAACAAAAAATTCTCACGTACAAAGAATGTAGCATAAATAACCTATAACCGATAAAACGAGCAGTGAATGCATATTGTGTAGATGGAAAGTTGTCAACAGCCGAAGGGATCGGGGCTGGTTAGAATCGTCACTGCACCGTCTCAGGGTTTTGTGTGTCCTGTACATCGTGAATTTCAAACAGGAGAAAATATGACAACCCGATATACAATCCAATGATAAATAATTTTTTCTCTTTCTCTAATCAGTAGCATCGCAAGGTTCCAAATATTCTACAAAATCTTTAATGAATAGGAAAAAACGCATTGTGTCTCCTTCGCTCCCATCCAATGTCAGGGATGGGAGCGAAGGAGACACAATGCGTCACAATGCGAAGGAATCTGGTCGATGTCCCCTCCCCCTAAGTTTTTTCTTGGTAAATTTAACGTGCTTAAAAAGGAATTATACTTACTATCCAATTCGTCAATCAAATCTGCCACTGTAAAAAAGATTTTTTCTTTTGGATAAGATATGAAAGATATTTTTTTGGATAAAATATGAAATAATCCTTTAAATGACGCGGTGAACTGTTAGGAATTATATAACAAATATATGTAATAGTAATGGGATGATAGTAACATGGATTAATATAGTGGTCACACACAGATTAACTGAGGGTGAAATTCGGCACGTTCGAGATCTTATGGAAACGACATTGTCATTGAAGCTTTTCGGCTCAGTCATCGATCGTGATCGCGAAACTTTCCTTTCACTCACGCACAGTGGAATGTTCACAAAATCCACAACTTTAAATAGATGCGAATGAATATTCACCATCGCCAGGCCAACGAGGTAAACAGTAACAAAATTAAAATCACAGTGCTATAACCAGTCGTTCCACACACAGTCTGAAAACGATCCGAGTATTTTACTGCGAGATTTTCATAGGGAAGGGTGAAACGTTTTCATTGTTTCCGTTTTAAGATTTTTTTGACACCATGGCTGCGTTAGTGGGTCTAAAATGAGGGTTGCATATTTCTCTCTCCCCGACACATACACACACTTGGGGTTTTCGTTCCACAAGCAAGCAAACCGATCGACAAAACCCAGTTTGCAGACAAAATATACTTGCACTAATAGCTTTAGCTGCACTAGAACTTATTTAGTAAAACCCAACCTATTGTTTAATGTAATTAAACATAAATTATTATTATTTAATATTAATTAAAGCATAAGACAAACAAAAGCATAACAAACAAGTTGTATATACACTGCAAAGTATTTTACAAAGTATTTATCTGCTTGGTAGAAACTTGGGTGCAAAATAACAAATTACTGGAAGTTCTAGCAAGCTCTTGTGGTTACAAATACCTAGGAAGAGGAAAAGAAATCAAGAGATTAGGAGGGTTATGATCGTATTTAAAAATGAGTTTTTGGTTTAAAAGGAACGATATGTATAGTATCTTATGTAGGGCAACACATGAAAGTCAGTTCAACTCCGCCTTCGTACCCTGTGATGAATACGGAACTGTAAAAAGACATAAATGTGCGTAATGTTATGTCTGTTCAGTGTGTTTTATGCGATTTAGTTGTTTCTGGTCACTAGGAAGGCGATTACCTGGAAAGCCTGCCCAGTGTCCATCTACGCCGCCGGGAGGCGGGCCATAACCAAGTATGTACCATAGCCCACCTTTAATGATCTCCTAAGCCAGGCTGTTGAAAAAGAACAAATATGAAACTCGTAAAATTTTAAAATGATTGTTTCCACGTTTCAAATCAAGAAGACTAAATAAAATCTAAGTAATTTACGTTCCGCCAGGAAGTGCTAAGGGAATTAGAAACGAGATGTTCGCGGGGGTAGTCTCACAGTTAAATACTGATGATGACATGACCAACATAGAGGATCTGAACATATCTAACTTCCTCACCACAAACAAAAAGATGCAAAAACAGAGTGGAGCATGACAACGGATGCATTACATTTGATGCAATTAATAACACATGCAACTGCAGATTGATAGCGTATGATTTTAATATATTACAGAATGCCAGATAAAAATTAGTCAACGATAGCATGAGATTCACATCAGGCCATGCCCATTAATGATAGAAAATTTATTAAGAAGACGAGTTGTAATCAAAGAAGTAATACACAATGGGCTGACAGATCAAAGGCAGAGATCTCCACAAGATACAAAGACGCCGCATTAAAACGTATATCGAAGTTTGACTGGCAAGGATTATTTTTAACTTAATGCTGAAAGTTGCCTAGGATCAATTAAGCAGCTACTCTTGCGAATTGCATGAATATATGAGAGTGCAGGCACAAAAGTACGAATTTTTAAATGCGAACCAATGGATTAATTTACAGTTAAAATCCAATTTCACAGAAAAACAAAAACTGCAGAAAATTTTGGATGTCTGAGAACCAAATAAGGAAATAAGGTAAGGAAAAGGCAGTAACAAGTAATGTGCAAATCTTCAAATAATGGGGCTTAAACAGTTGGACAGAAAACTTGAGTAATCGAGACCCGTTAATTACACATATATATATATATATATAGGGTGATTCACTACCAGTGTGACAAACTTGCAGGTGGTGTAGGGAGCACAAAGACGAATCGGAATCACATAGCATTGCAGGCTCCGAAATGCCTTCGTCATGCGGTAGAGGACGTTGAACGGGAGGTCGCGTGAACAGCGATCCCGCTATTAGTCAGCATTTGCGAACCGGTTCCCGAGGCAATAGGATGGACGAGTATTCAAACGTTGAACTGGCCGACATGCACCTCGCGTATGGAGCTGCGGACTGTAACGGGCGAGGCGCTCTGCGCTTGTACCAGGAACGTTTCCCGCACAGGCGTGCTCCTCATCATACGATTTTCGCACGTGTGCACAGAAGGTTACGTGAGACTAGTTGTTTCACGAGAGGTACCATGAATCGAGAGCGAACGACGAGGACACCAGACAATGAGGAGAATATCCTACGTCTTGTAGAAGGCAATCCGAGTACGAGTACTCGAGCGATAGGCCAACGATTGGGTATTTCCCAATCCACTGTATGGAGGATACTGTCAACAAACCAAATGAGTTCATACCATCTGCAATGCGTGCAATCATTGGAGCCTGCGGATTATCCACTCCGGAGGACTTTTGCTACTTGGTTTCTTCAACAGAGTGCGGCAGACAGCGCATTTGCTGCGTCCGTATTGTTCACGGATGAGGCAAGTTTCACAAGAGAGGGAACCTTCAATCAACATAACGCCCATTTGTGGGCTTTGGAGAACTCCCATGGTACGCGAACACGTGCAACTCAATGCCGTTTCTCTGTCAATATTTGGGCCGGCATTGTTGGAGACCACCTCTTTGGACCGTACCTTCTGTCCCCTCGTCTGGAAGGTAGGGCATACTTGATCTTTCTACAGCAAGTCCTGCCCGAACTTATTGAATAAGCACATGTTCCTCAGTCGTTGCGCCGTTCAATGTGGTTCCAGCATGATGGGGCTCCCCCACATTACACCAATGACGTCCGCCAATGCCTAAACGTTACATTTGGACAGCATTGGATAGGTCGTGGTGGTCCGGTTCATTGGTCTTCTAGCTTATTTATTTTTGCTTTTATAGTTTCTCGTGAAATATTTCAAAATGTTTACTGGTATTGCTTAGCATCTGCTTTCTCTTTTGTGTTGTGGTAACAGGCAATGGTAAAAAAAAAGGTAAAGTGCAGCCATTATCAACCCACTGCAGGATGGAAGCCTCCTCAACAATTCATGCTGAGGGAAATGGATCATAATCTGCCACGCTGGTCCACTGCGGGTTGGCAGATCGACCGTATTCAGCAGTCAGGGGAACCCCGGTCTACTCAAAGAGTGCTACTGCACTCCCGCTCCTGACCACTCGACTACGGAGGCAATGGTATATCAGTTTAACTAACAGGAGACGAAATCAGATAAGGAATCAGGACAGGAATAGACACTCCTGTTCTCGTATACGCTAATAGTCGGGAAAAAATAGTTGGCGGTAAGCACACAGTACACGAATGAAGAATATAAAGTTAGTGTTTGGATTATCTTTCCCGTGCGTGCTAGAAACGGCTCTGAGAAAGATAGTACAAGCGAAACGAAAAGAATTCCAAAGGGCAAGAAGAACGTGGCCGGCAGCGGAAGTTGCCGATTTCAGAAACCGATATCGTCAACTCAGAAACCAGTACACAGACAAAATCAAAAAGAGCAAAAGGGAAAGTTGGCATAACTTTGTCCAAACAACAAGAAATACTTACCCCTGGGGGGAGGGTGTGTACAAAATCACAACCAGCAGGCTGCCCAGAGGCGAAGTGACAACGGCAACCAAAACCCCGCAAGGCACTATGACCACAACGTGGAAAGACTCAGTAACAAATATTCTTGCAACAATCATACAGGAACCGCTAACAGAGATGACACTGGAGCAGACAGAAATATGCCAAACAAATGCGCAATATGCAAACACCCAAAGAGAACCACCATTCACTCTTGAAGAGATACAAGAGGCTACAAGCAGAACAAAAAACAAGCGATGTCCAGGTTCAGATCTAATCGAACCAAAAATGATTAAAAAGACAGCAGAATATGTTCCCCAACTCCTTCTGCGACTCTATAACTGCTGCTTGGCACAAGGCCACTTCCCAACTCAATGGAAAACAGCTATACTAAAATTGATACCAAAAAGCCCAACAAAACCACTGGAGTTACCAACATCGTATACCCCTGTTATCGACAGTTAGCATGATTTACGAAAGGCTACTGCACAAGAGAATCGAACGCTACTATACAGAAGCAAATCTCAGCACTCCAACACAATATAGCTTTAAACAGGGTTCTTCAACCACAGATGCAATTCTGGATCTTCTCAACAAAGCCACGCAATGCACCAATAAGTATTTTCTAGTGATTGCAGTGGACTTGGCTGGGGCGTTCGGCACCCTCTGGTGGCCGAGCGTCCTGGCAAGGCTCCGTGCTGCATCTTTGCCACAAAATCTTTATGAACCCTAAAATCCTATCTCACGAACAGGGAAGTGCAGATCCTCACGCCTTATGCTAGCCTCACCCGTCTTGTCCGCAGGGGCTGCCCCCAGGGATCGGTCCTGGGGCCACTCCTGTGGAACATTGTTCTAGATGACTTAACCCCTGGCATGGTGCCGTGAAGGGTATTGTATGGTCGTGGTACCTGCGTATACCGGTGAACTGTACAATAAAGATCTTATTTTTATTTTTTTTTATTATTATTATCTTTATTTTCTCCTAAGAGACACCCGCTTACAGCTATTAACCAGGGGGTGCACATTCATATATACAAATATACGTTATATACATAATTATCTATTTGTAATTTATACAAATCAGTCTTTATAAATTATACAATGTCTAAATTATACATTTTCTAAATCATACATTGTCTAATTAATTATATTTTACACATCATTGGCTTATTTTACATGACAGGCAGATAGAAAGAGAGCACAAGCATAATTTACAATTTTTCAAGGAATTAGAGAATGTTCACATCTACAGCACTATTTACATCGAGTTCACAGAAAGAGAAGACGTCCAATATAAACATAACAGGAGCAAAAACAGTCCCGACCAGTTCGTTCTTCATTTCCTGCATTCTCTTTTGTTTCCCTCAGTCGGCATCACTCAACATTTATAGATGGAGTAATGCCTTTTGAAACACTTCGGTCCTGTACCTCTTCTCTGCGCAAAGCCTTTCTGGGTCTGCTTGCAGATCGTTGAACATCTTAATGGTGTTCAAAGGAAAAAATCGCCGAAGGCTTTCCAGCTGTGTGAGCGCGCTACTGATTGGAAGGGATGTTGTTCTATTCTCCAACCTTTGCGTCATGCGGAGCCGAGTCAGCAGGTGGTCAGTTTTCGGCGAGTCGACTCTCCCGGTCAGTAGTTTTGCAAGAGTGAGGATGTTCTGGGTGACAATAATGTGAGACCAAGGCGTGACATCCAAGTTGGCATATAAAATGGTTCTTGAGATTGTAAATGGCTGCGTAGTGATCCTGTTTAACCATCTCAGCATCCAGTACTCTAAACCGAGGAAAGCCTTGATGGTAGCATCTGGGGCAGAAGACCAAATATGAGATGCGTAGAGAGGGATGGGAATGACGCATCTTAAAATATATTGTTTAACAAGGTCAGGGTTCCTGATACCTACTAGTTCTTGTCTGGAGGTCCATAGCGCTGCGTAAGTTTTCTTCTTTACATGTCTGAAATGGGGTGTGAAGTTTAGGTTTTCGTCCCATTTCAGACCAAGATCAATATGTGTCCTGACCTTTTTGACCACACTGCCATTTACGCGTATTGATATGTGGTTTTTAAATACCTTGTTGGTGAAAACCATTTGTGCTGTCTTGTGTTCATTTAGTCGGAGCCCCATGCAATTAAGGTATTCTTGCAACTCGGCGATTTTGGAGTTTGCTTCGTTGTTGCATTGTAAAGATGTGTTTTGGTCATTCGAAGTGACGAAATATTTCAAGTCGTCTGCATATACGACAAATTGCTTTTGATTTTGGGTCAGGAAGGGATGCAGTGCTGTTGCGAAGAGAGTAGCAGAGAGGACACCACCTTGTGGGACTCCCCTGTTGACTTGGAAGGTCTCTTTGGAAGTTCCATTTATGGCAGTGATGTGTCTCTCCCTCAAAGAACTCGTTATTATAGCTAATACGTGCCCAGTTATATGGAAATATTCCTCCAAGATGATAGTAATAGCCGAGACGGATATACTGTCGAAAGCGGATGCAACGTCTAAGAAGACAATGTCTAATTGCTGTCTGAAGTTAAGGGAGTGTTGGATTCGGAATAGAGTCTCCATGAGATTGGTGGTAGTAGATCTTTGTGGGATCACTGAATGAAGGTACTCCGGTCTATGCCCGAAGCAGTGATGGTTGATGGTATTTAAAATGGATTTCTCAAATATTTTTTGAAACGAACATCCAATTGCAATAGGCCTGTAGTCTTTGGCGGACTTAGGATTGTTATTTTTGGGAACAGGTTTAACGAAATATGTATTCCATATCTTCGGAAAGTGGTTTTCACTTAAAATTTTGTGGAAAATGTGAAGGAGCAGATCTATGATGTATACACTGCTGAAAAGCCAACTACACCCGGTATTCCCAGGTGGTCACCCTCCCAAGTACTGACCGGGCCTAACGCTGCTTAACTTCGGTGATCGGACGAGAACCGGTGTATTCAGCCTAGTATGATAGTTGGATTTTTCTCTGCAAGGACCTAGACGATGTGGAGGCACAGGCCATTGCTGACGATTTGATCTTATCCACAGCTGCGGACTCAAGAGCAAATCTGGAAAAGCAAGCAAATAAAGCACTGCAAACTCTACAGGAGTGGGCCAAAATAAACAATCTAAAAATAGCACCGGAAAAGACGAGCTCTGTTCTTCTTAGAGGAAAGCTTAAATTAAACAGGCCGCCACAAATAAAAATAGAAGGAAGGTACCACTGTCTGACTAACCAACCAGATAAAGTACCTAGGGATAATTATAGATAGCAATCTCTCATTTAAATCCCATCTAAATTACCTCAGGAAGAAAATATGCAAATATACAAGACTCATACTAAGAATAACGCGAAAGGACTGGGGCCTAAACAAGAGGACCCTCTCATTATATTATAAAGCCTTGTTTATACCAGCAATTATCTACGGCTCACCTGTATGGATGACGAAGACCAACACAACAACAAATAGGAAAATATTAGAAACAGTACAAAGGAACATACTACTAACCATCACTAGGGCAAGCAATACAACTAGTACGGCAGCGCTTCAGGTCATTGCCGGTGCACTGCCCCTTGACTTAGAGGTAGCACGAACTGGATCAATGTATTATTACAAAAAGGCAATACCAATCACAGCTAACGGCTTAACCCTCAATTTTACCAATGATTGGAAGCAGGAGCAAAAAAGAATTGATGCACACCTAACTCACATTTGGCAAACAAGGTTGAATGAAACCACCGAAGGAGCAATAACCCACAAATTTCTACCCCTTGTAACAAATATGTACCCAAAAGCACCAGTATGGATATACCCAGGCCTCAACACTACCTACTTATTAACAGGCCACGGCCCATTCAGAGATAAACTAAACACAATGGGCATAATAGAAGAGAGGAATTGTCCATGTGGAGAACCAGAGACTTGGAGTTACGTCTTGCACGACTGCGACAACTATGAAGATATAACAGCGAGTCTTATTGTAAGAATTCAGTATAACCCAATCCACCAAGAGTCCCGATTATTGGACACTCAGGAAGAGTAACACACTAACTAACTTCGCAATACAATTATTCACAAGAAGGAAAACAATTATCTCAATGCAACCTGATCCTCTGGAGGACAATAACACCCAATAGATACATCACAAACCAAATGTCACGGACGAAGTAAAAATAAAGGAGAGACAGAAGAGTCAAAGCAAGAGCAAAAGAATAAAATCTCAGCATGAAGAAATAGACACGCCATTTGAAACTCAAGAGACCTGCGCAGGGCTACTCCTCCTGGGAGAGACCAAAGCAAGAATCCTGCAGCCAACCATCTCTGACTTGATACAAACGCGCCACAACGAAGTTCCTGAAAATGATGAAAACTGGAATGACATCAGAACTAGAGTGCCATCTGGCTATCAAATCTCGCACCTGCGAGATTTCTTTAAAACCCTAATCCTTGGTGGGGGGAGAGAGACACGCTCTCTTTCCAACCCTATTTCCCTCTGGTGAGGCATGGGCATGCCCCACTGAAAAACGGGGGGTTACCTTCCTTATCGACCCCCAGCCTTTTGTCTCCCCACCCAAATCTCTCATCTCACACAGCGATTAGCCCTACATTAAAATTCTAAGCCACACCAAAATTCTTGCCCGACCCAATTAGGCTTTATCAAGACCTTCAGCGTAAAACCCCAAACAGTGCTCCTAAAATTCGAAATAAAACATCCTCGCGACTATTTATTTTCTAATTTTTATTTTATTTATTTTGGTCTTAGCCACTGAAGTCCCAGGAAAGTAGGTGGCAGGACCTGCCAGAGTACTGTTTCAATCACAGGTATCACCCGGCTGGCCTCCCCGTGGCTGGTATTGGTAACGACGGGCCCTACTAGGGGCCCGGCGGCTAACAGACCGGATGAACAATGGGCACAACATAACATACTACATAGCACATATCCCACACACTTTTAAATCTCTGGCTTGACCGATAAAGAGAACATACGCGGAGATGGGAGAAATCCCAGGAACCGTCAGACCCTCAACATACCAAATAAGGACTGTAGGTGGAGGCGGATTCCAGATCGGGACTGGAGACTCATGCAAACCAGGCAATACAATTGTTACAGGATTGGGCAAAGCTAGACATGTTGAAGATCTCACCCACGAAGACGAACTCTGTTCTACTGAAAGGAGTGCTCGACATCCACAGACCATTGCAAATAAAGATAGCAGGGGCAACCATCAAACTTGCAAAACAAATACGATACTTAGGAATTACAATCGACAGTAATTTATCCTTCACCCCTCACAACATCCACCTGAAAGAAAAACTAAGGAATTACGCAGAATTAATAGCAAGAGTCTCACGCAGGGACTGGGGATTAAACAGAAAAACCCTGTCCCTCTACTACAAAGCAATTTTCATCCGAGCCATTACCTACGGATCCCCGATATGGTACAAAAAAAGCAGGAACAGTAGTAAATAAAAGACACCCGGACACAATCCAGCGTAGCATTATGCTCATCATCTCTCGTGCATGCAGAACAGTGAGCACGCACGCCCTCCAGGTCTTGACAGGAGTCCTCCCACTGGACTTGGAGGTGACTCGCTGATGTACCACCTGTCTAAGGGAACACCCACTACAATCTATGGACTCACCCAAGAACCAAACAACAACCGCAAAGCAGAAAAGCACAGAATCGTGGCTCACCTGCTACAGCTGTAGCAGGACACATGGACAGCATCAAACAAAGGCGAAGTGACGAAGAGATTCATACCACGGGTTGTCAAGACGTATCCAAAAGCCCCCCCCCCCGTGGTTTAACCCGGGGTTAAATGCAACCTACTTACTAACGGGTCATGGCCCAATCAAGGCAAAATTGAACATGCTGGGTATAACGGAGGAGCTAACTTGCACCTGTGGTGAGCCTGAAACATGACATCATATATAATGCACGACTGTGAGTGCTATGAGGAACACAGAAGGGTGATAATAACTAAAATACAGTACATACCAAAAAACAAAGAACACCATCTCTTGGACACAGAAGACGACTACGCGGCTTTCAGCCAATTTGCACGAGAAGTCTTCGACCGAAGAAGAACGGAAATTGCCATCCACAATGAACGAAAGTAAATTACATACTCGAAGAAAATCGACCACCCCACAAGACTGCAAAGGGCAAGAGGAAATCAAAATGAGCATGGAAGAAGACAACCCTGACCAAAGTGAAGCCACAAACGGATCAAAGGACCCAACAGGACCCTACAAAGATTAAGAAAATAGCAAAGTGACAAGGAACCTGGTCAGACACAGCCACAGGAACTACCCGACGAAGATGAGTACATGCAAACAAACCAAGTGACAAAAAAACCCGACTGGACATAAATGCAGGAACTACTTGCAGTACGCCATATGGCGGTCTGAATAGGACTCCCTAGTCCTATTCACCTTTAATTCCCAATCCCCAGCCAGGGGTAGACTGTTTCCTGTTCCCTCCCCTGCCACTCCCCGCTTCTCTACTCCTGGTGGGGCATGGGCCTGCTCACTGCTTTTGGGGACACCTACTCTATTGTCCCCATACTTCTGGCTTTTCCCCCCAGTCTTTAGCCTCCCTCCCCTACTCTGTCTATACACCAGCGCATGTCCCACACAATGTTAAAAATTAAAATTCAGCGATTATTTTATTTTTTAATTTTTTTTTTTTTAATTTTTTTTTAGGCCCTTGCCACTGAAATCTCAGGAAACTAGGTGGCAGGACCTGCCAGAGTAAAATATCAACTACTGGGTACTTGGTCTGCCTCCACGAGGCTAAGTATGGACAACGTTGGGCCCCAGCAGGGGGTCTAGCGGCTAAATGGCCAGAAGAACAACGATACACAACACTACACTTACAAAATCCATACACTTTTAAATCTCTGGCCTTTACAGTGAACTGTTACACCTACAATGAAAGCAACGTGGAGTTGGGGGAAAATCCCGGTGCTGCTAGACACGAATACACTTTACACTTAAGGACTATAGGTGTGCATATACCTATTGGATGTATTCTAGCAAATCTTTTAAAAATGTATTAAAAATTTACACAATAAATCCTGCGCATAGGCCCAGATATCTGCATCGTGTGACTCGGCAAATATCTACGATCACAAAGCGGATGGATTGAAATTCTCTTACATATTGAGGATGCCTTAAATACCTAACAGAAAACGATGTAATCTGTTTTGCTGTCGCATAATTATCTAACAATATTTCGATCCTAGCACAGACAGAACTTTTAAATTCTCACCAAAATCTTGCAAAATAAGACAAATTATTGTGATGCACGGAGATATGAAAACTCATTATACGGTTCACACAAGGGTGTGGCATTGTCAGTCACCTTATTTGAGGATACGACGAATCACATTTTCGACACAAAATAGTGAACATTTCGGCACTTACTCAGACGAAATTAAATCTTAATTACCTAGAAGAAAAATAGACGGAAAGGCATTATAATGGTTTTGCAAATAATACGGTAAAAAAGCTTAAGAGCCACTTGGATGACATTGCTTTGCAAGAAAATGGAACTAAATCTATACGAATGTTTTATTGTTGTTTTTTTAAACAACAATAAAAAAACAGCACCCCAATCTTAGAAATTGTATACAGATATAATTTACTGAACTCTGCGTCTGTATACTTTCAGTCCAATCTACACACATTGGCCTCAAATTGGATGAAGTTCTCCCCCTTCACCCCAAACTTCGAACCTATACGAAAGAAAGCTTACAGCGCGCTCTAGGCCGCCAGGCAAGAACTGATAGGATTACGACAGGCTAATCATAACTAATAGAATAATCCGGCTTACTGTCCATGGGCAAATATACGAGCGCTGTATCTCTTCAAGCGTGCCACAGGGTGGTGACTTATCTGGGCTCTTGTTTACAGCACTTATCTCCCCACCAGTTGAGTCCAAGTATCACACTTTATGCTATGCAGATGATATGAAGCTCCTCACACTGATTTCTCCATACGATGGTCTTCTCGTAATAACAGCATCAATCAGTAATACGCTCCTGGAATTTGCAAACTACCTCAACCAGTTTGGATTAAAAATAAACCCAGAAAAGTCAGAATTTATTATATGCTCTGCTTCAGGAACCACATGGACAAGCTGCTCACCCTGGCAACTCGACTCCGATGGATTGCCAAAAAGCATTTACATTACATTAATGAAATCACAACTACCAGAAAAATATATAAAAAACACGGTATACTCTCCACTTTTATATGCTGCAGAAGTATGGGAATCCGCTGCCCCTAGCACAATTAGGCTTCTTTCTGCTGAGTTTTGGCTCTTAAAATGGGCCATAAACAAATATAAACTTCCCCACAGTTGAGGACAACTGAAATGGCCAATCTGATACAAATTCACAGGCTCCCCACACTGATTAGGATGAATTGTCTTACCACGACTGTTAAAATGATCGTTGGCAAGATTTCAGCACCATCATTCTGGGATATGTGCTCTTTTTTTTTTTTTTTTGTTAGTTATTGGCTCATCGGCTTCTGTGGCTATAATGCACCTCCCAAGGTTTTTGCAGTACTCTGATCCATGCCCGAGGCGGGATTCGAACCCGCGACCTTTGGGTTTCCAGGCAGGCACTTGACCCACTCGGCTAGCCCGGTCGGCATGTACTCTTGGACATGTGCTTCCTCAGAGCGACTCCAAATCTGTGCCTACATCTCAGCCGTCTCCATCTATCTGATAGGTTTTTGCATTTTCAGTTACTTGCATGTGCCCAGTCATTGGATGCTGACCTTAATAAGCTTGCTTGTGACAGGGAATACGGACGCCGCATCCTTGAATTGTACTTTCCTGTTCCTTCTCGAAGCTTATCTGAATGCAGCAAGCTAACAACACAATCTGATATGAAGATGGCTTAGTAACTTGTCAGTATTACAGTGCAATGATGGACTTACTACCTCATTATATTACTGTACATAAAATTATGTTTCCATCTAGATCTTCCTTGTATATTGTGATATAACTGTATTATATTTGGTTTTGAGCTGTATTTCCTTTTATAAGTCTACATATGTTTCCCTATGTTTAATTTATTAATGTTCTCTCTTTATTATTCTATTGTATCATCTCTGTTAACCCCCCTGGCCTGATGGGCAATATTGCAATATATCGATTGATTTTTACTATTATTATTGCAATAAAGATTTATTAAACAGTGCATTATAGAATGTGTAATACCAAATTCTCCTTTTGGCATCAAGGATTTGATTACGTACCCTCATAATTTATCATTTGAGCTTTCTTTCGGCTTGAACATTGGCTGTTCACATGGCTAAATGTAGGATTGCGACAAAGCCGCTTACTATCACTATCTGTATTATACTCCTATCTATAAATACCTCTTTGGGACGCTTACTGTGGTGAGTTGATGAATGTATAACATCAGATATTTCGAACCTACGTGGCTCGCCGTCAATATCAACCCACTGCAGGATGGAAGCCTCCTCAGCAATTCATGTTGAGGGAAATGGACCATAATCTGCCACGCTGGTCCAGTGCAGGTTGGCAGATCAACTGTATTTAGCAGTCAGGGGCTTGAACCCCGGTCTACTCAAGGAGCGTGTGCTCAGCCATGTGGTAACGTTAAACAAAGTAGTTTTTCCCTTCCTCAGTTCAAATCTCTCCTTTTGGCCTCCGTAGCCGAGTGGTCAGCGCGAGGGTGCATAAGTACACGTGCTTTGAGTGACCGGGGTTCAAGCCGTGACTGCTAAATACCGGACTGTTTCTCGTATTCTCTGTATCTTGTGAACTCCTCTAACTGCGTGGTCGTCCCGGATGATAAAGAGAAAATTTATTTTATTTTATGTATCTTCACCCACATTTAGAAGTTTCTATACAGTTGGATAACCTTAACAGCTTCTTTCCGGCGAAGACTATTTTTTTTAATAATCTTAATACACATCAGGAGAAGCTGTGTTCAAATAAGACATACAAAAAAAGAAACCTTCAAGGACTCCTACATAAAGGTAAAGACGTAAGCGAATGCAGGCGCATTAACATCTATCTAGACAGAAAGAAAAGAGATATTTGATCTTTTGGCACAAGCACAGAAGAGAAAAAAATGAAAAATGCATCTCATACATGAGAGCTCTTTTTACACTAGCAATTTAGCGGATACCGAAGGTTTCAAAGCCTTCGTAAATAAAAATAAATATTTTTATCGAAGGGCACAGAAATATATAAAGTAATTTAGCCCTTGTTCATAAAGATGTAATCATTCTGTAAATATATTTATGTCAGGACGGAGGTTCATGGAGCTACATAACCCTCAGTTACCGAGGTTGCTTAGCATTTAAGTCTGTAAAACACTTCTATCCAAAGATGCTCTTAATAGAGTATAATAATATTAGTATAATAATAGTATAACTATATACGAGTATAATAATATTCATTAAAATAATATTTTTGTAAGAAGCTCTTATTAAAGTAATTAAATTGTTTGGTAGTAAAGGTGTGGATTACTAAGGTTCTCATCTTAATAAAAGAACTAACCAGCCGAAAGAAAAGCCATCGGATATTTCGAACCCCTAAAGCAACTCGGAATAGAACAAAGCAATCTGGAGACGTCACGAAATGACTAATGGCAGAAAGAGCCAAATGGTGTGGAATGCTGAAAGTAGCGTTTCCTTGGTGGGGTTAGATGGGGTGTTGTGATGTTACACAAAAGCATTCGGAGAAGCGTGCAGATTTGAATTGAATACTCGAAAACTAATACGGTTTTTCAGTTTTTTACTGCAGAAGAACAAGAGTTTTTTTTAGATTCTTTCGGCTACTACGCAAATCATAAATACTCTGCGAATGATCCTGGTATCAATCCTTTAGTGGTAAAAGACAAAACGCTTGTCCAAAAATCGTAATTCAAATTAAAACAAAACAAAATCCTTCACTGCAGTTCCACATTTTTAAGGCTGTTGATACAAACTCCAAATCGTGCAAGTTTCTTGCACGAGTTGGAAGGATCTTCTACTTGCAGAATATATCAATGTTGAAATTTACGTGGTAGGATTTATACTGGCGTTACAATTTCCCGTGACGTAATATCCCTAGGGCTGAAACAATCTGGAACAATAAATCTGGAGGATTACATGAAATTTAAACATACTAAAATACTTCACTTTAATTCCTGTATCAATTATTAAACGTTCCGAGGGTTTCCATCATCCAAAGATTAAATTCTTGCAAATAAGAGTGATTAATGATATCCAGAACGAAAAGAATGTCAGAAATTAATAGCTACGCTGATAACGTTCGCTATATTCAGTTAAGTGATAAAGCAAGTCATATCCAAACGTGTGCCACAAAATCTATTTTACATAATAATTTTTCACTCCATTATTAGTTTCAACATTTGCCTCGCTCATTTTCGTTACGAGTATTAGGGTATGAAGTATAACAGGTTTTTTCCCGAATGTCATTCTGGATAGAATAAAAATATTCTATTAAAAAAGTAGATTCCTGGTCGAAGCAAAGTTGTTCCAAAGATAAAATATGTTCTCTTTAAAGTCCTTAACTGATTTATATCGAAATCCGAAACAGTATAAGCATAAAAGATACAGACTGAACGGTAGTTTCTTTATCTCTCTCTCTCTGTTATGCGCATGCTATTCTTCTGTAGAAGATACTGTCAGTACATTATCAACATTATACAAATTAACGGAAAATTCCTTTGCACATATTTAATCAGTGTCAGTTGTGTTTCGTTTTTTTGATAAATTTTTAATATTGCAAAAAATTACAAGCAGGAAAACTCTGTAAACTGTCAATCTCAGAGCTGTATTGGAATGCCTACTTTTAATCATTCGTAATTTTTTTGTTTTCGTGCTTATCTGGAAGTGTTGACCAAACGTTCTTCGAACGAAATGGTCGCTGATTAGTCTGGCGTGTCAATCAAATAAGGTGTCTTCTCATTGGTTAAGCTGAAATATTGAGGTAAGAACTCCATAACCTGATCGGACTAACCCTGACGTAGTCGAGTGATCAAGCACTAGAGCGTAGCAGAACACGCCTTTCAGTTGACTGTAGTTCAAGCCCACATCACTGCTAAATACGGTTAACGATTATACTCATTGTTGAAAGTACTGTATATTCTTCTGACATAGTGATCACGCCAAAATAAAAAAAAAATAATAAAACTTTTCGTTAAACACTGCTTTTCCACAATATTTAAATCAGTTGGAGGCGTGCTTAATCGTTTAAGTTTACCATCGAATGATAGTGACAAAATTTGTTTTTATTGTTATTTTAATGAATTATTTTATTTAATGCGAATAAACAAAAGCAAGCGAGATAACTCAGGCCAGCCTTGCTCTAGCGTGAAGTTTCCCAACCTGTTGTCCGCGGAACATAGCAATAAAATAGCTTTTCTGCAGTAAGTAGCAATCCCATTAATACTGATGTGAGATAGAGGCGTGCCATTTCAAAACATTTATTAATATATTTGCATGTACAGATTAATATTTTTGTGGTCTTTGGCTTCTACCTGAAATATAAAAGTGATCCGTGGTTTCCACACCAAATATAGAAGTGGTCCGAACCTGAACAAAAGTTGGGAAACACTATTCTACCACATTCACTCCTCCTCCACATGAATTTAGAGAACAGTTCCAAAAGCCGCTATGCGATGCATGGGTCATTTGTTACATCTGCCTCATGAAAGTCAGTATTAGAGTGACAGATCTCTTTCAGATGGCAGTTTTCACCATCACGACTACATTATGTAATATTTAACCATTTATAAGTTCACAGGCTGATGTGAATGTTGTGCGTGCTGAAAAACCGAGAATAACTCGAAGAGTAAACCCTATAACCACCCCCCCACCTTCTGCCTCAGATCGTCTAACTACAGCTCCTATTGAAAGATTTAACTCCTCCAACGGGATCAAACTTAACTCTTTGCAAGTGAGCAATAAGTGGCGAATCCTACTTTCACAGAGGACTAATTGTTGCATATGAAATAAATTTGATTTAATATAATATTATTTTGGTCAGCGATTAACTTTGATAATCTATATCGGATTAATAATCTAACTTAATATTTTGAATAATTAGGTTAATAAATTATATAAACTTGAGTCAGTTATTAATAGAAACGTAGAAGCTCAAAGGAAACGTATGTGTAGTGTGCCAATAACTCTTATATGCCAATATCTTGAGCCAACTCAAATAATTTCGGGAAAGAAGCCTGATACACTAAATAACAAACTAGGTTTGCGATTTAGTGCATTAATCTCATATGGCATTTCATCACGAATTATTTTGGTACTGCAATATTCTAAATAAAAGCTTATGCCATTATCCAACGGGTTTCGACCCTTTAATGCACACTAAATAGCAAACCTATAATTTGTTCATTGTTTTTCAATCCACTCTATTTAACCTCACTGGAAAAGTCACAAGAATATTCCATATGCGTAGTACGAGGGGCACATCATAGCGCGAGATTTAAATCCACTGTCTTTCTCATTACTATATGCACTTGATTATACACAAATGATGAGCATTATAAAATACACAACTAGATGAACAGGCATGTGCATCGAAGAGAAAAGAAGAAAATATTCAAGAAAACTGTGATTTGAAATTTTCCATAAATAAGCAGTAAATAACAAACTGAGTATAGCAATTAAGAAAGCAACATTCTAGTGTAGCAACAGGATTTTCACAGTACGATTCATAGTCAAGCAAATGGTGAAGTTCTCTTATCGTTCAATTTTTTGATTATAAAACTAACAGCCCTGGATTTTTATAATTATGATAAAAATATCAACTATACATAAATAATCTTAGTATTAAAATAAAAAAATAATAATTTAAATTGGCAAAGAGGAACTCGAAATGGCGAGTTGGGACTTTGTTGGAAGGATGAAAAGAAATTACTTATGAGAAAGAAGTATTTTACGGAAATGAAACGAATAAGAATAAAATATTTTAAAAAATACAACGAAGTTTGCGTTTCGTAAGACTCATAATTAAAGTGTAATGGCTATTTTCTGGTTTTCAAAAGTTTTATTTCTTATCTTTAAATCCAAATGTAGTCAGATGCTTTCGCCCCACGCAAGCAGAAAACAGTTTCACTTCTCCATAGATATCGATCCAGACGAGCATCGAATTTCTCCAACTCTGGGCCTCAACTTATTCCAGTAATTAACAACTCACTAGATAAAGGAATTAGCAAGATGAACCCAAGTGAAATAGGCAAGTGTTGAACTTATTTCCCATTTCAGATAAGGGGAACAGCTGATTTGGCCAGTTCGTTATTAGATGTTCGCAGTGCTTACTTACCCCATCGACGCGACCACAAAAAAGAATCGAGACGGATATGGATAATGGCACTTTAAATAGTAATAATCTTCTCCACGAGAACAATGCTTTTAATCCAGAGTAGTGAAATGCAAAGGCAACTCGTAGTGTAGTGGCTTCCCAATATGAGATCGAAGCATAAGTATGAACCCTAACTTGCTCATTGAAAAGAGAGAGAATGAAGCCAATCAGCGAGAGCCGTACAAAAGGAGACAACCAAGCAATGCTTGGCTGTCTCTCTTTTTTAAGGATTTTTCCTAACAAAACTCATATATACAAATGTGGGATCTTTTAATTTCTTCTCCTTTTCTCTCTACGACATCTTTAACTCTAATTAGAGTTATATAAATAATCTGTAAATTAAATAGTAGTGTTGCAAACTTTGGCAATAACTGCCTAATATTAAAAAAAGTTTCAAGGATAACATTCTGATAATAATTTTTAAAGAAGGTGTTCATATCTTTCTTTAAAAATTATGAAACCTCTTCATGGTGTTTAAACAATTGTTGAATTTTATTAAGGATTCCGTTTTCTTTAATACAGAATTATTCCAAAGGTGAGTAGCTATATTAAGACTAATATCCAGTTACGAGTATATGGAATCCCAAAGTAATGGAAAACTTTTTTTTTTCTTAGTCGAAATTATTTTGAGAAACTGTGAACCTTGTCCATAGAATTAGTAAACGTATTGTTTGCATGTGCATTTTTGTGCACAGTCTCTTTTCATCTCAAATCGTTTTACGCAGTGGGAAACAAAACCAGATATTCTCTGCTGGTAAGAAGTCCTGACCTGTCCACTCACTCCAATTGGTCCTCCTTTAGTCGCTATGACACAGTTCTCTCTCCTGGATAGGCTTTCCACCAACGATCAATAGACTGCGCATTAAAATCCTCCACTCGTTCTGCAGAACAGTGACTAGTAAGGCTACTGATGTGGTCTGGTGCACACCCAATGTTCCAGTTCATCCCACAGGTGTTCCATAAGGTTCAGATCGGCACACTACGCCGGCTATTCCAACTTTTGTGCATTCATGCCCATGATTATTATCAAACGTTATACTGTTGGGGGAAAAACATGGATCTGTACAAAATAACTGCCACTGAAGAGCATGGACTTCTCCAAAATGTTAAGGTTGGCAGCAGCATTCATAGTTCCCTGTACATCAAAGGTCCCAGGTCATACCATGGCAAACAGCGCCACAATATAAATCTAGCTCATCCAAACATTACTGCTGGCACAATACAATCCGACAGCAGACATCTTCTACTCATCTGTCGGAAATGGGTGGAGTAAGATTCGTCACGCCACAGAACCGATTTAAACTGCTCTATGAGTCAATTACAGCTTTCGTTGCACCAGTGAAGGCGAGACCATTGATTATGATTGGCTTATTTACAACCGCTCTCTCACAGCAATTGAGACTATGGAGCTTCGTACGCAGTGTGTTCGTACAGACAACTCCTGCTACTGATTGATGCTTTGCAGGAATATCTAACGGGATTTTCATACTGCCCTTCTCAGTGTCTTCTGGTCAAGCAGAGTAAGCTTCTGTAGTCATCTTGTGCTTTGCCAGTGGTGGTGGTACCATCACGTTTCTATTTCATGAAGACATCAACAAACGGTCGACATTGGACGGTATAGGGTGCTATAACCTGACAAGTCAGCAACGTGACATCCGAAAATAAAATCCCTCTCGAAATCAGTCACCCCAGCTATAGCTGCCATGACGAGAAACAACTAACTTATGTGGCTCACACGCTTTCAATATATACCGGACTGAGTCATTTGTTTATCTGGGAAAGTCCAAATGACCATGAAAACAGGAAGTACTTTTTGCGGATACTTTTTTGGAGCCGAGGGTAAACTAATGCGAGTAGTTTTTTTTTTTTTTTTTTTTTTTAATCGATACTCAGAAAACTCTTCTAAATCAAGCATATCGAATTTCAACAAAGTTTCACTTGTGAATAAGTGATATCATGATATGACAATCTACCAATCTTCAGTGAATGAGTAATTGTTTGGGTATGATTAGCAATATTCTTTCTAAAAGAATTTAAACCCGCACATAATTTTAGTCAAATAATTATAATACTGATTATCACGGATGGAAATGGTGACATAGAAGAAAGTGGGAGGTTTATAGAAAGGACATAGTGAAAACGAGATTGCTCAACTACTGAGGTTATAATGCTCCGACTTAAGTTAGAGAAAGAAAACGAGGTTACTTTGAACAGGAAGAAATAGACGTGTCTCTCTCTCTCTCTCTCTCTCTCTCTCCAAATCTTCAGCAACAAAAAAGGAAGCGATTAAGACAGAAATTATTACCTATCTCGCTGGAGTTCCTCCACTGAGAAATCTGGCGTACACTTTACACCCAAAGTAGATATTTAACCTACACAGTGATGGTAATGGGTTATGCAGCCGATCAATGTGATTTCTTGTATGTAGCGCACGAAGATAAATTTCTTTTATTTTGCTGTTATCAAAGAAAACTGCACTCGGAAGTTTCTTCAGTTAACGAGATGTGCGGTTTTACGAGAGCAAGCGACTTAATAGAGGGCATTACGAACACTATTTCATTTGGTTTCTTCAGATTTCATAGCTAAATTCGTCTATTTGTCAGATACAAGAACATTAGGTTTTTTCTTTTCACATTATGTGAAGGAACTAGGATGTTTGCTGTTGATTCTTTTTTAAATCTGTTACCAATAGTAACATACTGGCGTGCAGAGTTTCATTTTCTGTTAGAACTACAACGTCATCTTCGGAAAAGTAGCCTTCAGTTTAGCTGTTATTATGAATAAATATCCCTGGTGATATTTAACGTGTTTCCCAATAAAATTCGAAGCATAACACTAGTAAACATAGTAATTATCGAAGACACATCGTGTGGAACTAATTACATGGCACAGTTACGTTATAACACCTACATACATTTTAGCTTACAGAAAGTTTTAACGTAGCCTAAAGCTGCGTTACAATTAGAATAATTGCACGGTATCATTAACAGACAATGGTGGGAGGCAAAACGCGTAGTTCGAGAAACTTCTACAAATACACTAAACCATTCGCGAATTCAAACAGAACGCTTTAAGTAATTAATGAACAATGTTTGCAAGATTCTCAAAAACTGGGCAACAATCGATGATCTCAGCATCTTCTCTTGTACAAGAAACTTAATTTTGAAAACGAATCGAAATGCAATTGTAAAATACATTTATTGATGGATTTAAGGAAGTTGTTGACATGCCAATACATACACATCTCATTACTATGGTCTGTTAGTTGATTATGGGTTTATTGATGCATCAATTGCTACAGGTTGTGAAGGGAACAATACTGTGCGTTACCTGGATAATATGATACCTACTATTGGAGTTATGAACTTCTACCCACAGTATACTCGGTTTAAAGTTAAATCAGCAATGAAATAATTGTTAGTTAATCCGTCTTTCCTCGCTGATAACTAATATCGGTTTGATGTTGTCCATGGCCATCGATCTAGCATTTATAATTCTACTGTACACTTTCTTTTTTTCCCCATTTGTCAGTTTTTATACGCATACTCTGTGACTTTATTAAGTCGCAGAGAGTGAAACACGCGTCGCATTTCAGTTTTTATTAAAATCCAGAAGGAAATAAGTAAAGTACATTACAAAAAGTTGAACGAATAATGCTGATTGCGGTATTTGCAGTAAAGTGAAAACAATTACTATTATATATTATTATTATTTAGTAATTAACTAACAAGTTCATTAGTTATTTACTTTTCACTTCTATCAATCAGAGGATGAAATTTCAATTTAAAGGAATTGAACGCGCCTGAAATGTAATGCACTATGAACATTACTTATTTTTTTATCTCTCTCGAACATTGATACACATAATTCACCAGGTTGAATATCTATCGATTGCGAGAATAAATTGTAAATCGAGATTGTATTTGTTTTTCTATTAGGCATCCATAAAATGCACAATTCTTCTTCGAATGCTGAAAAGTTAATAAGCTCTAACTGCGACAGGTTATACTCTCATCATGCAGTTCGCAGGTTAAATTACTCGCAGGAATACTTGTAATACGTGCTATGTTATGGTAGCGATATAATCCGTCTATCAATTTTGTAGGCTGAGTAAGGAATTTTTACTTTTAAAGTGCTAAGAAGTGCACTGCGTGTCAACTTTAAAAGAGTAAATGGGTTAGCAACTTTTTAATGACAAATTTTGTTATAGCTCTAACGAATTGTTTGTATTTAAAGTCAGTTAGAGATAGATAGCTTTAATTTTTAAGGATAAAATGGAAAGAATTTCAAATTATCAGAAAATTTTGAAACAGGTGCATTTTAATTAGTGTTATTTATAGGAGATCAGCAGCTTTATAATGAAAATCCAAACAACTTGTTTTCCCCTTGAAACATGTACCAATCATAATGCATACTAATAATTTGTGTTGTGTTCCCATTCCAATCTGTAACTGGCATGCACCTATTCAGGAATCACGTTTGACAACAACTTTATATTTCATGATCATATCGAAGATCCCAAGCCTCAAGACATTTCGTCTTTGCTAGCTAATGAGACAGCACCTCTTGCAAGTTAATGAAGTTTCGCAAAGCAGAGGTACATTCTATTCTTACAATTCTGCACACATCTTTACTCCATGTGATTTAAATCTGGAGCTCGGATGCTGCTATTACGGTCAAACTCCTGTTTGCCTTTAATTACCGTGTGCTGCAACGGGCTATACAGAACCATCACAAATCAGTTATCCGGAGAAATTCACAGCGTTAGGAACCATACTTTTTCTGCATCCAAACTGCTTAGATAGAACTGACAATTACCATTAAGCGGTTCTTGTATAACTCGTACCCTTCATATATTATATTGTTTTGCATGAAGAATGTTCCGAGCTCGCTCTCTCTCTCCAGAGTCCATTATTCCCTTGTTGCAATACGAAATAGGTTTCATATACCCGATAGGTTTCTTCCTTGTCAACATCCTGAAGCCTTTCAAGCGCTTAGATGACAGGACCTGGTTAGTTATCGAGAGGAACTAAAAGAAATCAGTTCTAAAAAATTTAATATATCTTTTTTCAGACCTGTATCCTCAGATGGTTAGTTCCTCTCGTCTTTTCTTCTAAATCATATTACCTTCCTGTTGCCAAACGTTTTTAAGTACTCTTGTTGTTCACGTGAACTTGCCGTACAGAAGCTATGCCACCTGGTTAATGACGCAATCGACTCTATTGCAATACTCTCTCCGTGATGCCGTTGAATAATTTAACAGATCTGTTATTCTTGAATGTGATTAACAAAATTATTCCACAATTTTGTTCTTGTAATTGAACTCTGCTCCACGATTTCATGACTGTAATTCACCTTGACATTTGTCTGTGAGATGTGCTTATAAAGAATTGCTCTTTAAATGTCAACTCTTCAATCTAAAATATGTAGAAATTTAATTTAAAGATTTTTGGTACAAACTGTCCAAAAATTTTTTTTAATACTTGCATATATATATTTCGTGCAATACTATCATTGAATGTGTGTATTTGTACTATACATATATAAACCGATAACTGAACCAAGCAGCACGCCGAGTGAAATTACTGCTTTACATAACACCGAGCGGACTTTTCAAAAATATTTTAATAATAAATTAGAGATAATTATTACTAATCAGTAATCCATCGCAGTTTCAGGAATTCTGCCATGAGATTAAAAATTACACTGAAGAAAATACAGAGAGTTATCCAAATTAGAATGAAATGCACTTCTGTAATCCACTCGATTACAGAATTTAATTGAAACCGTTAGAGAAAGTACTAGATGTATCCACTTTGCTCGTGTACACACGCATTTACTCTTTCTAATATTTCTTGGAAAGTCTGCGAAGCTTGGCGAAAATGCTGCAAATATTTATTACTAAAAGTCCCTTTTCATCAAAAATATTATTTAGAAGAATGGTGATGTTTAAATAAAAAAAAAACCGTACATATTTCTAGGGAAAATCCCACCTTACGCACCGCAATAATAAATCTATGCTGTTTCTCAATTACCACAATTATCAGATTGAAACTACATCCGCATAGTATAATGGTTTCGCCAATTGTCAGTCCTTGGAGAGGTTTGGGTTTCAAGTCCCGTTGTAGATTAGGGGAATTTTTAAAGACTTCTTCAATCGGAGCTATAGCCAAACAATCTCAGGTGAAGGGTAGTGTTATTTCCCCGTGAGTTATTCCGGGTTTTCAGCCAGGACAACATGCAGATCGCTCACTTGTATAGACATAATACACGCGAATCGGCGCAGTATGGTCAAATCGTTGATGCATCTATACCCTAGCAACTACATACAAGGTGCAGCTAGAAAGAAACGAGAAATATTTTTTAAATCATTTATTATTTTAAATACAACAATTTCGATATTTATCCCCTTCAAAGTACTCTCCAGCCGCGCCTATGCAGCGCTCCATTCGCGATTTGCAGGATTTAAAACAGCAGCGGAAGTCCTCGGTAGATCTGCTGAGTCCGCAAATCGTTTTCCTTTGGGATGGATTTTAATTTTCGGAAACTGATAAAAGGCGCACGGCGCCAGATTTGATGAATAAAGCGGGCGCTCGAAGTTTGTGGTTTTGTTTTTCATTAAAACTCTCTCACTGCCACAGACGAATGACATTGCGCATTGTTATGATGAAAAAGCCATCTGTCAAAATTGTTCTTCCTGTTTCTTTATCAATGAGTAACTGTTCAGCAATTAGTCGAATGCCCATCCGATGGTCTTGGCGCATGATCTTCCGAATTTTTTCAATTTTCTCGTCTGTCGTTGAAGTTGGCGGTATTCTTGTCGTCGTGGACATCTTCCAGTTCTCAACCGTTTGTACCATTCGTACATACGTGGCTGACTCATGGTTTCATCACTGTACACTTTACGTAATATCTCCAACGTTTCTGCACCATTTTTACCGAGTTTCCCTAAATATTTAACAACAATTGTTTGCTATAAATTACGATCACTCATTTATCCGCCAAAGGGTGAAAACACTGATTCCCTTAAAGCGGTACAGTTCAATCAAAACTTAACCGATTGCGAAGAAACAAAAACTGATATGTACAGGAAAAGCAAGCTATAACACAATATGAATGTCGTTGACATGCTCAACAGTAAGGCATTGATAAGCAGCGACACTCTGTTACAGACTACTTGGTAAATACAGTTGACCAGCAGGAAGGCCGATAAATGGACAACCCTGTACAGTATTCAGTTGTTAATTATTTAATTCGTCAGCTCTTTTCAGGGGAGATAAACTTTCTCATTTATATTACTTTAATTTTTTTCATCAAAACAAAATAAAAAAAACACTGGGTTTCCACAGTTTAATTTGATCAAGGATACCAAGAAAGGACGATATTGCGTAAAACTCATTTACTCACTAAATCACATGTTATGCTTTGGTAGCTGCTATATTAGTTTGTTTCCCCCCCTTGCTGACAAGAGTAGAACTCTCTTGGGATTATTTAAATAATCTTTTTTCGACTCTTTTCAGGCTAATCTATTTGAGTGCTTCTGGATGAGAAATGTGTTTCTTACTGTTCCACAATGAGAATGTATCGCACGTATCGCCAATACATAAAGGTTCTAAGAGTGAAGTCCGTGACTACACACCGGTTAGTCTGACTTGATTTTTTTTTTTTTTTTTGATTTGGTAGTTGTTGGCGCATCGGCTTCTGTGGCCATATTGCACCTCCCAAGGTTTTTGCAGTACTTTGATCCAAGCCCGAGGCGGGAATCGAACCCGCGACCTTTGGGTTGCCGGGTAGGTACTTAACCCACTCGGCTAGCCCGGTCGGCGTCTGACTTGAGTGGAAGCGAAAATCTTAAGAGGCAATGATCAAGTATGCAATCCAGAGACATTTAGATAGAAATATCATTCTGAAGAACGCATAATACAGTACTGTTAAGGAAAAATCATGTTTAATTAACCTATTAAGTTATATTTGATGCAATTACTCAAGCTGGATGAAGGGAACAATTTAGACATAATTTATTTGGATTTGAGCAAGGCATTTGACTCAATCCCTTATGAGAGGTTATTGTATAAGCTGGAACGTGTTGGGATTACTAGAAAGATTTTAAGATGGACTGTAGGGTGGCTGCAGAGCAAAAGGTGGTGATTAATGAATATTCTTCAGATTGGTGTAACGTCAGAAGCGGCGTCCCTCAAGGATTGGTTCTGATTTTCATAAACGATTTCGATGAAGGGACAAAGGGCGTGATGTAAAAATTTGCAGACGTAAAGATTGGGAGAGTCGTTAATGATCAGTACCAAGCAGCCCTCCTTCAAGGTGATTGAACGGGCTTCAATAATGGTCAGAAAAGTGGCAGCAATGTTTTAATGCAAAAAAATGCAAGGTCTTACACTTGGGGAACAGCAGCCCCAAATTAACTTATACACTTGGTGGCGTTCAATTAGAAACACTATAGGAGGAAAAAAGGGACCTGACAAGTTACGATATGGTTAGATATAAAGTTTTCTGAGAACTGTAAACAGGCGACCAGGAAAGCTCATGGTATCCTATAGATGATTTATGGAACAATATCCTGTAGAGAGAGGAAAGTCAGAAGCCCACTGTATAAAGCAATTTTAAGACCGCAATTGGAATACTGTGTCCAAGTACAGCTATCAAATCTGAAAAATGACATTGAGCTTCTTGAAAGGGTCCAAACATGGGCAACTCTCATGGTGAGATCGACAAATGGGCTACCGTACGAGGAAAGACTCCGATTATGTGGGCTACAGAGCTTGGAAACCAAGCGCCTCAGAGGTAACCTGATTGAGGTTTATAAGGCTCTGCTCTGAGAGGGGGTTAGTAAAATGAATGAAGGCAGAATATTCACTATTATAAAGGCTTCCAAAATTAAGGGCCATAATTCAAATTACAGGACGACGAGAAGAGATTTAAAACAGACTGTACAAAGTTTTCTTTTAGCCAGCAAATCTTGGATTCTAGAAAACAAGTTGCTTCCGCAGTTGAGGCTTACAGTTTAAAAAAATTCAAAAGTCAACAACTGGATAGTTATCTATGTGAGGAGAAAAAGCATAATTTGTATTTTATTATCTACTTTTTTTTTTACCTTCGCCGGTGTAGCAAAAGCCTGTGGCTTGCTTGCACTGTATGGCTAATACTACTACTAATGGGTTTGAACGATATGCGAACAGCTTTCTTTGAGTATTCAATTGGCTTTATTTTAATCATAAAAATAAATTATTCGCTGACAATGCGATTCTTTCCATTCCCATTAGTTCACTGCGGTATCTGTCCAAGAAACAGTAACTCCATTACGAGTTCCATGAAGACTTCGAAACTTTTTTTTTTCGATTAATTTGAAACAAGAAAGAAAACTTGCTGACTGATTTCGCCCTGAATCGATCACAGCAGAAAGCCCTCCAATTACACACTTGATGTGAACAACAGGTCAGAATGGAATGGAAGCAGCTGTGATGTGATAGAAGTACTGCGTCTCTGGGATATCAGTCTCTGGTGCTGATTATTACCTGCCATCAGGATTTCCCGTGGATGTAATTACTGCTCAACACCAGAGAATGATCAATCCAAATATGTAGATATTTGTATGTAAGCTACGAATTGCTACATATAATATAATTAATTTTAGCAATAATACGGTAGCCTTCATTATATAAAGTTTAAAAGAGAATTATACGAGTATACTTTATTCGCAACAGGGGCACTGCGGTTTTTATACATGTAAATCCGTTTTCTGTATATTTTTCACAGATTCCCTGATCAGGAATGTGTTTGCTTACTACATAGGGACTGTAACCCCTACACAGTATTGGAATACTACGTTTTCCTTTCACCCGCTGATGTTCCATATACTTTGTCCCAAGTTATTCCGATTTCGTTTTTTTTTTTTTTTTTTTTTTTTTTTACATACTATTATTTCGTCAGGCAGATTTTATTTTATTTTTTCTCTAAATTTACCATAACGTTAATGTTCTGAAGGAAATATCGTTTCCAGGATTTTTTGGAGTTTCGCTTCTGAAATTTCTTCATTAATTTTTCCTACTTTCGTACTATATAGGCGGAATTTATTTCCTTAAAAACTTCAATACTGTGGTCAAACTCTGAATCGACAAATCGAGACATACCGTCTTGATGGATCCTCATTTAGCTTGCGTCGACAAGAATGGAGCATATATTTAACTTGCAAACTCAATAAACGGTCTTTTTATGGTATTGCTACTATGATGCTCTGCTAGTAAGTATAAATCATAACTAATATAAATGACAGGGGTTGGTTGGGTTATTTAGGATACGCGGCAAGGCAACTAAGCCCATGATACATCTGTATATCGCGTTTGTTGTTGTAGTAGTAGGGTTTTAGGAGCATCTGGGACTAAGGCCTTATTACTTCGTGCATATTGTCTGCAAATTGCGTGTGTTCTGAGACCGATTTTCTGTTTGCTCGAAATACCCGAGTTTCTGGGAGGGAAAACCATGTACCCATGCCTGAAACCGACTAATTCAGCCACGCTGTGAAAAAGGCCCATAAAAATTCCATGAACAGAACTCGAACTCACGTTTTTTTCACCCGGCGATCCTACCAACTGTGCTACACACAAGGGCATGGCGTTTGTTAATTGAGTGTATTCATAGTCAGCTTGCCTGTTTTCCAAGTTAAAAAAAAAAAACACGGAGCTGTAGCGAGGAAAAAATCCTATGCTTCAAAATGATTAATTCATTCACTGTCTGAACAGTCCTATCGAAGTTCTCTTCAGCGACTGTATTCAAACTACTCTCCTAAAGTGAAGGCAAGTGGCGTAGTCAATACTACATTTAAAGGAAAGCTCAACTGAAGAGATCAATAGTAGTTGTAGTAGTTTTTGAGGCCCATGAGCGGCACTCCATATTGCACCTATATAATGTCTATAAAGTGTGTATTCTGTGGTCGATTTTCTGTTTGATTTCTGGACGAAAAGTCCGAGTTTCCTGGAGAAAAAACCATTCTACCCGCACCTGCGACGGACTAACTCAGTCACGTTGTGAAAAAGGACCATAAAATTCCTCACGTCGTTGACGGGATTCGAACTCAGGTGTGTGGGAAGGACTGCGATTCTGCCAACTATGCTACCCACTAAAGCAAGAGCTCAATTACGTGGATCATTAGTAGATGTGTATTACATAAAAACTACATTTCTAAAATAAGCTACTAGTACATTAAAAGTGTAATTAAGAACAGCAATCAAGCTTCAAGAATACTGCAACAGTAAACAACTAAATTAAATCAAACAAATGCAGAATTCATATATGAAAACAATCTGTATTTTACATTTTTTGATAATCCTGTCTTTTCTGCCGTTAGAAAAAAATAGTATGCACGTATAAAGTATGATTACGCAGTTTGGTTGAAATGCAATGATCACAGACTCATGTCTGCTGTAGGTAAAATATGGCTTTAATTACGCACTGGTGTTACGTCTGAAGATTCGGCTTACTGTAGACAAAATAGAAAAATCTACATGAAGAAGCCTAATATAATTATCACCAAAGAGCTGTCATTCTGTAAGTAACATAAAGAAGTATAGTGACGTCACTTTCTAGCAACGAATCGGTGTGGCGGGTGCTAGTTCACTCTGCGTGCCTCCTTCGCAAGAGCCGAACATCTAAACGGCAGTGAATGCACCGTCGTGGACGTAGCAGCAGGATCTCCGAGTAGCGGATAAAAACTGTTGCTGGCGCAGATCAAGTCCATCTCTTAAACGCAAAGTGAAAGCAACAGCTACTAGTCCTCTCGTTGGCTGCTATGATTTTGGTGCTGACATGACTGAACTATCGACAGACGTCACAGACATGAATAGATCCATATTAATTAATGATCCACTTAAAGAGCAAGAAGTGAATTGTTACTTACATTTTTTCAACACCCCTTACCCGGCCGACAGTAAGTGTTTAATATTGTTTGTTTGTTTTCTTCTTAAAGGACATCGTGTGTAGTTGAGCATAGAGGATGGGTTTAGTTTTATATTTCTAGATGATTATTACTTCTTAAAAGAAAGTTTCATTTTTATTAAGAAACTATTCTATGATTTTTTTTTCGTGCGTAGACCTCTTTCGCTGGCAGACAATTTCATAAAATTTGTTTGAATCTGCCCACGATCAGAGGGTAGCTAACTTCTTCTGTGTATGTGAATATGCACGCTGAAATTCGAACTCCTCGCTCTTTATAACTGTCCTGGAGTAGACAAACTATTGCGGGACAGCTATAAAATTTTAACAATTTAATCTCTTTGCCTTGTCTTGCTGTTTTGTTCTTTTTCCCAACGTATAAAAATATTATTTATGGCTTCTGGTCGCGGAGTACCAAAAGCACGCGAAATCTTCTACTTAGTCTTTAAAAAATTTATCTAGATATATGTGAACCCTCTATTTATGTAAAAGGGTTTTGCCCCATTTGTATCGTATTGTTTTGAAAAGTCATTTTATTTGGCAATATACATATACATATATATATAGTTTGGTCCAGGAGATACCACAAAATGAGAAAGCATTTTTATATTCTCTATCTTGAAAATCCATCTGACTCTATGTTGCCATTTAGGAGTAAAAAGAGAATCTTTATAGGAATTGCTTGATGTTTATTTCAAGAGTTTTTTCTACAGCAGAGTGTCTTAGATGTTAACTCATCGACTTTTTTCAAGATCATGTCCAAGCCCTGGACAACTTCAGTTGAACGTTACTTCCACCAAAAAAAAAAAAAAAAAAGTGTTCAACAAATGACAAAGTTTCTAAATAGTAAACAAAACAGACTAGTGATTAAACTAAAGTTGCAGAATCTGCCTCCATACCTTACTGACTTCGGATTGATGTTAATAATAAGATCATAACATAACGGAGTATTATTTAATAGCTTTACGTTGGCAATTTCAGTGGTCACTAGCATATAAATACATTGGAGCCAGTTTAAGATGTCAACCCACCTAAGTTGAAATTGTTTGATCTCGAAAATGGTTAAAGTTCGTCTTCGTAATATGATTTCCCGTTTGCAAGGTTTAAATTATTTATTCCCTTAAAAATCATCTTAAAAAGGGTTTCAACTGTATACGATGATTCCATATATTTTTCAACAATTTATCAATTAACATATTCCTGGTGGGGAGTGATATTAGGGTTAAGTTTATGTGCTTAAAAAACCGAATGGTTTCAGTCTGAAATGCAGCATTTTGATGTTGAAGACCTAGCATGACTACTCTACCGGAATTATAAAATTGAGTTTAGTATTAGCAATGGCCACATGATGCAAGGAAGCCTATGGCTTATGCTGCACCACCCAAAAAAAATAAATAAATAAAATAATAAAATAAATAAATAAATAATAATAATAAACAATAATAATAAAATACCAAAAAAATAAAAATAAATAATAATTAATAAATAAGAAAAAATGAAATGGACAACCTAAGCGTTTCCCTCCTCCCTTAGGTAATTATCCAGCTGACCTTTGAATTTCCCCAGACTGTCAGCCTCTACCACCCATGTAGGTAACTTATTCCAGTAATTTATAACTCGCTGGCTCAAATAAAACTTCCTGCAATCCAGTCTAAACAACTCCTCCCGTAACTTGAAATTATGGCCCCTAGTTCTAGAATCATTTATAACCGTGAAAATTTCGTCCTCATTCATTTTACTGATGCCTCTCAGAGCCTTAAACACCTTAATCAAGTCTCCTCTAAGGTGCCTAGTTTCCAAGCTCTGAAACCCACATATTCGAAGTCTTTCCTCATATGGACGCAGTTTTGCCGATCTCACCAGGCGAGTTACCCGTCTTTGGACTCTTTCAAGAAAAACAATGTCTTTCTTTAGGTGCGGTCTCCATACTTGAACACAGTATTCCAAGTTGATTCGTTTCAGTAACAGAATATTAATCATACACCATTTATTTCACCAAATTAGTTTACTAATCGGTGGCGAAAAAAATTGAACCAAAGCTTCACATTAGAGAGTAAGAAAGGTAAAGTGCAGCCATTATCAACCCACTGCAGGATGGAAGCCTCCTCAACAATTCATGTTGAGGGAAATGGACCTTAGTCTGCCACGCTGGTCCAGTGCGGGTTGGCAGATCGACCGTATTCAGCAGTCAGGGGCTTGAACCCCGGTCTACTCAAAGAGCGTGTGCTACTGCACTCCCGCTCCTGACCACTCGGCTACGGAGGCCTTCATTAGAGAGTAGGCGCTTTTATTTAAAGGAGGGTCTCTAACATGAAGCTCGATTTTCTAAAAGAGTGGAAGTTTGGAGACTCGCTAAGTGTTTACCATTTTAAAAATTTGTAAATCTAAGTGATCATCGAACCTGAACTGAATAATACATTTGTTATACTTATTAGATGAAGAACCTGTACATTTAATAGGGAATATTTCTTTCGTGTTTCACGCCAGTATTTTGACATTTGTTTCAATTTTGTAGTCTGCAAAGCTATTTTGAGATCACAAGAATGGAAAAATTTCTCGATGGAGTAGTAACAGGAGCAAAGGTGACTCTACGAATAAAATATGTGTATAAGCATGGAGCTAAAGTCAGATAATATTAAACACTATGGAGTGTATTTCATGAGATCGATATCACATTCTGTTCTTTCTAGAACAGAATGTGAGAAACAATTAAGACTAGAGCGGTAACTGAAAGTGATGATGGTGATCCATCTCTCACTCCACCTTCAAACTGAATGTTGAACAGGATTGAGGATTTCGTGTAAAACTAGGTAATCAGCTATTGACACTGAATGCCACTTCAAGCATTTTATGCTCTGATTGAGTAAAAGTGGATGAAAAGTGCCAGTGGGATTGAATTATCTGGTTATATTAACGAGGGCTTCCGTCGCAAAATTCCGGTAACAGAATCGATTGTTTGTACACGCAGTTGGGTATCCTATTACTCTTGCTTCCATTTTTAATGGTCAGAGCGAGAAGCAATTCCCTTTACTTTAATGTAATTAGTGGTCTAGTAATTACCTGAAGCGCTACGGCCAAAAGAGGCATCGCCGCTATTAAGCAAACAAGGTAAGTAATGAGGGGCTCACATTGAAGCAGCAGCAATGCTTAAACTATCAAGAGTTGTTAAAACAGGGACTAAATATCATTCTATCCTGTAAATTATGATAATCAACACATACACACAAAAGGGAGGGAGGGAAGGAGAGCGATTTTAACCTCTCCAATGTCGTATATATATTTATTTATGATATTTCAATCTTCTTATTGCTACGTTTGTTGTACTTAGATTTGCTATGAGTTCTTTACCATTTCCTTTATTTCTCTTTTCTTTGTTCTCTTCTCTACCGAGCCTCTATTTATATAAGGCTAACTGAAATGGCATTCTTCGCTAGCTCTCCCAAGAATACCGACGTATTGATCCGTTGTTCTTGTATTCCCAAAGCAAAACCGCTAGTCAGTAGGACCGCTACTCACCACCAGATCCTTTTTTGGAAAGAAATTTACCGTCTCATATGATACCTTAATCAAAACTTATCCACGATGCGAACTAAATAGATAAAATCGCGAGATTTAACAGTAAAAATTCGTGAGAAAATAATGAACACAAACTTTTTTTTGTTGAAAATAAATAAAAATACTTCTCCCATTAAAAGGTCTATTTTGGGCTTATAAATAAATAAATAAATAAATAAATAAGATCTTTATTGTACAGTACATCGGTACACGCAGGTACCACGACCATACAATACCCTTCACGGCACCATGCCAGGGGTTAACAAACGGCAGAGATAACCTCGCCGGAATTATAAAGATTAATTTTTAAAAAATTAATTAAAATTAAAAAATTAAAATATTAATTAAAATTAAAAGATTAATTAATAAAAAAAAAAAAAAAAAGTACTCATAGCAGATAACATTGACTTGAAAGGAAAACTAATACAAAAATAACAAGTTGTGATAACAAAAGATTTTCCTCGAGTCCAGTTTTCTGAGAGTCTCTTGCCCCGCCAAACCGATCTGAGATCAGTTGGTAGTTGTGGAGACCACGTGCAGATCTAGGATGATCCGTCTATACTTTTTATCATCTATGATTTTAAATAAGTCAGCATCCAAGGATTGAACCAGGTGGAGCTTCTGATAAGGGAGGAACCGATCTTTCAAATGTAGTCTCGAAGGAAGAGCAAGAAGCTTGGGAGTGGAGCGGAGACCTGGTTGGGGAATCCGCCAGCACACGGTGTCCCAAACGTTGGGTGCTGAGACTCTCCCGGAAATCATTTTTACGGTGAAGATGAGTCTTCTCTCGTGCATTAATGCTGAAAACCTGGTTAAATTCAGCGCGTCGGCCATCGGTGTTGTGCGCTGCTGTGGTGGGAGATGACACTTCCAGGTTGCCCACTTCAGGAGCCAGTATTCAGCGGCTTTTAATGGTTTAATTGTGGTGTCTGCAGCTGAGCCCCACAACTCTACTCCATACAGTATACTTCCAAAAACCATCATCCTGATATACATTTTTATCAGGTTTGTGTTGTCAATGTGTAGCAAGTGCTGCTTGGCAACCCACCGTTTCTTGTTGAATTTAGCACAGAGTTCGTCTATATGATGATGGAATCGTAATTTTCTGTCGAAGATTACACCCAGATCTCTTTGCTTTTCAACGCAGGGGATCGGGACTCCGTCAATCGCAGGCTGAATTATGGTTGGTATGGGTTTAAGAGAGAATACCATGATGGCAGATTTCTCAGGATTCACTTGCAGGTCAAAATTCGTGAGGTACTGCCGTACTTCTGATAAAGTCTTGTTGATGGTTACTGTGGCATTTTTGGCTTCATCGGTCAACTTTATTTTTGTGAAGATCTTTAAATCATCTGCATATGATATCATATCTGTTCTATTGTGTATTAGTGGGTAGATGATAGCAGTGAAAAGAATTCCGGACAGGACTCCTCCTTGTGGAACGCCTGTTTGTATTTGTCTAGTATACCTTTGTTTTCCTATGTACATTTGGATGATTCTATTCTGAAGAAGGGATGTCAGAAACTTCAATACTGGGCCTGTGATGTGATAGTAATTTCGAAGTAGTTTGAGCAAGGCTGGGATGTGAACACTATCGAACGCAGCTTGTAGATCAAGATATGTGATTGCCATTTCTTCTTTCTCCTCAAATGATCCAAGGATTGCATTAGTAGTCATAATCAGGTTACTAACTGTTGATCTGTCTTGCAACGAATAATGAATTTGCTGGGGCCTGTGCGGGAGAATGTGCGTGGTAAGTGTTTTCAGTACTGTTTTTTCAAGTAATTTCAATAGACACGAGGAACGAGAAATGGGTCTAAAGCGCCTGGCTTCAGTTGGCTGGGAAACTTTTGGGAGTGGCCTAACAGAATATAAATTCCATATTGGAGGAAAAAATTCTCCTTTTAATATGCTATTGAAAATTATTAGGAGGGGATCACTTAGAAATGGGCTCAAACATTTAATGATAAATTGTGGTACTTTGTCGATTCCCGCTGTACCAGTTGCAGGCAACTTATTAATCGCAGATAAAAGGTCTTGTCTTGTTAATTCAATGGTTTCAAGTGCGTCTCTGGGCATATCATCATCAGACATGGGAATATCACTGGGCTCATGTTGGTTTAGCTGAACTCGTGCAATAAAGTCCATCCACCTTTCGGGATCAAACTGTGGAGGGAGTTCACAGTATTTCTGTCGGTATGGTGGACAGCCCTTATGAAGTGTGGTTTCAATGTGATATTTTATGGCTTGAGACTTGAGGCGGTTGAAGTTTGCTCGTCCTTTGGAGTACGCAATTCGGTCTGGAACTAGTCCTGTCATTTTCCACTGTTTGTACAGTACCTGTTTAAGCTTAAAACTGTTGCTCAGCTCAGGAGTCCACCATCCTCTCGTACGTTCAGAGATCCTTATTTTCTTTGAGGCTGCATAATTAGAAATTGTGATGAGCCAGCGAGTTAAAAGGTCTAAGGCAAGTTGATTATCACATTGCTCAAGTGCATTCCAAGGAATTGCAGTGGCTGCTTCTAAACATTTAGTAATGTTGAGTAATTTTGGGCTCGTTATTATCTTGGTGTGGACCCGAGTCGAGACGTTGTAATTTGGAGTCGGAAAATATAAGTTAATTAAAATTGGCATGTGATCAGATTGAAAAGCTATTTCTGTTGTAGAATCAAGTTCACAATTGCTTGATGATAGCACAAGATCAAGATGGTGATCACCTCTGGTCGGGAGATTATTAATCAGATGGATTCCTAATGGGTGAAGGTTATTTAGCAATCTGGACTGAAGATGAACAAGTTGAGGGGAGAAGTTAAAGTCTCCACAGATAACATGCCTTGCTGAGTGATGGAGCCCATGAATGAGCCAATTAGTTATCTCGTCGACGGTTTCAGCATCGGGTCCTGGAGGGGTGTATATAACTGCAAAATCAATGCGAGCAGATTTAAATACGCATGACACAATTAGCCCTTCGAACTTAGTGGACTGACTATTATAATTCTTAGTAACAAGTATGTGCGGTGTTTTGTAGAAGAGTCCCACTCCACCTCCCCTTTTGTCCTGTCTGGAGCAGAGAATCACATTATATCCAGCCGACACTGCATATGGAAATTGCTCCTCATTTCGGCCAAGCCAGGTTTCTGTTATGCAGAGCACATCAAACTTGTGCGAAAGTAGAAGCTCTTCTACAGTTTCAAGCTTGTTACGGATGCTACGGGCATTCTGATAGAATATAGAGATGCTATTATGTCTGGGGATATTCCTTAGTATCCTCTGCGGTCTTTTTCTCTCTTTTTTTAAGGCGTTTCTTTCAGATATCCTAACAGGAATTATTTTGAATTGGCTTCCATTCATGATTTCTGTAGTGAGTCAGCTAGTGGGGTTGACTGGACCCTGAATGTGACCGTGGCTTGATTGGCTGTGCCTCTGAAGTCTGGTGGGCGGCGAGGATTGAAAGTAGGGCCTGATGAGGAGCCCTTGAGGCCAAGTGGATGGCTGACACAGGATTTTATATTGGGTACTGTTGCAGTCTAATCTGAAAGATGAATAAGAAGGCCATTTTGTGGGTAGTTGGTATACATCAACGGATATATTCAAATGATCACTTATGCCATTTTTAACTTGCTCAGAGGTTGTGTGTGGAGCCAATCGTGAGATGAATAGGCTTTTGCGAGTGGGTTGTTGGTCGACGTGTGCTACGTTGCCAGTAGTCTTGAGCCAAGAAGTTGGGGCTGTCCCAGTTATATATGATCTTCTCGATCTCTTGTTTCTTCGTGTCTCAGGTACCATCCTTGCCGTTTGGCGCTTTTCCTTCGTTGTGTTTCCTTTGGATACGTGAGGGGACGGCCCGGCGACAGCCTCAGCCCACGAGTGGGGGCCAAGGTGAGTTTCTGTAGGAGTTTCCTGACAGTGTCTACTAACAGAATTGGGATGAATGGTATTTGTAATCATGGATCTATCCAAAATTTGATTCGGTGCGTCAAGCTGGCGAGGTGTGCATGTTCGGCCTGCTGTAAAGAGAGCTAGGGGATCTACACTTGCAGCGTTACTTTCATAAGTTGATACCTCATAGGTTTCTTTTTGATTCCGCATTGGGTTCTTTTTCAGTGCGGAAGTCTGATTGTATGCTGTTACATCATTCTCGTTATGTGTCATCCCATTGGTGGGTATAGAAGAGGTGAATGGGAATCCTGCACCTTGGCCTAGCTTCGAAGTGAAACTATTCATAGTCATGCTCTTAAGTTCTTCAAGTTGTCTCTTCAGATGAGATACTTCTTGCAGGATCTCTAAGTTTTGAGCCCGCAGAAACTGGTTTTCGGTGAAGAGATCAGCGACGCATTCAAAAATTCTTTCCATCTTACCTAACGTAATCCTTGCATTATCTATTTGTAGGGCTGTGATAGTTCTCGTGTGTTCAGTGATGATTTCTATAAGGCTTCTACTAATTAAATCGTTAGTGATTACTTGGTCAGTATTGGCCATCGGGCTTTCAGGCATACTAGTTTTTGTGTTAGAGCCATTACAAGCAATGTCTGTTCCGTTTTCGTTAGTAACAACACAGTCAGAAGGTTCGGCAGGCGGTAATGATGTCAGTGATGTGAATTTGTCGACGTCAGTGTCTTGGATACTGTTGTCTGCTTTCCGTGGGTTTACGGTTTCATTCTCTCTGTTGATTTCGCTCGTTCTGTTACAAATATCACATGTCCACACCTTTCGCCGTTCTTTATTCAGCTTCCATAACACTGTGGGGGTGCACGGCTTACAAAATCCCCTCTTGCACGAAAGACAGCTCAGAAATACAGCTGATTTCACCACCTTACAGATAGCGCAGTTGAATTGATTATTTGGCATTTTTTCCGTTGAGTATTCTCTTTCCAAAGCTCTAAGTTCAGTTTCCACAAACTGCTTGATTAAAAAAATGCTCAACCAGGGGAATGTTCCGTAAAATTAGCTGGAGGCAAGGATTAACTTTACTACCCTTTAGCAGGTTACTCTTGGGAATTAGCGTATTACCTTTGACCTTGTTCTTCTCGCATTCAGAAACGGGGTTAGATAGGCTTTGAGCGACTTCTATATACTGTACTTAGCGATAGTCTTAAATAAAATTAATATAGACGATTACCTGAAAACAATCATATTCAGAAGACGTTACTATGGGATCTGCGACGATGAGACGAACCATCTGATATAAATTGCATACTTGCGAGAATAAGAAACACTGTATTATTGCAAGATATAGGGAGAACTTCGTTCAGGGCGACCTTACACTACTCGCGCATGCACTCTATATCTATTACTTTAATCGGAGCTCATTCGCAAGCTGCCACACACTATACGCGCACGCACTTGCTCCAATTCAAAACTTTATGTACGTATCGTATTCCCAGCAATATCCACTAGGCCTAACTGTCAACAATGCGTGTATGACTTCAGCAAAGCGTTAGCAAAATGCTAAGCCTAAAGGGATTAGGTAGATGACGAGAGAGTACAGATAAGATAACCCTCGTAATAACAAAATTTTCTCACCCACGTAATCCTCTTGCGAAGTTCTTTGAGCTGGCACACTTTTCCGGTGGAAGAAAACACTTTAAACACATTAAAATAACTCAACATTCAGGAGCTCCAGAACACGTGGCTACACTGAATGACGGCCATATTATCTCCTTATTATCTTCTTATTTTTCTTCATATCGCATAACCCCTGACAAAAATAACCCCAACAGTAAAATTTCAAAACTGTCTTCCTCATATTCAGAATTCTTGTATTAATCTCAGTCGAATTTTGTTGTATGGATGCAGTGAATTATTACTTTTTTGATGTCTCCTACCTTAGTAAAGATCCAGTAGTTCATTTCTCCTTAAAATGGAGAAAGGATTGTCTTTTATTTTTGAAGATCGCATACCAAGATTTCCTTCTTTCGTTACAAAGAACTCGACACCTACACGTTTCTTCAAGCACATTTGCATCTTTCTAAAACTCCATAATGACATTTTTAAAAGAACAACTCGGGATATCGCTTTTTATCTGGAGGGACATGCAGATTCATTCTTGTAACTTTGCACATCATTGCGGGGAGTTTGCTTTTTTTCCTCTTTCAACAGACAGAATGAAGATAACTAAAATAAAACTAAGAGGATCAATAACACGGAAGATGGAAACAAGTTAATTCTGAGCACGCAACAGTATACTAAAAAAAGAACATAAGTTTACTGTACCTTCCGCTAGCGGAAAAGAGAAGAAAACAAAAGGAGCGATGGATGAAGGATGCAAAAACTGTACCGCCATCCAATAAAAATTAATATCCAACGAAGATACAACATAAAAAATTGGCAGAAGAAATTTAAAATAAAAATATAAGAGAAAGACTGCACTCGGAAACTCTTAAACTATGATATTCTAATATATTAATAACCAAACTTTGTTGAAAAAGCAAGAGGTCTAACACTGAACCTTAATGGAAAAAAACATACTGTATGGAAATCCTACAGTTTCCTTTTCAGTAGCAGGTAGCACGTCTTCAACAAAAATATTCTTAAGGCTTTTCTAATTATCTATATAGGATATTTTTTCGCTCGCTAATTTTGTGCACTCAGAAACAGTACATGATTATTAAACATTTTATTTGTACTAATATGAGGAATTCATGATACACCTTTCTTGGCACATATATATTAATACATGTTTGATATAAAGTGAAGAAAATTTTAACATTCATTACATTGGCAAATATCAATTTTTAAAATTAGAGATCTAAATTACGAAAAATGTAAGACCTATTGTCTCCCCACCCCAAGCTTTAAAGGAATTTTATTAGATAATAGACTTCTTAAAGGCATCTATTTTGCTTAAAACAATTTGCCTCCAACAACATATTGATTAAATTACATCCAGAATTCCAAAATCTATGGTCTCGTCAAAAGTTGACAACTCTGTCATTTCTCTCACGGTGTCCATTACAAATAAATCACAATTCTTCGTCGCTGTGCAAAATTAAAAAAAAAAAAAACCTCTCAACACAGAGATAGTTACAGGTCTTTTCTTTCATCATATGTTGGTAGTACTTGAGCGGAGGAAACCAAGGACGCGAGACATTAGTATAACGTTTCAGTAATTGAGTATAGTCTAAATCTTTTAAAAAATATTGGATTCATTGAGAGACTTTAAGCTTAAAAGATTATGGATACGCCGTGCTTTTGTACAAAGCAGGCATCCTAAAAGTCATCGATTGGTAGAAGGGTTTAACGAAATCCCCATAGGAAGATTCATTCGAAGCTGTCTGGAGTAACTTTGTAAGGTACCTCACAAGGAAATCCGCTGTTCTACCTCTCTATGTATACGTTAATTTCCGAATTCTTGATGTCAGAAAAACCCCAGCTGATCTCAAGTTTGTCTATAAAACTCACTCTCCAGAACTACTGCAACTGATCAACTTCCATGTCTCTTCTAGGCCAACCAGACATCAACAGACTTTCCATGTCCATCGATCGATATTGTTATTTGGTTTTTAGGAGCATTAGCAACTAAGGCCATATTGCTCCGAGAATATGCGGTGTTCATTCCCTGACCTTTCCGCATCCTCCGTATTTGTGTGGTGACGGACTCGAACCCCGAGTCTAATCAAGAAGCGTGTGCTACGCACTGCTGCTCCTTCCCACCTGGCTACGGAGGCACCCATCGATCGAACTGTGATATTATGAATAAAGTGGTCTGTAGTGCATATTGTTTTAATCAAATAAAATATGTGGTCGATTTCCTGTTGTGTTGATTAAAAAATCCGAGTTTTCAAGAGGATAAACCTTTCTGATACTTTCGTGCGCGCTCGATAACTCAGCGGCGTAAAGAAACCCATAAAACTTCTTTCATCTCAATGGGATTCAAACGTTGGTCTTTCCACACGTTGTGAGGGTTTGTTGATTGGATTTTTTGGTTTTACCGCACATCAGAAGTTACAGCTATATTAGGTCAAGGTGCAAAAATATAGCCATCATAACCAAGTATCATTTGCGAAGGTTCTTTATCTGTGTTTTTGAAATAAAGTAATTCATTGTAGCTCTCATACCTTGCTATGTTCGGAAACTGGTTCATCTTCACTGCCAAATTGGTTAATGGTGAAATCGATCACTACATAACCTTTTTCCAATTCAGTTCTTGGTGCCGTGCTTTTTAAACCAATTTCATCCATTTTTTTTTTTTTTTTTTTTTTATTTAACACGGATTTAACTATTTGTTTTATGATTCCTTGACACTTGAGCATTGATCAACTCTGCGCTCTGGGTAGGTATTTTTAGTTCAGAAACTTCTAAATATATTAAGTTTTGCTGATACATATAAATACGTTAGTTATTGTTCACACAGGAGTGGACTTATATCTACGACTGTTTTTAGGCATGTGGATAGCCTCCCGTCCATACTCTCGTACTGACTCTAACAACTGGTAAGTCTATCCATGCCCATACATATGTTAGCATTCGTATAAATAAGTAGACTACTTATTTATATACCGGGGAAGTAAATTGTGAAGCATAATCATTGAGCAATAAAACTTTTGATATGATTGGTCATGGCTATCATCGAAACTCTCAGAAATGCATGCCTTTCAGTTATATTATTGTTAAATCAGTTTATTCGACCTTGGTTCCCAGAAGAAGCCAGCAGGCCAATAGGAAGAATTAAATATTGCAATCCTTTAATTTCACATAAATCCATTTCTCAGCTGTGTCTATTACAATACAATGTATTTCACATTACAGTAAAAGTTGCATTTAATGAATTTCAGAAATAACGAATAGTATACAATGAACCAAGCTTTCGTCCGAAGGAGACCCAGTGATGCAGCTGCCTCAGTGTATTTACTCTCAAGTTAAAATATCGTAATTAACAATAAAGCAAAATTAACTCAAAGGTAATGAGGAAGCCGGACTTGCTTTTGTTATCAATATAGTATCATTATAACCAGATAGAAAAACCGAAATACTTGAATCATTTTTGTTCTCTTTTATAACAACTGAAGTAACTTGTACAAATGTTTCAAGTAAATCGCGCTTACAGTCCTGCTGTTATTAAGAAACTGCAAAAAAAAATTAAATTCATGTGTCTTACGCACTTTACAAGATTCATATCGTAGAAAGCATATGGGTGATAGGCTTTTTCTCATCATCACTTTTATCAACTTGCCGAATGTTTCAGATATCAGCAGGGTGTTATTTGAACGCCTAGCGAGGGAACTCAGAGCTCTTCAAATTCTCGATAAACCCCAGTCATAGTTTCCACTGCTACTATACAACATGGCAAAATTTCAAGCAGTTCTACTCTAACATAGCTAGTAAGCACAGTGAAATGCAATATTACAACATGTAAGATTTCTCACCTAGGGAACAGAAATCTAGGAGTGAGTTACAAGCTAGGAGGAGTGGACTTAAAAGTAGTTCAGGACAAAAAAGACTTGGGGGTTACGCGATGCAGTCCGACATGAAATTTTCCAAGCAGTGGAAACACGCAGCTAGAAAGGCACATGGCCATATCCATAGTATATAGGATCTTCGCAAGTAGAAAAAGAGATGGCATTGTTCATTTATACTAGGGGATATCAAAAGATTTGTACCTTTACCTAGAAATAATAGCCCTAGAAAGGTGAAACTTTACAGGAACTTTAATCCTTTTCTATGTACTGCCCATGTATGGTAACACATTTCTCCCATCTATGAGTCAGTTGTTTAATGCATTGATCATAAAAGTCCACCCTTTTTGCCTGAAACCACGATTCCACTTCATTGATGACTTCCTGGGACGAATCAAAGCGGCGTCCACGCAATGATTTCTTCATTTCTCGAAACAAGAAGTTTAAAGGTGCTAGGTCAGCAGAATAGGGTGGGTGCTGCAGTAGTTCGAAGCCGCACTGGGCAACAAAGTTGGTGGTAGCAACTGCCGTGTAAGCCGGTGCCTTGTCTGACCGAAGACGGACATCTTTGGTTAATATTCCACGCCTTTTCACCTTCAAAGCATCGCGTAACTTTTTCAAACGATTTCTGTAGTATTCTCCCGTAAGTGGAACCACGAGGTAGGTAATCTGTTAGGATAACCCCTTTTCTGTCCCAAAACACGGACAACATCACCTTCTTCGCAGATGGAGTGGTCTTTGCCTTTTTGGGAAGTGGGGAGGAGGTGTGCTTCCACTGCTTTGACATGTCTTTAGTCTCCGGATCATACTGAAACACCCCAGCATTCGTCATTTAGTATTAGTCTTAGTATTAGCAATGGCCACACGGTGCAAGGAAGCCTATGGCTTATGCTGCACCAGCCAAAAAATAAAGATAAATAAATAAAAAAAAATAATAATACAAAATAACAAAAAAAATAAATAAAATAACAATAATAATAATATAACAAAAAATAAAATAATGATAAAATAATAATAATAATAAGAAAATAAATAAATAACAATAATAATAATATAACAAAAAATAAAATAATGATAAAATAATAATAATAAGAAGAAAATAAATAAATAACAATAATAATAAAATAACAAAAAATAAAATGATAAGAATAAAATAATAATAAGAAAAAATAAAATAAAATAAATAATAATTAATAAATAAGAGAAAAGGACAACCTAAGTCCTAAGCGTTTCCCTCATCCAGCTGACCTTTGAATTTCCCCAAACTGTCAGCTTCTACCACCGATCTAGGCAACTTATTCAGTAATTTATTAACTCGCTGGCTAAAATAAAGCTTCCTGCAATCCAGTCTAAACAACTCCCCCCACTTTAAATTAATGCCCCTAGTTCTAGAACCACTTATAACCGTGAAAATTTCGTCCTCATTCATTTTCCTTATGCCTCTCAGAGCCTTAAACACCTCAATCAAGTCTCATCTAAGGTGCCTTGTTTCCAAACTCTGCAACCCGCATATTCGAAGTCTTTCCTCATATGGACGCCCTTTTGCCGATCTCACCAGGCGAGTTACTCGTCTCTGGACCCTTTCAAGAAGCACAATGTCTTTCTTTAGGTGCGGTCTCCATACCTAAACACAGTATTCCAAGTGTGGTCTAATAATAGCTTATACAATGGGATTATGACGTCCTTATCTCTACTAGCAATTGTTCAATACATCATCGATAGGACAACATGGGCCTTCCTTGAAAACTGTCTACAATGTTCAGAGAACTTAAAGTCTGATCGTATCGTAACACCAAAGTCCCTTTCCTCCACTGCCGGCTTTAGTTCAACTTCTCCAAGTCTATAAGTTATTTTGGGGTTACTGTTCCCCAGGTGCAATATCTTACACTTGCTGGATTAAAGCATATCTGCCATTTTTCTGATCATCCCTGAAGACTATCTAGGTAACTTTTAAGATGCCATGCTTGGCGGCGATCATTAACCTGCTCTACCAATCTTTACATCAACTGCAAATTTAGACACACGCCCTCTATTCCTTCATCGATGTCATTTATGAAAATCAAAAACAACAGTGGTCCTAATACTGATCCTTGGGGAACCCCACTTCATACATCAACCTAATCTGAGGAATAACCATTTATCACAACCCTCTGCCTCCTGCCATGAAGCCATCCAGCTATCCATCTAAGGATTTTCCCTGTGATTCCAGCCTATTCCAGCTTATAAAGAGCTTATAAAGTAACCGCTCATGTGGGACTGAGTCAAATGCTTTGCTGAAATACAAATAAACAATGTCGAAATTATTCCCAAAGCTCTTGAGTGAACCTGTCAAAATAGCTAACCAGATTAGTTAAACATGATTTTCTCTTTACAAAACCATGCTGAGTGTCCTTCAGAATTCCACGTCTATCTAAATGATCCTAGATTCCAACTCTGATCATTGTCTCCATGATTTTAGCTCCTACTGAAGTTAGACTAACCGGCCGGTAATTTCCCACTTCGCTCTTTGAACTGCCCTTATGTATTGTAGATACATTGGCACTTTTCTTATCCAACGGAATCACTCCCTAGTCCAGTGATGCTCTCACAATTAGCCGAAATGGTTCAATGCACTCACTTGCCGCCTCCCTTAAGATCATAGGGTATATGCCATGAACCCCAGGAGCCTTACTGGCCTGTAGGCTCACCGGTTTTTTTTATTATATAAACATATGAAATTTCAACATCATTAATTACATTTTTTTTCAACTTCAATCCTATGATTTCTCATTGAGGGTTTTTCTTCTGTAAATATCGATGCAAAGAAACTGTTGAGTTCATCTGCAACTTCAGCTGGGGTATCAAATACTATCCCACGTCCATTACATGAGGGTCCAATCTGGTTTGTTCTCTTCTTTGTATTTATATATTTGAAGAATTCCTTATCCCCCCCCTCTTTGCCAGCCTAACCTTTTCTGTGGTACTATTACAGATCAATTTGTAGCTGTTATACGCTTCTGTATTTTTTATTGCTCTATAACTTTTACATGGACTCTTTTTCTGCTCAGTTAATTTGCCAACTTCATTATTTATCCAACTTGGAATCATCCTCAGATTATATATAAGCATGCGAAACGTCTGAATCCGGGAAGGCTTTCGTCGCGCTCAGGCCGCTTTTGATAAGCATGACCCCCCCCTTCTATCTTCCCTATCCTTCCTAAATACATTATACATACCGTACTGAAACTCGTCAACCCCTATTTCTGGGTGGCAGCACGTTTCCGTAAGCCATGTGTCAGCGTTACTTATCCTAAAGAGCAGTTTTTGTCACCAACCCATCAAAAAAGATCTCAACATCCGCATTACACAAATCCAACGGTTGACGAGAACATTGCATTCGACACTGCTTCTGCAAATTCGTCAGCAATCTTGGAACCCATCGTGCAGAGACCTTAGTTTACGGGTCTGTGGGCAGACCCATAACTAATTCCCACTGCATTTGCGATGAAATGAATTGTCACACGTCTGTCGCTCAGCACCAGCTGCTCAACCTTTGCAACCGTCTCACTGGCAGTGGATGTTGATGGCCTTCTTCTCTTGGCTCGTCAAAGACACTTCTACGGCCGCACTGGAATTCCCGTTTCCACTTTTTACAGTGTAATAAGATGGATAATTCTGCCCATACACAGCTTTCATTTCTTCGTCAATTTCCTGAGCTTTCTTGCCCTGCAAATGCAGAAACTTGATCACTGCTCGATACTCCACTTTGTCAACCATAGCGTCCTTCCTCAGATTCCGGACTCCACCTCTGGTGTGCGATCACTTACGGGAATTAAATTTTACATGTTAGTTTAGTTAATATGTAGGCAAATTATATTAAAAACGGCACGGCATCTTCTTACTGATGTTTTATCTAAGTCAGGGAACGAACTTTTTGATACCCACCCCCTCGTACAAGACAATAGTGAGAACACATTTAGAATATTGCGTTTCAGGTCTAGATGCCACACTTAAAAAAATACAGAGCTTATAGACGGAGTTGTAGAAAGTATAAGACAGGCAACTAAATTGGTAAGGGGTGCTAATCCATGTGCATATGAAGAACGGCTTAGAAGCTGAGGGCTGCAAAACTTTACAACTAGACATCTTGGGGAGGACAGATTGATAGAGGTAGTATATAAGGGCGTGAGGGAATCAGTAAAATAAACGAGGGAGGCATATTTTTCCTGTTAAAAGAAAGAAGCAGAGGACACAAATATAAATGTATGCAGAAAACGTCCGTTTTCCTGCTTCATTTAGTTTTTATAATATTACTACTAAAATACTACTTCCATTAATGTTTTTTATGGTTTTTATTATCTCATAATACAGACTGTTTCATAATTTTCTAGCAAATTCAAATTCGGGAAATATATGTTTTTTTTTTTTTGTTTTTTTTTTTCTCTCAAATTTTACGGAGAGTCAGCTTTGGCGGGCAAGCCTTACATATATGTAGTCCGTTAAATCAAGTTTAATGTAATATTTACAATTAATTTTTATTGTCCGCCGTAATTTTGTTAAACAGGGTTATAATATCAAATTATAAGCGTTTGAGTTGACCATATTCGTCAGCATGACTGCTAAATACCGTGCTGTTCTTGTATTCTATTCAAATCATGTAAATTCTTTTCTGACGCTGTGGCCATCTAAGAGTATAAACACTATATTTATTTATCTTAGATGGCAGAGTTCGTGAAGCATACAGAACTCTAATTTTCTAAATACTATACTATTAATGAGTTTTCCCTCAGGGTTCTGTCGCATTTTTAGCCCAGCAATATTGAATAATACATTCTACATAATGAATCTTAAACCCGTCTTTAGTAGTAATATTCTTGATAAAATATTTGAGTACACTGAATTTTCAGTAACAACTCTTTAAGTAGAGGTAAATTTGCTGATTTTGTTTTTAATTACACTTACAGAAAATATAATTTTGAGTTAAAGCTGCCTTTGATAACCTATCTGCAACATCAGTTCTAAATAATTTCCGTTTAAATTACTTTTGAAGATTTCCGAAAACACACACACACACATCCAGAAATATAATTATAAATTATTGTTCTGTTCTCTTACAAATGCGATACATCTTACCTTGGAGTATTATCAGCGTTACTATTTGCTGCAGCAGTTGAACCCTTCTTTAGTAATAAAGCAAATTTCATAATTTATGCTGATAACAAAGTACCATATATGCTCCAAGAATCCCTTGTGATACAGAAAATCTTATACTTAACAGGAAATGAAGCTGGACGTTAGTAAGAAAAAAAAAAAGCACAAATCAGGATCGCATAAAAGAAAGAGGCTTAGGTGTCTTATTCTGATCTAATCTCTTCATCCTTCCTACCAATCGATCTCATAATATCTCAGACTTACAAACTTCTCGGGTTAATTATGCGTTCTTCCTCGACTTTTAAGAGTGGCAGTTATAATTTAATTATTTTCTCTACAAGCAGCTCATACTTTCTGTGTTTGATTATTTTGATGTTATTTGGTCTCCACAACAGGAATATCTTTCTCACACAGCTGAGGGAATTCAAAACAACTTCATTAAATTCTTATGCTTCCAAAATCATCTTATCTTTCGTGATCGAAACTCAGAAGCACTTTGCCATGGTTTTAAAATAGTCCCTTTTGGCTCCTGACGACAACTTCGTGTGTCTCTTTTTGTTTACAATATCATAAAATATTGATTCTCTATCTCTTCTCGAACAAGTACCCTTCACTATACTCCCGCTTGAATTCTCATTACAAAACTTATTTCTCACTTTTTACTGTTTATTTACTCCTAAATGTTGTATATTTTAATTCAAACGGCTGTTCTGTATTGATTCTCTGTAATGTTTAGCTTTCTTACCAAAGCTTATTAGGATATGCGAGCCTTGTGGGTGAGAAGTATGCAAGTAAGTAAATAATCGACATAAAAAGTATATTATAAATCCTATAAGACAAACTAGTGAAAAACGTAAAGTCACAGTCTGTTGGATATTGCATTAAGGTGAAACAAAAATCTATACTTTCGTCAAAAAAATTCCGAATGCTAACGCAACAAACCACGCTACATTGTGGCCAGTTAGAGGATTAGAACTCACAAGTAATGTTCCAGTGAACACAAAAGTGTATTGTACTCATTTTATGAAGACAGTGTATTGTGTTTCTTGTCTAGCGGCACCGGGGGTTTTTGTGACGCAGTAAAAACTCTATAAATACCAGAGATAATGTAGCTATTTATGTTAGCTTGCGTAGCGTAATGTGGGTTATGTTGTTCCTCCGGCATTTAGTTGCCAGAGCCCATAGTGGGACCCCGCATTTCCGTCCACCGCCTCAGGGGGGCAGCCAGGTACAGTAGAAGAAAGACTGAGGCAGGGCGAACTCTGGACTGCACCTGAGCTTGCCAGGGAGGGGCCCCAGTATAAAAAAAACTGTAAAAGGGGAAAACGTGAAAGGGGTGACAGTGGAAGGGGAGGGAGCATAGAAAGAAGGTCAGAGTGGATGATAGGAAGACTGTCCGCCAAGAAGTAGAAAGTTAAAGGAATAGAGGGGCACCCGTGTGGAAGAAGCCCATCAATCCACACGAAGAGGGGGGGGGACAACAAGAAAAGTAAAACATTTGCGGTGGTAGAGTCCACCAGGCGAAAAATAGAGATGGCGGAACGGAGTACAGGTAAGTTGGGAATAAAGCATAGGGCTAGGGTGCCTTATGTTGGGCATTGATCGCATCGAGGACAGTGGTTTCCTACGACTAATCCCACACCAGCCAGACCAGCTGTAGCGGGTGTCAGCATATCCCATGTCATGCAACAAATGAGAAAGAATGACGTCAGCAGTGCAGGGGGGGGGGGGTTCCATGTAGGTTGCCTCCACTGCAGTCCAATTTGGAGAAGAGTCTGCTAGAACATTACATACTAACCATTTATTCCATTCAGTATACTAACAATTACATTTCTTTTTTCGTTTTGCTTATTGAGGGACAGACTGGTTTCTAACTTTCTAACAGTACACAACACTCATTCACCTTGTTTCATCCATCATCACACATTCAGACTGGACACAAGTGCCACCCGAATGAAGACATCCACCGACAGGACATTTTTTCCCTTTGAGCAAATCACAGTGCATTCACACGGTCACTGCATAGTTTACACAAGTAACAGTTTCTCCGACAGTTTTTAAATTCTGTACAGTGGGATAAACTGACGTTGTTACCAACAGTAAATTCTAAGTGGGAAGCATTCAAGGAATTAATCGTGGAAGCTACTAAAAGTTTCATACCTATTAAGAAATATTGTTCAAGGTTTAGGCCTAAATGGTTATCTAATGAACTAATGAGACTCGTAACAGAGAAGAAAAATGCATGGGATGCATATAAATTATCAAGCGACTCAGAAGCCTATGGCAGATATAAGCTAGTCTGTAATCAGGTGACAAAGGAGGTTAGGCAGGCGAAGGCAGATTACGAGAAATCCTTGGCAAAAGATGCTAAGAAAAACAGCAAGGATTTCTTTACTTACATAAACTCTAAAAGGAAGGGGATGAATCTGATTGGTCCACTTGACATCGATGGTTCGATTGTTGATGATCCTGCTCAGATAGCAAACAAACTGAATGAGTATTTTGCATTTACATTCACACATGAGGAATTATTAAGGTTTGAAAATGGCAGAAGGTTATCAAATTGTAGCAGAGTACTTGCTGATTTTGTAATAACTGAGAGCAAAGTGGAGGAGAAATTGTTGAAGTTAAACATGAGAAAAGAACCTGGGGGTGGATGGGATCTATCCAGTTATATTAAAGGAGGCGGCAAAGCAACTAAGCAAACCCTTAGCCATAATTATGAGAGTATCCTTGGACTCAGGAGAGGTTCCCACGGATTGGAGATGTGCAAATGTATCCCCAATTCACAAATGGGGATCGAAGGGTGACACGAGTAATTACAGACCAGTTAGTTTAACTTCTGTTCCGGGTAAAATAATGGAGACACTGGTTAAAGATGCATTGCAGGATCATCTAGACAAGACTGCAGCAATAATTCAGACACAGCATGGGTTTGTTAAGGGAAAGTCTTGTCTGACAAATTTGATAGGATATTATGATGTGGTTACAAAGGAACTGGATGCAAAAAATAATTTTGATATCATATATTTGGATTTCAGGAAAGCTTTTGACACTGTTGCGCATGGAAGACTATTGTACAAATTGGAGCAGAATGGTATTAAGGGTAAGTTGCTACAATGGATAAAAGGATGGTTAAGTGGGAGAAGACAGAGGGTGGTAATCAATGCGTGCTGCTCTTCTTGGACTAATGTTATTAGTGGAGTCCCACAGGGTTCAGTGTTAGGTCCACTGTTGTTTTGTATATTTATCAATGATATTGATGAAGATATATCAGGCTTAATGTCGAAGTTTGCAGATGATACAAAGGTTGGCACGGTTGTTAATGACAGTAATGGCAGTGTGCTACTGCAACAGGATCTAGATAATTTGGGCAGATGGGCTAAGAAGTGGCAACTGAAGTTTAACCTTGACAAATGCAAGGTACTACATATGGGTAGAAGTAACCCCAGAGAAACGTACCAACTGTGTGGTACTACACTTAACGTGGTAGAAAATGAAAAAGACCTGGGAGTAATTGTGCAGTCAGATATGAAGTTTTCTGAGTAATGCAGACAGGCTGCCAGGGCAGGTCATGGGGTTTTGTCAATGATATATAGGAATTTTGCTAGCAGGGAAAAGGAGGTGATTATCCCTCTGTATAAGGCAATGGTCAGGCCACGCCTTGAGTACTGCGTACAGGTCTGGAGGCCTCATTTTAGGAAGGATGTAGATTTACTTGAGCGTGTACAGAGAAGGGCAACAAGATTGGTGAGGGGAATGAAGGGATCCTCTTACCAAGAGAGGCTTAAGTTCTGCAAATTGCAGTGGCTGGAGACTAGGCACCTGCGCGGTGATCTGATTGAGGTGTATGGAATGGGTTGAATGGGTTGAGCACGCTGAATTCTGATGGGATCCTTCCACTTGTTCAGATTACGAACCTAAGGGGGCATAAATTCAAATTAAGAAAAGACAGATGTAGATTAGATGTGCGGAAATTTGCCTTTAGCCAGCGGGTGGTTAATTGCTGGAACAAACTTCCATCTGTTGTTGTGGAAGTTGATAGGTTGAATAAATTTAAGGAGGAACTGGACAGGCATTTGGAGGGAATGGTGTGATTTTTTTTTTTTTTTTTTTTTTGGCTGATGCTGCATAAGCTCATACACTTTCTTTCTTGCATCAAATGCTACTACTACTACTACATTCTCATTCAATCTTCATTTATGCACATTCAACTCATTCATAGCAGTACCCTGAATAAGACCCCACACCTTTTTATCTCTCTCTCCTGGTTAAGCGTACTCGTTTATATTATGAGGAACACAACGTCTTGCACCCAATATAGTTCTCGGCTTTTGAAACAAATGTCAAGAAGTTTCAGAACTTAAAATACTCGATACGCCAATTTTATATTAGGATTATTGTATTCAGATCTGGAGACCGTACCTAGAAAAGACATTTAAATTCCAGAGAGGGTTCAAAGAGGGAGACCAGATTAGTGATGAGCGCATAGTGATACACACATTAAGATGGTAGAAAATGTGTGGGCTGCAAAATTTGACAACTAGACATTTAACGGGAAATCTGATTGAGGTGTATACACGCTGAAGGGACTGAGTAAAATGAATGAGGAAGGTGTCCCCCCTCATAGTGAAACGAGAACCAGGGAAGCAGGAGCACAAATACAAAATATCATGGACTAACATTATATTGGATCTCATGAAGTTCACTTATGAGCAGTGGATTGTCGAACACTGGAACGCATTGCCTCCCTGTTAGAGGGGCAATGAGCCTGGATAAATTCGAAGCAGAAATTAGATGATTACCTTGTAGGAATGGGAATAATATTTTATTTTATTGTTATTATTAACTTTATTTTATATATATTTTTGGCTGATACAGAAAAATTCTGCTTCCTTGAATTATTTGGCCTTACTAATATGTATGAAAAGGTAGCTCGAAAACCAATTCATGATAGAGCACTTTGAATGCTGTCCCCAAACGAAACTGTATAATAATAATACATATACATCAGAAACCATATATTGAGCTGTGTATTCACGGGTGTATTTTTTTTTGTATAAAGTAGGCTGATAAAAACTTGGAATAATTCACAGAGAACTGTACTCCTTCCAACTTGCTAACTACAGTCCAGATTAAAGAGGATGCACTATTAATTTTAAGAATACTTCTAGTATTTGACGTGATTACAATCCAAACCTCTCCAAAGGAATGGCAAGTGGCGAAACCACTATACTGCCACCGAGGAGAGAATCTGCTGCTCTGCCAAAGAGGATGGGAATAGGAACAGCAAATGAAACAAAACAGTAGCACGCTCCTCAACATAATGGGCTAAGAAGATTTTTTTCCAGGTGAATACACTATATATTTACAATAAATTGAAAATCTACGCTCAGAAATTCTGCGAAGAAAGGGACGTATAGGGCGGAAATAGAAGCGGAAACGTATATTTTTCTGCAAAGGGAATAAAAAAAAAAAAAAAAAAAATAGCGCAAAGATAAAGACTCTCGGCTCAACAAACGAAACTGAAAATGCAGTATTCTAAAATCTTTTAAGGAAACTACTTTTCTGGATGAGGGTAAGCTCGATTCCCTCACGTGTATTTTCTCACAATAACAGAAATAGCGAATGGTTGAAAATCTGTGGAATAACTTTTTAAAATGCGACTAGAGTTCCTTCCTGACAGGCGACTGCACGGATTCGTAAAGGTCACTCGGAATACTGATTCATCTAATAAATTTAGGTCGCCAACTTTCCTTTTATTAGTGCTGTACAGTACTACTACTACTAATAATAATAATAACAATACATACACATTTATAAGGACATAAACAGCAAAATAACGGTATTTTATCCATTCTGAACACAATAATCCAAAGCCCTTTTAAGTGATTATTGTGCGAAAAGAAAAATAGCCGTACATCGATTTTGAAAACAAGTTTATTAAACAAAGATTCACTTGTTAAGTGAATTAATAATTAAATCATTGATTTAATATTAAATTGAAGCGTTCACAAAATAACCTGGCAATTTGTCCTGAATCGATATTAGCTTTAGAACAAATGCGAAACAGGTAGAAATTGCAGTTGTTAAAAAAGCTCTTTCAAACTAGCTTTATGAAGTCTGTCATAGCAACTGTGTTTTAAATTGATCCAGCGTCTATTCAGTATTCAGACCTCACCTGAGAGGAAAGATTGTTTCAGATTTTAAATGTTACTATAAGTTTAAATGTCATCATTCTAAATTTCACTTTAAGCCTATTCAGCTTTTAGGTTTTGGACAAAAAATCTTTAAATTGGATTTTTAAACTCAGAGTGGAGAAGTCATGTTTGTCAACGAAAAACTGCCTGAAAATTTCCTAAAACCTTCAGTGTTGAGTGCATCGGAATCGAAAAATTATAAAAATATAATTTATTAATATTATAAAATAGCTAATATTATTTTAATTGGAGGATTTTTCAGAATATTGAAATTCTAACTTTACCTACCGCATGGTCGCTGTCATAGAACTTCACTGTACCATTTTTTTCAGGGAACTCCCAATTACAGGCAACCTGCTATTTGATGAGGGACCTGTAAATCCAGAAAACAAGCTGTAGTAGCAATGTCTTATGTTTTAAATAAATAACGGAATTAACTTTTTAATGATTATAGTTTTTAAAAGCATTGCAATACCAAGGCCACTCAAGACGAACTTTGCCTTCACCTAAAGTCTGCTGGTAGCATTAAGACCGCTGAATTCACTAAGCAGTTTAAATCCAGCAAAAAATTAAAAATTCATATTTTATTCCTAACAGCTATTAAATATTATGAAGTTGAGCTTGAAATCTTTTGATAATAGAAGGATTCCTCGCAGACAAGAATGGAGCAGACAGATGTGTTCAATATTTATTTTTCCCATGCTTGCTTGACTGGTAATTCCCCATGACAGATTCCATAAGCGAGATGAGATTTAATTAGGGTCACAGACTTGTCGGAGGAGGATAAGATTAACCATCTCTGCTGAAGATACTGTCTCCTTCCTGGTTGTGACACGTTTTTCTCCATAAGTCTGAAGTTGCTGATTTCTCAGACTTTTCGGTTCCTTCCCTTTGAAGTCGATTTTTAACTCAATATTAAGTAAGTTTGTTTTTATTTTTGAAGTTCATAAATTTTGTTTTTTCTTTGCATTGGAATAGGTGATTTTGTTCTTAAAATTTTGAGAGTAATGCAGAGGTTCTCAGCTAGAGATTGCATGACTTTTTGTCAAGAACAATTGAAATATCACCAGAGTATTTCAATACGTGAAGCTAGAATAACATGAAGGAGCCCATTTATGAAAACGATGGGATTGTTTTCATAAATGTATTGTCTGCACAGTGTGTTGCAGAGACTGATCTGTGTGTCGTGAGAATTGAAAATCCTGGAATAACTCACGTGAACCATCCGCCTGAGTTCGGCTATCTACAGCCCCGAATGAAGAAGACTAAGAATTTCTCTAGTCAAACGAGTGAAAAGAGCAGAAAAACTGATATACTATCACGGAAGAGACATAAATAATTAACAGCATCGGTCCCAAGGAAATAAACTTGTAGAATTTCTCTTGTAAACTCGTTTTCGCTTCAGAATGAGTGGTTGATTTTCACACAATGATTTATTCGCAGGATAATGTTTAAGGAAGAGTCAAATGCGTGAGCTTATGAAAAACAGGTCATGAAAAATCCCGTCAAGTGCTTTTGTGGTCTAAAAATAAGGCAAAAGTATAATCTTTACCCTTTATATTAGGTTAGGTGTGTGTAAGCGCAAAAGCAAAGAGGCGTCAATATACTGTGTATGCAACTGGGCGCATTCTTCGGTCGGCTTGCTAGCCGAAAAACAAAGCAACCTTCGACTGAGACCAAGCCAAGTTCTGAAAATAGATCCGCAAGGATGGGCAGTTTTCAGAACTTCACACTCAGTGTGGCAGGACGGTGATTATAACCACTGGAATCATCCTTTTATCAGGCATAAAAGGAAGACTCCTATTCAGGTACTGAACATCAGTATCAATGTACACACATATAAGAAGATCGAAAAGAAAAGATTGTGGACCGAGTTGAATACAACTTGGCAGAATAGGTGGAATCTCTTCAACGGAAGCAGTGAAGCAGAAGTTACTTATTTTCAAAATAAAAAGGTTGAAAGATGGTTAATCTTGCGATTGTAGACTTCATTTTTGATTACGGGGCAGGGATCTATAAATAAAAAAAATTCACGTTGGGCCTTCACACATCAAATCTACGTATTTATGTCATTAAATAAAACAGACCATATACTATATGAGTATATACCTTACATGAATCTGAAAGTAGTTATTATTAACTTTGAACCAAGAAAAGAAAGCGTCCTTGTTGCTGATCGGGATACTTACCAGGTATTTCAAGATTGTGCTGAGTCAGTGTTCACCATAAGAAAAGGTTCCTATTCTAACATATAAAATTAAAATTTGAAGAATATATATTGAAGATAATGACAGCAGAAATCTCACGGTTATTATATTAACTTCTCTGGAGTTGGCTCACCAGAGAAGTAATTCATCCATTAGTTTAGCACTACCTTCTGTGGGTGAAGAAAATCTAATAAAAGATAGAGTTATCTACTGGACCTGGCCCACCTTCCCGTGGTGTGGACAAGTACCCAGAATAATCTCTCCGGATGACTCATGCTTCTGGGTAGCCAAGTGGCCAGAACACACACAAACCTACACTGCTCACATATCTGGCCCTCTTATTACAGTGGTACTGTTCTTTCTTCACAGAGATGCGAAGCAGATTTGAACTAAAGTTCTAGTTGCCGTTACAAAAAAAAAAAAAAAACACAAGTCTACGTAATCATTTTCCATTTCTAGTTTTTGACTCATCTCTCCCCTGGCAATGAACAAAGATTCGTGAGTAATAAAGATGCTTTTAAAATGCTTCAAATTTTTGCATCTTCCTTCTTCACAAGAAAAAAAATCCTATACACAGATTGTAACGAATAGGAACAATGCAGTGATATCTCTTACTACTAACTAAAGAAGCATATCTTCTTAATAGAAGTCTTCTACGGATCACTCAGCAATGTCGGATGATTTTCATCTAAATTAATCAAGGCAGCTCACGAGACAAATGGCTCTTGACTTCCTGATGTAACTGTATCTAATGAGACTTCCTGAACCTGTCTGTCTCAGATTTCACTGATACAGTATTTGGCAACAAATTAGACCAGGCTGATCGAGAACTGTGTTTGGTAGCCAAATTGTGACCCTCTCTTCCTATGCCTTTTTTTTTTTCTTTTTTTATTAGAAATCTTTTAGGGCACAGGATTCGATGGCCTCTTCGCTGTTGCGAAGAAGAGGGATTTTTTTCCCTTATTTCCTTTTATTTTAATTATCTTTATGTATATGTATTATTTATTAGTATTTCTTATTTTGAGGCCCCTCTTGGGGACAGGATTTGCTACTCTCTTCACTGCTGTGAAGAGGATTTTTTTTTACTTATTTTATTACTATTTTTTCTCTTTACTTTTTGAGGTGATAGGATTTACTAGCCTCTTGACTACTGTGCAGAGTGGATTTTATTTCATTTATTTATCTTCATTATTTTTTATTTTGTTATTATTTTATTGTTTCCGTACCAATTTTATGCTCGTTTTTTTCTTTTCCTTCCCCCCACCCAATATTTTTGCTGCCCTTTAGCCTTATGCTAGAGGCGATATTTTCATGGTACCCGGGTTTGGGCTCCCTAGGGTACCGGATTCCACTGGTCTTGTACTTCACAAGTGGATATGGGATTTTATTTTCCGAATGATCCCAAACTCACTTTGGATCATTCAGTACGAGATATCGAAGTCCGCCACGGTAAATGCTTAGTTGTGGCCTACCTCCTTGTGGTATAGACGCGCACTCAGCAGGCTTTCCAGTTAGTCGCCTTCCTAGTAGCAAAAGTGACCAGAAACAACTAAATAACATAGTGGCATAGTATTTAGAGTCAGGTGCCACCGGTGGTTTCCCACATCTGCGCGATATGTACTCTGTGATGGAATGCAGAACTACTGCAAAGCCGGAGAAAGTGTAATGTCTGGTTTATGCAGTATTGTGCTTTGTTCTGTTGTTGTCACTCTGATTACTTGGTCGCAGGGACCCCTAGTGAGACCTTACGTTGCCCGCCACAACCACTGGGAGGTGAGCCAGGCTGCCCATCATACTCCGGCTGGCCTCTGCCAGGGTCGCCTGACAACTAAACAACAAACACACTGCAAAAACATAACTATACTCAAAGTTCTGTATCATCAGAGTGTACCACGGTGGAGGTTGAACTAATGTATGTCTAAATCTACATGATCATTCTCCATTACGGCAATTCCATAATGAGTTTTATAATAACTCATGAAATCGCTTTATAATCCTAAACTGTCGAGGCCGTAGTCGCTGATAGTACAAGTAAAGAAAAGAACACCGGAAAACTTATTTGAGAGAGATCTCACTTAACGTGATAGACTCATGCTTGACGAAGGCGACGTTAAGACAAACACTAGTAATTTAATTTTGTTATATAGATTCGATATTATACATTGGTGTTGGGTTTCAGATAAATGATAAGAAACATAATCATCAGAGAATTGATAGGAAACATCACCTGATATCCTCCAAAATGAAAACAACAATGCCAAAGAGGCAAGTAATCAACAAAAACAGGGATGCAGAAATTTTTACATATCGCAGGTAATTTAGAGCTTCAAAAATCGGTGGCAGACCATATTTAATTAAATAGATTAATTATATTAGACAACAGTTACACTTAATATCTCTATAATTATAATGATCTATTTAATTTCATCAATTTAAGAAACTATTCAGGTGCAACAGTGTCCATTAGTTAAAATGCACAATAAAATGAATTCAACTTGCACTTAATGAGTAAGCCAAACTTACTCTCGTTTAGCAATATCAAGAGGCAAAACAAAAATGTGAAGTGCTTTTCTCTTTTAACAAACTGGAAACAATGGAAAGAGCAACGAACAGGTTCCACTAAACATTCGCAAAGGTGGTAACAATTAAGGCGACAACAACCTGATCGAAAAGATACGTCACGTTGATTGTAAGTTATTTCACTTGGCAGAAATCCTTTGACTGCATACGTGGGCTTTTAAAGACAGTAGGAATGATTACGGGGTTAATGAAATGAAGCTAGCGCCTCTTCGTGCGAAGGCGAGACTGCGGAGCTATTCACTGGACCCTTAAACTCCTTCCCATATTAGTCATTAATCCACTTCTATCCAGCACACCAATTAATAAAACAGCTGCAGTTTTTAAAATTCTAAGTTTGTACTGCCTTATAGTAATAGTATTGGCCATATAGTGCAAGGAAGCCACAGGCTTTTGCTGCAAGGCCGGAAAAAAAAAAAAAAAAAAAAAAATCAAGTAGAAAAGAAATTGCAAATTATTTGCTTCCCTCCTTACTCGAGTAACTGTCCAGTTGACCTTTGAATTTATTATTATTACTCTTATATTATTTCTTCCTGATTGGAGGTTCCACCTCGTGACGGGTATTGCTACCAAGTACACAGGGTGGTTGTTGTTATGTCTGGTGTTACTGTTGGTCGATGAACTCTCTGACTATCCTACAGGTGTTCAGGATTGCGACTTTCTGGAGTTCCTTGTAGGTATTCGCTGGGAGACCTATTGCTGCTAGGCTATTATGCAGAGTCTTTGGCACCATACCTGTGGTTGACACGATGATCGGGATGGTCGTTACTTGTTGCATGTAGCCTTTTCCTTCTTGTCCACAAGGGTTATGTCCGGTCTGTTGTGCAGGATTGTCCTATCCGTTATTATGGCGCGGTCCCAGTACAGCTTGTGGGTTGGGGTCTCTAGTACTGCCTGGGGTTCGTACTTGTAGTACGGTACACTTTCTTTGATCAATTTATTATTAGCCATATGATGCAAGGAAGCCGAGGCTTATGCTGCACCGGCCAAAAAAATTCCGCGTTACCCTGAGAGAGAGAGAGAGAGAGAGAGAGAGAGAGAGAGAGAGAGAGAGAGAGAGAGAGAGAGAGACAAGAGAAGAGAAAGAGAGAAGTAGAAAGGAATCACCAAGAAAGAGAAGAATGATGATATCCAGCTCAGGACGCTGGGTGTGCCAAGCCCATACTCACCATATGTGAATCCCTGGGTTCAAACTATCAAGCCTCAAACTACCTGAGAGGTCAACTTGTTCAAGCAATCAACGACTCGCTGGCTAAAAGAAAACTTCCTACAATCTAATCTAAACCCGAATCTCTGTAATTTCAATTTATGACCCCAGTTCTGGAATTATTTATAACAGTGAGAATTCCACCTTCATTCATTTTACTAATCCTCTAAGAGCCTTATAAACCCCATTGAGGTCACCTCTGAGGTGTCTAGTTGCAAGCTCTGTAGCCCACATAATCGGAGTCTTTCCTCATACGGTCGTCCTTCTGCCGATTTCACAATTCAAGTTGCCCGTCTTTGGACCCGTTCAAGAAGCTCAATGCCGTTTTTTCAGACGAGGTCTTCATACTTGAACACAGTATTCCAAATTTGGTCTGACAATTGCCTTATACAGTGGGATTATGATCTCCCTATGTCTATAGGATAACGTTCGATGAATCATCGATAGGACACCATGGCTTTCCAGGATGCCTGTTTACACTACTCAAAAAAACTTCATATCAACCCGTATCGTAACTCCCAGATCTCTTTCTTATTCCACTGTTTTTTTAATTCAACCTCACTAAGTGTATAATTTATTCGTGGATTCCTATTTTACAAGTGTAAGACCTTGCATTTAGCAGCACTAAAACATAGCTGCCACTTCTCTGACCATCTTTGAAGTCTCTAAAAATCATCTTAAGGGAGTGCTGCCTGGCACTGATTATTAACAACTCTGTCAATCTTTAACGTAATCTGAAATTTTGACATCACGCCTTCTATCCCTTCGTCGATGTCATTTTTGAAAATGAGAAAGAACAGTGGTCCAAGGACCAATCCTCGAGGGACCCCACTCCTGACGTTACACCGATCTGAAGAATATCCATTAAGCACAACCGTCTGCCTTCTGCCCTGCAGCCACCTAGCAATCCATCTTGGAATCTTACCAGTAATCCCAACTTGTTCAAGCTTATACAGTAATCTCCTCATGAGGGACCGAGTGAAATGCTTTGCTAAAATCCAAATAAACTATGTCGAAACTGTTCCCTAAATCAAGCTCATGAGTGACTGTGTCAAACTGTCTTGAAGTATTCAAAAGTATATTTTTAAAATGCGGCAATTTAAGGTAAATTAATATGCAATACCTCGCCTGCCTCGTTTATCTTAAAATAATGTATAAAAACCTTGTTCCTTCCAGGAGAAACATTAAACGGGGAAATGTTAAAAGTTAACCAACAAGATTATTTCAGAGCTGATTAAATGCAAATTGTCATCTGGCGCTGAAACTAACAGGAAAGACTTCGAAACAGCTTGGATGGATATTTTTAAATTCGTTACTTCGAAACAACGTTACGGAAGTCCTTTTAATTCGGCATAATTTCTACCCTCATCCACATGCAGTAAGTAATCACTGATAGTCACACCGAGAGGGAGGATCGTTACTGTTAAATTGTTTCCAGAGTGATTAAGAATCCGTCCGCACCCCCTCCTCAGACGCTCCATATGAAAAGTTTCCATTGCTGCTGATCTATTATCGATTCAATTACTAAACCATAAAATGGTTTTAAAATGAAGTGCTTACTGCATTCATTTGGTAAAGATAAATTCGCACATTAGTGTGTTCATTATTATTATTGAGTTTCGTAACTTATCGCATTGTCTGAACTTTAAGGATCAAATCAGCAAGCTGAATAATAAAACCAAAAGTCTGATTTGTATTGCAAATTGAAACTCACTTGCCGTTGCAGGTAATTTTACTTTAATTAACAACGCTACTATGGGAACATCGGTGCAACTTCTAAGTAATCAATGCATCCAGCCCGAGTGATCTGGAGCAGCTGAAACGTGCATGACAACAACCGTAGATACCGTTAATTCATAAAACCAACAGAGGAATGTTGGAGAGGACATTTCGTGCAGTATTTAACACACACAGAATGAAATACTTTGGCAGTTTTCCTGTCCCAAATTCCTTCGTCGAATCAATTTATTGAGATCAGTTTACATGTTTCTTTTGGGAAAAACAACGGTAAAAAAATTATCTATTAGTATTTTCGCAGGAGTGAATCATCTTACAAGATCACTTCCTCAGCAGGTCAAGGAAGGAGTTCGAAATATATTTGATAACAGATCGACAGAAAAATAATCAATAATCTCTCATTTTCGTTAAGCGGATTAGGGGCAAGCGATCTTCATCAGTCAATTTGCTACGTATACCCTGATTTTTCAAAATTATTTCTAAGCTAGCCATGCTATATGAACTTCTTGTAATAGCTATAATCATTTTAATGGTTATAACTCAATACCATATTTAAATCCAGAATTTAATATTAAGTGCTAATTCGAGATTTATTCCGCTACATACGCTTGAAACGCAATATTTAAGATCAGAACTGGCGTGTATATGACATGCCATATGCATCGGCACTATTATAGAGTCCTCTAGAGATATTTAATTACTGTAGGGACTCACTGATAGGAAAATATATGCAAAATACCATCAAACGTAACTGGATATCAGCACATTCCTCACTTTGTTCTCAATTCTGCACTTTTCGCCATCACATAAACCAAAACGTAGAAACGCAGCTATGTGCCGATGATCTCCCATGCCAGTCCCAAAACATGAGCTGCATTGAACAACTCCAATGTTCAATCAATAAAATTCAGCAATAGACTCGAGAGATTATAAACCTCTCATCCAACAAGAATGCTAACAAGCATGCCACAACTATGGCAATCTCAGGCCAACAATAAACCCTAGCAACAATTGCAGAATTCCAGTTTCGAAAGAATTGGTATGAAAAAAAGTTGTAAGTTGTTCTTATCAGAACACGGATTGATCACATCCATCTGATGCATCTTTCTTCGTGTGCAGAAAGATCCTAATTAGTGTATACGTTACTGGCAAAGTGTAGAATCCAGGCATTGTATAGAATGCCTAGGCAACATATAGAATGCTTGGCAAAGTATGACAAACTTTTATTTATGATCCTGTACTTATTAAGTGAATCACAGTTTAGACTTTTATACAAAGCCATACTGCGGGAAAATACTGCTCGTCATATCTCGCTGTTCAAATGAATATACACCTGTCATAAATACTAATAAATATAATATAATAACATGTTATTATATTATATTTTGGTAGTAGCATGTGTTAGACTTTGGGGGAAACTTATTGGGATTCACTAAAAAAGAATAATGCCGCAATCTCTAAAGTCTAAATTGAGTACCCTGATGTTAATTTTGTCAAAAGTACTGTTAAAACGTAATTGGTGGCATTATTCTCAACTTTCGCTATATATTATAATATATTTATATTTTTTAATTCAGATATTTAAAAATATTAGAAATGTCACTGTTATGAAAATGTTTAAATATTTCCAACATTTTGTTAGGTACTACGAATGTTTGCCCACTACTATGCATTTCTCCTCCCACCATTTTCCAATACTCTTTCTTATGTTTTTTGATTAAGTCGATATGCTCTTTGCCCAACGATCTTGTCATCGAGATGACAGCATTCCCGTTAATGTTTCCAATGACGCTTAACCTTTCGCAGAAGGGAGAAAATGGAGTTTAAAAAAAAGCTAGTGTTAGATAACAAAGGAGAACGCATACTTTTAACATATTCTAAGGATAGAAACTTTAAGAAAAAAAAATTACTACTGATAAGCCAGTAGAAAGCGTAAGGAGTTTGATAACTTTACAGGATATAATCTTTAGAGATGCAATTAACAGACATAAAAGGAAATGTTAATCAACATAGAACAACAGAATCCAATTAAACAAGAAACTATTTTTAATGCTTGTCAGGATTAAAAGCGTGCATTTCAAACTTTTTAATCCATTAGCACTCTTCATTTAATACCGACTGTTGTAATCATGTCTTGTCGATCAATATTATACTGGTCGAAAAATTCAACATATTATGCAGTAAAATAAGTGAAAGAAGACCTTTTCTATGCTTTCAAGGAAAACATGCGAACAAATGCTCACTCTGACAAGGAAACATTTAAGTTTCGTTGGTTTTAATCGATCGAACTTCAAATTGCACGATGCATTTTATCTCAAAGTAATATCAAACGTCGTCAGATAACATCAATCCATCATATTTATTTAAGTATTCATTCAAAGTAGATCTACGAGCCACAGTGACTATTTTTTATTGGGTTGGCTTATTTCAGGAATAAATAAGCAGCAAAAAAATAAATAAAAAATAATTATTTCGACTCTATGAAGAGTACAACCATTTTCCCAACATATTTCATGTGTTTATTGACAGCGTTGGCGATTTTAATGTAGCCCAATTTAGTGAAATTAAAATAAAATTATCTCAAACCAGATTTTAAAGGTTTAAAGAAAATATTATTTCAGAAAACCAAATTAACCTTCGTGGCAACAATATTCAGATGACGCATTTCTTGTTAGTACTTGCTCAAAGGGTTGTATGCTCGGCTCATATTACTAAGCCCAGTAAGGTACTTCCTGGATGATTTAATGTTGCATGCAATGTGTTTGAAGTTATCATATAATTTCTGTTTTTCAAGGGGTAGCATAGCTGAGGCAAAAATATTTTCCCTTCTGAATGTTTACACAAAATAAGCGTGAGTGAAAAGTTATCTGCAATTTGTGCTCCTGATTACCAATGTTGTATATTTTAATATTATTGCTGTTTCGAGCTGGAAATTATGTGAAACTGAAGCTTTGGAAATGGGAGAAGTTAGTTCAGCGAACATGCAGGTAAGTCCATGCAGATGCTATTTTATATTAATTAATGTTTTATAATTTTATCATTTTGTTTGCTGATAAAACTCCAGCTGCATAAACGACTTTGCCGGAATATTAAAAACATATTTCACTTCATTAATGGATATCGAATTTCTTTTTAAAACTTAACGTGTTTATCGATTGGCTCCTCTCTGCAATCAGAGGTTAAATTAGTTCCAAGTATGTGTTAATAAAGTTATCGGATATGTGTATATCCTTACTTGATCGAGCCGTAACACATGCTGCTACCAAATCACTAAACTTGGCTTTGTCCATCTGAATTACACTTAGGTAAAAAAAAACAAAATATATATATAAGGCTAATTTCCAATACACAAAAGTTCTACCGTGATATCAGACCATTTGAACCTCAAACACAAATGTTTCTTTGATCTCTATAACAAATGTGGGAATCCATAACTCAGCAAACTTTATCTATACGAAAAAACAACGTAGTTGGGTTATTTACTATTTCTAATAATTATTAATAAAATTGATGTAGCTATTTCAAGTTTATTGTCTAAGTCTGCTGATGACAGTAGCAATCATAGTATGCTATTTCAGCAAAGACCTGGATAAATTATTTGGATGGGAAGAAATGGCAACTGACTGCAATGAAATGAGCGAAGAAAACAAAATGAGCAAAGTACAATGGAAAATGCAAGGTCTGGCATCGGACAACAGTGATCCTAGGATATTGGTGGGAGCAATATGAAGTTCTCTGAACGATGTAGCAAACCTCCTTGAACAGTTCATGGGATTCTGTCAATAATAAGAACTTTGTCGGTAAAAGCCAACAGGTATTATTCAATTATTTATATATATATATATATATATATATAGCAATGATTTGGCTACATCTTGAATACTGCATACAGGTTTAGAAACCTCATGCAAGGAAATACTAACCTACTGAAAAGTTAACAGAGGGGAGCGATAAGATTATTAAAGAGCACAAAGGGAAGTTTGAGTCAGTCTGTGTTCAATTCCGAAACAAGTAAGGCTAGGAGGCGTCTGTAAACTGACTAATAGGGTTCTGTGGTAAAAAAAAATCTGAGTTTCTGGGAGAAAACTCATGCACCCTCACCTAAAATCAACTCGCTCATTGTGAAAGAATGAAAATTTAAAAAATTAATAAATACAAAATTCATCGCGTCAGTGAAGGGATTTAAACTACAGAGTTTTTGTCACGATGTGGGTAAGCCAGTGATTATATCTACTGTGCTATGTGCGAAGATACACAGAGGGGATATTCGTAACAGGAGAGACCTGGATTCTGTTGGTTACAATATTTGGAAACTAAGTATCTGTAAGGTAACCTGACTGAAATGTTTAAAGTTTTAAAAGGGTTGAGTAAACTAAATTCTGAGTTCATCTTTACACCCAGTCACATGATAGACATTCAAATTACTGGAGAAATTGTAAAATTAATATAGACGCCCGAAAATTTTTATTTAGTCGAAGAGAGTTACATTGAAATAAACTTTTGCCTATTCTTGTTAGTTGTGAATTTATCTAAATTTAAGGCGTGCATGGCCAAATATTTGGAATAAATAAATAAATAAATAGAATGCAGGAAAGTAAAATTTATTCTGGATGATGTAAATATGTTTTTTTCCTTATATCATTCAGAGAATACCGATATTTATTTATTATTCAGTTTAATAGTGGTACACATCCCTGAAAAGCAATAATTAGCAGGGCAATAGACTAACACATTCATATCTATAAATATTATAATATGCAAATGCACATGAGAAAGTACAGCATGCTAAATATTATCTTATATGTTATATTAAAGTTCTTTTCATATACAGTATAATTAATAGATAACTGAGCAGCAAAGGCTCAAATACGTTATACGTTATAAATCAATTAGTTAAGAAATCGAGGAATTACTTCTATGACGTCTTGTAGAACACTTCGGTGTTCTACAAGACATCATAGAGGTAATTCCTCCATTTCTTAACTCATTTCATATACAGTATATATAAGTCACTATGGAAACAATGCATAACATCCAATTAGCCCTATATGTAGACCACATTAGGTGTTATACATACACCATTTTATAATTATCTTGTGGTATTCAGAAATTAAAACTAACTTCAAGTTGTAAACATAATAAATACAAGTGTGCTTAGAACTTTTCGCAAAAAAATTAATGGTTAATATATTTAGGTATAACATTATACGAGTTCATATAAGCCATTGAATTCTAATTGATCACAGCACTCCTGGTACTCTTTTAGGATTTCTCGGTTATCAGTCTTTAGCCCTTCTCCGAAACTATTTGTATAATGTTATCTGGACTTTCTCTTTTCTATGCTTCCTGTCATTAGTGTAAATATATACTGTTCTTTCATTAATTCGGTGCGTATTTTGTCATTACTAAGTTATTATATCAGTTTATTTTAGTCTACTCTGGGAGTGTCTTTTTATACTGGATTGCTTAATTTAAAAGTAAGCTCGTTTTCAATTAAGGTGTTTTAGAAAAATTAGTTTTCTAATGTGTCAGACTGTTAGACTGTTGACATTAGACTGCTTTATTTTGTTATAGGTTTTCCTGTAACTGTTTGATTTTAATAATATTATAGATATAATTTTTTAAAGTTACTTTCATTGATATTTATTTAATTTTATTATGGTAGTTACAAGATCTGCCTTAAACACGTCACAGGGCATCGTGACTCACACGGAAATAGCCGATGGTGATTTTCGGGTGAGTAATGATTTAATCCGTTGTGGAACCTGTGGTTGTTTTCCAAGGTCGACCTGGTGACTAATCCTACCTCACCTGGGGATTCTTTTCTTTGTGATCGATGTAAGGAGTGCACCGATCTTAAATTACAATTTGGTGCACTGACTGCTTGCCCTCAAAAATAATGCATCTGGGAGCTCGTCAGGGACTCAAAACTCCAGCAATCTACCAAGTGATGCACACTCGATTCGAGCCTCAAAATAGAAAAACCAAGTGCAAACTACTCTGGTTAAAAAGGACATTGTTTTATTAGGAGACTCCATTGTCAGGGAAACGGGGAATATTTTTTGTAATAAGGATAGGTGGAGCAGAACCAGGGTATGTCTGCCTGGAGCAACTATTGATGATGTCACCAACAGATTGTTATATTTTAAAGGGGGTAAAGAAAATATTATTCATGTTGGGACAAATGATATTAAACGTACACGATCTGACGATTTGTTGGAAAAATACAGGACCATGCTGAGGAAATGTCGCGAGCTAGGCCATAATGTCTATGTGTCTGCAATTCTGCCCAGACACGATAGGAGGGATTATATGTTAAGAGCCTTGTGGATTAACTCAAGACTTGAAGGAATCTGCAAGGCTTTAGGGGTTAAATTTCTGTCAGCATGGCCAACACTTGTAGGTAGAAGGGATTTGTTTTGTAGAGACGGGATACACTTAAACAAAGTTGGTGCAAAAGTTTTTGCCAGTATTATTGAGGATACCTTAAAGGTTCAGGGAAACTGCTAGTTAGGGGGGATGTGGATAATACTGACACGCGTTTATCTGATAATATTGGTCAAAGTAACTTTTGCACATACCTTAAGAGTTCTTATCTGTTACCCCAACTGGACGTATTATCTAGATGTTCTGGGGGCAGAAACGTTTCACGTGAGCAGGTAACTAATATCAGGGAAGAGAGCCTAAAAAACTTCAAGGGTTGTGTTAGGGTTGTTAAATATACAAGAACAGTAAATCCTAATTGTTTATACAGTAACGTTAGAAGTGTCGTCAATAAAATGAGTGAATTCGAACTGCTGGTTAAAACAAGTAACGCGGACATAATAGGTCTTACAGAGACGTGGTGCCACCCGGAAATTGGGAATGATGAGTTCCAGTACGGCTTGTATAATGTATTTAGGAAGGATAGAGTAGATAGAAGGGGTGGTGGGGTAATGCTTCTTATCAGAAGCAGCCTGAGTGCGACGATAGCTTTCCCGGATTCGGACATTTCGCATGCTAGTATAGAGTCTGTATGGTGTACGATAGTTGGAAACAAAGGTATAATGCGAGTAGGAGTAATCTACAGACCAGGTGATTTTGAAGATTATGACAAAAGCCTCTACATGCAAATGGAATGGGCAAGTAAGCGTCAATGCCTTATTATGGGTGATTTCAATTTGCCTCTAATTGATTGGAGTAAATGGGAAGGAAACTCGACATGGGGAACAAAATTTTTAAATCAACTAGTTATTTGTATCAACATGTTAGGGAAAGTACAAGAGAAAAGAGTATCCTAGACCTCATCATCACACATGAATCAGATGACATATCAGGGCTGACAGTAGAGGAACCAGTAGCAAGAAGTGATCACGGAGTTCTACGGTGGATGATGACGAGAGAGAGGTAGCAGAAGTAAAAGGCAAAGGAATGGGTTTTAATTTCAGAAAAGGAAATTACGATGCCTTAAGGTATTACATGGCCTCAAGTAACTGGGTAGATATCGCGCTGAGAATGAATACAATTGAACTGTGGTACGCTTTTAAAACATTAATCACAGATGCCTTGAATGCGTATATACCATTAAAAAAATACTCCACGAGAAGGGTTCCAAGTTGGATGAATAGTGAAGTTGCCACATTACTTGAGCAGAAAAAGGTGGCATGGAAAGGTTATAGAGCAATAAAAAGTACTGAAGCCTATAACAGCTACAAGGTGATGTGTAATAGAGCCACAGAAAAGGTTCGACAGGCAAAGGCAGTTTATGAGAAATCACTAGCAAACAAAGCAAAGAGGGGGGGTAAGGAATTCTTCACATATATGAATGCCAAGAAGAGCAGGAAAAACCAGATCGGACCTTTACGTAAGGGAAAGGGGATAGTAATAAATACACCAGCTGCCGTTGCCGATGAACTCAACAGTTATTTTGCATCGATATTTACAAATGAAAAGCCTTTTGTGGCAATGGGAAATTGTGGGAGCGACGTTAAAAAAATATGTAATTAATGATATTGAAATTTCGCAAGATTATTTAATGAAAAAACTTTCGAGCCTACAGACCAGTAAGGCTCCTAGAGTTGATGGAATATACCCTATAATCTTAAGGGAGGCGACAAGCGAGTGCATTGAACCATTGAGGCTAATTATGCGAGCATCACTAGATTCTGGGGAGATTCCCTTGGATTGGAAAACTGCAAATGTATCTCCCATACATAAGGGTGGCTCTAAAAGTGAAGTTGGAAATTATCGACCTGTCCGTCTGACTTCAGTAGTAGGGAAAATCATGGAGGCAATGATCAAGGGTGGAATTCAGGATCATTTTGATCGAATTGAAATTCTTAAGGATACTCAGCATGGTTTTGTAAAGGGAAAATCATGTTTAACAAATCTGGTTCGCTATTTCGAAAGGGTCACTCACGAGCTGGATTTAGGGAATAATTTCGACATTGTTTATTTAGATTTCAGCAAAGCTTTTGACTCAGTCCCACATGAGCGGTTGCTTTATAAGCTGGAACATGTTGGAATCACTGGGAAAATCCTTAGATGGATAGAAGGATGGCTTCAGGGCAGGAGGCAGAGGGTTGTGATAAATGGCTATTCGTCAGATTGGGTTGATGTAAGAAGTGGGGTTCCCCAAGGATCAGTATTAGGACCACTGTTGTTTTTAATTTTCATAAACGACATTGATGAAGGGATAGAGGGCGTGATGTCTAAATTTGCAGATGATGTTAAAATTGGTAGAGTAGTTAATGATCACTGTCAAGCTGAGCTTCTTCAGAGAGACCTAGATAGACTTCAAGAATAGTCAGAAAAATGGCAGCTATGCTTTAATCCAACAAAGTGTAAGGTATTACACCTGGGAAACAGTAATCCCAAAATAACTTATTCACTTGGTGGAGTTCAACTAAACCCAGTACTGCAGGAAAGGGACTTGGGTGTTACGATACGGTCAGACATGAAATTCTCTGAGTATTGTAAACAGGTTGCGAGGAAGGTCCATGGTGTCCTATCGATGATCTATCGAACTTTTGCAAGTAGAGATAGGGACGTGATAATTCCATTATATAAGGCTTATGTTAGACCACACTTGGAATACTGTGTTCAAGTATGGAGCCCGCACCTAAAGAAAGACATCGAGCTTCTTGAAAGGGTGCAAAGACGGGTAACTCGCCTGGTGAGATCGGCAAAAGGGCGTCCTTATGAAGAAAGACTTCGAATATGTGGGTTGCAGAGTTTGGAAACTAGACACCTTAGAGGAGATTTGATTGAGGTGTTTAAGGCTCTGAGAGGCATCAGTAAACTGAATGAGGACGAAATTTTCAAGATTATAAATGATGCTAGAACTAGGGGACATAAATTCAAGTTACGCGGGGAAATGTTTAGATTGGACTGCAGGAAGTTTTATTTTAGCCAACGAGTTATAAATTACTGGAATAAGTTGCCTTCATGGGTGGTAGAGGCCGACAGTTTGGGGAAATTCAAAAGTCATCTGGATAGTACTTTCGGGTAAGGGAAACGCATAGGATGATAGGGTTAATTTCCTTTTTTTTATTAATTATTATTATTTAGTTATTTATTTATTTTATTTTATTTATTATTTTTTATTTTTATTATTATTATTATTTTTTTTTTTTTTTTTGGCTGGTGCAGCATAAGCCATGGGCTTTCTTGCACCATGCGGCCGTTACTAATACTAATGTAGACAGTTGTAATGAAGGTGCTACTTAAGAATCAATAGCTCATTATATCATTCAAGAATGAGTTAAGAATCTATATTTCTTTACATCACTAAACCCCTTATTCTTGTAAAGTTAACTTCGAAGTTATTTGTTAACCTTTACTAACGGAGTTTACACTTGTTGATACCGCATAAAATCTTTTATACATAAGGAATGGGCTGACGTTAAGTTCGTCAGTTCTTTCTTTTTCTGAGTTTAATTCCTAAAACTTGAAAAGGAAATACATTTAAGATCAAAAATTGTCCAAGTTCCTGGACTGGCCAGAATAAGTATTTCTGTGGCTTTCACTGAAATTACTAGCCATCTTATCTTCAAAAGTTTCTGGCAGTAGTTTTAGTCCGAGTAAGGGCTGACATGAGTGAAAAGTTTGGTCCAGCACCCTACTTTTCGGTGTAAGCTTAACAAGGTTCAAAGAAAGGAAAGACAACGTTTTCTGTTTAGATAAAGAAGAAACTAGGATTTTGCGAGAGTAAAATGCCGCACTACACCCAGTACTACTTCAACCAAAATGGTAGAAAAATGGAATCGATAGAAAACACTTTCAGATACCTACTGCATTTCCAGTAGGGAACGAGAGAAAAACGGTTACATTCAGGTAGCCTATCTCTATCGTCAAGAGAGAAAGAGCTACACACAAAATCTGACCTATTCAACTTTCGTATGGCGTTCAGGTAAATGGTCAGCAGCCACTGAGGAATGAAATGCTTTCGAAGTGATAAGAAATCAGCAAAAGTCATTCCACAGTAGTATTAAACTGTTTTAGACTACCAGCTCCATAAACACACTACGCGAAGTATTTCACGTTTACGTTCACAAATGCAGGCCGTGTTCAATTATACTTTATCGCTAAAGGTGGCCAAGCAGAGACCACAGCTCTTCCTGGATGACAGCTGACTGACAGATTTCCTCCTTTTCATTGTAACCATGGCAGAATATATGCCCTTCACATATATTTACTCAACTGTCAAGAATAACACAGTAATGAATAATATATTACGAAATATGATGTTTCGTAAACTCTCCAAAAATCCTGTATACCAGCAGAGCTTCATCGATCGATATCCACTTATAAATCAAAGTACAAAATAAATGACATAACTAGGAAGGCTGATATTATTCAGATTCTTTTGAAGCGCAGGAGGAAGGAGTAAAACCTAACATTACCGCTAACTGTAATAGCATATGAACTGAAAGGGAATATTCCAAATTATATAGTCCTGGACAAAATGGCCACAATAAATGCAGCCCAAGATTAAATTCAAACCCAAACTGCGTTACCAATAAGGCAAAACTTTTAAACATTAGACATACTACTAACAGTTACACGAGGCATCAGTATACAATGTCTATAAATTTTGTGTATTCTACGTTATATTTTTAGCGGTGAAAAATGCAAATTTACCGAAGGGAAATCATGCAATCCGCACCAAGATCGATTAAATCGAACAAGTGCTTATTTAAAGCCTATAAAACTTTCTCACGGAGAACCGGATTTGAAGTCCTTTTTCCAGTAGTGTACTAAAACAGCGATTATAACTACCGTGCTAATCTAGTGACTAACACAGTAGTTAGAAGTAACCAGCCGATGAACAAAACGTAATCACTGCATTAAAGGAAATGAAGGAAAATAAAGCAGTAGGTACTGATCAAATTCTAGTGGAGTTTATAAGATTACTATGGGAGGTGGGGTTAAAGGAATAAACAGCATTATGTAGGTTAATCTATGAGCAAGGTGTATTGAGCAACTTAAAAAGAAGCTCTCGCTATTTTCAGTATTAGATCTGCATGAGTAAAAGTAAGGGCCAGAAGATTTTAAGAGCTGGTCTCCCCATCAGTCCTCAAGTACAGCCTAGATTCGTCGTAACAAACTCAGCGAAGTGTCCAAAGTGTGTTCAGTTAAACCGATCCATGTTGACTCTACAGCGTCACACGGTCATTACAAATTGGATGGCTGTGGATCTCTACAACGAAGAGTTCGTTCCAACGCAACTCATATGTGCTCAACTGGATTTAAATCTGGTAAATCGGGAGGTCACTGAAGCGCGGCGAATTCATTCTTATGTTCCTGGAAGCAGTTTTGTACAATTCAAGTTTTGTGACATGGCGCATTATCCAACTGGAAGAATCCAATTGAAGAAGAATAGCAGTCCTCAAAGGGATGCGACTGGTCAGAAACAATTTACAGATAACTTGTAGCACACAAATGTTGCTCACTGGTATCAAGGGGCCTCAATATGCACCACACAAAAACACTACTCACACCATTATATCGCTATCACCAGCCTGCATTATATACGTGGAAGGATTAGTCCATGAAGAAGGATTTGTCCATGGGCGCATGCTGTTTTCGCCATATACTGGTCCTCCCATCAGCTTAACACAGCAGGAAGCGTGATTTGTCAGACAAGGCAACGTTTCTTCCAATCTTTCCACTCTCGAGTGTTGATCTTCCTGAATTCAATGTAATCAAACCTTCTTGTTTTTTGCTGAAAGGAGTGGAATCCGGTTCGGTCATATCCCATATTTGAAAAGGAACGACGAGTTGTGCGTTCTGAAATGCCTGTTTCGTTGCCACTGTTTCTGTTATCCTGAAAAAGTCTTCGAGGTACTACAGTGATTACAATTACCGCCCTATCTACACTGGAAGGAAAAGGCCCAGGTTCGAATTCTGTCAATTACACGAACTTCTATGAACTTTTCTTACTTCGTGGCTGAGTTAGTCGGTCTGAGGCAAGACACCAGTCTTACCCACCAAGAAATGCGGATCTTTTGCCCAGAAAAACTGCAAATAGTGTTGTAAATATCGTAAATAGTTTTGTGGATGGAGAGAATAATCCAGAATGTTTTAATGCCTTCTAGATAGTAGATCCGCATTTCCATTAGCAGGGGCGGTAAACTAAGCCTCTGATTGTTCAGGTGGCTGCAGGAATGAAGGGATAATTTTTTTTTAAATTTTATAAATTTTTGCGTTGTTGAGCTCCTAGTTGAGAAACTCTTAGATTTTTTATATGATGATGATACTGTTACCGACTACGATGCCACGTGAAAAATCACTTAAATTTGTCTTGCTCATTCTCACACTAAATTGCACACATGCAGCATCCCTATGTATCTGCGCACTCACTTTATATCTCACGTGATACTATTACTGCAGAAGGGTTCCATTTCATGAAAAGGGTACGTGTACCTAACAAAGAGGTCACTCAGTGTATATGTGGAAGTATGACCAAGGGGCATTTGATTAAGTAAACATGGATGAGGGAGAGGTGTATAAGGTGAAATTGGGGGAAGGTTATGGAGAGTCACATTTATGGATCATATGGAATTAATGGGAGATTCTGAGGAAGTACTGGAGAAACTGGGGGCCAATAAAGTGAGAAATGTGGATATCTCTGAGAAGGGTTGGTAAGAAGAGATGTTTCGCTAAAATAATCGGAAAGCAAAAGAGTTATTAGAGTGAACATATGTTACAAAGTGAGGGATTGATGAAGGATGTGATGGACGGAAAAGCTGAGGGAAAGAGGTCCAGAAGAAAGATTAAGGAAAACTATGATAGGCGGATGGTGTGTAAGAGAAGATGAAGGAGAGAGATGTGGATATGGAGATATAGAGAAATGGTTGTTCAGGTTGACAGAGAGCACACATACAACATACTCTATGAAAAGCAAAACCAATTCTAGGCATGGTTGAATATCATTGTATACTATAAAGAGAGAAATGAACTAGATTAAGAAATACTAACTTTAAAACTCCTCATAACTGAAAAGCTACACGTGAAGGAAACCCGGCCTTAAGAAAATATGCCTTAATTTTTTTTTAAACAAATCAAAGCTAACAGAACAAAAACACAATGGAAAGTGTTTCCTTTATGAAGAAAAGACCGTATATCAGAGAGAGAAAGAAAGTGTGTGTGGGGGTGGGGGGGAAGGAGCGCGGTAGGAATGTCTTCGGAAAAGCAAGGTAATAGTATTTACCATTATTTCCTGTTTAGGGCAGGAAATAAAAACTAGGACGTGTTATTCAGATATTTGGTGGTGTGGGCTGGGAGTTCTCGACGCGTGATTACTTTGATCATATTGAGTTGTTTCCCACATTGTTATAGTGTTATTTCTTTAAACAAGTGCGCGTTCACAGGCCAAATGGCATGTTACATCAGCTGAAAACACCGGAATAGCTTAGTCCCTACTCCTTCAGCCTGCTATCCGCAAAACTCAAGTCTAGTCTATCTTCGAAAAGAAGACACCAGCTCTTGAATCAAACCTTTCGAGAGAGAGAGAAAAAAAAAATAAACACAATACAAGCAGTCTCAGATTTTCTTTGTTCTGAATTGCCATTTCGATATAACGTCGTTTTTAATTTTAAAATTTTAAATTTAAAACTCTACCTTCGTCAAGAAATTTATAAGGAATAAAAACTTAGCAGCACGGCCTTGGCCTTGCTTTAAACTGCTAGAAGGATAGCCAACGCGCTTGGCAATCCTCTTAACATTGAAGACTTGTATTATAACATAAAATTGCCATTTTAATGTTAACAAATACATCTTGGGGGTAACCCAGTGACGATAGCGACATTCAAATCCCATTATTCCCGGGGGTCATACGGTAACCCAAACAGGCGTTGAGGGTCAGACATCGCGTCGTGATTTCTGGAGAAGATACAATATCAACATTAAAATTAAAAAAGGCCACAGACAATATTGCGTTCATGGGAAAAAGCAACTCGGGCTATGAGAAATGATTTCAGCCGGAATACGGGCAGTGGGAGTTCAGGGTTCATGTGCAAGATGCGGAGTTGAGGGGCTACTTCACAATCAACACTACTCTTTGTTCATGTTCAGGAACTTTTCAGTGTCCTAAAAATTCAGTTACACATTGTGGAACTGGCAAATGAGTTTGGCTTCGACAAAGTGAACTTAAGTAAAGTTCACATGACGCTCAGCTGATCAAGGAGGTGTTGATTGAGTTAGGGCAGAAAAGGGTAAGAATGCAGACAGGAATGTAGCCCGTGCCACAAGTAAAGAGCTCACGATAATAAAAAAGCAGTCAGAAGCTTCAGTTTGTTTGAGAAAGGAGTGCCATTCTCGTCGAAAATGACGTATAGTAGGAGGGAAGCACAAGTCCAGTCGAGTACAAAGCGATTTTTCCCTGTTATGAACTTTCAACGAGAAGAGCAAAATTCTGTTCAGACTTCTATCCTTAGCTTTTTAAAATGATATAATCTGGTATTACTAATATATTTGCTTTGTTGATTTATTTTTAATGAGTAGTTAAGAAAAAGCTAAATTAACTGGCGATTCCATAAAATTTAACCTCAGAAAAGCATCACCCTTTTTAGAACATAAATGTACTCACCGTGAAAAACATATCACATTTATGTCGTTTTGGCTTTTCGATATACAGTTGTAGTTCACAGAAATATCATCAACGTAAATCAGAGACTAGGCGTGAGAACTGTTAATCGGATACTCCGGATTAGTAATGCCCATCCTCAGTAGTGAAGGTCCTAAGTTTCCTATACAGAAGGTATATATATCAACCAAATGAAGTTCGGCCTCTAAAATTGCAGCATATTCTCATTCCGAAGCCTCCAGAAATCAAGAGCTTACATGTGTATCAACCAAAGAAGTTCTAGTCATATTTGGATGAAGGTTTTCAATTAACTCTATCCATGGAATCCCCAGTTAACCAATCAAAATGCTTTTGATTGCGATTAAATTTAATAGAAAGTGAGCTATATTTCCGAGTTATGGCCTTCCTAGAGTAAAATTTTGATAATGCTCTTGGAGGACAGAAAAATGTTTATGGCAGCCAACTGAGTTAAGTGATCTCATGTGAGGTGTAGAGAGTTTTTGTGACACCCTTCCTGGAGTTTATCTTTCTGACAGTTAAATTGGTCTTATAAGTAGTGTGGATATAAAAATACACGAAGCATCACAAACTGAGATGCCTTGGCGCTAATCCAATCAAATTCACACACTTTAGAAAAAAATGGCCCTGTATCAAAAATATTACCCACAAGAATGGCGACTTTCACTGATTTAAGAAGAAGATTAAGCATGTATACGGTACATAAACTACACTTGGCAATCGGTGGGCATGATTTTATATGATTTATACTTGATCTGCAGTAGAATAGATGAAATACTGCTAACTCCTTCGTGGATTCGTTATCCACGCTGAATATTCTGTTCAAGACTGATCGTTCCATTAAAATTTTATTCTTGGTTACAACAATTTTAGTTAACTGTTACTTCAATAAAAATAAAACTGTTTGCCATTGTTATTACGTGCGTAAAAACCATGAAACGAGATGTTAACAGAGTTTAGTAATTTAAATGGAAGCTTAACATACTCTACCTCCGTTATTTCTCAGAATCGCTTAAAATTAGCATAAAGACAGGCCTAAGTATAACTGATGGAGCCTAATTTCCACTTCTTATAAAATTTTAAATAATGGACGTTACATATAAATAAATAAATCGTTATTGTGAAGTACAGAGTTACAGTACAATATACAATCACTGCTACGATAGCCAGGGGTTCATATGTAGCAGAATGTAGTAATATGTTGTACTAAAATAAAAACGTGTCAAAAAACATATGGTCAAAACAAAAACATTCCATCAGGGTACCGTAGCACCTATGTGCAACATACTGCAAATTTGGTTGCAATCAGTGTAAACACAAACGTTTAGTGGTACCACACAGAGATCTCATGAGACATCCTTTCATTTTTGGGAAAAGCAAGCTAGAGATCTAATTTACGAAAGAAACGAAACAAAAATGAAGTTGGTTTTTCAGTATCGTGCTTGAATAGAAAAAAATTTTCAAAATTTAGTACTTGAATAGCTCTGAATTTTTAAAAAGGTATGGTGTACTTTCTGAATGATAAAAATAAAAGCACTTGTAAGAACTTTATTAAAATGTTCATAAAGTAATAATATGGCACATAGCTTTCATTAATGACTATGTATATGTATAGTGCGAAAGCATCAATAATAATACATAGCCAAATCTGAATGAACAGAATATTAGCAAAGCGGCATCGTTTTAAGTTATATCTCATATTGTGACTTATATTATATATTTAAGTTATATCTCACAATATGAGATAGTTATATCTCACAATATGAGATATAACTTAAAACGATACCGCTTTGCTAATATTCTGTTAATTCAGATTTGGCTATGTATCATTGATGTTTTCGCACTATACTTATACATAGTCTAGACTTTTCCATAGTTTGAGGCTTACGCCCTAAACGCTTTACAGTCTTTCATTAATGATTAAACCTACATGGCTCATAGATATATACAAACGCAAACAAAGATTATAAGAATTTCCGTCCCTAATGGTATAGAATGAAATCTGGATTAGTTCATTGACTGCCTACATGATCTGCGGGATTATAATGTACAGTGCTTAATTTTCATATTACCTGTCTTTAATAGAGAGAATTTTTAATAATTTCGATTAGAACACATTATGACTCACTGTCATCCAGAACATAGTTTTTGTTATGCTTCAAAAATATCGAAAACAATAACGGATTAAATCCCATTGCAATAGTTATTTTTGATAGCCAGAAGCAGGCTTCTTTATGCAGATCTTTTTTGGAAAGATTGCTGCTCCTTCAACATCTCTTATTAAGGCTCACTTCACTTCCAACGTTGTTGGATAACAATTTTAATTCTCAAATGCAACTATGAACATAATGCGCTTAGTAAAATGTTTCTCGCAAGTAAAAAGAAGAGAAAAGAAGAAAGAAAAACGAACATGCACACACTTTGACGTTATTACCTTTTTCATTAAAAAAAAAACTTCAACTTCTCTAACAAGCCAATTCCACCTGGAATTTAATAAGGACTAATGGAACGCGAAGGAATGAACAAATAGCAGTTTGCTTTAAAGTAAACTGTAACATCTACTGACCTTTGATGGTAACACATTCACGCATATACCTACAGCCCTTTCAGCGCTTTCTTCTAAAAAACACGTTTGCCATTACGTTAAAAAAAATGCAACGGCAGATGTGCGACTTCTGACAAGTTTACTCCTACGCATCAATTGTTTTCCAATACGCGTGCTGACTGAATAAATGCGCTGCCTTCTACGATACTAACAAAAACTGTCAGGTGCCAAAAAAAATACCCCAACTCTAGTTGCATCTTACTACTTTTTTATCTCCGTAGCCGAGTGGGCAGGAGCGGGAGTGCAGTAGCACACGCTCTTTGAGTAGACCGGGGTTCAAGCCCCTGACTGCTGAATACGGTCGATCTGCCAACCCGCACTGGACCAGCGTGGCAGATTATGGTCCATTTCCCTCAGCATGAATTGTTGAGGAGGCTTCCACCCTGCAGTGGGTTGATAATGGCTGCACTTTACTTTTTTTTTTTTACTTTTTTATCTGCTACTCCCACTTCTACATGCAAACCAATCACCTCTCCATTTGAATTATTAATAAGAACTCATTTTGGACCCGAAGTACAGTCACATTTCTTTTACTGGTTTTATTGTTAACGCTAGAAATGTAAACTTGCAAACGCTTCAGTTTGATTGATGAATTAGCAGTAAGAAAAAGCAGATGTCTCCAGTGTATCGCATCTGTACTCTTACATTTTAGAATGAAAATGTTAAAGCACTGAGATGACCAAGATCGATATACTCGTATATTAATGAAGCCTTAATATATCGTGCATTTTAATCGTACGCATTCAGGCCGATTAGTATTCATATGGGGGTAAAAGTTAGGTAATGTACGCATTGTGTTGCATTCCCAGCGAGTTTGATTATCAAATAAGGTGCCTAAAAGTTCTCTACTGCACTCAAGAAGTGTTTACCAAACCACGCGTTGGGTAGCCGTGAGGTGCGATTTGCATAACTTCTTAAGGGAAGGGAGAATGCCGGAGGTGTCAGCAATGCAGACAGGTGGTGGTGATGCTATGATGTGAGGAGTGTTTCACATTAGGCCCTTTGATGGATGCCGCAGGTTATCTGCAAATTATCACTTACTAGACGTATCCCTTCATGACTGCAGTGTATCCATCTGTGAATGGTTCTTCCAACAGGAAAACGCACCATGTTGCAAGTTCAAAATCGTACAGAAGTGGTCCCGGAATAGGAATCAATTCAGTCGACCTGCCGTCTTCAATCGCCATATCTTAATCCAGTTGAGCACTTATGGAATAAGGTGAAACGAAGTTTCCCGAGTAGAAATTATAACCATCCAATTTACAACTAGTGTGGACCTGTAGCATGCTCCCTGTAGCTCGCTCTCGAAACCCCAGTGAGAGATGCCTTGACGAACTCAAGTTAATCTGAGAGCCAAGGGGAAACCTGCTCGCTATTAGGTAGGTGTACCTAAGAAAGTAGCCACTTGATGCATTTTAATAGAAGCACATGCAATTCATTGACATTTTATTTCCTCTAAGACTGTGCGGTATTCAATTCCAAAAGTTGGATTTCGATTCGTGCTTACTCGAAAAAACCTGTGAGAAACAGTTGCCATCCAAGCCCTATTCTTTTGGACACTTCCATGAAGTAAGGAGTTAATGCATAATCAAATCTTAAACATTATTCACTATTTATCATAAAGATTATTTGTGAATATCATTTCTATTATTCAGCTGACTACATAAATTGTTGTTATTTGGTTTTTAGGAGCATTAGCAACTAAGGCCATATTGCTCCGGAGAAATGCGGTGGTCATTCCCTGAGCTTTCCGCATCCTCCCTATTATGGTAGTGACGGGCTCGAACCCCGGTCTAATCAGGAAGCGTGTGCTACGCACTGCTGCTCCTTCCCACCTGGCTACGGAGGCGCCTACTACATAAATTGCTTCAAGAAATGGGATAGGTGTTTTCGTTCAAAGATAAACACTCATTACTGAAAGTAAAGAACATTTTCGAGGCACTAGCATTATTCTCAAAATGGTGCCCGAAAACGGAGATTTTTCTTTTTCAACTTCCTACGCAATCATATCCTGCATTTCAGTGTTGATAAATTTTATTTATCGCTTGTGTCAGGTAACATATTCTCTCTACACTATATCGATTTATGCGTTTCTGTAGCGGAGACAGTTTTCGCTTGCTGCAGAAATCACTTTTACAATTATTATTCCGAATGACTTAAAGCAGTAAGCTTATTTTAAAGTAAAAGAGACTTTTTGAGTTATTTAAAACCTGACAAAATGAAGCAATTAGGAATATTCGTAACGAATTTTTGTTCGTTTACTATTTATTTAGAATAGTAATACATTCATATACCATTAACGTCAAACAATATAAGTCACGGCAAGGTAATGGCTTGAACTACATCTTCCAAAGCCAAAAGTCGCCAGATTGAATTTCTGCTATTTTTAATGTCCAATTTCTAAATATATTGCAGTCGCTCTTGTCATCCACTGAGAGTGTTTTGTGCAAACAGCAATTTCACATGTGCCAATGACTATATTAAAGTCAATGTTTCGGATAGTTAGAGCAATGAAATTTCGTCATGAACTGCGTATTGATGTTACCATCTTCTACAAGCACACTCCATTCGCAAAACATTTGGGGCAGCGCATAAGGCTTTTGAATGACAATGCACTATACAGGGTTTCCCAAAAATATTGGTACAAACGTTTAGGGGAGGTAGGTAATATCTAAAGGAATGTGAATCTCATAGGAAACGTCACCGTAAGTCGGTAGACGGCGCTGGTCATCAGTTCGCGAGAGGGAAAATTTCTTGTTTACTCATTAAAGCAGTAGTCGCCGCACGAAGAGCATGCATCGATATACGAACAGTGAGCTGGCAGACATGCACCTAGTGTATGGATTAGCAGAGGGCAATGGACGAGCCGCTCAACGCATTTATGGAGAACGCTTCCCAGACAGACATGTACCTGACCACCGTTTGTTTGCACGTGTGCATCAAAATTTGTGCGATTATGGATCATTTAGAGGTAACAGGAGTAGTGCGGGCAGACCACGTTCGACGTGAACTCCCGCCATGGAAGAAAGTGTGTTGAATGCCGTCCAGAATAATCCTACTACCAACACAAGTGCCGTTGCCTCAGGAGTGTCTCGTTGCAGTGTACAGCGTGTCTGGCACGACGATTCCTTACACCCCTTTCATCTCCAAAGGGTTCAGTTACTGCTCCCCCACGATCATCCTGCACGTGTGGCTTCTGCGCAGTGGTTTCTCCCCGAAAGTGTTCAAGACTTGAATTTTCCAGCCTATGTTTTGTTCACGGATGAGGCTTATTTCATTCGGGAAGGCTTATTCAATCAGCACAATGCTCATGTGTGGGCTCACGACAACCCACACGATGTGCGCCCCCATGCGGCACAACATCGCTTCGCAATAAATGTGTGGACAGGTATGGTCGGTGACTGTTTAGTCGGCCCATACCTGTAACCATCACGCATGAACTCCGCTAAATATCGGATCTTTCTTGAACAAGTTCTACCAGGATTACTTGACGATGTTCCAGCAAATGTGAGACGCAACATTTGGTTTCAACATGACGGGGCGCATGCCCATTATGGAAGGTGTGTTCGTGATCATTTGAACAACCGTTTTGGGCGTCGATGGATTGGCCGTGGTGGACCCGTTGCCTGGCCCCCACGCTCACCTGATTTATCGAGCTTTGATTTCTTTCTGTGGGGGGGGGCTCAAATCTATCGTGTATGAATCACCAATTAGACGGAAACGGATCTCGTGGCGAGACTCGTCTGCGCTGCTGCTACTGTCAAAGAAACTCCAGGTGTGTTCGACCGTGTCAGCCAATTCATGCTGCGTCGGTGTCACGCATGCATCGCGTCTCATGGTGGAACCTTCGAGCATCTGTTGTAACATCATGAAATGCATCCATCTCGTACTCCATTGTTAATATTATGTCAAATAAATGTTTGCCACTAATTACTGTCTTGTGTCATTTCTGCTTCTTGTGCCTCTACTACTACTTTTCCGTGACGTTTCCGGTTATGGGTTCCTATGCGATTCACATTCCTTCAGATGTTATCTACCTCCCCTAAACGTTTGTACCAATATTTTTGAGACACCCTGTAAAAAAATAATTACAAATATGAGGTCGCAGAGATTAGTGATAATCAGACCATACTGTGGTACTGAAATTGGATTGGTGAAATTCAATGTAACGTTCTATTAGGAATTTGATTTAGAATTCGACTTGGTTTGAATTATAAATGTAACTTCAAGTTTAAGTATCGTATACCATTTGTACATGTGTGTGTGTGTGTGTGTGTGTGTGTGTACTGTGTCAGGGTGGTTCCCAGGCAAAAGCCCATCTCCACCTAAATCATTTTAAACAGAAAATCTGTAAAGTGGACCTGATAAATAAAAAGATAGCTAAGAAATAAGAAGACAAAAGCACAATTTTGAAGAGAAATGGGAGGGGGCAAAAAAAAATAAATAATTAAGTTAAGTTCAGTTCGTAAGCTAAGTCAAGTGTATAAATGCTTTTTGTATAGGAGAGAATAAAAGTATATATAAGAGAGATATGTTTGTGAGTGTAGTATGTTGTTTATGTCATTTGTACAGGATAACTGAGACTAGGATACGTCAGTATATCGCGTCCATAAACTATGTACAGTGGCGGACAAAAAAAAAAAAAAAAAAAAAAAAAACTGCATCGCCTTAAAAAAAGTAACATTAAACGTATAAGATATTATTGCTTGATTACAGTCATTTTGGTTGGTTGCAAAGCAAAGGTATTGCGTCAGATAACGCTTCTATTGCATCAGACAGTCATTGCAAGATATTCATCAGCCGTTTCTACAAATACTGTGTTGGAAGGGTATAACGTTCATTAGTATCCTGTTTTGTGGAGGTGTAAGTATGGCTCCATATGTTCACTTGACACCAATTAAAAAAAGTGTAGCTGTTGCTCTGTCCCAGGAAGGGTTTTCTACGCGTGCTATAACTGTTAAAATAGGCTGCCACCAGTCAACAGTATCCCGGGTGCTGAAATTAAAGCGTGAAACCAGTGATGTGAAGAGAAGGCCTAGATCAGACCGTAAGAGAGTGACTACGCCTTCCCACGATCGATATTTGAAACGGCTATGCATTCGTAATCGCCATGTTAGTGCTCCTGATCTAAAACTGGACTTTGAGATGGCCTTTAATGTTGAAACAAGTACAGAAACTATCCAAAGACGGCTTTCGGAATGTGGTCTGCATGCCATCGGCCCAAGAAGAAGCCTTTGTTGACCCAACAAATGAGGAAGAAGAGACTTGCTTGGGCTAAAGCGCATTGTTTCATGGACAAAAAAGCAATGGGACACAGTCATCTTTTCTGAAGAATCGAAATTCAACTTGTATGGCTCGGATGGGAAGCGATATGTCAGAAGAAGAAGATTGGAGGCATACCATCCTGACTGCATAACACCGACTGTAAAGTTCCCCGCCGGTCAGATGGTCTGGGGATATATAACAAGCAAAGGTTTTTTTTTTTTTTTTTTTGGTAGTTGTTTGGCGCATCGGCTTCTGTGGCCATATTGCACCTCCCAAGGTTTTTGCAGTACTTTGATCCAAGCCCGAGGCGAGAATCGAACCCGCGACCTTTCGGTTGCCGGGCAGGTACTTTTACCCACTCGGCTAGCCCGGTCGGCCCAAGCAAAGGAGTGGGGCGAATTAAGTTTATTAACGGAACGGTGGATGCATGCAGAAACCAACGCTGCTATCTTGGAGTAGTGCCTGAAACCCGTTATTAGGGATCACCCTAATAAATACGTCTAAAACTGCATTTTTCAACGGGACTCAGCACCTTGCCACACAGCAAAATTGGTAAGTTTTATGCTATTTAGATTTAATCATGAGTTTGTCTTGTCTCACAAGGCTTAAAACATACTTACACCAATGTTTTCCCTCGTTTTTCTCCCTTAAGTTGCAGTCATACCTCGGAAATGCTGGCATTACAGTGTTGGACTGACTCAGCAACAGTACAGATTTGAACCATATTGAAATCAGCTGCAGGAGAGCATTGTAAGGGTGTGGTACCACGAAATTGGACAACCGTATGTCCAGAAGTTGATTAACTTTATGCCAGATCGTTGCAAGGCTGTAACTGCAGTTCGTGGAGGAACAACAAAATATTGAGGACTTATTTTGCTGATTTATAGTACATAATAGTATTACGTTAAATAGTTATTTCAGTTTGTACACGTAAATCCAATAAAATGTATGTTTAGTTGTTATGATTGCCATTTATATGATTTCTCATATTTCTATTAATTACGCATTTTACCCTTTGGGACGAATTTATGGCAATTAGGTATATCAGGTGGAGTCTTTTTATTGGATTTCATTCAAAGATATATATATATACTATGTAACAAATGCATTTCTGCAACCCACGATGCAGCGCTAAACACATTATTTGAAAAATTCACAAGTGACGCAGTTTTTTTTTGTCCGCCACTTATGTTCTAGGAATCTTTACAATGTGAAAGAGGGGGGACTGCGCTCAATCCTCGTATTACCCATCACGATAAACATATGCCAGAAGTTTTAGAGTGGTAACATTAACCTACTAAATAGAGAGGGCGCGAGGTTACCTTATATTACATTACGAGAGATAGGATTAAACTGTTTTAACACATGGCGTCCTGCAATTTTTATACAGTTCAATGAAATTCAGTCATTTCGTGGCGCCATTCCGCTACATTTTCATTATTATTTAACTGCAGTAAAGATATATTCGAGAACTGTTGAGAACCCTTCAAAGAGTTCTACTAAAAACTGGGAATAGTCATCTACACTAGCGCACGTGGTGTTATATGACGTCCTTTGATACGTCATTAAAAACCGGAAATGCAGACAGTCACGACGCGAACCTAACAGGGGCGAATGATATAGTAACACCGTCCACACTTGAGCATTCCTTATACATTTAATATAAACGTTACTCCAGGATGATCAGGTGTGAACCTGCTTTAATGGTAGTTGTAGAACACAAATAGAATAACATCGCCAGAATACTTCTGCACTTAGTCGAATTCATACTAAACAGGCTTGCTAATGTTGTCGTCGTCACTAAAGGTGGACCAGCTTGCTATTAGCTAGTAATCTAATATTTTGGTTGCGAAATGTATAAATTTCAATTTATGCACTTAAAATAGCATGCCATTTAAAATGAATCTCATTTAAATGGCATGAAGTACATAAATAAAGTACAGTACTAAAAACTCAGAGTTGTATATCCAGTACTCTCTGTGCATACTTTCTTCCAGTCATTAGTACTTCGCACTAATGACTGGATGAAAGAAATCTGGATGAGGCCATCTGCCAAAAAATTGACAATTCATTTAATAAAATAGTATTTTTATTGGAGTTATATGAAGTTATTAAAGCTTGCAAAATGGACGACTAATTATTTTTGATTAAAACTTTAATTGATCCGCTCTAAATGTGTTATTTGAACAGGTAACAATAGGGAGGATTTGCAAACTTAATGAGGTGATATGAAAACGTCGGTCGTGTTTCATAATTTAAATCGTTTCAAAGCAAATCAGTCCAGCGAAACAATTGATTTCCAGCATGGTAACCTAAAAGCGAGCGAGTGACGTTTAAGCAAGATATAATGGAAAGCTACAGAAAACAGAAGCAGGATAAAACGTTTTCCATATACATTTTATGAAGAGAAAAAATAATATAAAAATGTTTAAGTCTCACTTGTAAATTGAAATTATATCCCGGTGGAAATATTCAGGACTTTTCAAGTTGTTTAAAAACGGAAATAATTCTTCGCAAAGTAAGAAAAGGCAAACTCATCCGTAAATTCTATTCCTGAATTGATTTTGCCTCTGTGAAAATAATTACATGTCTAAGAAAAATATGAAATTCTCTGACAACGACTCAACGTAATTGTTATCATAATTGGAAAAGTTTTAAATAAGATCCCATCAAATGAAAACTATCGACATTTGTTTCCTTCCAGGTTTTCTTTACCTTACTTTTGATATCAATGAACTTCAGAAGTAGACGAACTATTCAATGAACTTCAGAACGCTAGTTCTGAAGTTCATTGAATAATTCTGAAAACTTGCCATTAGTTCTGTCACGGCCATCTGAATGTCTTTTGCTGTATATGCAAGAGTCCATTTATTTATATGTACAGTTGTGTAAACACATATTTATACAAAACAGCAAATGCACAAGTTGATCCTTAAATAATCACGGCCGAGTTATTTAGTCTCTGACGAGAGTTGCATCCACAGATTCTTGCTTGCTCTCTTTGCCTCTGATTAATCTCTGCAATAATATTTGAGCATTAAAGAACTTTATGAATTAAATTTTTGTGATTATCCATATTTCTCAGTTTTTGGCGTTGAGTCTGTTCCAAGGCAATCTGGTGCGTGGGCTCAGAAATTGCTTATGATCCCGGTCAGGGAACAAATAAGTTTTTAATTCGGTCATCATCATCATCATCATCAGCCATTTTCAATCCACTGCAGGATGAAGGCCTCTCCAGCAACTTTCCAGTTCCTTCTGTTTTGAGCACTAGCCATCCATTTACTACTCAAAAACTCATGAATTTCATCTATCCATCTCCGCCTTTGTCTTCCAGGTTTTCTTCTAGCTCGGTGTTAATTCGGTGTAACTAACCAAAAGTGGAGGAGGAGGAGGAGGAAACTGCTCAGTGAGCAAGAGCTTACGATTTGGGCCGAAGATGAAATTCCACAGCTGAATTAGCTGAATTCGGAAATCGCCATTCATAGTTTAGAATTGGAATGTGCTAGATATCGCAGTCTGAAATCTTACTATTTATGCAAATTTGCACCATCTATCTATCTATCTATATACCAATTCACACCACAAAAAGCTAAAATACAGTAGAACCTCGATTTTCTCTCACCTTCTGTTAATCGGCACCTCAAAGTTTTTGTTTCAGAGTTAATCTTAAAAATTTCCGTTATATTTATTTTTAAATCTGCATACAGTATGGGGAGGAACGGAAACGCCTGTCATCACACTTAATGAAAAGGTATGAAAACGTGCAACGTTAATGAAGATCAAAAACGCATCCGATTTAATATAAAAAATATGGTGTGTCGAGAACTACCATTAATAATATGAAGCGGAATGGTGACAAAACTGAATAATTCGTGAACAAAATGAAGGTCAACGATTGAGCTGTAACTGGAAAGAAATCCATGAAAATGTGTCGGCTACAACCAACTCAACAATGCAATGTTTCAGTGGTTCATTCACCACTGAAACATTGAACTGGGGGGGGGGGGAGGGGATTGAAGGAATTCCTCTAACAAAGCTACTAAACAGAAAGACATGAATTCAAAACTGTAAGGTTATCTATTTTCTAAAATACGTCTATGGTGGCTGGAATTCAAAACTCGACACAGAATTGAACGACTGACTATTCAAGGTAAACCTTAGTGCAGACAACGCAGTAGTATCAGGCTACATAAAAAAAAACAAAAAAAAAAACTGGAACTTCATATAGAGCAGAGTTTCCCAAACTGTGTTCCGTGAGATGTGAACAAGTGTTCCGCTAAAAATAGTAATTAACAATTAAAAACTAAAATAAAATAAATAAATTTTGCATAATTGTAGCGTTCACCACTTTTGTATCATTATAATATTTAACAATTTTTTTCGGTTATTAAGATACTGGAATAGACTAATAATCAAAGACAGCGGAACACTTTATTTTGGCGGGCTTTGCATAGAGAAGTATGAGTAGAAGTAATGACATCGAAAAAGTAGCAATGTAGTGATCTAATATGCCATTCGTATGCGATTTAGTCTGGAGTGCAAGTAGTTGGAGGAGAGGAGGAAGCGAACCGATATCATAACTAAACTCACTTCCTTGTATAATTTTTTTTGATAATTATTAGTATTTCGAAATATTATTACAAAAATATGTGACCATGGATTTGTGGCTGAAAAAAGAAACTTTAAAACGAGAAGCGAAGTACTTTTACTAGTGCAGCTTGCTCGATGAAACGAATACAATATTGTCACACTTCAAAGTGAGGATGAACAATCGTAGCCTTTTGTTCCCCAGAAATCCGAATTGAAAAAACAGGAACCAACTAATAAAAGACGAAAACGAAAGTATGATGACAAATATTTGAATTTCGGCTTTACATGTGTTGGAAATAAAGATGCTCTTGATGCACAGTGCGTCGTATGTAATAGAATATTAGCAAACAGTTCTTTGGCTCCCACTAAACTTGTGTTTCGTGAATATGTTCTGAGATAAAAAGTGTTCCGTGACTAAAAAAGTTTGGGAAACGCTGATATAGAGAATCGAGGAGTAACTCGCGAATACCATAGCTATACAGTTTCCTAAAATGAAAAGCTATTCCGTAAACACTTGCATCTACCTCGAAAACCTCAAGCTCAGGATACAAAAATGGAAAGAAACAACTACAAGAATGATATGTTCTAATTCTAGTTTTAATTACTGGCTTCATCTACTTGTTATTGGAAAATTAAGAAAGCGAGGGCACTATAAAACGTTAATTTTTTTTTGGATTGATTCAACAATGTGCCAAACACATTGTTGGACCAATGGGATTCTAGAGCCAAAAGTTCATAAAAAAAAAAAAACATGTTATTGCCTGACAGCGTCTTAAATGTACCTTATCAACAATCTAGTTACGTTTCTGTCATGGGATTCTGTCACAGAATCCCATGACAGAAACGTAACTTGCCTTTTTCTCCAAGCGAAAACTACATCATTAATTCAATCAATGGACCAAGAGTTTATTGAAAGCTTAAATCGGCGTTATTGAAAGACTTTATTCAGAATCTTATTTGTGCAAGTGATTCTGTTGTTCAAAATTTTCAAAAAATATATACTATAAAGCAGCGTTTCCCAAACTGGGGTCGTAGACCAGTTCCGTGAAACGGATCCTCTGGAAGTGGTCAAATTTTTGTTACCAATTGATGATAAATAAAGTTATTATTATATACCCCGTGGAAGCCCTGATGATGCAAAGCTCTGCATAGGCCATGTCCACGGAAACTGCCCAAATACTTCCAAAGTTCTTCAGAAAACAGTGTCTCTGGTTGGCGTTCGGCATTAGCCAACGGCCTTCCACTTGCGTACAGTGTCCTAGACGAAGTCTTCGAAATATAAAGAAGTTCTTAAATCCATCGTACGGATGTATATCAATTGTACATAACACATTTACCTTTCACAGCTCAGCTTAGTTTATACCTCTGTGTTATCTTCCTGCCCTCTTACCATATTTACATAATCAACAATTTGCATAAAACAGGTCTTATTCACCGGTTAACCAATATAATGTAGTTTATATCGGCACTCTTCTTGAAACAAAATGTACATAGGTTAAACGAAAAGAGAATCAGAAAAGAGGATAAAAAAACAAAGTAGACAAAAATTGCTGACACAAAAATCTCAGGTTGCACTTGTACCAGTAAAGTCAAAATCTTAGCTGTTTTTGTTTCCAAGAAAACCAGGGAAGTGGAAGAATACCACAAATAAGTAAAGGAATGGAGTTTTAATATTTAAAAGTTAATTTTAAAAGTAAATTTTTAACTTTACTACAACGAATATAAAATCTTTATCGCAAAAGCAGATGCTTTGTTTCGAATAAAGCTACATTTTTCCATTTTTCCCTTGAGCGCATTATACACCTCAATCAGATCTATCCCTTAGATGACTAATTGTCATACCTTGCAGACTTCGCCTTTAAGCCGCATAGACTTGTATTCATCACTAATATTTGGTCGCGCTTAATTGAATCCTCTCCAGAATGTGTGTCTTTTTTATTTGCTGGCTCCAGACGAATACAATATGCCAAATTCAGTCTAATCATCATCTTGTATAGGAGGATAAAGAATTACTTCTCCCTACTAGCAAGAGCCTATAAATCATAGATAGGACATTGCGTGCCTTTCTAGCCGCCTGTTTATAATGCATGAAAAATTTCACGTCGGAATGAAACATAACATAAGTCATTTTCGTCTTAAATAACTTTTAGCTCCTCCCTCCCCGTAGCTTATACGTGACTCCAGGATTTCTCTTCCTAAAATTCACAACCTTACATTTGGAGACATTAAATTTCAGCTACCATTTTTTCGGACCATATATTCAAACAATCCGCACTAATTTAAACCATCATGGCTTAGCTCGAGTTGTTATATCACTCTCCCTACCTTCAAATAATCAAAAAACTTTGAAAGCTTATCTTGGATACCCTCGTCAACATAATTTATGAAAATTAAAAACAGAGCGGGCCCAACACCGATCTCTACGATACGCCTCTTGTTACAGTGGTCCACTTTGAAGGGTGACCACTTATGACAATCCTGTATCTCCTTTCTTTTGGGCAGCCCTCGATCCAGCGGATGACCTTATGAGTAATCCCAGGTTGTTCTAGTTTATATGGCAGCCTTTCTTGAAGAATGGTATCAATTTGAAGATATCAATTTGCCCCCTTCTCTGTCTGGTGGGTAGCACAGTGGTATCGACACCATCCTTCCCACACCGGGTGGAAAAGGCCTGGGTTCGAATCCCATCGATGATGCGAGGAACTTTAAAGGGTTTTTTTCACTCCGTGGCTGAGTTAGTCGGTCTCCGGCGTAGATAGTGACTTTTCCCTTTCAGAAACTGGGGGTTTTCGTCCAGAAAAACAGGCAAATCAACCAGAGAACTCACGCAATTTAAAGACACAATACATGTATGGGTTTCTACGCCCAACTCTTGCTGCTGATAGATTCTAGAAATACGAGCCAAAACACCACCTTCCCCTGTTAATAAATTAGTAAGGGCTGCCTTTCCTAATCAATCAACTACAAAAGACCAAAGAGAAACAAGTACAGATATGTACAATACGCCGTGGATGTTAAAACAATTTGAAGCAATAAAACTTTAAATCTAAACTGTTTTAGACGTACGGTAAAGGGGAAACAAAAGCGTTAGTGCAAGTTTACACGTTTTACCAGCGAGGCGATTTGTGTGTTGATACCATCCAATGAAGCATTGCAACTTTAAATATTTAATACGCTAACTATAGAAACAGTACGGCTTTATGAATGCATTTGGTAAACTGCATATAGTTTGGCAGCAGCAATTTCTATCGTGAATTCTGAAGAACAAAACGTGTTTTCTTAAGGCCGTACAAAGTTTTCTAGCTCCAAACAGAATTCATAAGAGAGCACGTTTCCAAACTGGGTCATCGAAAGCGTTAAGTTAAAATATTATTTAATTTTAACTTAAAAACTGTATAATCGAATTTAGAGAACCAATCTGATCACGCTATTCGGAGTTAGAGGGACGTGCGTTTACACACGCACCGGATCACATCGCCTTTTGGTGTCGCTATGTAGACGATGTGTTCGTAGTGATCCCTAGAGACTCAGGTCAGCGACTCCTAACCCACCTCAACTCACTGTCGCCCTTCATAAAATTCACGATTGAGCTGGAGTCGAACAACTCTATACCATACCTAGATACACTTGTCCGGCGCGAAGACACCTGCTTGAAGACAGCAGTTTATCGTAAGCCTATGTGTGCGGGCCAATTTACCAACTTCCAGTCAGCACACGCACGGGGCCACCTCCTCTCAACCGCCCGAACCTTGCTAACTCGCGCCTGGACACACTCCAGCTCTGCAGATGAAAGGCGCAAAGAGATCACCAGAGTCAAAGTAGACCTTACGAGGTGTGGCTACCCCATCGACGTCCTTAACAGGTGTGATCTACAAGCACGCGACAACGTGACGACCAACAGCAACGCCAACAGTGACGAGTCATCCACGAGGGCATTCATCCCATACTACCCCAACCTGTCACAGCAGATCGGTAGAATCCTAAGATCGCATGGGATAAAGTGCATCCAACTCCCAGGCAAGAAACTGCGTTCTCTCCTTTCCAACATAAAAACACCTGTCCCCACCCTTCTACAGAGTGGTTTGGTCTATCGCATCTCTTGCCGTGACTGCACGAGCTGCTACGTTGGAGAGACTGGACGTCGACTCGAGAAACGCCTCTCAGAACATAAAAGGGCGATCCGTTTGGCGGATGTAGAACACTCAGCTATTGCCGAGCATGTCTGGACAACCCACCACGACATCGACCCACACCGCGATGTCGTAGTTGTGGACAGGTCCCACCATTACCTAAGGCGCACCTGGTTGGAATCGTTAAGTATAAAATGCTCGGATACCGCTTTGAACAGGAACAGTGGTTGTCAACTTAACCCCATCACAGAAGCAGTAATTCTGTCTATAGACAAACGCTGGCCACGTCACCACCATACGTCACAGCCACAAACATCAACAAACAATTAACCACGTGCCTCACGCACCATCCTGGCAGTGCATCTCTATTCCAACTGCCATTCAAAGTATTCTAATCTGATGAAGGCTGCCACCCAGCCGAAAGCTAATTCATTTATCGTAGTTTTTAATGCTCTGTGTAACAAAAATAAAATAAATTTTCGCTATTCGGAGAACCAAGTTTTTGAACCAAATAGAAAATAAAAGTTTTCAATACTTCTCAATATTACTGAGTATAAAGAAATGGATATTTGCAGATAAGTCTGTTAATTTCAGCGTGACAACTCAACAGACGCTATTCTAAAAGAAGAAAGAACTTATATGTAGTGGTCCTTGGTTGAAGAACTGAACTGCATAAGGAGGCATGAAATATAACAAGTCCTATTTTGGCGAAAAATCCTACTGTTTTTCTCATGCCTAATCTACAGCTTTCCGAAAGTCACAAGTTGGCAGCTATGCATCATAATGATTTACCAGGTTGATGAGGCATTACCTCCCTTTAACAAACCCATATCCTCAATCGCATTGTTAACCACAGATCCCAATATCTTCTCTTCCGCAGAAGTCTAACCCCACTCGTCCATACCCAACTCCTCTTTAGCACCACCTTTGTGTACTGGGGGAAAAAGTAGCACTTCTCCCTCCCAAGGAGGGAGGGGAAAGGTCTTTACGAAGCCTAATAACGCTTTCATTAACATTTCCAACGGTTTGATACACTTACACGCAACCTTTTTAATTATAACTGAATATATACCACCTCCTCTGGAACCTTGCTCTTACTTTAACCTCAGTAGCTTCTCTAACAAACTAGTGTCTGAGTTCATTACATCGCTCATTTTACAGAAATCATTGCCTTTATTCAATTACATTATAAACCATAAAGTTCATAATGAAAGTAATGAAAAGATAAGGAAGTTAAGTGATGAGAATAATTTCTAGTTATTTTTTAATTCTTCACGAAATATAAACGTGCTCTTGTTTTGAACCAGAGAAATAGTTTACCTAAGACACCTTTCAAATGTGATTCTTCATCCGTCTCTGCACACCCGTTTTCCATTAATTCTATTATAACGTTTCTCTACCGTGTTTAAACAGTGTATAAGACCATTTCCGCTAAAACTCCAGCTTTAACAATTCTTAATATCGTATTATTATTTTTGAACGACAATTTAATAAACACCTCCATGAAAAAATAAAATAAAATAAAATAAAATAAAGCAATAAACGAGAGGAGTTGTGTAGTGTACAATATAAAAAATTCGAGTATGCAGTTCAGATATATATATAATCATCTGTTTCATTTAGATTTCTGATTATAGATGCAAATATAAATGTTCATTGAGCATCTTAAAATAATGCACAATTTCTATTTAATTCAATAACTCAGGATGAATGTGGGACATTGTCCCATAAAATATTAGCAAAAATAATTGATTACGAGCTGGTGCTTCTTTAGTTAAAAGTATAATTCATCAAGTCTTGGTATTTATTTATCACTGGTTATCAAGCACGGTGTGCGTGTAATCCACGATAATGTTAGTCTATTCCTCTAAGAAGTTTCCTATACTCTTGAATATTTTCCTCTGATGAGTTTTTCCTAATAACCCCACATATTCACGATTATATTCAAATCCAGAGGTATTGAAAGTGCCCTTGAAACCATTTCTGCTCAAACCTTGCCCTGTATGCAGTGCCATTCTCGTTCTGGAATATTGGAATTATCAATTGTCTGGAACACTGACCACTCTGCATATCGCCAGGTACATCACTTCCTCGAAGTAAAACACAGCTACGTAAGCCCATTGCTCTTAGTTCCCGAGCGCTGATTAATAATCACCCAATTTATGCAGTGTTTGATTTTTGCTTACATCACAGGAAGGAAGTCGTGATTGCGAAGTTGTCTTTCTATGTACTTCTGCTTATCTCTGCAGATTTTTCTAATCGATAACCACTGATTATAGACCTTTCACTTCAGTCTCCAGGATACAGATCGGATGCTTTCCATTAAAGACGACTCTAGCCGTACACAAGCACTGGCAACATGCTTCTTGTGAGCCTGTTTTGTCTCATAAAAAAAGTGTTAATAACGGCATTAAGGCTATGAATTTCTTCTAATAGGTAAAGTTCAATTCCGCACATTACTAAGTAATCAGCTGTTTCATTTAGATTCGATAGAATTCATCGCATATCAAATGTACAGAATTCTCCAATACTGTACTTGTGTAGGGAATGATACTCGATCCCTATATTTGTGTGTCGTTTTTCTTCTGTGTACTATAACAGTACTCCACTAATCTAAAGGTGAATATTTCATTTTAATAGGCTGTTTTATTTACAGGCAAATTAACATAAAATAAGAATTAACGGTTGCAGTTGTCTGATTAAATGCAATTGTTTTGAGGGTCGAAAGGTTGGTTTTGTTTCTAATTACACCATGAGAAAATCAGAATACATTGTACACTACAACTCCTCTCGCTTAAACCCAAACAACCAAAACTTCCAGAACATCTCTACCAGCCTCTTAAATTATAAAATGCGAATATAATATTAATGTAGGAAAAGAGTCGCATACTCATGCCATAAAAGAAATCTATCTGGAGATCCTATTCCTTGTAGTTTTAAAAAAAGTAATAACATCTAACGGAAACTGCCTAGCTCGGAACATCCTCTTTCATGCACAACTGAAAAAGTGATGCTACAGAAGAATTTTCTATTCAATTCGATGTACTCTTTTGGGAATTTTTGTAGCCAAAGGAACAACTGTGCAATTTTACTTTCGAATGCGCTACTGTTTTCGCTTCAGAATGAAAGATTTGGGGCACTATTCCATGGAAAAATATAGATATAAAACATGGAAGCGCATCATTATGCTTCAATAATTACATCAAAAAAATTTAACTTTAATTTTCCGTCTGAAATACTGTTCAATAACAGAAAATGTATATCAGAACTTTCAATGCTGCTTTCACATCACGCCTTTGATCATATCTGAAAGAGTATTGTATGACCACCGGGAGGGGGGTTATTTTTTATTCAGTACGAATAACATTGCAGTCAACCAATTCTTGACACCGTAATGGGATGTTGTAACCTTTAAAAATAATATTAAAAAAACACTCCGCCAACCAGGAGGGACTGCAACAGAGGCTTTCAGAATATCACAAGCCAAAAAGCGGATAGTGATATCATGGAGGCGATATACTGTACTAGTAAAAGGTTGGTATGGTTATTTGAATTTTTATGACGCATCGAAAACTTAGGCCAAAATCCACAAAGTTGAACTGTACTAGTGACTGATCTTGGATTTGGATTGGTTTCTAATTTTTTGAGAGCATTAGCAACAAGGGCTATTGCGCGAAGAGAATGTTATAGCATGGTAGAAATAAATAAATTCTGGTAACCTCTAAAAGAGGTTATCTAGTCATATGGTTATATAAGAGTAAAAGGAAATGTATGTATAAATAATATATACGGTATTTTTTATACGTGCATATAAAGCAACATGTTGTAAGAAGTTACAGCTGACACGTTGTCATCGTCGGACATTATATAAGGCTCAGTCAGAGCGTTAAAAGGGTAGACATGTATAGTATCTTATGTGGGATGGCACCTGAACGTCAGTTTAACTCCGAAACCCTGCGGCACCTACAGCAGCATACTGGTTGCGTGGCCAACCGCCTCCCCCAGCTGCCAGCTAAGGACCAAAGAAGAAGAAGAAGAACTCCGCCTTTGTACACTGATGATTACAGAGTACTGTAGAAGGCCAGAAATGTGTGTAATATTATATTTGTGCAGTGCGTGTGGTGTTTTGTTTAGTTGTTTCTGGTCTCTTTGTCACCAAGCAGGCCTGCCCAATGTCCGTCTACACCACAGGGGAAGTGGGCCACAACTACGCATATACTGTGGCGGACCTCGAGTAGCTCGTACTGAATGCCCAAAACGAGTTTTGGAGCATTCAAAGAGAAAAAAGAAAAATAATAAAATAAATAATAAGTAAATAAACAAAAAATATATAAATAATTAAAATAACAAAATAAAAACATCCAAAGTCCACTGGTTAAGTGCAAGACTAGTGGATGCTACGATCCCGTACCTAGGAAGCCCAACCCCAGGCACCAGCAAAATCCCGCCTCGAGAGAAGGGTCAGGTTAAGAGGGTAAAAAACGTATATCGATAAAACATGTGCAGCCTACTAAAATATGTTTAATCGATAAAACGGTGTCACAGGACTCACACATAGGAGGTTCGCCAGCCCTCAGCAAAAAATAATGTGTCAAATGATTGTCCTGCGGAGCCGAGCAAGGACAACTTCCTCTTTATGATCCCTGTGCAAACTATACTTCAATAGTTTAATTAGAGGCTTTATCTGACGTAATTTATTTGAAGTCTGCCACTGCGAGTGAATCTTGTTTGTGCATTATTTTCCGATAGCCTGCGTAGGGGACTGACTGGCCATGATTATTACAAGGTATGGCTGATTTGACTTGCAGTATCAACCAAATTATTTCCCAAATCCCAATGTGGCTAGAAGTCCAGCAGAAGTGGACATAAAAAATATGTTCATAGAGAGAATTAATCTTCTGCTGAACCCATGAAATAACTGGATGAGAATTGCATCTCAGCGTTAATAAAGCCTGTAATACATTCAGAGAATCAGAATATATAATAAACCGTTGGTATCGGCAGGTCCTAATGTGGTCCAAAGCTAACTTTATTGTTGGGATGTCAAATGGTTCGCTCTGCACTGTATATGGTGCATTCAGGGAGATTGTTGTTGTTATTTGGTTTTTAGGAGCATTAGCAACTAAGGCCATATTGCTCCGTGGATATGCGGTGGTCATTCCCTGAACTTTCCGCAATCTCCGTATTTGGTGGTCACGGGCTCGAACCCCGGTCTAATCAAGAGCATTCAGGGAGAATCGTCTGGAAAGACAGCAGCAAACCCTACACATGATTTCGACTTTGGGCCGTCTGTATATACTGGCAAGAAGTCAGAATGTTCGGCTCGTTGTGCTGAATATAGCAGCAGGTAGATAGATGGAGTATCAAGCTTTACCCAGTTCGTAAGGAAAAAGTCACATGCAGGAATGCGAGCATGCAAAGTGGAAGGGTTTGCCATAGTGTTTCGGAAATCTAGTCTACCATGATGTCTAAATCTTGGAGTAGATCTTGGACACGAATACCAAAAGGACGGCAGTCTGACATGCGTTGTACAAATTTTCCCATTGTGGCTCAAAACCGGATGTCCACGTAGGATGGTCTGGCAGGGATTTCAATTTTAAAACGTACTTTAGAGACAACTGCTTACATCGAAACGATAACGGTGGTTCATTTCCTTCAACGTGTAGACTCTGGACAGATGTTCGAAATGCTCCAGCAGCGTTCTCCTCAGCAGTTAACGTAGGTGGGTTTCGTAGCTGAACACGATGTAGTTTTGTGTTCCCATGCAGCACATCGAGCGCAAGCAAGGGCTCCATGATAGGTCATTTTCAAGCGTCAGTATTTCTGGCACTTAAAGCACCTTAAAGGATTTGGAACATATGGACGTACCGGACAGTTAATATAGCTAGCTTTGATCTCATTAGGAGACGTTGGCAAATTAAACGTCAGTATGATATTTCTAGTGAGAACAAGTTTCCAATCCCTACGCATGAATATTCATTTCGCAGCTCCCACTTCAAGAACATTCCATTCTACAATGCCACTACGAGATGAATTCAATGTTTTTATGAGGGAAACTGTGATCGGCATTCTTCTCATATATGTGGCCCGAAGGAGCTGTTCTGAATGTTTGTCACTTCTGGTCTGTACAAGGATTCACCTGAGCGAAGCCGTTTCACTGCTTTAGGAGAGCCTTCCAAACTATTCTGGATAAAGAATGGTGACATTTTTCCTAAGGCTGCTCACTAATAGAATGAATTCTTAGGAACCGATGTGCTGGGCCTGATATTTCTTCAATTATTTGTCTCCTTGCCGAAGTGACTATTTGTGTCAACATCTAATTTTTCTTAGAGGGACCGTGTTGGGGCGCCAGAAGGAATGCTTACCAGGATTCATAGTTTGTTTCTTTTTTTTTTTTTTTTTTTTGTTCAGCACCTGGGCTCCCTACCCACCATGAAGCCCAAATGGGACGCCCACTACTCGGCAAGCAATAAATGCGCTCGAGATTGGAACGCCAGGGCTACCCAGACACTATAACCGCACCGCCACCGGACTGAATTCTGTTCCTCTGCCAATGGTAGGGGCATGACATTGACACGGTTGACCCTTGCAGGCGAACCCACTAGCCGACTGATCCTGGCAGGGCCATCCAGGACAACCTGTCCTGTCGAAGCGAAAGAGGGGCCAAAGTGGTGTGTTGAAGCTGGGCCCCTCAACCACCAGGATCCCCGAGTATCCACGGGTCGCAGCGCACAGCAAACACGCTAGATTCCTATGATGTTAGCGTGGAACCTAGGATGTGGGCTTTGGATACCACTGATGCTAACTGCTGGACCAGTAGCATCACTGGTAGGTCCCCACCACCACATACAGGTACCCACGTCGAGAGGACTGTTCTTGGATGGCGAATCGTTGTGCTGACTTAGTGAGTGATCTGTACGGTTGGGATGTCAAATGGTTCGCTGAGACCACCTAATACAATAAATCTAAATTCACTGATGAAAATTCTTGACTGATTGTTGTGTCCTTCTAAACCTCTTAGCAGATCTACAGAAGTTCAACGATGATCCATCTTGCATAAAAAACACGCAATCCGTAAAAAACTGTGCCTCTGCTACCGATTATGGATCACATCATGCACAAGCAGTGCATGGTAAAGTTTAGATCGATATTTAAAGGAAAAAACTGGTCATGAAACCGTACCAAACTATCACCTCCAGATTTTAACGGATCCTCCTATGTCTACAGTTCTACTATAAATAAATAATAATAAAAAGTTAATAAAATTCATTTTGTTGTTTTTATACGTAAATACGACATTTTACCTAATCAACTGTTTATGCTTCCTTTTCTTTCTATTTGTGCAGCAATAAATAATATTATATAACTGCTAAGGTCGTTTTACTTTTTATTTATTATATATTTTTTTTGCGCCAAACGCAAGCAATACAACCCTCATCCAAGACCAACTCGGACATGGTGAGAAGGAAGAGAAGAGAAGAGAAGAGAAGAGAAAAAAAAAAAAAAAAAAAGGCCAGCTGGACTCAGCCCTTTTTCCACACGGTATGGAAGAATGGTATTCATAATCACTGCATTACCCACAAGGTTTACCGTTAATCGTTTGACTCCAAAGAATTCGTGTTTTAAATTTTACTAATGGGAAATAGTTCTGCTTGTGTTTTGCTATTTCCAAGTAAAATTAAGACTTAATTACATATCATTCATGTATATACACAGAAGAACACTTAACATGCAACAAGGATGTTTACGCCCTCAAAGCATAATTGGAAGTGTTACCCTTACAAGACTGCCCATAATAATCTGACAATATACCTAATCAAGATGAGACTTCACAATTTTCCTCAGCAGCATGGAATAAAGAGTTTAATGGTCCTCTAAACAACGAGGACAGCAGTGAACATTCCTGCTAACTTTTCTCCCCTATGGCAGTTCAGTTATCTTCCACTTCAGAATGTAATTTAAATATCATCGCTGATTCGATTTTAACGAAGCTACAGGAATTAAGAAGTTTCCTGTTTTCGCTTGATGAACATTTTATTCTCGGCTGTTAGTAAGGGTGAATTAACTGGCTGTTCTCACTTAACTCGGTTATAAATTAAAAATCGCGTTAACAATCTTAATTATGGAGATAATGCAAGCAATATCCGAAATGGAATTATTACAAAATAAAAAAAAAAAAAAAACCTCATTCGGAAAAACATAGGTTTCAAATGCAGAAACCAACCTACGGTAAACGTTAACAAAATTGAAATAAATAAACTCAGTTGAAAATAAACTACTAAAACCAAATTTTAAATACATACTTGCAAATATCGTATAAAATAAAATTATTCAATACATTTACAAAGATTACTTCAATTTTCGATCGTCCAGGTTATACATCTGTCTTCAATTACTAGTTGAAGTACTTAGTTTTGCCCGGATAATTCCTATAGATAACCCAGAGTCTTTTACTGAGCAATTTGAATTTGAAAATTAAATATTGTAAAGAGTTGAAACCGAAAGGCAAGTCAATTTACAACGCTTCAACTTCTATGTTACAGCAGCGTTTGAAAATTATGACCATCGCTTTATCTATTGTAGTTTTAATACTGCTGGTTGGCCGCTTCAAACAGATGAAGGATGAGGTAGTCCTACAAATATCTTATTTCTCTGAGGCATATAGCTTTAGCTATATTACAACTTCAAATGTTTCTCTTTTAGCTACTTCTGATTCCGTAAACTTCATAACTTAGGGGCAACTGCTCTTCAAAATTACAGCTATATGGTTTGGAACTGAGTGAATTTGAGCTGGTAAACAGTTTGACATCGCTTTAGTTTTTGCCACCATTATAACTAATCATAAGAGCTCTTCATCTTTAATGGCTAAAGCAGGAAGGGAAAAAAAAAAAAAAAGGCTGCTCACTTGGTCTAATACTCTGTAATAACGCTGTGGAAGAGAAGGCCAAATGAGTGAACTTTAACGGCCTGTTGTTTTTTTCCCTATTAAAGTATAGTTATACTGGCAGCAAAAACGAAACTTAGCGGTCTAAGACGCGAGAAACCGACTGAACTTTCTTAGCTCATTATATCAATAAAATTAAAAATTTCATGTAAAATGATAAAAGTTGCATATACATCATTTTAATTGTTCCTTAAGACAGTGGTTAACAAACTTGATTGATATATGGTTCCGCTTTGAGATTTAAAGTTTTTGACCCCCCCCCTCGAGCTAAATAGCACTATTTCTATGCTGTAAATTCTTTCAGTTATTAAATACAGTATTTACAAAAAGATTCGGAAATTATTCGCGAACTCCCATAGAACACCTCTATCCAAAGGTATTTGTAGGCCACAGTTTGAGAAACGCTGCCTCAAGAAGAATAGTTAATTTTTAACCTTCAAACACGAAAGTATTTTTTTTTCTCTAAAGCATTAATATTTTGTCTGACACTGTACTAGGTATGCATTTAAAATAGATATTACGGTACATGAAAACACCTGCTTTGACTTTGTTCACTGTCATTTATAAACAGTTCAATTTATTAAACTTATATTTAACAAATTGAACTGTTGTTTATATTTTAAAACCTATTACTATCTTTCAGTATTATAAAGGTTTAAAAATAAGCTCAGTTGTTCGTGCTTAACATTCATTGAAATGTGCTCTCTGAAATTGCTCAACCATACCTCTCTAGAATGCCGAAAATTTTAAAATCCGGTAGCTCTCAATCCCCAAGGGTGTCAGATTTTAAAGGATTTACCGCATTTTTTTTTTTCATGGCAATAACGGGTTTATTATTATTAGCCATATGGTGCAAGGAAGCCTGCAGCTTATGCTGCAACAGCCAAAAAAAAAAAAATTTCTGAATTACCCCGAGAGAGAGAGAGAAAGTAGAAGGAAGAATTATGATATCTAGCTCAGGACCCTAGGTGTGCCAAGCCCATACTCACGATGTGAGCCCCCTGGGATTTATATAAATTCGCAATAACAAAAATAAATACTACTTACAGTGAACTAAATTAATATATAATAAATCGAACTATCGAAAGAAGTACATTTACAAACAGAAAATAACGGATTTTGTTTCGATTTCGTCAGGTTTTAACTTCCTGTATATTCAAATTTAATTGCTAATTAAGATTATTAAAGAACAAAAATAGAAAGGAAAATTACACAGGCTTTTAAGAAAATAATTTCAGGAAGATTACGTGAAAACATACGGAGATAAATGCGAGAAAGTTAACATAAACAAAAACTATACCACAGAGAAATATTTACTGGCTTGGAATGTAACTCTAAAACAGAAATAAATTCTGTCTCTTCAATATCATATTTCAAGGAAGAATATTTCAGATATTTCGCAGCTAATAACTTTAAATGACGATACATTATTTTATCTAATAAGAGTGATCTGAATATTTTGGGAACAGATTCAGGAAGTAACTCTAGAGAATTTCTTTACTAATAAATGTTTTCTACATCAACAAAAAATTAAGGATAAAATTATTACTACGTTTCAAAAATGTGCACTTTGTAAATTAACAATTTGCTATTCTTTGTGTAATTACATAAATATCGATTTGCTCTTTGGATGATGTTAGAGCTCTGAAATATCTAAACAGATTTAATCTTCCATCATTAAGCTTTTATCACAACTGTGCACGTAATGATGTCATTTCCGCGAGTCAAAAAGTAGCATTAAAATCCTGTCTCTAAATCTAAGCATTAATTCGTAAATGTACTTGTTAGTTATAGGCTCGTATACCCATGGAGGACAGACATTCCAACGAACAAAAAAGTATCTCTATATATAAATAACTTTTAGAATAAATAACTAAATATTTGCAAAATAATGCAAATCAATTAATTTTATTTCGACTGCTCTACAAAAATTTATGAATCATATTTTCACATTGTAAGCAGTCCTCATAGGTTAAATTATACTCACTGGTAGAGAGATTCAACCAGTGAATCTGAAAGTGAATATGAAAAAATAAGTGAACATCTAATTATCTTGTTTCGTACTTCATTTTGATAAAATATAGCTAAGATGAAATAAAATGTAATGTTACATTTTATTTCATTTTATAAAGTGTAACTAGTAATAATAATCGCGTATCCAGCTTGTTAGCCAGAGGTTTTGCTGTCTGGTGCAAAAAGTGAGCTCTGGTGTTGAGTTGGGCAGCTGAGATCTTGGTGGGCCCCCTATTTTAATTCCTTCGAAAGCATTTACCTCTCGGTTGAGTGAGGGACAAAATTGGTGTCTTGGAGGCTCATGAATGCGTCAAAGTGCGAAAGCTGTCTTAATCGTAAAGAGTACCTGTGTTAATGACTTGCTGGAACGAGAAAATTTACTCTGGTTTAATGTTAACCTTTGTAATTCATTAGAGAGAGGAAGGGGAAGTTTGAAAAAAGTCTCCTAATACAATAGTCGAATTGAATGAAACAGTGTAAAGTACCTTAATGTTGGAAGCATCAAAGAAATGGTTTCAGAAATATCTACAATGGACGTATCACTCAGGTTGGTATGTTGAGTATGCTCTTCCATGCGTTTTCTGGGGCCGACCGCATAACAGGCGCCGAACATGGTAAACCGTTCCCCTGGTGTCAATTGGAAAAGCGGGTATACAAAGAAGCTGTTCAATTACTTTCCACTGATGCAGTATTTTACTTCTGCTTGGTTTTCCTATATCTTTGTACAAGCAACAAATGCTTCGGTTAGCAATCATCCAATGAGAAAGCCAGCAGTTAGACTAGCAGATACGAATCTAGTACTGTTAAATTTATTTATACAATAATTTCTTTCATAATATTCGTTATTCAATTTTAATGTTATTCAATTTTAGTGAAGCCAGGTGCTTGTTCATTTGGGGATTTTTTTAGACGCATCTGCATCAATGACCATAGTGGGCCACAAGCCAAGTTCATTACAGAACTAGTTTTTATTTAACGTAGAGAGAGTTCTATACATTAACTATTTTTATACTGCAATCAACACTTAAATCTGTTTATTTCTTAAAGTATTAAATGAGCAATGCTGTACTTTTATGAATGTCTTGGTTTGGGGGAAAACATTTTCAATACGTTTGCGAAGTCGGCCATCCGCTGTGCTCGAAAAGTAAAGTTCTACACAAAAACATATCTTCAACATTCAATTTTACACGTAATTCTTGGGCGGTATGTGAACTGCAATATTAGATAGTCATTCAGAACTCTTCCCCACTCGCCCCAAGAAACTCTATTCAGGGATCAGAAATTTGAATAGAATATTTTGGTAGAGTTGGTAATGGCTACTATATTCTCCGGACCTTAATCTTTGCATTAAAATTTTGTATTAAGATTCGGCGAATACGGTGGTCATGACCAACTCTACCTAAACCTTCTCTCTAGAAGGATTCGACAATAACAAGATTACCGAAATGTTATATCCAAATTTTGTTATTCTTGTGTTCAACGATCACATACAGGGTGTTATTAAGAAGACGTTGTAAGTTTATTTTCCACTATTGTCACGACATAGCTCATGTTGTGACAACAGTAGAGAACCATCATAATTTTCCAGAGGATAGAAAGTTCGTATCCACCCTCTGGAAAACATAAGTAAAAAGTTCCGCTATGAAAAATATATTTTCATATAACATAAGCCCTTACAAGATTATGCTCCGCAATAATTTTATAGGGGCTTATGAGACCTTTGTAGACTGTCGACTTAACGGATGGCTAGACTAAGTGTGTTTCGGACAGGAGACACGATTTATTGAACAAAATGTGTTACGCATAATATCACGAAATGTCAATCGTATGAAAAGGAATGATGCATAATGATCAATTAAGTCACGAGATCCTTTATGGAAATCGTTGAAAATAATCTCAGAAAGTTTCATGACACGAAATAATTGGTTCCTAAAGAGTAATTTCGGGAAAATATAAATCCCAAGTAATTATTTAAAGCTGAATTGCATCGCGCATACGGCAAACAAGAACAAAAAATAAAATCCCTCCTGCAATTACTCTCTCTCTCCAAATACACCGTTGTGAAGCATTATTAAAATTCAGATCACTTTATAAAATCACACAACTAGGACTAAACAACCAAATTAATTACAACAACACGGTTAGACACTTGAAAAATGGTTATCATCCTGATAAACGTGATTTATCCATGGCGAACTTTATGAATATAAATTAAGGTCGTTTTTAGTTAACTTCAGGCGTTTTCCGCACTCGAGTGATGGTAAATAGGGTCTTCAAATGACATAATATCCAGTGTATAATTTTTTCACAGGTTTCAGAAAACTTTCTTTGTACGTTACTAGTAAACTTGCTGTTAATATGTGTAAAAGATGCTGATATTTTACCAGAAAGAAAAAATATTGTTTTTAAGAAAGTCACTAACTCATTTTAACACGTTTTAGCACACCACACCACTGGAAGTGCGTATTTATAACTTAGAAAGACAGAAAGCATGCAGATAATAAATGTAATGGCTTTGTGGACATTTGCCAGATGAAATTTTCACTACCTTTATCAAAGAAGGAGAAGCCAGAGAACTTCTTTAGCACTGTTCCATAAACCTAGAGGCGGAACGAAACAGATTGGTTTATAATTCTCCAATCGTACACTTCTTATATGACGTGAGATGACACGTCAAATGGGGAATTTCATGTGATTTATCATCTCATTTTATCATTTGATTTTATTAAATACTTTTAAAAAACGCAAAGTCAAGAAATCAGAGCTATTATCATGTTTATGATATGGTTCTTTGGTGTGCCCACTTTCAAAAAGACAATTGGGCAAAGACGGAACAAATACAATCCAAGAATGAAATATTCAGGAATAACACTGGGAAATTCTCTGTCCAAAACCTATCGCTATATATTAAAGCAGAGTTTTATTTATTTATACAAGGTATATTGATACAATCACAAATCTTCCGAGTGGTAATATGTGGGAGAGAGCACGGAAATATATTATGTTATGTTCTATACGCCGAGCTGGAAGAAGTAAACAAATTCTAACATGCTTAAATGTTGAGGAGTGTCAGATTACGTTTCATTGCGCAAGGTGAAGGGTCTCACTCTCATTTTTCCGGTTGGTAGTGATAAAATGTAGATTATTGAGCAGTGTACCAATGAAAAATGTTGTGTTATTTAAAAAAAAAAAAAGAACGTCTCCACTGAAATGCGTACATTGCTAATCTAAGCGTATGGTGAGGAATTCGATGAAATAGAGAAGTCTAAGAGTGATAAACCTAAGGAGAAGAGAAAATTAAAGAGATGTTGCTAGTTTTCTTAACCAAAAAGGAATAGTTCACTTTGAATTCATACCGGACAGCTGAACTGTGACTAAATAGTTCTGTAGAGAAATTGATTCTTCGTATGAGAGATGCGATCATGAATCATCGTCAATTTGCAATTTTTTTTTTTTTTTTTTTTTTTTTTATTTAAATGGTACTGGGCTAACAAATGTTTTATTCATACTTCATTTAGAAAGGAAAAACGTTAATAAACATCTACAATAAACTTTTAAGTGACTATTTCAGTTTCTTTTCCTTTTCTCCAGAAATTCCCCAACAAATTAAAACGATACACAACGCATGTTTAAAGACTTATCTTTCTCTATCTGCTAGTCACATTGCACAGTTTCTAGCAGACAGCTGACAAACTAGTTGGTAAACAGCAAAAGTTCAATTATGTAAATATCTCGGGTCGAGCCCGCATGTACTCTTGTACATGTGGTTCCTCGCATCTCAGTATATAAATCTCTCACCCTCCTGGCACACTGCCGTCCCGGGGTAACCCACAGTTTCTTGTGGTTAATAAACGGATAATAATAATAAAAATAAAAGCATCTTCAATCGTAAGTAAATTGTAAATTACATTTCTACCTTTTATTTCATAATATGTGATACTAAGTTAGTTGAAGTCGGGCAAACAGTCTGTTACAAGAGCAAACTATAAAACACAAACAAAGTTATGCTATCCCAACTTAATCAATACATATAAAATCTCAGGAAGGTATGTCGGTTGTCATCCCCGGGCAATATCAGACCGATTTAGTGCTCTTATGATACTAGAATGCTTTTCCGGAAACACCAGGAGGGAAGCACGTCTTAATCCGATTACAAAACTGTAAGATGGCACACATCAGGTTGTAAACGTCAGAAATGGGAATTTTACTGGACATAAATAATGGAGTTTGCATTCTGAAATGTTTTATAGAAAGATGTTTTAAAATACGTAGTTTCTAATCATGTTTTTCAAACATGTACTAAGAATTAATATGAAAAAATACTACTTGAACCTAGAGAATTGTTGTTATCAAGTGTTATTTTATTGTGTAACAAGTATTACAATAAGTAAGTTAAACTCCTACTCAAAAGAACTACTTAGTAATTAGAAACTTTCTGGATTCCATATTAAATTCGGTGATCAGCACTAGGACTAATCAGGAAGGATTTGTCTAAACTTACTTAGTAAGTAAAACTTTCAAAACTTACTCACTTAGGAAGTTAGGTAAGCGAAAATTTAAGTATCAAAAAATAATTTTGATATCATATACTTGGATTTCAGGAAGACTTTTGACACTGTTGCACATCGAAGACTACTATACACACTGGAGCAGTAAGGTATTAAGGGTAACTAGCTACAATGGATAAAAGGGTGGTTGAGCGGGAGAAGACAAAGTGGTCAACTTTGTCTTCACGAAGAGCATCAACGATGCTCTTCGTGGACTAAGGTTATTAGTGGAGTCCCCCAGGGTTCGGTGTTGGGCCCACTGTTGTTTTGTATATTTATCAATGATATTGATGAAGTTTATATCAGGCTTAATGTCCAAGTTTGCAGATGATACAAAGGTTGGCAGGATTGTTAATGACAGTGTGCTACTGCAACAGGATCTAGAAAATTTGGGCAAATGGGCTGAGAAGTGGAAACGGACGTTTAACATCGAAAAATGCAAATTACTGCATATGGGTAGAAGTAATCCCACAGAAAGGTAACAACTGCGTGGTACTACATTTAGGGTGGTAGAAAATGAAAAAGACCTGGGCATAATTGTGCAGTTAGATATGAAATTTTCTGAGCAATGCAGACAGGCGGCCAGAGCAGGTCTGGGAGTATTGTCAATGATATACAGGAATTTTGATAATAGGAATAAGAAGATGATTATCCCTTTGTATAAGGCCAGGCCACGCCTTGAGTACTGCGTACAGGTCTGGAGGCCTCATTTTAGGAAGGATATAGAGTTGTTTGAGCGAGTACAGAGAAGGATAACAAGATTGGTGAGGGGAACGAAAGGGTGGTCTTACGAAGAAAGGTTTAAGTTCTGCAAATTGCAGCGTCTGGAGACTAGGCACTGCGAGGTGATCTGAATGAGATGTATAAAGCCTTGAATGGGTTGAGCATGCTGAATTCTGATGGGATTCTTCTTCTTGCTCAGGTTATAAACCTGAGGGCGCATAAATTCAAATTGAGGAAAGAAAGTTATAGAATGTGTGGAAATTGGCCTGTAGCCAGTGGGTAGTTGATTGCTGGAACAAACTTCCATCTGTCGTTGTGAAAGTTAATAGCTTAAATAAATTCAAGGAGGAACTGGATAAACGTTTAGAGGAAAAGGATGTGTGAAGTGTTTTTTTTTTTTTTTTTAGTTAATGCTGCTACATAAGCTTGTTTTCTGCATCACATTCCTCCATTACTACTACTACTTGTCATAACACTTTTTTATACAATAAAATTAACTTGATAGCAATGCTTCACGTGGTTTGATTAGTGTTATTCATATTTCGCATTAATTCATTATGAACAACTATGCAATCCCCTTCTTTCAACATGTTGGGCCAAGTGGTTTTAAATATGTGTCGTCTTCCTAATTTTGAAACAAGCGCCTGGAGCTAGCAAATTATAAATACACTTTTCCATGTAAAAACAAGAATAGCCTTAGAGGTGGCGTGCACTCGTATATCGTGTAATGCATACACTTTTAAAATTTGATAAATCGCAAAAAAAAAAAAAAGTTTAAAACCAAACAAATTTAGATACCATCCAAACACTAATTTATATTAAAAAAAAATAAACAGCCACTGTTTTACAATAATTTTATATAGTCTGTTTTGAGATTAACTCTGTTGTTCAATATTATTGCTATATATTCTTACTCTTCAATCCGTCAATAGATAGCCAGTTTCTCAGGAGAAATGGCCAATATATATCTCTAAATCTGCAACTCTGATTATCGCCTGGAATAGGATTCCTAACCTAAGGTTCAATAGTATCTATTATGACGTCAGTCTATAGACCAAAGATAAGAATACAATACCACGTAAATATAAACTATGCGTTTAGTGTTAATGGCTTATCATTTAACTTCTCTCAAGTGAAGGAATAGACAATTTAGAAAAATTATAATTAAATAACCCAGCTTTTCTTTTATATACATGTCTACAAATTAAAACAAACTCAAATTTACCAATATCTTCTTTCTTTGTTTCTTCCGATATCTGGTCCATTCTTTGTTTCATCGGTCACTAACGCTATCTGCTTTGACAAATGACAGCCGCAAGCTTCGATCTATTTCTTTTGTTATCCATACCCATCCATCACCAGTAATGTTCTGGTAATGTTCTTTCATTCTGTGGTCATTTTCTCAAAGTGTCACGCAGTAGAATCCTCGACCCTCACAGTTAAACGATATTCAAGTACTGCAGAAAGTAAAGCTCACATCGCTTTTAAATTTATACACGTATATGCTATTTAAGTCAGTAGTCGACAACCCATAAGCTGTGGCTTAATGGATGATTCACTACCAATAGTTTGGCTTACCTGCTAATTAAATACTAGAATGAACCCATTTTTATGTATCAGAAAATATCAAAAGCATTATATACTGGAGACTATTATTGAAGCGCCTATAAAGTAATTACTTCGAACTATCCGTAAACTCTTGAGTGTTCAGGTTATGGTTCATGTTTAAAAAAGTATTAAAAATATAAAAAATATTCCAACAACACAAACAATTACACAACACGGAATATAGATTAAAAAAGAGTGGTAGTAGTTCCATACATAAAGGGCATAGGCGAAAAAAAAATCTGAAAATAAGTACGGTCTTTAGGTGATCTTTAAGTCGATTAATAAGATTGGGAGTTTTTTCAAAGATCCGACACCAGATTATAATAAAGGACAACATATGTAAATATGGTAATGTGTACACAGACAAGATGGGAAGAAGATTTGAAAGGCACAGGTGAACATAACAAACACGTGGCTAAAGGGAATACCAAAGAATCTGAAATGACAGAACATGTGCTGGAGTGTGCTCAGTTATAGTAATAGGAACCTTGCGAAAATAAAGGGAAGGGAGACGTTGAAAAAAGAAAATGAACAGAAGCCTTTTTACATCAAGAAATTTAGCCAGGTTGCTTTAAACAGAAATAAGGGGAGAAACATGGAATGTGCTTTTTAACTATATGATTATGGGGTGTGTCAGAGAAGAGCAAGCTGAGAGAATACTAAACAGTGGATTAAGACGCCTCTTACGACATGACTTCAGCGGCTTGAAAAGGCAAAATTGTAATTCATAACTCATTGCGCATGGGAACAAGGACTTGGTTAAGGTTTTGTAACATAATTATTTATCGTGTTATAATAGTTCATTTTTTGATAGGTGTTATCCATCAGGAAATAAACAGAAGAAAATGTCTAATTTAAAGGCATGATTAAAGTCAGATATGTGAAGGCTTTGTATATTACTGTATTGTTGCTTTCAATATCTCAAAACATCCGAAGAGAGGAGTTGTGTTTTGAGATTAATTTTTAATTAATAAATTATTAAAATCGTCGAAATAGCTTCTGTTAGTTGTTCTACAGTACAAAAGGGTGGGATGGTGATTTCTAATTTTTCAAATTGAGAAAGAGTTGTTTTTTTCATACAAAGTTTGATTTTCACTTCAAATCGCTTTTTTGTTTATTAATGTTAGTGATTCGGAATCAAAAATTCATAATTAACATGACAAAATGCAATTTACTTTTAGCTACCATTCACGAGGAGTATTTGACTGTGCAGTGCTTATTGAGAAAATATTATTTCCTTGGCTACTAGGTTATTAATTTCAGATAGTGATTTTTCAATGTTCATGCTGCGTGATGAAGACATTAATATTAACATGTGGTGTTTGGGATGCTCTTATTCAAACTCCTTGGCAGAGAGCGATTGGATGAATTGTTCTCGTTGCAGCTTTCTTATTCTCTAATTTCTGTTTTATTTAAGTAATCCAATTCATATCCGGATTATCTTATTTGATTTTAGGAATTTTAACTGATATGTTTTTTTTTTTTTTTTTGCTCTAATTTTTCATTATTCACTTTTGATGAATTGTCTCAATGTTTCCAAGCAGTAAAGCAAAGAGGGTTATTTCATTTAATTTATGCTGGTATTAAGGTCGGTTAACTGAAATGTCACTTATATTTAGAGTTCTTGGCAGCAGTTTTGGTATATCTTTGGAATGACACTGACTGACGTTTTTAACAACCCTACAAAGTATCTGTAAAACCAATCTAGTGGATATATTCAGGTCAAGTGTTAACAGAGAAAATGATCCCAGTGTTGCTTCGTTTTGCATTTTATGTTTTCTAGACAGTGCCAGATAAATGTCTTGAAGTGTGGTTGCAATTTTCGTTGCTTTCCTGCTATCTATAAGTTCTTCAAGTGCCATAAAATTTCTGCTGAAGTCGGCACAGGACGTTGCTCTTTATTTGAAGTGAGCTAGTCTTTATCAGAGGTAGAATAACTCAGACCACGAGTCGCCCGCATTTGCTGTAAAGCAGTAGAAAAATAAAGAACTAAAAAATTTTGAGTGTACAAATAAGATGCGGTTGGAATAATTGTAGACAATTCTGTTATGTTATTATTTTATTTTATAGTAAAAATAGTTACAACATCTTGTAAGGTAAGTTTACCCACTTTACTGGTAAACACACCTTTTTCATGAAACGGTGAGCTCCTTCAGTGATAGTGCCACATGTTCGTACCACGCGATATAAATAGAAGAATAAAGAAATTTATCTCAATACGGTCAGATAAAACCGGATTTCCTATGCGCCCCCTCATTTCTTACAGGAACTCGGCATTTTCTTCCTTAGCCGCACATGTATATAGTATTATAAAACCTTTTAGACAGGCGATACAATTTGGAATAAAAAACTAAGATACATTATTTAATAACCTTAAGGACTGTAGACTCGGCGATAATGATAATTTATTCTCACTGGATGTTATTTCTTTATAAACGAATGTAAACGTTGAATACACACTAGATATTCTTTGGGATATGTTAAATAATGATTAATTATTAGAATCTTCTTACTAAAGAAAATTTTCACTTAATTAAACTCTTGGTTGAAGCCAAGTATATCAACTTTCGAGACAAGGTGCACAAACAAATTTTTGGTTTGCCAATGGACTGAGTCTAACTGGCTTAATATCGGAGGTCTATTTCTCAACGATTGAGCGTATACATTTGACAACTTTTTTTACTCCGTATCACATACCATGGGAGGTATTTAAACGATGTTCTTGTTATTACTGATAGTTGCACTATTCAAGACATTTTACGTTCGTTTAATAATATTCATCTTAGACAATTTTAAATTGGAAAGGGAAAATACTGAAACAAAGTCATTAAATTTTCTAAATTTCACGCTTACTCGGGACTCGAATAAAATCCAATTTAACATCTATCGAAAACCTACCAGTATGCTTCTACATTATAACAGACATCGCCCGTTCATCTACAAAAGGTCTATTATTTTTAATCAATTTCTCAATACCTATAAATATTCAACGACGAAACCTGCTTTAGACTCAGAAAAACAGGTATTAACCAGCAGATTCTTAAACAGAGGTTATCTCTGCTAAGATAAACCAAATTAGGGTACAAGTTAAGGATAGGATACAAAAAACTACACTATCAGAAAAAAAAAAAAAACACCTTTATTTCTGTCCCATACGTTGAACAACGGCACAAACAGCTTAACAGATTCTTTAAAGATACAGAATTTAAAAATGTGGCCAGACCAATATGGAAATCACACGCTATATTGAACAATCGCTTAGTCCTTTCCTCTTTCGCAACACAAATAAATAACGTGGTATACATTTCTTGCGGTGATTACAACCCATCTTACCAGGGCTCGACTCAGTGCACGCTGCATTTGAGAGTAAAGCAGCACGCGTCCTCAGTCCGAGTTTCTCGTTCAGCAGCATCAGAATTGGCCTTTCATTCCGTTAACGAAAACCATACATTTTTATTCAACAAAACCAAAATACTTACTGTCCAACTTAATTATACTAGACTATTAATTTCAGAAACCATCGAAATTAAATTATATGAAAATTCCATTAATATTCGCCGTCCATAACTAATCTCCGATTCGTGGTCTTTTACCCGCATGCGCGAAGACAACCTCTCTATTTAAGATTCCAGCTCTCACAAACTCCGTGTTATTCCTATTCCTGTGATCAAGACATATATGGTCGAAAAGCCCCGTCAACTAAAGGAAGAAAATCGTTTTTCAAAATTTATGTTAAATTTTTGAATTTAACTGTTTTTAATTAATTTTATTACTGTAATCACTTTGCGTTAATTTTATATTCGTTTTAATGTCTGGAGAGTATCGTACGGAAGGTTCTACGTATCATATTTAGGTAAATTTCTCTTATTCTTCTGCAAATGCGTAAGAATATGTATCTGTGTCATGTCGGTTCCAGAGCACTAGCTCAACTTCGTCATGTTGCACTGTGATGGAGCATCCGTGTTAAGCCAGTAGTGTGTGTATTCTGTTGTTCGACTGACCTCGACAGTTACCCTTGTGGAGGATGGGCTCCTTCCATAGGAGTGACCTTCTATCCCCTTAACTTCCTATTTCTAGGTGGACTGCCTTCCTATCGTCGACATTAATCTTCTTGCTCTGTTCCCTCCCCTTCATTGTCACCCCCTTTTCACATCTACCTCTTCTAGCATTATTTTTTCACTCCCTTGCACAGCCCAGGGTTCGCCCCACCAGATAACACTCTCCTACTCCACGCGTCTACCTCCCCGAGACAGTGAACGGAAACACGTGGTTCCATCAGATGCCCTAGCGGCTAAATTCCCCAGGAACAACGGACCAACACTACACAACGCAAACGTACACTAAAATCTACTCTATCTCTAACATTTACATAGTTTGTATTGCATCACAAAGCATAACTAGCAGTTTGTAGGGAAAACTCCGGTTCAGCTAGACAAGAAACACTATGCAGTATATTCGACTGACCCTTCAACTAGGCGGTAATTAGGATTCTCTTGAGAATCCTAATTTCCACGACTTCTGGATGAAGTCTTTGCGTGATGACACTTTTTTGCTTCTGCTCATCAGCAAAGCTGTGCGGCACAAATTTTGCACAACCTTCCTTTTCACATCACGCATGAAGATTTAGAGTAACTAAATCTTCATGCGTAATTTGATAAATCGTCTCCTTATTCATATCCAACCCATTAACCATCATTCTGCGAGTCAAACGTCGATCTTTTGCTACAAATTCTCGAACTTTTGCAACTCTGTCCTCATTTCGAGAGGTTGACCGCTTATACCCTTTAAACACACTGGTACAACTTAACATACGACATAAGCAAAATAATTTTTAAAATTTCATACGTTTCTGTTGCAGATTATCCCAATTTACAGAAAATTTTGATATTCATTCGTTGACCACTGCAAAATATTGCTACTAATGAAACTGGTTGTTACTTGCAACCTGTCAGCTTACTGCACAATCTCTGTAGCACAGTCCGTTGGAAGAATTTTGAACTATAACATACAACTTCCGTTTATTTTCAAATTCATCGAGCATGACCGCAAAAGTACCATTGGTCCGGGAACCTTATTGCTACACCTCGTGTGTGTGTGTGTGTATATATATACACACACACACACACACACACACACACACACACACACACACACAGGGTGTCTCAAAAATATTGGTACAAATGTTTAGGGGAGGTAGGTAACATCTAAAGGAATGTGAATCGCATAGGAGTGTCTCGTTGACGTGTACAGTGTGTCTGGTACGACGATTTCTTACACCCCTTTCATCTCCAAAGGGTTCAGTTACTGCTCCCTCAAGATCATCCTGCACGTGTGGCTTTTGCGCAGTGGTTTCTCCAAGAAAGTGTTCAAGACTTGAATTTTTCAGCCTATGTTTTGTTCACTGATGAGGCTTATTCAATCAGCACAATGCTCATGTGTGGGCTCACGACAACCCACACGGTGTGCGCCCCCATGCGGAACAACATCGCTTCGCAATAAATGTGCGGGCAGGTATGGTCGGTGACTGCTTAGTCGGCCCATACCTGTTACAATCACGCATGAACACCTCTAAATATCGGATCTTTCTTGAACAAGTTCTACCAGGGTTACTTGACGATTTTCCAGCAAATCTGAGACGCAACATTTGGTTTCAACATGACGGGGCGTCTGCCCATTATGGAAGGTGTGTTCGTGACCGTTTTAACAGGCGTTTTTGGCGTCGATGGACTGGCCGTGGTGGACCCGTTGCCTGGCCCCCACGCTCACCTGATTTATCAAGCCTTGATTTCTTTCTGTGAGGGGCCCTCAAATCTATCGTATATGAATCGCCTGTGGAGACGGAAATGGATCTCGTGACGAGACTCGTCTGCGCTGTTGCTACTGTCAAAGAAACTCCAAGTGTGTGTTCGACCGTGTCCGCCAATCCATGCTGCGTCGGTGTCACGCATGCATCGCGTCTCATGTTGGAACCTTCGAGCATCTGTTGTAACATCATGAAATGCATCCATCTCATATATATATAACGAAATACCATCCAACCAATGATAACAGAAAGGCTAGGCTAGAATCAGTCAAATAAAAACCCACTACACAGTGATAACCAAAAAGGCACTTCATAACGCAAAATTCGTCGTACTCGTTACGGATGGGACATCACAGAAGAGAACCGAACCGAGTTCCACTCTTGTCAGCAAAAACAAAAGGTTCAGTTACAGTGCACTCAGTAACACTAACATTGGATAGTGGAGGACTGGAAAGACCCGCTTGGTACAGCGAATTCCTGTTCATGCTGTTTCACACTGATGGGAGGACAATAATACGGCGTAAACAGAATCTATGTACTCACTTTACATGAGTCCATAGACTCGTGATGTTTAAGGCTGGCAGTGTAATGGCGTGGGGGGTGTTTTTGTGGTGCTCATTGGATCTCTTTGATACCTGTATCACAACACATTCATTATATATTACATATATAATTAATTATATATTTATATATGTAATCTGGAATTTTTTTCTGATCAAAGTGCGTGAATTCAGTGTTTCCATCTGCGAATAGATTCTGTGACCACAATAATGCGCCATGTCACAAGGCTAGAATTTTTACAGAACTAGTTCTAGGAATATGAGTGAATTCAGCCTCTTGCGGGGACCTCCCCACTTGCGAGATCTGGGTTCAATTCAGCACCTGTAGAATGAGGTGGAACGAAATTTCGAAGTAGAGATTCGCAACCATCCAATCTGCAACAACTGCGGGAAGCAATTAAGTCAGCATGAAATGACATTCTATTGTATTTCTTTCAGGCTGTTATGAGGGCTAAGTCTACATTATATAACTGTATTAAAAAAAACTGTTCAGGTGGAGAAATTTCTATGTTTTTTTTTCTTTCTCTCTCTCGATCCAACCATCTAAACCTCACTCGAAATCGCCAATTTAGAGTGAGGTTTAGGTTTTATCTGCCGGAAAGTTGGATTCCCCACCCTTTAGGAAACGCTTAATCCCACCGAAGAATTTGTGCAAGTACAATTGCAATATACTAACACTTCATAGCCTAAGCTATTTTGGCGCTTAGCGCACACAACAACCTAACTTCATGCCCCTAATGGTGTGAAAAGCTGACTACCAAATTTGTTTTGATGTTACCAGTGCAAGTCGAAGGCATATTGCCTTAAATAAAAAAACGAAATCTAAGCATTCTGCTTCTCACTTCTGAGAGGTGTGCTCAAGCTATTTTCCTCTATTCTATTCGTGACCTCGGTGGTGGTAGTAGTAGTGACAAATGATGCAAAAAAGTAAGCTTATATAGTATTATCCAAAAATAAAAACACTACACACTTCATCCATCCATACCCTCCCAAGAATATGTCTAGTTCTTCTATGAATTTATTTAGACCATCCACTTTCACAACAACGGATGGAAGCTAGTTCCGACGATCAAACACCCGATGGCTAGAATCAAGCTTTCGCACATTTATCCTGCAACCATCCTTCCTTAACTTGAATTTATGTCCCCTCATGTGTGCAGTCTCAAGCAAGAAGAATGCCATTAATATTTATTTTACTCAATCCATTCAAGGCCTTAAACACCTCAATCAGATCTACCCGCAGGTGCCTAGTCTCCAGACGTTGCAATGTGTAGAACTGAAGCCTTTCTACGTAACAGCACCATTTTGTTCCCTTCGATCTGGTTGCCATTCTCTGCATCCATTCCAGTAGATCTACACCCTTCCCAAAGCGAGGCCTCCAGATCTGTATACAGTACTCAAGATGCGGCCTAACCATGGCCTTATACAAAGGGATAATCACCTCCTTATCCCTGCTAGCAAAGTTCCAGTATATCATTGTCAAAACAACATGAGCTGTCCTGGCAGCATGTCTACACTGCTCAGGTAACCAGGATATATATCAAATAGAACTGATAATGTTGTTTTAAATTGTGTGGTTCTTGTTAAAGACACGTGAACAACTGAAGTAGAAGTCCCTCATCAGAACACCCGGATTGTGAATACCTGTCCTTTAACATTTGATATTCTGTACATAGAATTTTAAGAAGGAATTATATAATATCAACAAAATTCACAAACATTTTCAGGAATAAAAAATTTATGGGCCATCACGGCTTTAGATTTTATGACTCTTCTCTCGAACTATGTGAACTTCCTCGAATAAAAGTACGAACTTTCTTCTTAATTGCGATTTATGTTTAAGCATTACGGTTATTTATAAACAAAACTATTTATAAGCTGTGTGGTGATTAAAGTAATATATTATAAAGGCTGAATAGGCTTTTGGACTTTTTTTTTTTTTTAATAGTGTTCCGAGGTTCATAATTTAACCAGTTCAGTTTTCATAAAGAAGCTCTTATTAGCGAGTCATTCATACCAATCAGTTCGTATTTTTTTTAATAGTTCATTATCTCCGGATTATTAAATGGAAAAGAAAAATGAATTTATTAAAATCAAGCTCGAATACAAGGAAGTGAAGCGTGTCTGATGCACCCAATTTGGAGATAAACAGCAGTCGGCAAACGTAGAAAAATTCCAGCGGCTGGCATTTCTTTCTAATTAAGAAGAGGGGTTTAGCATCTCTAAATATTTCTCCTAGCGCTCTCTGAACGCGATTGTTGTAATACTTCCGTGAGGCAATATAGAGCCTTTGTTAATGGCTGCTATTCAGCTTAGAAGACAATCGACCACTGAATCTACGAACGAGCATCTTAAGGTTATCTATAAGAAGGAAAAGTTATTATAAAGTAGTGGTTCGCTATTTAATATAAAATCCTGGAATTTCCAAATTTTCCTCGCAGGTACTTCTGCTGTAATTTATGCTGTTTCATCATACTTCTATTTTTTTTTTTTTTACCATATATGCAAAATAACCCCTGAACAGTAGTTAATCCTAAGAGTGTAAAAAAAAAAAAATTTCAAAAACATAATAATAAAATAAAAGCGCTAAGTTAAGTTAACAAGAGGCTGTATTTTTTATGCTACTTTACCGAATCGAACATTCCACATGCGTGCCTTTGAACAAACACGTTACCACATTGCCACAATAGGAAACAAGATACACTACAAGGTATTGTATTTTATATTATTTTATTATATTGCTATTAGTTAATGTACGCAGTTCGTTATATTTCAGGGGCTTTCGATTTATTTATTTTTTCCTAAATTAAATGATTTTTTTTGTATTTTCTGTGATTAATAAAAGTGAATATAGTTATTTCGTTATCAATTAATTACTAAGATTATAACTTTACAGAACACCTAATAAAACTCTATAGGTTTAAGATCTCTAAACTTGGCCATTTAGTTTAATAACAATTGTATAATAATTATTGCCTCCTCCCGTATTACTCATTTTTAAGTCTCTTCTCTGTGTATACAGATGCATCTCTTCATAGGCGATAAGCCGTTCACTAGTCTTGAATAAGAATACACGCAAAGAGTGCATGGGCTATCTGAAGATAACAACAGTACATTAAAACTACATTTAATCTATGAATTTCTTCATTCCAATTGCCTTAAGATCCTGTGTTAGTACTTTTAAGAGATTTCCAAAATTGATGAGGGACGTTAAAGTGCACACAAATCAAGCGTATGGCATTTTGGTACATTTGGTTTACCAACCAGTTGGTGGCATCTAGAATCAAAATCTGGTCTGGTGGTGGAAGGATATAAATCGAGCAAATATCAATATTCACGTTGTAAAACTTAAGTGCGATCAGTACGGCCTGAAAGCTGGACACCTGACAAATTACAGTAAAGCGCTTTAACTTGCACAATGTGTAGACACCTCCTTTCTGTCAGAGATAGATGTAGCATATTATGCAACTTGAGCCACTCAATGGTTTCTTCAGTCTAGTGGACTGAACCAGGTTTCCATAAAAAACACATCATGTTGCTCAAGAATATGAAGCTTTCGAAGGCTTCGATCATTTTAATAGAAAATTTGATTGAGGTTATAATGAATTTGGTGAGGAGTTCGACACTTCAGTCGTAATATTAGCATTATGTACTTACGTGAAAATGTTTCAAAACTCCAACTTTGAACTGTTTGGAGCACGGTTCTTTTCAGAAGCATCAGCAACTAAGGCCATATTGCTCCGTGTACACTGTCCATAAATTGAATTACGTGCGTTCTGTGGTCGATTTTGTTCGTTCGACGAAAAACCTGAGCTTCCGGGTGAAAAAACCATGCTACCTTCGCCTGAGTCCACCTAACTCAGCCAGCTTGTGAAAAAAAAAAAAAGCCAATAAAAATTCCTCACGTCATCGACGGGACTCGAATTCAGATCTACCCGGTGTGTGGGAGGATGGCGATTCTATCAACTGTGCTACCCAAGAGAGCAATGATTCATTGAATTTATAATTTTAGTACAAGCTATGTAAGTATTCGCTTGAGCTGTTGGAGCCAACTGACCACAGGAATGTCATGAAATAATCTTATTTAGAATTAGAAGTTGGTAAATTAAGTACATACATACATTAGCACACGCTGTTATTCGCAGCGTATGCAAAAGTTTTTTTTTTCCTCTAATATGCGAATTCAGAACAATTTAGTAACATTTAATAAAGAAAGTAACGCATCAGTAGAATTTCATGGAGTATCATATCAACAGGTTAAAAGTTCATATAATGAAGGCCGTTCATTTATTAAAAATACTACTGAAGTCATTTCAAATTCAGAATGAAGTAAAAAAAAAAGTATAAATAATAATCTGATATTACTTTTGCGGTATCTCATCATTAAGATAAATCTTGGTTTGCATTAGAATGTTCCACCAATTTCGTCAAGTTTGTGCTTTCTCTAATAAACGTTTCTATTTATTAATGAAGCTTCGTTGCAAAATTTAAATGGATTACATGAAAGTCCTGCTACTAAATGCGTTCCTACTATTAGAAATGATTATAACGATTGATTCTCAAGACGTACTGATATTTCTTCATGAAAAAGATGACCTTGTGTTTATTTATGCGTTAATTCTCTTTTTTTAAAGAAATCTGGAAGATTTATTTTTCCTTATCAGAATCTTCTGTCATCATTTGTATAGTGTGAAGTTTCTGAAACTGCGAATGAAACTAGCGGTGTTACCTTTGACTTCACAAAGGTGACATAGCCGGAACATTCTATTACGAAACTGCTCATTAATCGTTTTTTATGGCATTCCGTCATTTTTCTTTTCTAGTCATTTATCTAGTGCCGAGTGTCAAAATCATGCATGCACAGTTAATGTGTGCTCTTTTCGGTTCCCAAGTACTGACAGTTTGCAGTTTCGAAACGAATATTTATTATCCCAATAAATCATCACCATCAGCGACTACTACACAAGGAGTAGGAACAGAGCAATTATGGGTTATCGTGAGATATTTCCAATTTAGAACTATTTAATTTTGCCAGATAGGGAGGATAATGGTAAATGTGGCGGTAACCGCTTGTCAAAGAATATGGATAGAACTTCCAACTAATGGGTTAACAGAGCACATCCTGATCATTTTATGATTCATTATTTAATTAGCCAATCGCATTCAAATAATCTATCTCTCAGCTTGTTGAGAAGCAGTGTTATCTGGTCATGAAAACTTCACAAATATAACAACAGAAGAGCGGCAAACCACCTGCAAAGCGTCGTTAAATTCTCGGTTTTCTGAAGACCAAAAAACGTAGTTGTATAATAACTTTCTCATTATCAAAAAAATTCTAGTTACATCTTATGTACTGTGAATTTGTAAAATTTCACAAATGATTTCATCAAATACTGAGCGACTGATAGCATCTCATCTAAGTTATTTCTTGTAGAATAAATAATCCTTCGATTTAGATAAGTAGAGTTTGAAATCTTTCAGGTTGTGCTCAAATGATTATAAAACTCATTTACTGACTGTTTGACTGTTGACTGTTTACAACTTCTGCGGTAATGCCAAAACCAATAATATTTCAAAATTTGCAATTGCTTTTACGATGGCCTGAAGGCCATTTATCTAGAGCGCTGACGTGATTACTAACATAATTTGTAATTAATTATTAATTTCAGTAATTAAAGCTAAATTTTTACCAAGATCTAGCATTATTCATTTTGCTAAATGACAATGCCCTGTAGCAAAAATACTAGCCAAACGGATTTTTATGTTAAAATTGTTTTCTAAATGAGAATTTAAAAAAAAAAAATCCTGAACAATATTTACTCTGTACGGTTCATGTATTTTTTTTCTAAATAAGACTATTAATTAAAAGAAAATCAATTAACTTAGAGGCAGTTGCGGAAAAAAACATTTTCTAACAGAATAAAGTTTTTCTATAGGGCGACTGATTATCCTTATCAAGTCATCACTCTGAAAAGTCGATTTAGTAGAGAAGTTAACTGCCAGTCATAATTTTCGCACTTTTTTTTTCAGGAGCTGGGTATCGAGGTTCAACAAAGAGTTTCATTTAAGAATTTTGATTAGGAATATTCTGTATCGGAATGCACTTTGTAAAGCAAAATTAAGTATTTATGAAATAATCTAATTAAGGGGCATTTCACGTGTAACTTTGGTAGTACAGTCATGAGAAGTTTATATTTTAGTACCAGTTCAACAATACACACAGATAATTGGATAATAAACAGTTCGGGACTTAATAAAAAAAATTATATAAACTAAATCGAAAATAACTAACTTTCTAAAAACTGCTGAAAATTAGCCCAACTGAAAATAACTAATCACAGGATTATGGTGAACCTTCTCACTGCAATACATCTCTGAAAAAATTAACGCCCGTAGTGAACAAGGTGAAAAATATGGATCATATCCATATTTCAGTGAGCCATATTTTTCGCCTTATTCACTACGGGCGTTAATTTTTTTAGAGATGTATTGGAGTGAGAAGGTTCACCATAATCCTGTGATTAGTTATTTCTGGTGAGGGTTCTCGCGATCAGTTTCCGGCTAAGCAACTTTCTCAATATTGCCCATCACGAATCGAAAGGAATTTGTAAACTACTGAGTTAAGGGAATTCAAGAAAGACTCACATGAACACGTATCATATCCATAATTAGAATAATCAAGCATTTGAACAGGAAAGATTAATTTTAATTATGCCGTTCTGAAGTTCTCGTTCAATAATTAGTCATGCTGCTCCAACGCTCCGGAAAAACGTCAGTTATATATTTGATGTCACAATTCTTGTTATGTGTGTGTGTCTGTTAAAATTAGAGTGTGTGTTAAACTACAGAACATTAAAAAATTAATGTTCTGTAGTTGATGCACGGGCTACCAAAGTTACAAGACTCAATTCACTGTCAGCAACCACTAAAGAATATCGTTAGTGATTCTTTTAAAATTTTATTTTCAAAAACTGCAGCTGCGTCACCTACTGCTCAATTTCTTAGATATATAACTGTATTAATGGCTAATATGGAGAAATTCCTGACCATATGCATTGAAGATAATTCATTAACTCCACACTACCATTCATATTTAAAAGTTCCAAATTCAATTAAAGGACCTCTGCTAAGGCAAATAAATGATATTTAATTATCTTTTTTTTTAGAAATTTTTCATTTGGAACGAGTTCTCCCCTTTTCCCCCACCAAATATGCTTCGGGTTGTCTGAGAACGCACACTAATTTTATAATACAGAAAAACCAGATCTGATTAAATTCGTTAAACGCATTAAGGACATGAGTCATACGTAATTTACAAAATTATTTAATATTGCATGATTGCACTACAATTATAACATAACTATGACATTGATACCGTCCTAAATTGGAAATCTATACAAATAAATAATTATCACAGAAAATTCCATATAGTAATTTTTTCCTAATAAATAGCATTTCGCAAATTATTTTTTTGTTTCTTGGGATAAAAACGTACGTAGGAATAACTAATTATTCATCTATAATTAAAATATTTTTTTTCGTAAGAAAATTCAGGATTACCTTCATTACTTCCACTCTCTCCCAATCATCTCCGGGTCAGAGATTTTAAAGCGATGGCAACTCTACTCGCAATGTATGTAGAGAAAGGCGGGAAGCAACATATGACACTCATTTTGATCTTTATATGTTGCGAAGAAATTAGCTGCAATTATGTACCAAGTGCGAAAATGGAACAGCAGCTAATATCCTTTACATCAATGAAAATATAAATTTGTAGCAGTAATAAAAAATTTATAAGGTGCGTAAATAGAAAATAGGCTCTTGTCCCATTCTGCATCATATGCTATGGGCAAAATATGGCTTAATGTCCAGTCTTTCCTCGAGCACAAAGTAAAAATTATGTTACAAATAAACAATGTTAATTTTAATAAAAATGTATTTTTAATTAAGTATTTTTGCAAAATAAAAGAAAAAAACTTTAACGGAAAAAGCCTTAAATTACGTTTATTTAAATACCGATCACCCTATTTTCAAGCACACGTCACACACGTAGTGAACGTGGCTTCTCTTTGTCGGAATGATTTTCATGGCACCATTGTAGGCATAGTAAATAATCTATACATGGGCCTTCATATTTTTTACGACAAAAATTCAGTCTTTATTCTCATTCCATCTACACGTACCTGTTTGATTCTCAATGCTTTAACATCCATACAAACTCAGCGAAAATAAACCTAGAAAAACTAATGAAATAATGACATCCAACTGATCTCACTGATTCCAACTCAGAAACAGTATAACTTAAGTACATCTCCCTGCGATCACTATTTTTGCTAATAGGGACTGCACTCCGTGGGGGCAAAATCCAATAATAAGACTTTTTTGCTTCAACCAATCAGTTCACTTGGCTTGCGTTTGTCTAAAAGGTAAAGTAAAATAGAAGCAGTTCATCTAAATTAATTATTAGCATCCAGATAGACCAAAAAATCTATTACCACACAGCTATTGCCAGTTGCGATTTCCAGTCTTTACGAGTCAGTTTGAAGTCGGTCATAATGAGGAAATCACTTGGCTTCCCATTCCGATTGCCTGAAGAGATTTCTGTCGAAATCTTCAGAATCGTTTAGCCTGTAACATACCTGGCTGTCATCTTCCGTTTACTATAAGTTATATGGCACCCAACGGACTCAGGGCTCATCTGTACGTGATCTGATTCTGGACAGAGTCATCGCTTTCATGGAGCTTTTGATAATTTAGACTCCCCACCCATCTCTTTCGACCTTCTTTTCCTCTCCTGAATACGCGGTAATCAGATTTTGCTTGAGCGGCATGGTGAATAGGTATTATAAACATATTAAAAGAGGAATAAAGCACTTTTAACCTACGTGAGATCTAAATATAGTAAACTATGTAAACTCTGGCACTTCACGATTTGCAATACTCTAAAATCCGGCACAATTTACAATACCGAAATATTAAGAAAGCAGTCCGGCACTTATATCAAGGATTGCATTTCTCTTTTAAAAACCCATACAAAAAAGGAGCGACATATCTGTCTTTATAAGATTCTTGCAGGACTATGTTGTTCATTACTCTGTTTCAGTTAGCAGGAATTAGAAATTCTCACAGCTGAACAAACTTTCCTTTGCAACGAGTTGCCTTGGTATTGCTCTACTTTCGAACAGATGGCCAAACAAAGGTTAATTGGCCATCTGTTTAAAAGATGAAACTTATATGAAAGCCTGTTTCAGTACTAACTGATCTCTCATCAGAGAGAAGTAGTTTTCTTGGTAAAAAAAAAAAAAAAAAACCCCTTGCTATCTACTCCTAAGATTGAAAACTCAGCCACGGAATGAAAAATCATCGACAGGATTCGAACCAGAGCCTTTTCCATCCGGTGTGGGGAAGTCGGTGATGATACCACTGTGCTACGCGTGCAGAACAGTAGTGTTGTACTCGTTTTCCTTGTTTGCGATCTGCAGGGTTTCCCCCATTCACCTGTAGTATTGTACTAGGGAAACTCATTACAAAGGCAAATAAATCTGTTCTGCCGTGAATTAACACCACTGCATTATCCATCATGCAGTTTAAATCCCACTGGCGCTCGTGGAAGCAGATGGGAGAACAAGAGAGTAATTATAAATGTTTAAAAATGAAAATACGTTTCGTTGTTTGTACTTAATATTCATTGCAATGTGCCTCTCCAAAACGTCTCCGCCACTGGGCACACCTCTCTAAAATCAGAAATACTTTAAAATGAGGCACCTCTCATTTCCCTGAGGATGCTGAATTTTAATGATTTACTGCATTTGTTTATATCCAATTTTAAATCGTACATAGACCAAGTGTTTAGAGAAAAAGGAATGCAGGATCAACATGAAAGCTTTCAGCAGCTACAACAAATGAATCTGGATGAAATTACATGTACAATCACCAAACAGCAATGGTTCTACAACCGTTTAAGATAAAACGGCTGTTGAGTTTAGTCTGTCTTTGGGCCTAATAAAAGATTCCTTCTGATCCTTGCACTTTTCACGAGGTTAGTAATGACACACCAACAGTTTTCATCAACAAATTATGCACAAGCATTGAGGAATGCTCTTCGCTGCCAAAATCTGAGTCGAGTTCCCCCCCCCCCTAATATGCAAATACCAGCAGGAGCTGCTGAATTAAATATATATCTTCATTTAAGATAACTAATAAAACAGAACAAGATGCATAAAAGAAGCCTGTGTCATAAGAAAAATTTTTAGTTTTGAGAAAAATCAAAAGACAGGTTAAAAACAGGAAAAATCAAAAGGCAGACTTTAAGGTGCAAGTAAAAGCTTAACCTATATTATTAAAACTGAAATTTAGATAAAATTATTTTACAAGAAAATATGGAGAGTATGTTTTCAAAGTATGACACGGACACAAAAGTGTCACAACCTTGCTAAAAATAATAACAAGTACTAATTAGATCATATCGTAAGAAAAATGATTGAAAACAAAGAAGACAACAGTTGTAATAAGTTGCTGAACTTGGTAACAAGAAGTTTGCAGATGTTTTTGCAGTTCCTGCTGATTTCGGAGTACTTTAATCAGAAATAAGCTGGCTTTTGAAGACTAAACTTTTTGAAGTGATCCAATTCAAGGAATTTTTTGGTTTGTTTTTTTTTTTACTTATTTCTGCTAGAGACCGTAAAGGAAACTTTACAAAATTTCCATTCAAGTGAGGTAAAACTAACCGCAGATTGTTTACTATAATTATTGAAATCCATATCAGAAAAGTAAAATCTTCCTTCATAAGACTGCATTTATGAATAATTAATAACGTATTCGTCCTGTCAGGTAGTAACCCAAAAATGCTTTGTAATTACCATATATTTGTATTAATTTTTAAAATACGTCCAAGTGCACAAACGGCAACTATTACAGCGACGTAAACTAATACTTATTTTTAATAAATATGTAAATATGATAGATATTGTTCCTACACTGGTGGGGCTCGCCACCACGGAATATTAATATTTCAATTTCTGCACTTCCAAAGTACTAGCGATCGATATTAAAAATGAAATAACTATCAATCATATAAATTATGTCAGTTTAAAAATGAAATGAATTATTAGAAACAGCATGTCTCTCTGCCTAAGGAAATGCGTTGGGTACTGGTGCGTTATTTCACTTAATTATTGCACATTTTTAAGCGGCGTTCAGATTACGGTGTAGTTAGCAGTTTCTAAGTGGTTAGTTGGTTCGCCTGGAGGCATTTGTCCAAGACAATTTCTCGTTTCGTGGGAAAAAAATCACGAGTTTATATATAAAAGTAAATAAAAAAACAGAACTGCATTAATGAAGTCCGCTATACTCACCACCTATGGACCAAACTTCGACTGGTTTCAGAAAGGGAACGTCCGAAAATTCAATCAACTAAAATTCCATTTTGTATAAGGAAAAATAAAAGCAGTATGGTTTCAGTGCTGATTAGAGTAGAACACCTATTATTTTATATAAATAAATAATCTCCTAAATTTATTAACCACAAGTTTTTAAAGTATAAACAGGAGATGTCACTCGGTTGCTGTTTTTCAAAGAAAGTTGAACAGCAGCAGAGGATCCTGTCTATGGAGCCCGAATCGAGCTAGCTTATCGAAGACCGAATCCTTATTGTATTAGTGAACTATCCATATCAAATTATCCATGTCATTCTTAAAGTGAGCCTCCAAGGCCCAGCCACTGTCCAAAGCGGCCTAACAATGCTTAGGCTGTCCTTAAGTACTGCCTTTTTGAATGTTTCCCTCCTCGTTAAGCAATACCGAAATCATGGCTGGTGATTAGTTTTATTTCCAAAATAATTGTCCCAACTGTCATGAAGCGCTCCTATCATTTGCTACTACTCTTATTATATGGTAAATGTCTTCTTTTATCTCTCTCTCTCTCTCCATCGATTTGAGAATTTATGCATAGTGTAATATTGAGAACAGATTATGGAATTTAAAGAGAAGCAAATCAGCACATTCGTCAGAACTGAAACGCATAATAAACGTATTCCGTGACGCCTTAAAAAAAAATTGTCTGAAAGAGTTAGGGACCAAAAGAGCTCATTCGATGGTAAACAGCAGTCGCATTTATCGATTAGGTTAGGTTAGGTTAGGTTAGGCAATTTAAAGTTAGGTCAGGTTGAAATTGACAGTGTTATCTGTCAATATCCGAAGACAACATTATTGGCAAGGCAGAGCAGAGGCAGCGAGATTATACATAGCTGATTCAGAAGCCTCATAGAGAGTTACCAATAGGTTCGGTCCGGAGGACTATCTAGCGGCCGGCCTCGAACGCCGTTTTAAAGCTGTATCCTCGAAATGTAAGGAATACTGGATCTCGCCATGATGACCATCATAACCTCAAAAATCATCAATCATTGATTGATCAACCGGATTGCCGGAGCTTGAATCTGAAGACTAAACATGAGTTCCACTACTTCAAGCCTCCAATAAGTAAAGTGGCGGTATTGCACCGGTTTAAGAGAGTTATCTACCAACTAGTATTGCCTGGTAACAAAGAGGGGGCGGAATTCCTCCGTGTGGTGTGGGCGCCCTAATCTCGGCCCCCGCTTACGTTAGTTCGCACGTGGGTGGTTAGCTATAGTATATTAGGTGCTGTATTTCAGGACCAGTACATGGAGGTTATACCGAGGGTTGCTACAGTTCCGCCATCGTTAAGGTGCAAGCAAAGGATTTGGCTGTAGCAGAACGACCGGACTTCGCGGAAATTCGATCCATTTGACTTGAGTGTTACCTGAACATAAGTTTCATCAGCGTTTTAGACTTCCAGGTAGCAAGCACAGGTTGTCATAGATGAGAGAATGTCTGTGACAGCCTTAAGGACCAATTCTGGTGTTCTCCAAAGGATCAGTTCTTTCTCCCGCTCTTTTCCTCTTGTATATTAAATAACCTTCTTCTATTGACCGGAAATCCTATCCTTAATTTTGCGGATGACCGCACATTGCATCACAAACAGCTTCAACTTCTTGAATATCCATTGCCAATTCCTTCTTAAATAATGATTTCCAGGTAATTCTTCAGTGGGGAAAATATAACTTAATTTCAATCTTTCTAAAACTCAGTCCTGTCTTATATCTTGCAAAAAAGTCTTCTGCTGCTATGCTCATCTTCGATGATACTCAGATTTCAAGAGAAGATCACATATCGCTATTGGAGATTACCCTGATCTCTCTTTCTCTCGGCATAAGCACATCTCAAATATTGCCTCCTCTGCATCTGAAAAACTGAATTTTCTCTTTCGCTCTTGGCGTTACTTTTCTTCCAAACAGCTGCTTACTCTGTACAAATTGAAAATCCGCCTTACCATTTTGTTCCCACATCTGGGCCGGTGACCCCAAAACCTCTCTCAGGCTTCTAGACTACGTTCCAAAGAGAGCAGTTAGGTTAATTAATGATCCATCTCTAAGAGTCTGCGCACTCTGTCTTATAGACCGTTCTGTTTCTGCTGCATGCTTTTCTATGGATACTTCCATGGGCACTGTTCTTCTGAATTGGCTTCTATAATTCCCGCTCTCTCTTCCAAATCATCCGAACATGTGCCACATCCAGTCAACATCTTTTATTGTCTAACTTCAAACTCGCAGAACCAACTCTTCTTCCTCATTTATTCCTTCAACTTCCGTTTACTTGAAGAACCTCCCTCATACATATTTCTTGAAAATTACAATCTAAAGAAATTCAGGGCTAATATCAACAAGTATCTTCTTTCATCTTCTGAACCTTCAACCTATGCAGGGTACTAAGTATTATAGGTTCTAACACTTCTCGTGCTTGGGGTTTCATAAAAAAAAATAAGATAGCGTAGCCAAAGAACGCGTCCTGTGTTTAATTTGGATAATGGTTATAGCGACTACTATGTACTCATATTTCTTGTGAATATTTCATCAGTTTGAGAATATATGAATTAGCTACGATATCAACTCTCCACATTTTTACACTAACAAAATTTACAATTCATTGATTTACGAGCAAAGTTACCACACTGCAGCTAATATCAAAGGTTTAGCATGGCAGATGGCTTTACAAAACCTTTCGGAACTCATGAATAATCTTGAGAGAGAATACTGTGTAATGAATCAAGCCAAGTTAAATAGTTTTTATTACGCAATAAGATCGAGAATTCGACGTAAAGATTACGATTGTAAATTACTTTAACTTCCTTTTAAATTATTTCAGTTATGTTGGGCCACTTGACACTCTGTTGCTGTTAGGTATTAACTAAAAATATCACCACCTTTAAATATAATAAGGAAATAGTGCTATACCAATGGGTACCAGCAAGTCCTGTGCCCACAGCTGCCCAAACTGGGTTACCAGCAACAAAAATAAAATAAAAAAGAGAAAAATAAAAATAGAAAAATAAAAAGGGGAAAACATAAAAATAAAATAAAGGAAAAAGACAAAAAATAATAGAAAGTGAGCGTAGCAGCGCATTTTTAAACGGTTTGGATTTAAAGAACAAGGATGCTGTAATGTAGATGATAAGATGGCATATAAAGTTAGTTTCAAGAGATATAGATAGACGTTACAGGAATTAAATTGGTTCCTTGTTGTTATTAATATGATGATAGACTCGAGAAAAGTTGCTTTCTTTTGGTGAAAACAGTAGAAGTAAATTGTTGTATAGCTGAGAACGATGGAGTAGTATTATCAGTCAGTGCCACTTCATTTCCTTCAGAAAAATTTCTAACAACAGTTTGTAGTTTAGATATGTCGTCGTGGTATAGGTTTCAGGGATACAGAATGTGCTTCCAGGTTTCTCAGCACCACGCAAACAGATATTAATGTATCAATACCGTAATCTCAATTTCTTTGTTAATATACACAAATCATCATTCACTGTACTTTACTCGTCTCATTCAGGAAAACATAAAATAATATCTTAAACCACTAATAAATTTCATCTACTGAAATTTAATTTGGCCATATGTGAGCTTTGTTATTTGTTTGTTATTTGGTTTTTAGGAGCATTAGCAACTAAGGTCATATTGCTCCGGGGATATGCGGTGGTCATTCCCTGACCTTTCCGCATCTTCCGTATTTTGTGGTCAAGATCTCGAACCCCGGTCTAATCAAGAAGCGTGTGCTATGCACTGCTGCTCCTGCCCACCTGGCTACGGAGGCGCCCCATATGTGAGCGCTTAATTACAAGTGCCTCATGTCTTTATACAGCGATCAATCAATGTAACTGCCACCACCTTAAATCAAAGTAGCGTTGACCGTAAATAACGACTAACTAAAGTAACTGATGGTATATCGCGAGTTACAGGGATTTGAGTCAACACTTCTAGCATATTTTAAAAGACAACCATATTTTCAAGGTAGAACTTGACTCAAATCGTGTCCTTCATCGAGACATTACTAAAAATTACTTTAATTAATCGCTGTAGTGTCACGAAAGTAATCTAATCAAGTCAGTATTACCTTAAAGTACTATTTATTACGCATCTTAAAATTTTAGAAGGTTCTTATTCCCTCTTACAAATGTTTAAAACTGTTAAAACAAATGTTAAGGGGGTATCAAAAGGTTCGCACCCTGACCTAGGTAAAACGTCAGTAGGAAGATGCCGTTTTTAATATAAGTTGTCTACATATTCAATAACTAACGTGTGAAATTTCATTCCCGTAGGTACACAAGAGGTGAAGCCCGGAATCTGAGGAAGAACCCGATTATTGAAAAAGTGGAGTATCGAGCAATGATCAAGTGCCTGGATTTGCAGGGCAAGAATGCTCAGGAAATTGACGAAGAAATGAAAGCTGTGTATGGGCAGAAGTGTCCATCCTATGACATCGTAAAAAAGTGGAAACGGAGTTCCAGTGCGGTCGTACAAATGTCTTTGACGAGCCAAGTGCAGAATAGCCATCAACATCCACAGACAGTGAGACGGTTGCAAAGGTTGAGCAGCTAGTACGGAGTGACAGACGTGTGACAATTCATTTCATTGCAAATGCAGTGGGAAATAGTTATGGGTCTGCCCGCAGCATTTTACATGACCATCTGCACATGTCTAAGGTCTCCGCACGTTGAGTTCCAAAATTACTGACGCCTTTGCAGAGGCAATGTTCTCGCCAACTGTTGGATTTGTGTGCGGCTTCGAACTACTGCAACACCCACCCTATTCGCCTGACCTAGCACCGTCACAGACTTCTTGTTTCGAGAAATGAAGAAACCATTGCGTGGACGCAACTTTGATTCGTCTCAGGAAGTCATCAATGAAGTGTAATCGTGGTTTCAGGCAAAAAAGTGTGGCCTTCTATGATCAAGGCATTAAACAACTGATCCATAGTTGGGAGAAATGTGTTACTATATATGGAGAGTACACAGAAAAGGATTAAATTTCTGTGACGTTTCATATTTGTAGGGCTATTATTTCTAGATAAGGGTAGGAACTTTTTGATACCTCCTCGTACTTCTAATACATTTATTTTCCTTATTTATATGAAAGATTATTTATTTGAACATACCAGAAGCATGACTGAAACGATAGGAAAATCTTTTAAATATTCCACTAATTTTTTTTCCTGCTTCCTTCGTGTATCGTGGTCGTGAAATCCAACCGGATAGTGTGGCACCATCGTGATATCCAAGCCCGAGGCGGGATTCGAATCCGCGTCCTTTGGGTTGCCAGGCAGCCACTTTACCCACCCGGCTAGCCCGGTCGGCTATTCCGCTAATAGAGACAGAGGACTTCGCTCATCACTGATTGACTACCACAGTTGCTATAATAACTGCGCAGCGCATTCAACCTCTTTAACTAAAGTCTAAGGAATTATCCTTTTGTGATTAAGTCCTGAAGATTTCAGTATTATGTAATATCCGTATAGGAATTTGGCAGAAAGCCAAATTCTGAATGAATTTTTTTTTGAATTTTGAATTTTTTCTGAATGAAAGTAGTATTCACAGTTTAGTACAGGTATATTAGTAATAAAATGGAATCACTTGAAGATGAAAAACACCTATTTATAGGATTATAAAATGCTTCCAAATTATTCGCTTTGCGCCGCACTAAGCGCAAAGTCAATGGAGTTTTAGTGACAAAGTCCGCAAGCCTACATTTAGATCTATTATTTCTTTTAACTTAGGGTTCTTAAAACAACCAAATGGTTCCCAAATATGGAATAAATATATAATATAAATAAGAAATAATCGAGTATAATTCTAAAATAAGAAATAATCGAGTATAATTCTAAAATAAGAAATAATCGAGTATAATTCTAAAATAAGAAATAATCGAGTATAATTCTAAAATAAGAAATAATCGAGTATAATTCTAAAATAACAAAAATCTCTATTAATAGGGAAAAAAACAATATAAATTTTCCTATTAAAATATACCTCATGATTTTTGAAACAAAATAAAAAATAATAATAATAATGCAAAGTACTATTTGAAAACCTTTGATGATGTGCAATTATCTTCGCCCACCCACGGACTTAACGTGGACTTCCAAAACATTGAAGAAGTCGATATAAATCAAACAAATCACAATTTAAAATGACCCAAATCATTGTTATCTATTGTAATTCTTTGAATAAATTAGCATTATATAACCTCATTATTTAGCCGAGACGTACAAAAATACTGAAAATTACTAACATTAATAAGAACAAATACTGAAAAATCACATTTTTGAGTATTTGTTATCAATTGATTTATTAAGACATAACTGCATACTCTAAACAGATCCGCTACCTATAGTAATTTTTCCAAAAAGATTGGATTATTCGCTTTGCCTCCAATTTCTCCTAAATCCGTTGATACTGCAATTTCATAGTTCTGTATATAGCCAAGGTGTATAACTATCTTCAGAGGATATAAAAAATACTCCAGGTTCTTGTGGAAACGGTGAGGATAACTGATTAATATTGAAACAGCTATAAAAATTGTCTATCAGTCACTAATTTCTTACACGTGAAAGCAAGAATGTATTGAATCAGCTAAGGAATGAATTATGATTATGGGCTTTAAAAAATTTATTAGTGTAGCCCTAACAGTTGTTTTTGTTGCTATCAAGGCAACTGAAGACAAGTGCCAATATTTTTCGCATACTTCTGTGGTTTTTTTTTTTTTTTTGTTTTTATTGAAAAGAAGCCTGGAGATCGGCTACCTTATCCCCGCTTTAAAATGCCTTAATAAGAGTCTGGTACCATCGATGTACTTAAAATCAAAATCTTTCCAAATGGGCAACAAACAATTTTCGCTGTCGATTATTTCATAAACAAACAATAGTTCGAATTCTTCATTAGAGAAGCAGTTAACAGCGGCAAATAATTTGCACATCCCAGAGTTAGATAACAACTAGTAACACCAATGATGTTAAAGTACATTTAGAGAAATATTAATATCCCACAGCCTATCAGCTATGCATATGGTTACATATCCTAATGGACAGGTACATAAAACTACTGAAACCTTGTGGTAATACAATTAATTAAATTCAGCAAAGCACGCGTTCTTATCGCTACGTCAGCTATAATTAACATACGAAACTGCATCATATTTTATGCACATTCGGTAATTTCAAAACACGGTGATCGACCATCGTTCATTATCATGCCTGCCTCGTTTAACGAAAGAAGCAAAATCCAGTTTTTTTTAGTGCAACAGAAGTTATCGTGCTGCAGAAGGTTCTTGTTTTTCAGTATCTATGCTTGACTTACGAGTGATCTTTAAAAAGTTTTGTTAACCTTCAGCGCTTCACAGATAGGTTTCCAGAACATTTTATAGAAGAGCTTAATTCATAAGTACCCAAATTTATAAATCTTACAAAAAAAACTGCTAAAGTGACACGCACTTAAGAATTTCTGTAGCCTTCTCTACCACCTTTCGTGTCTATATGCAGTCTTCGAGGAAATTTCAAGTGCACGGCCACTTTGTCAGAGGGATGTGCTATCGATTGTTCTAAGAAACAAAAGTTCGCAAGAAGCATTTCTTCGGTGATTGATTACTTAGTTAGGTGACAGAAACATCGCACTTCAAAAGCTCACCCGCCGAGTTTGCTCCACAGTGTCACCGCCCAAGTCGGTTTTGTGTAGCTACACACAGAGTACAGTCATTTTATAAAATGTACTTGACGTCTTAAGACATAGCTGAGAGTGGCTGTTGTATTGTTTTCGACTGTAAAGTCATTTAGAATGTTGAGAGAAATATCACGGGATTACAGATAAATATTGGTGTAAGTGAATTGTGCCTATTGATCCACTCTGTTATTGCGAAGAAGTCTGTTAGCATGGAAGTGGGTGTGGGGAGGAAGAACTATTCTTAAGAATGCTGCAGCTTGCACTGATATGAGAACGGATACCAATTGCCGGGGGTTTATTTGCAAGAGAAGGCCAAGTAAGAATGCTAGCTAAGAATGAATACTGCAAGAAATTTAATATTCATGAACTTTCCAGTTCGTTCTATTTGAATTTCTCTAAGGGAAAGCAAGCGAAAAGGAAATGCACAACTTCTAGCATGATAAACGAGTTCTTCTCATGACGATTTCTAATTTCTCGATTTTTTTTAATATGGATATGTGTACTTAAAAAACTGCTCACCATTTTCTATAAGTATATTTTTGCTTATATCTTGTAATTTTCCCATATAAAAATATCTCTTCTGCGCAGCAATAGTTTCAACAGAAAGTCTGATCTGAAGATGAAATGATCAATGATGATGAGGCCTACCTACACTCATAATGATAATAATTGAAGGGTACAAGAGACGAAAATTAAAATTAGTTATTATTTTCCCAATCCACAATTGCTTAAAAGCACAAGGCAGTTTGGTAATTCATATTATTACCAAATGGTAATTTTTGCCTTGATTATGAAATGTAAAAATTGATGAAAATGAATCCTAATTTTCTGATAAGACGGAACAAAAGGAGGGGGCAAAGCAACATTCATCCTCATAAATAAAGTGAAGTCATAATCTATTAAAAGTAAACATCCATTTACCTTATAATTTTTTAGTTTCTGTTCTTATTTTTTTTTTTCATTTTCTTTTTATTATCTATAAGCATTAGCATTAGTAGAGGCATTTGATGCAAGAAAGCAAGCTTATGCAGCATCAGCCAAAAAAAAAAAAAAAAAAAACCCACTTCCGCTTCACCCCTCTGTTCGTTCAAAATACCTGTCCAGCTGAGCCTTAAACTTATTTAGGCTATCAACCTCCACCACAAGGGATGGAAGTCTGTTCCACCAACCAACCACCCGCTGGCTAAAGGCAAATTTCCGCACGTCTATCCTACATCTATCTTTCCTCAATTTGAATTTATGCCCTCTCAGGTGATTTTTCTGAGCTAGAGGAAGAATCCCATCAGCATTGAGCATGCTTAAACCATTCAAGGCTTTATACACCTCTATCAGATCACCTCGCTGGTGCCTAGTCTCCAGACACTGTAATTTGCAAAACTTAAGCCTTCCTTCGTAAGAGCACCCCTTTGTTCCATTCACTAATCTTGTTGCCCTTCTCTGTACTCGTTCCAGCAGCTCTACATCCTTCTTGAAATGAGGCCTCCAGACCTGTATACAGTACTCTAGGTGTGGCCTGACCATTGCCTTATACAATGGAATAATCACCTCCTTATCCCTGCTGGAAAAATTCCTGTATATCATTGACAATACTCCATGAGCTACTCTTGCAGCCCGTCTGCACTGCTCAGAGAACTTCATATCTGCCTGCACAACCACCCCCAAGTCCCTTTCATTCTCTACCACTGTCAGTGTAGTACCACAGAGTTGATACGTTGCTCTGGGGTTGCTGTTTCCCATGTGCAGTACTTTACATTTGTCAATGTTAAACTTCATTTGCCACCTCTCAGCCCATCTGCTCAACCTTTCCAGATCCTGTTGCAGCAGCATAGTGTCAGTAGTGTCCTTGACAACCCTGCCAACCTTTGTATCGTCTGCAAACTTGGACATTAAGCTTGATATACCATCATCAATATCATTTATAAATACAGAAAACAATAATGGACCCAACACTGAGCCCTGAGGGACTCCACTAATAACATTAGTCCACGATGAGCAGTGTCCATTGATTACCACTCTCTGTCTTCTCCCCCTCAACCACCCCTTTATCCATAGCAGCAATTTGCCTCCAATGTCACACTGCTCCAATTTGTGTAGCAGTCTTCCATGTGCAACAGTATCAAAAGCCTTTCTAAGATCCAAGTATATAATATCAAAGTTATTCCCTGCATCCAGTTCTTTTGTGACTGCATCATAGTATCCAATCAAGTTGGTCAGGCAAGACTTTCCCTTAACAAAACCATGCTGTGTCTGAGCTATAACTGAAGTCTTGTCTAAATGATCCTTGTCTAAATAAGTAAAATAAGCTGTCTGTAATTCTTTTATTAATTTATTAAAAAAACTAAAATCGCCGCTTATGATGTATGCAGATAATCAATAATATAATTGCTAAATACTAATTTATATTCTTTTACCTAAATCAACTTTACTTTCAACGCTATTCTATACTCCTATAGTTTATCACAGTGTAACTATGGGTCATATTCGTCTCACCTAACTGTAGAAGTTGAGAACATTAAGTGAGTGGCTAGTACAGGTCTCAAAAACTCACGGTCCATTCGAGAGTTTTATGCCTAGAAACCAACACATTTCCATACCAATCTATTCAGTACCACACTGTACACTACAACGTTCAGTTTTTGGGGAAAAATGTATTTTATAACAAATATAATTGAAGAATTTTAAAATTTCAAACTTGAAAAAATTTACTGCAAAAACAGTACTTTTAGTAACGCTTTTCTTTAGGAGTCTTTTTTTCGAAAATGAAATTCGCTAAGGATAGCGTGGAAGCTCAGTGACAATAGTCAATTTAGAAAATAGGTCGAGTTGCTAGTACATTCGAACCTGACCTTTGCCAGATCTTGGGCGGTTATATTATTGTCATAAAAAAAAAAAAGCTGTGAAAATGATAAATAGATAAAATAAATTTATTGTATTGCATTTCTATAATGCAATTATTGTACATAGTACTGTAGAAGTGTGGCCCCTTTTTTTTTTATATGGAGAGAGAGAGAGAGAGAGAGAGAGAGAGAGAGAGAGGGGGGGGGGCAAAAATACAGTACACGGAAGAGTACAGCAAAAATGAAATTATTTGCTCTCCAAAAATATCCTCCCCACTCCCGAAATACACTGTGTGGTATATTTGCGGGAAAGCAAAATATTTCATATAATCGCTTAACCGAAGTCCCAGCATTCAGTGTCCTGTCCGCCGTAACCGAGTGGTCAGCGTGCCTGTGCATAAGTAAACGTGCCTTGAATGCCCATTACTACTAAAAATACTGTGCTGTTTCTTGTATTCTCTCTACCTTGTGAACTCCTTGGACATTCCTTCCTTCCTTCAGCTTCTGTTTTCTGGAATAATCTTTCTTAGATCGAAAACTACACTCTACAGAAATTCAAGTCTAATGTCAACAAGTATCTTCTCAACTTAAAGGATGATCAAAGGGCAACACAAGAAATTACAGACCTGTTAGTTTAACTTCTGTTCCGGGAAAATTAATGGAGACTAGTTAAAGAAGCACTGCAGTGTCATCTAGACAAGACTGCAGTCATAGTTCAGACACAGCATGGGTTTGTTAAAGGGTAGTCTTATCTGACCAATTTGATTGGATGCTATGATGTGGTCACAAAGGAACTGGATGCAAAGAATCATTTTGATATCATATACTTGGATCTTAGGAAGGCTTTTGATTCTGTTGCACATGAAAGACTGCTGCATAAATTGGAGCAGTGTTGTATTGGAAGAAAATTGCTGCTATGGATAAAGGGATGGTTGAGTGGGAGAAGACAGAGTGGTAATCAATGTTCACCGCCGCTCTTCGTGGACTAATGTTATCAGTGGAGTCCCCCAGGGTTCAGTGCTGGGTCCATTGTTGTTTTCTGTATTTATTAATGATATTGATGGTGGAATATCAGGCTTAATTTCTAAGTCTGCAGACGACACGAACTGGCAAGGTTGTTAATGACAGTACGCTACTGCAACAGGATCTAGAAAAGTTGGGCAGATGGGCTGAGAGGTGGCAACTGAAGTTTAACATTGACAAATGTAAAGTACTGCATATGGGAAGCAGTAATCCCAGAGTAATGTACAAATGTGTGGTACTACACTGACAGTGGTAGAGAATGAAAAGGACCTGGGGGTAATTGTGCAGGCAGATATGAAGTTTTCTGAGCAGTGCAGACAGTCTGCAAGAGTAGCTCATGGTGTCTTGTCAATGATATACAGGAATTTTTCTAGCAGGGGAAAGGAGGTGATTATCCCCTTGTATAAGGCAATGGTCATGTCAGGCCAGGCCATACCTTGAGTACTGCATACAGGTCTGTTCCCAGCCAGAAGAAATATTCGGATACTTTAATGCTTTTCTTAGAGAATATAACGAAGACAATAAGTTGATTCAGTTGCTTATAAGAATCACACCTATAAGCAACTGGCTTTTGAAGTGCGTTGATAATCCTCTTATGAAAGCTTATAGGAGATTACTACCTTCAGAGAATGGCTAGCATAACTGACTTCTAAACACCGTAAAAATTAGTAAACGAGAGCTCCCTTTAATCCAAGCTTCGTATTAGGTTGATCCATAGGGAACTTTAGAAAGTTCCTTATGGATTATGAGAGAGAAGGTCTCTTTGTTTCTGAATATGCCATTAAGAACACAAGAATAACTGAATAAAAATAATCAAAGAATTGTTCACGAAATAACCGTTTAATTATTTACGATATAAATTATTCCCAGTAGAATAAGATAAGCACTCATAATGTACATATTGTTAGTCCACAGCATAGCACTTACAATTACTAAATTTAATCTATGACACAAACTAACTCAGGAAAGCGGATTAATCCATAAAAATAGCTGTCATCACTTTTTTATTCAAGTAAACAAAGAAAATCTAATTCTTAAGGTTTATCTAATACAACAGAATTGACTTTTTTTTATAATTGAAGATGATTATTTGATGGAGAACGACCCCCCCATAATACTATTTTATATTTACTATTGAAATAGTACCCAACTGCTTATTCTTTGAATTCGTTCCTTCGCTGTGCAACACGATTAGTGGCAAGCCCTCGACGGGTACAAATAACACAGTGCAACGATCCACACATTGATTGGACTCTCACGCTTAACCACATTAAGCCTAGTTAGTTGATTCTGAGAACTTCCACTGCTTCTGCAGCAATAATAGATCACTAGTAATTTAATATAAGTAAGCATCCGTTAAATACTTCTAATAGCGTTCATTCACAGATAAATCGTGATCGGGGGAAATTAATATAATTCACTTACAAGAGTTATGTCGCTATCTCACTTAACCCATCCGACCTGCATAATCAGTTTATTATATTCACTGGTGTAAGCTAAATTAAAAGATTTACAGAATCGCATATTACTCTAATGGTACATTAACAATCCGATTCTAACGTACAAGTACTTCCCATTCCAGAAGATTTGCATTCAGTAAACACGCACACTTGCTACGTGTTTCAGTAATTTTTGTTCTCACCTAAGCACAAGAGAAACACCAGAATGTCAGCTAATAAGTATAATTCAAGGTGAAGTTAATGTGGTAATTAAATTTTCCCCTAATTAATTACAAATTTTTCTGTGAAAATGTATGGGCTCATTCGTAAATATTTCTAATCAGGGAAAATAGAGTAGAGGCGGTTCTACGAAATATTACGTGAAGCATCCTTTAGAAGTCACTGTGTACATGACACGCTTTTCTGCAATGTGAGAAGAAATATTCGGATAAAAATCACATTACCAAAATAGTACTTAAAACTGTGACAGTGCATAAAAACGTTCCAAAGAAAACAGTCTGCATCTGGTTCATTAACTTAACGAAAAATAAGTGATCCATGAACCAGATGTTAGAGAAAATTAAAGGAACTGCGAACTATGCTAGAGAGGTCTTCACAATTATCGGCAATGATGATCGCACAACTTCAAAAAATTAACTGCCTTGTAATCACGGGCATTAAAGTGCACACATTTTTTATCCTATCCGAAAGAAGAATTTAGTCCACTGAAACTCATATCGCCAGATACTTGGCATTTTATATAAGACGTTTAACACTCCTTGAAGATTACAGAGAAGTTAAACATGATATGTTTTCTGAAAATTTCCATCTGTTTGGTTGTACAGGCAGCAGAACACAGAAATATCATTTAAAAAATTCCTAGAAAAACTAAAGTATACCGTAGTCTACGTTGCTAAAGTCCGTTCTCCTTCTTAGGCGCCATTAGCATAAATATCTGTAGTTCCAATAAGATAATACTAGGTCAATGTTTAACCTAACTACTTAAATAAAACTTGGTATCAAAGAGATGCGATTGATTTCCTGATATAATTAATGGTGCGATGAAACAGCCAACGTATTTCTCTGTCTCAACAAATGCGACCATTTCCTAAGGAAAGTCTCCAATTCAAATGCAAACATATTGGTGAAACTGAAAGCATCCACTCTGCACAAAGTAAATTCATCACTCGGGACAGCTGAATAGAACGTATTTAAGGAATACACAACTTCTCTACGGAATCTGATTAGAGAAAGGAGAGTGTGCGGAACGCGTTATTACATAGAATTAATTATAAAGTTGGAGTATACGTTTTCAAATTTAACAATAAAAATCAGTTAAAACAACACTCGCGAAATATTGAAAATCACCTTTTACAGCGGATTGCTGTTATGGCCAAATTCATGGTTAAAAGCGCACACAGGCTGAATTAAAGCAAAAAAGTTGACAATTCCTCGCGTATAATAATTTCTTACCTCCATCCGTCATACTATTCTTCCGATCAATATTTAACGGAAATCTTCCATGTGAGATATCATACGAATGTTTCACAAAGAATGACTGCATCGATATTGATTAATTATTGTTGGTACAACTTAAGGGAAATGGTTGAACAAGTAGTATAACAATAGACAACTGAGTTCTGCTAACAATGAAGACAATAATTAACAAGTTGCATTACTCCATAGACTTATCAGCTGAATATAGGCTGCGTACAGAGAAAAATAATAACAACATACCACATCTGTAACGCCTCATTGTCCCATGCCAATGTTTCTCCCAAATACTTGCCTCCACTGGTAAACATACGCGTATCACTCTAAACTCAACGAACTAACCCTTTCGTTTCTCTGATTACCTCTTCTGCTCTTTGAAAAAGCGTTCCCTCGTATGTATTATTAAAATATACAAATTTTCAAGTCCCACATCAGCAAAGCTTCTACCGTCTTCTCAAGTATACAGTACTTGAGTACTTTAAATTCTAATACCATTCGTGTTTGGGTTGTCATACCAAAAAGCAAATTTATTTATATTACACAATGAAATGTGTACATAGATTTATTGTTAATTTTAAAAATACAATAAGCCTCTGAATACTGTTCAGTTCATGAAAAAAAAAGTGGAAAAAAATAGCTTCTTACGTTTCACAGTTATAGCTAAAACACAGCATTTCCATCTGCAATGTTTTTGGTTTAATGGTACATTAGCAACTTTGGGCAAAATATGCAATCCACTTGACATGCCTCCCTAATCATAAATTTGATGTATTGCTATATTTTGTTAACAACAATCTATCAAAAGCGTTTATTTTCGAATTTTTAATAATACTCATGGAAGCAGAATGTGGCTGCGTATATTATCAAATTTGGGAAATGGCGTTCTACCGCCCTTTCAGTCCATGGAGAAAATTCGATAGACATGACAAGTTTCTCACACGAAGGAGCTTCGCATAAATTCTCTTCATCACGCACTTTGAAGAACAATATGGGATAAAATATCGCGCTAAGTTGTCTGCATTTGTATCTGCTCATTCAGCTAGAGGCTTCTGAGCAATCATCACGATGCGCAATTAGCTAATGCGATTTTTGTATTTCTCACTTGTTCTGTCAGTGTAGGAAACAAATAAAAAATGACAAAAGAAAAGTGAAATGTTAATTAAAATTAATTCGATGCAGAATGTAGGTTTATAACTTGAATTGAATAACTATATATAGAATCCACAATTGTCGAGTCTTTATGAAAACGCCAAACACAAAAGGTATTAGAACCTATAGTGCTTAGTACCACGCGTGGGTTGAAAGTTGAGTAGGTACTTGTTGACATTAGACGTCAATTTTTTGTATATAATAATTTTCAGGAAATATATGTGTAGGGAGGGTTTTTTCAGAAAACGGAGGTTGAAGAAATAAATGAGGAAGGAGAAAAGTTGGTTCTGTGAGCTTGGACAGTAAAAGGATGCTGACTGGTTGCCGCACGTGTTCAGACTGGTTTGAGCGAGAGAGAGAATTTTAGAAGCCAATTCAAAAGAACAACGCCCATGGAAGTATCCATAGAAAATGCACGCAGCAGAAACAGAATGGAGAGACTGTAAAAATGGGTCATTAATTAACCTAACTGTCCTCTTTTGAATAGAGCTTAGAAACCTGAGAGAGGTTATGGGACACCGCCCCTGATGTGGGAACAATATCCATGATGGGGGGGGGGGATTTGAGATTTGTCCAGAGTGAGTAGCTGTTTAGAAGAAAGGTAATGCCGACAGCAAAAGAGAAAACAATTTTTAGATGGAGAGGAAGCAATATTTATGATGTTATTATGCCAAGAAAGATTAGAAGTTCGAGTAATCCCAAATAGAAATATGTGATCTTGTCTAGAAATCTCAGTGTCGTCGAAGATAAGCATAGCAGCAAAAGAATTATTTTTGCGAGATATAAGACAGGATTGAGTTTTAGAAGGGTTGAAATAAACTAAGTTATCTTTTCCCCATATGAGAATTACCTCGAGATCGGCATTTAAGTAACTAATAGTGGACATTCGAAGGTTAGTTATTTAGTGAAATGCAATGTGCTATCATCAGCAACACTATGAATGGATTTCCAGTCAATTTACAGAGGTCATTAATATAAAAGAGAAAAAGGGTGGGAGAAAGAACTAAATCTCGGGGAATACCAGCATTAGTGGAAAGTTAAGAGGACAGAATTTTGTCTACCATTACACACAGTGAGAGGTCACAGAGAAAATTGGATACAAAATTACATAAATCTGAGGAATAAACGAGGAGTTACCTTTTATTCAGTCAGTAGGATTTCTTCTTAACCAACTCTCCTTATGCGAATAAATTATAAAATGATACGTTAAAATAATATTAAAACTCAATGTGTTCCTCACTATCAAATGACGGGTAGTCTAACACCCCAGAATCGCAGTGGTGAACCCCAACCCAACCCCAGGAATATCAAAATATACTATTAAAATACGATCGTATTTTAAATTCGCGTTCATGACAAAATGTCTTCCATCACTAAAGATTGTATGGGGGTTTGATATTTCTGGGGTCGGGTTGGGGTTCGCCACTGCGATATCCTGGGATGTTAGACTACCCATCAATTGATAGTGAGGAATACATTATGAGTTTTAAATTATTTTAACGTACCATTTTATAATTGATTCGCATAAGGAGAGCTGGTTAAGAAGAAATCCTACTGACTGAATAAAAGGTAACTCCTTTTTTATGACTAAAATATTAATAAAACGTAGGAAGAATTGAGCATTTGTAAGCTCTCATTTATTTAGTATAATTATATGAAACATTTGGCAATCCATAAGATGGAAGCTTATCCAGAAGACGTTTATTCCAAACACGATCAAAAGACTTTGAAATGTCAAGAGCAACTTAGTTTCACCCAACATTTCCACCGAATTTGTTCGCAGATGGGTAACATAAGCCAAAATATCACTGGTCGATCAACACTGACGGAATACACTCTGGTGATCACTGATCAGATGGAAGGTTTCCAGGTAGTTTAGGAGCTAGCGGTTAATTGATTTCTCCATTGCTTTAGAAAGTGTAGAAGTGCAATGGGACGATAACTGGATGGGAGAGATTTGTCACCCTTTTTAGGAACTGGCTGGATATGAACAAATTTCCAAGCAGAAGGAAACCACCGGCGGAAGAAGGAAAACAATTTTAGATATTTAAAAAATTTTAATTTTTAACCGAGTTAATTTAAGAAGAATCTTTGTTGCAACGCTTAGAATGATAATTTACATAACAGTAGTTGCAACAGCCCATCACGACACAATGGCCAGGGATTAACGATGTACTACAGAGACATTGCCTCAAAAATATTTAAATAAATAATAAATAGGTGAAATAAAGTACAGGAAAATGGAGAAATGACTTGAGTCATTTCTCCATTTTCTGAAACTGAAGTTCATAAATATATACATAGTTGGTTGGGTTAAGAATATACATTGCTCAAGACTCATTATAATAGCAGTAGCGTTGGCCACCCCACTGAGTATTCTTTTCCTATATTGTCGATCTCGCAGAACTCGAAGTCAACATCTAAGTCCTGGACTAGAGATAGCATATGCTGAGGAAGAAACTCGTCAGACATATGAAGGTGACTTTGTAGAGGGCATAGCTGGGGAATTGTTCGTAGATGTGCCACTGGGATCCTCCATGCACAATTGTACCAGAAGGAGGGGGAGGAAATGAGACAGGTCATGAGTTTGACTGTTGTGACGAGCCTCTCTCATTAATGAGCAGCATGAGCCTTGGGATGTTAAGTGCGTTGGCCAAAGCGGTTGTCCGGAGCTGAGGAGGCAGGTTGAGTTTGTGGTGTGCCCACTTGAGAAGCCAGTACTCGGATGAGTAAACTGGTTTGGTGATAGAGGGAGACGCAGATGCCCAAATCTCTGCAGCATAGAGAAGTGGCGGATACACTATTGTTGAAATGTATCTCACATTGGTGGATTTGTCTGTAACATGGCGCAGATTAAATTTAGTTAATGAAATTAACTTATATTAACTTAGATATTATGATTCAAAAATCGTAAAATGTAAACGGTAATGCTTAGTCCAATTTTTATATCAAATTCGAAATATTTCAGTACAAATATGACAAAAAAAGATTGAGGCGAATAAACAGACGATAAAATTTTTTTTGGTTGAAACTTTAAAATAATAAAAGAACTATACCCCGGGTCCTTTTAACTGAAATAACCTGAAGATGAGCCAAACAGATGAATGTAGTACTGTACATTACCTCCATCCACATAAAGTGTTGCTATTATAATTCAACTTTTCATAATAGTGAGGGTTATGGTCACTCCAAGTATTAATATTTCTGTTTCTTCGATAAATGAAACATTCATCGGGAAAAAAATCACATTTTCATAGGGTGTATTAGAAACTGTTACAATAAATCCGAATGTGCTACACGTCGATTGCCCAAATCGCCTTTACTAAGCAGTTACAAATACAGTATAAGCTTGAGTTTTAATTTCGAAGGTTAGCCGTTATGTGCCTTTTTGTGGTTTTAGGAATATGACAATCTGATAACCCCTTTTAGAATAACTTTTTGGGCGACATTTTATCCAAAGCAGAAACTTCTATACATTGTTCCGCTCTTGAGGATCATCCAGGTCAGTGCTGGTCCAAAATACTGCCTAGAGAAAACAATTTACGTTCTCCTTGTAACATTATCTCCTCCTCAATTCGGGGATGTTAAATTTTGATAACCGCTTCCAGAGTAACTTTGTTGGCGACTTTTTAACAGAAGCAGCAAATTCTAAACATTGTTCCTCTCTTGAGGGTCATCCAGGTTCCGGCTTGTTCAATATACTGCCTGAAGAAAACAATTTACGTTCTCGTTGTAACATTATCATTTGTGGTTGTGATTCTTCGTTAAATCTTTCGTGAAAATATAGTTACATATCTGTCATCGTGTTACTTATGTGTGCTATTTCGTAGGACCAGATAATCACCACTAGTCCTTAGATACTTGTAAGAACTAGCGTTAGTATCTATAAAAAAAATTCAAAACATAATATATTTTGATAAAAAAAAAAAAACCTTTTTCAGTAACGCGACATTTGGCGCATCCTGTAAGTAAAGCAAATGTCTGCTATATTTAGGGAAGGATTTCTGAGTTGAGTATGGATCTTGTGTAACAAATGTTATCTTAGATCTAGATCAGCAGAGTTATGACCATTTTAACGATGCCATTTCAGAAGGAACTGTTAATGGATTCCTCATATTTTATATATTATTCTCGTGCCGAACATGCTATTATGCACGCAACCAGGATTTTTATTTGGAGAGAGTAGTAGTAGTAGTAGTGGCATGTGATGCAAGAAAGCAAATGTATGAGCTTATGCAGCATCAGCCAAAAAAAAAAAAAAAAAAACACACACCATTCCCTCCAAATGCCTGTCCAGTTCCTCCTTAAATTTATTCAAGCTATCAACTTCCACAACGACAGATGGAAGTTTGTTCCAGCAATTAACCACCCGCTGACTAAAGGCAAATTTCCGCACATCTATTCTACATCTGTCTTTTCTTAATTTGAATTTATGCCCCCTTAGGTTCGTAATCTGAACAAATGGAAGGATCCCATCAGAATTCAGCGTGCTCAATCCATTCAAGGCCTTATATACCTCAATCAGATCACCGCGCAGGTGCCTAGTCTCCAGCCACTGCAATTTGCAGAACTTAAGCCTCTCTTGGTAAGAGGATCCCTTCATTAGCCTCACCAATCTTGTTGCCCTTCTCTGTACCCGCTCAAGTAAATCTACATCCTTCCTAAAATGAGGTCTCCAGACCTGTACGCAGTACTCAAGGCGTGGCCTGACCATTGCCTTATACAGAGGGATAATCACCTCCTTTTCACTGCTAGCAAAATTCCTATATATCATTGACAAAACCCCATGACCTGCCCAGGCAGCCTGTCTGCATTGCTCAGAGAACTTCATATCTGACTGCACAATTACTCCCAGGTCTTTTTCATTTTCTACCACCTTAAGTGTAGTACACCACACAGTTGGTACTACATTTAAGGTGGTAAAACGGGGAAAATTACTATTTCTCGAGAATTTTGGGAAAATTACTTGTTCCTTTTTATTGAGTTGTTGTTGGGCTTTAGGCGCATCAGCAACTTAGGTCATACTGCGCTATTGTTCATTGTGTGTGTGTGTCCGGAATAACTTACAGGAGAAAACCTTACTCCTTCCGCCTGAGATCGGCTAACTACAGCCTCGATTGAAAAAAAAAATAATAATTTCTCCAGTCATAGACAGGAATCAAACTGAGATGAAGGAGTGACAAGTGGCGAAACCACTATACTGTCATGGAGGACTTTTTATTGAGTCTCTGTGCTGTGGGGGGGGGGGGCGAAGACCAGCAGCTAACCCTCACGTTGCGCCTATGCTTCGTATATAGATTACTTCTGATGTAAATATCTGTCCTTGATCTGTTGCAATTTCTACTTCGTTATAACTTGATTAAATTATATTTATATGTATAATAATTATATCAATATTTAAAAAGTGAACTGTCCTCCTGCACGAAAAACACTCCTTTTTTAAAGAAGAAAGAAAGAATTTACTTCTGGCCAGGCAAAGTGACCCATCTGAAATAAAAATTGAATGTTCTCAACCTTCTAAAAATCGTCTACTATTGTTCATTAGGAAAAATAACTTCCAAGTATAATCACAAAGGATTCCGCCGTCTTGCAGGAAGTAAGTCTAAATCAAGAACACGCGAATGAACACTTTTTCAGCTTTTTTTCTCATAAATTTTATTTAATTAGTGATTGATGTCTAGAATACGTAATTTCTTCTTTCATATTGTAAGCGATACCACAAGGGAATGCTCAGCGCGGAATTGAAGAAAGTGATTTAACAGGCATGAAATTCGATTAGACATGAAGCAACGTTTGAAGAGTCACAATTTTCACAAAGTAATCAGTCTAATTAGATAAGGTTACAGTGTACATTTGAAATGTACTTCTTGCGATGTATACTTATTTCCCTGTTTACTTAAACCTATTAATGGTAGTTCGTACTTTGTTTTTAATTTGTACTCGCTTTGTTGGACTGTTTCCATTTCGCTACGATTTTTCTATTTAAAAATTATCTTCTAGCGGTTCTATACACAAAAGGCAAAGCAATGGGCAGCCAAAATTTGAGAACTAGCAAACCATAATTAGAAATGTAACACAGACGTTCGTTCAACAGTAATGTAAATTTGGTTAAAATATGAATGTCTTTAGAAATCTTATTAGCTGTAACGTACTCTTCACGAGGAGGAAATAGCAATCCTCATAAGTAAAGGAGAAGAGATTGTAGCTAACCACGTACATAAATGTTTTTTTCTTTCAATCGCTTAAAATAGAAAAGTGGCGGTGTACTAATTAACTAAAGGAAAAAATATCACCTTCAAAAATTTTGAACCCAGCCTCAATAAGTGCATCTTAAGACGTAAAAAAATAATAATAATAACTCGGCTTATAGGTAATATATTGATGTATATATTGATGTATTTGGTCCTTTCTATGATAGAGAGTCTGTGAACGTGTGCTCCTCTTATGCCATAGATTTGCTTTTCAGTTCAGGATAATTTACATACAAATGCTGTTCTCTTATCGTCTCTGTTTACTTGCAAATGCGTACCTTTTGGAAAGCGTCTTTAAATGAATGCATTTCGGGTTGGCTTAGTTGTGTCTAGCTGTGACTAAGGTTGGAAAAATTAAGTCTTCGCTTCGTTGTAAAAATGTCATCTTTATAAATGTATTAACGTTGTTGCTTCTTTGTGAAATACTTGCTATAGTAAGTTCTATCTCCTAGATATGTAATTATCTAGAAGGCAAAAAAAATTACTTTACTCATTCTCCCATATAGAACACCTTTCCTGAATTTAAGGAAAACTCCCACTTTTCTTCTGTACCTTCTTTAACCTGTAGATAACAAATTTCCAGGCAATCCAAATCCGTGGTTTACAGAAATCTCTAAATGGCAGAAAGTAACAAATATTCTGTACAGAATAGCCAGAGCTCAATTACCTAAGACTAATGAGAAACACTGTCAGTAATACAGCATGAGCTGTCTATGAGTTGTAACCATATGATACAAATGAATTCGTAGTCAGCTCAAGTTCTAGACAGGACTAATACACCTATTCTTTAAACAAGGATCAAGAATCAGTCGTGAGCATTCAAATCGAACGACGTATGACTAAAACGCTCTTTATAACAAACTAGGAAACCTGTCTTCAGACAAAACAATGTGCTACGCTTGAACTATTTGTATGAACGATGCTGCTGCCTGAAATATGTGCTCTGTTGACACAATAGGATCTTGGCGAATTATGCTGCTAAAGCCACACTAGTTTCATTACCTTAAAATCCTTTCCGTGCTTCTGCACTAGGAAATTTCCTCTCCAGCTTCTACTGCCTCTGCGGATGTAAGAACCGGCATGATAATATGAACAATTCTCACCCTGCACAAAGAAACTTTTGTTGAATATTTGCTTTACCATTTAAATTTTTAAATTTCGAAATTATTCTTAATAGAAAGAGCATCATCTGCTACTGAATTTTTCTTTTGGCTAAACGGCACTTGAACTCACTTCAGATACCAGCATATGTAAGCAAAGCGATAGCAGTAATTTATTTAATAGCATTACAAGCAGAAGTGAAACTGCTTTTCTCTATTACTGAAAATTAATCGAATACAAACTTTTCCATCTAAAATGGTCACAGACCTTTTATATTTTATCAGGTTGAAAAGACAGTACAACAAAGTTGTTTTTACTCGCTGTATTTTTATCAGATGCAACAAAGGTGGATAAAAGGTTACGTAAATGTTAGGGGGCAGATGATCATAAATGACTATTGCTGTAAATGGACTGCAATGGAATTCTGCAGGATTGATTCAGTACTGGTTTTCTGCTGGTTTCTGATATTTGTTAACAGCATTTATTATTATTAATTTATTTTAGCAAAGATTTTCATGCATTCCTTTTACATAGCCGACCGAAGAGTGCACAAAAAGGCAATAAAACAATTATTTACAAGGAACAATTGTTTGTAATATTTTACAAAAGAACAGTGCTTCAACATTGTTTTTGTCTAGTAATTTTAGATTCCATAAAGATCTAATTGAGCTGTTGTTACATATTATTATACAGTAGTACCTCAAAAAATCTTGCACATTTGTGAATATTTCTCGGAGGGCTACCGTACAAGGAAATACGCTAGTAGGACTTAAACAAAATGCACCACAGGTGCTATATTTCTGCATTATGTTTCATTAATAATTTCCAAACAATTTAATTTCTGCTTTACATATGTCCTATATATTTTCAACGTATAAAATCCTTAATTCTGCAAGATATACTAGATTGTAGGAAGTTTTCTTTTAGCCAGCGTTGTCAGCTTCAACTATCTATGAAGGCAATCAGATCAGCGAACTAGTTGCCTTCACAGGTAGTTGAAGCTGATAGTTTGAATAAATTCAAAGGGCGAGCGCAGCATAAGCCTGTGGCTTCCTTGCACTATATGGATATCATTATTACTACTATATATTGAATACTAATTAACACTAGACTATTAATAGTACAGTAGTATTTATTTAGTTTTTAAGGCGATTCGGGTTGGTACTAAATAGTGCAATGTGATTGAAGAAATCACATTGCACTATTTATACACCATATTCAAAAAAATATATTGGACCATCTAAACACCCATATCGGAGGAAGCATTCGACCATTATTTCTTAAGCAGGTATGTTGCCTTCTGGACCAAACCATCGGTATTATTAACATTTTGGCTTAATGCTGGTGATTATCGTTCTGTGGAGATTAGCCCTCGTGGGTAGCACAGTTGGTAGAACAGCCGTCCTTCCCACACCGGGTGGGAAACAGCTGAGTTCGAGTTCCAGTCCCGTCTGGAATCTTTATGAGGCTTTTTTACAACATGGCTCAGTTAGTCGATCTTAGGGAAGGGTACTATATTTTTTCTCCGGAAACTCGTGTTTTTTGTCCAGAAAAAAGAAAATCGACCACAGAACACACGCTATTTACTGACATTATACATGGAGCAATATAGCCTTAGTCGCTGATGCTCCTAAAACCCTACAATCACAACAATTATCTGAAAAAAATAACGAATTATCCCTAAAGATTTAGCTGCGTGCATAACGTAAAAATAACCGGAATTTTCAAAACGGTTATCGAGCATGCCGGATTTATGAGGTTCCACTGTAATACAATAGATTCACTTATTACATAGTGCTTCATCTAATCATGTATTTTTTATCCAAGGAATTGAGTGATGCAGGATGCAACTGAATAGGTATTCGGTTTCCGTCGGGATGTTCCCGTTCTACAGCTGAAGTAAACTGTGGACTTAAAATAGAATACTTCACTCTACATAAATTAGCTTGCACTGAAAGTATTTCACTGGGTTTATTTATATTGAATTAAAAAGCTTGCTATATTGCTTGTTAAACAACAAATTAAGTCAATAGAAAAGAGAACAGATAGTACAGAACATAACGGTAGGGGCATTGCCATGATTGCGTCCAGCACGTGGAGTAGAGACAAGTTCTGGAAGACTTGGGGCGATTATCTCTCTAGTAAGCATTTGAGACAGTATTTCTGGATGTATGCGAAGTCGCCATTGGGTGATGTTAAGTTGGCGTATAATACAGCCTTCTACACGGTGAATAATTTACCCAAGACCCTAGTCATCCATCTCATTACCCAGCATTCGACTGCGCGGAATCTGTTTACATTCGATGGCAATGCAGAAGACCATGAAGAAGCAGAAGGTTTGGTCTGCCGTAAGCACCGCTGGAGGTATCTCGCGACTACTTCCACGTTGAGCAGCCACTTCAACTGATAACGGATTGCCCACATTACAGGCTATGTTTTCGTTTACATAGTGGTTTCGTTTACACTTATTCCATGTCAAACCGAGATCGGTGTGGGACTTCACTTACTTTATTCTAGAACCTGTTATGATAGGCTCTGATTAACACCAGAGTCTATCAGAACATAGGAAGATCTTAATCTTCCTCTGTTCATGGTCAAAGTGTATAGTGCTTTTGTTATTGAGAAGTTTATGCGTTATATTCAGAAGTCTGTTGATGGTATTTATAAGGTGTTCTTTTGCCATACAGTTAACGGGATCTTTCTTGGGCGGATAATGTAGTTTTTGTTTAAGGGTTCTTGGATCTGATGGTATTTGGCTAAAAGTCAAAGACACCCATTCCTCCAACGAATTTCATTTTTCCTCCAAGTGAAATTCATTTGTTCTTGCATTTATATGTTATTTTTCTGGAGTAGTTTAATCTTTTGAGTACTATCTGAATGATTGCGTTTGGTTTATGTTCGAGAAAAGTGGCCCGCTCTTTCTTGTTCATGTGATAGTCGGTTGAGTTATTATCCATTTTCGGAAAGATTTGTGCTGAATGCTTCTCTGACTTCAGCGTAGAACCATCAATTAGGTCTTCCACAGATTTTTATTTGTTTGGCTGCTCGGTGACAATTCTAACTAGCTCGTATGCGATGTTTGATATGGCGACGTCTATTGATTCGCGTTGTAAATCCTTTCAGTTCACTTCAGTGATGCATACAAGGCTGATTTCTGGGTTTAATTACCTAATGGAGCATACTGTTTTGATCATCACTTCTTCATTACTTCACTGCATTTGAGTGATTGGTAACGAACTGAAATGTAATGGAAGAGTGATCAGATGAAAAGCTGCGATGTTCTGAAGTCAGAATGCAATTGTAGAATAACAGATTGAGCATCTGGTTTCCAACAGTAGGTGGTCTGATCTGCTATTAAAAAGCCAAATGTCCCTATTACTATATGTAGATCTACAATGGCCTCATGTTTCGTCGTCGGCATGCATATTTAAATCACCTATAATGAATGTAGAGTTATTGGAGGTTAGGTTGGATGCCATCCTTGAAAGAAGTTTGCTCCTTGAATATGCTATATAGTCAGGAGGTAGATTGGATTTGTATAAGATCCTTTCCAAATGTGGCGCATAGGGGTCAGAGTTATCTGATTTGCGAACCTGATGTCTGGACTGTTTGTAACTGGATGAGTACAGTAAGGCAATGCATCGACCACGTATACTATCTTTGGAGTTGTGGAGGCTGGTGTATGCATGAGGCTGAACTATTATATCCAGTTGCCTTCTGTGTGATAATTAGGTCTCAATTAAGCAAATGAACGGATATTCAGATAGTACCATTTTGGTATGTAGTGGGTGTAGTTCATTGCTTATGCTAGGCAAATTTTGGTAAAAGCATTTACGGGGAATTTTTGGAGAGATTGGCAAGGGGGTGTCATCCTCCTTGCCAATCTCATCCGGTTGCCGTCCCTGTGTTGTAGTAAATCTCATTCGGTAGGACGAAGATGTTTATTATCTCTATATTTTATTAATATTCCTAGTGACCAGGTGCTAGCATTCAGTATGTTCGTGAGTAGTAAATGGATGGCCATCGCACAAATCAGAAGGAACTGGAAAGTTGCTGGAGAGGCCTTCATCCTGCAGTGGATTGAAAATGCTGATGACGATGAATAATAAAAAAAATAATAAGAAAAGGCATAGGAGGAATGCCTTGTTTTCAAAGGTTTTACAGCCACCTTGTTCCCTATTCTTCATCAACGAATTTACATATATCTTTACCTATTGTGGGTGGCTCAAGTTTCAGTATGAAGATTGTTAACTCTGTTTGAACGGATGTTATATTATATATGGTCTCCAGTATGTTGGATTGATTGAATCATGCCAGAGCTGTTCCTTCAAGAGAGGTTAGCCCTGTAGGCATCTCCTGTAACCAAACTAGTTTTGTAAGGAGAGACTGGATCATTAGCCACTGATGTTGTTCCCCCAAATAGGGATTTACGTCGCGATTGTTGACAGAATGCTTGCTGAGTGGCATCTTGTGCAGAGGTAGGTATCTGGTCATTGTCAGAACTTATTCTTGGGTGTAGTGGGCGAGTAATTTGAGAGAACTGATTATGGACGGCTGCTTTAGATATATAATCAATATCATTAATATCACTCCCTGGTTCAGATGGTTCCTCTAATACTGGTAAATAACTCATATGGGGGCAGGGTGGCTTGTTTCTGTATGTCCTTTTGGTGGCAGTTTGTTTCTCTCATATAAGGCTGGGGTGAGATTCCGTAGGACGTCTCGACTTCTGTTGACCAGCATCATATCCAGGTACGTACCCTTATATACTTTTTGGCATGGCTCCTTGATCGTTCTGGTAGTTAGTTTCTACAGTAGAAGATTTGTTAACGAAAGTGAGCTTGTAACTACCAGAGTCTTGAGTTGCATTCCTTCCACTACGATTCTAGTGGAAGGAATGCAACTTTGTAATATTACAAAGCATTCACTATACACGTGACCAATAACAATAATACAAAGTTCGACTACAAAGAAACCATTAAAGACAAAATATCTGAACAGGGAATTAATCTTAATAAAAAACAAGACTACAAATTAACCATAATATAAAATGACATCGGCACTTGCAAACCTGTCCTTTACATACAGTAAGATAGCCCAAGATGTCATCTCGATATGACTTGTCAATCGACCATAGGTCCAAGTCAATGTTGAGCGAGTTGAGAGTGTCCAAAGTCACATTTGGGAAATATCTATTGAAACTTTGTAGCCTCTGGAGCCTTGAGCACAAAGAGGGGATACTGCGAATGTGCCTTCCTGGCAAGCGTCAACCAACCGTGTTCCAGATGTTCATGCTTAGATGAACACAGATGAAAGAACGCCTTTATTTTCCTCACGCGGGCTCTGTGTATTGCAGATTGAAACATAGTACAGATTTGGATGTCGTGTAGATCTGGTGAGACCACTCGTTGGCCCACTTTAGCACCCAGAATTCTAGATCCCATAGTTTCTTGAGGTTTGTGGGAGGTGCGGCCAACCAAACTTCCACGGAATAGGAGATCACGCTACTGAAGTATGTTTCGAAGTATTTCCTGATGATTTGTTTATTGTGAGTTCTGCATAAATCTATTTTCCTCACTTATCTGGGTGCGTTTTTGCACACGCATCGAAGTTGTTACTTTTTGTACACATTTTGTTGCCGAGTTAGACATGTTATATATGACTCCTCCAGAGTAGCCTAAACCTTCAGAGTATGACAAAAGGTAAGTGGAGGTTGTGATATATTTTGCAGGCAATGGTCGAGGGACTCGACTCGATTGTCATCATCGGTAGCTCCGTTGTGGGACTCCTACTACGGAGCACCATCCCGAAGTTAACGATGATGAATTCAGTTTGGGTTGCAAAGTCTCTAGACCAGACATCTGTTTGGATACTCGACTAGGGTATTCAATATTTTTGAACGGCTTGAGTAAATTATTTTTCTTTTCTTTGCAAGTTACAGAAACTAGAAGACATGTTCAGAAAGACCTCGATTATCCGAACCTCTAGGTCTCTGTTAACAGAAGTGAAAGCAAAAAAAAAAAAAAAGCAGATAGTATTGTACATACGTTTTTCAAAGGATGCCCAACTAAGACGTAAATCAGATTTCGTACCAGTCAAAACCATCGATACTGGAGTGATTTACACGACAGCGTGTGGGAATTTCGGTGATATCACTCTCAACTAATGTTCTAACTGTAAAACCGTAATATCTGGTAAAAAATACACCATTAAATGTACTTTTGTCGAAATTTTACACCGTTCAGGCAAAAGTTATACATCAGTTCTTTAGTAATGACGTTCGCATTCGGATGCCATGATTAATTTAAGAATTCGCTAGAACTTTTCATCGGAATGGCCATCTTAACATTTTGGAAATTTTGAGGTGGAAATTAATTCTCAACTCACCGGCAATTTTTTACGGCGAATTCAGAATTAAGTTTCTACGTTGTTTCATTAAATACTGTAAGGAGGAGCGAAATTAAAAATTTATTAATTCAACTGTGTACTTTACATATACTATATTTTGTTTAATGAAAACTTTTGAAAACTATTCCATACTTAGTAGAGAGCTTACGTAGTAGGGTGTGCTTACGTTTTATGGTAATTACTATAAGTAATAAACTGAATTCCAAAGTCCTCGAGAATCGAGGTACCACTTTGTTTAAATTAAGGATTAATAATTATACACTAGATAGAATTTTTTTTAGTTCAAACGGTCGCTAATTATTCAAAGAATTACTATTATCTGAACGTTTCTTATGCTTCAAACTCCCTTGCACTTTTTCACATCTGAGGAATGAATGAACATATACACTTTCCCCGCATCGTTTGTATACATTGGGCAGTCATTATTATGGACACCTAACGAAAGTCCATTCGCTTAAGCTATTACATGCTGGCACTGTCACACAAGAAACCTCTGAATTTCCTATATGCAGAAGAAACAGTTTCTTCATCACTAACTTCTGTGTTCCTGTAAAAGAATCCTCTCTTACAGAAGATTCTTCAATTGACAATCATGACTTAAAGAAAACTTGGATTTAGTTCCAATCGAAATAACTTCTTTATACACTTAGCTTACGAAAAATTCCACTCTCTCATCTCCATGATAAAAATTGACATATTTAGAAATAAAAGGAAATTATAAAGTAGGTTTGATTGAAGCGAAATCGTTTCAAGAAGGGTGGAAAAGATCTAATTAAATTATAATCATGCAGATAAAGGACAGGGAAGTATGGACGATGAAGCAAAAATTCACACTACAAAGTCACAGCTTTTTCCTGTGTAATTTTTGGTATACTATTTGCCATCATTGTGCAGGAGCACCATTGCCTTTGTGATTCACTAATGCAAGTCATTTTGCAATTAAACGTTGCTTAAACGATCGAACTATTAACAATATTGTTCAGCAGTGACAGTTTGATTTGGTTTCCATGAGTGTCGTCTCCATCACAGTTCGTTCCCAAAAATAGCTCAAAGGCGTGCTTTGTCCTGAAAGAATAAACCAAGATAAGATTTGTGACCAGTATAAGGTAGAATGTAAAACACCTAAATTTTATATCTGAAGCTTTTAAAAATATTTATCAAGCCGTCCCAAATTTCATTAAAATCGGTCAAAAATGGGAATCCTGCAATTATTTTTTTTATCATAAAAACTGTATGCAAAAAAGAAATTTATACATTAAATATAGTTTTAATGCAATGCTGTTATGTAAGACTCGTGAACGTGGTGTTGCTTATAAACACATATGTACATAGAGAAAACAGACTTGAAAGCACATGGGATAAGATTAATATATAGTTGTAATTAAATTGAAAGGCTAAGTTTAGAGAACCTAAAACTACAGAGATTTATTAAGTGTTCTATAAAGTTAGTCAGAAATTAATTGATAAGGAGTAACTACATTTATGCTTCACTTCTATTAATCACAGAAAAATAAAAATTCTTTTGGTATAACATTCACGTTGCCACTACTTGTTAAACAATCCTCGTAAAGAATTTCATCAGCACTCATTAATTATGCTTAAGAAAAAAAGGCCCGGTACGTGTTTCATCTGCTTTTCGGAAAAAGAGAGACAAAAATGATACTTGTCAACGTCTATTTTTAATGTTATTGTACACAGGTTTTTTAAGACAAAAAAAACACATTACTTTCTTTCCAACCTCATTTATTTTTACTATTTTTCTTTGTTCTTTAGTTTTAAAAATAAAACATACAATAGAATTGTAAAACGGAAAGAAAGAAAAATTCTAAATATCTACGAACGCTATTTAGAGCACAAACTTCAAGAACACCGATATGAAAACCGTCTGTTTCCTAACCATCCTTCGAAATTCCTCGACTATAATGTCGATAAAAGTTTTTTCCCTTTCAAACTTTCCTTTAAGATAGAGTAACCAACTATATGTGTATGCGAATATAAAAATGCACTTGCTGCATGCGTGATGTAAAAGAAACGAGAGGAAGAAAATGAACGCACTTTATAACACAAAATGTGGCAGCTTGTCAAATATTTTATGAAAATGTCTAAAATGCTAAAGTAGAAAGAAGCAAGTGAATTGCAAGTGGACTAGAAAGTCTCTTCCTCGTGCTCACTGAACATCTGCTTGTCAGGATAAAGATAAGTGAGGGGAGATGCTAGTTTCAACTGACAAGTTCGGCCTAACATATGTTTCTCGTGACATTTTTCGCCAGAAATACAATATCTCAATCTTGTATGTGCGAATTCATCGTATTGTAAATGGAGAGAGAGAGAATGAAAGAAAACATACTTGTTGCCTATCTAAGTCTTGTTTGTTGTTCGTTTATCTACTGTCCTTTTTCTTCTTCCATTTTAATTTGCGACTATGCAATTACTTCCAAACTTTCTTTGCTGTACTGAAAGAACCCATTACGTACTAAGAAAGATTTTTTTTCAATCTAAAACTTTAAATTAATATTAATTCAAGTCAAGTCTTCAACTCGAGTTTCCAACAAAAACAGGGTGCAACTTCCCCAAGCCTATTTCGTCCATAAATATAAAATGAGGGGGACTAGTGCAATTTCAGGTGTTGAAACGATCTCCAGATACCATTATATGAGTTTTTATATAGGAAATCTCATTAAAGTATAAAATTTCCATGGGTTATTCGAAAAATATTTGTCTATTTTCTGGATTTTTTTTTTCTTCAAAATTGTTTTAACATAAATCTCAACGATTCCTACAAGTTAATTTCTGTTATACCTTCAGCGCAATAAATGACCAAATATTTTGCTTAATGCATCCATACGAAGAAAGTTCTAGTGATCTTAAAATCATGAGTGAACTTAAAATTAATTAAATATTTCGAGCTTCAAGTTTTTCTTCCGATTTGCAAAACTGTCTACTGCTGATCTGATCCTGTTATTTTTTTCCAGGACTATTTCGCATTCTTGCCTCTCTTTAATCCTTTAAGGAGCACGTTTCATACAAGAATCTACATCTTTTGCAAAGCGATTAGCAACACAAATGGAAAAAAAAAATACCAGTTCTACTGAACTAAATTTAAAAAACACAACTGCAATGGAGAAATCACTTTCCTGAACTTAAGAGTCCATTATTTTTAATGTATGCAACACTATTATTCTTTATAATCAAAATTTAAATCCAATAGACCCATTTTTTAATGAATGGTATCGCTGAGTCCAAATAACAAAACATTTATAGCATAAATAAATCTGCATTCCCAATGAAAGAGTGCTAGCATGCTTATGAGTTTTAATTTATACTTCTTTCGGCTCTGTTTTTCATAATTCTTTGCAATGAATATGATTATTTTCGATGTGATGCTGTTACTTTCTTTCACCCTCTCATTTCTTATTCCATTAAGTTCCTTTCTGAAGGATATAATGCACGCAACGTATCGATTGCATTGCTGGGCTATAGATTGTTTCAATTAGTTTTAATATTCTGTTCCATTCATTTAGTATATTTTAAACAGTATAATCGACAGATCATTATTTCGTATAATGAACGTCTCAACCCTGTCTCAACATTTTAGAAACAATAGCACTATCGTCATTTAAGCTGCTTTTCTTCTTGTTCGATTCTATAAACACTTGTTATTTTTAGTCGACTAATTTCTTTCCACAATCTCCGATTTATCTCCAATTCAAAATAACTACAGCCAAATTATCTTTAGATTATTTCCATAAAATAAAACCCGCTTTTTTTGTCGAATCCTGTCTAGAGGTGTTCTTAAACTATATTTAATTAGTTCTATTTTTAGTACGCTACATTAAAATATATTTCTCTCTCATTCTTTCTTGTACGTCTCCAATAATCGGATGGAAACGTGTAATTGCAAGACCATGACTAAGCATAAATTAAGTATGCGAAAAATACTTTCAACAACTACAAAAATTTCCCCGAAATTTTTCGGTATTAAATTTTACTTTTAATCTTTCTTCAGAAAATAGAGGACAGTGATCTGGTCCACAATGATGCCGTACCAAAGAATTATTAACCATGAACGTTGTGCTGTTACAGTCTATTCATCTGGGATGTACTGAAGTCCGCTGTTCGTATTGCATGTGATGTTTATTGACATTTTTATTATAGATAAAATTATCGTCCTCCTGAGAAAAATACGTAATCTTCTTCTATTCTTTGCATATATCTAATTACAAAAATGTATTCGTTTCAGAAAACGATTTTTGTGCAAATACTGACGAAAAGGTTGTGACAGATACGAGATTCGTATGCATCACAACCTTATACACTCATATAAGATTCTTATTGCTGACTGACATCTCTTTTTTGAAATTATGGCTATTATAAAATACAACTACTCTACTATATAACTGAGATCTAAACAACAGCAATTACTTCATGAACGTTCCTAATTATTTTGTTAGGTCGAAAACAGTTAAACCACCAAAGAAGGGCCTTTAAATTGAGGTCGGAAACCTTTCAAAAGTGGACCGCCAAATTTATTTTAATGTAGTCTCGTGTACCACTAATAATTTTTTAAAATCAAAAGGTTTATTATACAAGTATATAAAAACTATCTGTATTGTTACTTTACAAAATAAAAGGGCTTTGCCTATTATTTTTACATAATGCCACTTTTCTACACAATGCAATTAAAAAAATTACTTTTGTAATAAAACCGCGAGCATGCTGTCTATGTTATGACAAGTCGAAAAATGTTACGACTTTCTGTCTATGTTACGACAAAAAGTCGTGGCATAAAACCTCATGGTTTTATTACAAAAGTAATAATACCATAATGGAATAATACATGAAATCATCTCACGTGCCACTTTTGGCTTGAGTACAGTAGGTTCTCAATCTTTGCTCTAAAAGCTTAAACCTTCCAGTTATCGATGAACATGAACTCAACTGCTTTCCTGAAATTGATTTACGGTAACCAAACACTTTTTCGTTAACCAAAATTGGCCATACTTTAGTGTAAACCGAAATGGCAGCATACGATAAGCGGTCAGTAAGTATTTACCCTCACCCAGAAATATTTTACTCTTTGACTAGTTCTAAACAAAAATAATTGAAAATTAACTGACGAACACGAAAAACTTGGATGTAGCACCCAACTTTACTTTATAAAACTATAATCCAGAAACATTCCAGAAATTTAAACTATTTCATCTTGTGTTTGTTTCTACACGATACTCAGACCCACAACGGCTCTGGTCGTCAATGTGTGAATTACTTTTTTGGCGATCCCATGTAGCCTGAAGTTCTGCAGAAAACATATGTCACTTTTGGCAATCCACCGTACCTGCTAATGACTGTTTCAGACACGAAATATATAATCAAATCATAGTCACTGTTGAAAATAAAATTACTGAACTTGATGAAAAGTGATTCAAGCTATTTTCTTTAAACAGAAACGTGTATAGCGGAATTTTCTTATTCAGTCGCAAACACTACACACTTCTATTCCAGGTATGTTCCAGAAGTGGAGGGCCACTACTGATTTCTCAAAGTGGGGTTTCTTCATGATTCGATTCTTCGGATATTGTAGCATATAAAATCTATCACATACCGTGTAATTATCTTGACATTGTATAGAACTGCTCTCATGGTTGCCGAACTACTTATTGTACATTTGACTCTGTGTATTCTGAATATTCTGACCAAGTTTTTTTCGAAGCATTGGGATTGAACGGGATATTTATGGGTGTGGTGGGTTCCTGTGTGCTCAGATTGCTTTATTGTGCCATATGGTGCAAACGATGACGTAAACAGAGAAATTGCAAAGCTATACGTTTCATCTAATCTTCTTTTCCGTTCTGTTCGTGACCGCAAAAGGAGAGAGCTCTAGTTCCAGCTGCTTTATACTGGACTGACTTGTAGTTCACGTACTGGCCAAAATACATCGATTTTCTTTAGGCAGCTGCGATGTTACAACTGTGGCCTTCGTAGCTGCCTGCTATTTTTCTTTTGCACTGTGACCTGTATATATTGGGGTAAACTTGCGACAATACTGCATCTACGACATCTACATGTCGTAGATGCAGTATTGTCGTATTGTAGATGCAGATAATAATGAATGTCGTCCCAAATTCGGACGACATTCATTATTATCTCAGGCCAGATGCGCTCTGTGAGAACATTAGTGAGCACCACTAACAGATGATTCCATGACTGTGCTTGGGACTTGCTTGTAGCTAATCGGAATACTGCTAAGGTAGTACTACAATTTAGGTATAACCAGGGCACTATATATAAATATACCGGAAAATACTAGTTTTGTCCTGCTACTTACGGTGTCGTCCACGAATCAGGAATATATCATCTCGATGAGTAGCATTAAAAATAGGAATATCGAAAGATATAATATTAAAATCCTGTTTCCAGCATCAGATAGTGGCATAGTGTTTGGGTAAGGTGCCATCTGTGGTATCCCACATCTGCGCGTCAGAGAGAGTACTATGGCCTTGGATTCTAATACGATATATAAATCACCGATAAACGATTAGCATAAATTTCTAGAAAGCTTCGTGATTAACACCATAACTAGAGAGTAAAAGGTTTCCTGCCCCCCCCAAAAAAAACAAACAATATAATTGGTTTTTTTTTTTTTGTTTTTTTTGTTTTTTTTATGATTTTTTATGAATTTATGATTTTTTTTTGTGAACTTGCTAGTTCTGTTGATGAGAAATTAGTAATAGTGATTATTTGAAAAAACCTCGAGGTATTTATTGCTCATGCAGTTAAGAAATTGTTCAAGTCAAGATCAATCATATTTCGTAAACCTGCTTGCAACATTTTAATTCAATAAGAAAAAGCCAGAATGCATTTCACATTGCTATCGTGAAGGAAAGATTAAACTAGAAGGGCTGTATTGTGCACATCAAAACTGCTGAGTACGTAGCATGTGATTTTTGGGTAAGAAATGGTAATAAGAAAAAAATTAGCATTATGATTAAGCAAATTCATGCAACATAATTTATTATCTGACTAAGAACTACTTTCTTCAGAATTAAGACAAGTTTTCCCTTTACAGAATTAAGAACAAGTATATTTAAGAATCAAAAACTTGTCAGAATTAAGACAAGTTTTTGACTCTATATTGCATCAAAAATGAGAAAGAAAAATTAACATTTTCGGGTCTTTTCTTCTTAAGCAAGTAAATATCGATTAATTCAATAATAATATCCATTTCAAATAAACAGCAATATACTTCTATCTTGGAGAAGTGCTTTTTATTTTAGGTGCCACTGTAACACCGTGGCAAAGTACCTCCACAATATGAAAGCGCCGCATTTCATAGCAAACTAAGGCTATTGCGTTATCTGTATAACTTTAAAATATTCTGTTTAGAGATAATCCCTGCGAATCGAATACATGACACAGAAATTCCAATATATCTCCTACAGTATTATTTTTAATATAACGTAAAGCTCTCTCTAAACAAGATCAAGACGATAATAAGGAACGGATATCTTTCCAGATAACCTTCCTTACTTAGGAAGGTTTTTCTGGAAAGATCAGGAAGCTGTTTAGAAATAACTGTGCATAATTTTTATGCGTATCACTTTTCATTTTAACATTCTCAAAAATTCCCTCACCCCATATACCTCTTCACGACAATAAGGAGTATCGTTATTCAGACTGGTTTTATTGAGTGCTGTTATTATTGTTGTTATTTGGTTTTTAGGAGCATTAGCAACTAAGGCCATATTGCTCCGGGGATATGCGGTGGTCATTCCCTGACCTTTCCGCATCCTCCGTATTTGGTGGTGACGGGCTCGAACCTCGGTCTAATCAAGAAGCGTGTGCTACGCACTGCTGCTCTTTCCAACCTCGCTACGGAGGCGCCATTATTGAGTGCGGGTTAACTTCTGCATAGCCTTCACAATTTCCTTGTTTTGCTAATCAATTTATGCAACCCATCTATTTTATTCTTTCCTGTACGATAACAAGCTGGCGTGCAGTCTTGTCTTTTCTTATTGATTGAAGTTGGCTACAAAACTTAAATTCCAATGTACTGTAGTCTCCTACTCACCCTAAATAGTTCGGATTTCTGAACAGCTACTGAAAATATTCTCTTATAGTATATCATTAATGTCTCAAAATTGGTACCAAATTCCTCCTTTTTGCTGGAATACTGAGTTTGCATAGACCCTGTTACAACGTCCATTATTTCGGAGAAGAACACTGAAAAATGATTCTGACAATCCTCTGTTATCGTGAAATTTCGCTAAGCAGTTTTCTTGGTAAGAAAAATGCTCACGCATTATATAACCTCCACGAATGAGGAGAAAAGAAATCAGAAGTGTTTCCTAGTTCGCGCAGGCGCCTCCGTAGCCAGGTGGGAAGGAGCAGCAGTGCGTAGCACACGCTTCTTGATTAGACCGGGGTTCGAGCACGTCACCACCAAATACGGAGGATGCGGAAAGGTCCATGATGAATGCATGGTAAGACCAAAAAGCGCATGATCCAACTATTGCCCAAATCACTGCCAATGGGAGAATGAAACAAGATCTCGTGGACTTCAAAAGAGGTTTGGTTTTCGGTATGCACTTAGCAGACGGCACACCAGTCTTTAACGATTGGAAAAACGTCCAGAAAATATCCTTGAACAGACGCAACGATGGACGAAAATGTAAGGTGACGGTGAGGTGCACAATGTCTGGAGCGGATTATCAAGTGAATCGTCACCAAACGAATGAATAATTAAATTTTATATCCAATAAATTCTATATTAAATGCGGAACATCAAAAAGGTATTATCAGTATCCCAACCATATAAATAACTTCAAAAAAAACACTACATTACCGAAGTAGGAAACCTTCACGGAAAATACGGCTGCATTGGTGAGAGGAACACAAAGAATGGACGCAGGAAGACTAAGGACAAATCATGTGGTCCGAGAAATCCCGATCAACGCTTTACGCTTTTCGGCATCAATACAAGAGAGCACACAAGTATCAATTTGCATAAGACACTGGAGTCAACCATCCTGTTGTGTTCTGACAGTACATAATACAGTAGAAGGAGCTGTAACGGCATAGAGACATGTTTTTGTGACATGCCCTTTGGCCTCCTTATCCTACTATATAGGGCATAAGGAACGCAAGGAAATTTTGCATGTTTATCTCTATGGAAAAGAGTACTTTCAAGTGACAGTGTTAACATCCATGCGCCAAACGTATGAAAGAGTAGTGTTTCAGAAGACAATTTAAAAGCATCTGTATTATCCGCACAAAGTCCAAATCTCAATCCTATTAGGCATCTGCAAGATGAAGTGGAGAGTACTCATGCTGTCATTGCAATGTTCAAGTCACGGGAATTAAAAATTGTTTTGTTACATGAACGATCCAGTATTGCCGGTGTCACTTTTCAACACCTAGTTCAATCCATGCCGCGTTGTGCCAGAGCAGCGAGTCAGAAAACGGCAATTCAATATGCTGTTACCTTATTATTCTAAATAAAGTGATCAGGCAGTGTAATACCACTTTAATTAGTTCTCATGGTCAAGCACACAGTTGCTACAGTTGTTATTATCCTACACCGTACAGAAAAGGGCTGGTTCGATTTTCCTCGACAAGGGATAAATTTTTATGGACTTCCCCCATCCTCGGTTTAGCTCACATTGTGAGCGAAATCAGCCAGTCTCGGAAGAAGAATGCATGGTTTTTCATATCCCAAACCGCATAAAGGTATACCGAATAAAGAACACACGCAATATAGACTGGGTGGTCACTTTATTAGGTACACATATCTAATAACGAGTAGGTGTCCGGTAGCACTCAGAATAGCTTGAATTCGTCGTGGCATGGCCTCCTCAACGAAGTATTGAAAGTTTGTCACAGTGATGCTAGTCCATGTTGACAATTGTTTCCCACATTTGTTGCGAATTGGATGGTTGTGGATCTCTGCTTTGAAGTGTTCGTTTCATCTCATCCTAAAGATGTTCAAGTGGATTAAAATCTGTTGCCTTTTGATTCCCCTAGCCGTGTTAAAAATGAAGATACACGAAAACAAAAATAGAGCACAAAACAGCGAGGCATAATTTGAATGCAGTTTTATTTAACGTTTTCTAGCCTTTTTATGCAAATACATTAATTATTGAGGAAAATTATTTGAAAAACCTAAGCTTCTGGTTAGCTACCACTTCATTCAATGGCGCAATTAGCTCTTGGTCCTCTACTGGAAAATTTCGGGTATATCATCATAAGAACCCACTTTCTGTTCTGGCCCCTAACTCAACCGACGAAACTTCTCATTTCAACAAAATGTGATTTAAAAGAGCTATTAAGGGAATTCATATCCATAAAAGAAAAGAATAATTGAAATGCCAGGACTTTAAGCACATCTCATTTTGGTAATTTAAAATATATTTATCTGATAAATGCATTTCTGATATGCAGAGCAACACAAACAATTTAAAGTAGTTTGTGGGAATGCTATATTGGAGGACAATGCATTTCACTGGTTGATCTATTTAGAAATAACTAAGAAATCACAAGTATTGAGATATGTTTCCAGTGATTGCCAATTTTCATGATTCCTATGCATTTCCATAAGAAATAAAACATTCCAAATCTAGGAAGGGCAAACGTTGAAGATTTTACATAAAAATCAGTTGCAATTACATCTGTAATTTTATAATACGTACAATTCGGGGTCTATGATGTACACGCAATTAATATAGTCCCGGTTAATTGTTTCTCAACCATTTTAACTTAATCTAAATTAGTTCGCTAAAATTTAAACCTCTGGTGATCTCAGTCAAAATAAGTTATTAACCAAACAAGAAGAAATTCTAATCGGACGCGTAGAAACATGCGTCTATTACATGATGAATGAGATACAGATTTATACAGTAAAACAAAGAATCGAGATCAGCAACTCCGTAATTCTCCTCAGTACCTCTGAGACTCCGTGACATTGAAGTAAAGGAAGGAAAATAAGTGACACTAAGACCTAACACCGTTTCACGAGACGTGAAACAACAGCTCAGTGAACACGATAATGGGAAACTGTGTTGCACCTTCGACTAATATTCTTCTGATGGAGAGGCTCTGTAACCCTCGAGTGCTGTCCATTAGAAACTCTACGCTCTCATCAAATGCCCCATTTTCGTCCCTTCCCTTCACAGCATCACTGATTTTCTTCATTCTCCTGGGGGATATTTGACATCCTAGTGGACGTACGAAACAAGACGTGTGTTTCGTCGGTTTATGTTCAAAAAATTTACTTTTAATATGTACGATTTACTTTAATATATACGATTATTCTATATACGTCTTGAATTTTCTGAAAGATATGTATAAGCAAAGAAAAGAATTAATCAGTAGTAACGTTTACTTAGATTAAAAAACAAACCAATACAGACATATTCTGTTCTTGTTTTCGAATAACTGGTCTGTCTATCACGTGCCTTGAGTGACCAGGATTCAAGCCTGTGACTGCTGAATACGGTGCTGTTTCTTGTATTCTGTGTATCTTGTATACTCCTCTGACCGTTTGGTCGTCCCGGAGTATAAACAGAAAATTTATTTTTAATATGTATGTACGAATTCTAGTCAGATAAGCAAAACAAACCTTTGAAACAAACCGAATGCGCCAGCCCGGTTAATGGATTTATGTGTTTGCTTTGGTTTCCAAGGCTGGAGCTTCTCGATGATGGTTGGTAGAGGTGTTTAGTGTAGACCAGTCGTTGCGAATTTGTCGGGCCTGACACGGATGCGGCGTGGACTGGTTTTGTTTGTGCCCGGTAAATTATGATTGAATTAATTTAATTCATTTTATACTCATAACTACGGAGAGAATAAGAATTGAAGTATTCTGCAGGATATCCTAGAGATAATTCGTCATTTCATAGTTAATGATATATAACGTATAACTTATTGAGCAGGTCTAGTTCTGTCATTTATTAAATCATAGGTTGTTAACATAAGCCATTATAAACTGATGGAATCCATATTGGCGACCAGTAATCAGATGACACGTCCTAAGATAGTTTAGGAGGTGGCGGTTAATGGATTGGATTTCCGCATTACAGAAAGATTAGAAGTACAAATGGGACGATAATTGGATGGGAGGGATTTGTCAAACCTTTTTAGGAACTGGTCGGATAGGGGAAGGATGGAGGTGAAATCTTTATATTTTCAATCAGTTCTGATGCACTACTTCGGCGAATGAGCAGTCCGAGAAATGGATGATTTTCATGTGGTTTCTGAATTTTTCTATACATATAGCAGGAAAATGGGTAGTGACGGATAATCGATTACCGAATTTGTGAGGTCCGACTGTAAAAAGGTTACGATATTATCGAATCTACAGTATATTGTCTAACTTGGTATCTTCAGTGTTCAGCCTTGGCTCCTTTTATCTTCTGCGTGATATCACGGATCTGTTAACGCATGTAAGAGATGTTTTGTAAACTGCCTGCTATATACGGTAACGATTTGGAAATTCTATACAGAATTGGATCAATGTGAGGAATCAGAATCTGTCTTTTCAATAGTCTAAAAAACATGGCTTGTATGGGAAAAAAGGGGGGGATTTTTAAGAATTCCATAAGACAAGAGGCAAATCATATAAGATACTGGTTTAAGAAACAAAATTATGTAAGCTATACAATTGTAAATGCAAATCTTAACTACAGGAAAGATGCATTAACTTTTACCAGATGGATAAACATTTCCTATCAGTCATCATTAATGAAATGTGAGTAGTGCACGATTGGCTGAGATAACAACATATAAAATCATCGAGAGCGGGATTAAGAAATTTCCACATCGTTTGTTCCATACCACATAATCTCCTACTTTCGTCAGGCAACAGCTTTGCCTGACGAAAGTAGGAGATTATGCTAATCATCGATCGACCACAATATCGTATGACTGTACACTGACAATCAGTTGACTTGTGAATACTCAGTCAAAATTGAATCACTCTGGTTTCGCTATAAATACCAAAATAATAAAAACATGAAGTATCATCAAATTAATAACTACAATAAAAACCGTCATCATGTTATCTCATGACACGGGTTATTATATACTCCTATTAAAACTGAATCACATAAAAATAAACACTTTTCAAAATCTTAATGATTAGATAAGTTTGCTCTCCTGTTTCAAAATATTTCTGATAATACTTGTTCTGACCGTGTTAAAACGAGGGAATTTTTTTACAGTTGTTGTAGAGAATTAATATTTACCTGAGACAGTAGTTGTTCACAAGCGAGTTTCCTGTTAGAAGTCTATATTCTAGATAATATTGTGAGAAGTTATAATAATGCAATACGATTTCGCTGTTGATATGTTTAATAATTACATGCTATTAATAATAATAGTACAAATAATAATTTTTACATTTAAAAGTGTAGTTTGCAGTGTATAATTATTACGCTGACGCGATATGCATGCATATCCATATTACTCGCTAACCTTATTAAAATTAAATCGAAGCAGAATTTTAAAATCTGAATTTCTGATGAAATTTAATGTTACGATTATTACATTATATTTTAGAATTTATGGTTATAGTATAGTAATATAAAATGACTTTACAGTCCATTTATGACCAAACTGTAGAAATGAGAAAAAGTGAATATAGTGTTTTTGGCAGGGTTTCTCGACTGCTGAGGAAGGGGGAGAGAGCGACTCTGAAAGGGAAAAGAAATTACAGGAAGCGACAGTGGGGTTCTCGCTGGCCTTTAGCTTTCTATGATAAACGCTATTTCTAATAAAACGTTCATAAGCAGAGACAATGATTAAACTCTAACCCGAAAAAAAACCTGTCATTCTGAGTAAAAACAAAATAATCCATAATCTGCGTAGGACAGAGTATATTTGTTATAAACTATCCCACATTATACACAGTCACTACCATCCTAGAAAGAATTATTGTGATCAATATGTTCAGAAGGCGAAAAGTTTAAGAGTGTTCTGGCCTTGCGCTAAGGCTTCAGTCTAAATAATCCAATCCCCCAAGATGTAGTATTCATTCGAATACCAGATCTGGGCAGATTGGATCGTTTAGACTGAGCGCCGAGGCAGATAAGGCATCAAATTATCGTGGCTGTAAATTGCATCTAATAAAAATTTAGACTTTATTACATATTATCGGTGACGGTATGGATTAAGTTCATAAATCCCTACCGCCACGACTAGAATCGAACCGAGGCTTTTCTTTTACCTATGATGTCGAAGAGCGTGCAGGCACAGTCTTTCTATTACCTGTGAAAGAGCTTCCACAAAGACCATAAAATTAAGCACGTTACATGATCAGCATTAGCAGAACTTCGTTGATAACTCTTTTGCTATATTGACGGCCCGCTGAGAAAAGAGCACATCCTTCTAAGGCAGTGGTTTTCAACCGGGGTGCCCCAACAACATTCCAGGAATGCCACGTAACTTGAGTTTAAGTTAAACTTGTTTGTTTAAATTTATATGTTTATTTCGTTATAAAAAGGTGTAGGGTATCCACATTGTACAGTATCTTTTTAATTTTGTGATGATCTATAATTAATGTTTATTTAGCACATCTATATAAAGAATAAAATAATTTAATTAAATGCAGAGAGAATCGGATCTAACTGGCAGAAAATCGAGTAGGGGTGCCACAAAATAAAATAAATTACTTAGGGATGCCGTTATTAAAAAAAAAAAAAAAAAGGTTGAAAACCACTGTTCTAAGGAAAAAGGTCTTCCAATCGAACCAAATGATTTGCCGTTGTCTGCTAACCTGTGCAGAAAGATAAGAAAAAAAAGTGTTTATCTTCGGCTACGGCACTTGTGAACAACATAAATACGTTATATACTGTTATAGAAGAGATGATTCATCGTTTTATCATGCATACAATGTACACATATGCGATATACACGCACGTTGTCAGGATATTATCCTATTTATAATTAAACAGCCATTATACACCTGTTAAGATTGTAATTATAAATAAATAAAACCATCTAGAATCATAACAAACCAACAGTAAATGGTTTAAAATATAGAAAGATCTGTTTTTATCTGAAATATAGTTATTCTTCAGACCTGTATATTTTAATTAGCAGACTATGTTTTATAACCAAACATAAATGAATGCTGGGGCCGGAAAAAATTGTCTTCTTTAGAATTTCTCTGCAGTGGAGAAAGAACCAAGTAAAATCTAAGTAATATAGATGAGAGAAACTTTATAAGAATCTGAAATAAATCTTGCAACATGGGAAATAAAACAAAATAAGAAACTTTATTTCTTAAGTTTCGTTGTTGTTGGGTTTTAGGCGCATCAGTAACTTAGACCATATTGCGCAGTATACAATATGTCTGTAAATTGTGTTCTGTGGTCAATTTGCTATTTTCTGAACGAATACCCCGAGTTTCCAGGATTAAAAAAAAAAAAAAAAAAAAAAAAAACTATGCTACTCTTGCCTGAGACCCACTAAATCTGCCACGTTGTGAAAAAGACCCATTAAAATTCCTTGCGTCATTGTCGGGATTTGAACTCAAGTGTTTTCCATCCGATGAGGGGATGACGGTGATTATACCAACTGTGCTACTCTCGAGAGATTACGTTACAAGATTTATTTCAATATGCTTATTTCTGAGGCATAAATCCTTTTTACTAACATTTATAAGAATGAACACAAATTTCATGTTGTCCTTTTGAACACGATAGGAGATATTATTTTCCCATATTTCCAACAAAAATCACTCAAAAACAGAGAAAACAGTTAAACTTTTCCCACACAAAAATGTCATTCTAATGTCATTCAAAAATGTCAACAAAATTTAGAAAGATTTTTTCTTTATGATAGCCATTAAGCCTCTATTGGTCTTCAAAATAAAAATCACCAGTGTTACTCAAGACAGAAAAGGCGGTGAAGGTATCATACATGGGATTATTAAATTACAGACATCGCGTAGTCTTCATTCTTGTTGTTGCTGGCATAGGGCTTAACGACACAAGGGCTACTGAGGCCAAATTGTGTCTGTTCACTGTTTATTTACAGGCGACATATAGCTATAGATGTTAAATATTATATGCTCCTCTACAGATCAATATATTTTAGGTACATCAAAAGTTCTATGTTTGCTTCATTTTCTACGAAGTGAGATAAAGCATGAAAGATGTTCAATGTGGAGAGAGACTGAAAAGTGTTAGAGCAGATGGTTGAATGTAAGGGACAACCAGAAAATGACGGACCGTAAGTTGCGTCAGACAGGATGAATACTGAGGTGAGTTTTCTCCCAATAGTAGGAAGAGATGTGTATGATGAGTGTGTCCAATTCTGAGTCTTACCAATACCACTTCCTCTCTTCTGTTTCGTCGGAAGCAAGAGAGCCACAGCTTTGGATCTTGTTTTATCTGGTAAAGTTTATTGTTGGTGTTACTTTTCAAGATCTGTGACCAGCTGTAGCATGCTTTTCGAATGATAGGCTTATAGTCGCTGTAAGGAACCTGAGGATGTTGTGAGAGAGCGGTGCGAGAGAGCGGGCTGATGATGTTTAGCGGCAATATCAGCACTTTCATTTCCGGGAATGCCAAAAAGGCCAGGGATCCAACAAAAACTGATTGAACACGCTGCAGGAGATTAACTGGGAATGAATGTATTTCAAGATAGGATGGAAAGATGAGAAATTCTTCCTTATGGCAGACACAGCACTGAGCGAGTCTGTGTAAATTATAGCAGGTGATATGGATAGCTCAATAATTTTACCAAGTGCTAACTTGATAGTGGAAGATATAAGATCTTACAAGTTAATTTAAATAATGATAGCGGGGTTGTCTTTCACAAACTAAGAGATTCATTAGAAAAAAAAATTAGATATAGTGATATTGAAAGATGAAAAATGTTACAAATTTAATAAAATAAAGATAGTGGGTTTTTCGCAAGATGAGATTAAATCAGAAGAAATTTTAATGAAGGGATGGGGTAAGCGTGAGAATAGCTAGTATCAGACGGATAAACTGGCAGCTCCCAATATACACGAAACAAACAGGGACAGCAGAAATAGGTAGCGGGGGTCATTTGTGAATAGGCGTGAAAAGGGTTGCTCGGGAGCAAATAATAGGACGGGAGATCGGATAAGTCGAGGCGTTTCCTTTGATCGGTTACACCATCACACTAAACAGGAAGTAGGTGCATTTCAAATGTTCGGTTTCAAATTAAGACTGGCGTCTGGCTGTCTGTGATGGGAAGTTTCTGATACTTTAGAAGGGGGTCATTTGTGAATATTAGAAAGCAAGATGCGAGATGGAAATGACTGTTTGTGGAGGTGGCCGGTCGACATCAAAGGGGCATACTGTCTGGGAAGAAAAATAAAGATATTCAAAAAGGAGGTTGGATCACGCGCTAAAGGGACAGCATGGGAAATTGATATTAGCGAATGAAACGGAACATAAATTTAAACAGAAAGGGGAAGATTGGTTTCCCCTGAACTCCATACTGCCCCTTTTTACTGGCCCGCCTCCGTTCGGAGGCGGGCCAGTAAAAAGGAGCGGTATGGAGTTCAGGGGAACAAAAAGAGAGAGCGGTGGAAAGAAAGGGAACCTCTCGAAAAACAAGAAAGGAGTTTGGGGAGGGGGGAAGGTTGGAAGAGGCAGAAAAATAAAGTAAGTCGGACAGTGCCGAAATGTAGGGAGTGATAGAAAGGGGCTTGGACTGTAATGAAAGAAAACAGCTAAAGTTAGGAGTAACAGGAAGGCCAAGGATCATAAGAAAAATGGGTTATGAAAGACAGTTAAATGTGCCAGGAAAAGTATCTACCTCCTGAAGCAAGATGCATCAAAATGATCTTTAGTAAAGGAAGAGTTGTGCATTCAAAACCGAGAAAGGACGCCAGACCCATGCAGCCAAGAGTTCCAGAAATCTATCTGGAACTCAAGATACAGGAGAAAGCAGATGAAGGAGAGCCATAGAAGATAGCCAAAGACTGAAGCCTCCCTGGAAAGGAAAGAAAAAGATAGCAGGTGAGCATTATATTAAGTACACTAAGTTAGCAAGAAGGACTGTTAGTGAAAAAGTATAATTATTAATGAAAAGGGGTTACTACTAAATAGGTAAAAGGACGAAAGTTTCTCTCTGAAGTAAAAATACTAACAGAGTTTATTATGTTAAAAGGGGTTAGTGTATAATGGAAGGGAATCTAAGGAATGAATAGCAGATGAGATTGATATAACAGATATAATGTGTTAGGAAGGGTAGTAGCAAACTTACTAAGAAAGATTCTGAATATGTTTTAAAGTTATAGACAAGTAAGTTATATGAGAAACTCTGGATGTAATGTTTTATTGAAGATCGTTGGTTTATCTGAATGACTAGTGACAAGTAGAGACTTTAGGAAAGTTAAGACTGGTCTATAAGTATATTGTAACAGAGTGGTGAGACCACAGAGCATAATGATGAAAGTAGTATATTTGATTGTTAATATAAGAAACGGAATTGTATCCAGGAGTAATGAAGTGAGTATAGTGAATGTATAAGTGTTAAGAGTTGGTTAGAGCAAGAAGAATGAATCAGGTGTTTTCACACAATGGTAAACTCAGATTATCTAGTGAATGGAAATGTAATGGGAATTATTATGCAAGATACCTCTGAGGCGACTTTGTATAATAGGACTGTATGTTTTCTTTTATTTAATTGTATATGTAATAAATTTAATATTTTGTTTTCACTTGAGTTTTGTTAGTCTAATCAACGCACGCCTTGCTTGCCTAGTTAAGAGCTTGCTCTCCCGCAATTAGGTGAGTGAGTCCTGGTCTCTGATTAAGCGGAATCAATGGAAATTATCCTCAAGAGCTGGAGAATCTTCTGTGATATTTGCAGAGCATAGCAGTCAGGTGGCAAAGAGTGGGGTCTTGTAGGTGTGAGGACACCTAAGAAAACCTGAGTTAAATGTATAATAAGACAAAAGGGAGATAATAATAAATAAAAAAAGAACTACCCCCCCACAATAGCATATAATTGAGCAGTGAAGACGCTGCAGGCCAATGGTAGTGAGGATGTAGCAGTAAATGAAGGAAAAACTGCAGCAGCACCTGCCGTACTCGCAGGTAGCATGAGCTGAGTGCAACTGCCTGATATTGCAAGGTGGTATGACATTTTTCCCCACTCAAGATTGTGAAAATGTACATCGTATGTCCAAGGTGGAACAGGAGCAGTTGTGCCCTGAAAAATATCACTTAAATCAATATTCCAATTCTGAACGAAGCAGGTCTATTTTCATTTGGTTTGCTCTCATAGAACAAATCCCACCGAGTATTATAAATATACTACCAACTGGGGTGCGATGGAAGACACTGGATTTTAGCAGCATATTGAAGCAGTAATGTTTTCCTACGAAGACGTAACGGAGAATCATGCACTTCGATATAAAGACTTTGGTTTGGAGAAGTCCTGAAAGCGCCTAACGCAGCCCTCAGAGCACTGTGCTAGATGATATTTAGACGTTGTAAACTAGTGCTTCTGGCAGAGTCATATACTAAACAACCACAATCTAAGCGTGAACAGATTAAACTTCTGTAATGGTGAAGTAAAGTATATCGATCAGTTCCCCACGACATGGACGAGACTGATCGAAGTATGTTCATATGCTTTAGACAACCATTCTTAATTGAGTGATGTGAGCTTGGAAATTAAGCTTGCTGTCTAATATCAGACCAAGAAATCTGACCTTAGTAGCAAGTGGGATGGGAGTAATGTATTGTTGATTTGTAATTCAGGATCAGGATGGAGAGCCTGACGCTTGCAAAAGTGGGTGGTAGTGCTTTTATTTTCTGATAGTCTATAACCATTCCTTAAAGTCCACAATTCAATTTTGGATGGCAAGTTGGAGTTGGCGTTCAATGATATTGATACTGACAAAAAATGCTAAGATCGTCTGCATACATATAAGTTTCGACAGTTTTTGGGATATGATGTGTCATGCCGCAAAAAGTGTTGAACTAAGTATCGATCCCTGCGGAACTCTTCCCTGAATGTAAGAAGCAGAGAGTATGCTTTTATACCGGACCTGAAAAGTGCGCAATTGCAGGAAATTTTTAATTATTTCAGGCAAATGGCCACTAAATCCCAGATGGTAAAGATCCATGAGAATAGCATGATGCCAATGTCAAATGCCTTTTCAAGATCTAAGTTGACCATGACTAATTGTTTTTTCCTGACAAAGGCATTGTGGATATAAGATTCGGCTATGATGAGCAACGTCTTGTGTTGATCTATTTTTTTGAAAGCCATACTGATGATCTGGCAGGAGATTCTGTGACTCCAGGATATAAATCAACAATTTTTTCGAAAATTTTACCCAAGCAGATATGGGCCTTTAATTTGAACCAGGGTAGGATCTTTTCCTGGTTTTGGTACGGCAATAATAAAAGAATGGCACCAGGAAGAAGGATAAGCATTTTCATAGAAAATCCGATTGTAGAAGATCAACAAAGTAAGCAAGTCCTTTTCAGGTAAATGCTTCAGCATAATGTAATGAATTTCATTAGGGCCTGCGGCACTAGTGGATGATCTGTTTAATGATTCTTTGAGTTCTGTTAATGTAAAGGGTTGGTTGTACGGGAAGGAGCGGCGTGTGAAGAAATTGATTTTATGCCGTTCTGCAGTTGCTTTAATGTTTTGGAAGGCGAATGCATAGGAAGGAAGCAGAGATTGTGGCAAACTATTCTGCTAGTGCATTAGCAACTTCTTCAGGAGTTGACATGTCTTTCCCTTTCCAATGACGTATTGGAGAGGGCAGCCGAGCATTTAGCGCTTGTATCCTTCTCCAGTTGAGCCGGGTGTCGGTGTCTTTGGTGATGGTTGAGGCAAAGGCAATCCACGAATCACGTTTCGCTTTCCGTCTAATTTTCCTTGCTTCATCTTTCTCTTATAAGTGATTAAGTTAGTTGTGATAGGATACTTTCCGAAATTATTCCGCGCACGGTTTTTCTCCTGTTTGGCATGAGAAGGCAATCTGTATTCCACCAGTGATTCCGGTGAATGCGATATACCTTGGATTTTGAAATAGATGCATCGGATGCTGTGAGAATCTATTTGGTTATGTGTGCAATTACATCATTAATAGGTTATTTTTGAACATAAAGTCCGTTAGACATATTTGGGCTGAATAGCTATCCCAGTTCGGCTTTCTAAACTTCCAAGTGGATCGCTGGTCAGGATTTACAGTTGCCCCTGTTTGCAAAGTGCAAATAATCGTAAAATGATCTCTATTAAAGGATTGGTTAACACTGACCATGTCATGATTTGAAAAATGGATGGTGAACAAATTGACAAGTCAATTACAGAAGTGAATCCTGTAGGTAGGTGGAAGTATGTGGAAGCTCAGAAATTAGTAAAATTTAGATCGTTATTCAAAAACTCTTCAATCAATTTGCCCCTTGCGTCCACTGTAGTGGATCCCCACAATGAATGGTGGCCATTAAAATCACCGAAAAGGCAAATTGGTGTTGGGAGTTGTGTAAGGAGATTGTCCATTTCTCAATGAGGAAACGACAGAGATGGTGGAATGTAAATAGAAACAAGAGTAACTGAATTACAAAGGAATATTTGAATTAATCAGAATGGCTACTCCTTCACGTCTAGGAGATTCTGATCTTCTATCTCGTCTGTGCATGATATAATTTGAAAATTTTGGCGAGATATGCGGTGACAGGAATGTGTCCTGTTAGCATACGCCTATGGGATTAAATTGGGTGAGTAAATCCTTCAAGTCATCTGAATGGCTTCTTAGTCCTCTGCAGTTCCATTGTATGATGCTTTGCATTATTTCGGTTTAGTTGAAGAAGATTCATCTGACTATTTTTGTACGGAGCATTTCTTCCGTTTGTTGGAACATGGAGCGTCCAGTATCCAATGTGTCGTTAGCATGAATTTACAAGACGGGTTCCTCACAACTTTGGTGTTCATCCACTTCCATAGGGGGCACTTCGGTTTTCTTAGAGTCTTTAGAAGTTTTCAATTTTTCTATGTCATTCGAGGCCGTTGGAGTATGATTTGGAATACTAATTGGAGTGTTAGTGGCTTCACTGGTTTTAGTTTTAGGAGTGTCTTTTCCGAACGTTGATAGGGTTGCTTTAACCCAGTTAGCAAGAGAAGTGCTGGGCAGAATTGACACATCTATTTGTTGACGAATAGCTCCGGGTGTGAGACGCATATGATCGACTAGGCATGGTCAACATAATCTGTCTATGTGCCTCAGGATATGTGACTTTATGTTCAATTTTGTATTTTTGGATTTTTTTCCCCAGTTTTCCACATTTCACATGATTTGGAAAAAGCAGGGTGGCTTCCTTTGCAGTTGGGGCAAATGGGAGTTGAGACTGAACAATCTGTTTGTGTATGGTCTTTTGATCCACAAATTGGACAGATAGCATTCCCTCTGCATGCCTGCTGAGAGTGGCCATATTTCTAGCATTTAAAAAAACGTTATTTTTTTTTTTTTGTTATTTTTGATTTTTAGGAGCATTAGCAACTAAGGCCATATTGCTCCGGGATATGCGGTGGTCATTCCTTGACCTTTCCACATCCTCCGTATTTGGTGGTGACGGGCTCGAACCCCGGTCTAATCAAGAAGCGTGTGTTACGCACTGCTGCTCCTTCCCACCTGGCTACTTAAAAAAAAAAAAACGAATCGGGTTTGGGATGTAAGGGCGAATTAGGCAATTTAAATAGCCAACTTTTACTGTGGATGGCAATTCTGGAGTGCTAAATGTTAAGGTGATGGATCTAGTAGGAATGAGATTTCCATCTTTTTTTTGTCATTATCCGTTTGGCACTGATCACTTTTTGACTGCTAAGTTCTTGAACTAATTCTTCCTCAGAGTGGGATCTACTCTGATAACACCTTTAGATAGATTTAAGGTGTGGGGAGTGACATACTGGCAGCCCGCCAAACGTCTGTTTTTATCAGCCATTCAAAATGTTGAGGAAGCTGTTTCGATCAGGTCTCCCGATGGAAGTAGTTTCACCATTTTTGGTAATTCGGCAATGGATTCCAAATATCTTTGAATTAGAAATGGCGATAACTTCCTTACAGTCTGGGTGGATAGGGAGTGTATTACCAAAAAGTTTGGCAAGTCATGGTACTGTTCTTCCCTTCGAAGTCTTTTTCAGTTGGTTCAAATCATTATCGGTTGATGTGTCTGGCCTTGAATTTGAAGGATCTAGAGGTGGATACTCATTCATATCCATGGTTGCTCCTTTTTTGGCCTGGAGGATAACTTTGCCCCCAGGTTACCGGCCCCGCCACGTGGAGGCAGGAGCGGTGCCACCTAGTGACCAAGCGTCTAGAGAAGTTAGACGCTTGGTCACTTTTTCCTTTCTGGGTTCTCACTCAAAATCAGTTAAGCACAGAACCAATTACAATGAACTGATAATAATAAAGACACTAGACATTAAACACAGAACGAAATCACTGGGAATCACTCTATATCGTTTCGGAAAAATCGCTTGGCACTCGGGGCCGCTTCATTCTTATTAATCGTGAGAGGAGATAATACTATTCTGTATCATATTTATTTGTTGAACTACTTAATATCAAAACAGCAGTAGTCTAACTGCAGGCGTGGACAGCGTTAATTTAAAACGATATAAGATAAAAAAAAATTGAATTTCAAATTCACTGAAAGAATATCAAATGAAATAAGATTTTTAATGGAATACAAAATAAGGTATCTACTTGAACTTCGTTTCGCAAAATAATTTTTAAAAAAGTTTAAATTTATTATTTATGGTAATACTATACATATATACTCTTGTTTTCTATTTGTATAATAAAACTCACCTTTCTAATCTGTATTATTTAATGTCCTAAATGTTGCTTTAAAATAAATGAAAATAGTAAAGTATAGTAAATCGCATTCCAACCTCCAAGTCGTGGATATTTTTATGGTTCCATTGGTAACAGATTTACAGATGACGTCATGATCTGTAGAGTAGTTAGCAATCAGTGCCAAGCAGAGCTTCTTTAGGATGACTTAGACCCCAGTGGTGATCAGAAAAGCGGCGCTATGTTTTAATGCTCTAAAATTTAAGGTCTAGCTGCACTTGCGAACAGCAATCCAAAATAACTTATACAGCTGATGGGACTGAATTAAAACGATAAAAAAGAAAGCGAATATGGCAGTTCTTTAGGCAGTTTAGACCATGGTGTCCTCTTGATGATTTATCGAACATTCGCTTGTAGAAATAGGGATCTACAGAACAAACTGCATTTTCTGGGCCTGAAAAATAATTATGTCTGCCTAGTGGAGCTGAGGGCACTTGGAGTCATGTTTTACACCACTGTCCACTTTTTGATTAACAGAAAAATTATCTATTGAATCTTGTCCAACAGCTTTTCGATGGTAATGAAGCAATTCTACTTGAGAATTCTACAAACTTTTCAGCATTTCAACAGTTCTCCACGAAAGTTTTCAACAGTAGAAAACACCTGTTATCAAATATCTAATATTATGCATGTTCCAGGACTCTTATTATTATGGAACTCCTTGGGGGTTTTAGTTCGTGTGGACAGCTCATCTTCTTCATTAAACCTTACCTTGAGTGTTGTATATATGTATATCTGGTTTCCATTTTCCGAAGCTCCAGGTGTTTGCCTCGTAAGTAAGATATAATTAATGACTCTTTATTTATTTTTATTTTTTTTAATTAATTAATTTTATTTTTTATTTTGCTGATTCTCTCGGATTGAGTCCCAAAGGGTACGGGATTTGCTGGCACACATTAGTATTGCACGCCTGCCAGTGGGTGCGGGAATCGGTCCTTCTATATGACAGATGATAGTAAAAGTTCTCCCACTTGGTGGTTAGGTTTGTACTTAGTTGTGACCCACCTCCCCTTGGTGTAGACGGACACGGGGGCAGGCTTTCCAAGTGATCACCTTCCTGGTGACTAAGTGATCAGAAACAATATACACACATTTCACAACAATAGCATTACACACATTTCTTGCTTTTCACAGAGTTTTGTCATCACAAAGTACCTCTGCGGAGGAGTTAAACTAACTTTCTGGAGCCGCTTTACATAAGATACTATACATGTCTACATGTAGAAACAGAGAGGTCATTATCCCACGGTGTAAGTAAATTGTAAGTTTCCATTTTGAACACTGTGTTCAAGTATGGAAACTGCACCAAAAATGAAACAGAGCTTCTTTAAAGGCTCCAAGGGCGGGCAACGCGTCTATTCACATCTTTAAAAAAAATGGGGGGGGGGGAGAATCCATAAGAGGAAATATTCGAGTGTGTGGGCTACAAAGCTTGGTAACTAGGAATCAAGGAGAACTGACTGAAGTATCTAAGGCTCTAAAAGAGGAGAAAATAAAATGAATAAGGGTGGGCGAAATTTTCACTGTTATATATTATTCCAGAACAATGGGCTACAAATTCAAATTATGGGGAAAATGCAGGAAGCTTCTTTTAGCCAGCAAGTTTTTGATTACTCGAATAAGTTGGCTCCGACAGCGTGGAGAAATTAAAGGTCAGTTGTATAGGTGCCTTCGTGAGGATGGAGTCAAAGAATTAGTTTATTTTCTTTTATTATTATTATTTTTTTAGCTGGTGCAGCTAAAGCTTCTGGCTTCTTTGCATCATACGGCTCAATAAACTGCTCTTCAGATGGTGGCTTGTTGGCCACTTTGACAGGATTCATCATGTCAAAGGAATAAATAAACGTAAAGAATTAAATAATTCCTTAAATAATTAATTAAATAATATAATTATAGGATTAAATAAAATCTATCTTCGGATTGCTACATTGCTTTATCAATTTTAGACCGCAATTCGTCCAACAGTGAGCTTTAAAAACACTAAAGCAGTTGAGACAGCGTATTTTAAGCAGGGAAAAAAATTCCGGTCTGTCAAATAAAAACAATGGAACATCGTTCTTACTTGAAACCACAGTTAGAAGACAGCGTTTGAAGTATTAAACTTTAGCTAAGCATAAATGATTGGTTAAATTAATAAATACATTTTATAAAATATTCATCAATCAAAAGGGCACTAATTGTTATTTCAGGAATCACACTAATTCATTTATCATTTCAGAGGTTGCGGTATAGTAAAAAGTTTGAAAATCTCCGATCTAGTTGAAAGCCAAAATTAAGAAATTTTAAAAGACCACTGTACTCATTCCGTTTAAAATGAAGTACCTCATTCATTCTAGAGGGACACGGTGCTGAAAGGCGCTTTGTCATTATACTGTAAAAAACAGCAAAGCGGAGGAGATTTCATTTTCAAGTAATTTAAAACCATTCATTGTACTTTTTGCTGTTTTCGATAGGGTAAAGCTTTATTCACTTAGAGTTCACTTTATTTGTTTTTTTTTGTTATTTGGTTTTTAGGAGCATTAGCAACTAAGGCCATATTGCTCCGGGATATGCGGTGGTCATTTCCGGACCTTTCCGCATCCTCCGTATTTGGTGGTGACGGGCTCGAACCCCGGTCTAATCAAGAAGCGTGTGCTACGCCCTGCTGCTCCTTCCCACCTGGCTACGGAGGCGCCGTAGTTCACTTTAGTCAGTCAATTCATTAGTTCTTGAAATTTCAACTAAAGAAAGTGAGTCGAAACAGAAAACAGTATTCGTAATTCGATAACACTCCTCCAGTAGATATTCCTCTTGATATCTGCTAGTGTCCTTAATCAAAATCAACTCTCTCAACATCACATCCGAACCATGCCCTGTGCAATTTGTGACAGATCTGCCAGATAACGTTTCACACACTAGACACGCTCCTTTTTCGAAAAATGCCTTGTACAAGAAAACACAAAAATATAAAACCCAAACAAATTTCCTTAATGGCATGATAAAGGCAACAAAAGGTAATAAGATATGAACTATAGAGAGCTAGTATCGTCTCGTTCCACTATGTGAGACGAGTCGCAAATTGTTATAAGCACTTTTCTTGAATGGTGTCTGGGTTTTTTGTGGTGGATGCAATGAACTTTAATGTCAATAAGGACATCCACGCTTCTCAAGATAATGAGGTACAAAGTGTTACCAAAAATAGCACAAGTGGTAAACGACTGCTTATTCGGAAAGCTCTGTCTGAACAAGCTTTAATTTAGTTTCTTTCTTATCTTATTACTTTTTCCGAGTTATCGCATTGGGCATACATACCTGATAGTTTGTAACCATCATCTCATCTTTGAGATGATCAGTTATATCTGTTCCCCTGCATGCAGAAAAATTATCAGTCCCATACAAAATCTTAAATACAAAAGATATGTTCTCTTGTTGGAAGGGAAACTTTCCAGTTGTCTTTGATTTTTAGATAGAATACAAGAACTCACTATTTTTTTCCTTGGGAAGTTTTCTGCAGTGACTAGTCAGGCAACAGTGCACCACTTCATACAGTTTTTAAGTGTATTTGTCTGTACAAGTAAACTTTCACTAGCCGAGTTTCGTGAAATACACTCTGAAAAAAAAAATGGAATTCATTCTCACTGGGAAGTCTAGTCCATCCATGACAGATGAGATAACTACAGCCTTGTTTAGACTGCACTTAGATGGTTGCATTGCTAAATACAGTTTCTAAAACGACTGCTACATAGTTATTATCAGTAGTAGTGGCAATGACTCAAGAAAGCAAGTTTATAATCCATAAAACAAAAAAAAATGCAAACACTTCCAATTTCATCTGTCCATCCTCTCTAGCAGTTCTTTTCCTTGAATCTATTCCGCCCACATCAATAATACCAGATGGGAGTTTTTTCCTGCAATCAACCGTCCTCCAGCAAAAGGTAAATGTCCGCACATATGGATTTCAATCATCATCCTTCAATTTATGCCTCCCCAAGATAAAGGGTTCCATCAGCTTGAGCTCACTGAATCCATTAAAGGCCTCAAACATATAAAATCTCCTTGCAGGTGCCTAGTTTCCAGATTTGCTAAACACTGAAGCCTTTTCTGATAAGAGCATCTTTTGCTCCCCTCACCAATCTTCTTGCCCTTCTCTGCATCCGTTCCTATAGATGCAATCTACACAGATATATCTAAGACATTTGATAAAGTCCCGCACGAACAACTTCTGGAAAAACTTAAGCAATATGGTATCCGTGACCCTTTGCTCTCATGGCTAAGCAGCTATATTACACATCGTTCCTTGACCGTTATCATCAATCAAGTGAACTCGGACCGTTTTATACCACTAATGGGAATACCTCAAGGCTCTCCCCTAGTCCCCTGCTTTTCACTGTTTTCATAAATGATCTTCCTTCTTTCATCTGCACTTCCAATATTCAAGTTGCTCTCTTGCGATGATCTTAAGATCTACTCAGCAGTGAAGGAGATAACGGATTCTCAACAGCTTCAATGCGCCCTCAATAAAATTCTCTGTGGCTATCTCTGAATGGATTGTCTGCTAATCCCCAAGCGCAAAGTAATCTCTTTCTCATCCTGCAGATCTCCACAACTAATAAATACTGAGTACACTATTAACTCTGTGATCATTGAAAGGTGTGACCAAGTTAACGACTTGGGGATTCTCTTCTCCAGCAGTGCTAAATTTGGTGCACATGTCCTTAAAATCACCAGCAAAGCCTTCAAAACACTGGGATTTATCAAACGGAACACTTACAAGTTCAAAAACTACAGATATGCTATCATCCTTTATAAAACTATAGTTCTCCCAATCCTTGAATTCAGCTCACCCTACTATGAATCGCTGTGTGATTACTTTCATCTGCGGCCTCTGTGCACTAGAAGAGTTATTGCTGACATCACCCTTCTAGCCAAAGTAATCACTGGAACTTATGAAGCATCTGATATCCTTAGTAAAATAAACTTCAATGCTCCTTGTAGACAAGTTAGGAACCGTACACTGTTTCGCCTTGACTCTGCCACCACCGACTTTATGAAGTTCAGTCCACTGAACAGAATCCGCAAATGACTCTCTCATTGACTTCATTGACAACTCCCAATCACTGATGAACCCCAACCACAAGTTTGCCTCTTTTCTTAAACTGCAAAGTGACTAGCTCTGATCTAATTATTGTAGTTTATTATTATTTTTTAAAAATTATTTTTCTATTATCTACCTAATTAATTTATTATTTGTTTTACCGGTAACTTAACTTAATGCAATTCTCTTTTGTACATATTTTAATTTTTAAATCTATATCAATATTACTTCCTGTTGGATTTCATATTATTGTTATCAATTGTGTTCATTGTTCTGCTCTCAGATACACTGTTAATGGTTACCTGTTGTGTATCTTGTTGTTAATAAAATAAAAAGATCCACGTCTTTCCTAAAATGAGGCTTTCAGACCTATATACAGTAGTCAAGATGCGGTCTAACCATTGCCTCATGCAATAGCCTTATCTTTGCATTGACAAAACCCCTTGAGCTGTCCGGGCAGCCTATCTGCACTGCTCAGAGAACTTTATATCTGACTGCACAATTACCCCCTTGTTTCTTTTATTCTCCACTGTCCTGATTGTAGTACTACACAGCTGGTACATTAATCTGGTATTCTGCTCCCCATATGAAGTACCTTGCATTTTTAAACAATAAGCTTCAATTGTTTCTCAGCCAATCTGCCTAATTTTTCTAGATATTATTGCAGCAGCATGCCCTAATTATTGTGAAACTACCCTGCCAGTCTTCTTATCATCTGCAAACTTAGACATTAAGCCTGATATGCCTTCATCAATATCATTAATAAATACAAAAAATAACAATGGGCCAAGCACCGAATTCTGGCGAACCACCATTAAACGAAGAGCAGTGTCTATTGATAACCACTCTATCTTCTCCCACTGAACCATCCATTTATCCATAGCGGTAACTTGCCCTTAATGCCACCCTGCTCCAATTTGTATAGCAGTCTTTTATGTGCAACATTATCAAAAACTCTTCTGAAATTTAAGTATATGATGTCAAAGTGATTTTTGCATCAGTTCCTTTGTTACTGTGTTATAGTATACAATCAGATTGGTCAGACAAGATCGCCCCTTAACAAATCTATGCTGTGACTGCAGTATGACTGCATTTCTGTCTAGATTTTCCTGTATTACTTCTTTAACCAGTGACTCCATTATTTTCCCTGGAACAGAGGTCAAGCTAACAAGCCTCTAATTACGTCACCCGCCTTTCAGATCCCTTGGTGAATTAGAGGTACATTTGCACATCTCCAGTCCATAGAGACCTATTCTGAATCCACAAATGCTCTCAATAACGTGGACAGAGGTCTGCGTACCTCTTTTGCTGATCCTTTAATATAATTAGATAGATGCCATCCACCACAGGTGCCTTTTTTACGTTTAGCTTCAACAATTTCTCGTTCACTTTCCTCTCAGTTTTCACAAAATCATTCAGTTCTCAGCCAGAATGACTCACTTCTGGCATCCCCATCCCTAAAACATTCCTCGTGTGCATTCAGATGCAAAATTCCCATTCAGTTTGTCAGTAACCTGAGCAGGATCAACAGTTATATCTAATGGAACAATATGTTTCAACTCCTTCCTTTACTGTTTACATAAGTAAAGAAATCTTTGCCAGAAACTCCTAGTAAGGAGGGTAGGCAAGCTAAGGTAGCTTGCCTACCTTTCTTTGGGACTTTATTGCGCACTACTTTCTATGTAGCGTAGGCATCTGTATAGCCTGCTAATTTATATACATCTCTTGCATTTCTCTTCACTGCCCACAAGTTTTGTCAGTTCATATGACATCCATTTAACTTGAACTGAACATCTATTTGCCTTGAACCGAATTCGCTTGAATTGAATTAAACTGCAGAAAGTTTAATGTGGGTTGATAGCGTGATGGAAAGAGAAGAAGTATTACGGTGAAATCAAACAGTGTTTTAATTCTTTTTCGTACAAATTCGAGCTTTTTCTTAAAATAATAGAGGTGTTTAGGGCTTTCCATTTAATGAAGGTACAAAAATACTACTTATCTGTGAAGTATTTAGGGCTCAGCAAGCAAGCAAGTATTCCCTATAAAATAATTCGTTACAACAGATATTAATAGTGTTTTCTTCAATTGCAGATATACGATGGATCAGGAACTATCTGTAATCTGGGATCTCAAACAGAACTACGACAAGTCTCTGAAACTTCTCTCCTATAACCCATATTCTAGTAGCCAGTAAACGTAAAAGTTTTGAGTTTTATTTTTCCTTATTAGTTCTTTTAATAAGATTGCGACACAGTACCTCATCTGAATTCCAAACTGCTGCTCGCACTACACTCAGGTATATGCTAATAAGTTGTCACGAACTCAGTTCATGAGAACTGCATATTTATTACAGAATCACTCTTACCAACAGATTCATTGTCAGAAAATCCAATCCAAAGATTACTGAGTGCACCATACACATAGTCGTATTGCAAGAAATCTCAATATATGAGTAAGCTATGTGCAACACTATTTAAATACATCGAGATTTCTCATTCTCCTGCCTCGTTCTATTCTGTGTCATCATTATTGAGCACACTCTTTAACAATAAATTTCTCACAATAGAAATGCCTGCATGCGTTGTGCCCTTTTATCAACAGACCACATTAGAGGCGTTTCCACGAATTCGGACTTTGACATGTTCGCAAAGCAACTTGTTCATAAGCACAACCCACAATAATCAGAGTATTGACAGTTTTCCCTAATATCTGTGGAATGCAATCATTCGTTATTAGTTAAGGTTCTGTAACTTCAAGAGAAATGAACTTATGCCTGAGAACAACTTGTGCATTAAATTTATAAAAAATGATAAACTGTATCAGCGGTTTTAGCTTCTAGTTCATCTTAATTGCAGTCTTCAATGAAATAAGGAATTTTCATTCTGAGCGTGAATTATAGCTAATTTCACCTATGTATCACGTGTTAGCCGTTTCATTAGAATCACAATCAAATGGTACTTGGTACTAAAAGTAACTATACAAAACTAAGCAACAGTTCTAATCATCACGCTTACATCTAGAGACTTCAATAAAGGAGATGGACGCGGAAGAGTTGTTCTGATTGTACCCAAATTCAGTAGTTCCATGCGGCGTTCTTTTGCTGCAGCTGACGCAATCCAGTGGTATCTTGCATAGATTTGTTTGTTCCTCGGACTTAATTTAACGAGGAGTCAGGATTTTAGTGCTGCTCCAGTATAACTAGAAACACAGAAACCAACTACACACCCATTTTGAGTTTTGGACAAGATGAAGTCATGACTTTATTTTTGCATAAATTAGAAAAAAAAAATACTTTAAATGACAGTATGTAAATATAATATTGACATAATATGGTATTAATTCTGACATCGCCAATCACACTTTTACTTTCTGACAACGCGTATGCACATCACTTGATTAGCTAGATTGGTCGAAAGTAGTGTGGCTAATTAAAACTGAGCTTTAAGCTGGCGGATATCCAAGAGTAAACGAACTGAGGTATCAAATAATAAACCAGAAAGTGTACTCTATAAGAAACAGAATATTTGAAATTTACTGATGGGAAATTAAGTTACAGTTCAGTTGCTCAGAACTAATCTGGGCAGATTTTTCAGCATAATCAAATTGAAAGGAATATTTACTTCTAATTTTAAGGAACTGTACGATATAATAATTATTTTCAGTTATTTTAGGTGTAGATTATGCTTTTAGATATCAGAATTTCTGTTAATACATTTTAGGCATGTTCGCACATTCTGCATAAGCGCCGCTGATTTTGTACACTGATTGGAAAAATGAATGGGCACCATGGGGGGGGGGGGGACGCGCAGAAAAGAAATTTTCTCGATTCGCATGAGATATATTCTATTTCAATTATTAAAATTTGGGAAGAGGTAAATTACATTTTGAAAGTGTTGACAGCAAACTACGATCTGAGTTACTTGCTGCTATTTCTTTAATTTATTAAATCACAGAGCCTAAAATACGCGTTGCATTTCACGTGCTGCGACTACAAAATATTACAAAATGTGAAGTAAATATCAGGCACTAAAGTTACTATATATAAAATAATATATAGTAACAATATATAAAAATAATCAGAGGATTATTTTTATATATTATTAGTTAATCAATTAGTAATTAATAGGTAACAAGATAATTAGTTATTTTTTACAATGCTGTTAATCAAAGATGAAGAAAAGTGCACATAATTTAAGAAATACATCTCGAACTTGCCTGAAATGTAGCGCACTCTGTACATTACCTAAATTATTTTTAATGTGAGCTGTCATTAAGGTTTTGCAAGGTGACTTTATTTATCTAACATGTATTATACCAAATATAATAATGGACTGGACCCGGACTGACTCTATACCTATTTCCCTGCCTATGGTAGGTATATGTTAACCTGGCTATTATACAGGTAGGATTCGGTGGCACATGAGCTACCTCAATCGCCAAAGGAAACCAACATGTCGCTCTCTTGCTTAGTGTCTTTTTCTCCCCCCCATCGGGGTATCCCAATTCTCCTTTCCCCTGATAGAGCCCATGGCCTCATTGCTTTATCTGGAGAAAAGCTTTTCCTACGCCCACCTTACTTCTACCTGTATCCCCCTCTCTTGTGAAAACCCTATACACCCCCATACGCCAATTTTTTTTTTAACTTGGGCTCTGTCCAGGAAGCTCATGCGACCCTGGAGAAAAACAGGAAGAGAATATGGGTATCCTGGCTTAACTCCTAGCGGTGTGTATGAGCAACCTGGAGTCCCATCTGGGGCTTTGTGGCCAAAAACCAGAATACAACAACAGAATCCAACACACAACATTTTTTCTGGCTTTTACAGTGGTACTGTATTTCTTCACAACAGTACTTATGGTGCAGATGTGGGAATTATTATTATCATCATGTCTACAATGGCACCTAGACTTCCGTCTATTTCCACCTGAAAAGCCGAATTTACGCAGAACTTCTGCAAAACGGGCCTGTATGGAATATTTCCCTCCGATGGCCGTCCCCAGTCACATAGAACCGGGCCTGAGTCCACCATTCTAACAGTGCCTCATACACTAAAGCCCGCACCCACTGGAAGTAGTGCTATACCGGTGGGTGCAGATGTGGAAAACCACCGGTGGCGCCTGACCCCAAACACTATTCAGAGGATATTCATGTGTTGTTGAGGCGGATCCCAGGACTTCCTCCATTAGCCGCCGTTGTACATCTTGTGTAGAAGCTTAAGCCAAAACGGCCAATTTTATGTAGTGTGTTGGATGTGTAAGTGTAGTGATATGGTGTGTTATGTTTTCGGCCGGTATCTGGCTCTTAGCAGATGGGAAGTAGCAAAACCTGGTCACCTTGCCCCCCCCCATCTCCGCCATGTGGAGTCGGCCAGGATCTACTATCACTTGCTGGACTAACCCAGAGCAAAAATTAGCATGAAATGAAAAGGCTATAGAAGAACTTTGGGAGCTGGAGAGGTAAGAAAGAATAGAAGAGAGGAGGATCAAACAGAGGAACTCTCCAATAGTTAGAAGGTAGAAGAAATAAAGCAAGGCTAAAGGAAACAGAGGTGGAGAAGTAGACTCACTTTTCATGCTATGGGAAATAATCCCATGCAGGATTCCATCATAGAAGCTAGGATCAGCAAGATTTCTTGAGATATAATTATGTCCAATCTCTTGTAGACATTGCTCCAGGCAGTTCCTCGGAGAAACAAGTTTTTTTTTTATCAAAATAACATATATTATACTGTTCCCCCATTTCCATAACTTGTTATTATGGCTCATGGTCGACCCGTGAACTGCTATCGCCGTCTTGCCCACCTCTACGCAATATGACCTAAATTTTAATCTTAATATTGATATCAATAAATGACATCAATCGAACAAATGCGTTTCCAAGACGTGTAAAAAGCTGAGGCTCTATTTCAGTGCTTATTGCGAGGGGGAAAGCTGGGCGGCACTATTCACAATGTAACTGAGTAGGAAACATAATCTGTCTACTATGTTAAGGCGTAGTGATTGTCTCCTTCTTCAGCACTAAAACTAAACAGTTCAGAGACTTCTTTCGCTAAACGAAGAGGTCCAACAACAACTAACAAATAAAATTTTGTACACATTGAAATGTGTGCAACAAGCACAAGTTGTTAGTACCAAAAGGAAAAACATTTCCGAAATGTCTGTTCCCTGCATGATTTCTGTTCAAAACCAGCATTACAAATATTGTGTTTCTGCTATTCCAACGTCATACAAAACAATGAAAGCCATTCTAGATCCCATTTTATAACAATATAACAAGCGCGAAGTATATATGGTCAGTTTTGAGAGAAAATTGTCACATTTCTTTTCGTGTTTTAGTCCTTTATTGCTTATTGAAGTCGAGAATAAGCCATATTCACCGTACTTTCCATTTTCCTTGGCATGTTTTTTCTGTTATTACTTGCTGAATTAAGTCAATAGGCATCTCTGACAAAAGTGCATACACTTCTTATGTGCAGTATACATTCAGAGTAATCATAGAGTGCGCCGAAACTTTGTGTTGATTTTTTTATATTAGCAAAGAAGTGACGTAATGTACGCATTGTGTTACACTTTAGGCACGTTTGATTATTTTTTAAACCATCACATTTGAATGCATTTATTTTGGATGATAATACTGTAAACATTAATTATTAGCCATAATAATTTAATTACATAACAACGAACTTATCAACGCACAGTATACAGACATGATTAAAAATGACACTTCATGACATGGGCACACATTTTAGAAGTGTTCGCAAATGCCTAACTCTTAAGTAGTTCACCATGTCTATTCCTCCTTTCATCTGTGTATGTTCATCATGTCATTTTAATAACATTTTGAATGATTTAACAAAAACCTTTTTGAAAAATTCGAATATAACACTAAGGAATTCTGGATACTGGGAGTTCAGTTGTTACAGGGGGACGGACAAACAGACATTTTATAAATTTGCAAACGCGCCTAAAAATATTAATTTAAAAACAATCGCACCGTATGGAGTACAGTGTGATTGTTTTTAAATTGTATAAAGATCTATTGATGAATCATATAGAGATCTATTCCACTTGAAGTAAGGGAGAATCATTGGCTGCTAGGAATAATGATACTCCTATTAAGGTCAACAACCTTTTCTGATGGATACTCATTTTCAGGTGCGTATTAGCCAATTTGCATATTTCAGAAATATGCATGTTTTATCCTTCAGTTCAGATTTGGATCAGTTATTATTTTCTCAGGTATTGCATCTTTTTTTGATTTACACCCTAACCTTTTGTACGCCAGTGTATATAAAATGAAGAATTGTGTAAAAACTATTTACTTATAAATCGATAAAAAATATGAAGTCAAAACAACCAGGAATGGGGCCTAATGCTCATGTGGCGAATTTATAAGATTTTATAAGTTTTTATTCAATAACAGACATTACAGAGTTAACACCAATGACAATGTAGAGTACAGTATTACAAGGAAAATTAAATAACAGTGCATTTAAGAAAACATATATCTGTATATAAATACACGGACAACCAATTATAGTGTTTAGATGATTATCAAACATGAAAGATTATTTTATTTATACAAGAATTAATGATAAATCTTCACTGCTAAGTTGAAGTTTTACAATGCGAAATTAAATTTGGGTAATATATAAAGGGGGTCTAGTTGCAAGTTGCTCGGCAAAGGCAAGGCACGAGTAACGGACTGTTTTTGCTGCAGTCAGTCCTGTATTTGATTGAAGAGAGTCCGAAATGAAGTCAAAGGAACAGAATAAGTTATATTTTCTATGCATATTACTGATGCAAGGAGAAACTAGAGCACGTTTCCACTCCAGAAACTTATTCACTGACCAGTGGCAGGCGAACGATATGATGTTATATTATCCACGGCTGAGTTGAACTAACGTTCTGGAGCCACCATGCCCAAGATACTTTACATGTTTACATGATGTTATATTACGGAAGAAAGGAATACTATATTGATAATGCAATTGTTTTCTTCATAAATATGCATTTCAACAGCGGATTTGTCTCTGGAATCGACCTAATCTCTCGAATCTACCATTTCTCAAATCATAATTCTAATCCAAGATCACAGAATTTCCGTTAGGGTCTCTCAGATTACGATCCTCACTCTGTCAATAATTCTTGTCCTTTTCTTAATTGCATTCTGCTGTGGCCGTCAATATGGGTCATAAAACAGCTCTAAATGTACACTTCCTACTTTACCGTTCTCCTGATGCATTCGGTAGTTGTTGGAAAGGCGAAGGTGTTATTTCTGAAAGTGAAGCTTATCCTCAAAATCGAATAAATCATGGATGAGTGAAGAGATTATTGATCCCCGAGGATGAAATGGCTTCTGTGAATTTTATGGCGACTAATACAGGGGACGATGATGTTTTTCGTTCGCTATTTTTATTCATCTGCGTGAGCACTTTAAAATCTTACGCAACTAACGTACTAAGCGAATTTCAATATTTACATGTGACATGTTTCAGTTTAAGACAGCAAGGAAAATGAGGATTTAGACATGGTCAGGAATGAAAGTAAGGTGTGAATTGAACTTCACGTAAAACATCCTGCAAAGTTATGTATCCGGCAATTTACTCGATATAAACTATTAAAATATATTTTCTTAGTAACGATAAAAACTGCTCCTTTGGTTTTCACATTTTGTCAGCACAAAACTGACAATCTGTTAGAGTCAGTTTGTGGATCCATGAGAATTTCAGAATAAATCATTTCGTTATTTATGCACTACATTGAACAGGTTTAGAATCTCTTTCGATACTATTCGATTTACACATTATTAGTATAGAGTTTAATGACACAAGTATTTACTGTGAGGTCAAAGTATCTATTCATAGCTCATTTACAAGAACATTGTAAGTATTGATAATATATTTTGGTAAAGGGCTATACAATTAAGATAGAGCAGGTAATTAAGATATGTTTGAATCATTTTCGAAGAAATGAGGCAATGTATGTGAATCTTGTATCCCGACAAGTACCCAGAGACTAGTCAAATAATGAGAAAAATCGACCACTAATGGTAAGTAGAGTGCGGAACTTGAGCATTGGGCAGGATTTTCTTCCATTAGTAGGAAGAGTGCGTATGTCCAGTCTCGCAGTACGACTTCTTCATAGGAACACCACAGTTTTGGATCCTGCTTTATCTAGTTTGTTGCTGGTATTATTTTTATAGATTATAAGCCTATTATTCGCATAACGGGACCAGTTATGCGAATAATACGCTTATAACCAGTGTAAGCTACATGAAAAGGTTGTAAGAGTGGGGCATGAGGTTGTTTAGTGAAAAGGTTGGCACATTCATTTCCCCGGAATTCGGCAGATTCAGCAAAATATCACTAACTGATTGGCCTAAGGACTCATTGCTTTTCAGTATAGGATGAGAGGGAAAAAAATTTTATTCAATGGCAGATTGTTGTTATTTGGTTTTTAGAGCATTAGCAACTAAGGCTATTGCTCCGGGGATATGCGGTGGTCATTCCCTGACCTTTCCGCATCCTCCGTATTTTGTGGGCACGGGCTCGAACCCCGGTCTAATCAAGAAGCGTGTGCTACACACTGCTGCTCCTGCCCACCTGGCTACGGAGGCGCCTTCAATGGCAGAGACTGCACTAAGACAGTCAGTGTAAATTAGGACTCATGTGACAGAAAGATCAATGATCTGGTCGAGCGTGGTAACACCACGTGCTACCTTTATGACGTATAGTTCGGCAGTGAAAATACTGCATGCAATATAGATGAATGTAATGATGTGATATCCAGAAAGGAAGAAAAAACTAAGGCAGAACCTACCAGAATCAGTTTTCAATCCGTCAGTATATATTTCACAAGCCTGTGAGTTGAGGTTGAAGTGAACTGTCTGATACCGCAAGGAGCTATAACATTCTTTCCCAATGGTGATCATTACAAGAGGCAGTAGCATACATACAAGGTGAAACAAATACAGTTGTGTCCTGCAAGATTTTACTTGGATCTAAATTCCAAGTCTGAACCAGTTCGTTAAGCCTATGGGACGCAGTTTGATTTTCATGTGCCTTGCTATCGTAGAAGGAATCTCAGTGAATAGCATATACGTATTCCCAACTAGGATGCGATGGAAGACTCCGTATATTTGAAGCATAGCGAAACAACGGTGTTTTCCCCTCAAGGTGTAATTGGATAGCCATGCGTTTCGATGAAGGCATTTCACTGAAGAAGTTCTGGCCCTCTCAGAGCACTGTACTGCACGACATTTGTTGTAAAGTACTTCTCTTGGCAGAGTCGTATACCGCAACAACCGTAATCTGGACATTGACAAATTAGAATTTTTTAACGATGTGGTAAGGTATCTGACCAGTTACCCTTGATTGGGATGAGATTGATTGAAATATATTCAACCCCTTTAGACAAGCAGTGATGACTGACGCGAGTTTGGAAATTAAGCTTGCTGCCTAATATCAGTTCCAAAAATGAAGTATTAAGCAGTTGGTTTAGCATTAGCATTAGCATTAGCAGAGGCATATGATGCAAGAAAGCAAGCTTATTCAGCATCAGCCAAAAAAAAAAAAAAAAAAAAAAAAAAAAAAAAAAAAAACACCCACTCCCATTTCACCCCTCCGTTCGTTCGAAATACCTGTCCAGTTGAGCTTTAAATTTGTTTAGGCTATCAACTTCAACAACAAGTGATGGAAGTCGGTTCCACCAACCAACCACCCGCTGGCCAAAGGCAAATTTCCGCACATCTATCCGACATCCGTCCTTCCTCAATTTGAATTTATGCCCTCTGAGGTGATTATTCTGAGAAAGATGAAGAATCCCATTGGCATTGAGCATGCTCAAACCATTCAAAGCCTTATACACCTCTATCAGATCACCTCGCCGGTGCCTAGTCTCCAGACTCTGTAATTTGCAAAACTTAAGCCTTTCTTCGTAAGAGCAACCCTTTGTTCCATTTACTAATCTTGTTGCCCTTCTCTGTACCCGTTCCAGCAGCTCTACATCCTTCTTGAAATGAGGCCTCCAGACCTGTATACAGTACTCAAGATGTGGCCTTACCATTGCCTTATACAAGGGAATAATCACCTCCTTATCCCTGCTAGAAAAATTCCTGTATATCATTGACAAGACACCATGCGCTACTCTTGCAGCTCGTCTGCACTGCTCAGAGAACTTCATATCTGCCTGCACAATTACCCCCAGGTCCTTTTCATTCTCCACCACTGTCAGTGTAGTACCGCAGAGTTGATACGTTGCTCTGGGGTTACTGTTTCCCATATGCAGCACTTTACATTTGTCGATGTTAAACCTCATTTGCCACCTCTCAGCCCATCTGTTCAACCTTTCCAGATCCTGTTGCAGCAGCATAGCGTCAGTATTGTCCTTAACGACCCTGCCAACCTTTGTATCATCTGCAAACTTGGACATTAAACTTGATATCCCATCATCAATATCATTCATAAACACCGAAAACAACAACGGACCCAACACTGAACCTTGAGGAACTCCACTAATAACATTAGTCCACGTTGAGCAGTGTCCATTGATTACCACTCTCTGTCTTCTGCCACTCAACCATCCCCTTATCCATAGCAGCAATTTGCCTCCAATGCCACACTGCTCCAATTTGTGCAGCAGTCTTCCATGTGCAACAGTATCAAAAGCCTTTCTAAGATCCAAATATATAATATCAAAGTTATTCCCTGCATCCAGTTCTTTTGTGACTACATCATAGTATCCAATCAAATTGGTCAGGCAAGACCTGCCCTTAACAAAACCATGCTGCGTCTGAGCTATAACTGAATTCTTGTCTAGATGATCCTGCAGTGCTTCTTTAACCAGTGCCTCCATTAATTTACCTGGAACAGAAGTGGTTTGCTGGTTGGTCCGTTGTTATAGGCGCATCAACGATTTAGTCCATATTTTTTTTATTATATAATACGTTCTGTAGCCGATTTACTGTTTTCTGGATGAAAAATTCGAATTTTAAGGAGAAAAAACTTTTCTATCCGCTCCTGAGACCGACTAACTCAGCCATGTTATGAGAATTGACAGTAAAAATTCCTCCTGTCATTGACGGGATTTGAACTCAAGTCTTTTCCACCTGGCGTGGAGAGGGCAGTGATTATACTAACAGTGCTACCTACGAGGGTGGTATTAAAATGTGAGTGGCAGTAGATTTCTGTCCTGCTTGTCCAAACCCAAGCGTGAGGGGCCAGGATTCTATTTTGGTTAAGGAGAGTTGGGGCTGCCGTTCGATAGTATCGTACTTTACGACTGTTAGGGAATGGTAAGAAAGATCGACGCATACATGTAAGCTTCAACAGTTTTTCGTACATCTCGTCTAATGTTGTTTACTCGAATTGTGAATAAAGTTGTACTGAGTCCCTGTGGGTTGTTGTATTTATAGGGTTTAGGCGCATCAGTGACTCAGACCATATTGCGCAGTATATATGGTATGTTTATTTGAAGTCCACGCAGATGGAAGTATAGTACTGTATAGTGTTTCTTGTCAAGCGGCACCGGGGGTTCCCCCAACTCCGTGTAGTATATTCTGTGTCAATACAAACTCTGAAAAGGCGAGAGATAGTGTAAGTGTTGGTGTAGCTTGCGTAGTATACTTTCGAGTTGTGTTGATATATTGTTCCAGCGCCATTTAGCCGCGGGGCTCCCTGAAACTGTAGTATGGGAAGGTGTTCTCAAGCCATAAACCACTATTCATTTTGTAGTGATAAACCAAAAGAAGCACTTGAGATTATATCAGCACCTCAGTGTACTCCTCCTGCACAAACCACTAAGTTTAGACTTTTAAGCCATTTAAAAAAAAAAAAAAAAAAAAAAAAAAACAGTTTATCCATCATGCCGGTTGTGTTTGCAAGTGGTGTGAAACGATACTGAGCAATCCATAGCTTCCAAAAATTACTGGTTGCCAATTTCCATGAAGTGGTATATCATCACGAATAGTTTACCTTCGAATTATAATTGCCAACTGAAATATTTGCAGGCTGTTAGGGGTCCAAGAGGTTGCCCAATTTCGTATCGAGAAAAGATTTCTAATAATTTTTGCTATTATGTGTAGCTATGGTTATGACAACACGAATATCAGAAAACTTCTAAAAGCTATCTAGTCTTTAAAAAAATAACACAATTGTCCTTAAATATACAGAATGGAAGTTATTTTTTTAATATCAATTTTAATTGTCCATATTGCTAAATTTAAAATATACTACAAAATAAATTATCAGTTTATAAAGGGTTCATCCTAAATTAGAAAAGTTGTGTAGGTAACTGAAGAATCGCTTATCCGATTATCCTAAGAGAACTTTTTTCTTGCAAATTTATGGAATATAGACAGATCCTTGGTAGTGAGTTAGACTGATTAGATTTTTGCACATGCAAAATCATTTCGATAACCAATCATCACTGTCAAGGGAAAAAAATAAAGGATTTATTCTTTGATACATATCTTTCCCTTTTTCCCTTTGCACCGTCGTAGTACTACCGCCTTTAACTATTTTCTTTTGAATTGCGGTTTCAAAACACATTCCCTTTTTACTTCATAGAAAAGTAACCATTATGAGTCGCAAATGCGTCCGACACCATTTCATTTCCAATCTACAGTGCCATCTTTCGCTTATGGAGTCGCAATAAAATTTTAATAGAGTGCACTTCTGCTTCTCTGCCTTCTAGTTTTCCATTATCAGCACATCCTCCAGGGGCATTTCGATTCATAATGCAACGATTACATTTCAGTTATTTACTTGGATAATGGTTTGAGGCCCTCATTCTAGCGCATGAAGGATGATTACAATCTCTAAGAGAATGAAAACTACTACATACGTTTTCCTGGTTTCAAGTTGCGCGACAACAAAGAATTCATTTTACAGGTGGATAAGAAAGTCAAAATGAAGCGATACACTGCATATAACTTAGCTTAAAATTAAGTATACGGATGCACCTTCCTTCTTAACTTTCGGAAACAAAACAGAAATAACTTTAATTTACGAAACCAAACATTAACATGTTGGGTATAATAAAGTGAGAGAACGAAATACGTTGTAACCAATGCTTTAAAAGTGATACTATCGCGATTTATTAAATCATACATAATTTAAGACCATCAACCCATAATTTATATTAGCTGATCAAACCGAAAAGAAACTTTCTCTTTGTTTTCTAAGATTATCAACTTCAATTATTACAGATAAACCCACGAATTCGTTGAAATGCATTTAAAATGTTATTTTAATTATCTCACACTATGGGGCTTCTCCCCCTGCTCGCCCACCTTTTCTACATAAAATAGAGGTATACGGAGTAAGTCAAATCTTTTCTACGTAAAAGACGCCTATCGAAACGCACTGATCGATATCTAATCAGGAAATGACCTATGTAATTATTTACCTGTGCATTTGTAATGCGCAGAATTCTCAAGGTCGAATAAATATCAATATGTCATTATTTACCTGCGTTTATATAGGTCACTTAGGAAAAGGCCTTTTGCTTCGGATTCCCATAATGCATGAGGAATATTGTTGCATCCGAAACAGCAGGACTAAAATATTTACAAACTATACAAATATTTAAAATATTTACAAAATACTAAACTATTTACAAATATACAATATTCATTAATAAACAAAAAAACGTTACAACTGAACATCAAATGTTAGACAGTGAAACACGTGCACGAGGTTGGTGAACCTCGTGCACGTGTTTCATAATTAATAAAATGCAATTAATTATTGTCAATAATTAATTGCATTTGGTCTGACGTAATTGCCTCGCCCTCTTCTCCCATTAGCTCGAATAAATATGACTAGGAGGAAAACTTTTTTAACGTATAGAGAGATATTATGTATGATTTTAATACTAATAATTAAATTCTCTTTTTCAATTAACTGGATAATTATGTAACATTCGTATTAGTACGACGCTTTTTCTTTTTTTAATAAACCGTCAGTAGCGTTCCTGGTTAGTGTGACCATGAAAAACACAGCACCGTTAAGTTCACCCATTTAAAGGGTGTACCACCAATCCTACGAAAAATATTAATAGTTTAGCGTTTCTGCGTTTAGAAATTTGTTTTACCCAATCAGACTGATGTTTTTTAACTGAAACCTTGTGTATTACATAAACTGTATCGGAGCTTTTAACCCTTGACGAGTTCAAGATTCTTTCCGAAGCTTTTGGAAGTTAATATATTCAGGTATTGGCCACACCTAAAAAATATGGTGCTTGTAGTTAAGGTTCAGAGGAAACTAGATTGGTGAGGAGCGAAGAATGGCTGAGAAGGTGCGGAAATCAGGTAAAGTCTAGCAATTAGACATCTTGGTGTGCACCTGATTGAGGTATACGTGTATAAGACCCTAAAGAGGATTAAGTAAAATGAAAGAGGGAGATACATTTTCACCAGCAGAAAGGACAAAAAATAGAGGACACACAAATATAATATCTTTGGAAGTACAGAAGTCTGGATTTTGTGAAAAGATTTCCTTCGGGCAGCATGTTATAGGTTACTGGAATTAATTACCTGCCAAAGGAATTAATTACTCTCCGTCTCGACGAGATGGAGGGTTTGTAGAAGTTCAAAGTAGAATTGGATAATCATCTTGTGACAGTGGGGAAAATGTGGACGATTGGATTTTTTTTTTCCATACGCTTTTTTTTTTTTTTTCTTTTTTGCTTCCTTGTATCATTTAGCCATTCTAATACTAATATACTCTTCACCCCTCCCTACCCTCGTGGCTAACGTAACATTGAATATCAGCGGCTATGACCTTGTCCTTTAGCACTGTATGAAAAAGCTACGATTCGAATAAATCTAAACAGCAGAAACGTTTATGTGCATTTTTTCGGAGTGGCGAGTTGGTCTCTTGCCTGTGCCAAAGTCACAGTAAAATGGTCTCCACTGAAGACCGTTGTTCAAAGTTGCTACTAGTAACAAAATCGCATGTATCTTAAAAATTTCATTCCTTCTGTTAACATCCAAATATAAGATTCAATTTGTATATTTATCTATTAAAAATCATACTGATAAATATTTTAATCGACCTTGAGCTCTTCCTATTGATTGCTTGTTCTTTTGTACAATTTTTATTAATCGCTTCTGAAAAAAATATTTTTGTCTCGTCTTTGTTTTATATATATATAACAAAGTAAAAAAAAAAAAAAAATATATATATATATACACACACATACAGTTTATGTACACAATGTGCGAGAGTGTGGTGAATCCCTTTGCTCTGTTGCCACTGAAATATAACAAAATTAACACTGAAAAAAGTAAGCAATTATATTTGGAGCCCACTTCTTGGTATGAAGTTGCAATTATAAAAAGGCAATAAATAGGAAATTAAGAGTTGCGAAACTTTTCTTTCCAGTAATAAAAAAGACACTAACTGCTAATCACCAAAAGAGATTAACTATTATTCTCAATAGGGACATCCATTCAAAATGAGGAATTAAGAAATATGTCGTATAGTGACAAATGGGCCTGAAGTACTGGGGTCCATAGTTTAACAGATATTTATTTAAAGTATACCCAGTATAAAATAAAATAAAATAAAATATTTCCAGAAGCTTTCGGAACTCGTGTCCCTTTCTCAACTGACAGAATGTTTTTGAATACATTACAAGCAAAGTGTGGCACGTTACTCATTCGTCATTGTTGTAGCACGGACGTGTGCTGCCTTGCGCCAGTGATCATCCATCAATAAAACGGTTGTCTCCAGGATTGGATGTATACGCATGCCTTTCTGGCGATTTAATGCCTTAGGGTTGTTCATTATGTTTAGTGACTCTAGCCATAGGCGGTGGCGAAAGTGTCGCGCGTGGTCCACTATCTCAAAGTCGCGCTTGGGGTCAAGATCGTGGTTGGTAGCCCAAAAATGTTCTGCAAGCGCGGACTGGTCAGTTTCGGCAAGCCGGATTGCTCTGTCGTGTTCCGTGAGGCGATCCTGGAGACGTCTCGATGTCTCACCTACGTAGCAACTGTTACAGGCCCTACAGGTGATACGGTACACTACATTGCTGCGTAAGACAGGTGTGACAGGGGTCTTCACACTGGAGACAAGTGAACGTAGGTTCCTACCTGGTAATTGTACACATTTTATGTTGTAACTTCTCAGGATCTTCGAGATACGTCCTGACACTCCTGGATAGTACGGAATGTAGGCGGATGATATGCCGACTTGCTTCGGAGGTCTTGGGTTGGAAGTAAGTTCTTGTGCCTGTAACAAGCATCTGTTTAGTACATGGGATGGATAACCGCATCTGGTTAAGTCCGCCTTCACACGGGAGATCTCGTTACGTCTAATTGTGTCGGTGCTGGAATGGCTCCAGGCCCTGGAGAACAGGGTGCGGGCAGTGCTATTGAGATGGCTTGGAGCGTGGCCGGACCCGTAGTTGGTGAATTGACCGCACCACATGGGTTTGCGGTATACTGAGGTCTCTAGATGTGGGCCTACGCGATGCACTAGCACGTCCAGAAACGGGAGCGAACCGTCCACCTCTGATTCTACGGTAAACTTGATGAAATTGGATAGAGAGTTGAGGTATTCTAGTAGTACCGTTTCAGAACCACGTGGTATTATGGTAAAAATATCGTCGACATATCTACACCACGTTGTAATAGGTGTAGGTGGGTTCTGGTGTATCTGCTTCTCCAGATCTTCCATGGCGATGTTAGCTACTACGGAACTGACAGGGGCACCCATAGCAGTGCCATGTACTTGTTTGTAGAGTGAGTCTTCAAAGGTGAAGATGCTGCTAGAGAGGCATAGGTTGAGGGCGGTACAGATGTCATCAGTGGATAGTGACGTCCTGGATTGGAGGCTTAAGTCGCTCTCAAGGAGCCTTCTGGCGCAGTGCACGGCCTGTTGGACGGGAATCGAGGTGAATAAAGAAACCACGTCAAATGATGCCATGACAGAGTTATCAGGGATTGAAATGTCCTTAATGGTGTTAATGAATTCACTGCTGTTTTTAACGGTGTGAGATGTATTACCTATAAGAGGCGAGAGGAGGCTCGCGATGTGTTTGGACAGTTCATACGTTGGGGCACTGCAGCAAGACACTATAGGTCTGAGAGGAATACCCGGTTTATGGATCTTTGGTAATCCGTAGAATTGTGGTAGTTGGCAGCCAGTAGCACGCAGAAGATGGTGAGTCGCGGTCGGGATCTTCTTATCTTTAAGCCATGCGTGGACAAGTTTATTAACATTTGCTTCCAGACGTTTCAAGACTTTAACGGGAGGATCAGGTAGAGGTTCATATACGTTAGGATCGAGTAATAGGGCCAAGGCTTTCTCTCGGTAGGCTGATCGGTCCAGCACAACAGTCCGGCGCCCTTTATCCGCAGGAAGTACAACGATGGAGTTGTCTTTTCTTATAGATGACAGGGCGGCACGTTGGCGGTGGTTGAGGTTTGAGCACGTTTTTCGAGTGTTGCGGAGGACTGCGGCAGTCTTGAATCGGATCTCGTTGGCAGTTTCTTCGGGAAGGTTGGTAATACTGGCTTCTATGCCCATAGCGAGCTGTGTGATGGGAGGTTTCGATGGTATAACGGCGAATTTCATACCGTTTGATAAAACACTCAGCTGCTCGTTGGACAGTTGTTTGTTACTTAGATTCAAGACGAAAGAAGTCGTGTCGTCTGAACGAGTGTTCGTCTTTAAGGAGTTAGTTTCTATGCTCAAGTTTATGAACTTGCGCTGTTGGCGTAAACGGTAGGTATCCGAGGTCTGACTAGCCCGATGGCAGATGGTATGTATAAGGTTTGTAAATACAATAGGCGAGACCTTACCTTGTATATGTTGTAACAGTCTGGACTTGTTGTAGTCAGCGTTCCTGATTTCACGGTGGAGATGGGATATCCATAAATTTAACGTGCGTAGGCTGAAGTTAAAGCAGGCACGATCCATATGAGAGTTGTGGAACGGGGCTTTGTATCGGAACCCTTTAGGTATAATTCGATTGCTTTTGCATCTGTGGGCGAAGCGTAAATGCTGCCTGTAGCGAGCTATTGAGAGGAAGCACTTTTGCAACTGTGCACAATCGTTGTAGGTATTATGGCCATAAAGTGATCGAATAGTGACAAATGGGCCTGGAGTACTGGGGTCCATAGTTTAACAGATATTTATTTAAAGTATACCCAGTATAAAATAAAATAAAATAAAATATTTCCAGAAGCTTTCGGAACTCGTGTCCCTTTCTCAACTGACAGAATTTTTGAATACATTACAAGCAAAGTGTGGCACGTTACTCATTCGTCATTGTTGTAGCACGGACGTGTGCTGCCTTGCGCCAGTGATCATCCATCAATAAAACGGTTGTCTCCAGGATTGGATGTATACGCATGCCTTTCTGGCGATTTAATGCCTTAGGGTTGTTCATTATGTTTAGTGACTCTAGCCATAGGCGGTGGCGAAAGTGTCGCGCGTGGTCCACTATCTCAAAGTCGCGCTTGGGGTCAAGATCGTGGTTGGTAGCCCAAAAATGTTCTGCAAGCGCGGACTGGTCAGTTTCGGCAAGCCGGATTGCTCTGTCGTGTTCCGTGAGGCGATCCTGGAGACGTCTCGATGTCTCACCTACGTAGCAACTGTTACAGGCCCTACAGGTGATACGGTACACTACATTGCTGCGTAAGACAGGTGTGACAGGGGTCTTCACACTGGAGACAAGTGAACGTAGGTTCCTACCTGGTAATTGTACACATTTTATGTTGTAACTTCTCAGGATCTTCGAGATACGTCCTGACACTCCTGGATAGTACGGAATGTAGGCGGATGATATGCCGACTTGCTTCGGAGGTCTTGGGTTGGAAGTAAGTTCTTGTGCCTGTAACAAGCATCTGTTTAGTACATGGGATGGATAACCGCATCTGGTTAAGTCCGCCTTCACACGGGAGATCTCGTTACGTCTAATTGTGTCGGTGCTGGAATGGCTCCAGGCCCTGGAGAACAGGGTGCGGGCAGTGCTATTGAGATGGCTTGGAGCGTGGCCGGACCCGTAGTTGGTGAATTGACCGCACCACATGGGTTTGCGGTATACTGAGGTCTCTAGATGTGGGCCTACGCGATGCACTAGCACGTCCAGAAACGGGAGCGAACCGTCCACCTCTGATTCTACGGTAAACTTGATGAAATTGGATAGAGAGTTGAGGTATTCTAGTAGTACCGTTTCAGAACCACGTGGTATTATGGTAAAAATATCGTCGACATATCTACACCACGTTGTAATAGGTGTAGGTGGGTTCTGGTGTATCTGCTTCTCCAGATCTTCCATGGCGATGTTAGCTACTACGGAACTGACAGGGGCACCCATAGCAGTGCCATGTACTTGTTTGTAGAGTGAGTCTTCAAAGGTGAAGATGCTGCTAGAGAGGCATAGGTTGAGGGCGGTACAGATGTCATCAGTGGATAGTGACGTCCTGGATTGGAGGCTTAAGTCGCTCTCAAGGAGCCTTCTGGCGCAGTGCACGGCCTGTTGGACGGGAATCGAGGTGAATAAAGAAACCACGTCAAATGATGCCATGACAGAGTTATCAGGGATTGAAATGTCCTTAATGGTGTTAATGAATTCACTGCTGTTTTTAACGGTGTGAGATGTATTACCTATAAGAGGCGAGAGGAGGCTCGCGATGTGTTTGGACAGTTCATACGTTGGGGCACTGCAGCAAGACACTATAGGTCTGAGAGGAATACCCGGTTTATGGATCTTTGGTAATCCGTAGAATTGTGGTAGTTGGCAGCCAGTAGCACGCAGAAGATGGTGAGTCGCGGTCGGGATCTTCTTATCTTTAAGCCATGCGTGGACAAGTTTATTAACATTTGCTTCCAGACGTTTCAAGACTTTAACGGGAGGATCAGGTAGAGGTTCATATACGTTAGGATCGAGTAATAGGGCCAAGGCTTTCTCTCGGTAGGCTGATCGGTCCAGCACAACAGTCCGGCGCCCTTTATCCGCAGGAAGTACAACGATGGAGTTGTCTTTTCTTATAGATGACAGGGCGGCACGTTGGCGGTGGTTGAGGTTTGAGCACGTTTTTCGAGTGTTGCGGAGGACTGCGGCAGTCTTGAATCGGATCTCGTTGGCAGTTTCTTCGGGAAGGTTGGTAATACTGGCTTCTATGCCCATAGCGAGCTGTGTGATGGGAGGTTTCGATGGTATAACGGCGAATTTCATACCGTTTGATAAAACACTCAGCTGCTCGTTGGACAGTTGTTTGTTACTTAGATTCAAGACGAAAGAAGTCGTGTCGTCTGAACGAGTGTTCGTCTTTAAGGAGTTAGTTTCTATGCTCAAGTTTATGAACTTGCGCTGTTGGCGTAAACGGTAGGTATCCGAGGTCTGACTAGCCCGATGGCAGATGGTATGTATAAGGTTTGTAAATACAATAGGCGAGACCTTACCTTGTATATGTTGTAACAGTCTGGACTTGTTGTAGTCAGCGTTCCTGATTTCACGGTGGAGATGGGATATCCATAAATTTAACGTGCGTAGGCTGAAGTTAAAGCAGGCACGATCCATATGAGAGTTGTGGAACGGGGCTTTGTATCGGAACCCTTTAGGTATAATTCGATTGCTTTTGCATCTGTGGGCGAAGCGTAAATGCTGCCTGTAGCGAGCTATTGAGAGGAAGCACTTTTGCAACTGTGCACAATCGTTGTAGGTATTATGGCCATAAAGTGATCGAATAGTGACAAATGGGCCTGGAGTACTGGGGTCCATAGTTTAACAGATATTTATTTAAAGTATACCCAGTATAAAATAAAATAAAATAAAATATTTCCAGAAGCTTTCGGAACTCGTGTCCCTTTCTCAACTGACAGAATTTTTGAATACATTACAAGCAAAGTGTGGCACGTTACTCATTCGTCATTGTTGTAGCACGGACGTGTGCTGCCTTGCGCCAGTGATCATCCATCAATAAAACGGTTGTCTCCAGGATTGGATGTATACGCATGCCTTTCTGGCGATTTAATGCCTTAGGGTTGTTCATTATGTTTAGTGACTCTAGCCATAGGCGGTGGCGAAAGTGTCGCGCGTGGTCCACTATCTCAAAGTCGCGCTTGGGGTCAGGATCGTGGTTGGTAGCCCAAAAATGTTCTGCAAGCGCGTACTGGTCAGTTTCGGCAAGCCGGATTGCTCTGTCGTGTTCCGTGAGGCGATCCTGGAGACGTCTCGATGTCTCACCTACGTAGCAACTGTTACAGGCCCTACAGGTGATACGGTACACTACATTGCTGCGTAAGACAGGTGTGACAGGGGTCTTCACACTGGAGACAAGTGAACGTAGGTTCCTACCTGGTAATTGTACACATTTTATGTTGTAACTTCTCAGGATCTTCGAGATACGTCCTGACACTCCTGGATAGTACGGAATGTAGGCGGATGATATGCCGACTTGCTTCGGAGGTCTTGGGTTGGAAGTAAGTTCTTGTGCCTGTAACAAGCATCTGTTTAGTACATGGGATGGATAACCGCATCTGGTTAAGTCCGCCTTCACACGGGAGATCTCGTTACGTCTAATTGTGTCGGTGCTGGAATGGCTCCAGGCCCTGGAGAACAGGGTGCGGGCAGTGCTATTGAGATGGCTTGGAGCGTGGCCGGACCCGTAGTTGGTGAATTGACCGCACCACATGGGTTTGCGGTATACTGAGGTCTCTAGATGTGGGCCTACGCGATGCACTAGCACGTCCAGAAACGGGAGCGAACCGTCCACCTCTGATTCTACGGTAAACTTGATGAAATTGGATAGAGAGTTGAGGTATTCTAGTAGTACCGTTTCAGAACCACGTGGTATTATGGTAAAAATATCGTCGACATAAAAATATCGTCCACGTGGTATTTTTACCATAATACCACGTGGTTCTGAAACGGTACTACTAGAATACCTCAACTCTCTATCCAATTTCATCAAGTTTACCGTAGAATCAGAGGTGGACGGTTCGCTCCCGTTTCTGGACGTGCTAGTGCATCGCGTAGGCCCACATCTAGAGACCTCAGTATACCGCAAACCCATGTGGTGCGGTCAATTCACCAACTACGGGTCCGGCCACGCTCCAAGCCATCTCAATAGCACTGCCCGCACCCTGTTCTCCAGGGCCTGGAGCCATTCCAGCACCGACACAATTAGACGTAACGAGATCTCCCGTGTGAAGGCGGACTTAACCAGATGCGGTTATCCATCCCATGTACTAAACAGATGCTTGTTACAGGCACAAGAACTTACTTCCAACCCAAGACCTCCGAAGCAAGTCGGCATATCATCCGCCTACATTCCGTACTATCCAGGAGTGTCAGGACGTATCTCGAAGATCCTGAGAAGTTACAACATAAAATGTGTACAATTACCAGGTAGGAACCTACGTTCACTTGTCTCCAGTGTGAAGACCCCTGTCACACCTGTCTTACGCAGCAATGTAGTGTACCGTATCACCTGTAGGGCCTGTAACAGTTGCTACGTAGGTGAGACATCGAGACGTCTCCAGGATCGCCTCACGGAACACGACAGAGCAATCCGGCTTGCCGAAACTGACCAGTCCGCGCTTGCAGAACATTTTTGGGCTACCAACCACGATCTTGACCCCAAGCGCGACTTTGAGATAGTGGACCACGCGCGACACTTTCGCCACCGCCTATGGCTAGAGTCACTAAACATAATGAACAACCCTAAGGCATTAAATCGCCAGAAAGGCATGCGTATACATCCAATCCTGGAGACAACCGTTTTATTGATGGATGATCACTGGCGCAAGGCAGCACACGTCCGTGCTACAACAATGACGAATGAGTAACGTGCCACACTTTGCTTGTAATGTATTCAAAAAATTCTGTCAGTTGAGAAAGGGACACGAGTTCCGAAAGCTTCTGGAAATATTTTATTTTATTTTATTTTATACTGGGTATACTTTAAATAAATATCTGTTAAATATGTCGTAGTGACACGTTTATTGTTACCCCAACTCCCAACAAAGTCATTTTAGATGGATAACTAAAAATATGCCATAACTAGAACAACATCGTTACTCCGAGTTTCCAACCGAAAACTGTTTACAAAACTCCACTGGGTATGTCCACATAATGACATCATCTCAATCATTTCTGTTGAGAAATATTCTCGAAGACGATTCTCCTTAGGTAAAGAAGAAGAAGAAAAGATAATAATGGCAAGCAAGTTCTCCCTTAACATCACAAGATTTAGGTAACGTAAGAGAATCAATAAAATTTTATTACAACGGACCGAGAAGTCTCCACAGGAAAAGGTATTAAAAGATGTTTTAAATTTAGAAACTCTCAGCCTAACAAAGCTTATGGGAAGGCACTCAACATAAGCACCTAGACAGCTAAAATTTTTTCCTGAATCCTCAATTGTACTTTCAACGATCTAAAATAAGTTTCCCTACAACGAAAATTCATATTAAACATGGCATATTCAAGAGTAATATTCCTGCCTTATTCAATTTTTGTTTATCAACATAATTTGAGTAAAGTTACATTTATCGCACAGTTATTTTGATAGATAAACCACACTGGATACTACGTTGAAGGATGGCCGGTTCATGTGCTTAAGTCTTATAAAAGTACTGTTCAAACATTAAGTTAAAACAAACTTTTTTAAAATGTAACTGAGTAACTTTTTTACAGGAAATTTAATGTCCACATGCAATTTAACATAATAAATCCGAATAAGGCATCAGAATAAAATTAAGTTTCCGAAACATGAAATCAAGTGGACTATAAAAGTGCATATTACAACAGCATCACTCATTTCTAATACAATTAGGTAACAGAATGCATCTGATATAATCTAAAGCTAGCTAGAGATGGCCAAAGCTTTAAACAGTCAAGATAAATAAGAATAAATTTCAATAAAATCAATATTCATTCTCAGAGTTTTTCAGAGTGATGCGCTTAGTTAATGAGCTAAATAATGACTTATGCGCTAATAATTTTAGATTGAAGAAACAAATTTTAAGTTTATTGAATCAATAATTTTGGAAGATACTGCTTCACTGTTAGTATGTGATTTTATTCTAAATAAATTTCCATATGCTAATTTAGAAATGGGCACATTAAAAATTATTTCTGAAATTGTCATGGTACCTCGTTGAGGTAAAGACTTTCTCGTTAAATCTGTACATAATACCTGTATATAGCTCCCTCAATGTTGGAAGTTTTTCTGTAAGGTGGTTGATATAAATTTGGGGGGGAAAATGGCTTGTTTTGTTTTGTGGTTTTTCACGCGCTAAAAATCAACTGACACTGAGGCGTTAGCGTATTTATGTCTGCGTGTATTTAATGGTCGCTTTACCTGTTTTACTGGATCAAAATTTCCAGTTCTATACAATCCTCACCCGAGACCTCCGAACTCGGGACGTTTGAAAAAAGCCTATAAAAATTCCTCAAATCTTGAGGAAACTGGAACTCGGGTCATTCACACGCGGTGTGAAAGAAGAGCAATCATGTCGATTGTATTACACGAGACGATTATCAAGAATAGTTAAAACAAAGCGACAATATTCGCTGCAACACAAAGTGGCACCCAGAAAACAATTTAAATCCATAGTCTAGATGGCTAAGACCTCGTACTATGTAGCCGTCCACCGTTGGGAGCAATCAACAGAAATATCGGGCTTTCCTCTGAGAACTACTGTAATCTGTAATACTTTGTGTTGATTTTTTCTGAGTACATTTAAAATACAGAGACTCAGAGAAATTCTGTCGCCTCTGTTCAAGACCCGCTCACCTTTGACTCCAGCGGCTTCAAAGGGTCACAAGAAGATGGCCTGCCATCACGACCGAGAAGTTGAGAAGTTATATTTCCTGGACAAAACATGGGCAGAATGGCAACTGTCCTATTTTTTCCCTTTAAAAACCTGAAAACGTGCGATTTTAGCACCCAGTATTTCGTTCAAAAGTCAGGAGAGAAGGGAAGACTAATGCAAAATCACCCGAACCGTAAAAGACATTCTTCGTTCAACTTCTTCTAGGGAACATGCACAGAATGGAAACTAGCAGGCCCTCCCGCAACCGTATAAAGCAGTATACCTCGTGGAGGGATTGATAGTTTTCATTCCCTGTAGGTATTGCTCCTCGCCTAAGGGACTTCTGGCTGGAGAATTTTTGCAATAAGCTGTTCTCTCCAACTTAGTGTTGTGGGTTAGGCAAGCAATGACTCGCACTGTTCTCCCTATCCAGCCCTCATGGGTAGCACAGTTGGTAAAATCCCTGTCCTCCCCACACCGTGTGAAAAATATCTGATTTCGAATCCTATCAATGACGCGGGGAATTATGGATCTTTTTCACAACGTGGCTGAGTTAGTCAGTCTAAAGCGAGGATAGCATAGTTTTCAGGAAAGCCTTTCTTCCAGCAAACTCACCACAGAACACACGAAATTTACAGACTTTATATACGGCGCAATATGGTCTAGGTTGTTGATACGTCTAAAACCTTGCAACAACTCTCTATCCAGCAGAATACGTGGGAGCAGCCTGGGCGACTAAGCCATACGCTTTCTTATTCCTGGGTAGAGCCAATTTCATTCCACGAGAACTCGCTTTAGAGGTAAAAGCTCACTAAATTGCCTGCGTTCGAAGACACTTTCCTACTCAAGACCTCCATCTTGTTCCACATATCTTGGATGTTTTAGGGATTGGATCACGCTCTACTCCTCCCAGAAATATTCCATGCGCTAAAATTCCACGAGAGCAAGGAATGCTCTCGTGGAGGAGTAGCAATTTTCACAACAAGGCCTTGTCATTAGGTGTAACGAACGATTCTCGTTCGTTACACCTAATGACACTTCAGGTGTAACGAACGATTCTCGTTCGTTACACCTGAAGTGATTATCAGGGATAACGATATTGCCTGTTAAATTCTGAGTGATGATTATTATTCATGAAAACAGACGCGTATTTCTATTCAAACTCAATATAATTCAGTCTAATTATATTGAGTTTGAATAGAAATGAGTTTAGAATTCCAATGTACCAATAGTTTACATGGTGAAATAAATAATGAATATTTGAATACTTCCAATATTCAAAACAAAATACATAACTGTGAACACAAAAACTTGATAACTTCACATTCTAGACTATTATTATATTTAACGGCTCTTGAGAATCTTGACTTGTATCGAAAGGTTGGTCCAACCATGAAATAATGGGCAAACAAATATCCTACATCGGTACTTCCTGACACTATTGCAATTTCGAGTCATATTCCAAAAAAATTGTATATGGAATTATAAATGCTTTCTTTTTTCCAGACAGTTTGGTGTACTGCAATTCCACGTGGGACGGCTTATCCTGCTGGCCAACTACAACCGCCGGTTCTCTGAGAGTTATTCCTTGCTTCGCTGAATTAAATGGGGTTCCATATGACAGTAACCGTAAGTAGTTAAAGGTGTATGCGAAGAATTTAATTCTTAATTTTCAAAGTTTTCTTTTGTTTGATATTTCTTTACTCTCCCATGCAGTAATTAGAGGTCTGACAATTAAGCTGTGTTAACTCAGCAGTAAGATATTGATCTTTATGTCTCTATGAAAAAAAATGTGCTACTTGTAATAAGAGACTCCACCCAAATATTAAGCACAATCTAATTTACAGTGAATACGAGGCTATTAATAACTTTATTTTGAAAATGTGAATGGATAGTCAGTCTTCATGACACTCCTTCCTTCCTTTTAGTTAAGTGTCTTACAAAATTCTGAGATGCTCTCGAAACGTAGCTTCCAGGAACTGAGGAGGCCAATCAGAAATTAAGTTTAAAGTGCAGAAATAAATTCTGTAGAGAACTTAACTAGGTAGTGAACAAAAAAGAGCATCAAAGTACCTCTCTATCATTCCAAAGTTTGAATGTTTAGTGCTTCAAGAAGAGAACAGCGATCTGCTCGTGATATTTGTTGCTATTTCGTCTACGCATGAATCTGCTGAATAATCGCCGAACAGATTTGACTGTGTTTAAGTCGTTTCGTCAGATTCCATTAAATTTAAATTCTTTGCCTTACTTCGTGATATCTTAAATAAAGAATTAAGAGATGGATAAATATTTTGTCATTTATCAGGTAGCACATATACTACAGAGTAGTGTATAGAGGAAAACACAACACAATTTGTTTGTTACTACTCTATATATTATACTATTAAATTGACAATTTGCCTGCGATTTATTTTGTGATACTTTCTCTTCAAACTTGGAAGCACAGCTAGTACATTATACACGAAGAATATCCATCAAATAAATACGACTAGTAAAATAGTGAAATCCCCCCCCCCCAAAAAACAGTAACCATCCTTATCTAGCTATCAACCACATCAATTTCGAGATTTCTCAAGACACCCTGAGATAAATATCGATGTAGTAGTTGTAATAGAAGGATTTTAGGATCATCAGCGACTAAGGCCATATTGCGTATATAACATGTCTGTAAATTGGGTGTGTTCTGTGGTCGATTTTCTGTTTGCTGGACGAACAACCCGAGAAAAAAACCATGAAAATACTTACTAACTCAACCACGTTGTGAAAAAGGTCCGTAAAAATTCCTCCCGTCATCGACGGGACTCGAACTCAGATCTTTTCCACACGGTATGATGGGGAGAACGGCGATTATACCAACTGTGCTACCTACGAGGGTCAATGATAACAAAACAAAAGTGCACAGTACTCACTGTGGCAGATGTCTGTTCACTAAAATGATAACGATGAAATCTTCCCCTACCTAAAAAACACAAACACTATTTAGGCATTTTATTGTTAGATAATGCAGCTGTGCATACTTCGATAAAATTTTATCAAGCGACTACAGAAATATCAGGTGTGTTCTTGCCCCCAATACTATCTCAGTTCTCATAAAACCTTTAGATCAAGAAGTCATCCACAACTGCAAACATTTCTATCAAAGTTCTATCTTTATTATTTTAGCGAACAGATATCAGCCACAGTGGGTACAGTGAACTCTTGATTTCTTATCAACGATATTTATCAGTGGGTTTCTCTAGAAATCTCACTGTTTATCTGGTTGACAGCTTGACAAGAAGGGATACTTGTTATTCTTCGTGTATAATGTACTAGCTGTCTCCGAGATTGAAGATAAGGTACCGCGGAATAAAACACATCTAAACTGCCTATTTTAAATTCTGCAGAGTAGCATACGTGTCACCCGAAGTGTTCAGAACACCTCGTTAGTATCTTCTGAATTCCTCTCTTCACTATTCATATTATGACTATTCATTCTAAGTATCCCAATTCTTTCTTCAGAGGATAATGTATTATAAACGCCACAAAGAAATTAAAATAAGAAATGCTGCATAGTTTAAAAGGCGACTATATAGCGAAGAAAACTGCATGGCCATCTCAATTTTTAAAATAAATTAAGATAGTAGCAGAGTTTTCTTGTATGTGTGAGCGCAAAGGCCCTCATTATATTCACAAGGTGGTGGCACATCTCCAGCGTTTAATAGCTTTCCTCCCACAATGCACTTTCTATTGTACTTCGCTTTATTTCAATCTACTCTTTGCAGAAAACAGCACTTTTTTTTAAATATGATTTTTAATATTAGTTCCTCCAATATTATTATGGCAGCTTACTCGGCAAAATGTATCCTCGCCTGCTACTCGATTGGAGGGGTCTGGATTCGAACTGTCTATGACTGGGGAAATTCTTTGTCTCTTCAATCGTGGCTGTGGTTAGCCGATCTCAGGCGATGGGGGATTACACTCAGCTATTCTGATTCCCACCCGAAATGTGGAAATCGCACTCTAAATACACACGTTGTACAGCCGAAAGAAAGTTGTCCCTTATTAGAAATAGACTACCAATATTGGATGGGATGAAGTGCAGATCACAACGAAAGGAAACGGAATAGTTTCCTTAACCACTACTGCTGTTTTGTGTATTAATTATGTCAATATCGGCCACTGTCTTTCTCCTATTGCATCTCACTCAATGTGAGAATCCAGCAAAAACAAAATACTTTTCAATTGTTTCCTTCAATACAAAAGTTTACAGATGACTCACTGATCAATAGGTTATACGAGAACTGGTTTTGGGAAGCAAGAAAAAGCACTTTATTTTGCCGTCGCCTGACAAAATTTAATAGAAAGGAGGTATAGCTACATTATCTAACAATATAAATACCTTAATGTTTCTTTTTAAATTATTTTACTTCTTTTACAAAATGAGTATGAAAACATTCAGAGAAGAAGTTCGGAATTGTATCATTAAACTCTCGTTTGGAAGTTAATGATATCTCTCTGTTCAGCATAAAGAAAATACATAAAAGGGCAGTCAGAATTAGAGGAGGCCAAATAGTGTGGCTTTACTGTATTTCCATTTAGAATGCGTTAGAGGTTTCTCTTGTATGACACTAAATTAAAATAATCATTAATGTTGCTAAGTACGGTACAGGTTGGTAGTAGACAATACTAGAAACAATTTACTCATCGTGGCCATGAGTACTGAAGGTTAACGGAAAGATATTTGATTAAACGGTCCCCTCAAACTTGGATTTCTCCGAAGATAAATTTTTCTCTTCCCCCTTCAAATATTTATCGTGCTCGACGTGTTTCCAAAAAAGAGGAAAGGGCAGCAAGCTTTTGTTTTCCGAATAATAATCAATAAGAGGATTACAAAAGTCCCTCGCTGTTCGGTGGATAGTTTCATACTGAACATGAGACGAGAATATGAGATTTTCGTAAATATCAAAGGCAACTATATTTCAATTCTATTATGCATTGGTATTGGAAAGCTTAATGTTTCTATTCATATGTAATTATCATAATTGTTATTGAAGAACCAAAATTTTGCGATTTTTATACACTTATCTGTATATGTTCTATAGATTTTCATTTACTTGTAAAATAAGTTATTTTGCAGCTCTTTCCCACCAGTGTAGTGTGATCTTTCTGTTGAATAGTTGTGTAAAATGCGCCATTTTACACAACTATTCAACAGAGGTACTTTAATGCTAAGTGCATTAATATTCATTATCTTTCAAGAAAAGCCAGCATCAAATATCACTCAAATTCCTAAAGTACCTCTTGAAAGAGAGCCTTAAGGTTAATTGATTAGCGTGATTCGCAGGTGTTCTAATTGTGTAACAGCCGTGCATAAATTAATAAACTCTTTACATTAAAATTCGAGTTTTTTTGATAAAATTTAACACATTTCATGAAAGGTTATTTTTGCTATTTAAATTATCATAATAACATCGCTGTCTTGTTACACGTATATTAACAAATTAGAATTCTTACCAAGAAACAAAATACGTATCGCAAACTGACATTAATCCTTTTTTGTGTGGGGGGGGGGGACAATTATTTATACAAGTTAATTGTAATACATTAATTTCGTGACATCAACCCAACAAACGTTATGTTTGTTAAAAAAAAAATCTGATAAAGGGTAAAAATAGCAATACGGTATCATACTATAATAATAAAGCTTTCAATTCAAAAATTCTAAAGAAAGCATATGAACCTTTGCATACAAACAAAAAAAAAAAAAAAAAACACAGAACATTCTCTGCACAGTAGATGCTGCTACAATATTGGAAAAAAAATTCTTAAATAGTTATATATCATAAATAAAAATATATCATAAATTTGAATAGTATACGAGGCCATCGTAGCCTAGGCTACATCAGTATACCCGTTTGCGTTCAGCATGGTTCAATTCCGCAGTTGATAAATACAGTGATGCTCTTTGTGCTCTCTACCTTGTGAAATCCTTGAACCTTATGTTGCCGTCCCGGAGTATAAACAGAAAATTAATTTTGAAAGCCCGACGTAGCCGAGTGGTCAAGGGATACAGTGCAGTTTCATGCGTGTTTTAGAGGACCATAGTTCAAGCTCGCATGACTGCTAAATAGGGTTAACGACTGAATTCATTGTCGAAATGATTTTAAATGTGTTGTTCCGGCCGAAATACAAGTAGAACATAGCACATGCAAAAAATATTAGGAAGTATTCTAGGATCCAAAAAAAAATAAATAAAAATAAATAAATAGCTTAAAAATATCAAACCAATCCGATTCTCTACGGTTAAGAAAATAAGGCTGCTTTAATTTTTTTTAAGAATGTCTCTATTATTTAATAATAATAATAAAATTCTTTAATAAGTTAAATCGTATACATTCATGATTCCATGCAGAGATTATCAGAGGAATCTTACAAAACATTGACTATACAAGTGACCAAGCACAGAAATACAAAGTTAAGTTACAAAATAACCATGGTTTGCAAAATATGTTAAATGAAGCAACAGCTATTGCTAATGAAATACAATGCGGAGCTACATTTGCAGAAGTCTCAATTATACGACCACGAAAAAAGAAAAGAATGTTTATGAAAATAACTATGAAACCATAAATTCGCAAGCAGCTTCATACAAAAAAAAATATATATATATATCATACTAGACAATAGTTTTAATTTTTTATCAGACCTTTATTAGTTTCCATCTCTAAATAAAGAAATCAAAATTAAACATTGTATGGACTTTAACTAATTTGTCTGATCCTTCTTTAAAATAAATTGACTTCAATGCTATTCACTGTGTCAAGAAATGTTGGTTTGTTATTTGGTTTTTAGGAGCATTAGCAACTAAGGCCATATTGCTCCTGGGATATGCGGTGGTCATTCCCTGACCTTTCCGCATCCTCCGTATTTGGTGAGCACGGGCTCAAACCCCGGTCTAATCAAGAAGCGTGTGCTATGCACTGTTGCTCCTGCCCACCTGGCTACGGAGGCGCCGTGTCAAGAAACAGAAAATTTGTCAATGTTTCTATTGCAATACGAATATTTCTCACCCTTCCTGTCACATGGAGAGCGTTCTTTTTTTCAAAATAAAAATGGAAAAGACCTATACTTATTTAAGATCAACAACGACGCGAGAAAGGTTAACAACATTGACTCTCATCAGTATTGAAAAGATTATTTCCAGTTTCAATATTTCTGAAATTGTCAAAGATTTTTCATTAAGAAAACCAAGAAAAATAAACATTGTTTAGTCATTTACTATGATATTATTGTATTCTTCTTCGTTATATGATTTATATGTATAAACATAATACTTTTGTATGTATAACATTTACGTTTGTTTCTTTTCTAATTAATTTTTAATTTATACTTTTTATTAGTTGTGATTATGTAAATATCGTTGTCAGTAATTATAATTGTATTACTTTTGTTATGAATTATCATTATATGAATTCAAAGTACAAAAAAATATATATTTTTGAGGGGACGCCAAATTGCGATTGGCACCTGGTCACCACATTCCCAAGGAATGCCCCTGCTTCCAGTAACTTAAATTCTTATAGGCATCAAAACCAAAGCAGAGGCTTGCTGAGGTCACGGATGATATCCACGCTGTGCTTCTATCACTAGCCGTTTACCTCGTAGTATGGCCACGATGTCAAACCAGCAAGTCAGAATGCACGCTATGCTCCCTGAAGCAGAGCATGCATTCTGACTCAGCTATCAGCTAACCTAGTGTTGCTGAACTTTTATATATATATATTCTACTGTATAAATATCACATTAGCTTAAAAGCGATCCAGAAAATGAACTAAATAAGATCTCACTTATATTTACAGACAATACTTATAAATTATGTAAAAATTTATTCCTCGGTACAGAAACGCATGTGATTAGTAGTCACGGAGCACCGGTTGAGAAATACTGATCTAACCCATGCTTAGAGGAAACCGCATTCACTCACTGTGATTTAGAGGTGGCCTTTGATACCAAACTGAGATTCAACCATTATATGGGCAAATTCCACCATCGCACTGGCTGCACGCCCTACTAGCATTACGTCCCATACAAGGCCGCAACAGTGAAATGTGTAGTCTATTGCAGTGTTTCTCAAAGGGTGTGCCGCATCACATTAGTGTGCCGCGAAATCTTAAAAAAAAACTAGCGTAGTTTTTATTTTAACATCATTGTCCGAATATTTTATTTTGGTTGTAAGACTTGTTTGCATAACACAAATATAATATAAGTATAAATAAAAAAATTGTTAATATTATTTTTCGTTCTATTTATTTGATTTAGAAATTTCTTCTTCTATGACTACGTAGGTGTGCCGCGAAATTTTTCTTCTTTGGAAAATGTGCCACGAGAGTAAAAAGACTGAGAAACACTGGTCTATTGTATACTCCCCACCACTATTTTACGTTGCAGAGATCTGGACATCGGCAGCACCGATGATAGCAAACAGGATTTTGTTCTCGCAATGTACACAATGCACGTTGTTGTTGTAATAAAATTTTCTTAAATATATTTTTCATTGATTATTATATTTTAAAAAAATATAACAACTGCTCTGTGGAATAGCCGACAATCGCACACAGTACAACCTGGTGTTGGAGTGACCAAACTTAACATGGATATATTTACTCCGTCCACACCACCTCGATCTGAACAATAGTTTCTCCCCCTCCAAAAAATAAAAACAGTTTATGTTCCTTTTAAATATATACTGAGAACGAAAAACGACTTTCCCATTAAAAAAACACAATATTTTAGGCAAAATTTTCAGCTGGAAATCGTAAAATTGAAAACGGTGATATTTATTCAATTTTAGCATCACATTCAAAAATTTCAGCATAAATATGTTAAAATTAGTTCAGGTGCTAAATTCCCTAAACCTAAAAATAAGTGTGATCGAGTATGATACTATTTAATTGAAATATTCTATACATACACGCACCACTGACAACGAATTAATAACTAAAAACTTTCACAAGAGAATCAAACTATAAGTTGAAGTAACTATAATCCACTGAATATAACATCCCACTTCAAATACCACTGCTAACAAATTCGTAATACAGCTGATAAATTTTGATCAATGTGTGTCTTACTTAAATGTTTTTCATAAATAAAGTAAGGATAATTTGCTTAAAAATAATTTAGTAAATTAATTTAGAACTGAAAATGAATACTCCTTAACCAAATATTGACTTTTTGCTTAGGAAACACCAGTAGGTACTGTCTCGACAATGGAATGTGGGCAAATCGATCGGACTATTCTAGATGTAGGCCTCTGATGCCTAATGAAGATATATTACAGGTAAACAAGGACACATTTTCAAACTCAGTTTAATGTATTTTACTTTAATCAGGACAAATCACTTCCTAATGAAGTCATGGGAGAATATTCTTTCGTGGCTTAATATATGGCTGAAATGAAATAATTAATCTTTATAATAATGATTAATATTTTATCTGAAAATGGAATTGCCCCTAACAACAGAGATAAAAAATGTACTCTCAACTTTTTCCCTCTTCATCAACACTAGGTCATTTAATACTATAAGAGAAATTACATGTTTAGTAATTGCATATAGCAGGTTTCAACATACATTTCAGCATTTTCAAACCTACCGAAAACCACGTGACTCTTGCTGCCCCATTGGTCCCAATTCACTTTCATTATGTGCCCAGTTATAATCACTTAAAAATGACGGACGTCTTCTAATGTAGTTTCTAACTTGCAATATGAGGGGAAATCGGAAATAGGGTCTTCAATGGTTCGGTTTTAAAAGTTACTGAAATACAGAAAAGAAATTATGTATAATTACAAAGAGACATGTGGTCTATCAACACACACAGTACATAGTGTTTGGGGAGGGGGACGCCACCGGTGGTTTCCCACCACTGCAGTAATGTATAATTCACATTCTTGCGAAGTATACGAAGTATACATTACTCTGTAAAAGCAAGACAAAAGTATTATGCGGTATGTGAGAATTATTATGTTGAGTTTTGTTTTTTTTTTTAGGTTTTGGCCGCAGGACCCCTAATGGGACCCCACTTTGCCCCTACACTCCCCGCTAGGAGGTAAGCCATTAACACAATCGGCATGATAATTTCAAAAATTTATCGTAACATTTCACGAGATGGCAACCCTATAACAAGCAATTTTTACTTTAGCGCCAGTGTCATGATGCCAACATTCGCGCTGCTGATGTAATTGTTCATTATTGTTCATTCCTCATTATATTTCCTCAGTTCAATTCCTCATTCCTCATGAACAATAACCTCATTATTGTTCAGGAAATATGTCGTGAAGGATGTCGCTTAAAATGAAGAAATGAATTTAAAATAAAGTACTAAATCAGAGCTGTATGGGGGAACTGTGAAGTGTGTGTTCGTCTAATCTGCTATTACTTGCGCAGTGTGTGGTCGTACATGGTCATGAAAGACCACCAACAGTGCTGCATTTTTCAATGCATGCAAAATTACACAACATGCTTCATAACCATAGTTTCTTTGTGGAGTTCTACCGATTTCTTGTCTTTGGCCCATGAGAAATGGATACATCATCTCACCTCTTCTCTATACGTTTCCAGGCATTTCGATATATTTAATAAATGAGTACACAATAGCATCTGAAAAGAAGGCAGAACCGTTTCATCTAATTTGTAACATAGCGTTCTATATATGTTCACATATTTCTAACACGTCATCTTTAAATTCGACTGGGACCCGTAATATACTGTGAGGAAGGTATATTTCTCAAAGAAAAACTGGGAGACCATACTTTAAGATCTGCCATTGCTGTTGAATATTTTAAATTGTTACTTTAAGCCACAACTACACGTTTGCTTTTTTTTTTTTATTTCAATCAACACCTAACGTTTCATTGGTCATAATTACTGAAAGAAATAAGTTATGAATACCATTAATGTTTTTACTTAAAAACCTCGCTCAGAGTTTTAATATGTGCGAGTTTTGTAGTTAAAAACCACCTAAACGCCAAATGAATTACGGGTATAAATTACTTGCTTACCGAATATTTAATATATGCATGTGGTAGAGAAACATTTTTCTGCTCAGTGATTTACTTTGCACTGCTGGAAATTTTCCTTCCAGATGTATTTAGGTGGCGTTTCATGCCATTCTCATTTTATTACTTCACCAAAAAGGACAACTGCCAATTCTTTCATAACAACACAGATTTTACAAGACGAGTTTACGCCAGTCGCCAATTTCGTTATCTTCCAAACATGACTGCGTAAAACGTCTGGGGATATTTGGATATCGATTTTCAGGTGTCTAGGCAATGAAGTTCCCTGATGAAGTTTATTTTCTCTGATCATTCTAATAAAATGCTTAATAACAATTTTTGCTTACCGTTAAAATGCTCGTATGATTAAACGTCTTTTCAATAATGCATTTCGTGATGGATTATCAAGTAGACAGTAGTTCCTTGGGATTAAATTGTCAATTTTCAGCGGCAGCGGAGTGTAATCCCAATTTCTCCCCCGAGATGAATATATACTACAAATAAACAACAATCACGTTTTTCAAACAAGAATATTATGAACCTCTCCTGAAGTGTCAAAAGAAAAAGATTCTCTGGAACTAACTGAGAAGCCAATCGGAGAATTTTAGCTTCAAGTACTGAAGATCATTTCAAAGAGGAATTATGTAAAAGTCAGTTGGGTGATGTATTAATCTAGAGAAAGAAAAGCGACACTGCAAAAAAATCTTACGCTACCCCAATAATGAAAGTGAGAAGGGTGGTTAACAATCCATGCAAGGCTATGAAGCATCAAAATGACTTCGATCGGTTGTCTACACGGTCCGAAAATAGCAACTAAAGTTTAATGCTTCTAAACGTCACGTTATGCATTTCGGAAACAGAAATCCTTCAGTCACGTATAAACTAGGGGGAAAGTAGCTAAAAGTGGTCAAGACAACAAAACTTAGGTGTTACGATTCAATCTGATATGAAATTTTCCATGCAATATAACTAGGCAGCTCGAATGGCATATGGTATCCCGTCCATTATTTAAAGAACATTTGGCAAAAAAGTATGACGTTATTATCGCTCTATACAAGACTATGGTTTGACCAAGTTTGGAATATCGTATTCTGGTCTGGAGACAGCACCTAAAAAAGAAGACATAGAACTTCTGGAGTAGTTCAAAGAAGGGCGACCAGATTAGTGATGAATGCAAAATTTAAATTGATCTCAAGCTGCCTCCCACCAGAGCGCGCGCACACACGACAAGACAACAGAGCTGTCCTGCTGGATATCACTGCATATGAAGCATTCACTACCAATGATAATAACCAGAGACTTCAACATGCTGATTCCTCACTACAACGAAGCCAGGATCGAGTTTGAGCGCTTCGTGCTGTCCCTAGCTTCGACCACACTCCACAACCCACCCACAGAAGGAACTCAATAACCTTGACTTAACCTTCCACAATACGGATAAAATCTTTCTCCAAAACATTTTTTTCAGTTTACTGCCGATCATTCTCCCATCAACCTTATATATCCTTGGAAATTCTAGCAAAAACAAGGAGAAACAAACTAAACCAATTTCCTTGGAGGTTGATTTCTCCACAAAATTCTTAAATCACGATACAATCACAGTAATGCTAAACTCAGAGTGACTGGAGGGCAATCTCCCAAAGCTCCACTGAGGAAACATTATAATGCATCTCACAACATCTTAGAACAATTGCGTTGTCAGGGGCTGAAAAAAAAAATCAAAACCTCTCAGTGGACCAAACCTTGGTACATAAAAAACTTAAACCCTTTTTCATAGCCAAGCAACAGGCCTTCAGATCTTACAGAGTCGCCCACCCTTGATAAATTCCACCAAATACAAAAACGCAAAAGACTCTTCATGCGTCTTAAGAGACAAGCTCATCACCATACTCTTATGGGGAGGACTGACAGCCCAAAGAGAATTGCTCCCAAATCAGGGTTTTATTGCTCTCTGGACTGGAATGCACTCCTAGGTTTGGCAGATCAAAACTTTATATCAAAGCAGATCAAAATTTATAAATAATAAAATTACGCTTTCTTTTATCTGCCTGACCAAACATGATTTTGTCTGCTCAGTAAACACCACTTATAAGTAATGTGCTGTAGGACCCGATTGATTTCCTTTATTCATGCTAAAAATTTGAAGTCCATTCATAACAGATCTCCTCCTGCTCATCTTCAAAAGGATTCTCGTGTTTGCAACTATACCTCAATCGGAAAGCAGCAAAGCCCAGACCGAAAAAGGAAAAAAAATAGCAAAAATGCAGTAAGGAATACAGACTAATCTCCATAGGACGCAATGTGCTAAAAAATCTTTGAGAGAGTCATCCTCAATACATTAATGAGCATGGCTTGGCCATAAATCTCGCTACCTACACTCCGCTATAAAGAACCGAGTAACAGCATCAAAACTCCTCTAGACTGTCTGTAGAATCCAACGTTCCCTAAACAATAGAGGACAAATAGGTATACTTTTTCTCCATATCAAAGCAGCATATGACAGATTCCAATTCTGCATTTATAATCCTAGAGAGGCCCTTCAGAATTACAGGCCTCATATTCAAACTTTTTAGAGAACTACTGACTGGAAGACAAATCTTTGTTATTAAGCATCTCAAAGATTTCTCGTCCAGTCAGTAATTCTCTGAAAAGTTTTGAGTACATCATAAACAGATGCACACACCAAAGAGACGTTCTGTCGACATCTCTTTCTGCGGCAGCCCTCGGCCATTTTATATCGCTGCATAAGAACTGTATTTCGTATACAGACGGTCAGAAGATGTTAATCTCCTCACAAGAGAGCCAAGACACCGTACATATCTCGCAGCGTGCAACACGCCAGATTTTACACCTTGTAACCTGCCTCAAAGCTATTGGCTTAGAGTAAAATCCCAGCAGTTCATCCAGATCAATTTTTCAAACTAAAAGAAAAAAAAATATATATGTCATGGTCCTAGATGGCCTTCCTTTCAAGAGCGTCACACATCACAAAGATTTAGGAGTCACCTGGGATGAGTAACTAACCTTCTCGCAGCAGCACTTTATAAACCCCAAGAAAAGGATCCTTCCAGCCCTGTAGAGAGTAAATCAAGAACTCACCGATGCTTACCGTACTAGCCTCATACATAATACAATATGTCCTGAGATGTACCTTACTGTAGACGCAGTGAGCCACATCTCAGATGTTGCACACTACGCACCTGTTGATTGGTCCTCCGCATCATCTACTCGACTCAAGAACTTCCTTAGTATAGAATGCTGGATTCTGAGGTGGCTAAACAGGACACTCGGGAAACTTTTCGCAATCTCAAGAAGCGTCCTAAATACCACTTTAACTGGATCCCAGGGAATTAATTATAATCAGGATCAAGATCATCACCCTGAAAAAAATTGCTTATATTGACAGACACAACAAACCTTTCTGAAATTATTTCTCTTCCTCGCAGTCAGAGGCCAGCACACGGAACCGAGGCGATGCTGCTACGCCCCAACTATGACCAGTTTAGAAGCCTACCACGGATGTTCCTGCCCAACCAACACGGTAAATCTTGTGAACTGGCTGGGCACAGATTTCGATTAAATGCCAATAAGACCTACAGAACTGCCATTTTTCAGGAAACTTAGCTGGTATCTAAAGGAAGATCTCACTGAGATTTATAAGCTGCTCAAGAATTTGAGTAAATTGAATAAGGAAAATCTGTTCTCCCACGCAGGTGAGAGGAGAATCAGGGGACGTAAATATAAAATATAAGGGAATAACATTGAACAGGGATTTGAACCTCATGAAGTTCACCTATAGGAAACAGGTTATCCAACATTGCAATAAATTGCCTTCTTATGTGGCAGAGGCAGTAAGTCTGAATAAATTCAAAGTGGAATTAGAATAGTAACAATATTCTATTATTAATATATTTATTATTTTTTTGGTTATGCAGAAAAAGTTCGCTTTGGGCATCATAAGCATAATTAGCCTTCATAAGAGCATCATAAGGCATCATAAGAGCTAATTAGCTCTTAAAAGTATACGATGTACGAAAGATTAATATTTCAACAGACTTTTTCAGTTATTTATGCCATGACAAAAATAAATTAATGTAGACTATAAAATGCTAAAATTTCTTGATGAAATCTCCGAGATTATTACAAAGATAACTTTTTTTCTAAAAGCGAATGACAATGTTTTTTGGCATGACATGAAAAGAAAAGATGTTATCGTAAATCAAAAATACATTCCTCCTTAAAAGCAATCAGAAAATTGTTTCTTTTATTTCCTTCATCTTCGATATAGAACGAATTCGTTTTATATGCACTGGGACTATTCTGGTAACCGTTTTTAATACCCGCCAATAGATTTAAATGCCGTACAATATTTTTCAAAAGTAATGAACTGACTTCGGATCTAGTAGTAATGAATTAAGACAGAGGTTCTCAATCTGTACTGGTATGAGCAAAGTGATGTCATTGACCATTTCTAATACGTTCGTAGGTAAAATCTTAAATATGTCGCATTGCATTTTAAGTGCATTGAATATTAAGTGCAATGGGTGTTTCGATGGAAAAAGAGATTGAAGCCCACTGCATTATGGAATTATAACCACTTGCATTCAATCGTTTCCAAGTTTTAAGCAACAAAACAAGTCAATATTATTATTTTTCGACTGTGGTATGACAGTTCTAGACAAAAATAAGTTCAGTGCGTAATCACGTAAAAGGAAAGGTGTTCTTATTTTGTTGATATATAGATTTATTTATATAAGTGACTGGCCCTATATATTCATCGGTGAAATTTTTAACAGGTCAGAACAAATGCTTTAAATGACAGTTCCTGAAAACTTGTTCTGATGCTTTGACTGCTTAGCAAACACAGATTGTACTGCAGCGAAGAACTGTAATTAATTGTTATGGTTATGGTTTTAATATCATTAAAAAGCTGGAATATTTCTATTTTCTACAGGTGTTATGGGATGTAAAAGAAGCAGCCACTATATATTACGTTGGTTACGGTTTATCGCTCATTGCCCTCGTATTTGCTCTCTGGATATTTTTTTATTTCAAGTAAGTTTTAAAGTTATATATTTTAATTATATGAACTGTAAAATAAGTCTTGATCTGTATTTAATTTCCCCAGAAGCATATACCATAATCACTGAGAACTAATCATGAGCCAAAAACAGTTGGCTTTAAAATAATGGTCCCTATAAACGTGATCTGACTGTTCATATCATGCATAAGAAGTGCCAAATATACCTGCATAAACACTACCTAACATTAATAAACCTTGAAGACGGCTTATCGATATGATGGGTTGAATATGTTATCCTAATATGTACATACATAATATACATTTTAAAGAAGGTTTATGCTCAACGCATACACTATGTTCGAACTCAATTGCTGAAGCATTATCAATATTCTAACTAAATTACTTATGGCAGTAATGCGTCTGTCAAAAATTCTAGATTGCCGCTCGCCCAGTATGGAATCCCTAAAATAAAAATGGAACCAATCGTCGGGATAAAATAAAATATAAGAAACAAATCCGATTTCTGTACTACAAATTCTGGTTCACTTACTCTTCGATTAAGTACGAACAGAGATTTAAAATGTTTAGACTCACCATACTATCAAATAAACGAATGATCTTCAATTATATAATTCTCTGCAAAATTCTAAACTCCAAATTTGACCGTTCTAGTCAGCTTTCAGGAGTCGATTTCTACTACCTGGAAGGGCCACCCAGAAACTGTAAGTTAAATAAAACTCAGGGATCCCACAACTATATTTATTACCAGCTCAACCGGATCAGGAGAACTTGAGGCTCTAATGAGCTGGTATTATTATTTTATTCCTTTTGTGAACTAAAATAAAAAATAAACTTAAGAACTTTAATTTAGAATGAATTTATGAATTTTCTATTCTGTTTAACTGAATTTTTGCCTATTTCATTTTTGATAATTATTGAGTATTTATTCTTAAAAAGTACACGTTATCCATTTAAAATGTTAAGTGAGATGAACTTTAAAAGGTGTGGTGAAAAAGACTGGAAAGTCTCCCATTCCCGTTTCTTGGACAGTTCAACTGTTTTGCAATTAAAACAAAACACAAATATACAGCTTACAAAAGCAAGAAGGGATTTTCCGCTTCCCCTCAATTTCCTGAAATAGGCAAATTCTCAATTGATACCTTGAAAGATATGTTATTTCCTTCTAAGGCTATGTATATTTTAATGCACTTGCATCACTTATACACAGCCAATTATAGATTAGCAAATTTGCAATAGCGGCATCGTTTAAGTTACATCTCATATTGTGAATACCTTCACGACGAGTTGCCATGACATTGCACTACTTCGAATAAGTGACGCTTCACCCGAAGGAGAAGACTGTTGTTACTTATTCTGGGTGGTAGTGGTATCCACTGAGAATAAGTAACAACTGTCTTCTCCTTCGGGTGAAGCGTCACTTATTCGAAGTAGTGCAATTCAATGGCAACTCGTCGTGAAGGTATTCACAATATGAGATTAACTTAAACGATGCCGCTATTGCAAATTTGCTAATCTATAATTGGCTGTGTATAAATGATGCAAGTGCACTAAAATATACATAGTCTAACTCTTTCGCAGCTTGAGGCATAAGCCCTTAATGCATTAGAGTCCTTCCAAGGCATAATACTAAATTGTTTCGGAACATGTAGGTTCTCTCAAGCCTAGATTTAAAAGAGCTGAATAAAAAGAGCTGATGGTCCAGCTACTACTAATGATGTCCTTAAGGTTTGACTGAAGGTTTGTTGATTACTTCAACAAATGTCGCGATTACAGCTAAAACACAACTTACCGCCTCTTTATTTTTGCAAAATCTACTAATATTCCTATTAATTCTATATATTCCTATTAATCTGTGATAAATGTCCAAGAGTAACACCGCAGTAGCCTTGATTTTGTACGAAGCCAATCAAACCCACGGGGCACCTGTGTGTTGTGCCTAATTAAATGTCTTCTATTTACTGGATGAAAAACCAAGTTTCCGGAAGAAAAACCACGCAACCCTGGGCTCAGACTAATTAACTTGGCTACATGCGCAAAAAGCCCAAAAAGATTTCTCTCGACTATGTAAAGGTTCAACCCAGGTCTATTTTCACACGGTGTGAAGGGAAGGCGATCGTAGCTACTGTGTAGCCGTGACTCATCTAAGTGAACCAGCTTTTAGTTCTGTTGGCTATTACTTGAGATCTCTTAATTCCAATACTTAAAGTATCTCTTCTTCCTATTCACAAGGAAGAGCACAAAAGTAAATCCATTCTCAAAGAGGATTCCAGTCATGCTTTCAACTGCTTATGTATTAAAGAAAATTTGGTTTAAATAATATTTCAATGGAGATTAACTAATGTGATTCTTTTTTTTCTGATATATCTATTTACTTCATCCTACCTATTATATTCCAATTGTTTTGTTCGGCTTTTTCACCGAATAAAATCGATTACTAATATTTTATCAAATACTATTAATATTTTGCCTACTAATATTTTATTAAATTTAATTACTCGCAGCAGCATTAATTGCTTCGCTATACACGGTCTTTTCAAAAAGGAGCAGTCACTTGGATAGAATGAGACACCACATTTTGTTTATTACTATTCGATCATGAATGAAAGCAATATTTATAGCAAAGCGGTATTTTGAAACTGATTCCAGTTTTGTGCAGTTCAGCGCGATTTTCAAAACAAAGTTCTTGCGTACGACAGCTCCGAATAAATTAATGAGACATGTTAGCAAAACATTTTAAAATTCTGTTGTGAAGAAGTGCATGAGGGGAATGGTTTCTTGGAAAGAGTATGCATACCCAAATAGTAAAGAAAATAATAGTTTCGAACTTTATTTAAAAAGTGTAGTAAGTGTGTATATTAAGTTAAGAAAAAAATTCGTAACGCTCCTTTTTCTCAATCACGACTTAAAATTAATATCACCAATAATAGGAAGGACTACGCAATTATATCCATACAGTATTTGAAGCCATATACGCGGATTGTGACAATATACACTGGTGTGCAAAACACTTAAGGACCAGTCAGGTCCTTGAGTTTTCACCAGTAGCTTCTCATAGGAGTGGCCTGGATATGGAAAAAGCATGCCAAAGGAACCTCGTGAGGTACAGATATGATGAAGGAAACAACACCCACACAACAACAGTACAGAGGAACTTTATTGAAAAATGGCAACATAGCACTGGCTGCCATGATACAGATGCATTACTGCCAAAGATGGAACAAAGGGAAGAGGTTCCTCAGTAGGGGATATGGCCATCGCTAATGTCTATGCAGGCTTTGCACCGCCTGTCCATACTTAGAACAATGTTGTTGATAAGTTCTTGCGGTAACATCGTCCATTCCTCTGTCAGCGCCATCTTCAGCTGGTTAACATTTTCTGGTGGGTGTGGACGTGCCGCTAGGCGTCTCCCCAGAGTGTCCCATGTGTTCGATGGGATTTAGATCGATGGAACGGGCAGGCCAATCCATACGAACAATGTACTCACTTTCCAAAAGCATATCAACAGCTGCAGTGCGATGGGGTGTCGCGTTATCATCCATAAACACGAACTCGGAGCAAATGGCACCTCGGAACAGACACACATGGGGAAGGATTACCTCAGTACAGTAGCGTGCACTGGTTACAGTACCGCCTTCCAGTATCTGGAGTTCTGTACGTCCATCCAAGATAACGCCTCTCCAGACGAGAACACCTCGACCGCCATATCGATCCCTTTCTGTGATGTTTGCGGGGTGATACCGTGTGCCAATCTCTCTTTTTTTTTGGTAGTTGTTGGCGTATCGACTTCTGTGGCCATAATGCGCCTCCCAAGGTTTTTGCAGTACTTTGATCCAAGCCCGAGGCAGGATTCGAACCCGCGACCTTTGGGTTGCCAGGCAGCCACTTTACCCACCCGGCTAGCCCGGTCGGCCCCCAACCTCTCGCCAGGTTAGCTGACGTCCAGAATCGCTGCTGAGACTGAATCTACTCTCATCATTAAAGAGTATCTTGTTCCATTGCGCTGCTGTCCAGTCATTGTGTTCGATGCACAACTATAAACGGTGTCTTCGATGGGCAGGTGTTATAGGGACACAGCGTACTGGCCGTCGGGCAAACAGTCCACCTTCGTGGAGTCGCCTGGCCACAGTAAACTGGGTTGTCCTGCGCAAAACTTAAGTTTTGCGCAGATGTGCAATGGATCCCGCTGTCTGGTGTCGAAATCAGAATGTCATGTGAGATCTGCTGTTGTGTTTCCTCACAAAACATTATCCAATAAGATCCCGCAAGAAACTAGTATTTATACTGCAGAGTTGCGTGCAATAGAAACAGCCCTAAATCACATTAAAAATAGCGATTACCAAAGGTATATGATTTATAGTGATTCATTGAGCAGTTACAGGCTCTAGTATCGATGAGGTATAACCCTCATCCGATCCTGTACCGCATCCGGCAGACCCTTTTTTCTCTCGTGGAATTAGAATTTGACATTCGCTTTTGCTGGATCCCAAGCTTCACTAGGATCAAGGGAAATGAATTAGCCGATATCGCTGCCAAATCAGCCATTCCCTGGATAATCACTGCCTGTCAGTCCCCTTTTATAAACTACAGGCAAATAATACGCTCTAAATTACATTTCCAATGGCAAGATTTTTGGCAAGGACAGGCCACAAATAAACTACATCAAATTAAGCCTGTAATTACACAATGGCAGTCCAGTCTACGCAGGGTTCGAAGAGAGGAAGTTGTTCTTGCTCGGCTCCGCATAGGTCATAGTATCTAACACATTTTCCTATTTGCTTAGGGCAGATGATCCACCTTTGTGTGAGATGTGTAGCGCTATTTTAACCGTGCGTCACCTTTTTATAGAATGTCCTGTTTTTATAGAAGCACGACGCTTATATTTTACCGCTTTTAATAATGACTGAACCATTTACACTCAGTCAGATTATAGGTGACACAGACACCTATAATCTGTCTGACGTTTTTAACATTCTATTAATTTATGTACAAAGATTTAAGTTTTATATGGGTTTACTTAACTTTATACCTTTTTTACATAATAGCTTGACGTGGTAGCCTATACCTAGGCTACGACGGGCGTAGCTTCCAATGCGCCATTAAAAACCAAATCAAAGCAAATCAAAAGCTATCTGGTTTCGGTCCCTCTTGGCCTGTAGCGGTCATCATTGGGTGTTATTTTTCGTGGACGACCACCACTGGTCCTTCGAACAGCTGTACCTGTCGTTCTGAACGCCGACCACTCACGTGAGACGATGTTATGGGCGATACCGAACTCTGCAGCCACACTCCTCGCACTTCGACCTTCCCAATTCTTTTACCCCGAGTAAAGTTATCCAGATGTTGTTTACTGGCCATTCGTTGTCTGTAGCACTGTAGCGCCTCCGTAGCCAGGTGGGAAGGAGCAGCAGTGCGTAGCACACGCTTCGTGATTAGACCGGGGTTCGAACCCGTCACCACCAAATACGGAAAGGTCAGGGAATGACCACCGCATATCCTGGAGCAATGTGGCCTTAGTTGCTAATGCTCCTAAAAACCAAATAACTAACTAACTAGTAGCACTGTATGAAACCAATCGAATGTAACAATCGTGCTCACCATTCGATAATTTGCATAGAACTGCTTTTATCTGTTTATATGAGCCCTCTCAACACGATTCAAATTTTTGCATGTGCACCAGCTTTCTACTGAACGGCCATAGTTATGCAAATCGCCACAGGCTGTTTCGTTTGATTGTGTGGTTGTAACCTTTAGAAATAGTGTTGGTCCTTAAGTTTTGCACACCAGTGTATACGAGCAGCAAATTCTCTAATGCAATGCTTCTCAAACTGTGATGCGCATACTAAGTCATGCATAATATACTAATCATACAAATAACAATTACCTGGATATGTTATCCAGGTAATTGTTATTTGTATGATGCAAAAGTGTCTGAGTGCGGGAATAAGTTAAAGTGTGAGAAAAACTCTAATGAGCATATAACTTTTATGAAAAAACTAATGCAGTACAGTGGTAAAAATCTGGTACTACCAGATTTTAACAGCGGAACTGCTGTCCTTTACTCCACATGGAAAGGTCTGGGTTTGATTTCCCACAAACAAACCAACCAACCACAGAAAAAATGATTTACGGACACGACATTCTTAGGCCTTACGGCTGAGATGCTACACTGACTTCAAACAACCCAACTCTTCTATAATTCGGAAACTAACAGCAATTAACTGAATTTGCATAACAGACAGATCACAGATGGTACTAATATGAGCATAAAAAATCCCCAACAAATCGGAGAAGCAACCATTTAAATCTAAAATACAGGTGTCGTGCACTTTATAAGGATAGGATTATCAGACCAATCTTTACTGATCTAAGTAATTTTTAGAAAACACTTTTGATAAATAGATACCACTTGAACGAATACTGCTTAAAACAGAATTTAATTCCGACAACGCCTAATGAAGTTGTGCACACACAACATAAAGGTTATTACAATACATTGAAATTAAATGATGCCGATAGCATATTAACAATAACCAATTTAAATCGAAGACGTTTTAGCATTACAAACGAAACACACATGGTAAATCAATATAAATAAACACGAAAAAAACTTAAGAACAGGCCTTAAAACAAGCAGGAAATGGATGTTTATTTTAAGAAGTTTTTGGTTGAAACGGTGTCGCTGTATTCATTATTCCTTGCTAAAAATGACCCATGTCCTTTAAGTACAAGACGCAATGTCACTACTTAATCTTGAAATATTTACGGAATCCTCCTTGATGGCGTAATGACCAGTGAGTATGCGATCGATATCTGCAGCTCCTTCATGATAAGTCCATTGCTGTTCTTCGATAACAGATTAGACCGTAGTAGAATAGATCACGGCCGTGTGCGAATAAGTTGACAGAATTCCTTCACATACACTTTGATGATTATTTAATATAGAATCAAAACGGTTATCACAGTTCCTGAAAATAAGTCCTCTCTTCCTTATTCAGCCAATCCTGACTTCCATTACTTTCTACATGAATTCTTAAAAGGATTCTGTCTATCAAAATAACTCGTATATGATTAAAGAGTTCACAACAGAAATCCAGCAGTTTTTGAATTTCAGAAAAGTTTTCCAAAATGTCAGCCGGCGTCTTATGACGACACCAGCTGCAATTTTGGCGACTTTGCTGCTCGCCTTAATGAGGCCAACACGTGCTGGAGGTTCCAGCCCTGAAATTGTCATATTAATAAAAACTTCCCAGTTGTGTTTCTGACATTACGTTCAACACTGTTTGTTAAGGAGAATGAATAAAGACATACCTGATGTCATTCCCAGTGTCAGAAAAGTAAAGTAATGTATTAAAATAAAACCTGTGCTCCCTCTCAAATTGTTTTTCTAAGGATAAACATCATTAATCCCTGTATAATTAGCTTACAAAGTAAAATTGCAAACATTCTCTTAGTTTTATAAACGAAAACATTATTTGTGTGCACAGAATTAGATGTCATATGGTTTGCTTAACAAATTTAAAATAAGGATTTAAAAAAAAAAAAAACACTTTTCGAGGAAATAAAATCGCCACACTGCGAAAATAAAAATGGATAATTAAGAGTTGGAATGTTGAATTTTCTTACTGTGTTTTTAACTTAATCTTTCAGGCAAAGAAACATTGTAAATAATACACCATGTTCTCTAAAAAAATAATAATAATAAATAAAAGGAAAATGCAAATTAGGCAATTTTGAAATTCGATTACGATAAAAAAAATCCTAATTTTTCAGTAATAAATACTAATTACATACTTTGTATTTGCTACATCTAAGAATGTAATGCGTCTAGCATATACAACTACATACGCGCCCGTCAGAAAAAAAAAAAAAAAAAAAAAATCTAGGAATAATGATTTTTGCCTTTGCATAGGAAATAACATCAAACTGCAGCAATGACTTTTATGCGTGTGATTCCAAACACAAAAAGTATGTAAGATTTCAACAACCGCTTCAATGGATACGAAATGCCCTCTGGCATGGTTGATGAGTCGAGTATTGGAAAGAGGGATGAAATTTGTGACACGGATTTTGCATTTCTGTAGGGTGTAATTTTCATTAACACATGAAAGGTGTATTCCAGAGGAATAGAAGTAGTGAGAATGAATGAAGAAGAGAAATTCGATTATTTTGGAATTAAAATGTGAACAAATGGTCGTCGCGACATGTTCTAAACAGTCTATAAGTGCACCAATTATCGTGGTGCAGTGATTAATGTAACCGGGTTACTTGATGAATCTAACCCAAGAAAACCGTTTATTCAAGAACATTATTAACGAGCATGATAAACACATAAGGTAGTGCAAATGCATCATGTCTATACACAGTAAATTAACCGAAGTTATTATAGTTCCATCGTTTCATTACATCTCATATTGTGAATACCCTCGCAAGTTGCCTATCTCATTATACCTCGAATAAATAAAGCGCTACCCCAATAGAGAAGACAATCATTGCTAATTCTCAGTAGGTATCGCCACCCAGACAGCTGTTTCAGGGTATATAAGTAGGAATGTAATGCTTTTTAACCTGCACGCTCCTCAAAGTTGGCGAAAAGCTTAAGAGTTAGCGGAAAGAAGAATAGTAGGAGACTATAAAGTGAATTTATCCCGCAATAAAGGAAAGGAGCCACATACATACTCACTCCATAATCAATCATATATCTCGAATAAGTAACGCTTCCTTAACACAGAAGACTAATGTTACTTATTTCAGTGGATACCACCAAATCAGCCGTTTCAGAGATTTTTGGCCCTTCATCAGTGAATGGGTAGGTGATATAACAGATGCAGGTGGTATACACTGATGGTATAACAGCCGACAATCCAGTTGTGCAAAATAATTCCATAATATGGGAGATCCAAATTGGTGTTTAGTAGTTTTATAACTTAATAAATATTCAGAAGTAAAGCCCTCAGACTGCTGGAAAATTTACAGGCATGTAAGTTAGTGCAAATGCATCATGTGCATTTGCACTAATTTATATGTCTGTAAAACTTTCCGCAGTCTGAGGCTTTACCCCTGAATATTAATTAAGTATTGAACATGAAGTAAATAAAGGAATTGGAATTAAATATAATCTGCTATGCAGGTAATGTGATATTAATGGCAGAAAATTAAAACGATATGCAAAGAATGCTACATAATTGTAATAAGAAAGCAAAAGAGTACAATATGGAAATATTCACTGGAAAAGCAAAGAGCGTGGAACAGCAAAAGAACCACTGAGATGCATAATAATATTACAAAGAAAAATAATAGAGCAATTAATGAAGTTTATATATGTATGAATATATGTATGAAAAAGTAGAATATCAAGATTAATTAATATAATTTGGAACTAATCTAACATTAATCAGAAGGCAAAGTTAAGGTAAATAATCTATCCAAAACTTAACGAATTACAGATACCAATCAAAACAAAAATTGGCGAAGAAATTAATTGTAAAAAATATGTCTATACAAATGTACAGAACTGTGTGTTTGAGAGAGAGAGAGAATTACTGATGATCTTGATAGATTACTTTTCGCAACGCCTGTACTCTCCAAAAATGTGGACATCAAGAAGATCTGTACGAAGGTAACAACCGTGTAAAATAACGCCGAGAGAGAGAGAGAGAGAGAGAGAGAGAGAGAGAGAGAGAGAGAGAGAGAGAGAGAGAGAGAGAGAGAGAGAGAGAAGAGAGAGAGAGAGAGAGAGTGTGTTGCAAAGGAAAACGATATTTCAGAAGTGTTTATGCCTGGAAAGGTTATAAGTTAATCAAAGTAGAGAAACCTACATTTATCTAAAAATTTGGCTATTACTGAAGATGATCATTGGATTCATCACATTCGTTTTCTTTCGTTTGTTTGTTTTAGGATTTTATGGCGCATTAACATCTAAGGCTATAGTGCGCCAAGTCACTCGTTTTCTTTCATGCATTTCTTTCTAGATGGACGGTATATGTCGGAAAAGACTAACGTTACTTAAGTTCTCCAACCCCAATGAAAAATAAGCTAAAGCATTTGACCCAGCAGTGGTATCGCGTAGTCTGACAGGCCCAGCAGATTAGGTTAGATGTGCTAAATGCCAAAGCAATCAACACATATGAGGCGTCATTATATTATGTCTGTAGTAATTGCGTGTGTTCTTCAGACGGTTTGCTTTTTCCTGGACAGAAGCGTTCCGGAGAGAAAAGACGATGCAATTCTCGCTGATGCCGACAAACTTAGCCATGTTGTGAAAAAAAAAAAATTCCTTGCGTCATTGAGGGGATTCAAACCCAGGCGTTTTACACTCCTTGTGGGAGGACGATGATTATTACCGTGAGATCAGACACTGAAAAAAAATTTATTCCTCTCGAGTTCCTGATTTAGAATTAGTGATGATTGTTATTTGTGCCTTTAGTCTTGCATGCTCCGCTTTATCTGTCCGTTCATTGCTGTTCATTTTGTCTAAACTGAGGAAGCCTGAGAGAGTAGGCGATATCGTTGCTGTACTGTGTTCGGCTAAGTAAAGTCGTGCATCGAAACACTGCTTTCCATCACAATGATGTTCCCCAATCAAAAAACTTTTCAAAGACCATCACCTTGGCTATGTGAAAAAAGGAGAAATTCCAGCAGGGGTCTTGGCCACAAATACTAAAACAAGTAATTCCAGTGTATTTTTGCATTCGAGGATGGTATCGCCAAGTACCCTACGTTGCAAAAAAACAAGAAGGCCCAGAACGTTATTCTGACACCTAGTATGTACCATGGCAATAAAATTGATTCTTTAACAGGAATAAAAATAAAACCCTAAGATCATCGCATTTCACAATTGTAGAAAAGGAGTTGGGGGAGAGTTACATACTTGGATGATCATCATGAACACCAGCATGTATAGCACTGATGCTTATATCATAAGGAAAATGATATATTTTTTTATTCCTTAATGAATTTAAACAGGAATCAATTTGCAAGTAGCATTTCTTAATAACAATATGCATGCTGATGGTAATATGAGAAGACTATTCACAGGAAAAATAAAAATGATCGTTCTTAAGAGATGAATACACGAAACAGTGAACTGCCATGTATCTGAGAAATTTCATGTAGTGAATGCCACAAGAATTATGCGTGTAAAAAAAAAAAAGAAATTTCGTGCTACTATATTTTTCAATTTGTTACAATAAATGTCACATATACGTGAAGAACTAATGGAAATTTATTTATTTTTTTCATTTTTGAAATACATTAATGAAAAGTTTAGTAAATATTAGTATAGTTTGTTGTTTGAATAATACCGAAGTTTCGTGCAATGAATGCCCAAACAAACTTAAATTTGGAAGAAATTAATCATTTTTCTATTTTATGGTATAATCATCTTCTTAAAATTTTAGGTAAAAGCAATAAGCTTTTTTTCGTTACTAATAAATATTTCTTAGCGACGAAACATATTTACATAATTTTAAATTATTAAAAAATAAACAGAAAAATTAAAAAAAACAAAAAACATTGCAATTCATTGGTGAAAGGTCTAGCACACTGCAAGCAAAATTCAAGAAACTGAAGTTTTTTTTTTTTTTTTTTTTTCAAATATCAAAGTCTGAAGCCTGTAAGGATAAGCGATATCCTTCTTGTAACAAAAAGGGTGGCTAATATTGCCTGGGTTAAGGATCTGGTAGCGGATCAACGCAAAAAGTTTGACAGGTCAACAGTAACTGGAGAACCTTAGTGATGTCACCTTATTATGATCCAAATAACTGTACTTTCTTACAGAGAATATCCTGCACTAGGTTACAGTCGATAAATTTGGGATAATCTGCTCAATCAGCAGAATTGATCGGCTGGTGTGTGTATAAGGCGTTAAAGGTCATAATAGTAATATATTATCATGGTTAAACTAAGGCCAAAATATACATCAGTATTTTGTCTGTAATATTGTCCCCAGGCAATTTCATCTTGCCTGGGGACGTGACCCAGGCGGCAGCTGCCCAGGTGTTCGCTGCTCCCTGGTGGGGAAGTGGTCTAGAGTTTCTACACCAACACAGAGAACAAAGGTGTAGATGGGCTACTGCATTGGAGCCACCATGATACCCGTACGTGTACACACACACTGATGGAAATGTATATAAATTTATGTAAGTTTTGTATATATATATATATATGAATGTATGTAAACTGTGTGTATTAATAAATGGGAAAAAAAGACCGAATAACTCTGGCACATCTTCACAAGCCACTCAGTATATTGGCATATATATATATATATATATATGCCAAAATATACATATATATATATATATATATTTTTTTTTTTTATTTATTTATCATTTTACAAAATGCATCTCTTTATAACAAATCCAAAGATGATGCGCATAGCGCATAAATATTTAAAAAATTTGATGTCCGCAATTACATGAAAACACACGCAGCCTTTACGAGAACGATGCAAGCCTTCGTCATACAAAGGGAGATACTGAACGCAGGCTATATCTAAGCAGAGGTGGCAAGATTAATACCAATTACTGCATCATGGAAAATACAACACTTTTGGGAAAGGCTCTCATTTCTTCAGCGGACAGCTGCTGAAGAGGAGGAGTGCTTTGCACTCCTCTTCTCCGCTGAAGAAAAGAGAGCCTTTCCCAAAAGTGTTGTATTTTTTTAAGCCAAACTTGTGCTTCCATCTTTCACAGAAGAACACAAGGTAAGCAACATGAATTAGAATTCGATGGATTCATTACGCGTATCCATTGATCGAACAGGCAATTTCACCAATCACGACAACACTGCTAACAGACATTGTTCTGCCAGGACGCTGCTCATTGCAGTTAGCTCCCGACTTGCAACGTTCTCTGATATGGTTACCTGTAATTTAACATTGAAAGTGCCTGTGAGTTTTCCATTAACACGGAAAAGCAATTTTTCTCGATAGTGGAGTCTCATCTTTTGGCGTACCTAGCACGTGTCATGAGTGTGTTTATGGTTAATTTTTTTTTTTTTTTTTGGTAGTTGTTGGCGCATCAGCTTCTGTGGCCATAATGCACCTCTCAAGGTTTTGGCAGTACTTTGATCCAAGCCCAAGGCGGGATTCGAACCCGCGACCTTTAGGTTGCCAGGCAGGCACTTTACCCACCCGGCTAGCCCGGTCGGCTTATGGTTAATAGCCGCTGATTATATATATACCCTTGAAGCAGTCCATACCTTTATATGTGTCAGTTTCGTAGCGTCCTTACGGATGCTCCCGTTGCATGGGTACTGATAAACACGCCTCCCGTAAATTCGTGGATATCGCTTGCTTTCTCTTGGAAAAGCACTGATGATAGTATTGAGATCATAAACACACTACTTGTAGGTAAACTCATCTACATGTGCAAGACTGATAAATAGCAGTCGCTTCCATTAAGGTTCGATTATCTAATGTTTTGATAGGCCTAATAATGCTGCATATTAGTATTAGTAATGGCTGCATGGTGCAAGAAAGCCTATGGCTTATGCTGCACCAGCCAAAAGAAAAAAAAAAAAAAAACCGAATAAAACGATGATAAAAAAAGGAAATATATATATAATAAAATAAAAGGAAATTAAACCTATCATCCTATGCGCTTCCCTCACCCGAAGGTACTATCCAGATAACCTTTGAATTTCCCCAAACTGTCAGCCTCTACCACCCATGAGGGCAACTTATTCCAGTAATTTATAACTCGCTGGCTAAAATAAAACTTCCTGCAGTCCAATCTAAACATTTCCCCCCCGTAACTTGAATTTATGTCCCCTAGTTCTAGCATCATTTATAATCTTGAAAATTTTGTCCTCATTCATTTTACTGATGCCTCTCAGAGCCTTAAACACCTCAATCAAATCTCCTCTAAGGTGTCTTGTTTCCAAACTCTGCAACCCACATATTCGAAGTCTTTCTTCATAAGGACGCCGTTTCGCCGATCTCACCAGGCGAGTTACCCGTCTTTGCACCCTTTCAAGAAGCTCGATGTCTTTCTTTAGGTGCGGTCTCCATACTTGAACACAGTATTCCAAGTGTGGTCTAACAAAGCCTTATATAATGGGATTATCACGTCCCTATCTTGCAAAATATACGAGCTCGTGTCGTGCTAACTAGTCAATTTATTTGTAACTTGAATGAATGATCTTTATTATGCACTGAAGGCAAAGTATAGAACTTCGTGTACAATACCCGTTATGGCGAGGTCCCAGGAGCTTACAATAGAGTACAGACAGGAAGGGAGTACATAAGCATATTAAATATAATGCAACATTTAGCAAAACTGATATAATGAACAGATAAATTATAATACATATAGACTGCTGTACAATGTGCTGTTCTCTAAAGGAGATTATCCTTACAACACATTTTACTTGACTGTACTAACAAGTATTTTATACAAAGAATTATAAAAGCACAGCAAGGAAACTGTTTCAGCGTGTATGGAAATACTATGTTATCCTGTTAGCAATAAGGAATTTCTAAACAAGTTACACTTAAAACCAGAGGAGAGAAAATAAGAATTTATTTTCGTTTTCCAAAATTCTAGAAAAATTACTGACGTATTTTCGTATAATTTACGTTTTATCTCTTATCAATGTAGATGGTTGTGTCTTTAAGTATCTATAAAAACACAAGACAAATATTCTGCACAACTTCACTTTCGGATTTTTACTTAGCACCTTTGAACACTAGTGTATTAATAATATAGCACCAAGACTTTTATGTTGTACTTCGCAAAAGAAGTCGGAAGCTAGCTGTCGAGATCTCCATTTGGAGTAAGCTGAAACGGGTAAACCTGTCTCACCGTATTGATGGCACTTAACAAGTGAAAAGTGTTGCCAAGATTAAGGATTGCGTAATAAATGGCCAACGTTAAAGATGCCGAAGACAAGTAGCTGTATACTGAAATGTCACCGTCACATTTTGATTTTTCCCCAAACGATGCAACTTCCTGAGACTCAATTTAGAGATCCAAGGAAAAAGATATGACTGTTACTGAAACGAATAGGTCTCTGAAAACTCACTGCAATCGGTGACATGAAAGGAAGTAAATTTTCCCAATTGTAAGAGAGCCGAATAGTTCGACAGTCGATACACGAGCCAAGTGAAAATAAAATTACGTCCGTCACACTCTCAAAAAATGGTGTGCGGACGTTATTTTAAAGACAAACGTGGAATGTCTCCAAAAGTATTGTAGAAAATGGAACGTTAAATATACACCAATCTAATGGAAAAAATTAATGCTACAATTAGGTCATACCCGGCAACGTACGATTCTGCTACCCGAGTACAAAGAGATACGCTAGCATTCAAAATAACATGAAATTATAAAAATAAGAACAAACAATGAAACTCTCATGCTCAACAGTGAAAATGCACGACCCAAGAATGCGCACCATTACACCCACTAAGGTATGAATGCCACTATCATAATAAAGCAAAGCCAGGAAACTCAAGCACTGCTGTCCAGCCAAATGTAAGCTGAATGATCTAGGGCTAGTTCTATTGCATGTAACTCTCATAGAATCAGGATAGATATTATTTTGTGTGGAAAGATAGCAGCTGACTCCCAAATATTATTGACTTGGAGCTATCTGTTAACACCGGCAAAAAATTCGGAATATTTGCTTGATCTGCTTCATAACTTGCTGGTATACCGATGGCGGTGTGTCAACCATCTCCCAGATCTTGATGGAGAAGTCACGAATTGGAAACTGGACCTGGCTAGGTAAAAGGAACTGCCTTAGTGACTGCACAAAATTGTCTAGCGCACTTAACAGCCCTTGTATTTGAATACCAAATTGGCAGTACAACGGTGTTGGGCAGATTTTCCCATTGAAATGAAAAGAATAGATGTATGTGGGATAGTCGGATAGGGATTTCAAATTAAAAGCATACTTCGGGAACAACTGCTTTTGTCAAAGAGAGAGAAATGACTCGTTTGTTTCAACGTAAAGGCTTTGGACAGGAGATGTACGAAATGTTCCAGCAGAACTACTAATGGTGGACTGGATCTAACCATCGAAATGCACTATCTCTAGAGGAAGCATAAATCTGGGAACCATAATCAAGTTTAAGACAGACAAGAACTAGAAAGAGACAAAGTAGGGTACAACGATCTTCTGTTAAAAGAATCTGAACCCATTAGCCAATGTCCAGAATGCAACATGAAGATTATTTTGCTTTTGACTTTCAATAACCCTCGAATTGTATGGACAAAATATGGTAAAGTCATCAAAAAGGAGGGTGTTGTTTATAGTTCTAAACTGTTTTGTAAGAGAATTTATTTTAATTGCAAAAAGCATTACACTTGGAACGAAGCGTTTTGGAATTTCTTCCTCTTGGAAAAACACTCGAGAGAATGTGAATCTTACACAAAACTGAAATTGGCGATTAAATGTGATGGTTCGGTTTGGATTTTTATGGCGCAAAAACAACTATGATTATAAAGCGCCACATCACAATTAAAGTTTAAAAATGTCGAGATTTTGGTAACATTTAAGAAGGTTAGATTAAATGGGAAGTTTTAAATAAAAACAGAAAGGTGATCCATAAAGCCAAAGTCATGGATGTCTTGAAATATGCAAAATCGTAAGGCTGTGTCATGCACTTCTTCGATATCAGAGAAAAGTGACACTAGATGATCGAATTTTTTAAGATTATGACGAATACACGTTTCGAATCTAATTAAATTATGCAAAGTAAACCTTTGGATAATTTAATTAGATTTAATTTCTTCAGAAGCCACACGTCACTGAAAGACCTTCGCTCCAGGTAATACAAATTACCTGGAAGCTCGTATACCAAATTGGTACTGCCAATTTGGTATACGAGGTTAATTTGGTATATTAACCATCCTTTCCAAGTTCTTGCTCAAACAGTTTATCCAGACTGATAGGACGATAGTTAATTGAGTTTTTAGGATTCTTTTCTGGATTTGGGAAGGCAAGGGCAATTGCCTTTTGCCAGGGATCCAGAAATTCTTTATCAAGAAAGATTCTCTTAAATAAAATAAGAAGGTGATCCTTAGATTGTGTTGGAAGAGTGTTTTATCATTTTGTTCGTTATTTGGTTTTTAGGAGCATTAGCAACTAAGGCCATATTGCTCCGGGGATATGTGGTGGTCATTCCCTCACCTTTCCGCATCCTTCGTATTTGGTGGTCACGGGCTCAAACCCCGGTCTAATCAAGAAGCGTGTGCTACGCACTGCTGCTCCTACCCACCTGGTTATCATTTCGTACTGGATGTCATCTGGCCCGACAGCACTTGTTCATGAGAGAAAGTGCGTTGCTCTCAAGTCTTGAGAAAGGGCTTGTTGTATGGTTCAAGTCCTTTTGAGAAGAAGTTTAATACATGCTTCTCGCTTGTCTGATTTAGGGTCAGGAATTCTGGAGAGAATGTTATTGCAGAGATTTTTTTTCAAGTGTTTTCCCTAGAGTAATTGCAAATGCAGCGAGAAACCGCAACTCTGACTATAATTTTCAGAAAATTCCAAATTCTAGGGTGTGTAAAGCGGTAAATTAGCAGAGCATGAAGACGATAAAGATTTTACATAAATAACAAATTTTAATGAGCCTTATATAAACAAAGGCTACATATATACACACAAATTCTAAATTAAAATATATAAGAATTATGATACAAGAAAATTTACCATCTCACACACACATCAACTATTCCTCATATATATATATATATATATATATATATACGTGATTTAAGTTGGTTAACATAACCCTTCCTTTCCTTTTTCCTTATTGGTAATCTCTCACACAAAATTAATAAATTTCAACTATTGCTTAGGAAAAAGTGCTTCTCTTCCTTTACAGGTTTACACATATCACTTACATCAGTTATCTCTTACTACAAATCACAAATGTCTACCAATTCACCTAACTATCAAATCAACTATTAAATCAAATTTCATTTTCATCACCTTACATCAGTAGTACTTTTTAGTTACTCCCTTTTCTAATACGGGGCAGGGTTCCCCTTTCTCTCAAGGTCTCTGAATAAAAATATTTTTTTTTTCTTTCACACATTAACTCGTTACCTAGAATTTTGTCTGTTATATTATCATCTGTTAACACATTGTCTAGAATAAGAATAACAATAATATAGGTTACCACATTCTCTGCCTACTACATCTATGATCTTTTTCTATCATTAATTCCCTTATTTTTTTCTTTCTATTTTACCCCTTTAGTACCCTTACATGATTTCACAGTCATTAACTTTATCTATAATCTAACCCAACTTAACTTAATTGTACATTACAAAAAAAAATTGCTTTGAAAGAAACTATCAAACCAATTCTGACAGAGATCAGCTTGTGAGTCTGAGTTCAATAAAACTGGAACACACTTACGTTCCGAAATGGGACACTACTTCAATTCTTTTGCACTCTGGTTTTCCTCCGAGGCAGACAGGCTTCTCACATCCATTTCAAATCTTACTGGTGGTCTATCTCTTCTTCGGAGCTCTTGGACTGGACACTCCTTCCATGTAGATTTCTCGACTTACATATCTGCATACTTGGCTCATTCTCGACGGGACCGGATCTAGACGCATATGTAGCTTCCCACACCTTTTTAACTCCTGAAATACAGCATGTGATTATGTTGCTAGACACGCCGATCAACCAACGACTGGACTCTCTCTCTCTCTCTCTCTCTCTCTCTCTCTCTCTCTCTCTCTCTCTCTCTCTACACACACACCTGCGCACCTGGCTCATTCTCGACGGGCCGGACTTAGACACATCTGTAGATTTCTACTTCAGAAATACAGCATGTGATTACGTTGGTAGGCACGCTGATGAACCGACGACTGACCAACTAACTTTAGAACACGTTCCTCACTCTCAAAGAGAAAAAAAATATATATTCAATCCGCACGTCCTCGCCCCTCTACTTTTCCTTTTCGTTTCTCCATCTCAGATCTCTCGCACTTCTCTCTTTTTCCAAACTCTAACACTTACCTGAACTCGTACTCCAACACCCACCTGAACTCTAACTCTAAAAAACTCTCCATGTCCTCACCTCCCCTACATCCCCTTTTATTTCTTTTTCTTCTTCATCTCGCTTCCACGAATTCCGAACACGAACTCAAACCTACAACTTGCCCTCTGACTTAAATAAAAAAAAAAAAAAAAACTTTCCTACCTCTCTTCCGAACCCTTTTTCTTCAAAAGTTTACCAACAACGCTCTCCCTCGTGCTACAAACCAACCCTCTCTTGTAATTTTCTTGTTTTTCTGATTATTTCACACCCTAGAAATACCACTCTTTCATCTATGTAGGCGCCTCCAAAAGTAGCTATTTTTCATATTTACACTTTTCTTGCTAAATGTCGCCAACTTCCCTAAAATCTCCACACTGGTGCGGTCTTTTTCGACGCAAAGACCGAACTGTCTTGTCATTCTTGTTTACTTCCAGGTGTGTGGCTCTGTTCAAACGCGCCTCATAATTCGGCCCTATTGTTTCTCGCATTCCGCAGCCCTTTATCGTTCCTTCTCAAATGACCACTAATACGGGCCACTGTTTTAGTGCCGACCGGGCTAGCCAGGTGGGTAAAGTGCCTGCCTGGCAACCCAAAGGTCGCGGGTTCGATTCCCGCCTCGGGCTTGGATCAAAGTACTGCAAAAACCTTGGGAGGTGCACTATGGCCACAGAAGCCGATGCGCCAACAACTACCAAACCAAAAAAAAAAAAAAAAAAAAAAAAAAACTGTTTTAGTTTACTCACAGTTCACCCTCTTTGAACTACTTGCTATTTCTAGTTTCCATTTAGCTGTTATTTACTTCACACATTTATAACCATCCTATTTCTAAATCCAGTATGTTCAAACCTTAATATCTACCATATTCAAACCTTAATAATTCTCACTTATCTCTGCCCTACATGAATTTATTTCATATAAATAAATATTTCAATTTTATTTGTAAGAGTATACTCTTACAATGCTTATTAAAGTGTGCGGTTAAAGTACATTCCAGTGGTGGAATACCGTCGGAATATTCCCCATTCCTTGTTTTGGGCTATCGTTGTTGCTGTGCACTGTGAGTTCAACCAAGGTTTTGGAAATGGTGGAAACCGTGCATATCGTATAGGAATTGCAACTACTGCTGCTGCATGGAAAATATCTTCTGTAGTGTACGTTACTGCATCACTGACTTCTTGTCATGTCAAACAGTGACAGCCGTTAGAAGGCGTACCAGTCAATCTTATCAAAACTTCCATTGTGATATTCGTGATGGCTGACAAGGCCTCTCAACCAAGATAAATATATCACAAGGTCAGTGATCTTTCCCATGGGGACTGTTTTAAACCTCTCCAATAAAAAAAGAGAGAAGGGAGGGGGGAAAATAAAAAGGCATGTGGAAAACTATGTTCTTTCCCACATTTAGGCGGGAAAACTCATTTTCTACAATGCACTCTACTATGGGCTGATAAATGGCAGTTAAAGTTTAACATTGACAAATGCAAGGTACTAAATATGGGTAGCAATAATCCCAGATTAACGAACCAACTGTGTGTTCTATGCTGAGGATAGTGGAAAGTCAAAAAAGACCTGAGGGTATTTGTCAATCAGATATGAAGTTCTCTGAGCAGTGTAGATAGGCTGCAGGGACAGCTCACGTGATTTTGTCAATTACACTGCTGTTCAAAGAAAGTGCATCTCCCCTTAAAATTGTAATTGTCGTCCGAATAACGTAAGTAAATGGCAATATTTCTTATAGATTGCATCAGATAAGATTGACACGCGTGGGTGATGACGTAATATTGCATCAGCTGTTACTTTCAGCTATATAAGAATGCTCTGCAAGAGTTGCAGAGCATGCTTATATCATTCCTTGCTTGTGTGAGGATGGCGAGTTACGTGCAGTTTAAGCCACGAGAACGAGTGCTTTTGTTGCTTTACGTCAGGAAGGATGTTCTTCCCGTCATATTGCTTATAGAATGTCTTGTATCAGTCGACATAAGTAGATTTCTTTCCATACTCAAGAATACTGGTTCTGCTGATAGGAAAAAAAGGAACCGGACGCAAACGAGTCTCTACCCAAAAACAGGACCGCGTTTTGAAGCGCTTATGCCTTAAAAGCCGTGAAGTTTCTTCGTCTGAACTGAAAAGAGAATGGGAAGAACATACAGGAGTGGCAGCAAGTGCAGTAACAGTCAGAAGACGCTTCTTCAAAAATGGACTTGTAGCCCAAGTTCTAAGAAGCCCATCTTCACACAAAAAATGAAAAGGGCCCGATTAATTTCGTGTAATTAATTAATCCATAGGAAAAAGCTTAAAACAAAGTTCAGATGTAACTCCTTCATTTTTATTACCAAGATCTTTTAGAATTTTTGATATAGTCCAATTTTTTTTATAAAAGAGAAAAATTCATTGATATTTGCATCTTCGCCAATAATATGTCGTAGTGTCATCGATTCTCGTAGATTTGTCAAAGAAAACAGAATGGATATTCTGTCATATTGATAGTGCGGACATTCAATCAGGATATGTTTCACTGTCAAAAGTGCTGAAGAGTGTGGACACTTAGGAGGATCCTCTCCTGTCAGTAGATGGAGGTGAGTCAGATGTGTGTCCTATTAGTGCCCGTGCAAGTACCACTTCTCTTCGCACTGTTTTTGCACTAGAGCGCCAAAGCCTTGGTTCCTGTTTTAATTGGCTTCGGTGTGCCACTGCTCTTTCCACTGTACGAGACATGCTGTTTGTATGATGTGATAAAATCAGAGGATGGGACTGGGGCAGAGGTTAAATCAAAAGTTGTTGGATTTTTGGCAGCTAATTCATTCCTCATTATCCCCGAATGTGCAGGTATCCAACAAAAGGTTTCTGATTGGTGACTTTCTTCAATTTTCAGTAGGAGACTTCTGATTTGATTTAAGACAGGGTGAATCTTGTAAGAAGAGTTTTTGACTGCTGCAACTGAGCTCAGTGAGTCCGTGTATAATGCGTATTTTACAGAAGGGTAGTGATTCACGTTTTCTAAGGCTAATTTTATTGCATGGAGTTCTGCTAAGAAGCTGCTATACTCAGGTGGAAGAGCAGCTGAAATGGTTGTAGAAGGAAATACTGCCGTTGCTCCAACGGCTGAATGTGATTTGGAGACATTGATTATGGGTAGGTGATTCTTTCCCCACTTGTGAAGATAAGTATCGCAGGTTTGTTGCGGAGGGGGGAGTCCACGGTGGTTGTGAGTCATTCATTACTTGTTGCCTGTTGACAATAGGAACATTCCAACTCTGTTAATTCAATAAGGCGTAAGCCTGCTGGTCTTATTTCAGTGGATTTGTTAGGTATGGCTCAATAGGATGCTGCCAGCAACTTTGTATTCGAGCAAATTTGTATTTGTATAGGATCCAGCCATCGTAGTGTACTCTTACGGGTAGAATCATAAAGTGGAGCACCATAATCCAATCAGGATCTGATCAATGCTCTATATAAGAGCAACAAAGATGTACGGTGTGGTCCCCAAGACAAAGCAGATAAAGCTCTTAATACGTTTAATTTTTTGAGGCAGGATGTACGCAGAAATTTAATGTGCTCAAGGAAATTTAATTTCCTGTCAAGGATTAATCCCAAGAATCTGATGTTGTTAGTCACTGGAATGGTAAAATTTGACATCTAAAGTTCAGGATCTGTATGCATTTTCCGTTGATTACAAAAGTGGATTGCAACAGTTTTCTGCTGTGATAGACGATAGCCATTTAACTCTGCCCACCTTTGGACTTGATTCAAGGATCTGCAGTTGCCGTTCAATGGATCTCATGTCCTGAGAATGGCAAGAAATAGAGCTCATCGGCGTAAAGGTAGGTCTGAACAGTATTTGGAAGTTCTTTTGTGATGGAATCGATTCTAAGAGCAAAAAGGGTTGCACTCAGTACAGACCCTTGTGGCACTCCTTCTTCCTCTAAAAATGTCGTAGAAAACGAGTGAGTTGTAGTATTGAACTTGGACACTGTATGGTGTCTACAGTGAAATTCCCTACCAGCCAAATGATATGGGGATGCATTTCGTATCGCGGAGTAGGTCACCTGCAGTTTATAAAAGCGTCCGTAAATGCCAATAGATACCTGGCTATATTGGAAGGCAAATTGCTGCCAACCATTAGAGACCATTTCAACCTGCCAAGTAACTGCATCTTTTAGGACGACTCTGCTCCTTGTCATCGGGCAAAAAGTGTAAGTAGGCACTTCTGTAGTTACTTTAGCTTCATTTATGTATTAGGGGTTCGACAGTAATGTGTTTAAATTTTTTACAGGTGAAAAAAATGGTTGGAAGAACGGTCCATTGCAACTTTTAGCTGGCCAGGAAATAGCTCGGACCTGAATCCTATTGAGCAAAATCGTGTGGAATCTGCAGTTGCCAGAAAGAAACCAAACACCCTTCGTGAACTTCATAATTCGTGTTTGGAATCAATAACTGTCAGTTGATTATCTTCAGAAATTGATCTTGTCAATGCCTCGACGGTGTGCTGCTGTCATCAGGGCCAGAGGCAGTTCAACTAAATATTAGTTTGCACATGGTGAACTGTTCATTTTGTTTTCCATTTAAATGATAAACTGAAGTAAACGGAGGGCTTCTGATAACATTTCAGCCATAATTGTCTTGTTTACCAAAACTGTTGCATAAAGGTTGCAATTGCTCATTTTGGAATATTTTGAGAGCACCTGTCAAATATTACTTAGGTTTGCCTTAAATATTAATAAATATCGTTTGTTTATATTTCTATTTGGGAATATATATTTCTATTAATGTAACATACCATCGCGAAAAAGGGTTAGAAATGTGAAATTCCTCGGTGATGCACTTTCTTTGAACCCCAGTGTATATACAGGAACTTTGCTAGTAGATAAGGATCTGGTTATTTCATTGTACAAGGCAGTGGTTAGGCTGCATCTTAAGTACTGCATACAGGTCTGGAGGCCTCATTTTAGGAAAAATATAGATCTGCTTGAACGGGTGCAGGCAAGGAGACTGGTGGAAGGAACGGAAAGGACTGGTGAAAGGAAAGTCTTACCAAGAAAAGCCTCAGTTCTTCAAATTGCATCGTCTTGAGACTAGGAACCTGCGAAGTGATCTCATTGAGGTGTTTAGGGCTTTGGATGTATTCAGTAAGCTCAATTCTGATGGATCTGATGGAATTATTCCTCTTGCTTAGGCTGCATAAATGAGAGGGTAAATTGAGGAAGGATGGTTGAAGAATAGATGTATAGAGGTTTGCCTACAGAAAAAAAGAGGATGGTTGATTGTTGGAACAAACTTCCATATGTTGTTGTCGTGGAAGAGAATAGTTTGAATAAATTCAAGAAAGAACCAGACAAATTATTGGAGGGGAGAGACAGGTGTGATGTGGGAGAAGTTTTTTTTTTTGCTGATGCTTTATAAGCTTACTTTCTTGCATCATATGCCACTACTACTAATAATAATAATAATTATTATTTTGATGAATAAATTGCATTGTATTATTATTCCGCCCCTCACGTTAGTATCTGCACTACCCCAGAGGGCAATATGTCTACTGAGATCCCCTACTAAAAGACAAGAGACAGTAGTACAGAATGAGATCATAAAGGTCTGTTCGAGAGATGTTAATACAAGGTGGCAAATATACAGAACAAATTGATAAGAGAAACCATACAGAGACGAATGGCAACCGTCTGTCTTTGTCTATCAGGCTGAGAGTCCGTAAAGTAGGGTCTTCACTCGCCTTTAAATGTCTCCTTCTAACAAAGGCAAACTGGCTTTTTCCTGCGGAGCAAGGCCTTGATGTCATCAACATCGCTTCGAAATCCATGGCAATTCCACACTATGTGATTTTAGCCATTATTTAAGCTTGGCATATACGTCGGTCGGTTGCGAAAGTGCTGAGAGCATATTCTTCTCAGTCGCGGATTTATCTTATTTGGGAAGTGTGGACACGTTGTTCTGTGTCCATTCCTGAGAAAAGAGTTAAGGCCGAGTCGTCTGGAACCTCATTCACCTCAACGTACATTTTTCGTCTTGTGTTACTTCAGTTTTTTTTTGGATTTCCTTTACTACTCTGTTTCGGTAGAGAAGTGCAATAGAAGGTACTAATAAAGGGATGGCTCTGCGAGCTTAATGATCAGTATGCAATGGTACTGAATGAATCTTTGGATGGGATGGTCATTTCAATCTGAGTTCCGATGGAACATTTTGCAAACTACTGAGCGTATGAAGGGGTGTTGCCATTTATAGGTTTTGGCGCATTATAGCCTTAGTTGCTAATGAGCCAATAAAATCCAAAACAAACTAACCAAACCTTTATAGATTTCGCCCATTTTTCGTGCTTACTAATATGATATGTTCAGCTCTGCGATAAGTCTCGGTATTTCCTTTACTTTCTTTCACCTCTGGCATGCTCGAGAGTATACAGGATACTCTACCTGGCAGTTAATATATGCGGGTTTGGGACTGAACATACTGTAATTTTGTGATCCTTTACACCACACTACGATAAGCCATTTGAGAGAGCGTATGTATTTATGGCACTTGAAGCACCTTAGTGGGTTAGGTAAGTATGGCCTTACTGGGTAGCACAAGCACCCAGATGTTACTGAATTCGGAAACTTCGTTGAGTTGAAAGTAAGGATGACATTTCGAGTAGGAATTAAGTTCCCAATCCCCACGCACGAATATTCGTTTGGAAGCTGTCACTCCTTGAAACTCAGAACAAATTCCTCTTCAGACACTTCAAAAAGATCCCATTCAGAGATCATGCCACGCAGTAAGTTCTTATGGAGTGTTACTGTGACTGATATCCTTCAAACAGAGGTCGCTCAGAGAGCCATCCATTCTGAGTGTTCACATTTCGTTTCGATGAAGATGTCCCCAGAACGCTGCCTTTTAACAGACTTCGAGGATCCTGCTAACCCTTCCAGATAAGGAATAACAATTTCCCTATAGGCTTCTCAGGAATTCAGGCCGTCATAGCCGAGTGATCAGGCACGAGATACATAACTACATCTGCTTTGAGTGATCGTAGTTCAAGCCTGCTTGACTATTAAATACGGTCATGCTTCTTGTATTCTCTCAATCTTGGGAACTCCTCTGACCAGTTGTCCCAGAGTATAAAGAGAAAATTTATTTATTTTTAATTTTTGAACCTGATATGTCTTCTCTTCTGGGCGTCTTTGCTGTGAAGTTAGTATGCTCGTTTCTGTAATTACTTTCTGGTAGGGACCGTTTTGGAATTCCGGAAGAAAGATTTAGATTATCAGGATTAGTGAGAAGTTATGTTTTAATAACTGGACTCTACTCCCCACTGAGCCAAAAGGGCCGCCCATTACCCGCAAACAATAATGCGCTCGGGGATCGGACGGCAAGGCTCCTAGACACCATACTCTACCAGCCTGAATCCTGTCCGTGTGACCATAAGGGCATGGCTTCACCACGGTGGACCCATGCAGAACTCCCTAGCCGACTGATCGAGCCATACCACCCGGCTTGTCGAAGAAGGTTTAAAAGTAGTGAGTTGAAGCTTGGCTCTTCGACCACCAGGATACCCCATTTCTGAGTTTTCACAGGTCGCAGCAAACACGCCGGATTCCTATAATGCTGGACTAGAGAATTAACAGCATCACTAGGAAGCCCTCTCACCACGTATAGGGGCGTGGATAAGGAGTCGTACGTTTGCAGGGCAAGTGTTGCTTGGCACTCAGATAATAGAATCTCACCTTATCAAGTATAACCCTAATTTTAGCAACAATTTGTCTCAGTTTCTGGTATATTTAAAATAAGTTTTCTGTTAATACGCCAGTATGACCCAAATCGTCAGGAGTTCACAAAATAGCTAGAATACACTACAACACAGAGAACACCGTACTTAGTAGTCAGAAGGGCTTGAGCCACGGTAGCTCAAAGCGCAAATGTTTCTGTACCGGCCCCCCGCGCTTGACTGACGTGTCCAAGAAAACAAAATAATGTTAGATACACAAATAAATAAAACAAAAAACTGAAAATCACACATGACAGATGCAAAGTAATATAACAAATGGTTGATAAAAACTCGTGTAACAGTAATCAATATATTAAATCTGGAACTTGACCATTAATGCCGGAATTCTGTAAATTCTATGAATTAAATAAAATTTCTCTGATCAACGTCCTGAACAACTTAGAGAAAGAAAAATATCAAATAACATCAATCATCACTGATCACAGGCGCAAACCTGATGAGACTATTATAATATACATAAAAAAACACATATAGCAGCGAGTCATCATGTTATAAAAGTTAAATAAATACCACGGTACATTCTACGTGTAGAAAATCTAGCAAGCCAAGACTGCATATGATTATATGCGAGAACTCGCACATATTCGCACAATAGAACTATAAGTACCCATCACGGAAGTTACTGACAGGGCTTTTATATTAGTATTTATTAAATTTAGGGATCAATCCAGAGTTAAAATGCAAAACATTACTCTCGTCCGATAGTATTCAAATACACAGTTTACAATTCCATTCCATAGTTTGGGTCCTTTGTAAGTTCATTGCATGTATACATTAAATTTTACCATTTGACGATGGCTGAATCAACAGCATAGTGTTCAGGCCTCACACATTTGAGAGAACTGTAGCAATTGACCGTCTGTGTGTTTGGCGTAAGCTTCAAATTTAATCAGGTCTACTAACAGATTTAGCAGGGATTGCATCATAAATCTAACTTGATTTCAAATTAGTTCTCAATCAATTGGACTCTCCTAGTGAGGCATCTAGGCATTATCTAGTAAGATATTGCTTAAGGATCCTATTAATAATCTAGTAAAACTATTACCATATTGCTGTTCTGACAACCAACTTAATGAAGTCTAGCATTTTATACGCCCGTAGACATATTAATATAGTAGACGAATGAAACTGGGAATTAATATCCACTCCAACATCACAAAAAGTGATCCACATATTCTGGCACATTTCCTTTCATACCCACCGAGTAATCAAAAATCTCTACTATTCTAAAAATAACATCTTCGTTGGAACCTATGCCTGTCTTTTTGTCAGTATTGCAGTCAAACTATTCAAAAGTATCCAGCAGTCTGGATGCCCCTGAATACTTTATATTCATGTTTTGTCCACATGTAATTGTTAATCCATGCAAGTAAACTTAAATGCGGATCAAAAATCATTTATGAATTAAACGAAAAGTAGAGACTTAATGGAAACCAGAGGTTTCCATTAAATTGCGCACTACGTTTTGAAAGATTAAAATATTTGACTCTAATATAGGGGTGCAGAATAACTCAGGCGCGTCAAATATTTAGACTCACTAGTTCTCCGGTGAGAGATGCATAAAAATGAATATGAAAAAAAAAATGTCAGTTTGAAGTTTTAAACTTGTATTATTTTCTACTTACAGGTGTCAGTCAAGTATAATCTTTTAATGTGTTATAACTAGTGCAAGAGTGTGTTTTTATAGCAACTTTTACTAAAAACCTAGCAAACGGTTCCTTTATAACCGCATTATATCTCATTTCGAAGCAATGATTTCGCATTTATTACTGCACTACATATAAAAACCGCTTCTCTTCTGAGAGATATTACTGCTTTTAATACGATCATACATATGCTTAAATGGTGTGTTCACACTTGGCAAAAGAGCGTTGCTTTAAATCCGCAAGATAAAGGTAACATTGTCTATGGACGAATTAAGTCCGCTTTCTGATGGCAGGTTTTGGTAGCACCGTATCAAGAATAAAACAAATAATACATTTTTTTTAAAAAAATGACGTTATTTTTCTTCATAATGGAATACTGTGGTGTTACAGTATGCAAAATGAATGCAATTATGGGTAACGTTTTTTCCTAGTGCAAACCAGTTTACCTTTAGACTAGTACAGCAACGGGGTACAAGTCTTATCATTAATGCTACTTTCCAACACCGTCTCTTGTTCATGCACACTTTACTCAGCGGTACGCAAAGCGATCAATGTCGCGGTCGAAAGCATAAGATGCCGTGTTCACAGCTTCTATGCATTACTGAAGCCTGTATGTGACTTGAAATATTCTCCACGTAATGCCTTTAGAGGATATAAAAATGGCTTAAACTGTATGGTGTGCTCAGCCTAAGGCTGTATTTGTAAGAGCAATACCCATCTATCCACTCCTTGAATTTCCAAATGCTTGCCTGACCTTCTCTGATCTTCTTTACAAAAAATAAGAGTGAGCCGACTTTACATGCCTTCCAAAACATTCGTGGCATCTGTTTATGAAATGTTCCTCCTTTCTTTTGCTTATCTTGGAAAGAAAATTTTATCACCGCTTTCTGCTAAAAACACTCTGGCTTTCACCATTTTAACTCTCAACGTCAGAGGGTTTCAGGACTCGCCTGAATTCCTTGAAAATTTGTTCCTGTACATTGATGTTGCACACAATGTTGCGCTTGTTCAATTATAAGTGTAAGCAAATTTAAAATGCTGCTTCTTTCCAGATGCGATTTTTGTAAACAAGTGTATGTTCTATTCTTCCTCGATTTAGAAATACAAAGATACGATTCTCTTGGCCATCTGATAATATTTGTAGGACATTTTTTTAAAAGATATATCGCATCACGTGATACTTTTAATCAAATTAAATTACAAGACAAGAGAACAGAAATTCCTATTGTATATAATAGAGTTCACGAAGAATTCTACTTCAGATTCTTCCAAACAGTGTCCAGGTACAACCGTATATCTGTCGTATCCATACGCATGATTTATTCGCAATATGAAGGAGAATATTGGGTTGATCTCTAAATTCGCGTCTTTAGAGGAGGACACAAGCGGCAGTGTGTATAACATTACTAATATATTATAATATCAGTAATAGTATAATATTTATGCATTCTAGTGCGCACTAGAATGCATAAATTATCAATAATACTGAGGCGAACTAGAAGAACGTAAATGATATTCTACTCGCAGTACAACCACTGAAAACTCTGGAAAAGAAAATTAAATTCTAAAAGAAAAGCTCTAAAATCAGGTATCGAACTCTTGATTTTTTTAAGATCATGTAACTGATCGTTTCTGTTATCCAACTCAAGAATTCTTTCTAAGGCAATAATTCTTTGCCAAAAACTAGCCATGTACAGTTTCATAAATTACGATGACATTTAATAATAATCATCTCTGTTATTAACAAAAAATAAATGTTCTGTTTATACTCGTCAGGACCACATAGGTCAAAGGAATTTCCCAACTAATTACATTACTTTTTTTGACAAGAATACAACCGTTAACCTTATTTAGCAGCCCCATGCCCTCGAACCACAGTAAACTTAAACGAGTGTGCTCGCGCGTCAAAACAATGACTGACCTGAAACGCTTCCAATATCAATATTCGCTCTAGCTAAATAATATTGGAATAAATCCGAGAAGTTAAAATGATCCATGCTGGGATTTAGAGATTTTGAATCCTATAATGCCATAGGTCCTATTTGTTGGATGTACTAATATGGACTGGTAGCACTGATGAAGATAGACACGCTCCTGTTTTCTACTTTCATATTCAGCCTGTCATATCGAAATTAACTGGATTTTGCATGGAATATAGACTCATAAGGTGGCTCAATCGAGTCCTGACTATATCCAAATCAATTATACTGTCAAATTTTGAAACCATCTCATGGACTGGACTCAAACACTTATAGAGAATAGCCACATTATTCTTTCTAAACCTGTCACTGAAATACTAAAACGATATCGTTCAAGTCATGGTCCTGACCAGAACGATATCATTTGGCAGTCGAGAAACACCAGAAATTCTCGGGGAGATGGGTGGATGCCATTTCACCCAGTCCTCAAAAATTCGGTTGGATTCATGAAAATGTTCTCAGAATACTCTCAGTATGTATAACAATTTACGAATTAATCCTGTGATATTCTACACAGACAAGTGGCATAAAATGAAGAAAAGTCGAAAAAGTCTACCGATATATTGAAATATAAGCCTCTACTATGACAATCATTATCATCCAAGGCTATCATTGAATTCTTTGTTCAGAATGCTTGTATTATTATAGGAGAGGTTGTCATAAATGATCAGTCTTCATGGGGAACCAACCAGTGTAAAAATGCGGTCCCTGGGGGGTTGGGTTCTCCTCCTATTTCTAATTTTCATGAACAATACTGACTAGGCTATCCAAATAAGGCTACCAATGTTTCGTGACGATCTGAAGGTGAATAAGGTAATATAATAATTCGAACTAAAAAGTATGGTTCCAAATCACGTGCAGCGGTTGCATACATGATCCCAAAAAAAAAGCAACTAAAGTTTAACACTTCTAAATGTAAGATTTATATTTCGAAAACAGAAATCCTGGTGTCAAGTATAAGCTAAGGGGACAAGAGCCAAAATTCGTTCAAAACGAAAAAGACTTAGGTGCTATGATTCAATGTAACATACAATTTTCCAGGTAATGTTAACAGGCGGCTAGGCCGGTGCGTGATGTCCTATTCTTGATTTATAGGACCTTTACTAGTAGGGAGAAGGAGGTAATTATGCCTTTATATAAGACAATAGTTTGACCGCATTTTGATTACTGTATTCAGGTCTGAAGACTGCACCTAAAAAAAGAAATTCTGGAGAGGATTCAGGAAAGGGAGACAGATTGGCGACCAGTGCAAAGCGAAGTACACATGAAGAACGTCTAAGAAGGTGCGGACTGCAATGTTTGACAACTAGACATATAAAGGGAGATCTAATTGAAGTGTGTAATGCGCTTAAGTGATTGAGTAAAATTAATGAGGATGAGCTGTTCTTCCTCGTGGATCGGACACAAACTAGGAAACACAAATCTAAAATCTCGGGGAATAGCAAAAGATTTGATCTCATGACGTTCACCTATGGGCAGCGGGTTGTCGAGCACTGAATTAAGTTGCCGTGAAACTTGGCAGGGCAGTAAGTTTCGCTAAATTCAAAGCAGAACTTTGTGTTATATATATATATATATATTTTTTTTTTTTTTTTTTTTTTTTGGCTGATGTAATAAAAGTGCATTTTGTTGCATCATTTGGCCTTACTAATAAGGTTTTAATATAATCAACCTCTTACAATACATAACTAGTTTACAGTACCTAAATAAAAGTGTAATAATATAAATAATAACTTTTATAAATGAAATTACATCTATTTTTCTTCTTTTACGTAAAACTTTTCATACATGTTCACCTTTCATGTAAAGGAAAATTAGTGCTATTTATAGAATTCTTCGAAAGTCCCATGTTTTATACTGTTTAATACAATTTGAAAAGGTTCACACCATTCTAATCAAGTGTAATGTCTTTCTAAGGGTGAAATTCTTCTGAATGACCCTCGCCTGATACCGACTAACACTAACTCAGTCATGTTGTGAAAAAAAAAGAAAAAAAACTCATAAATATTCCTCTGCCTATTGACGGAATTCGAAGTCAGGCCTTTTCCATCTGGTGTGGATAGGGCAATGATTATACCCGATGTGCTACCTGTGAGGGGCTTCAGGTTCTGACGAATTGTATTCCCTTTTGCACATGGGAAAAATAAACATCGTGTGGCAAAACCAGAATGAGGCAAGGTACTGCCGTGCATAGTTCAGACTGGGTAGGATGGTAGTGTGAAGGCTGCATTGTTAATGTGTCATGGCGACGTTCTCAACATGGCCATAACATCTTTCAAGTAGCCAACGTAATACCACTAGGATAAATATATATGGTTTTCAGAATATGTGAAAGAATTCGTCTCCTCCCTAGGCTTACTACTCTCCAGATAACAATCACATAGGACATCTGAATGAGGAATGTACCTATTATGGGTTGCTATGGCGCAGTTAAGATATGCTCAACGGGATCTTCAGGTGTTTCGCAATCTCGAGAAGCCCATTTAAAAGTGTTTAAATGGTTATCTGCTTGTGAGCAGGTCCAATGTATTATTAGGTGGTCTTATTTCAAAGCCCACGGAGTGTGCACATAAATAATATTACGTAAACAAGCTTATTTTAGAACCTATTCTTTCGGCTCTATTAACTTCAAGTTGTGCAAGATGTCTCACAAACCAAAATACCAACTACTGTTATAGACTGCAGTTTCTTTAACTCACTATGTATATTGTACACAGAGTGGATTAAAGCTTTCTTCTTTGACAACATTACCATAAAAATCTAAGAAACAAATAACAGGAAGAACCACTTTAAAAAATGAATACTGAAAATCAAGATTGCCGGAAAGAAAGTTTAGCCAAATTGTTTAGGACAAACGCAGTGGTGGTTAAGGATCTAAGGCATCACCATATATTGGCTGTAAAATGCATGGATTCTATGGTTACAGTGCCTGTTTTGTAGAATAAAAAAGAAACCCGAGTTAATATGAAGATAAAACTTCCCGCCCTCCCGAAGCCACTCGGCTAGGCAACTGAAGGCCTGTGCCATCCAGCACCAACGAAAATAAATCACTTCAGTTTGGCAATGGGAATCGAAACAAGATCCCTTCAAACAGAACCAAGTGATACAGCCACTATATCGTCAAATAGATTTGAAAAAATACTATTTTTAACTGCTACATTAATTTTGCATTGAAACTTGCATTGAACTCGTCGTGATCGCTTTTGAAACCGTGCTTCTTTTCCATAACTTCCATTTTTTTCCTAAGAAAGCATTCTGTAACTGTTACAGTTTTCTTTCTTTTAAATGTCAACATGGCTTTACCATCCTTTTGGCTCTAATAAATCAAACTTTAGTTATCAGCTCCTCACAGTACCTTAATCTGTTACAGAGTTTTACTAGTGAGGGATGAATTTACATTTTTAATTTTAGTTCCAAACGGTAAAATAAGTTACTGCTGCGACGAGCATATTCTTTTCAGGAGCACTCGAGCATCGTAATTCTCTTCAATAATGTATTTTCATATCCAACGAAGTTTCTTGCTGTCATGGAATCCTGCTCATGAATAATGCAAACTTCTCGGGAATAGTACATTAAAATCCAGTGGTAATTATTAACAGACTTCTGCTACTACTGGAGTAAACTAATACAGAAATATTTGAAGGTACTTCTGGAACTGAAACAGCTTTATGTGAATTATTAATCAGCTGCTGCTTTCATCCTTCCCTGTTCACTTAAACATAAGCAGATTGCGATTATCTTAAATGGAATTAATTTTATATTTATACCGACTATTTTTGTCATTCGTTAAAGTTAGAGGAACAAAGGTTTATTTTCTTTAAACATTCAACTTATCAAAGACTAGGGTAATTTAATAATAATAAGTCTGTAACTCGGTCAGTCTGATTTCCAGTTGCTTTTAATCTATATAACTGTTTTCGTGTCTGCTACTTTCAGAGATTTGCGTTGCCTAAGAAACACTATCCACAGTAACTTGATGGTAACCTACGTTCTAATCGATGTGACCTGGATCATCACCGCTACGCTACAGTCTAGTCATTCTCGTTCAGCTAGCAAGGTAAGAATAAGATTTTCCCCCAGTGAATTGTCTTACTCCCTACTATGATTGTAGTTATTGCTTTCTTTTCTTGTTAACCCCGGGACTGTATCCTCACAAGAAAGCTTGTGTGAAATGAAAGTCTTATTTTTATTTTATAAGATACATTTGCCGAATCGAGTTTACTAGAAAACGTATATACTCCAAATTCTGATTATCTTCAGATGATTCGAAACAGCAGCAGATAAGTAATCTTTCAATCAGTTGAACCAAGGAAGTTATTTTTCAGTAGAAATACATCTTATAGGACCTAAGAGGTTTATTTTCAAAAATTGATAATTTCATTTAATCCATGTGAGTAATCAAACTACTATTTTTGAAACTAAACATTTGTCTACCTTAAGACTTGCCTTAAATACGAAGGTAAGCGAAATAAGACCCGAGATTTCTTTACCAAAATTAACTATATGAAGAATGGCTGAGTACTTACAGGATTCAAGATGGTTGCACTAACGCAATGGTTTTCAACCTGTATGCCATGATTCCCGAAATTCTCATTAATTTTTCGGTATTTTTTTAATTAGAACATATATTGTCCAGTAACAAATTGACAACTCCAGAGAAACTTCTTCCAAGAGTCTAGTTTTAATGGAACACGCAGATCACCTTTGAAGGCATTCAAATAATGAATGGATATGAAATGAAACAGCAATTACCTGCGAATCGAAGAGCAAAATGAGAACTTATCCATTGCATCACTTGCAGTCTGCTTCATAACTGTACCATGTCTCATAGACAGTTGCTTTACGGATAGGATTCTACAGATTCAGAACAGTTCGCAGTTTCTTTCTGTTCGTTCGTAGCGAAACATTCTAATATCCACTTCGGGCAGATCTTTCAGTATTGCACTGCACTGGATGATTCACAGGCTTAGAAAAAGTAAAGAATAATATAACAAAACAGTTCCTCTGTTTTACACATTTCATATCTTCCATTTGCCTGTAGCTTACCAATAAATGCAATTATTAACATAAATTTACCGTGCTATACATGAAGGGCAAGAAAAATGTAAACGAGATTCCAGTGTTTGAATAAAAATTACATGCTGCTAGAGATAAAGGTATGTGGACTGTAATTTTTTTTTTTTTTTTTTTTTGTTTATACTCAAGAACGACTAAATGAGGAGCTTTCAAAATAGACAGAATATTGCTATATTTTGTAACATATTTGGATTCGAACACGTGGCGTTCTCGAATTCATTGTACTTTACAGGGTATATAATAATAAGCAACTAATCTCGGAGTTGTTTTTGACCCTACGCTGTGCTTCAATAACCACACGGCCAAGCTGCTCACCCAGGCAGCTTAACTCCAATGGATTGTCAAATAGCATTTAGAGTATATTAATGAAGTTGCACTTACCAGAAAAAATATAAAACCATGGCATACTCTCAGATTTTATATGCTGCAGGGGTATGAGCATCTGCTGCCCTTATCGCGATTAGGCCACTCTTCGCTGCTGAGTTTTGGCTCTTAAAACGGGCTCTTAAAACAGGCAAACTAATTTCCTCCACAGTTAAGAACAACTGAAACTGCCAGTTTGCTACAAATTCGTGACTCCCTATGCTGATAACGTGAAACGCATTACCACGACTGTTAAAATGATCGGTAAGATTTCCGCACCATCATTCTGGGACTTGTGCTCTTGGAGAGTCCTTCACTCTTCTCTCAGAGCGACTCCAACTCTGTGCACAAATCTCGGCCGCCTTCACTTGTCCGATAGGTTGCCTTTTCAGCTGCTCTCATGTGCCCAGTCATTGGATGCTGACTTTAATAAGCTTGCTTGTGACAGAGAATACGGACGCCGCATCTTTGAGTTGTATTTCCCGTCCCTGATCCTTCTCCTCGAAGCTCATCTTAATGCTACAAGCCAACAATTCCATCTGATATGACGGTGGCTTACTAACTTATTCATTATTACGATGAGGAATGATGAACTTACTACTACTGCTTCAGTGCAAAGAACGTTACCTGTTCCGTATTACACTTTTTTTGTTTCCACCTATATTTTCTTTGTATATTGTGCTGTATGTAATTCTACTGTACTTTGAGCTGTACTTAATTTTATGCTTCCGATATGTATTTCCTAATGTACTTGTGTACTTCTTTAAGCCATAAATCAAACCTAATGTTTCATTTATCAATGTTCTCTGGTATTATTTATCCATTTCTCTTACATCCTGCATTGTCACTGTTAAGCGCTGGTGGTCGTAAAGGACAATATTGCAATGTATCGATTCGCATTATTATTATTACAATAAAGATTTCTATACCATAATTAGGTACACAACTCAGGATTTTGACTAGACAGTAATAGCATAACACAATTTGTTATAGGTCAGTTAGTTGAGTGTTTTTTTTTTTTTTTTTTACAAATGTTCACGATGGTTTTCGCTGGTGGTTGTGTCGCAAACATCCAGAATCAATTCTTCCCGCCTTTCATTCAATAAATCGATATCAACCATAACTGTGGCTTTAATACTCTCACGTAACTCGAGTGATCACTGCCATAGGTAGCGCGTCAGTTGCTCAAATTTTACCCAAAAAAGTTTCATCGTAGTATGCATTATCCGATTCACATTAGGTCAACAACTCTCTCTCTCTACGCCTAATGTATGCACTTGTTTTGTCGATGGAAAGATGCTGACATAAAATTCTTTGAGACGGCTCGCAGCTACTGAAAAACAAACGCTTGTACTGCTACGTTGCTGTCAAACTTCTGTACTCCCAAAAACTCTTTAACGGTGTGAAGAGATAGAAATCTGAAGGCGACCTGTCTAAACTCTAGGGTGGGGTGCAGGATCTCCCAACCCAGAGTTCTGAGATGGTCTCAATACTGTTAATATGAAGTCCCGAAGGGTTCTTTTCTTGATCTTTCTGCAATGCTTTTTAATATTATTATATACCATAAGATGCAAAGAAGCTGGGCTTTTTCTGATACAACCAAACAAATACTTTATTTAAAATGTATTGCGAGACAGCTATTTACAACTCGCTACAGCTGTTAAGCATTTCCTAAGGTTTCTCCAATCTTCAGAAGGGAGCAGAATAGTGCCCGAATCATCGGGCACACACCCTTTTCCTATTATAACTTAACTCTTTCTTTTCTCTAACAAATTTCACACATGATAATTTGTGCAGTCTTGTGTGCTTCTTTAGGCCAAACTCTTCATCTGTACAATCCCTTTTATCATACTCTTTCGACAATCAGAAGGTACTTAACCATTTGTTTCTCTTAAACTTTAACAGACTGTCAACCTCAACTACCCAGGAAGACAGTTTATTCCAGTGATTGACAATAACACTGACCAAAGCATAGTTCCTGAGGAACTAGATGCAAAAATTAATTTTAACGTCATATACACAGATTTCAGAAAAGCTTTTAATACTGTTGCACATAAAAGACTGCTGTATAAATTGAAGCAGTTTAACATTAGGAGCAAGTTACTACTATGGATAAAGGGAAGGTTGAGCGGGAGAAGACAGAGTAATTACCAATGGGCACAACTCTTCTTGGACTAATGTTATTAGTGGAGCCCTCTGCGGTTCAGTGCTGAGCTCACCTTTGTTTTCAATATTTATTAATAATATTGATGAAGGCATAATATCTGAGTTCGCATATTATACAAAGATTGACAGGATGCTTAATGACAGTAATCGGAGCATACTACCACCACAAGATCTAGAAAAATTAGGCAGGTGGGCTGGGAAGTGGCAAGTGTGGAGTACAACAATGAGGGTAGTGGAGAAAGAAAGAGACTTGGGGATAATTGTGCAGACAGATGAGGTTTTGTGGGTAATGCACACAGGCTGCTAGGATTCCTCATGTTGTATTGTCACCGATATACTTTTTTTTTTCCTTGTTAGTTGTTGGCGCATCAGCTTCTATGGCCATAATGCACCTCCCAAAGTTTTTTTGCATTTTTACTGTGATCCAAGCCCAAGGCGGGAATCGAACCCGCGACATTTGGATTGCCAGGCAGGCACTTGACCTACCTGGCTAGCCCGGTCGGCTCACCGATATACAGGAATTTTTTGCCAGCAGAGATAAGAAGATGAATATCCCCCGTTTCCACGGCAGTGGTTAAGCAACATTTGAGTACTGAATACAGATCTGAAAGCCTCATTTTAAGAAGATATACTTGGAACGGGTGCAGAGAAGGGCAACGAGATTAATGAGGGGGAACAAAAGGGTACTCTTAACAAGAAAGGCTTCGATTCTGCAAATTGTGGCGTCTGGAAACTAGGCACCTGCGAGGAGATCTGATTGGGATGTTTTAGGCTTTGAATGGATTGAGTAAGCTAAATGTTGATATCATCCTTCATCAAATTTGCTTTCAGCCAGCTAGTAATTGATTGTTGGAACAAACTTTCATCTGGTATTGCGGAAGTGGGTAGTTTGAATATATTTAAGGAGGAACCACTGAAATTATTAGAGGAGTCGGACAGGTAGCGTGGGAAATTTTTTTTTTTTTTTTGGGGAGTGATGTGTAAACTTGCTTTCTTGCATCATTTGCCACTACTAACACTAACATTCGTCGTCAGGAGATTGAAATAATAGCGGACATTTTTTATAACACCACGCTTCAGAAAACCTACAGAAATCAGACGACGTCTGATTTGTGTATCTTATCAGAGGATGTCTGGTTATTTTTGTTTCTTTTTTTTATTTGTGATTATTATTTTGGCGATATGATTCGTATGACGCCCTTTCATAACAGCAGCTCTCAAGTGTTTAGTGATAAGTTCATATCTCACCAGATATCAAATTTTGTCAATAAATGCATTTACATTTAGTACGTTCTGGAATAACTTCCCTTCATATATATTTCCTGAAAATTACAATCTAGAGAAATTCAAGTTTCTTTTCAACCCACGAATGGTACTAAGTATCTCATGATCTAATACCTTTCGTGCTTGAAATTTTCATAAAAAAAAATGCCTTCCTTCTGTTACGATCCAGATTGCTTAGAAGACTCCTAAACCTCACACCAAGCTTTCTGATCAAATGTCAACATCTTTGGAACCATTTTCCAATCACTTTTCGGATGCTAGTGAATGGTGGTCTCCGCACTATTGACGCTTCTTGTGAAATTTCATGCATGAATGCCGTGATTATCCATAACAAGCTTCTCAACTTTGTTAATGTTCACATGACTGACGGTTGTAGCCATGGAAAACTGGGTGGGATTTTCTTATCAGTAGTAAGCAGGGTTGTAGTTGACGATTCGCCTCCATTCGTAGGGTTGTTGTTGTTTGGTTTTTAGGAGCATTAGCAACTAAGGCCATATTGCTCCGGGGATATGCGGTGAGGGTAGTGGAGAAAATCATTCTCTGACATTTCCGCATCCTCCATATTTGGTGGTCACGGGCTCGAACCCCGGTCTAATCAAGAAGCGTGTGATACGCACTGCTGCTCCTGCCCACGGAGGCGCCCAGCTCGTAGGGACGGAAACCAATCAGGTGCATATCTTGCACCACACTGGGGTAAGAAGCCCATCACTCAACAAAACCAGACGCCACATTACGCAAACATTCACCACTACACTGGTCGATCAGCTTTGCTGGATACAGTAGCTTCGCATACACATGAGGTGCGGGATTTAGCCCACTACGGACAGTACGAGTATAGTTGTGGAGTGGACTGATACTGGAAAGCAGCCTTCCTGGTAGTGAAGCGGCTATAAACAAACAAACATACTACACAAACATAGCATTATACTCATTTATGGTCATTTTACATTGTTATGTATCATCACAATGTACTAAGGAGAAATTGAACAAAAGTACAGGCTGCCCTACATAAAACGTCCACATATCTCGCCACTCTTTCTCCATGAGTTAATCCTGGTTTTTTCAACACACACACACACAACATGCAAACTGGCCCGTGAATAGGCACTTCTACAGGCATAATACACTTACGATTATGTGCGCCGTTAATACTAAAATTTATTTCGCCACTCTTCATGCACTAGCTCTACTAACTTTCTCCACTAACCATTACTGAAGTCATTACTATGTTCATTCTTCTACAACTGGAAAGAATGACTCGGAAAAAAGAAGTATGAATAGAGATATTCCTTCCCCCAAAAGTGACTGCGGATGAGAGTGGCTGCAAAACTGATGAATGGAACAACTCCCCTCAGCTGCTCGCCTCCTACTGGGACACGGAATTCGATATTCCCGACAGCTACTAAGCACAGCTAAACAAAAGTAACTGTACGCACAAATTATAAACCCTCACTAAAAGGCACCCTCTCTTTTTCAAATGCAATATTCAGGATATAGACAACTAAAAGCAATATGAAAATAAAAGATTTGGAACACAATTTAATATCTTAAGCATGGAGACCAGGAGCAGACGGATTCGGCAGGGGTGGGTGAACACAGCCGTTCAACCGAACGTGACACGGACACAATGATGAGGATGAGCTTGACTTCGGCGTTGGGGGAGGAAGACATACACTACACTTTCACGCAGCATTAATACCTTACCAGCAGAGGCTGTTACACAGCACGTGCGCTACAAACAGCTGGCACCACAGGGTAGCATGCAATATTCTAGCTCTGCAATTTTCTCCCCCCTCTGTTGCTCTATTTGCGCCTGCTAAGCAGAAGCTGTTGTACAGCATGCAGAGGCTGTAAGACAAGACAACACGTAATGGAGCTGCTGGCCAACCCCATACCGCGCCGCCTCCCACAGATTGCCTTCTCTGTCTCAGCCCTAAGCATCCTAACTCCGCTGTTCTCCTATCAACCCATTCTTCATTACTTTTATATTTATCAAATTATTGTATTATTTATTTATTTTTACAGGGTTCGTCTCTGGAAACTGTGTACTAAAGAGCAGTTATCAAAAAGTATCAATGAATGGCGCTGATGGCTTACCTCCTTCTTATGGCAGCGGATGGAAACTAGCCAGCGAATTTCCAAATGATTTTCTGCTGGCTGGTTGCTAAGTAGCCAGTCGTACAAACAACAATACAGCACACTGCTAAACAAACGAACCTACATAACACACATGACTGGCTATGCATATATGCTATAACACAGATTGTAAGGTGATTCCGGGGAACCACCTAGACAGAAATCCATCCAAACATATCTCATCACTCTTCTTGAATGCGGCACACCACTCAATGCACCTGTTTTTTCGACAGTATCTCATTCCCAAATTGTACTCCAAGCCTTCAGCGAATATTACCCGGTTTTCGGTCCTCTTTTACCAGAATTTATATTACGTGGTGCCGCTCCACAATTTTATTAACTTCTATGGACACCTATTTCGATATGTCTAAGCAAAGCGCAAGTACAGTTAATGTGAGAGGGACATAAATATGAAATCACTGTGCAAAACGAACATTTATGCACATCGTTGTTTACGAGAAACAAGGAATATCCCAGGTAGGTAGGTAGGTTGGTTGGTTGGTTGTAGGTGGATCAGCAACTTAGGTCATACTGCGCCGAAATATCCCAGGCGAACTTTGAACATCGGCTCCCATACATCTTACATAACAGAAGACAAGAGAGCGCTGCAATACTGCAGATTTTTAATGAGGTTCGTCTGAGTTTCAAATTCAAGCATGCGATACTGTTATATTTTCATAGCACTAGAAGGAGAAATATTTTAAAGAATTCAGGTATAGTATTCACTAAATATCAGTACATGTTATCTTGAGACCAAATGTACACTGAAAGGTGAGAATTCATGGGATATCTGGTTCCTAGGTAACGCGACGCTGTTATCCTTTTGCTAGTTGATGAACCCACCGCTTGGCAGGTATATAGGTATCACTGCATTCACACAGACGGTAATTCGATGTAAGTATGGATAAACGTCATGAGTTAACAGAATATAAAAGAGGGTGATAGTGGGTGCCCGACGCATGGGTCACTCTATCGCGGAGTTGGTACAAAAATTGCACTATCCCCGTTCGACAGTATCAAGAGTGTATCGGGAATACGACATTACCGGAAAAACATCTCATCGTGGACAGCGCTGTGGGCGGATGAACGTGGTCGTCGACGTTTGTCACGCATTATTTCAGCAAAAGGCGAGCGACAGTGCCACAAATCACCGCCGACTTCGAGGGAGGTGTCAGAAAGGTCTCCACCAAGACTATCAGGCGATCAGTAGCCGCAACAGGTTATGGGAGCCGCTGACCCACCAGAGTCCCTTGCTAACACCACAACACAGGATTCTACGCCTCAACTGGGCAAAAGAACATCGGCACTGGACTTGGATGATTGGAGACGGGTCTCCTGGTCCGATGAGTCCCGTTTCCAGGAAAGACGGTAGGGTGCGTATCTTGCGGAAACCGCACGAAGCTATGCACTCGCCATGTCAACGAGGAACCATTCAGGCAGGTAGACGGTCGGTAATGGTCTGGGCGTGTTCAACTGGCACGCGTTGGGACGTCTGAACAGTCCAGGTGACGTGTATATCTTTGCAGACCATCTGCATCCCTTCATGGTTATAGTGCACCCACAGGGCAATGGACATTTTCAGCAGGACAACGCGCCTTCCCACAGAGCCATTGTGACTAGAACATGGTTTGAAGATGTTCCACAAATTTTATCACCATGGAATGGCCTCCCTGTTCACCGGATATGAACCCTGTGGAGCACCTTTGGGATGCTGTGGAAAGTCCGTTCGATCTTTGGATCTTCCACCCAGGAATGCGACGGAATTATGGACAACGGTGCAGCTAGCATAGATGGAAATACCCGTGGGTGGAACGATTTCGTGAACTAGTGGACTCAATGCCTCACTGTGTGACTGCCCTCATCCGGGCGAAAGGTGGGCCTACTCGTTACTAAGTAGGTATCTCATGATTTCTGTCAAATCAGTGTAAATTATCTTTATAAATACTGTGGTTCTATTTATTTACGATGGCGCTCTTCTTGAACTGAAGTGAATGGCACAGTGGCCATCAATACCAAAGTCTTACACATACAATTAGTGCATATACAGGGGTTAGTATGCAAATCCTGAATCCAAAGAATAAAATCTGATATTTAATTTTAATATTTTAAAGTACATTTTAGCAAAAACTTAGTTACTACAAAATTCAATCTCTTGCATTTATAGGTTAAAGCTCGTTCCGTGTGCGGAACCACGGAATATTAATTTGACGGCGGCAATTTAAGTTGACCTTAATTATATATTTTTAAAATTGCTCGTAATTTTAATATATTTATGCACTTGTTTTATATTGTGATGTTTGAAGTTCATTCATATATATCAAAATTAACATTCCCTCTATTAGGTAGCCTGTGTTATGGTCATACTGCTCACCTACTTAATGGGAACCAACTTTTTTTGGATGTTCGTAGAAGGCATGTATCTTTATATGCTAGTTGTGAAAACCTTCTCTGTGGAGCACATTAAACTGTACATATATACGATTATTGGATGGGGTGAGTAGCGAAAAAATAATCACAATTTTCTTGATCTTTTTTAAACATAATTTAAGAAAATAAAGAAACCTTAAATGAATAATTTACCTTGCTCTAGTCTCAGTAATGAAGTTTTCTATATAAATACTAAACAAATATTCTGTGGAAAGTAATACTCACCAGGTTACCAATACAAGCAACTGCACCAAAAGTTGCATAGTCCAAATGTCACCCTTACTTGCAAAATCACTGTTTGTATATATTTGCGTGTGTTCCCCTCAGTAACATTCGCATTTATAGTTCGATTCAGATCAAATTTACAGCATAGGATATATATGAGGGATTATAAGCTACCTTAAAAGAAATTTATTTCGATAGCTCATCTTGAAACAAAAAGTTATATTAAAATTATAAATGCTACTCATTATTTCTTGGGACATTTATTCAACTGTTTTTTTGTTTTGTTTTTATTGGGAGATAAATGTACTCAGCAATAATTAATAATGTGAAATCGGAAATGATACCACAGCAAAGCAGTGGTATGATGGTATTTCAATAAGTGTATATCCACATCCAGCTTTACATTTTGAAAATATACATACATTATTTTTTTAAGATTCAAGTTGACAATCTTTGGTAGAATCATAATATGTGAAGAAGACATGTACGCTACCCCTTGAAAATCAAACTAGAAGATGAAGCAATGTAACAAAATCAGCAAAATAATTTCCGAGTTGAGGAGTTAATTTGTGGTGTGATCAGTCACACATTTCTTTGCGTTCTAGAACATAATCTATCAACTTTTCATTATTCATTTCAATATAATGGCATGCAGCACATGCGTACTAAAGATTTGCATCTTTACTACGACGAATAAGACCATGACGAGTAAACACTCGAATTCTCCGATCCTGGGTCATTCCTTAAATGCAAACTGATTTGTTTATTGGAGTAAATAAATCGCTAAGTCGTTGATGGTCAAATCTCAAACAAATTTTACACTAAAATCCAAAATATACTGATTAAAATACAGAAAGGTTTTCGATACGACTTATAGTTTTAGAGTCATTAATTTTTAAAAGGACTTTATAATCACTCCATATATTGAACTGCCTCAAATATCGCGATTTAAATGCGTATTATAAAAGAATATGAGTACTGATATATGTCGAGAAATCAAGATATCATTCCCATGCTTCACTTCTCAAGCGTATGCCTGCACGGAGGATGAGAGGTGAATCGTTCTTACCCTAACACAGAACCAGTATTCGTATATCCTATCAAATATTGGAAAATGTGAATCAAATATTTGAATGAAAACAAAGTCTTTAAAAATGAGCAACTGAAGTGATCGTGTTCTTTAACTGCAAGAGAAAACTGATGGCGAAATCGTACAATGGGTAAAAACGAAACAGAACGGTTAGGAGATTTTTTGCACGTCGACTAGTTTCGTCAGAGTACAGTAGTTCATATTGTCTGCTATTTACATAGTTTTTATTGTGTTCATGTTGTGGTGGCTGAAACACCCGAAATAATTCAAGGGGAAAATACCCAGACCCTGCAAATGAAATAGCCTACCTATAGCCTCAATTAAAGAGGCCTGTTTTTTTCGTTCGGTCTCCGACCAGACTTGAACAGAGGCGTCTCAATACGTGAATGGTGAATACACTATCCTGTCAATAGAAAAAAAAAAAGGACAACAGAAGCGAAGCTGTAAGAATTAATGTTGCGAAGTGTTTAGGCACTACTTTTCGCAAACGTTAACCTGATTAAGTTTATCTGGGAAGAAGACTTCCAAAATCGGCATATCACACACGAGTGAAGTCAAAATGTCGCTGTAACCAAAAAAGGTGAAAACTCGTGTAATAATAAGAATTAATCAATAAAAATAATTAAGTTTTCACCAATGATGGCTGAAAATCGCAAATTGCTATTGCTTCATTCTAAAACGACTGACTCTGCCTAAACTTCAATTCTTCTTAAAAAAAAAAAAAAAAAAAAAAAAAAAACCGGCCTCACTTTATTCAGAATATGTAGTATTTGGATAAGTAGGATTTAAGCTGGATATGCTAAGCATGGTAGGAGAGGTTTAGTCGAAATATTCATAAAAAAACGTCAGTAGAGCATTTACAATAGAACTATCTGAATGCAAAAGACAAAAATAAAAAGAGCAAAAAAAAAGTCGCGTGCAAAAGTACAACGGTTATTTTAGAATGAAAGCTGTTTAACTATTAAAGACAGAAAATAAAACTTGTAAGAAATAAGTTGTGATATTCGTTATTCTTGTTTAAGGGTGGTTTAATTTCAAGCTGGTTTAGGGTTTTTTTTTTTTTTTTTTTTTTTTGGAAAATCAGAAAGAAACTAAACTGAAGGATGAGAGATTTTACACAGGAATGAGGAATAAAAGGTCTGAGGAAAGAAAGTAATAATAAACATGAAGAAAAGTCGGAATTTAAGCAATGTATAACTTGGAAGTGGTTGGTAAAAGTTCAGAAGACATCGGTGAGGAAAATATCGCGAGTTAGGAGTAATCTGAATTATTTGATAGTCTAGTCCAACTTTCTGAAAAACGAATGAACCATGTTAGATCATTAATAGCCTCTTCATTTGAAATAACTTTGTCGCCATCGTTGTAAAAAGGAGTTGGAAGTCAAAGATTAGGGAAACCAAAACAGATGAAGTCGTGGTTTCAGATAATGAAATCAAAACGTTAAGTGATTTGTAGAGTTCAGATAACAACTGAGATGGCATATCTGAGGAACTAGATTATATATTTTGCTAAAAATAATTCAAAAATAAGGACATGGAATAGCAGAGCAGGAATGCTGCAGTCATAAATGCCACTTTTAAAATGAATGTAATTATATACTAAGTGATTAGAAATTCTTAGAAGAAAACGATATTTTCAACCAAGTTAAAAAGCACTGAATTGAAGGAATTCGTAAAATTTAGAACTGAAGTAAAGTGTGCTTAGGGTCAAACGGCACCAGGGGTTTCCCCCATCTCCGCGTAGTTTACATTGTGGGTGAACCAGTTGACTGGAAAAGCCAGAGATTTAAAAGTGTATGGATATTGTACATGTGTAGTGTTGTGTACCATTGTTCTTCTGGTCGTTTAGCCGCCAGACCTCTACTGAGGCCCAACGTTGCCCCACTTTCGCCCCGTGGAGGCAGACCAGGTACCCACTAGTATATAGTTCACTCTGGCAGGTCCTGCCACCTGAGATTTCAGTGGCTAGGACGTTAAAAAAAATCGCATACGCGTCGCGGGAAGCACTAGGGAAGTCCGGAATATTCAGCGAAATTAATTTAGATTGGTGACTTTAGATTGTGTGGGGCGTGTTCACGTTGCAGTCAGATAGAGTGGGGAGAAGGCTGAAGACTAGGGGAAGATAGATAGAAATATGGAGCCGAAAGGGAAGACAACTCCAGTTTACAGTGGGGCATGCCCATGCCCCACCAAAGGGAAAAAAGGGATGGCAGAAGGGGGAGAAGACAGCAAAACCATCTCCTCCCACGCAGGGAGAGGGAAAAAGAGCAGGCCAGTCAAGGGGACTGGCCCAAATCGCCAATAGGGCATGGATGCAAGAGGCTGCAGGCCAGGTGCCGAGGCAACAGGGTTGTGCCATCCGGGAACCCAGCGAGGGTTTTTCCATCCAAGGTTTTGGTCTAGGTTTGGTAGTGATTTATGTAAGTTCTGGTTACGTATTCACTCATGGGATACAAGTCCCGTCCGTTGTTCAGCGAGTTTGTCCTCGGTGGTGACTCAGTCCATAGATCGGCAAGTAGGAAATCCGGACAGTCAGCCAGGATTTTGGTGGCAGTCCATGCAGATTATGTCATTCGTTGGTTCAGTTATCTCATGGGATCAATGTCCGTCCATGGATCAATATTCAGTTTCAATATGTATGCATGCTGTTTTATTCTGGTTGTTCTGGGTTTGGTGGCATAGGTAGAGTCTGTCGTCTTGCAAATAAGCACTGTGCAAAGTTAGTGAGGGCATTGTAGGTTGCCTCGTCTTCTAGTAGGTAGTGCTCTTGGTGTTTAGGATTGAAGCGGACTCGTGTGATGAAGTTACCCCAAAATCTTCATAAAATTCACACTCGTGCAGCAGGTGGTCCCAGGTTTCAAGGGAGCCACACGCACATGCTGGGTTATCTGTTAGTCTGAAGAGGTTAAGCTTATAGCGGATGGCTCCATGTCCAGTGAGAAGGTAGGTGACATGGAGACCAGGGCAGAGCCATGTGGGATATTTTGGGTATACTCGTTGCAAGTTTGGGAGGAACCTTCGGGTGACGTCTCCTTTGTCAGACATCGTCCAGCGTTGTTGCCATATTGATGTTAAGTAGGTCTGCAGCCTGTACTTCTCAGCTTTACAATTATTTGCCGGGTCCGTGGTGTGGTCCTGGAAGGTTATGGCTTTGCCGCATCTGAGTTGCTGAAGCATGCCGTTGCGAGTCACCTCAAGATCAAGAGGGAGAGCACCCGTGATCACTTGTAGTGCATGGGTAGAGACTTTCTTGCATGCTCGGGTGAGGGTCAATAGGATGGGTCTATGTATAATATCCAATCGTCTGCGGTTTACCACTGTTCAGGCTTTGTGGAACCAGACACCGGAGGCGTATATGATTGCTGGAATAATGGCTGCTTTATAAAGTATCGCAAGGGTGCGCCGTGTGACTCTCGCAAGCATGCCAGCATACTTTTTCATCTGAGCCTGTATATATTTTAGGTGTTGCTGTTATTTGGTTTTTAAGAGCATTAGCAACTAAGGCCATATTGCTCCGGGAATATGCAGTGGTCGTTCCCTGACCTTTCCGCATCCTCCATATTTGGTGGTGACGGGCTCGAACCCCGATCTAATCAAGAAACATGTGCTACGCACTGCTGCTCCTTCCCACCTGGCTACGGAGGCGCCTATTTTAGGTGTGGGGTGAAAGATAGATTACGGTCCAGGATAACACCCAGATACTTTAGTTCTGTGGCTGGCTGAATTATTCTATTGTTGATTCTTATTTGCGGTGGTCTAGTTGGGGTTAGGTAGCCCTTAAGTAAGATGGATTTGGTCTTGGTGGCCGATATGGTGAGTCGATGCCTTTCCGTCCATTCTCGCAGTGTGGTTACTGCTGCATTCGCGAGACTTTCTAGTTGGGCTCTTGAATCTGCAGTAAGGGTTAGGGACAGGTCGTCTGCATATGCCAATGCCTGTACGCCCCCTAAGTCGAGGAACTCGTCCAGTACATAGTTCCACAGGAGAGGTCCTAAGACAGATTGATTGTTTGTTTGTTGTTGGGTTTTATTGGCGCATTAGCAACTAAGGCTATAATGCGCCAAAACCTGGTCATTAAAAAATATTTTTTTTTTCAGTGGCCTAAAGAATTAGGTCACCAAGTCAAAGTATAAAAAAACAAGTATAAACAGTAAAAGACAAATATCAGTAAACAAGTAACAATAACAAAGTAGATATTTTAAATATGAGTAAAATGGTTTACTGATTTCAAAAAGCTAAAAAATAGCAGACACGTGGTCATTGTCAGATAAAATCTGACCGTGTATAAGGCTCAGTCAGATGAATAAAAGCAGTAAAACGGATATTACTAAAATCTGGACAATCAATTAAAATGTGTCTAATTGATAAAATTGTGCCACAAGACTCACACATAGGAGGGTCATCAGCCCTCAGCAAAAAAGAATGTGTCAAATGACTATGTCTTATGCGGGTCCGGGCAAGAACAACTTCCTCCTTACGATTCCTGCGCAGACTAGATCACGGTTCAGTTACAGGCTTTATATGATATAATTTATTCGCAGTCTGTCTATTCCACGAATCCTGCCATTGGGAGTGTATTTTCTCGTGTATTATTTGCCTGTAGTCTGTATAGGGGACTGACAGGCAGCGATTATTACTGGGAATTGCTGATTTGGCTGCGGTGTCAACCAAATCGTTTCCCATAATCCCAATGTGGCTGGGAATCCAGCAGAAGAGGATATTCACGTTCACGGAGAAAGTGAATCTTCCGCTGAATGCTAGACAGAACTGGATGAGAATTACATCTCACGGTTATTAAAGCTTGTAACACGCTGAGAGAATCGGAATATAAAATGAACCGTTGGTATTGGCATTTACTGATGTGATCCAAAGCTAACTCTATAGCGTGCAGCTCTGCAGTAAATATGCTGCATTCAGAGGGAATCTGCTGCGATGTAGTGCTGTCTGTAAAGACAGCAGCAGATCCCACATATGATTCCGACTTCGAACCGTCTGTGTAAACTGGCGCGAAGTCAGAATGTTCAGCTCGGTGTGCTGAATAAAGCTGCAGGTAGACTGATGATGGAGTGTCCGACTTTCCCCAATTTCTAAGGGATAAGTCACATGCCGGGACATGAGCATGCCAGGGTGGAAGGGGTTGCTTTGGTGTTTGGGCAACCTTGTCTACCTTGATATTAAGTTCTTTGAGTAGCTCTTGGAGACCAATACCAAAGGGACGATTGGCAGTATTACGGGTATTGTACAAATTTTCCCATCGTGGCTCAAAAACGAATGGCCACGTTGGATGGTATGGCAGGGATTTTAGTTTTAAAGCGTACTTTAAAGACAACTGCTTACGTCGAAGCGATAACGGTGGTTCGTTTGCTTCGACGTATAAACTCTGGACAGGAGATGTTCTATATGCTCCAGTAGCGATACGGAGAGCCTGATGATGGACAGGGTCCAGCCATCGAAGGGCGCTGTCTCCGGCTGAAGAATATACCTGGGACCCATAATCTAATTTGGATCGCACAAGTGCACGGTAAAGCCGTAGAAGGGTGCATCGGTCTGCACCCCATGATGTAGAGGAGAATATTAAGGCCTCTTGTGCACTTTGTGCGGAGCTGACGGATATGATCCAGAAAGGTCAGCTTTTTGTCAAATCTGAGTCCCAAGAATTTTGTGTCCGCTGCTACTGGAATAGCATTTTGTCCGAGCCTTAATTCAGGTTCAGGATGAAGATTACGCTTACGACAAAAGTGTACGCAAACGGTCTTCTCCGGCGAGAACCTGAAACCATTTGCAAGTACCCAGGAGTTAGGCGATCAATGGATTTCTGCAGTTGTCTTTCAATAACCCGCATGTTGCATGACTGACAAAGTATGCTAAAGTCATCAACATAGAGGGCACTGTTTACAGTTGGAGGAAGTTGTTCTGTGATGGAATTTACTTTGATGGCAAAAAGCGTGACACTTAATACTGATCCTTGTGGTACTCCCTCCTCTTGGCAGAAGGGACGAGAGAGAGTGAGGATCCCACTCGAACTTGGAAAGATCGATTGGCTAAAAAGTTTTTAATAAAAATGGGGAGTTGCCCCCTAAGACCAAGGCTATGCAGATCTTTTAAGATGCCAAACCTCTAAGTTGTGTCATACGCTTTCTCCATATCAAAGAACACCGACACCAAGTGTTCGCGTTTTAGGAAAGCATCCCGGATGGATGTTTCCAGTCTAATAAGATGGTACAAAGTGGACCGGTTTCTTCGGAAGCCGCACTGAAAGTTGGAGAGAAGGTCATTTCATTCTAAGTACCACATTAAACGAGAATTAACCATTCTCTCCAGGATTTTGCACAGACAGCTAGTCAGAGCAATAGGACGATAATTGGTAGTGAATTTTGGATCCTTTCCTGGCTTAGCAAAGGCAAGAACGATTGTCTTGCGCCAGGAATCCGGAAACTGCCCTTCAATAAAGATTGTGTTATATAGAAAGAGCAGATAATCCATAGATTTTGGTGAAAGATGTTTAATCATTTCATAATGGATGCCATCTGGTCCAACAGCACTTGCTCTGAAAAGAGCGAGGGCTCTTTTCAGTTCCTGCATAGTGAATGCCCCGTTGTAGGGATAGATGCTCTTAGACTTAAAATTAAGTGCTTGTTTTTCCAGTTTATGTTTCAGGACCAGGAACTCTGGAGAATACGAAGATGTTGCGGAGATGTTAGAGAATGTTTCCCCAAGAGAATCGGCTATTGCAGTTGGATCTGCAATAGTGCATCCATTATAATCTAGGATTGAAGAAGGGTGGGATGTATATTTTCCCTTCATTTTCCGGATTTTATCCCAGACTACCTTAGAGTTGGTAGACTGGTTAATAGATGATGTAAAACGGATCCACGATTCCTTTTGACTCTGACGGCGGATATAGCGTGCTTTGGCTCGTGCACGTTTAAAGGCTATAAGGTTGGTCGTGGTAGGATATCGGCGGAATATCCCCCACGCTTTGTTTTGAGCCTTTTTTGCTGCTGTGCATTGGGAATTCCACCAAGGTTTGGGAAATGTTGGAAACCGGGTAGATGTTTTTGGAACAGTATTCGCAGCTGCTTGGACGATAATTTCTGTGATGTACGTTACTGCATCATTGATCGGCTCCTGACTGACCGTACTGAGGTCAAAATTTGCCTGATGGTGGAAGGCAGTCCAGTCAGCATGATCAATCTTCCACCGTGGTAACCTGAAGGGAAGACATGGGCTCCCACTGTGTAACAAGGTTATCACAGGGAAGTGATCACTTCCGTATGGATGCTCCTCCACTTCCCAAGTGAGTGAAGGGAGTAGAGAAGGGGAGCAGATAGAAAGATCAATGGCAGAAAAGGTACGGGTAGGAATGTGGAAGAAGGTATTTGTTCCAATATTTAGAAGGGAAAGGTCATTGTCATTGAGCATACGCTCTATGACTCGTCCCCTTCCGTTAATGTTAGCACTACCCCACAGGGTGTTATGTCCATTAAAATCCCCGAGAAGTAAGAAAGGGGGAGGCAACTGCGTTACAAGATCATCAAAGTCTTCCTGGGAGATGTCAGTCCCAGGTGGCAAATAAATAGAACACACGATTAATAAAAATCCCACTGTAAGGCGAATTGCAACAGCCTCGCATGGTGGGATCATCATTTGCCTTTAGATAAGTCTCCTGCAAGCAAAAGCAAACTGGCTCGTGCTTTTGCAGGAGGGCCTTGATGTCATCAGTATTTCGCCGGAATCCACGACAATTCCATTGTAGGAATTTAGCCATTACTTTGGCTTGGTGGGTTCATCAGGCGGCTTCCGAGGTGCTGAGGGCTTACTTTTATCAGTCTTGGCTTTATCTTTTTTGGGAAAGAATGGATGCTGTACCGTGTCCATTTCTTCCTCCGCAAAGAGTTCCAAGACTGATTCATCCTGTATCTCCTTGTTCTCTACATCCATTGTTTCTGTTATTACTGCAGGCTCTTTACCACTTGGTTTTGGTAGTGGTGGAGCACTAGGAGGTACGGATATAGGAGTGGCGGCTGACTGTTTTTTTGGTGGGCTTTTGTGAGCTCAATAAATAGCGTGCAATCGGGGTGAATGACTCTTTTGGTGGTATAGTCATCTCAGTTTGTGTACCGATAGTGCACTTAGCAAAAACCTTCTGGGCATACGAAGGTTTCCTTGGTTGGATACGTTTTCTGGCCTCTGGGTAGGAGATATTCAGCTCTGTTTTTAACTTTTGGATCTCTTTTTCATCCTTCCACCGCTGGCATGCTCTAGAGTAGGCGGGATGCTCTTCTTGGCAATTGACACAGATAGGCTTTGGAGCTGAGCATTCCTTGCTCTCGTGGTCTTTAACACCACATCGAGCACAGGCAGGGTTACCACCACAAGATGTTTGTGAGTAGCCGTATTTTTGGCATCTAAAGCACCGCAGTGGGTTTGGGATATAAATCCTCACTGGGCAGTTTAGATAGCCTGCCTTGATGGAACTTGGAGGCCGTGGGGTGTTAAACGTTAGGATGAGAACTCGGGTAGGGACGAGATTCACATCCTTTCTCATTGATATTCTTTTGACAGCTGTCACTCCTTGTTCTTTTAATTCAGAGCAGATCTCTTCTTCAGAAACATGAAGGTCCCACTCCGATATGACACCTCGTTAAGAGTTCAAAGTTTAGGGGGGGGGGGGGTTACGATGATAGGTATTCCCCCTATTGATGTGGCTTTTAGGATTCTTTCCGCCTGTTTTATATTTATAGCTTCGCCCAAAAAGATCGCCAGAACGCAGTCGTTTTACAGATTTGGGTGATCCTGCCAACCCTTCTAATCCTTTCTGGATAAAGAAAGGTGACATCTTCCCAATTGACTGCTCTCCAGTCTAATGGAGAATGAGGAAAAGTGGTGTTACAGATGGTGTTTTATCCTCAGTTCTGGCTCTTTTGACAGAGGTGTTGTCAGTGTTATCGTCTCGGTTAGGTAGGGGCCTTGTTAGGGCCCCAGAAGAAGTAGAATTTAAATTACTCATAAGAGTAAAGAGAAAGTGTTTGATGCCTAAGTACCTCACCCACCACGGAGCCCTACGAGGGGACGCCCACTCGTGAACTAGCAGGTACTGCGTACACGAATGGGACGCCGAGTTCGCTTAGAGCACCATACCCACGTTACCAAAGTCTTTATCCCGTCCCAGGACCAAAGGGAGGGAGACTTATTGGAATACAGTTGACCCTAGCAGTAAAAAAAACCACCCGCCGATTGATTCCAGTCGGGCCGGTCCGGGACCACCCGTCTTGTCGAAGCAGGGGCCAAAGTGGTGTATTAAGGCTGGGACCCTCAACCACCAAAATCCCCCTCTCCGCATTCCACGGGTCGCAGCGCACCGCTGCACACGCCGGATTCCAAAGATGTAACCCTGGAACCAAGGTATGGGCAATAGATCCCAGCGATGCTAATCTGGGAAACCAGCAGCATCACTGGGAGGTCCCCTCACCACGTACAGGTGCCCACGTCGAGGGGCCTAAGACAGAGCCCTGCGGGCATCCCCTGTGTATTTGTCGGTTAACCTTGCAATAGGGGGACTGACCAGGACCCGTCGATTGGTCAAATAGCTTCTTACGCAATCAGAGGTTTGTCGGCAGTTGGGCAGCCCTGAGTCTTGCGAGGACGCTCGGCCACCAAAGGGCGTCGAACGTCCCCGCAAAGTCAATAGAGATGAGGAGAAAGTATTTTTGTCGACAGCTCTCCGCCATGTTAAGGATGGATTCCACTGCATCGACGGTGGAATTTCCTGGCTTAAATCCAAATTGTTTGTTGGCTGTTAAGCTAGCAGTGGTATAGTGCACTTCAATCCTCTGTTTGAGCAGCTGCTCCAGTTCTTTGTGAGCACAGACAGTAGGGCAATTGTTCGATAGGAGTCTGGTTTATGCTGTGGTTTGGATGGATTTTTTAGGATCAATTTGATGTTTGCTACTTTCCAGTCGAGAGGGAAACAGCCTGAATGGAGACAGTGGTTGTAAAGGTCCAGGAGCAGGTCTGGGGTGTATTCAGCCACTTTCCTAACCAGCTCTGGCTCAAGCATATCTAGCCCTGGAGTTTTCCTATTTCTTATCTTGCTTATGGCAGTTTGTAGTTCTGGGTGGGTAAAAGGCTCCTCCGTTCTGGGGGATTTGTATACTTCATTGGCCTGCGAAAATTTATTTTTATTTTGTTACACAGAGCATTAATTAAATTACAATAAATAAATTAGCTTTCGGCTGGGTGGCAGCCTTCATCGGATTAAAATACTTGAATGGCAGTTGGAATAGAGATGCATTGCCAGGATGGTGCGTGAGGCACGTGGTTAATTGTTTGTTGATGTTTGTGGCTGTGACGTATGGTGGTGACGTGGCCAGCGTTTGTCTATGGATAGAATTACTGACTCTGTGATGGGGTTAACTTGACAACCACTGTTCCTGTTCAAAGCGGTGTCCGAGCATTTTATATTTAGCGATTCCAACCAGGTACGCCTCAGGTAATGGTGGGACCTGTCCACAACCACGACATCGCGGTGTGGGTCGATGTCGTGGTGGGTCGTCCAGACATGTTCGGCGATAGCTGAGTGTTCTACATCTGCCAAACGGATCGCCCTTTTATGTTCTGAGAGACGTTTCTCGAGTCGACGTCCAGTCTCTCCAAAGTAGCAGCTCGTGCAGTCACGGCAAGAGATGCGATAGACTCTATTCCAACTGCCATTCAAGTATTTTAATCCGATGAAGGCTGCCACCCAGCCGAAAGCTAATTTATTTATGGTAATTTAATTAATGCTCTGTGTAACAAAATAAAAATAAATTTTCGCATTATGAATCCAGAGCACGTAGGCCTGTTTCATTGGCCTGGCATAGCAGTTACTGTTCAGGAGTGTTGTTGCCTTCGATTGTTTTGAAAGTGGCGTCTAGTATGTTATTAACTGTGTCATGCCAGTTGTTGGTCATGACACCTTGTGGTGTTACGGTGGAAGGGGTTACCTTCCCCCTAGGCAGCTTGTTTGTGGTTATCCGGGAGATAATGCTCCAGGGATCAGAGTTGCCGACAGTAGAGACCAGATGCTCCCAGGACAGCTTTTTCCGCTGCCCGATCATCGCAGTATAGGTGTTCCTGGCCTCCCTGTACTGTTGCCTGAGAGTATCCGTCTCAGGGGGTGGCCAGGTCCGTCTGGCTCTTTGAAAGGCGCGTCACTTCTCGTTCATTGCTCTTCTAAGCTGGTCAAGCTCTTGCGACCACCACGGGACAGCTCCCGGCTGGGAGGTCCTCCTCCTAATTGATTGATTAGCTGCGTTGACTATGGCATTGGTTACAGCGCGTTAATGTTGGTCAGGGGTCTGTTTCTGGAGCTGGTTGGATGACAGGTTGTGTGCGTTTCTGGTGATCGCATCTTTGAATTTACTCCACTCTGCTTTATTGACAGCATATCTTTCCTGCTTGTAGCTGTTTATCTGGATTCGATGGAGTGACCTATGCATAGTGAAGGTGATGGATCTGTGGTCGGAAGTAGTCCAATCCTCTTACACCATCCAATCGTTGAGGTGACCAGCTAGACCCCTAGTGGCCATGGTGGCCTCCCAGAGTGCCGAACTAAATGTCAAAAGATTGTTGGCGCGATTGATGACGACAAAGCTGCTGTTGGCTAAGAACTCCTCCATCTGCTGTCGGTTTATAGAGCCTCTACGCTCCTGGGTCTCGCTGTGCCATAGAGGTGAATGACAGTTCAGGTCGGCTGATATGAGGATCTTAGCTCCTGTTAGTTCAGTTTGCACATTGTGTAGATATTGGATGTATGGGAGGATGTCCGCCCCCAGACGACAGTACAAAGAGATGACGTAAAGTTCTCCTAGGAAACTAACGATGTGTGCAGATGCCCACTCGTGGCAGAGGTGTGAGATCCTGGTGACGGTTATGTTCGGGTTTCTTACAACGACAGCAGCCCATGGGGTTGCTCCATCCACCTGAACGATCTTATAGCTGAGTGGGTACCCACGGACAGCCCCAGCGCAGGTGTAGGGTTCTTGCAGCAGGAGGATGTCTAGGTTTTCTTCTTCGGCCTTTTGCCTTATCTGTCCCGCTACGGCAATTGCTCGCTGAGCGTTGAGTTGGAGGAATTTAATGCAAGTGGTGTTATAACTTTTAGACAGAGTCCCCATAATGAATTCATAATTGTTGGGCGCTTCTTGCTTTAATATATACCGGGCATTTGTTATCTCTGACTGAATGAGTGCGCGGGAGTTTTTGCCACTTGCAGTTTGCACAGGCTGGGTCTCTTTATCTGGGCAGCTTGCATAGTTGTGCCCCTTCTCAGCACAGTGTCCACAGGTAGGCTCCTGCTGGACGCACGTGTGGGTGGTGTGGCCAAATCGGCAGCACCGGAAGCACTTTGGGACTGCGATGTGTTCCCTGAAGCGGTGGGAGCTCCAGTTTATATATATTCTCTCTTGTTTTGTTATCACCCTCCATGCCTCGGGGGCCAGTCCGACCACCCAATTTATTGAGCTGCCATTCCCGCTCTTGGTTTAGTGTTTAGGCACCAGTAGACTTGCGTGGTATCTGTCTGGTAGGTGTTGTTGGAGGTTTCTTGTGTATATCTCCTCGCAGATGGAAGTGGGGGTCGTATCCGGATCTATGCCGAATATAACAATTGAGGGGCCTCTTTCTCTAGGCAGCTCAGCAGAGAGTCCGAGCGTCGGTATCTTGGCATTATTTATGATCAAGTTGGCATCTTCTTTTGTTTCCGTCTCGATTATTATCCCAGTGTTACGCGTTTTCCTGATGGTTCTAATCTTGGCTGTTTTGAATTCTTCCATCAGAGAGTCAATGATTTTCTTTTTGACCTTTTCGCTAGTTTTAAGAGTGTCAGTAGTGGTTGGCTTAAGAACCACAAGATGTGGTGTAGGGAGCAGCGTCTTCCTGGGTGCGGACTTGGTGTTGGTGGCGTTTGTGATAGCCTTTGTTGTCGCAGGTTGATTCCTCAGCGCATCAGAATATGTCGGGGCGCGCTGTGGAATTTGACTTTCCCCGCATTCCATATAGGCCTGTAGCCGGGTGGTTGCTTTCTTTTTGTCAAGATGTTCATCGTGTAGGATTGTCTCCATCTTGTGGAAGATTGTGACAATCTCAGATCTGAGTGCTGCTGACACTCTATTTGAGTTTTCTTTGAAAATGTTCTCAAGTGCGGTTTTGAGGAAGAGCGTCTTTTCATATATAGTACCCCCTGGAATGGCAGGGTCGAGTCCTGCTGTTTGCCTTCTTTCGGGTCTTTTTGTGATGCAGCTATTTCAGGCTGTTCTTTAGTCTCTGTCTGGGAACGTGTTTCCCGCCCAAACTTGGGGATCAGCTGATTGCGAATTTTCCGCTTGTTCAGATGGGATCCAGAACGGGGTCCTCTTCTTCATCCTGGGGTTCCACAATAACAGGGTCGTCACTCTGGCCCTGCGAATCATTGTGTTTTCCTGTTCTTCCCACCATTTAACGAAATTCGGATAACCGGTACAGTTCGGATTATCGGGTGTATGATAAGATAATAAGATAGGCCACTGAAAATGATGGCAAATGATGCCTACCACAAGTCCGTGGCTTAATTTGAGAGTACACAATTGGTTATGGGAATTTTGGGCTATCCCCTCTGTAAGCTGTGGGGGGGGGAGAAACAACTAGGTGTGAAAGTGCGCCTAGAAAAACGGGTTTACTTCCCCTTACGGTTTTCGGAGGCGCTAATCACGCTGGTGAAATCAGTTTCACAACAAGAACAATAATTAGAGAGATCTGTCTCTTCCATGGAATGTCTATGGAGGGGGGGACACCGAGCACATGGTACATTTAGTTCCGCAAAGATAGAAGTAACACAAAATGGTGGGGCACTCTTGCAGCACAGAGAGCACTAACTGGCGAATCCTCCCAAGTCAAGAATCAGATTTGAACTGGCAGCCGCGTTATATCGGAGCACTCTCCATTACCTCGTTGTGAGCGGCATGGTGACCTGTCTCACAACAAAGGAAATAGATAAAGAACGTAAAAACCTGATTATATTTCCCTAGAAAGTTGGAAAAGTCTCACCCTATGAGTCCACTGTTGGTTGATCTTCAGCTAGAACCAATAATTTTTAACTGTATTACATTTAAAACATATTTCAGACAAAATTTTGCAGAGCGATAAACAACACGTCCGTACTGTAAGGCAGCCATAATGGCGATTTTTTAGAACTGAAGTTTTTATTTTCAAAGTATTTTATTATTTTTTTGGCGGGCTCCAGGGTTTCCCCTATAACATGAAACTATGTGTTCCGTTAAAATTTGAAAGTACCATGTACTTCGATGTGAGAGAAACATCACGTTGATCTCCGCCAGACTGGGGGAAAAAAATTATTGATTCCAAACATCTTTCTGCCCACTACAAACGTCAAAATAAGGTGTTAGCATATAGAGAAAATATAAAATCACGTTTCGCCTGGAGCTACATAAACTCAGTCTCCAATGTAGTGTAGGAATAAAAACCTCGACTTTTGTCGATAGGATCACACTTGGAAGGTTTCTCCATTATACTAAACATCAACAGCATTGTTTCTTCTGGGAAGAGATTATTTTGTTTTTGCGCCAAAGCAACCACGATTAGGAAGCATCAGTGTACTGTGTTTGTAAATTGCGTGTATGCTGTCGTCGGTTTATATGTTTTCCGGTACGAAAAACAAAGTTTTTTTCCCGAATTAAAACCGCACTACCTTTGCTAGAGATTGATTAACTCATCCTTGAGTGTAAAAAAAAAAAAATCCCATTTTACGGGATTCGAATCTAGGCCTTTCCTGCGATGAATCTGTGGAGAGTATATACCCAGACTGCTTAACGAGGCCACCAATGTGAAGATGTAAGCAGAGTATGGGTTACTGCAGATCAATTATATTTCTTCAATATTCACCATAACACAACTGAAGAGACTGGTGCACAACTTAATCAGTATTTTATATTTCCTAGCAAGAAACTGAGTTGGCATCACGATTTGAACACTCGTTGGCTGTCTGTGGAAGGATCGACCCCATTAAGGTCAAAACTTCCTTCGAGATTATATATTTATATATTTTTATAATTTCTTAAAAAATGTGGTGCAATAGGAAAAATATCTTTCAACTTTATAACAACGTTAAATACCATGATATTATACAACTTGCTTTTTTTCTTATATTCTCTTGCCACAGCAGGTTTCCCGGCCATCGTCGTAATTCCATGGGCCTCAGTAAAATCTTACTTTGTACCAGCATTTGATGAAGATTATATTCCAAACAGGTTAGTCTTAAACTATTAATTCCCTATTTTGTAAATTTACTGTATTAGTATAATTGCTCTTTATTTAAAATACAGCACTGAAGCGTTCTTTGCACATTTGCAACTGAATGTATGTCAACTGCAGCGAACTGAATAATCAGTTTTATTGTCGAATGTGGTGCTAAAGGAAAAGATAGGTTTTTAATCTTATACCTACTGCAGACTGTAATAGGTACAAGATGTAGGTACAAAGGCTAGGAGGGATTACATCTATATAACATTAGAGCAAAGAAAACATTTTAATAGATTTATCCAATGTAATAGATATCTCTACCATATAATCAGATAAAAGAAATAATGCACATGTAAAAGGATGGGTTATACAGTATTAACTAGAACTTTGGAAAAAGTAACCAATGCTAGTCATGGTCATATTGAAAAATTTAACGACCTATTTCTTCACTGCTGTATGTAAGACGGTTGCGACCAGTTTGCTGGTCGTTCCTTTTATATTTGTAAATAAATCGTATTTTTTATTTTAAAAATTGTACAAAATTTTGGTTCTTACCGTATAATATGAATTAAGAACCGTAGAAATCAGGAAAAAACTAAGTTTCTCCTTATAAAATAATAACAGCCACCTAAACGAATTAGAATGTTTACAAATGCAAAACTGCGTTCAGTAGTCTTCCAACGTGCAGGAATATATTGATGAATGGTTTTCTTGCCTGTCTTATTTTTTTTTCTTTGGAGTGTAACTGGAGTCTGGAGGAAATATGTAACGCAACCTTCGGACGAAAACGACTAACTCTGCTATTTCTCAAACTTTTCAAATTCTGTCGGCGAGGAGAATCGAATAAAGATTTTTTCGCCCGGTGTGCGATTAGCTGAATCACTATCTACTGGGCTACCAGTGAATGTTATTCTTTATGATCAACGTTGCCAAAAGTTCTTTTGAAATATGCTATTTGCATTTTCAAGAGTAACTGCTGCACATGAAATGGTGGAACGTTCCCTTGTTCTTAATTTCAGATTTTCAAGTGGAATTGTAACATGATAGAAAACCTTTCAATGAATTTCTGAAATTGCTGACGCATCTGATATTAGAATGTATTTAGTCATTTAGTATTATTTCACTATTTAGCTATTGGACTAAGTTTAAAATATTTTCCACTCTTTTAGAAGAAATTAATAAGTGTACATAACTGTGATCTGAATTAGAGAATTAATAACAGAGAAACTGGAAACTGATTATAAAGCTAACAGGACCATCCAGGCCTGCGCTCTTTTCAAATAAAAGGCGGTTTATTATCTATGGATGATGTTCGTGTTGCTAATTGGTTAACAAGATGTAGGGGGGGGGGGATTGACTATTAAAATATCACGTTGAACTTGATTGATTTGCTTCATATATCCATTTTGAAATAACTTCATACAAAACACTAAGTTCAGCTTTTATCCAAAATTCTCTTTCATTAAAGTTCAGTGATTAGAATTGTTTATAGGCTTTTATTTTATTAATTTGAAAAGGTGCTCTGCTTTCCTTAATTCTTATGTGAAGAACTAAAGTATCTTTTCTTATCCATTATTTGTGACATTTTTGTTGAATGCTTAAAATGTATACTGAACCATGGTTCTGAATGGAATAACATTCGTTTAGGTGCTACTCGTATCATTTATAAGAAGCAACGCGGCTTGTTGCATGGAAGGAATTTTACAGATACTTAGTTACACTTTTTTTACTAATAGGGAAGGACGATCACTTTTATGAATTGTAACGGAGTTATATTACTTTGTACTCGCGTCTGAATGCTATGCTACTGATCAGCTCTTCAACTGGTAGGTTGGTACATACTAGCTTTAATGCTTGATTGCCCAGTCACTGGTGAGCGAGGTGTCAAGCTCTCTTACATTCATTATATTTAATCCGTCCGAAGGTCAAATTCAGGAAGGGGTGGTCAAGTCTCTCATAATGGGAATATGACAATATTTAATCCACATAGTAATATCATAAAACGTTATCAGCAAGCCCAAAATCACTACAGGTATTAAAGACTTATATGTGCGAGCCACTGACAGCAAAGGAGACGCCTTTGAATTTAAAGGAGTAAGCTAATTTTATTTTATTTTATTTTATTAATAGCAAGATACACAACAGGTAACCATTAACAGTGTATCTGAGATCAGATCAATAAACATAATAACAATAATATGAAATCCAGCAGGACGATAAACATTGATATAGATTCAAACAATAAAAGCATATGTACAAAAGAGGATTGTATTAAGTTAAGTTACCGGTAAAACAAGTAATAATTAATCCGGTAGAGAATAGAAAAATAATATAATAAATAAGCTACAATAATTAGATGTGAGCTAATTATTGTAGCTTAGTTAATAGTTGAATAGGTTGAATAATTTAATGAGCTCAAGATCTCGTCCAATTAATTACTGATGTCTCTCTCTCTTTATGGCCTTCTCGCAAAGTGCGATATGGCGTGCAGTTTATGATTCCTGGCATGTGAAGATTAACAATTTTTTATTCCAGATTTCAATATCTTGTGATTCTTCAATTAGTAATGATTGAGGAGTCGGAAACTTATTTTAATGCTTTAACACTTTGAAGGAATATTTTTAAACCGCACATTATTTTCTGAACTGTGGTTGTATGATGATGCCACTTATGGTAATGCTATCAATGAGCTAGAATGACACTTGTTCAATATCCGCTTATTTTCGACTTGAATTTCTCTTATAATTGATGTATATGACCTTATACATCAATTATAAAGGAATTTCTATGTTACTCCTCTGAATGTTTTTTGTAAAGCATCCCATTTTATGTAATACTGCATCAGAAAGAAAGAAATAAAACATCCAGACACATTTCAAACGATTATCCATTTCCCCGTATCTCTTCTAAAGAAAACCTAATTTAAAATTCGCTGATTAAACAGTATTTTTCGCAGATTACGCCTTAAAATTTACGCTTTGATTTACACAACATACTACGACAGAACAAATAACCAAACTTTATTCCAAGTTCATTATGCTTCTAGTTATTTGTAACGTTTTAGTGAATTAAACCGTATACTTGAAAAACATTGATTTTAAAAACAGCGACTGTTCTGTTCAAATACTATCACAAAAGTTTAATTTCAGGATAACCTATATTTTACACAGGGTTTAGTTCAGTGTATTTTTGATTTCACAATTATACACCGGGTGGTTATAAAATAAGTTTCCCTATTCAGGAGACCCTAGTGTCAAAACGATTAGAGTTAGCGCTGTGAAAATTGGTGGGTATGTCATTTAGGGTATGGGGGAAGCGATTCTGCTGTATGAGTGGTCAGGCGCGCAGGTGCATAAGTACACGTGCCTTGAGTGACCGGGGTTCAAGCCCGTGACTGCTAAATACGGTGCTGTTTCTTGTATTATGTGTATCTTGTGAACTCCTCTGACCGTTTAGTCGTCCCGGAGTATAAACAGAAAATTTATTTCTTTTATTTATTTGTAGAAGGCAAAAAAAAAAAAAAAAGTTCAGATTTTCGCCACCAGGGGAAATACGGCGCTGCACATATGTAAAAGTTGTCATTTACTTCAAGGCACGCTGCTTACGCAAATGACATCCTGTTAGATAAAAGCAGAAAAGCCAACGCCACCATTATGGCTCTTACACAAAAGGAACATGTTCTTTTAGTAAAACTGTTCTAACAGAATAACAGTAACGCTAATGCAGCACCACGTCAATATCGGAAACTTAAAGGTTTGCGCAAAGAACCTTTGACCTTGTCAGTGGTGCTTCGAAAACTAATAAAGAAATTTGAAGCGACCGACCGGGGAGTTAGGTGTAATTACAGGCACGGGACCTGACGACCACGTATCGGACGGAGGCAGTGGATGAAGTGGTGGTGGTTGCAATGGCCAGAATGCGAAACACCTGTCAGAGGTGTGTCAAGAGACTTGAACCTTCCTTGGTCTACAGTACGTAAAGTGATTCGAATAATTTCACGCTGGTTCCTGTACAAGATTCACGTAGTGCAAGAACTAAAGTCTTGTGATAAGCAACAACGAATAGACTTTGCTCTACGATTTCTGGCTCGTATGGACTTGACGATACATGGGCTCGAATTAATTAATTATACAAAACCTGAGCGTTAACTACTTCAGTGTTTAACATGATTTTATCCTAGTGACCTTGTGGTAGTTTAAAGCCAATATAGCAAAATGACAATCTGTTCTCCCCCTTTCCAGAAATCACGGATAGCACTGTGCTTATAATCATTGTCCTCCCACACTAGGTGAAAAAAAGACTGAATTCAAAACCCGTGAATGACTCGAGAAATTTTTATGGACTTTCACAACGTGGGTGAGTTAGTCGGTCTCAGAAGACGGTTATATAATTTCTTATCCCGGTAACTAGTGTTTTTCGTCTAGCAACCTGACTGAAGAATACACGAAATTAGAGACATAATATAGTGACGCTTTAGTTGCTTTGATGCATAACGCACTTAGCCCAGCTTTTTTGGTTTCAAGTATGACTATGATCTGGGGGGGGGGTGAAAGTTACATATCGACACTGTCACACAAATTGTATTTACATTCCGAATTTTCATTGCGATATTGCGATCTAAACTCCTCCATTAATTGTAAAGAATATGGCAGCACTTTAGGTTACCATTAAAATTATAACGACATATAACTGTGACCAGCTAATGAAGATTTTTCAATCAAGAAAGCAAAGCGTTGCCACAATTTGTCACTTTCTGAGTGGCAATTGACCAATGCCAATTACATGCAGGATCAATCACACTTATGATAGGCGCAGGCAGAAAACAGGGTCAAAAAACCAGACTTCATATTGCAATTTGAGGCAAATTTCAAGTTTTGACAATATTTACAGCTATTATAAGAATGCAATGTACAATTCGGCTTTAAGAGACTAGTACCAATCGCATCCTTTCTTACAAACAGACCTATCAATATTTTAAATTAGCTTTTTTTTTCTCTCGACTGAATGAGACGGCTAGAATTTTCTTATAGATTGTATATATACTTAAACGATGTCAAAGATCTAAATGTTTGGCATCGTTTAAGTATATATAATCTCTACGAAATGAAGATAACAAAATAATCTTAATCTCAGTCATTTAGTTCTAATTTATTAAAATGAAGCCCTACCAGGTTAGTTACCATTTTCACTTTACCAAACAGGGACCTATTAAACGCAAAAAAAATCTATTAATTAATATATAGAATAGTAAGAAAGTACAAAAATATCCGATTTTTAAGCAATCAGCAAAATCCATAACGAAATATGTACTTTAACAAATTTGCATTTACAGAGTCTGTGGCTCTGTAAATACAAACACTTTGCAATCTTATTTAATAGAATCACTCCAAGCAATAAATGGTGCCATTAATAGGATACATACAGCTTGTCATGACAGGTTATAATTGGGAAATAGTTCTGTCAAAATGGCTATTTAAATTTCTGAACTCGCCGTGAAATAATACTTTAATTCTGATAATCAAAATTTTCCTAGAAAACAATTTGGCAAATAAAATGTCTTTTTTTTTCTTTATATTCGTTTCTGCCAGTACTGACGCTCTATACTTATACTCTATACTTTTAAAAACTGGATTTTTAATTACATATCAGAACAAGTATGCATTAAAATATCTTCTCGGTGTTTCAGTATTCTTCTGAGTTCTAGTTCAATGTTTAAAGCTTTATCTAACTTTCATCGAGTTTTAAACGTTACTACATCTATCGCTATTTTAGTTAACATGATTATTTAACTTCAATTCCATCTTACGCCTTCGATTTTTTTTTCTTTCAGATATAATTCACTTCTTTGGTTTAAGCACCGCACACTTAGTTCTTGAATCAAATTCATTCTGAAAGGTAGGTCGCCATTTCGTACCTCTATAAACTACTATCTTAAACCATATTTTTGGGAAAAATTTTAAACAAAGACAGTTTTGGATTAACACCTTCAGTTTTTCTCGGTTCAAATTAATATTCTTTCGGATTTAATTTCAGTGGCATATTTAACAGCTGTCTTGACTGCCACCAGTTTCGAGTATGGCGTAAGATTGTAATATAATTCTTATCAGTAGTAATTGCTACCCTTAACGTGATTTCAATGATATCTGCACTAGCTCTAAATTGAGATACTGGTATACCGATATGCGCGAACACGCCACCACGACCTCTGTTGATTTAATATTGATACTCTTCCTCTAGGCGCATAACATCATTCCACGTTTAAAACTGATTAGGTCAAACAGCTTGCTCACTTTACGCTAATAAGAATATCGCACAAAAACGAACGCTGGGGAAGCTGTTGGCCTATATACAAGCCATAGATAGACGACATTGGCACGTTACAGTATATTCTACAAATCATAAAAAAATAAAATCACACAAAATGCAAGACGCACTAACTTTGCATACAATACAGTGTGTGTGTGTGTGTCAGCGGTCCCCCACAAAACCGCTGCATACAATACCTGTTACTCACTGATGTACACAGATTAGAATGCGTTCCATGCATCCGTTTATTCAATCAGTGTCATAGATTCTAAAGCAGTGCCTCGCCGTCCAAGCATATTCGCCTTTCGGTTACGATAGCATTGTGACTCATTTATCTACAGACAAACAAAGAAATGCACGTGAACTTACCATTCAACATATCTTAAAACACTAAAATTTGTACACAAAAAACCACTGCCATCCACTTTCGATTACCTTTTTTCTTTTCTCGATACTGCATTTTCTTACAGGAAGTACGGTGTTCCTAATAAAGTATGTACTGAATTTACATTTTCGAAAATTGAATAAGGAGAATCCATGTAAAAATGTTGGAACTCGATCGATTTCACCATGACACTTCTTGCTACCCTTATTTATACCCAAACAGAAAGTTACTGGTAGACGTGCTGTCTGCTATTTGTGTAGGAACTTCTATAGTAAAGAGAAAAAAACAACAGGCGGCTAATTGTCACTTACTAAGCTTTCCTTCCTCTCATTAGCTCCACAGAGCGAGTTGGAGTGGGTAAGCTTGTGAATGACCTTGAGGCGCATATTGTTTTCTATCTTCGCCTAGCCAGAAGATTCGAATCTACTAACGTAGTAAGTATAACTAATGAAGCCTAATCACGAGTATAAGATACCTCCCCAGAGGGCAAGAGTTTCACCTACTGGATTCAGAGGAGGAATAATACAGAGCCCTGACCAACTTCGCTCAAGAACTCTTCTCAAGAAGGAGAACACTATATGCAATACACCAGGAGTGAAAGACGACCAGCCAGATAACAAATCAAAACATCCTTTAGGACACACCCCAGAATAAAAATTATGTGGAAGCTACTAGCTGTCTACCAAGAAACCCTGCCTATGTACCAACAAATATGAGACCTAAGTGAAACTGACAAATATACTGAATGAAGATAGAGAACCAAAACAAAGACATTCAACTTGGACGGGACACTGTCCCACGAGTGACTCTACTACCGGACTTATGACTACACTACAACTGATGCAGCCTCACTGCCATGTAGACAAATGGCAATCTCTACCAGCTCCCTTGCCTGGTAACTTCTTTTTTTTTTTTCCTATCCCTGGTAGGGGGAGGAGGAGATGGTCTTCCTGTTTCCTTCCTCCACTACCACCCCATATATTTCGCCTGGTGAGGCATAGGCATGCCTTACTGACCATCTGGGGTTGCCTTCCCTATCAACCCCATACTTCTGTCTTTCCCCCCAGTCTTCAGTCTCTTCCCCCTAATCTGACTAATACGCCAGCGTAAACCCCACATAACTAATCAAAATTAACGATTTCTAAACTGAAAACTGAACCATATCAACCTCTCCTGGTTTTTCTAAACTTAAGTGCCCCCTTTTTTTTTTTTTAGGTCCTAGCCACCGAAATCTCAGGAAATTAGGTGGCAGGACCTGCCAGAGTGCATATAAGCTACTGGGTTCCTGGTTTGCCTCCACGGGACGTAAGTGGGGCAACGTTGGGCCCCAATTCGGGTTTAGCGGCTAAACGATCAGAAGAACAACGGTGCATGATATTAAACGATCGAAGACCCACGCACTTTTAAATCTCTGGCATTTACAGCGTACTGTAACACACCACAATGTAAACTACGCGGAGATGGAGGAAACCCCTGGTGCCGCTTGACCCTAAACACACTTACACTTACTTCTTTCAACATGAAACCTGAATTACAATACACAAATCATGGAGCCCCCCTTCACCATGGAGGAGCTCAGTACTGCTGCCGCATGGATAAGAAAGAGAAAATGTCCCGGCCTAGACATGGTGGAACCCGAAATACTTAAAAAAGTAATAGAATATACACCACAACGTCTATTGACCCTGTTCAGCAGATGCCTAGAGGTAGGGAAATTCCCAACAAAATGGAAAACGGCCAACATCAAACTTATCATCAAGAGTACAACTAAGAAATCAGAGTGCCCGAAATCCTACAGGCCCATCGTACTTCTTTCAGTAGTTAGCAAATTATCTGAAAGGCTACTGCACAAACGAATCTTCCAATACTACGAAGCAGCTGAGAATCAGTTTGGATTTAAACCAGGATCCTCCACAACAGAAGCCCTCAGAAACCTAACTAAGAAGGTTAAAGAATGTGGCAACAAATATTTCCTCGTAATATCGATTGATTTTGCCGGGGCTTTCGACTCACTCTGGTGGCCGAGCGTCTTGGGCAGACTCCGGAAAGCTAAAGAACCCTTCAACCTCTATAAAGTCATCGAAACCTATCTCTCACAAAGAAAAATTGAGATAAACACTCCATACAAAAAGATCGCAAGAACAGTACACAGAGGATGTCCACAGGGGTCTGTAATGGGCCCACTCCTCTGGAACTTGGTATTTGATGAGTTCTTGAGAAGGGACCTAGGCGCAGTGGGGGTGCAGGCCTTCGCAGATGACCTGATTTTGACAGTGCAAGCAAACTCCAGAGCCCAATTGGAAATCCTAGCTAATCAGGCCCTGCAAATACTCCAACAGTGGGCCAAGAAGAATTTCTTAACAATTTCACCGACAAAGACATTGGTCGGCGCTGCTCAAAGGAACCCTGCAACTGAGACGACCACCCCAGATTAAGATTGATGGGACAACTATCAAGTTTGCTAGTCAACTAAAACACCTGGGTGTCATACTAGACAATAACTTATCCTTCTAACCACATCTCAAATTCCTAAGACAAAAGATCAGAAACTACTCTGCCATGGTAGCTAGGGTCACAAGGCGAGACTGGAGTCTCAAAAAGCGCACCCTAACCTTATACTACAAGACAACCTTCCTCCCAATAATTACATACGCTTCAGCAATCTGGTATGACAAAACTGCCTTGGTCGTAAATAAGAGAACGCTGGATGCAATTCAACGCACCATCCTCCTCACTACCACCAGCGCCTGCAGAACGGTGAGTAACCCAGCGCTTCAGGTGATAGTAGCAGTACTTCCAATTGATCTTGAATCGCAAGAACAGGACTCCTCTACTACTTATCTAAGGGAATAACCACCGCTTTCTTGGAATTTACAATAGACCCAACAAACAACCATAAGACAGAAAAGATTCGGCTTCAGTCTCACCTGCTGCAGGTGTGGCAGGGTAAGGTGGGCAGAAACAACCAAAGGAGCAATCACCCACAAGTTCTTGCCGCAACTTGAACAAATCTATCCAAAATCGCCTACTTGGTTCTTTCCGGGGTTGCAAACAACATACTTGCTAACTGCACACGGCCCCTTTAACGCAAAGTTAATGGAATTCGCCCTTGTAGAGGATCCATGCTGTACATGCGGAGAGATCGAAACCTGGGAACACCTCATGTACGACTGTCCGCAATACGAGGATCTCAGGTGCATTCTAATCACGAGTATAAGATACCTCCCCAGAGGGCGAGAGTTTCACCTACTGGATTCAGAGGAGGAATACAGAGCCCTGACCAACTTCGCTCAAGAACTCTTCTCAAGAAGGAGAACACTATATGCAATACACCAGGAGTGAAAGACGACCAGCCAAATAACAAATCAAAACATCCTTTAGGACACACCCCGGAATGAAAATTATGTGCAAGCTACTAGCTGTCCACCAACAAACCCTGCCTATGTACCAACAAATATGAGACCTAAGTGAAACTGACAAATATACTGAATGAAGATAGAGAACCAAAAACAAAGACATTCAACTTGGACGGGACACTGTCCCACGAGTGACTCTACTATCGGACATGATCTTATGACTACATTACGACTGGTGCAGCCTCACTGCCATGGCGATCTCTACCAGCTCCCTTGCCTCGTACCTTTTTTCCTATCCCTGGCAGGGGGGAGGAGGAGATGGTCTTCCTGTTTCCTCCCTCCACTACCACCCCATATATTTCGCCTGGTGAGGCATGGGCATGCCTTACTGACCACCTGGGGTTGCCTTCCCTATCGACCCCATACTTCTGTCTTCCCCCCCCCCCCAGTCTTCAGTCTCTTCCTCCTACTCTGACTAATACGCCAGCGTAAACTCCACATAACTAATCAAAATTAACGATTTCTAAACTGAAAACTGAACCATATCAACCTCTCCTGGCTTTTCTAAACTTAAGTGCCCCGTTTTTTTTTTTTTTTTTTTAAGGCCCTAGCCACCGAAATCTCAGGAAATTAGGTGGCAGAACCTGGCAGAGTGCATATAAGCTACTGGGTTCCTGGTCTGCCTCCACGGGGCGTAAGTGGGGCAACGTTGGGCCCCAATTGGGGTTTAGCGGCTAAACGGCCAGAAGAACAACGGTACATGACACTAAACGATCCAAGACCCACACACTTTTAAATCTCTGGCATTTACAGCGTACTGTAACACACCACAATGTAAACTACGCGGAGATGGAGGAAACCCCTGGTGCCCCTTGACCCTAAACACACTTACACTTACTTCTTTCAACATGGTAATTAACGAGTTTTCATCCTGTTTCAAGGTATTAAATCAACTAAAATTAGCCCCTTCAGAGCATCCAGTAACCCCTCCCACCATCAATTTGGTTTCGATCAGATTCTAAATACGAAAATTATAAACAGATTTGCTTATAATTTGGACCAACAGCTCCTCTGACCGTACGTGGTAGTCCCAGGGAAAATTTATATTATAAATTTGGTTTGGGTCGGACAATAAGCACAAGTTTTAATCGGGTGTCATTTACTCTCCAATTGATTTGGCATAAATCTCTGGTATTTACTAGAAGCATGCACACGATGGTATAAGTCCTCTTTCTTTTGTAATGTAAACTAAATATACCAGTAAATTATAAATAAAGCTTAAAAAATCTCTGATGTGAGTTTTAACATACCTGCAATTTTAAGCACTATAAACTAACGCGCTCTAAAAAAATCCAATTTCACTTTACAATGGTGAACCATGTTATACTTAATCACGCAGTGGTAATTTATTACCAAATATTAATTAAATTGAGTGGTAAACAGCAGTTGCAAGAAAAATCATCCACTAATTAGAAAACAATGATTCCAAAATGTAACGTGCAGTGCGAATGAATATAGTTTTGTCTTGTCCATAACACTGCTACAAAAAAGAACTAAGAAAATCAATCTAAGCGAAGTCTAGCTATACCGTTTTTAATAATACACTGGGCGAAAGATATTGAAATATCTTTTTGTAAAAAGACATTTTCGATAAGATTAACGATAAAAGATTAAAGCCGATAAGATTAACGAAATTGTTCTTGAATATACGGAGTATGTTTGTTTGTACACGATATTGGGCTTGAGTTTTGCATCTACAAAGATAAATCGTATATATCATTCGAAAAGTCTCAACGAAGAACTGAATTTGATAGTAAGCATTAAGTAACCATGAGTTAAATTTTAAATAAAATTGATGCGTTTGCGAAAAGAACCAACTGGCTTATTAAAATGACCAACAGGGTATTATAAGTACAAAGGCACCGGTTTAACCGGTAGAAAAAAGTTTCAAATGGATAAAAGCGTTTCAATGTTGCGTGTTTTTATTGCTTCGGTTATAAGTGATCAAATCCAGCCGTAGGGTTATTTTTCTAATTCTTCTTCGATTCTTTTGACAGAAAAATTGAACGAAGTGATATAAGTGAAATACATAAATAAAAAAAGCACGCCATCACAAGTCGTTGTTGGGGTTTTAGGCACATCGGCGACTTGAACCATACTGCGCCATTCTGTATTATGGCTATACAAATGTGTGTGTTCGCGGACTAATTTACATGTTATGCGGGCTGAAAATCCTACTCCCTCCGCTTGAAGAGACCTGTAGGAATTTCTCCAGTCATCATTGAAACCCGAACCCAGACATCTCCAAACGAGTGAAAAATTGAGAAACAAACTCTACATCAATCTCAAAGTCACACAATGGAAACAACGAACTGTGGCAGCTAACCTTCTTTCACTGGCCAGACTAATTACAGGACGACTTAACGCCCCTGATATTAGTGACCTAATAAAAACTCCACGAGTTGCCGGAAGAAGTCAAGTGGGCACAAGCCTCCCACTGATTATCAGTTTCAGCAACCTCTAACGCCTGAGACGCATGTTCCCAGGAAACACGGTTGATTTGATAAATAGTCTAACCATCGACCTCGATAAATTCTGCCAGCATCATACTTACAGACGCCAGAAACTAACTAATGAACACTATCTTGTGTATACACTATTTCATTAGAAACTAATGAAAAATATTATCTTGCTTTGTTTGGGATACTGCGGTATTCCACAATTTTCAGGTATGTAATTAAATAATTCTGTAAATACCGTTCCTTTCAGGTTAAGCACATATGTGGTTCCATATAACCCCAGACACATGTCCCTGCCTTAACTTGTGAATGTAATAATCACCCCCCCCCCCTAGCTTACTGCTGTCCAGGAGGTGGTTCTAAAGCAAAGCGATAAACAGATATTAATAATAACATAGTAAAGAACGGCACGTTTTGACTCTATACTTAACTACAGATTTGCTGTTTTAAAAGTGAACTCAACATGTTGCTATTAATTGAACTCTCATGGATATCCGTGCGTTATTCCACATGTTTTGCACAATTTAAATGAGGTGGACAGCGCCGAGTTTTTCAAGTACTGTATTCCTGAAATACATCGTCACTGCATTTAAAGTTGTTAGCATCTCTATGTACATAATGTCATATACAGTGTTGGAATGCGTTTTTCTGGTGGAAGGTTACTTCTCATACACAATTCATCGAATGATTTCCTAATGAACATCCTTCAAGTAAACCAGCCTTTCAACGTCACTAAGTTGCGAGAGTTTGAACAGTTGAATAAGAAGTAGGGGAGGGAAAAACGGATATGCCAACGGATGAGAACAGCTCCATCCTTATTTTTTTTTATCCCGTGCTTATTCTCGCCTCTCGCCATTTCTTTACTAGACGTCAGCTCAATACTCCTGCAGTCTCCTTGCAAATTATGGAGACTGGCTAAATGAGACTTCCATGGGATCTAAAGACAAACATCAAAAATGTGGCGAGGTATATATCATGAGAAAATCATCGTGTTTCCCTTAACGTAATCAAAAGCCAAATGCAACCATCGCAAATGATAGAGAATACTCCATTTGCATAGTAATTTGTAATAGTCTCCATTTGTAATAGTCTTTCATATGAAATCACTTTTTAATGTGAATTTTAATTTTTACAGGTTTCACTTTACTATGATAAAGCATGATACGCTTAACACAAATTAGTCAACTTCTAAAATGTATTATTGGAGGAGTGCCCGAACAGTCTGAAGTATGGTCTATATTTAAACTAAAACAAAATTTGTCGATCTCTTCACACAGAAAATTACAAATTATCTACATCAGCTATCAAAAGTAAGAGCATTTTATTAAAATGCTCTTACTTTTAAAATGAAAATCCAATATTCAGAAAATATAATCATATTTTAAATACATTATTATTATTATTAGCCATATGGTTCAAGGAAGCCTGAAGCTTATGCTGAACCAGCAAAAAAAAAAATTCCCCGAGTTACCCTGTGAGTGAGTGAGTGAGTGAGTGAGTGAGTGAGTGAGAGAGAGAGAGAGAGAGAGAGAGAGAGAGAGAGAGAGAGAGAGAGAGAGAGAGAGAGAGAGAGAGAGAGAGAGAGAGAGTAAAAAGGAATCATCAAGAAAGAGAAGAATGATGATATCCAGCTCAGGACCCTTATATCTTAGTATTATTAAATAATAATATCTTATACGTACCTACATATAAAATTCCTCATATAAAATAATCAATAAGAAGAATTCACATGAAAAACAAAAAAAAAAAAAATACCTACTATGATTCAGCTAGTTTAAACATTACTCTGCTTGCACTTTATTTTATTGAATATTTCTAATGTAAATCAATGGAATTCTGTTTTAGTACGTGCACCCACTTTGGTATATCATCGTGTGATATGCCAATTTGTTTGAATTTATTGTATTTCCTTCATTTTGACAATAAAAGTATTATCAATGCCCTATTATCAATAAAAGTATTCTTTTATTTTCTAGCTGTCCGTGGCAAACTAGAGACGTTTACGATTATATTTTCGTATGCCCAGTTGTTTTCGTCTTAATGGTAAGTTATAATTTAACTTATTTTTCGATCTTTTGATTTAATTATAACTTATTTTTCGATCTTTTGATTTTATTCGCTAATTACTCTGCTGCATCATGATTACTTTCTTGCATTAATTACAAGACACGCCGTAATTCATACACCGATAAACATCATACAAGCTGAATGGTAATAAGAAAAGGACAAAAAAGTCAAAAAAATTCCCCACTCTTAATTAAAGAGCTAACGAAAGCGCATGAAAATTTGGTAGTACCAGTACATTGAGTGGACAGAAATCATGGGATACCTACCAAGTAACGGGACCTTTCGCCCGAATAAGGGCAGTTATACGGTGAAGCATTGAGTCCACTAGTTCACGAAAGCGTTCCACAGGTATTTCCATCCATGCTTGCTGTCCATAATATCGTCGCATTCCTGGGTGGAAGATCCAAAGCTCGAACGGACCTTTCCACAGCATCCCAAATGTTCCACAGGGTTCGTATCCTGTGAACGGGGAGGCCATCCATGGTTATAAAATTTGTGAATGTTCTTCGAACCATGTTCTAGTCGCCACGGCTCTGTGGAAAGGCGCATTGTCCTGCTGGAAGTGTCCATTTCCCTGTGGTTGGACGATAACCATGAGGGATGCAGATGGTCTGCAAAGATATACACGTAACCTGAACCGTTCAGAGATGCGTCTAGAGGTCCCAACCCGTGTGCCAAATATTACGACCGTCCACCTTCCTGAACGGTTCCTTGTTAACATGACGGGTGCATAGCTTCGTACGGTGTCCGCCAGACATGCACCCTTCGGTCCGCTCGAGATAACTGGAAAAGGGTCTCGTCGGACCAGGTAACCCATCTCCAATCATCCATGGTCCAGTGCCGATGTTCTTTCGCCCAACTGAGGCGTAGAGTCCTGTTGTGTTAGCAATGGGACTCTGGTGGGTCCCATAACTTATTGCGGCTAATGATCGCCTGATAGTCTTGGTGAAGATGTTTCTGGCACCTCCTCGTTGAAGTCGGCGGTGATTTGTGCCACTATGGCTCTCCATTTGCTGAAACAATGCAAGACAGACGGCCACATTCATCCACCACTTTTCTCCGCGCCGACCGGGCTAGCCAGGTGGGTAAAGTGCCTGCATGGCAACCCAAAGGTAAGTGTAAGTGTGTTTAGGGTCAAACAACACCAGCGGTTTTCCCCATCTCCGCGTTGCTTTCATTGTGGTGAACCAGTTCACTGGGAAATGCTAGAGATTTAAAAGTGTGTGGGAATTGTTCATGGGTAGTGTTCTGTACCGTTGTTCAACTGGTCATTTAGCCGTTGGACCCCTATTGAGGCTCAAAGTTGTCCCACTTATGCCCCGTGAAGCAGACCAGGAACCCAGTAGCTGTAGATTCACTCTGGCAGGTCCTGTCGCTTAATTTCCTGGGATTTCGGCAGCTAGGACATAAAAAAAATAAATAAATAATATAAATAAATAAAAAATTAAAAAATAAAAAGAAATAAAATTAAAAAAAAGAAATAAATAAATAAAAAATCTGCGCTATCATAGGGGTAATATCGCTTCGGTTTGCTAGGCCGAGTTTTGGGCGTAAGGTAATTTTATCATATTAAGTTTTTGATGTGTGGGACGTTCGCTATGATGAAGGTAGAGAGGGGAGAAGACCGAAGACGGGGTAAAGACAGAAATACGGGGCCAATAGAGTAGACAAGCCCAGTTTTCAGTGGGGCATGCCCATGCCCCACTAGAGTAGACGTTTGGAGGTGGAGAAGAGGAAACATAAAATGTCCCCTCCCCCAAGGAAGTGGGAATAATAGGTAAAGAGGGCTAGGGTGCCCTCTTCAGATCGCCATCAGGCTGTTTGCAGCTGTGCTGCGTTTAGTCTGTTCTCTACTCTCCATGCTGCGTTCTGTTACACATGGAGCGAGCCCCGTCTTTGCTTTTCTTTTCCGTGTGATCAGCATTCTTCTTGTCCAAGTACTGGTCCCTTGCAGGTTTCAGTTTTCTGTCGCATTTGGCGGCGATTTTTGTCAATCTTTATGTACGCTGCTCTAGATAGCTCTTAGTGTTTTTCTCCTGGTGAATAGGTCTTGCGCATACTGGGAGAGCGACCTATATTCATCCTCAATGTCCAGGAAGTAGTGCTCCAGTCCTTTTGGGAGGTATCACAACTTTGTTATTAGTAGCCTTCTGAGGTCTTCATAGTGTTGACAATCATAGACTATGTGGCTCAGCTTTCGCCACATATGCAGTTGGGGTCCTCAACGAGTCCGAAGCCAAACAGCTTCTCCTTGTAGTAAAGTGTGTTTAGGGTCAAACGGCACAGGGGGTTCCCCCCATCTCCGCGTAGTTTACATTGTGGGTGAACCAGTTGACTGGAAAGCCAGAGATTTAAAAGTGAATGGACTTTGTAATATGTGTGATGCCTTGTACCGTTGTTCATCTGGTCATTTAGCCGCTGAGCCCCTACTGAGGCCCAACGTTGCCCCACTTACGCCCCGTGGAGGCAGACCAGGAACCCAGTAGTCTGTTTCACTCTGGCAGGTCCTGCAACTTAATTTCCCTGAGATTTCGGCGGCTAGGAGCTTAAAAAAAAAAAAAAAAAAACGCGTCGACGTAGGAGTAGAATCGCTTAGTTTTGCTAGGCCAAGTTATGGGCGTAAGGTGATTTCGATATGTTAAGTTTTTGGTATGTAGGGCTTTCCCTAGCGTATAGATAGAGAGGGGGGAGGCAGAAGGCTGGGGGGAGAAAGACAGAAATATGGGGCCAATAGAGTAGGTATCTCCTTGTAGTAAAGTGTAAAGTGTGTTTGGGGTCAAACGGCACCAGGGTTTCCCCCATCTCCGCGTAGTTTACAATTGTCGTGTGATACAGTACGCTGTAAAGGCCAGAGATTTAAAAGTGTATGGATATTGTACATGATTAGTGTTGTGTACCGTTGTTCTTTCTGGCCATTTAGCCGCCAGGCCTCTACTGAGGCCAGACGTTGCCCACACTTTGCCCCGTGGAGGCAGACCAGGTACACCAATATTTTAAATAAGTACTCTGGCAGGTCCTGCCACCTAGTTTCCTGAGATTTCAGTGGCTAGGACCTAAAAAAAAAATAAAATATAAAATAAAATAAAATAAAATAAAAAATAAAAATAACTAAGTAAAAAAAAAAAAAAAAAAAATTCAGAGGTTATCGCGTGGTGGTTGTGCTAGAATTGTGAGACCGAAAATTGTGGGGCGAATCAAATTTGGCTGTAATTAAGTTTGGATGTGTGGGGCTTTCGCTTGCGTGCAGGTAGAGTGGGAAAGAGACTGAAGGCTGGGGGGGCGACAGACAGAAGAATGGAGTCGGTAGGGAGGGTGACTCCAAGATTTGGTGGGGCATGCCCATGCCCCACCAGAAGGGAAAGTGTGGGTGGCAAGGAGGGAAGGAGACAGAGGGACCATCACCTCCCCCCCAGCCAGGGAAAGGGAAGAAAGTGGACCAGGCAAGGGCGCCAGGTCAGATCGCCAATAAGGCTAGTGTGCAGAGAGGCTCTGCAGTTTCTTCAGTCGGTGGAATGTCATTTTTGGGACATTGTCCCATCCGAGGTTTACAAAGTCCAGTTTATTTTGTAGCCATTCATTGGTTAAGATCCCATCCGAGGTTATTTAGTCGAGTCAGCTTGGATGTGCATTTGCGATTTCATTTTGTTCCTTCTGTTATGAAGTCGGATCCCTGCGGGTTTGATTTGTTCTGGTGGTCCTTAGTGGTGTCGAATTGTTTTTCAGATTATGGGCAGCTTTGATGGGTACTTGCATTCTCTTCATTGCATGGTTGCGGCTGGGGGAAGGTCCGTCTTCTGCTGAAGAGGCCCTGAGCGAATTTTGTTAGCGCTTTGTAGCTGTCTTCTTCTTCTAGGATGAGGTGTTCCTGGTTTTGCAGTGTGAATCGAATTTCAGTGATGAGCCGGCAACGTAGATCTTGATACAGGTGACAGTGATACATGAGGTGTTACATGAGGTGTCTCCTTGTAGTTGTAAGTGTAAGTAAGTGTAAGTGTGTGTTGTTGTCTTACGGCACCAGGGATTTCCCCCATCTCCGTGTTGCTTTCAGTGTGGTGAACCAGTTCACTGGGAAATGCCAGAGATTTAAAAGTGTGTGGGAATTGTTCATGTGTTGTGTTCTGTACCGTTGTTCATCTGGTCATTTAGCCGTTGGACCCCTATTGAGGCCCAACGTTGTCCCACTTACGCCCCGTGGAGGCAGACCAGGAACCCAGTAGCTGTAGATTCACTCTGGCAGGTCCTGCCGCTTAATTTCCTGGGATTTCGGCGGCTAGGACCTTAAAAAAAAAAAAAAAAAAAAAAAAATTAAATTAAAAAAAAAATAATAATAATAAAAAAAAAATAATAATAATAATAAAAAATAAAAAAATAAATAAAGAAAAAATAAATAAATAAAAAATCTGCGCTATTGTAGGGGTAATGTCGCTTTGGTTTGCTAGGCCGAGTTTTGGGCGTAAGGTAATTTTATCATATTAAGTTTTTGACGTGTGGGGCTTTCGCTATGATGAAGGTAGAGAGGGGAGGGAGACCGAAGATTGGGGGGAAAAGACAGACCACACCGCTGCTGCATAGGTGATTGCAGGCAGGAAGGTTGTTTTATAGTAAAGCATCAGTGCTTTTTTCTTGAGTCTCCAATCTTTCCTTGTGATTCTGGTTACCAGTCCAGAGTATCCTCTGATTTTTCTTCTGATGTATTTCAGATGCGGCTGGAACGTCAGGTTTTTATCTAGGATAACGCCCAGATACTTCAGTTGGCTCACAAATTTGATTGTTACATTGTTGATTTTAATTTGCGGGGGTCGTCGTAGCAGGATCGATGAGGTCTTGTCTGACGATATTTTCAGCTGGTTTTTTGGATGCCCATGCCCCACCAGAGTAGAAGTTTCGGGGTGGAGAAGAAGGAACAAAAAATGTCCCCTCCCCCCAAGGAAGTGGGAATAATAGGTGAAGAGGGCTAGGGTGTCCTCTTCAGATCGCCATCAAGCTGTTTGCAACTGTGCTGCGTTTTGTCTGTTCTCTACTGTCTGTGCTGCATTCCCCCGTCCTTGCTTTTCTCTTCCGTGTGATCAGCACTCTTCTTGTCTAAGTGCTGGTCCTCTGCAGGGTTTCGGTTTTCTGTCACATTTGGCGTCGATTTTTTTTTCAATCTCTGTGTACGTTGCTGTAGATAGCTATTAGTGTTTTTCTCCTGGTGAATAGGTCTTGCGCATACTGGGAGAGTGCCCTATATTCATCCTCAGTGTCCAGGAAGTGGTGCTCCAGTCCTTTTGGGAAGTATCTTAAACTTGTTATTAGTAGCCCTCTGAGGTCTTCATAGTGTTGACAATCATAGACTATGTGGCTCCAGCTTTCACTTTCCCCACATATGCAGTTGGGGTCCTCAACGAGCCGGAAGCCAAACAGCTTCTCCTTGTAGGGTCCGTGTCCGGTTAATAGTGTTGTCATATGGTACCCTGGGAAGTACCATGGTGGCTGCTTTGGGTATATTTTCCGGAGGTCTGGTAGAAATCTTTTTGTTACTTCGCCTTTTGTAGTCTCTGTCCATCTTCTCTGCCAAAGATCTAGGAGGTGGGTCTGTAGCCTATTTTTTTCGTGTTTTAGGTTGCCCGCCGGGTCAGTCGTGTATCCTTGGTGGGTAGCGGCCACTCCCCTGGCCAGCAAAAACAGTAGCCCCGCCTGAACTGCCTCCAGGTCCAGAGGGAGCGCTCCAGCAAGTACCTGCAATGCTGGGGTACTTACCGTGCTGCAGGCGCGCGTTGTTGATAGCAGTATGGTCCTTTGGGTCATTTCTAGTGTTCTTTTGTTGACTACCAGTGTCGTTTTTGGATACCACACCGCTGCTGCATAGGTGATTGCAGGCAGGAAGGTTGTTTTATAGTAAAGCATCAGTGCTTTTTTCTTGAGTCTCCAATCTTTCCTTGTGATTCTGGTTACCAGTCCAGAGTATCCTCTGATTTTTCTTCTGATGTATTTCAGATGCGGCTGGAACGTCAGGTTTTTATCTAGGATAACGCCCAGATACTTCAGTTGGCTCACAAATTTGATTGTTACATTGTTGATTTTAATTTGCGGGGGTCGTCGTAGCAGGATCGATGAGGTCTTGTCTGACGATATTTTCAGCTGGTTCTTTGATGCCCATTGCTGCAGCCGCTGCAGTGCCTGGTTTGCCAGCGTCTCCAATTGGGCCCTGGAGTCCGCCTCTACCGTCAATGTCAAGTCGTCCGCGAAGGCGTGTGCTGCCACAGAACCCAGGTCTGTAGTCAGGAATTCATCAAGGACCATTGTCCACAAGAGCGGCCCGAGCACCGACCCCTGCGGACATCCTCTGTGCACCTCTCTTGTTATTTTTTGATAGTGCACATTGATTTCCACTCTTCTTTGCGTTAAATAGCTTTCAATTACTTTGTAGAGGTTAAGAGGCACCTCAGCCTCCCTCAACCTTGCCAGGACGCTTGGCCACCAAAGTGAATCAAACGCCCCAGCAAAGTCAACAGAGATGAGCAGCAGATACTTTCGTCTACAATCCTGGAATATCCTTAACAAGTTTCCCAGTGCGTCCACAGTTGAGGATCCTGGTCTGAAGCCATACTGATTTCTGGCATGTAGGCCTGCCGCTTCATAGTGTTTTACAACTCTCACATGGAGTAATCTTTCAAACAATTTGCTTGCCACTGGGAGCAGTGCGATGGGTCGATATGAATCCGGAAATTCTGGATTTTTGGTAGGATTTTTCAGTATTAGTTTTAAATTTGCTGTTTTCCATGCAGTTGGGAAATGTCCTGTTTCCAAGCATCGATTGTACAGTGTGAGGAGTAGGTGCGGCTTGTATTCGACGGTTTTCTTGAGTATTTCAGGCTCAATAAGATCGAGGCCCGGGCATTTTCTATTTCTTACCCTACTAGTGGCCACGCTGAGTTCATCCAGGGTGAAGGGAGGCTCAATCGCCTGGTTTCTGTAGTTATCGTTTCTCTCGCATGTCTGTTTCTGACCTGGCATTGTTAACATATTTGGTTTTTGATATATTGTGTCGAGTATGTTATTCATCGACTGCTCCCAGGTTGTGGTGAGATCTCCCTGCCGAGTCCTAGTGGTAGAAATCACCTCCCCCCTAGGCAGTCTATTGGTTGTTACTTTGTAGACAATGCCCCAGGGGTCATTGTTCCCTGCTGTGGAGACCAAGGACTCCCAAGAGCGTCTTTTACTTGTCTTTATGGCGTCAGTGTACCGGTTTCTTATTTGTCTATATATTTGCCTCAGGGCTTCAACCTCATTTGCTGGCCATGTTCTTCGGGCCCTCTGGAAGTCCTTCCTACTCTTGTTCATTTGTCGCCGGAGCATGGCAATGTCCCGGGTCCACCAGGGGACTGCGCCTAGCCGGGGGTATTTCTTCCTGATAGTTTGGTTGCTGATATCTATCACCAATTTAGTAATTGCCTTCTGCAGTTCGTTCGGATTATTCTGTGGATCTAGGGACGGAGGTTTGTTGTTAACCGCTGTAGTTAGTAGCTCTTTGTATTGGGGCCAATCTGCCTTGGCAACTGCGTATCTGTGGGGTGTTTGTATATTTGCTGTTGTTCTTGGCAGCGTTCTTGTTACTTTGCAGGTGATGACCCGATGGTCCGAGGTGGTCCAAGCGTCTTCCACCCTCCAGTCGGTCACGTGGTTCGCCAGGTTCCTAGTTGCTAGGGTGATATCGATGGTGGCCTCCCACAGGGTGTTGCAGAATGTTGGCAGCTGGTGCGGTTGGTTCAAGAAAACAAATTAGGATCCTATCAGATAGTTTTCGAGTTGCTGCCCATTTGTTGTTCCTCTTCTGTCGGCAGTAATGCTGTGCCATAGTGGAGAGCGACAGTTTACATCCGCTCCTATAATTATTTTTTCATTCGGTAGAGTGTTTTGGAGACGGCGCAGGTAGTTGATTGTGGTCTCAATTTCCTGGCCTGGCCTGCTGTAAAGGGCCACTACATATAGGGAGCCTAATGCTGTAATGAGCTGGGCACAGGCAGCCCGGGTCGTGCACAGTTGAGTTACTTTTGTTGCAGTGATTTTGGTGTTCCTGACTAGGACCGCTGCCCATGGGGTGTCCTCTTCCGTGTGGACGGCCTTATATTGCAGTGGATACCCCACCACCCGCTTTGCGTGAACGTATGGCTCCTGCAATATGATTATGTCGGTGTCTTCCTCATCGGCCCTGACCCGGATTTGGTCTGCCACTGTTTTGGCTCGTTGCGCGTTAGTCTGGATTATCTTAATCATTGCTATATTATACTCTTTATTTCTTGTCCCCATAATCGATTCTATTTTGGTATATGCTTTTGGCTTTAAGGTAGACTGGACACTTCGGGTCTTTGATTGAATGCGCGTGTTCTATTTTCATTGCCTTACAGTTTGCGCAGGTGGCTTCCTTGTCTTTGTGTGGACAGTCTTTAAAAGCGTGTCCCTTCTCTGTGCAGTGTCCACAAGTTGGAACTGTCTGGGTGCAGACATGCGTAGTGTGTCCGAACTTGCAGCATCTAAAGCATTTCGGAACCACCACTCGCTCCCGGAATCGGTAGCTGCCCCACTCAATATATACCCTTGTTCTGTCCTTTAAGACTTGCCAAGCTTCCGGTATAAGCTCCACACTCCAGTTGTTGTTTATTCCTCCTCTCGCCTTTATATGAAACTTTGTGGTTATTACTTCGTGTGTTTCTTTGTCTGGTATTTCCTTTTGCAGATTCCTGAGGTAGAGCTCTTCGGCCAGCTGGGCTGCTGTGACTTCTGGATTGACGTCATAGATTATTATTGATGGTCCCTTCCTTTTGGGCGGCTGGGCCGTTAATCCGAGAGCGTCTATTTTGGGGTTTTCTATGATACTTTGTATTTCTTGTCTAGTTTCGGTTTCAATTACTAATCCTACGTCTCTCATTTTCCGTATTCCTTTTATTCTTGTATTTTTAAGGTCCTCCCTCATATTACTAATTACTTTTGTTTTTAATTCCTCACTAGAGGGGATCTTGCCAGTCTCCTTTGGTCGGAGTATCACCACGTTTGGTGTTGGCAACAGTGTTTTCCTCTTCTGGTGCGTCTCTGCGCTTGGTTGGGTTTCCTTTGCTATTGGGATCCTCAGCGCTTCCGAGTATGTCGGGACACGCTGTGGCGTTTGTTTTGCCCCGCATTCTTTATATGCTTGTAGCCGTGCGTTAGCTTTCTGGCTTTCTACGTACGTGTCATGGAGGATCGTCTCCATTTTGTGAAATATGGTCACTATTTGCGACCTCAGTCCTGTGGATACTCGATCGGGATTGTCCGTAAAGATATGTTCTAGGGCCGTTTTCAATACGAGGGTTTTCTCATAGACTGTGCCCTCGGGCAGCGTGTGGTCCAGGGGCGGCTCCCGCTGTTTATCATCATTTACATCTCTTTGGGACGCAGCTAGTTCCGGTTGTTCTCTTGCTTCCCCTGTGCACTCTTCTTGTACGTGTGCTGTAAGCTCTGCTGAGTTAGTAACAGCTTCAGCATGGCTTCTTTTATCGAACTGAGTTGAATACAACTGGCCGTCACTGACGTGCCGCCTTCTACTACGCTGCAGTGGGCACGGCAGCATCAGGTGGGAGTCAAGCAGCAGTTTGGGAGGGGGGCTCAAGGTTGAGTGGGAAGGGCTCCCTTGCCCATTCGCCGGCTTTTTTCGGCAGCAGTACGCAACGAATTTCGCTCGGGCTGCGCTTGATAATTTTTTCAGGCTTATGTAGGAAAGACCTGAACAGCTCTGGCAAATTTGGAATTTGCATTTGGAGCATTTGATGTATGCACCTTTGTTTTCTTTGTTGATTTCGAGTTTGCATAATCTGCAGTTATGTACTTTTTTAGAACGTGTTGCCCCTTCCATAATTGACAAAATAAATGAAAGTGAACACTTCGTATTTGGTGGCCACACAAAACTTAATCCTCTCAGTCACAGTAAAGTTTTCTCAAAGGATGTGCGGGACCCCCTGCTGTAGAGTATTGCTGCAGGGAATGAGGTGACATGAAACGGAGAGAGACAGCGAGAGGACACGTTACTGGTCAGCGAAGCTAGTGTCCACTACGGTGAAGCAGTCGTGTGACGTCGCTGGCCGTCCCAGTGTAGTACGGCGCAGTAAAAAATAGTTCCCTGCACTGAGTATACGTTTATTGAAGAGTCACTAAAATTTGTACATTAATAAATGGTAAAGAGCCCACAAGAATCAGCGTCATGGTAAACAAGTTATTGTAGCCATTTCACAGGGTGGTACCCCTCCCCAGTCAAGGAGTGCAGTTCAAGCGTGGTAGCAGGAATTTCCTTTGTTTGCCACTCTCTTCAATTCCAGGATAATGCCGCTGTGATAAGCAGACACATTACCGCCGGCGTTGAATAAATGACGACTTGAAGCACACTAAAGGACCCAAAGAAGCATAAAACAAAACTCACCACGATGATCCTTGTCCTTAAAAACCTCGGTATGCAATTAATCCTGACTGTAGTAGCAGAATTTCTCACTAATTAAACACAAAATTAACAGGGCGTTAATCAACACGTGCTTCCATAACGGCAGCCATTTTGGCGATCCCACAAAGCTACAAGAATTCTCCTTGTAGTTGCGGGTTCGAATCCCACCTCGGGCTTGGATCAGAGTAAAATGCAAAAACTTTGGGAGGTGCATTATGGCCACAGAAACCGATGCGCCAACAACTAACAAAAAAAAAAAAAAACCTTTCTCCGCCCACAGCGTTGCCCACGATGAGATATTATTCCGGAAATGGCGTATTCCCGATACACTCTTGATACTGTCGAACAGGCATAGTGCAATTTCTGTACCACCTGCGCGATAGTGACCCATGCATCGGACATACACATCATCCCTCTTGCAAAGTCGGTTAGCTCGCGACGTTTATCTGTACTGACATCGAATTACCGTCTACGTGAATGCAGTGATGTAGTGTATATACCTGCCAAGCGGTGGGTTCGTCCACTAGAGAGAGGGGTAACAGCGTCGCGTTACCCAGGAACCAGGTATCCCATAAATTCTCCCCTTTCAGTGTTGTTGTTATTTGGTTTTTAGGAGCATTAGCAACTAAGGCCATATTGCTCCGGGATATGCAGTGGTCATTCCCTGAATAACCTTTCCGCATCCTCCATATTTGGTGGTGACGGGCTCGAACCCCGGTCTAATCAAGAAGCGTGTGCTACGCACTGCTGCTCCTTCCCACCTGGCTACGGAGGCGCCTTCTTTCAGTGTGTACTGTGATATACATAGGCAGGATCACATAGAATGGGGAAGCGAAAATAAGCAGGAACACTGGAGATCAGTGTGATGCATGCTATTATTAGCTTCAAAAAAAAAAAAAGAAACCGAATATTGAGTGAGTCTTTGGAAAACCTTTTAACCAAACGAAGGGTAGAGTATATACAAATGAATGTTTATACAGGGGTCGCACGATCGGTCTCCGTGAGCCATACTAAGAAACTTAATTTCTGGTGGACCATCTAGTAATTTTTCTGAATGAGCAACCAAGGAAAATTGGTGTTCATGTTCGATGTGATCCTGAAACTTTCGATGTTGGCACTAGTGTACAGACAAACAAACCAAAGCCATCGTCCAGGTTCTAACCCATCCGGACAAACATCAGATAATTCGCTGACATATTTGCCCTTAAGGAATAGTGGTGCTTCTTGATCCAGTATCCAGACTCGTCATTAGTAGGCTTTTGACATGGGCATGAGTGTTTTTCCAGAACCCTGTTTAAACTGCACAGAATTTCAGGTTATACTGAATAAAAGCTTTAACATCTTGAACCACGTTTAGCTCCTTTCCCCTTTGCTTATACGTGACGTCAGGACTTCTATTCCCCAAATGCATGACTTACATTTGGAAGCATTAAACTGCGGATGCTATTTTTCGGACCATATATGCAACCGATCCAAGTAATTTAAAACTAACATAGCATTGCTCTAACAGTTAACCACCATTCCCACTTTCAATTGTGGGAATGGTGGTTAACTGTTAATTTTAACCGCTTCTGTTAGTTAACCTTCATCAATATCATTGAAGAAAATCAGAAATAGCAGAGGAGCCAAAAATGAGCCCTGAGGGAACCCACTTGCTACTCGAGTCCACCCTGAAGACTGACCATTTATGACAACCTTCTGTCTCATCTTTTAGCCAGCCTGGGGTCCACCACAGGAGCTAACCAGTAACTCAAACTTCTTCCAGTTTACATATCAGCTTTCCGTGAAAGATAGTATCAAAATCTTTAGTAAAAATTAGATATGCAATGTCAAACCTTTTACTTGCTTCCAACTGTTTAACGGCTACATCATAGCACTTTACCAGACTGCTCAGACACGAACTTTCCTTATCGAACCTATTCCTGGAACTATTCCATATAGCATTCTTGTCAAGATGGTTCAACTGCATCCTTAATCACAGATTTCAGAAACAAGCAAGAGTAAAACTCACTAGCCTATATTAACCTACCTCTTACTTAGCGTCGTCTTTGTGGATGAAACAGCCAACGTTTCCTCACGCTTTGTGGCGTGAGGAAATGTTGGCTCTTTCTTCAGTGGAATGGGATCTTCCCGGAGTCTAATTATGCTTTCATTAACATACTGAACAGTTTTATATGCTCACATAAGGCCTTTTTAATTATAACCGAATATATACCATTCTCCCCTGGAGCCTTGCCTTCCTTCAGCAGCTTTTCAAAAAAAAAAAAAAAAAAAAGAATCTCTAAGATCATTTTGTCACCTATTTCATAGCTGCCTAAGTCCTTAACATTCATCAGAGATTTCAGTTTGCTTTCGAAACAGTATAACGAATTACACTGTTTAATGCACTATGTAAAGTTCTACAACAGAATTCGTACTTACAATGTAGGTATTTCAAGAAAAAAACATACCGATAACAAAGGCTCTATAAATATTAAGCTATAACTTTTTAAATATTTAACTAAACACAAAAAGAAGAAGCCAGCCTAGGTAATTATTAATAATAAAGTCTCTGTGAATGTTAAGCTGTAACTAATTAAAACCAGTTACAGAAATAAACTAACCTATGTGATTAGGGTAATTAGACACCATTTACAAAATGTAATTTATTGTATTAAGTAAAAAAGAGCTATACCAAAAACTAACACGTTTTCAACAGCTTCTAAATTGGCCAAGTCACACGGTATAGCCTCCATCCCAGAAACCCCATAAGAAATGGAAGAGAAAAAAAAACATTTAATATTCAAATGAAACCAACTTTTCTCAGAACATCGCCGACCAACTAGTCGGTCATGTTCTGAGAAATCCCATAAAATTAATGTTCCTCTGACATAGACAGGAATCGAACAGTAGTCGGTCCTTGATGTTGTCACAGACATTCTCTCAGATATGCCAGACAAGTTGTACTTGCTACCTGGGAGCCTAAAACGCTGATGGAACTGATATTCGGGTGACATTCAAGTCAAGTGGACCCAATTTCGGCGAAGTCCGGACGGTCTGTGACAGCCAAATCCTCTTCTTGCACCTTCACGATGGTGGGACTGTTAGTAATTCTGGGTATAACATCCATGCACAAGTACATGGTGGGTGACCACTCAGGTGTGAACCAACGTAAGCATGGGCCGAGGTGTGGCGCCTACACCACATGGAGGAACACCGCCCTTCTATGTTACCAGACAGTACTAGGTGGTAGATGACACTCATCAACCGGTGAAATACCACCACTTTGCTTATTGGAAGCTTGAAGTGGTGGAAGCCATGTTTAGTCTCTAGAGCTAAGTTCCGGTCAAATCTTCCCCATCTCTTCCATCATGCAGTATGATTGATAACTTTTGAGGTTATGATGAACATCGTGGCGAGATCCAATATTCCTTACATTTCGAGGGTACAGCTCTAAAACGGTGTTCGCAGGCCGGCCGCTAGTTAGTACACCGGACCGAACCTATTGGTAACTCTCTAGGAGGCTTCCGGATCAGCTAGTGTATAATCTTGCTACCTCTACTCTGCCAGATAGTGACTGGAGGGAGTCCGAGTATAGTGTATGCAGGGAGCATTGTCGAGGCCACGTTATGTCAAGGATCTGGTATATTCTTACCACGTGTACGCCATATCCAAAAATTTCATTACTTCAATACAGCAAGTCCCACCCACTTCTTACTATTGAATATACCATGAATTGTCAAACTAATACAGGAAACTTATCTGCGAAAAGATCTAAACCTCCCAAGCCCTTCCTAATTCATTTCACAAATATACGTGGTCTCAATTCTAATCTCAACGATGTCCATTTACACTTGCAGTCTGCCAAACCCCATGTACTTTTTCTGACAGAATCTCAGTTATCGGTTGATTCAACTATTGCTCATTTCAGATGCCCAAATTATTCGCTGTACGATTCCTTTCGCCTCAAAGGTGGTACTTGTGCGTGCATATGTCCGTTCTGATATTCTCTGTCAGAGACTTGGCAATTTGGAATCTCCTCTCTTTGATCTTCTCTGGCTTAAAATCTCTCTACCTCATTGGCCAAATTCATATGTTCTCTCTACCGTTCTCCCAACTCCATTAATCACTTGGAGCTCTTTGACGTCCTCTCTTTGCAACTTGACTTTCTCCAGTTCAACTTTCCTAACAGTGAGATAATTTTCCTTGGTGATTTTAATGTTCACAACTCCAGCTGGCTTCCGTTTTCTAGTCACACCGACCCAGCAGGTCGAGATACTGAGGCTTTAGCAATTACTAATGACCTAGCACAGATTGTTCATTTACCTACGGCGCCTCCGTAGCCAGGTGGGAAGGAGCAACAGTGCGTAGCACACGCTTCTTGATTAGACCGGGGTTCGAGCCCGTCACCACCAAATACGGAGGATGCGGAAAGGTCAGCGAATGACCACCGCATATTCCCGGAGCAATATGGCCTTAGTTGCTAATGCTCCTAAAAACCAAACAAACAATCATTTACCTACAAGAATACCAGACAATCCTAATCACACAGCCAATACACTTGATCTTTTTCTCACAAACAACCCTTCTAAGTACACGGTCGAAGTGAGAGGTCCTTTAGGCACTTCAGATCACAACTTGGTGATTGTCTCTTCTCCAATGGAACCTTTATCTCATGGCTATTCCCAACCTCGTGTTGTTTGACATTAGAAGAATGCAAAATGGGATGACCTGCGAGACTTCTTTTCTTCTTTTCCTTGGTCGGATTACTGTTTCAAAACTTCTGATGTCAACGTTTCCTCAGATCGTGTCAGTGAAATTATTCTTGCAGGAAAAAAATCCTTTATCCCACACTCCACTTTAAAATCTCGTCCTTTATCTAAACCTTGGTTTTCCAATAAATGTGCTAAGGCTGTTCAAGAGAAGAATGTTGCATATCGTAATTGGCTTGTTTCTAATTCTTCAGTTTCATTTTCTGCCTACACCAAAGCTCGCAACAATTGCAAAGCAGTTATTAATCAGTCCAAACTAGAGTTTGAACAGGCTAAGAGTAGAAAACTTGCTTCTTGCCCTAATGGTAGCCGAACATTCGGGTCTCTTGCCAAAGCTATTGGCCGCAACTTTTGTCCATCTCTACTCCCACCTCTGTCCAAACCAGATGGTTCTGTTGTCACTTAAGCCAAGGATAAAGCTGACCTGCTAGCATCCCATTTTTCTTCCAACTCATGTATTAATGATCTTGGTAAAACACCTCCCACCATTCCTAACACGCTCCATTCAATGCCTCCTGTGGTCTTCCGTCAAAAGGATATCAGAAGGATTTTGATGAATCTTGATGCTAAGAAAGCTCCAGGTCCTGATGGTATTTTTCTCCACTTGTTCTCAAAACCTGTGCTCCTGAACTTACTCCTATTCTTTGCCGCCTTTTTTCACTTTCTTATTCTAAAGGTGATTTTCCTTCTGCTTGGAAATTTGCTCATATCCAGGCAGTTCCTAAAAGGCGTGACAAATCCCTCCCATCCAATTATCGTCTCCTTGCTATTACTTCTACTCTTTCTAAAGTAATGGAGAAATCAATTAACCGCCAACTCTTAAACTGCCTAGAAACCTTCCGTCTGATCAACGATCGCCAGTATGGATTCAGTCAGCGTCGATCCACTGGTGATATTCTGGCTTATGTTACCCATTTATGGACTAATTCAATGGAAAGGTTCGGTGAAACACAAGTAGTTGCTCTTGACATCTCAAAGGATTTTGATCGTGTTAGGCATAAAGGTCTTCTAAACAAACTTCCATCTTATGGTTTGCCAACTGTGTTTTGTAATTGGTTATTCAGTTTTCTCTCTGATCGCTCACTGAGGGTAATGGTAGATGGCTCTCTGTTTTCTAACTTTTCCAGTAATGCTGGTGTCCCCCAAGGTTCAGTTCTTTCCCCCACTCTTTTCCTCTTGTATAGTAATGACCTTCTCCCATTGACTAGAAATCCTATCCATAGTTTTGCCGATGATAGCACATTGCATTCCACTTTCCATTTTGAGAAACCTTGTCCTGCTCAATCAGCTTCAACTTCTCGAAAATCTGCTACCAATTCCTTAAATGCCGATCTTCAGGTAATTCTCCAGTGGGGAAAAGACAACTTAGTTGATTTCGACCCTTCCAAAACTCAGTCTTGTCTTATATCTCGCAAAAAAAGGATTCTTCTGCTCCTATGCTTATCTTTAGTGACACTCCGATTTCTAGGCAAAATGATATATCTCTTTTGGAGATTACCCTGACTTCTAATCTCTCATGGCACAAGCACATTACAAATATTGCTTCCTCTGCATCTAAAAAACTTGGTTTTCTGTTTCGCTCTCAGCGTTACTTTTCCAAACATCTGCTCACTCTGTATAAATCGCAAATCCGCCCAACCATGGAATATTGTTCCCACATCTGGGGTGGTGCCCCCAAAACCTCTCTCAGGCTTCTCGATTCCATTCAGAAGAGGGCAGTTAGGTTAATTAATGATTCATATCTAACAGAGTCTCTCCTCTCGCTTTCTCATAGACGTACTGTTTCTGCTGCATGCCTCTTCTACAGATACTTCCATGGGCACTGTTCTTCTGAATTGGCTTTTATAATTCCCGCTCTCTCTTTCAAAACAGTCCGTACACATGCCGCCATCAGCCAACATCCATTTACTGTCCAACTTCAAACCCACAGAACCAACTTTTCATCTTCCTCATTTATTCATTCAACTGCCGTTTTCTGGAACAACCTTCCTTCATACGTATTTCCTGAAAATTACAATCTACAGAAGTTCAAGTACAATATCAACAAATATCTTCTTTCGTCTTCTCAACCTCCAACCCAAGCACGGTACTAAGTACTATAGGTTCTAATACCTCTCGTGTTTGGAGTTCACATAAAAAAAAAAAAAAGGTGGCAGACATTGTACTGAGAGCGTGGATTACAAATCATGCAGCACGATTTCCGCAACTCCTTGAAGCTGTTTTAAGACACTAAAAATATGATAACTACTAATTACTGAAATATGTCTATAACAATTCTAAAAATGTAGAATGAAAGATTCTTTAATGAATGTTACTTCCTTTAAATAAAAGATCCATTGACCTGACAATTGTTGACTTTTGCTCAAGGATCACGGACAGTCTTGAAAAGGGTAACTATGCAATAGCATAGTAACCCTGTGTTCCGAGACATATCTAAAGCTTTCGACTGCATAAATTATAATATTCTACTCAAACTCAGCAATCTTGGCTTGAGAGGGAAAATTAACCTTCTCCTTGTAGATTACATTACTGGTCGGCCGTTTATCGTAAAAACAAATCAGTATTATTCGGACATTTCTCTAGGGGAGTACCTAAAGGCTCACTTCTGGGAACTATCCTATTTGTTCTTTACATCAATGAATTTCTCTCTCTTCTTCCATCTACCCACTTAGTCGTGTATGCTGATGATATTTCCATTCTATCAAGGATAAAGACACTAACCAGCTTCAACTCAAAATCTCTGCCTTGCTCTCTGGAATGCATAGTTGGGTTCAACAGAATCAGTGTATACTAAATCCAGAAAAATCCAAATATATGGTGTTTAGAACGAAAAATAAACCACTTAATACTGATTTAGAAATAACGTACCAAGAAAAATAAACTCTAAAGGGTCAATTAAACCAAGTTTCTGGGAATCTGGCTATATGATAAGCTATGTTGGGATAAACAAATGATCCCCTTACGAAAGAAGACTCACCCGAGCCTCTGCCTGGATGCCTCCTTCCCTTCTCAGACTAATATTCCTTTATTTTATTCAACCTCACCTATGCAATCATCTCATGAGGTACCACCAGCCAAGAAAATCTTGCGAGAATCAACTCCATTCTCAATCGATGCGTTCGTTCAAATTTAGGCCTTCCCTTGAATTGCATCGTTAAGTTCGCGATACAAGGAAGTGAGCCTCCTAGGCATCTAGGAGGCTCACTTCCTTGTGTTTGAAGTCTTTGTTTACAATGCTTTGAAGACACCAGACTTTCCTCCTCTCTTCAGATCCTTTTTCATAACAATAGAAGAAATATACAATTTAAAAAATGAAGCGAACCTGAAGGTTCCGCTTTATAGAAAAGCCATAGGACAGAAAAATATAAAATACGGAGACACTCAAACCTGGAATAATCTTCCTGTAAATATCAAAAATGCCAATTCACTACACCAGTTCAAGAAACTACTGATTGAATACATCACCAGGAATGCCTGATTCAAATTACCTTCCGCTCAACTCCGGAACATTAAAAAACATAGAGGAAATGCATTACCAAATAACATAAATATGTTCAAGAAACAGTTGTCAAAAAAGTTATGTAATATTCTATGCAGACATTTCATAATTTTTTCTTTCATAATTCTAATTGTAAAAATATTCACAATTAAATTATAAGTAGTGTTGTTAACCACGTAACTCATGTGGTTAGTTTTTTTTTTTTTTTTTTATGTGAAAACATCTTTAGCTGCATCTAACAACAGAATGTTAACAGAAATATGAGACGGATGTGTATTGCCGTGGTCAAATATTTGACCACAACAATACACATCCGTCTCATATTTCCTGAAGTAGTAACTGCAGTAAGTATGATTGTGCTGCCATATTAAGAAAGTACGATGTCACAAAAGAACCATAATAATGGTTCTTTAGCGGCACGTCATACTATTCTATAAATGGATTTCGGCTAACCTCTTCCAAACCAAGGATGTTTTCACATAAAACTTCATTTGGGCATTTCTAAGGGGACAAACGCTCTAAAAAGCCTTTGGCTTGTATTCTCCCAACAAGAGTAACATAAAATAGGGATAAATAAGCTATTGTTATTCCTAGATATAATCCTATTGATAAGGCGAGCTGAATTGATTGCTGATCTCTCATGTGCAACATTTTCGTCGCGAATTAATTTTGATATTACACTAGGAATATCAGATGTGTCTTTATAAATTAATCTAGACTTCTAAAAGTATGATTATTAGGAGACGAATTTTAAGATTTGAATACGTTATGTACTTACAGATAAATATCTTCTTTCTTGGGAAAATCATGTGGGTTTTAATTACAAAGCTCCGGGCTGCCAATACTGTAGAATCCCAGCAATACAGGTAAATTTGTTGTTTTTATTTCTTTTAAAGTTCAAAACTACGTAGAAAATAGTTGCATGTTAGGAGCATTTCTGCTCTTTCATAATTCATATGTTCATAATCAGTACCTGTTTCACTTAAGAACAAATTTCAAATCTGCAACCTCTACACTTAATTAGTAATGAATTTAAAATGCTGTTTACAGAAAGCAGCAGTTAAAGAGTCGTGGTTTTGTTCACAAGAGGTGGGGGAGAAGATAAACAGAAACTGCGAAGGTTTTTTCCATGAGTTACCTTTCGTAACTCGCAGATACCCCAGGGAAGTGTTTATTGAGGAAACAGCTGAGGATGAGTCCATTATCTATAACAGTCAGCTGAATATGATTTCTGTAAAATAAGTGGCTGCCGAAATCCTAAAATTTTTACAAGTAGTCTCAAATATTTATTAATATAAAAATAAATAAATCGCCAATTCCAAAGAAATGTTGAAAAACGAACTGGCAACTTTATTTAAAAATTCGAATTAATCCAAAAATTTTATTGGATAGTGCAATTTAACCGGATAACGTCAGGTCCTTCTCTGGCCTCACTGAATTTCATTAATATCACTTTAGCAAGGAAAGTAATGAAACTTTTAACAAGGTCCATTGTTCATTCTTGCCGTCAGATCCGCACTTCTTTACATAAGAGGGACCATCTTTCTTCATGCAAACTTTTCTTTTAATAATAAATCACAATGAAAATAAACGATACTTATTTTTTGTGTTAACTCTACAGAATCCATTAATTACTAAAATAAACGATGCGTGTGGGTATGGGGGGTGGGGGTATGGGAGGATAGCTTGGCATGAAAGAAAATCGTGATATCAATTTCCATAAAAATAAAAACTCGTGATTAACGACGTTCGTCACCAAATTGTTCTTTCCTTTTTATCATAGCTAAGTGCTGTATTTTGTCATTTAGTAGAGAAGTGCCTTAAGTGAGCTTCTATAAAGATGAATCTTGCATAATTCTTATATAATATTGTGACCAGATTTTATGAAGTAAAAGCGAAACGCCTGATAACACTGGTTGGCATAAATTTCCTCTCCGAAGAACTTAAATCTTACACCAGTTCGTAACCCTAAATGTGATATTCGCGACCTCGGGTCTGATATATATTGTTCATAAAGCAGTTAAAATGTACAAGACACTGCTACTTATATATCATCCGTATGATTATATCAACTTTTAACTGCCTTAAGGCTACCTACCATCTTGGCAGGGCCTGGTAGCCCTAATATGGTAGATTTAAGGCAGTTAAAAGTTGATATAATCATGCGGATGATATATAATAATATAAAGTTGATATACTGTAGATGTCATTATGACAATTTTGTGCATATAGTATTCAAGTTGTGAAAAAGTTAGGACTCATTGCTACTTATTATACAGCTAATAGTTCCATAACGATATACCAATAAAATGAACTGTGTTGAGGAGGCAGATCCTTTGAAACTCTGAGCTAATGGTTAATTTTGTAATTCCACAAAAAAAATTTCATTAATGCTCTATCCGTTGATTTTAATGCCTTCTAATTGTATCTTTTTCAGGAAAGCTGCCAAAGCTCTATTGGTTCTTATTCCATTACTTGGTGTTACGTACGTGTTAGTAATTGTCACACCTAGCCATAGGACGGCCAGGGTAATATTTACTTATCTTCAGGCTACCCTGCTCTCGACACAGGTAAAATATTACTCATGAACGTTCAATTTCATTTGTGGGAAATTGAATTTTAAACAGTAGGAAAATATTCACCTTATTCTTTCAACAACAAACATTTTTAGAAGCCATTCACACATTACATAAATGAAAGATGATAAAAGAGGGGCAAGTAAAACATTGTGATACAAGGCATGAGCCTTGTGATGCATTGTGACACAAGGCATATAATGTGATCTGAACTGGTTTATTTCGTTCCATAAGTGAGATGGTGGGGGGAGCGGGTTCAAAGGTGGGAATATGTAACATGTTTTCGTTTCCCAAGCAGCACATTTGTTTGCCGATATCGATTAAAATCACTGTGTGATATTAATGAAAGGTCCGATGACAATCAAACTTTTAATGCACATTTCTCATTCGTTGCCACTAACCAACCATGACCGACAGCTACTGTCAATCAAATTGTATCATATTGGACAATTTAATCGGTAATGTCAAATATTAATAAAGCAGACAATGGCAGCACACCGTAACTTCTTTTATCCCTAATCAATTACAGAGGCAGTACTAAAAAAAACTTTTTTGTACTCAAAAAGACAACCTTGGTACTCATTAAGACAACTCAATTTTTCAAAAGTCATTACTCAATTTTAGATAATCTAACCTTTTACACACAGATAGGTACGGCACGGTATTTAATAGTATTTGTTTGAAAATAAGGTCAGGTTACTTAAAATTTGAAAGGGTGTTGGTTTTTAAAACCAGGATCAAGCGACAGCATCATATTCTAAAATATTTTTTTTAAAAAAATTGGTTTTAACATCCATGTGACATGCTGATTGATTTACGGTAGTTGTCAGCTGATTAGGAGTAACCGACGAGAAACACGAATCTGAGTAACTGTCAATGAGACATCCATAATTTGATTGATATAGGCAAACATGCAGCTTCAGGAAGTTTGAGGTCGATAAATTATATATATCCAAAGTTCTTACAAAGTCATTAAGAAAGGTCATTAAGAGCTGTAATAGCATGCTCACGCTTAAAGTATGGACTACTACCTTGTAATGAACCAACATCATGAACGGTGTGTGGAAGAGGAAAGGCTCCCGGCTAAGAAAACGAGTAATCTGCTCCTGAGGGTACGAAGGCAGGCCAGGATCATAAAGAAACAGACGGGCCACTGGGAGATCCCAATCTCACATAAAATAAAGAGGTATTTTATAACATGAAAAGAAACTTATGAAATGAAAAGAAAATGTGTATGCACATATCAAAATAAATAAATGACAAGGCTGTTTATACCTTCACGATATGAGATACAATAAAACAATGCATGCATACTACCTGGGTAGTAGAAATGGAGATGCATTACCCATGCTTAAACAGCCTTTTCATACTCTGACATTTAATCAAGAAATATAGTTAGAATAAGTGACAATATGAGAATTAATAACGAAATGCATACTATGTATAAATATGAAATAAGTGAACTAATTAATGAATGAATACATTTGGTTAAACAGAAAATTTTCTTGGTACAGACAGAGGGAAAAAAAACAATGTAGGGTCAAATGACCTATTCCTTGAGATGATACTCTGTGGCTTTGAAGCCACAGAGTATGAAGCAAATAGAAAAGTTTCGATTAACTACGATAGTAATTACAACAGAGGGGGATACAACCGGTTCATTTTAGATATGCAGAAACGATTGCCTGATAATTCATCTCACCATCCAATAGATGCAAATAAAATAGGAGAATAAACTTAGTTTGTTTGGTGAGAAAAACGCTCACAAATTATTTTTAATGATTGGGCAGATTACTTTGATTAAGACGGGTATTTGTGCGAGATCACGTATTCTAATCAGAATCGAAGAGAGATGGTTTATGGCTGGTGAATAGGACGGAACTGCATGGAAATTTAAGCGGACTCCTATGTTCGACCGCAATCCTTTTCTGTATGCTTAAGGCCGAAAATGAGAGAGGGAGAGAGATATGAGGCATGATAACTCCTTATAATCCCATTGCCTCGGAGCAGTAGACCACCAAATACGGAGGATGCGGAAAGGTCAGGGAATGACCACCGCATATCCCCGGAGCAATATGGCCTTAGTTGCTAATGCTCCTAAAAACCAAAACAACAACGGAGCAGTAGAGGTAACCAAAAATGCTACTGAGCTGCTTTTTTTTTTCTTTTTTCTTTACAAGTGGGTCTGTGAAGAAAAAAGAAATTGTGCTTGTTGTGGCAATGGCAGTGCACCATTATAGTCTATTCCGTATACGGGGAACTAACTAAGCTAGTCACTAATATCTTCACAAGGCGGAAATCAGTGTTATTTCGCTGGATTAAAAAGGAGAGAGCACACAAGTATAAACCTCTATAGCATACCGGTATAGAATTTTCTCCTTTTTAAATGAAAAATATTTATTTTCTAGTGTTTTATTTTCCTCTAGCCCAATCTTATACTCCTCCGGAATTGGCTCATCACCACCACATAGGAACAATGCACCCCAAATTGCCAGTGGACCTGGAACGCCTCGCAATCTGTAATAAGTTCCACAGCTGCCCTCGCTACTTCTCTGGGGAGGGGGTACCACTGGTAAATCTCTCCATCAAATCGACGTGTATTCACTTAAACGACTGGCGTTGTGCTACTAGCATATGACACGCTGGCAACCCTCCATTGAGGGTGCAGAATTTGCTAACCCAACATGGTAGGATTCACACCTATATACCTGCCGTGAATCAGGTGCTGCCGACATCCAAATTTCGATATGGGATGCCCTATAACGTACCTCTTTTCAGGAACCCTCGCTCTGCAAGCCTTTTCTTCCCTGGGTTGGGGGTACCCACCCCCAAACCAGAGGCATTCCAACTCTTCCTCCCACCTTTCTCAACCATCCCCCCCCCCTTTTTCCTACTCACGAATTCCCTCTCAAACTGTCTTCCATGTTTTCACTTAACATTTTTTAAGCTCCCAACTTTTCCTGGGACTGGTGGGCTTCTCAGCTCAGGTAGATCTAACTCTTCACTCCCCCCTTCTTCCCTCAGCAGGAAGACGTCTTCTTTTCACATCCTCCCTACTTCCATTTTTGTCCCCCACTTAAACTTATCTCCCTTACGCTCCCTCACTTTATTTTTTACCTATTTGTAACATATGGGCGCCGCTAGGAAACTTAGGCGACTCAGAGTTGCCTAGTCAGAGTTCCTGTCACCTCTACCGCCTGGTCTGCCTCCACGGTGAGTGACGGACAATGTGGGATCTCAACAGGCACCCTGCCGCTAAATGGCCAGGAAAACCCAACACTTTGCCATTCTGCCTTTTACAGTGCGCTGTAATAGTTACAGAGTTACTACACGAATTTGGCTGAGATCAACGGTGCTGTTTGATATTAAAAATTATGTAGCTACTTAATTATTCCTCGGGAGGTGAAAATATTTCGGTTAAGCAGCAACGGTCAGCCTCTCGTGCTGCTAGCATTTGAGCAACCTTCAGCAATCATTGTTACTGATCAGCGAGGTTTTCAAGAAGTACTGTCTAACTCCGGAAATCCGGCATTTGGGATCTGATCCTTGCCGGATCTTGGGTGCATGCCAAATGATACAGTACTGTAATATAAAACTATTTCTCCATCAAAATATACTAAGCATATTTGAAATATCAATACAAAAAAGTTCATACAATGGCTTCCCCATAATTCCCTAGAATTTAACAATGCTCGCAATAATTATCTGTTTTCGTTTTGAACCACGAAAAGCCTCTGTGCCATCTACTTCTCTTTTAGGTAGCAAATTTAAAGTAAAATACAAATGGATACGTCAATATTCTTTACAACAAACTAAAAGTTGTTTAGTGTATGCATTAAGCTGTGTCTCCAGTGAAGAAACAGAGCAACTTATAGCAACGGCAACATGGTTGCAAATTAAAAGTTTGCGTTTGTTGCTGTAAGTTGCCCTGCGTTGCATTACGCTGATGCCACAATAAACAAAATCGGGCGTTTGTTGAAAGTTTCCATTTAGAGTGGTAAAGATCAAAATAAAATATGAAACACAAATAAACATTCAGTTACATAAATGATTCTTCTATGTGGACAGTTTGTTACCAGTTGAGACATATGTTGCGTCACCACAGATATTAAGGTTGTGCAAAGAGCAGTTAGTTGCAATAAGTAATTAGTTCCTTGATATTGCGTTTAATTGGTCTTCAGACAATTGCACTAGTTTGTAATTGATGGCAAACAACATCCGTGCCTTTGGAACATCATAGGACTGAATTGTAAGTGCAAGGAGACAAAAAAAATTATGCCTGGAGTGCAGTATGTACAGTTACAGGATGTTCGAATAAAGAGGAGAAAGGAAAAACTTGGTGGTCTAGTTTTATTGGGAACGCAAGAAATACCGTAATATGAAAAAATCTGGAGCCCATCTTATTTCCCAGTGGTTCGCATACAATTCTTTATTAATCGTTCTTGGGGTGATATAGCTTCCTTAAAGTCTGTCTGCTTTTCGTATTATCGGATCAATCTTCCCTGAAGTTCCCATCCGTACGAAGTTCCCCCAATAAGAGGTCGTCATTCCTCAAATCCCTTAGAAATTCATTTCCGCCAAACGCATCTCTCTCTTTTGTAGATTTCGACGTGTGTGTGTGTGTGTATACTGTGTCAGGGTGGTTCCCAGGCAAAAGCCCATCTCCACCTAAATAGTTTTACAACAGAAAATCTGTAAATTGGACCTGAAAAATAAAAAGATAGCTAAGAAATAAGAAGAGTAAAACCTAATTTTGAAAAGAAAAAGGAGTGAGAAAATTACATTAAGTTTTAATCTGCATTAATCTAGTGCATAATAAATAGATTTTCGTATAGGAAAGAATGAAAGTATATATACGAGAGATATGTTTGTGAGTGTAGTATGTTGTTTATGTCAGGTCACTTTGCCATCAGAAAGCAGCTGGACTTTTCAACTACAATCTGATGCCCGTCCCCGGCACGAGGAGCCGGACCTGCTACTACATTAAAAGCTGGAGCGCCAAAGCGCAATTCGCCTAGTTTAGTTTTAAATATAGAAAAACAAGTGCCAACATGATGCCATAACGTTCTTCCCGTGTAGACACGTTGTTTACCAAAGTTAAGTAATTTTCAAATGCGAAGCATCTTACAACATTGTGCAACACAAGTTTCCCTGCGTTTCTTCGATGGAGATGCAGCCTTACATCAACCCAATGCTTTATATACGAATCGAGGAAACCAAGAACTGAATTTCTGAGTCGTTAACCTTGTTCAAGGATAGAAATAGATAATTTGGTTAATCTTTACAAATGGGTATCCCTTCCGTGGATTTTTGAGGAGGCGTGGCGTGATAGTGTTTGGCAAGCGTAGCTTCTCCCAACAGACTGGTCAGGTGACATTTGTGCCAATCTTTGCGACAAGCAATAAGAGGGAATACGGATATTAAATATTCTAAAGATGTGAATGAATGCCGATTTGGCAGTGGTTTAAAATCGGGAAACGAGTTCCCCCCCCCCCCCGTCTCCGCCTTGGCAGAGTTTTAAAATTAAAAAAACGATTTCAAACCAGCACCGAGAGGGGCATCTCATCCACGAAAACCCAATCCGTTCTCTTGAAGGGCTGTCTTGATCTGCGGAGGCCGCCTCGGATCAAGATACATGGCACAACCATCAGGCCTGTTACCCAGCTGAAACTCCTTGGCATTATCATCTACAGCAAACTAAAATTTCTAAAATAAGAAACTATACTGCACTGGTCGCCAGTGTAACCCGCTGAGATTGGAGACTCAAAAAGCGCACCCTAGCATTGCTCTATAAAGTCGTATTCATACCGGCCATCACCTATGCTTCTGGCATATGGTTCACCAAAGCCTTCATCGTGGTAGGACGAAGAAAGCTCAACATCATTCAGCGGCCAATTCTCATTACGATAACCAGAGCATGCTGCACCTCCAGCACGCTCGCTCTACAGACCCTCGCCGGTGTACTGATCCCGGATCTTGAGGTGGCCCATGTGGGGATGTTGCATCAGCTCAGCAGAGGAAAGTCTACCACCTTCATTGATTTTACCACAGATCCTGCTAACACCTATTCCATGGGAAAAAGTCGACTCCTAACCTACTTACAACAAACTTGGCAAGCTAGATCATCTGAATCCACCAAAGGGGCCATCACCCGCAAATCAAATTTATACCGGGCATATGCAAAGCATATCCTAAATCACCATCCTGGTTCTCCCCAGGCCTTCTAACCACGTACCTCTTAACAGGGCATGGTGCCGTTCGCAGTAAACTGAACCTTCTTGGACTCTCCAACAACTCCCTTTGTACCTGTGGCGCCCAGGAGACCTGGGACCACTTCATGCATGACTGCCTACTATATGATGACCTTAGATCTTCTCTCATCACACAAATCCATTTCATCCAGAGAGACCAGGAGCAACATCTCCTGGAAGACCACCACACCTATACAGTCTTTTCTAACTTTGCTCAAGGCCTCTTCACGAGGCAGAAAACCCTACCACAACCTCAGAATCAGACTCAACCAGACAATTATACGGCCTAACCAGCCATGTGTCAGACCACTACTTGCTTCAGCGTACTGCATTCCCCATGGAGACTTTCAATCTGCACAATAATCGTGCCTTTACAATGCAGCCTCAACATCACCGCCATCTACCATGAGTGCCGTTCGGGCTTCTGCTCCCGCCAAGTTGACTCACCACTGAAATGACTCCACTACCTGGACAGGACCTGTCTGTCCCAGGATTGACACTACTTGAATTTAACCTTCTCAGAATGGACTCCACCAACTATGACTTCACTTTTTTTTTTTTTTTTTCTTTTGGTAGTTGTTGGCGCATAGGCTTCTTTCGCCATAATGCACCTCCCAAGGTTTTTGTAGTACTTCGATCCAAGCCCGAGGCGGCAATCGAACCCGCGACCTTTGGGTTGCCAGGCAGGCAGGCACTTTACCCACCTGGCTAGCCCGGTCGGCCTATGACTTCACGCAGCATTGCTGGCAACGCCATGTGGCGATCCTTAACCCTGCTCTCTTGCACGGCCCTGTTTCTCCCCCTTTTCCCCTGGCGGGGAAGAGCTCCCCTCCCACTGCCTCTCTTTCCTTCTGGTGGGGTATGGGCCTGCCTGCCTGCCTGCCTCACTGATTTTGGGGTGATCTACTCTATCGACCCTATACTTCTGTCTCCCACCCCTCCCCCCTCTAGATTTCCAACTAGCGTTCATCCCATGTCAAAATTATCCTAGCCCTACACCCAGAATTGTCATTTCCACACTGTATAACATAAAACTCCTTTAGCCTGACCCAACCTCTAGCGCTCCCCCCCCCCTTTTTTTCAGGTCCTAGCCACTGAAATCCCAGGAAATTAGGTGGGAGGGCCTGCCAGAGCACTTATTTAAAAATACTGGTGTACCTGGTCTGCCTCCACGGGGTTTAGTGTGGGCAACGTTGGGCCGCAGCAGGGGGCACAGCGGCTAAATGGCCAGATGAACAACGGTAAACGACACCCAGTAATATCTATACACTTTTAAATCTCTGACCTTTACAGCGTACAGTAACACACGACAATAGACTACGCGGAGATGGGGAAAACCCCTGGTGTCGTTAGACCCTTAACACACTTTAAACTTTTATAAGGGGGGAAAGGATTGTTTCCCAATTTTACACTAGCACTGAAGGAGAAACTCGTTTTCGATTTTAAACAAGCTCCGAGAGGAGAAATCAGTGCAAAAAAGTGACAAGACGGCATTCATTCTAACACAAACCACCGTTAATTAGCAGTCTGTCGGAGCAATAAGCGGGAGGAGCTACACTTGTCTATGCTTGTCGCAAAGATCCATGGGGTGGGGTATCCGCTTGTAAAGATTAACCGATGATTTGATGTTTTAAAAATTTCCTCACGTGTTTAGAATGAGTTAATCTTTCATAGTCCCGAGGTGAACATCAACTCTGAACAATCAGTTCCCAAGCAGCGGCTTGGGCGAATGACTAATCCCAGAACCAAATTGGTTGATTCTTAGTTCGTTTTCCCAAAAATTTACCCATTTCCTAAAATTGGCTGGATGGTAACAAACAAGGAACTTCCGAATGTGGGAACCTCAACTGTATCCGACATCCTTACGTCCACATGTATCTTTACATGGAAACAAACCATCGTCAGTTACTCCTAGATCTACTAATTCAAAGGAAAAAAAAAAAATCTTTAATTTGAACAAAGCACTTTAAAATAACTTTAATTGCATAAAACCTCAACAGAAATAGACATTCAGGCGTGAAATATCTAAGATTCTAAATTTTCTTAAAGAAAATATTTTAGGCAGCATTAATAAGCTTCGAAATACGCAAATAAAAAAAAAAAACGAAACAGTAGAGTGTGCATTCAAAATTTAAATTATCAAAAAAATCCTCTAAAATAAAATAATACAAAAACAAATAATTTAATGCGCATGGTGCAAGTGCAGTATTCTAATGTCTCTGAAAAAAATATTCATAAAATTGTTTGAAAAAAAATTTCTTGCTTCTTTCTCCAGGGTGAAGCTTACTGTTCGCTATCTCAGTTATTCTTACAAAACAGATTAAAAACGTGCAAAAATCATATCACTGTACTTTACACTATGATCCTCATAATTTAAGAAATAACGCCACATAAACCCACAGACTAGCAGCAATACTAGGCTGACGGAAGGAGCCATCATACACAGGTGGCAGAGTTAAGATTTTGGAAAATGAGTGGATGAGCATTTCTCAGTTCACCCCCCAAAGAAGGCAATTTTCATAAAACCTGAATTCTCTAGAATAAACCTCACATAAATCATTACTTCCGCGAAATCATTAACTAGGCTAACGAATTTGTCGCTAATTAATAAAAAGCACTTCTAGAATGAAATTCAACCCGTTCTAAAATCACGGGCGCGCCATAACTCCTTACATATGTCTCCACATCCTGTAGATAACTACATTACAGTATTAGCTTCTTTTCTCTGAACACGTCTCATGTTCATTAGACCATATACTACAATTATTTATATCTCATTAGTTACAACATATTTCAGTTATAGCACTGACTCTGTCCCTTCTCTCTCCCCCATGCAAAATATACTCTACTCGGTCGTGTGCATAATTAGCAATTTTAACTCTGCGTATATTTACCTGCAGCTTTCTTTACGAAATATAATCCGCCAATTTGTAACAGTAATATTTTACCTGTTATAATTCTAGTGATGCATCAATTAAAATAGCCGATATGTACTAATTAGTGGTTAGAACTAGTAACATTACACTAGAAGGCGAAATGCAAAAATGCACTCGGAGTGATATCACGTGCCAATTATAAGCATGCATCTCAACTTAAATGCTACAAGAGAACGACTTTAGTGTCTTTTAATATAAGTCTCTAAAAAACGTTGCTTACAGTTATTAAAATTCATTACTGCCCTCAAACAATAAGTGAATAATTATAAAATAATTATTAAAAAATAATTAATAACACTGCACAAAAAGGACGCAAGCATAATCAATTAAGCACATACTAATATCCGAAAAGTATTACAGCATGAATCACGAGTAAAGAGTTAGTGCGCAATTTCTTGGGAATTCGAATTATTTATTCGCTAATATACTGTTTCAGTATACAAGCAAAGCTTTCTTATCCATGAATAAAATGTAACAAAACTTTGAAAATATTTTTAATTGTCCCTCTAATTTCGATATACTTATTGTAACTTACCTTTTGCCTATGCAGTTATAGCTTTCTAATCTCCCTGTTATTGATAGCTTCAGTGCCTGGTCGATTAGTAGGGTTAACTTTTCACATTTATAAGTACAAATTTTACGTTAAAAGTCTGTCTCTCCTCGGTATAGCTAGTCAAAACTGATATTCTAGTCACAATACATTATATTCACAGTTTCACAATAAACTTCACTAGAAAATCTACAATAGGAAACAATAAAATACGCTTTACACACAATGCGTCTAACAATACCAAAATTTTCTACACTTTTGGAGGACAGCGCCACGTAGCGTTAAAACCTTAGTCTATTAGCTTAAATAATTAAATCTATTTTTAATTGGTTAAATTGTTTATCAGCCACGTAGAATGCTTGTATTGGTTAATTTAATTATTGCACCCAAATTATAAAGTCTTTTATTCAAATTCTAAGGTATATTTTACAAAAATACTGTTATAATTTAATAAAATTCATTTTCATTTTATTTTTATATTAAAATTCTAAAATCTGCACGCTTCTAAGAAATTGTTTTAACTGAACTGTTTATAAAGCTTACGATATTTTTTAGGGCCCTAGACTCCATCAAAGTCTATAAATGCATTCTTATATGTAACTAGAATTTAATGTTATAGTTAACTTTAAAGTTTCTTGTTTTCCTATTTAGGGCTTCACTGTAGCAGTGCTATATTGCTTCTTGAATGCTGAGGTAAGGGACTAAACGTAATTCATGAATGCATGCATATTCTGATATAATGATAAATTGTAACACGTTGATTATGTTCCTTTTAGGTAGTTATAAATTTTTAAAATCTTAACAGTAAAATTGCAAATTTCAGATCGCTGAAATTTAAAACGTTTAATAAATGTCAAATTTAAGATTTTTTAGATACTTAAATTAGAAAACTTCAGAATTTTTAAATTTAATTTCACAATTAAATTTTAATTTTGAAATGTCAATAGTAAGATAAATTTGAAATTTTAATAAATTCTGTTTCTAATAGTAAATATCATTTCTAAAAAGGTTGAATTCAAGAATATTACTATTCTCAAAAGTTATATATAAAGCAAAACTAAGAGGCTTACAAGCACCATTAAATACGTCGACGTATTTATTTAATAGTGGTTCTTCTAAGAACATAGCAAATTTACTATTTTTTTGTATCTTCAACGAATTTAGGCCAAAAGGTCTTATGCTATGGAAACAATAATATATTATTGCACAGGTAGAGCGTGGCTTCAGTTTGAACTGGAGCAAACTAAGAGCATCGATCTCGTACTCGTGTTGTGAGGACACTTCAGCACAGTTAAGCTTTGGTACTACACTACACAATTTAAATGAATGTACTACTCCAATGGAGAAGTATATTGCTATTCATTTAAAATGTGATTTATTTAAACTCAATGTTTTGTATAATGATTTAGTTAAACTCAATGATTTGTTCAATGATTTATTTCAAATCGATTTATTTAAATCAATTATTTATTTAATTATTTATTTAAAATTTAGAATGTGATTTATTTAAAATCGCCTTATGGAGAATGTATGCCATTCTCCATACGGCAAGTTCGATCATTTTTCTCGTTCTCCGACATCCTATGCCGACCGGGCTAGCCGAGTGGGTAAAGTACCTGCCCGGCAACCCAAAGGTCGCGGATTCGATTCGCGCCTCGGGCTTGGATCAAAGTACTGCAAAAACCTTGGGAGGTGCAATATGGCCACAGAAGCCGATGCGCCAACAACTACCAAATCAATCAAATCAACCGACATCCTATGCAAAAAAATAATTTTGATATCATATACTTGGATCATACAATAGGTAAGCTGTTGATACTGTTGCACATAAAAGACTACTGTACAAATTGGAGCCGTTTGGCATTAAGGGCAAGTTGCTGCTCTGGATAAAGGGATAGTTTAGTGGGAGAAGATAGAGAGTGGTAATCAATGGACATTGCTCTTCATGAACAAATGTTATGGAGGACCCCAGGATTCGGTGCTGGGCCTATTTTTGCTTTCTATATTTTTCGATGATATTGATGAAGGCATATCAGACTTAACATCCAAGTTTGTAGATGATACAAAGGTTGGCACGGTGGTTAATAACAGTAATGACAGTATGCTACTGCAACTGGATCTAGAAAAGTTAGGCAGATGGGCTGAGAAATGGTTAATTGAAATTTAGCATCGACAAATGTAAAATACTGCATATGGGTAGCAGTAACCCCAGAGCAACATAACAACTGTGTGGTACTATACTAAGGGTAGGGGAAAATTAAAAAGGCGTGGAAGTAATTGTGCAGTCAGATATGAATTGCTCTGAGCAATGCAAGCAGGCTGCTAGGAGAGCTCATGGAGTTTTGTCAATGATATACAGGAATTTTGCGAGCAGAGATAAGGAGGTGATTATCCCATTGTATAAGGCAATGGTCAGGCCACATCTTGAGTACTGCGTACAGGTCTGGAGGCCTCATTTAAGAAGGACATGGAGCTGCTGGAACAAGAACAGAGAAGAGCAACAAGATTTCTGAGCGGAACAAAGGGGTAATCTTACCAAGGAAGACTTTAGTCAGCGTTGCAAATTGCAGCATCTGGAGACTCGACACCTGCGAGGTGATCTGATTGATGTGTTTAAGGTTTTGAATGAATTAAACAAGCTCAATGTTGATGGGATTCTTCCTCTTGCTCAGACTACACATATGAGTGGGCAAAAATTCAAGGATGGTTGCATAATAGATGTGCGGAAGTTTTCTTTTGGCCAACGGGCGGTTGATTGTTGGAAGAAACTTTCATTTGTTGTTGTGGAAATTGATAAGTTAAATAAATTCAAGGAAGAACTAGATAAACTATTTGGGGGAATGAATCGGTGAAATGGGAGGTGTGGGTTTTTTTTTTTTTTTTTTTTTTTGGCTGTAATCTTGCACTCTTGCATCATTTGCCACTGCTAATGCTAATCCTTGCTCCCTACTCCACAAGTATCGTGTATATACTGTGTTCTTCACCAGTTTGTTAATATTTTGCATAAAATCTGAGTTCTTAGATGGGAAAAAAGTTGTAGTCACCATCCAATATCGGTTAGCATAGCCACGGAGTGAAAATGCCCATGAAATGTGCTAACCTTCCCAAATGGAAATATTCTCGATATTGGCCTACAATTAGGAATCGGATCTAATCTGTTTCGTCTTTCCATACGATTATCGCACCCACTGTGGCGCACTGCCAATGAAATTATTATGTAATATAAAAGTGACAGTTCACTTTGAAAAGTAAAACCAGATCCTGTATTCCAAAAGCACGGCCTTCTCAGTTCAAACCTAGCAGCAACCAGAAAACACGACTTCATAAAATTCCAAGTGATTCGCAGCATGCCAGACAAGTTGCTTTATTGACCAGTATTTCAGTTTAACTTCAACGTTATAATCTTGTATGGCTGGTAGACGCAGTCTATTCATCAGCTTCAGCTTACTCGGTGCTTGGAGGAAAGCTGCGTGTGTATGTATGTGTGTGAGAGGAAGAGGCAGAGAGTTAGCACACGACTATTCGCAGTATAGCTTAGGTTTCGCACCGTAACGAGTGTTCCTTTTCAGATAACAGGATTACGATAATACATTGGTGTTGCGTTGTTGTATATATAATCATGTCAGGAATTTGTATCTGTGACTATTCCACGCCACTGATGTAGTTTTGTGGCGGTGTCTAACGCAACTTTTCCAGCAATACAAAGCACATTGTAAAGAGAAAGCAATTAACCAATGGTTTTGATAGCCGAACCTTAGTTATACCATAGCCATCCTAGTGCTCAGATATTAATCCTGTTGAGAATTTCTAAGATAAGCTGTGCACAGCTGTCTGTCAATTAACTACAACTACTTATGATCTGCAATTCTTCGATCTCGGCATATAATCTTAGTGGAAATTTATGCAGATATGTATTGTACGCTATAAAATATGCAAATATTTCGCAATTACTTCCCCACGAAAGAATGGAAAAGCCCGACATTTACAGTGTTGATTTGGGGAACAGCATGACATAGAATGATATCATGCCAGTCGTTTGTATCAATCACAGAAATGCGTGGCTAGTTATTATGAAGGTATTGCAGCGATCCAATGGAAAAATCATTAACCCGCCTGTTCGTATTCGCCGGAAATCATTCTTTATGATTTTTTTTCTCCCAAACATGAAGAGCCACTCAACGGTTAACGCTTTAAACGCTAGATATGCTGCTAGAAGTAAATCACTCCCACGCCACACTTCGGTAAAACCAGGATGCTAATGGCTTCAGATGTTTCCGCATGCTTTGGATTGAGTTTTGCAGGCGACCGGAAATTTCTTTGAGAGAATGCAACCGTGAAATAAAAGTGTTAGTTTTTAAGACCGTATTACCGCTGCTTTTTGAATCGCCTCTTAGATTAATACAGACTAAAAGAAATTTAAATGCTCGTATTGTACAATAAAAACAATTGATAATTTCTGCAGTCAATTGTAGTTATTAATGTGACTTTTGACTCTCTTCTGACATTTTTAAACAGGTTCGAAACTCCCTTCGACACCAGCTGGAGCGATGGAAAACTCAGAGATCGTTAGGAGGTGCCCACCACCATTCTTTTGCTAACCGCGCAGCAAAACTTGGAGACATGTACTATGGAAGTACAGGGACAAGAGACAGGGAAAGTTGTGTCAGCTTCACCACCACAACGATCTGTATGAACAGCCATTGCTCCAAATGTTCTGCTGATGGTGGAGAAGGTTGCTATTGCTCAGTAGGATTCAAGGATGAAATGGTGTAGATAATAACTTCTGTACATCTGCATTCTGTAAATGTTTCAGTGAGCATTAATTTTGTAAAACCCTGTAAATCAAATAAATTCCAAAACGTCGGCTCATCCCTTTGCATTTGAAAAGAATATAATATCATAACAGCATTTAATGCAGAAGATAAATCTTATCTTCATTCACGAAATTATTGATTCTACTTTCAACCAAACTAATTCTTTACTCATTAAATTTTATTATGTATTTATAATGCATGTTTGCTGCCAGATTGTGAACTAATTAATGATATAAATATTACAAATATATTAGGTTAATTTGCTAGAAATATCAACATACGTATAACAAGTCACCGATATTTACAGAAAAATCTCCTGGACACTTCATTAGGGAATAAACTTCCAATAAAAGAGGCTTTCCTTTCAAGGAATATATTGGCTGCCTTCTGACAACTGCAACACCATTACTTCTCAAAACGAAGCGTGTTTTCTGTGCATCTAATTTAGAAAAAGTGTTGTGGACTACGTAATGAATTAAATGAATTATACTACAAAGCACTTGGACTATTTGCTGTATATTATGTCTGTATAAATATGTATTTATGGGCTAAAAGCCTGGAATAATTCAGGAAAGAAGTCCATTTCTCTGTCTGAGATCTGTTAACTACAGTCCTTATTAAGGAAGCCTTTAAGAAACCTCCGGGCTCTTACAGAATTCGAACCCAGACCTTTCCAAACGAGTGACAAGTGGTGAAACCACTTACTGTCATTATGGAGTGTGCGCGTATGTGTGTGTGTGTGTGTGTAGTGTCCCATAGGAGAAAGGAGATATAACTCTAATAAATTGGAAAAAAATCGCCAAAATGGCAGCGAGCATTTTCGTCATCTTAAAATAAATTGGTGGCTCGTTTTACTTGTTGTATTGATTAATAATTCCAGGCGTATTCTGCCGTTATAAATCTGCAAATCTTTCAAACCATTTAATGCAATAATAAATTTTTGATGCTATTATCTGCCATCTTGAAACAAAATGATAACGATCTATATTATTTTTACTCTGTTATCTGCCGATTCCAGACATAACTAGCATGCTGATAAGGAGTGGAGGTCATTACGGGAAAAAGTACTTTCTCCATCTTCAAAGAAAATTATGAACATTACCTTTGCACAACCAAAATTCAAATAGGTTTTGCAGCCTTCGGCTAATTTAGTCCAAAAGTTTCAGTCAATGACGCTGGATAACAGAGAAACAGAATAAATCAGTAAAGTTAAAATATAATGTAAAAGACGAGTATTTAAGAAACCCGGTTGGTTACTTGACAAAAGTAAGTCTACGAGTAGGAACTGCTAATGTATCCAATTTCAAGATGGAAAGGAAGAAAGATGCAATATAAGCAATTCCGAAGCCCCTTAACAATCTGTATTGGGGATATCTGTTTCATAGATCATGTCATTTTTTTTTCTAAATATGCAACGCATCTGAAAATTGTATAAAGTGTGGATAAACAGTGAACAAAGCACATCAGATGGAGATACTGTTGCAGACATTAGCCGTTTCAACAATAGGGCTTAGAAAATTAGCCGGAACTGTAAATGGAAACTGGCGCACACTGTCCTGGTACTTTCCCAATACGCTGCAATGGACTTATGTCCACCTAAGCGATGAAAGTGCAGGTGAACTTTTCTAGTCTGCAACCTTTCAGCCTTCTCATCAGAAAAGTAAACAGACGAAAAAAAAAATTACCGTGATACAAAGATCGTCAGCAATTGGTCGTGAATAACTAAATAAATCTTCTATGGTTGACAAATCCAACTCCATACTTTCCAAACGGATGGTAGTCAGCTCCAGCTGATAAACGTAATCGATCCACATGGGCTAACAGAGTAAGCTCCTGATATCTCAGTAAAAGAAACCTCCATATATAAGTTAGTCCTATGAGAGCTGATAAAAAGTTCTGAATGGGATGAAAAATTAGTCCTTCAGTCACTTGCTTGTTCGGAAAGGTCCAATGCACCTTTCCGAACAAGCAAGCGACTCAGACCGACATATGAGGAAGAGTATGAGCCACGCAAGTTAGTTGTTCTTGTCGTGGTAACTGATTTCAAGCGGAGCAGTATTGTCGAATGACACTTTGCTGCCTTGTCGATTTGTTCAATTGCTAGCCTTAGCTGTGTGTGGGGGGGGATGTAGACTGTGCACACGTCAAGTCTGTTGTCTTGGACACTAAGTGAGACTCTTGCAGCTTCAAACAGTTCTGTCTTCAAAGTGGCTGAGCTAGTCAGTGAGAATTTCTGTGTGTTGAAGAGAATGCCTACACCGCCGCCAGTCCTCCGCTCTCTTGAGGCAAAAATGCCAGAGAAACAAGCAGGTTGAGAGAAGGCGAGGTCCTCTTCATTAGGGGAGAGCCAACTCTCTGAAATGCAAATCACGTCATACAATCTTGATAGGAGAAGAATTTCCATTGTCTGAAGCTTATTTCTCAGGCTTCTAGCATTTTGGTAGAAAATAGTGCACACCATAGAAGTTTTGATGTATGTCTTTGTTGGAGCTCTGGTGGCCTTCGAATATCGGCTTTGATTCGTTCTGGAGGTAATCCTCACTTTAATCTTCATATGTCCCTCAGCAGTTGGTGGCAGGTGTTCTTGTCGCTGACTTGCTTCTGTGAGGCTATTCGGGCATTTGGAGAGGTTCAGAACAGTATAACCTGATTGCTTCTCTCCTTTCTTAGACTTGATGATGGGTCTGAGTCATCTCTTCTTTTCCTTGGTCGTGGTTTCATACCGTTCAGGAAACTGCTTTCCGGTAGGGAAACGCTTGGAATGGTAGAAATGTTTCACAAGTGCACCGGCAGACCAAGATGATGCAAGGCCGATTAGTTTATACTTAGAATCCGCAGAAGTGATTTTGAATGATGCATAGTATGGTTGTTTGGTGGTAAGCCTAGTAACTTCTGCATCTATACCTATGTCTTCATTCAGATATGATCTCATCTGTTCAACTGGTGACAAAAATTGATCTATTACGTGTCGAGATTTTAAGCGGAATCGCATGAATTTTCGTTGGGTTAGCAGTACCGATTGTGGGCTTCATATGGTAGTTCGGCTTTTCTGGTGTGTTTTCTGGGCTTTTTGTGCCTTTCTGATTACGTTCGAAGAACGTCATCTCCTTAGAATATTCTGGAGGTCCTGGCTGGGTTGTTACTTCGATGTGGCGGTGAGATGGATGATTTCGGGATGCTTTGGGGAGGGTACTTGTGGATCCGATTTGGTTGATACGGTGCCTCCAGCACTTAAATGGTGGTATTTGGGTGGAGGGAATTGATCGCGTCTCCTCATCGCCCAGGGCGTGCGGCCGGATATGTAGCCTTGGGGCGTTCTTCCTAAGTCTCTGGACGGTTGAGTGATTGGATTTGAGGACGTCTGCATATGTATCACATCGGCTTAATTCTACATCTTGGACGGATAAGTTTTGTTTCTGAGATGAAAGAGGATGAGTGGTGCTGTCCTGCTCTATTTTTTTTTTATTTTTATGTTTACATTAACAGTGTATCTGAGATCAGAACAATGAACACAATAACAATAATAAGAGATCCAACAGGAAGATAAACATTGATATAAATTCAAATATTAAAATCATATGTACAAAGGAGGATTGTATTAAGTTAAGTTACCGGTAAACAAGTAATAATTAATCAGTTAGAGAATAGAAAAATAATAAAACAAATAGTGACAAATGGGCCTGGAGTACTGGGGTCCATAGTTTAACAGATATTTATTTAAAGTATACCCAGTAAAATAAAATAAAATAAAATATTTCCAGAAGCTTTCGGAACTCGTGTCCCTTTCTCAACTGACAGAATTTTTTTGAATACATTACAAGCAAAGTGTGGCACGTTACTCATTCGTCATTGTTGTAGCACGGACGTGTGCTGCCTTGCGCCAGTGATCATCCATCAATAAAACGGTTGTCTCCAGGATTGGATGTATACGCATGCCTTTCTGGCGATTTAATGCCTTAGGGTTGTTCATTATGTTTAGTGACTCTAGCCATAGGCGGTGGCGAAAGTGTCGCCAGAAAGGCATGCGTATACATCCAATCCTGGAGACAACCGTTTTATTGATGGATGATTACTGGCGCAAGGCAGCACACGTCCGTGCTACAACAATGACGAATGAGTAACGTGCCACACTTTGCTTGTAATGTATTCAAAAATTCTGTCAGTTGAGAAAGGGACACGAGTTCCGAAAGCTTCTGGAAATATTTTATTTTATTTTATTTTACTGGGTATACTTTAAATAAATATCTGTTAAACTATAAAACAAATAATAATAATAAACTACAATAATTAGATCAGAGCTAGTCACTTTGCAGTTTAAGAGAAGAGGCAAACTTGTGGATGGAGTTCATCAGTGTTTGGGAGTTGTCAAACAAGTCAATGAGAGAGTCATTTCATCAGTGTTTGGGAGTTGTCAAACAAGTCAATGAGAGAGTCATTTCATCAGTGTTTGGGAGTTGTCAAAGAAGTCAATGAGAGAGTCATTTGCTGATTCTGTTTAGTGGACTGAACTTCATAAAGTCTGTGGTGGCAGAGTCAAGGCGAAACGGTGTAAGGTTCCTGACTTGTCTACAAGAAGCACTGAGATTGAGTTTACTAAGGATATCAGACGCTTCATAAGTTCCAGTGATTACTAGAAGGGTGACGTTAGCAATAACTCTTCTAGTGCGCAGAGGCCTCATATGAAAGTAATAACACAGCGATTAATAATACACTGATGTGATGAGGAATGAAAGGTCAGGAGTTCAGTAACAGTTTCTGAGGAGGAGGGAGATCTATCATTGCGTTGATAATTCTTATTTGCTCCAAACGTTTGTTTCTTGAATGGTGACATATTATTCCTGAGTGGGGGGGATGACATCCCTTTCTCCTGTTTGTAGGATGGCATTCATCAGTTGTCTTATCCTGTGAGTGTGTATGATGTTGTCCCTGGGAAGAACAATGTTCGTTCTTGGCAGTTGAAGTAGGCTGTCGGGGACACATAGATTGGGCCCGATGAGCGGTGTCGATCGGGACCTCAGCGGAATCATTTCTCCCGGGAATGGTAGGGGAAAGAACATGACTAGATTTCCTTTTACAATCAGGACAAACTAGCACAATATTAGTCTTCTCAACGTTTTTAATTATTATTATTTTTAGCGTTGCCCGTAATTAAATACATTAACCCGTATTTGTGTCTGTAAATTGCGTATGTTCTATGGTTGATTTGCCTGTTTTGATGGACGAAAAAACCCCAGTTACTGGGGTTTTTTCGTCCATCAAAACAGGCAAATCAACCATAGAACATACGCAATTTACAAACACAAATAGGGGATAATGTATTTAATTACGGGCAACCGTAAAATAATAATAATAATTCTCAACGTTTTTATATATCTTCATGAGTTCCTGCGCGTTAAGAAGGTTTGAAATGTCCCTCGTATCCTCGGACTTATTCAGTTCAATCTTATTGAAGATGTCGAGAAAAATAAGCTTAATGTCTTTGTTACTCCGGTGCAGAAATGTGACATTATCTTGCAGTTCTGAAAGTTTCGCTTTCTTCATATTGAAGCCGAATTCCAATTTCGAAATAACGCCTGATGAGGTCTCCCGGAGGTTCAGTAATACTTTCTCAATGAAGTTGACTCTGGACATCACAATTTCGGAACTGTTGACAAACGCGTCCATGGTAATCGTGACGGTTGAATCAGTTTCCGTTCTCATTTTATATTGATGTTCCAGTTTTGTGACAACGTTCTCTGTCAGACTCATGTGAGCCTCTTTTAACTGTTATAGTCCGGTTACCAATTGCGTGACCACGACTTGAATTGGGTTCACAAGGGTTCTCAACTCATCACAACCAATGGGATCTGTCTATTCCGATGTGTTTTATTGTAGTGGTGGGGATCGCCGCGTCTACTTTTTCGTTGTGATAATTGTTCATTTTGCATGCATCACATTTTTTTTCCAAGAAAGTTTAATATTATTTGCAAGCTTCTTTAGATCGGAATATGGACTATTATTATTATTATTATTAATATCAATTTATTTCCGAAGAAATGTCCTTTTACAGCTATGCAGCTAGAGGACATGAGTTATATACAGAGAAAAAACATAAAATGGTTCGCAAAGACATATCTGCTTACAGGAAGTGTAAACAAGAAGAAAATCTGCTTTCTTAAGTGCACAACGCAGCTTCACTCATGCCGAAATTAGCTGAAATGAAGTATCAGCGATAATTCAAGTTTTAAAGTGAGCGGAGTAAACAGGTAGAAGGTCACGCCGCACATGAGCCCTAGGACTAAAAGCTTTCAGCAGGAATCAATCAGCGGGGGTGTAACACCTTGTCTTACCTTGTCCAAATGCAGCCGCGATAATGGCTTCCTTTGTCAGATATGGAAGCAACTAAAAAATTATAAATAATTACCTGTATCTGACGAGTCGATGTTGCAAGACCAGACCTGGAGTTGTTTTTTTTTTTTTTTTTTTTTCAGTTACCCACTATATTTAGCTTCCATTTATTTGCTGTAATTTTCAATTTAAATGCGTCCATTAAATCTATATTTTTAAATTCTAAATTTTTATTTATATTTACTGCTTAAACTGCATTAATTTCACACTTTGATTTGCATGTTCCAGCGATTTTTAAATCCAGCAATAAGTAAGAACATTTATTGTTGCCATTTCTAAAATTTCTGCAGATATCTCACAGTCAACACTCTTAAAACATTTTTTTTGCAGAAGTAATTAACATCGTGTTTATAAAGTGTCATCTTTCTTTATTTACAGTGAATGATCACAGTTTATCTACTCTAACAAAAAAACCTGCTTTTCTCCAACAGAATAAGCCTTCGTTCGCAATTATAGTAATCTGAAAAATGAAATTTCAGTTAATGTAGCAAAGAAGCTGCTGGACATGAAATGCAAAGCTGGGAAAAAAGTAGCAATAGTTTAATGAATGTACCAATAGGAAACCATCACCGAATAAAAATTCCTTTTAATTCTAGCGAAGCAAGTTACGTTTTATTGCATCCTACTTATTAAACAGAGACAGAAGAAGGATAAGAACAGGATATATGGAAATTTTGTTCGAATAAATAAATCATGGTTATTTCACCAGGCGCGGATTAAACGAAGGACCAAGTTAATGAATATTTCTGTTTTGAAAAGATAACAGTGTTATTAATTCATGCTTGGATGAAATTGAACAATGCTCCAAATGAAAAAGAAAAGTGCGAAAGAGAAAAGAAAAGACCGATTTTATACTGAAAATTAAATAACTTGTAAAGGTTACTAAGGAAGGGAATTTAAAATAATCCTCTTGTACAAGAACAAGAACCATTACTTGTTAATGAAGATGAGTTCGAACAGTCTTTACGATTTTTACGATTATCAAGTGGGAACACCAATGCAAATAAGGCATCAAACCTTTCCTTAAGCGAATATTATACGTACGTACCTTTCTACAAAAATGCATTGCCCATTGTTCAATGGATGCTGTCATTTTGGTTGCTTTAAAAACGTCACCTGTTGTTTAAATAACAAGTGTACTTCAGTACTTTAATCAATAACTATCGATTCAAGCCTTAAATTCCTAGATTCAATAACTGAACATTTGTTAGAACAGATGTGCCTGCTACCCCTTCATTCTAAGTATTAATATTTATAAATAAATCAATCTACATAACAAGTTTTAATTATTCGTTTTTATTTTCGAAATAAGTTTACATTCAGGTTAATCATAATTAAAAATAAAGAATTCACAATCAAAATTCAAGAAAAAATAAAATAATGTATTTAAAGAAGTGCAATCGCCGTTTTCAGCGTCGACACCAGAATGTTAAGTGGCAACGCGTGCCGCGTGGACAGCATGTTATACCCCCTGGACAGCAAACTCCGCTTGGAATAGGACACCTGCACCAGTTCCAGTAAGTTCCCGGAGCCAGCACTTCTGCAGCTTTGAGTACGGACTCAACAAGGGGAGTGATCAGCTCACTTGTTTGACCTGGAAAATCGCAAGTGCCAGCAGTCGTGTTGCAAGTGGAGCCTTCAGGACAGCAGAAGTTGGAGTTTTCACAGCATACCGCATGTGGATGAATGCAGCAGCCATTTGGTAAATCGGCACTTTGGCAGCGTGTCGAACCTACAAATATAAACAATGATTTGCATCAATCGCCTAATTCGATCTCGCGATTTATTTCTAAATCCACATTTGTTCATTTGAAATCAATATCGCTAAATTCAAAACATTATTTTAATCAATAAAAAGATGAATTCCTTTAAGCGATTTTAAAAGCCAACATTTCGATGTATAGCGTCTTGTATGTGGTACTCATTATACTAAATAAAAAGTGAGTGAAAGGTTGTGTTTTCCTAGTTTATCTCTCGTACAAATAATTCCTCTATTCTTTTCCTTAAGAAATATAACTCCAATTACTCTGATTTTTACAGGAAAATTGCAAGCACATATTGCAAACATGAGGCTTTCTCTCCACACAGACTCCATAAATTGTAACCCCGCTTATTCATCATCAAGGTATTCATCATTACTACCACACAAGTGCAACTACATATTATCGAAATAACTGATTAATTCTGCATTTATAACAACTTTAAAGATCATTATATCATCATTTATTTACAATATGATTTCAGTGATTTTCTGTCTAAGCATCAGCAATTTTATGAATAATAAACTACCATCCTTACTTTAAATAAACTATAATTCAGTAAATTAAACTTCAAACGTTTTTTGCATAAGAAAAGTAAGAAAAGTGTTTGCGTATCCTTTCAGATTCGGTAATAAAAAAGATCATTGAAACACAATCCGGCTAAAATGCAAAGGTATTATCGTGGAAAAGCTTCCCTTTTAAATAAAAACCAATCAATGAATAAGTGAACTGACTGTTGCTTTCCGGTTAATTAATTATTGATAATCAAATGTTCGATATGCATACTCACCCTCTGAGCAAGCATCGCTCTCAGTTTGAAGTACATTTCCAGTAGTCATCACGCATAGGAAAGCTAACACGATTGCAGTTAACATCCTCACGGGTATCCAGCAAATAAATGATCGATAGAACAACTGAAACAATGAGCGATCTTTAAATTTAATAGAGCTTACTATATGTTATTAATGGAATTTAATAAATTATTATTAAAGTTATGAAATTTAAAAAATTGTTAAAGTTATGTTAGTGCCACAGATATACCACAAGTAGAAAAAAATCAGTTGCTCACAAGGTCAGACAAGTAAAGAAATCAATAAATTATTTCAGTGAAAAAACGTCGAAGCTGTCTGTTTCTACCATAAAAAGTGATTTTTTTATGAAGACCCCAAGTACGAGAGGTGTTGGAACCTGTGGTACTTAGTATAGTGCGTGGGTCGAAAGTAGTGAAGATGGAAGATGATACTTGTTGATATTAGACTTGAATTTTTGTATTGTATTCAGGGAATACGTACGAAGGGAGATTGTTCCAGAAAACAGAAGTTGGGGGAATAAATGAGGAAGAAGCAAAGTTGGTTCTGTGTGTTTGAAATTGGACAGTAAACCGATGCTGAGTTCAAAACAGTCCGAACACGTGTTGCTGCACGTGTTCGGACTGTTTTGAAAGAGAGAGTGGGAATTATAGAAGCCTATTCAGAACAATGACCATGGAAGTATCTGTAGAAAAGGCATGCAGCAGAAACAGTACGTCTATGAGACAGAGGGTGGAGAGACATTGTTAGAGATGAGTCATCAATTAACCTAACTGTCCTCTTTTGAATGGAATATGGAAGCCTGAGAGAGATTTTGGGATCACCGGCCCAGATGTGGGAACAATATTCCATGGTAGGGCGGATTTGCGATTTGTACCCAGTGAACAGCTGTTTGTAAGAAAAGTAACACCGAGAATTGAAATAGAACTGAATATCAATTCCATTGGCATTTTAGATTTCCAGATAGCAAGACCAGCTTGACATGCCTGGGAAAATGTCTGTGACAGCCTCAACCTAATAAATATGAAAACAAATGCATTTAAAAAATTTAAAAAATAATAAATACATAAAACATAAATAAAAAATAGGTTAAAATATTTCCCTTTAATTGAGAAGTGTAGACTGATTGTTCGATCTGTTCGAACGAATCTAGTGATTTATAGCTTCAAGGTATATAAAATGTTTTTTTATATATAATGTACTTAATATATTGTATATATAAAATACTTAATCAATACACTCAAGGGTATTCCATCTATCGATGCACTGACGTGGAACACTCCAGCAGTATAAAATAACACGAAATTGCATAGCCTTTTTTGGAATAGACCAGAAAATAAATATTTCATACTAGACATTCCTGCTTTGATCCAAATAAACAGAACGTATGCTTTGAATACTAACATCGAGGACATTGATTGTGAAGTGCATATTCGGCTATTCTCTATTATAAAAAACGAACTGCCATCAAATACAATAAACAAATCTAGCCTGCCGTTAAAAAGTCGAAAATAAGTACTCTTACATGGTATTAATTTTAAAAAGCCTAGTACAGTAAACAAATCAAAAAAGGAATAATTTCAAAATTGGTACCGGTAAACACAATTGGTCAAAATTCTTCAGCATTCAAATGAAGTAAAATCTTCATTAACACACAAACAATAATATGCGCGCGATCGAAAAGTGAAAATTTCCACTCTCTTTCTCTTACTCATTTTGAGGAAGTCCCCGAGCTATTTGGGCCAGCAACTGTGTTTTAATAACACCCTATTAAGAATGTTTTTCCTAAGTGAAAATTACTTTACCCAAAGTACATCAATTACTGTACGTACCTGCACTTATTGCTGGAATTTGCAATGGTTCGTGGTTAGATCGTGCTGGAACTAAATCCGATCCTCGACTCCCAAATTATATAGATGGGATATTTCGGTAATCTTCACCATTATCTTCTCATTATGCGTCTAAACTGAACTAAATTTTTATAATCTAACTTCCGGATTTTTTGTTTGTTTCCATCTTCCTTGACGCATTAATGATTATATTCCTCTTATGGTGTTTACCGCAAGAAGAAAATTGCTAAGCCATAGAAACACGTAAACAGATAAGAGAATGGAAGAAGTAGGAAATCGCAACTGATTAAAAATGAGGTCACCACCGATGAGTTAATAATTTCTGAAAACAGTTATAAGACATGTCCTCTTGTGTCTGTGTATACTTTTTTGAAAAACTGTTGGTAGCCAGATCCACAGTAAATGCAGCAGCAACATATGGCTGTCCCTAATGGCCTGCCTCAGTGGATCTTAACCAGTGGATTGTAGCAGGGAACCAACTGCATGGCCTACATGCTCAGCCGATTTATAATCGCCGAATTTCTTCTTAGGGGAATATCTAAAAGCTCTCTCTTGTTTACGTTGTCCAAGTTTTTAATGCACAAGTTTTCTGAGATCGGATCGTAGTTGTAAAACAGTTTGTAACACTGTTTGACAACTATCCACGAAAATAAGAACTCTTACATACTATCCATTTTAAAAAGCCTAGTAAGGTACACAAATCAAAAAGGAATCATTTCAAATTTGGTACTGGTAAACACAATTGATTGAAATTCTTCAGCATTCAAATGCAGTAAAATCTTCCATGGTCTTTGGGAATTTTCATAAGTGTTCGACAATCTGTTAGAAGATGCACTGAAGCGTGTAAGGCTATACGAGGAAGCCATTTTGTACACTTTCTCTGATGTAGACGTAGAGTTCTCATCGGTCATTTACAACCTGCATTAATTACTTTAATTTAAAAAACTTGAACTTCAAAAACTTCAAAAAACAGCACCCTACTAGTGCATTGAAGGGCACAAAAATTAGGTCATATAAAGCCGAAATAATTTATAAATTATTTCGGTTTTACGCGGCATAATAAATGTTAAGAAGAGCTATGAAGCTATTGAACTTGCATTGTATTTATTCGTGCTACATCATAAAATGATGATGCTAACTTACTTCATAGAATTAACAGTGTACCTCTGTTCCGTACTGCCTTCACGGTCAACACAGTGGTTGCGAATGCCATCTTTTCATACCTTTTCACATCTTTCATATGGAAAATGGCCTGGTTCGAATCTCGTCAAGACGGAAAGAACTTTTATGGGAATAAGTTTAATCATTTTCACATCGTAGTCGAGGTAGTTGGTCTCGAGAGAGGATTGATTGCGTGGTTTTTGTTACCGAAAAGCCGAGTTAATATTCCAGCAAGAAGGCGAGCCAACTATATGCACTGAGTGATCACTGAATTATGACCACCTACCTAATAGCGTGTTTGGTCATCGTTCGCACGGATAACAGCCGAGCCGTTGTTCGCCTAGGCATTGACTCTACTAGATGTCTGAAGACGTCCGTAGGGATCTTCCGCTATGTTGCCTGGAGGGCTTTCCATAATGTCGGAATAGATTACGGTTGTGTGTCCATATGCCTCGCTTCTCGTTCCAAAACATCTCATAGATGTTCAATTGGATTGAGATCAGGCGAATTTGGAGGCCAACCAAGATGGATGATATCTTCACTATGTTCATCGAACCACTCGTGCACAGTGCGGGCCCGATGACAAGGTGCATTATCTTATTAGAAGATCCCGTTTCTGTCCTGGATAAAAATGTAACATGGCGGGGTGCACATGGTCTCCTAAGAGCTGCTGGTAGACCTAGTCAGTGTTCATCCCTTGTTGAGTTAATGTTAGTTGAAATGTCTATTTGTAGGGTGGGAACATGTGTAACTTAATAAAAAAAAAGTGTCAGCCCATACCCAGAATGCAGTGACAAGTGAGTAATAAAAATGTGTGACTGATGAGTGTATAAAACTATCAATTAACTGTTTTATTATGCAACCTCGGAAAAAAAAAATAAAAAAGTTTGAAATTATTATTAAATATCAGTAGGTTAAGTTGTCCTCTGATATGTGGTATGAATGTGAGGTCATGAGTGTAAACTATCCGGTGACCGGATAAATGCTTGTGAGCTGTTAAAAAAATTTAAAACGTGAGTTAGTGTCCACCTGATGTTCATATTTAGGGATCAACTGTGGCATTGAGTACAAGATGATGAATGAAACAATAAAAAATTGTGAGTGGATGCAACTGTTACCTTTTATAATTAATTGTTGTTGCCCTAAATATACGTGAAAAAAAAAACTTAGTGCTTGTGTATATGTAAGAATAATAGAGGTGAATGAATTTGGCACATAAATGTGCGTTTCTTCTGACAACCCCCAAATTAAACCCGACTGCCTGCTGTTCCCCCTTGGTGGCATGCAGCACAGGTGCAATTTGTTGACACTGGCTGCAGCTGCTCTGGCCATTGCGGGAATTTTCAAAAATGTACCGGTAACCATAGCGGCCATCCCCCCCATAGGACAGCACAGCCCTATGACTTTATTTACACCTGAACCTCCACATTCCATCTCCCCACTTTTCGCCTGGTGAGCTCTAGCACTACAAATATTTTGCTGCTCTTAATAGTCCCCTTGTGGAGAATGGGCAGTGACTCTACTAGATGTCTGAAGACGTCCGTAGGGATCTGCAACTATGCTGCCTGAAGGGCTTTCCATAGTGTCGGAATAGATTACGGTTATGTGTCCATATGCCTCGCTTCTCGTTCCAAAACATCCCATAGGTGTTCAATTGGATTGAGATCAGGCGAATTTGGAGGCCAACCAAGATGGATGATATCTTCACTGGGTTCTTCAAACCACTCGTGCACAGTGCGGGCCCGGCCACTATAGGGCTGCCCCTCCATCTCATTAACTTGTATTTCTTTGTGGAAGTCTTCCTATGATCCACCGTCTTTATCTTCAACTTCTGCGGTCTTCTTCAAACAAAAACTTCCAGAGGGTTTTTTTGTTTGTTTGTTTGTTTTTCAGAAGGTCCTCCTTGGGAAGCTTTAGTGATGCTAGGGTTTACTCCAGCCAGAGAACTCTGTACTCTCTACTGCCTGGCCTACTTCCTCGTGGTGTTGGAATGGAAACGAGTGGTCTTCGGTTTCAGAAGATCCTGCGGATAAGTAGCCAGAGGAATAAAATACCAAAATTATCCCCTCCCAATACACTACACAGAAGAAATAATAACACGATATCTTTGGCCTTTACAGAGTTTGTATTACAGCACCAAGATACTACACATAGTTGGGAGCCCCCGGTGCCACAAGACATGCAACACTATAAACTATGTTCAGATCTTACTAGTGATTAATACTAAGATATGATCAGTACCCCCAAGAATCAATACTAGGACTGTTTTCATAGAATTTAGTGCTTGATCGGTAGCTGCGAAAGGAGTTAGATAATTACTGCTCGTTAGCGAATGCTGACGATTTGGCATAGATCTTCTATGGAAACTTCTGCCTAATTGGAAAGAAATGCAAACTTTGTTAAACAGGACGAGGATAATAAATTAAGAATCTCAACGGCGAAGATCCGAAATAGTATTCAAAAGTTCTCTGTCTTCGACAAGATCCACCCCCTCGATCATAGTCAATAATATATCCATTCCGCTGGTGACCACTACTTTCTTTCTTGGCTTGTCATTAAACAACTGTCTTACATTCTATCCACACATAACATACCTTACCGAAAATAGTAATTACTTTTCATCAAAACTCATGAGAATATCTTGGCAAGAGCGGGCTCTGAATCGTCGGACCATGAATATCTTGTGCAAAACAGTTATCCTTCCAAATGCATCGTAAGCAAGAGCGGCCTAGTTTTCCAGAGCTATTAACCTTTCAAAGGAAGCTCGAATCATTACAAAGGTATTTTCTGCTAGTTTTAAACCGTGCCTGCAGAACAGTATCCGCTGCTGCTCTTCAGGTAATCTCTGGCTCCATCCCTCTGGACCTCTATCTAGTTTACAGAAGTCTGTGTTTCCATATCAGAAATAAAACGCCAATCGCATTTGATGGTATCACCATAAATACTTCAGTGGACCCAAAATCAGAGACGATATGTTGTTTACACTTATTGGTTTGCAGATGACAAGATAGATGGACAAACTGCACAAAGGGGCTGGTAACAAAGTAGTTCATAGCAAATGTTATCTTTCTAAATAAGTCTACATGAAATTGGTTCACCACGAGTATTTTCACAAATTATATCATCACCGGACATGGGTCAATACACAAAGCTAAATTTTTTCATCTCGCTGACTCAGACCACTGCTTTTGTAGATCTCTAGAGGATTGGAAGCATCTGTTATATCACTGCCCGATTTACGGAGATCTGAGACAACAATTGAATTCTGTCACACAAATATTTTATACAACAGGTCAGGAGTACAAATTCATTGAAGATCAAACCGTGTTCCAGCATTTTCAAGATAACCCCAAAGCTTTATTTACTCGACGGAAATCGAATACTCCCGAATCAGTCCACTCCCGAATCAGTCCACTGATAACTGAGGACAACTTAATGTTTCTAATTGATTAAGAAAAACCTGCTGAGCTGTTTTCCAGGGGTGATATAGCCATTTAGCTTGGCTATAAATACTTTCCTTTTTAAAAAAGTGATATTTTGTCTTTTGATATTTTTAGCTGTAAATGAGTTGCTATTTATAATGTTATGTAATTATGGTTCTGCAGCTTTGGCACTCTTCTTCCTTTTCCCTCTGTTTTCATTCTTTATTCTAGTTATCTCCATCTTTAGCCTTTCCATTATTATTGCATTTTATTTTATTCATACTTTAATGTACATATATCTATAAATGTTTTATTATTATTAGTTTTTTTTATTGGCCTCTCTTTTGGAGGGAATCTATGTGATCCTGTTTCAGAGCAGCATTTTATTTGAATTTCCAAATAATTTTTCTATTGTTTTCTTTTTTATTCATACTGTCCTATTTCTCTTAATATTATGTTTTAAACTATTATTTTTCTTTTGCTGTATTCTACTATTATTATTAATTTCCTTTTTTCTCGTTGCTTTTCTTTTCTTTTTTTTTTTATTTTTTGCAATCGCTTGTTAGCAAAAGCCGACAAGCGATTGACTTCTGCCATCTAGTGAATGCGGGATCTTAAGATTAGACTCTTTGGAATAGTCAGTACGTGCAGAGTTGCGGCCAGGCCCCACGTGGCATCGACTGGTACTAAAAGCAGCTTTCCTCATGATTGTTGATTCCTGGTAGCAAAATGGCCAGAAGTAACTTAACAACAGAACAGGCTAATGGTGGGAACCCTGAGGTTCGCAACAACCACACTCAAATTCTTAACAACAGAACAACACACACACACACACACACACACACACACACACACACACACACACACACACACACACACACACACACACACACACACACACACACACACACACACACACACACACACACACACACATCTAACACTCCACTCACTTCTGGCCATTTTACAGAGTTTTGTAATCATCATAGAGTACTATGGAGGAGCTGAGTTAGCGTTCAGGACATTCCTACGTAAGACAGAACATATGCCCACACATGTCCACATATCCAGACTTCACCAGTGAAACGTTGATCCATACGCATCAGGGGTCCTACTCCATGCCAGAAAAACATTCTCGGTATTAAGCAACCACCGTCACCTGCCTGGATAGTGGGCACCATGCACGTTGGCTCCATGGACACGATGGCGCCATACACGAAGACGTTCGTGGGCATGTGTCATCAGGTATTTGGACACTCATTACTAGTCCTCCAACGTCCAATCAGCGTGTTTTTGACACCACAGCATTTGCCGACGACGATTATCAGCGATGAGGAGAGTGTGTCTCTTGGGTTGTCTGCTGTGGAACCCCATACGTTTGAGTGTGCGGCGCATCGTCATTTGCGATACTGTTCTTGCATTCCCCATATTGCACTGCGATGTCAACTGTCGCACAGTGTCCTGCCGTTAAGCCCCTGTAAAACGCGCTGCGTCTGCGCGGTAGTACAGTGGTATCGTCACCGTCCTCCCCACGCCGGGTGGAAAAGGCCCTGGTTCGAATCCCATCGACGACGTTAGGAACGTTTATGGGTTTTTTCACTCCGTGGCTGAGTTGTCGGTCTCAGGCGTAGATAGCAAGGTTTTTCCGTCCAGCAAACCAGAAGCAGATCGACCAGAGAATACACGGAATTTACACACGCATTACATAAATGGGTATATAGAAGAAATTCTGGGTGTCTCTAATAAAATAATTTGAATTTGTAAAACGCGCTTCACCTTCGCCCACCACAAATGTCCACCTTGCGTAATCCTTTATAGTTCTGTCGGTGGGAGGTAGTTTAACCCGTTCGACATCATTCTTTGAACACCTTAACTACAGTAGATCGTGAGCAACCGACAAGAACTGCCGTTTCCGATATGAAAGCACCCAACGCACGAGTTCCACAATCATGCCCTTATGAAACTCCGTGCTATCTTTATTACGTCCCATAACTCCTATTTTATCACTTTGACTTGCACGACCAGATTCAAATTACCATTGCTCTAGTGGACGTAGAGGATGTTCGGCTTTTCTGCATAGATCGCAGAGTACCATTGATTGCGAGCTGTGTGGCATAGTCCATTACGGATGGGGCAGTCATAATTCGGTGATCACTGAGTGTATATTGTGTCTGTAAATTATGTATTTTCCAATCTGCTTGTCTGTTTTTTCGCTTCAAATTAAAAGATAAAACCAAGGAACAACTCACGACCAAGGCCAACTAACTTGTCACAGTGTGTAAAAAAAAAAATTCCTCCTATCTTGATAGAATCGAATCTAGGCGTTTTTTTTTTTTCCAAAAATGGAAGAACAGCGATCGTGATCAGTTCGAAAGTAAACTGCAATAGAATGCGCACGCAATTTCAGACACAACAAACTGACCTGACGCCTAATGACCCGCATGGTGTCAATGTTCACAACAAAAACAACTGTTCTTTAAAGTGCACTTTTCTTATAGAGTCCACTTAAAGAACAATAGGCTATGTTCAGTCATGCAAAGTGATGAAGGATAGACAAGCACTAAAACATGTTTGGGAAATATTTTTAATCTTTAGTTATTGAAGTCTTTCTTTTAGTTCATTTTTCTTTCATAATTGGCACATATATTATATTTGTTACATTCTCCACGTGGCTATACCGCCCCTAATAACGCCAGTTTAAAAGGACTTTATAACATCCATCGTTTTCTCTTTTATTGTTTGTCGAAAAGCTGTTTGTTGATAAATGTAACTTATTTTGATCTGATATCTGTGAAAAACAGCTGGACGAAATCGTCGAAAGCAGCGATTCATTCTCGGAGAAATTATGCCTACAGATAACAGCTGGAACTTGATAAATGGAAGAAAGACTCTACAGCTGATAACTGTTTAGCGGAAACACCCAGCCTACTATCTTCGTTGGGAAATGCTCAAAATAACAAGGAAGTAACATAAAAAGTGTATTTCTCTTCCCACTTCCCAGTTAAATTGTTTGTTAAGGTTTTAGGCACATTAGCAACTTAGGCCATATTCTGCTGTATATCATAAGTCTATAAACTGTGTGTGTTCTGTGCTCGATTTGCTGTTTGCTGGACAAAAAAACCCTAGTTTCCTAGAGGAAAAATCATGCTTTTTCTCGCCTGAGACCGACTAACTCGGCCACGTTGTGAAAATGACCCATAAAAAATCTTCGCGTCATCGAGGGGATTCGAACTCAAGTCTTTTTCATCCAATGTTGGGAAGAGAACGATTCTACCAACTGTGCTACCCACGGGGTTACTATTTAGAATGTTTGTACCAACCACAGAGAGAGAGAGAGAGAGAGAGAGAGAGAGAGAGAGAGAGAGCAAGACAGAAGTAGGGGAACTTTCTTCCCTTCCAGGTTATGCCCTATCATAATGCATACATTTGCAACCTTTGTTTTTAATCATCCTGATTTATAGATATAATACAGAGACGCCTCCGAGCCTTAGATGCATCACCGTGATTCTAAATGCACAAAGAGATAAGTTTACACTATATCTCTGATTTGTAGTAGTCTTAGTTTCGTTATTACAGCACAGTGGCGCTTAGCCTGAATAACAGTGATAGACTGCCTCGCAACAGTTGGCGAGAAATGAATGAGTTAAATTGAGACTGGAGAAGCAGCACTGCTAATTTCAATGAAGACTTTCAGTTAATGAAGCACTGCACATATTGGGTAAGGTGCAGCTCACACAGCATGTCTTTCAGACGTCTGCCACTGACACACGTGAGAAAGCGATTCAATAGACTTTATAGAATAGACACCACTGAGTTAACTACATTAAATCCATTCTTGGCACTGCTGGAATCGGATAATACCATTTGATAATAACATTGCATCTCATCTGGCTGTATAGGCAAGCCCTCCAAGAATACACAATCATATGTATGGAAGTGAACACGTCTGCCTTTCTGTAATACAAGGATTCCAAATAACAGCTAGCCAATCATTTTGTGATCAATAACTTTCTGTTCGATTATTTTTACACAAGAAATATGATCAATCCCAATCGACAATTTCCATCTACTTTAAGACTGTAATTGTGGTCAACTGACATGAAGAGACAGGACTGAAAACTGAATTTCGTATATATGAAATTAACGAAGTTATTTATAAGAAAACTTGGTCTATTAAATCCTGATTGGATGATTAGGAAAGTGATAATTTTTCTTGGAAAGTAAGAAGCTTGTTCAGACGTGTTTAGTCGTTTTTAACCATATTAATATAAGTCATTTTTAATTAAACCTTTTGTATTATAATTAAAGAGAATGGTACCTCAAAAATTTTAAACATTTGTAAATTAAGCTATAAATATACAGGAAGATACCGCAAAATTTTTGCGATAGTTATACAGTTTCTCAATGAACGACATTTGACCTGATGAATGCAAAGCCATGCTGACGCATCGCGTCAGCATGTTTTTGTATTCATCAAACAAAAATAGAGCATAAGAACCCTTGGAAAATTAGGATTACGCAATCAATATAAAAATGTAAAGCAAATTAATCTGCATATATTTCTAAGGAAATATATACAAACCTGAAGACATCGGAGGCACGCGCATTTTGACTAGAAGCTACATTACAATTTGAAAGTATATATTATTCGCAAATTTAATAAGGAACACGAGCACTCATGCTCGTCGTTACGCTGCTGGATATCGCCGATTTTGGCTGTGTCCATTGCCATTTACGGTCCCCTAAAAGTACGGGCCCTAGGCACATGCCTAGTTTGCCTAGGCCTAAGATCGATCCTGAGCAGGAGCAGAGACGTCCTCAGGAGAGGTTTCCGAAGTCACATCATTTGAAATTTCATTCAGTCGGAAATTTGAAATAATAGTTTTCAAAAACACGACAAAAATATTCAACTTCTATGAAGTAAAATAGTCCTTGTCTGACGCGTAAAGAAAGTTAGCCAAAAATTGTTACGACATACAGATCGAGTCTCCAGGTAAAAGAATCCTGTTTTCAGAACATTTGTATTTCGTGTCGCTCCCACTACCGATTTATCCAGCATTGTGAAAATGTGACAAGAACACCTCTTTGGATGAGTTTTTGAGGTTAAGAGTAATGTGGAGAAGGAAGACAGGACAAATTCAAACTGAAATGATGTATTCTCTGACTACAATTTGAATTGGTGCCAACAACATGTCGATTGAACCCGAGAGCAGTAGTACCTGGTGCTCTGTCCACTGAAACTGCATTCTTCATCAAATTCTCCACGCACTGTCATCGGGAGTGCAAGAGAACCAAATTCCATATTTAGAAAGAGGCGCATTTAGAGGTGATGGTATTATATTATAGCTAGAATCACATTTTATGTCCGTGCACATCTCCGTGTTTCGAATGAGATCTCTATGTTTGTTGTTTTTAAAGAGAAAATTAGGCCAAACTTTCTTTTAATGGACGATAAGGCATGTTTATACCAAGCACTGCTGGTAAAACAAAGCCTCCAAAGAGAGTTTATGTCCCGTATGGATTGGGCAGCCAGATCACCAGATAGTCCAACGGGATACTGTAGGCAGAAGGAATTCCAGTCACCCACTATCTTTCTGAAAGCTCAATGAGCTTGCTTCAACCTTTATGAAGAATGGGAATTGATGCTCTCACTACTAATTGTCTTGTTTTCAACATAAGGAGTCAACAGACCCCTTATACTCAGAACAAGACAACAGAACGGCAAACCCCAAAATTGCTACTCATTCAAATTACAAGCCTTATTAGCTTGTATTCAGTCTTTATTAATTTACGTGTAAACGAATTTCTTAATAACCTTTTGTTATTACTGTGTAATGAAAGGTTTTTAATTTATTTTCGTTTTTGTATTTGTTCTTTAGCTTTTGAATGCCGTTGCGGTTTACCTTTTTTTAATTCTGGGTACGATATTTGAAATTTTAGACTTAGCACGGGCAATGCGTCGAAGATTGTTTAAATTATACAATGAAACAAATCCACTCAAAATTTCAAATTCTTGATTGAGTCGTGCATATTTTATTTGACTTGTAATTCTAAAATTAATTTAATGGAAATTAATAGTTCCATTCCAACATAAAACTAGTATGAAATTAGCAACTGATCATTTGTTCAGACACGTTTAAAATTAGTAAAAAATTATAAAGTTGTTTTAATATGAAATCCCAATCAAATATTCTGACAATCAAAACACGCCAAAAGCGCTCTCCCCTCATATGGACTGTGAAATCACTCAGATACAAAACAAATCAAAGAAGCACATATAACCTGGAGGACAACAGGTAAAACCCAAAGAACAGCAGTTTCCGTTTTCATAAGGACATCCGCACCAGTTCCAGTACCTTCCTGGAGCCATCATCTTCACGGGTTCAACGAAAGATTGGACTAGGGGAGTGATTGGCATAGTGGATTGTCCTAGAGAGTTACAGGTGCAAATGGTAGTGTTGCAGGCGTAGCCTTCGGGACAGCAGAAGTTGGAGTTTTAACAGCACGTCGCTTTGGGATGGGCACAGCAGCCATTTTGGCATTGTGTGGAGCCTATAAATACAAAAAAGTATTATTAGTTGTAAACATCTGTCTAATTGGATCTATTGACATAATTACAAATCCTAAATAGTGATTAAGTGTTTACCAAAGCATTTTACTCTGTTTAATTTTTGTGTCTGGATTCAATCGCTTAACTCAGTGTAATTTTACAATCTTCAGCAACACCTCTCCGTAAAATTTTCACGATTTAGGCTATTTAACTAGAAATTAAATAATCAGCAAGAATTCTCAATAATAATTCTTAAGTAATTGTTACTTAGTTAATCAGTTAGTTACTTAGTTAATTAACCTATACTAAGCAAACAAGCCAAACTCGACACCTGGAAGAGCTATATATACAATCTGTTCGGCACCAACAGAAAACCGGCAGAAACGCAACAACAAACACATGAAGACAATCTCCACATATTAACATCTGAAGTGGAACATGCCATCCGAATAACAAAGCCAGGCAAGGCCTGTGGACCTGATCAGATTCATGTGGAACTGCTGAAACAACTAGACTACAGCAAAATCCAACAACTAACGAAATGGTTCAATCAAATCTACAACAACAACGACATTCCATCCGAATGGCTCCAATCCATCTTTGTGGCCCTACCAAAAAAGGCTACCAGCCGGAAATGCGAAGACTTCAGGCTGATCAGTCTAATGAGCCAGGTGCTAAAAGTCTTCCTCAAGGTGATTCAGGAAAGGATAAGATGTAAGTGCGAAAGTGCACTAGGAAACACACAGTTCGGATTCTGCAGGGGACTAGGCACCAGAGAAGCAATTTTCTGTTTACAAATATTGCTACAAAGGTGCTATGAACATCAAAAAGACGTGTATGTATGTTTTATTGACTACGAGAAAGCCTTCGATTCAGTAGACCACGACCGCCTAATTGACCGACTGAGAAAACTTGGGCTTGAAAACAATGATATCAACTTTATTACAACTCTCTACTGGAATCAAACAGCCCGGCTTCGCTATGACAACGACCTGACAGACCCAATTCCAATAAAAAAGGCGTCCGGCAAGGCTGTCCATTATCTCCCATTCTTTTTAACATCTATTCGGAAATGATCTTCGACCAAACACTGGCTGACAAGAACATCGGCATAAAAGTTAACGGACACTACATCAATAACTTAAGATATGCCGATGACACAGCACTAATAGCGGATTCAGAACAAGATTTACAGACCATCTTGAACGAAGTGGACATAGAAAGCCAAGCATGGGGGCTACGAATCAACAAAAAGAAAACAAAGGTGATGAAGGTCAGCAGGACTGCAAGCAAAATCACGATCAAACTAAACAACGAAAAATTAGAGCAAATACACCGCTTCAAGTATCTCGGAGTACTCATTGATGACCAGCTGAACCATGAGGCCGAAATCAAAAGCAGAATTGAACAAGCCAGGCAGGCATTCACCAAATGGAGAACCCTCCTCACCGACAGAAGCTTGAACATCATGCTCAAATTACGCACATTGAAATGCTACATCTGGCCAATACTGCTCTACGGTGTAGAAACCTGGACTCTAACATCAGCCACTACAAAAAAGCTCCAGGCCTTCGAAATGTGGCTCTACCGAAGAATGCTGAAAATTCCGTGGACAGCCAAGATAACCAACGCACAGGTCCTGCAGGACATGCACACGGAACGGGACCTGCTCAAAACCATCATCAGCAGGAAATGCAAATACCTAGGTCACATCGCTAGGAACCAAAAAAAATATCACCTACTACCACTCATCCTGGAGGGAAAGATCGAAGGCAAGAAACGCCCAGGCAGACCGAAAATGGCATGGCTAGATAACATCAACACCTGGCTTCACATGACAACAGCACAAATCCTACACGCAGCGCTAGACAGAGAACAATATCAAAACGAAGTCGCAAACGCCATTCGGCAGCATTAAAGAAGAAGAAGAAGTTAATCAGTTAAACATTTGTGAGAAACACTCACCTTCTGGACAGGAAAGAGCATTTCAAACAGCCAACCCACAGAAAAGTACTAACACAATTGGAGCAAACATCCTCATCATTCATTAAGCAACTCTGAAATAATATTTGATATTAAATATTAGGTTTGGACCACATGATTTACAGATTTGAAAATAATTCGTAATGAAGCGTATGAATACAGGAAAAATGTTATACGCAAGTAAATACATAAGATTAGTACGAACAAAATACAGTGTAAATTCAAGAAAGCTCATTAAATTTAAAATACGTCCACAGAGTTTAAAAAATAAATGAGAAAAGCAGTATGAAAAGAAGCAGAAAAGCAGAATCAGCCATTTGTCTGAAATTGCTCAGAGATTTCGCACTAGGTCTGTATTCTTTGTAAATTACTTACAAAGTAATTAACAAATCTACGTAAAATAAATCGTCATAATTTACCAATTATGCTGTCTTCACAGTCACTGAAGAAGTGGTGCAGGAATTGCCACTGCAAAGGATGATGGACAGGGAACGTCTGAGAATAATGTGCAAATATTTAAAAAAAAATTAAAGGCAGAATACACGCAATTTGAGGTGCTCATTATTTCGCCAATTTCCATAGTCCATTGATAGGAGAAATCTCCAGTGAAATAATTGCAATCTTCGCCCTATACCAACCAAGTCGCCACGGTGTGAAAGATGCCTATAAAAATTACCACCGTTTTGAAGGGGTACAAACACAGGCCTTTTTAACACTGCATAGGACAAAGACCGCGTAAGATGTAGATCTTACAAATATATATCTATTTAGCTAGAATAAATCAAGAAATGGCAATGGAAATGAGAATTAGCATTAATGCCCGAGTATTAAGTTAAAGATAGTAAGTATTAAGATTGGATATTTAGTTTTAATGTAAATAAGGTTAAAGTTTGAAAAAACACTGGATTTTGGGGATGGGAAAGTTATAGACGTATATGTTAAATAGCGGCTAAATGGAAACAAGTAGTTTCGAATAATATAAGAGAGCTAACAGGGAAGGGGTGCCATTTGTGAACAGGCGGGAAAGAGTTTCTGAAGGCAAGAACAATAGGACTGTGAAACTGGATTACAACGCGTCTCTTTTGATCTAAGCACCGTTAGGAAATAAACAGGAAATTAGTGGACGTCCAGTGTTCGCGTCAAAATAAAATGGCGTCGGGGTGACTGAATTTTGGTAAGTTGGTCATATTTAGCAGAGAAGGTGTGAACACGAAACGGAGTCTTTCGGAGGTGACCGGCAAACATGAAAAGGTCATACTGCCTTGTGAAAAAAAATAAGAAATTTCTAGAGAAAGGTTGGTTTGTGTGCTAGGGAGACGGCTGTGGCAAGATGTTTTAGCAAATAGAAAGGAATGGAGAATTAAGCAGAGTATGAGGATTGGTTGTGAGTCCTTGGAGGAGGCGTTCCAAACTTGAGGGAAAAAGAAAAGTTCGGGGGGAGTAATTGAGCAAGTGTCCACTCTGTATCTGACTTCTCTGTGGTCTAAAGGGAGAAAGTCGTGAGTTTGCGGGTGGAAGTGGAAGTAGATTTATTGTGGTCGGAGTTCACAACTCGTGGTAGCAAGATGAAGAAGAAGAAAAAACGTCAGAGAAAGAAAGCCTTGTCCGGCATCGGAAGGCAGCGATACGCCTTGAAGGCGGTGGTTAAGTTTAAGGTTAAGGTAAACATACAAGAAAGAAAGCCTGGTCCGGCATCGGAGGGCAGTGATTGGAAGTAAAGGCGGTGGTTAAGTTTAAAGATAAGTGAGCCAAGAAGAGAAAAAAAGCCTGGTCCGGCATTGGAGGGCAGTGATAGGATGATCGGCGTCCTTAGCAACGAAATCGCAAGATGTACCTTCGAAGTTTTGTCGTGTAAGAGACTACACTTGTGTCAAGAGTCCGGCCCGTTGAGAAATGGCCAGTTATGCAGATGTGTGAGCCAAGAAGAGGAGGAAAGCCTTGTCCGGCATCGGAAGGCAGAGTGCCCAAGAAATGGAAGAAAGCCTGTCTGCCACGAAGGAAGCCTGAACGCAAGGAAATTGGAAATAGTGGTCAATTCGGAACGTAAGTGGGTTCCTGTTTTTTTTTTTTTTTTTAATCCCGAACTCATGGACTCATAATCTAAACTCTGTAAGAAATTGATTCATAGTTCTTTCTAACGAAAATGAAATTTGGAATAGGAAAGTTGGTTACTAAGGTTGAGATAATTTTCTTATTAGCATTAGCATTATTCTTATTAGCATTAGCATTAGCATTAGTAGAGGCATTTGATGCAAGAAAGCAAGCTTATGCAGCATCAGCCAAAAAAAAAAAAAAAACATTTCCACTTCACCCCTCTGTTCGTTCAAAATACCTGTCCAGCTGAGCCTTAAACTTATTTAGGCTATCAACTTCCACGACAAGGGATGGAAGTCTGTTCCACCAACCAACCACTCGCTGGCTAAAGGCAAATTTCCGCACGTCTATCCTACATCTGTCTTTCCTCAATTTCAACTTATGCCCTCTCAGGTGATTATTCTGAGTGAGAGGAAGAATCCCATCAGCATTGAGCATGCTTAAACCATTCAAGGCTTTATACACCTCTATCAGATCACCTCGCTGGTGCCTAGTCTCCAGACACTGTAATTTGCAAAACTTAACCCTTTCTTCATAAGAGCACCCCTTTGTTCCATTCACTAATCTTGTTGCCCTTCTCTGTACTCGTTCCAGCAGCTCTACATCCTTCTTGAAATGAGGCCTCCAGATCTGTATACAGTACTCTAGGTGTGGCCTGACCATTGCCTAATACAAGGGAATAATCACCTCCTTATCCCTGCTAGAAAACTTACTGTGTATTATTGACAAGACACCATGAGCTACTCTTGCAGCCCGTCTGAACTGCTCAGAGAACTTCATATCTGCCTGCACAACCACCCCCAAGTCCCTTTCATTCTCTACCACTGTCAGTGTAGTACCACAGAGTTGATACGTTGCTCTGGGGTTGCTGTTTCCCATGTGTAGTACTTTACATTTGTCAATGTTAAACTTCATTTGCCACCTCTCAGCCCATCTGCTCAACCTATCCAGATCCTGTTGCAGCAGCATAGTGTCAGTAGTGTCCTTGACAACCCTGCCTACCTTTGTATCGTCTGCAAACTTCGACATTAAGCTTGATATACCATCATCAATATCATTTATGAATACAGAAAACCATAATGGACCCAACACTGAGCCCTGAAGGACTCCACTAATAACATTAGTCCACGATGAGCAGTGTCCATTGATTACCACTCTCTGTCTTCTCCCCCTCAGCCAACCCTTTATCCACAGCAGCAATTTGCCTCCAATGTCACACTGCTCCAATTTGTGCAGCAGTCTTCCATGTGCAACAGTATCAAAAGCCTTTCTAAGATCCAAGTATATGATATCAAAGTTATTCCCTGCATCCAGTTCCTTTGTGACCGCATCATAGTATCCAATCAAATTGGTCAGGCAAGACTTCCCCTTAACAAAACCATGCTGTGTCCGAGCTATAACTGAAGTCTTGTCTAAATGATCCTGCAGTGCCTCTTTAACTAGTGCCTCCATTAATTTTCCTGGAACAGAAGTTAAACTCACAGGTCTATAATTGCTTGTGTCAGCCTTTGATCCTCCTTTGTGAATTGGGGTGACATTTGCACATCTCCAGTTTGCAGGTACCTCCCCTGAGTCCAAGGAAGCTCTCATAATTATGGCTAAGGGTTTACTTACTTCCTCTGCTGCCTCCTTTAATATAACTGGATAGATCCCATCCACCCCAGGTGCCTTTCTTGTGTTTATCTTCAACAGTTTCTGCTCCACTTTACTCTCAGTTATTACAAGATTCTCTAGTTTACTGCTAGAGTTGAATACACCCCTGGCTTTCCCCTCGCTAAATAACTCCTCATGTGTGAATGTCGATGCAAAATATTCAATTAGTTTGTTAGCTACCTGAGCAGGATCATCAACAGTTGACCCATCGATATCAAGTGGACCAATCTGATTCATCCCCTTCCTTCTAGAGTTTACATAAGTAAAGAACTCTTTGCTGTTTTTCTTTGCATCCCTCGCCAATGATTTTTCGTACTCTGCCTTCGCCTGCCTAACCTCCTTTGTAACTTGGTTACAGATCAACTTGTATCTATCATACGCTTCTGTGTCATGTGTTAATTTGTATGTATCCCATGCATGTTTCTTCTCTGCCATATGCCTCATCAGTTCATCTGACATCCATTTAGGCCTAAACCTTGAACAATATTTCTTATTTGGTATGTAAAGCCTGGTAGCTTCCAAGATAAGTTCTTCGAATGCTTCCCATTTTGAATTTTCTTTTGGTAACATCATCAGTTGGTCCCACTGTATAGAATTTAAATACTGTCTCAGTCCATCGTAGTCGCCTTTACGAAAGCAATAACCCTTCCCTTTACCCCTAATGGTAGGTATCTCTTTGAGTAAATCCCACTTCAGCACACTGTGATCACTGCCACCTAGTGGTTCATTTATCTGCAGATTCTTAATGCATGAAGAGTCACTGCTGATAATCAAATCAAGAGTATTCCTCCCTCTAGTTGCCTCCCGAACATGCTGATGTAGAAAACAATCATCCAATAAATCCACAAAAGCCTTGCTAGTGTGTGAGTGACCAGCCCCCAAACTCCAGTCAATATCTGGGAAATTAAAATCTCCCATTATAAGACTCTCTGATTTACTGGCCCACTCTATTTCCCTGTACAGTTCCTTATTATACTCATCAGAGTCATTAGGCCTATAGCACACTCCTACTCTCAATTTTGATCTCCCAATGCTTATGTCACACCAAACTGACTCAACACTGCACTGTCCAGCGATGTCGACTGGCTTCACTTCCTTGGATTTTATGTGTTTCTTAACTAATAGCATAACCCCTCCTCCCTTCCTATCCAGTTTTATCCTTTCTGTAGACGTTGTACTCCCCGAATTCCAGTTCTGCATTCCTTATATCTGTGTGACACCACGTCTCTGATATCCCAACAATATCTGCCTTTGATGTTTTGAGCAATACCTCAAATTCATCAAATTTATTTACTAAACTCCTAGCATTGGTGTACACGCAAGTATACATGCACCTATTTCTAGTCTTAGCTACCCTAACACAACCCATGTGTTTACTTGTACCGCAATGACTCACAGCAGTCTTTGAAACATCCTGAATCTTGTTTTTCAGGCTTCTGCTGATTCCAATAGAAGCAGTGCAAGAATCTCTTTCACCTCTGCCAGTGGCTACTGTTAATCTATTCGTCTTTGTATCCCCCCAAGCTAGCAGTTTTCCTACCCACCTAACACTGCCTCGATAGCATCAGCAAATATTCTTGCACCCTTTCTATTTAAGTGTATCCCATCCCTGTAGAAGCAATCTCTCCTGTTAACAAGTATAGTCCAGGCTGAAAAAAATTCTACCCCTTGAGCCTTGCACAATCTTTCCAGGGCCGAATTGATCGACAAAGCTCTCAACATATACTCCCTCCTATTGTGTCTGGGCAGAATTGCAGACACTTTCAAATTCAACCCTATTTCACGGCTTTTTTTCAACAGTGACCTGTACTTGTTAAGCAATTCTGCCGGTCTCCTACTCTTGATATCATTAGTGCCAACTTGTACAACTATATCACCTTTTGTGCCCTTAGAAGATGATATCTGCTCTACAACGTCATCAACCTTTGCCCCTGGCAGACATACCCTGGTCCTGTTCCACCTATTCCAACAGGAATAGGTGGAACAGGCATTTAAATTGCGGAACTCCTGTTCCGCAATTTAAATGCCAACGAAGTTCAACAAGTTTAATAGATTTTACCGATCGCTGAAAATATTATAACCTATACTATACTAACGCTATCTAGGTTCGATATATAACGATCGTATGACAAGACAAAGGCGGGAAGTTACGAACGGTAATCTATGGACACTTAAGTATTAATTAACTTTCAAATCTCGCTGTCTCGATTCAGAATAACTAACGATCCTTACTAGGTCTATAAGCTACTTACAAAAAATAATTTGATGTAAAAAATATTCGATAAGCGGCTAAATATGGCTAAAAAAACTTCTCGTTCAGCGGAGTTGTAACTTGTAACACGTGGATTCGATACCCTTACCGATACTTTTATGCAATTACAAGGCCGAGTAAAGAATAAATACACCAGATTAATCAGAAATATCACAAAATAATGCTATACTACTAAATTTAAATCAAAAGTTTTAGAAAAACAATAATTTCAAATCAATAAATAAGAAAAATCCACTTAGCGGCTTTGAACACGTCTGGCCCTACTAGCCTCGCAGCAGACTCTCTCATGGACTCATGGACTCATAATCTAAACTCTGTAAGAAATTGATTCATAGTTCTTTCTAACGAAAATGAAATTTGGAATAGGAAAGTTGGTTACTAAGGTGGAGATAATTTGTTATGAATGATAATGATTAGGAAATAACGCATGGGTGGTACAGGGGTAATAAAAATAAAGTAATAGTATGAAGGAATTAATAAAGAAATGTAATCATAGGGGTAATATTGGAAGGATATGCTAACCTGTATCATTAATTTAGGCCAGGTGTCAACACAAGATAACATACCAGATGAGGTGTAAAGAGAAAGAAGTTTTATTAAAAGAGAAACCTCATGAGTAAAGAGGGATGACTAAGATGGTAACTTGAGAGTAACTAAGGTAGAATGGGTGATCTGTAGTGAATGTTATTGAGGTAAGAGGATACCAGTTGTAATACATTTCATTTGTTAAAGGTTGGACAAATATCAGAAAGAGTAATAAGAGTTGAAATGAGTTTCACTGATGTAAAGTGATAAAAATTGGTAATGGAAGAGAATGATTGAGTAATCATCGAGGATTCATATTTAGTAAGATACAACTGATGCAAATAATTTGTAAATTGAGAATAGTTGATGAGAGAGAGATAGTGTAGTGTACTGTAGTATGGTTCAAATATATGGAAATTGGTATGCTTGTATGTAATTAGTTGTTTCTTTTTTGTAAATGCTGTATTTAGTACGTGTTAAAGGTTGTACATTTTTTTGTAAATAAATGTTTGTCTTTAATGTTCTGCTAACAGCCGCTTTACACACCCTAGAATCTAGAATTTTCTGTGAATTGCAGTCAGATTTACGTAATGTGGGGTGGGCTTGAGACTTCAGTAGGGTGGAAGTCAAAACTCAACAACAAAAAAACAAGACAAATAATAACATTTTATATCCCTCCCACAACCCTAAGCACGAGAATGGTACTAACAGTATTGAAAATGTTATATTTTGAACTTAATTAACATTAGTTATAATTTACAAACCTGTATTGTTCCGGAAAGAAAGACTGGACCCTTGATGTTCTTTGGTTGTGACGATGGACGAAATTAAAATTAGATGTGAGAAGTCGAGAATATACAGGCAAATGTAGCCGGATGACCTTCACCAGTATCTCTGCAACTTTGTGATAAAATAGATTAAATTCAAGTCATGGAATCTACTTTCGTTTCTGTAGTTGCTATTTAATGTCCGTGGTTTGTTAGCATAGACTTTGGATTTTAGAAAGCCCCAGAGAAAAAAATCCAGTGGCGTTAGGTCGCAGGATCTGGGCGGCCAATTAACGTCACCATTTCGCGATATAACGGAACCTTCAAATTTCTCATGCAATAGTGTTACTGTATCACGTGCCGTATGGCACGTAGCACCGTCTTGCTGAAACCAAATGTTTGTTAGATCGATTCCATCCACGGCAGGCCAAAAAAAAATCTCTTATCATAGCCCTGTATCGCTCACCGTTGACCGTAAGTGCCACTTCTTCTTCGTTTTCGAAAAAATACGGACCGATTATTCCGCCGGACCAAAGTGTACACCATACCGTAACTTTTTCGGAATGTAGTGGGACCTCATGAATCTCCCGTGGGTTTTCGTCGCTCCAAATTCGGCAATTTTGCTTGTTAACAAAGCCACTTAACCAGAAATGAGCCTCGTCACTAAACATTATTTTTCGCCCAAAATCAGGATCTACCTCCAACTGCTCTAGCGCCCAATCAGCGAATGCACGCCGCTGCGCATGATCGTTGGGCTTTAGTTGTTGGGCTAATTGCACTTTATAAGGGTGAAGCCCTAAGTCCTTATGCAGGTTTCGCCAAGTTGTCGTCGAAGACAGGCCAAGTTCTTGAGCCCGACGCGGAATGGACTGTTGCGGATTCTCACGCACACTTTCCCGGACTGCAGCAATATTTTCAACGGATCTTGCGTTTCGCTGACGTACAGGCACTTTCAGATTTGCCACAGACCCAGTTACTTCGAATTTGTTTAATAAACGGCGAATTGTGGATTCTGAAGGACGTTCGTCGACACCATAAACTGCGCGGAGTGCACGAAACGTTTCACGAATAGAACATTGGTTTTGATAATAATTTTTTACAATTTCGACTCGTTGCTCAGTCGTGTAACGCTCCATAATAAAATGCAGAGACTAACTGAATACGGCTACCAAAGATACCACCTGTGTGACTGTCGACTTCGTCATGCGCTGTTGCCAAACAACGAGCGTTACTATTGGAAAACCCTTTAGTTACAGGCTATCACGTGATTCTAATTTGTATGAACATTACAAGAGAATACGTACCAAATCTGTTGCTGCAGTAAGACTGACGAAAATCTGATTATGAGAAAACACTAGCAAAGAGAGCTAAGAACGGGAATAAGAACGAGAGTTCTCATACGCGAATGGAAGAAAGAAGAGTGAGAATCCAATGGGTCCCTTAATTGGTTGCATTACAAGGTCCATATAAATCAGACAGAAGTGGCAGAGGAATCGAATAAAAACATCGATATTTACAGGCGAAAACAAGCACAAAACTCTGGGGAATAATAACGCTGCTGTCTCCGTCTTCCTTAAAACGAGTGATATAACGAGCTTAGACAAGCATTTATTGAAAAGCTGTTGAGATTAAAGAAAAGCAAGGCTCCGAGGGAAGACGAAGAAGGTGATTCGAACATTCGAAGATATTCAGTTGATTCAAAAAGGTACATATGAGTGTTATTAAACCATTAAGAATGTTAATGAGAACAACAGTGAATTCTGCAAACGTTCACTTGGAGTGGAGAAGTGTTAATGTCTCCCGAGTTCACAAAGTTGGTGCGAAAGAGGAGGTAACTACAGACATGTGAGTGAGTTTGATTTTTGTCGTAAGACAGATCATGGAGTGTATGGTTCAGGATGCCATTCAGGACCATCTCGACAATAAATGTATCTTAGTGTGGTTTCGTTAAGTGGAAATCGTGCCTGACCAACCAGATAAATTACTATGATGTAATTATTAAGGAATTGGATGCAGGTAACAATTTTGGCATTATATATAAGACTTTAGTAAAGCTTTTGATACTGTCCTTCGTGAAAGGTTGTTATATAATTACTGGTAGGATTCTACGCTGGATTGCAAGCTGGCTAAAAGATAAGAGGCCGAGGGTTGTCAGAAATGGTGGATCTTCAGGATGGATTAGTGTAACAAATTATGTTGATGAGGGTATCGAAGGTAAGTTGTTAAAGTTTGCTGATGGTTTGAAGTTTCAGAAGGGTGATTAACAATCCGAGCCAGCCCATGTTTCTTGATGAAGACTTGGATCGGTTCCACATATGGTTCAAAAATTGCAACCATATTTTAATGCTTCTAAATGTAAGGTTATTTGGGAAAAATGTAGACCAGGAATCACATAAGTTAGGAATAGAAGAGATAAAATTTATTCAAGACAAAAAATATTAGGTGTTATGATTTAATCTGACACAAAGTTTTCCACGCAATTAAAATAGGCTGATAGAAAGGCACATGGTGTCCTGTTTAGAATTTATAAAGTCTTGCTAGTATGGAGAAGGATGTCATCATTCCTCTTTATAAGATATGGTTAGACGGCATTTGGATCATTGTATACATGTCTGGAGACTGCACCTAAAAAAGAAATAGACCTTCTGTACAGGATTCAGAGAAAGGCGACCAGACTGACGAGGAGTGTAAGCGATGCACATTCTAAGAACGGCTTAGAGGGTGTGAACGTCAAATTTAATTACCGGACATCTAAAGGCAGATCGAATTGATGTATGTAAAACACTGAAGGGATTGAATAAATTGAGTGAGGTGGGTTTGTTCTCTCGCTGGTGATACGCTGGTGATAGAGCAAATGTAAAATCTAAGGGAATAACAGAAGACTGGATTTCATGAAGTTTGCCTACAGGCAGCGGATTTTTGAACATCGAAACAGGTTGCTTCCCAATGTGGTGGAGGCAGTGAGTCCGAATAAATTCAAAGCGGGACTGGATGATTTTCCTCGTGTCGAATCGGAATGATTTTAAAATTCTAATTGAGTGAATTAGAATTTTAAAATCATTCCGATTTTAAAATTCTAATTCAAATTTATTTGAATTAGAATTTGCTAATTTTTTTATTATTAATCTTTTATTTATTTATTTTTGGCTGATGCAAAGAAAATTCGCTTCTTTGCATCATTTGGACCTACTGATACTAATACTAATTTTCCGTTAAATTTGCTTTCTTGCGACTTTTATACAGTGATGTCTGCGCTAAATGGCAGTGAGTCATAAAAACTAATAATTCACAGGTGGTCAAATTTTAAATTTGAATTTATTTTCTCAGTAATTAAATTAAATTTATATTATTTCTCGAAAAAGTGTTCAGAAATCTCTGGAATCGTGAAAAATGCATGACACTTGCTATCCACATGAGAATAGAAAAAAAAGCAATTTTGGAATTTACTCTATGAGTAAACTGACCAACAAAATCCAGTAGATGAGTCGAGATGTTGAGAATAGCCACTCCGAACGGAAAATTATCATAGATTACTCTGTTTTTAATCAATCTGTTCGTGCCATTGCACCATCACCCTAGTTAACCGTCTCCTTTTAGTTCACCACCTCCTCAGCCACCAGCTGAAGGAATCACCAAATGGAAATGACATGGAGTAACACAGCTAAGAAACGTTTGAGATTGATTACAGAAATTGACTGAAGGTCGAAAGTACTCAGAAGAGCGGTTCGTAGATCCCCTCAGTCCTCATCGAATACCCTAGAACAAAAAAGGCCTGGAGTTAATTGCGTAGTCTGACTTCTTCAAGTTCACTGAACAGTGATAACAAGGCTACCATGAGAGCTCATGAGATTTTCAATGATATACAGAATTTTGTCAGCAAGGATAAGGAGGTGATTGTCCCATTGTATAAGGTAATATAAGGTACCTTGAGTACTGTATACAGATCTGGAAGCTCCATTTGGGAAGGATGTGTATCTGTTTGGACGGATGAAGAGAAAAGCAAGAAAAAAGGCTGTTGAGAAGAGCAAAATGGTACTCTTACTAGGACAGGTTTCATCTGCAAATTGCAGCATCTGGAGACTAGACACCTACGAGGAGATCTGATTGAAGTTCCTAAGGCTTTGAATGTCGATGGAATCCTTCCTCTTGCTCAGGCTGTGCACGTGAGGGACATACATTCAAATTAAGGAAGGAGGTTACAGGAGAGATATGCGGAAATTTGCTTTCAAATAGCCGGTAGTTGATTGTTGGATGAAACTTACATGTGGTGCTGTGAAACTGGGCAGTTTGAATAAATTTAAGGACGAAGTAGACTAATTATTAGATGAGTCTGATATGTGATGTAGCAAGTGTGTTCGTGGGTGTGTTTCGGCTGATGTTATATAACATTGCTTTCTTATATATTGTGTCGCTACTGATACTAAATTGATGTTTTGGACTTGAATATCCGTCCGTGTAAAAAAAGAACGAAAACTAATACTGGTAGTTATGGATGAATTGAACGTTATTAAGAGAGTGCATTATTGTTCTTCGAAAAATTGTAACATTGTATGATTCATTGCATCACGATTAAAAACGGTTCCGGCTACTAAATGTGAAAATTTAAACATTGAACATTTTCAATTTAAGCGATTGGAAAGCAGATTATAATGTAGTTTAAGTTACATTTCAACTTATCAAATTTCCAATTCTACTTTTTTAAACGGGGTCTTTAGCAAACTGAAATTGCACTTGCATTTGCTGCTAAATATGACCCTTAACAACAGTTCCCTTCATTTTTTTATTCACGTGTTCAAACCATATTTGCCAAATTAGATTATCTATCTGATTGAGAATGCCGAACTGTATTCTGTCCGTTTCTTTCACTTTGCTATCTCTATAAATATTTTGTCCATTATATGTGGATTTGTTTACAAAAATTGAGAAAATTATCAGTGCATCAAGGACATAGCTCCTCCGATAACTGTCGTGAGAGGGGGATACTGGATAGATAATAGATATGAAAATAAATTCCAAAAATTGTTTCTGTGTAGAATATTTTATCGCAAAATTCCGATATATTAATGCATTTCGTCCACCTGCGTTTGGGTATATATTCTCGACTAGCCACATCCATTTTTAATTCCACGCATCAACATCTACCACAGACATCGCAGTTCCTCGCTGCATTCCAGACAATTCAGGTATGGAATATATTATTGCAGTTTTAGTATATACTTTCTCTTAAGTTAACATTTTTAGTATTTTGCGCATTATAAATATAAAAACAAAGAAAAGCTTTTGTTTTCCTTCCAGGTATGAATATTTGCAGCCAGATTAGTACGAATTCTCTCTATTTGCTTATTTAAGTGGATTATTTCAAACAAACATGCAAAGAATAGTCTTCTCAAAACGACATTGAGCTTTTATTGGAAGGCTAAGACATGGTATCTGGCTAACCATCAATTAAATGGATTAACTATCAAAACGTTCACTTGATCACGTTACCACATTACTAATAAATAACATTATGCTTCTCTGTTGAGAAGTGATATTTATCTTCGACAATTTTCTCCTTTTTCATTTAAATAAAAGTATATAAATAAAAAAGGATTTTTATTTTATTTTATTTAATCGGATTTGATTTTTAATTTTATATTGTCTCGTTTTTTCGACATTGTAAAATTGTTTTAATATTTATTTGGAATTTTCTTTGATTTTATACTGGAACATCTCTGGCCCATTCTTCGCCTGGAACAGCACAAGGCTGTTCCAGGCGAAGAATGGGCCAGAGATGTAACCTAACCAAGTTCCAATGGTAGATGATAGTGAGTGTCTTCTGAAAACAGCAAAACATCTTTCAAGAAGATAATACTCGTGTTGGAGGGCTGCAATATTTATCTGGTTTTAGAAGAATTTTGGCGAATTCACCGTGCTCCCATGGCCGTTAAACTGGCCAGTCTTAGCCCAACTAAACAGATGTGGGACGCATTGTGGAACGGGACATTAGGCGCATGGATCCAGTGCCATCAAAATCCCGGAAACTGTGAAATGCAGTGTGGTCAGTATGAATTACCTTACCTGTGGCCATACTCCAGCACATCATGCAGTCTAATGCAAATCTGTTCCAATGTTTATTGATGTGATCTAACGAGTTTTCTTGAATAATTAAAATTTTTTTTTTTTTTTCATTTGAGCTGAGCTTTGCTCAAATGAAAAAATATTATAATCTTCATTCGATCAAGAAATTTTAATTTTCTATCAATTTTTGTGTTTCTTTAATCAGTTTTGTGAAATGGTAAGCACAAAGCATAAAGAGTAATGTTATCCCATTAATGCTGTTCTGAAATTGTAAATTTATTGTACTTAAGATAGCGGAGACAGCAGGAAAGTTCTGTTACATTTACGATTAAATATTCTTTTAGAGTTTCCTGAATAAACCATGAAGACGATGTTAGCCGTAATCGTGTTAGGAATGCTGTGTGTGTTGGCTACTGGAAATGTGCTTCCCTGGGACAACAGCACTTGTCCCGAGAGTGAGTAGCTAATTAGTGATTACTTAATCCATAACTATTATTCAAAGTTAAGATCCAAACGTCGAGGGCTATTAAAAACTTGAGTACTCAAGTATCATTGATATTAATTGAAATCTAAGTACTCCAATCGCATTTATTGGCATTATCTTTTGATTTCTGTGGGTGTAATTTTCAATAAACATATCGAGAAAAGTTATTACAAAGAACAAAAGAAAATGGAATGAATGAAAACAATAAAAGTTAGTTTTATGTGTTTGGTGTGTACTCATGAACAGATGTTATCCGGTTGCCGCACGTGTTCTTTATGATTCCCTTCCCATTTTACGACTTCCTTCATGTTTCCGTAGCTACCCTTAAAACTGCTTTCATATTTTTTAAAAGATTTTGATCGTTAAACTTTTTCCAACCGCTTCTTTTGTCATAAAATTGGAATTTAAGTCTGAAGTACTCGAGTAATACTTTAAATCTCAGAACAAACTCCAAAATCTTGTGAATAGCCAATAAAGCTTATGTGACAAAAACATGCTATGAAATGTTTAAAATCGGACTGTTTTCGTTCTCTCGTTTTCATATTCAATGCGATTAACAATCCCTTTTGTCAATTCATTAATAAATTAATAATTCATTAATTCATTTGACAACTCATTTAATGAACTAATGCGAATTATTAATTTCAATTTTCAAAATTAAGAATTCACGTTGTTTTTATTCCCTCTAAAAATCGGCATCAGGGACTCATTATTTTCACTAGCGGTGTACATTGAGACAACTCAGTGTACACCGTGCGCATCATCAGTGTGCATCTGTTTCAATTTATTGAGTAAATTTTAATTTACTCCAATAAATTACAAACTCGGCCCATGAAAAGACGCTTCTACTGACATAATACTCTTACTGCTATGAGCGCACTCTTGGGAGCAGTTAATAATATTTATATTTGTTTTTATATGTATTTCTACTAATAATATTGTCTAATAAATACTTAATGGCCATTACAATATGTAATTATATTGATAGTTCCAATTTATTCAGATATTCACAAACACTTCTACTTTGTTTCGATTTACAGGTTCTACACGATGCCAAAATGGCTGCTGCTCCCATCCCAAAGCAGTGTGCTGTGAAAACATTAACTTCTGTTGTCCTGAAGGATACGCTTGCAACATTGCCACTGGTACATGCGACTCTCCGGGACAACCCAGTAAGCTAGTTACCCCCGTAATCCACTCTTTCGTTCAACCGATAACTCCAGGGGCATACTGGTGCGGCTGTCCTTCAGGTAGAATATGCTGTTTGGGGGGTGTTATCTGCTGTTATCCAGGTAAGAGATGCGTTCTGGGTACGATTTGCGTCTGAATGACTTATTCCATATGAGGGGACAACATTGCTGCTGGAGTGGTTTGATCGAGCCAATTTTGATTAGAGTTACACATTAGAACAACTTTACAATTTTGTAGCAATTTTAAATGTGCCTGAATGAATAATGAATTGCTAATTCTACTAGTGTTATATAGGAATCGATCTATTAATTTCCATTAAATTCTCTGTAGAATTAAATGTCAAATAAAGTTATGTATGAAATATTCTTTGGCCTGGACTTGATTTCATTTGGATTACTGCATAATTTTCATCCTAGGAAAACTTATCTCGTAATCTTCAATGTGTATTTTCTACGCTCTCTTTATCAGTTAATGATTATTTCAAATCGCATAACAATCATGCACAGCTAGACGTTTTTCAATCTTTTAACAACTTCTTAGAGAACAAAAGACATAACCTGAACGGAAAATTAATTTTTTCTTTAAACCCACATGTGGTAGTTTACTGGAGGTGCTGCTGCTCGAAAGTGTAAGTTGAAAAGTATATTTTACATTAATTTATGTAAACTTCAAATATATATTTTTGAAATCTACATAAATTAGTGGAAAACGTCAAAATTACAAAAGATTCATTCTTCTGTAATTGTTCTTGGAAAGAACGTTTCTATCATTGGTTCAAACATCCGAAATAATAACTTTTGTTCGACTCCTGGTTAAATAAACACTTTGATGCAACAACCATGATCTCATATGCAGACGACCTAACCATCATGGTTCAGGGAAACTCCAGGAAGTCTCTTGAAGATGTTGCCAACCGGGTGCTGCAGGAGCTCTCTGTGTGGTCTGACGAGCATAAACTCCAGATATCTACAAGTAAAACGTCCCAGATGTTGCTTAAAGGCAGGTTAGACAGAGGCCGTCCCCCTCAAATAAAATATAAAGGATAAGCTATTAAATACAGTTCAACCACAAAATACTTGGGAATTATTCTGGATGATAGTATGAGTTTTATATCCTATGCAAAATACATTAAAGAAAAATGCAAGTCATTATTATCTAGATTGAGACAAGTAACACGACAAGAGTGGGGCCTTAAAGGTCACTCACTGAGATTGTATTATAACTGTATATTCCTGCCCATTATCACATATGGTGCTGGCGCCTGGAGTTATAAGGCAACCAAGTGTGCCATTATCAAACAGCTATTGCAAACACAGCGTGCTGCCCTTCTTATGTTATCCAGAGCTTGTAGGACAATTTCTACTGCAGCTTTGCAGCTCCTGACAGGAAGGATGCCAATACAATATGAGGTCCAGTATAGATATTTGAGATACCACCTGAAAAAGGCACATCCTACTTCTCTTGATAACATGGAACTTGACCTGAATGTCCCAATAACAACTGAAAAGGAAAGATTGCGCACTATTTATGTTAATAAGTGGCAGGCTGACTGGTCTGTATCGGAGACAGGAAAGGTGACAAGAGAGTATTTGCCGAATGTAAGGGAATTCAGGAAAAGGGATTGTGGTTTGCTCCTGGACTATATGGAACATACCTTTTGTCAGGTCACGGCAGCCTCAATAGCAAGCTGTATAAACTTGGACTGTCCCCTTCCCCTCTTTGTCTCTGTGGAGGTGAAGAGGATGCAGATCATATCCTTTTGGAGTGCCACTATTATACCGAATGAACTACAACTCATTACTGGTTCCTGTGACAGGGAGAATAAACCTCTTCTGATCCAATCACAAGATGCATTTGAAGCTTTTAACTTATTTGCAACACTAGCATTTAAACGACGAGAGGAAATGAGAGCTGATGCCCTGAGATAGCCTGAATCTGGATCAAGAGAAAGACTTGAACAACGACTGAAATTATCTATGAAGACTTGAACAACGACTGAAATTATCTCTGAAGACTAGATCAGGGACTGACATTCCCTTTGCAGACTTTCACAAGAACTGCTATCTAGAAAGAATTGATTAATATATTGTATTTCAATATTTCAAAGAAGCTTCAACTGCTACTTCCTGCATTTTGTCTCACGAACTTGAGGTGATACATCGTGATGGAAACTAAATCCTTATTGATTGGAGTGACGAACCTACTGTGTTAGAAATCGTAAATAGTGTATATAGTATGTAGTTTGACTCCAGTGCTTCAGCTGTGACATGCCATTGGATACTTATCTAACAATGAAATTAAGGATTGCTCCAACTACCGAACCTTCTCCTTGTCTATTATAGAGCTCTGATATGCCTTTGCTCCAAGAGGATTTCCTATCAAACGATGGAAGTGCCAAAGAAATTGTAAGATTTGAAAATCTTACAAAAATAAAATATATTTTTTAGACTTTGGAAGTTAGTTTTCCTTTTGGATTCTTGCCGTTAGTAGGATAAAATGGTAATATCCACAGTTTCAGTAACAAAAATTATTTAGTAAGAATTATAAAATTAGTATGTAGTAGAAATGAAAAACAGAGCCATTAGCATAATTTCCGTTGTAAGCAGGGAATAGACGGAGAATACTACGGCAAAAGCAGCAAGTGGTTTTGCAAAACAAACAAGTTAATGTTTATGCAGGGTCCAATATAGTAGGGGCAATTTACTTCAGTCGCAGACCGGAAATCGGTTCTTAAACGCACACACAAGTTTCCAAAAATAGATGCTGTGGTCACTAATGTCACTTTTTGTGGTTTTAGAACGCTATGGAGACAAGGCGTTATATGAGAAGGATAGAGTTGTTTTTGAAAAAACCGGCACACCGGATGGCCGCAGATCCAACAAGTTGTAAAGAAAAAGGGGTGTATTGATCACGTGCTACTGGGCCAGCGGAATAAGGGGTTTTCCAATAAATGGAATGAGATAGAATCGGAAAGTAAATGTAAGATTGGTAGAAGTCACTGGGAAATGGGCGTGGCGAAATCGGCAGTAAAAGGAAGGAAAAAGGCAGTGAAAGGGTTGCAAAGGACACTAAGTTGAGATTTTGGCGGTGTGAGTAAAAAATGGTTTAGGGACACAAAGTGGAGATTTTTGTCTGTGTGAGGGAAAATGGTTTAGGAGCACATAGTTGAGGTTTTTTTAGTCGGGGCTAGTAAGAATGGTTTAGTCAGACACAGTTTAGATTTTGGTCGGTGCTAGTAAGAATGCGTTAGTCGTTGAGAAAGTCAGAGTTCCTTTTTGAGTGGAACATAGTCAATGTTGGCTCTTTGGAAAAGTCTAGGAGTTGGGAAGAAATATGTGAAAGATAAACGAGTCTCTCACTTAAAAAGGGTGAAATCAAATCTGCCGTTAAAGACCAAGATTCCTGAAATCTTGGAAAACAAAGTGCTGGATCGGATGGAATCGGAACCCCGACCGACATGAGAGTAGCCATTCCGAAACTGGAGAAGTGCATCAAGCGGGCTGAATAAAATGAAGCCCAACGTACCTGGCAGCCCTACTACCAGTGTTTTCATGTGTTGAAAACACTGCTACCAGTGCCTACTACCCTACGACCAGTGCCTAATTCTTCAAGAATAGTAAGACGCCGCCCCTGATAGTGAAGATAAGCTGTACCTGATAGGAAGGATGAAAGATGACGCCCCGCCGAGTTCTACAAGTAAGTGGCTAGATTGTAGTAGTACCTTCACACACACCAAGAACTGTAGAAACCCAGTAAATTGGTCAGCAGGACTTTAGAAATACCTAATTGTAAAGATAGTTTAGGGAAGAATCAGGAAGGAAGAACATTAAAAAGGGGGAAATTTATTAGATATAAGATATTTAGAATGTTGGATATATGATAACGTAGAAAGGGATAGAATGGAATTGATGTTTCTTATTAATGGTATTTAAATGAAGCAGTATTAAATATAGGTAGGATGGAATAGAATGGAATTAATATTTCCTGTTAATAGTATTTAATTGATGCAGTACTAAATATATGTAGAAAGGAATAGAATGGAATTGATGTTAATCATTAATTGTTATTAATGGTATTTAAATGAAGCAGTAGAAAGGAATGGGTGGAATTGATACTTCTTGTTAATGGTATCTAATTGATGCAGTATTAAGTATGTGTAGGGAGGAATGGAATGGAATTGATATTTCCTGTTTAATTGATGCAGTATGAAGTATATGTAGGAAGGAATGGAATGGATTATGATATTTCTTGTTTAATTGATGCAGTATTAAGTATAGGTAGAAAGGAAGGGATTGATAATAGCTAGTATGATTTTAACTGATGGATGATTATGATATATATATACACATGTAGGTGAGACTAAAGCATGTTGTCATATGTATGAATTAAATTATTTTGGTTTTAATATGCTCATGTAAATATGTATAATAAACTGATTTTTTTATATACAACATTTGTGTGGTTTTTGTTGTTCTGAGCACAAGCCTAACCAAAGGGAATTAAACACATATAAGAGCTTTCCCCTTGAACTTTGGAGTTTTCTGTGAAGTAATAGTCAGATGCGCAAGTGGGGAGTTATGTTAAAGGGGAGTTGTTTAAATAGGGGAAATAAACAAAAAGGATAAAATAAAGGATATATAAATATTAAAATATATATACGTATAATCATTATATTAATCCCCCCCACAAAATCATCAACGGTGGAAGAGCTACCCTTCAAGCTGAAGGATCTATTGAGGATGCGCCTCGACAGCTTATTTTTATTATTTATTTTATTTTATTTTTTTTTTATTATTTATTTATTTATTTATTATTTTTTTATTATTATTATTTATTTGATTTATTTTATTTTATTTTTTCCCCATTTTCTTTTTCTCATAACTTTGCCTATCCTGGAACTTTGCTCCGGTATAGACTAGCATAAAGGTATTGGATGGGGGGGGGCACTGTGACCAGGTATTGCTGCTTCCCACTTGCTAAGAGCCAGGTACCGGCCGACTACATAACAACAGAACACATCATAACATTTACACACCCAACGCACTACATACAAATGGCCGGTTCTGGCGTGAGCCTCAACACAAGGAGTAATAGCGGCTAAAGGGGGGAAACCCTGGGGTCCGCCACAGCAACACATGAATATCCCCTAATATCCCCCTGAATTAAAATAATGGCGAATGTATCAAACTCAAGTTGAACAGGTATTGATGGAAGATCCTTCACGGTGAGGAGAAACTAACACACTTTGTGCGAGCGATGCTGAGCAGAGTGAAATTTGCGATATTGAAATTTCAGAAGATTATTTATTGGAAAAACTTTCCAGCCTGAAGGGTAGAAACGCTCCTAGAGTTGTCGGCATATACCGAGTAATTTTGAGAGGCGTAAAGAGAGTCTGTGGAGGAGCTGTGCTTGTCCTCTCTTTATTTTATATATATTATTATTATTATTTTAAGCAGCTACCATATTAACCAAGCTAGAACGTAAATAACAAACGCATTAACCAACTACTTTGTGTTTCAGAAGTTCAGATTCTATGGTTAAAATAACAGTAAACAGAGCATTGAAAATCGACCATCTGAAATATAGTTGGAGAAGAACCAACCACCTGAATATTGGATGGAAAACAATAAAAAAAACTTTTTAAGAATAACAATTAAGGACACACACAATTAAACAGTAGGTTTAGATGCAAATGAGAAAGCAGTGCATTTAAGTTGCAAATTAAACTGGTTCCTTTCTCTCTCTCGTGCTCTCCCGAAATCTATTAATTCCGATTTTAGAGAATTGTGCTGCTTTGTGCAAATAACTCCTTTCTTTACACTCTTGTTCTCGTGGCTGGTATAGCTGATAAAATCACCGCCCTCCCCACACTGGGTGGAGAAGGCCCGAGTTCAAATTCCACCTTGTGGCTGAGCTAGTCGGTCTGAGGCGAAGACAGCAAATTTCTGCCTGCCGCAGTAATGGCGTTATTCATCCAGAAAATCAGAAAAAGCCCACCCCAGAAAACATGCAATTTAAAAGCATAATATACAATGGTATATGAGGCAATCAATTCTTGGGTGGCCCATACGACAGGATTTTCTTTTTTTATTTCACTCTATGCTATAAACGACTTCATAATCTACTGTATGGTGCACTTTATAATAAATGTAGTATTTTTAATTTATGTAAAGAATTTTTTTTTCTTTTAAGCTATATCAGTCTTAAAATTCCAGTCCTCAGAGCGCAAGGGTTTATTGTTTTATTTATATCAGAACAGTCTTCCCAAGATCATTCCCAAGCTGCAAAAATAAAACTCCCCCTGTTAACTATACGGTAAATTGCATACTATATATAATAATAATAATAATAATAATAATAATAAATGGCACACTATTATACCACGTGAAATTATTAACAAAATAGGTTTTATTAAATTCATATAGAATACAAGCTCGATTTTTACTCTAAATTGTTAGCAGGTGACGTTTCAGGATTTTTAACCAAACTTCATCATCAGATCATAAATGTTACAACCCTACGGATACGGCTCGCTTACTTTCTACATCGCATACCGCTCTATGGATACGGCAGGGACGTATCCATAGAGCCGTAGCATTTATGATCTGAAGATACGGTTCGATAAGAATCCTGAAACGTCAACTGCTAACAATTCCGTGCCACTGAAATCTGAAGAGATTTCCTTGTTTGGTGATGTGCCAGTGCATCGCCAATTCATAAAGACAGTTCTAACATCGAAATGGACAAAACACAGCATAGTTTCATATAGGGAAAATCACCTTTATTAACCCGGTTAGCTGTTTTGACAGAGTCACTCGTGCTGGATTTCGGACATTGTTTACTTGGTTTCAGCAATGCATTTGACTCCGTCCCGCACGAGAGGTTACTGTACAAGCTGGATCATGTCAGAATCACAGGCGAAATCCTCACATGGATCACAGAACGGCTGCAGAGCAGAGTTAAAAAAAAGGTAAAATGCAGCCATTATGAACCCACTGCAGGATGGAAGCCTCCTCAATAATTCATGCTGAGGGAAATGGACCATAATCTGCCACGCTGGTCCACTGCGGGTTGGCAGATCGACCGTATTTAGCAGTCAGGGGCTTGAACCCCGGTCTACTCAAAGTAGCGTGTGCTACTGCACTCCCGGTCCTGACCACTCGGCTACGGAGGCCTTCTTTAATAGTTATTCCTCAGATTGGGCTAACATAAGAATTGGGTTTCCGAGGGATCGGTACCGGGACCAGTACTGTGTTTGATTTTCCTAAATGACATCGAGGAAGGAATTCAGTGCATGATGTTAAAATTTGCATATGATTGAAGAAATCTTTATTGTACTGTAAAGATACAACAATGTGCCCGCCACAGCTAGGAGGCCAGGGGCTTGAGTTATGGGATAATATAAAAACATGTACAGTATAACAAAAAGAGCCAAAGCGAATTTCTGGAGGTCTGCTCCAATCATTAGCAGTGCTTTCTATTGTAGGAAGTACTTGGCCGGGTAGAAATCTGTCACTGATCTTCAGCCTGTTCCACTGTAGCTGAAGAAGAGAGGTGGCTTTTAGGGAAGGTATTGGAACATGCCACCGACATATATCCCAGAAGTCAGGGGAGTTGATCTTGCCAACCAGCATTTGATAGTTGTCACAGTTCTCCTCATGCAGCTGTGGGATTTGAAGTGTTATTCCAAGTTTTTTAGTTACACTTGGAATAACTGCGCCTTCCAGTGAGAGTTGTATGAACGTGGGACACTTCTTCAGAGAGAAAACAATAACAACGGATTTTTGGGAGTTCAGGTTAAGACAGAAATTGTTGAGTTGGTTAGAGAGAGCTATGATCTTATTACAGATTTCCGATGTGATCACTCCTTTGTCGGCTGATGGTGGTATTTCCGTTAGGAACTTTATATCGTCAGCATAGGTAATAACATCATCTCTGTTACACACAAACGGAATAAGGAGGGTGGTAAAAAGTAGTCCTTATAAAACGCCACCTTGCGGCACACCTGGATTGATGGTCGGGTATAGGAGAGGTTGCGATGAGGAGGTACACTGTTCTATTCCAGAGGAGTTAGTGCAGAAAAGCGAAAACGTCACCTTTTATCCGGAAGAAATTGGTTAGGAGATTCAGAAGGGCTGTGATGTTGAGGCTATCAAAAGCAGCATCGATATCGGCATAAACAACCGCCATTTCTGATCTGGCTTCAAATGCATTTAGAATTACCGTTTGGACTGCAAGAAGGTTGGAGACAGTTGATCTATTAGGGAGAAGATAACTGAGTTGCTTTGGTGGTTGTGGAAGAAGATAGCCTGTTATATGCGGAAGTAGCACTTTTTCCAGTAGCTTTAGGAGCGTGGATGCAGTGGATATCAGTCTATAGTGCTTCGGCTGGCTTGGTAGTTGAACCTTAGGTAGTGGGGAGAGGGTGTATTTGCTCCAGGATGCAGGAAATACTCTATGAGAGAGGATGGAGTTGAACAAGTAGCGCAGAGGATCAAGAATATATGGACTGAGGCACTTTACGATGAAATGCGTGACTTTATCCATGCCAGCAGTGCATGACGGACGCAGCGAGGTGATGGCTTGAAAGAGCTGCTGTCGATCGATTTGAATTGAAAACAGTCTGGTTGGTAATCATATAGTTGTATGGTGTTTCCCTGAAATCTAGCTACAAAGTTGATCCATTCAACTGGATTGAAGTTGGAATCTAGATCAGAGTTAGGGGTAGAGTATAGCAATTTTCCTTTGGAACTGAGACTTCAGGCTGTTAAACAGTGCTCTAGCTTAGGAGCACTGAATTCGGTCATATGCTCTACCAGACTGTTTCCATTGTTTATGGAGGGACTGTTTCCACTTGAAACTGTAATTTAGCTCCGAAGACCACCAAGCATTAGTTCTAGCAGAGATAGCGACCTGTTTAGCTGCTGTGGACATTGTAACAGTGTGCAACCATCTAGTTAATATGTCTAGGGCCAGTTCCGGTCTCCTGATTCAAGAACTCCTGTTCAAGGCATCTGTTCGGGTGTTGGAAGGTGGGAGAGGTGATGATCTTACTTTTCACTTTGTTGGAGAAATTAAAGTTTGGGCGTTGGGAGCTGCAATAGTATTACGATGAGTTCATGATCGGATTCAAAGTGAGTTTCAGGTTTAATGTCGACGCTACAGGAACCAGACGATAATATGAGGTCGAGGCGATGAAGACCTTTAGTTGGGCTTCATTTATGATCCTGAGGCCACTAGGTGCAATCTTAGCCATAAGTAACTCATGGAGATTTTGGAGACTTGGCGGTAAGTTAAAACTCCGCAGATGAGGTGGATGGCAGATGTGTGGAGCGCGTTTATTAGCCAGGACGCAATATCATTATCTCAGCATCGAGTGTTCGTCTGCGCGGGTAGCACAGCGGTATGGCCACCTTCCTCCCCACATCGGATGGAAAAGGCCCTGGTTCGAATCCTGTCGATGACGCGAGGAAATTTAGTGGGCGTTTTTCACTCCGTGGCTGACCTTTTCCCCAGGAACTGGGGGAAAATCGACCAGAGAACACACGCAATTTGTAGACAAAATAAATACGTTAGATGTAATCATTTACTGGGGACCCTTATATCATAATTTGAGTTTTTATTACTAAGCCCTCAATCATGTTTCCTTATTCGGGACACCAGTGCTGAGTACTTTCTAATTTTGGCTCTAATATAATTGAAATGGTGTTTGAAGGAAAGGTTTGAATCCAGAATAACTCCCAGGTATTTCAGTTGGTTCCTCAACTTAACAGTTCTGTTTTCTTTTTTATTTGTGGGGGGGGCGCCTGAGGTCCAGGAATCCCCTAAGCAGGATTGAGGAGGTTTTTCCGATGATATTTTCAGATGATGGGTTTGGGCCCAAGCTTTTAGGATAGTCAGGGCCTGGTTTGCCTGACCTTCCAACTGGGCTCTGCTGTCCGCGGCAAGCGTCAAAATAAGGTCATCAGCAAATACCTGGTAACAGACATCCTCACGTTCAAGGAAGAAGAATTTGTTGCAGACAATATTCCACAAGAGTAGCCCCAGAACTGAGCCCTGGGGCAGCCCCCGCAGACAAGTCTGGCCAATCTTCCATAGGGTGCAACAACACTGATCTTTTATAAGGTATAAGGTATGTTCGTGTCAGACGGCACCTGGGATTTCTCCCATCTCCGCGTGTGTTTCGCTGTATCGAGGCCAGTACACTGTCAAGCCAGAGACTTGAAAGTGTGTGGGTCGTGTCTGTACAGTGTGATATGTTGTGCCCATTGTTTATCCGGCTTATTGGCCGCCAGGCCCCTAGTGGGGCCCAACGTTGCCCATACCCTGCCACGTGGAGGCTAGCCGGGTGTATCCAGTATCACAACAATTTGCTCTGGCAGGTCCTGCCACCTAGTTTCCTGGGATTTCAGTGGCTAGGGCCTATTTAAAAAAAAAATAAATAAAAAAAAAAAAAAAGTTTATGCATTTGACATTAATGCTTAATGGGATTGCTGTTAGGAAATCGCTGGTTAGGGTTGAACACTAAAGAGATGTGTTAAAGGCCAAATAGGTCGGGCAAAATTTTGATGTTATTAAATTTAGACATGTAACGCTAGATAAAAGCTGATAGTGTTAGATATCTTAGAGATTTGCACAAAACCGGTAGAATTTAGACGTTGGTTATAATTTGGCGGCATTGTTAAGGGGTGTACTCGGTCGATTTAGTGAGAGAGAGGGGGGGGAGATTGAAGACTGGGGAGGAAACAGATAGAAGAATAGGGACGGATAGAGTAGGCATCCCCAAAGAGGTCAGTGGAGACGAGCCCCACCAGGCGAAATATGGGGGGTAGGCAGGGAGGAGAGGAGACAGAGATCCGTCTCCTCCATTCCTTGCCTGGGGATGGGGTTTTAAAGGGAACCAGGTTAGAGTACCCAGTTCGGATTGCCAATGGCGTGTTGGCAGCAAAGCCGCAGAATGTCTTTGTCGGTGTCTTGTCCAAGGAGTGTCGAATCCGGTATGAAGGTCCAGCTGCCCATCCCGCTCTGGGGGTGGGATATGTTAGCTGGCAGTGGGGAACCTACCAGGTGAAGGGGGGGGGAGACGCACACATTGACTTCATTCGTAATGTGCATTCTCACTCTACTTGCATTCTTTTTTTTTATTTTTTTTTATTTTTTATTTATTTATTTATTATTTTTTTTTATACTTTTTTCTTATTTTATATATATATATTTTTTTTTTATTTCACTCAACTCATTCATCTTTTTCTCACACACCAGGAGGGGATGCAATGATGGGTAGCGTAAATTTAAATACTAATTAAAACCAGGGTTAGTGTGTACTTAACTTAGCATTTGTGTTCTTTTCTCTCACGCTTGCACTTTTATTCATTCTTCTAGCTCTCATCTCATTTATTCGACTCTTTCTTTCTGCACTGCACTCTCTGGGCACCGCAACTTACTGTTATTCTTCAGTTGTGGTGCAGGCCTAGCCACAAGTTTTTTTTTTTTTTTTTTTTTTGCAGGCCAGGGGAGAATGCAGTGATAGTGTTTATGTGGTTTGTAAATGTTTGTTGGTACAGTATATATAAAGTAATGTAAGTTATTTTTAACTTTGTATTCTTTCGGCCAATTACATTTGCTCTTCTGCTCACTCCCATTCACTTTCTCTGCATGAATTCCCATCCCCCTCCCCTACATTGGTTTGGGGGCCCCAGGTTCCTACACATGGCATGGTAGTCATGGGGAGTTTTGTTATGTCAGGTTTCTGTCAGGGTGCAGAATACTGCTATCCTAACAGTTTTTAAGTCATCATCTGGGCGTGGTGGGAAACTTGGGCAATTTTACTATTGATTATTGTTTAATTGCTGGGGGGCTGAAATTGCTCTGCGCATTTCGAAAACTTTCTGTGTGAAATATGTAAAAGCTTTATAATTTTGCTCTTCTATGATGAAGAGATGTTCTTCTCCCCTGGGGAGGGGACCAATCTGTGCTATTAGCTCTGTTCTGGGGATGTCATATATTATACATTCATAGAGAATGTGTGCCCAGTCTTCACTTTCGCCACAGGTGCAGTTTGGGTCATCGGTCAGGCCTAAGGAGGTTAGTTTCGCCTTTAGGGAGCCGTGCCCTGTCAATATAAATGTTGTAAAAAGTCCAGGGGCATACCACTTAGGTGGCTTTGGGCTAACCATTGACACCAGTGGCAGAAACCGTTTGGTGACCAGACCTCTGGTTTCCTGCTCCCACTTTGTTTGCCATAGCTCGTGGAGCTTTGTGGCTATTATTTTTCTTTCATCATTGAAGGTATTGGTTGTATCAAGGGCTATCCCCAGAAATTCTGTGGGTATGCCCTTTTTAAATCTATAATATAAGCCTCTTTTGGCTACTTCCAGGTAAAGTGGGAGAGTTCCGGCCAGCAACTGTAGTGCAGGTGTGCTTACTGTGCGACATGCTCTGGTAATAGTGAGTAGTATTGTCCTTTGTATCGATTCTAATTTATTCCTATTTCTTACTATGGCCGAGCGGATGAACCACGCACCGGCTCCATAGGTGATAACAGGCAGGAACATTGCACGGTATATGATTGCCAAGGTCTTTCTTTTGAGTCCCCAGTCTGCTCGACTGATCCTGGCAATCATACCTGCATAATTTCGCACTTTCTTCGCCAAGTAGATCAAATGGGGGTAAAAAGTTAATTTTGAATCAAAGACCACTCCAAGATATTTTAGTTCTGTTACCATTTTTATAGTGATTGTGTTAATTTTGATTTGTGGACGTCTTCTCATGTCCAAATTACCTTTTAGAAGTATTTGTTTGGTTTTTTCAGGCGATATTTTGAGAATGTGCATTTGTGCCCACTCCTGCAGCTACAAGAGAGCGGCATTTGATCTTTGCTCTACAACCACTCGTGAGTTGCCTTTTACAAGGAAAATCATGTCATCTGCAAAGGCCAGGCTTTCCACGGGGCCCAGATCCAAGGCCAGAAATTCATCCAGAACAATGTTCCAAAAGAAAGGGCCAAGGATTGATCCCTGCGGGCAGCCTTTATTCACAGGGCGTGTCAATTCCTGGAACCTTATGCGTACTGAGACACTTCTGTCTGTAAGGTAACTGTTTATTACCTTATAGAGATTTTGTGGGGCATTTGCCTGGCGAAGTCTCCTAAGGACACTAGGCCACCACAGTGAGTCAAATGCCCCAGCAAAGTCAATGGAGATTGCCAGCATATATTTCTCCTCTGTGTTTTTAACTGTTGTCAGTAGGTGGTGCATGGCATCCTCCGTAGAATTGCCCTGCTTAAAACCATACTGATTGTTGGAATGCAAGCCTGCTTCTGTGTAATATTGAGCTAATCTGCTGTATATTAATCTTTCGTATATTTTCCCTAGTACAGGGAGTAGGGCTATTGGTCTATATGATTTGGGATCAGTAGGGAGTTTTTCAGGATTAACCTTAACACAGCTTGTTTCCATATTTTTGGGAATATACCTTCTGTCATACAGTTATTATATAGTGCTATTAATTTATCTGGTGCTATTTCTGCTAATTTTTTGATAATCTCAACCTCTAAGAGGTCAAAACCTGGGCATTTATTGTTTTTGGTTTTAGATAGTGCTATTTCTAAGTCTTGTATAGTGAACAGAGGTTCAATATTGGCATTGTCATATCCAGTGTTTTCTTTTATAATGTCGAGCTGGGTGGGGGAATGATTTCCAGTTTCAGTCTGAATGATACTGTCTAGGATGTTATTTACAGAATCCACCCAACACAGGGTTAGGGTTCCATCTGGTTTGACAGTACTTTCTAAGACATCTCCTCTTGGCAGCTTGTTGGTCACTATTCTGTAGACAACTCCCCAAGGGTTATTGTTTCCAGTAGTTCCCACCAAGTGCTTCCAGCATTCCTTTTTCTTATCTCTTATGAGGGCTGTATACTGATTCCTGTGAGTTTTATAAGAATCTCTCAGTGCATCCACCTCATTTTGTGACCAAGATGTTCTGGCTCTTTGAAAATGTCTCCGTGCCTGGTGTACCCTACTTCTGAGTATAGTCAGTTCGGGGCACCACCAGGGAACTGTCTGCTTCCTTGGTTTTTTCCGTGGGATAGACAGGGTTGCTGTTTTTGTTAAAATGTTTGTCATAGTCAGTGCTTGCTCGTCCGGGCTACAGTTGTCTGATCTAGACCACTCATTTTCCTGTTTTTGCAGCTCAGCTGCTGTATGTTCTGCAAAAATCTGCCAGTTTGCCTTTTTAAGGTTATACCTTTTGATATCCAACAGAGAGTGTTGGGTTGTTTGTAATTGCCTGTTTAGTTTGAAGGAAATGACTCTGTGATCTGATGTGGTCCAGGCTGGCTGGACACACCAGTCTGTGATTTTATAAGCTACTGAATTGGTGGCAAGAGTAACATCAATGTCACTCTCCCACATGGTACTGCTAAAAGTTGGGAGGTTATTTGGTTGGTTTAGCACTTGAAAGGGTGAGGTGGCGATATAGTCTGAAAGTATCTGGCCGTTGTGTGTGCCTGCTCTGTCTTCTGTACGGCTATGCCATAAGGCTGACCGGCAGTTGACATCAGCACACACTATGATATTTGCAGTAGGTAGCAAGTTTGTGACTACTTGTAGGTATTCAATAGTTGGATTTATATCTTCACCTGGTCTGGAATATAGTGAAATAATGTAAAACTGTCCTACAGCACTGGTAATATGGGCACACACTCCCACTGGGGAGCAGAGGTGACCCACCTTTGTGACTGTAAGGTCAGTATTTTTAACTACTATTGCTGTAGAAGGGACACCTGATGTGTATTCTATTATTTTATAGTCTCTTGGGTATCCCTGAACTCTACCCATATGTGCGTAGGGCTCCTGGAGTACCAAGATATCTATATTATTTTCTTCCAATTTGAGTTTGATCTGATCTACAACGGCTCTTGCTCTTTGAGCATTCAATTGGACAAGATTTACAGCCCTAGTCACATTTATGTTTTCAATCTGGCCCATAGTTGGTCCTAGATTGTATAGGTTTTGCCATTTTTTTATAACTGGGGCATTTATCATCCCTGATACTATGTGTATAGTCAGTCAGCCGTGCTGCCTTGCAGGTAGCACATTTTGGCTGCTGAGACTTATTTTTGCTATTTTTGTAATCGTGGCCAGTGACGGCACAGTGACCACAGACAGGTTCTTTCTGAGTGCAGTTTCTGATCTTTTGTGAGAGGTGTGATTTTATGATCTTATTGTTTTGAAGAGTTTCACCGGAACGGAGGAAATACTGAGTCTCACCAGGACGCTCGGCCACCAGAACGCTCCGGCCAAGTCAATAGAATTAACCAAAAAATACTTCCTCTGACAAGTGACCACAGTGTCCATGAAGTTTCTGAGGGCATCAGTGGTTGATGACTGGGGTTTGAAGCCATAGTGTGTGGGCATACCAAGGTTTGCTGCTTCGTAGTGCTTGCAGATTCTTCCATGCAGGAGTTTCTCGAACAGAATACTGACTGAAGGCAGCAGCGCAATTGGTCAATATGACCCTGGCAGGTCAGGAGTTTTCGAATGTTTTTTTAAGATCAATTTCACATTTACGGCCTTCCACTGTGTTAGGAAGGTACCAGCCCGGAGGCAGCATGGGGCAGCGGAGATTATTGTAAGTTCCAGCTGTTTATTACTGTGCATTATTTTATTAACCATTTTCAATCCGAATACCTCATGAGAGGCAATCGCCTTCGGTTCAAGCATTCTGTCATTTGTTAGGTTTTTGAAGAATTAATTACGTACTTCTTTAAGGGAGTTACTTACTGGCTGTTTTCACACTTTAGGTTAATGAAAAATTTCCTCTGGTGGTGAGAATCGAACCCTGGCCTTTGCGCACGGTGTGAAAGACCATTGACCCAGAGCATTATCCCCATAGGCGAAATTAGGGTTTGTGGTGAAACATGACATCAACTCGCCCTTCTTTCTTCCCCTGTACAAGTGGTTTCACTGCATAACAGGGATGTCATTCCATGCTGCCCTTTTCAAACTCAAAGTTAACATTTTTTCAACCTCTTATCGTTTTGTTTTTGTTTTTTTTTCGTACAGTTCCCATAATGTGAACATTAATATTGACGGCCTGTATTTTACAAAAAATTGATTTTTCCCTCAAATTAATTATCGATTTTGAAAAAAACTCAGCTTTCTTTTGCAGTTAGTTAAAAACAACATATATTTTTGTAGCTACGCTAGAATAGTAGGTAAAACGGCTGTTTAACAGCATTTCTCCTTGGAGGGTTTCATTGAGCGAATAAGGGAAACCATTTAGTGTTTAACTGTAACATTATTCGCACAACCTCTTTAGTTTTGAATTCGAAGATAGAATTGTCAGTTTTGTAATACATGTGGGATTTCATTAATAGATTGGGAGCTTGGATTTAGAAGGGTGAAGCTTTTGTTATCTCTTTCTTTAAGAAATCCGTTTTCTGTATGAATACATTGAACAGAGTATCTTTAAGTATGTTTAATTACAATGCATGCACGTGAACGTGAACAGATCGACATCAATAACTAACATCAAAGAATTAGAAACCATTATTCTCTGTCTGGTAGGGTCACCATTTCCCTAATTATCAAAAGTTGTATGTGAATGTAAATTGCATTCAGGTACAATTTTTTCACAGTGGACCGTTGCGTTGTCTTCTTGAAAGAATCCATCACAATCCTAGTAGAAACGAAGCATTGCAGAGTGAATTTGGTTCAATACGACAGAAAAATACTCATTGGAAGTAACATGACCTTCTAATGGTATGAGTGGAACCAATCTATACCAATAAACCTTGCTCCATACCAATGATACCACCTCCAACCCCTTGAGTGGTGGTCACGAAACAGTCTGGATGCGTCGCTTCATGAGCTTTATTATTATTATTATTATTATTATTATTATTATTATTATTATTATTATTATTATATTGTTGTTGCTCTTATATTATTTCTCCCTTATTGAGGGATTCCACTCCATGACGGGTACTGCTACCAAGTACACAGAGTGGTTGTAATGTCTGGTGTTACTGTCGGTCGAGGAAATCTCTGACTACCCTACAGGTGTTCAGAATTGCGACTTTCTGGAGTTCCTTGTAGGTTCTCTGGGAGACCTATTGCTTCTAGGCAATAGATCTCCCTGACAAAAATGGCTAAAGATTTACAGCAGGATGTAATACATTTACAAACTTGGTTGCATGATAATAAATTAGCACTCAGCCTTGAAAAAACAAATTTTTGGTAATTAGACCTCCTCATCAAACCTTGGACATTCAACCCTCTATTAAATTACATAAACATGAATGCCCACATGATCAGAATTTCCAGAATTGCAAATGTCTAACTGTGGAAGAAGTTTCAAATCATTGTTACCTTGGGTTATGGATTGACTACAGTCTAAGTTGGGCAATTTATATAACAAATTGGTACAAAATAATGAGATTTTATGTGTATTTTTTTTACTACATTAAGAATAAGTTAAATCTTAGAACAAAAGTTGCCTTATATTATGCATTAGTGGACTCCCAACTCAACTGTTAATTAGTAAATATATGGGCACGAGCAAATATAAATGAAATAAGGGTAATAAACAACTTAATTAACAGGATTTTGAGACTTTTAATGGGGACAAACTTTGGAATGACCTGAATAGGAGAAGGCAATTTTTATTAAAATATAAAATACTTTATCCAATTCAAAAACTGAAGTTAAATTTAATCTTGAAAAATCTTAACACTATTTCTGAAGAGTCGAATCTGCAAAGAAATGTCTCACATAAATTAAGGAACCCAAAAGCAATTGTTTTGCCTCACCCTAGGGTACTAAATAGATTTGGAGATAGGCATACAATGAATATAATAAACAACTCGTTGGCTAGTGTAGATTTCAGGCTCAGGAAAAGTTATTCTAGCTCCAAATTAAAATTCTTAATAAGAAAATTTTTGATACTCAATGATACAATAGATTAGAATTGCTATGCAGATCAGATAAATTGCTATCTCTGTTTGCGGAATGTACTACGTGTTGTGATTTCATTTATCTTTTCGGTTAGATAACAAATTTTTATGCAAAAACTGTTGTAAATGAAGAATTACAACTTGTCAAGAAATTTACTTTTCTTAACAAGTTCATTTATTGTAAACAAATTCTCTTGATAAAAATAAATTGTATTGTATTGTATTGTATTATTATTATATATGACCTAATTGATATCCCAATATTGCAACAGAAATTACTGAAATATGGTATAAGGGGAAGACTCAATCAACTCCTAGCAAATTATTTAACCAAAAGAAAAATAACAGTAGAAGTAGAAAATACAAAGGGAAAATCATATAATGTAAAGAGAGGAGTACCTCAGGGCACTCATGCTGGGCCAATCATGTTGAACATCTATATAAATGACATATTCGAAGTAATTAAGAACTCCTTTATAAAAATGTATGCAGATGATATAATCTTATATACAATAGGAAAGAACCTAACAAAAATGGCGAATGATTTACAACAGGATGCAATACATTTACAAACTTGGTTGCATGATAATAAATTAGCACTCAGCTTTGAAAAAACAAAATTTTTGGTAATAAGGCCTCCTCATCAAACCTTGGACATTCATCCCTCTATCAAATTGCACAAACATGATTGCCTACATGATCAGAATTTCAAGAATTGCAAATGTCTAACTGTGGAAGAAGTTTCAAATCATTGTTACCTTGGGTTATGGATTGACTACAGTCTAAGTTGGGTAATGCATATAACAAATTTGTACAAAAAAATGAGATTTTATGTGTACTTTTTCTACTACATTAAGAATAAGTTAAATCTTAGAACAAAAGTTGCCTTATATTATGCATTAGTGGACTCCCAACTCAATTATATATGAGCACGAGCAAATAAAACAGAAATAAGAGCAATAAACAACTTAATGAATAGGATTCTGAAACTTTTAATGGGGACAAACTCTTGGAATGACCTGAACAAAGAGAAGGCAATTTTTGTTGAAACATAAAATACTGTATGCAGTTCAAAAACTGAAGTTAAATCTATTCTTAAAAAACCTTAACACTATTTTTGAAGAGTCGAATCTGCAGAGAAATGTCTCACAAAATTTAAGGAACCCGAAAGCAATTACTTTGCCTCACCCTAGGATACTAAATAGATTTGGAGAAAGGCACACAATGAATATAATAAACAACGTGTTGGCTAGCATTGATTTCAGGCTCAGGAGAAGTTACCCCATCTCCAAATTACAATTCCTAATAAGAAAATTCTTGATACTCAATGACACAGTAGATTAGAATTGATATGCAGATAAACTACTACCTCTGTTTACAGTGTGGAATATACGGTGTAGTGACTTCATAGTCTTTTCTGTAAGATAACAAATTTGTACAAAACAGCATAAAACTCAGCAGTTACAGCACAAGGAAATTAAGGCCTGCCTGACCGCAAAATACCATCAGAGACTCAGAAGCCTGCTGAAAACAAAACTAAACGGAGGGAACACAGTTAAAGCCATAAACACCTATGCAGTCCCAGTGCTAACATACTGCTTCGGGGTCATAGATTGAGCTAACACCGAGCTGGAGGACATCATAAGAAAGACAAGGACAATTATGACCAAGAGCCGCCAACACCACTCGAAATCTGCCTGGAGAGACTGAAAATTGCCCGGAAAAAAAGGAGGACGGGGTCTGATAGACCTCATCGAGCAACAGAAAACGGCGATTGCTAACCTGAAGGATTACTTCCAGAAACACACAGCAGCACTCCACCAAGTCATAAGGAAGATGCACAAGCGGTATACCCCACTCAACCTAAGCGAGGAGTCTCCCCTAACCAGGAGGCACAAACGAAGCTAGAAAGATGGGCAGAGAAGACACTCCATGGCAGACACTACATGATCTGCATCAAAGATCACATAGATAAAACTGCTTCCAATGCATGGCTCATGAGTGGGACGCTCTTCCCCGAGACTCAAGAATTCATGCTCGCCATCCAAGACCAGGTAATCAACACAAGGAACTATAGAAAATACATCTCCATGGAGCCAGTGGTGCCCGATGACACATGCCAACGATGCCACTTGGCCGCAGAAACGATCCAACTCTTCACATGACCAGGTAGCCAGTATAATACATCAGAATCTAGCAAGGAAATACCAATTGATCGAAGAAAGTGTATCGTATTACAAGTACGAACCCCAGGCAATACTAGAGACCCTAATCCACAAGCTGTACTAGGACCTTACCATAGTAAGGGATAGAACAATCTCGCACAACAGACCGGACATAATCCTTGTGGATAAGAAGGAAAAAGCTACCTGTTCCTAGTAAGAAACTCATGAAAAAATCAGGAAGTACACAAACCTAAGACAGGAGATCAAATAGATGTGGCATATGCAACACGTGACGACCATCCCGATCATCGTGTCAACCACAGGTATGGTGCCAAAGACCCTACATAACAGCCTAGCAGCAATAGGTCTCTCAGCGAACACCTACAAGGAACTCCAGAAAGTCGCAATCCTGAACACCTGTACGATAGTCAGAGAGTTCCTCGACCAACAGTAACACCAGACATAACAACAACAACCACCCTGTGTACTTGGTAGCAATACCCGTCACGTGGTGGACTCCCCAATCAGGAAGAAATAATAATACAAATCGATACATTTCAATATTGCCGTTCGTGGCCACCAGGCCAGGGGATAACATTGATAAATAAAACATAAGGAAATGCATATGTGGACGCATAAAAGGAAATGTAGCTCAAAACTCAAAGTAGAATACAGTTATGTACATGACCGCATACAAAGAGGGTATAGGTGGGGAAAGAAATAATTTTGTATAGTAAAAAAAAACAGGCAATTCTTGCACTGAACCTTTGCCAACGATCATTTTAACAGTCGTGGAAAGGCGTTTCACTCTGATCAGCGTGGGGATCCTGTGAATTTGTATCAAACTGGCTATTTCAGTTTTCCAACAAAAAAAAGTCGCCTAACTCTGCTAGGGACAACAGATGCCCATACCTCTGCAGCATATAAAAGCAGAGAATGTACTGTGATTTTTATATCTTTTCGGGTAGTTGTGAGTTCATTAATATAAGCTTGTCCATTACTCAGCTTGTCCATGCGGTTACTGAACAGAGCTTAGGATCAAAAACAACCACGAGATCAGTATACTTATTGACGTTGGGGATAGGAGAATTACACAGTGCTGGCTGTATATAAGAGGGAGTGAAAGCATCCACTAGAATTCTCCCCGGAATTTGTATTCTATCCGGTTGAAGCAGTTTGCAAATTTCAGGAATGTATTATTAATTGATGCTGTTGTCACAAAAAGATCGTGTGGATAAATCAGTGTGAGGAACTTCGTATCATCTACATAACATAAAGTATCATGCCTGGACTGAAGAAGAGAGGAGATAATCGCTATAAACAAGGGCCCAGATAAGACATCACCTTATGGCACGAATAATGAGATACACCATTTGTATCCTATTTTAATATACAGTTCTTTGTAAACAATGTTCAATGCTTAATACCATATAGTTTCGTGGAAGAACGTGTTGACTAAGATGGCATGAATTAAAGTTCTTTATTCTATCTTCTTTACATAGCGGTCAATGACCTCATACTTCTCAAAAGAAGTAATTTCTCTATGAAATAACACTAATAACTGGCAAAGTATTCAAATAGGGTTTTATAAGTGTAGAAAGATCGTAACTGTGGGTATGATCTTTTTGATATTTATAATCACTTTTAACCTGACATAACAACACACACACACATCAAAGCTTCACAATTGTCAAGATTATTAAAAATGCCCATATCAAATTGAATCCTTTAAAGCATTCAATTAATTATGCATTTTGTGTGTAAATAAATTGTTGCGTGTAATGAAAAAATTGTGAAAGGGCCAAACTGCATTTCCAAATAAAATTTCTCGGTTAGTTTAACATGTTTTAAAAAGTCATTGGGTGTTTTGAATTAAGAAATATTTATAATCCTGCACTCCTCGTGTCATTCCACTACAGTTAATAACAAAGTCGTGTTGCGCATTCCATTTGTTTAAACAAAATCAATTAAAATCGTAAAGTTCAGTGAATGTGGTTTATTCCAAAATACTTTTACATTTGGTACATTTATAAAAAGGTAAAATACACATATATGTATTATAATTTTATAAATTCAAGATTTATGAAAATTATGAATCATAAATTCAAGAAAATAAACTTGATCATCTCAGCGACACCAGAATGTCCAGAAGCAGCTCCTCCCGGGTGGACAGCACGTTAAACCTCCCGGACAACAAACTCCGTTTGGAATAGGACAGCCACACCAGTTATTGTATGTTCCTGGAGCGCCCACCTTATTGGCAGATTGGACAAGGGGAGTGATTGGCTCTCTCTGTTGTAGAAGTAAATCGCAAGTACCAGCAGTAGTATTGCAAGCGGACCCTTGAGGACAGCAGAAGTTGGAATTTTCACAACACATCGCATTTGGAAGAGGGCAGCAGCCATCTTGCCAATCGACACCCTGGCATCGTGTGGAGTCTTCGAAACAAAGAAGAAATACAAATCATATACATGTGTGGAATCAAACTTTAGACATAATACACACCGTTTAATTAATTAACTTTTTAAATATTAATTTAAGTGTAAAAAATTGACGACCGGTCTATTTATGGTTATTGATAAGTTACAACGTTTGAGTTTGTAGCAGTTTTTCAAGATATACTTTTTCAGTAAAATTTGAGGAATAAAAAGCCGTAATGTATTATTTTTTCATACATATCACGTAGGCTGCCCATATACCGCGTACTTTACCTCAAACACAGGAAATTATGTTTATTGGCGTGGACACACTTCAGGAGTGAATAAGCAATATGGCGGATAGCGCAGAAACTAAATGAACTTTGGTTCCTTCATAAAATTCGTTCTTTTCTTTGCTCATTTTTTACTATCAATTTACTAAATACACAAAATGAATTATTACTATTTCTATATTTGCTTATTATATTAATTGCAGCAGTTACTTAAATGCGTGTTATGTTTCAGCTGTTATTAAAATCAAGGAATAAACAAATAAAATTGGATTACGAAAGCATTGATACTATTCTAAGAATGTTTAATTTATTTAACCACAGTGCCGGATATGGTGTTAAATTTCACGTGCTGTGGAGGTGTGTGCAGCGAGTTCACAACAATTATTTTACATATTTTAATCAGTGAATAATGAATTGGTAATAAGGTAATTGGTTATTTACTTTTCACTTCCATTAATCACTGAAAAAAAGTCAAATCATTTAAGGCATAAAAATCTAACGGGCTTGAAATGCAAGGCCTGAACATATTATCTAAGTTATTTAATTTACTACTGGCATTACTGATCCAAAATGAAAATTTATAACTCATATTATAAAGTTCCTCAATTGATTTAGAGATAAATCGCTGTGTAATTAGCTCTGTTAAACCACACTGCATCCAAACATATCCTTCCGATTTTCTCTGAATGGAAAGAAGTATATTTGGGGATGACAGGACTTATGGGGTTAGAATGCAGAAAAATTCGCCTGTATATAGCGTGCCAATATTTCTTGTATTTCAAGCCGAATATCCCACGCAAACAGAAGCGTATGGCAGTATTTATTATTAGCAATATGTGATACAATAGATTTTCTAACATTGTACATAATGAGCAAACATTAAATAAAATTTATTCATAATTCAAGATTAATAATTTAAATTATTGAATAATCACGAATTAATTGTATAATTTTTTCTTAAACATACCATCTGGACAAAAGTTGTTATCTTGGATGAACACATTCCCAGCAGCCAACGCACACAGAAAAGAAAAAACGATTGAAGCCAACATCCTCACAATTAATCCTAAAAATTTGAAATATCAAATTTAAATGTAGTACACATTAAATACTATATTAGATCTCTGTAATTTAATATATTAGTGGTGCATTCTATGTACTGATACACGCAAAATTCTGTAATGAAACTTTGAATCCTTCTCAATGAATATAAATTTGTACAATCAATTCCATTTTCACTTTTGTCATTTTTAATCTCTACTGGAATTTATCTCTAAAGTTGGAAAAATGATACACACTCGAGAATCAAAGCCAAAAACAAGGGCTTTATTTTTTAAGACAATTTATTTCATTCACAATCTCACTACGGTTTGATTGCAAAACGACTTAAATCTTATAAATTCAATCGTTATTCTGAAATAATAGAAACTCACTATTCTAATACACATGGATGAATTAGTTAGTTCTCTCTCGTAACGTTAATATGAACATTTTAAAAGGTCGAGATTAGATCGAATATTCACTGAAATGTTTGGTCGAATATTGTTTTTCGTCGTCTTGTTAAAAGTGAACTCGGACCAGAAGTGGCAATTACGTCTGATGTCAATTCCATGTGTAATAAATTGTTATTTATCGATAATTTGTTCGTAAAGTAGATTCAAATCGGTAATGGAAGAGAATGATAGAGTATACTTTCATTCTCTTTGAAGATACAACTGATGCAAACTGATGTTAATAATTTGTAAATTGAGAATAGTTGATGAGAGAGAGAGAGAGAGAGAGATAGTGTAGTGTACTGTAGTATTGTTCAAATATATGGAAATTGGTATGCCTGTATGTAATTAATTGTTTCTTTTTTGTAAATTCTGTATATAGTACTCATTAAAGGTTGTACAATTTTTGTAAATAAATGTTTGTCTTTAATGTTCTGCTAACAGCCGCTTTACACACCCTAGAATCCAGAATTTTCTGTGAATTGCAGTCAGATTTGCGTAATGTGGGGTGGGCTTGAGACTTCAGTAGGGTGGAAGTCAAAACTCAACAACAAAAAAACAAGACAAATAATAACATTTTATATCCCTCCCACAACCCTAAGCACGAGAATGGTACTAACAGTATTGAAAATGTTATATTTTGAACTTAATTAACATCAGTTATAATTTACAAACCTGTATTGTTCCGAAAAAAAAGACTGGACCCTTGATGTTCTTTGGTTGTGACGATGGACGAAATTAAAATTAGATGTGAGAAGTCGAGAATATACAGGCAAATGTAGCCGGATGACCTTCACCAGTATCTCTGTAACTTTGTGATAAAATAGACTAAATTAAAGTCATGGAATCTACTTTCGTTTCTGTAGTTGCTATTTAATGTCATCCGTTTACGACAATTATCGATGGAGCCAAACTCCTCGATACATCGATAATCATTATAACCAAGTTTTTCTTAAGGTTATCTTAAGGGCGATTATACAAATCAGTAAATAAAATAATAATAAGCAAAACATCCACGTGGGAAGGGAAGAATGCTCATATTAACAGCAAAATGAAACTAGTAATTTTGGCAGCCGTAACTAATTCATATGGAACATGTGATTTAAAATAGAAAAAAAATATATTCTTTGCTACGTCATGGTAATGTTTCTCTCCTGAATCAACTAAATGAAAATCGTGAAAATTCCACATCGGAGCAAGAACAGACAACTTCATAAAATGTGGAGAATACCGATTTCCTATTCGCAAAACGGTGTGGAATTCATGTTTTGTATCTTGTGTACCTTTCCAACATTTTAAATTCGGTTTCAATTTAAAAATCCAGTTTATTTGACCTCAGTCTATGCTTCACTTAACTCGGGTTCACGGAAACGTTTAAAGTCATTGTCCAGATTCTCAGATTTGTGGCAATTAACTGTCTTTCAAAATTCCATTTGTCGTATTTGAAAATCGCCACAAAATATAATTTGGCTCATTATTTATTTACTACGGTGGCAAACGAACATTGAACAGCCAACTCATGAATTCCAATGGTTCGGAATTTGCTTCATTAATTTTAAACCACTGTTCAAAAGAAACGCAACAAGCTCAGAGCGATTACTCTTATATGTAAAAAGGTATTCGACAACGTTTTATCAAATAGGCGAATTTTACTGGCAAAACGACTTGATTCACGTGTTTGAGGGGGCGATACCAACCTCTCGCCAGATTAGATGACGTCCAGAATCGCTGCTGAGACTGAATCTACTCTCACCAGTAAAAAGTTCCTTAAGTAAAGATTTTGCGGTTGTAACCTTTAGAAATAGTGATGGTTCTTACGTTTTCAACACCAATGTAGTTTTGACATACTACAGTTGGCTGAGAAGTGGGCCTTGGAGGACTGAAGAAACCTGAAAAGAAAAAGGGTTATACAACAGCTACATTTTGTAGTTCCTAGATAAACGTGTTTTATAGCAGTTTCTATAAGATATATATTTCTAAAATTGCAGTCATACACTCCTATCCCTATTATTATCACATGCTGCCATGTAAAGACATAGTCAGAGTTTCATACAGCTAAAGAAAAAATCATGGGATATAGTTACAGGCTATCACATGATTCTAATTTGTATGAACATTACAATAGAATACGTACCAAATCTGTTGCTGCAGTAAGACTGGCGAAAAGCTGATTATGAGAAAACACTAGCAAAGAGAGCTAAAAACAGGAGTTCTCATGTTGTTGTTGTTGTTGTTTTTTGGGGCAAGGGCTACTATGACCAAATTGCGCCTAGGAGTTCTCATACGCGAATGCAAGAAAGAAGAGTGAAAATCCAATGGGTCCCTTAATTGGTTGCATTACAAGGTCCATATAAATCCGACAGAAGTGGCAGAGGAATCGAATAAAAACATCGATATTTACAGGAGAAAACAAGCACAAAACTCTGGGGAATAATAACGCGGCTGTCTCCGTCTTCCGTAAAACGAGTGATATAACGATCTTAGACAAGCATTTGTTGAAAGGCTGTTGAGATTAAAGGAAAGCAAGGTCCCGAGGGAAGACGAAGAAGGTGATTCGAACATTCGAAGATATTCAGTTGATTAAAAAAGGTACATATGAGTGTTATTAAACCATTAAGAATGTTAATGAGAACAACAATGAATTGTGTAAACGTTCACTTGGAGTGGAGAAGTGTTAATGTCTCCCACGTTCACAAAGGTGGTGCGAAAGAGGAGGTAACTACAGACCTGTGAGTGAGTTTGACTTTTGTGGTAAGGCAGGTGATGGAGTGTATGGTTCAGGATGCCATTCAGGACCGCCTCGACAATAATTGTATCTTAGTATGGGTTCGTTAAGTGGAAATCGTGCCTGACCAACCAGATAAATTACTAAGATGTAATTATTAAGGAATTGGATACAGGTAACAATTTTGGCATTATGTATAAGACTTTAATAAAGCGTTTGATACTGTCCCTCGTGAAAGGTTGTTATATAATTACTGGTAAGATTCTACGCTGGATTGCAATGCAAGCTGGCTAAACGATAGGAGGCAGAGGGTTGTCAGAAACGGTAGATCTTCAGGATGGATCAGTGTAACAAATTATGTTGATGAGGGTATCGAAGGTAAGTTGTTAAAGTTTTCTGATGGTTTGAAGTTCAGAAGGGTGATTAACAATCCGGGCCAGCCCATGTTTCTTGATGAAGACTTGGATCGGTTGCACATATGGTTCAAAAATTGAAACCATATTTTAATGCTTCTAAATGTAAGGTTATTTGGGAAAAATGTAGACCAGGAATCACATACGTTAGGGATAGAAGAGATAAAAGTTATTCAAGACAAAAAATATTAGGTGTTATGATTTAATTTGACACGAAGTTTTCCATGTGATTAAAATAGGCTGATAGGAAGGCACATGGTGTCCTGTCTATAATTTATAAGGTCTTGCTAGCATGGAGAAGGATGTCATCATTCCTCTTTATAAGACATGGTTAGACGGCATTTGGATCATTGTATTCATGTCTGGAGACTGCACCTAAAAAGAAATAGACCTTCTGAACAGGATTCAGAGAAAGGCGACCAGACTGATGAGGAGTGTAAGCGATGCACATTCGAAGAACGGCTTAGAGGGTGTGAACTTCAAATTTAATTACCGGACATCTAAGGGCAGGTCGAATTGATGTATGTAAAACACTGAAGGGATTGAATAAATTGAGTGAGGTGGGTTTGTTCTCTCGCTGGTGATACGCCAGGAAGAGCAAATGTAAAATCTCAGGGAATAACAGAAGACTGGATCTCATGAAGTTTTCCTACAGGCAGCGGATTTTTGAACATCGAAACAGGTTGCTTCCCAATGTGGTGGAGGCAGTGAGTCCGAATAAATTCAAAGCGGGACTGGATGATTTTCCTTGTGTCGAATCGGAATGGGTTTAAAAATCTGTTTTGCTAAATTTTTTTTATTATTAATCTTTTATTTATTTATTTTTGGCTGATGCAAAGAAAATTCGCTTCTTTACATCATTTGCACTTACTGATACTATTTTCCGTTAAATTTGCTTTCTTGCAACTTTTAGACAGTGATGTCTGCGCTAAATGGCAGTGAGTCATAAAAACTAATTCACAGGTGGTCAAATTTTAAATTTGAATTTATTTATCTAGGCAATTAAATGAAATTTATATTATTTCTCGAAAAGTGTTCAGAAATCTCTGGAATTATGAAAAATGCATGACACTTGCTATCCACATGAGAATAGAAAAAAAAAGCAATTTTGGAATTTACTCTATGAGTAAACTGACCAACAAAATCCAGTAGATGAGTCGAGACGTTGAGAATAGCCACTCCGAACGGAAAATTATCACAGATTACTCTGTTCGAAAATTAGGATTACGCAATCAATATAAAAATGTAAAGCAAATTAATCTGCATATATTTCTAAGGAAATATATACAAACCTGAAGACATCGGAGGCACGCGCATTTTGACTAGAAGCTACATTACAATTTGAAAGTATATATTATTCGCAAATTTTATAAGGAACACGAGCACTCATGCTCGTCGTTACGCTGCTGGATATCGCCGATTTTGGCTGTGTCCATTGCCATTTACGGTCCCCTAAACGTATGGGCCCTAGACACATGCCTAGTTTGCCTAGGCCTAAGATCGGTCCTGAGCAGGAGCAGAGACATCCTCAGAAGAGGTTTCAGAAGTCACATCATTTGAAATTTCATTCAGTCGGAAATTTGAAATAATAGTTTTCAAAAATTCCAATAGTTTTCAAAAACACGACAAAAATATTCACCTTTTATGAAATAAAATAGTCCTTGTCTGACGCGTAAAGAAAGTTAGCCAAAAATTGTTACGACATACAGATCGAGTCTCCAGGTAAAAGAATCCTGTTTTCAGAACATTTGTATTTCGTGTCACTCCCACTACCGATTTATCCAGCATTGTGAAAATGTGACAAGGACACCTCTTTGGATGAGTTTTTGAGGTTAAGAGTAATGTGGAGAAGGAAGACAGGACAAATTCAAACTGAAATGATGTATTCTCTGACTACAATTTGAATTGGTGCCAACAACATGTCGATTGAACCCGAGAGCAGTAGTACCTGGTGCTCTGTCCACTGAAACTGCATTCTTCATCAAATTCTCCACACACTGTCATCTGGAGTGCAAGAGAACCAAATTCCATATTTAGAAAGAGGCGCATTTAGAGGTGATGGTATTATATTATAGCTAGAATCACATTTTATGTCCGTGCACATCTCCGTGTTTCGAATGAGATCTCTATGTTTGTTGTTTTTAAAGAGAAAATTAGGCCAAACTTTCTTTTAATGGACGATAAGGCATGTTTATACCAAGCACTGCTGGTAAAACAAAGCCTCCAAAGAGAGTTTATGTCCCGTATGGATTGGGCAGCCAGATCACCAGATAGTCCAACGGGATACTGTAGGCAGAAGGAATTCCAGTCACCCACTATCTTTCTGAAAGCTCAATGAGCTTGCTTCAGCCTTTACTAAGAATGGGAATTGATGCTCTCACTACTAATTGTCTTGTTCTCAACGTAAGGAGTCAACAGACCCCTTATGCTCAGAACAAGACAACAGAACGGCAAACCCCAAAATTGCTACTCATTCAAATTACAAGCCTTATTAGCTTGTATTCAGTCTTTATTAATTTACGTGTAAACGAATTTCTTAATAACCTTTTGTTATTACTGTGTAATGAAAGGTTTTAATTTATTTTCGTTTTTGTATTTGTTCTTTAGCTTTTGAATGCCGTTGCGGTTTACCTTTTTTTAATTCTGGGTACGATATTTGAAATTTTAGACTTAGCACGGGCAATGCGTCGAAGATTGTTTAAATTATACAATGAAACAAATCCTCTCAAAATTTCAAATTCTTGATTGAGTCGTGCATATTTTATTTGACTTGTAATTCTAAAATTAATTTAATGGAAATTAATAGTTCCATTCCAACATAAAACTAGTATGAAATTAGCAACTGATCATTTGTTCAGACACGTTTAAAATTAGTAAAAAATTATAAAGTTGTTTTAATATGAAATCCCAATCAAATATTCTGACAATCAAAACACGCCAAAAGCGCTCTCCCCTCATATGGACTGTGAAATCACTCAGATACAAAACAAATCAAAGAAGCACATGTAACCTGGAGGACAACAGGTAAAACCCAAAGAACAGCAGTTTCCGTTTTCATAAGGACATCCGCACCAGTTCTAGTGCTTTCCTGGAGTCATCACCTTCACGGGTTCAACGAAAGATTGGACTAGAGGAGTGATTGGCATAGTGGATTGTCCTAGAGAGTTACAGTTGCCAATAGTAGTGTTGCAGGCGTAGCCTTCGGGACAGCAGAAGTTGGAGTTTTCACAGCACACCCCTTTGGGATGGGCACAGCAGCCATTTTGGCATTGTGTGGAGCCTATAAATACAAAAAAAGTACTATTAGTTGTAAACATCTGTCTAATTGGATCTATTGACATAATTACAAATCCTAAATAGTGATTAAGTGTTTACCAAAGCATTTTACTCTGTTTAATTTTGTGTCTGGATTCAATCGCTTAACTCAGTGTAATTTTACAACCTTCAGCAACACCTCTCTGTAAAATTTTCACGATTTAGGCTATTTAACTGGAAATTAAATAATCAGCAAGAATACTCAGTAATAACTATTAAGTAATTGTTACTTAGTTAATCAGTTAAACATTTGTGAGAAACACTCACCTTCTGGACAGGAACGAGCATTTCCAACAGCCAACCCACAGAAAAGTACTAACACAATTGGAGCAAACATCCTCATCATCTATCAAGCAACTCTGAAATTATATTTGACATTAAATATTAGGTTTGGACCACATGATTTACAGATTTGAATATAATTCGTAATGAAGCGTATGAATACCGGAAAAATGTTATACGCAAGTAGATACATAAGATTAGTACGAACAAAATACACAAAATACAGTGTAAATTCAAGAAAGCTCATATTAAATTTAAAATACGTCCACAGAGTTTAAAAAATAAATGAGAAAAGCAGTATGAAAAGAAGCAGAAAAGCAGAATCAGCCATTTGTCTGAAATTGCTCAGAGATTTCGCACTAGGTCTGTATTCTTTGTAAATTACTTACAAAGTAATTAACAAATCTACGTAAAATAAATCGTCATAATTTACCAATTATGCTGTCTTCACAGTCACTGAAGAAGTGGTGCAGGAATTGCCACTGCAAAGGATGATGGAGAGGGAACGTCTGAGAATAATGTGCAAATATTTTAGAAATTAAAGACAGAATACACTCAATTTGAGGTGCTCATTATTTCATCAATTTCCATAGTCCATTGATAGGCGAAATCTAAAGGGAAATAATTGCAATCTTCGCCCTATACCAACCAAGTGGCCACGGTGTGAAAGATGCCTATAAAAATTACCACCGTTTTGAAGTGGTACAAACACAGGCCTTTTTAACACTGCATAGAAGGACAAAGACCGCGTAAGATGTAGATCTTACAAATATATATCTATTTAGCTAGAATAAATCCAGGAAGGGCAATGGAAAGTGAGAATTAGCATTAATGACCGAGTATTAAGTTAAAGATAGTAAGTATTAAGATTGGATATTTAGTTTTAATGTAAATAAGGTTAAAGTTTGAAAAAAACACTGGATTTTTGGGGATGGGAAAGTTATAGACGTATATGTTAAATAGCGGCTAAATGGAAATAAGTAATTTCGAATAATATAAGAGAACTAACAGGGAAGGGGTGCCATTTGTGAACAGGCAGGAAAGAGCTGGTGAAGGCAAGAACAATGAGACTGTGAAACTGGATTACAACGCTTCTCTTTTGATTTAAGCCACCGTTAGGAAGTAAACAGGAAATTAATGGACGTCCAGTGTTCGCGTCAAAATAAAACGACGTCGGGATGGCTGATATTTTGGTAAGTTGGCCATATTTAGCAGAGAAGGTGTGAACACAAAACGGAGTGTTTCGGAGGTGACCGGCAAACATGAAAACGTCATACTGCCTTGTGAAAAAAATAAGAAATTTCTAGAGAAGGGTTGGTTTGTGTGCTAGGGAGACGGCTGTGGCAAGATGTTTTAGCAAATAGAAAGGAATGGAAAATTAAGCAGAGTATGAGGATTGGTTGTGAGTCCTTGTGGGAGGCGTTCCAAACTTCACGGAAAAAGAAAGGTTCGGGGGGAGTAATTGAGCAAGTGTCCACTCTGTATCTGACTCCTCTGTGGTCTAAAAGTCGTGAGTTTGCGGGCGGAAGTGGAAGTAGATTTTTTGTGGTCGGAGTTCACATCTCGTTGTGGCAAGATGAAGAAGAAGGAGAAACGTGAGAGAAAGAAAGCCTTGTCCGGCATCGAAAGGCAGCGATACGCCTTGAAGGCGGTGGTTAAGTTTAAGGTCAAGGTAAACATACAAGGAAGAAAGCCTGTTCCGGCATCGGAGGGCAGTGATTGGAAGTGAAGGCGGTGGTTAAGTTTAAAGATAAGTGAGCCAAGAAGAGAAAGAAAGCCTGGTCCGGTATCGGAGGGCAGTGATAGGGTAATCGGCGTCCTTAGCAACGAAATCGCAAGATGTACCTCCGAAGTTTTGTCGTGTAAGAGACTACACTTGTGTCAAGAGTCCGGCCCGTTGAGAAATGGCCAGTTATGCAGATGTGTGAGCCAAGAAAAGAAGGAAAGCCTTGTCCGGCATCGGAAGGCAGAGTGCCCAAGAAATGGAAGAAAGCTTGTCTGTCACGAAGGAAGCCTGAACGCAAGGAAATTGGAAATAGTGGCCAATTCGGAACGTAAGTGGGTTCCTGTTTTTTTTTTAATCCCGAACTCATGGACTCATAATCTAAACTCTGTAAGAAATTGATTCATAGTTCTTTCTAACGAAAATGAAATTTGGAATAGGAAAGTTGGTTACTAAGGTTGAGATAATTTGTTATGAATGATAATGATTAGGAAATAACGTAAGGGTAGCTCAGGGGTAATAAAAATAAAGTAATAGTATAAAGGAATTAATAAAGAAATGCAATCATAGGGGTAATATTGGAAGGATATACTAACCAGTATCATTAATTTAGGCCAGGTGTCAACACAAGATAACATACCAGTTGAGGTGTAAAGAGAAAGAAGTTTTATTAATAGAGAAACCTCATGAGTCAAGAGGGATGACTAAGATGGTAATTTGAGAGTAATTAAGGTAGAATGACGGATTAATAGTGAATATTACTGATGTAAGAGGATACCAGTTGTAATAAATTTCATTTGTTAAAGGTTAGACAAATATCAGAAAGAGTAATAAGAGTTGAAATTAGTTTTACTGATGTAAGTGATAAAAATTGGTGATGGAAGAGAATGATAGAGTATACTTTGAGGATTCATATTAAGTAAGATACAACTGATGCAAACTGATGTTAATAATTTGTAAGTTGAGAATAGTTGATGAGAGAGAGATAGTGTAGTGTACTGTAGTATTGTTCAAATATATGGAAATTGGTATGCTTGTATGTAATTAGTTGTTTCTTTTTTGTAAATGCTGTATATAATGTTCATTAAAGGTTGTACATTTTTTATAAATAAATGTTTGTCTTTAATGTTCTGCTAACAGCCGCTTTACACACCCTAGAATCTAGAATTTTCTGTGAATTGCAGTAATGTGGGGTGGGCGTGAGACTTCAGTAGGGTGGAAGTCAAAACTCAACAACAAAAAAACAAGATAAATAATAACATTTTATATCCCTCCCACAACCCTAAGCACGAGAATGGTACTAGCAGTATTGAAAATGTTATATTTTGAACTTAATTAACATCAGTTATAATTTACAAACCTGTATTGTTCCGGAAAGAAAGACTGGACCCTTGATGTTCTTTGGTTGTGACGATGGGCGAAATTAAAATTAGATGTGAGAAGTCGAGAATATATAACTGTAATCTGTAACTTTGTGATAAAATAGACTAAATTAAAATCATGGAATCTACTTTCGTTTCTGTAGTTGCTATTATTGTCATCTGTCTACGACAATTATCGATGGAGCCAAACTCCTCGATACATCGATAATCATTCTAACCCAGTTTTTCTTAAGGTTATCTTCAGGGCGATTATACAAATCAGTAAATAAAATAATAATAAGCAAAACATCCACGTGGGAAGGGAAGAATGCTCATATTAACAGCAAAATGAAACTAGTAATTTTGGCAGCCGCAACTAATTCATGGAACATGTGATTTAAAATAGAAAAAAAATTATTCTTTGCTACGTCATGGTAATGTTTCTCTCCTGAATCAACTAAATGAAAATCGTGAAAATTCCACATTGTATCAAGAACAGACAACTTCACTACTCTCACCAGTAAAAAGTTCCTTAAGTAAAGATTTTGAACTTAATTAACATCAGTTATAATTTACAAACCTGTATTGTTCCGGAAAGAAAGACTGGACCCTTGATGTTCTTTGGTTGTGACGATGGGCGAAATTAAAATTAGATGTGAGAAGTCGCCACCTTTAGAAATAGTGTTGATCCTTAAGTTTTGCACACCAATGTAGTTTTGACATTCTGCAGTGGTTAACTGCAATTCTTATTTGCTAAACAAAAATAAGAAAATTATTGTAACTGGGAATATTTTTTCTAGTTTTCAGTTGCTGAGATTGTTTAAATCCTCATATATAAACATAAAGAATGATGATTTGTAAAATTTCTCCGAAAAGGAGAGAGTAGAGAAATATTGTTAATGCATGCTTGAATTAAGGCTGTATGATACTGCGAGTGATTCATCTGAGGATTGAGGTTATGAATAAGTGATAAATAAAACCATGGATAGTAAGAATAGTTGGAAATAATCTGGACTGTGCAGTTCTAATAATATTAAGTGTAAATTTCAAAAGAAGGCGTTTTGTTCCTTCTTCATATTCTTCGTATTATTCGTGTAAATTTGGTATATGTAATAAATGTCTTGTTTAAAAGTTATAATGACATGTCCTGATTCAGGAGAACATTCACTGCCCATATTTAGAGCTTCATTAAATCCTGGGGGTAAAATAAATTAATCCTCCTTATCTGGAAGAATTCTGATAGTAAACGCAGTCAGTTGGCTGAGAGGTGGGCCTTGGAGGACTGAAGAAACCTGAAAAGAAAAAGGGTTATAAAACAGCTACATTTTGTAGTTCCAAGATGAACGTGTTTTATAACAGTTTCTATAAGTTATATATTTCTAAAATTGCAGCCACTCCTATGCCTATTATTATCACGTGCTGCCGTGGAAAAACAGTCAGAGTTTCATAGAGCAAAAGAGAACATCATGGGATAGTTACAGGCTATCACGTGATTCTAATTTGTATGAACATTACAAGAGAATACGTACCAAATCTGTTGCTGCAGTAAGACTGGCGAAAAGCTGATTATGAGAAAACACTAGCAAAGAGAGCTAAAAACGGGAGATCTCAGACGCGACTGCAAGAAAGAAGAGTGAGAATCCAATGGGTCCCTTAATTGGTTGCATTACAAGGTCCATATAAATCCGACAGAAGTGGCAGAGGAATCGAATAAAAACATCGATATTTACAGGAGAAAACAAGCACAAAACTCTGGGGAATAATAACGCTGCTGTCTCAACCTTCCGTAAAACGAGTGATATGACGATCTTAGACAAGCATTTGTTGAAAAGCTGTTGAGATTAAAGGAAAGCAAGGTCCCGAGGGAAGACGAAGAAGGTGATTCGAACATTCGAAGATATTCAGTTGATTAAAAAAGGTACATATGAGTGTTATTAAACCATTAAGAATGTTAATGAGAACAACAATGAATTGTGTAAACGTTCACTTGGAGTGGAGAAGTGTTAATGTCTCCCACGTTCACAAAGGTGGTGCGAAAGAGGAGGTAACTACAGACCTGTGAGTGAGTTTGACTTTTGTGGTAAGGCAGGTCATGGAGTGTATGGTTCAGGATGCCATTCAGGACCATCTCGACAACAATATTCTTTACTCGGCCTTGTAATTGCATAAAAGTATCGGCAAGGGTTTCCACGTGTTTCAACTCCGCTACCATTCGTAATTTTCGCGTCATAGTGATACGATAGTTGTATGCCGTACTAGATAGCGTTAGTTGAACTTCGTTAGCAGTTAAATTGTACGTTTAAATAAATACATATAACGACTTAGATTACAAACGTAATATAATTAATTATATTTAACACAATTAATAACATAACATAATTAATTATAATTAATTAATAAATTAATAGAATCATTACTCAGACCAGAGCAGCAAAGCAAAAGGCTCAAGCTAATGGAAGCGCTGTGGCTCAGAGCAGAACTGAGGGGGGCAGTTGTCCTCTGACTCACAGCCTTATAAAATGCACTGTTTGCTTGATGTTTGCAGAGCAATCGGGTACGGGACATGATACTGCCAAGGGGGATGTCTTTGTGTGTGCGCGATGCAAGGAGTGTATCGATATCAGGCACCAACTCGGCGTTCTTGTGGGCCTATATGAGAGCTTAAAGGACAGGGTGGATGCCCTCGAAGAAACTAAATTGAGGGGCCCATCAAGCTCTCAGCTGCCCACATCAACGCCAGAGCTTGCACTTGGGCATCGCGTGACACAGAGACAACCCCCAAGGCAGAATGCGCTGGTCCCGAAGGAACTAGTAGTTGTTGGTGACTCTATTGTCAGGGAAACGGGGAACATGCTTTGTAAAAAAGATAGGTGGAACAGGACCAGGGTATGTCTGCCAGGGGCAAAGGTTGATGACGTTGTAGAGCAGATATCATCTTTTAAGGGCACAAAAGGTGATATAGTTGTACACGTTGGCACTAATAATATTAAGAGTAGGAGACCGGCAGAATTACTTAACAAGTACAGGTCACTGTTGAACAAAAGCCGAGAATTAGGGTTAAATTTGAAAGTGTCTGCAATTCTGCCCAGACACGATAGGAGGGAGTATATGATGAGAGCCTTGTCGATCAATTCGGCCCTGGAAAGATTGTGCAAGGCTCAAGGGGTAGAATTTTTTTTCAGCCTGGACTGTACTTATTAACAGGAGAGATTGCTTCTACAGGGATGGGATACACTTAAATAGAAAGAGTGCAAGACTATTTGCTGATGCTATCGAGGCAGTGTTAGGTGGGTCGGAAAACTGCTAGCTTGGGGGGAGACAAAGACCAATAGATTGACAGTAGCCACTGGCAGAGGTGAAAGAGATTCTTGCACTGCTTCTATTAGAATGAGCAGAAGCCTGAAAAACAAGATGCATGGTATTTCAGAGACTGCTGGGAGCCATTGCGGTACAAGTAAACACATGGGTTGTGTTAGGGTAGCTAAGAATAGAAACAGGTGCAGGTATACTTGCGTGTACACCAATGCTAGGCGTTTAGTAAATAAATTTGATGAATTTGAGGTATTGCTCAAAACATCAAAGGCAGATATTGTTGGGATATCAGAGACGTGGTGTCACAGAGATATAAGGGATGCAGAACTACAATTTGGGGAGTACAACGTCTACAGAAAGGATAGACAGGATAGGAAGGGGGGAGGGGTTATGCTATTAGTTAAGAAACACATAAAAACCAAGGAAGTGAAGCCAGTCGACATCGCTGGACAGTGCAGTGTTGAGTCAGTTTGGTGTGACATAAGCATTGGGAGATCAAAATTGAGAGTAGGAGTGTGCTATAGGCCTAATGACTCTGATGAGTATAATAAGGAACTGTACAGAGAAATAGAGTGGGCCAGTAAATCAGAGAGTCTTATAATGGGAGATTTTAATTTCCCAGATATTGACTGGAATTTGGGGGCTGGTTACTCACACACTAGCAGGGCTTTTGTGGATTTATTGGATGATTGTTTTCTACATCAGCATGTTCGGGAGGCAACTAGAGGGAGTAATACTCTTGATTTGATTATCAGCAGTGATCCTTCATGCATTAAGAATCTGCAGATAAATGAACCACTAGGTGGCAGTGATCACAGTGTGCTGAAGTGGGATTTACTGAAAGAGGTAACTACCATTAGGGGTAAAGGGAAGGGTTATTGCTTCCGTAAAGGCGACTACGATGGACTGAGACAGTATTTAAATTCTATACAGTGGGACCAACTGATTCATGATGTGACCAACAGCAAATTCAAAATGGGAAGCATTCAAAGAACTTATCTTGGAAGCTACTAGGCTTTACATACCAACTAAGAAATATTGTTCAAGGTTTAGGCCAAAATGGATGTCAGATGAACTAATGAGGCATATGGCAGAGAAGAAAAATGCATGGGATACTTACAAATTAACACATGACACAGAAGCCTATGATAGATACAAGTTGATATGCAACCAAGTTACAAAGCAGGTTAGGCAGGCGAAGGCAGATTACGAGAAATCCTTGGCAAGGGATGCAAAGAAAAACAGCAAAGAGTTCTTTACTCATGTAAACTCTAGAAGGAAGGGGATGAATCAGATTGGTCCACTTGATATCGATGGGTCAACTGTTGATGATCCTGCTCAGGTAGCTAACAAACTAAATGAATATTTTGCATCGACATTCACACATGAGGAGTTATTCAGCAAGGGGAATGCCAGAGGTGTATTCAACTCTAGCAGTAAGCTACAGAATCTTGAAATAACTGGGAGTAAAGTGGAGGAGAAACTGTTGAAGATAAACACAAGAAAGGCACCCGGGGTGGATGGGATCTATCCAGTTATATTAAAGGAGGCAGCAAAGGAAGTAAGCAAACCCTTAGCCATAATTGTGAGAGCTTCCTTGGACTCAGGGGAGGTACCCATAGACTGGAAATGTGCAAATGTGACCCCAATTCACAAAGGAGGATCAAAGGCTGACACAAGTAATTATAGACCTGTGAGCTTAACTTCTGTTCCAGGAAAATTAATGGAGGCACTGGTTAAAGAAGCACTGCAGGATCATTTAGACAAGACTTCAGTTATAGCTCAGATGCAGCATGGTTTTGTTAAGGGGAAGTCTTGCCTGACCAACTTGATTGGATACTATGATGCAGTCACAAAAGAACTGGATGCAGGGAATAACTTTGATATTATATACTTGGATCTTAGAAAGGCTTTTGATACTGTTGCACATGGAAGACTGCTACACAAATTGGAGCAGTGTGACATTGGAGGCAAATTGCTGCTATGGATAAAGGGGTGGTTGAGGGGGAGAAGACAGAGAGTGGTAATCAATGGACACTGCTCATCGTGGACTAATGTTATTAGTGGAGTCCCTCAGGGCTCAGTGTTGGGTCCATTATTGTTTTCTGTATTTAGAAATGATATTGATGATGGTATATCAAGCTTAATGTCCAAGTTTGCAGATGATACAAAGGTTGGCAGGGTTGTCAAGGACACTACTGACACTATGCTGCTGCAACAGGATCTGGAAAGGTTGAGCAGATGGGCTGAGAGGTGGCAAATGAAGTTTAACATTGACAAATGTAAAGTACTACACATGGGAAACAGCAACCCCAGAGCAACGTATCAACTCTGTGGTACTACACCGACAGTGGCAGAGAATGAAAGGGACTTGGGGGTGGTTGTGCAGGCAGATATGAAGTTCTCTGAGCAGTGCAGACGGGCTGCAAGAGTAGCTCACGGAGTATTGTCAATGATATACAGGAATTTTTCCAGCAGGGATAAGGAGGTGATTATTCCATTGTATAAGGCGATGGTCAGGCCACACCTAGAGTACTGTATACAGGTCTGGAGGCCTCATTTCAAGAAGGATATAGAGCTGCTGGAACGAGTACAGAGAAGGGCAACAAGATTAGTGAATGGAACAAAGGGGTGCTCTTACGAAGAAAGGCTTAAGTTTTGCAAATTACAGTGTCTGGAGACTAGGCACCAGCGAGGTGATCTGATAGAGGTGTATAAAGCCTTGAATGGTTTAAGCATGCTCAATGCTGATGGGATTCTTCCTCTAGCTCAGAAAAATCACCTGAGAGGGCATAAATTCAAATTGAGGAAAGACAGATGTAGGATAGACGTGCGGAAATTTGCCTTTAGCCAGCGGGTGGTTGGTTGGTGGAAATGACTGCCATCCCTTGTGGTGGAGGTTGATAGCCTAAATAAGTTTAAGGCTCAGCTGGACAGGTATTTTGAACGAACAGAGGGGTGAAGTGGAAGTGGGTTTTTTTTTTTTTTTTTTGGCTGATGCTGCATAAGCTTGCTTTCTTGCATCAAATGCCTCTACTAATGCTAATGCTAATGCTAATAATTGTATCTTAGTGTGGGTTCGTTAAGTGGAAATCGTTCCTGACCAACCAGATAAATTACTATGATGTAATTATTAAGGAATTGGATGCAGGTAACAATTTTGGCATTATATATAAGACTTTAATAAAGCGTTTGATACTGTCCCTCGTGAAAGGTTGTTATATAATTACTGGTAAGATTCTACGCTGGATTGCAATGCACGCTGGCTAAAAGATAGGAGGCAGAGGGTTGTCAGAAACGGTGGATCTTTAGAATGGATCAGTGTAACAAATTATGTTGATGAGGGTATCGAAGGTAAGTCGTTAAAGTTTTCTGATGGTTTGAAGTTCAGAAGGGTGATTAACAATCCGAGCCAGCCCATGTTTCTTGATGAAGACTTGGATCGGTTGCACATATGGTTCAAAAATTGAAACCATATTTTAATGCTTCTAAATGTAAGGTTATTTGGGAAACTGTAGACCAGGAATCACATAAGTTAGGGATAGAAGAGATAAAAGTTATTCAAGACAAAAAATATTAGGTGTTATGATTTAATTTGACACGAAGTTTTCCACGTAATTAAAATAGGCTAATAGGAAGGCACATGGTGTCCTTGTCTATAATTTATAAGGTCTTGCTAGCATGGAGAAGTATGTCATCATTCCTCTTTATAAGACATGGTTAGACGGCATTTGGATCATTGTATTCATGTCTGGAGACTGCACCTAAAAAGAAATAGACCTTCTGTACAGGATTCAGAGAAAGGCGACCAGACTGATGAGGAGTGTAAGCGATGCACATTCGAAGAACGGCTTAGAGGGTGTGAACTTCAAATTTAATTACCGGATATCTAAGGGCAGATCGAATTGATGTATGTAAAACACTGAAGGGATTGAATAAATTGAGTGAGGTGGGTTTGTTCTCTCGCTGGTGATACGCCAGGAAGAGCAAATGTAAAATCTCAGGGAATAACAGAAGACTGGATCTCATGAAGTTTTCCTACAGGCAGCGGATTTTTGAACATCGAAACAGGTTGCTTCCCAATGTGGTGGAGGCAGTGAGTCCGAATAAATTCAAAGCGGGACTGGATGATTTTCCTTGTGTCGAATCGGAATGATTTTAAAATTCTATTTTGCTAATTTTTTATTATTAATCTTTTATTTATTTATTTTTGTCTGATGCAAAGAAAATTCTCTTCTTTGCATCATTTGGACTTACTGATACTAATACTAATTTTCCGTTAAATTTGCTTTCTTGCAACTTTTATACAGTGATGTCTGCGCTAAATGGCAGTGAGTCATAAAAACTAATAATTCACAGGTGGTCAAATTTTAAATTTGAATTTATTTGCTCGGTAATTAAATTAAATTTATATTATTTCTCGAAAAAGTGTTCAGAAATCTCTGGAATCGTGAAAAATGCATGACACTTGCTATCCACATGAGAATAGAAAAAAAAGCAACTGTTTTCACTCTATAATTAAACCGACCAACGAAATCCAGTAGATGAGTCGAGATGTTGAGCATAGCCACTCCGAACGGAAAATTATCATAGATTACTCTGTTCGTAATCAATCTGTTCGTGCCATTGCACCATCACCCTAGTTAACCGTCTCCTTTTAGTTCACCACCTCCTCAGCCACCAGCTGAAGGAATCACCAAATGGAAACGACAGGGAGTAACACAGTTAAGAAACGTTTGAGATTGATTACAGAAATTGACTGAAGGTCGAAGGTACTCAGAAGAGTGGTTCGTCGATCCCCCTCAGTCCTCATCGAATACCCTGGAGTACAGAGAGAGCACATAAACTGAATTAGTACAAGCACGATATGTAGGGACCTGCATGGAATCGAATTTAACCAGCGAGCTGCAACACTCAAACCTGACTACTTAATATTGCAAATTGAAAAACCTAGAATATTCCACGAGGAACCCTCCACCTGCACCCGAAACTGCTTTCGAATTTTTTCAGTCGAACGCCTTTGAACTGAGGCCTTTATAAAAGCTAAGACTGGCTGAAACGTTGTATATGAAACAGAGGTTGTTGTAAGCAGTCAGACTGTTGAATTTTAATTTGCGATTATAATTTTTAAAATAAATTAAGGCAGAAAACATTGAATTACGTTTTATGATTAATCATATTATTATATTATGGTAACAAGAAAAAGAAAGACGCGAGAAATCAAACGATATTGATGAAGGTATATCTCGTATAAATGTCTTAAGTTTTCAGATGATACAAAGGTTGGCAGAGTGGTTAGTGACAGTAATCACGGTATGCAGCTGCAACAAGATCTAGACAAATTGGGCAGATGGGATCAGAAGTGATAATTAAAGTTTAGTATTGACAAATGCAAGGTACTGCATATGGGTAATACCAGAATAACATGCCAACTGTGTGGTACCTCAATGCGGGGAATGGAGAACACAAAAGACCTGGAGTTAATTGCGTAGTCTGACTTCAAGTTCACTGAACAGTGGTGACAAGGCTACCATGAGAGCTCATGAGATTTTCAATGATATACAGAATTTTGTCAGAAAGGATAAGGAGGTGATTGTCCCATTGTATAAGGTAATATAAGGTATCTTGAGTACTGCATACAGATCTGGAAGCTCCATTTGGGAAGGATATGTATCTCTTTGGACGGATGAAGAAAAAAGCAAGAAGAAGGCTGTTGAGAAGAGCAAAGTGGTACTCTTACTACGACAGGCTTCATCTGCAAATTGCAGCATCTGGAGACTAGACACCTACGAAGAGATCTGATTGAAGTTCCTAAGGCTTTGAATGTCGATGGAATCCTTCCTCTTGCTCAGGCTGTGCACGTGAGGGACATACATTCAAATTAAGGAAGGAGGTTGCAGGACAGATATTCGGAAATTTGCTTTCAAATAGCAGGTAGTTGATTGTTGGATGAAACTTATTTGTGGTGCTGTGGAACTGGGCAGTTTGAATAAATTTCAGGAAGAAGTAGACAAATTATTAGATGAGTCGGATATGTGATGTAGAAAGTGTGTGTGCGTGTGTTCGTGTGTGTGTGTTTCGGCTGATGTTATATGACATTGCTTTCTTATATATTGTGTTGCTACCAATACTAAATTGATGCTTTGGACTTGAATATCCGTCCGTGTAAAAAAGAACGAAAACTAATACTGGTAGTTATGGATGAATTGAACGTTATTAAGAGAGTGCATTATTGTTCTTCGAAAAATTGTAACAGTGTATGATTCACTGCATCAAGACTGAAAACGGTTCCGGTTACTAAATGTGAAAATTTAAACATTGAACATTTTCAATTTAAGCGATTGGAAAGCAGATTATGATGTAGTTTAAGTTACATTTCAACGTATCAAATTTCCAATTCTACTTTTTTAAACGGGGTCTTTAGCAAACTGAAATTGCACTTGCATTTCCTGCTAAATATGACCCTTAACAACAGTTCCCTCTAATTTTTTATTCACGTGTTCAAACCATATTTGCTAAATTAGATTATCTATCTGATTGAGAATGCCGAACTGTATTCTGTCAGTTTCTTTTACTTTGCTATCTCTATAAATATTTTGTTCTTTATATGTGCAATATGGCCTTAGTTGCTAATGCTCCTAAAACCAAATAACAACAATAACAACAACATCCTTTATATGTGAATTTGTTTACAAAAATTGAGAAAATTATCAGTGCATCAAAGACTTAGCTCCTCCGATAACTGTCGTGAAAGGGGGACACTGGATGGATAATAGATATGAAAATAAATTCCAAAAATTGTTTCTGTTTAGAATATTTTATCGCAAAATTCCAATATATTAATGCATTTCGTCCACCTGCGTTTGGGTATATATTCTCGACTAGCCACATCCATTTTCAATTCCACATCTACCAAAGACATCGCAGTTCCTCGCTGCATTCCAGACAATTCAGGTATGGAATATATTATTGCAGTTTTAGTATATACTTTCTCTTAAGTTAACATTTTTAGTATTTTGCGCATTATAAATATAAAAACAAAGAAAAGCTTTTGTTTTCCTTCCAGGTATGAATAGTCGTAGCCGGATTAGTACGAATTCTCTCTATTTGCTTATTTAAGTGGATTATTTCAAACAAACATGCAAAGAATAGTCTTCTCAAAACGACATTGAGCTTTTATTGGAAGGCTAAGACATGGCATCTGGCTAACCATCAATGAAATGGATTAACTATCAAAACGTTCACTTGATCATGTTACCACATTACTAATAAATAACATTATGCTTCTCTGTTGAGAAGTGATATTTATCTTCGACAATTTTCTCCTTTTTTATTTAAATAAAATTATATAAATAAAAAAGGATTTTTATTTTATTTTATTTAATCGTATTTGATTTTTAATTTTATATTGTCTCGTTTTTTCGACATTGCAAAATTGTTTTAATATTTATTTGGAATTTTCTTTGATTTTATACTGTATGAAAAGCCCACTGCGTATAGTCCATCCTAAGCGGGTTGAGTGAGCGATAAGGTGAGAGATATTTCATTTAAACCGTAAAGCATTTTCAACGGGAGGTAGGAAATGCTCTCTCTAGTATCGCTTATTCAGTTTTGACTTTGACATCTCCTAAGATGGCAATCTTTCACGCAAAGTCTGTAGCATTTCTGGTGAATCATCAGAAAAGGAGTTTATTAACTATAGATAAACGTTTAACGTCCCTTTTCCTTTATCCACATCTCATTCGTAAAATATAACATCTTATAGCATATAAAAATTCAAAGATTTTTGTGGAGATTTCATTTAAAAAACTGCTTAGATTTTAATGAAAAAAGTAATGCTACCTAATCGCAGAATTCTTCAATACAGTGAAAAGTTTAATAATTAATTACTGCAGAACATATTTGAATCATAGAGAAAAGCAAATAATATTCCATCGGTGTGCTTGTGATTATTTTCTTTCGGTTTATTTAGCAAATCCTTCGTATTCAACAAACACCGTCGCGTACAACGCAGCTTGACAAATCGTATCAAATTCATTTCAATTATGCCCAACTTCTCCAGTACCTTTTTTTGCTACTGCTTTTTAAATTTAATTGTAAACAATAATTATTTCTATATCATCCTTTCTTTTGGCCCTCATGGATAGCATAGTTTGTATAATCTCCATCCACTGGGTGGTAAAAACTTAGGTTCGAATCCCGTCAATGACGTGAGGAATTTTTATGGATAATTTTCACAACGTCACTGAGCTAGTCGGTCTCAGTTGGGGGTAGCATGTTTTTTTATCCTGGAAACTAGAGTTTTTCGTCCAGCAAACATCAAATCGACCACAGAACACAATCAATTTATAGGCACATTATGCTTAGGGCAAAATTTGTTCTACGTTGCTGTTGCGCCTAAAACCCTACAGCAACTTACCAATCGTCCTTCTTTTCTTAGTCTTTGAACAATTCCAAAGAGATGCAACATTGAAATGACTTTGCATTAGAAATACATCAAACCGTGGCTTTGTGGGAGGTGTTTGCCTCTACCGCCGCTGTATAGCGCAGTGCCTCTGTATACAAGGGGAAAGCATTCAGCACAAGGAACTTGATTAGGTTACATCTCTGGCTCATTCTTCGCCTGGAACAGCACAAGGCTGTTCCAGGCGAAGAATGGGCCAGAGATGTAACCTAACCAAGTTCCAATGGTAGATGATAGTGAGTGTCTTTCCAGAACAGCAAAACATCTTTCAAGAAGATAATGCCTGTGTTGGATGTCTGCAATGTTCATCTGGTTTTAGAAGCATTTTGGGAAATTCACAGTGCTCCCATGGCCGTTAAACTGGCCAGTCTTATCCCAACTAAACAGATGTGAGGCATTGTGGAACGGGACGTTAGGCGCATGGATCCAGTGCCATCAAAATCCCGGAAACTGTGAAATGCAGTGTGGTCAGTATGAATTACCTTACCTGTGGCCATACTCCAGCACATCATGGAGTCTAATGCAAATCTGTTCCAATGTTTATTGATGTGATCTAACGAGTTTTCTTGAATAATTAAAAGACGAGCATTTTTTCATTTGAGCTGAGCCTTGCTCAAATAGAAAGAATACTATAATGTTCATTCGATCAAGAAATTTTAATTTTTCGATCAGTTTTTGTGTTTCTTTAATCAGTTTTGTGAGAATGGTAAGCACAAAGCATATAGAGTAATGTTATCCCATTAATGCTGTTCTGAAATTGTAAATTTATTGTACTTAAGATAGCGGAGACAGCAAGAAAGTTCTGTTACATTTATGATGAAATATTCTTTTAGAGTTTCCTGAATAAACCATGAAGACGATGTTAGCCGTTATCGTGTTAGGAATGCTGTGTGTGTTGGCTACTGGAAATGTGCTTCCCAGGGACAACAGCACTTGTCTCGAGGGTGAGTAGCTAATTAGTGATTACTTAATCCATAACTATTATTCAAAGTTAAGATCCGAACATCGAGGGCTATTAAAAACCTGAGTACTCAAGTATTATTGATATTAATTGGAATTTGTCTCCAATCGAATCAGTACTCCAATCGAATTTATTGGCATTATCTTTTGATTTCTGTGGGTGTAATTTTCAGGAAATATATCGAGAAAAGTTATTACAAAGAACAAAAGAAAATGGAATGAATGAAAACAATAAAAGTTAGTTTTATGTGTTTGGTGTGTACTCGCGAACAGATGTTATGCGGTTGCCGCACGTGTTCTTTATGACTCCCTTCCCATTTTACGACTTCCTTCGTGTTTCCGTAGCTACCCTTAAAACTGCTTTCATATTTTTTAAAAGATTTTGATCGTTAAACTTTTCAACCACTTCTTTTGTCATAAAATTGGAATTTAAGTCTGAAGTACTCAAGTAATATTTAAATCTCAGAAAAAACTCCAAAATCTTGTGAATAGCCAATTAAGCTTATGTGACAAAAACATGCTATGAAATGTTTAAAATCGGACTGTTTTCGTTCTCTCGTTTTCATATTCAATGCGATTAACAATCCCTTTCGTCAATTCATTAATAAATTTATAATTCATTAATTCATTTGACTGCTCATTTAATGAACTAATGCGAATTATTAATTTCAATTTTCGAAATTAAGAATCCACGTTGTTTTTATTCCCTCTAAAAATCGGCATCAGGGATTCATTATTTTCACTAGCGGTGTACACACTGAGACAACTCAGTGTACACCACCAGTAATTTACTCGATTAATTACTTTAATTTACGCAACACAGTTTTGTCTCAATTCATTGAGTAAATTTTAATTTACTCCAATAAATTACAAACTCGGCCCATGAAAAGACGCTTCTACTGACATAATACTCTTATTGCTATGAGCGCTCTCTTGCGAGCAGTTAATAATATTTATATTTATTTTTATATGTATTTCTACTAATAATATTGTCTAATAAATACTTAATGGCCATTACAATATGTAATTATATTGATAGTTCCAATTTATTCAGATATTCACAAACACTTCTACTTTGTTTCGATTTACAGGTTCTACCCGATGCCAAAATGGCTGCTGCTCCCATCCCAAAGCAGTGTGCTGTGAAAACCCTAACTTCTGTTGTCCTGAAGGATACGCTTGCAACATTGCCACTGGTGCATGCGACTCTCCGGGACAATCCAGTAAGCTACTCACTCCCGTAATCCGCTCTTTAGTTCAACCGATGACTCCAGGAGCATACTGCTGTCCTTCAGGCAGAGCACCCTGTATGTTGTGTACTTTCTGCTGTAATCCAGGTAAGATGTGCGTTCTCGGTATGTTTTGCGCCTGAATGACTTATTCCATATGAGGGGACAGCATTGCTGCTGGAGTGGATTGATCGAGCCAAAGTTTGTGATTAGAATTACTCATTAGAACAACTTTACAATTTTGTAGTAATTTTAAATGTTCCTGAATAAATAATGAATTGCTAATTGTACTAGTGTTATATAGGAATCGATCTATTAATTTCCATTAAATTCTCTGTAGAATTATATGTCAAATAAAGTTATGTATGAAATATTCTTTGGCCTGGACTTGATTTCATTTGGGTTACTGCATAATTTTCATCCTAGGAAAACTTATCTCGTAATCTTCAATGAGTATTTTCTACACTCTCTTTATCAGTAAATGATTCTTTCAAATCTCATAACAATCATGCACAGATAGACGTTTTTCGATCTTTTAACAACTTCTTAGAGAACAAAAGACGTAACCTGAACTGAAAATTAATGATTTCTTTAAACCTACATGTGGTAGTTTACTAAGGGGATGCTGCTGCTCGAAAGTGTAAGTAGAAAAGGATATTTTACATTAATTTATGTAAACTTCAAATATATATTTTTGAAATCTGCATAAATTAGTGGAAACGTCAAAATTATAAAAGGTTCATTCATCTGTAATTGTTCATGGAAAGAACTTTTCTATCATTGGTTCAAACATCCGAAATAATAACTTTTGCGAATTCTCTATACATTGTGCTGGCGAACTTATTAGTTTGAAATTTTTAAATAACAGGACTCATTTAAGGGAATGCAGCTTCAGTAGGGGGTCCCCAAATTTGCGATATTGAAATTTCAGATGATTATTTATTGGAAAAAAATTTCCAGCCTAAAGGGTAGTAACGCTCCTAGAGTTGTCAGCATATACCGAGTAATTTTGAGAGGCGTAAAGATAGTGCGTGATGGAATTGTACTTGTCCTCTCTTTATTTTATATTATTATTTTAAGCAGCTACCATATTAACCAAGCTAGAGCGTGAATAACAAACGCATTAACCAACTACTCTGTGTCTCAGAAGTTGGAGAAGAACCAACCACCTGAATATTGGATGGAAAATAATAAAAAAAAACTTTTTAAGAAAACAATTAAGGACACACACAATTAAACAATAAGTTTAGATTAGATGCAAATGAGAAAGCAGTGAATTTAAGTTGCAAATTAAACTGGTACATTTTATGGCGAACTCATGTTCCTTTCTCTCTCTCGTGCTCTCCCGAAATCTATTAATTCCAATTTTAGAGAATTGTGCTGCTTTGTGCAAATAACTCCTTTCTTTACACTCTTGTTCTCGTGGCTGGTATAGCTGATAAAATCACTGCCCTCCCCACACTGGGTGGAGAATGCCCGGGTTCAATTTCCACCTTGTGGTTGAGCTAGTCGGTCTGAGACGAAGACAGCAAATTCTGCTTCCTCCTGTAATGGCGTTTTTCATCCAGAAAATCAGAAAAAGTCCACCCCAGAAAACATGCAATTTAAAAACGTAATACTGTATACAGGGTATATGAGGCAATTCTTGGGTGGCCCATACGACAGGATTTTCTTTTTTTATTTCACTCTATGCTATAAACGACTTCATAATCTACTGTATGGTGCACTTTATAATAAATGTAGTATTTTTAATTTACTGTATTATGTAAAGATTTTTTCTTTTAAGCTATATCAGTCTTAAAATTCCAGTCCTCAGAGTGCAAGGGTTTAATGTTTTATTTCTTCCCAAGATCATTCCCAAGCTGCAGAAATAAAACTCCCCCTCTTAACCATACGGTAAATTGCATATTATATATAATAATAATAATAAATGACACTATTATACCACGTGAAATTATTAACAAAATAGGTTTTATTAAACTCATATAGAATACAAGCTCAATTTATACGCTAAATTGTTAGCAGGTGACGTTTCAGGATTTTTAACCGAACTTCATCATCAGGTCATAAATGTTACAACCCTGCGGATACGGTTCGCTTACTTTCTACATCGCATACCGCTCTATGGGTACGGCAGGGACGTATCCATAGAGCCGTAGCATTTATGATCTGAAGATACGGTTCGATAAGAATCCTGAAACGTCGTCAACTGCTAACAATTCAGTGTCACTGAAATCTGAAGAGATTACCTTGGTTTGGTGATGTGCCAGTGCATCGCCAATTCATAAAGACAGTTCTAACATCGAAACGGATAACTACTAACCGGTTAGTCTAACTTCGGTGGTAGGGATTTTAACAGAGTTATCATTTAGATTGAAATGGAATTCTCAATAAAACACAGCATAGTTTCATATAGGTAAAATCACCGTTACCTGACCCGGTTAGCTATTTTGACAGAGTCACTCATGTGCTGGATTTTGGATATTGTCACTTGGTTTCAGCAATGCATTTGACTCCGTCCCGCATGAGAGGTTACTGTACAAGCTGGATCATGTCAGAATCACAAGCGAAATCCTCACATGGATCACAGAACGGCTGCAGAGCGGAGTTTAAAAAAAAAGGTAAACTGCAGCCATTATGAACCCACTGCAGGATGGAAGCCTCCTCAACAATTCATGCTGAGGGAAATGGACCATAATCTGTCATGCTGGTCCACTGCGTGTTGGCAGATCGACCGTATTTAACAGTCAGGGGCTTGAACCCCGTTCTACTCAAAGTAGCGCGTGCTACTGCACTCCCGGTCCTGACCACTCGGCTACGGAGGCCTGCCTTAAAATAGTTATTCTTCAGATTGGGCTAACATAAGAATTGGGTTTCCCAGGGATCGGTACCGGGACCAGTACTGTGTTTGATTTTCCTAAATGACATCGAGGAAGGAATTCAGTGCATGATGTTAAAATTTGCTAATGATAGGAGAAATCTTTATTGTACTGTAAAGATACAACAATGTGCCTGCCACAGCCAGGAGGCCAGGGGCTTGAGTTATGGGATAATATAAAAACATGTACAATATAACAAAAAGATCCGAAGCGAATTTCTGGAGGTCTACTCCAATCATTAGCAGTGCTTTGTATTGTAGGAAATACTTGGCCGGTTAGAAATCTGTCACTGATCTTCAGCTTGTTCCGCTGTAGCTGAAGAAGAGAGGTGGCTTTTAGAGAAGATAGTGGAACATGCCACCTACATATATCCCAGAAGTCAGGGGAGTTGATCTTGCCAATTAGCATTTTGATGGTGGTCACAGTTCTCCTCATGCAGCTGTGGGATTTGAAGTGTTATTCCACGTGTTTTTAGTTACACTTGGAATAACTGAGCCTTCCAGTGAGGATTGTATGAATGTGGGACACTTCGTCAGAGAGAAAACAATAACAACGGATTTTTGGGAGTTCAAGTTAAGACAGAAATTGTTGAGTTGGTTAGAGAGAGCTATGATCTTATTACAGATTTCCGATGTGATCACTCCTTTGTAGGCTGATTGTGTTATTTCCGTTAGGAACTTTATATCGTCAGCATAGGTAATAACATCATCTCTATTACACACAAACGGAATAAGGAGGGTGGTAAAAAGTAGTCCCTATAAAACGCCACCTTGCGGCACACCTGGATTGATGGTCGGGTATAGGAGAGGTTGCGATGAGGAGGTACACTATTCTATTCCAGAGGAGTTAGTGCAGAAAAGCAAAAACGCCACCTTTTATCCGGAAGAAATTGTTTAGGAGATTCAGAAGGGCTGTGATGTTGAGGCTATCAAAAGCAGCATCGATATCGGCATAAACAACCGCCATTTCTGATCTGGCTTCAAATGCATTTAGAATTGCCGTTTGGACTGCAAGAAGGTTGGAGACAGTTGATCTATTAGGGAGAAGATAATTGAGTTGCTTTGGTGGGTGGGTGTGGAAGACGATAGCGTGTTATATGCGGAAGAAGGACTTTTTCCAGTAGCTTTAGGAGCGTGGATGCAGTGGATATCGGTCTATAGTGCTTCGGCTGGCTTGGTAGTTGAACTTTAGGTAGTGGGGAGAGAGTGTATTTGCTCCAGGATGCAGGAAATACTCTATGAGAGAGGATGGAGTTGAACAAGTAGCGCAGAGGATCACGAATATATGGACTGAAGCACTTTACGATGAAATGCGTGACTTTATCCATGCCAGCAGTGCATGACGGACGCAGCGAGTTGATGGCTTGAAAGAGCTGCTGTCGATCGATTTGAATTGAAAACAGTCTGGTTGGTAATCATATAGTTGTATGGTATTTCCCTGAAATCTAGCTACAAAGTTAATCCATTCAACTGGATTGAAGTTGGAATCTAGATCAGAGTTAGGGGTAGAGTATAGCAATTTTCCTTTGGATAAGGTCTTGTCAGTATATTTTAAATGGCTTGAGACTTCAGGCTGTTAAACAGTACTCTAGTTTTGGAGCACTGAATTCGGTCATATGCTCTACCAGACTGTTTCCATTGTTTATGGAGGGACTGTTTCCACTTGAAACTGTAATTTAGCTCCGAAGACCACCAAGCATTAGTTCTAGCAGAGATAGCGACCTGTTTAGCTGCTGAGAACATTGTAACAGTGTGCAACCATCTAGTTAATATGTCTAGGGCCAGTTCCGGTCTCCTGATTCAAGAACTCCTGTTCAAGGCATCTGTTCGGTTGTAGGAAGGTGGGAGAGGTGATGATCTTACTTTTCACTTTGTTGGAGACATTAAAGTTGGGTGTTGGGAGCTGCAATAGTATTACGATGGGTTCATGATCGGATTCAAAGTGAGTTTCAAGTTTAATGTCGACGCTACAGGAACCAGACGATAATATGAGGTCGAGGCGATGAAGACCTTTAGTTGGGCTTCATTTATGATCCTGAGGCCACTAGGTGCAATCTTAGCCATAAGTAACTCATAGAGACTTTGGAGACTTGGCGGTAAGTTAAAATCTCCGCAGATGAGGTGGGTGGCAGATGTGTGGAGCGCGTTTATTAGCCAGGACGCAATATCATTGATTATCTCAGCATCGAGTGTTCGTCTGCGCGGGTAGCACAGTGGTATGGCTACCGTCCTCCCCACACTGGGTGGAAAAGCCCCGGGTCCGAATCCTGTCGATGACGCCAGGAAGTTTAGTGGGCGTTTTTCACTCCGTGGCTGAGTTAGTCGGTCTCAGGCGGAGATAGCAAGGCTTTTTCCCCAGGAACTGGGGGGGGGGGAAATCGACCAGAGAGCACACGCAATTTACTCACAAAATAAATGCGTTAGATGTAATCTTTTACAGGGAACCCTTATATCATTATTTCAGTTTTTTTTACTAATCCCCCAATCATGTTTCCTTATGCGGGACACCAGTGCTGAGTACTTCCTAATTTTCGCTCTAATATAGTTGAAATGGTGTTAGAAGGAAAGGTTTGGATCCAGAATAACTCCCAGGTATTTCAGTTGGTTCCTCAACCTAACAGTTCTGTTTTCTTTTTTATTTGTGGGGGGCCGCCTGAGGTCCAAGAATCCCCTAAGCAGGATTGAGGAGGTTTTTTCCAATGATATTTTCAGATGATGGGTTTGGGCCCAAGCTTTTAGGGTAGTCAGGGCCAGGTTTGCCTGACCTTCCAACTGGGCTCTGCTGTCCGCGGCCAGCGTCAAAATAAGGTCATCAGCAAAGACCTGGTAACAGATATCCTCACGGTCAAGGGAGAAGAATTTGTTTCAGACCATATTCCACAGAAGTAGCCCCAGAATTGAGCCCTGTGGGCAGCACCTGCAGACAAGCCTGGCCAATCTTCCATAGGCCACAACACTAATCTTCCTTTGTGAGAGGTGTGATTTTATGATCTTATTGTTTTGAAGAGTTTCACTGGAACGGAGGCGCTACTGAGTCTCGCCAGGACGCTCGGCCACCAGATGGTGTCGAACGCTCCGGCCAAGTCAATAGCAATAACCAAAAAAATACTTCCTCTGACAAGTGATCACACTGTCCATGAAGTTTCTGAGGGTATCAGTGGTTTTTGACTGGGGTTTGAAGCCGTAGTGTGTGGGCATACCAAGGTTTGCTGCTTCGTAGTGCCTGCAGATTCTTCCATGCAGGAGTTTCAAATTAGTTAATATGATCCTGGCAGGTCAGGAGTTTTGGAAGGATTTGTAGGGGGTGGGGTTGCTTTATTATATTTTTTTTCGTTTTCTTTATTTACTTATTTTATTTATTATTATTTATATTCTTACTATACCCCACTTTGCATCTGACTTGTTATCTCACAGAAGAATTCCGGTTCTGAGGGAGTTTCTATATTAGTGCACTCCTCCTTTGGGTTTTGCTGTGTTTCAGAAATGACCAAACTCCATTTTCATTAAGTTAAATACAATTAGTTTATTATACATATTCACAAAAAAATAAAAAAAATCTAGCAAATCATATACATTATTCACTTGATATAAGTACATAGTATAGATTACGTTCCTGGTCATTAGGTTCTCCTATCCATCATCTTCTTCTTAGTATTGGGCCACTAACACTCTCCTACGATCAGTTTAACTTAACTCTTTCTTAAATACAATTGACATTTTATTTATTATTCATACTTGTCTAGCACAATCCTACATTCCTCTTCATGGTTAATACATTTCTTCTTCTGGAATTAAATGTCCACTTTAGAAATTATTCTAATCTAGTCTCACCCTAGCACAACCAAATTACCCGTTAATGAAATATACATTGGTTTATTTATTTCTTGATCGTCTCAGGTAAATTTCAGCATTTAGCGACTAATTGCACCACTTCTCTACTTCAGTAACATTATTAAGTTAACATACAACTCTAACAGCTCTATTGATTAACCCTACTAAAAGGTTTTTATTCTACATTCATTAAAGTAAAGCAGATGAAACGTAACTATGAACTACCCTCTTATTAAACAATCCTTATGACATTTCTGCACTTATCTATAGAATAAGTATTGAATCAACTATATGCATCCCAAAAGAATTCCCTTTAACTATTATCTATCTTTAGCTACAGTCTTTTGTACTACCTAATGGTACAAATGCCGTTCAGCACTTACTTCAGGTGAGCTGAATTCCGCAGCTAATACAAGGATTTGTCTTTGACGTTCTGCTCTGCCTCGGGGTTCCAACATCAGTCTGAGATCGCTTTTCCTCAGCTTCGGAACTGCTACCATCTACCAGAGATACTCTTCGCTTCGCCGATCATTCCTCGTGTCATATCTTTCTTCGCTGTACCAAATCATTCAGCAGGAGTCGCTTCCCTTTGCTTTATTTCTCTCTGTAGGCTGCAGGACGGTCCGGTGTTTTTCTGTAAACATTATCTCGCTGTCCTCCTAAATGTATCTCTCAGTGAACGCTTTCGGACTTCTATGTCCCATCTCGAGGAAGTTCCCTTTACTGTAACTTATCTATACTTTACTAAAGCTATCAGAACTTAGTCAACTCACCATAACTGGTTCTACTGGTGGATCACTTCCGGGGACTGTTTCCTGAGCCTATCTCTCCAAAAAAAACTTTCATCACCCCTTCTAAAATATACCTCTCCGAAAAACTTTCATCGCCCTCCGAAAAAACTTTATCGCCCCCTTATTCGCGCGCTCTTTCCTTTTTATTTCCCAAAATTTCGTAACGACCTCCTTTCCTCAACCAATCATTTCTATCTGACCATCATCATCTCCATTCTCATTTGCCTCGACCCATGACAGGAAGTTCGAGCTCCTTCCGGTGTAGAAAGGAGACTTCCGTTTTACAACAATTTCTCGAACCTTCTAAAAATGACCAGAAATTTCTGGAGCTCGGAACCCATCCGGAAAACATCTGCGTCCATTTACTTGATTCGTCTCGCCTTATTTTAAAATGACCACACACGCTCTGTTTGCAGTAAACAAAAACGCTTACACCTGGTACCCCTATTGTAATCTCTGGAGCAGTCCGTCCCCTTTGCCATGCCATCAATTAACCCTCCACTGTTCCGTCTCGGTATCTTCACTTGCTGCTTCAGGTAGTGGGCGCTGATCGTATATTTCTTTCTAATGTTTATTTTCACGGTATATTTGCTTGTACATTAAATTTAACCTTCTCTTAAATTAATTCCATTAGCGTGAGACCCATTATCTTAGACAATATTTGTGATTTTAAGTGTTTTCTTGTAAGGTCTATAATATCACTCTATCTAGCATTCTTTCTTTAATTATATCGATATTTAATTTTACTTGTAAGACTGTGTCTTACAGATTTTTTAAGATCAATTTCACGGTTACAGCCTTCCACTGTGTTGGGAAGGTACAAGCCTTGAGGCAGCATGGGACAGTGGAGATTATTGTAAGTTCCAGCTGTTTATTACTGTGCATTATTTTATTAACCATTTTCAATCCGAATACCCAATGAGAGGCATCGCTTTCGGTTCAAGCATTCTGTCATTTTTCACTCTCTCCTAGTTAGGTTTTTGAAGAATTAATTACGTACTTCTTTAAGGGAGTTACTTATTGGCTGTTTTCACGCTTTAGGTTAATGAAAAACTTCGTCTGGCGGCGAGAATTGAACCTTGGCCTTTGCGCACGGTGTGAAAGACCATTGACCCAGAGCATTATCCCCATAGGCGGAATTAGGGGTTTGTGGTGAAGAAGGTAAATATGACATCAACTAGCCCTTCTTTCTTCACCCTGTACAAGTAGTTTCTCTGCATAACAGGGATGTCATTCCATGCTGCCCGTTTCAAACGCAAAGTTAACATTTTTTCAATAAAATGGATTTTTCCCTCAAATTAATTATCGATTTTGAAAAAACTCAGCTTTCTTTTGCAGTTAAAAACAACAAATATTTTTGTAGCTACGCTAGAATAGTAGGTAAAACGATTGTTTAACAGCATTTATCCTTGGAGGGTTTCATTGCGCGAATAAGGGAAACTGTTTAGTGTTTAACTGTAATATTATTCGCACAACCTCTTTAGTTTTGAATTCGAAGATAGAATTGTCAGTTTCTTAATACATGTGGGACTTCATTAATACATTGGGAACTTGGATTTAGAATGGTGAAGCTTTCGTTATCCCTTTCTTGAAGAAATCCGTTTTCTGTATGAATACATTGAACAGAGTATCTTTAAGTATGTTTAATTACAATGCATGCACGTGAACGTGAACAGATCGAAGAATTAGAAACCATTATTCTCTGTCTGGTGGGGTCACCATTTCCCTAATTATCAAAAGTTGTATGTGAATGTATATTGCATTCAGGTAAATTTTTTTCAAGGTGGACCGTTGCATTGTCTTCTTGAAAGAATCCATCGCAATCCTAGTAGAAACGAAGAATTGCATTGGTTCAACACTACGGAAAGATACTCATTGGAGGTAACACAACCTTCTAATGGTATGAGTGGAACCAATCTATACCAATAAAACTTTCTCCATACCAGTGAACTCTAGCCCCTTGAGTGTTGGACACAAGACAGTCTGGATGCGTGACTTCCTGGGGTTTACACCACACTTTCACTCTATCAATTGTGCAAAACAAAGCGTTAATGCAGATTCCTCAGGCAACATGACATTTCATTATTCCGCAGCCCAGTCTCTGCGTTGGTAGCACCACTCCTATCGAATCTTTCGTATTTTAGAGAAAGGTGTGGCTTTCGGATAAGTACATCACTACAAAATCCCAGATTTTTCAACTCGGAGAAGATAGTTTGGTTTGAAATGGCTCTTTTCTTGCCTAAATTGAATTTTTAGTCATTTACTGCACACTGGACATTATGTTCTCTTGCACAATTCGTTATAATTTCCTGCTGTCTCGTATTTGGAGTGCCGATTTTCTGCCGCATTTCTTTTATTTTTAGCTACATTCCCCTTTCATCTCCCACCCATCGCATACTTTTGAGATAGTAGCTTTCGCCAAGCTAATGGCTTCCTTTGTTTACTCAGTTGTGGCTCCAGCTAAACATGCTCAGTTGTGGCTCCATGCTCCAACAATAACACCTTTCTGATAATCGTAAAGATCACCCGTGTTCCAAATTACCAGATCGACTAACAGGCCAAGGAAAGCATACAGTATTTATCTGATACCAAGGAACTTTTCATCATACCATGTAACAGCTTATATTTGCATACCGTACATTTAATTATCTGGTTGAGACAAATTCCAAAAACACTTCTAATTTTTTGTCAAGTGAGCTGCAAATACAAGTACAGTTCTCTTGCTTTGTAACGTACCACACGATTGACTAGAGCAGACTTTACAAACCGTTTAGCTGTGAATGCAGCTTCAGCGAAAAAGAAAACTGTTTGATTTATTGATTTGTTTTAGAAATCTTTATTGCAATAATAATAATAATTTTTTTACCAGTCTGCAGCTGGTAGTTTCGGTTATTATTACTACTATTATTATTATTGTATTGTATTATTATTATTGTTGTTGCTCTTATATTATTTCTTCTTTATTGGGGGATTCCACTCCGTGAAGGGTGCTGCTACCAAGTACACAGAGTGGTTGTAATGTTTGGTGTTACTGTCGGTCGGGGAAATCTCTGACTATCGTACAGGTGTTCAGGATTGCAACTTTCTGGAGTTTCTTGTAGGTGTTCTCTGGAAGACCTATTGCTGCTAGGCTGCTATGTAGAGTCTTTGGTACCATACCGGTGGTTGACACGATGATCGGGATGGTCGATACTTCTTGCATATTATTATTATTATTATTATTATATGATTTTATTTATAGATTTGACCAAAGCATATGACTTAATTGATATCCCAATATTGCAAAAAAAATTACTGAAATATGGTATAAGGGAAAGAATCAATCAATTCTTAGCATGTTATTTAACCAAAAGAAAAATAACAGTTGAAGTAGAAAATACAAAGGGAAAATCATATAATGTAAAGAGAGGAGTACCTCAGGGCACTCATGCGGGGCCAATCGTGTTCAACATCTATATAAATGACATATTCGAAGAAATAAAGAACTCCTTTTTATCAATTTATGCAGATGATATAATCTTATATAAAATTGGAAAGAACCTGACAAAAATGGCTAACGCTTTACAGCAGGATGTAATACATTTACAAACTTGGTTGCATGATAATAAATTAGCACTCAGCTTTGAAAAAACAAAATTTTTGGTAATTAGACCTCCTCATCAAACCTTGGACATTCATCCCTCTATTAAATTACATAAACATGAATGCCTACATGATCAGAATTTCCAGAATTGCAAATGTCTAACTGTGGAAGAAGTTTCAAATCATTGTTACCTTGGTTATGGATTGACTACAGTCTAAGTTGGGCAATTCATATAACAAATTTGTATACAAAAGAATGAGATTTTATGTGTACTTTTTTTACTAGGGTACTAAATAGATTTGGAGATAGGCATACAATGAATATAATAAACAACTCATTGGCTAGTGTAGATTTCAGGCTCATGAGAAGTTATTCTAGGTCCAAATTAAAATTCTTAATAAGAAATTTTTGATACTCAATGATACAGTAGATTAGAATTGCTATGCAGATAAATTGCTATCTCTGTTTGCAGTGCGGAATGTACTATGTGTTGTGATTTCATCATCTTTTCTGTTAGATAACAAATTTGTATGCAAAAATTGTTGTAAATGAAGAATTACATCTTGTCAAGAAATTTACTTTTCTTAACAAGTTCATTTATTGTAAACAAATTATCTTGATAAAAATAAATTGTATTGTATTGTATTATTATTATTATCATTATACAATATAATTTAATAATGATAATAATAATAGTAATTATAACCGAAACTACCAGCTGCAGACTGGTAAAGAGATCGAAGCCATGTCAGAGGGAGAGGCCTACAAATACTTGGGGATGATACAGGCTCAGCAGTTACAGCACAAGGAAATTAAGGCCTGCCTGACCGAAAAATTCCATCAGAGACTCAGAAGCCTGCTGAAAGCAAAGGTGAACGGAGGGAACACAGTTAAAGCCATAAACACCTATGCAGTCCCAGTGCTACCATACTGCTTTGGGGTCGTAGATTGGGCTAACACCGAGCTGGGGGACATCATGAGAAAGACAAGGACAATTATGATCAAGAGCCGCCAACATCGCCTGAAATCTGCCTGGAGAGACTGAAAATTGTCCGGAAAAAAGGAGGACGGGGCCAGATAGACCTCATCGAGCAACAAAAGACAGCGATTGCTAACCTGAAGGATTACTTCCAGAAAACCACAGCAGCACTCCACCAAGCCATAAGGAAGATGCACAAGCGGTATACCCACTCAACCTAAGCGAGGAGTCCCCCCTAACCAGGAGGCACAAACGAAGCTAGAAAGATGGGCAGAGAAGACACTCCATGCCAGACACTACATGATCTGCATCTAGATCACATAGATAAAATTGCTTTCAATGCATAGCTCACGAGCGGGACGCTCTTCTGAGAGACTGGAGGATTCATGCTCGCCATCCAAGAGCAGGTAATCAACACCAAGAACTATAGAAAATACATCGCCATGGAGCCCGGAGTGCCCGATGACACATGTCGACGATGCCACATGTCCTCAGAAACGTTCCAACACTTCACCGCGGGATGCAAGGTGATCATCCAGACTCAGTACACTCATAGACACGACCAGATAGCCAGGATAATACATCAGAATCTAGCAAGGAAATACCAATTGATCGAAGAAAGTGTATCGTACTACAAGTACGAGCCGACCGGGCTAGCCGAGTGGGTAAAGTACCTACCCGGCAACCCAAAGGTCGCGGGTTCGATTCCCGCCTCGGGCTTGGATCAAAGTACTGCAAAAACCTTGGGAGGTGCAATATGGCCACAGAAGCCGATGCGCCAACAACTACCAAATCAAAAAAAAAAAAAAAAAACAAGTACGAACCCCAGGCAGTACTAGACACCCCAATCTACAAGCTGTACTGGGACCGCACCATAGTAAGGGATAGCACAATCCCACACAACAGACCGGATATAATCCTTGTGGACAAGAAGGAAAAAGCTACCTATCTGATTGACATAGCGGTACCCAACACTGGCAACCTACAGAAAACCCATTGGGAAAAAATCAGGAAGTGCACGAACCTAAGATAGGAGATCAAATAGATGTGGCATATGTAACGACCAGTAACAACCATCCCGATCATCGTGTCAACCACAGATATGGTGCCAAAGACCCTACATAACAGCTTAGCAGCAATAGGTCTCCCAGCGAACACCTCCAAGGAACTCCAGAAAGTCGCAATCCTGAACACCTGTAGGATAGTCAGAGAGTTCCTCTACCAACAGTAATATCAGACATAACAACAACCACCCTGTGTACTTGATAGCAATGCCCGTCACGAGGTGGACTCCCCAATCATCAGGGAGAAATAATAATAATAATACAAATCGATACATTGCAATATTGCCGTTCGTGGCCACCAGGCCAGGGGATAACATTAATATTAAACATAAGGAAATGCATATGTGGATGCATAAAAGGAAATGTAGCTCAAAACTCAAAGTATAATACAGTTATGTACATGACAGCATACAAAGAAGATATAGGTAGGGTAAAAAATAATTTTATATAGTAAAAAAAAAAAAACAGGCAATTCTTGCACTGAACCTTTGCCAACGATCATTTTAACAGTCGTGGAAAGGCGTTTCACTCTAATCAGCGTGGGGATCCTGTGAATTTGTATCAGTTTCAGTTGTCCTACAGAAAAAAGGTAGCCTAACTCTGCTAGGGACAGCAGATGCCCATACCTCTGCAGCATATAAGAGCAGAGAGTATACTGTGATTTTTATATCTTTTCGGGTAGTTGTGAGTTCATTAATATAAGCTTGCCCATTGCTCAGCTTGTCCATGCGGTTACTGAGCAGAGCTTAGGATCAAAAACAACCCCGAGATCAGTATGCTTATTGACGTTGGGGTTAGGAGAATTACTCAGTGCTGGCTGTATATAAGAGGGAGTGAAAGCATCCACTGGAACTCTCCCCGGAATTTGTATTCTGGGGAGAGTTCCAGTTTCAGACTGCTTCAACTGCTTCAACCAGATATATATATCTGGTTGAAGCAGTTTGCAAATTTCAGGAGTATATTATTAATTGATGCTGTTGTCACAAAAAGATCGTGTGGATAAATCAGTGTGAGGAACTTCGTATCATCTACATAACATAAAGTATCATGCCTGGACTGAACAAGAGAGGAGATAATCGCTATTAACAAGGGCCCAGATAAGACATCACCTTATGGCACGAATAATGAGATACACCATTTGTGTCATATTTTAATATACAGTTCTTTGTAAACAATGTTCAATGCTTAATTACATATACCTTTGTGGAAGAACGTGTTGACTAAGATGGCATGAATTAAAGTTCATTATTCTATCTTCTTTACAAAGCGATCCATGACCTCATACTTCTCAAAAGAAGTAATTTCTCTATGAAATAATGCCTATGAAATAACACTAATAACTGGCAAAGTATTCAAATAGGGTTTTATAAGTGTAGAAAGATCATAACTGTGGGTATGATCTTTTTGATATTTATAATCACTTTTAACCTGACATAAAAACACACACACGTTAAAGCTTCACAATTGTCAAGATTATTTAAAATACCCAGGGCAAAATCCTTTAAATCATTCAATTAATTATGCATTTTTTGTGTAAATAAACTAATATATTGCGTGTAATGAAAAAATTCTGAAAGGGCCAAACTGCATTTCCAGATTAGTTTCTCGGTTAGTTTAACATGTTTTAAAAAGTCATTGGGTATTTTGAATTACGAAATGTTTATAATCCTGCACTCCTCGTGTCATTCCACTACAGTTAATAACAAAGTCGTGTGACGCATTCCATTTGTTTAAACAAAATCAATTAAAATCGTAAAGTTCAGTGAATGTGGTTTATTCCAAAATACTTTTACATTTAGTACATTTATAATTTATTAAGGTAAAATATACATATATGTATTATAGTCTTCATAAATTCAAGATTTTTGAAAATTATGAATCATAAATTCAAGAAAATAAACTTGATCATCTCAGCGACACCAGAATGTCCAGAAGCAACTCCTCCCGGGTGGACAGCACGTTAAACCTCCCAGACAACAAACTCCGTCTGGAATAGGACAGCCACACCAGTTATTGTATGTTCCTGGATCGCCCACCTTATTGGCAGATTGGACAAGGGGAGTGATTGGCTCTCTCTGTTGTAGAAGCAAATCGCAAGTACCAGCGGTAGTATTGCAAGCGGACCCTTGAGGACATCAGAAGTTGGAATTTTCACAACACACCGCATTTGGAAGAGGGCAGCAGCCATCTTGCAAATCGACACCCTGGCATCGTGTGGAGTCTTCGAAACAAAGAAGAAATACAAATCATAAACATGTGTGGAATCAAACTTTAGACATAATACACACCGTTTAATTAATTTACTTTTTAAATATTAATTTAAGTGTAAAAAATTGACGACCGGTCTATTTATGGTTATTGATAAGTTACAACGTTTGAGTTTGTAGCAGTTTTTCAAGATATACTTTTTCAGTAAAATTTGAGGAATAAAAAGCCGTAATGTATTATTTTTTCATACATATCACGTAGGCTGCCCATATACCGCGTACTTTACCTCAAACACAGGAAATTATGTTTATTGGCGTGGACACACTTTAGGAGTGAATAAGCAATATGGCGGATAGCGCAGAAACTAAATGAACTTTGGTTCCTTCATAAAATTCGTTCTTTTCTTTGCTCATTTTTTATTATCAATTTACTAAATACACAAAATGAATTATTACTATTTCTATATTTGCTTATTATATTAATTGCAGCAGTTACTTAAATGCGTGTTATGTTTCAGTTGTTATTAAAATCAAGGAATAAACAAATAAAACTGGATTACGAAAGCGTTGATACTATTCTAAGAATGTTTAATTTATTTAACAACGGTGCCGGAAATGGTATTAAATTTCACGTGCTGTTGAAGTTAAGTGTGTGCAGCGAGTTCACAACAATTATTTTACATATTTTAATCAGTGAATAATGAATTGGTAATAAGGTAATCGGTTATTTACTTTTCACTTCCATTAATCACTGAAAAAAAGTCAAATCATTTAAGGCATAAAACTCTAACGGGCTTGAAATGCAAGGCCTGAACATATTATCTAAGTTATTTAATTTGCTACTGGCATTACTGATCCAAAATGAAGAAATTAAGTGATGTAACATCCAGAGTATTATGGTCCGTTCTGATACACATGGATGGATTAGTTTGTTCTCTCTCCTAACGTTAATATGCAAATTTTAAAAGGTCGAGGTTAGATTGAATATACACCGAAAATTTTGATCGAATATTGTTTTTCGTTGTCTTGTTAGAATTGAACTCCGACCAGAAGTGGCAATTACGTCCGATGTCAATTCCATGTGTAATAAATTGTTATTTATCGATAAAATGTTCGTAAAGTAGATTCAAATATTACCTAATCGTATTTATAAAAAGAAAAGAACACAACTTGAAATTTCTATTGTGATTATATGATTTAGATATACTACATGCACGTACATTAACCTGAACCATTGCAAAAAAGAAGAAAAGCCTAATGAAATTTGTAATTTTGTTTAAAACAAAGTCTTTAATTGAAGTCCATTAAACGCAGTCTCTCCTGTCAACAAGTACAGTCCAGGCTGAAAAATATTCTACCCCTTGAGCCTTGCACAATCTTTCCAGGGCCGAATTGAACGAAAAGGCTCTCAACATATACTCCCTCCTATCGTGTCTGGGCAGAATTGCAGACACTTTCAAATTCAACCCTAATTCTCGGCTTTTGTTCAACAGTGACCTGTACTTGTTAAGTAATTCAGCCGGTCTCCTACTCTTAATATCATTAGTGCCAACGTGTACAACTATATAACCTTTTGTGCCCTAAAAAGATAATATCCGCTCTACAACGTCATCAACCTTTGCCCCTGGCAGACATACCCTGGTCCTGTTCCACCTATCCTTTTTACAAAGCATGTTCCGCATTTCCCTGACAATAGAGTCACCAACAACTACTAGTTCCTGTGGGAGCAGCGCATTCTGCCTTGGGAGTTGCCGCTGTGTTACGTGATGACCAAGTGCAAGCTCTGGCGTTGATGTGGTCAGCTGAGAGCGTGATGGGCCCCTCAATTTAGATCTTTCGAGGGCAGCCATCCTGTCCTTCAAACTCTCATATAGGCCCATAACAACGCTGAGTTGTTGCCTGATTTCCTTACATACCTTACATCGCGCACACACAAAGACATCCCCCATGGCAATATCATGTTCCGTTCCAGAAACTTCGGCAAACATTTCACAAGCCGCACATTTTTTTAGGCTCTGATGCGTTGGAGAATCGCCCCCCCCCCTCAGTGCATTATTGTTCTTCGAAAAATTGTAACAGTGTATGATTCACTGCATCAAGACTGAAAACGGTTCCGGTTACTAAATGTGAAAATTTAAACATTCAACATTTTCAATTTAAGCGATTGGAAAGCAGATTATGATGTAGTTTAAGTTACATTTCAACGTTTCAAATTTCCAATTCTACGTTTTTAAACGGGGCCTTTAGCAAACTGAAATTGCACTTGCATTTGCTGCTAAATATGACCCTTAACAAAAGTTCCCTCGAATTTTTTATTCACGTGTTCAAACCATATTTGCCAAATTAGATTATCTATCTGATTGAGAATGCCGAACTGTATTCTGTCAGTTTCTTTTACTTTGCTATCTCTATAAATATTTTGTTCTTTATATGTGCAATATGGCCTTAGTTGCTAATGCTCCTAAAACCAAATAACAACAATAACAACAACATCCTTTATATGTGGATTTGTTTACAAAAATTGAGAAAATTATCAGTGCATCAAGGACTTAGCTCCTCCGATAACTGTCGTGAAAGGGGGACACTGGATGGATAATAGATATGAAAATAAATTCCAAAACTTGTTTCTGTTTAGAATATTTTATCGCAAATTTCCAATATATTAATGCATTTCGTCCACCTGCGTTTGGGTATATATTCTCGACTAGCCACATCCATTTTCAATTCCACATCTACCAAAGACATCGCAGTTCCTCGCTGCATTCCAGACAATTCAGGTATGGAATATATTATTGCAGTTTTAGCATATACTTTCTCTTAAGTTACCATTTTTAGAATTTCGCGCATTATAAATATATAAACAAAGAAATGCTTTTGCTTTCCTTCCAGGTATGAATATTTGTAGCCAGATTAGTACGAATTATCTCTATTTGCTTATTTAAGTGGACTATTTCAAACAAACTTGCAAAGAATAGTCTTCTCAAAACGACATTGAGCTTTTATTGGAAGGCTAAGACATGGCATCTGGCTAACCATCAATGAAATGGATTAACTATCAAAACGTTCACTTGATCATGTTACCACATTACTAATAAATAACATTATGCTTCTCTGTTGAGAAGTGATATTCATCTTCGACAATTTTCTCCTTTTTTATTTAAATAAAATTATATAAATAAAAAACGATTTTTATTTTATTTTATTTAATCGGATTTGATTTTTAATTTTATATTGTCTCGTTTTTTCGACATTGTAAAATTGTTTTAATATTTATTTGGAATTTTCTTTGATTTTATACTGTATGAAAAGCCCACTGCGTATAGTCCATCCTAAGCGGGTTGAGTGAGCGATAAGGTGAGAGATATTTCATTTAAACCGTAAAGCATTTTCAATGGGAGGTAGGAAATTCTCTCTCTATAGTATCGCTTATTCAGTTTTGACTTTGACATCTCCTAAGATGGCAATCTTTCACGCAAAGTCTGTAGCATTTCTAGTGAATCATCAGAAAAAGAGTTTATTAACTATAGATAAACGTTTAACGTCCCTTTTCCTTTATCCGCATCTCATTCGTAAAATATAACATCTTATAGCATATAAAAATTCAAAGATTTTTGTGGAGATTTCATTTAAAAAACTGCTTAGTTTTTAATGAAAAAAGTAATCCTACCTAATCGCAGAATTCTTCAATATAGTGAAAAGTTTAATAATTAATTACTGCCGAACATATTTGAATCATAGAGAAAAGCAAATAATATCCCATCGGTGTGCTTGTGATTATTTCTTTTCGGTTTATTTATTTATTTAGCAAATCCTTCGTATTCAACAAATACTATCGCATACAACGCAGCTTGACAAATTGTATCAAACTCATTTCAATTATGCCCAACTTCTCCAGTACCTTTTATTGCTACTGCTTTTTAAATTTAATTGTAAACAATAATTATTTCTATATCATCCTTTCTTTTGGCCCTCATGGATAGCATAGTTTGTATAATCTCCATCCACTGGGTGGTAAAGACTTTAGGTGGTTAGATTCGAATCCCGTCAATGACGTGAGGAATTTTTATGGATATTTTTCACAACGTCACTGAGTTAGTCGGTCTGAGTTGGGGGGTAGCATGTTTTTTTATCCTGGAAACTAGGGTTTTTCGTCCAGCATACATCAAATCGACCACAGAACACAATCAATTTACAGGCATATTATGCATAGGGCGAAATTTATTCTAAGTTGCTGTTGCGACTAAAACCCTACAACAACTAACCAATCGTCCTTTTTTTTTCTTAGTCTTTGAAAAATTCCAAAGAGATGCAACATTGAAATGACTTTGCATTAGAAATACATCAAACAGTGGCTTTATGGGAGGTTTCTGCCGCTGTATAGCGCAGTGCCTCTGTATACAAGGGCAAAGCATTCAGCACAAGGAACTTGGTTAGGTTACATCTCTGGCCCATTCTTCGCCTGTAAGAGCACAAGGAACTTGGTTAGGTTACATCTCTGGCTCATTCTTCGCCTGGAACAGCCTTGTGCTGTTCCAGGCGAAGAATGGGCCAGAGATCTAACCTAACCAAGTTCCAATGGTAGATGATAGTGAGTGTCTTTCCGAGAACAGCAAAACATCTTTCAAGAAGATAATACTCGTGTTGGAGGGCTGCAATGTTTATCTGGTTTTAGAAGAAGTTTGGCGAATTCACCGTGCGCCCATGGCCGTTAAACTGGCCAGTCTTAGCCCAACTAAACAGATGTGGGGCATTGTGGAAAGGGACATTAGACGCATGGATCCAGTGCCATCAAAATCCCGGAAACTGTGGAATGCAGTGTGGTCAGTATGAATTACCTTACCTGTGGCCATACTCCAGCACATCATGCAGTCTAATGCAAATCTGTTCCAATGTTTATTGATATGATCTAACGAGTTTTCTTGAATAATTAAAAAAATATATTATAATCTTCATTCGATCAAGAAATTTTAATTTTTCTATCAGTTTTTGTGTTTCTTTAATCAGTTTTGTGAAATGGTAAGCACAAAGCATATAGAGTAATGTTATCCCATTAATGCTGTTCTGAAATTGTAAATTTATTGTACTTAAGATAGCAGAGAAAGCAAGAAAGTTCTGTTACATTTACGATGAAATATTCTTTTAGAGTTTCCTGAATAAACCATGAAGACGATGTTAGCCGTAATCGTGTTAGGAATGCTGTGTGTATTGGCTACTGGAAATGTGCTTCCCAGGGACAACAGCACTTGTCTCGAGGGTGAGTAACTAATTAGTGATTACTAAATCCATAACTATTATTCAAAGTTAAGATCCGAACATCGAGGGCTATTAAAAACTTGAGTACTCAAGTACCATTGATATTAATTGAAATCTAAGTACTCCAATAGAATTTATTGGCATTATCTTTTGATTTCTGTGGGTGTAATTTTCAGGAAATATATCGAGAAAAGTTATTACAAAGAACAAAAGAAAATGGAATGAATGAAAACAATAAAAGTTAGTTTTATGTGTTTGGTGTGTACTCGCAAACAGATGTTATTCGGTTGCCGCGTGTTCTTTATGACTCCCTTCCAATTTACGACTTCCTTCATGTTTCCGTAGCTACCCTTAAAACTGAAGATGAAAAGATTTTGATCGTTAAACTTTTCCAACCACTTCTTTTGTCATAAAATTGGAATTTAAGTCTGAAGTACTCAAGTAATATTTAAATCTCAGAACAAACTCCAAAATCTTGTGAATAGCCATTAAAGCTTATGTGACAAAAACATGCTATGAAATGTTTAAAATCCGACTATTTTCGTTCTCTCGTTTTCATATTCAATGCGATTAACAATCCCTTTCGTCAATTCATCAATAAATTAATAATTCATTAATTCATTTGACAGCTCATTTAATGAATTAATGCGAATTATTAATTTCAATTTTCAAAATTAAGAATTCACGTTGTTTTTATTTCCTCTAAAAATCGGCATCGGGGACTCATTATTTTCACTAGCGGTGTACAGTGAGACAACTCAGTGTACCATCAGTAATTTACTCAATTAATTACTTTAATTTACGCAACACAGTTTTGTCTCAATTTATTGAGTAAATTTTAATTTACTCCAATAAATTACAAACTCGGCCCATGAAAAGACGCTTCTACTGACATAATACTCTTACTGCTATGAGCGCACTCTTGCGAGCAGTTAATAATATTTATATTTATTTTTATATGTATTTCTACTAATAATATTGTCTAATAAATACTTAATGGCCATTACAGTATGTAATTATATTGATAGTTCCAATTTATTCAGATATTCACAAACACTTCTACTTTGTTTCGATTTACAGGTTCTACCCGATGCCAAAATGGCTGCTGCTCCCATCCCAAAGCAGTGTGCTGTGAAAACCCTAACTTCTGTTGTCCTGAAGGATACGCTTGCAACATTGCCACTGGTGCATGCGACTCTCCAGGACAACCCAGCAAGCTAGTCACTCCCGTAATCCACTCTTTCGTTCAACCGATGATTCCAGGGGCATACTGCAGCTGTCCTTCAGGCAGAGTACCCTGTTTTTTTTGTACTTTCTGCTGTAATCCAGGTAAGATGTGCGTTTTCGGTACGTTTTGCGCCTGAATGACTTATTCCATATGAGGGGACAGCATTGCTGCTGGAGTGGTTTGATCGAGCCAGTTTTGATTAGAGTTATACATTAGAACAACTTTACAATTTTGTAGCAATTTTAAATATGCCTGAATAAATAATGAATTGCTAGTTGCATACTAGTGTTATATAGGAATCGATCTTTGTATTAATTTCCATTAAATTCTCTGTAGAATTAAATGTCAAATAAAGTTATGTATGAAATATTCTTTGGCCTGGACTTGATTTCATTTGGGTTACTGCATAATTTTCATCCCAGGAAAACTTATCGTAATCTTCAATGAGTATTTTCTACACTCTCTTTATCAGTAAATGATTCTTTCAAATCTCATAACAATCATGCACAGCTAGACGTTTTTCAATCTTTTAACAACTTCTTAGAGAACAAAAGACGTAACCTGAACGGACAATTAATGATTTCTTTAAACCCACATGTGGTAGTTTACTAAGGATGTGCTGCTGCTCGAAACTGTAAGTAGAAAAGGATATTTTACATTAATTTATGTAAACTTCAAATATATATTTTTGAAATCTGCATAAATTAGTGGAAACGTCAAAATTATAAAAGGTTCATTCATCTGTAATTGTTCATGGAAAGAACTTTTCTATCATTGGTTCAAACATCCGAAATAATAACTTTTGCGAATTCTCCATACATTGTGCTGGCGAACTTATTAGTTTGAAATTTTTAAATAACAGGACTCATTTAAGGGAATGCAGCTTCAGTAGGGGGTCCCCAAATTTGCGATATTGAAATTTCAGAAGATTATTTATTGGAAAAACTTTCCAGCCTGAAGGGTAGAAACGCTCCTAGAGTTGTCGGCATATACCGAGTAATTTTGAGAGGCGTAAAGATAGTGCGTGGTGGAACTGCACTTGTCCTCTCTTTATTTTATATTATTATTTTAAGCAGCTACCATATTAACCAAGCTAGAGCGTGAATAACAAACGCATTAACCAACTACTTTGTGTCTCAGAAGTTAAGATTCTATGGTTAAAATAACAGTAAACAGAGCACCGAAAATCGACCACCTGAAATATAGTTGGAGAAGAACCAACCACCTGAATATTGGATGGAAAACAATAAAAAAAAAACTTTTTAAGAATAACAATTAAGGACACACACAATTAAACAGTAGGTTTAGATGCAAATGAGAAAGCAGTGCATTTAAGTTGCAAATTAAACTGGTTCCTTTCTCTCTCTCGTGCTCTCCCGAAATCTATTAATTCCGATTTTAGAGAATTGTGCTGCTTTGTGCAAATAACTCCTTTCTTTACACGCTTGTTCTCGTGGCTGGTATAGCTGATAAAAGGCGCCTCCGTAGCCAGGTGGGAAGGAGCAGCAGTGCGTAACACACGCTTCTTGATTAGACCGGGGTTCGAGCCCGTGCCCACCAAATACGGAGGATGCGGAAAGGTCAGGGAATGACCACCGCATATCCATGGAGCAATATGGTCTTAGTTGCTAATGCTCCTAAAAACCAAATAACAAACAACAGCTGATAAAATCACTGCCCTCCCCACACTGGGTGGAGAATTCCCGGGTTCAAATTCCACCTTGTGGCTGAGCTAGTCGGTCTGAGACGAAGACAGCAAATTCTGCCTCCCCCTGTAATGGCGTTATTCATCCAGAAAATCAGAAAAGCCCACCCCAGAAAACATACAATTTATAAACGTCATATATAATGGTATATGAGGCAATCAATTTTTGGGTGGCCCATACGACAGGATTTTCTTTTTTTATTTCACTCTATGCTATAAACGACTTCATAATCTACTGTATGGTGCACTTTATGATAAACGTAGTATTTGTAATTTACTGTATTATGTAAAGATTTTTTCTTTTAAGCTATATCAGTCTTAAAATTCCAGTCCTCAGAGTGCAAGGGTTTAATGTTTTATTTCTTCCCAAGATCATTCCCAAGCTGCAGAAATAAAACTCCCCCTCTTAACCATATGGTAAATTGCATAGTATATATAATAATAATAATAAATGACACTATTATACCACGTGAAATTATTAACAAAATAGGTTTTATTAAACTCATATAGAATACAAGCTCAATTTATACGCTAAATTGTTAGCAGGTGACGTTTCAGGATTTTTAACCGAACTTCATCATCAGGTCATAAATGTTACAACCCTGCGGATACGGTTCGCTTACTTTCTACATCGCATACCGCTCTATGGGTACGGCAGGGACGTATCCATAGAGCCGTAGCATTTATGATCTGAAGATACGGTTCGATAAGAATCCTGAAACGTCGTCAACTGCTAACAATTCAGTGTCACTGAAATCTGAAGAGATTACCTTGGTTTGGTGATGTGCCAGTGCATCGCCAATTCATAAAGACAGTTCTAACATCGAAACGGACAACTACTAACCGGTTAGTCTAACTTCGGTGGTAGGGATTTTAACAGAGTTATCATTTAGATTGAAATGGAATTCTCAATAAAACACAGCATAGTTTCATATAGGGAAACTCACCGTTACCTGACCCGGTTAGCTATTTTGACAGAGTCACTCATGGGCTGGATTTTGGATATTGTTCACTTGGTTTCAGCAATGCATTTGACTCCGTCCCGCATGAGAGGTTACTGTACAAGCTGGATCATGTCAGAATCACAAGCGAAATCCTCACATGGATCATAGAACGGCTGCAGAGCGGAGTTTAAAAACAAAGGTTATCTGCAGCCATTATCAACCCACTGCAGGATGGAAGTCTCCTCAACAATTCATGCTGAGGGAAATGGACCATAATCTGCTACGCTGGTCCAGTGCGGGTTGGCAGATCGACCGTATTTAACAGTCAGGGGCTTGAACCCCGTTCTACTCAAAGTAGCGCGTGCTACTGCACTCCCGGTCCTGACCACTCGGCTACGGAGGCCTGCCTTAAAATAGTTATTCTTCAGATTGGGCTAACATAAGAATTGGGTTTCCCAGGGATCGGTACCGGGACCAGTACTGTGTTTGATTTTCCTAAATGACATCGAGGAAGGAATTCAGTGCATGATGTTAAAATTTGCTAATGATAGGAGAAATCTTTATTGTACTGTAAAGATACAACAATGTGCCTGCCACAGCCAGGAAGGCAGGGGCTTGAGTTATGGGATAATATAAAAACATGTACAATACAACAAAAAGATCCGAAGCGAATTTCTGGAGGTCTACTCCAATCATTAGCAGTGCTTTGTATTGTAGGAAATACTTGGCCGGGTAGAAATCTGTCACTGATCTTCAGCTTGTTCCGCTGTAGCTGAAGAAGAGAGGTGGCTTTTAGGGAAGGTAGTGGAACATGCCACCGACATATATCCCAGAAGTCAGGGGAGTTGATCTTGCCAACCAGCATTTTGATAGTGGTCACAGTTCTCCTCATGCAGCTGTGGGATTTGAAGTGTTATTCCAAGTGTTTTTAGTTACACTTGGAATAACTGCGCCTTCCAGTGAGGGTTGTATGAATGTGGGACACTTCAGAGAGAAAACAATAACAACAGATTTTTGGGAGTTCAGGTTAAGACAGAAATGGTTGAGTTGGTTAGATAGAGCTATGATCTTATTACAGATTTCCGATGTGATCACTCCTTTGTCGGCTGATGGTTTTATTTCCGTTAGGAACTTTACATCGTCAGCATAGGTAATAACATCATCTCTGTTACACACAAACGGAATAAGGAGGGTAGTAAAAAGTAGTCCTTATAAAACGCCACCTTGCGGCACACCTGGATTGATGGTCGGGTATAGGAGAGGTTGCGTTGAGGAGGTACACTGTTCTATTCCAGAGGAGTTAGTGCAGAAAAGCGAAAACATCACCTTTTATCCGGAAGAAATTGTTTAGGAGATTCAGAAAGGCTGTGATGTTGAGGCTATCAAAAGCAGCATCGATATCGGCATAAACAACCGCCATTTCTGATCTGGCCTCAAATGCATTTAGAATTGCCCTTTCGACTGCAAGAAGGTTGGAGACAGTTGATCTATTAGGGAGAAGATAATTGAGTTGCTTTGGTGGGTGGGTGTGGAAGACGATAGCGTGTTATATGCGGAAGAAGGACTTTTTCCAGTAGCTTTAGGAGCGTGGATGCAGTGGATATCGGCCTATAGTGCTTCGGCTGGCTTGGTAGTTGAACTTTAGGTAGTGGGGAGGGAGTGTATTTGCTCCAGGATGCAGGAAACACTGCATATGAGAGAGGATGGAGTTGAACAAGTAGCGCGGAGGATCACGAATATATGGACTGAGGCACTTTACGATGAAATGCGTGACTTTGTCCATGCCAGCAGTGCATGACGGACGCAGCGAGGTGATGGCTTGAAAGAGCTGCTGTCGATCGATTTGAATTGAAAACAGTCTGGTTGGTAATCATATAGTTGTATGGTATTTCCCTGAAATCTAGATACAAAGTTGATCCATTCAACTGGATTGAAGTTGGAATCTAGATCACAGTTAGGGGTAGAGTATAGCAATTTTCCTTTGGATAAGGTCTTGTCAGTATATTTTAAATGGCTTGAGACTTCATGCTGTTAAACAGTGCTCTAGCTTTGGAGCACTGAATTCGGTCATATGCTCTACCAGACTGTTTCCATTGTTTATGGAGGGACTGTTTCCACTTGAAACTGTAATTTAGCTCCGAAGACCACTAAGCATTAGTTCTAGCAGAGATAGCGACCTGTTTAGCTGCTGAGAACATTGTAACAGTGTGCCACCATCTAGTTAATATGTCTAGGGCCAGTTCCGGTCTCCTGATTCAAGAACTCCTGTTCAAGGCATCTGTTCGGTTGTAGGAAGGTGGGAGAGGTGATGATCTTACTTTTCACTTTGTTGGAGACATTAAAGTTGGGTGTTGGGAGCTGCAATAGTATTACGATGGGTTCATGATCGGATTCAAAGTGAGTTTCAAGTTTAATGTCGACGCTACAGGAACCAGACGATAATATGAGGTCGAGGCGATGAAGACCTTTAGTTGGGCTTCATTTATGATCCTGAGGCCACTAGGTGCAATCTTAGCCATAAGTAACTCATAGAGACTTTGGAGACTTGGCGGTAAGTTAAAATCTCCGCAGATGAGGTGGGTGGCAGATGTGTGGAGCGCGTTTATTAGCCAGGACGCAATATCATTGATTATCTCAGCATCGAGTGTTCGTCTGCGCGGGTAGCACAGTGGTATGGCTACCGTCCTCCCCACACTGGGTGGAAAAGCCCCGGGTCCGAATCCTGTCGATGACGCCAGGAAGTTTAGTGGGCGTTTTTCACTCCGTGGCTGAGTTAGTCGGTCTCAGGCGGAGATAGCAAGGCTTTTTCCCCAGGAACTGAGGGGGAAATCGACCAGAGAGCACACGCAATTTACAGACAAAATAAATACGTTAGATGTAATCATTTACAGGGAACCCTTATATCATAATTTCAGTTTTTTTTACTAAGCCCCCAATCATGTTTCCTTATGCGGGACACCAGTGCTGAGTACTTCCTAATTTTGGCTCTAATATAGTTGAAATGGTGTTTGAAGGAAAGGTTTGGATCCAGAATAACTCCCAGGTATTTCAGTTGGTTCCTCAGCCTAACAGTTCTGTTTTATTTTTTATTTGTGGGGGGCCGCCTGAGGTCCAAGAATCCCCTAAGCAGGATTTTGTAGGTTTTTTCCAATGATATTTTCAGATGATGGGTTTGGGCCCAAGCTTTTAGGGTAATCAGGGCCAGGTTTGCCTGACCTTCCAACTGGGCTCTGCTGTCCGCAGCAAGCGTCAAAATAAGGTCATCAGCAAAGACCTGGTAACAGATATCCTCACGGTCAAGGGAGAAGAATTTGTTTCAGACCATATTCCACAGAAGTAGCCCCAGAACTGAGCCCTGTGGGCAGCCCCTGCAGACAAGCCTGGCCAATCTTCCATAGGACGCAACAACACTAATCTTCCTTTGTGAGAGGTGTGATTTTATGATCTTATTGTTTTGAAGAGTTTCACCGGAACGGAGGCGCTACTGAGTCTCGCCAGGACGCTCGGCCACCAGATGGTGTCGAACGCTCCGGCCAAATCAATAGCAATAACCAAAAAAATACTTCCTCTGACAAGTGACCACACTGTCCATGAAGTTTCTGAGGGTATCAGTGGTTGATGACTGGGGTTTGAAGCCGTAGTGTGTGGGCATACCAAGCTTTGCTGCTTCGTAGTGCCTGCAGATTCTTCCATGCAGGAGTTTCAAATTGGTCAATATGATCCTGGCAGGTCAGGAGTTTTGGAAGGATTTGTGGGGGGTGGGGTTGCTTTATTATATTTTTTCCTTGTCTTTATTTACTTATTTTATTTATTATTATTTATATTCTTACTATACCCCACTTTGCATCTGACTTGTTATCTCACAGAAGAATTCCGGTTCTTAGGGAGTTTCTATATTAGTGCACTCCTCCTTTGGGTTTTGCTGTGTTTCAGAAATGACCAAACTCCATTTTCATTAAGTTAAATACAATTAGTTTATTATACATATTCACAAAAAAAATAAAAAAAATCTAGCAAATCATATACATTATTCACTTGATATAAGTACATAGTATGGATTACGTTCCTGGTCATTAGGTTCTCCTATCCATCATCTTCTTCTTACTATTGGGTCACTAACACTCTCCTACGATCAGTTTGACTTAACTCTTTCTTAAATACAATTGACATTTTATTTATTATTCATACTTGTCTAGCACAATCGTACATTCTTCTTCATGGTTAATACAATTCTTCTTCTGGAATTAAATGTCCACTTTACAAATTATTCTAATCTAGTCTCACCCTAGCATAACCAAATTACCCGTTAATGAAATATACATTGGTTTATTTATTTCTTGATTCTCTCGGGTAAATTTCAGCATTTAGCGACTAAGTGCTCCACTTCTCTACTTCAGTAACATTATTAAGTTAACATACAACTCTAACAGCTCTATTGATTAACCCTACCAAAAGGTTTTTATTCTACATTCATTAGAGTTAAGCAGATGAAACATATCTATGAACTACCCTCTTTTTAAACAATCCTTATGACATTTCTGCACTTATCTATAGAATAAGTATTGAATCAACTATATGCATCCCAAAAGAATTCCCTTTAACTATTATCTATCTTTAGCTACAGTCTTTTGTACTACCTAATGGTACAGATGCCGTTCAGCACTTACTTCAGGTGAGCTGAATTCCTCAGCCAATACAAGGATTTGTCTTTGACGTTCTGCTCTGCCTCGTGGTTCCAGCATCAGTCTGAGATCGCTTTTCCTCAGCTTCGGAACTGCTACCATCTGCCAGAGATACTCTTCGCTTCGCCGATCATTCCTGGTGTCATATCTTTCTTCGCTGTACCAAATCATTCAGCAGGAGTCGCTTCCCTTTGCTTTATTTCTCTCTGTAGGCTGCAGGACGGTCCGGTGTTTTTCTGTAAGCATTATCTCGCTGTCCTCCTAAATGTATCTCTCAGTGAACGCTTTCGGACTTCTATGTCCCATCTCGAGGAAGTTCCCTTTACTGTAACTTACCTATACTTTACTAAAGCTATCAGAACTTAGTCAACTCACCATAACTGGTTCTACTGGTGGATCACTTCCGGGGACTGTTTCCCGAGCCTGTCTCTCCAAAAAAAACTTTCTTCACCCCTTCTAAAATATACCTCTCCGAAAAACTTTCATCGCCCTCCGAAAAAACTTTATCGCCCCCTTATTCGCGCGCTCTTTCCTTTTTATTTCCCAAAAATTTGTAACGACCCTCCTTTCCTCAACCAATCATTTCTATCTGACCATCATCATCTCCATTCTCATTTGCCTCGACCCATGACAGGAAGTTCGAGCTCCTTCCGGTGTAGAAAGGAGACTTCCGTTTTCCAACAATTTCTCGAACCTTCTAGAAATGACCAGAAATTTCTGGAGCTCGGAACCCATCCGAAAAACATCTGCGTCCATTTACTTGATTCGTCTCGCCTTATTTTAAAATGACCACACACGCTCTGTTTGCAGTAAACAAAAACGCTTACACCTGGTACCCCTATTGTAAACTCTGGAGCAGTCCATCCCCTTTGCCATGCCATCAATTAACCCTCCACTGTTCCGTCTCGGTATCTTCACTTGCTGCTTCAGGTAGTGGGCGCTGATCGTATATTTCTTTCTAATGTTTATTTTCACGATATATTTGCTTGTACATTAAATTTAACCTTCTCTTAAATTAATTCCATTAGCGTGAGACCCATTATCTTAGACAATATTTGTGATTTTAAGTGTTTTCTTGTAAGGTCTATAATATCACTCTATCTAGCATTCTTTCTTTAATTATATCGATATTTAATTTTACTTGTAAGACTGTGTCTTACAGATTTTTTAAGATCAATTTCACGTTTACAGCCTTCCACTGTGTTGGGAAGGTACAAGCCCTGAGGCAGCATGGGACAGTGGAGATTATTGTAAGTTCCAGCTGTTTATTACTGTGCATTATTTTATTAACCATTTTCAATCCGAATACCCAATGAGAGGCATCGCTTTCGGTTCAAGCATTCTGTCATTTTTCACTCTCTCCTAGTTAGGTTTTTGAAGAATTAATTACGTACTTCTTTAAGGGAGTTACTTGCTGGCTGTTTTCACGCTTTAGGTTAATGAAAAACTTCGTCTGGCGGCGAGAATTGAACCTTGGCCTTTGCGCACGGTGTGAAAGACCATTGACCCAGAGCATTATCCCCATAGGCGGAATTAGGGGTTTGTGGTGAAGAAGGTAAATATGACATCAACTAGCCCTTCTTTTTTCACCCTGTACAAGTAGTTTCTCTGCATAACAGGGATGTCATTCCATGCTGCCCTTTTCAAACGCAAAGTTAACATTTTTTCAATAAAATGGATTTTTCCCTCAAATTAATTATCGATTTTGAAAAAAACTCAGCTTTCTTTTGCAGTTAAAAACAACAAATATTTTTGTAGCTACGCTAGAATAGTAGGTAAAACGATTGTTTAACAGCATTTATCCTTGGAGGGTTTCATTGCGCGAATAAGGGAAACTATTTAGTGTTTAACTGTAATATTATTCGCACAACCTCTTTAGTTTTGAATTCGAAGATAGAATTGTCAGTTTCTTAATACATGTGGGACTTCATTAATACATTGGGAACTTGGATTTAGAAGGGTGAAGGTTTCGTTATCCCTTTCTTTAAGAAATCCGTTTTCTGTATGAATACATTGAACAGAGTATCTTTAAGTATGTTTAATTACAATGCATGCACGTGAACGTGAACAGATCGAAGAATTAGAAACCATTATTCTCTGTCTGGTAGGGTCACCATTTCCCTAATTATCAAAAGTTGTATGTGAATGTATATTGCATTCAGATAAATTTTTTTCAAGGTGGACCTTGAAAAAAATTGCATTCAGATAAATGCATTCATGTATATTGCATTCAGATAAATTTTTTTCAAGGTGGACATTGTCTTCTTGAAAGAATCCATCGCAATCCTAGTAGAAACGAAGCATTGCATTGGTTCAATACTACGGAAAGATACTCATTGGAGGTAACACAACCTTCTAATGGTATGAGTGGAACCAATCTATACCAATAAAACTTTCTCCATACCAATGAACTCTAGCCCCTTGAGTGTTGGACACAAGACAGTCTAGATGCGTGACTTCCTGGGGTTTACACCACACTTTCACTCTATCAATTGTGCAAAACAAAGCGTTAATGCAGATTCCTCAGGCAACATGACATTTCATTATTCCGCAGCCCAGTCTCTGCGTTGGTAGCACCACTCCGATCGAATCTTTCGTATTTTAGAGAAAGGTGTGGCTTTCGGATAAGTACATCACTACAAAATCCCAGATTTTTCAACTCGGAGAAGATAGTTTGGTTTGAAATGGCTCTTTTCTTGCCTAAATTGAATTTTTAGTCATTTACTGCACACTGGACATTATGTTCTCTTGCACAATTCGTTATAATTTCCTGCTGTCTCGTATTTGGAGTGCCGATTTTCTGCCGCATTTCTTTTATTTTTAGCTACATTCCCCTTTCATCTCCCACCCATCGCATACTTTTGAGATAGTAGCTTTCGCCAAGCTAATGGCTTCCTTTGTTTACTCAGTTGTGGCTCCAGCTAAACATGCTCAGTTGTGGCTCCATGCTCCAACAATAACACCTTTCTGATAATCGTAAAGATCACCCGTGTTCCAAATTACCAGATCGACTAACAGGCCAAGGAAAGCATACAGTATTTATCTGATACCAAGGAACTTTTCATCATACCATGTAACAGCTTATATTTGCATACCGTACATTTAATTATCTGGTTGAGACAAATTCCAAAAACACTTCTAATTTTTTGTCAAGTGAGCTGCAAATAAAGGTACAGTTCTCTTGCTTTGTAACGTACCACACCATTGACTAGAGCAGACTTTACAAACCGTTTAGCTGTGAATGCAGCTTCTGCGAAAAAGAAAACTGTTTGATTTATTGATTTGTTTTAGAAATCTTTATTGCAATAATAATAATAATTTCTTTATCAGTCTGCAGCTGGTAGTTTCGGTTATTTATCGACCATGAAGTATCGACCATCCCGATCATCGTGTCAACCACTCCGTGAAGGGTGCTGCTACCAAGTACACAGAGTGGTTGTAATGTCTGGTGTTACTGTCGGTCGAGGAAATCTCTGACTATCGTACACGTGTTCAGGATTGCAACTTTCTGGAGTTCCTTGTAGGTGTTCTCTGGAAGACCTATTGCTGCTAGGCTGCTATGTAAAGTCTTTGGTACCATACCGGTGGTTGACACGATGATCGGGATGGTCGATACTTCTTGCATATTATTATTATTATTATTATTATTATTATTATTATTATTATTATTATATGATTTTATTTATAGATTTGACCAAAGCATATGACTTAATTGATATCCCAATATTCCAAAATAAATTACTGAAATATGGTATAAGGGGAAGAATCAATCAACTCTTAGCATGTTATTTAACCAAAAGAAAAATAACAGTTGAAGTAGAAAATACAAAGGGAAAATTATATAATATAAAGAGAGGATTACCTCAGGGCACTCATGCAGGGCCAATCATGTTCAACATCTATATTCGAAGAAATAAAGAACTCCTTTTTATAAATTTATGCAGATGATATAATCTTATATACAATTGGAAAGAACCTGACAAAAATGGCTAACGCTTTACAGCAGGATGTAATACATTTACAAACTTGGTTGCATGATAATAAATTAGCACTCAGCTTTGAAAAAACAAAATTTTTGGTAATTAGACCTCCTCATCAAACCTTGGACATTCATCCCTCTATTAAATTACATAAACATGAATGCCTACATGATCAGAATTTCCAGAATTGCAAATGTCTAACTGTGGAAGAAGTTTCAAATCATTTTTACCTTGGTTATGGATTGACTACAGTCTCAGTTGGGCAATTCATATAACAAATTGGTACAAAAGAATGAGATTTTATGTGTACTTTTTTTACTACATTAAGAATAAGTTAAATCTTAGAACAAAAGTTACCTTATATTATGCATTAGTGGACTCGCAACTCAATTATTTAGTAAATGTATGGGCATGAGCAAATATAAATGAAATAAGTGTAATAAACAATTAATTAACAGGATTTTGAGACTTTTAATGGGGACAAACTTTGGAATGACCTGAATAGGAGAAGGCAATTTTTGTTGAAATATAAAATACTTTATCCAATTCAAAAACGGAAGTTAAATTTAATCTTGAAAAATCTTAACACTATTTCTGAAGAGTAGAATCTGCAAAGAAATGTCTCACATAATTTAAGGAAGCCAAAAGCAATTGTTTTGCCTCACCCTAGGGTACTAAATAGATTTGGAGATAGGCATACAATGAATATAATAAATAACTCGTTGGCTAGTGTAGATTTCAGGCTCAGGAGAAGTTATTCTTGCTCCAAATTAAAATTCTTAATAAGAAAATTTTTGATACTCAATGATACAGTAGATTAGAATTGCTATGCAGATAAATTTCTATCTCTGTTTGCAGTGCGGAATGTACTGTGTTGTGATTTCATTTATCTTTTCTGTTAGATAACAAATTTGTATGCAAAAACTGTTCTAAATGAAGAATTACAACTTGTCAAGAAATTTACTTTTCTTAACAAGTTCATTCATTGTAAACAAATTCTCTTGATAAAAATAAATTGTATTGTATTGTATTATTACTTTTATTATTATTATTATTATTATTATTATTATTATTATTATTATTGTTGTTGTTGTTGAATTGTATTGTATTGTATTGTATAATGATAATAATAATAATAATAATAACCGAAACTACCAGCTGCAGACTGGTAAAGAGATCGAATCCATGTCAGAGGGAGGGCCTACAAATACTTGGGGATGATACAGGCTCAGTAGTTACAGCACAAGGAAATTAAGGCCTGCCTGACCGAAAAATACCATCAGAGACTCAGAAGCCTTATGAAAGCAAAGGTGAACGGAGGGAACACAGCTAAAGCCATAAAAACCTATGCAGTCCCAGTGCTAACATACTGCTTTGGGGTCGTAGATTGGGCTAACACCGAGCTGGGGGACATCATGAGAAAGACAAGGACAATTATGACCAATAGCCGCCAATACCACCCGAAATCTGCCTGGAGAGACTGAAAATTGCCCGGAAAAAAGAAGGACGGGGCCAGATAGACCTCATCGAGCAACATAAGACAGCGATTGTTAATCTGAAGGATTATTTCCAGAAACACACAGCAGCACTCCACCAAGCCATAAGGAAGATGCACAAGCGGTATACCCCACTCAACCTAAACGAGGAGTCCACCCTAACCAGGAGGCACAAACGAAGCTAGAAAGATGGGCAGAGAAGATACTCCATGCCAGACAGTACATGATCTGCATCAAGATCATATAGATAAAATTGCTTCCAATGCATGGCTCACGAATGGGACGCTCTTCTCCGAGACTGGAGGATTCATGCTCGCCATCCAAGACCAGGTAATCAACACCAGGAACTATAGAAAATACATCGCCATGGAGCCCGGAGTGCCGGATGACACATGTCGACGATGCCACATGTCCTCAGAAACGTTCCAACACTTCACCGCGGGATGCAAGGTGATCACTCAGACTCAGTACACTCATAGACACGACCAGATAGCCAGGATAATACATCAGAATCTAGCAAGAAAATACCAGTTGATCGGTCTGCGCGGGTAGCATAATGGTATCATCACTGTCCTCCCCACACCGGGTGGAAAAAGCCTGGGTTCGAATCCCGTCGATGACGCGAGGAACTTTAATGGGCTTTTTTCACTCCGTGGCTGAGTCAGTCGGTCTCAGGCGTAGACAGCAAGGTTTTTCTCCCGAGTAACTGAGGTTTTTTCGTCCAGCAAAACAAGCAAATCGACCATGGAATATACGCAATTTACTGACACAAAAATGGATTAATGTATTTAATTACGGGCAACCCTAAAATAATAATTGAATAATTTGATACCAGTTGATTGAAGAAAGTGTATCGTACTACAAGTACGAACCCCAGGCAGTTCTAGACACCCCAATCCACAAGCTGTACTGGGACCGCACCATAGTAAGGGATAAAACAATCCCGCAGTGGATTTGTTTAAACAATCCATTTGTTTAAACAAAATCAATTAAAATCGTAAAGTTCAGTGAATGTGGTTTATTCCAAAATACTTTTACATTTGGTACATTTATAATTTATTAAGGTAAAATACACATATATGTATTATAGTTTTCATAATTCAAGATTTATGAAAATTATGAATCATAAATTCAAGAAAATAAACTTGATCATCTCAGAGACACCAGAATGTCCAGAAGCAGCTCCTCCCGGGTGGACAGCACGTTAAACCTCCCGGACAACAAACTCCGTCTGGAATAGGACAGCCACACCAGTTATTGTATGTTCCTGGAGCGCCCACCTTATTGGCAGATTGGACAAGGGGAGTGATTGGCTCTCTCTGTTGTAGAAGTAAATCGCAAGTACCAGCGGTAGTATTGCAAGCGGACCCTTGAGGACAGCAGAAGTTGGAATTTTCACAACACACCGCATTTGGAAGAGGGCAGCAGCCATCTTGCCAATCGACACCCTCGCATCGTGTGGAGTCTTCGAAACAAAGAAGAAATACAAATCATATACATGTGTGGAATTAAACTTTAGACATAATACACACCGTTTAATTAATTTACTTTTTAAATATTAATTTAAGTGTAAAAAATTGACGACCGGTCTATTTATGGTTATTGATAAGTTACAACGTTTGAGTTTGTAGCAGTTTTTCAAGATATACTTTTTTCAGTAAAATTTGAGGAATAAAAATCCGCAATGTATTATTTTTTCATACATATCACGTAGGCTGCCCATATACCGCGTACTTTACCTCAAACACAGGAAATTATGTTTATTGGCGTGGACACACTTCAGGAGTGAATAAGCAATATGGCGGATAGCGCAGAAACTAAATGAACTTTGGTTCCTTCATAAAATTCGTTCTTTTCTTTGCTCATTTTTTATTATCAATTTACTAAATATACAAATCATGAATTATTACTATTTCTATATTTGCTTATTATATTAATTGCAGCAGTTACTTAAATGCGTGTTATGTTTCAGTTGTTATTAAAATCAAGGAATAAACAAATAAAACTGGATTACGAAAGCGTTGATACTATTCTAAGAATGTTTAATTTATTTGACCACAGTGCCGGAAATGGTATTAAATTTCACGTGCTGTTGAGGTGTGTGCAGCGAGTTCACAACAATTATTTTACATATTTTAATCAGTTATTGGTAATAAAGTAATTGGTTATTTATTTTTTTACTTCCATTAATCACTGAAAAAAAGAGTCAAATCATTTAAGGCATAAAAATCTAACGGGCTTGAAATGCAAGGCCTGAACATATTATCTAAGTTATTCAATTTACTACTGGCATTACTGATCCAAAATGAAAATTTATAACTCATATTATAAAGTTCCTCAATTGATTTAGAGATAAATCGCTGTGTAATTAGCTCTGTTAAACCACACTGCATCCAAACATATCCTTCCGATTTTCTCTGAATGGAAAGAAGTATATTTGGGGATGACAGGACTTATGGGGTTAGAATGCAGAAAAATTCGCCTGTATATAGCGTGCCAATATTTCTTGTATTTCAAGCCGAATATCACACGCAAACAAAAGCGTATGGCAGTATTTATTATTAGAAATAGGTGATACAATAGATTTTCAAACATTGTACATAATGAGCAAACATTAAATAAAATTTATTCATAATTCAAGATTAATAATTTAAATTATTGAATAATCACGAATTAATTGTATATTTTTTTCTTAAACATACCCTCTGGACAAAAGTTGTTATCTTGGATGAGCACATTCCCAGCAGCCAACGTACACAGTTTCTTTCACTTTTGGTTCGCGCAGCTGCGAACACCTCTGAAATTCCAACCTTTCTAGAGATAAACTTTTTACTCAGTGTGCTCAAACAGGTGCTTGAGTGGCTTACCAGAATAGTTCAAGGAAATTGCCGAATACTAATTTACACGGCGTTAAAAGAATACAATAAATATAAAATGATATCTTTAATTTGTTTTTCATAACTCACCCGGAATATCTTCTTTTCATCTTTTCAGATTTATGGATGTTAATAAGAACAAAAACAACGTTGTATTTTTACAATAATGATGAAGTTAATTGATTAATGAAACAAAATTAAAACATACCATAAAACCGTAAATATTTAAATGTATAATTAAATTTATATTGTACAGACCCTTCTCTTGATCCAAATCTAAATAGTAGTTATTTATTAGTTCGTAGAAAAATCTTCATTGAATCAAGAGCCGTTGGTTACGTAGGAGGCAAATTATATCTTTTTACGTATATGAAATAATATGGATTTTCCACAAAAAAACATTGAGAGAATTTGTATCTGTAGACACTGACAAAATGGAACATGTACAGGAATATACTTTGTTTTTTACAAAAGGTTATGGGCATGGCAAACAAATTAAACACCTTCAAACAATATTGTTGTTGGATGAGTACGATGTAATTTGTTTCCTCGAAACTTGACTCAGCGGCTAAAGATTACTAGTTCTTTGTAATATTCTCACTTGTGTTGCTGGTTATGGGAGTTGCAATGTAGGCAATAGATCAACTGCTCAGATAAAGTTGAAGATCTGCTTGACGCTAGATGAAGAACAAAAAAGATACAAATTTTCTAACTTCAGATTCCTCATTTTGAAGCTACTTATATCTTGGCAGACCAACTACATTGTTTTGCTTGCTTTTGAGCTATTGTGAAAGTTGAGATTACATCCAAAATGCACGCACGCAAAAGGACGGTTCCAGCGTCGTTCGCGTCCAGTATAAGAAATACATTTCCGAAGATAAAACGCGGTGAATATAACCTAGCAATAGTCGACTAACCTTAAAAACTAAAAGAATTAATAAGTGCAAAAATGATAAAGGTGTTCTCCTTAACAGGCTTTCGCACAAGAGGTTACAACCACATACAAATTAACGGGCAACCAAATCACAAAAATTGACTGTTATTGAAGAATGCACCCGAATACGAGAAAGGTTTACATAACCGTTCGTGCTAAGTAAGGCTCAACCTGGAGGAGGTTATCATAATCGAATTAAAATGAACTGAGCGGCCAAGAAACTCCCTGTGAATTCTGCGGAATTCACAGGGAGTTTCAATGCCTTTCACACTGGAACTCTCCCGGAATTTGTATTTGGTGCTCACACATCGTTCAGTTAACGATGTGTGAGCACCAAATAAATATTTAAAAGTAAAAAATACAGATTAAATAACCATTAAGATCCTTATCGTAAATTATTTATTCGTGAAAGAGCCGTATCAAGAGCTTCGAGTATTAATAGTTCTAATCTCAAAAGCGATTCAAAGGTTTTTGATCCATCTCTATTGAATTCGTTCTCATCTAACTGTTTGAAAATATTTACTACCATTCTCATAACGAAGTACTTCAACCGAAGTTTCGGGTACATTGTTCAACGATCCATAAAAAGTTCGAGCACTGACGAATCCATTGGGCAGTTCTGCCGAGTCAGCTGGAATTAATATCAAAGCACCACCTTTATGGCATGTTTTTGACACAATGGATGATTGCGACGCTGATAATCTGAGACCGTACAACTTATGCTGGAAAGATATCTCAAAATTATTATTATACGGGTTTGCAAAACTTAAGGACCAACACTGTTGCTTAAGATTACAACCACAAAATCTTTACTTAAGGTACTCTTTACTAATGAGAGTAGATTCAGTCTCAGCTACGATTCTGGATGTCAGCTAATCTGGCGAGAGGTTGGCACACGGTATCACGCCGGAACATCTGAAAGGGATCGATATGGTGGTCAAGGTGTTCTCGTCTGGGGAGGTATTATCTTGGATGGACGTACACAACTCCAGATACTGGAAGGCGGTACTGTAACCGGTGCACGCTGCTGTACTGAAATAATCCTTTCGGTGCACGCTGCTGTACTGAAGTAATCCTTTCTGTGCACGCTACTGTACTGAGGTAATCCTTCCCCATGTGCATCTGTTGCGAGGTGCCATTGGCCCCGAGTTCTTGTTTATGGATGATAACGCCACACCCCATCGCACTGCAGCTGTTTATATGCTTTTGGAAAGTGAGGACATCGTTCGTATGGATTGGCCTACCCGCTCCACCGATCTAAATCAATCCCATCGAACACATATGGGACGCTCTAGGGAGACGCCTAGCGTCTCCCCAGAGCACACCTACCAGAAAATGTTCAGCTGAAGATGGCGCTGACTGAGGAATGGACGATGTTACCGCAAGAACGTATCAACAATGTTGTTCTAAGTATGGACAGGCGGTGCAAAGTCTACATCGACATTAGGGGTGGCCATATCTCCTACTGAGGACCACCTCTTCCCTTTGTTCCATCTTTGGCAGTGATGCATCTGTATCATGGCAGCCAGTGCTATGTTGCCATTGTTGAATAAAGTCCCTATGTAGCGTTTTGTTGCCGTTGTTGTGTCGGTGTTGTTTCCTTCATCATTTCTGTACCTCACGAGGTTCCTTTGGTATGCTTTTCCCATATCCAGGCCACTCCTATGAGACGTTTAAATCAATCGACGTTTGATTTAAAACGTCGATTTAAATCGACGTTTTAAATTAATACAAATTTTGATGGTTCATTGTAAACTGAACAATAATATTTCAAGTTATTGTTCAGTTGCGCTCATCTCATTTCTGCGTCGTATGTATGTTATTGACAAAGTGATTAATTGGGCATTATTCATACTGCCCAAGCACTATATACAAAGACTGGAGATATTGGGCAGAGTGATAAAAATGTGGTTATTTATTACTTTGACCGGGCTTTATAATGTTTCATGATCTCCGGGCAATGTGCGTGTTCCTGCGTAGTAGGAGTGAGATATCCGTTTAAATGCAGGTGTCGGTTAGTACCAACACATAATTAGTGTGCGTTTTTGCTCTTGATTTTTTTGTTTTTTCATGAAATAATATTTAAATATTTCCTCGAAACGATGAGAAAAGATCATTTTCTTGCATCTGTCAATCCATTTGTTGTTATCGACTGTTGTTCCCAAACATTGGCTATCAACGCGCATTGTCGATGTTTACAAAGTGAAATATGATCCATGGTCATTCCAGTCCGATACTTCCTCCTTCGGGAAAACGGTTCCTTGAAAAAAAACAATGAAGTGGGGGGATTCCACCACACGCAGCATAATTTACCGTATCTGTTTATCCCCCCCCCCTTATCTCCAAAATTATTTTATCTGTTGAGGAGCTTTTTAAACGATTTCAACGTTTGTAATCGTGTCGGATGATACCATTCGGTGTAACAAGGAATTAGCAACGGGAATAGCGGAAAAGAAAGTAATTCTTCTTTCAAAAAATGTTATTAATAAATATTTATAGTCTTATCTCCGTGGGCCTGATATGGAGATGGACATTATCGAAGTAATGTTTTTTTCACAAATTTGATTAAATAATTATTTATAGCTTTATCTCTATGCCCTGATATGCGGATGGACATAATCGAAATACTTCTGGCTATACAAGTTGAATTCCTCACACTGGATTTTATTCTGAGCAAAGAAAGCCTCCAAGAAATTGTGTTCCAGATCATTCAGTAAAAGTACGTAGCAAAATATCTCCGTAGTTAACGTAACATAAATTATTTCTTACTTAATAGAGTTTAGAATACTCAAAGCAACTCTTTTTGAATGTTCAGTATCCTCTACTTCTAATTATGTGCTAAAGACGAACTATACGAAGAAAAATCAGTTTTTAGCTCTTTCCATTTGTTGTCAGTTTTTATGATGTTCAATATGGTAGGATGTACCATTTCCCTCCTTTCCCTCGTTATTTATTTACAACTACTCCAGCACACAATTTTTTTCGATTTTTTGGCAATAAATTGTTACACAGTTTGCGTACTGTTTGTTTGCATCAATGCGCGCTGCTAAATGTATACAGACGTAAGCTCAAAAAACTGATAATAAACAAATATAATATAAATATAAATTATAAGCAATATACTTGAAATATTTGGCTGTATCCCCAAACGAGCTTACGATGATGTTAGAAAATACACCGAAGAAATCTAAGCAGAAATTTTTTTAAGTTTCAGAGCTCGATTACAGGATTACCCACGAAGATGTTGGCTCCACTTGTGTTTGGTCTTCTGTGTGTGCTGGCTGCTGGAAATGTTCTTCCCAAAGACAAGAATTACTGTCCCGAAGGTATGTTTCATAAAAATTTGTAAAGGACATTTGAAAATTAGTATTTATTTAACGATCTAAAGATTGATTATTCAATTATTCCATTGAATGTATTTTCGCTGAATATTGCGACCCTTCCCCAAAAGAGTAATATTTCGTTTTATACAATTCTTACAAGGAAATTAAGAAATTCCTCTGCTGGAAACTTAACTTTCTCATTTCACACCAGGCTACGTCTTAAAGAAGCATTTAACTGTTTGAAAAGCGTTAGTGTTTGCACCTTCAGTGTTCAGATTAAAATTACTATTACTGCATTAATCAAATTAATATAAAATATACTAACAAATGAATCAGCTTAAGTTGGTGTTAAAATGTCATCAGGTCACAATTAGAAACATTATCACATTAACAATTCTCTGTTTCCAATTTCAGACGCCACGCGCTGCCAGGGTATAGATTTGCAAGATGGTTGCTGTTCTCATCAAAATGCGGTGTGCTGTGAAAACTCTAACTTCTGCTGTCCTCAAGGCTCCTCTTGCAATACTACTGCTGGTACTTGCGATTTCCCCCTACAACCGAGAAAGCTAATCACTCCCCTTGTCCAGTCTGCATTGAAAGCCACAAAGGTGAGCTCTCCAGGAACATATGGCATCTGGTGTGACTGTGCTGTTCGAAATAGTGTTTGTTGTTCTTTAGGTACAACCTGCTGTCCACCCGGGAAGAGCTGCTTCTGGACATTCTGGTGTCTCTGAGAGGATGATGTTCCCATCTATTTAAAGGAAAATGATTTCAGGATTAAAGACTGGTTTCCAGATTATATTACGCAAATGAAGATATGTATTTCCTAAATGATGAGGCCTAAGAAATAGATCTTCATATCTAATTGCTAATTACCATAATTCTGAATGTAACATTATTTTGAAATAAATACGATTCATTTTCATTTTTCTACGTTGCTGGTTATTAACGTTGCATGAATACTGTATATCGTTGCATATAATCAACTTTTGAAGCACTAAAGATGTTAAAATTATTAAAGTAGACTTCATCTTAAGAGTAAATGGAATTGAAAGAATTTATTTGCTACGATAAGAAATACAAATTCTGATTTAGATAATTTTTCAACTTTTAAAGCTACCAATATTCATTCATGACACGGACTCTATTTTTAAAATATATTTTCTATCAATTTCTTGGCAGAAAACTATATTATCGAATACCTTACTACAGAGCTGTAGAATATTTTACTGCAGAATTGTAATACGTTGGAATATTTTAGAATAATCTGCAATAAAGATTCTCAGAGACTTAGATGTGCTAGAGCGGATTATTAACAGACGTTACCAAAAAAAAAAAAAAAAAAAAAAAAAAGTCTAATAACATCAGGAAAGGGTTCTTCACGTATGCAAATAGTAGAAGAAATAGAATGAACCATATCGTTTCATTGCAGGAGTATAATACACCGTATATACCCGTTAATTGCCTTCGTATTCACGTGGAATGACGGCACTCGATGGCCAGCTGAAAGCGTTTCAGTCCGACCAACAGGAAAATTGGACCGTGAACACACATTTGTACAGACATAATATTCTTATATACTTCATTATTATTTTTAAAATGATAAAGTACGAATAGATTACAGAGGGATTTACAGGTGAGATGCAAACGTATTCGTGTAACTGTAGCCTAGCCTTACTCCCATTTCAACTGAGTCCTGACCCTAATATCATAATTTTTGTAAGAAAAAATAGGGCATCCCATGCAGTAAATAACACCTGAATTCAACCAAGCCAAGAACTGCCCTGTTCCAACCGGAACTATCCGCAGGAAATTGAATAGATTCGGTACCGGCAGTGAACTGCCTATTCGGAAGCCCCTTGTTTCCGAGAAAAACCAGAAAAATCGGCTTTTAGTGGTACCGAGAACGTCGTGAATGGACAGTGGAATAACGGAAGAAAATCGTGTGGCCAGAAGAATCACAATACACTTTGTTTTACACTATTGGTAGGCTGAGAAAGAAAGCCTAACAAAGAGTTGGACCGTGCTTGCCTTGTCAAGAGAACCCAAGCATGTGAGAGTGGCATCATGAAATGGGGAGTGTTTTGTTGCCGTAGACTGGGTTCGTTAATACCGATGGAATGTCGAATGTTATCCAGGGAGTACCAGAATTTTGTGTCAGATCTACTACTCCCTGAAATGTTACACTTTTATCCCGAAAGTGATGGCCACGTTATGGATGACAATCCAACAACTCTTCGTATACGAGTGGTTCGGAGAACATGACAGATTTCCATCGTCTTCCCTGTTCCCCAAATTCACTTGGTAGCAATCCTATTGAGAATGTGTGGGATATACTACAGAGAACTATTCGGCAACGAAGTCCTCCTCCTTCAACTTTGTCGCAGCTGTCCGATATTTTGCTGGTAGGATAGTTATAATTAGACAAAAACGCATATAGAATCCATACCGCATCTCACACTTGCTGATATTCGAAAGAAATGCTCCTCAAATCGCTACTGAATAAAGGTTCTTATTTTTTTTGTACAGTTTGCGTGCGTTGATACTGAATTTATGTCTATCTACATAAGCATATGAATATAGACTCATGAGTTAAAATATTATGACAATCCTTGTATCCAGGAGTCGATGCATCCCACAGCAACTGAGAATGAAATCACCTACTGGCACAGCAAATATAGTGAAGGCGCTGTAGTGCCTGTAAGTTCGTTGGCACGAAGACCGTGCAATGGGGAAAGAGAAGGAACTGACGGAGTTTGAGAGGGGAATGATTTCAGGCGCTAGGAAGGCAGAGAAACCAGCATCTAAGCAGTCACACACAGTTGCTTGTTTGAATGCTGCCGTACGTAGGGAAGGTGTGGCAGCAACGGTCCGAAGAGAGATGGTCTCCACGCCACTGTTCACAATGTGCAGGGACGAGTTCACCACCACTGGTTGACAGTCGAGGTGAACGGCGGTTGACAGTTGCTGTCTGGGACAACAGACGCCTCACGATCCCTCATTTAACTGCAGACTACAACCAGGACAAACAGAGAGTCGTTTCCGAGCACACTAACCAGCGGATGCTCTTGCGAAAAGACCTACGGAGTAGACGACCTGTTCGTGTACCCATGTTCACCGACACCTCCTCTTGCAATGGGCACTGGAGTACCGTTCCTGGACATTGGACGACTGAGAAAGAATAAACTGGTTTAATGAATCAAGGTTCCGACTCCATCATGCCGATGGACGGGTGCGTATTCGATGGCAAGCAGGTTCACAGCTGCAACCAGACTGCACGGTTGAACAAATATATGTGGGCGGCGGTGATATCATAGTTTGGGAGATATTTTCATGCACATCACTGGGTTCCATCATCCCATTGAACACACCGTCACTGCCAAATCCTATTTCGGCATTGTTTCGGATCGAGTTTTGCCTTACATGGTGACTGTGTTTCCAGATGGCACTGTACTCTTTCAATACGACAACATCCCTTGTCACAAGGCCGACATTGTTCAGGAAAGGTTTTGGGATCGTGTCCAAGCATTTCTTGTGCTCCTCTGTTCCTCCGACATCAATTCTATCGGACATTCGTTGAATACGGTGGAGTGCAACATTCGCCAATCCACGCCAGTGGCTCGCTCTTTTGTTAAATATCCGGGACCTCCTGTCAAGCTGGTCCAGCATACCTGAAAATACTTTCCCCGGTCTCACGAAGTCATTTGGTTTGCTTTGCTTTTGGTTTTATTAGCGCATTAGCGTGAAGTCAATGCCACGCCAAGTACAAGCGGTTATCACGCCGAAAGTTCCGAACATTATTAGTAGGTGGTCATAATGTTTTGGCTCAATTGTGTTTACAGTATACACTTGCGTCCAATATTAGAGGTCAGATGATAGCTAGTTGACAAAAGCATTTAAAATTCGGCTCGACAGAAGAGAGCTATATAATTTTAAACTTGACTTTGCATCAAGCTCGTTAAGGTATCTGGACTTTACCGGGGCGTAATTTGAAAATACTTTCTCATTTATTATGTTCAGTAGCTGAAAAGGAGGAAAACGAACGCAATTTTTTCGCAAAGCTGTGGATATTCTTGCTTCAGATTAAAAAAAAAGCTCATCAGAGACTTAGACTTGAAGAGTTTTCGGAACATAACTAGCAAAAATATCCATCACGTTTTCCTTTTAAATATTTCATTAACTAAAAGGAAATTAAGCGAATAGTGAGATGTGTAGGAAAGAGATTAAAACACCAGGGTCAAATTTTTCATGCTGAGCACGGGTTAGAAAAAGCTTCGTTGGATCAAAGTCCATTCTTCAGTGATTGAATTATTTTAAATTAAGAAAACAACCTTCAATTAGTTTTTCGAACATCTTTGTTTTAAAGGTTTTTTGTGCCCTCCTCTACAGGGACCACCTGTATGTTTATTATGTCCACTGTCGGTAAGTTGATAAATATGTCCCTGTTACAAACCATCAAGAACTTTCCTGTTTAGGCACCATACTGTACTCATAGAGGATCCTTACGACCCAGTGTTTAAGGTATAAGAAATCTTTATTCTATCCAACATCCAATTAACCAATGATTTTCTTCAGAATTTAGATTTCCTACTCTTTCTTAAGTTCTGGATGGCATAATGCAGAAAGCGTATTATTAGATAAAAGCATAAAAAAGAATACGCTGCGTTTGGAAGAGATTGTGTTGCACCTTTTACTGTTTTATCCGTTCTTTAAAATTAATCATGAATTCAGAGGAATTTTCACTGGAAAAACAACGTACAATAAAAATGACTGAGCTGTTTCGACCAATATCTTCCCCTTGCTCTTTTCAGCAGAAGACTGCTGAATACAACACAAAGAATAAGACGAGAATGTTTAAGTCTTGGTCCACTCGTAGAAAAACTAAATGAAATTACCTTCACATGCGCCTCGTTGTATAAATGTATTTGTTTAAGTATTCATTAAAAGCCCCAGATCTGAGAATCCTGATTAAGGGTGACAACAAAAATGATTGGAAACCGATGCCCTAGATAAATGAGATTTCAACTGTCTCCATGCAGAAATTTGAAAGAAAATGAGTTTAATTCACAATAAAAGAAGCGCACAGGGATTAGTTTAATTAAAAGTAACAGAAAACAAAAGAAATCGGACTAAAATCACCAATGAAAACCAGAAATATCTTTGCGCATCACCAAAAAAACACATCAGACCAAATAACCTTTCAAGTAAAGAAATCACATGACGATGGACCATTTCAGCGTGTTTTACAATACATCGCCACCTGCTTTTCCTTTGCTCTTTTTTCCGAAAGCTTCTCCTGCTTTACCTTTTTCCAGCTGGAAATCAGCAGTCCATTAAATCATTTCTCTGAAGACGACATTGTGTGGAGCAATTTTAATTACCAATAAATAATTAATGAAAAATCCTTTCTTAAAGTTACAAACTGATAAATAGTCAGTAAAAGTACTCAGAGTCAATCTCTAGCTAACATTTTTCTTTTTAGCATCTAATGTTAAAAAAACAGATAGAATTTAGTTTAAAATCGTAAAATACACAAGTATTTCTTTAAAATCTTTTGTAGATGGAATTGAATAATAGAACACACATAACCATGATCTCTTGAGTACGAGTGTCATTAAATTAGAAAAAGCAGGGAAACTCGAGAAAAATTAACTCTCCATGGGCTGTTAATAATGAAAGTATTTAAGTTTTGGGCTCATATTGAGCCTATATAATATGTCTGTAAATTGCTTGTGTTCTAGGGTCCATTTTCTGAGACCGACTAACTCAGACACGCTTTTAAAAAGACCAATAAAAATTCTTCACTTTATTGATGGGATTCGAACGCACGTGTTTGTGCTCGGTTTGGGGAAAGATGGCGAGTATACCTACTGCGCTACCCACAAAGGCAGTAGTTTAATGTGAAAGGTATTGCCAGTGAGAAAACAGCTCCAAGCAGAATAATATCCACGTTGCCCTACCCTACGTATTCTACTCTAAGGAATTTCACAGCAAAGGTAAATTTCAAATTAGATCAATCCGCTTATATCAATAGCCTATGGGAACAACTGAAGAATGCTGTAAAAGAATGTGAATTCCATAATATTACATAAGTTCGTGCACCGAGAGAGCAAACTTTAAGTATAAAGATTGTTCCAACACTCCTGTCAGGGATAATTAGTTTGGAATAAACAATTCCTACGAAGTTCTGAAGAACTATTATAACACGTCTCAATATAGAGAACCACTTCGATTCAATGAACATATTTGAGTCGGGCATCTCTCTAGTAGAGGAATGTCCAATTTAAAAAATATATATAATAATTTTGTAAAGTGTATTCGTTAAGTTTATAATGTAATCACGATTAGTATTTAGTATTAGCCAAATAGTGCAAAGAACCACAGGCCTTTCCTACTCCAGACAAAAAAATTGTAAAGGGTACATAAGAAAATAGACAAATTATGTGCTTCTCTCCTCAATTAGGTAACTATCCGGTGACCTCAGAACTTCTTCAAACTCTCAGCCTCAACCTCCTGCGGAGGCAAATTGTTCCAGTAATCAACTCGCGGACTAAAACTAAATTTCGTATAATCTAACCCTGTAATTTGAATTTATGGCCCCTTGTTCTGGAATTCCTGATAACAATGAGAATTCCACCTTCATTCATTTTACTAATCCCTCTCAGAACCTTATTAACTCAGACAAGTCCTCTCTAAGGTGCCTAGTTACCAAGCTCACATATTCTGAGTCTTTCCTCTCACATGGTCGCTCTTTTGTCGATCTCACCATGCGAGTTAATCGACTCTGCACCCTTTCGAGAACCTCAATGTCTCTCTTCAGATAAGATCTCCATACTTACACAGTATTCCAAAGGCGGTCTTGCAATTTCCTTATATAGTGGGAATATGACCTCCCTATCTTCACAGCAGTGTTTCTCAAACTCGCCATAATCGCGTTCCCCTTTTGAGAGTTTTGTCTTACCAGCGTATCCCTTCTCGGGCAAAGCTAATTTGGGGTTAGTTTTAAAATTATCTGGACTAGAGCAAATACAGCACAATATACGGTACTCACTTATTAATATATAATAAAAGTTGTATATATATTACATATAGAAATAATAATTAAAAAATGAAAATAATAATAAAAATCAAGAAACATTCTTACAGGACAGCGTGCATATACACTGCCCTACCATTAATATCCGCACACTTGCCTTTAGACATAAAAAGAACTTTTATTGTGTCGTTTAATATTTTGTGCTGAAACCTTTTGATTTTATGACGGCCTTCAGTCTTCGCGGCATACTCTCAACCAACTTTTTATAAATGTCAGGTGACATTTTCCTCCACTCGGCCTTTAACGCAGCCACCAGTTCGGCCTTGTTCTTTGGGCGATCTCGATGTGCACGTACCCGACGATCTAATACATCCCAAAGATGCTCGATAGGGTTTAGATCAGACAGACTGTGAGCTGACCAATCCAAATTTTCGCACCCAAGTCCTCAAACCACTCTGTTACGGCCCGAGCAGTATAACATGGCGCGTTGTCTTGCTGATACAGGTATGGGCCTTCCCCAAAGTATTGCCATAACGTTGGAAATGCATAATTGTCCAGATTGCCCTGATATTGCACAGCATTCGTGGTTTTGTCTACAACGATTAATGGGCCCAAGCCATATCATGAAAGGCGCCCCATAACATGACACTGCCTCCACCAAACCTCATTGTGGGGAGGATACAATCAGGTAGGAACCATTCCCCTGGCATTCACCACATCCAGGAGCGGCCATCAGACTGGTAGAGTGCGAACTTCGACTTGTCTTTCCATAGGACTGTTTTAAACTGTTCTACAGTCCAGGATTTGGGCTTGTGAACAGCTGCGCAACCATTGCAACCCATATCATGGAGTGTCCTTCGTATTGTGCTAGTGCTGACATTAGTCCCAATATGCTCACGGAGGGTTTTTGTGACTTGAGACAATGGAAAATTACTATTTGCACGCCCAGTTCTTCTCATAATTCTTTTATCCCGTTCTGTTAGTTTTCGGGCCGTTTTTTTTTTTTTTTTGTCAGATTCAGTCCCATTCCTCTTTCATTTGTATATGACATCACTAATCGTTGAACTAGGGATCCCCAAAATGACTGTGATGTTTCGTACAGAACGCTTGCTTATGTGGCATCCTACTATCATTCCACATTGGAAATCTGTTAATTCTGTTGAATGTGTCGTCTCGCATGCCCACTTTTGCAATTGTATGTTGGAAGCCCAGTTTGCATATTTATAGCAGGTTCTATGACGTGTTGTATGCATAGGATCTGTTTCCCAACCATGGAGGGGTGTCCGGATATTAATGGTAGGGCAGCGTATATGGTAGATTCGTACCAGTCTGAAATTAAGGTACGATGTTCGCTAGTGTAGAACGAACATTTTTAATGCTTGCTATTTTAGTATTTAAATGGAATTTGGTATTAAAATGCATAAATTTAAATGGAGTTTAAAATGTTATGCACCTAGCACTTTTTTAAATGGTTTACACGCGAAAGCTTGCAACATTCACTGAATAATAAAAGATTAGTCAAAATTAAAAAAAAAAGTGCTTTAAAAGACTACTGTCAATGGCATCCTAAAATTAACCCAATTACTGCTCATATATACAAAACAAGAATTCGAAAATGAATGACAGGTGAGAATAAGAGTTTTATTGACCAAAAGAAACAAGCATGGGAAAGTTGCAAACAATTTACAAAATTAGTCAGGTGTGACTTCCTGCGTAACTGGAACACGAGAAGAACCCCTCGAACTTTACAAATGCTAAAGATGGTCTAAAGAGGAGCAGAGTAATTATAAGAGTTTATTTTCTTTTGTAGGAAGAACATGGACCATATGATTCCAATAATTAGAAAAGAATATATAACAAAGATACTTACGGAATCCTTAGGGGATAGACTATATCATTTTTTGTTCTTATTCTTCGGCTGTTATCGGCAGTAGTCGCAAAATCCAGATTTAATTTCTCCTGAAATCACATTTTCTCTGTTATCCGTTAAGTAAAGTGGGACAGTGGAGATTATTGAATTTTCCAGCTGTTTATTACTGCGCATTATTTTATTAACGACTATCAATCCGAATACCTCATGAGAGGCAATCGTTTTCAGTTAATCCATTCTGTCATTAATCCCTCTCTCCAAGACGGGTGTTTAAAGTATTAAGTACTGGGACACCGGAGTTAGCTACTCGCAGTTTTTACACTATAGCTCTTCAAACAAACGAACTTAATGAAAAAGTTCCTAGACTTTCTCACATCTTTCGATGTGAGAGCCCTTTGATCCCAGAGCACTGTCCCCATGGGCGGAATCAGTGGTGAGTGGTGAAGAAAGTAAATATAACATCAGCGTGCACTTCTTCACTCCCTGTAAAACTGGTTTCTCTGCACGGCACGCATGTTTTTCCGTGCTGCTCTTTTCAAATGCAAAGTTGGATTTTTGAATTCTTTTCGGATTTCTTTATTTGTACAACTCCCGTAATGTGAATATTGATTTTGACAGTCTGCATTTTACCAACAATGGATTTTAACCCTAAAATTAATCAATTTTGAAAACAAACTCAGCTTTCCTTTGCAGTTAAAAACATCAAATATTTTTATAGCTATGCCTAGGATGGTAGCTAAAAACGAGTTTTTAACAGCTTTTCTTTTTGTTGGGTTTCATTACTTGAAAAAGGGAAATCATTTAGTGCCGTTAAATTTAACATTATTGGCACAACAACTTTAGTTTTGAACTCGAAATCAGTATTCTGAGTTTAATAAGACAAGTGGGTTTTCACTAGTAGATCCACGCTCCACGGTGGGAGCGTGGATCTACTAGTTTCAAATTTAATGCATTATATAAATCTTGACGTTTAAGGGATAGCTCATAAATTCCTAAAATTTATGGGCAGTTCGGTAAGAAAAAGGACATTTGTCCATGTGTGTTATGTGCAATCCTAAAATTCTCAAGGTGAAGCTTTCGTTATCCCTTTCGGTAAGAAATCCGTTTTCTATCTGAATACTTTGAACAGGGTATCTTTAAGTACATATTTAACTACAATGAATGTATGTGGAAGTGAACAGATCGATGGCACTCACTAGACAAAGAAGTAGAAACCATTATTCCTTGTCTGATAGGGCCATCTTTTGCCCTAATTAGGCCTTGTACAACATCGTAGCATTTTGTATCTAAATACAATATACATTCAGATACAATTTTGCACAGTGGATCATTGCGTTGTCTTCTTGAATGAATCCCTCGCAATCCTAGTAGAAATTGAGCATAAACATTAGAGTGAAATAAAGCATTATTCTAATAGAATAAAGCAGATTTTACAACCCATTCAGTTGTCAATGCAGCTTCAGAGAAGAAGAAAACTGTTTGGTTTATTGATTTCTTTTAATATACAGTCCTTTATAAACAATGCTCAATGCTTTATACCATATATTTTGTGGAAGTACGTGTTATCTAATATGGTATGAATTAATGTTCATTCTTTAATTTTCCCTACATATAGGTCCATGTGCTCGTACATTTCAGAGGAGGTAATGTGTCTATTAATTAGTATTCTGTTTGTGCCATATATCAGGAGACGCCTATGAAGTAACACTAATAAATGGCAAAGAATTCAAATAGCTAGCTTTTTTAAGTGTAAAAAGATCAGAACTATGGCCTTGGCACCAAATAGTCCAATAATGTTCACAAGCAATTTCACATTCTATCGCTCAGATTAATAGATATTTCTTTAATAAATCATCTCAACAATATCACATTTAGCCATCGTCACTTTTAATTGCATGTAATACTAAAAATACTTTAAAGCTTAACAATTCTCAAGATTATTACGAATGCACATGACAGATGAATTCTTTAAATCATTTAATTAATTATGCATTTTTTGTGAAAATAAACTAATTTGTTGTGTGTAATAAACTAATTCTGAAAGAGCGAAGCTGCACTTCCAGATCAGAGTTTCTCAGTTAGTTTAAAATATTTTAAAAAGTCATTGGGTGTTTGTAATAAAGAAATATTTATAATACTGCACTCCTCGTGTCATCCCCGAACAGTCAATAATAAAGTTGTGTTAAGCATTCCTTTTGTTTGAGCAAAATCAATTACAATTGTAAAGTTTATTAAATCTGGTTTATTTCAAAATGGCTTTACATTTGGCACTTATATATTTTATCAATATAGAATGCACATATATGTCTTATATTGGTTTATTCATAATTTTCTTATTATTAATTCAAGAAAATAAACTTGATCATCTCAGCGACACCAGAATGTCCAGAAGCAGCTCTTCCCAGGTGGACAGCAGGTTAAACCTCCCGGACAACAAACTCCATCTGGAATAGGACAGCCACACCAGTTATCGTATGTTCCAGGAGCGCTCACCTTTGTGGCTTTCAATGCAGACTGGACAAGGGGAGTAATTGGCTTTCTCTGTTGCAGAGGGATATCGCAGGTACCAACAGTAGTATTACAAGCGGACCCTTGAGGGCAGCAGAAGTTGGAATTTTCACAACACACCGCATTTGGAAGAGGGCAGCAGCCATCTTGCAAATCGATACCCTGGCAGCGTGTGGAGTCTTCGAAACAAAAAAAGAAATTCAAATCATATACTTGTGTGGAATTAAAACTCTAGACATATATACACACATCATTTAATTAATTTATTTTTTTAAATATTCATTTAAGTGTTAAAAATTGAGGATCTGTCTATTTATGTTTGTTGTTATGTTACAACTTTAGAGTTTCAAAAAATGTAATCAAATATCCTTCCTATTTGAAACTTTTTTGTGAGATGGTGTGATTTTTCTCTCATTTTTGTTTCTTTTATTTATTTATTTTTGTTTTCTAGGCTGTTTTAGGTGCATTAACGTATATGCATAAATCGCGTATTGTCTTTGCAATATCCTTCCGTTTGTCTGTTCGTCCCATTGTCTGAATGTCATAATTCGACTTTGAGTAAATGGATTTTCTTCAAAATATATATCTGGCTCTATTGGAACGCTTTGTCAATCTATGCCAAATTTCATTATATCCTCTGAATGAATCCTCTGGATTCAGATTCATCCGAATATATCCTCTGGATGAAAAGGGGCATATGCAAGGGTTGGATGTGACGGGTCTGAATGCAGAAGAATTCGAACCCAGCAAAACTACACCATTTATTCTTAATCAGTTGCAGTTAAAGATAGACTGCTGAGGACCGGAATTTGAAATTACGTGATGACTTCCCCTTTGCTCTTATCTATCGCGCAGTATTAAGAGTAATCGCTTAGTTCAGAAATAATTTAAAAATTATGAAAGTTTACCTTAAAAATGTTACTGGATGATGATGATAGTTTATTGTATGGAAAGCGTCAAGGCAATTAAGGGTACGAAGTATTAGCATACCTTGTCTCTATAACATGCCAGGATTCGTACGTTGGCATTCGAGCTGAGCGGACGCGCTTAGACAGGGCTCCTCAGTTAAGTGGTTTACTTTTGGATAGTGCTTTTAAATATTTGATTTATTTAGATATTGTTGGATTATTTTGTTATAGGTTTTCCTGTAACTGTTTGATTTTAATAATATTATAGATATAATTTTTTAAAGTTACTTTCATTGATATTTATTTAATTTTATAATGGTTGTTACGAGATCTGCCTTAAACACGTCACAGGGTATCGTGAGTCACACGGAAATAGCAGATGGCGATTTACGGGTGAGTCATGATTTAATCCGTTGTGGAACCTGTGGAATGTTTTCCAAGGTCGACCTGGTGACTAATCCTACCTCACCTGGGGATTCTTTTCTTTGTGATCGATGTAAGGAGTGCACCGATCTTAAATCACAATTTGGTGCACTGATGGAACAATTTGAGTCCCTGAAAAAACGAGTGCTTGCCCTCGAAAATAATGCTTCTGGGAGCTCGTCAGGGACTCAAAACTCCAGCAATCTACCAAGTGATGCACACCCGATTCGAGCCTCAAAACAGAAAAACCAAGTGCAAACTACCCTGGTTAGAAAGGACATTGTTTTATTAGGAGACTCCATTGTCAGGGAAACGGGGAATATTTTTTGTAATAAAGATAGGTGGAGCAGAACCAGGGTATGTCTGCCGGGAGCAACTATTGATGATGTCACCAACAGACTGTCAGATTTTAAAGGGGGTAAAGAAAATATTATTATTCATGTGGGGACAAACGATATTAAACGTACACGATCTGACGATTTGTTGGAAAAATACAGGACCATGCTGAGGAAATGTCGCGAGCTAGGCCATAATGTCTATGTGTCTGCAATACTGCCCAGACACGATAGGAGGGATTATATGTTAAGAGCCTTGTGGATTAACTCAAGACTTGAAGGAATCTGCAAGGCTTTAGGGGGTAAATTTCTATCAGCATGGCCCACACTTGTAGGTAGAAGGAATTTGTTTTGTAGAGACGGGATACACTTAAACAAAGGTGGTGCAAAAGTTTTTGCCAGTATTATTGAGGATACCTTAAAGGCTCAGGGAAACTGCTAGTTAGGGGGGATGTGGGTAATACTGACACGCGTTTATCTGATAATATTGGTCAATGTAACTCTTGCACATACCTTAAGAGTTCTTATCTGTTACCCCAACTGGACGTATTATCTAGATGTTCTGGGGGCAAAGACGTTTCACGTGAGCAGGTAGCTAATATCAGGGAAGAGAGCCTAAAAAACTTCAAGGGTTGTGTTAGGGTTGTTAAATATACAAGAACAGTAAATCTTAATTGTTTATACAGTAACGTTAGAAGTGTCGTCAATAAAATGAGCGAATTCGAACTGCTGGTTAAAACAAGTAACGCGGACATAATAGGGCTTACGGAGACGTGGTGCCACCCGGAAATTGGGGATGATGAGTTTCAGTACGGCTTGTATAATGTATTTAGGAAGGATAGAGTAGATAGAAGGGGTGGTGGGGTAATGCTTCTTATCAGAAGCAGCCTGAGTGCGACGATAGCTTTCCCAGATTCAGATATTTCACATGCTAGTATAGAGTCTGTATGGTGTGAGATAGTTGGAAACAAAGGTACAATGCGAGTAGGCGTAATCTACAGACCAGGTGATTGTGAAGACTATGACAAAAGCCTCTACATGCAAATGGAATGGGCAAGTAAGCGTCAATGCCTTATTATGGGTGATTTCAATTTGCCTCTAATTGATTGGAGTAAATGGGAAGGAAACTCGACATGGGGAACAAAATTTTTAAATCAACTAGATGACTGTTATTTGTATCAACATGTCAGGGAAAGTACTAGAGAAAAGAATATCCTAGACCTCATCATCACACATGAAACAGATGACATAACAGGGCTGACAGTAGAGGAACCAGTAGCAGGAAGTGATCACGGAGTTCTACGGTGGATGATGACGAGAGAGGTAGCAGAAGTAAAAGGCAAAGGAATGGGTTTTAATTTCAGAAAAGGAAATTACGATGCCTTAAGGTACTACATGGCCTCTATTAACTGGGTAGATATCGCGCAGAGAATGAATACAATTGAACTGTGGTACGCTTTTAAAACATTAATCACAGATGCCTTGAATGCGTATATACCATTAAAAAAATACTCCACGAGAAGGGTTCCAAGTTGGATGAATAGTGAAGTTGCCACATTACTTGAGCAGAAAAAGGTGGCATGGAAACGTTACAGAGCAATAAAAAGTACTGAAGCCTATAACAGCTACAAGGTGATGTGTAATAGAGCCACAGAAAAGGTTCGACAGGCAAAGGCAGTTTATGAGAAATCACTAGCAAACAGAGCAAAGAGGGGGGATAAAGAATTCTTCACATATATAAATGCCAAGAAGAGCAGGACAAACCAGATCGGACCTTTACGTAAGGGAAAGGGGATAGTAATAAATACACCAGCTGCCGTTGCAGATGAACTCAACAGTTATTTTGCATCGATATTTACAAATGAAAAGCCTTTTGTGGCAATGGGAAATTGTGGGAGCGAAGTTAAAAAATATGTAATTAATGATATTGAAATTTCGCAAGATTATTTAATGAAAAAACTTTCAAGCCTACAGACCAGTAAGGCTCCTGGAGTTGATGGAATATACCCTATAATCTTGAGAGAGGCGGCAAGCGAGTGCATTGAACCACTGAGGCTGGTTATGCGAGCATCACCAGACTCTGGGGAGATTCCCTTGGATTGGAAAAGTGCAAATGTATCTCCCATACATAAGGGTGGCTCTAAAAGTGAAGTGGGAAATTATCGACCTGTCAGCCTGACTTCAGTAGTAGGGAAAATCATGGAGGCATTAATCAAGGGTGGAATTCAGGATCATTTGGATCGAATTGAAATTCTCAAGGATACTCAGCATGGTTTTGTAAAGGGAAAATCATGTTTAACAAATCTGGTTCGCTATTTCGAAAGGGTCACTCACGAGCTGGATTTAGGGAATAATTTCGACATTGTTTATTTAGATTTCAGCAAAGCTTTTGACTCAGTCCCACATGAGCGGTTGCTTTATAAGCTGGAACAGGTTGGAATCACTGGGAAAATCCTTAGATGGATAGAAGGATGGCTTCAGGGCAGGAGGCAGAGGGTTGTAATAAATGGCTATTCGTCAGATTGGGTTGATGTAAGAAGTGGGGTTCCCCAAGGATCAGTATTAGGACCACTGTTGTTTTTAATTTTCATAAACGACATTGATGAAGGGATAGAGGGCGTGATGTCTAAATTTGCAGATGATGTTAAAATTGGTAGAGTAGTTAATGATCACTGTCAAGCTGAGCTTCTTCAGAGAGACCTAGATAGACTTCAAGAATGGTCAGAAAAATGGCAGCTGTGCTTTAATCCAAAAAAGTGTAAGGTATTACACCTGGGAAACAGTAATCCCAAAATAACTTATTCACTTGGTGGAGTTCAACTAAACCCAGTACTGGAGGAAAGGGACTTGGGTGTTACGATACGGTCAGACATGAAATTCTCTGAGCATTGTAAACAGGTTTCAAGGAAGGCCCATGGTGTCCTATCGATGATCTATCGAACTTTTGCAAGTAGAGATAGGGACGTGATAATCCCATTATATAAGGCTTATGTTAGACCACACTTGGAATACTGTGTTCAAGTATGGAGACCACACCTAAAGAAAGACATCGAGCTTCTTGAAAGGGTGCAAAGAATGGTAACTCGCCTGGTGAGATCGGCTAAAGGGCATCCTTATGAAGAAAGACTTCGAATATGTGGGTTGCAGAGTTTGGAAACTAGACACCTTAGAGGAGATTTGATTGAGGTGTTTAAGGCTCTGAGAGGCATCAGTAAAATGAATGAGGACAAAATGTTCAAGATTATAAATGATGCTAGAACTAGGGGACATAAATTCAAGTTACGCGGGGAAATGTTTAGATTGGACTGCAGGAAGTTTTATTTTAGCCAGCGAGTTATAAATTACTGGAATAAGTTGCCTTCATGGGTGGTAGAGGCCGACAGTTCGGGGAAATTCAAAGGTCATCTGGATAGTACTTTCGGGTAAGGGAAGCGCATAGGATGATAGGATTAATTTCCTTTTTATTTAATTTTTAATTTCATTTTATTATTTTTATTTATTTATTAATTATTATTATTTATTTATTTAATTTTTGTTTTTATCATTGTTTTGTTCGGATTTTTTTTTTTTTTTTTTTTTTTTTTTTTTTGGCTGGTGCAGCATAAGCCATAGGCTTTCTTGCACCATACGGCCGTTACTAATACTAATACTAATACTATTCCTTGAATCTTCAATATGAGGCCGAATATCCCACCCAAACAAAAGCGCATGGCAGTATTTTTTATTATTAATAGGTGACACATTAGATTTTCCATAATTGTATATAATGAGCAAACATTAAATAAAATTATTTCATTATAGAAGAACTAATCGTTAAATTATTCAATAATCATGAATTAATTGAAGAATTTTTTCTTAAACATACCCTCTGGACAAAAGTTGAGCACATTCCCAGCAGCCAACGCACACAGGAAAGCAAAAACGATTGAAGCCAACATCCTCACTGTTAATCCTAAAAATCCGAAATATCAGATTTAAATGTAGTACATATTTAATACTATATTAGATCTCTATAATTTCATATATGGTTAGTACATTCTATGTGCTGATACAAGCAAAGTGCGCCGAATCCTTCTCAGTGTATATAAATTAGTAAAATCAATTCCATTTTTACTTTTGTTATTTTTAATCTCTACTGGAATTTATCTCTAAAAAGTTGGAACAATGATACACACTAAAGAGATCAAAGCCTAAAACAAGGGCTTTGTTATTTTTAAGACACTATACTTAATTGAACGTTATTTTTAAGACACTATACTTAATTAATCGTTTCATTGCAAAACGGCTTAAATCTTTTAAATTCAGTCGTTATTCTAAAATAATAGATGCTCACTATTACACAAATGCTTTTTGTTTGTCGTTTATAAATTTGGTTTTCGTGGTCTCGTGAGTATTCTCGTCTTCCGACCAGAAGTGCTAATTCTGATTGATGTCAATCAATTCCATGTGTAATAAATTGTTATTTATCGATAAAATATTCGTAAAGTAGATTCAAATATTATTAATTAATTGTATTTAAAAATATAAACGACCACGCTGAAATTTCTATTGGGATTATATGTTTTAGATGCACTACGTGCATGTACAGTAACCTAGACGATTGCAATAAAGGGAAAAAGACTAAAGGAATTTGGAATATTTTATTTAAAACAAAGTCTTTAAGTCAAGTCCATTAAAGGAGTTATGAAAATTGAGCAGTTAACTTTCCTAAAGTTTAATTTTCTCCTTTGATTGTATTAAAGTTATGAAGGCCTTCTAGCAGGAAGCTGAAAATACAAAGCGAAACGCTCAGACGAATTTTTCTTGTCTATAAACCAGAAAAGGAGTGCGAAAATTTCGAGAAGAAATCGAACAGCACTTTGCTAATTTAAATAATGGACACCAAACAAATTAACTGCGCCAAGAAAGTTAGTGAAATTTAAAATAAAACGAATAGATATTTCGATTAAGAAAGGAAGGGCAACATATTTTGATCCTTCGAATGAGATTTTAAGTGATATAGAAATATTATTATTCCTTTTCTTTTTATAAAGGAAGCTATTAAAAATACCTCAATAACTAAGGAAAAATTTGCGTTAATTATATTTATAATTAAGCGTACGTACCTGCACTGAGTGTGTCCAAATACAGCTTGAAAGATTTCCTGTTCAGAATAAAATCCTGTGTGGAGTGTTCAAGTTATATAGTCACAGTTTTCTCGATAATAACCATCTATCTCTCTTCTTATCTCAGAATAAAGCGATTTAATCACCAAGAGGACACTGAATTACTTCCTATTCTGTTGTTGTCGTCCTTGGATATGTTCCTTATGACACTGAGTCATCGCTTGATGGTGGTTTCTTTCACTTTTGGTTCGCCCAGCTGCGAACACCTCTGAAATTCTTATCTTTATCGCTGCTGGCGATGATCCTTTTACTCAGTGTACTGAGGCGGATGTCGACTATTCAAATCCAAATAGGCAACAAAAACAACAACAAAATCAAGCGCTGTAGTAGAGAAAGTAAGAAAAAACATGGTGTGCGAAATAGATTGAGATGTGGAAATTTCATTCCAATAATAGCTTACCAGTATTGTTCAAGTAAGTTGCCGGACAGTATTTTACACCGCCTTAAAAGAATACAATGAATGACAAATGATGTCTTTCATTTGCTTTTTTAATAAAACAAAAGGAATAATCTTCTTTCTGTTTCATGGAACTTTTGGATGTTAATAAGAACAAAGACAGCAAAGTCTTTGTTCTTAATAAGCAAAGATATCCCACTTTTTTTTTGTTAAACGTGGGATATCTTTGAAAATGAAAATACAAAATGAAAAACAAAAGCAGAATTCGCAAGAAAGCGCCAGTACTCCACCAAAAGAAGCACATCGTCAAGATATCTTCCAAATATAAGTCGAAATTGCTGTGTCAACTGGTAAACAACCTGATCCCCCCATCACCCACAAGCGAACAAGGACCCTTACTAAAAATAATAACACCAACGAAAGTTTTAAGGACCACAGTGACAACTTGATCGTTGGACAGCTGCTGCTGTGAACGTTTGAGAATTTTCACAGTAACAAACCTTTTGGAGATTAATCAAACCACGAAGAGTATTGATTGCATAAATTTTTAAGGAATCGCAGAATTTATTATGTCATATTTAAAAATTACATTTCTTAATAAATATGTTTTCCGAATCGAGGTACGATAACCAATTACTAATATTCAGTTTTGTATTTATAATTGTACAAATTGTACGAAAATACCACTAATGATCATAGCGAGATGATTAGGTGATATTATAAGATTTACGCGATTGAAATAACTAATTCGTCGTTTGCGGAGATGAAGTCTGACTACAGTTCTTTTCTAGGAAAAGTGAAATCTATATTAATATGACGTGTAGAGTTCTTCACAAGAAAATGCCTAATCAATCTGTTTGGTTTTCTTTTTTTTTTTTTTTTATTGTGAACAGCGTCACCGAAGGCAAATATTTGCTATAATATGCATCCTGGCATACAAATTCCGAGTGTCCATTAGAAATCGATCTACCACCTTACAGAGACGCACATTATACAAATTATTCATGCTTATAAACACAGGGATTGTGATCACATCATTTCATTCTCGTTTCTTGGCTTGCACAATCATTTAGCCATATCTCCAGTACTTAGGATGGCAAGTCATTGTCGTTTAGATAATTCTTTGAGATGGCAGGCGGTTGGACGATTTGAAGTAGGGCAGCCGCAGGCGGCGTGGCACGTTGGCTTAATATGTCCCGAAGTGTCGTCTTGGCACTATGAATGCAGTTTCGGGACACTGGAACCATTACAAGAAGAGCTGGCCAAGGGCTACGTCGACCACAACAAAATACTATATGGTTCTAACAGCAAGACGATGTCTTGTCATCAACTGTCTCTTGCGGTTGCCGCGGTCGTAGGTGGAAATATTTCCAACCGATCTGTGCTAAGAAGGCTCAGTTCACGTTCACTCTACGCAAGGGAGCCAGTGGTTTGTATCTCATTATTTCCAAACTACCGCAAGGATCCGAGAAACTGGTGCCATGAACATGGGATTTGAAACCGTGGCAAATGGGGTACACTTATTTTCTCAGATGAGACCCGTTTTAGCCTACAAACAGATTCTAGATGTCATTTCATCCAGAGACAACGAGGAATGCGGTATCGCCCCTCCAACTTCTGAGAAAGGGACAATTACGGTGGAGGGGTGTTCTCTTGTGAGATTTGAAACCGTGGCAAATGGGGTACGCTTATTTTCTCAGATGAGACCCGTTTTAGCCTACAAACAGATTCTAGATGTCATTTCATCCAGAGACAACGAGGAATGCGGTATCGCCCCTCCAACTTCTGAGAAAGGGACAATTATGGTGGAGGGGTGTTCTCTTGTGAGATTTGAAACCGTGGCAAATGGGGTACGCTTATTTTCTCAGATGAGACCCGTTTTAGCCTACAAACAGATTCTAGATGTCATTTCATCCAGAGACAACGAGGAATGCGGTATCGCCCCTCCAACTTCTGAGAAAGGGACAATTACGGTGGAGGGGTGTTCTCTTGTGAGATTTGAAACCGTGGCAAATGGGGTACGCTTATTTTCTCAGATGAGACCCGTTTTAGCCTACAAACAGATTCTAGATGTCATTTCATCCAGAGACAACGAGGAATGCGGTATCGCCCCTCCAACTTCTGAGAAAGGGACAATTATGGTGGAGGGGTGTTCTCTTGTGAGATTTGAAACCGTGGCAAATGGGGTACGCTTATTTTCTCAGATGAGACCCGTTTTAGCCTACAAACAGATTCTAGATGTCATTTCATCCAGAGACAACGAGGAATGCGGTATCGCCCCTCCAACTTCTGAGAAAGGGACAATTACGGTGGAGGGGTGTTCTCTTGTGAGATTTGAAACCGTGGCAAATGGGGTACACTTATTTTCTCAGATGAGACCCGTTTTAGCCTACAAACAGATTCTAGATGTCATTTCATCCAGAGACAACGAGGAATGCGGTATCCCCTCCAACTTCGGAGAAAGGGACAATTACGGTGGAGGGGTGTTCTCTTGTGGGGCGAAACAATGATCAACTGCCGGCAACCTCTTCATGTTTTTGATATAGGTACCGTAACTGCGCAGAGGCCGAAAACAGATCCTCGAACCCTATGTGCGACTTTTTAAGCGTGCAGTTGGCCAAATTATTTCAAGAAAAAATTATTTCTTTATAAAATTGCTGTATCAAGAGCTTCAAATATTAACGGTTGTAATCCCCTAAGCGGTTCAAAAGTTAGACCCCATCTCCATTGGATGCGATCTGCTCAAATTGTTTGAAAATATTTTACTACCATTCTCACAGCAATATGCTTCAAAAGTAAGCAGGCTTAAGTACCTGGTTCTGTGGTCCATAAAAAGGTTGAGCACTGAAGAATCTATTGAGCAGTCCTCACGAGTCAGCTGGTAATTAAAATCAAAGGGCTACCGAATTTTTTTGACGTAAAGAATTATTGCGAAGTTTCTGAGACTCTACAACTTATGCTGGAAAGATTTTTCATAATTAAAATGTCGCCTCTTTTCTTTATGCTGATTTCGAACCAATCTCGATTAAAAAAACAATTGTAGTATCTATTACAGTGTTTGTGTTGAAGAAAACACTTTATTTTACGTCTAAAGACAATGAACAAGTTGAAGATATTACTCGGCATACAAATATCCAAATCAAAGGCAAGAAATACTCCTTATATTTAACAGGATTATTCGATAATCCTGCTAAGACCTAAAGCTACGGTTTAAAACTAAGAAATAAAAACAAAGTAATCATTTAATTATTCAAAGAAAACCCTTCATCCAAAATAGCACATATTTGGGAATGGCTTCAGTAGAAGATATTTGTTTCTCTTTTTTTCTTTGTCTTCACTAGGATCAAGATCTTATTTGCCATGACCAACCAACCATTAGTCAAGAGTTGGTTGTGTTTCTTAGTTAGAGGCCGCTTGTTAAATAGTTCAAAACTTTTGTCATCCCGATATCTGTGTAAGCTACCATGATACGTTCCCTTCAAATTCACATTAAAGGATACATTAACATGTACAAACTGGATGATAAGATGGCTTCTACTACACTCTATTCAAATCTCGAAGTGGCCCGGCAGAGTCAGCTTCCAGCTGAGAATAACCTAACACAATTCTCTCTCTCTCGGTCAGTCACCAAACAGATGGCCACATTTGATATAATGGATATAACGTCCGCTGATACAGTCAAGAAGAAAAACAAAGATAGTGGATACCTGGATATCCTACCGGACCAGGTTGTTCAACCACGCTGAAAACAAAGAGGCCGCAAATGCTCTTCATCAAACTCACACAACATTTGCAATGAAAAAACCAGCAGAAATCAGAAGGTGCAAGACAATTAACTAAATATTGAAACTGATCCCTTGCCTCACAAAGCCATTTTTCACAACGTGGTAGTCTCAAGCGAGGGTAGCATGGTTTTTCTCCCGGAGTACAGCAAACAGAAAATTGACCACAGAACGCATGCAATTCACAGAAATTATATACAAAGCAATATGGCCTCAGTATCTGATGCTAATAAAACTGAAAAGCTTCACCCAGTGCTCACCGTTGACTCTAAAACAGTGCAACCTTTAATGTTTCGTTGTAAATTTTATTGTGCTACAAATTATTCTATAGTTGCCCACATCTCATTTTTCTCTCCTTGAACCGATGAGAAAAAATCATTTTTTTGCCTCTGTCAATCAATTTGTTGTTATCTATTGCTATGTTCGCCCACTTGCTATCAATGTTTACAAAGAAAAATACAATCGATGATCATTGCACTGGGATACTTCCTTCTTCAGTTAAATGTTTCCTTGTAAAAACAATGAACTGGGTAGCTTCCTTTCACGTAGTGTCATTTCTCGTATCTTTTTATCCCCCTTATCTACAAAATCATTTTAATCTGTTGAGGAGTCACTCTTAAACCAACGACTTCAACGTTTGTAACCGTGTTGGATGATATCATTCGCTGTAACAAGGAACTTAGCAACGGGGATAGCAGAAAAGGAAGTAATTCGCCCTTCATAAAGTTTGATTAAATGATAATTATTTATAGTGCTATCTCGCTGTCCTGATATGGCGATGGGCATTATCAAAATACTTCTGCCTATATAAAGTGAATTCCACACATTGGATTTTATTCTGAGCAAAAAAAACCTACAAGAAACTGTGTTCCAGATCATTCAGTAAAGGTACGTAGTAAAATACCTGTGTAGTTATTGTAAATTATTTCTTACTTCTGAGAGTTCAGAAAACACAGAGCGATTCTTTTGAATGTTCAGCATCCTTTATTTGTGTGATATTTGCTTCTAATTTCTTGTCTGAACAGTTATCAACTCTCTCTCTCATTACAATCAATCTCAAGTATTTGTAGCTTCACTGGAGTTTCTTGGAATATTTTAACATGAACTTGAAGAATTCCTTCACCATCATCAAATACCTGCTCCTTTCTGGTGAACAAAATTTCAGCTGCCGATGTTCTTTTCGAGTAGTTTAAGAAACTTGAGTGCATTATCGCCACAAAAATCCGAAAATCAATTTTTCATGTTGGCTTGGAGCTCCCTTTCTTTTGCTATGGTTATGTTATAAACACTTAAAAACGCTTTCGGAGCTCCTGTGGCGGTGCCCGAATGCGTCATATGCAGGGCATACCCCTTCTCCTTTTGCACAGCCCCAATTATTTGCTTATGTTTACCATTTCTGTATTAATGTACTTTTCGGTGATCAGCAACTTCTTTGTTCAAATTAAGATTGCAATTTAAGGGATATAGCAGCCAGCCATATATGGTGAAAAAATATTTATATAACAACATCAATGAAGAAATTACACTTTATAGAATAATCACTGTCCACCTGCACCATGCTGAAAAGGCCTGAGTTCAAATCCCGTCAATGACGCATAATTTTAAGAAAGCGGCTGAGTTCGTCGCTGTCAGCAGAGGGCCGAATGTTTATTTTTTCTATCTCCAGGGAACGCAGTTGCTCGATATTGAAACAGCAAACCGAGTGAAGAAAAACTGCAATTGCAAACACGTATTCTTACTCTTCTTAGCCTTAGTTTCTTCGCCTGCCGCATCTTACCTAACCCAACCTCTCTCTGGATTCCAAGGAAAGTCAAGAACTGCAACGTCACGCATGCTGCCTGAATTCTCAACACTGTACAGCAGCAAAAATGTGTAATTATGATATTGTACAGCACTTCTACAGAACATTCATTTCACTGTGCTCGAATTCCCGGCTGTAGTTTTGTTGAACAGATTATGTCTTCATATTAACCTAAAAGGTTCAGAAAGACAATAAATATTCACAGTTTGCATACCATTTGTCTGCAGCACTATGCGCCGCGAAATGTACGCAGACGTGAGCTCAAAAAAAACTGAAAGTAAAATAAAAATATAAATTATAGGCAAAATACGCACTTGAAATACTTTGCAGTACCACCAGAAGCTACCATCATGTTACAAATTACACCGAAGAGACCCGAGCAGAATATTTTTTGTTTCAGAGCTGGAATACAGTCATGAACATGTGATACCATTAAAATCAAATATTATTTTGATTTGCAGGATTATCCACGAAGATGTTGGCTCCACTTGTGTTTGGTCTTCTCTGTGTGCTGGCTGCTGGAAATGCTCTTCCTAAAGACAAGAATTACTGTCCCGAAGGTACGTTTCGTAAAAGATTGTAAAGGACATTTGAAAATTAATGTTTTTTTTAACAATTTAACGATTGGTTATTGAATTATTCCACTGAATGTGTTTTTCTTTGAATATTGCGAAAATCTCACAAAATAGTAATTCTTCATCATTTGTTAAAATTATTACAAGGAAATGGTGACATTTCCTCTGCTCAAAACTTAACTTTCTCATTTTACACCAGACTACGTCTTAAAGAAGCTAAAGAAGCATTTAATTGTTTGAAAAACGTCAGTGTTTGCACCTTCAGTGTTCAGATTAATATTACCATTACTGCATTAATCAAATTAATATAAAATATACTAACAAATGAATCAGCTTAAGTTGGTGTTAAAATGTCATCAGGTCACAATTAGAAACATTATCACAATTCTCTGTTTCCAATTTCAGACGCCACGCTCTGCCAGGGTATAGATTTGCAAGATGGCTGCTGTCCTCATCAAAATGCGGTGTGCTGTGAAAACTCTAACTTCTGCTGTCCTCAAGGCTCCTCTTGCAATACTACTGCTGGTACTTGCGATTTCCCGCCGCAACCGAGAAAGCCAATCACTCCCCTTGTCCAGTCTGCTTTGAAAGCCACAAAGGTGAGCTCTCCAGGAACATATGACAATTGGTGTGGGTGCCCAATTCCAGACGGTGTTTGTTGTCCGGGAGGTTTAACCTGTTGTCCACCTGGGAAGAGCTGCTTCTGGACATTCTGGTGTCGCTGAGAGGATGATGTTTCCATCTCTTTAAAGGGAAATGATTTCTGTGATGTCAGGATTAAAGACTACTTTCCAGGTTATATTAAGCAAATAAATATATGTATTTTCTGAATGATGAGGCCTAAGAAATAGATCTTTATATCTAATTACTAATTAGATATAAATTACAAAGCATTCTTAATGTAACATTATTTTGAAATAAATACCATGATTTGTCATTGTTCTCCTTGCTACGTATACATTTTGCATGAATAGCGTATATCCTGGCATATAAGTCAACCTTTGAAGCACTAAAGATGAAAATTTTAAAGTCGACTTATATGCTTATTATAACTGGACTTTAGTAGAGTAGTTAAAAATAGTTTATATCAAATGATCATATGTTTCCCTTTTTGGAACAAACTCAGTCTTCAGAAAAATAAACAGTAAAAACGGAATCTGAGTTAATTGACTTATATGCCGATTATAAGTCGACTTCATTTTCGGACTATCAGGAATAGAGAATTACAAGAATTTATTTGCTGCAATAAAAATTTCCTTGAAGTTTTAACTGTATCATAATTATAAATTTTCATGAATTCATGATGCGGACTCTATTTTTAAATATACTTTGTATTAATTTTTTTTAGGAGAAAGACCTTATATTGCAGAATACTTTACAATACACGTGTAGAATACGTTGGAAATTTTAGAATACTCCGCAATTAAGATTCTCAAAAAGTTATGCTAATTCGGATTATTAACAGATATTACCGAAGAAATCAAAAAATCTGAAAACAGCAGAAAAGGATTCTTCGCATATGTAAATAGTGGAAGAAATAGAATGAACCATATTGTTGCATTGCAAACTTCACTCAAATGCAGTAGTTTAAACTAATTTCAGTGTTGCCAACTTTGATCTCTCTCTCTCAGAATTATATTAAAATTACTACTACACTATACAAGACAAAATTCCGCTGTTTTTTCTTTTTCTTGAAAACATGAATTAAGTAAATCTCGCACTCATTAAAAATACAGAATATCATGAATACAGAATAGAGAATATTCTGTATTTTTACAATATCGGTCACTGTCACAACTAAAGAAGGACGCCCTTCCTGAAACCATCTGTACCTGGGAAATCTTTCGTCGCGCTCCGGCTGCTTTTGATAAGATACATGACCCCATAGCCACTTCTATCGGTCCTGGCTTTCCTAAATACATTGTACATACGGTACTGAAACTCATCGTCCCCTATCTCCTGGTGACACCACATTTTCGTAAGTCCTATCAAGTCTGCTTTACTTGTCCTAACCAGCAATTCGAATTCACTCATTTTATTGACGATATTTCTGACATTGTTTTATAAACAATTAAGACTTGGTGTTCTTGTATAGTTAACTACCCTGACACACCCCTTAAAGTTATTTAAGCTCGTTTCTCTGGCATTAGCTACACGCTCATTTGAAACGTTTCTGCCGTGAGATCATCTTGGTAATATGTCCTGTTGCGGTAACAAACAACAACTCTTGAGGTATGCGAAAGTGTTACTTTGACCAATATTATCAGATAAACGCGTATCTATTTAATCCCTGCCCCCCCAACTAGCAGTTTCCCTGAACCTTTAAGGTATCCTCAATAATACTGGCAAAAACTCTTGCACCACCTTTCTTTAAATGTATCCCGTCTCTATAAAACAGATTCCTTCTACCAACAAGTGCAACCAAGCTGAGAGAAATTTCCCTCCAAAATCCTTCCTTGAAATCTTGAGTTAATCCACAAGGCTTTCAACATATAATCCTTCCTATCGTGCCTGGGCAGAATTGAAGACAAGACACGTAGACATTGTGACCTAACTCGCGGCATTTCTTCAATATGGTCCTATATTTGTCTACCAAATCGTCAGATCGCGTATGCTTAATGCCATTAGTCCCCACATGTATAATAATATTCTCTTTACCCCCTGAAAATCTGACAATCTGTTGGTGACATCATTAATAGTTGTTCCCGGCTGGCATACCCTAGGTCCACCTATTCTTATTACAAAAAATATTTCCCGTTTCCCTGACAATAGAGTCGCCTAATAAAACAATGTCCTTTTTAACCAGAGTAGTTTGCACTTGGTTATTCTGTTCTGGGGGCCGAATAGGGAGTGCATCACTTGGTCTGTTACTAGAGTCTTGAGTCCCTGACGAGCTCCCACTTACATTATTCTTGAGGGCAAGCACCTGTTTTTTTCAGTGACTCAAATTGTTCCATCAATGCATTAAATTTTAACTTAAGATCACTCCACTGCTTACAATGGTGACAAAGAAAATAATCTCCAAGTGAGCTAGGATTACAAGCAAAGAATACAAGGATAAAAGGATAAAAGGTTCTGCAAAGAATAAAATCATAAATCACACGGAAATCGCCGTCGGCTATTTCCGTATGAGTCATAGTACCCTCTGACGAAGTGTTCAAGGCAGATCTTGTAATAACCATTAGAAAATTTAATAATTATTAATAAAAGAAACATTCAAAAAAGTATATTTATAATATTCAAAAAAATCAAACTATTACAGGAAAAAAAACCTATCGAAATAAACTTTAAGATATACTTAAAGTATATGTTCTTTAAAGAAAAAAGTATAAGTTCGTTAAAGAAAAAATTTTCATATTAAGGCCGCCCGAGAATACCTCATCTACCCCTGTATATTTTATCTGTAAATTTCGTGTTTTCTGGTCGGCTAATTATTCTTTGCTACTTCATAGTAATGCTTCTCTCCTTTATCAGCTAAATGAAAATCGCGCAAATTCCACACTGTATCAAGAACAGACAATTTCATAAAATGTGGAGAATACCGATTTCCTATTCGCAAAACAGTGTGGAATTCATATTTTGTTATTTTGTGTCCCATTTTAGCATTGTTAACTTCGGTTTCAATTTAAAAACCCAGTCATTATTTAAGCAGAACCTAAGCTTCACTTAAGTGAGGTTCACGGAAACGTTTGCTTGAAATGTTTAAAGTCATTGTCCAGATTCTCAGATTTGTGTCAGTCAAAATTCCATTTACCATATTTCAAATCAGTGAGATTTATGTCTTTCAAAATTCCATTTACCGTATTTGAAAATCGCCACAAAATATAATTTCGTTCATTATTTTTTACTACGGTGGCAAACGAACGTTAAACAGCCAACTCATGAATTCCAATGGTTCGGATTTTGCTTCATTAATTTTAAACTACTGTTCAAAAGAAATGCAACAAGCTCACAGCGATTACTGTTGTATGAAAAAAATTTATTCGACAACATTTTATCAAATTGGCGAATTTTATTGGCAAAACAACTTGATTCCCGGGTTAGTTACCATAACGTGAAATCGTGTGCTGCATATCGTGGAGTAGGGCACTTTCAAACTCATGAAGTCTGACAAAATAGTAGTAGTAGTAGTAGTAGTAGTGGCACTTGATGCAAGAAAGCAAGTGTAGGAGCTTATGCAGCATCAGCCAAAAAAAAAAAAAAAAAAAAAAAAATCACACCATACCCTCCAATTGCCTGTCCAGTTCCTCCTTAAATTTATTTAACCTATCAACTTCCACAACGACAGATGGAAGTTTGTTCCAGCAATTAACCACCCGCTGGCTAAAGGCAAATTTCCGCACATCTATTCTACATCTATCCTTTCTTAATTTGAACTTATGTCCCCGTAGGTTCGTATTCTGAACAAGTGGGAGGATCCCATCGGAATTCAGCGTGCTCAACCCATTCAAGGCCTTATAGACCTCAATCAGATCACCGCGCAGGTGCCTAGTCTCCAGCCACTGCAATTTGCAGAACTTAAGCCTCTCTTGGTAAGAGGATCCCTTCATTCCCCTCACCAATCGTGTTGCTCTTCTCTGTACACGCTCAAGCAAATCTACATCCTTCCTAAAATGAGGCCTCCAGACCTGTACGCAGTACTCAAGGCGTGGCCTGACCATTGCCTTATACAGAGGGACAATCACCTCCTTTTCCCTGCTACCAAAATTCCTATATATCATTGACAAAACCCCATGACCTGCCCTAGCAGCCTGTCTACATTGCTCAGAAAACTTCATATCTGACTGCACAATTACTCCCAGGTCTTTTTCATTTTCTACCACCTTAAGTGTAGTACCACACAGTTGGTACGTTTCTCTGGGGTTACTTCTACCCATATGCAGTACTTTGCATTTGTCAAGGTTAAACTTCAGTTGCCACTTCTTAGCCCATCTGCCCAAATTATCTAGATCCTGTTGCAGTAGCACACTGCCATTACTGTCATTAACAACCCTGCCAACCTTCGTGTCATCTGCAAACTTCGACATTAAGCCTGATATACCTTCATCAATATCATTGATAAATATACAAAACAACAGTGGACCCAACACCGAACCCTGTGGGACTCCACTAATAACATTAGTCCACGAAGAGCAGCACCCATTGATTACCACCCTCTGTCTTCTCCCACTTAACCATCCTTTTATCCATTGTAGCAACTTACCCTTAATACCATTCTGCTCCAATTTGTACAGTAGTCTTCCATGCGCAACAGTGTCAAAAGCTTTCCTGAAATCCAAGTATATGATATCAAAATTATTTTTTGCATCCAGTTCCTTTGTGACCACATCATAATAACCAATCAAATTTGTCAGACAAGACTTTCCCTTAACAAACCCATGCTGTGTCTGAATTATTGCTGCAGTCTTGTCTAGATGATCCTGCAATGCATCTTTAACCAGTGACTCCATTATTTTACCCGGAACAGAAGTTAAACTAACTGGTCTGTAATTATTCGTGTCACCCTTCGAACCTCCTTTGTGAATTGGGGATACATTTGCACATCTCCAGTCCGTGGGAACCTCCCCTGAATCCAAGGATGCTCTCATAATTATGGCTAAGGGTTTGCTTAGTTGCTTTGCCGCCTCCTTTAATATAACTGGATAGATCCCATCCGCCCCAGGTGCCTTTCTTATGTTTAACTTCAACAATTTCTCCTCCACTTTGCTCTCAGTTATTACAAAATCATTAAGCACACTGCTACAATTTGATAACCTTCTTCCATTTTCAAACTGTAATGATTCCTCACGTGTGAATGTAGATGCAAAATACTCATTCAGTTTGTTTGCTATCTGAGCAGGATCATCAACAGTCGAACCATCGATGTCAAGTGGACCAATCATATTCAGCCCCTTCCTTTTAGAGTTTATATAAGTAAAGAAATCCTTGCTGTTTTTCTTAGCATCTTTTGCCAAAGATTTCTCGTAATCCGCCTTTGCCTGCCGAACCTCCTTTGTGACCTGATTACAGACTAGCTTATATCTGCTACAGGCTTCTGCGTCGCCTGATAATTTATATGCATCCCATGCAATTTTCTTCTCTGTCACGAGTCTCATTAGTTCATTTGATAACCATTTAGGCCTAAACCTTGAACAATATTTCTTCATCGGTATGAAAAGTCTAGTAGCTTCCACGATTAATTCCTTGAATGCTTCCCACTTAGAATTTACTGTTTGTAACATCGTCAGTCGATCCCACTGTACAGAATTTAAAAACTGTCGGAGACCACTGTACTCCCCTTTACGGAAGCAAAAACCCTTTCCTTTACCCCTGACGGTAGTTACCTCTTTGAGTAAATCCCACTTCAGCACACTGTGATCACTGCCACCTAGTGGTTCCTTTATCTGCAAATTCTTAATACACGAATGATCACTGCTGATAACCAGATCAAGAGTGTTACTTTCTCTGGTTGCCTCTCGAACATGCTGCTGCAGAAAACAATCATCCAATAAATCCACAAAAGTCTGACTAGTGTGTGAGTGACCAACCCACAAGTTCCAGTCAATATCTGGGAAGTTAAAATCCCCCATTATAAGACATTCTGATTTACTGGCCCACTCTATTTCTCTGTACAATTGTTTATTGTACTCATTCGAGTCATTAAATCAAGAACTCTTTAAAGTAAATAGGTTAAGCTGTTTGTCCTGTTCCATTTAATTTTCATTTCAGATGTATTCGATTTCAAGATAGAAGACTACAATCGAATTTTAAGATCCAAACCCTAAATAACGTTGATATTATGTTTATATTTTATACTTTTCATTGTTTTGGGAAGGAAGGATATGTGAAATGGTAGAAAAAAATGTGTTTAATTCTGGTTGTTGAGGTTAACGCCGTTGGTACAGAATTGGTAATAGGGGCGATATAAAAGTTGTTGCTGTTGTAGGATTTTAGGACCATCAGCGAGTAAGGCCATATTGCGTCACGTATATTGTATGTAATTTACGTGTGTTCTCAGGTCGATTTTCTGTTTGCTGGAGGAAAATTCCGGAATCAGCTAAACCTTTTGACTGGACAAAAGTCCCTAAATAGAGATGCCGATTAAGTTATCATTCCTAGTGGTTCATACAGGTCTGCAGGGTGGGGCTGTACGCAAGTAAGGAATAAAATAAGCAATAAAGTAAGTGCTCAAAGTAAGGAATAAAGGGGGTCATTGATTGACTGATTTAGCTGACGTGAAGTTAGGATTAATTTTAATTAAGAATGAATGTGAAAGATGAAAGAGTAGAAGGAGAGCAAAGAGACTTTCTGAGAGATACACGCATTGGTATTAGATATGGTATTGACATACTGCAGTGGTTAACTATAATTCCTATTTGCTGAACAAAAATAAGAATATTATTGTAACTGGGATTGGGGAATATTTTTTTCTAGGTGTCATTTCCTGAGATTGTTTAAATCCTCATATATAAATATAAAGAATGATGATTTGCAAAATTTTTCCGAAAAGGAGAGAACAGAGAAATACTGTTAATGTGTACTTGAGGTAAGAGTCTGTATAATACTGCGAGTGATTCATCTGAGGATTGAGAGTATGAATAAGTGATAAATAAAACCATGGATAGTAAGGATAGTTGAAAATAATCGGGACTGTGCAGTTGTAATAAAATTTCGAAAGAAGGCGTTTTGTTCATTCTTCATATTATTTGTATTATTCATGTAAATTGAGTATACGTAATAAATGTCTTTTTGAAAAGTTCAAATGATACGTCCTGATTCAGGAGAACATGCCCTGCCTAATTTGTAGAGCTTCGATAAATCCTGTGGATAAATGAAGTTAATCCTTCTTTTTTTTTCACTCCTTATCTGGAAGAATTCTGATAGTTACTGCAGTCAGGTGACTGAGAAGTGGGGCTTGTAGGACTGAAGAAACCTTCTGAAAAGAAAAAGGGTTATACAACAGATAGATTTGTAGTTCCCAGATAAACGTGTGTTTTATAGCAGTTTTATAAGATATATATATTTCTAAAATTGCAGTCGCGCACTCCTACCCCGGTTATGGTCATGTGCTGCCGTGGACAAATATAGACACAGTCGAAATATATATATATATATATATATATATATGTTCAGGGTATTTATTCTCGAAGTCACAAACATATTCATTCTAGTGATCAGATTTCATAAACATAAGATGCCAAAATGGAGGGTGGATGGAGTGTCAGAGTTTTATAGAGCAAAAGAAAAAATCTTGGGACAGTTAAAAGGTATTACGTGATTCTAATTTTTATGAACATTACAAGAGAACATGTAACAAAGCAACTCCTGCAGTGAATGGTGATAAGCTCATTTTGAGAAAAGCTCACTAGCAAAGAGAGAGTTAAGAACGGGAATAACGAGTTCTCAGACTCGAATGCAAGAAAGACGAGTGAGAATCCAATGGTTGGATTCTCAATATCGACAATAATTGGTTGCATTACAAGGTCCATATAAATCAGACAGAAATGGCAGCGGAATCGAATAAAAACTTATCATCGATATTTACAGGAGAAAACAAACACAAAACTCTGGGAAATGATAACGCTGCTGTGCCAGTCTTCCGTAAAACAAGTGATATAACGATCTTAGACAAGCATTTGTTGAAAAGGTGTTGAGATTAAAGGAAAGAAAGGGTCCGAGGGAAGATGATATATATTCAGTTGATTAAAAAGGTACATATGAGTGTTATTAAACCATTAAGAATATTAATGAGAACAACAGTGAATTCTGAAAACGTTCCCTTGGAGTGAAGAAGTGTTAATGTCTCCCGAGTTCTCAAAGGTGGTGCCAAAGAGGAATTAAGAAACTACAGGACTATGAGTGAGTTTGACTTTTGTGGTAAGGCAGATCATGGAATGTATGGTTCAGAATGCTATTCAGGACGATCTCGACAATAACTGTATCTTAGTGTTATTCGTTTTTTTTTAGGAGCATTAGCAACTAAGGCCATATTGCTCCGGGATATGCGGTGGTCATTCCCTGACCTTTCCGCATTCTCCGTATTTGGTGGTGACGGGCTCGAACCCCGGTCTAATCAAGAAGCGTGTGCTACGCACTGCTGCTTTTTCCCACCTGGCTACGGAGGCGCCGTATCTTAGTGTGGGTTCGTTAAGTGGAAATCGTGCCTGACCAACCCGATAAATTACTATTATGTAATCATTAAGGAGTTGGATGCAGGTAACAATTTTGGCATTGTATATATAGACTTTAGTAAAACTTTTGATACTGTCCCTCATGAAAGGTTGTTATATAATTACTGGTAAGATTCTGCGCTGGATTTCAAGCTGACTAAAAGATAGGAGGCAGAGGGTTGTCATAAACGGTGGATCTTCAGGATGGATCAGTGTAACAAATGACGTTAACGAGGGTATGCAAGGTAAGTTGTTAAAGTTTGCTGATGGTTTGAAGCGGGCCAACAGTCCGAGATAGCCCATGTTGCTTCAAGAATTCTTGGATCGGTCGCATATATGGTCGGAAAATTGCAACCATATTTTAATGCTTCTAAATTTAAGGTTAATCGGGAGAAACGCAGATCTGGAATTACATAAGTTAGAGAAAGAAGAGATAAGAGTTTTTCAAGACAACAAATACTTAAGTACAGTATTATGATTGAATCTGACACGACATTTTCCATTAAATTAAAATAGGCGGCTAAGAAAACACATGGTGTCCTATCTATAATTTATAAGGTCTTGCTAGTATGGAGAATGGTATCATCATCCCTCTTTATAAGAAAAGAGACGGTATTGGAATCATTATACTCAAGGCTGAAGACTTCACCTAAAAATGAAATAGACCTTCTGTACAGGATTCAGAGAAAGGCGACCAGACTGATGAGATGTGTAAACAATCCACATTCACATTCGAAGAACGGCTTAGAAGGTGTGAACTTCAAATTTTAATAACAGGACATCTAAGGGCAGATTGAATTGATGTGTATAAAACACTAAAGGAATTGAATAAATTGAGTGAGGTGGGTTTTTTTCCTCCCTCGCTGGATTGAAGCCTGCAGGCAGAGGATTTTTGAACATCGAAACAGATTGCTTCCCAATGTGGCGGTGGCAGTGAGTCCGAATAAATTCAAAGCGGGACTGGATGATTTTCCTTGTGTCGAATCAGAATGGTTTTAAAATTCTGTTTTGCTAAATTTTGTTATTATTAATATTTTATTTATTTATTTTTGGCTGATTCAATGAAAATTCGCTTCTTTACATTACATGGACTTATTCATACTAATACTAATTTTCCGTTAAATTTACTTCCTTGCAAATGTTTAGACAGTGATGGCTGAGCTAAATGGCAGTGAGTCATAAAAACTAATAATTCACAGGCGGTCAAATTTTAAATTTGAAATTATTGGCTCGGTAGTTCCATTCAATTTATAATATTTCGCAGAAAAGCGTTCAGAAATCTCTGGAATCTTAAAAAATGCATAACACTTGCTATTTACATGAGAACAGATAAAAAAAAAAGAAATTATTTTCACTCTATAAGTAAACCGACCAACGAAATCCAGTAGACGTGTCGAGATCTTGAGCATAGCCACTCTGAACGGAAAATTATCATACATTACTGTATTCGTAATCAATCTCTTCGTGCTATTGTACCATCACCAGAGCCTGGCATCAGAGTATTCAGGACATGGCTGTTCCATGCGAAAAATAGGCCACAAATGTGACCTAACCAAGTTACTATGGCAGATGATAGTGACAGCACACCATTGAGTCTAATTCAAAGCTGTTCCAATGTTTATTGATGTGATCTAACAAGTTTTCTTGAATAATTAAACGACAATCATTTTTTCATTTCAGCTGAGCCTTGCTGTCCTCACAAATAAAAAAAAAATTATAATGTGCATTCGATCAAGAAATTTTAATTTTTCTATCAGTTTTTGTGTTTCTTTAATCAGTTTTGTGAAATGGTAAGTACAAAGAATATAGAGTAATGTTATTCCTCGTATGCTGTACTAAAATGATATATTTATTGTAATTAAGATAGAGGAGACAGCAAGAAAGTTCTGTTACATTTACGATGAAATATTCTTTTAGAGTTTCCTGAATAAACCATGAAGACGATGTTAGCCTAATCGTGTTAGGAATGCTGTGTGTGTTGGCTACTGGAAATGTGCTTCCCAGGGACAACAGCACTTGTCTCGAGGGTGAGTAGCTAATTAGTGATTACTTAATCCATAACTATTATTCAAAGTTAAGATCCGAACATCGAGGGCTATTAAAAACTTGAGTACTCAAGTACCATTGATATTAATTGAAATCTAAGTACTCCAATCGAATTTATTGGCATTATCTTTTGATTTCTGTGGGTGTAATTTTCAGGAAGCATATCGAGAAAAGTTATTACAAAGAACAAAAGAAAATGGAACGAATGAAAACAATAAAAGTTAGTTTTATGTGTTTGGTGTATACTCGCGAACAGATGTTATCCCGTTGCCGCACGTGTTCTTTGACTTCCTTCCCATTTTGCGACTTCCTTCATGTTTCCATAGCTAACCTCGAAACTGCTTTCATTTTTTAAAAGGATTTTGATCGTTAAACTTTACGAAACCGCTTCTTTTTTTCATTTCGATTCTTATCATAAAATTGGAATTTAAGTCTGAAGTATACAAGTAAAATTTAAATCTCAGACCAAAACTCCAAAACCTTGTGAATAGCCAATAACAATTATATGACAAATAAAGTTTTGAAATGTTTAAAATCCGACCGTTTTCGTTCTGTCGTCTTCATATTCAATGCGATTAACAACCCCTTTCGTCAATTCATTAATGAATTAATAATTCATTAATTCGCTGACGGCTCATTTAAAGAACTAATGCGAATTATAGTTTGAATTTTCAAAATTAAGAATTCACATTCTTTTTATTCTCTCTAAGAATCAGCATCAGGGTTTCATTATTTTCACCACGTGTACACTGTCTCAGTGTACACCACCAGTAATTTACTCGATTAATTACTTTAATTTACGCAACACAGTTTTGTCTCAATTTATTGAGTAAATTTTAATTTACTCCAATAAATTACAAACTCGGCCCATGAAAACACGCTTCTACTGACATAACACTCTTACTGCTATGAGTGCACTCTTGCGAGCAGTTAATAATATTTATATTTGTTTTTATATGTATTTCTACTAATAATATTGTCTAATAAATACTTAATGGCCATTACAATATGTAATTATATTGATAGTTCCAATTTATTCAGATATTCACAAACACTTCTACCTTGTTTCGATTTACAGGTTCTACACGATGCCAAAATGGCTGCTGCTCCCATCCCAAAGCAGTGTGCTGTGAAAACCCTAACTTCTGTTGTCCTGAAGGATATGCTTGCAACATTGCCATTGGTGCATGCGACTCTCCGGGACAACCCAGTATGCTAGTCACTCCCGTAGTCCACTCTTTCGTTCAACCGATGACTCCAGGGGCATACTGCACCTGTCCTTCAGGCAGAGCATGCTGTTTGTGGGGTGGTATCTGCTGTAATCCAGGTAAGAGTTGCATTCTTGGTATGTTTTGCGCCTGAATGACTTATTCCATATGAGGGGACAGCATTGCTGCTGGAGTGGATTGATCGAGCCAAAATTTGCGATTAGAATTACTCATTAGAACAACGTTACAATTTTGTAGCAATTTTAAATGTGCCTGAATGAATAATGAATTGCTAATTCTACTAGTGTTATATAGGAATCGATCTATTAATTTCCATTAAATTCTCTGTAGAATTAAATGTCAAATAAAGTTATGTATGAAATATTCTTTGGCCTGGACTTGATTTCATTTGGATTACTGCATAATTTTCATCCTAGGAAAACTTATCTCGTAATCTTCAATGTGTATTTTCTACACTCTCTCTTTATCAGTTAATGATTATTTCAAATCTCATAACAATCATGCACAGATAGACGTTTTTCGATCTTTTAACAACTTCTTAGAGAACAAAAGACATAACCTGAACGGAAAATTAATTTTTTCTTTAAACCCACATGTGGTAGTTTACTGGAGGTGCTGCTGCTCGAAAGTGTAAGTTGAAAAGTATATTTTACATTAATTTATGTAAACTTCAAATATATATTTTTGAAATCTGCATAAATTAGTGGAAAACGTCAAAATTACAAAAGATTCATTCTTCTGTAATTGTTCTTGGAAAGAACTTTTCTATCATTGGTTCAAACATCCGAAATAATAACTTTTGTGAATTGTCTATACGGTGTGCTGGCGAACTTATTAGTTTGAAATTTTTGAATAACAGAATTGATAATTCATCTTTAATGTCACTAAACACTGATTCAAAACTGCATATATAATTTAATTTAAAATAAAATATACTTTTGAAATCTTCAACACAGAACTGCATTATACTGTAATTAAGATAAAACCATACTAAAATAAAATAAAGTATATATTACGATAATATAAAATCCCTGAAAAGATTAATATATATATATATATATATATATACCTTCATATATCCCAGCAGGTCCGCGACGCCCACTACAACACATACGCATTACTAACTTCCTGTACACTGGAACCGAAAACGGCTTGGGAATGAACCATTCTAAACAGCTCAATCCTCCCTAAAATGAAGGACTCGAAAATCGTGTGACTGCGGCAACCCTTATCCCTATTAATGCTATAACGATTACTATTTTACCAATTTATCTTACATTTCCTATCTCCTTCTGTCTCCAAACAAATATTGACTGATGGAGCTGGGGAAAGAATGAGACCCAATTTCGAATCTCATCAGTGACGCGGGGAATTTTTATGGACTTGTTTTAACAACATCGCTAAGTTAGTCGGTTTCAAGCGACAGTTGCATGATTTTTAGTCTAACAAACAGCAAACCGACCCAAGAATACACGTAATTACAGCCACAATATTATTACGCCGCATAGCCTTACTTCCTTTGGCCTTACATACACAGAGAGCACCATGAAACCACTTTTAATAATAGGGATCATGAAGAAAACTAATTGGTAGTTGTATTAAGGTTTCTAGGAGCATCAGCGACTGAGGCCATACTGCTCCGTGTGTACTGTCTATAAATTGTTTGTGTTCTGCTGTCGATTTTCGGCACAAAAACCAAACTATTATATTAGGCCACTCGAATATTTAAATTCATCTGCCGTGCATTGTGTATTATGTCTGTAAATTGCGTGTGTTCAATGGTCGATTTGCCTGTTTTGCTGGACGAAAACCCCCCCAATTTTTGGAGGGGAAATCTTGTTATCTACGCCTGAGACCGACTAACTCAGCCACGGAGTGAAAAAAGCCCTTTAAAGTTCTCGCGTCATCGACGGGATTCGAACCCAGGCCTTTTCCACCCGGTGTGGGGAGGACGGTGACGATACCACTGTTCTACCCACGCAGACGATTTTCGGCAGAGAATGTCCTAGAGGATTTGAAGGAAGGGCGTTGCCATTATGGAGCAAAACAGCTTTTAAACTTATTTATTTATTTATTTATTCAATTTATTATATATGCTTCACCCCTGAACAGCCTTCAGCTAGGAGGGTGCTGTATACATTTGTACATTATAACTTAGAGAGCAAACATAGAAATCATACATAAATTACGCATATTATTATTATTCCTATTTTATAGAAACATTAGTTTCTATTAATATTATAAACATTAGTTTCTATATTCCAACAAAATAACATCTAAAGTGAGCAAATAACGCAGATACAAATATATACAGTGACACAAGCAAAAGGTAGAGACATATAAACACATTCGCGTCCTAATATATGCATATATACAGCTAATACATATATATACAAAACACATAATGATTTAAAACAAATTAATTCTTCAGCAAAGTAGAGTTGATCGGAGATTCCATCCTGAAGGAAATAATCAGGAAACTTCTACAGTTGTATGTGGTGGTACATGTCCTGTATCTTCTCAGATCTGTACGCTTTCTCATCACAGAACTTGTGGGGATCAATCTTCAGGGTGTTGTACGTTTGGAGGATGTTAGACGGAAAACAACATCTTCTAAGCATAATTAAATTCTGTAATAAGCTTCTTAGGGGAATCCATGCACTATTGCAAAGGGCGCGGGAAAGCCTAGTGCCTACAACAAGATTATGGACATTTGGAGCGTCAAGGCGATCGGTGAGGAGTTGACAGAGATTACGCAGATTTCCTGTAATGAGCAACTGATTCCAAGAAGTGCAACCAAGGTTAGCATACATGATTGATCTCGAGATGGTGAAAGGGTAGCGACTAACACGGTTCAACCACCTTAAAATCCAGTACTCGATACCCATGAATTTTTTGATGTTAGTGAGGGACGCAGAGGACCAGATCGTCGAGGCATACATGGGAATCGGAACAAGACATGTTTGTATGTAGTGAGTAGCACGTTTTTGGTTGTTTACTTCAGTAAGTTCCTATCGTATCGCCCACATTGCTGACAGAGTTTTTGCTTTAGTGTTGGCAAAGTGCTGTTGGAAGTTCAGGCCTTCATCCCAGGTGAGCCCTAGATCAGTGTGATGAGAAACCTTTTGGACTCTAATACCATTGATGTAGATGTCTATGTTCATCTTCTACAAGTTGGTGAAAGACATTTGTGCTGACTTGGTCGGATTTATGGATAGGCCAATATTCTCAAGATAATGGTCAAGTTCTTCTATTAGGGCAGTGGCATGGGCGTTGATTGCGTCAGATTTGTCACCGTGTTTTGACGAGATGAAGAGTTTTATATCATCTGCGTAAGAGCTGCAGTCAGGATGCGTAGAGAGGAAGGGGTCTAAAGCGGCAGCAAATAGTGCAGAAAGGACGCCACCTTGGGCGACTCCTCTGTAGACGACGTGGTTCGATTGGAAGGTTCTATGTTCCACTCTCAAATGCCTTTGTTTCAGAATGGAAACGATGACTTTTAATAGGCCTCTCTGTATTCTGAAATGCCTTTTAAGTATTGTCATCAAGGAATTGGGCATTATCGAAAGCAGCTTTAATATCTAAAAATACTACATCAATCTGTTCTTTGGCGTTCAGAGTCGTTTGGATCCGAAATAGGGTGTCCATTAGATTAGTCACAGTTGATCTCTTTTTGTCACAGTTGAACTTAGCTTTGATAAGTCTGTGAATAGCCTCCAGTCCTGTGGATTGTGCTCCACAATCAAAGCTGTCATCAAACCATTGACATCACAGCAGGCAACAAAGTTGCTTTCATTTTTAAAATATGGTGTCAAAACATTCTGCCTTCTCCTGCACGCACGGACACCTTGACATTTGGTTGCAGAAGATTCCACTGTTCGAGCCTTAATCCAGAAGTTCTGCTTTATCTTTCAATAGATCTAAGTCTCGAATTAGATCACTTAGTTCACCTTGAGTGATTCTGTGTGACTCACTCGGCGACTCAGGTCCTGGCCCAGGTTGACCATCATTCCTCATACTGTCCCCATCTTCATCAGACTCCAGAAAGTGTACTCTTCTGTAGGGTGAGGTACAGGCAGACCGCCCATATGTGCCACTGTTCGGATAGCTGACGGTATGTTGGGGTATTCCACACTTCACTTCCTTTTTTCTTTTTTTTTTTTTTTTTGACATGCCATGCTGAAGAGGAGGCACCATGCAGAAATAAGTCATTCACATGATTTGCAGGCTCCATTCAAATCATTGGGATGGCAAAAGGCATTGAATGTCCTTTGTTATTCAGCCATCCACGGAGACTTACAGCACATGTGCTGCAGCAAATATCAGGTGCCCAGGGTTTGTCTTCATCACCTATCTTACAGCCAAAATAACGTTAGTAGGCTGGTTTCACAAGAGGAGTCAACTGGCGTTTCTAAGTGGAAAAACAAAATAAATAAATAAATAACTAAATACAAAGCAAAACAAAGCTTATTGGTTCCTGTTTCATTATTACCAATCTACCTATTCTCTAGACTCCAAAATTCCCTAGTATTCACCAATATTCCCCTAAATCATAAGAGGGGCTATATCGTGGCACCGAGAGGTAACTAAGTGTTTAAATGTTATATTCCTTTTTCTCATGGGAAAATTTACTATTTTCAAGCCAGAAAAATTTTTGGTGTTGAACAGAGCTACTTATTAAATAGTTCAAAACGTTTATTATCCAGATGTCGGGGTAGGCTACCATGATACGGTTCGCTTAAATTCACATTTAAAAATACATGAGCATGGAACGCTGGATGATGAGATGGTTTCTATAGTCTATTCAAATCTCGAAGTGACCCAGCAGAGTCAGTTTCTAGCTGAGAAGCTCTCTCTCTCTCTCTCTCTCTCTCTCTCTCTCTCTCTCTCTCTCTCTCTCTCTCTCTCTCTCTCTCTCTCTCTCTCTCTCTCTCTCTCTCTCTCTATGTCAGTCGCCAAACAGATGGCTGCATCTGCTATGTCTTAGTGGATATATCATCCACTAATGCAGGCTAGAATGAATACAAAGGTGAGTGGTTACCTCACTCGACCAGACTAACTGATCACGCTGAAAACAGAGGTCAGTAGCGCTCTGCAGATCGACCCACAAAACCTTTGTAATAAGAAGACCTACAGAAAGCAGAAGGTATAAGGGGTCTATTTTAATAGTGAAACAGGATCCCTTACAGAACCCTTTTTCACAACGTGGTCGACTCAGGACTTGGTTTTTTCTCCCGAAAAACCAAGTACTCCTAGGTACCTCGTTCTGCGATCCATCAAAAGACTGAGCAGTGACGAATCTATTGAGCAGTCCTCACGAGCCAGCTGGTAATTAAAATCAAAGCGCTACCTATTTTTTCGAAGTAAAAAATGATTGCGACGTTTATAATCTGAGGCCCTGCAACTTAAGCTCGAAATTTATTTCAAAATTAAAAGTTGCATCTTTTGTTTATGCTGATTTCGAACCAATCTCGATTCCAAAAACAACTGTAATATCTAATACAGTGTTTGTGTTGAAGAAAACACTTTGTTTTACGTCTAAAGACTATGAACAAGTTGAAGCTATTATTCTGAATACAAATTTCCAAATTAAAGGCAAGAAATATTACTTACATTAAACAGGATTATCCGATAATCCTACTAAGACCTCAAACTACATTTTCCAAGCTAAGAAATAAAAACGAAGTATTCATTTAATTATTCAAAGAAAACCCTTCATCCAAAACCACACATATCTGGGTATGACTTGGTTAGAGGCGATTTACTTCTCTTTTCTCTTTGTCATCGCTAGCACCAAGACTTATCTGTCATTACCAATCAACCATTCGTCAAGATTTGGTTGTATTTCAGACACTGCTTGTTAAAAAATTCACATTAAAGGATACATGAGTATGAAAGCTGGATGATGGAGAGACTTTTATATTCTATTCAATTCTTGAAGTGACCGTGAGATCTGGTTCTAGCTGAGAATAACTTAACACCATTCTCTCTCTCTCTCTCTCTCTCTCTCTCTCTCTCTCTCTCTCTCTCTCTCTCTCTCTCTCTCTCTCTCTCTCTCTCTCTCTCTCTCTCTCTCTCTCTCTCTCTCTCGGTTAGTCACCAAACAGAGGACTACATGTGATATGTGAGATATAACATCCACCGATGCAGGCAAGAAGAAAGACGAAGATAGTGGATATTTCACTCACCGGCCAGACTGTACAACCACTCTTCAGATCAACCCATACAACTTTTGCAATGAGAATATCTACAAAAATCATAAGGTGCAAGGGATCTATTTGAATATTGGAACTGATCCTTGCCTCGCAAAGCCATTTGTCACAAAGTGGTGGTTAGTGGGTCTCAGGCGAGGGTAGCATGGTTTTTCTCCCGGAGTTCAGCAAATAGAAATCTGACCACAGAACACACTCAATTTACAGAAATTATATACAGAGCAATATGACCTTAGTAGCTGATGCTCCTAAAACTTTATTTCAACAACAACAACATCCTTACTAAGCTCCACAAGGCCATCTAACACACAGTACCCACCATTGACTATTTAAAACAGTGCAGCTTTTAATATTTCGTTGTAAATTTTATTGTGCTACAAATTATTCTATAGTTGCCCACATCTCATTTTTCTCTCCTTGAACCGATGAGAAAAAATCATTATTTTGCAGCTGTCAATCCATTCGTTGTTATCGATTTCTATGTTCACCTATTTGCTATCAATACGCATTACCAATGTTTACAAAGTAAAATGTAATCTACATTCATTGCAGTGGGATACTTCCTTCTTCGGTTAAACGTTTCCTTGTAAAAACAATGAACTGGGTAGTTTCCGTTCACGTAGTGTTATTTCTCGTATCTTTTTATCCCCCTTATCTCCAAAATCATTTTAATCTGTTGAGGACAGGTCACTCTTAAACCAACGACTTCAACGTTTGTAACCGTGTTGGATGATATCATTCGCTGTAACAAGGAACTTAGCAACGGGGATAGCAGAAAAGGAAGTAATTCGCCCTTCATAAAGTTTGATTAAATGATTATTTATAGTGCTATCTCGGTGTCCTGATATGGCGATGGGCATTATCAAAATACTTCTGCCTATATAAATTGAATTCCACACATTGGATTTTATTCTGAGCAAAGAAAACCTACAAGAAACTGTGTTCCAGATCATTCAGTAAAGGTACGTAGTAAAATACCTGTGTAGTTAAGGTAAATTATTTCTTACTTCTGAGAGTTCAGAAAACACAGAGCGATTCTTTTTGAATGTTCAGCATCCTTTATTTGTGTGATATTTGCTTCTAATTTCTTGTCTGAACAGTTATCAACTCTCTCTCTCTCTCTCTCTTTCTCTCTCTCTCTCATTACAATCAATCTCAAGTATTTATAGCTTCACTGAAATTTCTTGAAATATTTTAACATGAACTTCAAGAATTTCTTCACCATCATCAAATACCTGCTCCTTTCTCGGGAACAAAATTTCAGCTGCCGATGTTCTTTTCGAGTAGTTTAAGAAACTTGAGTGCATTATCGCCACAAAAATCCGAAAATCAATTTTTCATGTTGGCTCGGGGGCTCCCTTTCTTTTGCTATGGTTATGTTATAAACACTTAAAAACGCTTTCGGAGCTCCTGTGGCGGTGCCCGAATGCGTGATATGCGTCATAAACATAAGCAGATAATTGGGGCTGTGCAAAGGAGAAGGGGTATGCCCCTTCTCCTTTGCACAGCCCCAATTATCCGCTTATGTTTCCCATTTCTGTATTAATGTGCTTTTGGGTGCTCAGCAACTTCTTTGCTCAAATGAAGATCGCAATTTAAGGGATATAACAGCCAGCCAAATATGGTGAAAAAATATTTATATAACAACATCAATGAAGAAATTACACTTTATAGAATAATCACTGTCCACCTGCACCATGCTGAAAAGGCCTGAGTTCAAATCCCGTCAATGACACATAAATTTCAGAATGCGGCTGAGTTCGTCGCTGTCAGTAGAGGGCTGAATGTTTATTTTTTCTATCTCCAAGGAACGCAGTTTCTCGATAATGAAACAGCAAACCGAGTGAAGAAAAACTGCAATTGCAAACACGTTATTCTTACTCTTTTTAGCCTTAGTTGCTTTTCCTGCCGCATCTTACCTAACCCAACCTCTCTCTGGATTCCAAGGAAAGTCAAGAACTGCAACGTCACGCATGCTGCCTGAATTCTCAACACTGTACATCAGTAAAAATGTGTAATTACGATATTGTACAGCACTTGTACACAACGTTCATTTCACTGTGCTCGAATTCTCGGCTGTAGTTTTGTTTAACAGATTATGTCTTCATATTAACCTGAAAGGTTCAGAAAGACAATAGATTGTTTCACAGTTTGCGTACCATTTGTCTGCAGCACTATGCGCCGCGAAATGTACGTAGACGTAAGCTCAAAAAACTGAAAGTAAAATAAAAACATAAATTATAGGCAAAGTACGCACTTGAAATACTTTGCTGTACCACCAGAAGAATCTACCATCATGTTACAAATTACGCCGAAGAGACCCGAGCAGAATATTTTTTGTTTCAGAGCTGGAATACAGTCATGAACATGTGATGCCATTAAAATCAAATATTATTTTGATTTGCAGGATTACCCATGAAGATGTTGGCTCCACTGGTGTTTGGTCTTCTGTGTGTGCTGGCTGCTGGAAATGTTCTTTCCAAAGACAAGAATTACTGTCCCGAAGGTACGTTTCGTAAAACTTTGTAAAGGATATTTGAAAATTAATGTTTTATTTAACAATTTAACGATTGATTATTGAATTATTCTACTGAATGTATTTTTCTTTGAATATTGCGAGAATCTCACAAAATAGTAATTCTTCGTCATTTGTTAAAATTATTACAAGGAAATGGTGACATTTCCTCTGCTCAAAACTTAACTTTCTCATTTTACACCAGACTACGTCTTAAAGAAGCTAAAGAGGCATTTAACTGTTTGAAAAACGTCAGTGTTTGCACCTTCAGTGTTCAGATTAATATTACCATTACTGCATTAATCAAATTAATATAAAATATACTAACAAATGAATCAGCTTAAGTTGGTGTTAAAATGTCATCAGGTCACAATTAGAAACATTATCACAATTCTCTGTTTCCAATTTCAGACGCCACGCGCTGCCAGGGTATAGATTTGCAAGATGGCTGCTGTCCTCATCAAAATGCGGTGTGCTGTGAAAACTCTAACTTCTGCTGTCCTCAAGGTTCCTCTTGCAATACTACTGCTGGTACTTGCGATTTCCCGCTGCAACCGAGAAAGCCAATCACTCCCCTTGTCCAGTCTGCTTTGAAAGCCACAAAGGTGAGCTCTCCAGGAACATATGACAATTGGTGTGGGTGCCCTATTCCAGACGGTGTTTGTTGTCCGGGAGGTTTAACCTGTTGTCCACCTGGAAAGAGCTGCTTCTGGACATTCTGGTGTCGCTGAGAGGATGATGTTCCCATCTCTTTAAAGGGAAATGATTTCTGTGATGTCAGGATTAAAGACTACTTTCCAGGTTATATTAAGCAAATAAATATATGTATTTTCTGAATGATGAGGCCTAAGAAATAGATCTTTATATCTAATTACTAATTAGATATAAATTACAAAGCATTCTGAATGTAACATTATTTTGAAATAAATACCATCATTTGTCATTGTTCTCCTTGCTATGTATACATTTTGCATGAATAGCGTATATCCTGGCATATAAGTCAACCTTTGAAGCACTAAAGATGAAAATTTTAAAGTCGACTTATATGCTTATTATAACTGGACTTTAGTAGAGTAGTTAAAAATAGTTTATATCAAATGATCATATGTTTCCCTTTTTGGAACAAACTCAGTCTTCAGAAAAATAAACAGTAAAAACGGAGTCTGAGTTAACTGACTTATATGCCGATTATACGTCGACTTCATTTTCGGACTATCAGGAATATGCATCATGAATTTTAATGAATTCATGATGCGGACTCTATTTTTAAATATACTTTGTATTAATTTTTTAGGAGAAAGACCTTATATTGCAGAATACTTTACAATACACGTGTAGAGAATACGTTGGAAATTTTAGAATACTCCGCAATTAAGATTCTCAAAAAGTTATGCTAATTCGGATTATTAACAGATATTACCGAAGAAATCAAAAAATCTGAAAACAGCAGAAAAGGATTCTTCGCATATGTAAATAGTGGAAGAAATAGAATGAACCATATTGTTGCATTGCAAACTTCACTCAATTGCAGTAGTTTAAACTAATTTCAGTGTTGCCAACTTTGATCTCTCTCTCTCAGAATTATATTAAATTTACTACTACACTATACAAGACAAAATTCCGCTGTTTTTTCTTTTTCTTGAAAACATGAATTAAGTAAATCTCGCACTCATTAAAAATACAGAATATCATGAATACAGAATAGAGAATATTCTGTATTTTTACAATATCGGTCACTGTCACAACTAAAGAAGGACGCCCTTCCTGAAACCATCTGTACCTGGGAAATCTTTCGTCGCGCTCCGGCTGCTTTTGATAAGATACATGACCCCATAGCCACTTCTATCGGTCCTGGCTTTCCTAAATACATTGTACATACGGTACTGAAACTCATCGTCCCCTATCTCCTGGTGACACCACATTTTCGTAAGTCCTATCAAGTCTGCTTTACTTGTCCTAACCAGCAATTCGAATTCACTCATTTTATTGACGATATTTCTGACATTGTTTTATAAACAATTAAGACTTGGTGTTCTTGTATAGTTAACTACCCTGACACACCCCTTAAAGTTATTTAAGCTCGTTTCTCTGGCATTAGCTACACGCTCATTTGAAACGTTTCTGCCGTGAGATCATCTTGGTAATATGTCCTGTTGCGGTAACAAACAACAACTCTTGAGGTATGCGAAAGTGTTACTTTGACCAATATTATCAGATAAACGCGTATCTATTTAATCCCTGCCCCCCCAACTAGCAGTTTCCCTGAACCTTTAAGGTATCCTCAATAATACTGGCAAAAACTCTTGCACCACCTTTCTTTAAATGTATCCCGTCTCTATAAAACAGATTCCTTCTACCAACAAGTGCAACCAAGCTGAGAGAAATTTCCCTCCAAAATCCTTCCTTGAAATCTTGAGTTAATCCACAAGGCTTTCAACATATAATCCTTCCTATCGTGCCTGGGCAGAATTGAAGACAAGACACGTAGACATTGTGACCTAACTCGCGGCATTTCTTCAATATGGTCCTATATTTGTCTACCAAATCGTCAGATCGCGTATGCTTAATGCCATTAGTCCCCACATGTATAATAATATTCTCTTTACCCCCTGAAAATCTGACAATCTGTTGGTGACATCATTAATAGTTGTTCCCGGCTGGCATACCCTAGGTCCACCTATTCTTATTACAAAAAATATTTCCCGTTTCCCTGACAATAGAGTCGCCTAATAAAACAATGTCCTTTTTAACCAGAGTAGTTTGCACTTGGTTATTCTGTTCTGGGGGCCGAATAGGGAGTGCATCACTTGGTCTGTTACTAGAGTCTTGAGTCCCTGACGAGCTCCCACTTACATTATTCTTGAGGGCAAGCACCTGTTTTTTTCAGTGACTCAAATTGTTCCATCAATGCATTAAATTTTAACTTAAGATCACTCCACTGCTTACAATGGTAACAAAGAAAATAATCTCCAAGTGAGCTAGGATTACAAGCAAAGAATACATGGATAAAAGGATAAAAGGTTCTGCAAAGAATAAAATCATAAATCACACGGAAATCGCCGTCGGCTATTTCCGTATGAGTCATAGTACCCTCTGACGAAGTGTTCACGGCAGATCTTGTAATAACCATTAGAAAATTTAATAATTATTAATAAAAGAAACATTCAAAAAAGTATATTTATAATATTCAAAAAAATCAAACTATTACAGGAAAAAAAACCTATCAAAATAAACTTTAAGATATACTTAAAGTATATGTTCTTTAAAGAAAAAAGTATAAGTTCGTTAAAGAAAAAATTTTCATATTAAGGCCGCCCGAGAATACCTCATCTACCCCTGTATATTTTATCTGTAAATTTCGTGTGTTTTCTGGTCGGCTAATTATTCTTTTCTACTTCATAGTAATGCTTCTCTCCTTTATCAACTAAATGAAAATCGCGCAAATTCCACACTGTATCAAGAACAGACAATTTCATAAAATGTGGAGAATACCGATTTCCTGTTCGCAAAACAGTGTGGAATTCATATTTTGTTATTTTGTGTCCCATTTTAGCATTGTTAACTTCGGTTTCAATTTAAAAATCCAGTCATTATTTAAGCACAACCTAAGCTTCACTTAAGTGAGGTTCACGAAACGTTTGCTTGAAATGTTTAAAGTCATTGTCCAGATTCTCAGATTTCTGTCAGTCAAAATTCCATTTACCATATTTGAAATCAGTCAGATTTATGTCTTTCAAAATTCTATTTACCGTATTTGAAAATCGCCACAAAATATAATTTCGTTCATTATTTTTTACTACGGTGGCAAACGAACGTTAAACAGCCAACTCATGAATTCCAATGGTTCGGATTTTGCTTCATTAATTTTAAACTACTGTTCAAAAGAAATGCAACAAGCTCACAGCGATTACTGTTGTATGAAAAAAATTTATTCGACAACATTTTATCAAATTGGCGAATTTTATTGGCAAAACGACTTGATTCCCGGGTTAGTTACCATAACGTGAAATCGTGTGCTGCATATCGTGGAGTAGGGCACTTTCAAACTCATGAAGTCTGACAAAATAGTAGTAGTAGTAGTAGTAGTAGTGGCACTTGATGCAAGAAAGCAAGTGTAGGAGCTTATGCAGCATCAGCCAAAAAAAAAAAAAAAAAAAAAAAATCACACCATACCCTCCAATTGCCTGTCCAGTTCCTCCTTAAATTTATTTAACCTATCAACTTCCACAACGACAGATGGAAGTTTGTTCCAGCAATTAACCACCCGCTGGCTAAAGGCAAATTTCCGCACATCTATTCTACATCTATCCTTTCTTAATTTGAACTTATGTCCCCGTAGGTTCGTATTCTGAACAAGTGGGAGGATCCCATCGGAATTCAGCGTGCTCAACCCATTCAAGGCCTTATAGACCTCAATCAGATCACCGCGCAGGTGCCTAGTCTCCAGCCACTGCAATTTGCAGAACTTAAGCCTCTCTTGGTAAGAGGATCCCTTCATTCCCCTCACCAATCGTGTTGCTCTTCTCTGTACACGCTCAAGCAAATCTACATCCTTCCTAAAATGAGGCCTCCAGACCTGTACGCAGTACTCAAGGCGTGGCCTGACCATTGCCTTATACAGAGGGACAATCACCTCCTTTTCCCTGCTACCAAAATTCCTATATATCATTGACAAAACCCCATGACCTGCCCTAGCAGCCTGTCTACATTGCTCAGAAAACTTCATATCTGACTGCACAATTACTCCCAGGTCTTTTTCATTTTCTACCACCTTAAGTGTAGTACCACACAGTTGGTACGTTTCTCTGGGGTTACTTCTACCCATATGCAGTACTTTGCATTTGTCAAGGTTAAACTTCAGTTGCCACTTCTTAGCCCATCTGCCCAAATTATCTAGATCCTGTTGCAGTAGCACACTGCCATTACTGTCATTAACAACCCTGCCAACCTTCGTGTCATCTGCAAACTTCGACATTAAGCCTGATATACCTTCATCAATATCATTGATAAATATACAAAACAACAGTGGACCCAACACCGAACCCTGTGGGACTCCACTAATAACATTAGTCCACGAAGAGCAGCACCCATTGATTACCACCCTCTGTCTTCTCCCACTTAACCATCCTTTTATCCATTGTAGCAACTTACCCTTAATACCATTCTGCTCCAATTTGTACAGTAATCTTCCATGCGCAACAGTGTCAAAAGCTTTCCTGAAATCCAAGTATATGATATCAAAATTATTTTTTGCATCCAGTTCCTTTGTGACCACATCATAATAACCAATCAAATTTGTCAGACAAGACTTTCCCTTAACAAACCCATGCTGTGTCTGAATTATTGCTGCAGTCTTGTCTAGATGATCCTGCAATGCATCTTTAACCAGTGACTCCATTATTTTACCCGGAACAGAAGTTAAACTAACTGGTCTGTAATTATTCGTGTCACCCTTCGAACCTCCTTTGTGAATTGGGGATACATTTGCACATCTCCAGTCCGTGGGAACCTCCCCTGAATCCAAGGATGCTCTCATAATTATGGCTAAGGGTTTGCTTAGTTGCTTTGCCGCCTCCTTTAATATAACTGGATAGATCCCATCCGCCCCAGGTGCCTTTCTTATGTTTAACTTCAACAATTTCTCCTCCACTTTGCTCTCAGTTATTACAAAATCATTAAGCACACTGCTACAATTTGATAACCTTCTTCCATTTTCAAACTGTAATGATTCCTCACGTGTGAATGTAGATGCAAAATACTCATTCAGTTTGTTTGCTATCTGAGCAGGATCATCAACAGTCGAACCATCGATGTCAAGTGGACCAATCATATTCAGCCCCTTCCTTTTAGAGTTTATATAAGTAAAGAAATCCTTGCTGTTTTTCTTAGCATCTTTTGCCAAAGATTTCTCGTAATCCGCCTTTGCCTGCCGAACCTCCTTTGTGACCTGATTACAGACTAGCTTATATCTGCTACAGGCTTCTGCGTCGCCTGATAATTTATATGCATCCCATGCATTTTTCTTCTCTGTCACGAGTCTCATTAGTTCATTTGATAACCATTTAGGCCTAAACCTTGAACAATATTTCTTCATCGGTATGAAAAGTCTAGTAGCTTCCACGATTAATTCCTTGAATGCTTCCCACTTAGAATTTACTGTTTGTAACATCGTCAGTCGATCCCACTGTACAGAATTTAAAAACTGTCGGAGACCACTGTACTCCCCTTTACGGAAGCAAAAACCCTTTCCTTTACCCCTGACGGTAGTTACCTCTTTGAGTAAATCCCACTTCAGCACACTGTGATCACTGCCACCTAGTGGTTCCTTTATCTGCAAATTCTTAATACACGAATGATCACTGCTGATAACCAGATCAAGAGTGTTACTTTCTCTGGTTGCCTCTCGAACATGCTGCTGCAGAAAACAATCATCCAATAAATCCACAAAAGTCTGACTAGTGTGTGAGTGACCAACCCACAAGTTCCAGTCAATATCTGGGAAGTTAAAATCCCCCATTATAAGACATTCTGATTTACTGGCCCACTCTATTTCTCTGTACAATTGTTCATTGTACTCATTCGAGTCATTAAATCAAGAACTCTTTAAAGTAAATAGGTTAAGCTGTTTGTCCTGTTCCATTTAATTTTCATTTCAGATGTATTCGATTTCAAGATAGAAGACTACAATCGAATTTTAAGATCCAAACCCTAAATAACGTTGATATTATGTTTATATTTTATACTTTTCATTGTTTTGGGAAGGAAGGATATGTGAAATGGTAGAAAAAAATGTGTTTAATTCTGGTTGTTGAGGTTAACGCCGTTGGTACAGAATTGGTAATAGGGGCGATATAAAAGTTGTTGCTGTTGTAGGATTTTAGGACCATCAGCGAGTAAGGCCATATTGCGTCACGTATATTGTATGTAATTTACGTGTGTTCTCAGGTCGATTTTCTGTTTGCTGGAGGAAAATTCCGGAATCAGCTAAACCTTTTGACTGGACAAAAGTCCCTAAATAGAGATGCCGATTAAGTTATCATTCCTAGTGGTTCATACAGGTCTGCAGGGTGGGGCTGTACGCAAGTAAGGAATAAAATAAGCAATAAAGTAAGTGCTCAAAGTAAGGAATAAAGGGGGTCATTGATTGACTGATTTAGCTGACGTGAAGTTAGGATTAATTTTAATTAAGAATGAATGTGAAAGATGAAAGAGTAGAAGGAGAGCAAAGAGACCTCCTGAGAGATACACGCATTGGTATTGACATACTGCAGTGGTTAACTATAATTCTTATTTGCTAAACAAAAATAAGAATATTATTGTAACTGGGATTGGGGAATATTTTTTTCTAGGTGTCATTTTCTGAGATTGTTTAAATCCTCATATATAAATATAAAGAATGATGATTTGTAAAATTTTTCCGAAAAGGAGAGAATAGAGAAATACTGTTAATGTGTACTTGAGGTAAGAGTCTGTATAATACTGCGAGTGATTCATCTGAGGATTAAGAGTATGAATAAGTGATAAATAAAACCATGGATAGTTGAAAATAATCGGTACTGTGCAGTTGTAATAAAATTTCAAAAGAAGGCGTTTTGTTCATTCTTCATGTTATTTGTATTATTCATGTAAATTGAGTATACGTAATAAATGTCTTTTTGAAAAGTTCAAATGATACGTCCTGATTCAGGAGAACATGCCCTGCCTAATTTGTAGAGCTTCGATAAATCCTGTGGATAAATGAAGTTAATCCTTTTTTTTCGCTCCTTATCTGGAAGAATTCTGATAGTTACTGCAGTCAGGTGACTGAGAAGTGGGGCTTGTAGGACTGAAGAAACCTTCTGAAAAGAAAAAGGGTTATACAACAGATAGATTTGTAGTTCCCAGATAAACGTGTGTTTTATAGCAGTTTTATAAGATATATATATTTCTAAAATTGCAGTCGCGCACTCCTACCCCGGTTATGGTCATGTGCTGCCGTGGACAAATATAGACACAGTCGAAATATATATATATATATATATATGTGTGTGTTCAGGGTATTTATTCTCAAAGTCACGAACATATTCATTCTAGTGATCAGATTTCATAAACATAAGATGCCAAAATGGAGGATGGATGGAGTGTCAGAGTTTTATAGAGCAAAAGAAAAAATCATGGGACAGTTAAAAGGTATTACGTGATTCTAATTTTTATGAACATTACAAGAGAACATGTAACAAAGCAACTCCTGCAGTGAGTGGTGAGAAGCGATTTTCGAGTCCCTCATTTTAGGGACTCGAAAATCGCGTGACTGCGGCAACCCTTGTCCCTATTAATGCTATAACGATTACTATTTTACCAATTTATCTTACATTTCATATCTCCTTCTGTCCCCAAACAAATATTGACTGATGGAGCTGGGGAAAGAATGAGATCCAATTTCGAATCTCATCAGTGACGCGAGGAATTTTTATGGACTTGTTTTAACAACATCACTAAGTTAGTCGGTTTCAAGCGACAGTTGCATGATTTTTAGTCTAACAAACAGCAAACCGACCCAAGAACAGACGTAATTACAGCCACAATATTATTACGCCGCATAGCCTTACTTCCTTTGGCCTTAAATACACAGAGAGCACCATGAAACCACTTTTAATGATAGGGATCATGAAGAAAACTAATTGGTAGTTGTATTAAGGTTTCTGGGAGGATCAGCGACTGAGGCCATACTGCTCCGTGTGTACTGTCTATAAATTGTTTGTGTTCTGCTGTCGATTTTCGGCACAAAAACCAAACTATTATATTAGGCCACTCGAATATTTAAATTCATCTGCCGTGCATTGTATACTATGACTGTAAATTGCGTGTGTTCAATGGTCGATTTGCCTGTTTTGCTGGACGAAAACCCCCCCAATTTTTGGAGGGGAAATCTTGTTATCTACGCCTGAGACCGACTAACTCAGCCACGGAGTGAAAAAAGCCCTTTAAAGTTCTCGCGTCATCGACGGGATTCGAACCCAGGCCTTTTCCACCCGGTGTGGGGAGGACGGTGACGATACCACTGTTCTACCCACGCAGACGATTTTCGGCAGAGAATGTCCTAGAGGATTTGAAGGAAGGGCGTTGCCATTATGGAGCAAAACAGCTTTTAAACTTATTTATTTATTTATTTATTCAATTTATTATATATGCTTCACCCCTGAACAGCCTTCAGCTAGGAGGGTGCTGTATACATTTGTACATTATAACTTAGAGAGCAAACATAGAAATCATACATAAATTACGCATATTATTATTATTCCTATTTTATAGAAACATTAGTTTCTATTAATATTATAAACATTAGTTTCTATATTCCAACAAAATAACATCTAAAGTGAGCAAATAACGCAGATACAAATATATACAGTGACACAAGCAAAAGGTAGAGACATATAAACACATTCGCGTCCTAATATATGCATATATACAGCTAATACATATATATACAAAACACATAATGATTTAAAACAAATTAATTCTTCAGCAAAGTAGAGTTGATCGGAGATTCCATCCTGAAGGAAATAATCAGGAAACTTCTACAGTTGTATGTGGTGGTACATGTCCTGTATCTTCTCAGATCTGTACGCTTTCTCATCACAGAACTTGTGGGGATCAATCTTCAGGGTGTTGTACGTTTGGAGGATGTTAGACGGAAAACAACATCTTCTAAGCATAATTAAATTCTGTAATAAGCTTCTTAGGGGAATCCATGCACTATTGCAAAGGGCGCGGGAAAGCCTAGTGCCTACAACAAGATTATGGACATTTGGAGCGTCAAGGCGATCGGTGAGGAGTTGACAGAGATTACGCAGATTTCCTGTAATGAGCAACTGATTCCAAGAAGTGCAACCAAGGTTAGCATACATGATTGATCTCGAGATGGTGAAAGGGTAGCGACTAACACGGTTCAACCACCTTAAAATCCAGTACTCGATACCCATGAATTTTTTGATGTTAGTGAGGGACGCAGAGGACCAGATCGTCGAGGCATACATGGGAATCGGAACAAGACATGTTTGTATGTAGTGAGTAGCACGTTTTTGGTTGTTTACTTCAGTAAGTTCCTATCGTATCGCCCACATTGCTGACAGAGTTTTTGCTTTAGTGTTGGCAAAGTGCTGTTGGAAGTTCAGGCCTTCATCCCAGGTGAGCCCTAGATCAGTGTGATGAGAAACCTTTTGGACTCTAATACCATTGATGTAGATGTCTATGTTCATCTTCTACAAGTTGGTGAAAGACATTTGTGCTGACTTGGTCGGATTTATGGATAGGCCAATATTCTCAAGATAATGGTCAAGTTCTTCTATTAGGGCAGTGGCATGGGCGTTGATTGCGTCAGATTTGTCACCGTGTTTTGACGAGATGAAGAGTTTTATATCATCTGCGTAAGAGCTGCAGTCAGGATGCGTAGAGAGGAAGGGGTCTAAAGCGGCAGCAAATAGTGCAGAAAGGACGCCACCTTGGGCGACTCCTCTGTAGACGACGTGGTTCGATTGGAAGGTTCTATGTTCCACTCTCAAATGCCTTTGTTTCAGAATGGAAACGATGACTTTTAATAGGCCTCTCTGTATTCTGAAATGCCTTTTAAGTATTGTCATCAAGGAATTGGGCATTATCGAAAGCAGCTTTAATATCTAAAAATACTACATCAATCTGTTCTTTGGCGTTCAGAGTCGTTTGGATCCGAAATAGGGTGTCCATTAGATTAGTCACAGTTGATCTCTTTTTGTCACAGTTGAACTTAGCTTTGATAAGTCTGTGAATAGCCTCCAGTCCTGTGGATTGTGCTCCACAATCAAAGCTGTCATCAAACCATTGACATCACAGCAGGCAACAAAGTTGCTTTCATTTTTAAAATATGGTGTCAAAACATTCTGCCTTCTCCTGCACGCACGGACACCTTGACATTTGGTTGCAGAAGATTCCACTGTTCGAGCCTTAATCCAGAAGTTCTGCTTTATCTTTCAATAGATCTAAGTCTCGAATTAGATCACTTAGTTCACCTTGAGTGATTCTGTGTGACTCACTCGGCGACTCAGGTCCTGGCCCAGGTTGACCATCATTCCTCATACTGTCCCCATCTTCATCAGACTCCAGAAAGTGTACTCTTCTGTAGGGTGAGGTACAGGCAGACCGCCCATATGTGCCACTGTTCGGATAGCTGACGGTATGTTGGGGTATTCCACACTTCACTTCCTTTTTTCTTTTTTTTTTTTTTTTTGACATGCCATGCTGAAGAGGAGGCACCATGCAGAAATAAGTCATTCACATGATTTGCAGGCTCCATTCAAATCATTGGGATGGCAAAAGGCATTGAATGTCCTTTGTTATTCAGCCATCCACGGAGACTTACAGCACATGTGCTGCAGCAAATATCAGGTGCCCAGGGTTTGTCTTCATCACCTATCTTACAGCCAAAATAACGTTAGTAGGCTGGTTTCACAAGAGGAGTCAACTGGCGTTTCTAAGTGGAAAAACAAAATAAATAAATAAATAACTAAATACAAAGCAAAACAAAGCTTATTGGTTCCTGTTTCATTATTACCAATCTACCTATTCTCTAGACTCCAAAATTCCCTAGTATTCACCAATATTCCCCTAAATCATAAGAGGGGCTATATCGTGGCACCGAGAGGTAACTAAGTGTTTAAATGTTATATTCCTTTTTCTCATGGGAAAATTTACTATTTTCAAGCCAGAAAAATTTTTGGTGTTGAACAGAGCTACTTATTAAATAGTTCAAAACGTTTATTATCCAGATGTCGGGGTAGGCTACCATGATACGGTTCGCTTAAATTCACATTTAAAAATACATGAGCATGGAACGCTGGATGATGAGATGGTTTCTATAGTCTATTCAAATCTCGAAGTGACCCAGCAGAGTCAGTTTCTAGCTGAGAAGCTCTCTCTCTCTCTCTCTCTCTCTCTCTCTCTCTCTCTCTCTCTCTCTCTCTCTCTCTCTCTCTCTCTCTCTCTCTCTCTCTCTCTCTCTCTATGTCAGTCGCCAAACAGATGGCTGCATCTGCTATGTCTTAGTGGATATATCATCCACTAATGCAGGCTAGAATGAATACAAAGGTGAGTGGTTACCTCACTCGACCAGACTAACTGATCACGCTGAAAACAGAGGTCAGTAGCGCTCTGCAGATCGACCCACAAAACCTTTGTAATAAGAAGACCTACAGAAAGCAGAAGGTATAAGGGGTCTATTTTAATAGTGAAACAGGATCCCTTACAGAACCCTTTTTCACAACGTGGTCGACTCAGGACTTGGTTTTTTCTCCCGAAAAACCAAGTACTCCTAGGTACCTCGTTCTGCGATCCATCAAAAGACTGAGCAGTGACGAATCTATTGAGCAGTCCTCACGAGCCAGCTGGTAATTAAAATCAAAGCGCTACCTATTTTTTCGAAGTAAAAAATGATTGCGACGTTTATAATCTGAGGCCCTGCAACTTAAGCTCGAAATTTATTTCAAAATTAAAAGTTGCATCTTTTGTTTATGCTGATTTCGAACCAATCTCGATTCCAAAAACAACTGTAATATCTAATACAGTGTTTGTGTTGAAGAAAACACTTTGTTTTACGTCTAAAGACTATGAACAAGTTGAAGCTATTATTCTGAATACAAATTTCCAAATTAAAGGCAAGAAATATTACTTACATTAAACAGGATTATCCGATAATCCTACTAAGACCTCAAACTACATTTTCCAAGCTAAGAAATAAAAACGAAGTATTCATTTAATTATTCAAAGAAAACCCTTCATCCAAAACCACACATATCTGGGTATGACTTGGTTAGAGGCGATTTACTTCTCTTTTCTCTTTGTCATCGCTAGCACCAAGACTTATCTGTCATTACCAATCAACCATTCGTCAAGATTTGGTTGTATTTCAGACACTGCTTGTTAAAAAATTCACATTAAAGGATACATGAGTATGAAAGCTGGATGATGGAGAGACTTTTATATTCTATTCAATTCTTGAAGTGACCGTGAGATCTGGTTCTAGCTGAGAATAACTTAACACCATTCTCTCTCTCTCTCTCTCTCTCTCTCTCTCTCTCTCTCTCTCTCTCTCTCTCTCTCTCTCTCTCTCTCTCTCTCTCTCTCTCTCTCTCTCTCTCTCTCTCTCTCTCGGTTAGTCACCAAACAGAGGACTACATGTGATATGTGAGATATAACATCCACCGATGCAGGCAAGAAGAAAGACGAAGATAGTGGATATTTCACTCACCGGCCAGACTGTACAACCACTCTTCAGATCAACCCATACAACTTTTGCAATGAGAATATCTACAAAAATCATAAGGTGCAAGGGATCTATTTGAATATTGGAACTGATCCTTGCCTCGCAAAGCCATTTGTCACAAAGTGGTGGTTAGTGGGTCTCAGGCGAGGGTAGCATGGTTTTTCTCCCGGAGTTCAGCAAATAGAAATCTGACCACAGAACACACTCAATTTACAGAAATTATATACAGAGCAATATGACCTTAGTAGCTGATGCTCCTAAAACTTTATTTCAACAACAACAACATCCTTACTAAGCTCCACAAGGCCATCTAACACACAGTACCCACCATTGACTATTTAAAACAGTGCAGCTTTTAATATTTCGTTGTAAATTTTATTGTGCTACAAATTATTCTATAGTTGCCCACATCTCATTTTTCTCTCCTTGAACCGATGAGAAAAAATCATTATTTTGCAGCTGTCAATCCATTCGTTGTTATCGATTTCTATGTTCACCTATTTGCTATCAATACGCATTACCAATGTTTACAAAGTAAAATGTAATCTACATTCATTGCAGTGGGATACTTCCTTCTTCGGTTAAACGTTTCCTTGTAAAAACAATGAACTGGGTAGTTTCCGTTCACGTAGTGTTATTTCTCGTATCTTTTTATCCCCCTTATCTCCAAAATCATTTTAATCTGTTGAGGACAGGTCACTCTTAAACCAACGACTTCAACGTTTGTAACCGTGTTGGATGATATCATTCGCTGTAACAAGGAACTTAGCAACGGGGATAGCAGAAAAGGAAGTAATTCGCCCTTCATAAAGTTTGATTAAATGATTATTTATAGTGCTATCTCGGTGTCCTGATATGGCGATGGGCATTATCAAAATACTTCTGCCTATATAAATTGAATTCCACACATTGGATTTTATTCTGAGCAAAGAAAACCTACAAGAAACTGTGTTCCAGATCATTCAGTAAAGGTACGTAGTAAAATACCTGTGTAGTTAAGGTAAATTATTTCTTACTTCTGAGAGTTCAGAAAACACAGAGCGATTCTTTTTGAATGTTCAGCATCCTTTATTTGTGTGATATTTGCTTCTAATTTCTTGTCTGAACAGTTATCAACTCTCTCTCTCTCTCTCTCTTTCTCTCTCTCTCTCATTACAATCAATCTCAAGTATTTATAGCTTCACTGAAATTTCTTGAAATATTTTAACATGAACTTCAAGAATTTCTTCACCATCATCAAATACCTGCTCCTTTCTCGGGAACAAAATTTCAGCTGCCGATGTTCTTTTCGAGTAGTTTAAGAAACTTGAGTGCATTATCGCCACAAAAATCCGAAAATCAATTTTTCATGTTGGCTCGGGGGCTCCCTTTCTTTTGCTATGGTTATGTTATAAACACTTAAAAACGCTTTCGGAGCTCCTGTGGCGGTGCCCGAATGCGTGATATGCGTCATAAACATAAGCAGATAATTGGGGCTGTGCAAAGGAGAAGGGGTATGCCCCTTCTCCTTTGCACAGCCCCAATTATCCGCTTATGTTTCCCATTTCTGTATTAATGTGCTTTTGGGTGCTCAGCAACTTCTTTGCTCAAATGAAGATCGCAATTTAAGGGATATAACAGCCAGCCAAATATGGTGAAAAAATATTTATATAACAACATCAATGAAGAAATTACACTTTATAGAATAATCACTGTCCACCTGCACCATGCTGAAAAGGCCTGAGTTCAAATCCCGTCAATGACACATAAATTTCAGAATGCGGCTGAGTTCGTCGCTGTCAGTAGAGGGCTGAATGTTTATTTTTTCTATCTCCAAGGAACGCAGTTTCTCGATAATGAAACAGCAAACCGAGTGAAGAAAAACTGCAATTGCAAACACGTTATTCTTACTCTTTTTAGCCTTAGTTGCTTTTCCTGCCGCATCTTACCTAACCCAACCTCTCTCTGGATTCCAAGGAAAGTCAAGAACTGCAACGTCACGCATGCTGCCTGAATTCTCAACACTGTACATCAGTAAAAATGTGTAATTACGATATTGTACAGCACTTGTACACAACGTTCATTTCACTGTGCTCGAATTCTCGGCTGTAGTTTTGTTTAACAGATTATGTCTTCATATTAACCTGAAAGGTTCAGAAAGACAATAGATTGTTTCACAGTTTGCGTACCATTTGTCTGCAGCACTATGCGCCGCGAAATGTACGTAGACGTAAGCTCAAAAAACTGAAAGTAAAATAAAAACATAAATTATAGGCAAAGTACGCACTTGAAATACTTTGCTGTACCACCAGAAGAATCTACCATCATGTTACAAATTACGCCGAAGAGACCCGAGCAGAATATTTTTTGTTTCAGAGCTGGAATACAGTCATGAACATGTGATGCCATTAAAATCAAATATTATTTTGATTTGCAGGATTACCCATGAAGATGTTGGCTCCACTGGTGTTTGGTCTTCTGTGTGTGCTGGCTGCTGGAAATGTTCTTTCCAAAGACAAGAATTACTGTCCCGAAGGTACGTTTCGTAAAACTTTGTAAAGGATATTTGAAAATTAATGTTTTATTTAACAATTTAACGATTGATTATTGAATTATTCTACTGAATGTATTTTTCTTTGAATATTGCGAGAATCTCACAAAATAGTAATTCTTCGTCATTTGTTAAAATTATTACAAGGAAATGGTGACATTTCCTCTGCTCAAAACTTAACTTTCTCATTTTACACCAGACTACGTCTTAAAGAAGCTAAAGAGGCATTTAACTGTTTGAAAAACGTCAGTGTTTGCACCTTCAGTGTTCAGATTAATATTACCATTACTGCATTAATCAAATTAATATAAAATATACTAACAAATGAATCAGCTTAAGTTGGTGTTAAAATGTCATCAGGTCACAATTAGAAACATTATCACAATTCTCTGTTTCCAATTTCAGACGCCACGCGCTGCCAGGGTATAGATTTGCAAGATGGCTGCTGTCCTCATCAAAATGCGGTGTGCTGTGAAAACTCTAACTTCTGCTGTCCTCAAGGTTCCTCTTGCAATACTACTGCTGGTACTTGCGATTTCCCGCTGCAACCGAGAAAGCCAATCACTCCCCTTGTCCAGTCTGCTTTGAAAGCCACAAAGGTGAGCTCTCCAGGAACATATGACAATTGGTGTGGGTGCCCTATTCCAGACGGTGTTTGTTGTCCGGGAGGTTTAACCTGTTGTCCACCTGGAAAGAGCTGCTTCTGGACATTCTGGTGTCGCTGAGAGGATGATGTTCCCATCTCTTTAAAGGGAAATGATTTCTGTGATGTCAGGATTAAAGACTACTTTCCAGGTTATATTAAGCAAATAAATATATGTATTTTCTGAATGATGAGGCCTAAGAAATAGATCTTTATATCTAATTACTAATTAGATATAAATTACAAAGCATTCTGAATGTAACATTATTTTGAAATAAATACCATCATTTGTCATTGTTCTCCTTGCTATGTATACATTTTGCATGAATAGCGTATATCCTGGCATATAAGTCAACCTTTGAAGCACTAAAGATGAAAATTTTAAAGTCGACTTATATGCTTATTATAACTGGACTTTAGTAGAGTAGTTAAAAATAGTTTATATCAAATGATCATATGTTTCCCTTTTTGGAACAAACTCAGTCTTCAGAAAAATAAACAGTAAAAACGGAGTCTGAGTTAACTGACTTATATGCCGATTATACGTCGACTTCATTTTCGGACTATCAGGAATATGCATCATGAATTTTAATGAATTCATGATGCGGACTCTATTTTTAAATATACTTTGTATTAATTTTTTAGGAGAAAGACCTTATATTGCAGAATACTTTACAATACACGTGTAGAGAATACGTTGGAAATTTTAGAATACTCCGCAATTAAGATTCTCAAAAAGTTATGCTAATTCGGATTATTAACAGATATTACCGAAGAAATCAAAAAATCTGAAAACAGCAGAAAAGGATTCTTCGCATATGTAAATAGTGGAAGAAATAGAATGAACCATATTGTTGCATTGCAAACTTCACTCAATTGCAGTAGTTTAAACTAATTTCAGTGTTGCCAACTTTGATCTCTCTCTCTCAGAATTATATTAAATTTACTACTACACTATACAAGACAAAATTCCGCTGTTTTTTCTTTTTCTTGAAAACATGAATTAAGTAAATCTCGCACTCATTAAAAATACAGAATATCATGAATACAGAATAGAGAATATTCTGTATTTTTACAATATCGGTCACTGTCACAACTAAAGAAGGACGCCCTTCCTGAAACCATCTGTACCTGGGAAATCTTTCGTCGCGCTCCGGCTGCTTTTGATAAGATACATGACCCCATAGCCACTTCTATCGGTCCTGGCTTTCCTAAATACATTGTACATACGGTACTGAAACTCATCGTCCCCTATCTCCTGGTGACACCACATTTTCGTAAGTCCTATCAAGTCTGCTTTACTTGTCCTAACCAGCAATTCGAATTCACTCATTTTATTGACGATATTTCTGACATTGTTTTATAAACAATTAAGACTTGGTGTTCTTGTATAGTTAACTACCCTGACACACCCCTTAAAGTTATTTAAGCTCGTTTCTCTGGCATTAGCTACACGCTCATTTGAAACGTTTCTGCCGTGAGATCATCTTGGTAATATGTCCTGTTGCGGTAACAAACAACAACTCTTGAGGTATGCGAAAGTGTTACTTTGACCAATATTATCAGATAAACGCGTATCTATTTAATCCCTGCCCCCCCAACTAGCAGTTTCCCTGAACCTTTAAGGTATCCTCAATAATACTGGCAAAAACTCTTGCACCACCTTTCTTTAAATGTATCCCGTCTCTATAAAACAGATTCCTTCTACCAACAAGTGCAACCAAGCTGAGAGAAATTTCCCTCCAAAATCCTTCCTTGAAATCTTGAGTTAATCCACAAGGCTTTCAACATATAATCCTTCCTATCGTGCCTGGGCAGAATTGAAGACAAGACACGTAGACATTGTGACCTAACTCGCGGCATTTCTTCAATATGGTCCTATATTTGTCTACCAAATCGTCAGATCGCGTATGCTTAATGCCATTAGTCCCCACATGTATAATAATATTCTCTTTACCCCCTGAAAATCTGACAATCTGTTGGTGACATCATTAATAGTTGTTCCCGGCTGGCATACCCTAGGTCCACCTATTCTTATTACAAAAAATATTTCCCGTTTCCCTGACAATAGAGTCGCCTAATAAAACAATGTCCTTTTTAACCAGAGTAGTTTGCACTTGGTTATTCTGTTCTGGGGGCCGAATAGGGAGTGCATCACTTGGTCTGTTACTAGAGTCTTGAGTCCCTGACGAGCTCCCACTTACATTATTCTTGAGGGCAAGCACCTGTTTTTTTCAGTGACTCAAATTGTTCCATCAATGCATTAAATTTTAACTTAAGATCACTCCACTGCTTACAATGGTAACAAAGAAAATAATCTCCAAGTGAGCTAGGATTACAAGCAAAGAATACATGGATAAAAGGATAAAAGGTTCTGCAAAGAATAAAATCATAAATCACACGGAAATCGCCGTCGGCTATTTCCGTATGAGTCATAGTACCCTCTGACGAAGTGTTCACGGCAGATCTTGTAATAACCATTAGAAAATTTAATAATTATTAATAAAAGAAACATTCAAAAAAGTATATTTATAATATTCAAAAAAATCAAACTATTACAGGAAAAAAAACCTATCAAAATAAACTTTAAGATATACTTAAAGTATATGTTCTTTAAAGAAAAAAGTATAAGTTCGTTAAAGAAAAAATTTTCATATTAAGGCCGCCCGAGAATACCTCATCTACCCCTGTATATTTTATCTGTAAATTTCGTGTGTTTTCTGGTCGGCTAATTATTCTTTTCTACTTCATAGTAATGCTTCTCTCCTTTATCAACTAAATGAAAATCGCGCAAATTCCACACTGTATCAAGAACAGACAATTTCATAAAATGTGGAGAATACCGATTTCCTGTTCGCAAAACAGTGTGGAATTCATATTTTGTTATTTTGTGTCCCATTTTAGCATTGTTAACTTCGGTTTCAATTTAAAAATCCAGTCATTATTTAAGCACAACCTAAGCTTCACTTAAGTGAGGTTCACGAAACGTTTGCTTGAAATGTTTAAAGTCATTGTCCAGATTCTCAGATTTCTGTCAGTCAAAATTCCATTTACCATATTTGAAATCAGTCAGATTTATGTCTTTCAAAATTCTATTTACCGTATTTGAAAATCGCCACAAAATATAATTTCGTTCATTATTTTTTACTACGGTGGCAAACGAACGTTAAACAGCCAACTCATGAATTCCAATGGTTCGGATTTTGCTTCATTAATTTTAAACTACTGTTCAAAAGAAATGCAACAAGCTCACAGCGATTACTGTTGTATGAAAAAAATTTATTCGACAACATTTTATCAAATTGGCGAATTTTATTGGCAAAACGACTTGATTCCCGGGTTAGTTACCATAACGTGAAATCGTGTGCTGCATATCGTGGAGTAGGGCACTTTCAAACTCATGAAGTCTGACAAAATAGTAGTAGTAGTAGTAGTAGTAGTGGCACTTGATGCAAGAAAGCAAGTGTAGGAGCTTATGCAGCATCAGCCAAAAAAAAAAAAAAAAAAAAAAAATCACACCATACCCTCCAATTGCCTGTCCAGTTCCTCCTTAAATTTATTTAACCTATCAACTTCCACAACGACAGATGGAAGTTTGTTCCAGCAATTAACCACCCGCTGGCTAAAGGCAAATTTCCGCACATCTATTCTACATCTATCCTTTCTTAATTTGAACTTATGTCCCCGTAGGTTCGTATTCTGAACAAGTGGGAGGATCCCATCGGAATTCAGCGTGCTCAACCCATTCAAGGCCTTATAGACCTCAATCAGATCACCGCGCAGGTGCCTAGTCTCCAGCCACTGCAATTTGCAGAACTTAAGCCTCTCTTGGTAAGAGGATCCCTTCATTCCCCTCACCAATCGTGTTGCTCTTCTCTGTACACGCTCAAGCAAATCTACATCCTTCCTAAAATGAGGCCTCCAGACCTGTACGCAGTACTCAAGGCGTGGCCTGACCATTGCCTTATACAGAGGGACAATCACCTCCTTTTCCCTGCTACCAAAATTCCTATATATCATTGACAAAACCCCATGACCTGCCCTAGCAGCCTGTCTACATTGCTCAGAAAACTTCATATCTGACTGCACAATTACTCCCAGGTCTTTTTCATTTTCTACCACCTTAAGTGTAGTACCACACAGTTGGTACGTTTCTCTGGGGTTACTTCTACCCATATGCAGTACTTTGCATTTGTCAAGGTTAAACTTCAGTTGCCACTTCTTAGCCCATCTGCCCAAATTATCTAGATCCTGTTGCAGTAGCACACTGCCATTACTGTCATTAACAACCCTGCCAACCTTCGTGTCATCTGCAAACTTCGACATTAAGCCTGATATACCTTCATCAATATCATTGATAAATATACAAAACAACAGTGGACCCAACACCGAACCCTGTGGGACTCCACTAATAACATTAGTCCACGAAGAGCAGCACCCATTGATTACCACCCTCTGTCTTCTCCCACTTAACCATCCTTTTATCCATTGTAGCAACTTACCCTTAATACCATTCTGCTCCAATTTGTACAGTAATCTTCCATGCGCAACAGTGTCAAAAGCTTTCCTGAAATCCAAGTATATGATATCAAAATTATTTTTTGCATCCAGTTCCTTTGTGACCACATCATAATAACCAATCAAATTTGTCAGACAAGACTTTCCCTTAACAAACCCATGCTGTGTCTGAATTATTGCTGCAGTCTTGTCTAGATGATCCTGCAATGCATCTTTAACCAGTGACTCCATTATTTTACCCGGAACAGAAGTTAAACTAACTGGTCTGTAATTATTCGTGTCACCCTTCGAACCTCCTTTGTGAATTGGGGATACATTTGCACATCTCCAGTCCGTGGGAACCTCCCCTGAATCCAAGGATGCTCTCATAATTATGGCTAAGGGTTTGCTTAGTTGCTTTGCCGCCTCCTTTAATATAACTGGATAGATCCCATCCGCCCCAGGTGCCTTTCTTATGTTTAACTTCAACAATTTCTCCTCCACTTTGCTCTCAGTTATTACAAAATCATTAAGCACACTGCTACAATTTGATAACCTTCTTCCATTTTCAAACTGTAATGATTCCTCACGTGTGAATGTAGATGCAAAATACTCATTCAGTTTGTTTGCTATCTGAGCAGGATCATCAACAGTCGAACCATCGATGTCAAGTGGACCAATCATATTCAGCCCCTTCCTTTTAGAGTTTATATAAGTAAAGAAATCCTTGCTGTTTTTCTTAGCATCTTTTGCCAAAGATTTCTCGTAATCCGCCTTTGCCTGCCGAACCTCCTTTGTGACCTGATTACAGACTAGCTTATATCTGCTACAGGCTTCTGCGTCGCCTGATAATTTATATGCATCCCATGCATTTTTCTTCTCTGTCACGAGTCTCATTAGTTCATTTGATAACCATTTAGGCCTAAACCTTGAACAATATTTCTTCATCGGTATGAAAAGTCTAGTAGCTTCCACGATTAATTCCTTGAATGCTTCCCACTTAGAATTTACTGTTTGTAACATCGTCAGTCGATCCCACTGTACAGAATTTAAAAACTGTCGGAGACCACTGTACTCCCCTTTACGGAAGCAAAAACCCTTTCCTTTACCCCTGACGGTAGTTACCTCTTTGAGTAAATCCCACTTCAGCACACTGTGATCACTGCCACCTAGTGGTTCCTTTATCTGCAAATTCTTAATACACGAATGATCACTGCTGATAACCAGATCAAGAGTGTTACTTTCTCTGGTTGCCTCTCGAACATGCTGCTGCAGAAAACAATCATCCAATAAATCCACAAAAGTCTGACTAGTGTGTGAGTGACCAACCCACAAGTTCCAGTCAATATCTGGGAAGTTAAAATCCCCCATTATAAGACATTCTGATTTACTGGCCCACTCTATTTCTCTGTACAATTGTTCATTGTACTCATTCGAGTCATTAAATCAAGAACTCTTTAAAGTAAATAGGTTAAGCTGTTTGTCCTGTTCCATTTAATTTTCATTTCAGATGTATTCGATTTCAAGATAGAAGACTACAATCGAATTTTAAGATCCAAACCCTAAATAACGTTGATATTATGTTTATATTTTATACTTTTCATTGTTTTGGGAAGGAAGGATATGTGAAATGGTAGAAAAAAATGTGTTTAATTCTGGTTGTTGAGGTTAACGCCGTTGGTACAGAATTGGTAATAGGGGCGATATAAAAGTTGTTGCTGTTGTAGGATTTTAGGACCATCAGCGAGTAAGGCCATATTGCGTCACGTATATTGTATGTAATTTACGTGTGTTCTCAGGTCGATTTTCTGTTTGCTGGAGGAAAATTCCGGAATCAGCTAAACCTTTTGACTGGACAAAAGTCCCTAAATAGAGATGCCGATTAAGTTATCATTCCTAGTGGTTCATACAGGTCTGCAGGGTGGGGCTGTACGCAAGTAAGGAATAAAATAAGCAATAAAGTAAGTGCTCAAAGTAAGGAATAAAGGGGGTCATTGATTGACTGATTTAGCTGACGTGAAGTTAGGATTAATTTTAATTAAGAATGAATGTGAAAGATGAAAGAGTAGAAGGAGAGCAAAGAGACCTCCTGAGAGATACACGCATTGGTATTGACATACTGCAGTGGTTAACTATAATTCTTATTTGCTAAACAAAAATAAGAATATTATTGTAACTGGGATTGGGGAATATTTTTTTCTAGGTGTCATTTTCTGAGATTGTTTAAATCCTCATATATAAATATAAAGAATGATGATTTGTAAAATTTTTCCGAAAAGGAGAGAATAGAGAAATACTGTTAATGTGTACTTGAGGTAAGAGTCTGTATAATACTGCGAGTGATTCATCTGAGGATTAAGAGTATGAATAAGTGATAAATAAAACCATGGATAGTTGAAAATAATCGGTACTGTGCAGTTGTAATAAAATTTCAAAAGAAGGCGTTTTGTTCATTCTTCATGTTATTTGTATTATTCATGTAAATTGAGTATACGTAATAAATGTCTTTTTGAAAAGTTCAAATGATACGTCCTGATTCAGGAGAACATGCCCTGCCTAATTTGTAGAGCTTCGATAAATCCTGTGGATAAATGAAGTTAATCCTTTTTTTTCGCTCCTTATCTGGAAGAATTCTGATAGTTACTGCAGTCAGGTGACTGAGAAGTGGGGCTTGTAGGACTGAAGAAACCTTCTGAAAAGAAAAAGGGTTATACAACAGATAGATTTGTAGTTCCCAGATAAACGTGTGTTTTATAGCAGTTTTATAAGATATATATATTTCTAAAATTGCAGTCGCGCACTCCTACCCCGGTTATGGTCATGTGCTGCCGTGGACAAATATAGACACAGTCGAAATATATATATATATATATATATGTGTGTGTTCAGGGTATTTATTCTCAAAGTCACGAACATATTCATTCTAGTGATCAGATTTCATAAACATAAGATGCCAAAATGGAGGATGGATGGAGTGTCAGAGTTTTATAGAGCAAAAGAAAAAATCATGGGACAGTTAAAAGGTATTACGTGATTCTAATTTTTATGAACATTACAAGAGAACATGTAACAAAGCAACTCCTGCAGTGAGTGGTGAGAAGCGATTTTCGAGTCCCTCATTTTAGGGACTCGAAAATCGCGTGACTGCGGCAACCCTTGTCCCTATTAATGCTATAACGATTACTATTTTACCAATTTATCTTACATTTCATATCTCCTTCTGTCCCCAAACAAATATTGACTGATGGAGCTGGGGAAAGAATGAGATCCAATTTCGAATCTCATCAGTGACGCGAGGAATTTTTATGGACTTGTTTTAACAACATCACTAAGTTAGTCGGTTTCAAGCGACAGTTGCATGATTTTTAGTCTAACAAACAGCAAACCGACCCAAGAACGGACGTAATTACAGCCACAATATTATTACGCCGCATAGCCTTACTTCCTTTGGCCTTAAATACACAGAGAGCACCATGAAACCACTTTTAATGATAGGGATCATGAAGAAAACTAATTGGTAGTTGTATTAAGGTTTCTGGGAGGATCAGCGACTGAGGCCATACTGCTCCGTGTGTACTGTCTATAAATTGTTTGTGTTCTGCTGTCGATTTTCGGCACAAAAACCAAACTATTATATTAGGCCACTCGAATATTTAAATTCATCTGCCGTGCATTGTATACTATGACTGTAAATTGCGTGTGTTCAATGGTCGATTTGCCTGTTTTGCTGGACGAAAACCCCCCCAATTTTTGGAGGGGAAATCTTGTTATCTACGCCTGAGACCGACTAACTCAGCCACGGAGTGAAAAAAGCCCTTTAAAGTTCTCGCGTCATCGACGGGATTCGAACCCAGGCCTTTTCCACCCGGTGTGGGGAGGACGGTGACGATACCACTGTTCTACCCACGCAGACGATTTTCGGCAGAGAATGTCCTAGAGGATTTGAAGGAAGGGCGTTGCCATTATGGAGCAAAACAGCTTTTAAACTTATTTATTTATTTATTTATTCAATTTATTATATATGCTTCACCCCTGAACAGCCTTCAGCTAGGAGGGTGCTGTATACATTTGTACATTATAACTTAGAGAGCAAACATAGAAATCATACATAAATTACGCATATTATTATTATTCCTATTTTATAGAAACATTAGTTTCTATTAATATTATAAACATTAGTTTCTATATTCCAACAAAATAACATCTAAAGTGAGCAAATAACGCAGATACAAATATATACAGTGACACAAGCAAAAGGTAGAGACATATAAACACATTCGCGTCCTAATATATGCATATATACAGCTAATACATATATATACAAAACACATAATGATTTAAAACAAATTAATTCTTCAGCAAAGTAGAGTTGATCGGAGATTCCATCCTGAAGGAAATAATCAGGAAACTTCTACAGTTGTATGTGGTGGTACATGTCCTGTATCTTCTCAGATCTGTACGCTTTCTCATCACAGAACTTGTGGGGATCAATCTTCAGGGTGTTGTACGTTTGGAGGATGTTAGACGGAAAACAACATCTTCTAAGCATAATTAAATTCTGTAATAAGCTTCTTAGGGGAATCCATGCACTATTGCAAAGGGCGCGGGAAAGCCTAGTGCCTACAACAAGATTATGGACATTTGGAGCGTCAAGGCGATCGGTGAGGAGTTGACAGAGATTACGCAGATTTCCTGTAATGAGCAACTGATTCCAAGAAGTGCAACCAAGGTTAGCATACATGATTGATCTCGAGATGGTGAAAGGGTAGCGACTAACACGGTTCAACCACCTTAAAATCCAGTACTCGATACCCATGAATTTTTTGATGTTAGTGAGGGACGCAGAGGACCAGATCGTCGAGGCATACATGGGAATCGGAACAAGACATGTTTGTATGTAGTGAGTAGCACGTTTTTGGTTGTTTACTTCAGTAAGTTCCTATCGTATCGCCCACATTGCTGACAGAGTTTTTGCTTTAGTGTTGGCAAAGTGCTGTTGGAAGTTCAGGCCTTCATCCCAGGTGAGCCCTAGATCAGTGTGATGAGAAACCTTTTGGACTCTAATACCATTGATGTAGATGTCTATGTTCATCTTCTACAAGTTGGTGAAAGACATTTGTGCTGACTTGGTCGGATTTATGGATAGGCCAATATTCTCAAGATAATGGTCAAGTTCTTCTATTAGGGCAGTGGCATGGGCGTTGATTGCGTCAGATTTGTCACCGTGTTTTGACGAGATGAAGAGTTTTATATCATCTGCGTAAGAGCTGCAGTCAGGATGCGTAGAGAGGAAGGGGTCTAAAGCGGCAGCAAATAGTGCAGAAAGGACGCCACCTTGGGCGACTCCTCTGTAGACGACGTGGTTCGATTGGAAGGTTCTATGTTCCACTCTCAAATGCCTTTGTTTCAGAATGGAAACGATGACTTTTAATAGGCCTCTCTGTATTCTGAAATGCCTTTTAAGTATTGTCATCAAGGAATTGATTGAGACATTATCGAAAGCAGCTTTAATATCTAAAAATACTACATCAATCTGTTCTTTGGCGTTCAGAGTCGTTTGGATCCGAAATAGGGTGTCCATTAGATTAGTCACAGCTGATCTCTTTTTGTCACAGTTGAATCACAGTTGAACTTAGCTTTGATAAGTCTGTGAATAGCCTCCAGGCCTGTGGATTGTGCTCCACATTCAAAGCTGTCATCAAACCATTGACATCACAGCAGGCAACAAAGTTGCTTTCATTTTTAAAATATGGTGTCAAAACATTCTGCCTGCTCCTGCACGCACGGACACCTTGACATTTGGTTGCTGAAGATTCCACTGTTCGATCCTTAATCCAGAAGTTCTGCTTTATCTTTCAATAGATCTAAGTCTCGAATTAGATCACTTAGTTCACCTTGAGTGATTCTGTGTGACTCACTCGGCGACTCAGGTCCTGGCCCAGGTTGACCATCATTCCTCATAATGTCCCCTTCTTCATCAGACTCCAGAAAGTGTACTCTTCTGTAGGGTGAGGTACAGGCAGACCGCCCATATGTGCCACTGTTCGAATAGCTGACGGTATGTTGGGGTATTCCACACTTCACTTCCTTTTTTCTTTTCTTTTTTTTTTTTTGACATGCCATGCTGAAGAGGAGGCACCATGCAGAAATAAGTCATTCACATGATTTGAAGGCTCCATCCAAATCATTGGGATGGCAAAAGGCATTGAATGTCCTTTGTTATTCAACCATCCACGGAGACTTACAGCACATGTGCTGCAGCAAATATCAGGTGCCCAGGGTTTGTCTTCATCGCCTATCTTACAGCCAAAATAACGTTAGTAGGCTGGTTTCACAAGAGGAATCAACTGGCGTTTCTAAGTGGAAAAAAACAAATAAATAAATAAATAAATAACTAAATACAAAGCAAAGCAAAGCTTATTGGTTCCTGTTTCAGTATTACCAATCTACCTATTCTCTAGACTCCAAAATTCCCTAGTATTCACCAATATTCCCCTAAATCATAAGAGGGGCTATATCGTGGCACCGGGAGGTAACTAAGTGTTTCAATGTTATACTCCTTTTTCTCATGGGAAAATTTACTATTTTCAAGCCAGAAACATTTTTGGTGTTGAACAGAGCTACTTATTAAATAGTTCAAAACGTTTATTATCCCGATGTCGAGGTAGGCTACCATGATACGGTTCGCTTAAATTCACATTTAAAAATACATGAGCATGGAACGCTGGATGATGAGATGGTTTCTATAGTCTATTCAAATCTCGAAGTGATCCAGCAGAGTCAGCTTCTAGCTGAGAAGCTCGCTCTCTCTCTCTCTCTCTCTCTCTCTCTCTCTCTCTCTCTCTCTCTCTCTCTCTATGTCAGTCGCCAAACAGATGGCTGCATCTGCTATGTCTTAGTGGATATATCATCCACTAATGCAGGCTAGAATGAATACAAAGGTGAGTGGTTACCTCACTCGACCAGACTAACTGATCACGCTGAAAACAGAGGTCAGTAGCGCTCTGCAGATCGACCCACAAATCTTTTGTAATAAGAAGACCTACAGAAAGCAGAAGGTATAAGGGGTCTATTTTAATAGTGAAACAGGATCCCTTACAGAACCCTTTTTCACAACGTGGTCGAGTTGGACGGTCTCAGCCTAGGACTACTTGGTTTTTTCTCCCGAAAAACCAAGTACTGCTAGGTACCTCGTTCTGCGATCCATAAAAACATTGAGCAGTGACGAATCTATTGAGCAGTCCTCACGAGCCAGCTGGTAATTAAAATCAAAGCACTACCTATTTTTTCGAAGTAAAAAATGATTGCGACGTTTATAATCTGAGGCCCTGCAACTTAAGCTCGAAATTTATTTCAAAATTAAACGTTGCATCTTTTGTTTATGCTGATTTCGAACCAATCTCGATTCAAAAAACAACTGTAATATCTAATACAGTGTTTGTGTTGAAGAAAACACTTTGTTTTACGTCTAAAGACTATGAACAAGTTGAAGCTATTATTCTGAATACAAATTTCCAAATTAAAGGCAAGAAATATTACTTACATTAAACAGGATTATCCGATAATCCTACTAAGACCTCAAACTACATTTTCCAAGCTAAGAAATAAAAACGAAGTATTCATTTAATTATTCAAAGAAAACCCTTCATCCAAAACCACACATATCTGGGTATGACTTGGTTAGAGGCGATTTACTTCTCTTTTCTCTTTGTCATCGCTAGCACCAAGACTTATCTGTCATTACCAATCAACCATTCGTCAGGATTTGGTTGTATATCGTAGTCAGAGACTGCTTGTTAAAAAATTCACATTAAAGGATACATTAGTATGAAAGCTGGATGATGGAGAGGCTTCTATATTCTATTCAAATCTTGAAGTGACCGCGAGGTCTGGTTCTAGCTGAGAATAACTTAACACCACTCTCTCTCTCTCGGTTAGTCACCAAACAGAGGACTACATGTGATATATGAGATATAACATCCACCGATGCAGGCAAGAAGAAAGACGAAGATAGTGGATATCTCACTCACCGGCCAGCCTGTACAACCACTCTGAAAAACAAGTGCTCTTCGGATCAACCCACACAACTTTTGCAATGAGAATATCTACAAAAATCAAAAGATGCAAGGGATCTATTTGAATATTGGAACTGATCCTTGCCGCGCAAAGTCATTTGTCACAAAGTGGTGGTTAGTGGGTCTCAGGCGAGGGTAGCATGGTTTTTCTCCCGGAGTTCACAAAATAGAAATCTGACCACAGAACACACTCAATTTACAGAAATTATATACAGAGCAATATGACCTTAGTAGCTGATGCTCCTAAAACTTTATTTCAACAACAACAACATCCTTACTAAGCTCCACAAGGCCATCTAACACACAGTACCCACCATTGACTATTTAAAACAGTGCAGCTTTTAATGTTTCGTTGTAAATTTTATTGTGCTACAAATTATTCTATAGTTGCCCACATCTCATTTTTCTCTCCTTGAACCGATGAGAAAAAATCATTATTTTGCAGCTGTCAATCCATTCGTTGTTATCGATTTCTATGTTCACCTATTTGCTATCAATACGCATTGCCAATGTTTACAAAGTAAAATGTAATCGAAGTTCATTGCAGTGGGAACTTCCTTCTTCGGTTAAACGTTTCCTTGTAAAAACAATGAACTGGGTAGTTTCCGTTCACCTAGTGTCATTTCTCGTATCTTTTTATCCCCCTTATCTCCAAAATCATTTTAATCTGTTGAGGACAGGTCACTCTTAAACCAATGACTTCAACGTTTGTAACTGTGTTGGATGATATCATTCGGTGTAACAAGGAACTTAGCAACGAGGATAGCAGAAAAGGAAGTAATTCGCCCTTCAGAAAGTTTGATTAAATGATAATTATTTATAGTGCTATCTCGCTGTCCTGATATGGCGATGGGCATTATCAAAATACTTCTGCCTATATAAATTGAATTCCACACATTGGATTTTATTCTGAGCAAAGAAAACCTACAAGAAACTGTGTTCCAGATCATTCAGTAAAGGTAGGTAGTAAAATACCTGTGTAGTTAAGATAAATTATTTCTTACTTCTAGATTTCAGAAAACACAGAGCGATTCTTTTTGAATGTTGAGTATCCTTTCTTTGTGTGATATTTGCTTCTAATTTCTTGTCTGAACAGTTATCAACTCTCTCTCTCATTACAATCAATCTCAAGTATTTGTAGATTCACTGGAGTTTCTTGGAATATTTTAACATGAACTTGAAGAATTCCTTCACCATCATCAAATACCTGCTCCTTTCTGGTGAACAAAATTTCAGCTGCCGATGTTCTTTTCGAGTAGTTTAAGAAACTTGAGTGCATTATCGCCACAAAAATCCGAAAATCAATTTTTCATGTTGGCTTGGAGCTCCCTTTCTTTTGCTATGGTTATGTTATAAACACTTAAAAACGCTTTTGAAGCTCCTGTGGCGGCGCCCGAATGCGTCATATCCAGGGCATACCACCCCTTTCCCTTTGTACAGCCCTAATTATCTGTTTATGTTTACCATTTCTGTATTAATGTACTTTTCGGTGATCAACAAATTCTTTGCTCAAATGAAGATCGCAATTTAAGGGATATAGCAGCCAGTCAAATATGGTGAAAAAATATTTATATAACAACATCAATGAAGAAATTACACTTTATAGAATAATCACTGTCCACCTGCACCATGCTGAAAAGGCGTGAGTTCAAATCCCTTCAATGACGCATAATTTTCAGAAAGCGGCTGAGTTCGTCGCTGTCAGCAGAGGGCCGAATGTTTATTTTTTCTATCTCCAGGGAACGCAGTTTCTCGATAATGAAACAGCAAACCGAGTGAAGAAAAACTGCAATTGCAAACACGTTATTCTTACTCTTCTTAGCCTTAGTTTCTTTGCCTGCCGCATCTTACCTAACCCAACCTCTCTCTGGATTCCAAGGAAAGTCAAGAACTGCAACGTCAAGCATGCTGCCTGAATTCTCAACACTGTACAGCAGCAAAAATGTGTAATTATGATATTGTACAGAACTTGTACACAACATTCATTTCACTGTGCTCGAATTCCCGGCTGTAGTTTTGTTGAACAGATTATGTCTTCATATTAACCTAAAAGGTTCAGAAAGACAATAAATTGTTTCACAGTTTGCGTACCATTTGTCTGCAACATTATGCACCGCGAAATGTACGTAGACGTAAGCTCAAAAAACTGAAAGTAAAATAAAAATATAAATTATAGGCAACGTACGCACTTGAAATACTTTGTTGTACCATCAGAAGAATCTACCATCATGTTACAAATTACACCGAAGAGACCCGAGCAGAATAGTTTTTTGTTTCAGAGCTGGAATACAGTCATGAACATGTGATGCCATTAAAATCAAATATTATTTTGATTTGCAGGATTACCCATGAAGATGTTGGCTCCACTTGTGTTTGGTCTTCTGTGTGTACTGGCTGCTGGAAATGTTCTTCCCAAAGACAAGAATTACTGTCCCGAAGGTACGTTTCGTAAACATTTATAAAGTACATTTGAAAATTAATATTTTATTTAACAATTTAACGATTGATTATTTAATTATTCCACTGAATGTATTTTTCTTTGAATATTGCGAGAATCTCCCAAAATAGTAATACTTCATTTTCTCTAAATTATTACAGGGAAATGGTGACATTTCCTCTGCTGAAAACTTAACTTTCTCATTTTACACCAGACTACGTCTTAAAGAAGCCGAAGAAGTATTTAACTTTTTAAAAAGCGTCAGTGTTTGCATCTTCAGTGTTCAGATTAAAATTACTATTATTGCATTAATCAAATTAATATAAAATATACTAACAAATGAATCAGCTTAAGTTGGTGTTAAAATGTCATCAGGTCACAATTAGAAACATTATCACAATTCTCTGTTTCCAATTTCAGACGCCACGCGCTGCCAGGGTATAGATTTGCAAGATGGCTGCTGTCCTCATCAAAATGCGGTGTGCTGTGAAAACTCTAACTTCTGCTGTCCTCAAGGTTCCTCTTGCAATACTACTGCTGGTACTTGCGATTTCCCGCTGCAACCGAGAAAGCCAATCACTCCCCTTGTCCAGTCTGCTTTGAAAGCCACAAAGGTGAGCTCTCCAGGAACATATGACAATTGGTGTGGGTGCCCTATTCCAGACGGTGTTTGTTGTCCGGGAGGTTTAACCTGCTGTCCACCTGGGAAGAGCTGCTTCTGGACATTCTGGTGTCGCTGAGAGGATGATGTTCCCATCTCTTTAAAGGGAAATGATTTCTGTGATGTCAGGATTAAAGACTGGTTTTCATATTATATTACGCAAATATGTATTGTATTGTATTGTCTAAATGATGAGGCCTAAGAAATAGATCTTTATATCTAATTAGTAATTAGATATAAATTACACAGAATTCTGAATGTAACATTATTTTGAAATAAATACGATCATTTGTCATTGTTCTTCTTGCTACGTATACATTTTGCATGAATAGCGTATATCCTGGCATATAAGTCAACCTTTGAAGCACTAAAGATGAAAATTTTAAAGCTGTCTTATATATCGACGTATTAGTGACTTATCAAGAAGCCAGAAAACAAATAGTGAAAGATAATCCAGTACATACATATGCTAATGTTATAAAGAAATATCGCACAGTTGTGACTCAAACCAATGACTCAATTCCACCTAAAAATCGCTTTCTGAATGGGCTAGATCTCTGCTTTCGGTTCCTCGGTCGTCTGTGAAGCAAAGCAATAAAGATCAGACATGTAATACTCCCATTTCCGTCCCCTCCACTAGTGGCATCAAGTCCCAAAGTGAGACCAGGGCTTCAAAAGCTGAATCCTCTGCTAAGAACCAGACTAATACAGCAGTAATAGACATAGATGGCACAACACAAGAAGAACCTAAAAATTTATGTTGAAGAAGATATGGACACTGGACATCCTAACTTTCCAAAAAAAGATCGCCATAAGGCTACTGCCTCTAAAAAGCAACCAGATCACCCTACCACTAAGACTAAATAATGCATTGCATTTTACAGTGGAATTGTCGAGGACTACGTACAAATACAGATGAGCTCTATGACCCAATACGAGATCTTAATCCTGCAGGTATTTGCTTACAGGAAACGTTTTAACTCCACAAGTGACACCCTCTATAAAAAAATATACTTTGTTCAGACGTGACAGGAATGCAGCGGTTTTAAGATCCGTTAATACTCCATCTATGCAAATCCCCTTGCAAACTAATTTAGAAGTTGTTGCTGTACGCATAGAACTTGGAATAATTTTATCACTTGTTTCTATTTATCTTCCGCCTAATTAAACATTTATACTCAGAGAATTTGATGATCTCCTTGCCCAGATACCACCTCCTATTTGTTTGATGGTTGCTTTAACGGACACCACCCTTTGTGGGGAAGTCTACATATGGATAAAAGAGGGCAGCTAATAGAAACATTACTGGACACACACAATCTAACTGTTCTGAACACAGGTGCACATACTCATGTGCATTTTCCCACAGGAAATACTTCTGCCATAGATCTATCTATCTATCTGCGTGTAATGACCAGTAACGAATGTTAGGCGCAGTATTTCGTATCAGAAAGAAAGTTATTTATTCTGTAGCAGTAAGTGGTGGATAGATGAGAAACCGTGAGAAATACAACACACCAAAATGTACTTAAAAACATTTCTTTAGTATTTGTTGCTAAAAATGTGCACAATAAAAAAAGCTATTGGCTGCACTGACACTTCTCTTAGGTTCTCTCACACTAATCAGTCATTTTTATCTCCAACTGGAAGTAGTAATGTATTTTACATTAATTATGTTAATTAGTAACTAATTTTGGCACAGGAGATGATATATGGGCAGAATCATTTTGCATTTACAGCTTCAGCTTCAGCTTGGGGGTACGCAATTATCGAGAAAAATAACGGAAAATTACAGCAGTTCTTTTTGTGTCTTATACTGAAAAACCTGTTTCCCTGCAGGCCTGTGTGTCAACATGTGATTTCTTTTCGACTGTAAAAGTTTTCTTTATTTCTTTATTTCTTTCTTCCTTTCCCTTTCTCTCTCTCACTGTGGTATTCTGTCAGAGATGCCTCGAGCCTCCCATTACTCCTTTGTAATCATTGATTGAAACCCTGCTGTTTCCTGTTCAGGTGATAAAATCACTTTCTGGATTATTGGTTGAAGTGATTGGCACTGAAAGGATCAGTGTTGGAGGACAATTTTGCGATTTCTCTCCTCTGTGAGAAGTTAGGTGATATTAAGGAGAATTGACTAATCAAGAAACTAAATAAATGTAAAATGACTACTTCATTATCGTACTACTACTCGTCGGTCCTGCCTATATCTCCTGAGCAGCTGAAGAAGAAGAAATTATTCTGTTGGAAGAAGGAGAATCGGAATGATGGATTGTGTAGGAAGAGGAAATTATTCAGGAATTAAAAGGAAAGCACAAGATAGAGAAAAATGGCGTCAGTAGAGCCCTGAACTTGTCTGAGGGCAGAGAACTTGAAGAAGGAAGAATAATATCCTCAATTAAAATCTACAGCTTCCTCTGCTCGATGCTTATTTTCAAATAAGCACGAGCTAATTTTGCATATTTTACAAATGACTTGTTTTTATTGTGTACTTCAAAGTGAATTTCATTGATTGTTAATAAGTTTACAGAAAATTGCACTTTTCATTTATTCCTCATATCATTTATATCATGAACATAACTTATTTCTAAACTTCTGTCCACCAACCAGTGTAGAATTGAATTTCATGCACGGGACAGTAACTCACGCCAATATTAATCAGGCAATTATTATTCATTTATTTTTTTCCCATACATATCACATAGGCTATCCGTCTCCCACATATTGTAACTGAAGCACTATTATATATTAGGGTCATCCGTAATTTAATACATAAACCCGTATTTGTCTCTGTAAATTGCGTGTGTTCTCTGGTCGATTTGCCTGTTTTGCTGGACGAAAAAAACCTTACTATATACGCCTGGGATCGACTAACTCAGCCATGGAGTGTAGCTCAAGCACTGAATGTTATGTTTGTTGCTACACGCCGGGTGGAGGAAGGAATAAATAATATGAAAGATGCCCAGAAAAAAAAATATTCTTGGTTCGCGCATATGAAAGTGTTGCATTTTTATCCCATTGTTAAAATTAAAATATTCCTATGTATATTTGAACATTTTTAACAAAAACAACAAGCGGCCCCTTGCCAGAAACTGGCAAATCCGCTATGTACATACATACGTACATATTATATGCAATGATATACATAGAATCATGTTAATTACAATGTCATAAGTGAAGTGAACATATAACATGTCCACACAGCAAATCACATCACGCAACTAATCAGAAGTATAAATTGTGGCACAAGGAACCACAAGACAGCAGTCTTTTTCTGTCCTAGGAAGAATGAAAACCGCACCCACTGGAGGTAGTGCTATACCAATGGGTGCTAGCTAATCGCGTACCCACAGCTGCCTAAACTGGGGTGCCAGCTAAAAAAAAAAAGCAGACGGCGGGTGATATCAGTTTTAAGAGATATCGATAGACATTGCAGGTGTTGGGTTGGTTCCTTGTTGTTGATATGTTGATAGACTTGAGAAAAGTTGCTTTCTTTTGGTGAAAACAGCAGAGCAGAATTGTTGTAGATCTGAGAACGATTGAGAATTTTCAATCAGCGCCACTTCGTTTCCTTCAGAGAAGTTGCTGACAGCAGCTTGTAGTGTAGATTCTCTCATCGTGGTACAGGCTGCAGCGATACAGAATGTGCGTTCAGGTTTCCTCAGCACCACACAAGCAGAGATTGGTGTCAGACAAGCCAAATTGAAAGAGTTTGGAGTTTATGGAGCCGTGCCCAGTAAGTATATACGATGTACCCACAGTTCATTCCAGATTCTCTGTGTTGTATGAAAGGAGAGAAGGTTAACACTCCCCTTGATAAGGACGGACTGGCCTCTGGGCCTAATACATATAAGGTTAAGGCACCGCCGCTTACTTTTTAACGGATGCCAGGGTGGCCGAGCGGTTAAGGGGCCAGACCCTGCCAATGGAAGACAAAATAGAAGGCGAATGCCAATGTTGATATGATATGTGTCTAACAGTGATATGATGTTGTTAACCTGGGAGAAAACCATTGGCGGACGTACATACATATATATACCTAAAGAAAATAATTTATTTGGAATATCATAAATTAACATCATCTTCTTTAAAAAAATTCGATTATAGTGCATTTTCATAAGTCCAGGGTACAACTCTTTTCAAAACTACACTCAATTTTACACAGCTAATTTCAGATTCAGTGAAACGAAGACCCTAGCGTGATCAGAACATAAAAAGAAGGATATTTTAGCCCTTTTAAGATAAAGAATACATCATTAAAAAGGATTAAATAAGATATAACTAATAAGGAACACTACAGAGTACAACTATGAGAAACGTAATTGGTCTAGTCCTTTTCCTTTACAGCACCACATCAGTTGCAATGACTGCTGCGTTTCAAATAAAATCAAGAGACGATTTTCTTAATAAGAGGAGTGTGGATGGATTTAATATTCGAGTGCACACAATAAGTCAAAGTTGCTTAGAGGATTTCCTGTTCAGAATAATATCCGGTGTGATTCAAATTATATAGCCACACACACACACACACACACACACACACACACACACACACACACACACACACACACACACACACACACACACACACACACATTTGGATAACAACCATCGCTCTCATTATTTCATGATAAACAGTCATTAAAAGTTTAGCGAATTGTTTTCTATTCTCTGATTCCTGTTGTTAAGTTCCTTGTTGCGCTGAATCATACCACTTAATCCTGGTTTCTTTCACTTAACCAGTGGCGTGGCCTGGTGGCCATATTGCAGTATTACAATCCTTTCTACCTATTTATTGCAATTACTTTTATTTCGCTGCTCGAACAACTGAGAAATCCTGTCCTTTGTTGATAGCAGGACAAAATTTCAGAGCTTTCTGTGCTTCGTTACTTACACCAACCCGATTTATTCATGTCACTGCTCAAATTCACACAAATAAAAAAGTGTCTTGAAGTAAATTAGGAAGTTAAGAGTTAAATTAAATTAAGAAGGTTAGGAATTTAGCCTGAGAAGATAAAATCCGTGTTATGGCAGCGAAAGACTGAATGAATCTTCTTTTATCTCTGTATAAATTGTCAGGTGGGAATTTAAAATGGTATCACAGAACCGCCGCTGCAAAGGAAAGAAATTAAGTGCGAATGGCCAGACGTCATTCAGGATGTCCCAAATGGCTTAGCCGTCGTGTAAGTTCGATTAACGAATCTTTAAGTGAGTAAAACAAAGATTACTTCACCTTACCTAATTTTGCAGCATGTCCCCTTCAGTTTACTCTCTTGAGATTTAACATACCAATTCCAGTGATTGTGCCATGGTTGGAGCCATACCTGAAATACGTCTTTTCATAATATTGCATCTCTAGGTTTTTGCTAAATCTACAAGGCATTTTAACTCTTTTCTTCGAGTTTTAATTTCACCTTTAGAAACAAGAAGCAGCAGGAAAGAGGGTCCAAAGTGTAAGGAGTGTAGATTTAAGTAATAACCACACACAGTTCTTTCATTTCTTCAGAGTAAATTTTTGAAATGAAATACTGTAAGGAAAGCACTTGTAAATAATATAAATTAACATAAAAGTTCTAAAAAAAATTCATTCGAAGTAATTTGATGCCAATTCGTGTAGTTTTGTTAAAGATACATTCAATTTTACGCGGTCAATTTAATATTGGATGAACACATACGCCCTGGCGGTATGTGATCAGAATACAAAAAGTAAGAATATTTTTAGTCCAGCTACGACCAAGAATGAATCATTATTGTTGATATGGAATTCTTAACAAACAAAGCACTATTGCTCGATGTAAGTCTCATGGCGAATATCTTTATTATCGCCTGTTCTTTTAGCTCTTCTATAGACATGGTTCCCTAACGTAATCCTCATAACTGTGCTTTAAAGCGCCATTTCTCTACTGGTTGCATTTTACGGTAATGATCTTTCACATATGGCTCAGCTGATCGGTGAATTCTTTCGAAGACAGAATAATCTTCGGAATATTCTCTCTTCGATGAGGAAGAGGCATTGGAGTGTATCTCGCTGATTTTTAGGTTTGAGTCCACACAGACAGCAGTAACTATCTGTGTAGACTCAATGTTGCAGGGCGACTGCTACACTTCGATCCGCACCCAGTCCTCACCAGATGCTCCTTCCCCCTTCTTGTTACCCCCGTAAAACTAGCCAACAGGGTGGTGTCATCTCTCTTGTCCGAAGATCACAGAGGCTGGCCAGCAAGTGACGCCAGGGGATTTACATATAATACAATATAAAGGACTGAATACACTATAGACGTGGTACACTTGTTCACATAAGCACAGCATTGAGTACACAAAGTTATTTCAGGACGCACAGAACTGTTAGGCGAGTAGCCTGAGCGAATCGCATCGCGGTTTGTTTCCTGTACTTCGGATCTTCTATTAGTTTGTCAAGGTCAGTTCCAATTTGAGACAAGCTGTGGTTTGATTCCAGCGCCTTGGCTGGTATGAACCTATCGGCTATCTCCAGCCTGTTAGCTTTCAGTCTCAGGGATTTCGTGCCTCTTATGTATCTTGCAGTTGTGGCAGTTTGTTTCAGGTGCAAAAGGTGTTGTTTAGTTATCCAACGTAAATAGTTTAATCTCTTTACAAGCACGTCAACATGCGCCGTGTACGTAAAATTGGTGTCAAATAATATGTCTACGATTATTTACCCTTGACAAGGTGTCCACTATCTCGCTGCTCACATTTATCAATAATAACCGAATTTGAGATAGCCTTTGGCTGTTTCCAATCTATCACGATCCTATTCGTTTCCTGTACATCTTGCGATGAGGAAGAACTAGTGGATTTAAATTCTGAAGCACTCGCTGAATTCTTTTCCTCTTTTGGTACTACTTTAAGTTTTGGGACAGCTCTAAATCAAGTTGATTACGCCAATGTTCCATGTATTTAAAAAAAAAAAACCTCCCATCTTAAAGCTTGGTTTATTACGAAAACAAGATGATTAAAAACAACGCAGAACTTACCTCCCCCTCTCTCCCGTCCCACCCCAACAAGCTCACCTTCGAATCTGGTCTTCTATTGTGTGTTTTCAAAGTTTTGATAATTTCTGAGTTTTAGTCTTTAACTATTTTATGTTTTTGTGTTTTTTATACTGAAACATGCGTAGACAGTGTTTCGCAAATTGTGAGATTGAACCCATCGCTTCCACAAGAAGTGCACGGCCCATTCTTAGCTGCTCCTCTATTAAACCGTCTAAAATAGAACTGTTACAATGAAGTTGTAAACTCTTCTGGCCTCTGGGTAAAGTAGAAATGAAAATTAATTTATTTCCGATGTCTAGTGCTGCCATCTGTTACACGCTATGTAAACTATATTGGCATTTGAAATGTACCATTCTCGTCGAAATCACGAAATCTCTCTCTCTCTCTCTCTCTCTCTCACACACACACACATGTGGAAAAGGCCAGAGTTAGATTTGCACTGCCAACTCAAATTCCAGAATACTTTGAATCGTAACAGACCCAGGGTCCTGAGCTGGATATCATCATTCTTCTCTTTCTTGGTGATTCCCTTCTACTTCTCTCTCCCTCTCTTGGGGTAATTCAATTTTTTTTTTTTCTTTTTTTTTTTGTTAGGTGTTGGCGCATCGGCTTCTGTCGCCATATTGCACTTCCGAAGATTTTTCGGTTTTCTACTATGATCCAAGCCCGATGCGGGATTCGAACCCGCGATCTTTTGGTTACCAGGCAGGCACTTTACCCACCCGGCTAGCGCGGTCGGCAAAACGGCGTATAAAGGGTTATGGTCCATCTCGTATCACACATATAAATAGAACTGCATTACAGTATTTAAATAGCCTCAATAATTTCATTATCTGTCCTTCGGTCTGAGAAACCAGCTGAGCGTTTGATGAACAGTAGCTCTCTACCATCCCCCTACTGTGTCAATGTCTGGTCTACTCATCACCTTGCAGCAAACCTACATTTTCTTCTATTCATTAAACAGGTAGTCTCACATTTATAAACCAGTCCCCTTTCAACCGTCTTATTTCTGCTGGCATGGTATGGTGTTCCCTGATTCCAAGTTAATAATCCTCTTCTCCAACGTGTCTCCAATAATTCGACCGCCAATAACCTCCAGAAATAGGGGTAAGTGGAGCCTTCGACATCCCTGCCCCACACCAGGTGGAAAAGACCCGGGTTCGAATCCCGTCGATGCCACGAGGAATTTTTGTGGGCTTTTTTCAATCCGTGGCTGAGCTAGTCAGTCTCAGGTGTAGATAGCAAGGTTTTTCTCCCAGAAACTGAGTTTTTTTTTCGTACAGCAAAACCGGAAATGTAATCAATTACGGGTGACCCTAATACAATAATTTAGGTTTTATTTTATTTATTTTATTTTTTTTTGAGCCTTCGATACGTGGCCGGGCGGTCTCTAGCGTGCCAGAGCCACTGACTGTACCTGAAATTTCTACCCACTGCCTTAAAGGCTATTTTTCTAACCCCAAGGTCAAAATATCACTGCATCACCCGACATCTTACCAGAGGCTGTCCCCAGGGCTCATCCTGGAGGCAGCTGTTTGGAATATGATTCTCGACGACTGGCTTCTGAGGGACCATGCACACACTACTCAGATTTCTTATGCCGATGATGTGGTTATCATCGCCGAGGGTCTCTCCCACGCCACCACAGAAACCCGGGCTGCAGTGGTTCTCTCCAACCTGTCTACATGGGCAATGGAAAATAAACTTAGTCTCCACTGAAAATAGTAGATCTCTCCTATTGAAATGCAAACTGGACTTCTCCACACCCTCTACCATATGTTTTAATGGCTCCTCACTGAAAAAAATACTAATCAGTGAAGTACCTTGGAATAATTTTGAACGACCGGAGAACTTTCATCCCCCATCTCCAAGCCATCAAAGAGAAGATAAAAAAATTACATCACTATGTTAGCTCACTTTACCCACAAGGATTGATATCTAAAAGGACCTACTGTACGCCTTCTATATTCACCACAATTGATGCCAATTATCATATATGGTACCGCAGTACGGTACCAACGAATGACAATATTACATGCACAATGTGCATGTACTATTGTCATTCGTTGTACGATTGTCATTCCCTTTGAACCCCACGTCGCTTTTATCGGCCTTTCACATACCATTAAAAAGAATAAGGAAGCAAAATTCCTCACTATTCAAACCCGTATTGATACCGATATCCAACAAGAAGACAAATGTGTGTGGCTGGCTAGAACTGATAAACTTCAGATGAATTAATGAGATATATGGCAGAGAAAAAAATGAATTGGATACATATAAATTAATGGGTGACATGGAAGCCTATGATAGATATAAGATGGTCTGTAACCAAGTCACAAAGGAGATTAGGCAGGCAAAGGCAGATTATGAAAAATCCTTGGCAAAGGATGCAAAGAAAAACAACGAATAATTCTTTACCTATGTAAACTCTAGAAGGAAAGGGATGAATCAGATTGGTCCACTGGATATTGATGGTTCAACAGTTGAGGATCCTGCTCAGATGGCTAACAAACTAAACGAGTATTTTGCATCTACATTCACGCATGAGGAGTTATTCAGGAAGGAGAATGATGTAGGTAAAGTAAACATTGGCAGTGAGCTGGATGATTTTGTAAAAACTGAGAGGAAAGTGGAGGAGAAATTGTTGAGGATAAACATAAAAAAGGCACTCGTGGTGGACAGGATCTATCCAGTAATATTAAAGGAGGCAGCAAAGGAAGTAAGCAAACCCTTAGCCATAATTATGAGAGCTTCTTTGGACTCAGGGAAGGTACCCATGGACTGGAGATGTGCAAATTTGACCCCAATTCACAAAGGAGGATCAAAGGATAACACAAGTAATTATAGACCTGTGAGTTTAACTTCTGTTCCAGGAAAATTAATGGAGGCACTGGTTAAAGAAGCACTGCAGGATCATCTAGACACGACTTCAGTTATAGCTCGGACACAGCATGGTTTTGTAAAGGGAAAGTTTTGTCTGACCAGTTTGATTGGATACTATGATGTGGTCACAAAGGAACTGGATTCCCTTTGCAGGGAATAACTTTGATATCATACATTTTGATCTTATAAAGGCTTTCGTTACTGTTGCACATTTAAGACTGCTGCACAAATTGAAGCAGTGTGGCATTGGAGGCAAATTGCTGCTATGGATAAAGGGATGTTGAGTGGGAGAAGACAGATAGTGGTAATCAATGGACACTGCTCATCGTGGACTAATGTTATTGGTGGAGTCCCTCAGGGTTCAGTGTTGGGTCCATTGTTGTTTTCTATATTTATAAATGATATTGATGATGGTATATCAAGCTTAATGTCCAAGTTTGCAGACGATAAAAAGGTTGGCAGGATTGTTAAGGACACTACTGACTGTATGCTGCTGCAACAGGATCTGTAAAGGTTGAGGAGATGGGCTGAGAGATGGCAAATGAAGTTTAACATTGACAAATGTAAAGTACTACATATGGGAAACAGTAATCCCAGAGCAACGTATGAACTCTGTGGTACTACACTGACAGTGGTAGAGAACGAAAAGGACCTAGGAGTAATTGTGCAGACAGGTATGAAGTTTTCTGAGTAGTGCAGACGGTCTGCAAAAGTAGCTCATAGTGTGTTGTCAATGATATACAGGAATTTTTCTAGCAGGGATAAGGAGGTGATTATTCCCTTGTATAAGGCAATGGTCAGGCCACACCTTGAATACTGTATACAGGTCTGGAGGCCTCATTTTAAGAAGGTTGTAGAGCTGCTGGAACGAGTACAGGGAAGGGCAACAAGATTAGTGAATGGAACAAAGGGTTGCTCTTACGAAGAAAGGCTTAAGTTTTGCAAATTACAGAATCTGGAGACCAGGCACCTGCGAGGTGATCTGATTGAGGTGTATAAAGCCTTGAATGGTTTGAGCATGCTCAATGCTGATGGGATTCTTCCTCTTGCTCAGAATAATCATCTGAGAGAGCATAAATTCAAATTGATGAAAGGCAGATGTAGGATAAATGTTCGTAAATTTGCCTTTGGCCAGCGGGTAGTTGGTTGGTGGAACAGATTTCCATTCCTTGTTGTGGAAGTTGATAGCCTAAATAAATGTAAGGCTCAGTTGGACAGGTATTTTGAACGAACGGAGGGGTGAAATGGGAATGGTTTTTTTTTTTTTTTTTTTTTTTTGGCTGATGCTGCATAAGCTTGCTTTCTTGAATCATATGCCTCTACTAATGCTAATGCTTACTGGAAACCCCGAAGACCCACGCCTAACCATACATCTTCCTGATGTCGCTGTATAGTTAGGCGTGGGATTAAACTAGTCGCACGGTTCGCTCGACTGTTGGCCTGAGAATCTATTTCACTTAATCTCTGGGTCTATCTCCCATCACATCACCATTTTCTGGCCCAAGGCCTCCCCCCCCCCGGATGCGACTCATTGCCCCTGGACGTTTCCCCAGGTTATTTTATGCTGACGTTGGATTACACACCAGCGTGAGATTAGATCATTGGCTCTCTTGCTGGCTCAGAATCCTCCCCCGGGCGGGATTTCGGTCTTCAGGAACAATTCAGTACTGAAGACCTTTGCTGACGTTGACTATTCCATCAGCGCAGGACTACGAGCCCCCATCTCACCTTCTGGCCCAACCGCTTTGTTAAACGGGATACTTTCCAACACTTGTTCCCAAGCTGTGCATCCAACCTACTCAAGTGGAGCTCTTGCTGAGAGAACAGATAGCCAATGTGGCGATCTCTGAAGCTTTAATTTGAACTTTGCCTGCTATGGATAAAGTTGTCTTCTCTCCACCCACCTTCAGGACTCCCCCAACTTCACCTAGCACTCTTCTTGCTCCTTTTCCCCTATGGTGATGCCTTACACTCTGTCGTCTTCTCTGTCTTCCATTTTCCTGTCTCTTCTCTGCACTTTCCTTGGCCCCTCTCCACTCTTGCTCCTGAAAGAGTGTGGACGGCCCGTTAGTTGTCTTTCTATTTCCTGCCTCGGCTCCTCGTACCATTGGACGGATGTTGGGAAGCTCCTTTCTGGTGATCGAGCCTCCCAGTAATGAAGAGACCAGTCAAAAAATACACTACTCACACAATCCACACTACCAACATCAACTGGCTTTGCAATGTTGTGCAGCATCACAGAGTACTTAACGTGGATGTGTGGGAAACCACAGGAACCACATAACAATAACACTATGTTCGCTATGAACAGTATTCATCACACCAACGGGCCTTCTTCCCTTCAGTCATATGTTAGGGATCCTCGCTGATAAAGACTAAGGTAGGTATTTCACGAAGACGTTTTAAATTTGGAGATTCTACCGTTCTTTCAGAATACCACCTTAGAGCTGATTGATAGTTTCAGGCTGTGGGAATGTCCCAAAACATATGCTTTTCTCATAATTACAAATTCCTTGCGCCTTTGATTAACCTATCTGAAATTGCCTGTTGCAGTCAGAGTAAAGTGAAAAATTTAGAACTAAAAATTGTTTTTTTTTTTTAATTTGTAAGAATTTTTTAATAAAACATGTCTGCTGAAAGCACACACGTCTGCAGTCCTCAACAATTGTTGTTACATCGTAAAATCTTCGTACATTTACATTATTTCAGTAAGGGCAAAAATCGGCCGCCGTAGCAGAGTGGTCAGCGCACATGTACATAAGTACACGTGCTTGAGTGACCGGGGTTCAAGTTCGTGACTGCTAAATACGGTGCTGTTTCTTGTATTCTGTCTATCTCGTGAACTCCTCTGACCGTTTGGTCGTCCCGGAGTATAAACAGAAAATTTATTTATTTAAGTAAAAACATAGATTTTAAAATAGGAGGATAGAACACTACCATCTCGTGGAACCAGTAACTCAGAATGCAAAGACTGAAAATGTGAACACTACCAAAGCCGAGTGGTCAGATATAGTATAATGTTATGCACGTTGCATGTTGGATCCACAGATGAAGCAAACTACACTAATTTATTCTTGTAGTTGTGAACTTCTTATGGCCATCTGGGAAGGTAAACATAAAATTTGTTTCTGAAAATATGGGGGTTCGAATTAAAATGCATGGAATCAATGTGTCAAACAGCGGAGTTCTGATAGGCGGAGTATACTACAGATGTCTGTACAGGTGTGCATATAATTTCCATCTACGATACAGGTTATGAGTCGTGGCATTTCATCCCCTTGGACGAAATGCCACGACTTCTGTGGTATGTGAAGACAGGCAGGACAGATGAATAATGTTAGGCAATGTTCAAAGTAGAATCAACTGGAAATCTTACCCTTAGGACGTAGGTAGATAGGTTCTAAGAGTAAGATGGGATGAAAAAGCCGTAACACTATGCCAGCTGTGTTGATAGAACGCAGATGACACAGTCGATGGTTATTAAAAGTATCGGAGGGAGAGATAGTAATTAGGGTCAGTTGCAATCTGGAAAAATACGTGGCAAGTCCTGTTTTCGTTTATCTTGACTGAAAGTAGATGAGCCAGTAATATGGATTCTTGCTGCCATATCTGTAGTACAATTAGCACGGAACCTTGTTCTAAAAACACTTACAGATGTTTTCTTTTTGCTGCCACCATTATGTCCCTTCATGTTCGTTTTAAGGCACTTGTTTTATTTCCTGCTTGAAATGCTCAATACTGCAACAGTGAGTTGTAGGTGTTCATTAAAAAGAGTTGAGGCAGTTGAATGAATAGAAAAACTGGTTGTAGCATTAAAAAGAGAACACACAGCATGTGTTCTATTTATTTCCTGACGCCATCGCGCTTTCCTCATTGCACACCTTTGTAACTGTCATCCTTTTGGTACCTTAAATGTAGCTTTCCTGCTTTGCATTCGTGCATGCTGGTACAGTCACACATACTGGAGTTTATAAGTAGTTTTTTAAATACAAGTCGCGAAAAAACAATTCTAAGGGCTTGACAAAGTTGCTGGAAAGGCTGATTGCTAAAATACTCTGTGGGCATATGAATCGGTTCTTATTGGAAGCTAATTTATCACTTTCAATTACACTCGAATATGAACACTTAAAGGAAAACTTGCCTTTTGTTATTTTTATTTATTTCATTTATTTGTTATTAGAATTTGTTTTCTTTCTCGTGTCTTTAATGCCCGTGGACGTCGCTTCCTTCCTACTTTTTACTGTATTATTTTATTATAGTGCAGATTACACCATAATAAAGCCCGCTATAAGTCCCTTAAGGCATCTCACTGCTATGCTTTCCAGTGTCGAGATTACAGTGCGGCTACTTTACATGAATAAACCGTTCATTACGTCATTTTTCAGACATGGACATGTGTTGTGACTTATTTACGGCTACACCTGAACGTTAGTTAAACTCCGCTATGGTGGTGCACTGTAATGAATACAGAACTCTTTAAAATTGCTAGATATCAGTATGGTGTTATATTTGCGAAATGTGTGTCGTTTGTTGGGTTTTTTTTTATGAAAACCCAAAACACGAGAGGTATTAGAACCTATAGTACTTAGTACCGTGCTTGGGTTGGAGGTTGAGAAGACGAAAGAAGATATTTGTTGATATTGGACTTGAACTTCTGTAGACTGTAATTTTCAGGAAATACGTGTGAAGGAAGGTTGTTCCAGAAAACGGCAGTTGAATGAATAAACGAGGAAGATGAAAAGTTGGTTCTGTTAGTTTGAAGTTGGACAGTAAATGGATGTTGGCTGGTGGCGGCACGTGTTCGGACTGTTTTGAAAGAGAGAGCGAGAATTATAGAAGCCAATTCAGAAGAACAGTGCCCATGGAAGTATCTGTAGAAGAGGCATGCAGCAGAAACAGTACGTCTATGAGACAGAGAGTGGAGAGACTCCGTTAGAGAGAAGTCATTAATTAATCTAACTGCACTCTTCTGAATGGAATCAAGTAGCCTGAGAGAGGTTTGGGGCCACCGCCCCAATTGTGGGAACAATATTCCGTGGTAGGGCGGATTTGCGATTTGTACAGAGTGAAGCTGTTTGAAAGAAAAGTAACGCCGAGAGCGAAATAGAAAATCAAGTTCTTTAGATTCAGAGAAAGCACTTTTTGTAATGTGCTTGTGCCAAGAGAGATAAGAAGTCAGGGTAATCCCCAAAAGACATATCAACTTGCCTGTGTCAACAAAGATAAGCAGAGGAGCAGAAGAATCCTTTTTGCGAGATATAAGACATGACTGAGTTTTAGAAGGTGGTTTGAAATCAACTAAGTTGTCTTTTCCCCACTGGAGAATTACCTGTAGTTCGGAATTTAAGGAATTGGTAGCGGATATTCGAGAAGTCGAAGCTGATTGAGCAGGACAAGGTTTCTCAAAATGGAAAGTGGAATGCAATGTGATATCATCTCATCGGCAAAACTATGGGTAGAATTTTCAGTCAATGGAAGAAGGTCATTACTATACAAGAGGAAAAGAGTGGGGGAAAGAACTGAACCTTGGGGTCACCAGCATTACTGGAAAAGTTAGAAGACAGAGAGCCATCTACCATTACCCTCAGTGAGCGATTAGAGGGAAAACTGGATAACCAATTACAAAAAACAGTTGGCAAACCATAAGATGGAAGTTTGTTTAGAAGACCTTTATGCCAAACATGATCGAAAGTCTCTGAAAAGTCAAGAGCAACTGCTTATATTTCCCCAAACTTTTCCATTTATTTGTCCCTAGATAGGTAACATAAGCCAGAATATCACCAGTGGATCGACACTGACGGAATCCATACTGGCGATCGTTGATCAGACGGGAGGTTTCTAGGTAGTTTAAGAGTTGGCGGTTAATTGATTTCTCCATTACTTTAGAAAGAGTAGAAGTAATTGCAATGGGACAATAACTGAATGGGAGAGATTTGTCACCCTTTTTAGGAACTGGCTGAATATGAGCAAATTTCCAAGCAGAAGGAAAAACACCTTTGGAATAAGAAAGTGAAAAAAGGCAGCAAAGAACAGAACTAAGTTCAGGAGTACAGGTTTTGAGAACAAGTGGAGAAATACCATCAGGACCTGGAGCTTTCTTAGCATCAAGTTTCGTCAAACTCCTTCTGACATCCTTTTGACGGAAGACCACAGGAGGCATTAAATGGAGCGTTTTGGGAATGGTGGGAGGTGTTTTACCAAAATCATTGATACAGGAGTTGAAAGAAAAATGGGATGCTAGCAGGTCAGCTTTATCTTTGGCTGAAGTGAGAAAAGAACCATCTGGTTTTGATAGAGGTGGGAGCAAAGATAGGAAAAAGTTGCGGCCAATAGCTTTGGCAAGAGACCAGAATGCTGGGCTACCATTAGGGCAAGAAGTATGTTTTCTACTCTTAGCCTGTTCGAAATCTAGTTTGGACTGATTAATAACTGCTTTTCAATTGTTGCGAGCTTTGGTGTAGGCTGAAAATGAATCTGAAGATTTGGAAACAAGGCAATTATGATAGGAAACATTCTTCTCTTGAACAGCCTTAGCACATATACTGTCAGACGAAACTGACAGATAAGCATCCAGCATCCACTGGACGGAAAAATCAATTCCAGCGGATGCCAGCAGGTACCGTACCACTGGGAGCCCAAACCGGTGGTATCAGCAAAAAAATACTAAATAAATAAATAAAAGTAATAAATACATACAAATGAAAAATATTAAATTGACAAAAAGTAAAAAAAAAAAAAAAAAAAAGCCGTCAGGAATACGGAAAAAGAGAAGCGATTACAGAACAACAGATAAATTTATTCAGCAGTCGTCGTGTAGCCTAGTCAGAGGGTTGCAATCAGCAGTCTAGTCGTTTGGATAAATCAGGAGGCAAAACCTGGTACAGTTGTTGTATAAAATTTCAGGTAGACTCGGCCAGGTCTACACATGGCAAAATGGAAGACTCAGTTGGATTGGTGCCAGAATCACAATAAGAAGGGAAAAACATATACAGTCCACGATGGCAGGTTCTTTACTAAGGAGGGTATATTGATGGAGGGTATAAGGAGGGTATCTCCATAAATATTGATGATCAGGAGATTATAGATGGACAATATACAATCCATAGAAAGGACAGAGGATCTCGTGGAGGCGGAGTAGCTATTATACATTCTAACCATATACTCTGTGAAACTGCATCAAATTTCACAAATATTGAATCAGTATACTGCCTTCTTCATCTTGGCAAGTTAAAGGTTTTAATAGTACTCCTTTATTTTCCACCTCCCTTAACTAATATAGACCTCCAGTACTTAGAAAGCTCGCTGGAATCAATCTTCCCACTAATTCAATCTGCCGACATAGCAATGGTTTTGGGTGACTTTAACTGTCAAATGGCCAATTTAGGATCTTCTTCTCCATCACTGCAGACTAGGGCTCTCTTTAATATGCTTCACAGCTATGGTCTGGAACAAATTTGCAACTTTCCAACCAGAGAAAATGCCTACCTCGACCTAATATTTTCCTCTACTCATATAGATGTTCACACCGACAACCCCATATTTCACTCGGATCATTCACCAATTACTTTTGACATCACAGTGACTTCTCATAACTTCAAATGCAGCTCCCGTACTCCTCGATTCAATTTCAGAAAGGCTGACTGGCCTCTGCTCAACCTAGCTCTAAGAAACGTAGACAAGCAGCTCGCTGACGCTATGGATGACATCGATGTGCTCACCAACAACCTGATTAACTGTGTCCATTCAGTTATATCTGACATTGTTCCTCAATCCCATCTTACCGCACGCTCTACCTACCCGCACTGGTATAATAGTGAACTAATACGTAAAATTAAATCCAAAGAATTCTACAGAAACAAATATAAGCAAACAGGTGAAAGTCAATACTATGAAATATTCAGCCAACTCCGCAAAGAAGTGAAAACTCTCATATTAAACTCCTACAACATGTATACAGAGTCAGTTCAGGATAGTCTGCTTACTCACAGAGATATCAAACCATTCTGGAATTTCATGAAGCATAAGAACATAACCAGTAGAACGTTACAACTCCGAAACGCAGATGGAATTCTCTTATCTGACGAATTCAGTATTGCTCAAGAGTTTGCCAAACACTTTTCTAGAATTCAAACAAATGATACATTGAGACCTGCCTCATTTCCTGACTTCACACCTGTTAAAGATGATATCCTCATTAATCTCTTTATCACTGATGAAGATTTAAACTCGGCATTAAAAAGCATGAAAAATGACTATACTAGAGGCCCAGATGACATTCCAGGCCTATTTTGGAAAAGGACTGTCACTACATTGAAACCCCTCATACTGCGGATCTTCAACCTGTCTCTCAGGCTGGGGAAGTATCCTAATCACTTTAAGCAGGTCAATATAGTTCCTATTTTCAAAAAAGGTGATAAAAATGACGTATGCGATTACAGACCCATAACCTTGCAAAACAGCCTGGCTAAACTCTTCGACACAGCAGTGCACAAACATCTCTTCGAATTCTTCAAGCCTTTTATCGATCAGAATCAACATGGTTTCTGCAGTGGCAAGTCAGTAGTCACAAATTTACTTCCTTTCTGGCAATACACCTCTGAAGCTCTTGATAACCACCTACAAGTTGATGCAGTCTACACAGACATATCTAAGGCATTTGATAAAGTCCCGCACGAACAACTTCTGGAAAAACTTAAGCTGTATGGCATCCGTGACCCTTTGCTCTCATGGCTACGCAGCTATATTACGCATCGTTCCTTGAGCGTTATCATCGATCAAGTGAACTCAGACTGTTTTATACCACTAAGCGGAGTACCACAAGGCTCTCCCTTAGGTCCTCTTCTCTTCATTGTTTTCGTAAATGATCTTCCTTCTTTCATCTACACCTCCAATGTTCAAGTTGCTCTTTATGCAGATGATCTTAAGATCTACTCAGCAGTGAAGGAGACTACCGATTCTCAACAACTTCAATGTGCTCTCAATAAATTCTCTCTGTGGCTATCTCTGAATGGCTTGTCTGCTAACCCCTCGAAGTGCAAAGTTATCTCTTTCTCATCTTGCAGATCTCCACAACTAATGAATACGGAGTATAGTATTAACTCTGTGATCATCGAAAGGTGTGACCAAGTTAACGACTTAGGGATTCTCTTTTCCAGCAGTGCTAAATTCGATGCCCATGTCCTTAAAATCACCAGCAAAGCATTCAAAACACTGGGATTCATCAAACGGAACACATACAAGTTCAAAAACTACAGATATGCGGTTATCCTTTATAAAACTATTGTACTGCCAATCCTTGAATTCAGTTCACCCATCTGGAATCCTCACACAAAGACTTTAACTAACAAAATTGAAGCAGTCCAAAAAAACTTTATCCGTTACCTTACGTACCGCAATCCTCTATTCTATCACTCAGTGTATTATGAATCGCTGTGTGATTACTTTCATCTAAGGCCTCTGTGCACTAGAAGAGTTACTGCTGACATCGCCCTCCTAGCCAAAGTAATCACTGGAATTTATGAAGCATCTGATATCCTGAGTAAAATAAACTTCAATGCTCCCTGTAGACAAGTCAGGAACCTTACACCGTTTCGCCTTGACTCTGCCAACACGGACTTAATGAAGTTCAGTCCACTGAACAGAATCAGCAAATCAGCAAATGACTCTCGCATTGACTTCTTTGACAACTCCCAATCACTGATGAACTCCATCCACAAGTTTGCCTCTTCACTTAAACTGCAAAGTGACTAGCTCACATCTAATTATTGTAGCTTATTATTTGTTATATTATTTTTCTATTCTCTAACGGATTAATTATTACTTGTTTTACCGGTAACTTAACTTAATACAATCCTCTTTTGTACATATGCTTTATTGTTTGAATTTGCATCAATGTTTATCGTCCTGTAGGATTTCACATTATTGTTATTATGTTTATTGATCTGATCTCAGATACACTGTTAATGGTTACCTGTTGTGTATCTTTTTATTAATAAAATAAAAAATAAAATAAAATAAAATAAAAGTATAAACGTATCAATACGTTCTGCTCGAGGCAGGTAACAATATCATGAGAAATTACAATTAGGCAATTGGGTTATCGGGCGATTATCCTGGTAGTAGGGAAGCCAGTTAGCTGCTGGCGCCGTCTGTTAAAGATTTCTTTTGCAAATTCTTGGAAGATTTAAAACATTTCCTTATTTGGAATTAAATCGTTTCATTTACAGGAGCAAAAATGATTTTGCAGAGAACAAGACTACCTTTCCACATACAACATTCAGTTAATCGGTAAATTGATAGTTAATTAGCATATAAAGAAGTGATGACATTGGTGTCGCCAGAACCACAACCTAATAATATTTAATCCCACGCCACTGCATACCTGCATTCTCTATTGTGAGCTGGCACGAAGAGACGAAATGCATTCCTTAAATGTGTCTCTCAAAGATATGGGATATGGAACGCAACGGGGATTGCCTGTGATCACCTTTGTAAGGAACAGCGCCCAGGAATTTCGAATTTGTTAAAGATAGGAGAATGCTTTCTAGGTTAGCATTCTCCTATCTGTACTAATCAACTTGTTCGATCTACGTTGTTCTGCTATATGTTGCTTCTATAACCATCGGGATCTTCGATCTACAACTTTGGTTGTTGACCCCCCCCCCCTCACCACCACTACTACCAGCTGACCACCAATCATCAATTTCCTATTTTAATAGAGTAACAAGAACAATGGAATCAAAGATTTTTAAGCGGTATGGCATGGTATCAGCCATTTAGAGAAATACTACAGTGCAACAGAAACAGTATTTATTCTGATATTTCCAATACGATTATGCAGCTTCCTCAGAGCAGCTGATGCAATTATTCCGGAGTAAAACGGCATTTAACTAAAGATCACTACTTAGTTCAAACCTTCCAAATAATCCATGACACTTAATGTGCATTTTGCACAAAATATGAAGACTTAGAAAACAAACTGGAATTATACTGTAAATATCAGCACTATGGAGTCTGTCAATTTATATTTATATTTTTAATTAGATTTATTGGTGGTATATATAGGTGATGCATGAAGAAAGCAATCCTCCACCGCAACCGACTGACTCTGCCTTGGCGTGGAAAAAGTCCATGGCAGTGCCCCTCAACCAAACAAAAATCGAATACTCATACAAGATGTGTCAGAATAATTCCCGGACTAGTACCAAAAAAACAACACAAAGTAAAGGAGCTAAAAATGGTTTCGCTTTTATTCAAAGTAGTCACCACCTAATTGAATGCACTTATTGCACCATGCTAAAAGAGTCAGCGAAGGCGTCCAAAGAGATGATTATCAGTTGGTGGTTGCTTTTTATGTCCTGAACATCCTGAAATCTCTAACCTTTGATGGCAGTATAACGTGTGTAGAATGGGCGAATGCATTATCGAGCAACAAGAACTGGCTGCCTTTCTCTCGAAATTGAAGCCTCACCCGGGGAATGCATTTCAATACTCTTTGAAGCATCTGAGCGTACAACGCAACATTTACTCTCTCCCCTTCAGCTACAAATTCTTTGTGAATCATATCCTGTTTGTCGAAAAACATGATCAGCATTGTCTTATCCTGGACTTCTGTAAACATAACTTTTTGGGCCTTGTTGATGATTTTGAAGTCCACTGCATGCTCTATCCTTCATTCATCTCCAGTGACAATACAGTCGAGCAAATTAGCATTGTATTTGACAAGTCTGGATGAAATCTTTGCATAATGAAACTTTGCTTCTGCTCATCCGTGAAACTTTTTCCAAAAGATTGACGGATGTCCGCTTCCTGGGTCATCACAAACATCCTCACGTCCGTCCGTCTTTAAACAGCTTATTGCCATTCAAACACACTATTACGTCATAACGTTTCATCACTATAAACAGTTTTAACATTTCATACGTTGCAGATTTTCCTACTAGAAAGCAAATTTTGATATTCGTTCGCAGCTCCATTACAAAATCGTGATACAGATCGTTAACGACCTGCTAACGAAACTGACTCCATTACTTGCAACCTATTTTGGACAAGTTTTGTACCACCATCTGAAGGAAATTTGATCTACAACATATGCCACTTCCGTTTATTTTCAAATTTATCGAACATGACCGAAATAGCAGTCCGGATAATTTATTGCCACATCTCGTATGCAAGCGTTTGATTTAATTATTTGATTTAATTATCGTTTGATTTAATTAACAGAACAACGAAACAGACCACACCAGTGACCACTACATTTACATATTAAAAAATAATTAAGAAAAAACAAAGAATCATGTACTCGAGTACATGTACCACCGATTTAGAAAATTAATTAACGTAAACTATTAATCGCGGTGGATGTTAACTATTATAAACATTTAACAAAGTAGCGCATATTTTAGAGGAAAGCCACGAACACATTACTTCGCAAAATACTGCCCTAAATGGCTATTATTTGGAAATATAATAACAAAACAAGGTAGCGCTCCCCCAACACGACTTCCATAAATTTCTTTATTAGATTTTTTATTCTTGGGATTTTTCTCATTCTACAATTTAGGTTAACATAGGACGTAACCTCCGATGAAAACAGTTGTTAAACCGCTAACCTCAATTTTACTCGCATCACACCACTTCAAAATTCTAGCGAACCAAATGTGCACATCTGGAGGTTTTACACCCCCCTCCCCGATCATCCTTTATATAACCTCCGCCAACTTCAATATTTTCGTGATTTTCGTACTGCTCTAATCAGAGGTAAGTATAACTATTGTAATTCTAGATAAGGAATTTCATAAGCCTATTGTCATTGCTGATCCTCATATGAAACTTGAGATTTTAGCCGAAAACCAGTCTTCAAAAGCAGTGTGGTTTTACATACACCATAAACGAATTTGCCCCAGCATACACCAGTATACTGGGGCAAATTCGTTTGCAAGTTCGCTAGGTATTAGATTATTAGCAGTGAGCAGGTTCCTGAGGGAGGTTCTCCTTGAGTCCTCTCCACGCGTGTTCTGTGTCTTTTTTTTTTTTATCTGTTTCTTCTGTTGATGGCTATCAACGTTTTACGCCTAGCAAATAGTTTTTGGGCATATTCCTTTAGCTCCCTATATTCCTCTAGTGAGTTCAATAGATGTGATTCCAGGTTCTTGGGGAGGTAGTGTAGTGCGGTGATCAGTCTGCACCTGAGATCCTCATAATGGGTGCAATCGTACATAATGTGGTCCCAGCACTCAAGCTCCCCACAGGCGCAGCTCGGATCCTCCTCAATCCCCAGCGCTGTCAGCTTGGCTTTAAAGGCCCCGTGTCCAGTCAGTAAATAGATGGTGTATAAGCCAGGTTGAAACCAAGTTGGGGGACTGGGGTACATCCTGTCGATGTTCGGAATGAATTTCCTGGTGATATTTCCCTTATTTGAGTTGGCCCAGGGCTCCTGCCAAACTTGCATCAGGTGTTTTTGCAGTCTTATCTTTTCATTTTTGCGTGGAGCATTAACGTCCACAGTATAGCCATGGTATGTACAAGGTATTCCTTTCTCTATGTGGTAGTTCATTCGCCTGCGATCTCCAGAGTCTTCTTAATAATTTCGAGTTCTAAGTAGTCCAGGCCTGGACATTTATTGTTTCTTATCTGGGTTGCCATTTGTTGTAGTTCATCCTGTGTGAAGGGTGGCTCCTGAGTGTCTGTTGAGTAAGCTTCATTATCTTGACAGATGATAAGTTGCTCTGGCAGTGTTGGCTCTATTGGTTCCGGGAAGATGGCATACAGTATATTGCTTATAGATTGTTGCCACGTGGTGGTATAATCACCTTGTGGTGTCTGGGTGGTAGAAATTACTTCCCCCCTGAGAAGTTTATTCGTAACTATCTTGTATACTACTCCCCAGGGTTCGGTGTTTCCTGTTGTGCTAACAATAGTATCCCAGGCTTTGCGTTTGCTCTTAACGATCGCATTTGTGTAGATGTTTCTGGCTTCTCTATATCTTTCCCTTAAAGCTTCAACCTCATGGGCCGGCCATGTGCGTCTTGCCCGTTGGAATTGTTTTCTTCTTTTAATTGTTTCCTGTCTGAGCTGTTGAATTTCCAGGCCACCAGGGGACAGCCCCCCGGATCGGGTTTGGATTTAATTAGGTTCCTCGAGCTAATTTGTCTCAGTTAGGTGTTGGGCCGTTGCTGGTATTAGGATTTCCTTAAAGCGTTCCCAATTTGCTTTGCGAATGGCATAGCGGCTTTGTATTTGCTTGGATACTGGGGCTCTGTCAAGTGACCTTGCTATCTGATAGGTAACCACTCTGTGATCGGACGTTGTCCACGAATCCCGAACAAGCCAGTCCTTTATATAGCCTGCGACGTTCCTAGTGGACAGCGTGACGTCGATCGTGGCCTCCCACAGTGTGTTACAGAACGTGGGCAGTTGGTTGGTGCGGCCTATTTAGCACCACGATCGGGGAGTTGGAAAGGTATTCGTCTAGTATTTGCCCGTTCCGCTTCTTTCCGGAGTCAGGCTGTGCCAGGTGGGGGGGATCGGCAATTGACATCCCTCCCCTATGATTATTTTCTGGTCCGGGAGCATCATCACCAAAGATTGAAGGTATTGTGTAGCTGGGGCAATGTCCTCCCCCGGTCTACAGTACAGTGCTACTATGTAGAACTGGCCTAGCGGCGTCAATACGTGGGCACAAGCTGCCCATGTCGAGCTTGTTTAACAGTCACGAAAGTTGTTTAACTTTCGTGACTGTGTAGTCTGGATTGCGTACCACTACCGCCGCCCAAGGGGTATCTTCCTCTTCGTGTACTATCTTATATGTGGTTGGGTATCCACATACCCGTTTAGAGTGGGTGTACGGCTCCTGGAGTATGAGAATGTCTGCATTGATTTCGTCAGCTTTTATCCTTAGCTGTTCTGCCACTGCTCTGGCTCTTTGCGCGTTTTGTTGGATGATCTCTATTTTGGATGTATTATATTTCTTATTTTTTGTCTCCATAGTCGGGTCTCTTTTGGTATTGACCCTTTCCTTTGATATAGACCGGGCAGTTTGGATCTCTGATCGAATGTGTGTATTCCATTTTGGCTGCTTTACAATTGGCACAGGTTGGATCCTGTTCCCTGTTGGGACAAGTTTTGTACTCATGGTCCTTGCCAGAGCAGTGGCAGCAGGTAGGCGTTGTCTGAGTACAGGTGTGGGTTGTGTGTCCGAACTTGCAGCACCGAAAGCATTTCGGCACTGCTGCATGCTCTCGGAACCGGTGGGATCCCCATTCTATATATATTCTGTTGCAGTTTTTCAGCTGTTACCATGCAAATGGAGCTAGTTCAACTACCCAGTTCCTATTGGTTCCCGATCTGGTACTGGTTGAATACCTTGGTGTTACCATGCATTTTTCTTGTGTTTCCTGGGCTAAATTCCTTAGATTTCTGGTGACAATTTCAGTTGCTATTTGTTCAGGCGTTACGTCTTTGTCTACTTTTGTTTACATTAAATATTAAAATTGAAAGCCCACGCTTTTTTGGTGGCTCCGCTGTTAGCCCTAACTTGGCAAGTTTTGGGTTTTCCATTATTGTCTATATACCTTCCTTATTTTCTGTTTCTATTATTAGTCTTGTGCTTCTTGTTTTTCTTATTGCTTTAATTCTGGTAGTCCTCAAGTCATCTTTCATCTCTTTCATAAATTTAGCCTTTAGTTCTTCGCTGCATTGAACATTTTCAGTGTTTTCCAGGGCTGTCGGTCTGAGTACCACCAAGTTTGGTGTTTTCAAGAGTGGTGGCCTGTTTTCTTGTTGCCCTTCTTGGTTTTGTTGTAATTGGTTTGCGCCATTCCTCAGCGCCTGGGCATATGTGGGGGCACGCTGTTGCATTTGATTTGCCCCACATTGTTCGTAGAGTTGTATCTTAACTTTTGCCTTTTCATTTTCTAGGAAGGTCTCTATCAGCATGGCTTCCATCTTACTGAAAATGTTTGCAATTTGCGATCTAATACCTGTTGTAATTCTGTTTGATGGTTCTTTGAAAATATTCTCTAATGCCGTCTTCAAGGCTAGAGATTTTTCATACACTGTGCCTTCCATGGGATCCATGGGAACCTCTGGTGGCTTCTCTTCTTCGGTGTCCTTTGTAGATGCGATACTCTCTGGTTGTTCCCTTGCTTCAGTTTGGGAACGTGTTCTCCGCTCTATTTTTGTACCAGTCGACTTTTTATTTTTTCCCTCCATCCTCCTTAGATTTCGGATAAACGGCGTTTACGGTTAATCGGGAGTGTGTTTTTTGGTCAGCTTGTGGCTGTTAAGAGCAGCAAAACGATACACGCTACAAGTCCGTAGCCCTTTTGGTTCTCGTACAGTTCACTGTTTAGGTCACTGGGGGGGGGGGAGAATAGCCGGATGTGAAGATGCTCCTATAGAGACAGGACTAGTGAAACGGTGCAGTTTGATTGAGCTGGGGTGATGCCGATCACAGAAATTATAGTTATTTCGGTGTGGGAGCAACGGAAAAAAAGTTGCAGCTCGCCCATGTAATGGCTATTGGTAGGGAGGGGGAGAACTTGAAGACACATTTACTTCACTATGTTGTTTATAAGGTCACAGAGTTGAGGAAGCACAATTCTGCGCTATAGTAGCACACAGGGGGGCACTAATCCCCAGTCTATAAGTGTGATTCAGGCGTGGTGACTGTTTGTTGTCGCGTGGTCACTCTCTCCAATTCTAAGACAGTGGCGCTTTTAACGGCAGACCCATTGTCGCTAGCGTTGGATAAAGAACGCAAACAGAATCTCACTTCTACCCAAAGAAAGTTCAAACAAAACTCATCAAGGTGTTCCAGTTCCTTAATGGCTTTGATCCAACACAAATCCAGAGTTTTGCGCTAACTTTAAACTAGCAAACCAGGTCACAATTTACGGAGCTGTCCCACACACGCGCACGCTTGAAAGCGGCCATTTTTAAACTCCGGTATTGTAACCGATGCACGCTACTGTACTGAGGTAATCCTTCCATGTGCGTCTGGATGTGAGAAATCACAGGTGGCGCCTGACCCTAACACTATGTTTCGAGGTGCCATTGGCCCCGAGTTCGTGTTTATGGATGATAACACCACATTCCGTCGCACTGCAGCTGTTGATATGCTTTTGGAAAGCGAGGACATTGTTCGTATGGATTGGCCTGCCCGTTTCTGTCGATCTAAATCCCATCGAACACATATGGAACGCTCTGGGGAGGCACCTAGCTGCACGCCCACACCCACCAGAAAATGTTCACCAGCTGAAGATGGCGCTAACAGAGGAATGGACGATGTTACCGCAAGAACTTACCAACAACATTGTTCTAAGTATGGACAGGCGGTGCAAAGCCTGCATCGACATTAGGGGCGGCCACATCTCCTACTGAGGACCACCTCTTCCCTTTGTTCCATCTTTGGCAGTGATGCATCTGTATCATGGCAGCCAGTGCTATGTTGCCATTTATGAATAAAGTCGCTCTGTACTGTTTTGTTTCAGTTGTTGTGTCGTTGTTGTTTCCTTCATCAATTCTGTACCTCAAGAGGTTCCTTTGGTATACTTTTCCCATATCCAGGCCACTCCTATGAGAACCAACAGGTGAAAACCTGACTGGTCCTTAAATTTTGCACACAAGTGTAGTAACTTGGAGAGCAGTGTGGGGGTGGGGGTGGTGTTGTGGTGTATTATTGTTTTTCTTGGTTGCCCTAATTTTCTTTATATTTTAATTATTATAATTTATCCCCTTTTTTATATGTATATCCCCGTAGTCCAATCCTCCCACTTAGCATCTGACTTGTTTGTTCTCAGAAGATTACCTGACTCGTAGGGGACCTTAATTACTTTAAGTATTTCTCCACAGGATTGGCTGAGTTTCGGAATGACAGACTCCAACACATGAATGTAAAATAAAACAATGTTTATTAACATATCATACAGAAATTAGCAATAGTGTTTGGTCAAACTATATTTGGCTGGTGACTTGTTAATTCATTAACCTTTATATGTGTAAATATCTTGTTCAAACTCAATTGTTTCATCATCAGATATTCTACTCTAATACACATTATTATTCATTATGACATGGTGTCTCTTCATGTTCTTTACAGGGACTTCAATAGGTCGTGTCATACACTTTACATAGATTCTTCCCACTCTTCTTATGAACAGTCTGTATAATAAACCAACAACTACCAGCCAATGAACTGGCTCACAAAAACCTTCAGAGTTCGTGTCTCAATTTGTAAAAAAATTGCATTTATTCAATTAGACACCCTTTCTGCAATCAGGTCAACAGGAAATGTTAATCAATTCAATTTAACATTACCCTTCTGAACAGTTAATCCTCTATACCTTTATATATCACTTATTAATTAGCCCCTACTCAAATCAGAAATACTCTCCACAAACCAACTCATAATAAATTGAAATTTCAACCTTTAATTTCATATATATTATAAAAACCTTTCTCAACTTTAAACAATTCTCAGTTATCTATTATAATCTCTCCTTCCAGCAAGCATTAATATGAGGAGCTTCACTTCAAATTATAGGCTGCGTCCGTCTTAAATACATTACCCGTTTATTCATATATTCATTACTTAAATATACACATTTTTCTCCTAAAGTCCTCTCCTTAATAAATTAAGTACACCTATTTCGGTAAACTCTCTAGGACTTACGTGTTTGGCCTGGAACTTTCCTCCCTGCTCGGCTTCCTTTCATATCGGTCATTCAGGTACTGGAATGCGGGGGCGCTCATTTGGGGATCTCGGTGATTACGGTGTTTCCCTACCAGATACTGTACGGCTGGAATCAATCAGTGTCGCATACTCTTTATCGGTCAGCATTTCTTCTTCCGTGGATAGAGGGGTTTTCGAGTAGGTCAATGGTTCGACCACTCATTCGACTGGCTTTGCCTATATAATTCTCAGGGTGTGATTCTTCCTTCTTCCTCACTACGGCTTCCATGTTTACAGGTGAACATTCCTACGGGCAGTCGGGATACGCAGAATTTCTATCACTGCTTCCATCTACCTCAGGGCTGCAGCTATCACCCAAATTAGACTACCGCTCTGCTTTGTATCGTTCTCCAACTCATTCAAATCATCCTCCAGACCGCTCTGAAAACTTCTTCCGACTCCTCCGAAAACTTCTTCCGAATCTCTCGAAAACTTTTCCAGAATGCCCCTCTCAAAATTCCCTCTATTTTCTTCCTGGCCAATAGGAGATCTGCACATCCTTTTTCCTGTGTTCTCATTTGTCTCCTCTCCTCTTCCGTGGGCGGGTCTTCTTTATTCTTTGTGCCCCAACTTCCGTGGACCTCGAACATACCAGAACAATCCAGAAAGAGAAGCGGAAGTTCAGGTCAACTGAGAAGCGTCACAGCTCCTCCCGTGACCTCACGCGCGCACACCTGGTGACGTCGCCCACCTCTAATAGCGTTTCACCGTGAAATCTTTAAGAGGGCCAGCTTAAGCACTCTTGGCCCTTTCTATGGTGCATCTGCCTCTGTCTTAATGGGGGATTTGTCATGGTATATTACTTTCACTCACTCGTCAAAGAACTTCTATACAAACAAGCTACTACTAAACAGAGAGTGACTGGAAGGTATTTTTGAATTCCAGTGCTTCTTAATCCATGTTGTTTGTACCAGAAAACCACTATTCGTACTACAGTTAACATTCTCATAATATTTAACAATTTTTATTAATTAATGTAAGGACGGGTCCTTACAGCAGAAAAGAAAGGAATTCGCTCTTTATACATTTTAATAATTTTATCACAAGTTTTTTAAATATAATATTTTTTGCGGATTTATTCTTGCATTAAGACAGCCATAGTCGTTATCCAAGATATCTGTAGCTATATAAGTCTAATTCCTCACACCAGATTTTATTCTGAACAGAGAAACTCTCAAAGCAACAGTGTTCCAGATCATTAAAAAAAACACCCATACTCAGTAATTTTTAAAAATGCTGGCAGCCGTCTATTCATATGATATCTGTTCTGGAAAGCCAAAACCTTGTCCCCAAGAAATCCATACTTTGCTGTGAAGATGAGTCACACAGTTTGGATTTATCCATCGCGTCGTTTACTGTCGAAAATAAAATCAGTTTCAGTTTGAATGATGAATCTTGATCTGGATGGCTCTTAATCTTGTCGCAAAGCTCGACTCTGTTCTTTTGTTACATAATTCTTAGATTAACGAATTTCTGTTCTCTCGAAAAATATTTCGCATAGACTGGCGAAATTTTTCAGATTTTTACTCTCTTGGTTCCTTTATCAGCAGTTTATACAATATTATACAATTGGTATGATATTATGCTTTATTATGTGTAGAATCCTGTTTTACGTCCCATTGAGAATGGTCAACTCCACTCTATTCCATTTGGATGTCCCAAAATTAATTTAATTTCTTCGGAAAGAAATGTACTTCTCAAACGTTCTATGAAGAATGTAGACCCTACTGCAAAAATTTGTCTCCCAGCGTTAAACGTAGGCAACTGAGTCTCCTCTGACTGTTGGCTCCAATGTCAATTCATTTCGGAGTTTTGTTAAAGGTTTTACGAAATATAGATTGTGGATCATTTTATTCTTAACAGTTCTTTGTTTCTTATTTCAATAACGTTTTGATATCCTTGTTTATTATTCGTAATCGTAATGCCCCTGGTTCGGATATACTAACAGTAAATTTTGGCAGTGGTGTAAATTTTAAAACAAGATATTGGTGCTGATGGTGTCTTTCACCTGTTCAATGGGAATCTCGAATATTTAACAGAAAAACTGTTTACAAAAAATTACCACGACAAATCTGGCTTTTCCGATTACTGACTCATTGCTTTCACTTAAATATTACCGGCCAAAATCATTCAGATATTTTATTTTTTACAAAAATTACAAACAATTCTTTTCGTTTTCTGTTCTCAAAATGGATCCTAGACAAATTAATACTCGCTGCCTTCCTCTTTTTATTAACAGTTTTACACTTCGTATGTGAGTTCCCCTATCCATAAAATGAAAACAAATAAAACGAAAATGTGAATTATAGACACTTTGGTGTTTTAAACTTCAGAACCAAACGGACCTCAGATGACTTTAATAAAATAATTGGAAATATATTGGAATGTACAGCGTATTCATTGAATTGGAATACAATGATAATAAAAGTGTGCTACAATTAAAACCGAATATCATTTCGAATTTGCAGATTATTCATAAAGATGTTGGCACCAGTTGTATTTGGTCTCCTCTGCGTGTTGTCTGCCGGGAATGCCGATTGTCCACCAAGTATGTTTTTTTTAGTATTTGCATCGTTTAGTAGCGAATATTTAATAATTTTATGATTTGACTATTCAGTTATTAATTAATCACTTTTATTTAATGTTTGCTCTTGGGAATACAGATGTATTTTTGAAATGGCCACGTGCAAGAAATCTAACACCTTAGAATCAAGCTTACTGGGCCTGTATTTAAAATTTAATAAGAGGCATTTAAAAATCAAAAGACAAGAAAAGCCTCGTTTAAACGTGTTAAACTTTTATATTATTTTATATTAATCAATCATAATTTCAAAACTTTTGTTAATACGACATTAAATACATTTACATGTTATTCAGTTTTAACTCAAAGCTTGTCTTATTATATTTAAGTTAAGAATATCTACATAAAAGGAGTGATTCAACAATGCAAGTCGACATGTCAATGTCTTCAATTCTGTGTTCAAATCCCGACTGGCCTATGTCTATCATAACTACAAAATTGGGTTCAAAAAAAATGGAATAGTAAATAAGTTTATTCTTGGAAAAAAGGAACAATCGCTATGGAGTGGATTACCGGGAAACGTTACTCTAAGTGGAAGCAACAATAGATGACAAACTACAGGGGGGCTAGACGCGTATATGGAGTAGGTAAGTTAGAAAGAGAGAGAGATAGAACCTTCTAGAACTTAAGAATACTATACTGCCCTGAACTACGGAAGTTGTACTGTCCAATCGAAATGAATCCAAGAGAGGGTTACAAGGGCCGACGACCGATTAAAGAGGAGATTGCTGAGAATTGGGGGGAAGTGATTGGTCAGAGAGAAAAGTTGAGAGAAACAAAGAAAAAGGCGCAAAAAAAATCAAGAGAGAGTTTTTGGGTTGAACACAGAGAGAGAGAGAGTGTCGTGGTCACAAAGAAAGTGTGGTCCAGTTAGGGATGCAGAACAAGTGGGATTAATTTTTGGGAAAAGAGGTGAACAAGGAAAGGACGAAATAAGAAGTAGAATGAGGAAATGAAAAACTCGAGCGATTTTCACATGCAAGGAGAGGTAACGGAAGGGAAGGTGCATGCAAGACAGAGAATGTAAGTGGAAAAGGCTTGAGTACGATTTCCGCCGGAGGTCGAAGTTGAGAAATACTGCCCATCGGGAGGGGAAGATTTTTTTTTGGGGAATTTTTCCGAACGTGGGCTGAGTTCGTCAGCCACAGGAGAGGGACATCTTCATTTACTATATTTTTCTCTGAAATTCGTATTTTTTTACCTGAAAAACAAGCAACCTGCACCATATAACGCACAGAACTATAGGCTGAGTCCTCATGGCTTCAATTGCCCAGGGAAAAAAATTCTAAAATACTCAGCCTATAAAATATCAAAGAAATGATAATTTAGGATAGTTGAGACCTTTTAACGAAGTTTTCAAACGGTGCTCGTACTATATGAGAATTTTGATGTCACTCCCTGGAAGCAGCAAATTTCATCAAAGAATATCCGTATATTTGTATAAATTTTCACGAGAAAACTTAACCCTTATAGTCTTCTGAACATTGGCTGTGGTCTATGAATAGCTGGAAGAAATGAAATCGATCCACTTCTGCTACTCCTCCATGCTCTGAACAACCTGACCAGTATATGAAACATGATCCCTGCGAACGCAGTGCAGATCTTCAATGCATTGGTATAGATCGAAGAAAATTTCATGTCGAGAAATTATACAGAACACAGATCCCAAGAGAAATATACCCAGTGACCAATTCTGATCGCTGCCAGAAAACGGTGTCCCCACTCGCTGTGAAGGAATTTCTATTTCAGGAAGGACGTCGGCTTGGAAAAAAAAAAGACCGGAGAATAAATTTTGATGGGAAGTTAACAAGGACATTGATCTTAGACTGTCTGCAAATAGTTTTATTTCGAGCAGAGAACAGTAAAACACTTAAATTTTTGTTATATTTACTATGCCATCTGCACATATTTATACTCTGTCGTTTTGTACATTTTTATGTGTTTGTTTACTCATAACGCTGCCTTGAAGTAACCACTTTACCTATATCCGCAGTGCTCATATATATCTGTAACATTGTGAAACATAGTCATCAGTCGTACAAAGTGTTATATCCCTCGTATGGGCAAGATATGTATATGGGCGAGAGGCGAGACCAAATTTTGGCAATGAACAGATATTTTACGTGCAGAGGTTAGTCTCTTTTCTGAGATCCTGCATTAATTGGATGCCTAGAACTAATTCATAAACAGAAAATAAACCGAAAATAAATAGAAAATTAAATTAACATCAAAATGATAATAAAAGAATCAGAGTAAAGTTTTGCTAACATTCTGACTACTGTAGTTAGATTCCCCCCAGGGGCTCACATCTGGTGAGTATGGGTTTGGCACACCCAGGGTCCTGAGCTGGATATCATCATTCTTCTTTTTCTTGGTGATTCCCTTTGACTTTTGACTCTCTCTCTCTCTCTCTCAGGGCAACTTGGGAATTTTTTTTTTTTTTTTTTTTTTTGGCTGGTGCAGCATAAGTCTCAGGCTTCCTTCCACCATGTAGCTAATAATAATAATAATAATAATAATAATATTCACAATTATAGTACTCTGTTTTGTTTTCATTTGTAGATACCACAGTCTGTCAGGATGTAGATTTGCAAGATGGCTGCTGCATTCATCCTAATGCGGTGTGCTGCGAAAACTCCAATTACTGCTGTCCTGAAGGTTTTTCGTGCAATCTCGTTGCTGGTACTTGCGATTCTGCAGAGCAACCAAGCAAGAAACTCACTCCCCTTGTCTACTCTTCAATGGATGCAACTAAAGCTTTGACAAGAGCCGACGACTCGTGCGGGTGTGATCCAAACTATTATTATTGTTGTCCTGATGGTTGGTCATGCTGCCCGTACGGCACGTATTGCTTCGATATATTCTGCGTTTGGTGATTTCATCGTAACAGACATCTTTCCGTCTTTAGTTTCGAGTTATATTACATTAAAATCAATATTTGATATGTGTTTCCAGAAGGTATAAACGGTTTGGGAATATACATGTACTTACTGATAAGCAATGTTATAAGGTTGCAGTAATTCTGAATTCAACATTATTTTGAAATAAAAATCGTACAATAATCATAATTGGCTTTGCTTAATTAATTAACCTAACCTCAGACTTAGAAAAACCATGGTGTTTTTCTAAGTCTAATTCAATCTCATTTCTGAATCAATTTCATGACTTATTTGCATTAACCACCCCCAAATAGATTCCCGTGTAGTATTTAAGTGGTCTGACAATTTAAGAAATCTTTTACTTGATAAATAAGATGCAAACTTACATCTTGTACACGTACATTTTGCTTTTGTCAATATTTCCAAAAACAATAACAGCTAAAATTGACAGAAATCGTATCTCATTCATTGTGCATAAATACCCTTATAAGAGGGTCGTTCCAGAATGTTCCTGTACGTGATCCGTACATGCTATCGATAAAAGCAATCTTTATAAACAACATGCCACACTAATTTGCATCTGTCCTCAACTCAACGTGATCAATACCACCAAGATGGTTGCATTTTCCCATAAGCGAGGCAGACGATCAGTTCAGCCTGTAATAGGCCGTGCTCATGCAATGTAATGATACTATAACAACCATTCCGATGGAATGGGATGGCTCCTGCAGATTCAAAAACCGGTTCTCCCTTCACTCGAGGTCAATGTGTTCCGGTTGCAAAAAGGCCCTGAGTAGAGTCCTGTCAATGATACGAGGAACAAACTTAGGCTTTTTTTCACACCATGGCTGAGTTAGTCGTTCTCAAGCATAGAAAATAAGCCCCCCCCCCCGAGATACTGGAGTTTTTCTTCATGAAAACAAACAAATCAACCAGACAATACACACGCAATTTATAGATGTAATGCACATAAGCAGATTAGTTAATTCTTGGGTGACATAATATGACAGTTTCGCCCGAGGTCTGACGAATAGGTGTGTTGCCAATTGTGAATACCTTGGTGGGGGTGCTGCGTTGACCTGAAGGTAAATGACACTACATTCCAATTGTTACACTGCGTAACACGCTGTGGGTGGGGGAAATATTTTTTTTTTTTTGTTTGGTTTAATTTGAATTTAAACTCTACTGAAGTCTCGAACAGCCCACATTTCGCAAATCTGACTGCAATTCACAGAAAATTCTAGATTCTAGGGTGTGTAAAGCGGGTATTAGCAGATCATCATTAAAGACACATTTTTTCAATAAAAATTTACTACCTTTAATAAACATTATATACAGTATTTATATAAAAAAATTACATACAAGCATACCAATTTCCATATATTTCAACCATACTACAGTAAAGGTAAAGTGCAGCCATTATCAACCCACTGCAGGATGGAAGCCTCCTCAACAATTCATGCTGAGGGAAATGGACCATAATCTGCCACGCTGGTCCAGTGCGAATTGGCAGATCGACAATATTCAGAGGCTTGAACACCAGCCTACTCAAAGAGCGTGTGCTACTGCACTCCAGCTCCTGACCACTCGGCTACGCGTGCCATACTACAGTACACTGCACTAACTCTCTCTCTCATCAACTGTTCTCAATTTACAAATTATTAACATTAGTTTGCATCAGTTGTACCTTTCTTAATACGAAACCTCAATGATTACTCAATCATTCTCTTACATTGCCAAATTTTATCACTTACATCAGTAAACTCATTTCAACTCTTATTACTTTGTTAGATCTATTAGCTTTTAACACATGAAATGCATTACAACTGGTATTCTCTTACCTCAATTACTTCACTATAAAGCACGCATTCTACCTTAGTTACTCTCTAGTTACCATCTTAGTCATCCCTCTTTACTCGTGAGGTTTCTCTTTTAATAAAATTTCTTTCTCTTTACACATCATCTGGTATGTTACCTTGTGTTGGCACCTGGCCTAATTTAATGATATAGGTTACATATCCTTACAATATCCCTACCCCTATAAATATAATTTCTTTACTAATTCCTTTATACTGTTACTTTCCCTTTACTTACCCCTGTACCACACTTTCGTTATTTCATAATCATTAACATTCATAACAAATTATCTTAACCTTAGTAACTAACTTGCCTAATACAACAGGAATGTTCCTTTTTTAAAGGGACTGTCACTCAATTCCTTACAGAGCTAGGTTATGAGTCCTTGAGTTCAGGATTCGAGAAAAAAAAAAGCAGGAACAGACTTACGTTCCGGAATGGCAGCTACTTCCAATTTCCTTTGCGTTCAGGCTTCCTTCGTGGTAGACAGGCTTTCTTCCATTTCTTGGGCACTCTGCTTTCCTTAGTGGCAGACAGGCTTTCTTTCTTTTCTTGGCTCACGTATCTGCACAACTGGCTATTTCTCAACGGGCCGGATCCTAGTCACAAGTGTAGGCTCCTACACGACAAAACTTCGGAGGTACATCTTTCGATTTCGTTACTAGTGACGCCGATCACCCTATTACTGCCTTCCAGTGCCAGATCAGGTTTTCTTTCTCTTCTTGGCTCATTTATCTGCATAACTGGCCATTATCACTGCCGTCCGATGCCCGACCAGGCTTTCTCTCTTGCACGCTTTCCTTAACCTTAAACTAAACCACCGCCTTCATTGCCTATCACTGCCTTCCAATGCCGGACCAGGCTTTCTTTCTCTCACGTTTTTTTTTTCTTTTTCTTCTTTATTTTGCTACCATGAGATGTTAACTCTGGCCACCAAAAAATCTACTTCTACTTCAACCTGCAACTCATGACCTTCTCTTCTGTAGACCACAGAGAAGTCAGATACAGAGTGGACACTTGCTCAAATTACTGCCCCCGAACTGTACTCTTTCCCTCAAGTTTGGAACGCCTCCCCCAAGGACTCCAACCAATCCCCATACTGTTTAATTTTTCATTCCTTCCTATTTGCTAAAACAACTCATCCTAGTTGTCATCCTAGCGCACAAACCAACCCTTCTCTAGAATTTTTTTATTTTTTTTCACACGGTAGTATGGCCCTTTCATGTTTGCCAGTAACCTCCAAAACACTGATTTTCGTGTTCACTCTTTCTTTGCTAAATATTTCCAACTTATCCAAAATTCAGTCACCCTGAAGCCATTTTCTTTTGAAGCGAACACTGGACGTCCACTAATTTCCTGTTTATTTCCTAACGGTGGCTTAGATCAAAAGAGACTCTTCGTAATTCCATTTCATAGTCCTATTGTTCTTGCCCTCGGCAACTCTTTCACGCCTGTTCTCAAAATGGCACCCCCTTCTGTAGTCATTGAGCTGTCTCTGTTAACTATCTTATGTTGTTCGAAATTACTTGTTTCCATTTAGCCTCTATTTTAATTCCCACGCCTAAAACTGTCCATTACTAAATCCAGTGTTCTTCTAACTTTATCAACTGCCATTATCAACCCACTGCAGGATGGAAGCCTCCTCAACAATTCATGTTGAGGGAAATGGACCATAATCTGCCACGCTGGTCCAGTGCGGGTTGGCAGATCGACCGTACTCAGCAGTCAGGGGCTTGAACCCCGGTCTACTCAAAGAGCGTGTGCTACTGCGCTTCCGCTCCTGCCCATACTTACTATCTTTAACTTAATACTCGGGCATTAATGCTAATTCTTGCTTTCCATCGCCCTTCCTGGATTTATTTTAGCAAAACAAATATTGTTTTTTTTTTTAATTTGTAAGAACTACATCTTACAACACGTTAATGGTGAGCCAGTTGACATAGTAATAGGGAAACACTATAAGCAAAACCCCGGTTAAAAACACAATATGCATCATATTCAAAACAAATTAATGATATACAACAAAAGTTTACTAGCATAACATCTGACGGAAGTTCTCTTGCGCAAATCATTACGCACTTGCACTGCTATAAAGGAATCTTCTGAAATTCCCCTCGTACTCAAGAATGGTAGAATATGGTTATGATTTTCTTTAGTCACAAGAAACCCATAAACGTTCATCTGCCAATTTGCTTAGCATCGCGTAATGTAGTAGCAGAACTGCTGCTGCTTGGATCTAATGATGCAAATGAGGACGATAAAACTGTGGATGCAAAGGGATGAAATTTAACTATAGATGCAAAGGGGTGAAATTTAACTGTGATTATGCTTGAAATTTGGTTATTATTTCGCTTGTAGGGACGACGGTTTTGGTGAATTACAGAACTGCACTGTGGCTATATTGTGTTAAAAGCACCGGAAACCAATTTTAAGGAAAATGCACTGACAATTGTTGTGTTGCACAAGTTTATCTTCTCCATAGCCAATTTTTACTGGCTAAACAACAAATGCTGAAGAATAGGATTTCAGTACTTGAAAATAATCTGGTTATTAGAGTCTGTTCTCTCATTGGTCTCAATTCGACATGGTGCGTGTTGAGACAAACAAGAGCCAGAGTAAATTAACAACCAGTGAAGGGTATAATAAACCCAGAAAACTTAATCACGCTCAACTGAATTTCTTATCCAAAACAGAAATTTCAGTTAAAATTTCACCATGCCTATGAACACTCACTGCTTATGAAATGAGTCATTGTAAAGATTTATTTTCTTTACAATAGAATAAAGTTCGAATATTTCCACCTATCTTCCTTGAATCTTATGATTATGCGCAACAATTAAGAAGATTGGGTGGTTCCTATTTTATAGTATGGCACCAATAATAATAATAATAATAAAAAGCCTGGAAACCACTATTGCAGATAAATGTAATTTTAACTCTCCATATAGAAACTGATGTTCACCAATATTCACTTAAGTGAAAATCCTAAACCTCTTCATTCATCAACACATTCTGCAAAAGAGGAAAAAGATCTTTCTTTATGGTAATAACGTCAAGTGTTGTATATACTTTTTTTTCGACAACGATTTCCCTCCCTCCCCCTCCAATTCCCCTGCTAAGAATTAGCAGCATAATAAGATATTCCCCTGAAAAGATCTCCTAGTAGTATTAATTAATAATGAATATTATGATTAAAAAAAAACATTAATTGCAGTTGAAGGCGCAAATCCTTAATTAGTCCAAACAACAGTTCGAGGTAACGCAGTAGATTTTTTTCCCTAATAGCAAATATTATAAAAATGAATGTAAAAGCCTATATGTACATAACTATTTCTTTAGAAACTCTTTTAGATAGGAATGAACGACAAACATATATACAGTACTGAATCCCATGCGCTCTTCAGCATGAAAGTCGTTAAGAAAAAAATAACAGGAAAATGAAAGAAAAAAAAGAATTTCCCAAGAGCTTTTAAGAATAACAGTTGTTAATTAAGTGAGAAGAACCTTGTTATCGCGATTCACGGTTGGCAAACAGCTGAAGGGAGTGTAACATCCACGCCTCATCATATCTTAATCAATCAATGTGTAACCCTAATTAGTAATAGAGACAATGTGATTTCTAAAGATACAAATTGCAATTAAAAAACACTGGTATATCTTTATGGAATTAACCCGAAGGTAATAACTCGTTTAAAGTCATGATTAGTCAAAACCTTAAGTTTCTGATAAACCTGTTTCTGAGAAAAACTAAGGAATGCTGTAAAAAGATTATCGTTTTGTGCTCCCTCTCTGAAACGTTGCAGTAATTTCTGTAGATAGTGAAAGAAAAAAGAAAGAGAGAGAGAGAGGTCCACAGAATGTAAGCCATGGAAAGGCTGAACAGCAGACAAGATAGTTCTTGCTATGACCTCCAAGTAATAACAATTGTGAAATCCGAAAAGAAACAGCTTGAAAAAAAAAAGATATAACAAAGTGTTTCGAAAGCTGTTATTTCACATGTGCAAATGAAAAGAATCATCTCTTAAACTCAATAAGCATACTTGAGCCAGGCATCTCACCAGTAAAGGAATGAATAACTATAAATTCAATAACAGAATTGATTTTTAAAAAATGCAAATTGTTAAGCAACTCAAAAAGAATTAACAGAAAACGTTCTTTTTGCTTTCTTTTAATATGCATTCATGAGTCAAAACATTATGACCACTCCTGTCACCACGAGTGGAAGCATATAGGAGTGACGTCAATAACCGGCGCAGCATATATAGTGAAGGAACGTGGAGTGCCTATCACTTTTTGAGTACGAAGCCCGTGCAGTGGGGAAAGAGAAAGACCTGACGGAGTGTAAAGTGTAAAGTGTGTTTAGGGTCTCACGACACCAGGAGTTTCCCCATCTCCACATACTTTTCATTGTGAGTGTGAGACAGTATTCTGTCAAGGCCAGAGTTTTAAAAGTGTGTGCGCTGTGTATATGTGTAGTGTTGTGTACCGTTGTTCTTCTGGCCATTTAGCCGTTCAGCACCTATTGGGACCCACCATCTGCACACTTTGCCCTGTGGAGCCAGGCCAGGTACCCAGTAGATTTATATTTACTCTGGCAGGCCACCTAGTTTCCTGAGATTTCGGTGGTTAGGGCCTATAAAAAAAAAAAAAAAGTTAAGCTCTGGGAATAGAAAACGCTGAAAGAGGTTTGCAGGCGCGATTTAGATTTGAACGTTATTAGATTTTAATAGCTTGTGTTGGCGTACACTGCTGTGATAGGCAGAGTAGGGGGGGAGGAGACTGAAGGCTGGAGGAAAAGACAGGAATATGGGGATGATAGAGATGACGACCTCAGATGGTCAGTCAGGCAGGCCCATGCCCCACCAAGCTAAAAGAGGGGCTGCAGGGAGCGAAAGAGGCAGAAAACTGTCTCCTCTCCACCCCCCCTGCCAGGGAAGAAAGGGATGATGGGCCACTCAAGGGAGCGTGGTTTGGAGGGCCAATATGGCCGAAACAGAGCTTTGCTAGGTCTTTGTTGTTGTGTGATCTTCCTAGTTTCAGGTGTGTTTCCATCATTTGGACCGCAGCCAAGTATAGGTGGTTTTTCATACCTGGGACAGGGTCCCATCCAAGATTGGCGATCTCTCGTCATCTCTTCTGGTATTTCTCAATATAACGAAGTAATGTCAGTCCGGTGTGTTGTCATTCTTCTTGGTCTAAGTGTACTGTCACATGTGGGGCGGTAAGTCCCATCCAGAAGTTGTGGTCACTTCCGTGTCAAGTCAGTGATGGTGTAGTGAAAGTCCAGTGTCAAGTGATTTTCAGTTCTGATGATGTCTCTCCCAGGATGGAGCCCATCTGGGCGAGATGTCAGTGGCTGTCAGGGTTGTTCCATCTTAGTTCCAAAATGGTTTCTTGTTCTCTGTGTGGCATTTGATTATGATCTTTGGCTGCTGGTTGCAGGGCTGTTTTCTCTCAGTTTTGGTAGATAGCTGTTAAAATTCTTCTCCTTGCGATGATGTCTTGAGCAAACTTTGTTAGGGCTTTGTATTCCTCTTCTGTATCCAGGAGATGAGACTCTTGTCCCCTTGGAAGGAATCTTATCCGTTTGGTCAACACGCCTCTGAGGTCCTCATACTCTGGCATTTAAACATAAAGTGGTTCCAGTCCTCGATCCTGCCGCAGAAGCAGTGTGGATCCTCGGTGAGACCAAAGTTGGAGAGTGTTGCATTGAAGGGGGCCTTGTGCCATCAGCAAATATGTTGTATATATATGTTGGAATGATTTTCATTGGTAGGAAGGCGAGAGCCAGCATCTGAGAAACGGCAGGCATTGTCAGCTGTTTTTCGAGTACTGCCGTAGTCAAGGTGTGGCGGGAATGGTCTGAAGAGGGAACATGCAACTACCTAATATACCTGGATGGGAAAACACCGCTAGTTGACATTCGAGGTAAAAGGCGGATAGCACGTGTCTGGGACAACAGCCGGCTCACATTCCCACAATTAACTGCAGAATACAACAGCCAACAAAGAAACGTTTCCGTGTTCGCCATCCAGTCGCGCTCTTGTGTATAGATAGGCCTGAAGAGTAAGGGACTTGTTCATGTGCCCAATTTGATTGACCGTTAGCCACACCTTTGCCTGAAGTGGGCACGGCAGCACCCTTCCTGGTCACTGGAAGACTGGAAAAGAGTCGCTTAGTCTGATGAATCAAAAGGTTCCAACTCCATCAAACTGATGGATAGGTGTAGTCGACGGCGAGAAGGTGAATAGCTGCAACAAGACTGCGCGGTTGGATGAAACATACCGGCAGCGGTGATATCGTGGTTTTTTCATGGACATCACTGGCTCCCTTCATCTCCATTTAACACATTCTCACTGCCAGATCCTACCTCGGTATTGTTTCGGAACAAATTCTATCCTACATGATGATCATGTTTCCAGAAGTCATGTATTCTTTCGACATGACACCGCCCTGTGTCACAATGCAGGTATGGTTCAAAGATTATGTCCAAGCATTTTATATGCTTCCCTGGCAGCTAAATTCCACTGACATCAGTCCTATCGAACAATTTTGGAATGTGAGTGATGAAAGGCAGCAGTCGCGCTCTGTACCTCGCTCTGTTGCCGAACTCCGGGACGTCCTTCTGTCCTGCTGATCCAGAATATAGGAGAACACGGTCTGCAGACTCGTGCAGTCAATGCCACGCCGCGTGCAAACGGCTTTAGCGGCGAAAGGCAGCCCAACAGGCTATTAGGTAGGTGCGCTATTAAAGAAGTAAGAGAATTCCTTGAGCATCCGATCTCCTTATTTCATTCGCACCTGACCATCCCCGGGAAAAGTACTCATATTCAGAAACCATAAATGAATAAATAACGAACACGACACGGAGAAGAAACTTTGACGATGTCAGCGTTCTTCAATTTGCTTGAGAATCATTTGAAGAAAAACCTATTATATTACGGCTACCCAAACGGCAACTTATCGGTCCATGTCTATTATGTCCATAAATTCGGTATATAGGGGGAACCCTGGAGACTGCAATTAAAACAAACACACCTTGACCTATGTCCATAAATTTAGTGTACTGTATTCTCTCGTTATTTTTCTGGACGAAAAACATGAGTTTCAAGAGAAAAGCCTTGCTGTCCAAGCCTGAGACCGACTAACTGGAGCCGACCGGGCTAGCCGAGTGGGTAAAATACCTGCCCGGCAACCCAAAGGTCGCGGGTTCGATTCTCGCCTCGGGCTTGGATCAAAGTACTGCAAAAACCTTGGGAGGTGCAATATGGCCACAGAAGCCGATGCGCCAACAACTACCAAATCAAAAAAAAAAAAAAAAAAAAATCCGACTAACTGGCTGAGTTAGTGGGTCTCAGGTCGGAAGAAGCCACAAATTTAAAATAGACTAAGAAGTCTGCATACTGCAGATTGGATAAGAAGAGACAGTTGACTTCCACAAGTGTTTGCAGCGCCGTTTGTGTAAATCACTACAAACTCTTATTTCTTTTGTGTTTAATCCAGAGATGGTTAAATTTCCAAACTTTATTCGACATTTCAGAATTGTATTATTACTGTAATATTGTAGGTTCAAAGCTGACAAAGGCTACTTTATTAATGAAGAGCGATAGAAAAAAAATCGTGTTCTAAGTAACATTTACTATAGCAATAAAATTTTGAATATATAAAAATCTATTGTGTATGTATCGTGTCATAATTTTTTGTGTTGTTTAATAAATTCATTTCTGCCTATTGTAAAAAAGTTAAATGTGACAAAGTACATTTAGTGATTCTGAAAATCTTAAGATTTATAAATAAATTTATAGCGTGCTACTTTATAAGTTGTGCTATATGTATATTAACAAAATTCCATATATTAAATTGTGTCGCTCCAGTTCTTTGTCCTTATGTAAAAATGGGGGGAATTGATCCCTTTAATAATATAGCATGGAGTATTTCATAAAACTATAATTCAGAAATATCGGATAAAAATCTTTGGACCCCTAATTTCCTCATTGGTCTCCTAGTTACCGGATGTCTGTCCCGTTAGAGCATATGTGGAGTAACATCAAAAAGGCTATCAGTTCCATTGGGACGATTAGTATGACGCACGGCCAAACCATGATATTTAAAACCGGCCATATTTGCACATCACAATATTGTGCCTAAGTCCACGCGTTCATTTGGCTTTGCGTTAATTACTTGCTGATAATTATGGATGATAACGCCACACCCTATCGCACTGCAGCTGTTGATATGCTTTTGGAAAGTGAGGAAATTGTTCGTATGGATTGGTCTGCCCGTTCCCCAGATCTAAATCCCATCGAACACACATGGGACGCTCTCTCGAGACACCTAAGGACACGTCCACACCCACCAGAAAATGTGTACCAGCTGAAGATGGCGCTGACAGAGGAATGGACGATGTTACCGCAAGAACCTATCAACAACATTGTTCTAAGTATGAACAGGCGGTGCAAAGCCTGCATGACATTAGGGGTGGCCATATCTCCTACTGAGGACCACCTGTTCACTTTTGTTCCATCTTTGGCAATGATGCATCTGTATCATGGCAGCCAGTGCTATATTGCCATTGTTGAATAAAGTCCTTTTGTACCGTTTTGTTTCCTTTGTTGTGTCGGTGTTGTTCCCTTCATCATTTCTGTACTTCAAGAGGTTCCGTTGTTATGCTTTTCTCATCTGACTTTTCATCATGAAAACCTGACTTTTTGCACACCAGTGTACTACTACTGCTGCAAAGATAGCATGGTTTTTCTCCGAAACTCAAGTTTTTCATCCAGAAAACAACAAATCGACTGCAGGAACACACAATTTACGGACATATCGTACATATGACTCAATATGGCCTACTTTGCTGATGTGTCTAAACCCCTGGAATTTGGGAAAAATTAACTGTACCTGCCATCTACAGCCAGGAATGTATTTAAAAGCAATACGCAGGGTCTGCATAGCCGAGTGGTCAGGAGCGAGAGTGTAGGAGCACGCGCTCTTTGAGTGGACCAGGGTTCAAGCCCGTGACTGCTAAATAGGACATATTTTTATTGATAATTTATAGTAAACTCCACTGACTTGGTGGTCATTCCGGAGTATAAACAAGAACAAGCAGATCAACAACAGAACTTAGCGACTTCTACCAGTAAGTCACAATATGATGCCATATTAACAATTTATTTAGGATGCTGCTGTTTTTTTCCACAAAGACACATAGAAATTTGTGTCAGTGAGTGTGCCGCGAGATTATGAGACACTCTATTGATTTAAAGGCAATCACTCTTTGGGTGTGACGTGTATATAGTGTTGTTTAACTCCAAGTATGAATTGAATTACAAAAGGTGGAAACCACTGCCCTAGTTGAGCAATGGCTAATGCTATCACCAAATGGAAATGTCACAGTGCTATTATATCTGGGAAACGTTTACTACGACCGCAGAAAGTGGTAGAAACAGATCAAAGATGCTCCTAAAGATGGCGTGTAGATCAGGAAGGTCACAGGAGCTGATATTAGTAAAGGACGGTACGTAGAGAGCTGCACTGCATCGAATTTTACGGACGATCTGCAGCCTAAAAAAACAAACATCAAAACATGCAGTGCCCACCGTGGACTTTCCTGGTACAAAAACCATTGTAATTGATTCCTAGAACATTAGGGAGCTGTATTATACAGTGACGAATCACGGCACACGATTATCCGATCTGATGGCCCTCTTTGGATCTGGCAGATATCCAGAGAACCTTATTTACCGCAGTGTGTCGTCCCAACTGCGAAGTAAGGAAAAGGTGCTGAAGCCACTGGGGTTGTTTCTAGCGGTCTGGACTTGTACCATTGATTATCTTTTCTAGAACACTGAATGCTATGTAATACATTGATATTCTGGACAATTCTACTCTTCTTAGACTGTGGCAGCAGTGTGGGGAAGGGGCCTTTTTTATTTCAACATGACAAAAAAGGACTCCTGCCCGCTGCCACAGTGTTACAAGAGTGGAATTGTCCAGAATGTTATTGTATTGTTTGACATTTAATTGGCCTGGAACAATCAGTGGTACACGCCTAAACCTCAAGAAACAACCTTCTACCACATCAAATGTGAAGTTTGGCAGACCCATTGCCAAACTTCACATTTGGAATCCACACTTTCTGATAAATAAGGAGAATTGAGGGGAATAGGCATGTCAGCTGTCCCATGCCCGGACATTGTGTGGGGGGGCTGGAACTGGAATCCGGTCTCCTTACAGAAAAAGGTGATGATGATATGGAACAGGTGCCCCGCCTGTTTCGCTCCCCCCAACGCTCCTGATTGGATACCTTTGGGATAAGCTAGAACGTCGGCTTCTGGCCAAGTCAGCAAGCATCAGTCAATAATTGAATCGACTGCTATGCTGAAGAAGGAATGAACCAAAATACTTATTATCAAATTTTGATTCGATCTACCACTGACACATTGTTATATACTGTATCAGCAAACATTCTTTCAAACATGTAGGCAAGTGTCCGCTTGCTTTCGACAGAATAGTGAATATAAATTATATTGAAAAAATTTCAGTTTAAAAATAGATTCCGCGGCACGAAAAAAATTACATGTGTTGAGAAACATTAATATAAGCTGTCATCAGAAGAAAAGGTGGCGCTCGTTGATGCATCTTGTAAAAATGGCCGCAGAGAGTTCAGAAACACGTGTTTTATGTAAACAACGCTGTGAAGAAAATCACATATTTAATTCGCACCAAAAACTTCCACATTTGAATAAGAATGAACGTGTTCCCCGATTATACAAAGCTGCTGCTCGTATCTTGCGTGATGTGAGTTCAAAAAAAGGATCTATAAAAGGTCTTTTATACCAGGCAAAATATCCAGTAAGTATTCGAAATATATTTGATAAGCTTATACATAATTGCAACTTTGGCTAATACAGTGCAACGGCGATGTACCGTAGTTTCGCATATAACGAGAGTATGATCATCATTATTAGCCATATGGTGCAAGGAGGTCTGAGGCTTATGCTGCACCAGCCAAACAAAATCACCGCGTTACCCTGAGAGAGAGAAATAGAAGGGAATCAAGCCCATACTCACCAGATTCGAGCCCCTGCCATCATATTCCCAAAGAAGGACATAAAAAATGCAGTTTAGGGCAAAACAAAAATTTCACCAGTTATTATTATTATAACTAGCGGAAGAAAACTACCTTACAGAACTAATGCAGTGGTTTCCAAATTGTGGGCCACTGAGATATTGTATTCTCTTTTACAGTAATATTCATTCAATTAGACGGTTAATTTTTTATAAACAACTATTAGTTGTCAAAGAGTAATTACTGTAGATGTTCAGTTTCCCCCTTGTCTTCTTGCCTCAAATAGAAATTGCAATAAAAAAAGATATCAATGAAATATTAATTACACACAAAAATTTTACTCTCAGAGAACCATTTGCCATATTTGTCACATATGATGCATTCAGTAAGAAATTTTTGTAAGCAGCGGCATGTAACATTCTTTTCTAGGATGAAAATCATATTTAGCATAGCAGAAATTGCTAAAGACAATAAAAAGTGTGCATGAATTGACGACGACTTTGTATATTTTTATAAGTTGCTGCTATTGACTATAATTATATTGTAGTACTGTAAAATTAACTTGTATTTATAACATTCTGTATCAGACTGGGGATGCACCAGAATGTAACCCAGTTATTATTATTATTAGCTATATGGCGCAAGGATGCCTGAGGCTTATGCTGCACCAGCTAAAAAAAATTCCCAAGTTACCCTAGGGGAGAGAGAGAGAGAGAGAGAGAGTCAAAAGTAGAAGGGAATCACCAAGAAAGAGAAGAATGATGATATCCATCTCAGGACCCTGGGTGTGCAAGCCCATACACACCAGATGTGAGCCCATGGGGTTGTCTTGCACTACATTCTATGGAAAATAATTTCTAAAGGTGTTGGTTTTTGCCTACATGATGATTTCCAGGATTGCATTTATCATATAACTGAAGGGGTACATACTAGGAAAGAAAAAAACTTTTTTTTTTTTTTTTTTTGCCATTCAGCTATAGTGGCCATTAGATTAAATGGCTGAGTTGTTCAAGGCTCACATCTGGTGAGTATGGGCTTGGCACACCCAGGGTCCTGAGCTGGATATCATCATTCTTCTTTTTCTTGGTAATTCCCTTCTATCTCTCTCTCTCTCTCTCTCTCTCTCTCTCTCTCTCTCAGGGTGTCACCACCAAATACGGAGGATGCGGAAAGGTCAGGGAATGACCACTGCATATCCCGGAGCAATATGGCCTTAGTTGCTAATGCTCCAAATAACTAACAAACAAACTCTCAGGGTAATTCAGAAAAAAATTTTTTTTTTTTTGGCTGGTGCAGCATAAGCCTCAGGCTTCCTTTCACCATATGGCTAATAATAATAATAATATTAACTGGATTCTCTGTAAACATGTCCCATTTGGAGGCATGGGATAATTATAAGAAATTGACAGTTTTTAAGTATATGAAACATATAAATAGTGTTTAATATTTTTATTTTAAATACAACATTATTATTTAAAAAAAGAAAAAAAAAACTATACCAGTAATGCATTTGCCATTTAAAATATTTAACCCATCCATCCACAGATTATAAAATAGTAAAACTAAAAAGGAAAAAAAAAAAAAACAAAAAAAATTGAATTTGCTCAATAGGTCATCTTTTAGTTATTATACACATTCATATTAAAAAATTGGAAAAAAGTGGTAAAATTTTATTTTCAGCAATAATGTGATTTAGAATGCAGTTACACCCATACCACATTGCCAGTATTGGAATTAGTCATGCAGTATGGTATAGGTGTAAGGGAGGGGAAGAAATGGAAGCTGGCTATGATAGGAAACAAATTGTTAATAAGCTTGCCTCCTTTGCCAATTCTAATGCAGTTACCAAATCATTTCCAAGCTCATAATTTTGATTATGGGCAATGGTGGTCCCACACAGGGACTAAAAGAGCTTTAGCCATCAGTGTGCTGCCAGTTTGTTCAAAATGGTCTCATCACTCAAGAAGAATTTCAGCTGTGGGTCATCCCTATCCTTCCATGGCTGCCTAGTCAGCATGATACATTACCATCTGCCAGTTGTTTGGAGAGGCCTGGGTTTGATCCCTGTTAACCTGGAGGAATTTCTAAAGTCCTGGGCACACATTCTATATGAATGTATAATTTATGACATCCCCAGAACACAGCTAATAGCACAGAGTGGCCCCCTTCCCAAGGGAGAAGAACACCTGTTTATCATAGAAGAGGAAAACTATAAAGCCATTACATCCTTCACACAGAAAGTATTTGAAATGTGCAGACCTATCCAAAGAATGGCAATTCAGCCCTCTAGCAATTAACCAATAATCAATAGTTAAAATTGCCCATGTCTCCCACCACACCCAGACGATGACTTAAAAACTGTCAGGATAGCAGTATTCTATGTCCTGACAGAAATCTGACACGACAAAACTAGATTGACCTGAGTACACCCAGGACTACCCTGCCATGTGTAGGAACCTGGGGCCCCACACCAAATAACCATGTGGGGGGGGGGATGTACAGGCAGCCAGGAAAGCAGATTAGCTGAAAAATATTAGTAAGCTAGTAGCAAGGGAATGCAATGTAGAATGAATGAGAATGAAAGACAGAATGAACAGGCTGGACACTGAGTGAAAGAGTGAATTAGAAATTATGGAAAAAGGAAATATGAGGGAAAGTGAATGAGTGTTATGGTGAATGGGAATGAGTGTAAGAGCAAATGTAATTGGCTGAAAGAATACAAAGTTAATAATAACTTACACTATTTTATATATACTAACAAACGTTTGCTAACAACACAAACACTATCACTGCATTCTCCCCTGGCCTGCAAAAAACTTGCGGCTAGGCCTGCACCACAACTGAAGGATAACAGTAAGTTGAGGTGCACAGAGAGTGCAGTTCAGAAAGCAAGAGTCGAACAAATGAAATGAATGCCAGAAGGATAAATGAGTGTAACTGTTTGAGAAAAAGAACATAAATCATAAATGTTGCAGCTAAGTTTCAACCCTTGTTTCAATCGTAGCCAAGTGGTCAGGAGCGGGAGTGCAGTAGCACACGCTCTTTGAGTAGACCAGGGTTCAAGCCCCTGACTGCTGAATACGGTCGATCTGCCAACCCGCACTGGACCAGTGTGGCAGATTATGGTCCATTTCCCTCAGCATGAATTGTTGAGGAGGCTTCCATCCTGCAGTGGGTTGATAATGGCTGCACTTTACCTTGTTTCAATCATTTATATTCTTACTTATTTAACTATTATGCATTAGTATTAAATTTACATTACACACCATTGCATCTCTCCCCCTGGTGTGTGAGAAAAAAGATGAATGAGTGGGTAAAATATATATATATAAAGTCTAACAGAAAAAAAAAAAATTATTATAAAATTTAAGAAAAAAGTATAAAAATAGAATGCCAGTAGAGTGAGAATGCAGATTATGAATGAAGTAAATGTCTGTCTCTCCCACTCCCCACTGTCAGCGAACATATCCTACCCCCAGAACAGGATGGGCAGTTTGACCATCCTACTGGAATCGACACACAACATGCCATTTGGTGATCTGAACTGAGTACTCAAACCCAGTTCCCTTTAAAACCCCATCCCTAGGTGGGGGGGACATGTATCTGTCTCCATCCCTCCCTGCCTCCCCCATACTTCACCTGGTGGGGCTCATCCCCACTGACCTCTTTGGGGATGCCTACTCTATTGTATAGAGGGTATAGCATTCCCCACGAGTTATTCCAAGTTTTTCAGTCCATGCAACATGTAAATTGGCCTGTAAACATATGTCCACAGACATAATACACTTACACCTATGAGTGCATGTTAGGTGGGCTGTTAATATCAGTATATTTTTAAGGGTTATCCCTCAGAATAGTCTGTTACATTTTATCAAACAATTTTTTAACAAGGTGCTTAGATAATCCATAAAAATTAACAAGGCATTCATGTGTACATCCCCCGAGCACCTTTTCTCACCCATGGCTATAGCCTCCCTTATGATAAAAATGTGGCTTATTTTTTCTCTTCTTTTTTTACTGCTTCATGGTGATTTTCCATTACACTACTTTATTCCCCCGCCCTTCAGAAAATTCAGGGACCACCATTGGACTTTGTTAAATATTGATGATATTAGAAAAATAAGAAAAATAATAAAGTAAGAAATCATTTGAAATTTGCAACTGCAATTTTGATACAAATATTGTAATTTGACAAAATATCTCTCAGCCTTATGAACCAGAAATAGTTCTGTTAAGGATATTACATATTATTTTACAGCAGTTTAGCATGTATTCCTTTTGGCATTAACTAGATTAATATTTCTCAACCTGTGGGCCTTGAAAGAATCTGAGTAGCCCTGAAAAGTTTTAAAATTACTTAAAAATATTTTCAACTAGTGATGCACCTGAAAATTTTGTTTGGGGTGGGAGAGATGCATATATATTTGTCATATATTTTAAGGATTAAAGATACCGTCTGTTTTAATCACAAAAAGTTAATTATTTTTAATTATTTTAAATTGAAAACAGTGTTATATTAATTATCATTTGATAAACTCAATTACAAAATATTGAAAGAAAATAAATAAGAGAAACCAGTAATAATAATAACAAAAGCTTTTATCATATTTTTTTGAATTTTTGAAGTCACCTATCCCCGAAATGAGTTATAGACTAGTTTTATTATAGACATCTCTGTAACCCTAACCCTCCAAAGGGAGTCTTCTACAAAGGAATAATCTCTTTAGGAAAAGTACATTCATCAAATAATCATTTCAACTTGATGCTTTTCTAATTTATAGGAAACAGTACAACTTGCTATCTCCATACAGTGCACCCTCAAAAGTTATCTAGGTGGTGTAGACTGTGCCTTCCAGCTAACACACTAAAATGTTATGGCAGACTTGGGTGACCAGATGCCCTGTTTTTGAGCACATGTATTTTGTAAGTGGTATTTCCCCTCCCCCAATTTTATTAGATGTTAGTGAAGTTGACTGCGCTACAGGAAATAATCATTGACACTGTTGGGACTAACATTCATTTCTATAAATAACATCAATTATATGGATAATATTTCAGATTAAAATTATTTAAAAAAAACAAAATTATTTTAAAATAATTTTACTTAAATAAAAACATAGAGTCATCTGTCATAGACACTGTACATTTCTAAAATAACTTATAAAGCAGTCACATATTTTTGATGTACATGTGTGCTATTTAGTCTCATATGTGTGTCCCATTTTTTTTCTATTTTAAAATATGGTCTCCCTATAGTAGACACTTACAGCACTCATTGACCTTTTGTAATAATAATACTTTATTTGTTTTATTATTTTATTTTTTGTAGGAGTATTTTGGAGTAACTTGCATCAAAGATTTAAGTTACACTGGTAAACTCCAAGACAAGAATAAAAATGTTTGATGGAATTATATAAAATCTTATGTGAAAGAGTGTTATATGTTTTATACCTTGATATTTTATTTGCATGCACTTCATCAGTTATTCAAAATTATGCAATTTTTGAGAGGACTCACCTGTATCAAAATGCAGGTGAATCAACCACAAATGTAAATTCTTAATAGAATATTCTGATAGTAATGGTGAGTGGGGTTCTTTATCAATAAAATTTGGATTAAATTTTTCAGTCATTATTGAATAAAATAATGAGGCTATTTCCAATTTATGGATGTGAGGGGGATCGTTAAATTTGTGATCCCAGTAATAGTAATAGATATTATTTCAGTGATACAACCATGAAAACTTGGGTGTATTGTTATACCATTGCATGTTCTAATTTGTTACCTGTAATAAAATAAATAGATATAGTAGTAAATAAGATTATTTTCAAAATTGATTGGATTGGTGTATGGGCATTGCAGATAATAAAATCACCCTGGAAAGAGAAAGGGAAAGATGTTTCCAAGCCAATGAAGGAATAGCTATAATAATATTTCAAAAGGGTGCATATAACTGATAATTTACAAGAAAGATTAAATTCAGTGAAAGACTCAGTGGCTGACCTGTGATGGGACAAGTATGAACAAAGAACAAACCAGTAGTCAATGCTGCTGCCCACAAACCAGAAAACATAATCTCAAAATTTAACTGCAAATTATTAAGCAAAAAGTAATAACTGCAAATAAGTAATTATTGTTAATCAATAAAAGAAAATAAACTGTTAGTTAAAAAATAAAAATTAGAAACACCTCTATGTACATATAATTTTGGTTTAGTTTGATTATTAGCAGCATCTTTTGCTAGAATACATTACTTTATGAAATCATTATAAAAAATACTGTCTTAATTAGAATAGACTATTTTTGGTGTAGGCCATCTAATGGTCATCTGAGTCTGTATTGTAATACACATTTGTAAATTAATGTTCATATTCTTTAATTTCCTTTCCTTTTTCTTTTACACTTTTGCTGGCTAGTAGTTGTAATTGTGAAAATGTTTGTTACAGAATGAACTTCTGCAACAAACTTGGAAAAGTTCAATACTCAATAAAATCCATCAGTCACTTTCCATAGGACAACATCATATAGGATACATTTTAAGATAACACTTATTGTAGTGAATTAACAAAGATGTGGACTTGCAATGAGTAACATTTGTATACCACATCAATTGTATTGATGCCACATCAATTGTATTTCATTATTCTAATATTTTAGTCCATTCGAAATTATTATAATTATAATGGATGAAGAACAGTATGAAAGAATGAAGAAGAATTATATCCCCATTACCTGCAATGTGGATGTAATAAGAAACTATGCTGAACATTTTTTTTCAGACTTCTCAGCTCCAATTTACTTTTTTTTTTCCACCATACAACCTGCATAACAAAAGATACTAAAGTGTATAATTGACTTGTAAAAAATATAATTTCAGCAAACTGTGGTGGCACACCACTTATGTGCATTGTATATGTCTATTTTGGTATGTTTTCATTCATCTAATGAAGTATGACTGCTTTTAAGGCGTATTTCACCAATCTACTATAGTGTTTGCAAATGCGGTATCAAAGGTTCCTTAGAGAAAATATCCCAACCCTGCGTAAATGAAATATATAAGTCTTGTATGGAGTTCTTTCAAAATACTTGGCACATTATAGCATTGGATGCTACTTCACCAATAAAATCCAAACGAACTAAAACAAATCTTTAAAAACAGTACATATTTGAATTGCATAACCGAGTTTTTCTTTATCACAATGAAATGTATCTGTTTATTTACAGAATGTTAAAAAGCTGTATGCCATTGTATATGAAGCTGTGCGTAATGAAAAGCTACTTGCTGATGTCCTTACTGAGGTTAATCTTGAAGTACAGGAACCACGACTGGACATATTTCTTGCTAGAATATTAGCCCATCAGTTGCTGTTACAAAATATTTCTCTGCCTGCAAACAGCAAGCCAATCCAAGTATTTTTAAAATATGAGACTCAACTAAAGAAAGCTTATAAAAAAGTGTTAAAGAAAGATTTCAAAACAGAAAAAGCTACAACTGCAATAAACATGCAAGGTAAGAAATTGTTATTAAACAGGTTCTGATTTATTAATTTTCAAATTATTATATGATTTCTTTGTATGTAAGCCCTGCAAGATGGTGAATTTGTGACTGCTATCTACCTGCTAACCTGGAAAGTTTGCAATATACAATGGGTCAATCAATCCTGAAACACATTAAACATATGCATGAATGGGCAGATATCAAAAAGCAGGATTATTTTCTCCTCTAATAGCAGGACTCAGATCTCTAGTTAATACACTTCCATTGGCATGAATTGAATAATGTAGGAATAATAATTTTAGCTATTATTGACTCCAACACAAAAAAGGGGAATACCTGGAGAAATTAATTTTGATCTATTATAAAACTTTTTATCTATATAGGCTTTAATATAAAGTTTGGTAATAAATACATTGTGAGTAAGGGCTGTGTTTTTTTTTTTTTTTGAACAAAAAAGTTGATTATTGATACTCGTTAATACAGACTTCACTTATGCAAAGTTCTCATTTATATGAAACATACAGGTGACCCCCGCTTAACGCTGATAGTTCGTTCCGGGAAAACAGAGCGCTAAGTGAATCCGCGCTAAGCGAGCGCCATATTCCCATAAGGTAACAATGTATTTGTGAGTTGCGGTCTATTCCATAGGATATTTTCTAATCAATAATAAATGGTAGTGAAAATATGCACCAATGTTGATTAAAAATATTTATTATTCAAAATTTTGTACATATAAAATATTCTACTTTATATACACATATAATTATGAGGTAATTAACTAACGAAAATCATGAATTTATTAATTCGATGGCCCTGTGCTCTCGAGTTTTCGTATCTTTGGACTGAAAAATGTGTCAATTTTGGGTTGTGCTTTGGCCCTCTTCCTCTCATTGTACAACATCATGTAGGGATTTATTTCTTTCTTCAAATTTCTTATTACCTTGGCACTTCGTTCCATGTCAGGGTCGTTCTCCCGGAAATAATCACACATTTTTTCGAAGTGTTCAAAAGCTTCACTAAGTCCTTTTGCAGTCAGCGACTTCATAGGTTCTTCATCTATAGTATCTTCATCATCATCTCCCTCCATAGCAAGCTCTTGTTCTTTTGTAATTTCCATTAGTTCTTCATTAGAGAGGCCATCCCTGTCGTTGTCGATCATCTCTTGTACGATGTCTTCGTTAATTTCGTGTAATCCTGCTTCTTTTCCGAGCTCAACAATTTGTGTTTTAACATTTTCAACGGAATCATCAGGTTCCTGGGAATGCTTTATGCAATTTTTCTAAACTTTCCTCCACACTCCATTCATGGTTTTCTGAGTCACTTCATCCCAAGCACTTGAAATGTTGTAGATGGCGGTTTTAATGTTATAGGATTTCCAAAACTCCTTTAAGCTCTGTACATTTTCAGTGTTGATGGCTTTAATAGCTTGGGAAAAGGTGTTCCTTATGTAGTACGCTTTAAATGTTGCAATTACTCCTTGGTCCATTGGTTGGATCAGAGACGTAGTGTTTGGAGGCATGTAAAAAACTTTTATGTGATTGTTCAAGTCTTCTAAACTCTCTTTGCTTGGGTGTCCTGGCGCATTGTCCATGATTAGAATAGCTTTATAACCAATGTTATTTTTTGCACAATATTTTTCCACTGCAGGACAGAACTCAGCATACCAATCAATGAAAAGCGGCCTGGTTACCCAAGCTTTTTTATTAGCCTTCCAGATTACAGGTAGGTTTGATTTAGCTAAACCTTTAAGAGCCCTTGGATTTTCGGAATGGTAAACTAAAAGGGGTTTTAATTTAAAATCCCCCACAGCGTTACCACCCAACAACAAAGTTAACCGATCCTTCGCCGCTTTGAAGCCTGGCATGTTTTTTTCTTCTTTCGATATGAAACTTCTTTTAGGCATTCGTTTCCAAAAAAGACCTGTTTCATCTATGTTAAAAACTTGTTGAGCAGTATAACATCCCTCTTCAATAATTTTAACAAATTCTTTTTTGAAAGTTTCGGCTCCTTGTTGATCTGCACTTGCAGCTTCTCCCTGTATTGCTACGTTGTGCAGGTTATAGCGCTTTCTAAATCTATCAAACCAGCCCTTACTAGCGTTAAATGGTTCCACATTTTTTTCGGGGTGAGCTCCCTTTAAATCTTCATATAGGCTCTTCGCTTTTTCTTTAATAATAATTGAACTTAACGGAATTCTACGTTGAATGTTGTCTTCAATAAAATTATGTAGAAGTTTCTCCATTTCAATCATAATAGCCGGCCTAGCCCTGGTCAATTTAGTTGCCTGCAGGGGAACAGCTGTTTTTCCAGCTGCTAAAATTGATTCTTTATTTTTTATGATTGTTCTTACAGTTGAACCTGCCAGTCCTAAATTATTGCATACATCCACTTGTCTTTAACCGGAATCAATTCTCTTCAAAACGTCTAATTTAATTTTCAAACTCAATGTTTTTCTTACCTTTCCAATCTTTGCACCGTGTCCAGACATTGTTGCTTTTTCATTCTTATCCGCCATAACTCTCTGCAAATGTAACTGCGTTGCACTGATTGTGATACGATGTTCGAGATTTCTAACACTGTATGCACTGAATGATATCTAGAATTCCTCTGGGAAGTGAACTGAAGACGGTGACAAATGTTTTATTTATCTGAAAAGTTCGATTTTACCGTGCAGTAAAATCAAATGGTTGTTTATTGCCGGAAAAGTACTGTAAATCAATTATGGTGTGACTCATGGAGAATGTTTATGGAATTTCCAAAACAGTAAAACAAACAAATTTTATGTACTTCGGGTGACCACAAGGTCAGAGGAGTTCAGAAGACCAGAGAATACTGTACAAGAAACAGCACCGCATTTAGCACTCATGGGATTGATTGTGTGAAAAACATTTTGCAAGCTATAGTTCCCACAGTAAAACAAAAGAAGAGATAGGGAGTAAATCTATTTTTAGTATCTTTCTCTGGCGCCTCCGTAGCCGGGTGGGAAGGAGCAGCAGTGCATAGCACACGCTTCTTGATTAGACCGGGGTTCGAGCCCGTCACCACCAAATACGGAGAATGCGGAAAGGTCAGGGAATGACCACCGCATATCCCGGAGCAATATGGCCTTAGTTGCTAATGCTCCTAAAAACCAAATAACAATAAATAACAGTATCTTTCTATTACAGGTCAGAACAGAAAATGCAGACTTCGTAACAACATATGACACTGGATGGTAAATTTTTTCAACTTGTGTACTAAAAAAGAATTTCTCCCTTGAAACTATCCACACCAAGAAAATAAGAGCATATTGAAAGTTTCAATTTTGTACATAGAGTAGAAATTATAAAAATAATTACTGTAGTTAATTTCATGGTGGCTATTTTCTCCTTTTGCCAAAAAAAAAAAAAAAAAAGGCTCAAAACAGACTGGACTGAAGACGGATTTGCCAAAAATTCAATCTGTATGCTAGTAAAATAGCGTTACAGTGAGTTTTGACAGCGTTATAGTCAGATACGGGTTATAATGTAAGAACAGCGTTATAGCGAATCAGCGTAAAGCGAACCGCGTTATAACGGGGGCCTGCTGTATATCACACTCCTGCACAATGGACAGGCTTTTCTTTAAAAAAAAATAATTTATTACAAAATTTGTTTTTATTAACATAATAACATAATTTATTTCCCACATGGTAAAAAGTCCATTGTATCCTGTAGGAAATAAATTGTCATTTTGTATACATAATACAACAACTTAGACTGAACAGATGAGTCATATTTCATTACAAACTGGATGATACCACTTGCTAGACCTTCATTTGACCTTTATTACATTTTGCTTGTGAGCTATGGCACTGAGGCATTAATGTGTTGTGTATTCATAGCTTTGTAAGATGGTTTTAGTGCAAAATAACTCTTAAAATCAAGTTAAAGTACAGTTGTAATTGCAATATCATACTGAGAGTCTTGTGTTGAACCCCATTTTTTGTAATATATTTTTTTAACCCATGGATAGTGTATGCAATAGCTGAAATGAAAATTATAAGAAAATAAATATATAAAAGTTATCAATATCAATTTTATTATTATTTTTGTGTTTCCTCTGCTCTTGCATCATTAATTGTTTTGTTATTGAAGAAGTTTGATCATAAAAAACTAAAATAACATATTTTCTTTACACCTATTGATAATTAAATATAAGTATTTCTAAACAATAATTTAAAATTAGCTGCCTCTTTCAGTCCAATTTTTTGAAGTGCACTGGCTTACAGCAGTTGTCAACACTTGCCTACTTCACGTTTTATTGCATCATCTAGCTTGCATCTTGTTGCAGCACACAAGCTTTCTGGGTTTTTTTTATAGTGACTCCACCACTTACAGCAATGCATTCTTCTCCTCATAGCAACAGTGAATACACACCCAAATACAGACAACAGTATAGAATAAGAGCATATGCACATGTCTGAAATGTGCCAGAGGTGGTTTAATTGTAAAAAAATATTTTAAAAAGAGGCTGTTGTTATTTGGTTTTTAGGAGCATTAGCAACTAAAGCCATATTGCTCCCGGGATATGCAGTGGTCATTTCCTGACCTTTCCGCATCCTCCGTATTTGGTGGGCACAGGCTCGAACCCCGGTCTAATCAAGAAGCGTGTGCTATGCACTGCTGTTCCTGCCCACCTGGCTACGGAGGTGCCAAAGATGGTGAGGTTCTGCACAAGGTGATAAGGCAGACGAGACATGGCTTCATCATTTTGACATAGAGAGTAAGTAACAAAGCTCTATTTTTAAGTCTACATCATCACCAGCCCCCCCAAAAAAAACAAAAGTTGTGGCTTCTGCAGGAAAGGCTATGGTCATCACTTTTTTTGACATTCAAGGAATGGTTTACCAGCTTGTTGTGCCATGTCACATGACTGTTATGGGATCTCAGTACAGAACTGTACTTTACACATTCGTCGCAAATAACCACAGCTGCACACAGATGGATACTGAATCACGACAGTGCAAGACCTCACATTGCTCTTATTATCGTCGAGTACTTTGAAAGCATTAATGTCAGATGTGCTCCTCATTCACCCTACAGCCCTGACCTGGCACCCTACGATTTTTTTTTATTTACAAAGTAGGAAATACTTTGGAAAAGTATTTCCTAAGGTGCTGTGAGAAAAACATTTCCACTCATTGAAAGACATTGTAAAGACATCAATGGCAATTCTCAAACACATGTCAAAAAATGACTTCCACCATGTTTTTGATGAGTGGCAGAAATGTTGGATTAAGAGCATTTCATCAAATAGGAACTACTTTGAAAAGGATCATTAAAATGTGAATGATTAATTACTGTTAGCATTAGTAGAGGCATATGATGCAAGAAAGCAAGATTGTACAGCATCTGATATCCATTTGGGCCTAAACCTAGAACAGTATTTCTTAGTTGGAACAAAAAGCCTAGTAGCTTCCAAGATTACTTTCTTGAATGCTTGCCATTTTGAATTTGCTGTTGGTAACATCATCAGTTGGTCCCACTGTATAGAATTTAAAAAATATCTGAGACCACTGTAGTCACTTTTGAAAAAGCAAAAGCCATTCCCTTTACCCCTGATGGTAGTTACATCTTTAAGTAAATCCCACATTAGTACACTGTGATCACTGCCACCTAGTGGTTCCTTTATCTGTAAATTCTTAATGCATGAATAATCACTGCTGATAACCAGACCAAGAGTGTTACTCCTTCTGGTTGCCTCTCTAAAGGCGCCTCCGTAGCCAGGTGGGCAGGAGCGGCAGTGCGTAGCACACACTTCTTGATTAGACCGGGGTTCGAGCCCGTCACCACCAAATACAGAGGATGCAGAAAGGTCAGGGAATGACCACCGCATATCCCCGGAGCAATATGGCTTTAGTTGCTAATGCTCCTAAAAACCAAATAACAACAGCCTCTCTAATATGCTGCTTCTGTAGAAAACAGTCATCCAATGAATCCACCAAAGCCTTTCTAGTGTGCGAGTGACAAATTCACAAGTTCCAGTTCATATCTAATAAAGTATATTGTGAAAAAAATAATTATTGTTCTTTATTGAACAGCCTCATTAATAAAAACTAAAATTCAATTAACTCAAATCCTGCATTCACTGTTGTTCAATGTCAAGACCACAGTCATATCATACAGTACAGTACAACAGCAGTGATTTCATTAAATTCTCAAAGGGACACCTGTGCTTGCTGGATTGTATTGATTTACTTATGAGATTCTTGGAAGTTACTATTGTTGTAAATTTCAAATACGTCGATGAAGTATTGTGTATGTGAAGATTTTTTCTATTACTACTAGAATTGAATAGACTTGATTTTGGTGTTCTTGTACATACAAATCCACAGAATTCAAGTCTAATGAGTATGGAGGCCACACAACCAGCCCACTTTAACCTATCTCATGGCTATAATAACAGGCATTGAGCAACTCACAAGGCTTAAGGCCGAAATGTCACATGCTCCATCATGCATAATTTCAGTGTGTGCCAAGCAATCTTAAGGCCACAGACAACTGCATCGAAGTATGAAAACTGCACCTAAAAATGACATTGAGCTTCTTTAAAGAATCCAAAGCCTTTTGCAGAGGGCACCCATGTGGGAAAAGACTTTGAACATGTGAGCTGCAGAGCTTGGTTAAGTAGGCATCTTAGAAGGGACCTGGTTAAAGTCTGTAAGGCTCTGAGAGGAGATAATGAATTGAAAGAAGGCGAAATTTTCATTGTTATGATTCCAGAACTAGAGACCATAAATTCAGATTACAAGGGAGGATGTTTATACTGGATTGTAGGAAGTTTTCTTTCAGACAGCAAGTTGTTAATTATTGAATTTTTGTTTGTTTGTTATTTGGTTTTTAGGAGCATTAGCAACTAAGGCCATATTGCTCCAGGGATATGCGATAGTCATTCCCTGACCTTTCCGCATCCTCCGTATTTGGTGGTCACGGGCTCGAACCCCGGTCTAATCAAGAAGCATGTGCTACGCACTGCTGCTCCTGCCCACCTGGCTATGGAGGTGCCCTTAATTATTGGAATAAGTTGAATAAGCTGATAGCTTAAGGAAGTTCAGAGGTCAGTTGGAGGGTCAACTGTGTGAAGAGGATGACACATAGGTAGGGTTGTTGATTTTTTTTTTTTTTTTTTTTGACTGATGCAGCCAAAGCCTGTGGCTTTCTTGCACCATATTGCTAATACCTGCATGCTATCATTTATAATTGTACACCTTCAAGCAATGCAGGCAGATAGTTTTCCGAAATATCTATGTAAAATTGTTGCCAAGTTTACATAGCAGTGCATAAGGTTCAGTCAAATAGTCATCAGTGATACCAGCTCAAACATTGATGGTGAGCTTTTACTGATGGTGGGACTGAATGATGCTATGAGAATTCTTCTCTGCAGTGCACATAAGTGTAAAGTATGAAAATTGATGATATTATCCCTGGTGATGCACCTCACAGTGAAATTAAGTGAGGATCAGCACATTGCTACATAAACTGTCAAAATGCAACCCAGAATGCTGGAAAATCATTTTTTGAGAAGACTTGCACTCACTTGTAGTTAATAAGGATATAATGCAGCTCATAAAGAATCCTACAGACTGTTGCCTGAAAAGCATTGGCCTCTGCTGTTTACCTTCTTTTCTTGTTTCATAGTTCTCCTCAGTTTGATTCAAAACCCATTCTTCAAATAAATCTAAAGTAGCCAATAAGTAAAATTTCATGAAACTCTCTTTAGAGGGAGTGAATAGACATGCCAGGTGAACTAATAGGCAAATTAATAGACATGCTGCATTTAATAGGCACTCCTCACATTTACAAAAAATGTCTAAAAAGAATTTGTTAAGTACAGAAAAACCTCAGAAATTCTTGACCAGTTTTGATTGCCTACTTTTAAGGTATATATTTATTTTTATGTATGCAGAATGAAGATTTTTTGCTAAACAAGAACTTAATGATACAATTCTGAAGTTCTTTTGTAATGATTTCATAATCACTTTGTAAAAGAAGTAAAATAATTTAAAATAAAAATTAAATGCAAATAAAAACATTAAGACATTTTTATTGTTAGATAATGCCCCCAGCACATCCTTCTGATGAAATTTTATCAAGCAACTGTGGCAATATCGAGTGCCATTTTTTTATCTCCCAGTACCGTGGTCCTTACACAGTTTATGAATCAGGAATATATTCTTAGCTTCAAACATTTAAATCAAAAGAAAATAGTTGAAGTGCTTATGGTTTTGACAATTCTGACAAGAGAAAATAATGCAGTAGAAAATTATAAAAGAAAATGGTCTACTTACAGCTAGACTGCAAGTTGGAATGCAGTAAAGTACAATAATAAGTGCATAAAAAAATTATTAAATGGTAAAAAAAAAAATTTTTTTTTTTTTCCTCACCTTTTTCCATTATATATTTTTTTTGGCATGTAATTATATATTTCATCCATTATATATATTTTTTGGCATGTAATTTTTACGGCCAGATGCCCTTCCTGATGCCAACCCTCACCCTTTATCTGGGCTGGGGATATGCAGTGGTCATTCCCTGACCTTCTGCATCCTCTGTATTTGGTGGTTACGGGCCCGAACCCTGGTCTAATCATGAAGTGTGTGTGCTACGCACTACTGCTCCTGCCCACCTGGCTACGGAGCCGCCCAAATGGTAAAATGTTCTTATTTATTTGATGGAATGAGAATGTGTTGCATACAGTGGTGATGAAAGGGATTTTAATTTGGGTGATATAAAAATATAGCTAGAAGTAAATGAAGTAGCAACAGCATTTCAAGGGAAAATCTATAGGTGAAGAAAACAAGGAAATGGTTTGTAAAATATGTGAAGGTAGACAATTGCCTTGATAATCTTTAAATTTGATAATTCTGACTTGGAATTCAAAAAATATTTATATGCTCAAGAGAAGTGAAGAACAGTAATGAATTTAGCGATACAATGGAAAAGAGCTTTTACTGAGCAGATCATTTCCAATTTCTTCAAAAAAGAAAAATAAATTTATATTATTGTGTTCTGTTTGAGTTCAGTTCTTTTCTTTCCAATATAAACATTTTCATAAAATTTTCTTTTTATTTTCTTCATATTTCTATTTTAATGTCATCTAAATTAACACATGTTGCAGAATTGTAAATAAATTTTCTTGTTTTTGTAAAGCATGACTTGAAAATGTTTATACATAATTATATTCAATAATTCAGACTTTTCATTAATTTGAACTGTCTCTTCCACTCCATTTATTCTGAATTAGTGAGGATGATCTGTAGTAATTTATGAAACTTTAGTGTTGAAATAAACAGAAAAATTTCATAAATATAATTTATTTCTTTCAAAAATTATAAATATTGTGATTGTACCATGAACGAAAAATCACTTTGCATATATTGATATAGTGGTCATCTACACCATTGTTAATTGAGATTGACTGTCAATAGCTAACTAACTAACATTAGTAAAGCTTTCTATAAACAAGTCAGTAGAAAAGAGGTAGTAAACTTTTATGTTCCTTGCTCTTCAGTAATGCTGATATTTTAAAAAATTATTAAATTTACCAATTATTTGATCATTCATTCTAAATTTTATCTTTTAGATGATCTGTATAAACTGCCTCGTTATGCTCTTGTTAATACATTACACACTACAGTGCCATCTGTGATCAGGAAGTTAAAAGATGTTGGATTTCAACAGATTATTCATAATAATGATCTTACACTTGAAAGGTAAAAGTTGAACTTATGTTTCAGCTCATCTTCATTAAGGTGTGTGTGTGTGTGTGTGCGTTTTAATTTATGAATGATAAAAAAAAAATGTATCTAGAATTAAACCCTTGAAGGTCAAGTTAAACATTTATAATGGCATTCTTTAGCATACTGACTAAGCACAAGATAAAGAATGCCATTATGCACTGCACCTATTAACAATAAAAATAGTTAAATAAAATCAGGTGGTGTATTTTATTTATAAATTTTTATTGTTAATAGGTGCAGTACATACTGCCTTTGTCAACCCTGAACATTCTAGTGTAAGCTTCATTTTATACCACTGGTAACTTGTAGAATCATGCACTTCTCAGTCAGGTTTATTGTACTATGACAGGTGAAAAACTTTATTATGTGCTTATAAATGACGTGTTCTTCTCTTATGTGGTAGCAGTGTTGTAGCTCTCTTCTCACCAAGATCTGTCTTTCCATATTATGACTATCTCAGTTACAGAGGTGATCCTATCCCTGCAGTCCTTATTAATGTTTTGCTTAATATCATGAATTCAGCAGGCAATAAACTATCTACAACATCATCTATTACTGTTTATGTCAATAAGTTGGCATCCAAGGGGTTGGTCTGGTGACCCACCTGCCAAAAATATTAGATCTTGCAATCTGTCTTTTGACTTCACCCAAATAACCAATCTCAGTATTGTATTTTATAATTGCCTTTGTCAACCCTGAACATTCTAGTGTAAGCTTCATTTTATACCACTGGTAACTTGTAGAATCATGCACTTCTCAGTCAGGTTTATTGTACTATGACAGGTGAAAAACTTTATTATGTGCTTATAAATGACGTGTTCTTCTCTTATGTGGTAGCAGTGTTGTAGCTCTCTTCTCACCAAGATCTGTCTTTCCATATTATGACTATCTCAGTTACAGAGGTGATCCTATCCCTGCAGTCCTTATTAATGTTTTGCTTAATATCATGAATTCAGCAGGCAATAAACTATCTACAACATCATCTATTACTGTTTATGTCAATAAGTTGGCATCCAAGGGGTTGATCTGGTGACCCACCTGCCAAAAATATTAGATCTTGCAATCTGTCTTTTGACTTCACCCAAATAACCAATCTCAGTATTGTATTTTATAAGTATTCTCCAACACCCTATTAGTAGCTGGTGTTTTTACACTAGAAAAAATTATTTGTAGCTTTCTATAAGTTTCTATCTGGGCATTACTGGAACAATCCCCAGTTAACCATGGTGCTGCATGATAACCACATTTGTGGTGTTCATCTACTGGTAGAAAGCTGTGAACAATTATTTCTAGCGTAAAAACATGCACACCTGTTATAATGGGGTTATTTAAAAATATAATGGCAAAATTGTGAGGTTAGCTATGTTGCCGTAAATGATATTGCTCTCGCTCACTGTTGGCATACACAGTATACCAACAGTGAACGAGAGCTGTCAAACTACGTGAGTGACATGTTGGTGTACTGTGTATACCAACATGCCACTCATATTACATTTTTTTCAGCTTAACCATCTTCATTAAATATTTAAATAATGAAGAATAAACAATCCCCTACGTTTCAAATTTCTTCATTATCTTTTTCAAATAGATGTATTTTTTCACATAGATGTGTGTAGACACATAGAATACAAATGGTGTATTCCATGTATCTACTCATGTGACACTCTTTGAACCAAGGAAGATGGTTGTCATTGTTGGCACTCTGTTTCATTGCTACAATTAAAAAATAAATGATTTTTTTTTTTTATAATCACTACTGATTTTTTAGGGGTTGGTGGCAGTTGTTGTTGTACAATGTTAGGCACATCAGTGACTTAGAGCACATTGTACAAGTGTGTATGTTCAAGGACCAATTTACATGTTATGTGGGCTGAAAAACTGGGAATAACATGGGGGAGAACCCTACTCCCTCTGCCTGAGGTCAACTGACTACAGGCTCAATTAAAGAACCCTTTAAAAATTCTTCTAGTTTATGACAAGACTTGAGGCCCAAATGGATGTCAGATGAACTAATGAGACTCGTGGCAGAGAAGAAAAATGCATGGGGTGCATATAAATTATCACGCAACACAGAAGCCTATAGTAGATACAAGCTATAATGCTTGTATCTACTATAATACAAGCTAAAAGTGGCTAGTCTGTAATCAAGTCACAAAAGAGTTTAGGCAAGCAAAGGTAGATTATGAGAAATCTTTGGCAAAGGATGCAAAGAAAAACAGCAAAGACTTTTTTACTTATATAAACTCTAAAAGGAAGGAGATGAATCAGATTGGTCCACTTGATATCGGTGGTTTCACTGTAGACGATCATTCTCAGATATATACCAAACTAAATGAGTATTTTGCATCTACATTCACACATGAATTATTCAAGGAGGAGAGGGCCAAATGTTTATCAAACTCTAACAGGGAGTTAAATGATTTTGCAATAACTGAGAGCAAAGTAGGAGAGAAATTGTTGAAGTTAAACATAAGAAAGGCACCTGGGATAGATGGGATCTATCAAGTTATATTAAAGGAGGTGGCAAAGGAAGTATGCAAACCCTTAGCCATAATTATGAAAACATGCTTGAACTCAGGGGAAGTCCCCATGGAGTGGAGATATACAAATGTATCTCCATTTCACAAAGGGGATCAAAAGGTGACATGAGTAATTACAGACCCGTTAGTTTGACTTCTGTTCCAGAGAAAATAATGGAGTCACTGGTTAAAGAAGCATTGCAGGATCATCTAGACAAGACTGCAGCAGTAATAATTTAGACACAGCATGGGTTTGTTAAGGGGAAGTCTTGTCTGACCAATTTGATTGGATACTATGACGTGGTCGCAAAGTAAGTGGATGCAAAAAATAATTTTGATATAATATACTTGGATTTCAGGAAAGCTTTTTATAGTGTTGCACATGGAAGACTACTGTACAAATTGGAGCAGTATGGCATTAAGGGCAAGTTGCTACAATGGATAAAAGGATGGTCGAGTGTGAGAAGACAGAGAGTGGTAAACAATAGATACTGCTCTACATGAACTAATGTTATTAGTGGTGTCCCTCAGGGTTCGATGTTGGGCACATTGTTGTTTTGTATATTTATTGATGATATTCATGAAGGTATATGAAGCTTAATGTCAGAGTTTGCAGATGATACAAAGGTTGGCAGGGTTGTTAATAACAGTAATGATAGTATGCTGCTGCAACAGGATCTGGAAAAGTTGGGCAGATGGGTTGAGAAGTGGCAACTGAAGTTTAACATTGGTAAATGCAAAGTACTGCATATGGATAGCAGTAACCCCAGAGAAATGTACCAACTTGGTGGTGTTACACTCAGACTTGAGGAGAATGAAAGAGACCTTTGGGGTAATTGTGGAGTCAGATATGAAGTTTTCTAATAGGTCATGGGGTCTTGTCAATTATATACAGAAATTTTGGGAGCAGGTATAAGGAGGTGATTATCCCCTTGTATAAGGAAATGGTCAGGCCACACCTTGTTGTGTACAGATCTGGAAGCCTCATTTTAGGAAGGATTCTTGTTGCCCTTCTCTGTGCTAGAATGAGTACAGAGAAGGGCAACAAGACTGGTAAGGGATGCTCTTACGAAGAAAGGCTTAAGTTCTGCAAATTGCAGCTTCAGGAGACTAGGCACCTGCGAGGTGATCTGATTGAGGTGTATAAAGCCTTTTAGTGGATTGAGTAGGTTCAATGCTGATGGGATTCTTCCTCTTGTTCAGATTACAAAACTGAGGGGGCATAGATTCAAACTGAGGAAAGACAGTTGTAGAATAAATCAGAAATAAATCTGGCAGAAATTTGCCTTTATCCAGCAGGTAGTTGATTGCTGGAACAAACTTCCATCTGTTGTGGAAGTGATAACTTAAATAAATTCAAGGTAGAACTAGATAAACATTTGGAATGAATGGATCAGTGAAATGAGAAGGTTGTTTTTTTTTTTTTGGTTTTTTTTTTAGCTGATGCTGTATAAGCTAGCTTTCTTGCATCATATGCCTCTACTAATGCTAACCCAGGCCTCTCCAAATGAGTGACATGGGTTGGTAGGCCTTAACTATTATAATGTACACAATTTGCTTTGTTAGTTGATTTAGGGTATATTTTTATAATTAACCTTCTATTACCTGCAAGCATGTTGGTGTATGTGTTGTTCACCTTTTTTGGAATAAAGTCTAGAAGGAATTTATTCCAATACTTTACATCATTGTTAACCTTTAAATTTTTTCTAAAAGCAGTAAATACAGTGCAGACTCTGAACTGTCATTGCATAAAAATACTTTACTGTACTGCACTGTTTTGCAGTGAAGTACACATTGTGTGTTTTATGCTGTCTAAGATATGGAGTAGTGCTCACATACAAATATTGAAAGCCTGAGCCTATATGCTGCCACAGGGAATGCCCTGCACATTAACTGTTGTGCTAGTTTACCTGTAGCTCATTCATGAGGGTGGACCTTATGAACCTGGAAAAAGTGAGAGGTAACACTGATATTTTCCTTTTCCATTTCATGTTTCATCTTTGTTGAAGTCAACCAGTGTAGTCTCATCCACTGGTTGACCTCAGCAAAGATCACTTAACTATACCTAAGGTCTTGTGCTACTTGCATTTGTGTTTAATCTTAAGGTTAAATACCCCCTTTGATTGTTAGCAACATTTCTTTTTTCAGTTTAGTTCTTTGATCACTATATATTTCATATGACTTTAATTCATATTGTGGAGAAGATTTTAAAGGCAAATCGTCTTTGACTAAATGTCTTATAAATCATAAGTGGATATTAGTTATTGTTTGACTTTGTTTTGCTGGTTTGAATTTTGAGTAATTGGAATTGATTCTTCTATTTTATTTATTTTGAGTTTTACTGATTTAGAGTTTTTTTTTCCCCCAACCTCCTCATGCACAACCTTATGCTAACCATCAGATACCAACCTGATTGAAATCTCTCTGTTTGACCTGGGCAAGTCTTGATATTGAAGCTTTGCTCAAGTATATGATCATTTCCCAGTTTACATTGAAATATTTTTCCTTGTTTTTTGAGTCATGTTGTTGATCTTTTTGTGAAGATTACAGATAATATTGCTTTGCAGTTTGAACAGTGAAAAATATTTAATGTGTACAAGTTATGAGGCATTGTCATACAAATTTGGTCTTTGTCTGTGTCTTCTATTTAAGTGCATTAGCATATATGCTTAACAGTAGCTGCTGGCAGAGGTAAAAGTGATTCTTGCACTACTTCTATTGAAATGCAATTGAGCAGCAGCCTGGAAAGCAAGGCAATGGGAATTTCCAGGACTGCTGGGAGTCATAGTGGAACAAGTAAATACATGGGCTGTGTTAGGGAAACTAAGAGTAGAAACAGGTGCATGTATACTTCCATGTACACCAATGCTAGGAGTATAGTCGATAAATTCGATGAGCTTGAAGTGCTAGTCAAGACATCAAAGGCAGATATTGTTGGGATATCAGAGACATGGTGTCACACAGACATAAGCAATGCAGAACTGGAATTTGGGGAGTACAATGTGTACAGAAAGGATAGACAGGACAGGAAGGGAGGAGGGGTTATGCTGTTAGTTAAGAAACACATAAAATCTAAGGAAGTGCATCCAGTTGATGTGGGTGGACAATGCAATGTTTAGTCTGTTTGGTGTGACAAGCACTGGGAAAGGAAAAATGAGAGTAGGTATGTGTTATAGGCCTAATGAATCTGATGAGTATAATGAGCAATTGTGCAGAGAAATAGACTGGGCCAGTAAATTAGAGTGTCTTATAATTGGTATTTTAATTGACCATTTTAAATGGTCACTCACACCATTTAACAATGGTGTGAGTGACCAACCCACAAATTCCAGTCAAATATTGACTGGAATTTGTGGGTTGGTCACTCACACTAGCAAGGCTTTTGTGGATTTATTGGATGATTGTTTTCTACAGCAGCATGTTCGGGAGACAACTGAGGGAGTAATACTCTTGATCTGATTATCAGTAATGACTCTTCAAGCATCACGAATCTGCAGATAAAGGAACTACTAGGTGGCAGTGATCACAGTGTGCTGAAGTGGGATTTACTCAAAGAAGTAACTACCATCAAGGATAAAGGGAAGGGTTTTTGCTTTCGTAAAGGTGACTACAGTGGTCTGAGACAGTATTTAAATTCTATATGGTGGAACCAACTGATGACGTTAGCAACAGCAAATTCAAAATGGGAAGCATTCAAAGAATTAATCTTGGAGGCTACTAGGCTTTTCATACCAACAAAGATGTGACAGAGAAGAAAAATGCATGTGATACATATAAATTAACATGTGACACAGAAGCCTATGATAGATATAAGCTGGTCTGCAACCAAGTTACAAAGGAGGTAAGGCAGGCAAAGGCAGATTATGAGAAATCTTTGGAAAAAGATGCAAAGAAAAACAGCAAAGAGTTCTTTACTTATGTAAACTCTAGAAAGAAGGGGATGAATCAGATTGGTCCGCTTGATATTTGATGATTATTGATGGTTCAACTGTTGATGATCCTGCTCAGGTAGCTAACAAACGAAATGAATATTTTGTATCGACATTCACACATGAGGGGTTATTCAGGGAGGGGAATGCCAGAGGTGTATTCAACTCTGGCAGTAAGCTAGATAATCTTTTAATAACTGAGAGTAAAGTGGAGGAGAAATTGTTGAAGATAAACACAAGAAAGGCACCTGGGGTGGATGGAATCTATCCAGTTATATTAAAGGAGACAACAAAGGAAGTAAGCACACCCTTAGCTTAGTTTAATTATGAGAGCTTCCCTGTACTCAGGGGAGGTACCCATGACTGGAGATGTGCAAATGTGACCCCAATCTACAAAGGAGGATCAAAGGGAGACAGTTAATTACAGACCTGTTAGTTTAACTTCTGTTCCAGGGAAATTAATGGAGGCACTGGTTAAAGAAGCATTGCAGGATCATCTAGACAAGACTTCAGTTATAGCTTGGACACAGCATGAGTTTGTTAAGGGGAAGTCTTGTCTGACTAATTTGATTGGATACTATGATGTAGTCACAAAGGAACTAATGCAAAGAATAACTTTGATATCATATATTTGGATCTTAGAAAAGCCTTTGATACTATTGCATATGGAATACTGCTGCACAAATTGGAGCAGTGTGGCATTGGAGGCAAATTGCTGCTATGGATAAAGAGATGGTTGAGTGGGAGAAGACAGAGAGTGGTAATCAACGGATACTGCTCTTTGTGGACTAATGTTATTATGGTGCTAATGTTATTATTAAGGACTGTATTATGGTGCAGTCCCAATACAGCTTGTGGGTTGGGGTCTCTAGTACAGCCTAGGGTTTGTACTTGTAATACGGTACACTCTCTTTGATCAACTGGTATTTCCTCACTAGCTTCTGATGTATTATCCTGGCTACCTGGTCATGTCTACAGGTGTATTCCGTGTAAGTGATCATCTTGCATCCTGCGGTGATGTGTTGGATCGTTTCTGAGGCCAGGTGGCATCATCTACAGGTGGCTCCTTTGCGATGTGTTTTTATAGTTCCTAGTGTTGATTACCTGGTCTTGGACGGCAAGAATAAATCCTTCAGGCTCGAGAAAGAGTGTCCTGCACATGATGATTGGAAGTCAGTTTTATCTATGCGGTCTTGATATACGTCATTATAATGCCTACCATAGAGTGTCTAATTTGCCCATCTTTCTAGCTTCATTTGTGCCATCTGGGTGGAAGGGAATGCCTCACTTAGGTTGAGTGGGGTATGCTGCTTGTCTATCTTCCTTATGGCCTTCTGGAGTGCTGCTGTGTTTTTCTGGAAGTAATCCTTCGGTTTAGCTATCACTCTCTTCTGTTGCTCGATAAGGTCTATCAGGCACCATCCTCCTTCTTTCCGAGCTATTGTCAGTCTTTCCTCAGCTGACCTGGGTGGTGTTGATGGCTCTTGGTCATCATTGTCCTCGTCTTTCTCATGATATCCTCCAGCTCGGTGTTAGTTAAATCTGTGATCCCGAAGGAGTGTGTTAGCACTGGGACCAAAACAAAATGTATAGGTGTTTATGGCTTTAACCGTGTTCCCTCAATTCAGCTTTGCTTTGAGCAGGCTTATGAGTCTCTGGTGGTATTTTCAGTCAGGCAGGCCTTGATTTCCTTGTGCTCTAACTGCTGAGCCTGCAGCATCCCCAGGTATTTGTAGGTCTCTCCTCTAGTCATGGCTTTGATCTCTTTACCAGCCTGCAGCTAGGCATTTCTGTCAACCAATTTTTGCTGATGCAATCTGTAGGTCTTGTATTTGTCTAGACCAAATTCCATCCTGAATATTATTGCTGAATTCTTCAATGAACTGGAGTAGTTGCTGGAATTAATTCTCAGTTGCTGTGTAGAACTTGATGTCATCCATGTACATCAGGTGGGAGAGGGTGTACATGTTTTTCCTTCCTGTTATTATTATTGTTTTTTTTATATTTATTTATTTTTTCTGCCTGCAATAGTGTATAGAGTTTCATGAAACTTTATATTTCAGTCTTTTAGAAAAAAATTTTGAATTTCATTAAAATTGAACTAATAGAAATGTCAATTATTATTTATTTTTTTCATACATATCGCATAGGCTATCCATATACTGTACATTGCAGCTGAAGCTCTGAATATTGTTTTTTGTCATGCATTTGTTGGAGGAATGAATGGGTAGTGTGGGCTTATGTGCAGAAATTAAATTTTCACAGTTTGCATATAAAGCCATTTCTTTTTGCTTTTTTTTTTTTTTTTTTAAATCATGAATTATTACTATTTGCTAACACACCTGAAATGTAATGTACTGTATATATTAGCCAAGACGTTACAAACTATGGACACTAGAGAATTTGAAAAAACATTTTAACTTCACATTCAGAAATTGATACCATAATGAGTAAAGCTTTGAACTCTGTTACCACAAGTTGTCACTTTGTGACAACTTGTGGTAACACCTAGCAGATATTATTATTCGTGCTTAATTGTTATAATAAATTTTGTTTTGGTTGTATTTTTTTTTACTAAAATTAATTGCTTTTTATTACTACTTTAGAAAATATAACAGTATGAAATTGTTATACTCCTTTTGGCAGACAGTGTATATGGATTATTAATTTATAAAATTCAGTTTTTGTATCTACAGTTCTGATAATAAGTACTATAAATTATCTGCTGTCTTCCAAGGTAACACTTATGAAGTCAGTTATTTAAAATTTTAAGGTATAATCAGTTTAAAACAAGCTTGCTAAAAGATTACACTTGCCTAATATGTACACACATCTGTATATTAATATTGTTTAGATCATCTTATAGTCTGAATTGATTGCCATTAGAAAGCATCTTCATAGGGGCATGAATATAATAAGGACACTTACTTAAAATGAGAATCCAGATTAGTGAAGCAAAAGATAGCCCTAAAAGACAAAAAAAAAAAAAAAAAAAAAAAAAAACTTAGAACACAAATAAATGGAAAATTTAATGATATAGGCCAGTGGTTTTCAACCGTGTAATTTGGGTTTAAGTTACTTACAGTTATTATTATTATTTTGAAATTTATATATCTATTTCATTATAAAAAGGGTACAATATAAAGGGTACGGTACAGTATCCATTGTACCATATCTTTTTAATTTTGTGCTGATCTATAACTGATCTTTATTTAGTACCTCTATATAAAGAATAAAATTATTATATATAGGTATATATTAAAAGGTCAAAAAAAACCACTGTGTTAGGTATTTCTTTTGGCCTAGTGGTGCCGTAAAAAAATTACTGGGGCAGTAAGGGCGCCGTGAACCGAGAAAGGTTGGGAACCTCTGATATAGGCAGTGCTGATAAAAATAAATAAAACAAAATCACTGTAGAGTATTTATTTAAAAACTATAAAAAGACAATAGTTTTTATGGTGTTAAATGTCTTTTTATACATTTATCAGGTGGTGCTGGCATTGCAAACTAACACAACTTGATCGTTGCTGTATATATTAACACACTGAGTACAAATATTAGAGGTGCCTCCGTAGCCAGGTGGGCAGGAGCAACAGTGCATAGCACACGCTTCTTGATTAGACCGGGGTTTGAGCCCGTGACCACCAAATACAGAGGATGCGGAAAGGTCAGGGAATGACCACCGCATATCTCCGGAGCAATATGGCCTTAGTTGCTAATGCTCCTAAAAAACCAAATAACCAAACCAAAACAAAACAAATATTAGTATTAGTAATGGCCACATGGTGCAAGAAAGCCTATGGCTTATGCTGCACCAGTCAAAAAAAATAATAATAAAATAAAATAATGAGAATAAAAACAAATTAATAATAACAAGAAGAAAGTTTTTAAAAAAAATAATAATAATAAAAATTAATAAGAGAAAAGGAAATGGACAACCTATGCATTTCCCTCCTCCCTTAGGTAATTGTCCAACTGACCTTTGAATTTGCCCAGACTGTCAGCCTCCACCACCGTAGGTAACTTATTCCAGTAATTTATAACTCGCTGGCTAACAAACATTAACAAACAGATTTCAAAACAGAGGTTACCCCCGATCTATAATAGACCAAATAAGAGTACAAGCAGAAAATTGGTTACAACACCACACCAGCAGACAATAATAATACGATAAATTTTTTTTTTTTTATTTTCTTTCATACATAGAATAATAACATAATCAGTTGAATAAACTTTTCAAAGATACAGAATTCAAAATAGTATCAAAACCTGTGTGGAAATTACATGCGGTTTTAAATAGTCACTCTATCCAATCTTTCTTAACGATTCAAACAAATGATTTGGTTTAGCATTCCATGCAGTCAGTGAAGGCCATACCTTCTTGTTCAATGAAGCAAAAATCTTCAACATTCAACATAATTACATAAAATTATTAGTGGTGAAAACACTCGAAATTAAATTGTGCCAAAATTTGATTAATGTGCGTTGCCCCTATCCTATTTCAGACTTTTGCTCCTTCATACACAAGCCAAGGTAATACCTAATCTCTCTACTTTAAATTCCATCATACATTTCACTCTTTACTATCCTGTGATCAAGGCCAATGTCAGAAAGTGTTGTCAGCTTCAGGGAAGTAAAAAATTTTATATAATTTTTGCAATTGTTTTCACATTCGTTTTTTATTAATGGACAAAATGTCTACTTTCACATATGGATATTTGTTGGTGGTTTGATGTATTTTGGGGTCAGGTTTGGAGGTCCTAGACCTTTGATTCCATATGCATTAGATCCTTGATGTTTCTTCGGCCGTGGAGAATTCATTTGTTAGTTTTTACATTCATTTGAATTACAGAGAGTGTTAGCATCAAAGTGTTCTACAAGTCAATATTGAAATAATTCCTCTTATTCTTTTGTTAACTGATATATATAACATATAACTTATTCAGCCTTGTTGCTCTGACATTTATTAACTGTACAGTCAGTCCTCGTGTAACACGTGTTTACACTACACGAATTTGATCATACATGATTTATAAATAGGGGAACGATATCTTATATAACATGAACTGAATTTGCTTATGCACGATTCGCCTTTGTGTTTACAAGAAATGGCAGTCGAATGCGGAATCACCCCAACTGAACGCAACACGATAGGAATGAAGAGAAGATTCTGAAAATGTATTTATGTGTTTTATATCAGTGAAGAGGAAACACATTTCACCATAATAACGTAAAAACCAACACAATTCCATCTATCAGTATAATCGCAAATGCAATTAGATCAAGTTTACTACCAGTTTATAACAGATTCCACTAGCAGAAACACAACTGGAAATTGTTTTTATTGTTTTATGGTAGTAACCCCTAGAAATGTGCTTTGGTAAAATGTGAAGTGTTAATAGTTATCTCTGCCTTTATTCAGTTGCTTTTATTGTTGTTTATTCAGTCGCTACACGCATGCAGCTTTGTTTATGTGTATCAAGCGTGCCTCCTCATTTTGTAATTGTGCTTTATTCCCTAAAAATGAGTAAAATACTTAAAAGGTGTGAAAAGGAAGCGTCCTAGTGAAGACACTGCAGATTCAGAGAGAAAAAGAAAAGCAATATCGATAAACAGAGGCGGACTGGTTCAAAAATTCTTACCCGGGAAAATTTGTAGTGGCCTCATACTAGCGTTTGTGGCCAAAATCACACTGGCCTCCAGCCCACCGGGGTTTTCCCGGTAAGGTTTATGGCCAGTCCGCTTCTGTCGATAGAGAAAAAATATGAAATTGTGAAACGCTTTGAGCGAAATGAAAGACCATATGATATTGCACGTGCTACAGACCTAAATGAGGCAACGCCGAGAATTAGAAAGAATACAGAGAAAATAAAAACAACTTTCATAGCAGGAACAACTCAAAAGTGTAATTAAAATCCATTAGATTAAGACACAAAGAATTGGAAGAGATGGAATGGCTGTCATCTGTTCGGATAGAAAATCAAACAAAAAACAAGTTTGCCTACGATAGAAGCAAAAGCATTAGCAATATTTTATTACGTAATATTCGTAAAAAATTACTTATGTATTTTATTACGATCATTTATTGTGTTTGATAATGTTTTGGTTACAGATGTGTGTTCAATCTTGGGTGGCCGGCACCTAACCCTATTTTTCCCATAGAGCCTGTTGTTTATATTGCACGATTTTACATTGCACAAGGGTTTCTAGGAACACAACTATCGTGCTATACGAGGACTGACTGTACTAACAATACAAATATGATAAAATAATGTGATCTTTTCTTCACTGAGGTAAAAGCATTTTTCCTCACCTTTAACTAATCTCATTAGTCACCTATGTACAGTAAACCCCCGCTATTCGCGGGGGTTACGTTCCTGAGAAATGCCGCGAATACTGAGTTATGGCTCCTATAGTAATAAAGGGGTTCCGTTCCAAAGTACGAAATATATAAGAAAACCTAGTCTAAAATTTTGTTTATGTATGTATGTACCTTCATAATATGACTATGTACATTGACAGTACATAGTGAAATGCAAGCATAAGGCATCGAAATGAAAATAAACAATTTAATATTAAATGTAATATTTATTAGAAATTTGAAACAAATCTTTCAAACCAGCGTCTTTGCTAGCTAAAAAACTTATCCCGCCAGTGCTATCACCAGTTTCGCTACAGTGTCGATAAAGGAGTTTTGCCTTTTCACAAATGATGAGTGAACTTAACGGAATTTTATTTTGAGTTCGGTCTTCTATCCACAGATTTAAAGCTTTTTCCATTTTTTCTAATTTAACATCACAAGTTACAGAGCAAATTTTCGAAGCAATTAGCACGTTTTCACGGACACTACGGCGGATTTTTTCTTCCGATTTTTTGATTGATCGTACCGTTGACTCATTGATTTTATGTTTTGCCACTGAGGAGACACTTTCACCATTAGAAATTTTATCTAATAACTCAATTTTATTCACTAATGTCATCACCTTCTTTGATATTTTCACATTTCTCTTGTTATTCGTAGCCATATTTTTGTAGGGGTTAGAAAGAACTTGTCCGCAACAAAGTCAATTTCTTTCATTAACAAACTCGAAAAAGTCTGTTTTACACTGCAGAACGGTAGATTTATCATTTTTGTAAGCATATCAATTTATAAATTGATAAATTTAGTCAATTTATAAGCATATAAATTAAAAGCAAACGATGAAACCTTCCACGACAAGCGCATAGCACATACTGAACAAGGATTAGCGAGAGACATCCACGCTCGCGATTTTGTCACCCCTCTCCCCCCACCCACTGAGCCCTGTTTTGACCGGGAAAGATAATTTTAGCCACGCCCATGTTTTTTTATGGCGGAAAATATTCACGGCGCTTTAAAATTCACATTTTTTTAGGTTTCATTTTATATTAAATCGGCGATCGCGAATCCGCGAATACAGATACCGCGAATAGCGGGGGTTTACTGTAATGTCCTTTACTTGGGTGAGTTTACACCAAAAAAAAAACTTTCTTTTGGTGTTTAGTTTTTTGCTCCAATATTTAATTTATTTAATTAAATTTGTTTAGTTAATTTTAATAGTTTAATATAGCTCAACTGGACAGGTATTTCGAACGAACGGAGGGGTGAAATGGGAGTGTTTTTTTTTTTTTTTTTTTTTTGGCTGATGCTGAATAAGCTTGCTTTCTTGCATCATATGCCTCTACTAATGCTAATGCTAATGCTAAGAGGGGCTTAGAGGGGAACAGGTATCCTGTGTGTTATCAGACACTCAGCCTAAAACACTGATGGATCCAATATCTCTAGCCACGCCCTCTCTATTACAGAAGATTTAGGAGAAGTCCGGTTGGCCTGCCTCCCTAAAATCCACTCATGCACACCTTCTCGATGGTAAGCCCTGTTATGTCACTTAGGTGGCAACGAACGTGTAGAGTGGTTCTCTTCAAGACGCCTGGTCAGCGTGAAGAGGAAAAGACCAAACCCTCCAGCAATGAGAGCACAACAATACAAATGGCCCTCAGTCCCCAGCAGCTTTCACTCTCCCTCTTACGGCAGCAAGAGGATCAGAGTGGAAGCAGAGGGTGCTAAGAATCTCTGGGTACGACCAGGCTGCCATGCACGGAAATTGAACTTGGCCTGTTATAACGTACGATCACTCGTCGGTGAAGACAGGATATTAGAGCTGGAAAAGGAATTAGAAAATGTGAATTGGAATATCATCGGTTTGGCTGAAACAAGAAGAAGAAATGAATCACTTATAAGTTTATCAAGTGGAAATCTGCTGTACACCAATGGAAACAGTGAAAGGAGTGAAGGTGGAGTTGGGTTTCTGGTCCATAAAGATTTTAAAAACAACATTTTGGAATTCAAAAGTACATCACCAAGGGTGTCAAGACTAATATTCAAGATTTCTAAGAGGTACAAGCTAAAGATTATAATGATTTATGCACCAACATCAAGCCATGATGATGAAGAGGTTGAAGAAATGTACACTTAAATTGAGTCTTCTAGATGAGCAGAAAACCCACTACACTATTATTATGGGGGACTTCAATGCTAAGGTTGGAAAAAGGCAAAACAGCGCAGAAAGAGGAACTATAGGAAATTTTGGAATTGGTGAAAGAAATAAAAGAGGTGAAAGACTTGTGGAATTTGCAGAATCTCACGGACTATCAGTAATGAACACTTTTTTCAAGAAAAGGGTGAACAGAAAGTGGACATGGAAGAGTAAAAATGGATTAACAACTAATGAAATCGACTTCATCCTCACTAACAGAAGATATATTGTGAATGATGTTACCGTCCTGAATAAGGTAAATGTTGGAAGTGATCACAGAATGGTAAGATGTACACTTGATATAGATGTAGGAAAGGAAAGGAAAAAACTGACTCGAGTAAATAATACAAAGGTCTTTGAAATAACAGAGGAGGAGAAAAAGCAGTATGTACTGGAACTTAAGAACAAGTTTGAGCTTCTGCAGACTGCTCAGGACCAAGATATCGACGAGGAATATTACAACTTTCTGAAAGTGATAAAGCCCAAGAAACCTATAGGGAAACAGAAATCCAAAGAAGAAAAAATTAGTCAAGAAACACTTGTCATGATGAACCAAAGACGACAAATGAAGAGCAAGAAAAACACTGACAGGGAGAAAATTGAGTATACTGAGTTATGCAAAGCCATTAGAAAGAGACTCAGAGAGGACATAAGAAGATTTAACACAAGAAAAGTAGAACAAGCATTAAGGGAAAACAAAGGATTTAAATCAGCAGCCATGAGCAGTAATACAGAAAGACAAATGATACTGAAACTGAAGAAAGCGATGGTGTACTTATAAACAGCAGAGAAGGCATAATTCAAATAGCAGAAGACTACTATAGAGAATTATACAAGGAGCGAGGGAATGATACCAGCAGTGGGGAACATGGATTGCAAAGTAGCAACACATACGACATACCTGATATTCTTCCTGATGAGGTAGAACATGCATTGAAGAAAATGAAGAATCGGAAAGCCCCAGGGGAAGATGAAGTTACTGTAGAGTTGTTAAAATTGGGAGGAAGAGACATAACACAAAAACTGGCAAGGCTCTTCACAAAGTGCATTAGAAAAGGTGTGATGCCTAAGCAGTGGAATAATGCAATCATAGTTTTGCTGCATAAGAAAGGAGATAAATCAGAAATTGGAAATTATAGACCAATTAGCTTGTTATCCCATATCTACAAGTTGTTCACAAGGGTCATTACTAACAGATTAGAAAGAATACTTGATGAGAATCAACCGAAAGAGCAAGCTGGCTTTAGGACAGGATTCTCAACTATGGATCACCTTCACGTAATATCACAGCTAATGGAGAAAGCAAATGAATATAAAACACCATTATGCCTGGCATTTGTGGATTATGAAAAGGCGTTTGACTCCATACAGCATAAGGCAATGTTCCGGGCACAGGAAAGACAAGGCATAGATACTCCATATATTATGATTTTGAAGAAAATATATGAGAGTGCTACATCCTTTATTAGACTAGACAAAGACAGTAGCAAATTTAAAATCGAGAAAGGAGTTCGACAAGGAGACACAATATCTCCGAAGCTGTTTACTGCTGCCCTTGAGAAAGCTTTCAGAAGATTAGACTGGTCGCAGAAAGGAGTCAGTGTGAACGGAGAGTACCTAAACCATTTACGATTTGCAGATGACATTGTGGTCATAAGCCACGATCCCAAAGAATTAGAGGAAAATCTTAATCAGTTATGCACAGTTAGTAAGGATTTTGGACTAAAGATGAATATGGCTAAAACAAAAGTAATGATGAACAAGTATGCCACGGAAAGGGAAATAATGATTGAAGGAGCAGTAATTGAAAAGGTGGAGTCATATACTTATCTGGGACAAGTTATTAGCTGTAATAATGATAAATGGCTGGAAGTCAAGAGAAGAATAAATTTTGGATGGATAGCATTCAGGAAATATAGTCACATACTGAAGAGCAATATCCCAGTTTGTCTGAAACGTAAAATAATGAATCAGTGTATACTCCCCACCATGACTTATGGAAGTGAAACTTGGGCACTCACCAAAAGAATGGAAGAGAAGCTAAGAACTACACAGCGAAGAATGGAACGAATTATATTGGGAATCAGACTGTTAGATAAGAAGAGAAACACATGGATTAGGCAGCAAACTCAAGTAAAGGACATTCTTATCAAAACTAAAGAACTAAAATGGTCTTGGGCAGGACACATAGCTCAAAGACATGATGACAGATGGACTAAGAAAATAACAGAATGGTACCCAAGAGGAGCTAGAAGAAAACCTGGAAGACAAAGGCGGAGATGGATAGATGAAATTCATGAGTTTTTGAGTAGTAAATGGATGGCCAGTGCTCAAAACAGAAGGAACTGGAAAGTTGCTGGTGAGGCCTTCATCCTGCAGTGGATTGAAAATGGCTGATGATGATGATGATGTTAAAATTATGCCACAGGAAGCTTGGAAAGTTAAATTAAATACAGATACACATAGTTAAGATTGCTAGTGGAGAACATAAACAGCTAAAATGTATTATAGACCCATGTATGATCTATAATGGGGCTAAGAAAATACTCTAAAACAGTATGATTACAGTCTTTATAGACCATGCATGTATTATATATTCTAGTTATTTCTGCCGTACATTGGCTCAAAGTTTCTAGCTGCAGTCATAAATGCTGTTGTTTTGAGTCAGTAAAGAAGCAAGCAGCATTTGGAAGCTTCTCCCTTGCCATTTTGTTATTGATGTGTATCCTGTGTCATTTCACAGTTAATTATACAAATTTTGTTTTTTGTTTGTGCTCTAAATGTGTTCACTTTCTGAACAGTTTAAACCTGTGGATAACTTTTGCCAGAATAGCACATGTGGCTACCATGGCCATTTTCATTATATTTTCTAGCTAGCACTGAAGAAGATTCCAAGATTGGGACCAGACTGAATGAGTTAATATATGTCTATTTATTTATTTAGCTCTGTTAGCTCTCATTAAATTTCTCTTTTCTAATGAAGGCACACCAAGAAGTGTCCTTTTCCGTAACTCATAAAAATAAATTAAATATGAAAATTCTGAATTATGAAATTCTCAAGAATTTCATATTTTGAGACTTGATACAACTTTTTATCTCTTTGATAGGTATTATGTTCAACTTCATGAACTTAAAGATGCCAACTTCATACAAGATATTCATTTTCCAGATATGTTTGTATTCTCCTCTGGTCAGCTGTCTTCTAACTTTTCCCTTTGCAGGGATAGAGAGTTAATTTTAATGGATAAGGTTAGTAATTTTTGTGCTTTTTTTGTCCTTGTTCTTTTAGGAACATAATATTTATTTATTTATTTATTTATTTATTATTAATTTTTAAAATTTCATAACTGAAATCATTGATAACGACACTTCAGCCTGCAGGCCCATTGCTAGGTTTTCCAAACTTTAATATGTTAATAAGAATTGAAATGTGTATCTCCTCTGTTATTATTAAAAATGACAGATTGGTATATATGTCAATTGTTACATGCATTGCATAAAATGGCTACTTTGCCAGTAGGTAGTATTTACAGAAAACTGTGATATCATTTGTGGTTATTATTATTATTATAATTAGCCATATGGTGCAAGGAAGCCTGAGGCTTTTGCTGCACCAGCCAAAAAAAATTTCTGAGTTACCCCTGAGAGAGGCGGGGGTCAGAAATAGAAGGGAATCACCAAGAAAGAGAAGAATTGAGGTATGGTTTGCATTAGCAGATATAGACAATAAAAAGGAAAAGTTGATTTTGATATTTGAATAGATACCAGAAAAAAAGTAAATTATTTGTTAATTGCAGTGAAACTATAACTGTGATAAAGGAATATAATATACAAGAACATTTCAACTAAATACTAAAATAAGTATGAAAATTTATCAGAAACAAGAGATTAGTAGCTAGAATCAGAAAAAAAAACCTACAAAGACAACCTCTGGAAACCAGGCGAAAAACAAGTTTTAATCAGCCTTCTGCACTAAGTGGGGCTCTGCTGTAATCACCTTTCCTCTTCAAGAGCATCTCGTGGGGTGCATGATGACTCTTCCTATGATTAAAGCCAGCCCCTTTCAAAATCAGCTATGTGGTAGGCAATGTCATACCACATTATCTGATACCACAGAGACCATAACAAAACCAACTCCAAACACTGCTGTAAAAGGAAGACCTGCAACTAGGTAGAAGGATGGGATCAGTGAACTTTTGGGAGTGACATTTTGCAATGCTGCTTGTATTGCACATGATTGATGCAGTTGGAGGAATTTGTTGGTGGCCAAAACAGCTCCTCAAGGAACTATGTGACTGGAAAAGGTAAGGTGAAAACATTCTCGCGCACACATATATGTAGAGGAAAATGGCAAGAGGATTTTACAAGCTTTGTTGCTAAGTGTTGGATATTAATTTTTCAATCCATGCCAAAAAATTTATAAGATTTTTGTTCTTGAATAATTTTGTAGTTCAAAATCAGTTGAAATATTAATAAGGTTTTCTTTTCATCCATAGTTAAGTCATCAGCCAACAACGTGTACTCATCGAGTGGATTACGAATCCAATTTAATTTATTAGAAATTTGAGGGAATTATTCCCTAAAAGTCGCTTCTAAGAATTTTAGATGATTGCTGATATCTTTCTTGACAATTTGGACCAAAGTTAGTTCATTTTCTATCAAAAAATTATAAATTTGCTAAAAGCATTTGGTACTCATCTCAGTTGTCTTGTTCCAAAATTTTTATTTCTTTATCGCACTTTTAACCTTGTCTTCAACATTGAAAATGGTTGTATTTGAACCCTGTAATGATAGATTAAATTCGTTTATTTTTGAAAATGTCTGCTAAAAATGCTAATCTTTGCGGTCATGTGTTACCTGTTATACACCCACCAAGGTGAAAAGGATAAGGAAAGGGTGAAGGAAACTACTAACTCTTGTCTCATCTCGAATAAACAAGTAATTACTTTGTCACCTAACATTTGTGTGTTAAAAGTACTAGCTGTCTATTTCTTTACATAAAGTAGTAAATAGTTTGTCTTGATTTTATACAATTAACTATTTTGACAGCATCATATAACACACTTTACAGTTGTGGTATTTGTCTCGATGCCAAAGCTTACTTGTGTATACATGAAAAAAAAAAAAGAATGTCCAATATATTTGCATTAATATTTTTTATGGGCATAACTAAGCCTACCAATTATCCTGTCATCTATTTTGCTCCATCTGTACAAATCCCACAACAAAAGGACCAATTTTTGTTTTTCCAATTATTTTTAATCTGATTAATAACCAATGGAGTCACTGGTTACTAATTATATTAAAAATAATTCACCACTTGTATGTTCTGTTAAAGGGCAACAAAATAGCATCTTTTCCTCCACTTTACCATCATTCAGGTATCTTATAAACACAATTAAAATTGTTAGATTAGAAACATCAGTGGTCTCATCTAACTGCAAAGCATAAATTGCACTTTTTCAAACTCCTCTGCAATAACTGCTTCTTCATCATCAGATCTATCGTGTATTTGGCAAGACACTGTGTTATTAGAAAAGGATATCATCTCCAACTTCTTAACTGACAAGTCTCCAAATATACATTTAACAGTTGCTTTTGCACATGGCAAAACCAATTCTTCTGTAATAGTATAAGCTTCCTCACCATTGCAGTTTTGTAATTTACTAAATATGAAGCTTCAATCACTTTTTTTTTTTTTGCTTTCTTGATTATTGAGAGAAATATATGAATCAAAATTATGTGTTTTTAATTCTCACAATTTCCATTTAAAAAAGGCAATAGGCTTATCAGCATAAGTTTCATGTTTTGATTTTAAATGTCAAGACAAGAGATTTCAAGCTCCTATTTGCAAGTGCTTCTCCACAAATGTCACATTGTGAGATTGGATACCTATCTCTGAGAAACGAAAAACAAAACCAAATTTAAAATTTAATGTGATCTTCATTACATTTCCTCTTTTTTAATGTTCATCTTTATACCGATATCTTGAACATTGTAATCAAGTCACAAAGGAGGTTAGGCAGGCGAAGGCAGATTATGAGAAATCTTTGGCAAAGGATGCTAAGAAAAACATCAAGGATTTCTTTACTTATATAAACTCTAAAAGGAAGGGGATGAATCAGATTGGTCCACTTGATATCGATGGTTCAACTGTTGATGATCCTGCTCAGATAGCAAACAAACTGAATAAGTATTTCGCATCTACATTCACACATGAGGAATTATTAAGGTTTGAAAATGGCAGAAGGTTATCAAATTGTAGCAGGATACTTAATGATTTTGTAATAACTGAAAGCAAAGTGGAGGAGAAATTGTTGAAGTTAAACATAAGAAATGCACCTGGGGTGGATGGGATCTATCCAGTTATATTAAAGGAGGCGGCAAAGCAACTAAGCAAACCCTTAGCCATAATTATGAGAGCATCCTTGGACTCAGGGGAGGTCCCCACGGACTGTAGATGTGCAAATGTATCCCCAATTCACAAAGGGGGATCGAAGGGTGACATGAGTAATTACAGACCAGTTAGTTTAACTTCTGTTCCGGGTAAAATAATGGAGTTACTGGTTAAAGATGCATTGCAGGATTGTCTAGACAAGACCGCAGCAATAATTCAGACATAGCATGAGTTTGTTAAGGGAACATCTTGTCAGACAAATTTGATTGGATATTATGATGTGGTTACAAAGGAACTGGATGCAAAAAAAATTTTGATATCATCTACTTGGATTTCAGGAAAGCTTTTGACACTGTTGCATATGGAAGACTACTGTACAGATTGGAGCAGAATGGTATTAAGGGTAAGTTGCTACAATGGATAAAAGGATAGTTGAGTGGAAGAAGACGGAGGGTGGTAATCAATGGGCACTGCTTTTCACGGACTAATGTTATTAGTGGAGTCCCACAGGGTTCGGTGTTGGGTCCACTGTTGTTTTGTATATTTATCAATGATATTGATGAAGGTATATCAGGCTTAGTGTCGAAGTTTGCAGATGATACAAAGGTTGGCAGGGTTGTTAATGACAGTAATGGCAGTGTGCTACTGCAACATGATCTAGAAAATTTGGGCAGATGGGCTGAGAAGTGGCAACTGAAGTTTAACATTGACAAATGCAAAGTACTGCATATGGGTAGAAGTAACCCCAGAGGAATGTACCAACTGTGTGGTACTACACTTAGGGTTGTAGAAAATGAAAAAGACCTGGGAGTAATTGTGCAGTCAGATATGAAGTTTTCTGAACGATGCAGACAGGCTGCAAAAGGAGGCCATGGGGTTTTGTCAATGATATACAGGAATTTTGCTAGCAGGGAAAAGAAGGTGATTGTCCCTCTGTATAAGGCAATGGTCAGGCCACGCCTTGAGTGCAGGCAGTTCTCGCCTTACGAGTTTTTTTTTCCCAAGTATCAACAAAATCGAAAATATGAACATTAATTGCAAAAAATGAATGTTAAACATTAATAAATACCGCATTCCAAACCACATGCGTAGCTATACAATATGGTGTACCCCGCTTTACGATATTAATCAGTTCCAGAGACACCATCGTATCGTTAAAATATCGTAATGTGAACCCAATAACACATTGTTTTTTGGTAATTTGTTTCAAGATCTCATAAGTTGAAATTTTCGCTGTATAACTAATCTATTTATCTCTCTAAAATGTAATTTTTAAGGTCATAAGCGTGACCTTAAGGCCATATAAAAGGTCATGAGCTTGGTTTGTAAATTGTATTAGTTACCAATTCAAATCATTAAAATGCACTACACTTTCATCGCTATCGTATGTTCCGTTATAAGAATCAATTTTAAATGCCTTTGTGATATTTTTTTGAAAGCACGTTTCTGGAGGTCACGACCATAAAACAATAAAAACAATTTGCACTTTCCGGTTTATTGGGCTTTTCTGTTACTGCAAGTGGGTAGTAAACTCTATCTTCTTGCATTTGCAAAAATACCGATAGCTGGAATTGTGTGGTTTTTTACGTTATGGTGAAATGTGTTTCCCCTTTACTGAGATCTTCAATCGTATAAAAAACATAAACAAATTTGCAGAATCTTCTCTTCATTCCTTTTTTTTTAAGCTTCATAAACTTGTTACTCCACCCAAATCGTGTTAGTTGCAATTTGTGTGTGCCGTTAAAAAATACTTATGCATGCAATCGTGAAATTTATAATTAAAAGAGATTATCTTGGAAACAAATGCCTCTTGAAACATTTATGAAGAAGATGACTCCTTGTGCAGCAAACCAACAAGTGCCGAGCCAATAATGAGTGATCAACGAGTATGCATTTAGTCATGATGATGAAGAATAAACATTCTTTAATATTTGTAAGTTGTAAATAATTTCTCTATTATTATAATTTGCTTGATTTTACCCAGCTACGTTTTCATTTCTTTTGATAAATCACTCATTGTTTAAACATAAACTGATTAGCTAACTAATTTCATTGTTGAGAAAGTAATCCCTATTTTCAACCTTATGTCTATGGGAAATTAATTCCCGCTTTACGAGTGTGTGCTAGGAGCAAATTAACTCATAAAGTCAAGAACTACCTGTACTGTGTACAGGTCTGGAGGCCTCATTTTAGGAAGGATGTAGATTTGCTTGAGCATGTACAGAGAAGGGAAACAAGATTGGTGATCCTCTTACAAAGAGAGGCTTAAGTTCTGCAAATTTCAGCGGCTGGAGACTAGGCACCTGTGAGGTGATCTGATTGTGGTGTATAAGGCCTTGAATGGATTGAGCACGCTGAATTCTGATGGGATTCTTCCACTTGTTCAGATTACGAACCTAAGGGGGCATAAATTCAAATTGAGGAAAGACAGCTGTAGAATAGATGTGCGGAAAGTTGCCTTTAGCCAGCGGGTGGTTAATTGCTGGAACAAACTTCCATCTGTCGTTGTGGAAGTTGATAGGTTAAATAAATTTAAGGAGGAACTGGACAAACATTTAGAGGGAATGGTTGTGTCTCCTTTGAAGAGATTGTCCTCTGATGGAATTCACGATTTTGAAAGCTATGTCCATAACACTTTTAGTATTTAATCTTTTTCTGGCTAACACTTGTTGGTGGATGATACAGTGGGAACTCTAAAAATCTGGGAATTCATCATCCTTTTGGCACAATGTGATAAATCCGTTAAGATTCCCTGTTATTGTTTTAGTTCCATCTATTGTTATTGATACGAGCTTAAATAGTGGTAATTTAATTTTTTCAATAAACCTTTTGAATGTGTTAAATATATCAAGACCTCTAGTTCTTTCTTTTAACGAAACCATACCCAGCAGTTCTTCTCTGGTGGCAGAATCATCAAAAACCATACGAACAAAAACGAGCAACTGATCTGTATTACTGACGTCTGTAGATTCATCCAGTTGTAAAGAAAAGAACACACAATTAGGAATATGAGCACACAATTGTTCGCTCACATTTTTACTAATTTTTTCGATGCATTGCATCACAGTATTTCAAGATAATTGCAGATCTTGAAGAGCACTTTTAATTTCATTTTTGTTCTTAAAATTTTCAAAAAGAGAATCTGTTATTTCTAAAAATGCATCTTTGATGAATTGACCATCAGAAAATGGTTTGCATTTTTCGCAAGAAGATGACTCGCTTTAAATGATGCTACAGTTACTGCTGTAGATTGTAAATTAGGTGTCACTAATAAATTTTGTTGTGCGAATAATCTGGATTTAAGTTATTTTAATTTATTTTTTCTAAGGTCACTATTAGGCAGAAAATCCAATTGGTATTTACCATGGGGTGCATTGAAGTGGCTTTCTAAATTTCCTTTTTTGGGTATAGCCACGGAAGCATTGTAAATCAAACAACATGTTTCTTTTATCATTAAATGATAAGTTTTACTCTTTGATGAAAATGATAAGTTTTACTCTTTGATGAAAATGATACTTTTTACTCTTTTTCGTAGTGTTCATTTTAAATAAAAGGGTATTAAATTAATGTATAAGCACTGTCCAGTTATTAATATTAAGTAAGTTAAATGAGAATTCGACGCATACACTATGCTCTCCACAACGTAACTGCATGAATTTTCACTACACAAGACTAGCGGCTGCGCGGCGACAAACGTAGTCATGTGGTTCAACAGATTTTAATAACATATGCAGTGGGGCGCATAATAATAACATTTGATTTTGACTAATCTATTTTATATATATATTTAAAATTCATCATGATCGACCGAAATTAAAGCCGCGATTGACTTGTTGGCCACCCCTGCTCTATATTATTCACAGAATGAAATAAGGTGTCTAGCAGCACATCTGCATCGCTAAGAGAACTTCATGTCAGACTGTACATTGTCCCATGTTTCTTTCACATTCTACCATCCAGTTGGTGTGTCATCTTGGGATTACTGCAGCCCATCTGCCTAATTTTTCCAGGTCTTGCATACAGTAGTATGACTTGATTCATCATTAATTACTCCACCAACATTTTCATCATATGCAGATTTAAACAGTAAGTTTGGTATTCCCTCATCAGTATCATTAATAAATGTTGAAAACAGTAAGTTCAGCCCTGAACTGAACCCCAAGGAAATGTCACTAATAACATTAACCCAAGAAGAGTAGTGCCCATTTATAATCACCCTCCATATTCTTCCACTTCACCATCCCTTTGCCCATAACAGTAACTCGCTCTCTTAATGCAATACTGCTCCAATTTGTACAGCAGTCTTTCATGTGGATCAGTGTCAAAATCTTTATACAGAAATTTTAGTATATAATGTCAAAATTAAGGCCCCCATAGCCGAATGGTCAGGAGGAGTGCAATAGCATATATGCTCTTTGAGACCGGGGTTCAAGACCCTGCTTCTAAATACAGCCAATCTGCCAACCCACACTGGACCAGCATGGAAGATTATTGTCCATTCCCTCAGCATGACTGTTGAGGATGTCTCCATCCTGCAGTGGATTGACAATGGCTGGGCAGATTTATTTATTGATTTAGTGTCAAAATTATTTTTGCATCCAGTTGTTACTGTATCATAGTATGTAATCGGACTGGTTGGACATGATCTCTCCCTTAACAAACATATTCTGCAATTTCTGTATAAATGCATTTCTTTCAAGATCTGCCATCATTATCTACAAATACTGTAACCATTAATTCCATTATTTTTCCTGGAACAGAATTAAAGCTTGCAGGTCTATAATTACTGACTCATCCTTTGATTCCCCCTTTGCGAATAGGAGAAACATTTGCAAACTCCAGTCTATAGGTACTTCCCTTGAATCTCAGGATCCTGTCATAATTATGGCCAAAGTTTGCTTACCTCTTTTGAATAATTGAAATGGATAGTTAATGGAAACTGCAAAGGCACCCTTATTTATCCTGGTTCTGTCCAAAGTCAGCACTAATGAGCTGACTTGAGATTCAGCTGACAGAGCTGGGATAACGTTAGGAACAACAAACATCAGAAAAAAAAAAATCCTTAGAATGTGTTACCATATTCACACACTTGCTTATAATCTAAAGCTGTCTCTTAGCAATGCACATCACCACCTCTCCTGGTGCAGAGAACAATGAACATTACAACAGTGCAAAAATGTGCTGTGTCATGGTCCATAGGGCAAGCATTAAATGAATGCACCTAGACATTTGATGCTTGGCCTATGAAATATTTCTATCCAGTATATATTGCACCAGCAGTGAAGTTTGGTGGTGCTGTGATGGCCTGTTTTACATGGTTCAGACTTGATCCACTGATTGCCATCGGTAAAGCTATAAATCAGCATGTCAGCTGATATTTGACATTCTGATATAAATTTGATGTAATGTTCAGACAGTTGGAATGCTGATATGAATATCAGCATAACATCAGTTTTGCTGACCTAGTTCAAGCAGAGAATTAGCATGATTCCAGTCCTCACATTCCAAAAACTTGTAAAAAGTGTCCCACAAAGGGTTACTGATATCATTATAAAGTCCATGGAGATCATGATTAATATTAAAAATTTCTTTGTTTTTTTCATTTAATGTCATTTAATATAATATTCGAGGATAGTGTATATAAAGCATAAACTTTGTGTAATCCTACTCTGCTCATGGCCATTATGCCTTTATAAAATTTACATTATGAATGCCACAAGTCAATTGCACTGACTCTAGTGGTGTAGCCGGGGTAGGGTCAGCAGATACATTGTGCCCCCTGATGCTGAAATCTGGTATTGTGGCATTTTTTAGCATTAAGGCATTGGTGCCTTTTTTTTTTTTGTGAATATGCCTGCTGACAAAAAATTCTGGCTACACCACTGACTGACTCCCATTTTTAATCAGCAATCAAAAAAATTTTGAATTTTTATAGAAGAAAATGTGAAAGGCTTAGCTACATTTTTTGGATACACCATCAAGTGAAAAGTGCTGTAAACCCCTTGTGTTGTTTAAAGTTGGAATAAGTAACTTTATAGGAAGTTTTATTTATTTTTATTTTTAGAGTAGCTGTTTGGCAACCACTGCATTGAATCCGCCTCCAGGTAGCATTGTATTTGATGCATGTGCTGCTCCAGGTATGAAGACTCTTCATATGGCTGCCTTAATGCAAAACAAAGGGTAAGAAAAAAAATGTTTTTATTTTTGTTTTTATTTTAAAGCTCAGTACAATTTTCATTTATCTCTGAAGCTATCAATATTTTTTGCAATAAAAATTCTACACATATGTGAATATGCTGCTATGCTATATTGGATGAAGGGGCATAAAATTACTTTTTCACTAGCACTAAACTCATTCAGGGAAGTGAGTTGGCCTGGTACATTAAACTCATTGAGAGAAGTGAGGCATCCTGGTACATTATTCAATATCAAAAGAGCTTTATTGGAAATATTTTGGCTGCACAACTGCTGTACAAATATAATTCAAAAACCTGCATTAGAAAAGACTTCTATGGACCCAAATCTTATCAGATTTTCATATGATTGGAAATCCTGATTTAATAAATCCCTTAAAGTGCACATGAGTTTTCTGAGTAGTAAACTAAAAGGGGGCTTCATCTCGAAATTATGAACAGCATTCCACTTAGCATCATTATTTAAATCTATTCTTAGATTTTTCTTGCCTGGAAATAAAAGTTCTCTTTTGCATTCTCTTTCAAAATAGGTCACATTCATCAACATTAAATACCTGTTGAGGGGTGTAACCTTCTTCTTCAGTAATATCCAAAAGTACATTCTTAAATTTTTCAGCTTCCCCCTCCCCCTTCCTCAACTGCATGGTCCACTGGCTTGCTCTGTATTCATCCATTCAACATCCTTCTGCTATATTTTCTTAATGGCATATGTTCATTCATGAGGTCTGTGACTTTAAATATATTCCCCTAATTCTGATGTATTCACCCTCCCTGTGCTAATTAAACATTTGATAGAGGATATGTGGCATCTTAAACTGCTGTAGTCTCCTTTACTGAAATTAAAACCCATAACTTTACTTTAACAACTTGGAACTTTTTCTTCATTGTCATCCAGCTTAGAATTGTTTGATTGCTTTCTGCCAATGTTTGTATTGGCAGAAAGGCATAGGTGCCTCCGTAGCCAGGTGGACAGGAGCAGCAGTGCGTAGCACACGCTTCTTGATTAGACCGGGGTTCGAGCCTGTGACCACCAAATACGGAGGATGCGGAAAGGTCAGGGAATGACCACCGCATATCCCCAGAGCAATATGGCCTTAGTTGCTAATGCTCCTAAAAACCACAAAACAAACAAGCAGAAAGGCATTTTAAGATATATATTTTTACTATCATACTAATGTTTATGTTACCAAATTTCACATGAACACTGAACTACAGTATCAACTTTACAGATAATGCAAGTAAGAAACTTCAGAAAACAGTATGTGGGTGTGGGAACTGTATTAGTATATTTCTGTGAGATTTAGACAGTTAAAATGGGAAAATAAATATAATTCATCATCAATTGGAAAATGATATATTTCACCATACTAAAAGCGAAAATAATGTCAGAGATCATCTTACAGTCAAACAAGTAAGATAATTTCCCTATATTTACATTGTGTTGCAATTCTAAGTTTGTTAATTACTAATTACTAAATCATAAGTTTAATTAAAATTTTTTTAGTATTTATACATATGTATATTTTTGTTGTGTATTTTGTATTTACAGTTTTTTTTATTATTATTACAGAAAAATATATGCAACAGATAAGGATGAAATTAGGTTTAAAATTCTTAAAAGTATGCTGAAGAATATGAATGCAAAATGCTGTACTTCAATTTGTGAAGATTTCACAAATATAAATCCACAAGAGCCACCTTACTCCTCTGTGGAATACATTTTAGTTGATCCGTCTTGTTCTGGTTCAGGCATGGTTAGTCGATTAGACCATTTCATTGATGATGAAGAATCAAAAACTTCTGAGCGAGTGCTAAAACTGCAAGCGTTCCAGGCTACTTTGTTGAAACATGCACTTTCATTTCCTAAAGTGAAAAAAGTTGTGTATTCAACATGTTCCATATATGCAGAAGAGGATGAAGAAGTTATTCGGGATGCATTATATAAATATGGACAGCATTTCAAAGTAATTCATATTTTACCAGAATGGCCAACACGTGGAAGAAAAGACTATAACTTTGGTCCTTTATGCCTAAGAGCTTATCCAGAGACTGATAAAACAAATGGATTTTTTGTTGCAGCACTTGAAAAGGTAACTGATAATTCCTATACATCAATTGAAAAGATAACTGATAATTCTTATACATCAATTGAGAAGTGCAAATTAAATATGACAACTAAAACCGATAAAAAGATGGATTTTGACACCCCCAATAAACAGCATTCAGAAAAGGTGAAAAGTAATACACTTAATAATTCTAATGTTACTCAAGAAACTCATGATAATAAACCAGCTCTCTCTTTGTTAGGTGGTTTTAATAAACAACATCGAACATTTGACGATAAATGCCAAGAAGATTCAGTAAATATTCAAAGAAAGTTGCAAAAATTTCCTAAAAAACCAAGACGAGAAAAGGATCATTCTCAAGAATATCTTATTAGTTCAACTGATAGTGCTATTGAGGTATCTGAAAATATAATTGCAAAAAAATACAGAAGTTTGCCTTATGCTGAAAGTCAAGACAATTCAATAGAATTTCAAGAACAGCCACAAAAACATCATAAGAAACAAAAACGGAAAAAGACTCATTCTGAGGAAAGTAATATTACTGAACATAAAGACACTATTGCTGTATCTCAAAATGTCAACAAAAATCAAAAAGGATTGTCTCATGATGAATATGAAGAAAATGTTTCGGAAATGCAAATAAACCTACAAAAATATGCAAACAGTTCTATAGAAGTTCAAGAAAAATCACAAAAACGTCATAAAAAACAAAAACGGAAAAAGGTTCATTCTGAGGAAAGTAACATTACTGAACATAAAGGCACTATTTCTGTATCTCAAAATGTAATCAACAAAAATCAAAAAGGATTGTCTCATGATAATTATGAAGAAAATGTTTCAGAAATACAAGTAAACCTACAAAAATATTCAGACATTTCTATAGAAGTTCAAGAAAAGTCACAAAAACGTCATAAGAAACAAAAAAGGAAAAAGGCACATTCTGAGGAAAGCAACATCACTGAACATAAAGACTTGGCTGTATCTCAAAATGTAATCAACAAAAATCAAAAAGGATTGTCTCATGATGAATATGAAGAAAATGTTTCGGAAATGCAAATAAACCTACAAAAATATGCAAACAGTTCTATAGAAGTTCAAGAAAAATCACAAAAACGTCATAAAAAACAAAAATGGAAAAAGGCTCATTCTGAGGAAAGTAACATTACTGAACATAAAGATATTATTGTTGTATATGAAAGTGTAATCAACAAAAATCAAAAAGGATTGTGTCATGGTGAATATGAAGAAAATGTTGCAAAAATGCAAGTAAACCCACAAAAACATGCAGACAGTTCTATAGAAATTCAAGAAAAGTCACAAAAACGTCATAAGAAACAAAAAAGGAAAAAGGCACATTCTGAGGAAAGCAACATCACTGAACATAAAGACTTTGCTGTATCTCAAAATGTAATCAACAAAAATCAAAAAGGATTGTCTCATGATGAATATGAAGAGTATGTTGCAGAAATGCAAGTGAACCTGCAAAAATATCCAGACAGTTCTATAGAAGTTCAAGAAAAGTCACAAAAACATCATAAGAAACAAAAACGGAAAAAGAATGATTCTGAATAATTAATGTTATTGAAAATAAAGGCTCCAATAGTGTGGCTGAAAACCCTAACCAACAAAAAAGCAAAAGAGGCTGTCTAATACTGCAATGAATATTAAAAAAGTTATAGAAATGTAAACAGAGACTCAAACGTATCCTGAAAAAACAGAACCATCAAAATGATCATTCTGTAAAGTATTGCATTATTAAAGCTGATAGTGTAAAGGATATATTGAATAATTTAATAAATAGTAAATACAAAGATTGGCTAATGAATATCTTGAAGATTCATTAGAAATTCACAAAAATATCTTAAGAAACAAAAACAAAAAATTAATAATTCTGAAGAATAGATTATTGAAAGTAATAGTGCTAATAATGTATCTGAAAATATAGTTATCAAGAAATGTGAGTTGTCCCACAGTGAAACAAGGCGCCTCTGTAGCCAGGTGGGAAGGAGCAGCAGTGCATAGCACACGCTTCTTGATTAGACCGGGGTTCGAGCCCGTCACCACCAAATACGGAGGATGCGGAAAGGTCAGGGAATGACCACCGCATATCCCGGAGCAATATGGCCTTAGTTGCTAATGCTCCTAAAAACCAAATAACAACAACAACAACAGTGAAACAAAACCATAAAAAAAAATCTTTTAAAAAAAAAAAAGAGTAAGAAACTATCCTTCTGACAAATATAATATAACTGAGGGTATTTGTTATTTTTTTATTTATTATGTATAGTTGCCACCCACCAAGTAATGGGATCATTCCATAATTTAATAAACACTTGCTTAAAAACTTGTATAATGATCCAGCTCAATAGAATTCAAGAAATGCTACAAGAAACACTATACAATGAAAAGCAAGGAAGAACTTGAAGGGATTTTGGAATGCAATAATTTACTGTTAAAACTAAAAAATTGCATATTCTGTGTTAATTACCTTTCAAATACTGTTTATATTGAAATGTAAGAATTCTTTAATAATATCTGATTATTGAAATAGTAATACTGAGGGACTATTTGTCACAAATTATGTAAAGCAATGTAGTGGAAGGTAAGATAACACAAATATCACATAGCATGTTTTCATATAAAATATAAATAAATAGCATGACTTGAATTGGAATTTTAGACTCCCATGGAAATGGAAAGGTCATTTTTCTCCTCTGTTCTGCTAGGCCTAATGTTGTGTAAGTTTGTAAATCTAGCTAATACACACTACTGTGGAATTAGAACTCAGACTTTTTTTATATGGTAGAGAAGGAGGATATTAATTATAATCACTGTGCTATCCGTGAGAGAGAGCAAGTCAGAAAGGTATGAGAATGAAAGATTGTTTATGTCAAGGGTTTCATTTTGGTATGTGTGATGGAGTTTTAGTGCCCCACCAAGTATTAAAAATTTCAGACTAGCATATCCTGTACCTTCGTGCATTATGCATTCAGCACACACCTGAAACATACGAGTCCTGGATGGAATTCATTATGTAATCCAGGTGGTAGAAATTGGTGCTCTCACTCTCCTCCCTCCTCCATGATAGTATAATTGTTTGACACTGTAAATTGGTTGAAGAGGTTTTTTGTTTGAATTGCACAAGAGATTGAAGGAATTCTTAAAAGCCTTTTAAATCAGTACAATAGTTATTCAATCAAGGTAAGGTTGAATTTTCCTCATGAGGCATTCCCAACTCAATTTAGTAGTTTCGGCTTTCATAACATGAGAATCAGTCATTAGCATTAGTAGAGGCATATGATGCAAGAAAGCAAGCTTATATAGCATCAGCCGAAAAAAAAAAAAAACCCTTCCTATTTCACCCATCCATTCACTCCAAATGTTTGTCTAGTCCAGCCTTGAATTTATCTAAACTGCACTTCCACAACAACAGATGGAAGTTTGTTCCAGCACTCAACCACCCACTGGCTAAATGCAAATTTACACACATCTATTCTACAACTGTCTTTCCTCAATTTGAATTTATGCCCCCTCGGGCACAGAATCTGAGCAAGAGGAAGAATCCCATCAGCATTGAGCTTGCTCAAACCATTCAAGGCCTTATACACCTCAAACAGATCACCCCGCAGGTACCTCGTCTCCAGAACCTAAGCCTTTCTTGGTAACAGCAACCCTTTGTTCCACTCACTAATCTCGTTGCCGTTCTCTGTATTTGTTCTAGCAGCTCTACATCTTTCCTAAAATGAAGCCTCCAGATCTGTATGCAGTACTCAAGGTGTGGCTTCACCATTGGCTTATACAAGGGGATAATCACCTCCTTATCCCTGCTAGAAAAATTCTTATATATCATTGACAAGACCCCATGAGCTACTCTTGCAGCCATTTTGCATTGCTCAGAAAACTTCATATCTGACTGCACAATTACCCCCAGGTCTTTTTCGTTCTCCACTACCCTGAGTGTAGTACCACACAGTTGGTATGTTACTCTGAGGTTACTGCTACCCATATGCAGCACTTTGCATTTGTCAATGTTAAACTTCAGTTGCCACCTCTCAGCCCATCTGCTCAACTTTTCCAGTTCCTGTTGCAGTAGCATACTGTCATTAACAACCTTACTAACCTTCATATCATCTGCAAACTTGGAAATTAAGCCTGATATACCTTTATCAATATCATTGATAAATACAGAAAATAGCAATGGGCCTAACACAGACCCCTGGGAGACACCACTAATAACATTAGTCCACAAAGAGAAGTGTCCTTTGATTACCACTCTCTGTCTTCTTCCAATCAACTAACCCTTTTTCCATAGCAGGAACTTGCCCTTAATGCCATACTGCTCCAACTTATACTTCCATGTGCAACAGTATCAAAAGCTCTTTTGCATCCAGTTCCTTTGTGACTACATTGTAGTATCAAATCAAATTAGTCAGACAAGACTTCCCCTTAACAAACCCATGCTGTGTCTAAACTATAACTGCAGTCTTGTCTAGATGATCCTGCATTGCTTCTTTAACCAGTGACTCCATTATTTTCCTCAGAACAGAAGTTAAACTAACAATCCATAAATACATGTGTAGAATAACCTAAATGACTGTTTTTTTAGGGAAAGATTCTATTTAATAACTTCCAACAGTTGTTACAAAAATCTGAGCATCCATAGTACAAAAAAATTTGGACCTTTTTTCATGGTGTGTCAAGGCTTCTGGAGTAAGATGTATATTGTGACTATAATTGCACATATTTTTGGTTAGTATGCTGTTTAGCTGAACAAAAAAAAACCAAGTTTCTGTGATTAAAAATCATTTAACCCTCGCCTGAGACCAACTAACTTAGTCACATTGTGAAAGCCATAGAAACTCCTCATCTCATTTGATGGGATTCGAACACTGGTCTTTTCTACTCTTTTGGGGGAGAGAGTGATTATACTCACTGTGCTTCTCCTGAGGATTGTAATTTTTTAGTGAACCTGAGATTTTCATCTAAGGAAAGGTAACAGCATAGAATGCACTCTGTTACATACTTTATGATTCCTCGTGGTCTTAGTTGCTTTAGTGAAAGTTTTAAACACCCCAACTCAATCTACTATTCTGCTACTGTCACGTTTTATATCCAGATGCTAATCATCATATAATAGCTCTGAAACTCAACGTGATTAAGATGTTTGTTTTTTTTTGGTAGTTGTTGGCGCATAGGCTTCTGTGGCCATAATGCACCTCCCAAGGTTTTTGCAGTACTTTGATCCAAGCCCGAGGCAGGAATCAAACCCGCGACCTTTGGGTTGCCAGGCAGGCACTTTACCTACCCGGCTAGCCCGGTCGGCTGATTAAGATGTAGAAACTGTATTATTTTCTCCCACTACCGACTTAATTTCCCATCAGTCTTTGTACAGCATTTTCTTAACTTCTTTATTTAATTTGTTTGATGAATGTGTAATTATTATCACTGATCAAGTCAAGGTCCGAAAATTTGTCCACCATAAGATGGACAAATTTTCTTTTTTCTTTGCAACTGTTGATATCTTCTATGAAATGATGCTTTGTATCATTTTCTGTGCATTAAAATTCTAAACAAAATGCAGTTTAATATTAAAATTCCTTTCAATATTAAACCGCAGTTGCCACTTCTCAGCCGATGTGCCTAATTTGTCTAGATCTTGTTGTAAAAGCATACAATGATTATTGTTATTAACTACCATGTCAACCTTCATATCATCTGCAAACTTGGACATTAAGCATGATATGCTCTCATTAATATAATTAATAAATGTAGAAAATAACAACAGGCACAGTAATGAACCCTTGTGGGAGAGAACTCCACTAATTACATTAGTCCAAGAAAAGATAACCACTCTCTGTCTTCTCCTATTCAACCATCCCTTTATCCATATCAGTAACTTGCCCTTAATGCCACACTCCTCCAATTTGTGTAACAGTCTTTTATGTGCAGCAGTATTAAAAGCTTTTCAGAAATCAAAGTATATGATGTCAAAATTATTTGTTGCATTTTGTTCCTTTGTTAGTGTGTCATAGTGTCCAATCAGATTGCTTAGAAAAGATCACTCCTTAACAGTTCCATGCTTTAACTGCAGTATAATTGCATTTGTGTCTAGATGGTCCTGCATTATTTCTTAACTAGCAACTTCATTATTTTCCTTGGAACAGAAGTCAAATTTATAGGTCTGTAAGTACTCACTTTGCCCTTTGATCACTTTTGTTAATAGGGAAGACATTTGCTTATCTCCAGTACATAGGAACCTACACAAACCAAATAAGCTCTCACTATTATAGCTAAAGGTTTACTTACCTCTTTTGCTGTTTCTTTTAATATAATTGGATAAATTCCATCAGCCACAAGCAGCTCATTTACTTTTAACCTTAACTATTTCGCTTCCACTTTCCTGTCAGTTATCACAAAATCATGTTTTTGATATTTGTTTGTGTTTTCATTTTAGCAAAAATCCTTCCTAAACCATTATGTTTTCTCTTTCCATTTTTATTTATTTATTATATATATATTTTTATTTGATACTTAAAACAAAGGATTGCTCTTACGAAGAAAGGCTTAAGTTCTGCAAATTGCAGAGTCTGGAGACAAGACACCTGTGAGGTGATCTGATTGAGGTGTATAAAGCCTTGAATGGGTTGAGCAGGCTCAATTCTTATGGGATTCTTCCCCTTGCCCAGATTAATTTCCTGAGGAGACATAAATTCAAATTGAGGAAAGACAGTTGCAGAATAGATGTGTGGAAAATTACCTTTAGCCAGTGGGTGGTTGATTGCTGGAACAAACTTCCATCTGCCATTGTAGAAATTGACAGCTTAAATAAATTCAAGGCAAAACTAGACAAACATTTGGAGTGAGATGGGTGAAATGGGAAAGGGGGCTTTTTTTTTTTTTTTTTGCTGATGCTGTATAAGCTTGCTTTCTTGCATCATATGCCTCTACTAATGCTATTCTCTTCCTTTCTCTACTTCATGATAACAATAGTAGGCGACCAATGTTAAGTATGATCTCATAATCACATCACAACCATTTGTCATTAAAATTCCTTTATTATAAAAACACAACGATAAAATATACTATATTACTATAGGCTATAAAATTCACAAACATATAGATAAGATCTCAATATAATATTAATTTAAGCTACTCTTTACATTACCAGTGGCAAATCTATAAAATCAGCATTAGCAACATTCTTCAAAAAAAGAAAGAAAGGGAAAAAAAATCAACAAATGGCAACTGTTGTTCAGCTGAATGTCTCCTTTTATTACAAATTTTTTTGCCTTTAACATAAGTACTATAGAAGATTTCAAAATACATGAGTTTTAAAAGTATGTTTTTTACCTTTCACTTACAATGAAGGGCTCACATCTGGTGAGTATGGGCTTGGCACACCTATTGTCCTGAGCTGGATATCATTATTCTTCTCTTTCTTGGTGAATCCTTTCTACTTCTCTCTGTCAGGATAACTCTGAAATTTTTTTTTGGCTGGTGCAACATAAGCTTCAGTCTTCCTTGCACCATATGGCTAATAATAATTAGAATTGGATATATGAAACCGCTTATAGCCAAAGGGGTAGTAGCCATCGAAACAAATTAGATGGCTCATGAAAATTTAACAGTGGGTTACACAGATACCTAGATTGAACCTTACAGCTTTTATAAAGTAAGATTGGTGCTAAATAACATTGGCTTGGGTTGCATTAATTTGCTATTATTATTGCTAATAGGTGCAACTCAAGAAATTTTTATGTGATCTAATGAGGATGATAAAATAAATTTTTCCATGGTGTGCAATTATCTGTGTTCCCTTTTAATTCCAAGTGATTCTGCTCTGGCTTTAGAATTGATGCCAGAGGCAGACTGGCCATATAACTTACCAGGAGAAACCCCGGTGGACTGGAAGCTGATGGAGGCAGGTGTGATTTTGACCAGTGTTTAAGGCCACAAATGGCTTTAAACACTGGTATGAGGCCGCTACAAGTTTTTCTCTGTAAGAATTTTGACTCAGTCCACCTCTGGTTGATCGTGAGGGCGGTAAAGGATACCAACAAAGGAACCCCCTGAATCCATTCAATAAGAATTCCTCCTTGTCCTCACTGCCCTTTACCCGAACATGAATTCTGATACCCAATCACCCAAAACTCTCTCATTTTATGTTGTGGTTTTAGATATTATGCAGTAATGAATATTATTTATTGTATGCATACATTATGTATTGTATTGTACATGTACAATAAAATTTCAGTTTTTCATAGCACTAACAATTAGAACTATGAACCATAACATAATGTGAACACATACAAGGATGGAAAAACAATGGAAACCGTGTGATAAGATTTATTTGTATTTATGGTCTTCAGTTTTTAAAACAATTTGCCTTCTAAGTGGAAGAAATTAAAATAAAACGTGAACTGTCATAAGAGGAATACTGGACCATTCTTCATGAAGTAATGTTTCAAGCTCCTTGAGTGATATATGTGGGGAAATCTGCTTCTTACTCTCCTCTCCAAATATGTCCACAGTGGCTCAATAACCTTTATATCTGATAATTGTGCAGGCCATGGGAGATGCTTAGACTGTTTCATGCTCCTCAAACAAAGATTTGACACATATGGCTGTGTGTATTGGAGCATTATCAACTTGAAACGTGGAATGATTTAAGGGAAACAACGTTTTCCCATGGAATAAACCTGTTCACTCAGAATAACAAGTTAATCAGTGTCAGTAATTTACCCATTCAGGGTGAGGTTGGGCAATATTGCTGCCCAAACTAATGTTGATCCTCCTCTATATTTGATGGTTGGCACAAGAAAATCAGGGTGATATACTTCCTTTGGCATTTGCCAAACAAACTTCTTGATGACGGAAAAAGTGTGGATGATGACTCGTTTGAAAATATGACATTTCCAATCAGCAAGTCTCCAGTTTTTGTGCTCCTTACACTACTGCATCCTCTTTCTAGATTACCATGAGTAAAAGGTGGCTTGGCAATAGTGGTGCTATAAATTTCAGCTCTATGAAGTTAATAAAGCTTTATAACCTGTATGTGGCCTACATTGACTACTGCAAGGCCTTTGACTCTGTGCCTCATAGCTGGCTAGCAGAGAAGCTGAAGATCTACAAAGTATAGTGACAAACTTGCAAGAAGCAAACATGGCTAAATGAAGTACCACCATCAAGGTTGAGAACATCACAAGCAGACTGATACCATCAGGATATGAATCTTTCAGGGAGATGCCCTGAGCCCATTGGGATTCTCTCTCGCTGTTGTTATTGGGTTTTAGGAGCATCGGCAACTAAGGCCATGTTGCACTGTGAATATTGTCTGTAAATTGTGTGGGTTCTGAGGTCGATTTTCTGTTTGCTGGACGAAAAACCTGAGTTTCCGGTACAACCTATGCTACTCTTGCCCTGAGACTGACTAACTCAGCCATGTGAAAAAGACCCATAAAAATTCCTCCCGTCATCGACTGGATTTGAACTTGGGTCTTTTCCGCCTAGTGTGAGGAGGACAGCAATCCTACGAACTGTGCTACTGCAAAGGCAGTTCTCTCTGGAGCACTCAATCCTCTCCACCATGCTCAACAACAGCAAAGAAAGAAGGAACATCTTGTACACCCTCTCCCACCTTAATGTACATGGATAACATCCTACAGCTACTCTGGATCACCAAAAGAATTCAGCAATAACATTATTAGGCTGAAGATGCTATTTTTGAAGTAATGGAAAAGATGAGACACTCTTGAGAAGTATGTCGTCATAATATTCTTGGATTTCCAGGGAGCTTTTGACGGCCTATGGTGGGAGCATGTATTAAGGTGACTCAGGCAGGCTGAATGTCCGTACAATCTCTACTGCTTGATAAGAGATTATCTGTGGGACTGCAGGGTTGCGGTGTGGACCAAATTTTATAATATAAGAAAAGAAGTGACATGTGGAGCTCTGCAGGGTTCTATTTTGGGACCTTATATGTGGAACTATGTATTAGATGAAATATTTCACAAGAACTAGGGGGACTGATCTTGTGCCATATGTGGAGTATGTGGTGATAGTGATGAATGCGAATTCAAGGCTAGCCTTGGAGAAAAAGACTATAAGTTAACAATATTTTCCACTAAGATGAAGCCCTTAATGTTAAAAGGAAAGTAGCGAAAATCGGCTCCCTGTGATTAAGATTGGAGATAGGTCAGTTGGATTTGTCTCAGAACTGAGGTACCTCAGCGTCATGCTAGAAGAATGGCTAAGTTTTGTCCCGCACGCTGAGTATTTGAGGAACAGAGTAAAAAGATTTACACTAAGATTAGGTGTATTGTAAGAGTAAAATGAGGCCTAAGAGGAAGGGTGCTGGACATCCTGTATAAATGCATTTTTGTTCCAGTTATGACATGCATGGGGCTATGTAGTTCAGAACTCATGTCAAGAGAAAGTTGATTTCAGCACAGCAATTTGCCCTACTGGCCTTGACTTGGACTAGTAGAACTGTATGGTGCGTTACAGGTGATCTCTGGGAGGGAACCAGTAGACTTGATTATAGCCATGAAACGTTTGCAGTATGCTACAGAGAGGAGCTACTCACGAACGATCTTAGGAATTAAGTCTTGTATATTAAGTAAAAAGAATCTACAAAAATGGACATTAAGGAAGAGAGAAAGAGATGAAAATCTGGCAAGATCGATGGAGCGACTCTAACCTGGGACGTATTATGTATACATTTATGCCTTATGTGGATACAATGCAAAAGGCCACGAAGTGGCCTGAGTTGGGTCTGGAATAGACAAAGGTTGTCACTGATCATGGCATGAAGTTAAGATTAATGGAACTGGGCCTCATAGAGAAAGATAGATGTGTATGTGGTAAAGTGAAGGACATCCTCCATGCCTTCTTGCACTGTGCTGTATATGAAAATTTACAATTTTCAGAAAATGGGGAGACCTTCCTCAGAGCGTCTGGCCAAGATTTTTGTAAATAAAGAGTTTTAGTTGGAATTTATATGATATGTATGAAAGGTTTTTAAAAGACATATACAAATGTAAATTTTATATGTAAATATGTGTATAGATAGATGATTGTATTTTTGCAAATAGTTCTTCTTGGAGAGCTTTGGACAAATATTTCAGTTCATCATAAGAGATTAGGTTTTTTAAATAGTGCAAACCCGGAACAGTAACCCTCCTGCTAGGGCTGACTGTCTCTGGTGGCAGCAGGTGCCAAGTGGTTTACAAAATTTTTAAAGATTTTATAGGCATCAGTGAGCTTTAGCTTGATGGATATCTTATGAATAATAATATGATGGTAATGATGATGATACTCTCAAAGAAGGAAGAAAAATCCTGTACACCCTCTCCCACCTAATGTACATGGAGTGTTGAATATCATTGTTTATTGCAGTTGCAGCTTTAAGCTGAACCTGCATTTTAATTTATGAGAAGGTGATAGTTAATAACTTGAATTGGTAGTGATAGTTAGAAGCTTCACAGATTCTATATCTGGAGTACATTTGAATGAGTTGGGTATTTCAAATTTCACCTGGGTTTTTGAGGTATGGATAATAAAAGGAAAGATCAACGAGGAGGGAAGGAAGATGAGATTGGTGCTTTTTCCCCCTTGCATCTAGAGTTCCTAGGATGCATACAGAGGGTGGTAAAAAATTCCCTGACAATAAACTCTTGAAAGGAAAGAGTTTGAAAGTAAGTGTTTCTAATGGAATAGCTGCTACCACCAGTACGATTGCAAGTTCTAGTAATGCTATTAGTGACAGGACTGTACGCTTCAACTGGGCGAAAGAACATCGGCACTGGACCTTTGATGATTGGAGATGGGTTCCCTGGTCCGATGAGTCCAGTTTCCAGTTATTTCGAATGGATGGGAGGGTGCGAATCTGGCAAAAACTTGCATCCGTCATGTCAACAAGGAACTGTTCAGGCAGGTGGATGATCGGTAGTGGTCTGGGGCATGGTCAACTGGCACATGTTGGGACCTCTGGTACATCTAGATGCATCTCTGAATGGTCCAAGTTACGTATCCCTCCTTGCAGACTACCTGCATCCCTTTGTGGTCATCGTGCACCTGCAGGGCAATTGTTTCTTCCAGCAGGACAGTGCACCTCCCCACAACCGTCATGACGAACATAGTTCGAAGAGCATTCTGCCGATTTTACCACCATGGAATGGCCTTCCCTATTCACCGGTCATGAACCCTCTCATCGTTTCATTACTGTTAAAATACCACTATTTAAGATAACTATTATTAACTTACCTTTGAATGTTCACATAGCACAAAGTCTTTCCTTGGTATAGCTTTCAACTATTTGTTCATTAAAATTGTATCCTTCAACGGAAAGCCAAGGGCGTGTACTTTCAGACCACTTATAATTTCCATGGCATCAAGGAACACAACATTTTTCAGGCATATTAAAAAGTTCAGAGCCCTTTTATGAGATGAAATATCAAACATGAGTTATATCGCGTTTATAATATTCAGAACAGCACAAATAACATGGACAAAGGCACTACTACTAAAATAAGTTCTTGACCTTTACCACTTAGCACAATGCAAAACCCGTGATGACAGTGATCGGGCTTTATCTAGCGGTGCGACGATCCAACACCACCCAAAGTCGGCCGTAAAGAGACTGATCGTAGCTCAGATAAAAAAAATAACTATTACATTAGGGTCACCTGGAAAGTTATTTCATGTATCTAGCTGTATTGTGTCTGTCAAATGCGTGTGTTCTTTGGTCAACGTGCCTGTTTTACTGGAGGAAAAATTCGTTTCTGGAGAAAAAACCTTGCTGTCTACGCCTGAGCCGACTAACTCAGCCACAAAGTGAAAAATGTCCACAAACGTTCCTCGTGTCATCAAAAGGATTCGAACTGGGACCTTTTCCACCACGTGTGGTTAGAGCAGTGATGATACCATTGTGCTGACCATACAGACTTCCAAAACTCAGATAGTGGGAGGAAGGGGCCTGATACTTTTAATCGAGCAACAAGAAAGTGACAGGAATATAGACAAGAAGCATAACCTACTCACTCTAAGCGAGGTGTCCCCTCTAGCCCGGATAAAATAAACGAAGCTCGAGATATGAGCAAAAAAATACACTCTGTGGCAGACTATAATGACCTCCATCAAGACCACATAGATAAAATGGCTTCCAATGCATGATCACAAGAAGGACGCTAAGACAGAAGGATTAATGCTTTCCAGCAAGACAAGGTAATCAACTCCAGAAACTATAGAAAATACATTGCCCAGCAACCTGGAGTGAGATGACACATGTCAGTGATGCCACCTGTCCTCAGAAATGATCCAATGCATCGGCACAGGATGCAGGGTGATCACCTAGACAGCGTATCCTCACAGACATGACCACGTTACCAAGATCATACATTAGAATTTGGCGACGAAATATCAATTGATCAAAGAAAGTAGTGAATCCCAGGCTGAAATAGAAACCCCAAACGTGGTATACTGGGACCGTGCCATAATAAATAAGAATCTCGGAAAACAGACTCGACACTACCCCTCCTCAGTAAGAAGAAAAAGGCTACCTATCCGATCGATATAGCAGAGCCCAACAATGGCAATCTCCAGAAAGCCTACAACATAAATATCAGGAAGTAGACAGACCTAAGGGAGATCAAAGAGATGTGGCATATGCAAGAAGTAACGATCCTCATGTCAACCACCAGTATGGTGCCAAAAATCCTCCATAAGAGACTAGCAGTAAAAGGGTCTCTAAAAGAACACCTACAAGGAACTCCAGAAAATTGCAAGCCAGAACACCTGTAGGATAGTCAGAGCGTTCCATGATCTACAGTAACACCAGACAACAACCACCCTTGTGTACTTCGTAGCAATGTAGCTACATCCTTCTTGGAAAATGTAGCATATGGAACTAGTAATGACCATCCATCAAGGTCAACCACCAGCATGATGCTAAAGAGCCTAGCGACAATAGGTCTCCCAGAGACCACATATGGCACTCAAGAAAACCATGATTGAGAACTCCTGTAAGACAGTAACAGAGCTCGTCGAACAAGAGTAATAACAATATTGATTGTGACCGAACACAATCAACTACCCCATGCACTTGGTAGCAGTACCCGTCACAGTGTCGAAAAACCCATAAAGGAGAAATGTACAATAATAGAAAGACCAGGTGGCCAGGATAGTACAGCAGTAGGTAGTAAGGAGATACTAGGTGATGGAAGAAAGTGTACCGTATTATAATTGAGAACTCCAGCTGTACTGGAGACCCTACTCATAAACAGTATTGGGGAAGCTTCATAATAATGGACAGGACTGTCCCAGACGTTGCCCTCTTCAACAAGAAGGAAAACATACCTATGTAATTTGCATAGCAGTGCCCAACAGTGGAAAATATCCAGTATAAGGAAAAGATCAGGAAATGAAGTACACAGACCTAAGACAGGAGGTCAAAAGGCGTATGGAACAAGTAACGACCATCCCAATACTGTGTTAACCACTGACATAGTGCCAAAGAGCCAATACAAGAACACAGCATAAAAGGCCTCGCAGAACTCGCCTATAAGGAACTCCAAAATATCCAATCCTGAAACCTGTAGGATACTCAAAGAGTTCCTTGATCAATAACAATAATATCCCGGTCAAAACAACCACCCAGTACACTTGGTACCAGTACTCGTCACAGATCGGGAAAAAACCCAGTAGAAGAAATTATAATAACACTTACATAAATTCCAGAATGCCATGATCCTGAAAACTATTGGACAGTCAGAGAGCTTGTCGACCAATAGTAACAGAAATAATTGTAATACATAACCAACTACATCATGCACTTGGTACCAGTACATCTCACGGGGCAGAAAAAATCCCAAAGGAGAAATAATTATAATAAATCAGGAATTCAAACTTATTATTATACATATTATTATTATTATTATTATTATTATTATTAGCCATATGGTGCAAGGAAGCCTGAGGCTTATGCTGCACAAGCCAAAAAAATTTTAATACCCTGAAAGAGAGAGAGAGAAGCAGCTCAGAACCCTAGGTGTGCCAAGCCCATACTCACCAGATGCGAGAAGAGCACCATTAACCGGATGTACGGTGCAATCAAATGACTTGTGATGTTTTGCACATAAAAAGTCACTTTTTTGTTTTCGTTTGCCATTCATTTTACTTCTCGTTATGCAATATATTTTATACCAATTCGAGAAGAATTATGGATCCCATAAGAAGTGACGTCACAGACCAATGTCTCTTGTGCTAGAGCGTTAAAAATGTTGCAATTGTTTTAATCTGAACGGCCTTGCCAGTAGTACAGTTTGTAGGATTATCGTCCTCCCTACACCTGGTGGAAAAGACCTGAGTTTGATTCTCGTCGATGACCTGAAGAATTTTTATGTGCCTTTTTTACAATGTGGTTGAGTTAGTCGGTCTCAGGCGAGGGTGACATGATTTTTTTTTTATCCTGGAAACTGTTTTTTCGTCCAGCAAACAGAAAATCAACCTCAGAACAGACGTATTTTACAGACATACTACACCGTTCAATAAGATCTTAGTCGCTGATGCGCCCTAAAACCCTACTAGAACAACAATATCTAATCTGAACAGTAGCTTGGTTGTGGATATATACCCTGGTGTTCAAAGAAAGTGAATCACCTAGGAATTTCACATTTCTAACCGTCTCTAGCGATGGTATGTTACATTAATGACTAGCATCACAAATAGAAATAAAAACAAAATATATTTATTAATAGTTAAGGCAAAGCTAAGCAATATTTTACAGGTGCTCCCAAAATATCCCAAAATGAGCATTTGTAACCCTTATACAACAGTTTTGGTAAACACGTCAATTATGGCTGAAATGTTATCAGAAGCCCTCAGTTTGTTTCAGTTTATCTTTTTAAATGGAAAACAAAATGAAAAGTTCACCAGGTGTAGTTTAATATTTAGTTGAACCGCCTCTGACCCTGATGACAGCAGCACAACGTCAAAGCATTGACAAGATCAATTTCTGATGATAATCAACTGTTACGCTGTACGTGCTACCTGGGAGTCTAGAACGCTGAACGGAACTGATATTCTGGTGATATTCAAGACAACTGGACCCAATTTCGGTGAAGTCCGTACGGTCTGTGACAGCCAAATCCTCTGCTTGCACCTTCACGATGGTGGGACTGTTAGTAATCCTGAGTATAACCTCCATGCACAAGTACACGGTAGGTGACCACCCAGGTGTGAACCAACGTAAGCAGGGGTCGAGGTGCGGTGCCCATACCACATAGAGGAATGCCGCCCCTCTATATTACCAGGCAGTACTAATTGGTAGATGACTCTCATCAACCGGTGCAATTCCACCACTTTGCTTGTTGGAGGCTTGAAGTGGTGGAACCCATGTTTAGTCTCTAGAGCTAAGTTCCGGTCAACCCTTCCCTATCTCTTCCATCATGCAATATGATTGATGACTTTTGAGGTTATGATGAACATTGTGGCAAGATCCAATATTCCTTACATTTCGAGGGTACAGCTCTAAAACGGTATCCGCAGGCCGTCTGCTGGTTAGCAGACCGGACCGAACCTATTGATAACTCTGTAGGAGGCTTCCGGATCAGATAGTGTATAATCTTGCTACCTCTACTCTGCCAGATAGTGTATAATCTTGCTACCTCTACTCTGCCAGATAGTGTATAATCTTGCTACCTCTACTCTGCCAGATAGTGTATAATCTTGCTACCTCTACTCTGCCAGATAGTGACTGGAGGGAGACCAAGTAGTGTGTATGCAGGGGGTATTGTCGACGCCACGTTATGTCAAGGATCTGGGTATATTCTTACCATGTATACGCCATATCCAAAAATTTCATTACTTCATACAACATGTCCCACCCACTTTTTCTTACTATTCAATTCACCATGAATTGTCAAACTAATAGAGCAAGCTTATCTGCGAAAAGATCTGACCTCCCAAACACTTCCTAATTCATTTCACAAATATACGTGGTCTCAATTCCACACTCAATGATGTCCATTTCCACTTGCAGTCTGCCAAACCCCATGTACTTTTTCTGACAGAATCTGAGTTATCGGTTGATTCAACTACTGCTCATCTCAGATGCCCAAATTATTCGCTGTATGATTCCTATCGCCTCAAAGGTGGCACTTGTGCATATATCTGTTCTGATATTCCCTGTGAGAGACTTGGCAACTTGGAATCTACTCTCTTTGATCTTCTCTGGCTTAAAATCTCTCTACTTGATTGTGTGAATTTCATCTGTTGTCTCTACCGTTCTCCCGACTCCACTAATCACTTGGAGCTCTTTCGCTTCCCCTCTTTGCAACTTGACTTTCTCCAGTCCAACTTTCCTAACAGTGAGGTAATTTAATTTTCCTTGGTGATTTTAATGTTCACAGTTCCAACTGACTTCCGTTTTCTAGTCACACCGACCTAGCTGGTCGAGATGCTGTGGCTTTTGCAATTACTAATAACCTTGCACAGATTGTTCATTTACCTACAAGGATACAAGACAATCCTAATCATACAGCCAACACGCTTGATCTTTTTCACACAAACAACCCTTCTAAGTACACGTTCGAAGTGAGAGGTCCTTTAGGCATTTCAGATTACAATATGGTGATTGTCTCTTCACCAATGGAGCCTTTATCTCATCGCTATTCCCAACCTCGTATTGTTTGGCATTACAAGAATGCAAAATGGTATGACCTGCGAGATTTCTTTTCTTCTTTTTCTTGATAGGACAACTGTTTCAAAACTTCTGATGCCAACGTTTGCTCTGATCGTGTCAGTGAAATTATTCTTGTAGGAATGGAATTCTTTATTCCACACTCCATTTTAAAATCTTGCCCTTTATTTAAACCTTGGTTTTCCAATGAATGTACTAAGGCTGTTCAAGAGAAGAATGTTGCATATCGTAATTGGCTTGTTTCCAATTCTCCGGTTTCAGTTTTTGCCTACACCAAAGCTCGCAACAATTGTAAAGCAGTCATTAATCAGTCCAAACTAGAGTTTGAACAGGCTAAGAGTAGAAAACTTGCTTCTTGCCATAATGGTAGCCGAGCACTCTGGTCTCTTGCCAAAGCTATTGTCCGCAATTTTTGCCCATCTCTGCTACCACCTCTGTCAAAACCAAATGGTTCTGTTGTCACTTCAGCCAAGGATAAAGCTGACCTTCTAGCATCCCAATTTTTTTCCAACACATGTATTAATGATCTTGGTAAAACACCTCCCAACATGCTCCCTTCAATGCCTCCTGTGGTCTTCAATCAAATGGATGTCAGAAGGATTTTGACAAATCTTGATGCTAAGAAAGCTTCAAGTCCCGAAGGTATTTGTCCACTTGTTCTCAAAACCTGTGCTCCTGAACTTACTTCTATTCTTTGCCGCCTTTTTTCACTTTATTATTCCAAAGGTGTTTTTCCTTTTGCTTGGAAATTTGTTCATATCCAGTCAGTTGCTAAAAAGGGTGACAAATCCCTCCCATCCAATTATCGTCCCATTGCCATTACTTCTACTCTTTCTAAAGTAATGCAGAAATCAATTAAACGCCAAGTCTTAAACTACCTAGAACCCTTCCGTCTGATCAACGATCGCCAGTATGGATTCTGTCAGTGTCGATTCACTGGTGATATTCTGGTTTTATGTTACCCATTTATGGACTAATTCAATGGAAAGGTTCCGTGAAACACACGTAGTTGCTCTTGACATCTCAAAGGTTTCGATCGTGTATGGCATAAAGGTCTTCTAACCAAGCTTCCGTCTTATGGTTTGCCAACTGTTCTTAGTAATTAGTTATCCAGTTTTCTCTCTGATCGTTCACTGAGGGTGATGGTAGATGGCTCTCTGTCTTCTAACTTCTCCACTAATGCCAGTGTCCCCCAAGGTTCAGTTCTTTCCCCGACCCTTTTCCTCATGTATATTAATGACCTTTTTCCATTGACTGGAAATCCTCTCCACAGTTTTGCAGATGATAGCAAATTGCATTCTACTTTCCATTTTGAGAAACCTTGCTCTGCTCAATCAGCTTCAACTTCTCGAAAATCTGCTACCAATTTCTAAACTGCCGATCTTCAGATAATTCTCCGATGGGGCAATGACAACTTAGTTGATTTCGACCCTTCTAAAACTCAGTCTTGTCTTATATCTCGCAAAAAGGATTCTTCTGCTCCTATGCTTATCTTTAGCGACACTCCGGTTTCTAAGCAAAATGATATATATCTCTTTCGGGGATTACCATGACTTCTAATCTCTCTTGGCACAAGCACATTACAAATATTGCTTCCTCTGCATCTAAAAAACTAGGTTTTCTCTTTCACTCTTGGCGTTACTTTTCTTCGAAACAGCTGCTCACTCTGTATAAATCGGAAATCCGCCCTGCCATGGAATATTGTTCCCACATCTGGGGTGATGCCCCCAAACCTCTCTCAGGCTTCTTGATTCCATTCAGAAGAGGGCAGTTAGGTTAGTTAATGATTCATCTCTGACAAAGTCTCTCCACTGGCTGTCTCATAGACGTACTGTTTCTGATACATGCCGCTTCTTCAGATACTTCCATGGGCACTGTTCTTCTAAATTGGCTTCTGTAATTCCCTCTCTCTTTCGAAACAGTCCGAACACGTGCCGCCACCAGCCAACATCCATTTACCGTCCAACTTCAAACTCACAGAACCAACTTTTCATCTTCCTCGTTTGTTCAATCAACTGCCGTTTTCTCGAACAACTTTCCTTCATACCTATTTTCTGAAAATTACAGTCTACAGAAGTTCAAGTCCAATATCAACAAATATCTTCTTTCGTCTTCTCAACCTCCAATCCAAGCACGGTACTAAGCACTATAGGTTCTAATACCTCTCGTTTGGGGTTTACATATAAAAAAAAAAAAAAAACTGATAGTTCGTGGTTCCAAACACGAATTATGGCATCCTAAAGTTCACGAAGGGTCTTTGGTTTCTTTCTGGAAACTACAGATTCCACACGATGCCAACAGTTCTCTATAGGATTCAGGTCCGAGCTGTTTTCCGACCTGCTAAGAGTTGTAACGGACCGTTCTTCCAACCATTTTTTCACCTAGAACAAATTTAAACCCATCACTGTCGGTCCTCTAATGCAGAAATGAAGCTAAAGTAACTACAGAAGTGCCTACTTACACTTTTTACTCGATGACAAGGAGCAGAGTCGCCCTGAAAGATGCAGTTACTTGGCAGATTGAAATGGCCTCTAATGGTTGGCAGCAATTTGCCTTTCAATATAGCCAGGTATCCATTGGCATTTACGGAACCTTTTATTAACTGCAGGTGACCTACTCCACCCGGGATACGAAATGCACCCCAATATCATTTGGCTAGTAGGGAATTTCACTGTAGACACCAAACAGTCTGGATGCTATTCTTCACCACGTCTGCAGCGAATCGTTTGTCTTCCATCAGTGCCATGCAGGTTGAATTTCTTCTCATCCGAGAAAATAACTGACTTCCACTGCTCGGGGATCTATTTGACAATGCTCCTTACACCAAATTAATCGGGCCTTTTTCATTTTTTGTGTGAGGAGGGGCTTCTTCTTAGAACTACGGGCTACAAGTCCTTTTTTGAAGAGGCGTCTTTGGACTATTACCGCACTTGCTACCACTCCTGTATGTTCTTCTCATTCTCTTTTCAGCTTAGACAAAAAAGCTTTGCTGTTTTTAAGGCATAAGCGCTTAAAAACTCGGTCCTGTTTTGGCGTAGAGACTCGTTTGCGTGCTGTTCCTTTTTTCCTATCGGCAGAACCAGTATTCTTCAGTTTGGAAAGAAATCTACTCACTGTCAGTGGGTATTCGGGCCAGAACGACTTTCCGGTACATTTTCTAAATGTCATAGTATAAAGTCATTAAATTTATACACCTAATATTATGAAGCAATGGCAGAAACAATGGAGGGAGAAATATCGATTTTACCGATTGCTTATATATATTAATAGTAATCTTTAAAATTAAAAGATTTCTTTAAAAATTTATTTAAAAACAAAAATATAATTTCGCAATGAAACTTGAATGTTTTTTATTAAAGTACAATGTGTTAGATAAAGAGATCCAACGAATGAGATATACTGTGATGCGTGCGAACGCTGCATTTTGATTCGCCATGACCTGAACGCTAGAACTGGTTGTTCCATGTACTGTGAATCTGAAGTCTGATTCAGTTACTGTACAGTCGAAGTGGCATTATCACATAGTCTTCTGGAGAACGAGCGTTCCGGTACTAATTATTTTTACAACGAGCGTTCCAGTACTATTTTGAGCAATACACAATACACGTACTTTGCTCACTGTCGACTGATTACAAGACACTCTAAAAAAACTATTATTTTTAGGCCACCCGAATAATGAAATTCATCTGCCGTGCTATGTGTCTTATGTCTGTTAATTGCGTGTATTCTATGGTCGATTTGTCTGTTTTGCTGTACGAAAAAAACCCCAGTTTCTGGGAAACACCTTGTTATCTACGCCTGAGTCCGACTTACTCAGCCAAGGAGTTAAAAAAAGCTCATTCAATTTCCTCGCGTCATCGACGGGATTCGAGCCTGAGCATTTTCCACCCGATGGGGGCGGAGGACGGTGACGATACCACTGTGCTACTGCGCAGACTACAAGACACTCTATAAGCAATATGACAGGAACAACATCGTTCCACACATAAAGCAACAATAGCAATCTTTCTTCGTGGCGTCAACTGCATGTAACTCGCCATCCTGACACAAGCATGGAATGACTGCAACTCTTGCGACTCAAAAAATTATATACAGGGTGTCTCAAAAATACACGGCATAACTTCAGGAATGAGTTCCTCCTATGTAGACAATAAAAATATTTTATTTCAACATCGTTTCGGAAATGCTTGGTTCCCGAGTTATTAACCGACATGTCTTATCTCCCGCAGGTGATTTCCTTCATCACAAGGTACTGACAGAATCTGGTGGTTTTCCATTCCGACCATGTACTCAAATCAGGAGCAAGCGGATATGCACTTTATGTGCGGTTTGGCGGATGGCAATGCTCTGGAAGCTCGTCGTTTGTACCACGAAAGGTTCCCAGAACGAAGATGTCCAGACAGGAAAACGTTTGAAGGTATCCATCGCCGCCTTTGTGAACATGGGACCTTTACACATCGTGCTGCCGACAGAGGATGACGAAATCTACGACTCCTGAAGTAGAAGAGTGGACCAAGACCAACTGCTTGGCCTCCACGCTCAACTGATTTAAAGCCTCTAGATTTCTTCTTGTGGGGCCATTTAAAGTCATTGGTGTATTCGACTCCGGTAGCTGATGTGGAAACTCTCCGCAATCGAATTGTGGCAGGTTGTGAGACAATACGAAGCATGCCAGGAATTTGGCATCGTCTTCGCGAGTCCATGAGACGTTGATGTGAGGCCTGTATTCAGGCAGAAGGTGAACATTGTGGACAATTACTATAAGGTGATGTGAACAGTTAAGTGTTATAGACAGACCTTCGAAAGTCGGAAACCAAGCATTTCCGGAACTATGTTGATATAAAATATTTTTATTGTCTACATATGAGGAACTCATTCCTGAAGTTATGCCGTGTATTTTTGAGACACCCTGTATATATATATAATTCAAATTAAATCCAATTGAATCAAAGAATAGACAGCCAAAATGAGTACAAAATTAAATGTAAAATAAAAAGAAAATATTAGAGTTAACATTAGTGGCAGCAAACGTGCAAAAACCACAACATGGTTTTTTAACTGTTTAACTATAAAATGTAAGGTTAACAAAAATAATAATGAAATGTGAAATAATAAATTCATTTCATAATGAAAAAATGAAATACTGTATATACATATATATATATATATTTTTTTTTTTTTTTTCAGTCCTCAAAATTAGTATACTGGTTAATTTAAACTTTTACGATCAATGACAATCAGATTACTCAAGTCATTTAGTATAGTTTAGCCTGTCTAATTTACAATATAAAGTATTCGAACCAGTTTTTATTTAAAAAATGCATGAGCTAATAGATTTTCAGAAGCCAATAACTAACATCTTGAAATGCTCAACCAGAAGTGGCTGAATATCTTTATAATCATTGAAATTTGCATATTTGCTTAAGTTCTCCTTCTTGAGTAGCGCAGTTGGTTGAATCGCCGTCCTCCCCACACTGGATTGAAAAAAAGACCACAGTTCGAGGCCCATAAAAATTCCCGAGAGGAATTTTTATGGGCCTTTTTCACAACGTGGCCGAGTTAGCTGCTCTCTTGCGTGGGTAGCATGGTTTTTTCTCCCGAAAACGTGGGTTTTTTGTCCAGCAAAACAGAAAATCGACCACAGAACGCACACAATTTACAGACGGTATACACGGAGCAATATGACCTTCGTCACTAATGCTCCTAAACCATACAAGAACAACAATAGCATTGCTTACGTTCCGTAGATTCCTTGTTATTTTCAACTGGCTCTCTGCTGTTAAACCACAATTTTTAGTCTTTTTAGAAGCTACGTTACCGTCATCTAGCGGGTGATTTCACGACTGATCTTAACTTAGTGTTAATAATTATGGAGTCTGGTTTAGTGTGTGGGTTTGATCGGTTGCCACATGAAATTACCGAATTTATTTTGCAGTCCCCGCGTTTATCGTATCAGGATATCTGTCGGTGTTCTTGCGTTTGTAAAAAATTTAAGGAAGCTGGTATAAGTAATAAATTATGGAAACAAAAGTTTGAAGAACGGTAAGTGTTTCATAAACCGTTTTCTCTCGTATTTGACGAACTGCAAAGTTTTGGAGGTACTATTGTTGAAGCATTTGAAAACTCAGTAGTATGTTATAAATGGAAACATTTAAATTAAGCTATAGTATTACCTTGCGTCTATACAATTTCGTTGTAAATTGTAATGGAGAAACAGGATGATTCTGGACTTTGTTTTAGGAGCTTATTCCCGATGAAAACTACACGTGGAAGGGTTGTATATAATTTATTTAAATGAAAACGAGCAAACATTTACTGTCATGAAGAAACTTAAATAAAATATAGTGCGCATGGCATAATATATTATGAGTTTAAAATACACTATAAAAAATCGGTGTAAATACACCACAGTGAACTCCTAATGAAAAACTAAGTAGTGTAAAGGCATCGATTTAATTGTATCTTCTATTGCGATTACCTTCATAACGAGTTACCATGTATTGGACTATCTAGAATAAGTAACGCTTCACTAATAGAGAAGACTACTGTTACTTATTCTCAGTGAGCATTTATATTTTATTTAAGTATTATCTTGCACACCTTTTGGCATCTCTCATATTGTGGAAATAACTTCACAACTGGATTGGTATGATTGTAACACCAGGATACCTGCTCACCCACCGATTGGTTGAGTGCAATGGAATTCTTCCTTTTGCTCATACTACACATAAGGGGAGGGGTTGTAAATTTAACCAGAGAAAGGATAGTTTAGTTGCAGGTTAGATGTGTGGAGAAATTTGCCTTCAGTCAGTGAGTGGTTGATTGTTTGAACAAGATCCCATCTGGTGGTGGATAGTTTAAATATACTGAAGGAAGATGTAGAGAAACTATTAGAAGTAGTGGACAAGTGATATGGGAAGTATTGGCTGATGCTGTTTAAGCCTGCTTTGCCACTACTGATGCTAATATGATTGAGAGTGATTTCTTCCAGAGTGACAATTATGCATAAAAAACAGCAGTCTTGTGCATACTTGATTAAGAAAAATATTTTATTAACAAGCATTCCGTTCTGCAAAATTTTCATTTCAAGTCCTCAATTGTTGTCACACATGTGCACATTAGTATTAGTACTAACAAACCATGCAAAAAAGCAAGTTTATACACCATCAGCCAAAAAAAAAAAAAAAAGGTAGAGATTCAGAAACGGGTGCCCCTTTCAAAATGGTGGCGAGGAGAGGAGGGGAAAAGCAATGATTGGCGGGTTGTGACACCGCCCACTCACTGCGTTCCCCCTCCTCTCCTCGCCCGATGGATTTCAAGTGACACGCGAACGGCACTTGGCACAGCAACAAAAATGGCGGCAGAAAACAAATGGTAAATCCCAGTTACACGGTAAATCCAAGTTAAATCCAAGTTACAAAAATGCACGTTTTTTCGCGAAAATAAAAAGTCACGTGATATTTGAATGAGTCTGATTTAGCTGAAAAGGGGACAACGAAATTTTGCCAAAGAAAAGGAACCGCAAATCAACAAAATATTAATATAAAACAAAAAGTTACACGAAATGCAATCACTTGATTCTTAGGAGGATAAAAAAATGCACGTTTTTCTATGCTATTACTAAGAAAAACTATCAGATTGAACTGGCACAAAGAAAAACCACTCACCTCATCGGTCGGGTGTCCACCTTCAATCCTCGGTTTCGGGCTTATATACAGTGCTTAGTTCCATTTTCTCTAGGGTTGAACGGAGAGAAACAAAGAAAAAAACCAAAAAAAAAAAAAACAAACCTGTGACAAAGGAAATTACACAGCAGCAACTGGACACCTGCACAAATGAAATACAGACTAAAAATGACCACCAGAGCCTGGAAATGGCACAATAGTAATCAGCCATTCACATTGTGATTGGCTGATTACTATTGATTGGCTGGTTACTATTGATTGGCTGATTACAGTTCTTCCTGTAATTTTTTTTTTTTTTTAAATTGCCATTCTTTTTCTTTATTAATTTTTATTATTTTTTTACTTTTTTTTTCTGGGGGCTACCGCCCCCAGACCCCCGTCTATGTGGGGGCTCCAGCCCCCACATCCCCGGAATTATTCAGCTGACATACCTCGCAACCACGTGACATCAAAACACCACAAAGTAACGGCCACCACGGCCATTATGTGACGAACAATAAAAATACACGAGGACGGTTTCATATCGTCCATATCCACCAATAAACAAAAGACATACCTCGCAACCACGTGATATCAAAACACCACAAGTAACAAGTGCGGCTATTGATTGCGGCCATTCTTTTTCTTTATTAATTTTTAATATTTTTTTTTCTGGGGGCTACCGCCCCCAGACCCCCGTCTATGTGAGGGGTGGTAATTGGTATAAACAATACCAATAATCAAAAGAAGGGGGCTTACCGCCCCCAGACCCCCCGTCTATGTGAGGGGTGGGAACAATAAACAATACCAATAATCAAAAGTTCCTCGCAACAACGTGTAATCAAAACACGTGTTTCCTCGTGTTACGTGGCACGGGTGGCACGCAGTGCGTGTTCTACCGTGCTGGCTGCATCCGTCTCTTAAGGAGATCACGTGACGATAGGCGGAGTCAACACCCGTCAATCACGGCTGTATCGCTAGCAGTCTGGAAGGGGGCACCCGTTTCTGAATCTCTGCCAAAAAAAAAAAAAAATTCCCACATCACCTGTTTATCCCTCCAATAGTTTGCCTAGTTCTCCCTTGTATTTGTTCAAACTGTCCGTTTCCACAACAACAGGTGAAAGTTTGTTCCAGTAATCAGCCACCCCTTGTGTGCAGTCTGAGCAAGAGGAAGAATCCCATCAGCATTGAACATAAAGATATGCAGCAAAATCATTCCAATAATGGTATGTCATTTATTATTGTTATCATTTCTAATATTATGTAAATAAATGTAATTACATTTAAAACAAGCAACAGAAATTCATAGGCATATTTCGAATGATTTTTACATGAAAATGCAAAATAAATAAAATATATACACCCCAAGCATTCTCATCTAGAATTAGATTTTGCATATACTAACATTGCTAACCAGTCATGTGCTAATTCTGAAAGCCATATTTCTTAAACACCAATTTGCAAAATCATTTCAGACTGTAAAGTAAGAAATAACCTTGAATGAGTTTCTAAACCACTCAGTGACAGTACTGTGGACATAATTGTTTTGTGATGTGTCAATTTATTGGTACTATCTTGAAGTCAGAGATGATGTAGAAGTCTGAGGATGGCAGGTCAAGGCTGTATGCAGGATTCTATTTTGTTCTTCAACCCATACCAGTTCAATAGATCCTCTGTAGCATTGGCTGTCTGTGGGTAGGTATTGTCTGCTGTGACTCGGTGATTAGCATGCGTGTCCACAAGTATTGAGGTTTTGGGTTTGAGCCCATATACTGGCACAAAAAATGCATTGCACATTGTGACTGGTGTTGAAAATTCAGTTGCCATTAATAATTAAATATGTATGCAGTCAGTGAATTTTTAGACTCTTCTGCTTTTGACCATTTAGAGCAGCATTACCCAACCTTTTTCGACCCAATGCTCCCTTACAAAATCTTTTTCTGCCCAATATTCCTCCTCAGATTAAGTATATGCCAATGCTTCCTATTCTTCCCTTAAAATACAAGTAATGCATAAAAGGTATTTTCAATGATTATTACTGATTGTTTTTATCATGCCTTTTTATTGCACTTAGATTACACATTGAATTCTTATATATACATACATAGTTATAGAAAAGTAAATAAAATGAGATTTATTATAAAATACTAGTATGATCTTTGAGCTTGATGAGTTGGCTAACTTCACAATATCTGGAGTATACTTGGATAGTAATAGTCTTAAGTTACCACGACTAAAATATCCAAACGGTTTTGATTCTTCACTAGTATGCGATTCACTGCACTAAATCCTTGTTTTTCAAGACAAGAAGATGGAAAGGCAATATAAAGAAGTTTTGTTTTTCTCCATGGAGCAGGAAATTTCACATGATGTTTTAGCCACGACTTGAAGTCCTCTGGTGTTGAAGATTTGCTTTGATTCTTCATCATTTTGAAGCTGAACAGTTTCTTCTTCCAAACTAAGTTCTTGGTCTTCAGTTTTGCAAATGAATGGATTTGTTACCCAGACATATTTCCAAATCAATCAAATCTTTAAAGCAATTCTCAAAGTCACATTTCAGTGACTGCAGCTGTAAGCAATATTCTTCCAACTCACAGTCTAAATAGGATGTTTTTATGCTGCTCATGGTAGGAAACTGAAAAAAAACTCTTCTGCCAATGTTATGTTTAAACAACTCCAACTTCATGATGACAGTAGATATCGCAGTATTAAATAAAATTAAATTTAAATGCTTCAACTGTCGCATCAGACCACCAAGTGTCAACACCCCAAATGCCCCCTTAAAGTTTGTAGTCACGCCAATGACCCCCAGGGGAGTTCTACTGCCCACATTGGGAATTGCTGATCCAGAGAATAAATGAAAATTTATTTTATTTATTGTTGTACATTCATTCAACTCACCTTCAGCAAGTCCACCTCCTAAGCCTAGGCTTATATGTGGATTATGCTTCTTCAGTGATATTATCTTAAGCTGTTCTTAAAAATATATTATAATAATAAAAAATACTATTTAAAATTCAACATCACAACACATCTTAGGAGAGCACTAATCCTCTTAGCCGCAGCCAAGAAGGATATAGTGTTAGCTATCGTCATCTTACATATCCTAATTGGCTGTGTTACTGTCCCCAGCCACGAAGAGGCGGGAAGTACTATCTAGCCTTGCTCTCCGTTTAAAAACTAGACTCACAAACTTATTAAAATACCACAGGAGAGCCCTATCCATGAACATGATCCGAAGATCTTGTTGTTCAAGTTTACCTAGACTTATCTCCAATTCATGTCTTAGATCAACATATTGATCACAATGGAGCATAATATGGACACTAGTTTCTTGTAACCCACAAGAACATAAATCATTTTCCACAAGTCTCAACTCATGGAGTCTTTTTGCCAATCCATGTCCAGTAATAAGAAAAGTGGCATGTAGTCCAAATTGCTGCCAAGGATTTGCCCGCACATTTAATATGTCAACTCTCGGTAAATACATATGGGTGACACGTCCTTTTTTACTCGTGTCCCACCTCTGTTGCCATACAGCCATCAGTTCATTTTTAATTCTTGCCTTCTCTTCTTTATAATCAGATCTTGAGTATATCCTATTTAGATCTGGGCAAGAGGAAACTCCCAACACAGTTTTCCTGATGTTCTTTCTAGTACAGTATAGTAACACCGACAAGATGGTCTGCAAATCAGCCGGAAATTGCCCAGCCAAGACATGCAGAGCATCTGTCGACACTGTTCTGCAGGCCCGTGTTGTGCATAGGAGAGCGAACCTCTGCGCTTGAAGCAAGTATTTCTTTTCAACACTATTAGTTATTCGGTGCAACCAAGCCACAGAAGAATATGTGATTATGGGGACAAATACACAGTCATAAAGGAGATTCAGCGCTCTTCCTTTTATCCCCCAATCAGTTCTAATCATTCTTCTCAGCTTGGCATACAGCACTCGAACTTTATTTTTTAAGTACTTCATGTGCTCCAAAAACGCCGTCCTCTCCCCTACACACACACCAAGGTACTTTACAGAGGTCACATACCTAATTGACATATCAAATGCTTTAACAACTGGATTTCTATTCATACTCAGTCGTCCTTTAAGCAGCATCTGTACAGTCTTTGTTTTTGAGATCTGTAACTTATGCAATCTGGACCACTCTATCAATTCCTCCATTATTTGAGAGGCACGTGCCTCTAGTTGGGACCTTGCGTTGCCATAAACCAGAATTAACAAATCATCGGCATATGCCACTACATTCACACCAACGTGATTTCTTCTCAAAAAGTCATCCATAACTATTGTCCAGACGTGAGGACCAATCACCGAGCCCTGTGGACAACCTCGTTTAACATTCCTTTTTACTTCAGTATATTTTGTCCTGATAATTATCTTTCTATTTGAAAAATATTCTTTGAAAACTAAATACAATTTTTCAGAACATCCAATGGTTCTAATCCTGGAAAGGATTCCCTCCCACCAAAGCATGTCGAATGCGCCGTGAAAATCAACAAAAATTCCAAGAATGTAACGCCCCTCATAGCTCTGAACGTATGTTGTCATCTGATAAATAGCGTCCTCTGTAGACTTACCTTTTTTATAACCATACTGGTTATCAGAGGACATTTGATTCTCATCATATTTAATCATCAACCGACTGATACACAGTCGTTCATAAGTTTTAGCTATTACAGACAACAATGCTATGGGACGATACGAACCTGCTTCACTTGATAGTTTATCCGGACTTTTGATAATCAGTTTCAAAACGGCCATTCTCCACACCTCAGGGAACGAACCCATCTCCAAGCATTTGTTAAACATCTTTACCATTAAATTGGGTCTTATATTAAAAACCCTTTTCATTATCTTAACTTCTATTAAATTAGGACCTGGCGACCGGTCGTCAACCGCCTGTGCAACAGCATCTTGGACCTCTTCCATGGTAAAATTTTGTTCACATATATTGGAACTTTGAGTGGCATTGCCTCGTATCATTTCCTTCTGTTCTTGGCTTAGTTCTTGTGTGTCCATATCAGGAAACAACTCATCCAGGATCATATCCATGGATTCACTCCATCCTAAAGTGTCCATATCTCCTGTTCTAACAGTAAAATTTATAGAATTAAAAATATACTTCTCAGTAATTAATTTAAAAACAGTGTTCCAGGGATCTCTCGAGCCTTTTTCCATCACATACGACTTCCAAGAAGTCTGCTTCGAATCATTAATTGCTTTAACATAATTTTTACACAGATTCCTATACGTATTATTATACAATTCCGTCATTTGAATGTCCCCCAACCTTCTATACCTTTGAAATCTTTTCCTGGCTTTTCTCAATTCTTTCTTCATTTGCTGTAAATTTCTATTCCACCATATTACAGGTCTGGATACAAGCTTTTTCTTTTTCATTGAAACGTTTGAAGCTACATAAACTATGTCCTGAAATTTACATACATATTCTTCAGGACTTAGTAAATCCCAATTTATTTCATTTACTTTGTCATTGAAGGCCAGATCAAAACCTTCCCAATTAACTGTTTTGATAGAAAACCTTTCTGCTTCCTTTATTTGCCGTATTTTCTATATCTGACTCAGTTTAATCAAAATACCATTACGATCACTTGTAGTTAAGTAATCAACTACTTTCCAGTCATGTATCTTATCAAGAATTGACACAGTACATACTGTAACATCTATATAGGATTGCCCATGTACAGAGCTATATGTTGGTATATGGCCAGGAATATTGACAACCACCATACCAGAGGTAGATAGGAAGTCCTCAAGGATCTCACCTCTATCATCAGACTCCGCACTACCCCATAGTACAGATTTAGAATTACGGACCATTCCAACAACTATATGGCAACCTTGAAGTACGTCCTTTATCTTCTCCAAGTAATTAATATAAGGATTTATATCAACCGAGTGCTGACAGTATAATGAGATCATATACACTCTACCAATTGCTCCAATAACTTCAGCACATATCATGTTTTCATTGGATAGAGTTGTGATCTTAGTAACCACAAGATCGTTTCCTCTCACTACTATCGCAACCTTCGGACTTTTTCCGTCTGCCAAAATCCTGTAATTACTTGGATATCCCCGTACGTTGCCACCTACTTCATAAGGCTCCTGCAATAGACTTATGTCAATACCCTTCTTTTCCATTTCCAAATATATTTGAGCTGCTACCGCCTTTGCTCGTTGTGCATTTAATTGCAACACACTAAGTTTTTCAGCCATAACTGATCTTATTTTTATATAATTCCAAAGCTCTTTTGTACTCAGGGCAATCCTTATCAGCAGCAGTGTGATCACATTTTCTGCTTCTATTTTTACAGTTACAGCAGACTGGTCCCTCTGCCTTATTTTCACAGTCCCTGTATGCATGGCCCTTCTGGGCACAATGTCCACATATAGCTTCTCTTTTACAATACTTAGATACATGGCCGAATCCTAAGCATTTGTAACACTGAGCCACAGAGAATATTTCTTTGTATTTATATGCCATCCAATCGGCATATATTCTTTCTTTCTGTCTTATTATATTCAGAAGCCTCGATCTAACCTCCAATATCCAATTTGACACACTGCCATTCTTGACACTATTTATAGAGACTACTTCAACATTTTCACTGAATTCTTTCCTAGAAACCCCATATTCTTTACAATTTTTAATCCAAACCTGCTCCAGAAAATCATCTTTTTGAATGTCCTTTTCAATGTCAAAAACCACAATTCTAGGATGAACAACCTTTGGAATAACATATTTTAATCCAACTTCTTGTATCTTCTAACATATCCTCTTAATATCGTCCTCTCCCTCCGCCTCCAACACAATCCCGCAGTCTCGTATTGTTCTTATATTTTTTACTTTCACTTCTTTCAGAACTGGTCTAAGTTCTTTCAAGACTTCCTTTTTTACATCATCGCTTGCCTTGAATCTTTCATCTACTGCTTTAATCAATACACACTTTGATAATTTCTTGGTATCTTTCACTAGTTCTTGAGCTACATAAGCATAGCTTTTCTTTTCTTTTTTCTTTCCCTCTAACTTTTCTTTTAATAACAAGTTTTCTATGTGAACATCCATAGCCTTCATTTCCAAGATATCCTATAGTTCTAAGATTGTTTTCATAGCTGTTGTGGGAACTTTATTTTGCGTATCATGTAAGTAGGTCCTAAGCCTACCTCTTGTTTCTTTAACATATTCCAATCCTTCGTACTTGGATCTTTCTTTGCTCCCATCAGTTCTTCTTTTCTTATGAGAACCAGTTTTCTTTGCACTTTCCTGATTATTCTTTTCAACACTATTACCAGTTCTTGCTTTCCTTTTCTTTGTTTCACCGTGACTTTGTGAATTCTGCTGTGAAGTTGAGAGAGAGGAGGACCTAAGACGCGGAGGAGTCAATAACAGTGTTCTTCCAATAAAAACCTGCGTCTTTGACAATTCTTGGACTTGATTAGACGGAACTTTTCCGGTCTTCATCTTTTCATCATCTGTGGCCTCAGATATTACTTCCGCCAGTTCTTCTTCACTTGACGTTGAATCTGATTCTTCTATACTTGCCATGTATACAATAAAAAACAACTATTTACAATTTAAAAGTTAAGTCTCAACAATGAGAAATAACAACTATATACAATATATACACGGCTCAAGAGTCCTGCACAATGAACACTGAATAAACACAGCTGCTGAATGAACTTATTAAAAAAGTCTCCGAAATCTATCAGAAACCAATAAAAACCGTCCACAACCCAAGTTAAACGGGTTGTGGTCCCAGGAACAAAATCAAGGGCACGGAAATGCTCTTAACGAGCTCTCCAAAATCCCAAATCTAACAATCAATTTAGCCCATTTAGCCAGCCGGGGAATTCTCCCCGACTGCCCACCCCAGACTACGAGGAAGTAGGACTAGCTAAACTGGCCTTGGCAAACTGTACAAGTAAATAAACAAGAAAGCAGATTAACTCAATTCACAATCAAATCTATATATCACTCGGATAACTCGCACTATATGCACCCCAGAATAGCCCCCTGGGGTTTTATTGTTGTACAGTAGGATTATGCTCTGTGACAATTTTCCTGAATGTTTGGCTTTGTTGTTGCACTCTAATACCAATAAGGTGTCACAATTGCACAAGCCATTAATCGTTGTGCCATGCCTTAATATGTGAATATGCCTATTATGGTCAAAAAAGGAAAGCTTTATTTTTGAGGCTGACATTTGGGTTTTACTACACCAGCAGGGAGGTGGGAAAGATGGATGTTTTTATTGCATGCTGGAACATTTCATTTCTGGGCCAAAATGATAACCACTACTTAACCACTGCTATCTGACACATGATGGCATTCTCTACAAATGGTAGCATATGTGATGTGATGTGTTAATGACCATTCAATGTTCCTTCTACTGGTTTGAGACATCTAGGCACCCATTGAGTTCACATATTTTGCACATGAAGACACTCATACAATGCTGTATGTGTTGTCCCAACATTGAAGTATATCTCTTGGGAGATGCTGTAACCATTATACCACTGTTTTGCAGGCTTGGTGTCTTCCACGTATTATGGCTCTGGCTAAGTCATGGCTTATCTATGATGGGCTACTACCCAGAACCATCATATAGATCAGTAACTGAAAATATGTATATACCGGGTGTTTATAAAATAAGTTTCTCTATTCAGGAGACCCTAGTGTCAAAATGATTAGAGATAGCACTGTGAAAATTGGTGGGTATGTCATTTAGGGGATTTTAATATCAGAACTTAGAAATCTATAGATATTGTTCTATGTGCTTTCCTTCACTTGAGATGACATTCTGAAAACGGAGGACTGCGTGCGACAGTTTCGCATAGCATCTCATTGGGGATGCTTGCTTTCAAATCGACAAGCGTCTATATGCTGTCACGGTAAACTCTGTCTTTCGGGTATCCTCATAAGCCAGAAATCACAGGGATTGAGCTCTCGTGGTCAGACTGGCCAGAACTGCGGAAAGTCTCTAGAAATGATGCAATCATTTCCGAATGTTGAATGGTGCAGTTCCTTCACTTGTCAACTATATGGGGAGGGGCACCATCTTGAATGAACACTATGGTCTCCAAGCATTGCCTTTCTTGCAGAGCAGGAATAATGTGATCTCTTATGCCAAAAATAATCTCTTAGAAGAGTGCAGTACTGTTCACTAGTTACCATACACCTTACAGGGCCATGAAATGTAGACTTGTCAAAGAAAAATGGTCCGATTATAAACACTGCTGTGAATCCACACCATACTGTAACATATTGACTTTTTAGTGGTCTTTAATGCACAGCAGATGGACGAGAAATTCCCCATATTCGGCAGTTTTGTGCATTTACAGCCCCATGAAGAGTGAAATGTGCCTCATCAGACCACAAGATCATTCAAGCCCATGTATTATCAAGTGCCATACGAGCCAGAAATTGTAGACAAAGTCTATTTGTTGTTGCTGATCACAAGACTAGTTCTTACACTACATGAATCATGTATGGGAAGCAGCATAAAATTATTTGAAGAACTTTACATACAGTAGACCAAGGAAGGTTCAATTCTCTGGTCATCTCCAGCCTGAAATTACACCTCACTCCCTGGTCGCTTCAAATTTCTTTATTAGTTTTCAAAGCTCCACTGATGTCAAAGGTCCTTCACGCTTACGCAAACCTTTAAGTTTCCGTTATTCACGTAGTGCTGTATTAGTGTTACTATTATTCTGGTAGAACAGTTTTACTAAAAGAGCACATTCCTTTTTTGTAAGAGCCATAATGGTTATTGATGATGACGTTAGCATTTTTGCTTTTATCTAACAGGATGTCATTTGCGTAAGCAGCGTGTCTTGAAGTAAATGACAACTTTTACATGTGCAGTGCCGTTTACCCCCTGGAGGCGGAAATTTGAACTATTTTTTTTTTTTTTTCCTTCTACAAATTGCTTCCCCATACCCTAAATGACATACCCACTGATTTTCACAGTGCTAACCCTAACCATTTTGACACTAGGGTCTCTTGAATAGGGGAACTTATTTTATAGCCACCTGGTACATGTTCTGTGGCAGCCAACATTTTTTTTTTTTTATGTAAACTCCAAACACAAGAGATACTAGAACCTATAGTACTTAGTACCATGCTTGGGTTGGAGGTTGAGAAGACGAAAGAAGATATTTGTTGACATTGGACTTGAACTTCTGTAGACTGTAATTTTCAGGAAATACGTATGAAGGAAGGTTGTTCCAGAAGACCAATTGAATGAATAAATGAGGAAGATGACAAGTTGGTTCTGTGAGTTTGAAGTTGGACAGTAAATGGATATTGGCTGATGGTGTCACGTGTTCGGACTGTTTTGAAAGAGAGAGCGGGAATTATAGAAGCCGATTCAGGAGACCAGTGCTCATGGAATTATCTGCAGAAGCGGCATGCAACAGAAACAGTACGTCTATGAGACAGCGAGTGGAGAGACTCTGTTAGAGATGAATCATTAATTAACCTAACTGCCCTCTTCTGAATGGAATCAAGAAACCTGAGAGAGGTTTTGGGGGCATCACCCCCAGATGTGGGAACAATATTCCATGGCAGGGCGGATTTCCGATTTATACAGAGTGAGCAGCTGTTTGGAAGAAAAGTAACGCCGAGAGCAAAAGAGAAAACCTAGTTTTTTAGATGTAGAGGAAGCAATATTTGTAATGTGCTTGTGCCAAGAGAGATTAGAAGTCAGGATAATCCCCAAAAGAGATATATCACTTTGACTAGAAATCGGAGTGTCACTAAAGATAAGCGTAGGAGCAGAAGAATCCTTTTTGCGATATATAAGACAAGACTGAGTTTTAGAAGGGTTGAAATGAACTAAGTTGTCTTTGCCCCACTGGAGAATTACCTGAAGATGGGCATTTAAGGAATTGGTAGCAGATTTTCGAGAAGTTGAAGCTGATTGGGCAGGGCAAGGTTTCTCAAAATGGAAAGTAGAATGCAATGTGCTATCATTGGCAAAACTATGGATAGGATTTCCAGTCAATGGAAGAAGGTCATTAGTATACAAGAGGAAAAGAGTGGGGGAAAGAACTGAACCTTGGGGGACACCGGAATTAGTGGAGAAGTTAGAAGATAGAGAGCCATCACCCTCAGTGAGCGATCAGAGAGAAAATTGGATAACCAATTACTAAAAGCAGTTGGCAAACCGTAAGATGGAAGCTTGTTTAGAAGACCTTTATGCCAAACACGATCGAAAGCCTTTGAGATGTCAAGAGCAACTACTTGTGTTTCACCGAACTTTCCCATTGAATTAGTCCATAAGTGGGTAACATAAGCCAGAATATCACCAGTGGATCGACACTGACGGAATCCATACTGGCGATCGTTGATCAGATGGAAGGTTTCTATGTAGTTTAAGAGTTGGCGGTTAATTGATTTCTCCATTACTTTAGAAAGAGTAGAAGTAATTGCAATGGGATGATAATTGGATGGGAGGGATTTGTCACCCTTTTTAGGAACTGGCTGGATATGAGCAAATTTCCAAGCAGAAGGAAAAACACCTTTGGAATAAGAAAGTGAAAAAAGACGTCAAAGAATAGGAGTAAGTTCAGGAGCACAGGTTTTGAGAACAAGTGGAGAAATACCATCGGGACTTGGAGCTTTCTTAGCATCAAGATTCGTCAAAATCCTTCTGACATCCTTTTGATGGAAGACCACAGGAGGCATTGAATGAAGCATGTTGGGAATGGTGGGAGGTGTTTTACCAAGATCATTAATACATGAGTTGGAAGAAAAATGGGATGCTAGCAGGTCAGCTTTATCCTTGGCTGAAGTGACAACAGAACCATCTGGTTTGGACAGAGGTGGGAGCAGAGATGGGCAAAAGTTGCGGCCAATAGCTTTGGCAAGAGACCAGAATGCTCGGCTACTATTAGGGTAAGAAGCAAGTTTTCTACTCGTAGCCTGTTCAAACTGTAGTTTGGACTGATTAATAACTGCTTTACAATTGTTGCAAGCTTTAGTGTAGGCAGAAAATGAAACTGAAGAATTAGAAACAAGCCAATTACGATATACAACATTCTTCTCTTGAAGAGCCTTAGCACATTTATTGGAAAACCAAGGTTTAGATAAAGAACGAGATTTTAAAGTGGAGTGTGGGATAAAGGATTCCATTCCTGCAAGAATAATTTCACTGACTCGATCTCAGCAAACATTGACATCAGATGTTTTGAAACAGTAATCCGACCAAGGAAAAGAAGGAAAGAAATCTCGCAGGTCATCCCATTTTGCATTCTTGTAATGCCAAACAACATGAGGTTGGGAATAGCCATGAGATAAAGGCTCCATTGGTGAAGAGATCACCAAGTTGTGATCTGAAATGCCTAAAGGACCTCTCACTTCGACCGTGTACTTAGAAAGGTTGTTTGTGAGAAAAAGATCAAGCATATTGGCTGTATGATTAGGATTGTCTGGTATTCTTGTAGGTAAATGAACAATCTGTGCAAGATCATTAGTAATTGCAAAAGCCTCAGCATCTCGACCAGCTGGGTCAGTGTGACTAGAAAACGGAAGCCTGCTGGAGTTGTGAACATTAAAATCACCAAGGAAAATTACTTCACTGTTAGGAAAGTTGGACTGGAGAAAGTCAAGTTGCTAAGAGAGGAAGTCAAAGAGCTCCAAGTGATTAGTGGAGTTGGGAGAACGGTAGAGACAACTGATGAATTTGACGCAATGAGGTAGAGAGATTTTAAGCCAGAGAAGATCGAAGAGAGGAGATTCCAAATTGCCAAGTCTCTGACAGGGAATATCAGAACAGACATATGCACAAGTACCACCTTTGAGGCGAAAGGAAACATACAGCGAATAATTTGGGCATCTGAGATGAGCAGTAGTTGAATCAACCAATAACTGAGATTCTGTCAGAAAAAGTACATGGGGTTTGGCCGACTGCAAGTGGAAACGGACATTGTTGAGATTAGAATTGAGACCACGTTTATTTGTGAAATGAATTAGGAAGTGCTTGGGAGGTTTAGATCTTTTCGCAGATAAGCTTGCTCTATTAGTTTGACAATTCATGGTGTATTCAATAGTAAGAAAAAGTGGGTGGGACATGCTGTATGAAGTAATGAAATTTTTGGATATGGCGTACACATGGTAAGAATATATCCAGATCCTTGACATAACGTGGCCTCGACAATGCTCCCCGCATACACACTACTCGGACTCCCTCCAGTTACTATCTGGCAGAATAGAGGTAGCAAGATTATACACTAGCCGATCCGGAAGCCTCCTAGAGAGTTAACAATAGGTTCATTCTGGTCTGCTAACTAGTGGCCGGCCTGCGAACACCGTTTTAGAGCTGTACCCTCGAAATGTAAGGAATATTGGATCTCGCCATGATGTTCATCATAACCTCAAAAGTCATCAATCATACTGTACGATGGAAGAGAGGGAAGGGTTGACTGGAACTTAGCTCTAGAGACTAAACATGGGTTCCACCACTTCAAGCCTCCAATAAGCAAAGTGGTAGTATTGCACCGGTTGATGAGAGTCATCTACCACCTAGTACTGCCTGGTAACATAGAGGGGCGGCATTCCTCCATGTAGTGTGGACACCACACCTCGACCCCTGCTTACATTGGTTCACACCTGGGTGGTCACCCACCGTGTACTTGTGCATGGAGGTTACACCCAGGATTACTAACAGTCCCACCATCGTGAAGGTGCAAGTAGAGGATTTGGCTGTCACAGACCGTCCAGACTTTGCTGAAATTGGGTCTACTTGACTTGAGTGTCACCCGAATATCAGTTCCATCAGCGTTTTAGACTCCCAGGTAGCAAGTACAGCTTGTCTGGCCTATCTGAGAGAATGTCTGTGACAACCTCAACATGTATGTTGGAAATCATTATGAGCAAGCTTCTGCATTGACTGCTCCTTATAAATATAGGTCTGATTCTCAATGGTTATGGAATTATTATCTGAATGTATGAATTGTAAGAATGAATGAAAGTGGGTAGAGAAAATAAGGAAAGACCTGATATGAAAGTAGTAGTTTTTGTAATGGCTGTATGACATATTTACGAACATGCAGTAATTTTTTGCGGGAAGTTCATACAGAGTCGCTATTTCCAAGGCACTTATTGCTGACGGTAATGCTAGAAAGAGAACACAATGGTGTAAGGGGCACAAAGAGAGCCGAGTAGTCAGAAGTGAGGGTACAGTAGCATGTGTTCTTTGAGTGGACAGTGGTTCAAGACTGTGACTGCTAAATACGATTAATGATTGTATTCATGGTTTATTGTAAACTCCTCTGACCCAGTGGTCATACTAGTAAAAAAAAACACTAGACACTGGATGATTGGGAACATGTCGTTTTCAAACAAATCATCATTCACACCTTTTCCAACAATAAGCAGAGTTTGTTTGGCAATTGCTAAAAAAGCACATCATCCTTGACTGTCTTGTGCCAACCATCAGACAGAAAAGGAAACTGGAAAAGGATCAACAAAATGCTAGAAAAAAGAAAGTGATGATAGTACTTAAAGAATACCAAGATGTTGCTTCCCAGACAATGATTTGGGAAGCAATATCTTGGTATTCTTTAAGTGATCTCTATCATCATCCTGAACAAGTAAATTATTGGCACTGATTATTCTCAGTGACCATGTTCATTACTCATACAAATGTTTCCCACAAATTATGCCATGTTTCAAGATGATAATGCTCCAATTCACACAGCCAGATGTGTCCAGTCTTGGTTTGAGGAGCATGAAACTGAGGCTTAGCCTCTCCCATGGCCTGCTCAATTGCCAGAAAAACATTATTGAGCCACTCCGGGCATATTTGGAGAGGAGAATGAGAAATACATTTCCTCCACCTTCATCACTCAAGGAGCTTGAAACGTTACTCCATGTAGAATGGTCCAGTACTCCTCTTACTACAGTTCAAGATTTATTTGAATACATTCTAACAGAATACATGCAGTTTTAAAAGCAAAGGTGGTCCCAGACCATATTAGGGCATACCTATAACTCTTATCACAGGTGTTTGCATTATTTGTCCACCACTAAACATAAAAATTTTATTGCTGAGTTTACGATAATTGTGGGTAAATGTAAAAATTTATTACCCTCAGCCTCAAAACATGTCCTGCCTTGTTTGTGAATCAAACATGTGGTTGTTCGCTTCATTTTGTGTGGATCACCTTTTACACAGTAGCATCCAGAACACAACAGACTAATGCACTCAGTATTTTTACTTTTTTGCTGTTATATCAGATATTTTCTGTCCCAAATTCAAGTTTTGGGATTTTTGTGGGCAACGTTAGTGGACCACCATGACCAGTCTATCCACCAGGGAGGCAGCGATCAAATTTGGAATATTTTCATCATTAAAATAGCTAAAATGAGGCAGTACTCCATGTTGGAATGTCTGAAATTATGTCTTAATGAATTCTCTAGTTCATTCTGCAGAAATTGTACATAAGAATCATAAAAAGCCATCGTAATTAAATTAACCCAGCCACTGATAGTAAAAAGTGTAAGTCATTGGTGTCGATGTTAATGTAATCTTTTCTAAAAATCTTGGTTGTTGAAAATGAGCATCTCAAACAAAGTGATGGTACTTTATTGCACTCTAGTTCTTGGACATACCTTCACATTTCTTTCAAGCTAACAGCATGAAGTAGAGGAACTGATGAGATTTTATTTCCATTGTGCAGCAAAATTGCATTTAAACTTAATGTTTAAATGTCGAATATATTTAATGATGTTGAGACATCATTAAATATATTCCATTCAGTAGGATTGTATTCAATGCCCAGTTCATTCAGAAGACCACAAATATCTTTACAGAAATACATTGACTTTCATAATGAAATATTTGTAAAACACTTTGTGATGTTTTCAATATACTGTTATTTTAGTTCTTGCTTCAAGTAACTTCCACCATTGTAACCAAGAAGTTTTGCTTGCTCTTTAGATAAGTTTAAATCATGAACTAAGTCATTCAACACTTCCTGCTTAATTAAGTGTGGCATGTTATAATTTTTTAGATGATAGTCTAGATCTGTTGAAATGGGTGGTCCAGCAAAGTCAACAGTACAAGAGTCACTATATTCATCACTGCTTCCTTTATTCCATGATTTTGGGAGATCTAGTATCAAAATATCATTTGCAATAAATCCGGTTCCACTATATGGAACCGGCTTTATTGCAGATGATATGTTAGGATATTTGATGCTGTACTTTCTTTTCTGGGCATCTCTGTTATTTTTGTCATGCAGAAATAGCTATAATCAGTATTGTTGTGTGCTTCTTGCCACACTGTAGGAAAAACAAAGACATTCTTTTAATTTTCCTAGTTAGCAACATCCTCAGATTTGTGGTGCAAATAATACTGCAAGTTTTTTTCTTGCAACAAAGAATATGCACATTTAGTAATACTGTAGATTTTCTTCCTCTGAGTTTTTTGGTGTCCACACGTAGCAGAAATTGTCAGGTTGATTCAGACATTTTATTTGCTTCTGCTTAAACATTTTAACAGTACAGTACTAAGCAAAACACAGAAGAAAGAAACAATATGCAATGGATATGCAGATAAACTGTGCGTGTATTTGCACTACAACTGTCTTTCCATTTTCTAACGGTTGAACACGTTAACATTACTGCTATCTATAAGCACATGCAAGCATTATGTACAAGAGATTAGTGCCATATCTACTTCCCTAAATGATAGCAAGTTATATGCATTATGGGTAAACACAGAAGGCCAGTATACATAGAAATTATGATGTGAAATTAAGAATTATTTTCAAAATATATGCATAAAAATTGACTGTAAATGCCTCATTGGTGGAGGTAAAAATCATGTTGGCTAGTGTAGTCAGCATAGGATGATTCAGTTATTGGAATGATTATTAGATGGCACATTCATTTCATTACAAAAAAAGAATGCTGATGAAAGACAATTTGAATATTAATTATTTATACTTTGCTCAGCTAGAATTAAAATGTCTGTAAAAAAATTCCTAACCTGTATTATAAAAAAATGTATATATTTGGAAATCTGTGTGATGCATAATTCAGTACTGTATAATGAATTAGGTGTGTTTCTTGCATGGAACAGCACTGTTAACTGTGTACCCACATGAAGTATTCAGTTAACAGTGCATTTTTTGTGGAATAATACTTTCAAACAAGCACACAGCTAATCAATCAGTCTTACGTTTTCTATCTCTGTGATATTTATATCACTGTCCCCATGTGCTTCACACACACACACACATCACTGTCATATATTCTGGAATGCCGTGTACTGTTTATTCTTAATTTTTAATTTAACCTTTTTTTTTTTTTTTTTTTTTTTGTGTTAAAAATAGAATTTGTCTCCTGTTTAGTTTTTTAACTAACACTTTTTATAGGTGGCCTCAGTTAGTAAAACTCTTTCATGGAGATCAAAACTGTAATTGGAAGGAAGTTTACAGAATGCGCCATAATTGTGGAATTGCTTTACGTAAACAGGTTTCTTGTATGTCCAGTAGATATTATGGTCATGATGAAATGTCAAAAGAAGCATTTACAGAATTTCTTGGATTATGTGATCATTCTTATGGGAACTTTTTTGTTGTGGATGAGTTAGAGCATATTTTGCATGGTGGTAATGTGTGAGTATGATTTAAATTAATTTAAATGATTCTAAATATTAACTTTCATTAATATTCTGAATAAATTATGTACTTTATATCAGTTTTAAAGCTACTCATGGCAAGGGAGAAAAGAAGAGAGAGGAAATATTTACATTTAGCAGGTTTATGTGTGTGTGTATGTTTACATTAAATAAATTCATATAATTTATTAAATTGATTCATAACTTTATCCTTAAGTTTATGGGAAAAAATTAGCTAATGTGTTTTATTTTTATTATTATACAGGGTGATTCACGATGATATGGCATAACTTCAGAAGTTATGCACTACAACTGATTGCTGAGGCAATTTTGAGTTAAAAAGTTCACATGAACATGGGTCTGATCCTGAGTAATTAGAGTTATGTGATGGCCATAGATTTTCAACAATGCAACATTGCTAATCACACTTGCAACTTGTGTGCCTGTGCAAGATAATCTGACAGAACACATGCAGCATGAAGAGCAGTGTTATTCCTTTCTGTTCCCTTGTTGGTTTCAAAGCATCTTTTACGTTTACAAGTGCTGAATATGCCAATATGATGTGCGCTTATGGATTTTGTAATGCAAATGCTGTTGCTGACTACTACGATGTTTTCTGAATCGCAGAGTTCCAGATCAATAAGTTTTCCAAACATTGCAAGATATTGGTAAGAGAATATTGTTGAGCCAGTATACTAGTACACAGAGGATATCCATGTGCCTCATGTTTCCCAATCAAGAGTACGGAGAACTTTGCATAAAGAAAGCATGTATCCATACCATGTGCAATCTGTTCGATACGTTGAACTTCGGAATCCTGTCCAACAACAGAAGTTTTGTAATTGATTGAATGATAATTGGTATCTGCATTGTTACATCCCATCCAGTGATGAAGCTCATTTCACCTGAGACAGCATCAACACACAGTTCCCATGTTTGGTTGGAAGTTAATCCCATGCCACTGTGCACAGTAGTTTTCAATATTCATTCAGTGTTAATGTGTGGTGTGGAGTCTGTGATCAGTTGATGATCCATTTATTTTTGAAGGTTGTATTACTGGATAGGCCTATCTACAGTTTCTGCAAATTGAATCTGCAACTGTTAGATGTACCTTTGGCTACATGATGTTGAGTGTACTTCCAACACACTGGAGTTCCTTCTTATTGTTCCCATGCAGTGGTTATTCACCTCAGTGGCCAATTCCCTGGGCAATGGATCGGTCACAGTCAGGGGCATATTCTTCATGGGTGGGCAGAGAGGGCATATGCCCCCCTTAACCAAAATTTTGAAATTAAAGAAAAAGAACGCAGGAGGCATTCTAAAAAAAAAAAAAAAATCTCAAAAGCCTGGTCTCCATACTCTCCTTGCGATGATACCTGGACCTGGTTGTCATGCTCCCCTTAACCAAAATTTTGAAATTAAAGAAAAAAGAACACAGGAGGCATTCTAAAAAAAAAAAACTCAAAAGCCTGGTCTCCATGCCCTCCTTATGATGATACCTGGTTGTCATGCCCCCCCCCTCCCCTACGATGATACCTGGATATGCCACTGGTCACAGTGGTCCATAAAATTAGTCACCTAGCTCACAACACCTAATCCTTTAGATTTTTGCCTGCATGGGTGGATGACAGATCTTGTACACCACAGAAAAGTGCAAACACACATGAGATGCATTACTTTATTGCATATTGAATGTTACAGCTCAAAACAGACAACCATGAAGGGCTTGGGCAAGCAGTGCATGATTCTCACACAACAACAGAATGTATTGAAGTCAAAAGTAGTGTTTTTGCAAATCTACTCAAACCATACTTGCATCATATCTGTAAACACAGACTGTAACTTTCCTAAATAAAAATTAACAAATAAATCAACACTTTATCAGTTATGTTTGTGTTTTATATTTTTATTTTATATTGCTCATAATTGCTTTGTTTTTTTTCCTAAGATTCAAACAGCCACAGCTCTGTAATTGTGCTGAATTGTTTCATGTTTATATTAATTTTTTAACTCAAAATTACCTCAGAAATCAGCTCCTGAAGTTATGCCATATCTCATGAATCACCCTGTAACATTGTATATACAGCGTTCACCAAATAACAGTGTATAAGATAACAAATTAGAATTTATATATTTACATAATTAACATTTAGTAAATTGTAAGCAGACTTATGCCAAATTTGGAAGAAGCATATTTGCGTGGCCTAATGAAAAGAATGCTAGTGCCTTTAGATATGTCAGGGATGTGGAATGGCAGAACTTAAAAATGTTCTGATGCATTGTGTTATCTTAGCATTAGTAGAGGCATACGATGCAAGAAAGCAAGCTTATGCAGCATCAGCCAAAAAAAAAAAAAAAAAGACACCACTCCCATTTCACCCCTCCATTCATTCCAAATACCTGTCCAGCTCAGCCTTAAATTTATTTAGGCTATCAACTTCCACAACAAAAGATGAAAGTCTGTTCCACCAATCAACTACCCGTTGGCTAAAGGCAAATTTCCGCACATCTATCCTACACTTCTTGTGAGATCCTTATTAAAAATAAAAATTAAAAAAAACCTAAGATCAGACTGCTCTTCTCATTTCTGGTGTTTTAAAATTTAAATACAGTTTGACTACTTAATGAAATTATGGATTTAAACAAATATTGCTTGTAATTTTCCTCCATATAAATGAAGTTTTTGGCAGAATTCCTATTGAGTATTTTCTTATTATAGCAGGTAGGTGTGATGAGTACATTCAACTCCAAGTAGCACCACTTCTTTGTTTGATGGATCTGCACAAATCTAAAGCTGGCAGTGAATTCAGAAAAGTTACAAAAGACTCAAACTATATTGGCACTTTGCTTAAACAGGGTAAAATGAGCTACACACTCATTTTACTGAGAGTAACCTATCTTAACCTAACTGAGTCAGTCAGTTGAACATGGGATTTTGTAATCTGTTACACCCATCTGTTAATCATATTAGTTTATTGGCTGCTGTGATATACGACCTACACCTTTTCCACCTTCAATCTGCCAAGCACTCCGCTCAAGTTTCTTGACAATCTCAATTATTGGTTGTCTTACCAGTCAAAGGTTTTAGTTGACTCTTGTATAAGTGACTGAGTTGTGGAGGGACATAATAAAAAATATTTTGAATAATATGCCTTGAGACCTAAGAACATGGTGAAATAAGAATGAAAAATGAAAAATATACAGCTGAAGCGGCAGAAGCTCAGTTTATATTGAAGAGTTGACAAATGCAGTAAAGGCTGCAAAGGATAGTAAGACACCAAGGAGAGATTGTATTGAAATGAAGAAGACAGTGTTCAGAGTGTGTCCTGACTTATTACTGCAGAAGTATGTCTCTCTGAAAGAGGGAACTTTCACTATTGTGAACAGTGACACAATTGAAGATTATTATTAAGAAAATAGAGGTCCCACAGCCCATGGTCCTGCCAGCTAGTGGCTCTCTTTTCTAGTTTTGGCCAAGATCTTTGAAAGGTTGGTATTAAGGTTTTATATATATATATATATAGAATTAGCGTGTTACAATCTCATTGGCAGTATGGTTTTGTCTTGGGCCAAGGTGCTGAGAATGCACTTGTCTTTGTGGTGGAGGAAATAAGAGTGGCAGAAGAAAAATGTTCTTAAAGAATTTTCCTGGCTTTTGCAAGTGCACTTGATAATGTATGGTGACCCTCTGTGTTGGCAAGGACAAGACAGATAGTCACCAGTAACTGCAATAATACTATATGTAGTTGTGGATGACTGTTTAAAAGATAGTTAGAGGTAATTAGCAGTAGAAGCATTTGATGCAAGCAAGCAAGCTTATGCAGCATCAGCCAAAAAAAAAAAAAAAAAACCTCTTCCACTTCACCCCTCTGTTCGTTCAAAATACCTGTCCAGCTGAGCCTTAAACTTATTTAGGCTATCAACTTCCACAACAAGGAATGGAAGTCTGTTCCACCAACCAACCACCCGCTGGCTAAAGGCAAATTTCCGCACATCTATCCTACATCTGTCTTTCCTCAATTTGAATTTATGCCCCCTCAGGTGATTATTCTGAGCGAGAGGAAGAATCCCATCAGCATTGAGCATGCTCAAACCATTCAAGGCTTTATACACCTCTATCAGATCACCTCGCTGGTGCCTAGTCTCCAGACACTGTAATTTGAAAAACTTGAGCCTTTCTTCGTAAGAGCACCCCTTTGTTCCATTCACTAATCTTGTTGCCCTTCTCTGTACTCGTTCCAGCAGCTCTACATCCTTCTTGAAATGAGGCCTCCAGACCTGTATACAGTACTCTAGGTGTGGCCCGACCATTGCCTTATACAAGGGAATAATCACCTCCTTATCCCTGCTAGAAAAATTCCTATATATCATTGACAATACACCATGAGCTACTCTTGCAGCCCGTCTGCACTGCTCAGAGAACTTCATATCTGCCTGCACAACCACCCCCAGGTCCCTTTCATTCTCTACCACTGTCAGTGTAGTACCACAGAGTTGATACGTTGCTCTGGGGTTGCTGTTTCCCATGTGTAGTACTTTACATTTGTCAATGTTAAACTTCATTTGCTCAACCTTTCCAGATCCTGTTGCAGCAGCATAGTGTCAGTAGTGTCCTTGACAACCCTGCCTACCTTTGTATCGTCTGCAAACTTCGACATTAAGCTTGATATACCATCATCAATATCATTTATGAATACAGAAAACAATAATGGACCCAACACTGAGCCCTGAGGGACTCCACTAATAACATTAGTCCACGACGAGCAGTGTCCATTGATTACCACTCTCTGTCTTCTCCCCCTCAGCCACCCCTTTATCCACAGCAGCAATTTGCCTCCAATGTCGCACTGCTCCAATTTGTGCAGCAGTCTTCCATGTGCAACAGTATCAAAAGCCTTTCTAAGATCCAAGTATATAATATCAAAGTTATTCCCTGCATCCAGTTCCTTTGTGACTGCATCATAGTATCCAATCAAATTTGTCAGGCAAGACTTCCCCTTAACAAAACCATGCTGTGTCCGAGCTATAACTGAAGTCTTGTCTAAATGATCCTGCAGTGCTTCTTTAACTAGTGCCTCCATTAATTTCCCTGGAACAGAAGTTAAACTCACAGGTCTATAATTACTTGTGTCAGCCTTTGATCCTCCTTTGTGAATTGGGGTCACATTTGCACATCTCCAGTCTGTGGGTACCTCCCCTGAGTCCAAGGAAGCTCTCATAATTATGGCTAAGGGTTTGCTTACTTCCTTTGCTGCCTCCTTTAATATAACTGGATAGATCCCATCCACCCCGGGTGCCTTTCTTGTGTTTATCTTCAACAATTTCTCCTCCACTTTACTCTCAGTTATTACAAGATTCTCTAGCTTACTGCTAGAATTGAATACACCTCTAGCTTTCCCCTCGCTAAATAACTCCTCATGTGTGAATGTCGATGCAAAATATTCATTTAGTTTGTTAGCTACCTGAGCAGGATCATCAACAGTTGACCCATCGATATCAAGTGGACCAATCTGATTCATCCCCTTCCTTCTAGAGTTTACATAAGTAAGGAACTCTTTGCTGTTTTTCTTTGCATCCCTTGCCAAAGATTTCTCGTAATCTGCCTTCGCCTGCCTAACCTCCTTTGTAACTTGGTTACAGATCAACTTGTATCTATCATACGCTTCTGTGTCATGTGTTAATTTGTATGTATCCCATGCATGTTTCTTCTCTGCCATATGCCTCATCAGTTCAACTGACATCCATTTAGGCCTAAACCTTGAACAATATTTCTTAGTTGGTATGTAAAGCCTAGTAGCTTCCAAGATAAGTTCTTTGAATGCTTCCCATTTTGCATTTGCTGTTGGTAACATCATCAGTTGGTCCCACTGTATAGAATTTAAATACTGTCTCAGTCCATCGTAGTCGCCTTTACGAAAGCAATAACCCTTCCCTTTACCCCTAATGGTAGTTACCTCTTTGAGTAAATCCCACTTCAGCACACTGTGATCACTGCCACCTAGTGGTTCATATATCTGCAGATTCTTAATGCATGAAGAATCACTGCTGATGATCAAATCAAGAGTATTCCTCCCTCTAGTTGCCTCCCGAACATGCTGATGTAGAAAACAATCATCCAATAAATCCACAAAAGCCTTGCTAGTGTGTGAGTGACCAGCCCCCAAATTCCAGTCAATATCTGGGAAATTAAAATCTCCCATTATAAGACTCTCTGATTTACTGGCCCACTCTATTTCCCTGTACAGTTTCTTATTATACTCATCAGAGTCATTAGGCCTATAGAACACTCCTACTCTCAATTTTGATCTCCCAATGCTTATGTCACACCAAACTGACTCGACGCTGCACTGTCCAGCGATGTCCACTGGCTTCGCTTCCTTGGATTTTATGTATTTCTTAACTAATAGCATAACCCCTCCTCCCTTCCTATCCAGTCCATCCTTTCTGTAGACGTTGTACTCCCCAAATTCCAGTTCTTCATTCCTTATATCTGTGTGACACCATGTCTCTGATATCCCAACAATATCTGCCTTTGATGTTTTGAGCAATACCTCAAATTCATCAAATTTATTTACTAAACTCCTAGCATTGGTGTACACGCAAGTATACATGCACCTATTTCTATTCTTAGCTCCCCTAACACAACCCATGTGTTTACTTGTACCGCAATGACTCCCGGCAGTCTCTGAAATATCCTGCATCTTGTTTTTCAGGCTTCTGCTCATTCCAATAGAAGCAGTGCAAGAATCTCTTTCACCTCTGCCAGTGGCTACTGTTAATCTATTCGTCTTTGTCTCCCCCCAATCTAGCAGTTTTCCGACCCACCTAACACTGCCTCGATAGCATCAGCAAATATTCTTGCACCCTTTCTATTTAAGTGTATCCCATCCCTGTAAAAGCAATCTCTCCTGTTAACAAGTACAGTCCAGGCTGAAAAAAAGTCTACCCCTTGAGCCTTGCACAATCTTTCCAGGGCCGAATTGATCGACAAGGCTCTCATCATATACTCCCTCTTATCGTGTCTGGGCAGAATTGCAGACACTTTCAAATTCAACCCTATTTCACGGCTTTTTTTCAACAGTGACCTGTACTTGTTAAGCAATTCTGCCGGTCTCCTACTCTTGATATCATTAGTGCCAACGTGTACAACTATATCACCTTTTGTGCCCTTAAAAGATGATATTTGCTCTACAACGTCATCAACCTTTGCCCCTGGCAGACATACCCTGGTCCTGTTCCATCTATCCTTTTTACAAAGCATGTTCCCCGTTTCCCTGACAATAGAGTCACCAACAACTACTAGTTCCTTCGGGACCAGCGCATTCTGCCTTGGGGGTTGCCGCTGTGTTGCGCGACGACCAAGTGCAAGCTCTGGCGTTGATGTGGGCAGCTGAGAGCTTGATGGGCCCCCTCAATTTAGTTCCTTCGAGGGCATCCACCCTGTCCTTCAAGCTCTCATATAGGCCCATAAGAACGCTGAGTTGTTGCCTGATTTCGATGCACTCCTTGCATCGCGCACACACAAAGACATCCCCCATGGCAATATCATGTCCCGTACCTGAATGCTCCACAAACATCATGCAAGCTGTGCATTTTAGAAGGCTGTGATTCAGAAGGCAACTGCCCCCCTCAGTTCTCCTCTGAGCCACAGCACTTTCATTAGCTTGAGCCTTTTGTTTTGCTGCTCTGGTTTGAGTCATGATTTCTTTTAATTTAAATAAAATTTCAATTTCAGTTTATAATGCTAACTTATCTCCCAACACAGTTATAACGGGATATATATTTTTTAGTGTCAAGTATTAATTATCTCCGAGTTCCCTTTATATAACTGCCGTATCAGTTATGTATTAATTAATTATGTTACGTTTGTACTCTAAGTCGGTATATGGTTTTAGTTAAAAGTACAATTTAAATGCCAACGAAGTGCAACAAGTTTAATAGATTTTACCGATCACTGAAATATTATAACCTATACTATACTAACGCTATCTAGGTTCGATATATAACGATCGTATGACAAAGGCGGGAAGTTACGAATGGTAACTCTATGAACACTTAAGTATTAATTAACTTTCAAATCTCGCTGTCTCAATTCAGAATAAACTAACGATCCTTACTAGGTCTATAAGCTACTTACAAAAAATAATTTGATGTAAAAAATATTCAATAAGCGGCTAAATATGGCTAAAAAAAACTTCTCGTTCAGCGGAGTTGCGACTTGTAACACTTGGATACCCTTACCGATACTTTTATGCAATTGCAAGGCTGAGTAAAGAATAAATACACCAAATTAATCAGAAAATCACAAAATAATGCTATACTACTAAATTTAAATCAAAAGTTGTAGAAAAACAATAATTTCAAATCAATAAATAAGAAAAATCCATTTAGCGGCTTTGAACACGTCTGGCCCCTACTAGCCTCGTCAGCAGCTAGAGGTTAGAGAGTTAGAGGTAATAAATTATTATAAAGTCATAAGATAGGTAACTAATGGTTATGGTTGTGTTTTGGGCTCTCGTGGATTAACTTGCAATGTTGGTTCTTGCTCACTGTCTATGCTGATGATTTAATTGTCCCTGTAAAGGGAATTCTAGAAGCAAATTAAAACAGCAGGCACAAAATGTATATAATTGAAATAGAAAACTAATAAGAAGAGTTTAACCTAAAATAAGCTGTAATTATTGTTAAAAGATAGTTTAGGTTAGAGCCACTATCCAATAGTTCATCATTGTGGTATGCAAGTACCATACATTAGGAGGTATAAGTATATAAGTACCTTGGAATTATAATAGATGAAAAGTTAATCTTTGTAGAACTTGGTTGATTTGTAGAGTTACAAATGGGGTGTCTGGTGCAGGCCCCCTGAGGATGCATTATGATTTTGAATTTTTACTTATGGTTACCAATTCTGCTGCATCCTGGGGGCATCAAGTGAAGAACTCATTCATGCACAGACCTTTTCTTGGAAAAGTTCAAGAAAAGGATGAAATATTTTTGTTCTTTACAGTTGTAGACAGAATTGATCTGAAAGCTAGGCCCAGGATCAATTTAACATTAGTTAATATATTTTATTATGGAGAATGGGCCTTTTTGAAGTAAACTGAATAAATTGGAGTACACAGATCAATGCAGCTGTGGTCAAGTTGAGGATGCTGTCACATCTTGGTGGACTGTCTGTATGATATAAGACAAGGTTATGGCTTTCAATTGGCTCAACAAGATTAAAAGTTTAATGTTAGAGTATACGGATCCAGAATATATTCTGATGTTGCAAAAGAAATTATAGATACAAAAAGAGTTGGAATATAGAATGCTAGATTGTTGGCACTTATGTCCCCATGGTTCGGGTTGGGCAACCATTGTGCTGACCACTCAGGGTTTCTAGGTGGCTAGTGTAGTGGACTAAAGAGGCCAAAGTCGATTGTGTGTGGTGTGTCCCATTTCAGTTTCAATTTCTTTTTCATTGTTATCATTTCATTGTTTTTCATTGGCTTTGGAGTAAAAAATTTAGATTAAAGGTGCTTAAAAATGAAGAATGATATTCATACACACCTTAGAGTGTATGAAAATAATTTTTGGGAAACACCATCATAAATTGATGATTGAAGTGAAATCTCAGCCACCACTCACATCATTTGCTTTAATTATTCATTCTATGATTCCTTTTTCTTTAAACTTAGTACTTGTGCCTGTGTCTGCTCTGATATTCCTTGTGAGAGACTTGTTATCTGGAATCTCCTCATTTTGATCTCTTATGCCTTAAAAATTTTCACCCCATTCTTTCAAATTCATTTGCTACCTGTGTTGTTCCCATAATTCTACAAATCACTTAGGACGTTTTTGACTTCCTTTGAAAAACTCAAGTACTTTCTCCATTATACTGTTCCTAATGGTAAGTAATTTTCCTCAGTGATTTTAATATTCATAACTTCAGCTGCCTCCAATTTTCTAGTTTCACAGACCCAGTGATTGAGATGCCAAATCTTTAGGCATTACTAATTTTACACAACTTGTTCATTTAGCTACTAGAAAACTAGACAGCCCTAACCACACATCTTTGCTCCAATGTTAATAGACCTCTAAGCACTTCTGGTCACACTTGGTGATGATCTCTTCTTCAGTGGAGCTCTATGCCATGGCTGTTCTAAGTCTCATGTCATTTGGCATCCCAAAAATGCAAAATCAGATGATCTGTGTGATTTTTATTCTTTGGTTGGATTACTTTTTAAATCTTCCAGTCCTACTTTTTTCTTTGATTTTCCAATGTGCTAAAGTTGTTCAACCTAAGAACATTCTGTATCTTAAGTAACTTGCATCAAATCTCCAACTTTGTCTTCTGCCAATGCTAAAGCTTACAAAAGTTGTAAAAAAGTTAATAATCAATCCAAACTTTATTTTGAAGATTAGGAAACTTGCTTGCCCTACTAATCTGTCATGCTTTTTTCTCTAGGTGAAAGTTATTGACTGCAACTTCTGTCCATTCGTTACTTCCACATCTCTTATAACTCTATGGTTCTTTGCATCCTCATCTGCAGATGAAGCTGACATATTAGCATCTTATCTTTCCTCTAATTCTTGCATTGATATTCCCCAAGATTCAGTTCTTTTACTCACTCTTTTTCTTGTTTGTTAATGACCTTCCACTGGCTGGAAATCCTGTCCATAGTTTTGCCACAGTAGCAGACTCATTCCACCTTCCAGTTTGAGAAAATTTTCTCTGCACAAACAGTTTCATCTTCTTGAATATCCACAACAAACTCCTTAATTGCCAATCTCTAGGTAATTCTGCAGTGGGTTGGAGTAAACTTAGTCAGCTTGAATGCAGAACTGTGTTATATCAGTTCTGTATTATTTCTTGCAAAAGAATCTGCTATTCACAATCATCTTGCTAATACAGTTATCCCCAATTTGCTTAGGGGTTACATTCCGGGAAAACACCGCGCAATGCGAAACATAGTTTATATCAGTGGTCTCAAACTCAAATTGCATGCGGGACGAATGCACGATCTGAAAGCAGCTGACGGGCCAGAATTTTTTTTTAACAAAATGAGAGTGAATATAAGCACCGTATTTACAACAAATACATAATTGAAATGTATTCGCGGGTCATGTAAAATTGCTTCTGGGGCCGGATGCGGGCCGTAAGTTTGCTACCACTGGTTTATATGACATAATGAGGATTCCATCCTGTGCACAAAAAAAAAATGTGCAGAAAAAAATTGTCTTCATTCAGTAAGAAAAAAAAGAAAAAAAATTAGAAACATGTCCATAAAATTAATCTTACTAATACCGCTAGATTTTTAATCTAAATTCATTGCTTCTTTGTCGCTGTTTTCCTGTGATAAACTTGGTCACACTTGGTCAAACTTTTTGAAAAAAAATTAGTTAAAATTGTTTGCTTAGAAGCACGCTGCTTTTCCTCTAAATTTCTTCATAAGGAACTAAAGCTAATGATAAAGTTCTGCGAAAATTTAAACGCCTCTCCAAATTAGGATCCATATCGAGAGTTTTTTGACTAAGGTGATTTGCAAGTGTTAAATATAAGTTAGTCTCTTCGCAGTCAAAGTTTTGTGTGCATCTTCGTTTTTGTCATTGTTGTTATCTTCTTCTTCACATTGCAAAAAAATATCATCTACTGATAATTGTTCTCTATGAGATTCAAGGACTTCTGTGATATATGCTGGTTCCAGTTCGTCAAATCCTTCTCCGCTAATCATTTTGCCAATTCTCACAATCTCGACTACCTCTGGCGTTTCGACTGTGGCTCCTTTAGTGCAGCTTTGTGGCCACAGCTTTTTCTACACTGCATTCATTGTTGGGTTCCTAACTTCACCCCATGCAAATTCAATATTTTTTACAGCATCAAGAATGTTATAATTCCACTAATAATCTTGAATTGAAAGATTACCTATTCCATCAGTAGCTTCTACTAATTGTAAAAAAGACCTTCTTAGGTAATAAAGTTTAAAGGAAGCTATAACACCTTGGACCATTGGCTGAATTAACAAACTTGTATTTGCTGGAAGAAGGGTAACTTTCACATTTGGGTGCAAATCAGATAAATGTGCAGGATGATGGCGCATCGTCAAGAATGAGCAATATTTTGAATGCTATGTTCTTCTGGCAATATCTTTTTCTTTCAACACAAAAGCAATTTAAAAACCAATCCTCGAAGATTTTATTTGTCATCCAGGCTTTTTTGCTCGATTTCCAGTGAACTAGTAAGGCGCTTTTTGATATTCCTTTAAAAGCACTTGGATTTTCTGACATATAAATTGGAAGCGGTTTACGCTTAAAGTCACCCTCTGCATTGCCACATAACAAAAGTGTTAACCTATCTTTTGCAGTTTTGACACCTGGGGCGGTTTTCTCTTCTTTTGAAATGAATGTTTGGCTTGGCATATGCTTCCAAAATAGCCGGTCTCATCAGCATTAAACACGTGACTTGCTAGATAGCCCTCAGTTGCAATAACATCCTCGAAAGTTTTTGGATACAAAGAAGCAGCTTCCATATCTGCACTTGCTGCTTCACCCGTTAATTTTAGATTGGGAAGACTGACACTACTTAAAATTTTCAAACCAACTCTTACTGGCCTGAAAGATGTCTGCATTGCATGGACCAGCTTCTTATAAGCGATTAAAAATTTGCAGAGCTTTGGTGCGAATAATATCTGAATTAAGAGGCATTGTCTTTTAATTAAGATCTATCCAGAAAGAAAGTAATTTTTCAGTTTTCTATATTAACAGATTTCTCGCTTTTGTAGGTGCTTTTTGCAGCCAATGATGTGGACCAGATAACTGAACTTTTAATTTTCTCAGCATTTTCCCTAATTCGTTGAATGCTAGATTCATTTATGCTGTATTTCTTGGCCAGTGTCAAAACCTTTTTGCCCTTTTATAACTCCTTAACAATTTTTAATTTTTCCTCTAAATTTAAAAATTTTTTTGTTGTAGCTTTCTTTAGACTTTTTTATATAGACGAGAAATATTAAATCAGCAAAAATAATGCTTGCCGATTAAAACATTTTATGTAAGTTGCGCAAACCAAAAAAATATTTTGTCTGAACAGCTAACGTAGGGTAACTGATGAAGAGGGTTTCCGAATGAGGAAGTTGTTTCAAAAATAACCAGACAAACATGCCACCGTTTATTGCTTATGTTTGATTATAAGAATCAGTTTTGAATGCCTTTGTCATATTTTTCTCAAGCACGTTTCTGGAGGTCACAACCATAAAACAATAAAAACAATTTGCACTTTCCAGTTTATTGGGCTTTTCTGTTAGTGCAATCTAATTATAAACGGGTAGTAAACTCGATCTTATTACATTTGCATTAATACCGACAGCTGGAATTCTGTGGGATTTTATGTTATTATGGCGAAATGTATTTCTCCTTCAATGAAATCTTCAATCATGTAAAAAAACAAATAAATTTTCAAAATCTGCTCGTCATTCCTATTTTTGAAGCTTTGTAAACAAAAATCGCGCAGGTAGCAAAACTGCACATTGAAAAACTGTGCGAATCAAGGGATGACTACTCTGATTTCTAGGCAAGATCACATATTGGGGATTATCCATACTTCTAATCTCTGTTGCCATGAGCATATCACAAATGTTGCTTCATCTGCATTAAAATAAAAGTTACATTACATTTTATGCTGTATGACTTCAATACATCACTTCTGGTGAATGTGTAAATGACAAAAAAAAACCAGTGTATCCTTGTTAATTTGATATCAGGTTATTTGAAATATGACATATTTCCCATGATCTGAATTTCTTCATGACCAGTTTTTATCTTTCTCATATTGATTAACTTAACACATTAAACATACTCAAGAATGTCTACTAATAAATCTAAAAGATTATTGTTTTAAGTGCACTGGCAAATGCTTTAAATGCTCTTGAAGAAATAAAATTGTTTCCTCGGGTACAGTGTTGCACTAATGCTCAATTAAATAATCCTTAGTAAAGAAATCACTTTTCTAGATCAGGAGGAAAGTAACCTTCTTTCTTGTTTTTTATTTTATTACTACCCCGCTACCACTTATTCACAAAGGTGGCGCTGCTCCTGTCTCCATGTGACATGACTGGTAACTCGGGGGGGGGGGAGTCCCCCTTTCAGGTGAAATTGAGAAAACAGTTCTCAAAAACCCAGAAATCTATTGTGTACACAGAACATACCCTGACAGGGCAAATACAAGAGGAGCCTGATTCATTCGCAGCCAAACATCAAAAGACTGATGTACACAGAATCCAGACTCCAAATGTTCCCAATTATCCATTCAACTCAAGACCAACTAGCCATTTCTAGTGCAGAAATGCCTAGAAAGTGCAATAGGTACCCAAAGACAGTTTGTGCTGTCTCTCTGATTGGAGACTTAATGGTTGAAGTTGTCATTCCTCAACAATCTGAGCAACTACAAAAACTAAAAATTTTTGGTGAAATTTCTCTTACCATTTCACCACACATTTCCCTGAACATGTCAAGAGGTATCATCACTGCACAGGACTTCATCAATTTGTCAGATGGAGAGCTAAGACAAGAACTGCACAATCAACAAATCAATGTAAGGCAAATTTTGACAAAGAAGGATGGTATACTGGTTCGACATATAATCTTTACTTTTGACAATCCCAATTCACCAACAGTGATCGAAGCAAGTTATTTTAACTGCTGAGTTAAAGCCTACATTCCAAATCCCTTATGCTGCTACAAGTTCCAGAAGTTTAGGCACTCACAGACAATCTGCAGATGAGCAGCTCTCTGTACCACATGTAGATCCACTGTGCATGCTGATACTGACTGCACAGTAACATCACCTGACTGAATTAACTGGAGAGCTAAGACAAGAACTGCACAATCAACAAATCAATGTAAGGCAAATTTTGACAAAGAAGGATGGTATACTGGTTCGACATATAATCTTTACTTTTGACAATCCCAATTCACCAACAGTGATCGAAGCAAGTTATTTTAACTGCTGAGTTAAAGCCTACATTCCAAATCCCTTATGCTGCTACAAGTTCCAGAAGTTTAGGCACTCACAGACAATCTGCAGATGAGCAGCTCTCTGTACCACATGTAGATCCACTGTGCATGCTAATACTGACTGCACAGTAACATCACCTGACTGAATTAACTGCAAAGGTGTACATCCGACGTATACCAAGAAGTGTTCCTGCTGGAAACATGAAAAAAAAGATACAGCAATACAAAACTGAACATAACATAACCTATCAAGAGGCTAAAAGATCCTTACCACCTACAAATACCAATAAGCCAACTTATGCCCAAATAACCACAAGACATATATCTATTGCTACCCAAATGGAGGTAACCATACCACCAAGCGAATCACTAGCTGAGTGGATGAGGTCAGTATTGGCTGCCATACCAATAAACCAAATAACATGCAAACAAAGTAAAGCTGTAAATACACTGATTGCTGTACAATCAGATGCCTTTCCACAGCAGAAAATACAGTATTTACTATTCATGATGCAAACCAAACACTGCATGGATTTAAAAGATAGTTCACATCAAGATGACCAGATTCTAGAAATATTGACTGATAAGGAGATGGACACAGGAAAACCATGTTTTTTAAAGAAAGGAAAGCTAATTATGAGCAATACAAACCTTCAGCCCCTCGAAAACAAATCAAGGTTTCCACTAAATCTGAATAATGCTTAACTTCTTGCAGCGGAACTGTAGAGGCTATCACAGTAATTTGACTGACATCTGAGATCTCCTCTTGCAGTATAACCTTATCACATTCTGTCTACAGGAAACCAATTCTAACTCCACATATAAATGTTTCTCTTCGGAGTTAAATAATTCATCGGCAAGGTTGTGTTGGTAATCAACTCTCAGATATCCCTGAAACCGACTCCACTAAAAATGAACCTTGAGGCAGTTGCATGCAACATGAGTCAACTTTGACTTAACTATAGTCTCACTATACTTGCCCCCAACCAAAATATAAGCTATGCTGACAGAAGAATTAGTGCTAAAGCTTCCTCACCTCTACTGCATCCTAGGAGACCTCAACAGTCACCATCCACCATGGGAACATCAGAACATGGACAAACGTGGACAGATTATCAAAAAATTACTTGACCAACACAATCTGATAACCTTCAGTAATGGAGTGTACACTTATATTCATCTTCCTACAGGATATACTTCAGCTATCTATTGATGCCTCTCTATGCTCAACAACCATATATGCTTTATTTGTTGGACTAGTCATAGCAATCCACTGGATAGCAACCATTACCCTGTGATATGCTGCATTGATACAAGCATTCCCCACTTTTCTAACTGAATCGGCACCTCCGTAGCCAGGTGGGAAGGAGCAGCAGTGCGTAGCACACGCTTCTTAATTAGACCGGGGTTCGAGCCCGTCACCACCAAATACGGAGGATGCGGAAAGGTCAGGGAATGACCACCGCATATCCTGGAGCAATATGGCCTTAGTTGCTAATGCTCCTAAAAACCAAATAACAACAACTAACTGAATCACTAAAGGAAACTTTCCAAAGGTAAATAGGATATATATAAGCAGCTAGCAATATTCAAAGAAAAGCAGATCCAGCAAACATCCATAAAATTTGCCCTAGAATATATATCTAACCAAATACTTCGGGCAGCATACCAAGCAATTCCAAAATAGGCCACAGAAATATCAGCACACTAAATGTTGTAGTGAAATAATGAATGCAGTGCAACTAAAAGAGAGAACAGAACATTTCAGGAAATTTCCAACTACTGCAAATCACATCTGCTTTAAACAGGCTCAGGCTAAAGCAAAAGGTATTAGACAAACCAGCTTGGGTCAACTTCAGCAAAAGGGAAGCATGGAGGCATTTCACTTCCACAAGAACCACAAAAATGCAAATGATATGGGCCAATATACAACATATGTACTCAACACCCATGCATTAATCTTCCCATGCTTACTGTGTTAACAGTTGCGATATTACAAAACCAGAGGAGATTGCAAATACTTGTAGGCAAATTGTTAGTGGAAATTTCACCTACAATATCTTACCTCATTTTCAAGAACGCAGAACACAGACTGAAAAACATATGATTGACTTCGAATCAGCATCTAGTGCTGCATACAAACTCTCCTTCACAATGTCAGAATTGCACCATGCTCTAACCTCTACCAAACCAAGTGCAGCTGGACCAGATGGAATACATTATATAATGATAGCACAACTTAATGAACCTGCCCTTAAGATACTGTTACTTCTCTACAACAGAATATAGAAAATACCTTCCTGGACAAATGGCTTCATGCTTATGTTTTGGCATTTCTGAAACCAGGAAAAGATCCTACAAATCCATAACATTACTGATCTATTGCACCTACTGGCTGTATGAGAAAGGTCATTGACAAAATGATCAGTGCCCACTTAACCTGGTTTCTAGTTCAAAATGACCTCCTTTACCCAGTGCACTGTGTCTTCTATGAAGGCAGATCCACCATTGACCTATTGATTAGGATAGAAATAAACACCGGTGATGCCTCTGTACAAAGATAACACCTTATCATGGTTCTCTTTGACATAGAAAAGCCTTTTTGGCCAAACTGTGGCTTGCAAGACATGCAGCTCTTTGACACTGCAGTTCCCAGGGACAGATAGACTAGGAAAATTCACCTCAAAATAATACCTTGATTAACAGGAAATTATTTTTAAAAAACTTCATGAGTAGCAATCATATATGTAATGATTTTAATAACAGTTGGAATTTTTCAAGAAATTTGCGTAGCTTCAAACTTTTATTAATAGAAAAATAAATAGACAGCTGTGTCCTGAATTATGAAAATGCAAAAAAATTTCCAGAAAAAGTTGCTCCTTTATTCATTCACCATTTCACTATTGGGAAAGACATACTTTTGTCTCCAAAATGTCTTAACATATTAATAATATTCAGGTGTATTCAGAATATTATTAATTTTATCTTATTTAATCAGGGTTGTTGAGTTTTATGCATTATAAATTTAGAGATAATCTTTTTTATGTTTGTAAAATATAGTATATCATTTTAAATATACATCATTTATGAATACCCATTAGATGAGAATTTGTGCTAAAAAGCTGCATGATCAACTGTGGTTTAACTTTTACAAGGAATTATCATTAATGTACTGTTGTTAATTTTATTTTTAATAATACATTCTGATATTGTACTTTTTTTTTTTTTTATTTATTTAATAATGCTGAGATCAAATGCTTTTGCACTGAAGAGGTCTACTGATTTTGAATTGTGAAAAAGCATTGAATGTTGCCAGTGAAAGCAGTAATTGATTTAGTACCTTCAGGGACCTCTGTGAGAATGTTTATAAATGATATAATATTTAGAATGTTTATAAATGAGATAATATTTAGACAGTTACATCCATTTTTATTGTAATAGAAATACCAGTTTAAATTTTTCTCACACAATAAAAATTAAATTGATGCTTAATTACAAAGACAATGTGGTTATGTCTTCAGGACTATTGAAAATAAAAAAATGTTATTAAACCATAAAGCTAGTGTAATTTATCAATGCAACAACAATTATGGTTATACTTTTGCACTAAATCTTCTCTCTGAGTACCAAAATACCTTAACATTCAAAATAAAATGAAATCATAATATTTAATGCACAAAGTAAAGTTTTTTTTTTTTTTTTTTTTAGTTATGCTTGCTCATTTTAAACTACAGAGGACAGTGCTGTGGAATATGTTACGTTCATGTTTTTAAGTTGAGTTTGTTCGTTTGTTCTTTGTCTGGATCATGTAGGAATGGCTGTCGATGTTTAGCCAGTTAACAATCAATGACTGGAATACTATTCTTTGAAATTCATGTGAGCCGATGTTCTCTTGAAGAATTGGTCCTTGTGGGGTTCCCTGTCTTTATTCTTTTTATTGTGGATGTTATACTCTTCTTTTGATGTGATAGCTTAGCTCCTTGGCAAGGAGTTGTACATTTTCACTGCTAGAGGTGGATGTCACTTTAGTTTGTTTTTGAATTTTTTGATTTCACTTTATTTTGAACATTTAGTACTCAAAACAGAATAACAAGATCACACCTTTCAAAGTATAAGCACAACTCTTGCATTAGTATGTTATACTAGTTTAATGGTGTTTCTTTACAGCAGGGGTTCTTAACCTTCTTAGTTCCACGGACCCCTTTGCCAGTCAGGTGAATGCCACAGACCCCTTCTCAGAATAATGTTTTTAAATGCATAAAATAAAATTACAAAAAAACCAGTTTAATGAAATAGTTAACAAAATTTAAAAAAAAACATTATACAGTAATATATGTGTTTCTTTCTTAACACATTGAATAATAATACAATACGGGAAACCCCCGCTATTCGCGGTATCTGTATTCGCGGTTTCGCGTTCGCTGATTTAATATAAAATGAAACCTGAAAAAATGTGAATTTTAAAGCGCCGTGAACATTTTCCGCCATAAAAAAACATGGGCGTGGCTAAAATTATCTTTCCCGGTCAAAACAGCGCTCAGTGGGTGGGGGGAGAGGGGTGACAATCGCAAGCGTGGATGTTTCTCGCTAATCCTTGTTCAGTATGTGTTATGCGCTTGTCATGGAAGGTTTCGTCGTTTGCTTTTAATTTATATGCTTATAAATTGAATAAATTTATCAATTTATAAATTGATAAATTGATATGCTTTTGTAAACATATCAATTTATAAATTGATATGCTTACAAAAGTGATAAATCTAACGTTTCGCAGTGTAAAACAGACTTTTTCGAGTGTGTTAATGGAAGAAAGTGACTTTATTGTGGACAAGTTCTTTCTAACCCATACAAAAATATGGCTACGAATAACAAGGGAAATGTGAAAAGATGAAAGGCGATGACATTAGCGAATAAAATTGAGTTATTAGACAAAATTTCTAATGGTGAAAGTGTATCCTCAGTGGCAAAACATTATAAAATCAATGAGTCAACGGTACGATCAATCAAAAAATCGGAAGAAAAAATCTGCCGTAGTGTCCGTGAAACGCGCTAATTGCTTCAAAAATTTGCTCTGTAACTCTTGAAGTTAAAGAAATTAGAAAAAATGGAAAAAGCTTTAAATCTGTGGATGGAAGACGGAACTCAAAATAAAATTCCATTAAGTTCACTCATTATTCATGAAAAGGCAAAACTCCTTTATCAACACTTTAGCGAAACTGGTGATAGCACTGGCGGGATAAGTTTTTTGCTAGCAAAGGCGCTGGTTTGAAAGATTTGTTTGAAATTTCTAATAAATATTACATTTAATATTAAATTCTTTCTTATTTTCATTTCGATCATATGCTTGCATTTCACTATGTACTGTCTATGTGCATAGTCATGTTATGAAGGTACATATAATACATACATAGACAAAATTTTAGACTAGTTTTTCTTATATATTTCATACTTTGGAACGGAACCCCTTTGTTACTACGGGAGCCATAACTCAGTATTCGCGGCATTTCTCAGGAACGTAACCCCCGCGAATAGCGGGGGTTTACTGTACATTTAAAATATAGGAAAGTTGAAGTTAAATTTTATTTTTTAAGGACCTATCAGTGTGAAGACAAGTGTGAAGCTTCAAAATATTAAAAGACATATCAACTATTCTAGAATGTATTACATCATTTTACAAGTGAACAGCTTCCAGTTTTTTTCTCTGTTCCAGTCCACAGACCAGTTCGACCATTTCCAGTGCACATGGCTTTACTAAAGTCTCTCCAATAGTGTGGGGCTTCTTTTGCTTGGCAATCTGGTAAGCAACTTTATAGGATGCTTCAAGAAAAGGTTTTCGTGAAATGGCAAATCCAAGTTTTGGAAGTGTCCCTGCTTTTTCGAATTGAGATTTTTTCGCACGAAAAAAACCAGCATCTTTAGATGCATTTTCAGCATGGACAGACTTGAGATGGTCTTTCAGTTTTGGTGGCTTCATACTTCCGTTCGCAAGAATTTTTCCGCACAAAAAACACTGCAGTATTTGAGTCCCGTCAAGTTCATTAATGCAAGTGAAACCTAATAATACATAGTTTTCATCATACTTCCTTTTCTTCGACATTTCAACTTAAATTTGGTCTGTAACAAATGTTAAATAATTAATGTAAACATAATTAATGCAATATTAGAACTAAGAAAGACATATACGAACATTGTATGCATTGACAGACACACGGTGGGCGTGCATACACGCTTGTAGCACTGTAGGGGCCTCCACCGTTGGACAGGTATACATGCACATAGCAGCAAAAAGGTTAAATTACACACTTCAACTGTTATCTAAACCGTAGGACGTGTTTGAACATACCTGGTTTACACTCGTAGCCAGCGTGTCTATTCGTGTTAAAAGTGGCCTACTAGGCGCTGATTTGCCAGATAGTTTGCTAACTACGTCGCATGATGGTCTATCCACAGCAGGACTGCAATCAAGTGCGATCTAGCGGCAGGTCTAATAACTTCCGTAATTTCAAAGTAATGATGAGCGTAAGCGATTTTTCGAGATAGGCAATAACTATAATATGATATGAAAATATCTGTTATTTCTATTGGTGACTACAGATACAGCTAATACAACTGTAATTTATTACATACATTCATAAGTGAAGGAAATTAATGAGTTGATTTTTTTCCCATCCAAGCTCACGGACCCCCTGAAATCGTTCCATGGACCCCTGGTTAAGAAACCCTGCTTTACAGTAATCTTAAATTGATACTTATTTTCAACATTTATTACGAGTTATGTTTTATGGCAGTTTTCACAGACAATTGGAATGTTTTTTAAACTGGTGGTACTCATGAAGAATCTGACAGGTCCCTCTGTACCACTCCAAAATACATTTTGCACATTAATTGTTGTTTGAATGCTAATATCTGATACCTTCATTACCTTCCTAAATGTAGACAAAATTTTGTTTGAAAAGTTTTAGTAGTGAACAATTATTGTTTACTTGAATTATACAGGGTGTCCGTAAATTATTCAGCACATTACAAATGATTATTACATGCAAACTAGAACTGATATATGAATAATGTTTATGCCATTTGAAAGAGCCACTCAGAGTTTTATACAGCATCATGTAGATGTCACTAGTATTGATAACAGTTGCACCTCACAATAGCCATTAAAATGGTGACGGTACAACAGAAAGTGATGTATGTATTGTGGTTCGCCGAGTTTAAATCTGTAGTTACAGTGCAAAGTGGTATCACTGGGAAAATGGAGGTGAGGTACCCTCTGGCAAGTCAATTAGAACAGTTTAAGGGAACTGGCAATGTCTTACATAAGAAGGGTGCAGGTTAAGCTGCAGTGAGTGTTGTGAATGTTGAGTGCATTTGTTGGCCCATTTTTCTTTGCTGAGACTACTTTAAACAGTAGTGGATGTTATACTCTTCTTATACATGTCCTCTAACATGTCCAAGTAACAATTACTTGGACATGTTAGAACATTTTGCAGTTCCACAGATGGAAGAACATCAACATTATATTTCAGCAAGATGGCACTCCTCGCCTTTGGCTGTGCGACAATTTCTCGCTGAGCTTTTTCCAGGCCAATAGATTGCACAGTGAGAACCAATTCCTTAACTCCCTCACTCACTGAATATAACTCCACAGGACTTTTTTCTGTGGAGTTATGTAAAGGATGGGGTGTATTGTATGCCCATTGCAAATCTGGATCAACTTTGCAAGCAAATCACTGATCCAATTGCTTCTCTGGTGCCTCAAATGCTAGAAAACACTTGGCACAAGATTGTAAACCATTTGGATATCCTGTGTGCTACAGATGGTGCCCATGTGGAAACATTAACTTGTCAGTTGTCCTTTCCATTAAAAAAAACTGTTTGCTAATATCTTTTGTAGTACCTGTTATATAATGATTTGTAATGTCTTCAATAATTTATGGACACCTTGTACATTCAAAGACCTTGTCGTCAATCCTAGCTTGATGTGCGATGGAGGTAAATAGATTTTTGGCTTATCCACCAAAGGAGGTGTGCTGCATTTTTTCTGGCTTGGTGTAGTTTCTGAATGGTCTGGCCATTTTTTTTTTTTTTTTTTTTTACCCTGTAGTAGCCCTTTTCAAGAAGATTTCACTGCTGAAGCTGTGATCCTAGTAATTGAGTCCTTGATTTGGAGAGGTCCAAATCATTCAATTGTGCATGAGTGATTAGATGCTACTTTGCAGTATCAAGAGTTGAAAAGTCTGGATCTGTACTCGTTCTGGGTTCTGCATGTTCTGGAGACTCCTTTTCCGATCCTGAATCAGAGTGAAGTCCATAAGTTTCTGGTGGCATTGGCATTATATCATTGTGAGGAACTGGGCTTAGAGCAGAAGGTATGTTGGGATACTCTACTCTGTGCTTGGATTTCCCAGAAAAACCAGAACTATTGGTCATGAAAAAGTAACAATCGTTTATGTAGTCTCAAAGTTTCTGCCATATCATTGGAATGGTAAAAGGCATCGATTTATGACTACTTCTAAGCCAGCCTGTTAAGGCCCTTGAACATTAACTACAGGAAACCTTTGGAGCCCATATTTTATGTTGATCTCCAGCCTTACATCCAAAATAGAGTTCATAGTCTTTTTCTCACAAGTTGTGTCAGTGGGTTCCGCTGCTATTTTAATACCACTTCTCTGCAAATGTAGCAAAACATATCAGGCTTATTTTGGCAAGAAGCAACAAATTTCATGGACGGTTGAGGTATGCACACACGAGAAAAATTAAGAAATTGTAAATTTTTATTTCTAATTTAAGCACAGTTCATAATTTACACTAATGCACACAACACTTGTTTACAAACACTGATTCACTAAAACACTTGTTCACTTTGTTCACTACTCGCTCTCTGAAACATGTACCCTTTTTGAAATATGAAAATGCTTGCCTGCTTGGTGTGTGGAACCCACTTGTATATATACCAGTTCAGAAGTTTCTAGAGAACTCTGTCAAATTCTAAAACCTTCCAGAAACATTCCGACCTTTCTTCCACAAATAACAATATTCTAGAACATTTCAGGACATTCTCGAATGTTATAGAAAGCTCCTGAATGTTCTATAAAAATAAATAAAAAAAAAATAGATGGAAAAGATGACTAAACCAATTGCACATCTAGGTTTTCAATCTGAGGCCTAAAAACTGAGGCGATGAGAACTTTTTAAGCACATATCTGTACAGTTTTTGAACATATTTCCTACGAGAGTCTGTTGAAATTATTTCAAGGAGGAAATTGATGCCGACCAGTGCTGTTGTACAAAATGTGTATTTTGTTTCTATCATTATTATTTATCTGTTTATTCCTTTATGTATTAGACAAAACATATCAATATGTGTGTATGCATAAGTTTGAATTTTTGTGTTCTTAACAGTTTTTTGAAGTGTAAAATGGAAGTGACTGTTAGTTTCATGTTATATTTTGTGGGTGCATTTTTTTTTTTTTTTTCCAAACCAGGGCCAATAAAAGTTTTATTTGTTGAAAATAACTTGTGAAGATCTTATTTAATAAGTAATGCAGTTCTTTTGAAAAGATCAAGCATTGGTGTACTTCAGCCAGAATTCAAAAAGACAAAAACCTTTCTTTAGAAATAAAAAAGAAAGAGAAAAGGTTGGATACTTGTCAGGTGCCACACAACCATATTTGTTACAATCAGGAGCACAACGACTTTCTTCATCATCAACCATTTTCAATCCACTGCAGGGTGAAGGCCTCTCCAGCATCTTTCCAGTTCCTTCTGTTTTGAGCACTGGCCATCCATTTACTACCCAAAAACTCATGAATTTCATCTATCCATCTCCGTCTTTGTCTTCCAGGTTTTCTTCTAGCTCCTCTTGGGTACCATTCTGTTATTTTCTTAGTCCATCTGTCATCATGTCTTTGAGCTATGTGTCCTGCCCAAGACCATTTTAGTTCTTTAGTTTTGATAAGAATGTCCTTTACTTGAGTTTGCTGCCTAATCCATGTGTTTCTCTTCTTATCTAACAGTCTGATTCCCAATATAATTCGTTCCATTCTTCACTGTGTAGTTCTCAGCTTCTCTTCCATTCTTTTGGTGAGTGCCCAAGTTTCACTTCCATAAGTGGTGGTGGGGAGTATATATTGGTTCATTATTTTACGTTTCAGACAAACTGGGATATTGCTCTTCAGTATTTGACTATAATTCCTGAATGCTATCCATCCAAAATTTATTCTTCTCTTGACTTCCAGCCATTTATCATTATTACAGCTAATAACTTGTCCCAGATAAGTATATGACTCCACCTTTTCAATTACTGCTCCTTCAATCATTATTTCCCTTTCTGTGGCATACTTGTTCATCATTACTTTTGTTTTAGCCATATTCATCTTTAGTCCAAAATCCTTACTAACTGTGCATAACTGATTAAGATTTTCCTCTAATTCTTTGGGATCGTGGCTTATGACCACAATGTCATCTGCAAATCGTAAATGGTTTAGGTACTCTCCGTTCACATTGACTCCTTTCTGAAAGCTTCCTCAAGGGCAGCAGTAAACAGCTTCGGAGATATTGTCTCTCCTCGTCGAACTCCTTTCTTGATTTTAAATTTCCTACTGTCTTTGTCTAGTCTGATAAAGGAGGTAGCGCTCTTATATATTTTCTTCAAAATCATAATATATGGGGTATCTATGCCTTGTCTTTCCAGTGCCCGAAACATTGCCTTATGCTGTATGGAGTCAAATGCCTTTTCATAATCCACAAATGCCAGGCATTATGGTGTTTGATATTCATTTGCTTTCTCCATTAGCTATGATATTACGTGAAGGTGATCCATAGTTGAGAATCCTGTCCTAAAGCCAGCTTGGCTCTTTCGGTTGATTCTCATCAAGTATTCTTTCTAATCTGTTAGTAATGACCCTTGTGAACAACTTGTAGATGTGGGATAACAAGCTAATTGGTCTATAATTTCCAGTTTCTGATTTATCTCCTTTCTTATGCAGCAAAACTATGATTGCATTATTCCACTGCTTAGGCGTCACACCTTTTCTAATGCACTTTGTGAAAAGCCTTGCCAGTTTTTGTGTTATGTCTCTTCCTCCCAATTTTAACAACTCTACAGTAACTTTATCTTCCCCTGGGGCTTTCTGATTCTTCATTTTCTTCAATGCATGTTCTACCTCATCAGGAAGAATATCGGGTATGTTGTATGTGTTGCTACTTTGCAATCCATCTTCCCCGCTGCTGGCATCATTCCCTTGCTCCTTTTATAATTCTCTATAGTAGTCTTCTGCTATTTGAATTATGGCTTCTCTGCTATTTATAAGTACACCATTGCTATTCTTCAGTTTCAGTATCATTTGTCTTTCTGTATTACTGCTCATGGCTGCTGATTTAAATCCTTTGTTTTCCCTTAATGCTTGTTCTACTTTTCTTGTGTTAAATCTTCTTATGTCCTCTCTGAGTTCCTTTCTTATGGCTTTACATAACTCAGTATACTCAATTTTCTCCATGTCAGTGTTTTTTCTTGCTCTTCATTTGTCGGCGCCTCCGTAGCCAGGTGGGAAGGAGCAGCAGTGCGTAGCACACGCTTCTTGATTAGACCGGGGTTCGAGCCCGTCACCACCAAATATGGAGGATGCGGAAAGGTCAAGGAATGACCACCGCATATCCCGGAGCAATATGGCCTTAGTTGCTAATGCTCCTAAAAACTAACTAACTAACTAGCTCTTCATTTGTCGTCTTCGGTTCATCATGACAAGTGTTTCTTGACTAACGACTTTCTTATTAATGGATTAATAATTTAAAATGCTTCAAGTTGTGGCCACCTTGCATTCTAGATTGCAATTGCTATTTTTTTTTTATTATTTTATGTTACTTATTTTTTCTGGTAAATGCATTTTGCATTGCCTTAGATATAGTAAATTCTGGGGCACTATAAGCAGCCACCTACCCAACGTATGCATAATTCTTCCACTGGTTGAAAGTGATATAATTTTTACTAAACAATGTTTTGACACATTGGAAAGAAAAATTCAATCTTTGGTCAATATCTGACAGAATTAATTAACAGGATTGATTTTTTTTTTTTTTTTTTTAATTATTTCAGTGTGTATGGCTTATGTCATGTTTTTCCTTACTTGCAGCAATGATAAACTCACAGATAAATACTATGCACAACGAGTGCTTCGTTATATGCGCCATAAATACTTAGAGGCATCATGGAAAGATTTCCTTTCCCTTCAACCAAATCTACATGTCTTAGAAACTGGTAGGAATATTAAAAGTTAATTCTTTCAGTTGTTTATGTGATATATACATGATGGACCAAAAGTCCCTTTACATTACATTACATTTAATTTTAGATTTTATTACTAATCTTACATTTCAGAGATAATCTGTGGATCATAAGTGTATATTCCAACATATTTCCAAGGAGTACACATGGTGAAAGGAGATAACAGCAATTGAAGTACAAAAAGCAATCAGTCAATCTTATACTGTGTAAATTTTCATATTTGGCTCACTTGAAAATTTTGTTGACTTTGGAGTACTTTTCATTGAGTGGTGCTTCTTGAGAAAAAAATTCATTGCTGTGTAATACTTATGAAGTGTATGTTTTCATTTAAATTATCTAATTCCTGTGCCTTACTGCATTCAGTTTTTATCATAATAGTTTGATTGTAATTTTGATCATAAGGAGATCTTTGCTCTTTCTGAAGACCAAGGGTCAAGTATTCAACTTTAAGGTCTGGGCTTATATTCAACTTAGAAACAAATACCATCATCTGAAGTTCTGATTAAATTACTGTTATTACTGAATGTTTTTAAATTGTATAGCACTACCAGAGAAAGCAAATCTGCTATACATTTTAAAATCTGAGATACTCCCAAGACACCTGTTTCAAAGATAACTGGTAAATTTAAAAAGTGAAGATGTCTACATGACAGCAGTTTCAAAGCTTTTCATTAGCTAGAAATTAAAGGTCAATTTTAAATATGAGGTGCGGCAATAAAGTTCCCTGACTGGTGCTGTTGCAGTCATGTTTGATGAGTTTGAAAATAAACAAAAGTGGTATGTTATAGTTCAAACTTCCTCCAACACACTATTGTATAGAAATTGTCCAGCATCATGGCAGGTTGCAAGTAACAATGAGTTTCATTGTTACTTAGTGTTAATGTTCCATGTCTCACAGTTTGCAATAGAGGAACAAATATCAGATTTTGCTTTAAACTGGAAAAATCTTCAACAGAAATGTATGTAATGTTGAAACCTTTTTATTGTGATCAAATATTAAGTTGTACCAGTGTGTTTGAATGGTACAGTATACTCCCAATTAACCGATGTGGCGAAGAAATTAATTTCCCCAGATGATCTGCAAGATAAACAAAATATATGAACAATATGCATTTAATATAAAAAGAAAAAATTGTATACATACATATATTCATATGTTCTATTATTTATTGAAAAAGGAAAGTAAAGAATTTTTTTTTTTTAGCACTGATCGTACTTGCAAATTGGCAGAACATAAATTACATATCTTGTCAGCAAGAGCTTCTTGTTCTGCAAAATCAAGCAAAGCCTCCACACGAGACAAAGCAGTACTATGCAAGATTTTATTTGTTGCAATAGATTTTCTTCCACATCCTCCGAATCTTCATCTCTGTTTGGCCCTTCTTCATTCATAACCCTACATACTATTTCACCATCACATAACATTTCTTGGCAGATTAAACTTTTATCTAAATGAAACCACTCAACAACTGCTTTTTCATCTAAAATTTCAAAACCTTCAGTCTGTCTTAAATCATAATGTTTCCCCAACAAAATATGACAGGGAAACATTACAGCACCTTAAATATCACATTTACGGTTCCCTGGCATTTGGTATTATTTGAACTTTTAAATGTTGTAATGAACGTGCTTCGGATATTGTCAGCTGAAAAGTTGAAGCTGATTGAGCAGGGCAAGGTTTCTCAAAATGGAAAGTAGAATGCAATGTGCTATCATTGGCAAAACTATGGATAGGATTTCCAGTCAATGGAAGGTCATTAATATACAAGAGGAAAAGAGTGGGGGAAAGAACTGAACCTTGGGAGACACCGGCATTAGTGGAGAAGTTAGAAGATAGAGAGCCATCACCCTCAGTGAGCGATCAGAGAGAAAACTGGATAACCAATTACTAAAAACAGTTTGCAGACCATAAGATGGAAGCTTATTTAGAAGACCTTTATGCCAAACACGATCGAAAGCCTTTGAGATGTCAAGAGCAACTACTTGTGTTTCACCGAACCTTTCCATTGAATTAGTCCATAAATGGGTAACATAAGCCAGAATATCACCAGTGGATCGACACTGACGGAATCCATACTGGCGATCGTTGATCAGATGGAAGGTTTCTATGTAGTTTAAGAGTTGGCGGTTAATTGATTTCTCCATTACTTTAGAAAGAGTAGAAGTAATTGCAATGGGACAATAATTGGATGGGAGGGATTTGTCACCCTTTTTAGGAACTGGCTGGATATGAGCAAATTTCCAAGCAGAAGGAAAAACACCTTTGGAATAAGAAAGTGAAAAAAGGCGTCAAAGAATAGGAGTAAGTTCAGGAGCACAGGTTTTGAGAACAAGTGGAGAAATACCATCAGGACCTGGAGCTTTTTAGCATCAAGATTCGTCAAAAATCCTTCTGACATCCTTTTGATGGAAGACCACAGGATTCCTTGAATGAAGCATGTTGGGAATGGTGGAAGGTGTTTTACCAAGATCATTAATACATGAGTTGGAAGAAAAATGCGATGCTAATAGGTCAACTTTATCCTTGGCTGAAGTGACAACAGAACCATCTGGTTTGGACAGAGGTGGGAGCAGAGATGGGCAAAAGTTGCAGCCAAGAGACCAGAATGCTCGGCTACCATTATGGCAAGAAACAAGTTTTCTACTCTTAGCCTGTTCAAACTCTAGTTTGGACTGATTAATAACTGCTTTACAATTGTAAAGACGGCCTCCGTAGTCAAGTGGTCAGGAGTGGGAGTGCAGTAGCACACGCTCTTTGAGTAGACCGGGGTTCAAACCCCTGACTGCTGAATATGGTCGATCTGCCAACCCGCACTGGACCAGCGTGGCAGATTATGGTCCATTTCCCTCAGCATGAATTGTTGAGGAGGCTTCCATCCTGCAGTGGGTTGATAATGGCTGCACTTTACTTTTTTTTACTTTTTACAATTGTTGCGAGCTTTGGTGTAGGCAGAAAATGAAACTGAAGAATTAGAAACAAGCCAATTACGATATGCAACATTCTTCTCTTGAACAGCCTTAGCACATTTATTGGAAAACCAAGGTTTAGATAAAGGACGAGATTTTAAAGTGGAGTGTGGGATAAAGGATTCCATTCCTGCAAGAATAATTTCACTGACTCGATCTCAGCAAACGTTGACATCAGAAGTTTTGAAACAGTAATCTGACCAAGGAAAAGAAGGAAAGAAATCTCGCAGGTCATCCCATTTTGCATTCTTGTAATGCCAAACAACATGAGGTTGGGAATAGCCATGAGATAAAGGCTCCATTGGAGAAGAGACAATCACCATGTTGTGATCTGAAGTGCCTAAAGGACCTCTCACTTCGACCGTGTACTTAGAAGGGTTGTTTGTGAGAAAAAGATCAAGCGTATTGGCTGTATGATTAGGACCTGCGAACACCGTTTTAGAGCTGTACCCTCGAAATGTAAGGCATATTGGATCTCGCCATGATGTTCATCATAACCTCAAAAGTCGTCAATCATACTGCATGATGGAAGAGATAGGGAAGGGTTGACTGGAACTTAGCTCTAGAGACTAAACATGGGTTCCACCACTTCAAGCCTCCAATAAGCAAAGTGGTGGTATTGCAGCAGTTGATGTGAGGGTCATCTACCACCTAGTACTGCCTGGTAACATAGAGAGACGGTGTTCCTCCATGTGGTGTGGGCACCACACCTCGACCCCTGCTTACATTGGTTCACACCTGGGTGGTCACCCACCTTGTACTTGTGCAAGGAGGTTATACCCAGGATTACTAACAGTCCCACCATTGTGAAGGTGCAAACAGAGGATTTGGCTGTCACAGACCGTCCGGACTTTGCCGAAATTGGGTCCACTTGACTTGAGTGTCACCCAAATATCAGTTCCATCAGCGTTTTAGACTCCCAGGTAGCAAGTACAGTTTGTCTGGCATGTCTGAGAGAATGTCTGTGACAATCTTCGGCTAATAAAGTCAATGCAGACTTGCATTTAAAAATTTTAATTTTTAAATGAGCCAGATGAAAATGTTACCACAAAGGTGAAAACGGTAAAAGAACTAGATGAAATCTTTTGTATCGCAGAGAACCTCAAACAAAAATTTGAGGTTCTCTGCGATATTTATTTCTCCAGGGCCCAGAGAAGATTGTTGTCGGCTAATGGTAATTGATTGATGAAAAGAGAAGGTCAACACTGTTCAAACGACTCTGTTCAGATATTTCCGTAACAAATTGTTTCTTCATTGTGTATTTTATGTCAAAGGTTCCCAAACTTTCTCGGTTCATGGCGCCCTTAGTGTCTCGGTAATATTTTCACGACGCACCTAGACCAAAAGAAATACCTAACAGTTCCGTTTATTAAGTAGTTTAGGTCCAAACAACTTAAGAAATGTTGAAACTATGAACTACCTCGAGCTAGTAGTTTGTGCGGTGTCCAACAGATGTCGAGTATCACTGTGTGTTTCCCTCGAAAATTTAAAATATTCCGCTGCACACAGTTTGGGAACTGCTGTTTGATGCAATAAACATTTAATTCTATAATTATTTTCATTATCTTTTACATGGTATACAGTTAAAAAGTTATTTAAAAGGTATTTTTAAAAATTTTTATGGACATTCCTGAGGGTCAAGGACCAATTATAATTTTTCCTATTGATTACTGTAGTCGATTAATGCGTTTCCATTTTGCACGATGCGCTCGTGGGATGAATTAATTACGTTAATTGAGGTCAGCCTGTAATCAGTTTTGCTGTCCTAATAATAGCTGCTTCCTTGCTATTTATTTTTAGAGCTGACACAGTAGTTTCATTTAATTTTACGAGCAAATTAAAACAACTAATCACTATGCAACCATTGGATAATAACATAGCAGCAATTCCAGTCCATGCTACGGATATTGCTTCAAACCCTATATTTGCCAATTGTATATAAGACATTAGTACACAAATGTTTTTCCAGTACCGCCTGGGCCATCTATAAAAGATGCCTTAAATAACTTATATTTGTGTTATTCTGACATACTAAATTAATAATTTCATCAATGATCAACTGTTGTTCTTCATTCACTTGTTGCATCATACAGGTAAGATTAATGTTTGGAAAATGTGAAGGTTCTACAGTTACAGTTGGTGGTAGATCATTGATAATTGGTAAATTAAAAGTTGAGGGAAAAAACCACGTAGTTTCAGCATTTCAAGAATATCTTTGAAAGCCAGTTGATAAGCTACATCACAGTTATGAAGGTGAAGGTAATCTTCTGACAGTGAATCTTTAAACCCATCCCACAACTGAACTGTGTTGCTTGGTTGCTGAAATATGCAAATATAAGAAACAACTGTTATAATTGGAATGGCATTTTAAAAACTGATGCTTCGCATAAACAATGATGCCATACAGAGTAACCTACTTTGCATTGCTGCTTCCTTAAATATAGAATAGGTCACCTTGGTATATTTTAACATCTTCAGAACTGGTGGCACCTACTACATGAAGTAAAAGCAAGTGAAGATGATATCCTTCTGATTCCGAGGGAGCAACGTTATACATTCTACCGATTGTTTTCAAAATTTATAAGTTTCTTCCAATAACATTATGTAATGAACTGATGTTTCTGGATAAATGTATGGACTTTTTGTTGCAGAATTCTTATTTAAATTACACCATGCAATCAGTTTCGTGCTTCTTAATTGTGCTCGAATTAATGCTTCAGAAGCATTGTCATTCATAAAATACACTTGCTGTTCATCGAGCAAATGAACAGGGAAGCAAACCATAGTATGTGATCTTTTGTGCTTACTACAAGAAAAAATTCTGTATGAAGCTTCACCTGAACTAACATATCCGTTATTTAGAAAAGTAGATATGTCATCATGATGAAATGAGCCATCTTCCATTGTCACTTGCAAATTGGCACAATCATACCCTTTATGGACATATTTATGAATATATTTCATGCTGTGCATGCTTGAACAAACTTCTACATTAACATGAGCATGTTGGACAGACAACTTATGTGATCAAGACCCGCTAATATTCATAAAATCGGACAGATGCTATACTATTGTGATTTTCACTTGTAGAGAATCTGAGTCCTCATTTTGAATTTAAATCTATGTTTTCAAATTTTGCCAGATCAAAAATAAAAATAGAATACTAAATATAATAAATGGGATCTTATGATTATATATTAAATTTTAAATCTAGCATTAGCATTAGCATTAGTAGAGGCATATGATGCAAGAAAGCAAGCTTATTCAGCATCAGCCAAAAAAAAAAAAAAAAACAACCACTACTCCCATTTCACCCCTCCGTTCGTTCGAAATACCTGTCCAGCTGAGCCTTAAATTTATTTAGGCTATCAACTTCAACAACAAGCGATGGGAGTCTATTCCACAAACCAACTGCCAGCTGGCTAAAGGCAAATTTCCGCACATCTATCCGACATCCGTCCTTCCTCAATTTGAATTTATGCCCTCTCAGGAGATTATTCTGAGCAAGAGGAAGAATCCCATCGGCATTGAGCATGCTCAAGCCATTCAAAGCCTTATACACCTCTATCAGATCACCTCGCCGATGCCTAGTCTCCAGGCTCTGTAATTTGCAAAACTTAAGCCTTTCTTCGTAAGAGCAACCCTTTGTTCCATTCACTAATCTTGTTGCCCTTCTCTGTACTCGTTCCAGCAGCTCTACATCCTTCCTGAAATGAGGCCTCCAGACCTGTATACAGTACTCAAGGTGTGGCCTGACCAATGCCTTATACAAGGGAATAATCACATCCTTATCCCTGCTAGAAAAATTCCTGTATATCATTGACAAGACACCATGAGCTACCCTTGCAGCTCGTCTGCACTGCTCAGAGAACTTCATATCTGCCTGCACAACTACCCCCAGGTCCTTTTCATTCTCTACCACTGTCAGCGTAGTACCACAGAGTTGATATGTCACTCTGGGGTTGCTGCTTCCCATATGTAGTACTTTACATTTGTCAATGTTAAACTTCATTTGCCACCTCTCAGCCCATCTGCTCAACCTTTCCAGATCCTGTTGCAGCAGCATAGTATCAGTAGTGTCCTTAACAACCCTGCCAACCTTGGTATCGTCTGCAAACTTGGACATTAAGCCTGATACACCATCATCAATATCATTTATAAATACAGAAAACAACAAAGGACCCAACACTGAACCCTGAGGAACTCCACTAATAACATTAGTCCACGTTGAGCAGTGTCCATTGATTACCACTCTCTGTCTTCTGCCACTCAACCATCCCTTTATCCATAGCAGCAATTTGCCTCCAATGCCACACTTCTCCAATTTGTGCAGCAGTCTTCCATGCGCAACAGTATCAAAAGCCTTTCTAAGATCCAACTATATAATATCAAAGTTATTCCCTGCATCCAGTTCTTTTGTGACTACATCATAGTATCCAATCAAATTGGTCAGACAAGACCTGCCCTTAACAAAACCATGCTGTGTCTGAGCTATAACTGAATTCTTGTCCAGATGATCCTGCAGTGCTTCTTTAACCAGTGCCTCCATTAATTTTCCTGGAACAGAAGTTAAACTAACAGGTCTATAATTACTTGTGTCAGCCTTTGATCCTCCTTTGTGAATTGGGGTTACATTTGCACATCTCCAGTCCATAGGTACCTCCCCTGAGTCCAAAGAAGCTCTCATAATTATGGCTAGGGGTTTGCTTACTTCCTTTGCTGCCTCCTTTAATATAACTGGATAGATCCCATCCACCCCTGGTGCCTTTTTTATGTTTATCCTCAGCAATTTCTCCTCCACTTTCCTCTCAGTTATTAGAAAATAATCTAGCTCACTGCCAATGTTTACTTCACCTACGACATTCCCCTTCCTGAATAACTCCTCATGTGTGAATGTAGATGCAAAATACTCGTTTAGATTGTTAGCCACCTGAGCAGGATCCTCAACTGTTGAACCATCAACATCCAGTGGACCAATCTGATTCATCCCTTTCCTTCTTGAGTTTAAATAGGTAAAGAACTCTTTTCTGTTTTTCTTTGCGTCCTTTGCCAAGGATTTCTCATAATCTGCCTTTGCCTGCCTAATCTCCTTTGTGACTTGGTTACAGACCAACTTATATCTATCATAGGCTTCCATGTCACCCATTAATTTGTATGTATCCCATGCATTTTTCTTCTCTGCCATATGTCTCATTAGTTCATCTGACAACCATTTAGGCCTGAACCTTGAACAATATTTCTTGGTTGGTATGTAAAGCCTGGTAGCTTCCAAGATTAGTTCCTTGAATGCTTCCCATTTTGAATTTGCTGTTGGTAACATCATCAGTTGGTCCCACTGTATAGAATTTAAATACTGTCTCAGACCATCATAGTGGCCTTTACGAAAGCAAAAACCCTTCCCTTTGCCTCTGATGGTAGTTAGCTCCTTGAGTAAATCCCACTTCAGCACACTGTGATCACTGCCACCCAGTGGTTCCTTTATCTGCAGATTCCTAATGCATGAAGAATCACTACTGATAATCAGATCAAGAGTATTACTCCCTCTAGTTGCCTCCCGAACATGCTGGTGTAGAAAACAATCATCCAATAAATCCACAAAAGCCCTGCTAGTGTGTGAGTGACCAACCCACAAATTCCAGTCAATATCTGGGAAATTAAAATCCCCCATTATAAGACTCTCTGATTTACTGGCCCATTCTATTTCCCTGTACAGTATCTTATTATACTCATCAGAGTCATTAGGCCTATAGCACACTCCTACTCTCAATTTTGATTTACCTATGCTTATGTCACACCAAACTGACTCGACACTGCCCTGTCCATCAATGTCGACTGGCTTCACTTCCTTGGATTTTATGTGTTTTTTAACTAATAGTATAACCCCTCCTCCCCTCCTGTCCTGTCTATCCTTTCTATACACATTGTACTCCCCAAATTCCAGTTCTGCATTCCTTATATCTGTGTGACACCACGTCTCTGATATCCCAACAATATCTGCCTTTGATGTTTTGAGCAATACCTCAAATTCATCAAATTTATTTACTAAACTCCTAGCATTGGTGTACACGCAAGTATACCTGCACTTGTTTCTATTCTTAGCTACCCTAACACAACCCATGTGTTTACTTGTATCACAATGACTTCCAGCAGTCTCTGAAATATCCTGCATCTTGTTTTTCAGGCTTCTGCTCATTCCAATAGAAGCAGTGCAAGAATCTCTTTCACCTCTGCCAGTGGCTACTGTTAATCCATTAGTCTTTGTCTCCCCCCCAAGCTAGCAGTTTTCCGATCCACCTAACACTGCCTCGATAGCATCAGCAAATATTCTTGCACCCTTTCTATTTAAGTGTATCCCATCCCTGTAGAAGCAATCTCTCCTGTTAACAAGTACATTCCAGGCTGAAAAAAATTCTACCCCTTGAGCCTTGCACAATCTTTCCAGGGCCGAATTGATCGACAAGGCTCTCATCATATACTCCCTCCTATCGTGTCTGGGCAGAATTGCAGACACTTTCAAATTTAACCCTACTTCACGGCTTTTTTTCAACAGTGATCAACAAATCAGTTAAGAAATCTCTTACCTGGGATATTTTCCAGGAATAACTGTGTCCACGTAAGATGTAATCAAAATAGATGAAAATTGTTTCAAAGACCTTAAATAAAGGAAGGGAAAAAACATTGCAACAAGACAAAGGAATAAAAATAAGCTTTTACCCTAAATCCATGCATGGTGAATAATTGAGAGTATAATGGGAGAAGATTACCCGAAACTTGTTGGCAGCTTTTCGTCTATACCATCTTCAAAGGGGAGGCAGGCATGTGTTGAAGGCTGTATATATAGCCCTGGCACGTTCCATTGTCGTATTTCAAAAGCGTGGGGAGGGGATGAGTATGTGTAAGGAAGAGAAGCAGGATAGAAGGAAAATTCCCGCTCCCTCGTATTTCACTAATAGTTTGGGAATTTGAAAATCTAGGGATTTAGAGGAAAGAATATGAAATCCGGGTGCGTGACTACCCATGCCTGTTCGTAGAAGTCCTGAAGGGGGAGGGCTGTTATATTTTGTTATTAAATTTGAACTTGTAGGATATTTGTTTTAGTTTTTATCCTGTATAGTTGAATGCATTGCTGAACTGGGCTATTAAGATTGATTTTTTGTGAGAAAGGGGTCAGTAGCTGTCAAAATGTAAATAATTTCCCTTATTTGTATGTTATTATTATTATTATTATTATTATTATTATTATAGCTATATGGTGCAAGGAAGCCTGAGGCTTATGCTGCACCAGCCGAAAAAAAAAAAAAATTCCCAAGTTACCTTGAGAGAGAGAGAGAGAGAGAGAGAGAGAGAGAGAGAGAGAGAGAGAGAGAGAGAGAGAGAGAGAGAGGTAGAAAGGAATCACCAAGAAAGAGAAGAATGATGATGTTAGTATTGATTTTGGGGGCATTTCTTGTTAATGTTAGATTTAAAGTTTATTCTATTGTTTTCTTCATTTTTCTATTGCGAATTGTAGCCTTTCGTCTACATTATTCAATTCATGAAAGATTTTATTTATGGTATCTGGTTTTCCTATATGCAGACAATCATCAAAGTACCTTCCATAAAATTTAAGAGATGGGGAAGAGTACTTTGAAATGATGTGATTTTCTGTTTCCGAGAGGTAAAATTTGGAGAGATGTCCACTTATGGAACCACCCATTGGTACCTCAAACATTTGTTGGTAAAAGACTCCTTCATGGGTGAAATAATTGGCAGATAACAGTATGTTTAGTAAGTTTGCTATGTCAGTGATTTCTAATTTTGTTCTGTTTTGTAGTGTGGGATCATTGCGTAACAAATGCTGCATAGCCTTCACTGCTTTTTGTGGATGTACATTTGTATATAGTGATTTTATATCCAGGGAATATAATTTGTCATTGAGTTCCAATTTTATATTGTTGACCGATGAAAATAAGTGTTCCATATTCTTTATGTTTGAAATGATTTGTTAAAGGTTTTAGTAAGTCAATTACAAATTTAGCCAAGTTTGCTGTTGACGTGTTTTTGAAACTTACTATGGGCCTTAATGGTTTGTTGGGTTTGTGTAACTTAATGACACCAAATATATAGGGCGAATGTGTTGAGTGGGCTAAGAGATCTTTGTGTAAATTGCTTGTGATCTTTTCTTTGGAGTGTAATCTTTTTAATTCTTTTTTGATTTTTGATCTGATGGTGGAAATAGGGTTTTTTCCTAGTTTTTGGTATGTATCAGTATCCTTTAGGAGGTGTGTCAGTTTGTTGTCATAATCGAATTTGTTTATTATTACTATTGAGTCGCCCTTGCAACAATCTGCAACCTGATTAAACTGCTCCCCAGATAATCAGGAACCTACTATGTAAGCAGTTCAAAGACGGACATGATAATGTTTGCAATGAACAGAGAAGTGGACTTTCATCAATCTCTCAAAATAAGGACAGAGTTGCTGAAATTTGGGAAATTGTAGTAAAAGACACTGCCAGAATGACACTGAGGAATTGAATATGAATATGGAGAACGATTCGTCAAATTCTGCATGAATTTAGGGGAAACAAAAGTCTGCAAAATCTGTGCTGCACAGCCTCATGGATGAGCAGAAGCAGTGAAGACTGTCATCTTGCAAAGACTTCATTTAGACTTATCAAGACAATCCTAATTTTCTTGACTGTATTGTCACAAGCGATGAACGTTCAGTGCTTCAGTACAACATAGAGACTAACAGTCAGAGCAATCGGTGGACTTCAAAATCATCACCAAGGCTCAAAAAGTTTCATTTATAGAAGTCTAGGGTCAAGACAGTGCTGATCATGTTTTTCAACAAATAAGGATGTGATTCACAAGCAATTTTTACCTGAATTCTAGTTACAGGTGCTTCAAAGACTATTAAAACACATTTCCTAGGTGAGGCCGCAATTTCAAGAGAAAGGCAGTTTGTTCTCGTTATGAAGACATTTCTGACACAGCATTTTACAGATCAACTATCTACTCTACTCTCCCGTTCTAGCTCCAGCAGACTTCTTCCTCTTTCCCAAGGCGGAAATTATCGTCAAAAGAAAGAGATTTCAGGATGTTAGGACATAAAAAATAAATTGTAGCCACTGAACTGCACATCTCTTTGGACACCTGACTTTTTTTCCAAAACTTCTAGAGAGTGTAATAAGTGCATTCAATCAGGTAGTGATTACTTTGAATAAAAAATAAAACCATTTTTGAGCTCCTCCACTTTTTTTATTGCACCAGTCTTGCAACTTTATTGCCACACCTTATATAACAGTAGCTATGTGCTTAAATGAAAGTTTTGCTAACAAGCTGCTTGGTTGTTCACAGAGGCAAGTATATTATATTTATTATTATATTAAATAAAGATATTTCTTAACCTGTGTACATGAGGTACTGCAAGATTGAACCAATAGACACAGGATGACCAACCAAACTTAAACTGTAGTGCAAAATGTATAGCCAGCAAATAGAAATGACCACCCTCACTTAACGGCACATACTTTTTTTTTTTTAACATATAGGACTTGATATAACTCAACTCACGTGACTTGACTCAGCCCATTTAATTCAAAATTAAATTAAATTAACTTAAGATTATAACCTATACAACTAGTAGCACACCCCAACATCAAACAGATACATAAAAAGGGCCTCCATAGCCGAGTTGTCAGGAGCGGGAGTGCAGTAGCACATGCTCTTTGATGAGTAGACTGGGGTTCAAGCCCCTGACTGCTAAATGCAGTCAATCTGCCAACCTGCACTGGACCAGTGTGGCAGATTATGGTCCATTTTCCTGAACATGAATTGTTGAGGAGGTTTCCACCTTGCAGTGGGTTGGTGATGGCTGCATACACAACTAGTAACATACCCCAACATCAAACAAATACATAATTAAGATTAAATGAACTCTAGGGTTAAAATTAGGAGGTCCCACATCAAATAGCCACAGTGAAATTAAAGTTAATACTTAATAAATTATTAATTAAACTAATGGCAGCAACAATAGATAAATTAGAGTAGGTATGGCATGGCATGTGTAATTAAGCTGGTATGAAATCAAATCTGGCAACTTAATACAACTGTAAATATATCAAAACATACACATGTGACCGAAAGCAAGCTTAACAACTGAAGTGCATTGTATGTACAGGTAGCCCTTCGTTTATAGGGTTTGTTTTGCAACAATTCACAATAACGACGGTTTTGAAACCAGAAGGCCAAAAATATCAAAAAACTATAAAAATTTCAAAAATGCACAACTGTAAATATTGGATATGATGTAAAGAAACAGCACAGTCAGTCAGATGTGAGCTATACCCATCAGGGATGAGGTGGCTGGAGATAAGAGGAGAGTAATGCTCAGTTTGCTTGTTGGCCACTATTTTAATTAAAAATTGTTGATTAAATTAATAAAATAAGAACCACCATGGTTAGTAAGAGACTTGCTGTAAAACCAAGTGAATGTGGAAATGTCGCTAAAAAGTCACATAGAGTTATCACCTTAAAAAAAAAAAGATTGAGGTAATTCGTGGAATAGAAGATGGCCAGACACATCCTAAGGTATAAAATTACCTCCATCGACTGTGAGTACCATAATGAAAAATGCAGGTGAAATAAAACAGTCAGTGCAACATTCTATGACAGTAAGTGCGATGCAAGTGAGTTATAGCAGAAATAAACTTTTAGAAAAATGGAGAAATTATTGTCATTGTGGATGGATGACTTAAATAAGAAAAACATTCCATTGACTCAAGCTGTTATTACTGATATGGCAAAGTCAATTTTTGAAGACCTTAAGAAAAAAGAGGGTGGTGATGAGACATTTTTAGGTAGCAAGGGATGGTTCATGCGATTTAAATCTTGAAGTAAGTGGTGAGCTGGCATGTACAGATGCTGAGGCAGCTGCAGCATTTTCTTGAAAGTTTCAAGCCATGGTACAAGAGGATGCTTATCCTCCTGATCTCATTTTTAATGTTGACAAGACTGGGCTTTATTGGAAGAAATTTCCATCACAAACCTTCATTGCCCATGAAGCACAGTCTGTCCCACTTTAAAATTAAAATCAGTTGGTGCACCATTCACAGATACCACATGCTCTCGAGGGCCTAAAGAAAGCTGTTTCTATTCTGCTGGAAATGGAACACGAGGGCGTGGGTGACAAGAAATTTTCTTGGATTGGTACACAAACTATTTTTGTGCTACTGTGCTCTGTTTTTGTTGAGAGAACGAGTTACCAGCCAAGGCTCTTCTTCTATCGGAAAATGCTCCTGGCCTTTTGCTGAAGTCAGAACATCTCTGGACTTCAATGTTGTTTACCTACCACCATTTCAATTTTGCAACCAATTGACTAGGGGGTAATAGCAACCTTTAAGACCTATTACCTGTGCCAAACCTTCATGGAAATGGTTAGAGTATTGAACAAGTTATACAAAACTATCAAGGATTATTGGCACTCATTTGACATTTTGAAGGGCATTAATAACATCAATGCAGCTTGGGAGGCAAACTTCTCCCACAATTTATGCATGGCTTCATATGATTAGAGCCATTGGAGAACATTGTTGAAGATGTTTGTTGTTATTTAGTTTTTAGGAGCATTAGCAACTAAGGCCATATTGCTCCGTGGATATGCGGTGGTCATTCCATGACCTTTTCACATCCTCCGTATTTGGTAGTCACGGGCTCAAACCCCAGTCTAATAAAGAAGTGTGTGCTACACACTGCTGCTCCTGCCCACCTGGCTACGGAGGCACCATTCTGTTGAAGATGCTAGCAGGCTGGCACAAGAGGTGGGATTGGAGGATGAGGTTACAGCTGAAGATGTAACAGAGCTGTTGGATAGCCATGGAAAGCAGCTTTTCAATGAAGACTCGGAAGAATTGGCTAAAAAACTAAGCCAACAGAAGGATGAGAAGAAAAAAGGTGTAAAGAGCCTCCTCTAAAATCTATGATTACAAGCAATTTACTGTGCATCCTTTCAGCCTTGGAGACCTGTACTGATGAGCTCTGTGACAGCGACCATTACTGGGAGTGAAGAGAAAAAGGAGCGTAATCGTATCCATTGGCCCTTATTCTGAGATTCTCAAAGAAAGAAAGAGAATGTTGACAGTCAACACTGCATGCTTTCTTCAAAAAAAGGGAAGGTCTTCAACCAGGGACTTCAGAGAAGTAAAATCTCTGCATTGCACCACTGTCAAAAAAGATCAGTGCAAGGGGCCTTAACAGTGGCACTTACAAAAACTTTCAGTCTGGGCTTCAAACATATCAAAGTAAATGTATAAAATTTAATTTTTTTATTTAATTATATTTAGTTTGGTTATTTTATACTGCATTTAATTGATTTATATTCATAAAAATACTGTTTTTACATTTTCAGAGCTTTAAATATAATAATATTATATGACTTATGTCAATTTTGAGAGGGGCCTGGAACATAATTCATTGACTTCTCATTGATTCATTTTACACTTTTTTTTCTCCCCACAGTTCCTTCAGAAACGGAACCCCATTGTAAATTTATTTATTTTTATTTTTTTAGGAGCATCAGCAACTAAGGCCATATTGTTCTGCATATATTGTCTATAAATTGCACGTGACCTGAGGTTGATTTTTTGTTTTGATGGACGAAAAACCAGGGTTTTTCGTCCTTCAAGAGGGTTTTCGGGAGAAAAAACGATGCTACCCTCACCTGAGCCCAACTAACTCAGCCATGTTATGAAAAAACCCATAAAAATTTTCCCATGTCATCAACGAGATTCAAACTCGGGTCTTTTCTGCCAGGTGTGGGGAGGGGGAAGGCGAATCTATCAACTTGTGCTACCCGTGAGGGCTTCAGTTCATATTATCATAACCTTCCCCTCCTACCGAAGTAGCAAGTTCTACTATTGCACTGATTCTGTTTTCTGCCGGTTCAACCATATTTCTTGAGTGAACTGACTCTGGCCATACATTTTTCCACATGCATTTAACGTTGATGGTTTTACTTCTTTGAGCGATAAAGCTACGATTCTGATACAGTCCACAATTGAAAAATGTTTCCATGCCTCCATTACTTCAATAGATTCAGAATCAATTTTTTCCAAAATCCATTATAACGATTTTCTGATGTAATGAGTTTTAAAAGTGGATATAATGCCTTGATCTAATGGCTGAATGAAAGAAGTTGTATTAAGCTAGTACAGCTGTGGTGCTGAAACATAACTTCTGCATTTGGATGACTTAAATCTTTTGGATGGCCTGGCGTGCTATCCAATAGTAATAAAACTTTGAAATCTAGATTTTTTTCACAAGTTCCTTTTAACACAGGGATTTCCAAAAACAAACTAAAATACAGGGATTTCTCTTTTTTAACTAGCCAGCAACAGCGGGGATTCAAAAAGAGGAAATGTTGAAAATCCAACGTAATGGCAGATTTCTCCCCCCCCCACCCCGCACAAAAATACCACGGTCTTTTTTTTTTTTTTTTTTTTTCTCCCTTGTTTAAACTTACTGATTAGCTTGATTAATTCTAATGTCCACATGCATTTATTTTTATTATCGTTTCAACTTCTCAGTCAGCCAGCACTTAACTTACTATAGTAAAAGTCCGAAAATCTGGATGCCAGAAATCTGGACTTTTCAAAAGCTCACAAACATTTTAATTTTAGCGGACTTTTGTGTGAGTGCCAGAGATGCCCAGCGACAACAAACCAGCTCACAGTTGCCATTTTGAAACAATCGCCATGGCAATGCTATAATTTTTGTCCTACTCTTTCCATTTACAGCATACGTATTTACAAGCCCATAATAATGGCTCCTAAAATAAATAAACTTCATGGTGTGAAGAGAAAGAAGAACAAGTTGAAATTGAGTGACAAACTTGAAATAATTGAGAAACTAGAAAGTGGTGTGAGCAATACTATTTTAATGGAAACATACAACATTGGAAAGTCTACAGTTTATGATATAAAAAAGGCAAAGAATAAAATTCTAGAATTCACAGCCTCGTCTGAGCCTTACAATAAAATTGCTGAGAGAAAAGGTTTACATCGGCCAAAATTAGAGAATCTCGATAAAGTGTTGTATGGAAGGTATGGCAATTTCTGGGCTGATGCTTATTGCCAAAGCAAGGTCTTTTAACGAGCAAATGAACCTTGAATCAGAGTGCACGTTTAATGATGGATGGCTTAGGAATTTCAAGACTCGTCATGGTATTAGACAGTTAGATATTGCTGGAGAAAGACAGTCGGCTGATACACAAGCAGCAACAGAATATAGTTCAACATTTGAAAAAATTGTATCTATGACCTTACAGCCAATTAAATTTATAATGTTGATGAAACAGCAGTTTACTGGAAGTGTTTCCCACACAAAAACTTTGACTGGAAACCAAGAACAAAATGCAACAGGGTTTAAGCTTAATAAGGAAAGAGTAACCATTCTTGTGTGCTAATGCTTCAGGTCAGCATAAAATTAAGCTTTTGGTGATTGGTAAATTTCAGTGCCCACGGGCCTTTAAAGGAATTGTGCACTTACTTATGACCTATAAAGTCCAAAAGAATGCTTGGATGGACAAAGATATATTTCGCGATTGGTTTGTTCATGGTTTTATTCCATCAGTTTGTCAGAACTTGAGAAAATTGGGGAAGCCTGCAAATACAAAGTGTCTGCTATTTCTCGACAACTGTAGGGCCCACCCACATGAATCAAAATTAGTGTCTGATTGTGGAAATATTTTTTCATGTTACTTGCCACCAAACGTAACACGCCATTAATTTAACCCATGGATCAAGGAGTCATTAGGAACTTTAAATGTCACTATAAAAATGATTTTATGATGAAAATGATGTGTAAAAATGTCGACCTTTCAGAATTTCAACGTAGTTTTACAATCAATCAGATTTTCTGATTTACAATCAGAAAAGTCCATTGAAACAGTTATTAAATTTATGGAACAGAACCATAGCTTCAGTCTTCAGGACTTCATGCATTGTCACATGGTGCATAATAATTTTATCACAAAGAAATTACAAAGTAATAAACAAGATGATATACGAAAGTATTTAAAGAAAGCAATAGAAGTGTCAAGCAGTGCAGCAGATAGAGTAGAAGCTCTCCTTGAGTGTTCCATCCACAAGCAGTGCAACAGAAATCGTGGAAAAGAACGAATAAATGTTTGTTTTTCGAACTTTGTATTTTATATGAAAATGTTTCGTTAATAAATTAAAACAAATAATTTATATAAAATATGTATCTTCTGCTTTCATTTATATACTGTATTTTTTCTTTTACATTGTTCATTTTTAAATATGATTTCGAGCATTACACGCTTTTTTTTTTTTTTTTTTTGTGGTGAAAATTTTTATATTTACATCTTTGTCAGGTGTTGACTTTATTTTTCTTTAAAACTGCTCATTTTGATAAATGAAGCACGCTTTATTTGTTAATGAATAAACTGTCAAAATTTACCTGGTCATCTCTTTATTCCATCTTAAATTTGAATTTTAAAAGTACTGCCTTTGAGAATCCTGATCGAACCAGTCCCCTTGCAGTCCGGATTTTCAGGCTTTTACTGTATCAATTTTTTTTCCTACCTAGCATTTAACCCATACTTAATTAGTACTCAATTTTTTTTAACTTGAACTAGTTTTATCATATAGCCCTTAATTACCTTAGAATTATTATATTATTGTTGTTGTAGTATTATTTCTTCCTAATGTGGGTTCCACCCTGTGACGGGTACTGGTACCAAGTGCACAGGGTGGTTGCTGTGTCCGGTGTTACTGTTGATTGAGGAACTCTCTGATTATCCTACAGGTGTTCAGGATTGCAACTTTATGGGGTTCCTTGTATGTATTCTCTGGGAGACCTATTGCTGCTGGGCTGTTATGTAGGGTCTTTGGCACTATACTGGTGGCTGGCATGATGATCGGAATTGTCAACACTTGTTGCATATGCCACATCTCTCTGATCTCTTATCTTAGATCCATTTACTTCCTGACCTTTTCCTCGTGGGTTTTCTTGAGGTTGCCAGTGTTGGGCACTGCCATATCAACACAAACAATCTGCTGTGTGGGAATGTCTTATCCATTGTTATGGCACGGTCCCAGTACAGCTTTTAGGTTGTAGTCTCTGATATGGCCTGTAGTTCATACTTGTAATACGGTACACTTTCTGTGATTAACTGGTGTTTCCTTACCCTGGCTACCTGGTCATGTCTTTGAGTGTATTCTGTGTGGGTGATCACTTTGCAATCCTATGGTGATGTGTTGTATCATGTCTGAGGCCAGGTGACATCGTCGACATGTGTCATCTGACACTCCAGGAACCTTTGCGATGTATTTTCTATAGTTCCTGGTGTTCATTACATGGTCTTGGATGGTGAGCATGACTCCTTCAGTCTCGGGGAAGAGCATCCTGCTCGTGAGCCATGCATTGGAAGACATTTTATCTGTGTCGGCATCATTGTAGTGTCTACCGTGGAGTGGCTTCTTTGCCCATTTTTCTAGCTCCATTTGTTCCATCTGGGTGGGATGGGACTCCTCGCTTAGGTTGAGTGGAATACGCTGCTTGTCTATCTTCCTTATGACCTGGTACAGAGCTGCTATGTTTTTCTGGAAGTAAACCTTCAGGTTAGCTATTGCAGTCTCATGTTGCTCAATGAGGTCTAGCAGGTCCCTTCTTCCTCCTTTCTGAGCTATTGTTAGTCTTTCCATGGCACATTGGGTGGTGTTGACGGCTCTTGTTCATCATTATCCTTGTCTTTCTCGTGATATCCTCCTCCTCCTCGGCATTATTGTGGGGTTTTTTTTTTTGTAATTTTCAGCAGAATTATTTATTGTTTATTTATTTTTTTTAATAAAAAATGTAAATTACATAGCATGTTTTAAAATTTTTAATTTTTTATTAAAACTTTAAAAGTATAAACAATAAGCTGGAACCATTAAGAAAAGCTGAAATATTAGCACTGTTTAAAGAGAATTCAAAAAACCCAGAACGTTTTCCAAAAATTAAAGAAGTTCGTGCATCACCTGTAAGGTGTTCCACCACTGATTTTGATATACACTTGAGTGATCGCTGAATTATGACCACCCTTATGAAAAGTGAATGTGACCTGTTGACCACGTGCGGTATGAGAGTGTGCAGTTAGTCGACCTACATACCATAGATAAAGTGTCAGTGGTTCAGTAGATAGTAAAATTCTGAGCGTGATGAGTAAAAGGAAGGATTTATCACACTTTGATAAAGGACAGATTGTGGGGGCTCGATGAGCTGGTGCCTCGATTTCCAAAACGACTGAACTGGTGGGGTGTTCGAGAGCCGCCGTAGTTAAAGTGTACCAGGACTGGCATCAAAATGGTCAAACAATGGCCCAACAGCAAAACTGCAAAGGTCAGGGAAAGGTTAAAGTTAGAAGTGAGCGCCGGTCCGACAATTCGTACAGGCGAACAGGCACAGCACTGTTCAAGAGTTGACTACCCAATTCAACATGGGCCAACCTGGAACAATATCTGCCATGATCATGCGTCACATGTATGGGCTATACCAGTAGACTACCCCTACCACATCCTCTCCTAACCAAGGCTCATTGACGTTAAAGATTCACCTGGTGCAAACAGCATGCAAGTTGGACATTAGAAGACTGGAAGAAGGTCTGCTGGTCTGATGAGTCATGTTTACTCCACACCGTGAATTGTTGTGTACGGATTTGGCGTCAACAACATGAGGCTCTTGATCCATCATGCATGGTATCAAAAGTGCAGGCTTGTGGAGGCAGTTGTATGGTGTGGAGCATGTTTCACTGGCAGGAACTTGGATCCCTGGTGCATGTGGAACAATGTATCACTGGTCTCCGCTATCGTCAACTGCTTGCTAACTGAGTACACCCCACTATATTACACTTTTTCTCATATGGTGATGGTGTCTTCCAAGATGACAATGCGCCGAGCCATCAGGCACTTGTTATGCAGGAATGGTTTAAGGAAAACAGTTCTGACTTCCAGCATGTCGATTGGCCTCTGAACTCCCCCAATATCAATCCCATAGAGCACTTGTGGGACTATGGAAAGGCATATCAGGAGTCTAGATACAGCAATCACCTCCATACCTGCATTGCTGGCCACATTACACACAGCTTGGTTGGCCATACCTCCCGAACGCTTCCGACATCTTGTTGAATCAATGCCACGTTGGATAGCTGCTGTGCTGAGGGGAAAAGGAGGACCTACGAAGTATTAAGTAGGTGGTCATAATTCAGTGATCACTCAGTGTATATATTGAGCACCACCAGCACCAGGTTAAATAAGAACAGTTATGTTCAAAGACAGTTATTCCCTTAAAGTTGCACATGGTGGATCCTGAAGTTATTGCTATTCAATGTAACACATTACTGTTTCTGCCAAACAGCTGAATTGGTTTGAACTGGAGGGAAATGTTTTTCTGCAGTGGATAGTGACTTGTAACAAAACACAGGTATACTATTTTACTCTAGAATCAAAGTGGTCCTGGCATGGAATGGTGCCATGAAGAATCCCCTCCAAAAAATTGCAGGCCAACTTTAGTTGGCAAGGTCATGGCACATCTTTTGGAATTTTAAAAGATTAATTCTTGTCAATTTTTGCCACTTTGTGCAACAGTTAATGCTGATCAGCTTTCTTCTCAGTGATGTTTGAAATAAAAGGTCTAGTAAACTATCAAAGAGAATCGTTCTACTGCACAATGATAACACATCCACATAATGCAAGTTTGACAATGATAATGCTGGCAACCTTGGGATGGTAAATCCTGAATCACCCTCCTTTAATCTGTATTACCCCCTCCAGAGTGATTATCACTTAGACCAAGGGGTCCCAACCTTTTTTTTGCTTGTGGACCCCCATGTATGCATATGTAATATCCTAAATGAAATATTTATTTGTAGGTTAGTAAAAGCTAATAATTAAGCTTTTAATAATTTTAATATAATATAAAAAATGTAAATTACAAATTTTTTAAATTTTAATTGAGAAAACTGAAACATATTTTACTTGTAATTACAGAAATAGTAAAAAAAAATTAAAAAAAAATACTATTTCAAACAACATTATATAAATTTATTCCTAAGGCTATTAAATAGGATCCCATTAAATAGGCCCTACTAATGAGATCCTTGTGGCTGATATTTTGATATTAGCATTTTAATATCTGGCTCGAATTTTGTGAGAGTCAGACGAAGATCACCTCTTTTTATTATATCAAGTCGATTACGATTTTTTGTTAACAACTGTGTTACACGACTAAAGTCAGATTCTATATGATAAGATGATGGGAAAACAATGATTATATTTTAGCTTTCTCACATAAAAGCGGATATTTACATGCAATGTCACTATTCTTCCATACATCATGCTTTCCTTTTTTGAATAGACTTCAGACTGTCTCATCAGACCGCAATTCAACAAGTTCCTCTTGTAAATCAGTTTCAACATCAGCAACGTTTACCTCAAATGGAATCAGCACCCAATCGAGGGGGCCCCGGGTTCCAAGCGTTTCTGTGGTCAAGCGATTCTCGTGCGTTTAAAGAGCGTTTTTTGGTAAGCGACTAGGTTCTATTTTGTTTTCTCCCTTACTTATTAAACCTTTTCGTTAAGTAGCTTCATTTTCTTAAAAACACTAAGAAGTGAGCCCAGAAGAAGGAAAGAACCTTTTTCTTTAATTTAGTACTACTACTAACTATACTAACCTCTATGCTTGGCCACAAGTAGCACTGCTCCTGCCTCCCCGTGGCGGGGCCGGTAACCTGGGTGGTAAAGGTAAACCCCCCAGGGCCAAAAGGAGCTAACATGGATACAAATAGTTATCCCCCTTTAGAGCCATTGAGCTCAAGACAAGAGACTTCCGACATTGACCATGACTGTGTTCACCCAAAAAGGCTTCGAACGGAAGCAAAATGTCCAAATGAGATACCGAATTTCTTGGTGGTACATTCGTTATCTGCCAAACCTGTAGGCAAGTTATCACCATTCTTGATACAAAAGTGTTTAGAGTCTATTGGTCACCAAAAATGGTGAAGTGACTACAATCCGGAGACCTCCTGATCGAAACAGCCACCTCAAAACATTCTGAGCGGCTGTTAAATACAACATCATTTGGGGGGACTGACAGTATCAGTTACTCCCCACAGAACCTTAAATTCATCAAGAGGTGTGATCAGTGAGTGGGACCTAATTACAGTCTCTGAAGAAGAACTACTCCAAGAACTTAGTAGTCAAAACATAACAAGTGTGAAAAGAATCATGAGTAAAAAAGATGGGAATCTAACTCCAACTAGAACCATCATTTTAACATTCAGTACTCCAGACTTACCATCCTCAATCAAAGCTGGCTATTTGAATTGTCGTATTAGACCATATATTCCGAATCCCGTTCGTTGCTTCAAATGCCAGAAATATGGTCATTCACAGCAGGCGTGTAGAGGTGACTCCATTTGTCCCATCTGCGGATCTAAAGAACATACTCAAGCTGATTGCTCGGCAGCAACCGCTGTGTGTCCAAACTGCAAGGAAAGTCACCCTGCCTTTTCCAAATCTTGCGAATTATGGATTACAGGGAAAAAAATTCAAAAATATAAAATAGAAAATAAAGTCACTTTTCCTGAGGCACGTAGACAAGTTATGTTGAGCATGCCTAGCAGTCGATCCTACGCTGTACGCACTAGAAACTATGTATCTACTGGAGCACAAACAGATGTATCAATCCTGCCTAATACCTCAATGGCTAATTGGCTTAAATCTACTCTTTCAAATTCAAAAAAAGAAAATCCTCAAAATAAAACTAGCGAAGCTACAAATACCCCAATCAGTATCCCTAGTGATACTGCATCGGTCCCATATGACACAGAGCAAAGGAAATCTGACACAGGTTCAAAACAAATGGAAACTCTCACCAACAGTATGGAAGTAGATGAGCATTTAGATAATGGGGAGCCCATTTTGGAACTCCATGCAAATGACACCATGGATTCTGTACGCCCCTATTTCCCAAAAAAAGATAAAATAAAGCAAGACAGACCGAAATGCTCCACTTCTAAAAAACAGTCAGAACAGTCGACCACAACTAAACTCAAATAATGTCTAATATCATACAGTGGAACTGCAGAGGACTAAGAAGCAATTCTGACGACATAAAAGATTTACTGATTCTATACAATATATAGAAAAGACAGGATTTTGGAGTCTCCTGCTCGTGGAGGAGTAGCTGTGCTTATAAAATCAAACATACCGTCCAGTCAAATTCAGTTACAAACTAATCTAGAAGCTGTGGCAGCACGTATTTCAATTGGTATATCAATTACCCTAACTTCTATATATATTTCCCCTTCTCAACCATTTTCAAATACAGAACTTGATAATTTGGTTATGCAACTACCATCTCCAGTCTGCTTTTTGGTGACTTCAATGGCCACCATCCATTATAAGGGTCACCTGCGATTGACACAAGAGGCAAATTAATCGAAACATTCATAAATAATAACCTAACTATACTAAATTCTGGATCTCCCACTTATATTAACCTATCTACAGGATCTACTTCTGCAATAGACTTGTTTATCTGCTCACCAGCAATTCTCCCAAGTATGTCATGGTCAGTGCTAAACAATCCTCTAAACAGCGATCACTTTCCAATCCTTTGCTCATTACAAACACGGGTAACTGCAAATCTCGAGTTCCGATCAACCTGGAAGTTCAAGAAGGCAAACTGGGAGAGCTACTGTACCCAGGTCCAGTTAGACAGGAGTTATGTTCAGCAACATCCAATTGAAAACGTAACTAACTACATTACCAATCAGATACTAAATGCAGCAAAAAATTCAATCCCGAAGTCACAACCCCACAAGTACTCCCACCATAACAACTGGCGGAATACAGATTGTTCTAATGCCAAGCGTGAGAAAAACTGTGCTTGGAACAAATTCCGTAAGTTTCCGACAACCAGTAATCTAATAGAATACAAAAGACTTAAAGCCAAAGCAAGGCAGATTAGGAGAAAAGCCAAACGTGACTCGTGGATCTCATTTGCCTCAACTATCACCAAAGACACTGACCCACGATTCATTTGGAGAAGAATTAAAGCACTAAATGGAAAATTCACTCGACCACCCTCTCCAATACTCTGTTGGAATGGGAAAGATCTATCGGCATCTAAGGAAATCACCAATGTGCTAGCAGAATCATTCTCTACAATATCTGCTTCTGCTTCCTACTCGATCTCCTTTCAGCGCATCAAGGCAGATGCAGAACACTGCAAAATTAACTTCTCCACACGGCTCTCACTTCCATACAATCAACCATTTAATATAACAGAACTCAAAGAATCCTTAAATAAATCTTCAAATAGTGCTGCCTGCCCAGACGACGTACATTACATCATGCTAAAACAATTACTTGAAGAGGATTTACGTACCCTATTAATTTTCTATAATCGAATCTTCTCAGAAAATGCTTATCCGTCATTCTCTCATACTTGCCATACCAAAACCAGGCAAAGACCCTTCTTTAGTTAACAATTATAGGCCAATATCTCTCACAAGCTGCATGGGGAAAATTTTTGAAAGAATAGTACATACGAGGCTTACCTGGATCTTAGAAGCAGAGAACCTTTTAACAGATCATCAGAGTGGCTTTCGTAAGAACAGATCCACTCTTGATGTCCTTATCAAAGCTGAATCGAATATTCGCAACGCCTTTGTCATGGAGCAACATCTAGTCATAGTCAATTTAGATATTGAAAAGGTATTTGATACTACCTGGCGACATGGTATTATTATGGACCTTTATCACCTAGGACTAAGGGGTCATCTCCCTCAGATAATTCAGAATTTCCTGCGCCACCGCTCTTTTCAGGTCCATTATCAGAACGTACTGTCTACACCCCATATTCAGGAAGAAGGAGTACCACAGGGATCTATACTCAGCGCAACGTTATTTGCAATTCGAGTCAACAGCGTAACTAGAGACATCCCCAAAACTGTGGAGGCTTATATGTACGCGGATGACCTCGCCATCTCCTGCCAATCGCAAAGCATGAACACCATTGAGCGTCAACTGCAACTTGCCATTAACAGAATTGAATCCTGGATGTCACGCAACGGATATCGACTAGCTGAACAAAAGTCTACCACGACTCACTTTTGTAAGAAACGTGCTGTCCACCACCATCCTGAATTACGGCTAAACAATTGTCCAATACCAGTAGTAAACAGCATCAGATTTCTCGGTCTGATATTAGATAGTAAGCTTAACTTCCAAGCACATATCACATATCTACGAACTACTTGTCTAACACAGTTGAACATGCTTCAATCAGTCTCATCCATGCCGTGGGGAGCTGATCGGTACTCCTTACTTCACCTCTACAAATCTCTGATCCGTTCACGTTTAGATTATGGTTCTCCCCTATATGACTCAGCTAGGAAAAGCACATTAGATCGGCTAAATGTCATCCAGCACAGTGCCCTGAGGACTGCTCTGGGCGCATTCAGGACTTCTCCCATGCAAAGTCTTTATATTGAAGCCCACGAGCCTCCATTACATCTTCGTAGAAAAACATTATTGCTTTTCTATGCTTCTGAGGTCTTCCATCGCACCCCAGTTGGGAGTATCTTTATCACACTCGGTGGGATTCCTTTTATGAGAATAAGCCACATGAAAATCGACCTGCTTCACTCAGGATCAAAGATCTTATTCTGAGTTGGAACATTGATTTAGCTGATATTTTTCAGAACACAACTGCACCTGTTCCACCTTGGACATATGTTTGTGCCTCACATGACACACATTTTCTCCAGTGGGGGAAGAATGTGATACCTCCCAATAACATGAGACAGTTGCACTCAGCTCATGCTACTCTTAACTCCGATTTCTGTAAAATATATACCGATGGGTCGAAAACTGATAGTATGGTAGGTGCTGCAGCTGTTTTTCCTACATGTACAATTTCAGCCACACTACCTTTATCATGCAGTGTCTTCACTACTGAACTTTATGCCATCAAGTTAGCACTTAGTAAGATTATTGAACTTTGCATCTCACCCGCAATAATTTACACGGATTCCCTCAGTGCTATCAATGCCATAAGGAAGAATTTCTCCTCTTCTCATCCTGCATTGAAAGAAATTCATTCCCAACTATTTTCCTGTAGTGCGTCCAATCAGTCAATCAGCTTTTGCTGGATCCCTGGCCATTCTGGCATTCCGGGAAATGAAAGTGCAGACTTTGCCGCTAAACATCCTCAACCCACTCTCTCACAACATCCTCAGGTTCCATACACTGATTACAAACCTGTTATTCGTAAAGCATGTTACGACAACTGGTCACTGATATGGAAAAGGAATACTAACAGCAAACTTTACCAAATAAAACAAGAACCAAAGCTGTGACTCTCTTGCTTCAGACCAAACAGACGTGAGGAAGTTGTGTTGGCAAGGCTAAGAATTGGACATACGCATCATACCCATCTCTACTTGCTATTGGGAGAAAGCCCACCTCAGTGTTCACCCTGTAACAGTCGGCTTACGGTCCGCCATTTTCTGCTTGATTGTCCCTTGCATTCAACCATCTGGTCAAACACTTTTCAATCAGTTTCCAGGCTTAACGTATCACCTGATTTATCTCATATCCTAGGAAACAATGCAAATATTGAAGAACTTTTAATATACTTAAAATGTATTGGCCTATACAAAAGTATATAATTTAACAACTATAAAGATAGGGTCATGCAATTAAACGATGGATAGACACAATTTGGCCTCAGTTGCCCTTGTGTCTTTAAACCCAATAACAACCACCCAATCTGGGATGTTCAGTTCCAGTAGGTCCTTGAACTGAACTTGCATGTCTTCATAATTTTTTTTTAAATGATCAACATACACAACACAATCATCATCTTTTAAATCACTGCTAACTGAAGCAAGGTTTGAAAACTGGTCAAACACACGGTGTGGAGATATTAAAACTGTACAGTTTGAGTTTTCCTAGGAATGCATTAATGGCTTCTATGCTAGATATTAAATCACAATTATGCCTTATTAAGAGAATTCAGTTTTTCAAACACATCTGAGAGGTAAAATATGTCTGTTTTCATGGCAACCAACTGTTTTCCAATCTCCTTTTCGTTTAGAAATGATACAATACTGTCCCAAAGGACAATGGAGACAATTGCCTTTAGACAACCATCGCACCTCTGTATGCAGTACAAGACGGTCAAATCCTTCTTCATTTTCATCACAAAATTTGCGAAAGAGATGATCTTGAAGAGCATTAGCCTTAATGAGGTTGACAGCTTTTATTACAAGAGTTAAGGCTTCATGAAGACGTCCACTCAATCTCTTCGCCACCAGATGTTGGTGGTGAATCACGCAATGTATGCAAAATACTTTTGCCAATGCATTTTTTAAATGAGTGATAAACCTTCTGTACCTACTGACCATGGAAGGAGCGCCATCAGTAGCACAAGCCATTAAATTTTCGAGTGGAATATTTTTTTCTCTAAAATAAGACTGGACTTCCTTAAATATTGTTTCACCTTTAGTATCTGTTTTGAGGAATCGTGCAAAAAGCATTTCCTCTCTGAGTTATCATCCATACATCTTACCTATGCCAATAAAAGTGCTTCATTGCCCATCAAAGTTGATTCATCGAGTTGCATTGAAAACTGTTTCACTCGTAATTGAGCAATAAGTTGATTTTCTACATATTCAGACATTTCATCGATGCGTCTGGATATTGTATTATTGCTCAAAGGAAGGTTATCAGTAATTTCACGTGCATTTTTGTGTAACATTGTTAAAATTACAACTGATATCGAAGGCAAGATGACAGTTTCACCAATGCTGTGTGGCTTTCCAGATTTGCTTGTTTGCTTGTTTACTAAAAATCTGATCCAATTTGTTTCTTCCTTGTAAATTGTCTCGTAGTTTTCGGAAATACTCCAGAATGAAATGACTGCCTCTGACTGACTGACTCTTTCTAGATTAGTCTGTGCTTAAATAATGTTTTCTTCTTCGAGAATTTTCTATGGAAAGAAATTTTTTTTTGCATCAACTAAAGAAGGTTCCAGAAAATACGAGTATCTTCTAACTGCGAATTTCTGGACTTTTCTATGACATTAGTTTATTTTATTATTATTATTTTTATTTAACAAATTATTTTATTTATAATATTTTATCATGAACCCCTTAGCTCATATTATGGACCCCAGAAATACAATTTTTTTCTTGTGGACCCCGGTTGGGAAACGCTGACTTAGACCAATGAAGGAACGCTTGAGAGATTGGAAATTCAAGACAGATGATAAGCATAAATGTGGTGTCCTGAAGTGGCCATGCAGTCAGCCTACTTCTTTATATGCAACTGGTAGTGAAACAATTTTCTGGGCACAGTATTCTTGACAAGGAAAAGTTGTATCTAAGACAAGTTTCCAACACATTGTGTTGGTCCTTAGGGAGGTTTTAGGCTTGATTCTGATTGCCTTCCCCATTCTACCCATATATATTTTATATACATATATAAGTGATAGTATACTTTGGATGTTCATGCATTACTGAAGAAGAAAAAGTGTATGTCAATATCAAGTTTTTAGTCTTATATTTTGTTGGAACCCTAGAGAGGGTTTTTAAGTCCAGTTCCAATTTTATAGCTGCCTCCCCACATATGCATGCACCTGCACAGACACAGTAACATTGCTATAAATTTGGAATAGCAACTCCAGTCCTTTTCAGAATTTTAAAATAGTCTTACAAAACTATACACAAAATTTTGTGTTGATAGTTTAAAGTTTTTGATAATGGACCATACCTGAAATGTAATTCATTACTTAACACTTTTTTTTTTTTTTTGTAAAATCTCTTACAGAAAGCATGCTTGCCAATTAGAGCTGGGACCAACAGTTTAAATGTTTCCTAAATTTGATTTTACCTATCGAACTTAAATTTGGACTCATTAGGGAATACTACAGATTCCAGTGCTCAACGTTAATTTTCATAGGTTGAAGGGAACCAGTTGGTTTGGGAATGCATACCAAGCAAAAGAGTGGGTAGAATATACTTTGTTAAATGGAAATTGTTAATGGAGATTACCCTGTCTGTTATCAAGAACCACTTTCAGGAAATAGAAAACTAGCATGGCAAAACCATTTCAAACAGTTTAACCGTGTGTGAGTGATAATGATTAAGGTGTATGTTTTTTGTCTTTATGGGAAGAACTGCATGCAACACTACCATATCCAGTACTTCCTGTGGTGAAGAAATAACAATAACCAGCTTTATACCTCCATAGAAAATTTCTTGCACATTATGGGATAGAAATTGTTGTCAAGCAATTAAGAATCTTGATGTCAAGCAAGATAACATTGCAAGAAACCATGATTTATGTCTAGTTCCATAAAGTATGTAACAGTTACATCACAGATCTGATGCAATCCATGTGAAAGGCAATAATTAAAGCTTGGGGTGGGGTAGCAAAACACTAATCTTTTATATAAAAAAAAAGGCCCCCCCAACCTATCTCACAATCTTATATATACCCTTTTCACATAAGTTCCTGGAATGCACGCAGACTTACCGCGGTGAGTTTTTTGTAATGTAGGTAGTGAGTTTCTGCTGGTGGCAGGGTCTTAGTGGAATTTTGAAATTCTATAAAAATGAACAGTTTGTATATAAAGTAAACTGCAGCCATTATCAACCCACTGCAGGATGGAAGCCTCTTCAACAACTCATGGTGAGGGAAATGACCATAATCTGCCACGCTGGTCCAGTGCGGGTTGGCAGATTGAATGTATTTAGCTGTCAGGGGCTTGACTCCTGGTCTACTCAAAGAGCATGTGCTACTGCCCTCCCACTCCTGACCACTCGGCTACAAAAGCCTTAGTTGGTATATAAATGCCTTTAAATATTAATAGATTATTATTTCGACTTTACTGTCCAACATTAAAATGGAGTTGTCAAAAATTAAATCGAAATTTTTTAAAAAAATCATGACAAAAATTGTAAAAATCTCATTTTTTGTTTATGTGTAGTAATATCCTCTAAATAGATTTATGTATCACCTGATTCTATTTCATTAACTTCTAGATCAGAAATCTGGAGAATTTATTGAATTTCTGCTTTTGTAAGCCTAAATCAGATAACTGAAACTAACAGGTACAAGGTTTTATTGTGATTTTCAGAGCTATTTTGTGACCAGTAAGATATGGCTGAACTTGAACATTAATAGACAATTCATATGTAAATGGACATTATTTGAAATGACTGTCAAAACACATATATGACTGTACCCCACAGAGCCTATACATGACATGAAAAGTGTATATATATATATATATATATATGTATGCTTGCAGAAGAGTTAATGACATTGAGTTTTATTTATTATTCTTATTTTGTTTAATTAAGGTTCTTGCTACAAAAGAGAATGTTCATCTGTCAAGGTCGAAGGGTGTTCATGTGGCTTGCAGTTTATTTCTGTACTTTTATAAATACATATATCTAAATAATTGGTTTTGTAATTTCAGTTATCAGTATATTACAGTGTTTAATCATTTTTTAAAAAATATCTGTTTATAAGAATATTCCATTCTAGAGGAGTAATTATTTCAGATCTAACGCTTGTTTTGCAAAACGTTTATAATGTAATTTATGGCTGCCATATTTTTTTTAAGTTTACACAATGAATACACTAACAACCCTACCAGAGTATTTGAATACCCCTTTTAATGCAGTGAATGATGAAAACAAATGCATGCAAAGTTGGAATAAGCTTAAAAGTTATAGGTAAAATTCTTGCCAATGCTGACCGAAACAGAAAATGTACCATGAAAAAGTCAATTGAGATGGTGTCTCCCTTTGTCAACTTAGAATTTGACAACGATAATGTCAATTTGAAGGAAATAAAGTCTGCCTATATATGAAGTACATAGAATGACTGAAATAAATTTCTACAATGAAACTGCAGAAATTTATTTCAGTCATTTGTCAGAAAATATATAACAGCTTAAATTTATCATGAAATAAATTAAATAGAATGACTGGAAGAAGTCTTCCAGTCATTCTGTGTAAACTGAAATTTACTGAAATTAGTAAATATTCTTTAATGGTATTGATATTGATGCCTATTATAAGACGGTATCGATACAACTAACTTAATAAATATAAGAATGATGAGGTTCGATATAAAAAAATTAATAAATTTTCTGTTTATACTCCGGGACGACCAAACGGTCAGAGGAGTTCACAAGGTAGACAGACTACAAGAAACAGCACCATGTTTAGTAGTCACGGGCTTGAACCCCAGTCAATCAAGGCTCGTGTACTTATGCACCCACTTAGCCTAGTGGTCAGGCACCCGCGTGCCTGACCACTAGGCTACTGCGGCCGGCCGTAGCCAAATGTTTTATGTTATAAATTAATTAGTTAAAAATAAATAAGAGGTTTACCTCAATGGTTACTTGTAAAATGCTTCAATATCAACACTCTTTTTTTACAAATTAGATATGATGGATTTAGTAAAATTACTTAAATGTATGTTGACACACGAAGGTGAATCAGTGATCTAACATATCCAGTACCAATAGTTTAAGAGCTCCAAACCTGACACAGGAATACAGTAAATCACCAACCACTACCTACAACTTAAAAAAAAAAACAGTATTGTTAAATCGATAAAAAGGAATACGAATATTATGCATATTATGAATACTATCCTGAAGCAGACTAAGCCTTTTGACCAGGTTTGGTTTTTTTTTAGGAGCATTAGCAACTGAGGCCATATTGCTCCGGGGATATGCGGTGGTCATTCCCTGACCTTTCCGCATCCTCCGTATTTGGTGGTCACGGGCTCGAACCCCGGTCTAATCAAGAAGCGTGTGCTACGCACTGCTGCTCCTGCCCACCTGGCTACGGAGGCGCCCTTTTGACCAGGTCGTGATCACAGGTTAGTACAAAGTCGTATGCTAAACAGAATTTAAAGATGAGAGATTAGTCACTTTCCTGGTGCATGCGTGTGAATGACCAAAACTCGGAAGTGAGGAAGGGGCAACAAACGTTAATCGAGTTTTGTGTAAAAACTAATTCATATCAAGGTTCAACACAGTGCACATTAGAAACTAGAGTTAAGCAGTGTACCACATCTGCTGTTGCTTCTCGTTCTTCTGCCTCTGAATTGGTATTGCATGCAGTTAATGAAGGACATACCTTCTTGTTTAATGAAGCAAAGTTCAACACAATTATACAAAATTACTAATAACGGAAACTCAAAATAAAATTACACCAAAACTCGATTAATGTTTGTCACCCATTCCTCATTTCCGATTTTTGGTCATTCACACGCATGCATCAGGAAAGGGACTACTCTCTCACCTTTAAATCCGTCTAGCATACCGCTTTGTACTAACCTGTGATCATGAGCTGTTGTCAAAGCTGCGTCTGCTTCACGATAGTATTCATAATATGCATAATATTTGTATTCCCTTTTATTAATTTTAACAATGCTAATGTCTTTTATCACTTGTAGGTAGTGGTTGGTGATTTACTGTGTTCCTGTGTGTCAGGTTTGGAGCTCAAACTATTGGTAGTGGGTATATTGGATTATCAATTCTCCTTCAGGTGTCAGTATACATTTAAGTAATTTTACTAAATTCATCTTATCTAATTTGCAAAAAAGAGTTGATATTGAAGTGTTTTACAAGAAATCAAAAACATTGAGGTATACCTCTTATTTATTTTTAACTAATGTCAACTAACTTAATTAAAATTATTAGTTTCAGTCATTTTCATCTTAAAAATTTTAGAGTATCTAAAAAAAGGTTTATTGAAGTTCAGACTGTTTAATGTCATGAAATTTGTAAAAAAAAAAAAAAAAAAAAAAAATTTTACCTTCATTTTTAAGTTGACTAATCTGTAGTTTCAGAATTAGCTAAAGTGCCTTCTTTTAAAGAGGAAAATCTTTAAAAGCATTATTGTCCAAGTCACATTTACAGTATGTCAGCCTTGATTTCCTTAATATCATTATACATTTTATCAACACCTTTACTGAAACCTTGCTGTTTAGTATTAAGTTCATTTAAACAAATACAAATATCAATTTACTATCTAGTTAACATCTCTAAGTTGAAAAAATCCTTAGTTTTTGTTGTTTAAAAACATAATTTCATCAAAGTGTTCAAAATGTTTCAGCACATGGTGCCAGTGTATACTGAGTGGCCACTTTATTAGGTATACCAACCTTAGATGATGAGTAGGCCCTCAGAACAGCCTAAACTTATGGAATCGATATATCTAGTGTCCCACAAGGATGCTGGCTTCTATTGACTTAAACTGCATCCTGCAGTTTGAATGGTTTCAGATTTCCACCCTAAAGAGCTTGTTCCACTTCATCCCACAAGTACTCAGTTAGTTTGAGATCTGGTGAGTAGGAAGGCTACCACAGTAGGCTGAATTCACTGTCATCTTTCTGAAACCAGTTCTACACAGTTCTTTCCCTGTGACATGATGCATTATCCTGTTGGAAGGATCATATGCAGATGGATACACTGCAGTTGTGTAGGGACGTGCATGGTTGTAAACAACTTCCAGATAGCCTCTGTCGTCCAAATATTGCTCCACTAGTATTGAAAGGCCCAATATGCATTGTGTAAGTGCTGCCACCACCAGCTTCCATTGTTGACACCTGGCACAATGGGTCTATGGATTCATGCTGTTTTCTCCATATTCAAGTCTTCCTATCAGTGTGAAACATCAGGAATTGGTATTCTTCAGATCAGGCAACAATTTTCAGATCCTCAGCTTTCCACAGTTGAAGTTCCTGAGTGTAGCCTAAACGTATCTTCTTGTTTTTTACTGACAGGAATGAAACTTAGTTTGGTCATTCAGCTCTGATATCCATCTGTGACAAGGTACAGTGAGTTGTGCTTTCTGAAATGCCTCTTTGGCTACCACTGTTTTACTGGGTTGTTATTCCATTGACCTCTTGCATCAATGAGCTGTTTCCCACCACAGGATCACCATTGGCTGGATGTTATTTGGTTACTGGACCAATCTCAATGCAACTTAGACACAGTCATATGTGAAAACTCCAGCAGGATTGCAGTTTCTGAGATACCCATACTGGTATGTCATGTTTAGACTACCATGACATGTTCAGAGTCACTTAAATATTTTTCATATCCATTCTTGCACTGAATTGCACACATATACATACCATACCTACATATCTTCCTGCCTGCTTTTGTTTTGGCACATTATAGCCTATATTGCTGATGAAAACCAAACCAAATGCTTTATATTGCATGGCACGAACACATGTCAGTGTTACCAAAGAAGTACACCATTTCATGAAAAGGGTAGGTATACCTAATAAAGTGGCCATTTACTGTATGCCATTGTATTAATAGTGGTCTACCATAGTCCGAACCTGTATAATTTAACAGTACCTAAAATTGTTAAAGGTTTGGGATTTTAACAATTCTAGGTACTGATAAATATAGCAGCTCAAATTTTTGTTTAAAGTTTGGGCTGCTATATACAGGGTGTTCAAAAGTGATGGTCAATAATTTAAAGGTGAACTGTACAGACTACAATATGCAAAAAAAAACCTAGTAAACATGGGTTCTTAAGTGAATCGTTTTCGAGATATTGCACATTTATAGTTGGGATCCACCACTGACGTGTTTGTTTAGATTAGGTTATGCTCATTCTCTCCCTTGCCCCCCCCTCTCTCAGTACTCTGAGATGTAGCAGGCATACTAGTACTTGTCAAAGGATAGTTGACATGGAAAGAGGTTACAGCAACAAAGAGTATGTGGACATGCACTTCAAGCCAACGGCAGTGCACTCGAGGCTGCATGTTTGTACCAAAAAAAATTTCTCCGCTGAAGGCAGCCCAACAGGCACACATTCATCAGGGTACAACGCCTTAGAGAACATGGAGTACGAGCAGGTAGACCCAGAAACATAACACCTGATGTTGAGGAAAGGGTGTTAGAAAGAATAGAACAAAATCCTGGAATTTTGACAAGGAGGGTTGCTCTGCAAGAGCTTGTACTGATTCGTGGCAGTGTGTGGCGAATTTTACATTGCCAGTTACTGTACCCCTACCATATCCAGCATGTACAAGGTCTCAGCAATACAGACTACCCTCCCAGAGTGCTCCCATAGTCAGTGGTGGATCTTAACAGAAAATGTGTATTATCTCAAATGGTTCATTTGTGGCCCGATGTTCACTTGGACTTTTTTGCTTATTTTAGTTTGTACGTTTCACCGTTAAATTATTGACCATCATTTTTGAAAAACCCTGTATATTAATGATCCTTATTATCACTTTTAAGTACTTCTTCAAAAGCCATTAGCCTTTATTTTTCACATGATGCTTTCTGATGTAGTATACATAGAAATCACTCTGACAATGTCCAATGTGTTTCTGAGATAGAAATACAAAACCGGCTTTTCCGCCCACCACAGAAAGTGCATTGTTTCTTCTTTCAAGCATTGAAAAAAGTCCCAAAGAATGAATATCATTTTTTTCAGACTTCTGAAGCACAGTATTACATTACAAGTCAAAGTTTTTCTGTTTTCTTAAGTCTTTCTTTAAATTTCTACTAAGTATTTCTGTTCTGTTCTCTTCTCCTATTAAATGCTTCTTTTCCATGGCAGTTACTCTCTTCACTTCCATCAAATTCATATATTCTGTCAGCAAACTTTGAAGGTACCTGTACTCCTCCACCATTTCTTTGTTATTTCCCTTTTATTACCTCTTCCTAGTCATCTTGTAAATACCAGTATATATTCTGTCATGTCTTTAAAATTGTGAAAAAGGAACTGAAGACAAGTATAACAAAACTCTTCATTAGTGGCATGGCAGTTTTACAGTCTAAAGGCAGTCTAGGATCTGCAAGTACACAAACTCAGAGGACACAGTCCCACTCATAAATGGCTGACTCCCTGATTCAATACTTATGCTTGTGATTTGTAATTATAACTTATCCATTTTATGATGGCAGTCAGCATTGTGTCGAGGAGGAATGGAAAGAAGGGAAGGTCAACTTTGTAGCAGGTGTATGGTGTTGGCTTTTAGTTCGAACAAGTAAAAATTCAGTACTTTTGAGTTAATGAAGATGGTGTGTGTCCTTAACCCACACGACATTATACGATTCGAAAAGTATAAATTGAAATGTGAAGGCATTCCCACCATTTCACTGGAGGGGTTGAATTCCCCCCTCCCCAGACCCAAAGATTTGTGCATCTACTGTTCACAGCTAAACACTGCCTTCCACAAAGGAGCACTTATTATGAGGATCGACTTACCCCATCTGTGTAGGTGTCTTTGTGCATTGCCATCATAAAAACTTGCAGCCCACTCATTTTACCTATTGCCCTTACTTCAGGAACATCTCCTTCATACACTTGCTTAAAGTTATTATAATTTTTTTATTTATTTGCTTTTTTATATATATATTTTTGTAAAATGAATTTTACCATAACCATGGGTCCTAAGATGAAAATTAGTGACGATATTAGTGGCAATGAAAGTGAGACTTTTGAAGAAAAAAAATAATCACGATTTTGGAATTAAATGGCATGTTAAGCTCTGAGATTGCACAGCAGTTCAACATGACCATTCTGTTAAAATTAATGAAAAGGAAGTATGTAAAACAGTGGAAGAATTTAATTTACACAAATGAAATTTATGTACACATGACAGGTTTATAGGAGTTTCCCAAGTTTTACCTTAGTGTAGGTACAGTAGTTTTCTGTAGGAGAATCCCAACTTCTGCAAATTCATACTTATGCAGGTATATTAGGAAGCTAACCCTTGCATATTTTGAGATCGTATTGTATACAATACATGCAGTGAAGCCATTGTATTCAGAAATGATTCGTCTTACATATTTTATTCCTGGAATTGGTGTTACAAAGACTCTTGGGATAACTCACCTAATGCTGGCAATCTAACTGATACCACAAAGGTCCTCTGTAACAGTTTAGTGGTTTTGACTTGTTTGAATAGGTCTGGGTTCTAATCCTTTTGGAGGAATTTGTAAAGACCTCTTGGATCAGAGCTGTAGTTAGCCAAATCTCAGTCCAAAGGAGTGGGATTTTTCAGGCTGCACAAAAATTACAAATTGGACTGTAAACACACACTTCTATCTGTAAATTTAGTGCACTATGACCATGTTAATTGATTAGCCAAAACAGCCAACCTGCTATGATGAAAAAGGTGTATCCTGATTTAGCACTGTCACTAAAATTATTTTTAACTTAATGGGGGACTTGACTATATTTGCAAGTTACTGGCAACTTATTTGATACTTTCAATTCTTGCATTATCAATTGCTGAGATTCAGAGCATGCTGCATTGAAAAAAGCTGTGAAAAATCTTTCTGAGGGCTGAAAATTAACATTTCAAACCTACTTCAGTATTTCATGTACCAGCCAAACATTGAGAAATATTTACTAGAATATTTCTTAATGACAACTTTTTTTTTTTTGTAATTTTACAAGTCATGGGCCCTATGAAAAAAAAGTAAGCATCTACATTGAGTCATGAGATGCATAATATTTTTTTATTAGAATAAATGAAACAGAGCTATAATGCTCAATGAGTCTTACATTTATATTAATATACAGAAATAAAGAGGAATTTATCTCAATGCTTTTTTGTAGAATGCTTCACTACAATACTTTCCCAAATTCAATCAGACGTAAAATTATTACTCAGTGGCTTCCTTCCCTCAAAATTGGGTTAAATTATTTTAGCTAATTTTAAATTTTAACTTTTATACGCCACGATCATTTCATTGATTTTAATATTAGACATGATGTCTTCTGACTCTCTGGGTTATGTGGTGGTTTGATGTGTTGATGGTTGGGTTGGGAGGTCTCGACTAACAATCGTGGATACGTTGGACCATTCATATGTCTGTGAGGGAAGGAAGCCATTGAGTGATAATTTTATGTCTGATTGAATTTGGGAGAGTATTGTAGTGAAGCATTCTACAAAAAAGCATTGAGGTAAATTCCTCTTTATTTCTGTATATTGGGTGTTGTTTTACAAATTTCTTTTCATCCTTGGCTAGAAAAAGTTGAAAGGAGAATCAGATCTTGTAAATCTATAATAAATATAAGATATGGACTCAAAATAAAGTAAACTGTGCTCTTCCTGGCAGTATAATGATTTCATCATTGGTCATGTGTTTGAAGTAGTAGTAGTGGCACGTGATGCAAGAAAGCAAGTGTATGAGCTTATGCAGCATCAGCCAAAAAAAAAAAAAATTTACAAAACAATTCCCTCTAAATGTTTGCCCAGTTCCTCCTTAAATTTATTTAACCTAATTTATTTAATCTGAACAAGTGAAAGAATCTCATCAGAATTCAGCGTGCTCAACTTATTCAAGGCCTTATACATCTCAATCAGATCACCTCACAGGTGCTTAGTCTCCAGCCGCTGCAATTTGCAGAACTTTTGGTAAGAGGATCCCTTCATTCCTCTCACCAATCTTGTTGCCCTTCTCTGTACACACTCAAGCAAATCTACATCCTTCCTAAAATGAGGCCTCCAGACCTGTATGCAGTACTCAAGGCGTTGCCTGACCATTGCCTTATACAGAGGGACAATCACCTCCTTTTCCCTGCTAGCAAAATTCCTGTATATCATTCACAAAACTCCATGACCTGCCCTGGCAGTCTGTCTGCATTGCTCAGAAAACTTCACAGCTGACTGCACAATTACTCCTAGGTCTTTTTCATTTTCTACCACCTTAAGTATAGTACCACACAGTTGGTACATTTCTCTGGGGTTACTTCTACCCATATGCAGTACTTTGCATTTGTCAATGTTAAATTTCCACTTCTCAGCCCATCTGCCCAAATTTTCTAGATCCTGTTGCAGTAGCACACTGCCATTACTGTCATTAACAACCCTGCCAACCTTTGTATCATCTGCAAACTTTGACACTAAGCCTGACATACCTTCATCAATATCATTGATAAATATACAAAACAACAGTGGGACTCCACTAATAACATTAGTCCATGAAGAGCAGCAGCCATTGATTACCACACTCTGTTTTCTCCCACTCAACCATCCTTTTATTCATTGTAGCAACTTACCCTTAATACCATTCTGCTCCAATTTGTACAGTAGTCTTCCATGTGCAACAGTGTCAAAAGCTTTCCTGAAATCCAAATATATGATATCAAAATTATTTTTTGCATCCAGTTCCTTTGTAACCACATCATAATATCCAATCAAATTTGTCAGACAAGACTTTCCCTTAACAAAACCCATGCTGTGTCCAAATTATTGCTGCAGTCTTGTCTAGATGATCCTGCAATGCATCTTTACCCAGTGACTCCGTTATTTTACCCGGAACAGAAGTTAAACTAACTGGTCTGTAAATACTCGTGTCACCCTTCAATCCCCCTTTGTGAATTGGGGATACATTTGCACATCTCAAGTCCGTGGGGACCTCCCCTGAAACCAAGGATGCTCTCATAATTATGGCTAAGGCTTTGCTTACTTCCTTTGCCGCCTCCTTTAATATAACTGGATAGATTCAATCCACTCTAGGTGCCTTTCTTATGTTTAACTTCAACAATTTCTCCTCCACTTTGTTCTTAGTTATTACAAAATCATTAAACACCCTGCTACAATTTGATAACCTTCTGGCATTTTCAAACCTTCATAACTCCTCATGTGTGAATGTAGATGCAAAATACTCATTCAGTTTGTTTGCTATCTGAGCAGGATCGTCAACAATCGAACCATTGATATCAAGTGGACCAATCAGATTCATCCCTTTCCTTTTAGAGTTTATATAAGTAAAGAAATCCTTGCTGTTTTTCTTAGCATCCTTTTGCCAAAGATTTCTCGTAATCTGCCTTCGCCTGCCTAACCTCCTTTTTGACTTGATTACAGGCTAGCTTATATCTGCCATAGGCTTCTGTGTTGCCTGATAATTTATATGCATCCCATGCATTTTTCTCCTCTGCCATGAGTCTCATTAGTTCATTTGACAACCATTTAGGCCTAAACCTTGAACAATATTTCTTAATAGGTATGAAACTTTTAGTAGCTTCCACTATTAATTCCCTGAATGCTTCCCACTTAGAATTTGCTGTTGGTAACATCATCAGTTGATCCCACTGTACAGAATCTAAAAACTGTCTGAGACCACTGTAGTCACCTTAAGTCTTAAGTTGTCTGAGTTTGAATGTCTTCCAGTTGGAGACCACAAGAATTCTTAATTTCTTTTACTGAGGATATTGTTGGCCAATATCAGACACGGAGAGTAGCATTCTTCCTCCAAGGTTATTCAGTTTTGTGGTATTTGTGGGCTGATCTGCATATGTGTATGCACATGCAGATCAGCCCACAACACACTTATGTACAGACATAATATACAAGATCTAAAATTATCCGAAGAAGTCATCCCCCCCCCCAAAAAAAACACTCCTAAGCAAGCAGGTTAAAATTAACTGTCTTTTAATCTTGTTTGCTACTACTTCCAGAAGGGTCTGATATATTAATATAGACTATTGTCTTTTTCCCTCCCATAATTCAAGATATCTTTTATTATTTTAGGTGCAATATTGTTATCTCAGTGGTGCCAACCAACAGTTCGTATTAATGGGGATAAAATTATTTCTGAACTCGAATCTATTGCCAAGCTTGTTAAAGATGAGATATCAATTCGTTATCCAAAGCATCCAGTCTTAAAAATAGATCTACATAAACCAGGTAGGTTTTATTGATCAACTCACCATATGGTTAATTAAGCCTGATATTTTTTAACATACTGAACGTTAAGCCTAGCCATTTCCATCACACTGACAAAACAAGAATTGTTCTATATCGTTAGAAAAGAAAATGTACTGATATAGGTATAAATAAATTTAACTCATTGGTAGTTTTATGAAATCATATACAAGATATTGCCAGCTTTGAAGGTTGTTTTCATGAAATTCAGAAGTGTGTTCTTGAATTTTTAATTGAGTTGTTCAGAAAATTACCTTGGGAGGCACTTATTTACTCCTGAGTGGACAGAATTTCTTCCAGTAATACATCTGGTAAACATTTACAGTTAGAAAGGCGCCTCCGTAGCCAGGTGGGCAGGAGCAGCAGTGCGTAGCACACGCTTCTTGATTAGACCGGGGTTCGAGCCCGTGATCACCAAATACGGAGGATGCGGAAAGGTCAGGGAATGACCACCACATATCCCCGGAGCAATATGGCCTTGGTTGCTAATGCTCCTAAAAACCAAATAAACAACAAAAACAGTTAGAAAATTCAAGTGTTTTTCTGTAATATCCACCCTTCACTCCTCCAAGTGCTATGCTCACTGAAAAACTAACTTTACACATAAATTTAATTTACCTTTTTATTGTGGTTTTGTTCCTAACTATCAGTCTGTAAGTAAAATGCAACCTTCAAATAACATGGCTCCATACACACTGGTGTCAGTTATACCTTGGATTACTGATTCATGTTTCTTGAAAAAATTAGAAGTACTGTTCATTACAATTTAACTCAAGCATGATTCAGTATCGTTGGATTCTACAATACGAATGAAACTAATTTGCCTTTATTACAAAAATGTAATTTGAAACATCAAAAATAGCAGACTTGTTCTTCAGCCTTTCTAACCCACATGATGCAGGATTATTTATAGCAATCCAACCTTAGAAGCCCATATAATAATGTCACAAGTGAGCAATCTATGATTCCACCTCCCCCTCCTCTGGTCAAATACAAATGGAGGAAAGTTTCTATGTTAAGTTGTTTACGGAACATTTTGAAAGTATCCAATTTTACCTTTGTTTAGAATATTCTTGGAAGCTGTCTCTGTAATACTTTATACATTAGCTGGAATTGAACTTTTTAGTTCTCCATCGCTAATTACACCATCTTTTAATGGTTTTGAGGTTTGGATAATTTTGTGACTTCAGTATAGCTGAGTTCAAAAATGACATTTTTGTGCTCAGTATACACAAATCCTGCCATGTTGTTTAGTATTAAATGAATATGATATAAGTAAATAACACTTAAATAGAAAGGTTGTAAGAATATTTGCTGATGCTATCGAGGCAGTGTTAGGTGGGTCGGAAAACTGTTAGCTTGGGGAAATTCACGGACAAATAGATTAACAGTAGCTGCAGGCAGAGGTGTAAGAGATTCTTTCACTGCTTCTATTGGAATGAGCAGCAGCCTGGTAACTGAGGTGCTGGAGATTTCAAGGACTGCTGGGAGTCATCATGGAATAAGTAAATACATGGGCTTTGTTAGGGTAAATAAGAATAAAAATAGGTGCATGTATACCTGCATTTACACCAGTGCTAGGAGTAGAGTAAATAAATTTGATGAATTTGAGCTGCTAGTCAAGACATCAAAGGTAGATATTGTTGGGATATCAGAGACGTGGTGTTAAACAGATATGAGAAATGAAGAATTGGAATTTGGGGAGTATAATGCGTACAGACAGGATAGAAGGGGTCATGCTATTAGTAAAGAAACACAAAATCTAAGGAAGTGCGTCCAGTTGACATGGATTGCCAGTGCAGTGTTGAGTCGGGTTGATGTGACATAAGCACTGGGAAAGCAAAATTGAGTGTAGGAGTGTGTTATAGGCCTAAGAACTCTGAGTACAATGAACAACTGTACAAAGAAATAACAAGCCAGTAAATCAAATTGTCTTATAATGGGGATTTTAACTTCCTATATATAGACTGGAACTTTTGGTTTGGTAATTCGCACACTAGCAAGACATTTTGGATTTATTGGACGATTGTTTTCTGCAGCAGCATGTTCGAGAGGCAACCAGAGGGAGTAATGCTCTTGATCTGATCATCAGCAGTGATCATTCATGCATTAAGAATCTGCAGATAAAGGAACCACTAGGTGGCAGTGATCACAGTGTACAGGTAACCCCCGCTTAACGCTGATAATTCATTCCGGAAAAACAGAGCGCTAAGTGAATCCGCACTAAGCGAGCACCGCATTCCCATGAGGTAACATATGTATTTGTAAGTTGCGGTTGGTGCCATAGGATATTTCCTAATCAATAATAAATGGTAGTGAAAAGATGCACAAATGTCGGTCAAAATATTTAATATTCAAATATTTGTACGTATATAATATTCTGCATTACATATGTATATAATTATGTGGTAACTACTTACGTATCAAAATTAAACTTAAAATTCCAATTAAAATCATGAATTTAATTGATCTAAATTAATTTAATTTAATTGATGAATTTAATCATGAAAAATGTGTCGATTTTGGGTTGAACTTTGGCCCTCTTCCAAATAAACTAAAAGGGGTATTAATTTTAAATCCCCCGCAGTGTTACCACCCAACAATAAAGTCAACCAATCTTTCCCCACTTTGAAACCTGGCATGTTTTTTTTTTTGTTTTTTTTTTCCAATATGAAACTTCTTTTAGGCATTTGTTTCCACAAAAGTCCTGCTTCATTTATGTTAAAAACTTGTTGAGAAGTATAACACATAATACCCCTCTTCAATAATTTTAACAATAATTTTGAAAGTTTCGTTCGGCTCTTGCACTTGCGGTTTCTCCCTGGATTTTAAATCTATTCAACCAGCCCTTACCAGTTTTAAATGGTTCCACATTTTTTTTTTTTTTTTTTTTTTTTTTTAGGTGAGTTTTCTTCAGATCATTATATTGGCTAATCTCTCTCTCTCTTTTATAATATTTAACTTAACTGAATTCTGCATTGGATATTATCTTCAATAAAATTAGTTAAAGTCTTTCCATTTCAATCCTAATAGTCGGCCTAGCCCTAGTTGCTTGTAGTGGAACAGCTATCTTTCCCGCTGCTGAAATTAATTCTTTATTTTTTTATAATTGTTCTTACAGTTAAACTTGCAAGTCCTAAATTATGGCACACATCTGCTTGTCGTTGACTGGAATCGATCGCTTCAGAACGTTTAATTTCATTTTCAAATTCAGTCTTTTTCTTACATTTATTGTCTTTGTACTGCGCCCAGACATTGTTGCTTTTTTTCATTCTTAACGGCCATTATTAACTCTTCGAAAATGTAGCTGCGTTGGTTGCATTAATTACGATACAATGTTCAAGTAAACTGTCCGTTACGCATGGTGTCTAATACTGTACTGAGTGATGACTAGACTTCGGATAAATGCATATAACGCAAATATGTATTACAAGCAATATACTTGATAATTTTTTAAAATGTTGATCTCAGAACTACATAACAAGTCACTGTACTGCAATTAATTTAGCGTGCGAAAAAATTTCACTGAGCGTGGGAAAATTTCTAAAGTCGGCATGGGAAATGTTTTAATGCTGTGTTGGTATTCATTTTCAAGCTATCGACTCCATCAAATGAAACGATTTCGTTAAATATGCCAAAGATGCAATCTGTAAAAGAGCGTTATAGTGATCTGTGACAGCATTATAGCGAATCGGCGTAAAGCGAACTGCGTTATAACGGGGCTCTGCTGTACTCATGTGGGATTTACTCAAAGATATAACTATCATCAGGTGTAAAGGAAAGGGTTTTTTTCTTTCGTAAAGGTGACTACAGTGGTCTCAGACAGTTTTTAAATTCTGTATGGGACCAACTGATGATGTTACCAACAGCAGATTCTAAATTGGAAGCATTCAAGGAATTAATCTTGGAAGCTACTAGGCTTTTCATGCCAACTAAGAAATACTGTTCAAGGTTTAGGCCTAAATGGATGTCAGATGAACTAATGAGACTCGTGGCAGAGAAGAAAAATGCATGGGATGCATATAAATTATCAAGAGATACAGATGCCTGTGGTAGACATAAGATAGCCTATAATCAAGTCACAAAAGAGGTTAGGCAAGCAAAGGTATATAATGAGAAATCTTTGGCAAAAGATGCAAAGAAAAACAGTAGAGACTTCTAAATTCTTCTTCTTATGTAAACTCTAGAAGGAAGGGGATGAATCAGATTGATCCACTTGATATCGATGGTTTGATTGTTGATGATTCTGCTGGGGTAGCTGACAAACTGAATGAGTATTTTGCATTTGCATTCACACATGAGGAGTTATTAAGGGAGGAGAATGCCAGAAGTTTATCAAACTGTAACAAGGAGCTAAAAGATTTTATAATAGCTGGAAGCAAAGTGGAGGAGAAATCGTTGAAGTTGAACATAAGAAAGGTACTTGGGATGGATGGGATCTATCGAGTTATATTAAAGAAGGCAGCAAAGGAATTAAGCTGGCCCTTAGCCATGATTATGAGGGCATCCTTGGACTCGGGAGGTCTCCACGGACAGGGGATATGCAAATGTATCCCCAATTGACAAAGGGGGATCGAAAGGTGACACAAGTAATTGCAGGCCTCTTAGTTTAATTTTTGTTCCTGGGAAATTAATGGAGTCACTGGTTAAAGAAGCGCTGCAGGATCATCTAAACAAGACTGCAGTTATAGTTCGGACACAGCATGGGTTTGTTAAGGGAAAACCTTGTCTGACCAATTTTATTCAGTACTACGAAGTTGTCAGGCGCCTCCGTAGCCAGGTGGGAAGGAGCAGCAGTGCGTAGCACACGCTTCTTGATTAGACCGGGGTTCGAGCCCGTCACCACCAAATACGGAGGATGCGGAAAGGTCAGGGAATGACCACCGCATATCCCGGAGCAATATGGTTTTAGTTGCTAATGCTCCTAAAAAACAAAAAACAAACAAACAAAACTACGATGTTGGCACAAAGGAAGTGGATGCAAAAAAATAATTTTGATATCATATACTTGGATTTTAGGAAAGCTTTTGATACTGGTGCACATGGAAGACTACTGTACAAGTTGGAGCAGTATGGCATTAAGGGCAAGTTGCTGCTATGGATAAAAGGATGGTTGAGTGGGAGAAGATAGAGTCGTATTCAGTGGACACTGCTCTTCGTGGGCTAATGTTATTAGTGGAGTCCCACAGGGTTCGGTGTTGGGTCCACTGTTGTTTTGTATATTTATCAGTGATATTGATAAAGGTATATCAGGCTTAATGTTCAAGTTTGCAGATGATACGAAGGTTGGCAGGGTTGTTAATGACAGTATGCCACTGCAACAGGGTCTAGAGAAATTGAGCAGATGGGCTGAGAGATGGTAACTGAAGTTAACATTGACAAATGCAAAGTGCTGCGTATGGGTAGCAGTAACCCCAGTATAACATAGCAACTGTGTGGTACTACACTCAGGGTAGTGCAGAATGAAAAATGCCTCGGGGTAATTGTGCGGTCAGATACGAAGTTTTCTGAGCAGTGCAGATGGGAATTTGCAATATGGGAATTTTGCTAGCAGGGATAAGGACGTGATTATCCCCTTATATATAAGGCAATGGTCAGGCCACACCTTGAGTACTGCATACAGGTCTGGAGGCCATATTTTAGTTAAGATGTAGAGTTGCTGGAACGAATACAACAAGATTAGTGAGTGGAACAAAGGGTTGCTGTTACCAAGAAAGGCTTAAGTTCTGCAAATTGCAGTCTGGAGTGAGGCACCTGCAAGGTGATCTGATTGAGGTGTATAAGGGCATAACCCTCGTCCGATTTTTGAAACCTAATACCATGCAGCTCTGCTGGTTGTAAAGTTATAAAACATTAGTGGCAAGGCAGCATTGTGACTACCATAATTATAGCATATTACTTGCTAGTTTAAATTTTCAAGAACATTATATTTTAAGCCTTTATTTAGGGTGGGGAGGTTAGCTGTGATAGTTGCAGTTGTAAATTAAATGTCTCCAAGAAACTTGGCCAAAGCTTCCCAAGAAAGCATATTTTCTGGTATCAGTTAAATGTACACTGTGATATGATTGGATTCATTGATAGTGAAACTCAGTTTATTTTATTGTGCAATTTTATTACTTTGTCTTGCACAGCAATACACATAGAATAAACTATGGATTTCATATGACTCCACAAAGTAATTGAATGATATGAGATTGGCTAATCTTGGTGCCCAGTGTTAAGGGCCATTCTGACGTATCCACTGGTTTTCTTTCTTGTTATTTATAAAATCAGGAACATTATGGGAAAAGTGGGCTAGTGCACCACATGCATTAACCACATCCTCTGTTGATTTTCAAGGAGTATATCTTTTTTCCAATAGTTCCCATAAATTATTCTGCAGAAAATGCAGGTGTGCTATTCCCCAAAAGCCTTGCTGGTAAAAAAAAAAAAAATAAGGATCAGTACAGTTGTCCCTAGAAACACCACACCAAATGTTCAAGGAATCAAGTATTTTCATGATGAGTACTGAAGGTCGTTTTGAGTTTTTATCAGCCCATGTATGAGTGTTTTGAGAGTTCAGAATGCTATTTCTTGTAAAACATGATTTGTCTGTAACCAGAACCAGGAATTGAGGATCACTTGTACGTTGCAAAATTAGTCACTGGTCAAAGTTTATTCGTATTTTGTGGTAAAATTTCTTCTATAGATGTATTGTGAAATTATACAATTGCTGTTCATGTAATGTCCTCCATGCATTTACATGTGAAACATTTATATGACCTCACACTTTCTGATACTTGTGGTAGGAGATACTTGAACATCATGAAGTATTTACAGAAGTATTCAGCTTACCTGTTTCTCTAAGTCAGTGTTTCCCCAACCTGTGTGCCGCAAAAAATGCAAATTAATAAACCCAAGTTTTATAATAAAAATTAATTAAAACAAAAAATTCATTTATTTACTCTGTGCCAATCTGAGTGCCTTCAGGTGGTCAATGTGATGTCACATTTTGATTCCTAGTACTATATTTGTTCACCTATACTATGCAAATAATAAGTGTAATATTAAATATACCCAACAGAAACAACTTCCCATTTATGGATCTATGAATATAGTAGTGATTGTAGTGTGCTGCAAAATTTTTAGCACCTTTAAAAGTCTACCGCAGCAATGAAAAGGTTAAGAAACGCTACTCTAAGAGCATCTCCGTGGGCAGGAGCAGTAGTGCATAGCACATGCTTCTCGATTAGACCAGGGTTTGAGCCAGTGACCACCAAATATGGAGGATGACCACTGCATATCCCCGGAGCAATATGGCCTTAGTTGCTAATGCTCCTAAAAACCAAATAACAACAGCTACTCTAAGTTATTTCTCCACATTATAAAACATTAGCAAATGTTTTATGATTTGATACTCATCAAGTTGGAAATTTTTCAGCATGTCTGCAAACAGTGGCAGTGAAATTCTTGTGAGCCTCACTATAAATTAAAATCATATCAGTACTCAGAAAACAAACAGATTTGTAGCATCTTCCACAATATCATTTTAATAATTCCTGTACCATAAACAACAAAAGAGTCATTGTGGAACCTGTAACTCAAATAACAGACATGACACAGCTGGTGTGTACTCCACCATACTGGTTACTCACAGCTGAGTAATTGGTATGATTCATACAGTAGAACAAACTGTTCACATTGGTACTAGTGTTTTTGTATTCTAAAGTGCATTTATAATGATTTATGCACCAACATCGAGCCGTGATGATGAAGAGGTTGAAGAAATCTATACCGAAATTGAGAGTCTTCTAGATGAGCAGAAAACCCATTACACTATTATTATGGGGGACTTCAATGCTAAGGTTGGAAAAAGACAAAACAGCACAGAAAGGGCAACTATAGGAAATTTTGGAATTGGTGAAAGAAATGAAAGAGGTGAAAGACTTGTGGAATTTGCAGCATCTCAAGGATTGTCAGTAATGAACACTTTTTTCAAGAAAAGGGTGAACAGAAAGTGGACATGGAAGAGTCCAAATGGATTAACAACTAATGAAATCTACTTCATCCTCACTAACAGAAGATATATCGTGAATGATGTTATCGTCCTGAATAAGGTAAATGTTGGAAATGATCACAGAATGGTAAGATGGCCACTTGATATAGATGTAGGAAAGGAAAGAAAAAAACTGACTCAAGTAACTAATACGAAAGTCTTTGAGATAACAGAAGAGGAGAAAGAGCAGTATGTACTGGAACTTAAGAACAAGTCTGAGCTTCTGTAGACTGCTCAGAACCAAGATATCAACAAGGAATATTACAACTTTCTGAAAGTGATAAAGCCCAAGAAACCAGTAGGGAAAAAGAAATCCAAAGAAGAAAAAATTAGTCAAGAAACACTTGTTGTGATGAACCGAAGGTGACAAATGAAGAGCAAGATAGACACTGACAAGGAGAAAATTGAATATACTGAGTTATGCAAAGCCATTAGAAAGAGGCTCAGAGAGGATATAAGAAGATTTAACACAAGAAAAGTAGAACAAGCATTAAGGGAAAACAAAGGACTTAAATCAGCAGCCATGAGCAGTAATACAGAAAGACAAATGATACTGAAACTGAAGAATAGCAATGGTGTACTTATAAATAGCAGAGAAGCCATAATTCAAATAGCAGAAGACTAGTATAGAGAATTATACAAGGAGTGAGGGAATGATGCCAGCAGTAGGGAAGATGGGTCACACATACAACATACCCAATATTCTTCCTGATGAGGTAGAACAGGTGTTGAAGAAAATGAGGAATCAGAAAGCCCCGGGGGAAGATGAAGTTACTCTAGAGTTGTTAAAATTGGGAGGAAGAGACATAACACAAAAACTGGCAAGGCTCTTCACAAAATGGATTAGAAAAGGTGTGATGCTTAAGCAGTGGAATAATGCAATCATAGTTTTGCTGCATAAGAAAGGAGATAAATCAGAAATTGGAAATTATAGACCAATTAGCTTGTTATCCCACATCTACAAGTTGTTCACAAGGATCATTACTAACAGATTAGAAAGAATACTTGATGAGAATCAACCGAAAGAGCAAGCTGGCTTTAGGACAGGATTCTCAACTATGGATCACCTTCACGTAATATCACAGCTAATGGAGAAAGCAAATGAATATGAAACACCATTATGTCTGGCATTTGTGGATTATGAAAAGGCATTTGACTCCATACAGCATAAGGCAATGTTTCGGGCACTGGAAAGACAAGGCATAGATACCTCATATATTATGGTTTTGAAGAAAATATATGAGAACACTACCTCCTTTATTAGGCTAGACAAAGGCAGTAGCAAATTTAAAATCAAGAAAGGAGTTCGACAAGGAGACACAATATCTCCAAAGCTGTTTACTGCTGCACTTGAGGAAGCTTTCAGAAGATTAGACTGGTCGCAGAAAGGAGTCAATGTGAATGGAGAGTACCTAAACCATTTACATTTTCAGATGACATTGTGGTCATAAGCCACGATCCCAAAGAATTAGAGGAAAAGCTTAATCAGTTATGCACAGTTAGTAAGGATTTTGGACTGAAGATGAATATGGCTAAAAACAAAAGTAATGATGAACAAGTATGCCACGGAAAGGGAAATAATGATTGAAAAGGTGGAGTCATATACTTATCTGGGACAAGTTATTATGTTATAATGATAAATGGCTGGAAGTCAAGAGAAGAATAAATTTTGTATGGATAGCATTCAGGAAATATAGTCACATACTGAAGAGCAATATCCCAGTTTGTCTGAAACGTAAAATAATGAATCAATGTATACTCCCCACCATGACTTATGGAAGTGAAACTTGGGCACTCACCAAAAGAATGGAAGAGAAGCTGAGAACTACACAGCGAAGAATGGAACGAATTATATTGGGAATCAGACTATTAGATAAGAAGAGAAACACATGGATTAGGCAGCAAACTCAAGTAAAGGACATTCTTATCAAAACTAAAGAACTAAAATGGTCTTGGGCAGGACACATAGCTCGAAGACATGATGACAGATGGACTAAGAAAATAACAGAATGGTACCCAAGAGGAGCTAGAAGAAAACCTGGAAGACAGTGGCGGAGATGGATAGATGAAATTCATGAGTTTGTGGGTAAATGTGGGCTGGAAGTCAAGAGAAGAATAAATTTTGGATGGATAGCATTCAGGAAATATAGTCACATACTTTTGTGCAATGGATGGCCATTGCACAAAACAGAAGGAACTGGAAAGTTGCTGTAGAGGCCTTCATCCTGCAGTGGATTGAAAATAGCTGATGATGATGAAAGGGCATTTTACAAAGTCACATTTTTATAACAAATTTAAACATGTCATGTTATGCAGTTTTGTAATTTATGATTTGTATGTATAGAACATTTTTTTTTTTTTTCTTAATTATTTTTAGCTGAAGAACATGTTCCTGTATTTGTTCTGTGCAATTTTGAAACACTAATATATATGTATGCATGAATTCCTTTATTGCCTGAAATAGCAGTAAGAGCAATACTCTGGGAAAGGTTAAAACGAGGGATTTATAATTAAGTTAGCTTGGAAATGCAGCAAGGTTAACAACAAATCATGAAACTAATGCAATATTAATAATTATGCAAATATAGAAGTAGTTCAAAAAATAAATAAAAATTGCTTTGATCACATTGTTCTTATAAATAAAATTACAAAGACAAAGGTTGTGGTATAATTTATATTGATTACTGATTGCTTGAATGATGATTGTTTATACTGATTACATTAGATCAGCTTAGTTGACTTAAAAAGAGTCCATCTTCTTTGATCTGATAAGATTAGGTTGTAGAGCAAATGTAGATCATGTGTATTCAGGGAGAATTTTCCAATTGAGTAAAACAGCATTACTTTGAGCTGGAAATAAAGAGACTGGTAGGAATGAACCGGAGGATAAATGTTTATATAAAACCAGTAGAGAACAAATATTAAACAGAGGTGATAGGATGAATAATATTCCTAGTAACAAATGCCCAGATGAAGAAAGTATATAGAAAAATGGATAAGATATGTGTATATACTTAATGATGATTCTTCAGTTATCAACTAGTGCAGAATCACATTTATTTAATTATAAAGCTTTCAAAATACATACATATACTCTTAATTTTGAGCAATGTATTAAGCTTGCAATCTGTGAATACCTAAAAACTTGATTCAGTCAAACAGGAGCAATCAGTATACTGACTTTTAGGTATTTGTAGATTATGCAGATAGAATGTTTTGTTTTAGGAGCATTAAGAGGCAATACAAACAGGTTATTATAATATAATAATCTGTATATTGAATTGCCGGAAAACTCAGAAACATGGTAGATATCCCTGCAACAAAATTAAACAGCCCATGCAAAAAAATTTCCAACATCTACGTAAACATAGATGTTGCAAGTTTTACTGAAGATTGGGTACAGAATGGATACCCACAAGCTTTTTAAGAAGTTAAAGGACTGGACATGTGGCAAAAAAGTAGTGCTGTAAAAGGAACAGCAGAGTCTTAATTATCACCATATGAAGGGTGTAGCATTTTCAGTCGATTGTTTTGTTTGCCAGACACTGAAGGTGGCTATCACCAGGTTACAAGGCAAGTTTCAGCGAACTGGAGGATAACCCACAATGAATGGAGGCTGACCTAATGATAAAAGTAAGAATGCTGATAGTTGTTGTAACTGAATCTTATCTTCGATTTTCAAGAATAGTTAACAAATAGAGATATGCCAAAAATCCACTGTGTTGTTGAGGGTTGGGACATAGGGTGGGGTTAGGAATAGAAACAATAATGTACAGTTTCAACTTTTGTTTGTCACAGCTTGAATTAAGAACCAATTGGACAGAGACCAAAATGTTAGCATGAAGACATTGTTACACAAAATTCAGGATGCCATTGGGATCTAGAACTTGAGTAGTCAGGAAGGGGATCTGAATGTGCATCTGTCTTCAGAGAAATTATCTTTATAGAGCTTGTGTGCTTTCTGTTTCTCTTTAATAACTATGAGTATTGTACTATGCTTTAAATGGGGAAAAGGAGAAAGGTAGTGGATTTTTCTTATAGTAATTTTTTATATGAAGAAAAGTTGATCAGAAGCAGGTAAACCTGAAGAAAATTGACTGGATCATTGTTTAATGACTTTGTTGGTATAACTACCTTGTTTCCTTTTGCTGTCAAAAGTTCATCACAGCTGGTGGAACTAACAACAGAAAAAACAAAAGTTATGAGAAGAGGTGTATATGGTGACACTAGAAAAACTCAGTCTAGTCAGGCATTAAACCTTGTGGTGATGGAGAAGACCTGTTGTTGCATGACAGATAACTGTTCAGCAAAGTGAGATATCAGAAGGGGTATTTCTGCCAGTTAAAATCACTGATATGCAGTATGTGATCAGAAGGGTCAGCCCAGTGTAGAGACCTTCAACCAAATCAATATTTATACAAGAAATGGGACAGTAATTGACTGTTAAGAGTATAGAAATATCATTAATACCAATGTAAATAGCAAGAGCCTTAAACAGATTTGGTGTGTGTGTTTTTAACCATTAAGAAACAAGACATGAGAAATAATGTGCCCTTCCCCCTCCTGTTTTGCATAATGATATATTGTGGAAAATTTGAAATTAAAGTAAAGTAATGAGCAAGTGGAACAAGGGAATTATTATATTAAACACAACACCTCTTACAGATTCCATATTTCTTTTTTGTTATCTTACTTAGCCTTCCATGAATTCTTTCTGCTTTAGTTTATTGGCCTCTGCAATAGAAGTACAGGTAACTGCCGTATAACATGATACTTCAAAAACACCGTTTCGCTCTAACACAATTGATTAAGTGCAACAATCCTTGCACAATGAGGTACTTATATAACACAGTTTCACTCTAACATGGTTAGAGAATTGTGGAAAAATCACATAACACGGTATTTTTGAGCTTTTGTGCAGGGGAAACTCTGCCATTATGTTGGATGTAATTTTTCAACATTTCCTTTTTCTTTTTTTGTGAATCCCCGCTTTTGGTTCGCTAATTGTTATGAAAAAAAAATTGGGAAGTCCCATATTTTACTTCGTTGGGAAATCCCCGTGTTAGGTTCTGTGGTGTTGAACTTGTGGAAAAATCTATATTTAAAAATTTTATCACTATTGGATAACATGCCAGGCCATCCAAACGTTGAAGTAATGTTCCTACCACCTAATACAACTTCTTTAATTAGATCAAGGAGTTATATCTACCTTTGAAACTCATTACATCAGAAAATCGTTACAATGGATTTTGGCAAAAATTGATTCGAAATTGAATTGATGGAAAATTGAAGTGATGGATACATGGAAACATTTTTCTGTTGTGGACTGTATCAGGATTGTAGCTTTATCACTCAAGGAAGTAAAACCATCAACATTAAATGCATGTTGGAAAAATGTATTGCCAGAGTCAGTTCATGGTCGAACTGGCAGAAAACGAAATTGGTGCAATAGTAGAACTTGCTAAGTCGGTAGAGGGGGGAAGGTTTTGATGATATGGCTACTGAAGCCTTCATGGGTAGCACAGTTGGTAGAATTGCCGTCATCCCCATACCGGGTGGAAAAGACCTGATTTCAAATCCTGTCAATGACAGGAAGAATTTTTATGGGGATTTTTAACAACATGGCTGAGTTAGTTGGTCTCAGGTGAGGACAGCATGGTTTTTTCTCCCAGAAAATGGGGTTTTCCATCCAGAAAAGTAGAAAATCAACCTCAGAACAGACTTAATTTGAACACACAGAGTAGAATAGCCTTAGTCGCCGATGCTCCTAAAAAATATATATATATATAATAATAATAATAATAATAAAGATATGATTACTGAAGACATTCAAGAATTATTGGTAGAAAAAGAGGCTGGTGAAGCAGATTTGTTGGTGGAAATGGCATATTACAATCTTATTTTTTCGAATTCAGATTCTTCGACTGAAAGGATCCCAAAGTTTAAAAGGGAGCTTCAAAAATGCTTGGTTCCATATGATGAAATTTACAAAGATCTATTAAGCAAAAGCTTGATAGATCTTTGTAAACAAAACTAGATTTCGTGAAGATACACGATCTAAAATGGTGTATTTTTCTTAGTTCTTGGAGCATAACCCCCTTTTTGTGCTGGTTCTTAGTCCCGTATAACAGTTTCGCACTACACAAGATTTTATAGGAACCTAACTACCATGTTATATGAGGGTTACCTGTACAATAGTTGTAATCTGATAGCTATATTGCTGATAACAGTATTTCTAATTTTATAACTGAAGTAGTATCACAATTTATTCCTCAAGTGCTTGTCATTCTGAAAATAGAGCACTAAATTCACTCACCCCAAACTCTGAATTTCGACTAAAACTCTTCCAGCCCTCTTTTTTTCCTATTGAAATTTTTTGAGTTAAGACCATGTCTACCTGTATTTTTTTCTGAGACAGTCATGAATCCTTTAATTTGGAATATACCTTGGAAGATATAGATGATGGATTTCTACATACTTTAAATAGCTCAGACTTAAATAAGTTTGCACATCAACACTACTTTAGGTCGGTAACCTTAGAATTAGTAGGCCAAAGCACTAAATATTTATCAGGCACACAAAGTATAAAAACATTTTGTTTTACTGCATATTCAGACTCGATTTTTTTATTTTTTTTATTTTTTTTTTTTATGAACATTAACTCTAAGCTTTTCCTTTTAGTTTCATATTTTTTTTAAGCAAAACAATAGTTTGACTTTTCACTCTCTTATTTAGATGAGCCATTAGAGCAATCCTTATGGACACCCGAAGAATGTAAGGCAATATTAATTTGCATTAATACAGTTCTTTTCCACCATCTTAAATTTCGTGGAAACAAAGATGATTATTACAGTGCAGAAAACTCATTCATTAATCAAGTAAGTGCATTACAACACCTTTCACTGTTTTTATATGTTGATGATAGTTAGTAATTACCTGTAATATAAAAATATATAGCAGTATTTACTCTTGTAGCACATAAAATATACATGCATACACCGATGAGCCAAAATATTATGACCACCTACCTAATATGATGTTGGGCCGTCAGACAACTAACCACAGGCATTGTTGGTTGTTCGAGGGCAGCCATAGCAAAGGTGGGGTGGGAATGGTCCAAAGAGGGACACGACTACCCATTGTGCCAGGACAGGGAGACCGCCACTCATTGACAGTTGAGGTGAACTGTTGTTGGCACATACTGTCTGGAACAACAGATAACTCATGGTCCCTCAATTAATGACAGGCTGCAACCAGGGTGCACAGAGAAACATTTCTAAGCACACTATAGGACACATTTGCAGAAGGTCCACGACTAGGCAACCTGTTTACATGCCCATGTTGACAGACCATCATTGACATCTCTGCCTGCGGTGGGCACGGGAGCACCATTCCTGGACATTGAATGACTGGAAAAGTCACCTGGTTTAATGAATCAAAGTTCCAGCTCTGTATGCTGATGGATGAGCACATATTTGTTGAGGGGAACAACGGAGTGCTCTTACGAAGAAAGGCTTAAGTTCTGCAAATTGCAGCATCTGGAGACTAGGCACCTTCGAGGCAATCTGATCAAGGAGTATAAGGCCTTGAATGGATTGAGCAGACTCAGTGCTGATGGGATTCTTCCTCTTGCTCAGATTACAAACCTCAGGGGGCATAAACTAAAATTAAGGAAAGACAGTTGTCGAATAGATGTGCGGAAATTTTCCTTTGGCCAGTGGGTAGTTGATTGCTGGAACAAACTTCTGTCACTGTTGAAGTTGATAGCTTAAATAAATTCAAGGCAGAACTCATGCAGATGAGCACATATTTGTTGAGGGGAACAACGGAGTGCTCTTACGAAGAAAGGCTTAAGTTCTGCAAATTGCAGCATCTGGAGACTAGGCACCTTCGAGGCAATCTGATCAAGGAGTATAAGGCCTTGAATGGATTGAGCAGACTCAGTGCTGATGGGATTCTTCCTCTTGCTCAGATTACAAACCTCAGGGGACATAAACTAAAATTAAGGAAAGACAGTTGTCGAATAGATGTGCGGAAATTTTCCTTTGGCCAGTGGGTAGTTGATTGCTGGAACAAACTTCTGTCACTGTAGAAGTTGATAGCTTAAATAAATTCAAGGCAGAACTAGACAAACATTTGGAACAAATGGGAAGTTTTTTTTTTTTTTTTTTCCCCCTTTCTTTTTTTGACTGATGCTGTAAAAGCTTGCTTTTATTTTATAAAATTTAATGGATCCTTTTAAGTACAAACATTTGTTGCTATTTTCATGCATATTAAAAACACTATGAACCTGACAGCACTTTGGCTGCTCAGAAAATGCTTAAGACCTGCACATGGCCCATAGACCACCAGTTTTACACACTGAGTTAACATATATTATAAATGGGAAAAAACATGGAAATTGTTAGATAGGTTAGCAGAATAAATATTAAGTGTAACTGGGGACAAAATTAAGATATTCACAATTTTTCCACCGCTATTTTAATTATAGTGGTAAATTAGAAGGTGATCATACATAATGTTATTTAATTTTAAAATTGCCTAAATGCATTACAACATGCAAATTGTTTTTTTTAATACTCTTGTAGTATAAAATGATACATGGGTAGGAATGACCATGGGAAAGAAACTGCATTGGAGAAGAAATCATCACCAAGTTGTGACCTGAGATACCTAGAGGACAACCAACATTAACCTAGAAGGCACTTTAATGAGGAAAAGATCAAGTGTGTGCATGTGGATGGGAATGGTCTGGTATCCTATTAGGTAAACGAACAAGTAACGTGATTGGTAACAGAAAAAGCTTCTGCATCTACCAGCTGTCCATGCAAATAGACATTTGAAGTAAGCTGGAGTTGAGAATAGTAAAATCACTAAGGAAAATTATTTCACTATCATGAAAGTTAGATTGGAGAAAGTATAATTTAAGAAGAAAGTTCTGAGTAATTTGTACAGGTAGAGACACCAGATAAATTTGACAGAATTAGGTAAAGAGATTTTAAGCCAGAAGTGATCTGAAATCGAAGATTCCAGGTTACAAAGTCTGTGGCAAGGAATATCAGAATGCACATATGCACAAGTACTGCCTTTAAAGCAAAAGGAATTATAGATCAAATAATTTGTACAAATAAGGTGGATGAGGCATCCAATAACTAAGATTCTGTCAGGAAAAAGGAGGAAGGTGGAAGAAGACATCAAAGATTGCAAATTGAGACTAAGTATATATGTGAAATGAATTAGGAAAGGAAATTTGGCAGTTTGGTTCTTTTTGCAGATAAGTTTGTTCCACTAGATTGACTATTCATGGTGCTTTGATTTAATAGATTTTTATGAAATTTTTGGATATGACATACAAGAACCATCAAATGATTGATTATGAACAACGTTTTGACTGCAGCACATAGAAATAAAAATATAATGTAATTATCTGGAAAGCACCAATGCCAGAAATCTGATTAATTACTTTTATGATTTAGTTTCTAAGTTGATTTCAAATTTTTACGTATAAGAGCAGGTCAATAAGTAATGCACTATAAGCTGTAACAACTTGATTATCTGAGATATTGTAACCATACTTCACATACTAAAATACAATCTTTCAACTTTATGAAAATATCACTTGATGTAAGAATCATCACACTCTGCATTTTCTACAGCATTGTTTCCATTCAGTGAATAATGCACTTTGGTAAAAATCAGGAGGCTGACATTTACACCAGTGTTAAATGTCAGAAATTAGGGGGGCTGTAGAGTAGATGCTCCACCCTAAGGTAATCTTTAAGTGTCATTTGTGCTTATCCTTATGAACTTGATGTCCTGGAAATTCAGTTCAGGCCCTTTTGCTTTTCAGAACTTGATTAAGCTTTTCCAGGGACAAGCAGTATCTTTCTTTGTTGATGGTTGTTTCACTTTCCAAGAAATCGATAAAAATGATGCCATTTTGATCCCTGAAGAAGGTGGCCATAAGTTTTGTCAATAATTTGGAAAGTTTTGGCTTTTTTGTCTACAGATGATGTCAGGTGTGCCCATTTCGTGAATTGTAGTTTGGTTTGTGGGTCGTAATGGAGAAGCAATGTTTCATCACAGGTGACGACCCCTTTAAAGCACTCAGGACCAAACCCCTCCAGAAGATCTTCACAGATCTCTTTCCTCTCAGCCATCATCTCTCATGTGAGCAGCTTAGGCACCCACCGAGAACAGATTTTTCTCTGTTTAAAATCTGTAAAATCTGTTCCATCCATCATCAATATACAGAACATATTTTCCATCTATTGATGATAGTCAAAACACTTCTCTGTGACATTTTCTTATCATCCATGGCTTGTCTGGTGGTTATACACCTGTCATTTTGAATGAGTTGGTCAGTGAGCTCTTCATTTTTCACTGTTTGTGATAGACGTTGGTGTTTCAGCTCTTGGTTTGTCCTTACGTCAAAATCACCTTCCCGAAACTATTGGAGCACCTCTGAACATTATTTCAATCAATTGTCTGGTTCCTGTAGACTGCCAGGAGTTTTCAGTGAATAGATATGGCTGACTGATTACCCAATTTGAACAGGAACTCTGTCACACATCAGTGCCAGAAACAGCTGTTACTTTGTCCATCCATACTTCAGATGTGAAAAGACCAAAAAAATGATATTAGGTACATTAATGAGTAATTGGTAGTACAACAAGTGTGCATAAATAAATTCCTTCCTTGTGTGTGTGTGCGTGTGCGTGCGTGCATGCGTGTGTGTGTGTGTGTGTGAATAATTGTGCATTACTTATTGACCTGCCCTTGTACCTAATATGTTTTTAGGGGCATTGGACGGACACACACACACCATCCAGTCAAAACATTATACCACCTACCTAATAGTGGGTATGTCCTCCTCTTGCCACCCAGCAAGGCATGGACCCTGTAAGGTCTCTGAATGCTGCAGGATGTCTGTTGTATGGGACATAGGTCTGTAGTAGAGAATCCAAACATTAGATATGTCAATCCATGTAATCCCAGAGATGTTCACTGGGATTTGTATTCAGGAACAGTCACTGTGGAGCACTGCATCTGCTCAGCCATAGTGGTTAGATAGGTTTTAGCATTTGGAGTGTGCTATAGAGGTATGTGGGCTCCAAGAGATTTCCAGGAAGACATTTCCCATATCAGAACACTGCTGCTACCTGCCTGTTTATGTTGTACCAAGACATTGGAGTGATTCCATTCTGCCGTTGGTTCCATGTCCTCCATCTACTGTCCACATGGCATAGCAGGAAATATTCATTGGAAAAAGGCAACTTTCCCCCAGTTGTCAGAAGTCCAATGATGCCATTCAGATGTACACTTTGTTGGTGATGGGTGGCCATAAGCATTGGTACGATGCTTTCTCCAGTGACCTACACAGAGGAAGATTCATTGGATTGTAGTCTTGGAAACACCACTGATATTCCCCCTGGTTAAAGTCCATGGCCAGCCATACAACTGTTTGCCATTTATCAGCTAGTACAAGGAGGGACAGCATACATTCACCACAGCCATCAGTGAGGTGTGGGTGCTTGCCATTGGCCCAGTGGCTTCTGCTCTGTCCACTTTTGCAACACCTTAACTACAGCACTCTGCAAGCAGCCCACAAGATTTATTGTTTCTGTAATACTTCTACTCTTCAACCAGTAACCAACAATCATCACCAACTACCAACAGTGGAAAAGGTTGCCATCCTCTGGTATATAAACATCAAGAATATGCCCAGACATAACACGGCTTTGGTAGCACCCCTGCATTCACCCCACTCAGGCTTCTTTATATCACAAACAGCAGAGTAGTGATAGCAAGATTATATACTATCTGATCCAGATGAGGCATCTGGATCAGAAACCTAGTGATAACACTCTAGGAAGCCTAGAGTGTTATCACTAGGTTTTGTTCACCAGATTAGCTGCTAGCTAACCTGCATAAAGCATTTCAAAACTGCACCCTCAATGTAAGAGATCTTGCCATGATTCCAGCATAAGCTCAAAGTCATGACTCCACAGTAGGAAAATTTGGAGAAAAATAAGAAACCTGCAGTTCCCCCCCCCCCTTTTGTATTAAATGTATGGATTAACTATGTCAAAACTGGTCTGCAGACTCCCTGTAGTCTGTGGACAATTGCATTGAATTCATGAGGTGTACCAAACATGCTCAATGTCCTACCATTGTACTAAATCTAGACCACTTGTTCAAACTGCATAGGCAGACAGACAATCATTTTTAATTTTATTTTTTAAATGTGTGTACTTTGAAACATGGATGAGAAAATTTAGAGGAAGGATTACTTAGAATTTTTTGTTTTTTGATCAAAATATTATATCCCCCCCCCCTTTTGTATTAAATGTATGGATTAACTATGTCAAAACTGGTCTCCAGACCCCTGTAGTCTGTGGACAATTGCATTGAATTCATGAGGTGTACCAAACATGCTCAATGTCCTTTTTTTTTTTTTTTTTTTGATTTGGTAGTTGTTGGCGCATCGGCTTCTGTGGCCATATTGCACCTCCCAAGGTTTTTGCAGTACTTTGATCCAAGCCCGAGGCGGGAATCGAACCCGCGACCTTTGGGTTGCTCAATGTCCTACCATTGTACTAAATCTAGACCACTTGTTCAAACTGCATAGGCAGACAGACAATCATTTTTAATTTTATTTTTTAAATGTGTGTACTTTGAAACATGGATGGGAAAATTTAGAGGAAGGATTACTTAGAATTTTTTGTTTTTTGATCAAAATGTTATATTATTGAGAGCAAAAAAAAATAATAATTTAGTTTCAGGGTCCATGTCAAAATTGTTTGGATGAAACTGGTATAGATCAACGTCATTATGAAAAACTCCCCCCCTCCACACCAAAGAGGAAGAAAAAATCTGTTGCAAACAATTTCTGTTCAATTTATAATCCTAGTGTCATAAAAGAATTTTCCAATTATTAATATAAATGACAGACACATTTTCAAGTGTTATAAAAATTAAAACACATGAAACATAATGTAGTCCTGTGCTTTTTACAAATATCAACTATGCCTAAATAGCTTTAGCTCTTTTTATAATTTTTGAAAAATTAAAAGTGCGAATCAAAAAGTTTTTTTTATCATGATTTTAAATAAGTTTCTAAATTATAGGTTCTCATTAAAAGAACTGGAATTCCAATCACTCTCTGTGTTATTTTTGAATCAGTAGCTCGTAGGCTTGGAGTAAAATGTCTTGCTGTTAATTTTCCTGGTCATTTTCTCCTCAAATGGCTTGAACATCCATGGTAAGTATGTATTCACTTTATAGATTGTACATTTGATCATTCTAATTTTCAGTGTGTTAACTAGAGTTTCATGTTTAATAACATTATTAAGTAGCTTATGTTAGTCATAAGCTACTTAAAAACTATACCTTAAAGTCAGTTTAGATATCATGAATTAAATTTCTCAGAAACAAGCAGTATTTAAAAGTAAAAACCAAGTAAATTTAATATTAAATCCTTTTGAAATTTCCTTTTTATTCTTTTTGCAATTTTCAGCTGTATGTGGATGTTCATAACAGTGTTACACACACAAGATGCATTCCCCCTTCCCATGGTTCATTTTAGTGAACATTTTATATACTCGGTTGATCAGTGAATTGTGACCACCCCATCCATAATGGACTGTGCTGCATAGCTCACAGTATAAAAAGCCGAACAGCTTTGTATGCTAGAGCCTTAGTAATTTACATCTGGTTTGCAAGTCAAAGTGATAAAATAGCAGTTATGGGACATAAAGACAGGAAGTTTCCAAAGGGCATGATTGTGGGAAACTTGTGCATCAGGTGCTTACATGTCGGAAAAGGCAAATCTTATTGGTTGCCCATGGCCTACTGTGGTTAGGTATATAAAGAATGGTGTCAAACCACCTCCAGCTGACAGACCTGTAAAGGATCACACAAGGTGAATGTTCATGGTGAACAAAGGGTGCAGCATATACAAACTCAATACTAGGTCACTGTGCGACAGTTGAAGTCACATTGCAATATGGGAGTGCAAAAACAACATCCAAAATTATAATGCTTCATACACTCAGACATGTGAGATTCCACAACAGACACCCTCTCCTCATTGTTGATTGTCAAAGGCAAATGCTTTGGTGTCAACAACACACTGGTTGGACTTAGTGTATAGTGTTGATTGTAATGCGGCTCTGGGGGTTCCCAACAATTCCATGTCAAGCAGTGTGATAAATACAAAACTCTGAAAAGACTAGATTTCTGTTTGTTAGCTATAGTGTTAGTGGGGGATTGTGTTGTTCATCCAGCCTCTTAGCCTAAAGCCAGTGTTTTCACACAAAAACCTATAATTTACCATCCAGCAGCACAAGAAGGCAGGTTGGGTAGTAGGGAGTGTAAAGCACTGGCAGGGTGAACCCTGTGATAGCCAGAACTACAGACAGAGAGCGCCCAGTAAAAAAAAAAAAAAATTAGAAAGTTAGAAAATGGTAGTGGGGAGATAGGAAGTGGTAGAAAGATAGAGGGGCAGTACTGAAGGGAGGAACAGAAGAGGACCCCCCCAGTTCAAGATGCCCATCCTGCTCTGGGGATGGGATATGATAGTTGGCAGTGGTGTGACCCACTAAGTGAGAGGGGGAAAGGTGCCACCTAGGTTGGGGGATTGAGAGATCAACCAACCCACATGGTAGGAATGAAAGAACATAGGGAAAGGATCCCTATGTAGCAGTGCCTGTGTTGGTGCTCTATCCCACACTGCCAAGGGAAAAGCCATGCTGGCCAGTAACAGCATCCCACATCCCAGCTAAGTAGCCACATCATGGTGTCTGCTTGGATGGGCAGGGGACCTAGGCCATTCACCCATCATCCTATCCAGGGGGTGGGGGAGAGACATTTACTTAACTTGTAGTCCACATTTCATACTCTACTTCCATTCTATTTTTGTACTTTTTTCTTACATTTTATAATAATTTTTTACCTTTTTTCTTACATTTTCTATTAAGTTGTATCTGTCTATCTATTTTTTGATGTGTAAACAGCTTTGGCAGCACCTACTAAATTTTGGATGGTAGTAAAATCAATTTATCAAGATTTTGCAATGCAGAAATGATGTCATATTACGTCGTTTCCACTTCATAACAAAGAAAAATGGAGTTGGGAGAGGAGATCGTGTAAAGGATCATGGGAGGTGATACTAGATGTGCTCAGGGTTGGCATAAACCAGCTGGTTATGGAAAAAAGGTTTCTGATTCAGGGCATACCACTTAGGTGGCTTTGTGCTAAAAATTGCCACCTGTGGCAGAAACCTTTTGGTAAACAGAGAAATGGATATCTTGAGAGCAGTGGTCTTGGATGTGCTTAGAGCTGGCATAAACCAACTCTGAGCACATCCAGGATCATTACATTACAAGCACTTCAGCCTTACCAGTTGAAGTGCATGTAATGTAGGTGTTACAGTACCCACCTGTATTACTGAAGCAGTTGTATTTTTCCATCAAGAGGCAAATCATAAACATTTTTCCGTAAGCAGCTAGGCCAGTCGAATATTTGAATAAGTTCACAATTGGGAGATAACAGACATCAAATTACATGTATGAGTAGAATCTTTTGCTTGTCATTGGCCATTCTGATTAAGTTGCAGAAGTCCTTGTTGGTCATCAAGTTTTCGTGTTTCTTTGCAATTGGGCTGAGTCGGATCAAAGATGATAGCATGATTGTAACAATACAAATACGTGTATTGTTGCAATCATACTATTCAACAAATGGGTAATTGGGCTATTAGCCTAACTCCTTCCAAACATTGATTCGGGAGAGTAAGCAGCAGGCGTGTATATCCTATTCATCACTGACATTGATTTGGTAGAGTAAGTAGTGGATGTGAGCATAAATTGCCTTGTTCATGATTTCAGTTCTAGCTGTTCCAAATTTAGTAGGTGTTGTCAAAGATGTTTGCATGTAAAACATCTTTCTTGCATATGGAGTACACACATCATTTTTTTTTTTTTTTTTTTTTACTCATTCATCCTCTTTCTCACTGGGGTTGGGGAAAGTGCAATGGAGTGTAAATTTATATACTAGTATATGATAATTAAAGCTGACTAAGTAAGTTATTAGAAATTAAAACTAAGGTTAGTATCTATTTAAGTGTTGTTGTGTCCTTTCTCTCATTCATCCTGGCTTTCATTTCATTTGTTCAACTCTTTCTTTCTGCACTGCTTTCTCTGAGCCCCTCAACTTACTATTATTCTTCAGTTGAGTGGCAGGCCCAGCTGTGGATTTTTTTCAGGCTGGGGAAGTATGCAGTAGGTGTGTTTGTGTTGTTAGTATTAGAAAAATTATTTGTTAGTACAAAGGGTACTAGGAAAGTTTCGCAATACAGCTTTGTTTATTTAATTTTTTCAAACTAATTTCCTCTACATTCAATACACCTCTCCATCCTCCGAAACCAATCTTTAAACCAGTTCTGCCAAGTTTCACTAGGGAGTAAAGCACACTCGTTGTCCCAAGCCCGTAGAAGGTCCTCATCACTGGAAAACCGCCTCCCTTTAGCTTCATTTTCACATGCGGGAACAGTGCAAAGTCGCAGGGAGCAAGGTCTGGACTGTAGGGAGGGTGCTCGAGAAGTTTCAGTCCTGTCATGGTCAAATATTCGGTGCAGGCTTTCGCGCGGTGAGCTGGAGCATTTTCGTGATGGAGGTACCAGGTGTCCATTCTTGACTTTGGCCGCAGGTTCTTCATAGATCCAATGACTTTAGGCAGGCATTGTTCAGTATACCACTTAGCTGTGACTGTCTTCTGCGTGTCCAAAACGACACGTTCCACAATTCCACTCGACTTGAAAAATACAGCTATCATTTTCTTCTTTACAGATCGGGATTTTCTGACAATTACGGGTGTGTCGTCATCATCAGAGACCCAAACTTTGTTTTGAGCCTTGGTCGGCAGATCGTAATAGTACAGCCAAGTCTCGTCACCTGTCATGATGTTGTTCACATACCGAGATTGTCCCTTATCAAACATTTTTAACATCTCCCGGCACCAAGTCACATGTCGTGTCATCTGCTCTTCAGTCAGTTGATGCGGCACCCAGAGAGAACAAAGTTTCTTCATGTGCAAATGATCTTGCAGAATCGAACGAATTGCTGGTGCATTTAGGCCCAAAGTATCCTCTATCTGTTGGTAGGTCACTCGCCTGTTTTCGTCAAGCATTTTCCTCACAGCAGTAACGTTTTCCTCCGTAACTGACGTTCGTGGCCTTCCCAGCCTCTCAGAATCCTCCAGAGTGAAATTTCCCCTTTGGAATTCTCTATACCACCTGAATATCGTTGTATGATGTGGACAATCATCATCTAGTGCAAGAGTCATTTCTTCTAAGCACTGGTCTGTGGTTAAACCACGCACGAAATTATACCGCAAAACTGTCCTTATCTCATTTCGTGACCACGATGCCATCGCAAGCACTTTACACTCTCACTACTAATGAATAACTGAGCCCATCGACTTGGCACGCCGGCTACTATGCACGTATGAACATGTCTCAACATGCAGCAACAAGCAGCTTCCTGTGATTCATTGTTGCGTCATATTGCAAAACTTTCCTAGTACCCTTTGTATATATGCAAGTAATGTGAATTATTTTTAAGTTTGTATTCATTCGGCCAATTACATTTGCTCCTTCACTCGTTTCCAATTACCATTACACTCCTCTCTCTTGCTTTCATATATCATTTAATCTCATCCTCTAGTATCAGCATTCCAGTAGAATGGTATGGTTATATATTCATTGTTTACCCCTTTGCACTCTCTTTCACATGGAGTCGGAATTCTATATCTGTTTAATCCATTTCTGGTTCTTTATGAATGGAATTGGTATGCACTAAACTGTACATATTCTTATCCTTTTGTCTAATTCATTTTATATAATATACAAAATCATTAGCATACCAGTTTGTTTTTTATATATATATATATATCCATGATTTATGAAGTCCCCAACAAGTTTTTCTTTTGATCAAAGCTGAGCTGTCATATTAGTTAGTGCATTAGCATCGTTTCTATTCACAGTAAACCAACCAAAGTGTGCAGTGGCATCATTGCATAATCTCTTATTATGAATTTCTTCACAATCATTTGCCAATCTTATTATATCTCAAATAAGTAATTGCTTCCCCAGTAGAGAAGACTATTGTTACTCATTCTCAGTGGGCACCACCCGCCCTGACAGCCATTTCAGGACTATTTGGCCCCTCTTTGGTGAGTGGGTAAGTACCCCCAATCATATAACAGCTGACGACCCACTTGTGGATTAATTCCACAATATGAGAGAGAGAGAGAGATGTAGTTTAATACATATAGGATTTAGGACTAAAAAGCCTCAGGCTGTGAGAAGCATTTATTGTTATATAAGTTAGTGCATTAGCATCATTTCTATACACAGTAAACCAGCCGAAGTTGTTCAGTGGCATCATTACATTACAAGGCAAATTCCTTCACAACTCATTGTGAAGGAATTCACAATATGAGATGTTATGAAATGGTCACCACCCAGATGGCTGTTGCAGGGCTATTTGGCCCCTCATCTGTAAGTATTAACCCACACATTAATTAAACTGTTAAATATACCCCACTTGGAATCTCTCATATTGTGAAATTAATTCATAACTGGGTTGTCAGCTGTTATACCATCGGGGTATCCACCCACTCACCAATGAGGGGACCAAATAGCCCTGAAACAGCCGCCTGGGTGGATCAGCCCATTGAGAATAAGTAAGAATAGTCTTCTCTACTGGGGAAATGTTTATTTATTCAAGGTATAATGAGATGGACAACTTGTTTAAAGGAATTCATGCTATGAGATATTATGTAATGATGCTAATATAACTTATATGACAGTAAACTCTTCCCACAGTCTAAGGCTTTTTAGCCCTAAATCCTACATGTATTAAACTACAGTGGCACTATAATATATTGATAAATCTCAAGTTGCCTCATTTTTTATTTTCAGCTTGGCTGGTGGTCAAGAATATACATTTATTGATGTGTTTGATCAAGGCAGATTTTTGACTCAGACTGATTGCCAAGACCTTGTTCCAGGCTATCAACCTCCTACTGATAGTTGGTACAATTCAGCTTTGCCTATACAGGTAATAGTCATTACTTATTCCTTTATTAAACTGTGAATCTTTAAACTAGGAGTAGGCAAATTTTTTAGCTGACAGACTGCACAAAAGGCTGTTAGTACTTCAGCAGATTTAATGAAAAATGTTTTTCTTGTAAAATATCATTATTTTATTTATTTGAAAAACTTTTAAAACTGAAACTTCAACTGTTAAGTTTAGTGACCAGTTTGACCATCACTGTAGCCTTAGTAAATTTGTTTCATTTTGTGATCAGAAATATTATTTGTGCTGATACAGATAACAGTATCATAATTTTTTTTAAAAATTTTGACCATCAAGCTACTTCTTCAATATTAGATGGATTTATTATTAATATTACAAAGAAAGAGTAATGCAAGAAAGCAGCAAAGCTTATGTAGCATCAGCTTTTTTGTTTTCTTTCTTATATTATACCTGCAATGTATACAATTCTCAACAGATTTTCTATTAACTGCAGCTGTGTATGGTGATGGTTGTATTTTATTAGTTCTCATTGGAAATAAGTAATCGACCTATCCATCATACCTCATCTGTAATACCTATGTCAATGTACAGATCACTATGGTAGTAAAAATCATTCCTCCTGGAGTATGTGATAATATTATCCAGTCATGTTAGTTTATTCTCATTGCAGTTTATACTCATTCATTGAAAAGCCATAGCTGGCTCCCTATGATCAGGTTATATCACAAGTAGGTGATCAGGTTATGCCATAAGTAGGTGAAGAATGGACCATTCAGATTCCTACAAGCCTAACTTAGATGCAGGGAATCTCCTCCTAATTAGTCTCATACATTTAAGTAATGTCAAAATGAAAATGAGATAGAATACTTTACAAGTTTTCTAGTTATCTACTTACAAATATATACAGCTTAACTATATATATATATATATTTTTTTAAATCTACATATGCTGTCTGATTCCACAAGACTAGGTGAACTTGTTCAATAGTTGATTACTCTTTGACTGAAGGTATGATTGTAGACTTTTAACAAGTCTACAATCATCTTTCCGTAATTTGAATCTATATTTTGTTTACATCATCCTAGAATGAGAAAATATACCCCTGTCATTAAGTTTGTTCAACTCTTTTATGACCTTCCTCATAACATCCTCATGCAGGTGCCTAGTCTCTGAACTATTGCTTATAAAACTGGGGTCTCTTCTTGTGTGACTGTTTCTTTGCATCTACAACTAGTCTTGTTGCCCTTCTTCATACCCTTTCAAGCAAGACTATCTTTCCTGAAATCATGCCTCCCAACCTGTATACCATAGTCAATATGTGCTCTGATGGTTGATTTGTACAGCATTATAAATACCTCTTTACCTCTACTGTAAAAATTCCTGTATAACTTGGGATTAATATTGATGATGGTATCATAAGTATCATTAATAGAATTAAAATCAATAAGGATGAAAACACAGAACCATGGGGACCCCACTCATAACACTGGTCTGTTCAGACTGCCACCCATTTATATAACTACTTCTTGTCTTTTACCTGTTAACCATTCCTTTCTCCACCATAGCCCCTACTACCATTGTCATACTTTTCCATCTTATGCATAAGATGATCATTGTGTGTACTCAAAAGCTTTTCTAAAATATTAGTAAATGTTAATATGACAAAGTTATTCCCTACACCAGTAACTTTGTAACTATCTCCTCATACCTTAACGTATTAGTCAAACAAGATTTTCCTTAATAAAAATATGCTCCCACACTTATATTATCATTGCTGTTTAGGTGATCTGTGCTGCGTCCTTAATCAAGTGTGTATAATTTTTCCTGCACAGAAGTGAGACTTGCATGTCTGTGGTTTCCTTGATCACCCTTGGAGTCCACTTTGTGTGTGTGCAAGAGATATCTGCTTATTTCCAATCTTATGGAATCTTTGACTGAGTAATGTCCCAATTATATATTTTATACATGCCTTAGTGACCTTAACTGCATCTTTCAGCATAATCTGATAATACTCTTGAGTTTTCAGATCTCACATTTGTTTAATTAATTTAATGCTGAATACAGGGGACTTTTTAATGCTGGAGACTGTTAGCTGGGCAGTCCCTTTCTCTTTCTTTCCTTAAAGTATATTCTTGTGTAAATGTAGATATAAAGAACTCTGCAACTCATCAGTGACACATGATGTCATCTATAGTGATCCTGCTGCACCTATATAATGATCTAATACAGTTAATTTTCCTTTTTTGCATGCATGTAGGGAAAAAATTCTTTATCTTTCTTCAACCTCTTTCCAAATCCTTTTTATAATCTGCCTTGGCTTCTCTATCATCCCTCATTACAACTACTTTATACATTCTATATTGAAAGGGGTCTCTTGATAATCTCTAAATATCCTAGTCTCCAAATGCTGCAACTGACGGAATTTAAGCCTCTCCTGATAAGGAAACCCCTTTGTTCCTCTCACCAATCTTGTTGCCCTTCTCTGTACTCGTCCTAGCAACTCTACATCCTTCCTAAAATGAGGCCTCCAGACCTGTATGCAGTACTCAAGCTGTGGCCTGACCATTGCCTTATACAAAGGTATAATCACCTCTTTGTCTCTGCTAGCAAAATTCCTATATATCATTGACAAAACTCCATGACCTGTTCTGGCAGCCAGTCTGCACTGCTCAGAGAACTTCATATGCAACTTTTTTTTTTTTTTTTTTTCCTTTTGGCTGATGCTCTATAAGCTTGCTTTCTTGCATCATATGCCTCAACAAATGCTAATATCCCACACAGCCTTCTTTTCTGCTAAAAGTTTCATCCATTTTGGTTTCCACTTTGTGCCATGTTATTAAAGATATGAAATGCTATGTCGCATCTAATTATTTTCTGAGACATTTTCCATTTAGCATTTGTACCCCTTAAGAATTTTCACTGCTCCCACTGAATTTAACTCAGTGGGAGCGGTGAAAAGATTAATAAATAAATATATTTAATCCCTTTTAAGAAAATGAAAGCCCTCTTTACCCTTAATTTCCTTATATACTCCAAATACCAAAATGCTACTGTCACTACCTGCTCCTTAACTTGAAACTTTTTAATGACAGGTGAACCTTTAATAATAACCAATTCAACAGTATTGATTTTCAAGCCCCCCCTTAATAATACATTGTGATTTGCTTGCCCATCCAGTTTCACGTGTAGCTGATAAAAAGTGTTTATTACGTCTGTATCACACTCCCTGCTCGCAGTCTTGTTGTTTTACTCATCACACCACACTGGTGTTCATATTAATTCTTGAATCTATGTGCTTTCAGATCAGAAGTATGCTCCTTACTCCTCTTTTATCACTTTTGTATTGCAATTACCTTAATTTTGCATTCATGTTATGAATGGCACCACGTTTCCAGTATTCCTATTATGTTAGTGTTTATTGATTTAACTTCTTCAAATTTATTACATGCATTCTAGTATTAGCATAAAAATGAGAGAGAGAGACAGTCATTTTATGTTCTTTGTACAGTAGACTGTTGAAATAATGGCACCCTGAATAACAGAACATTCGAGCTAATGGCACATTGAGATCAGATGTTTACATACAGCGCAGATGTCTTGCAGTGCCAAAAAAAAAAAAAGGTGCCAAGTTGCGTGATTACTGTATTTGTTTACATTTGCTATTTTGAAAGTGAATTCTGTACTGATATCACAGATTATACTGCCGTTTTACATTTATTTTAAATTAAAAATCCCTGACTGTGGCTTCTAAAGTTAATAAACCTCATCCAAAGAAGAAAAAAAGAACATTAAGGTTTAGTGACAAACTTGATATAATCCAAACTTACATTAGGGTCACCTGGAAAGTTAATTCATATACCCATGTGTATCGTGTCTGTAAATTGCATGTGTTCTCTGGTCGATTTGCCTGTTTTGCTGGGGGGGGGAAAACTTTGCTATTAACGCCTGAGACTGACTAACTCAGCCAGGAAGTGAAAAAAAGCCCATAAAAGTTCCTCACATCGTTGACATAATCCAAACTTACATTAGGGTCACCTGGAAAGTTAATTCATATACCCATGTGTATCGTGTCTGTAAATTGCATGTGTTCTCTGGTCGATTTGCCTGTTTTGCTGGGGGGGGAAAACTTTGCTATTAACGCCTGAGACTGACTAACTCAGCCAGGAAGTGAAAAAAAGCCCATAAAAGTTCCTCACATCGTTGACAGGATTTGAACCTGAGCCTTTTGCACCTGGTGTGGGGAGGACTGTGACAATTCCACTGTGCTACCTGTATAGACTCAACTTGATATAATAAAGAAAATAGAATGGGGTATAAGTAGGAGTGTATTAATGGCAGAATATAATATGGGATCATCAATAGGTTTATGTTTTTTATGTGCAGTTAATAAAATTGCATTCTTAATCTTTCTGTTTCTAATCCTCATTATTTCTGCATTAAATATATTAAAAATAAAACTTTCTAGGTAACAGAAAATTTGAAATAATGGCACCTTGAATCCCCGAAGGTGCCGTTATTCTGAAAGTCTACTGTATCTCTGATATGTTATGTGTAGTTGCTTGTGATGGTTTTTTACCAGGAATTAGTATTAGCAATGGCCGCATGATGCAAGGAAGCCCATGGCTTATGCTACACCAGCCAAAAAAAAAGAATAAAATAATAATAAGTAAATTTTAAAACATAAATAATTAATAAAAGAAAAGTAAATGGACAACCTATGCGTTTCCCTTCTCCCATAGGTATCCAGCTGACTTTTGAATTTCCCAAAACTGTCAATCTCTACCACCCATGCAGGTAACTTATTCCAGTAATTTATAACTCTCTGGCTAAAAAACCTTCCTGAAATCCAGTCTAAACATCTCCCCCATAACTTGAATTTATGCCCTAGTTCTAGAATCATTTATAACCATGAAAATTTCATCCTCATTCATTTTACTTATGCCTCTCAAAGCCTTAAACACCTCAATCAAGGCTCCTCTAAGGTGCCTAGTTTGCAAGCTTTGTAACCCACATATTTGAAGTCTTTCCTCATATGGACATCCTTTCAAGAAGCTCAGTCTTTCTTTAGGTGCAGTCTCCATACTTGAACACAGTATTCCAAGTGTGGTCTAACAATAGCCTTATATAATGAGATTATGATATCCTTATCTCTACTAGCATGTGTTTGATAAATCATTTGACACCATGGGCCTTCCTTGCAACCTGTCTACAGTGCTCAGAGAACTTCATGTCTGGCCGTATCGTGACACCCATGTCCCTTTCTTCCAATACCAGCTTTAGTTCAACTCCGCCAAGTGTATAAGTTATTTGGGGTTACTGTTCCCCGGGTGCAATACCTTTCCCTTTGCTGGATTAAAGCATAGCTGCCATTTTTCTGACCATCCCTGAAGTCTATCTAGGTCACTCTGAAGAAGCTCTGCTTGGCAGTGGTCATTAACTACTCTACCAATCTTTCCATCATCTGCAAATTTAGACATCATGCCCTCCATCCCTTCATCGATGTCATTTATGATAATCAAAAACAACAGTGGTCCTAATACTGATCCTTGGGGAACTCCAATTCTTACATCAACCCAATCTGAGGGATAATAACTATTTTTCACAACCCTCTGCCACCTGCCCTGAAGATATCCTGCTATCCATCTAAGGATTTTCCCTGTGATTCCAACCTGTTCCAGCTTATAAAGTAACCTCTTATATGAGATGGAGTCAAATGCTTTGCTGAAATCCAAATAAACAATGTTGTGAAATTATTCCCTAAATCCAGCTCATGAGTGACCCTGTCAAAATAGCTAACCAGATTTGTTAAACATGATTTTCCCTTTACAAAACCATGCTGTGAGTATCCTTCAAAATTCCATTTCTACCCAAATGATCCTGAATTCCATCCTTGATCATTTCCTCCTCGACTTTCCTTTCTACTGAAGTTAGACTGACAGGTCGGTAATTTCCCTCTTCGCTCTTAGAACCACCCTTATGTATTGGAGATACATTAGTACTTTCCCAATCCAATGGAATCACTCCCGAGTGTAGTGGTGATCTCTTAATTAGCCTCAGTGGTTCAATGCATTCACTTGCTGCCTCCCTTAAGATTATAGGGTATATGCCATCAAACCCAGCCATCAAAACAGATTCCTTCTACCTGCAAGTGCAGGCCAAACTGATAAAAATTTTCCTTCAAAAGCCTTGCAGAGTCATTCAAGTTCAATTTTCCAGATGGATATTTGATTAGTTTTAGCATTTTCTGAAAACTTTGGTAATTTCCCATTATTTTTCTGTGGTTTCATAGTCTTACACTTAGTACCAATCTCCATTGTTTTAGTATTATGAGAACTCTTTATAATAGGCCCTTTACCAACCTTACTACCTTCTAGGTTTCTGTGTGTCTGAATGGGACAGTTAGTTGTTTCCCTAAACTTTTAAGACCTGTGCCATCTTTACTAAACAGATTCCTTTTACTAACTATTACATGTTACTAAGGAAAAATTTCTCCCCTGTAAATATTGCAGGTGTCTCTCAGGACCTAGACACTGATTTAAATTATTCCACATAATATTAGACACAGTACTATGCCTTAATGCCCCTCCTAATGTGGCCTCATTGCGTTTCTTTATGTATTTGTACTGAGCCGGATGTCATTATTTTTGCTAAATCTGAATCACTCAGTCATCCAAAAGCTCAACAGTTCATATAAAAATAATAATAAATAATAATAAGCAGACACTGTACTTAATAAAATGTTTATTCATACTAGGTTTACTTATCTTTATTTTTTATTTCTATTAGTTTTATTTATTTATTTATTTTTTTTTTTTTTTTAACAATTTAAAACTCCATATCCATTATTTAAAATACAAATAGCTCTGTAAAATTTTTAGAATTGGACATCTTCATGTTACTGAAAACTTTTGCCATACTTTTGAAACACCCTGTGTATACACAAGGTAGGATCAAAAAGTTCCAGGACCAAATTTTTTACAAATATCAGAATGTTTTAAAAGAAAAACCTTATTTTATTTCTGTAGCCTAGAATGTCTTAAATTTTTTTACAATAGGTGATAGTTTTGTTGCACCTATGCAGAGGTTTATTTTTATCTGTTGTTAATGGTAAATAATATATCATATTTTTAAAATACTTTTTTGAACAAAGATCTATAAAGTTTTGCTTGTTGTAGAAATCAGCCTTAGAGGTAATTGTTGGAGATAATGATAGAAATAACTGATGAAGCATAATGTGAAAAAAGCATTATCAAGAGGTAGAATATTTTAATATATAAGTGCTTCAAAGATGGATGTGATATTATGGATGATGTAAGGTGTCTCATGCATGCCAACAAATGATGAACTTGTCTTGTCTCACACATTAAATATATGCAGAAGAACAAAAACAGGAGACATTCTTAGTGAAAAATGAAGTGGAGGAGGAGAGGTAGTAGTGATTGGTGGTTTGAGAAATATACCATTTTTAATTGCTATAGATAACAAAAATCAGGCAGTTCCAAGCTTTATCCCATTGTGGTGACTTCCCAACAAATAATATCAAATCAAAAGCATCTTGCTCTCAGTCACAGTGTTATAAAGTGATTCTACAGGGTGCAATATTGAGCATCTTCTGACAAACCTGAAAGTATGTGGGATTCCTTTGAAAAACTGTCTGGAACTGAATGTTGATAATTCCCCTCTATTATGGCACACCTAAAAATTGTAGTAGCAAGGATATTAAAAGAGGGGATTGAGCACTTGGTGGTAATAGGTTGTCCTTCCATCTGATTAATTTGTGTGCTGAAAAAAGGTGACTACATGTCTTTCTGTGAAAGTGGACGAAAGTGGATGAATATTTGGTAAACATTTGCTATCTAGAAAGAAGCACTGAAAAGTTTTTGAAGCATATACGTTCATGTTGGCTATCTTTGTTTAAACATTGAACTAGGTAGAACAGTGGCAATCTCTGACAAGTTTATTTAAGAGATTATAAGTGGAGAGAGAAGCCATATGAGCACTTTTTCAAAGTTAAGTGCAACAAGTAACCATGAGTGAGTGAGTGACATTATTTTTATGTACAGATTAATGAACTCCTCTAGGAAAAGAACTTCTAAATCACAAACTTATAGTACGAACAATCTTAAATGGTCCAAGCAACTGATAACTCTAAGCAGGTTATTTTCACATGTACGGAAAGTCTGTTCAAGTTTTCTTCTGGCTTCAGTAAAGAATTCTGCTCATTATTTTTAAATATTATGCCAGTATTTGAAAATCTGGACTTAATCTTCAGTTAGGAATGCCTCGCATCCATGTACAAAAATCATTATTCCTTGCTATTCTGAAAAAATGTACTGTTTTTAAATGTTTTACTTTTGTTTTGGGAGTGATTACCAAAGCAGGCTAAATCAGAAGGATGATTCTGACTCATTCGTAAAGTACTTTATGTACAACGCATGATTACATGGTGTAAATAAAGTATATGTAAGCCTCCAATTAAGACTTGTAAAACACAAAGCCTCCAACGAAGACTTGCTGTGAGTCATCTGAAAGCATATTGGCTTTGTAAGAAACTCTTATTGATCAAATCCATAAGGGGGAAAATGCTAACCTGGACTAAATAACATGCTAGTTGGTTAATTAAGCAATGGGAATTTGTGATCTTCTCTGATGGGACCAAATTCAACTTCCATAAATTGGTTGGGAACCATTATATTTGGCCTGGACCCAGTGAAACTTATTAAACTGACAGGGAAGTTTCCATAAATTCAATGGAATTCAGGAAACACTTCATATGGGATGCATAACAAGTAAACAAATAAGAGAAATTTACTTCAATATGATACTAGAACACTTCCGTATGATACTCTCCAGAAATTAAAATGAATAAAAGATTAATTCAAAATTATTACAGTAAAGAATCAATTAAATTAATTCAAAAAACAGTTTAAAAAATTAACTGTTTTTTTAATTAATTTAAATCAAAAATTTTTCAAATTTTCAATTGAAAACAATTAAAATTGTTTTTTACTGTAATAATTTTGCGTTAAACTTTTAGTCGTTTCAATTTCTGGAGAGTATCATACGGAAATGTTATATGTATTTCTAAAAACATCTCACAGACTTATGTCAAAAAACTGTTTACTGGCATTTTTTTTTTTAACTCGGAACATTAGTCGTGATGGAATGGAGTTCATGTGGCCTCCTGCAGGTATATTTCTGACTTCTAAATATATATGTATAAATAGTTGCTTTTGTAATTTCTGTTACTAGTATGATGTTTAATAACCTTTGGTCAGTTTTAAAGAAAATTCAGTCCGTATGGACAATTATTCCAGCTCTGATGCTTGTTTAGTAAAAAATTTATAATAATGCAGTTTGGTCCACTGCTGTATATACTGTTTGTAAAAGCTCCTATTGCCATTACAATTACAATAAAGTGATATCATTACTTATTAAAGCTGAGAATACATCAGAAATATATTTAACAATTGCACTTTCATTTTAATATTTATGAATTTAAATTTGATTTAGGTTTTCAGGCGCATGTGCTGGAATCTTGTAGAAATTGGTAGACAACAAGAAGGAATGGGTGATGGACTAATGTGTCTTTGTAATGCCCTTGAACTACTAACCATTTTACATCCTGATGATGTGGAACACAGGTTATTGTTGGCCCGAGTTTATCTGCACCTCAATATTAATTTGACTGATGTATGTATCACTATAACTGTTATATATGAATGTTGATATGGTCTCAAAATCAGTATAGAATGAATGTAGAATAATTTATTGCTTTTTAGTAATCATTATGTTATGTGCTGTCTACATTATATAAATTTTTAAGAGTGCTACATTTAATTTGGGAAAAAATTAAGTTGGAAATTAAAATTTTTAAACAATTATCATATTGTAATAATTGCTACTTCCATGTGATTATAATTATGTATTTTGGCTGTCTTCTCTGGATTAGCTAATAAATGCTTAATAACAATATGTGGTATTACTATAAGTAGAATGGTGCTAGAAAGCACAAAGCTTCTTTCCATGAATGTATAATATCTGCTTGCATCAGAGGTGGTAATTTGTTCTGGTAGCTAATAGCCCTTTGACCTAAAAGAAAATTTTCTAAATCTGGTCAGCAGTCACCTTTATGTTCCATAATTGGTATCACCTAACATAGTAATAGTGGCATGTGATGCAAGAAAGCAAGCGTATAAGCTTATGTAGCATCAGTCAAAAAAAAATTCACACAACCATTCCCTCTAAATGTTTTTCCAGTTCCTCCTTGAATATATTTAACCTATCAACTTCCACGACAGATGGAAATTGGTTCCAGCAATTAACCACTCGCTGGCTAAAGGCAAATTTCTACACATGTATTCTACAACTGTCATTCCTCAATTTGAATTTATGCCCCCTTAGATTCATAATCTGAGCAAATGGAAGAATCCCATCAGAATTCATCATGCTCAACCCATTCAAGGCATTATACACCTCAATCAGATCGCCTCGCAAGTGCCTAGTCTCCAGCCGCTGCAATTTGCAGAACTTACGCTTCTCTTTGTAAGAGGATCCTTCATTCCCCTCACCAATCTTGTTGCCCTCTGTACATGCTCAAGCAAATCTACATCCTTCCTAAAATGAGGCCTCCAGACCTGTATGCAGTACTCAAGAAGCGTGGCCTGACCATTGCCTTATACAAAGGGACAATCACCTCCTTTTCCCTGCTAGCAAAATTGCTGTATATCATTGACAAAACCCCATGACCTGCTTGCAGCCTGTCTGCATTGCTCAGAAAATTTAATATATGACTGCACAATTACTCCCAGGTCTTTTTCATTTTCTGCCACCCTAAGTGTAGTACCACACAGTTGGTACATTCCTCTGGGATTACTTCTGCCCATATGTGGTACTTTGCATTTGTCAATGTTAAATTGCCACTTCTCAGCCCATCTGCCCAAATTTTCTAGATCCTGTTGCAGTAGCACACTGCCATTACTGTCAATAACAACCCTGCCAACCTTTGTATCATCTGCAAACTTCGACACTAAGCCTGATATACCTTCATCAATATCATTGATAAATATACAAAATAACAGTGGGCCCAACACCGAACCTGTGGGACTCCACTGATAACATTAGTTCACGAAGAGCAGCACCCATTGATTACCACCCTCTGTTTTCTCCCACTCAACCACCCTTTTATCCATTGTAGCAAATTACCCTTAATACCATTCTGCTCCAATTTGTACAGTAGTCTTCCATGCGCAACAGTGTCAAAAGCTTTCCTGAAATCCAAGTATATGATATCAAAATTATTTTTTGCATTCAGTTCCTTTGTAACCACATCATAGTATCGAATCATATTTGTCAGACAGGACTTTCCCTTAACAAACCCATGCTGTGTCTGAATTATTGCTGCAATCTTGTCTAGATGATCCTGCAATGCATCTTTAACCAGCGACTCCATTATTTTCCCCAGTTACAGACCTGTTAAACTAACAGGTCTGTAAATACTCGTGTCACCCTTTGATCACCCTTTGTGAATTGGAGGTACATTGGCACATCTCCAGTCCGTGGGGACCTCCCCTGAGTCCAAGGATGCTCTAATAATTATGGCTAAGGGTTTGGTTAGTTCCTTTGCCACATATTTTAATATAACTGGATAGATCCCATCCACCCCAGGTGCCTTTCTTATGCTTAACTTCAACAATTTCTCCTCCACTTTGCTCTCAGTTGGGTTATCATATCCCCTGGTGTTTAGTTACTTAGCCTTTTAAAGTTTTCCTGAATTTAAAAATTAAGTTTCTGAAACTTCAGGGGGGGGGATTTACAAATTTGTTTGTTGAAAGGGAATGATAAGTGGTTATTCATTGTTAATGAAATATTGAGCAAAGGATTCATTTATACTACCATGTATTAGTTCCAAATAAATTTTGTTGAAATTGTTATGCAAATGTTACGTAACCACCACCGTAGAAATACTCCACGTAAATGGAAATGTTTGAGATTCAACTGAATCATGTCTTCTGGCTGATTCTGTTATTTAGACTAGATTACATGGATTTCTTTACATTTCTTTTGCAAGTCATGTCAGAATAATTCCAACCAGATGCAAGAAGAATAGGATCAATGTTTAAGAAATTTAAACTTAGAATTAGTCAGAAGAAAATGTGTAGCAGTTCAGTGAAGGTTTTCGAGTAGAGAAATTACTTTAGATTTGTATTTACGTGATCTCTGAGGGATTTTCCACCAAATTACTTTCAGTAGAGCAGAATTAGGGCAGATTATTGAGTTGTAAAGTTTACTGAGAGAGGATGAATTTGTCATTAAAATGTATTCAGATGAAGAATAGGTTAATTATTTAACCATTTTTAAAATTAGAGTAGACAATTCCACTCTGAATCAGAAAGGCATAAATAATATTTGTTCTTGCAATTATATTAAAATATTCAGTGATTTACTGAGGAGAGGTAAAATGTAGGTGTTCTTTTTAAAATCCAAATGGTTTTTATGAATTCTGTCAAGAATTAATAAATAGGAGGAGCAAAATTAAATCTTGAGTCAAAAACAATACCCAGGTCTTTGTGAGTATCCAATTCAGATATGATGGTACCATCCAAAGAGACACCTACATCAAAACACTTATTATGGAAAGAAATCTTCAGATGTTCAGATTTAGAAGGATGTATAGAAAGATTCAGCAATTTTTTACATCGTCAATATAAAAGATTACATTAAGATGAGCCATGATGGAACCATGGCTCATCTTACATTAAGGGAACCATGATGTCACCATTCCATGGACAGCTTTTTAGTTTCAGGGTCGAAATGATGTATCCAACTTTCATCCTGAGTGATTAGACGAGAGAAAAAGTCTTCTTCGTTTTTTTGGCACAGGGCTAACAAGTCTTGTGATTTCTGTTGTCGAGTAGCCTTCTGGAAACCAGTCAGTAATCGGGGAACCCATCTTGCACTCAATTTCCGTAAATGGGGTTGGTCGTGAAGGACCATTTCAACAGAGCCCACACTAATCTTCACCTGCTGGGACAATTCACACAAAGAAAGCTGGTGATCTTCCATGATTAACGACTTCACTTTTCTGATCGTGCTGTCATCAATGGCTGAATGGGGATGACCTGGAATGGCCTCAGATTCTGCTGATGTCCGACCACACCTAAACTGTCTATGCCAGTGCTTCACAATGCCATAGGATGGGGTTTCATCCTTACATACAGCACTCATCTCCTCATGGATTTCTTTAGGAGATTTCCCCTTCAAGAACAGATACCGGATTACAACTCTAGCTTCAACTTTGTCCATGATGCTACTTCGTCACACATTCAGCTCTGTAATAGAAAAATAAATTAAGACTCAGGGCTGAAATTTTACACCTTTAGTACAGAGATATGTATGGTGCTACACACAAAATATCATGACTCTGCAATATGTGGAAGTAGGTGAGGGCGATTCTTTATTTGAACCACTCTCATATTTAATCTGGTTAATTCAGTTATTAAATTGGAAGGGCTTCTTGTTTTTTTTGGTAGGGTGTTTGAAGAGAGTTTAGTTTATTGTTAATGCAGCATTTTCAGTTGGTTTTTTTTTTTTTTTTTTGTGAAAGATACAATGTGTATCTTTCACAAAAGATACAAAGGAGTTATTTGTAAAGGGTGTTTTTGTTTTTTTTTTTCATAATTACAAAAAAAAAAAAAAAAAAAAAAATTGCTTGATTTTGAAGAGTACAGAAAGAAGAGGGAAACCAAGCTTTTGAATGTGAGGAGGAATGAGAACAAAGTTTATATGCTGATAATTTGTGGATAGGTAAAAGCCAGATTGAAAAATAAATAAGCAACTTACACTATCAGACTTCTCCAGTAGCATAAATGTGCCACTTTATTTTAATAAATTATGACTTAAAATATTGGTATATGCAATTTAACATAAGCTTTAATTTTATGTCATTTTGTTGAAGAGTATGCCATTCATTTGTTTATCTGCATTTGAAGGTAATGAGGTTACTTCAAGAGATTTCAGCTAGGGATCCAACTTCTACAGGAATTATAGCTTATATGTATCAAGCTGCCCAGAGTCAGATGGCAGCGCAAAGAGTGAGGCATCAAACCCGTAAAGTAAGTGAATTTTTATTTTAATTTAGCCTTCTCTATTTAATGTGTATTTTTCATCTTGGTGTATATTTATCCTAATGATACACAGCAAACTAAATTTTTAATATTTATTGGATCACCATCAAATAATCTATTTCAAATCTTAACATAGAGTTGACTTCATATTTAAGGATAATGGCATTATAATTGTCCATATCATGAATTTATGCTGTTATTTCAGCCATGCCTAATATAAAATGAATGCATCTATTACTGGAGTAATGTCTCTTTTCCTATCTTCCCAGTTTTTTTCTAGAACTTCATTCTCAGACTTCGAATTCTTGTCAACAGTAGCTGGAGATACATTTTATGATTTTATGGCCGGAGATGTCCTTACTGATCCTAACCACAGACGAGTCCTGGATATGACTTATTTGCACAGGGGGGGATGTATTCGCTGTAGATGTTTCAGTCATCACATCAGAGTATTTTTATTTTGGTGCAATGTCTTGAAAAAATATGGTTGCCAGTAATTATAAGTACAACTTCTAATCAGTATTTACAGTGACATTTATAGTATGTGATGGGGCAAGGGTCATGATGGGTATGTTTATATATAAATATTAAAGGCAAGAAAAATACATCAGAAACTTATAATACAAATGATTGAAGAGTTTGTGGCTTGGGTATGAAGGGTTTATTCAAGGAGTCTGGTAATTTGTTACTTTTCAACATAGAGCCCCTTTGGGGTCAATACACTTTTGCCACCATTGCTGCAATGTGCTGATTTCAGCTGCAATGAAAGTTTTCTCTTGAGCCTCCAAGAATGCATCCACTACAGCAGTGGTTTCACTGTCGGTGAGAAAATGGATGCAACTCAGGTAATTTTGTCAAATTAGGAAATAGGTGAAAGTTCGACAGTGCTAGAACTAGTGAATATGGGGGATTATCCAAGATTTCAAAACCGTACTAATGTAGTACAGCCACAGCAATGACAGACTTGTGAGCAATGTCTCTTTGTGTCACATTCTCCTGGCACAACAACGCATCTTTGTTGAGTTTTCCTTGGCATTTTTCTTTGATCTTTTCATGCAAAAACCTCATGAGGTCTGTGTAATATGCCCCTGTGATTGTCTAGCCTTTCTGAAGGTAATCCACTAACAATACTTCATCAGCATCCCAACAAAAAACCACTGCCATCACCTTGCCAGGAATCAACGTGGCTTTCTTTGAGGAGGGGGAAAAGAGCTGTGTTCCTACTGTTTGAATTATTCCTTTGTCTCTTTCTGCAAGTAATAGGCTCATGTCTCATCCATTGGTCACAAACCTTGCAAGGAGATTTTCTGAATCTGCTTGAAAACGATGCAAATATTCACTTGACTTGAAAACCCTTGTGTATTTTTGATCTGCTGTCAATGACTTTGGGACCCATCATGTCGACACCTTTTTCATAGCCAGAACCTCTGCTATTATGTGGTACACAAGTTCAGATGAGATACCCAAAACACTGGCAATGTACTGAACTATCACTCATCAGTAAATCATGCACACTGTCAACAGCATCTGGAGTGATAGATATTGCAGGTCTTCTACAGCATGGGTCATCTTCCTGGGGTCTCCTCCACTCATTTAAGTTCTGCTGCCCACTTCTAAAACATGGAACAGGAAGGGTCATCCTGCTTCATGGATTGCATTTTGGAATTGATTCTCAGTTGCTGCATAGCATTTGATGCCATCCATGTCCTTCAGGTGAAAGAGTGTACAGGTTCTTCCTTCCTTCTTTTAGGATATGTCTGTACTTGCTGGTGTTGCACATGGTGGACAGTGAGTTGAGTTGTGGGTCAAACCACAGCAGGCTCAGGGCATCTCCCTGGAAGATTCCTCTTCTGGTGGTGATCAGTCTGGTTGTGATGTCCTTGGCTCTAATGGTGGTCATCCATTTCACCATGCTTCCAGGAAATGTATCAATGTTGGGTTGACTTTGTAGATCTTCAATGTCTCTATCAGCCGGCTGTGGGGCATGGAGTCAAAGGCCATGCGGTAGTTAGTGTAGGCCATGTACATGTTGTGGTGCTTCTTCTATGGCCATGTACAGGTTGTAGGCTTGCTCCATAATTGTTGCATAAATAGTCAGCTGCTTCTTGCATTCTTTTCTCATCTGCTTACATCCCTTTTGCTGCTCAGCCATAATGTTCTGACTCTCCAGGTGGTCTGATATCTTTTTAGTTATGCAGCTGCTCAGGTTCTTGTACATTGTTGGGAGACCAGTAATCAGTCTATACTTCACTGGGTTTGTGGTGTTCTTTTCCTTCAGATAGGTGATTTCTTGAGTCAGACTCTGGGATTGTGCAAGGGTGCCTTATCATTTGGGTGAGCTGCTCCACCATGTGTGTAACTGAATTTCTTGTACTATAAGTTGTGGATGTTTCTATTCCTGGGTTTTGCTTGTTGTGGGTGGGACTTCCTGATCGACTATTGTATTTCTTCCATTCTAGGTCTATCCATGGAGTACATCTGTTATGACTAACAAGCTGCTCTACAGGTTGCCTCAGAATTCCTTGAGTGCCTTCTGGTTGGTGGATCTTTTACCTTTCTTCTCCTGTCCGATGGTCCTCTCTGGTTTTCATCAAATATCTGGTTGTCTGTTTCCCCTCTTAGGCACTCTCCCTGTATCAGTGAAATCTCTTGTTTAGTGCCAGGTGATTCAGGTTAAGGGTGTTCAGGTATTCTTCAATTATAGGTATCATGTTTTCTGTGGATGCTGTCTTTCTTGAGGACATCATTTACTTTTCTGATTGGCTTCTTACTTCTGTTACCTGGTTGGTATTGGGTCAGTTGGCCTATCTTCGCTCTTAGCTCTTTCATCTTCTGCTGTAGCCTTCTTACCCAGGCTGGTGGTTCCTTTTCTCTGCATTTTGTTTTCCGTTGGCTCTGGTTTCTCTTCCATTCATCTTGGTGGCTGCTAAAGTGACACAGCAAATGGCTGTGTGGATGGTATCTAGTGTTACCTCATTTTTGTTGAGGTGGTCCAGTATTATTCACCAATTTAGGTTGTCTGTGACTTACCACATGATTCTGTTGGATCTCTGCTTCTGTATGAGATGGGTTCATTTCCTCATTTTGCTAAACCTGTCTTCCGCTCTTCTAATTCTGGATATCACGACCTTGTCTGTTTTCATTTTGGCTGCTCTGGGTTGTACTTCTTGTGCGTGCTATTCGTCTTCTAGTTCTGGTTTGGTTGTGCACTTATTCTTTGTTCTTGATCACTCACATCCTGCTTGATGATTTTTTCCAAGTTTGCAGGAGCTATTGGGTTCTTCATGACAATGGTCTGTCTCTGGTCTGCTATTTGCTGTTCAGTGAGCTGAATGGGCAGGAACCATTCGAACCACTTGGTGTGTAGTTTCATCCTGTACATTGTCATATTGGGCTCTAGCTTGGTGAACATAATTCATTTTGTTGCTCCATTTCATGCATTGGTGTTTCTTTCCATAGTAGTAGCACTTCCAATTGGTTGGGCAGGCTGGTCTTGCCCTTCAGTTGTGATAGCCATATGGGAGGACAGCACCACTTACTTCACTATCACCCACGGAAGATTGCCTCTGACTTTGCAAACTGACCCTTCTGCCTAAGGTCTGAACAGCAACAAGGAATTTCAAAATGACTTTATCCTGCACCACACTCAGTGCAGCATGCTCAATATTTCTGCTTCTCATTTTCATCAAGCTGTTTAGCTTTGGCTTTTGAATCCAGTATTAGGTTTGGTGGTAGTGATACCAGGTGGTCCACTCTCTGCCTTAGTCATCACTTCAGCTTTGGAGGTGCCTCCGTAGCCAGGTGGGCAGGAGCAGCAGTGCGTAGCACACGCTTCTTGATTAGACCGGTGTTCAAGCCTGTGACCACCAAATACAGAGGATGCGGAAAGGTCAGGGAATGACCACCGCATATCCCCGGAGCAATATGGCCTTAATTGCTAATGCTCCTAAAAACCAAACAACTTCAGCTTTGGGGAGGTAGACTTAGTAAAGCAACGTTCATGAGTTTTTCCCCTTTGCATCCCCCCATGTGTCAGGATTCAAACTTGGGTCCATTGCATTGGTGGTCTGGTATCATAACTTATTATTAGAAACTCAATCAAAAATATTAGTAGCTTTGCTGTTTTACATGTTCTTTTCGTGCTTTTAAAAGTACATTTTTCTTTTGGAATGAGAAGAATGGGAAAAATTTTTAGAAGTAAACATGATTGATGTTTCATTGAGAGTAAAGGCTCAGTGAAATAAAAATTGGATTTTCAAAAGTGTATTTAATCATATTGAACTACAGTGAAACTTGCTTAACAATGGCATCCAGACTACCAATTTTCCATCATTAAATATGAGAATTGTTATATATCTGACACTGAAGAAAGAAAAAACAGATAAATGGATCAAAAAGTTTAATCAGTGTACATTGTATACAGTCAAGTTTACAATAAAAAAACAGTTAACATTGCTTTTTATAGTATAAAGTCAACTGGTATCCTTCAGATCTGTTTTGCCTAGATGCTGGCATCATCTGCAAGGCCAGAGACTATTGTTTTTGAAGTCATTTCATTTTTTAATGGGAATTTAGTGAAACTTTGACTTAAGAAAGAGTATGGAATTGCTGTTCATTGTATATAGTGGATGTGAAGTGCCATAATTTTATTAACACTTATTAAATATCAACGCAGAATTTTTCTTTGATTTGCATTTGACCAGAGAAAACAGCAACAAGGAATTTCAGCTAAAGAAACAAGTTCAAAAAGGATTTAAAATTCAGTGATTACACTAATCAAGGGACTTAATGTGAATTTACACACTAGCTCCACAGCAGATTATCCTTAGTCATTCTAAAAATCTGGGTTATTTTGATTGGGAAATACCATTGATAAAATCATATATATAACTAGCACTCAGTTTCATCAGTAAATCGAGAATATCACTACAACTTTGATCATTATAAACAAGTTCCACTGTATTTCTGTTGAATAAAATGTTTCATTCGAGATCACATAATGCACAGAACTTTTAGGTGAAAGTGTATGAAAATTATGCCATGTTCTTTTAATTAGGTAACTGTAAAGCACAGAACTAAAAACCCTAGTGTCCAGTATGCTGTTGGAATGATCATGAAACACAAAAAGTAAGTTATTAGTCTAGTAATACATACTTACTGAATGTCTCTGAGCTTATCATCAGATTTTAAGATTGCCTTAAATCAGATTTGGCTACTTTGATACTCTTAATTTTTTCCAATAATCTTTTGAAATGTACAGATATGAAGAAGATTAATATGATACTTGAATTCCAATATATATTAACTTTATATTTGAAAGCCCGCGCCCTTTATCTGTACCATTCCCTCTCTAAAATGCTGCTGTAGAAAACAGTCATCCATTAAATTAATTATGATACTAGTTTAAAATGTGCCTATGAGCTCAGTAAACGTTCATGTATTCATTTATAATTATTCCAGTGTTCAAAATACGGGACACCAAGGGAGTTATGCCCTTAGGTAAAATGCATATTAAATCCAAGGCAGTGCATCCAGCCAGCAGGGGTGGTCAGTGCAATTTTGAGTCAGTTTGATGTGACATAAACACTGAGAAAATGAAAGTGAGAGTAGGAGTATTATAAACTTAATGACTAGGATGAGTGTAACAAACAACTATACAGAGAAATAGTCTGCCAGAATGTCTTATAATAGTTGATTTTCCATATATTGACTGGAACTTGTGGGTTCACTCACACACTAGGAAGATTTTTGTGGATTTAATGAATGACTGTTTTCTACAGCAGCATTTTAGAGAGGGAATGCACCTATGGCTGTGATCAATTTTCCTGTGAGTTAGGTAAGTACATTGCTTGTATAGCCTGTAGCACTTGTTCTAAGATCTGTGAATGAGAATCATCAGTAGGAGTGTAGCAAACTGATATCTGAGCTTGGTGTGTTATTGGATGTGGTTAAGTCACTAAAGTTGATTCTCTGGAGTGAAACAAAATTGAAGGTTCTTTGACGATTCAACTCCTAATAAATTGGCAGGTGATGCATTCCTGAAGAGAAATTGCTAAAGAATTACCTGGTGCTTAACTACATTGGTTCAACAGAATTGGTTTCTTGAGGACATAGTAAGTGAAACGGGCAACAGTTTTGCAATAGAAATAGAATTAGACCCAGGCTGTGTCTGCCTGAGCAAAAAATTGATGAAGTAACAAACAGGTTGTCTGTTTTTAAGAGTGAAAGAGAGTATAATTGTTTACGACAAATTTGAAATAAGTTAAAGGCAAATGGACGATTTGTTAAACAAGTATAGGGAATGGTGAAAAATGCTGAGTTAGGTCAAAATGTACAATGCAACCTCAATATAATGCAGAGGTTTTGGATATAATGCTGATATGATCATGTCCCCAAAAACCAATTATGAAAAAAAGTAATGTGTTCAAAGAACTAACAATTTCATATAGGAAACTGAAAAAAGTGAATACAGTAAACCCCCGCGAATAGCGGGGGTTACGTTCCTGAGAAATGCTGTGAATACCGAAAACGCGAATATTGAGTTATGGCTCCCATAGTAATAAAGGGGTTCCGTTCCAAAGTATGAAATATATAAGAAAAACTAGTCTAAAATTTTGTGTATGTATGTATTATATGTACCTTCATAATATGACTATGTACATAGACAGTACATAGTGAAATGCAAGCATTATGGCATCGAAATGAAAATAAGAAACAATTTAATATTAAATGTAATATTTATTAGAAATTTCAAACAAATCTTTCAAACCAGCTTCTTTGCTAGCTAAAAACTTATCCCGCCAGTGCTATCACCAGTTTCGCTAAAGCGTTGATAAGGAGTTTTGCGTTTTCACGAATGATGAGTGAATTTAACGGAATTTTATTTTGAGTTCGGTCTTCTATCCACAGATTTAAAGCTTTTCATTTTTTCTAATTTAACATCGCGAGTTACAGAGCAAATTTTTGAAGCAATTAGCGCGTTTTCACGGACACTACGGCGGATTTTTTCTTCCGATTTTTTGATTGATCATACCGTTGACTCATTGATTTTATAATGTTTTGCCACTGAGGAGACACTTTCACCATTAGAAATTTTGTCTAATAACTCAATTTTATTCGCTAATGTCATCACCTTCTTTGATATTTTCACATTTCTCTTGTTATTCGTAGTCATATTTTTGTAGGGGTTAGAAAGAACTTGTCCACAATAAAGTCACTTTCTTCCGTTAACACACTCGAAAAAGTCTGTTTTACACTGCAAAACGGTAGATTTATCACTTTTTTATGCATATCAATTTATAAATTGATATGCTTAAAAATGTGCTTAAATTGATATGCAATTTATAAATTGATAGATTTATTCAATTTATAAAAGCATATAAATTAAAAGCAAACGACGAAACCTTCCATAACAAGCTCATAACACATACTGAACAAGGATTAGCGAGAAACATCCACGCTCGCGATTTTGTCACCCCTCTCCCCTCACCCACTGAGCGCTGTTTTGACCGGGAAAGATAATTTTAGCCACGCCCATGTTTTTTTATGGCAGAAAATATTCACGGCGCTTTAAAATTCACATTTTTTAGGTTTCATTTTATATTAAATCGGCGATTGCGAATACGCAAAACCACGAATACAGATACCGCGAATAGCGGGGGTTTACTGTACTGTATATATTCATATCTAATCTACGTTCTACTACCATATTTCTGAGGGGAAATCAGCTAAAAATTCACTGTATATTCACTTTGATATATTCAGTTTCAGAGTAATTTTTATAAACAACAGGACTTCTCAGAGACTAATTACTGTAGACGCCCAGTTTCTCCCCTCAGCTAGAGATGCAATAAAATATACTTGCAGTATATTTTGCAAGTATGGAATTCCAGGAAGAATGATACTCAGATGAAAGAGGAAGAAAAATTGCATTCATTCATAGAAGATGAAGTAAGCCTCCAAAGAAAGAAAGATAGACTTTGGGAAAACAGTGATGTGGACTAATGCTTATACAAGCAATTTCTGCAGAAGCATAGTGAAGGAGTACTGATAAATGGGGTAATTTTGAAAGCACAGGCACTTAAATTTCATAAGCTGCTTAGTCAAGGTGATGACACATTTAGAGCTTTTGAAGGGTAGTTTTGGAGATGGAGGGCTTGTCTTGAAATAACCCAGGTTAGTCTTGTAGACAAATCTGCATTTGGTGACATTACAGCAACAGAAGTGTTTCCTGAATTTCTGCATAATGTGATTCAAGATGGAATCATGAAATCACAAGCTAAAGCCATTGTGCATTGGTAAAAGTCAAAGTCCCTGGTGTTTTAAGCACATCAGCATGAAATCTTTATCTGTGGTTTATAAAAATAGCTCCAACACTTGAATAATGAATGTTATTTTTGCTTCATGGATAGAGAATGAGTTTGCACCATCAGTGAGACACCACTTGCCCTCCAAAAACTTGAAGAAAAGGCTCTTATTGTTGGGTCACTGCCCAGCTCATCCTTCGGCTGATGTCCTGAAATCAAAAGATGGTAAGATCAGAGTCGCATTTCTGCCAACTGCACTAATTCAGCCGATGGATGAGAGCATTATTCGAGCCTTCAAAACCTACTATCATGGTTAGCCACTTGCTGGTGTTGTGAACTCAAATTCAAGTTCTAGAATTTCTGAAAACATTAACACTGAAAGATGTTGCATACAATATTGAATTAGTGTGGAAGAAAGTAAGCTCAACAGCAAGGTAAAAAAGTATTGGAAAAGATAAGGTCACTAAAGAATCCTTAAGGATTCAGGGAAACTACTAAGCAAGAGAAAACAGGAGCAGTGTAGATATGCATTTCATTGATGACATGGATCCAAGTAATATTTGCACATCTTGATGGTTCTTTTGTGAGGCCACATAAGCCAGTTGGTCTTCTGATGGCAACAAATTTAAGTAGCTTTATGGATGCATTAGAGTAGTAAACAGTAAAATAAAATTTTGTCTGACCTGTGTCTCCAGCAGTCTTAGTAGTGTTGCATATAAAACGTTCAAGTTTGAACTCTTCGTTGGGATAACTAATGTCAACATAATAAGACTAGTGGAAACTTGGTGTCACCAGAAATTGGAGATGAGTTTTGCTATAGCATGTAATGTATTTAAGAAGGAGAGACAGGAGAGGGATGAGTGAGGGTTATATTACTTGTCGGAAACAGCCTAGCTAGACAAGAGCACTCTCATATTTGTATTAGTGTGAGCTGTATGGGGAAAGAAAATCCTGGGTTTTTTTCTATACTCTCCAGAAAAATAAATTCATTAATTAATAAATAATAAAAATAATAATAAACCACCTATTTGACTCCTCATCCAACTAGATATCTATCTAGCTGAGCTTTGAATTTTCCCAAGCTGGCAGACTCAACCACTTTCGGATGGTAGTAAAATCAATTTGTCACGATTTTGCAATGCGGAAATGACATCATTTGAAGCCATTTCCATTTCATAACGAATAAAAACGGAGTCGAGAGAGGAGATCGCGCAAAGCATAATTGGAGGTGATCTTAGATGAGGTGTGCGCCGACCGGGCTAGCCAGGTAGGTAAAGTGCCTGTCTGGCAACCCAAAGGTCGCGGGTTTGATTCCTGCCTCGGGCTTGGATCACAGTAAAGTGCAAAAACTTTGGGAGGTGCAATATGGCCATAGAAGCTGATGCGCCAACAACTAACAAAAAAAAGATGAGATGTGCTCAGAGCTGGCATAAACCAGGTAGTTGCGGAAAAATGTTCATGATTCGAGGCATACCACTTAGGTGGCTTTGGGCTAGCCATTGCCATCCATGGCAGAAACCTTTTGGTAACCAGAGAAATGGATATATTGAGGGCACTGTGCACAGTAGTTTGTCTATCACAATGGCAGCCTTACCAATTGAAATGCATGTAATGTAGGCGTTACAGTACCCGTCTGTATTACTGAAATGGTTGTATATTTCCATCAAGAGGCAAATCATAAATGTTTTTCCGTTTATGATTCGCCAGCGAGATTGCGCAAAGGATCATTGGAGGTGAACTTGAATGTGCTCGGGGCTGGCATAAACCAGCTGGTTGCGGAAAATCATTTTATGATTCAGGGCATACCACTTAGGTGGCTTTGGGCTAACCATTGCCACCCATGGCAGAAACCTTTTGGTAAACAGAGAAATTAATATCTTGAGGGCGGTGATCTTGGATGTTCTCAGAGCTGGCATAAACCAGCTCTGAGCACATCCAAGATCATTACATTACAAGCGCTTCGGCCTTACCAGTTGAAGAACATTAGGTACTGTAATGTAGTCATTACAGTACCTATCTGTATTAATGAAACGGTTGTATATTTCAACCAGCTGCACCGGTGAAGAATATTTGAATTGGTTCACGATTTGGAGATAACAGACACCAAATTACATGTATGAGTAGAATCTTTTGCTTGTTATTGGCCATTCTCGTTGAGTTGCAGAAGTCCTCGTTGGTCATCAAGTTTTTGTGTTTCTCTGCAATTGGGCTGAGTCGTTGAGCATGACAAGCCTTAGATCCTCATTCATCTCGCTGTTTGGATGATTGGTAAAGTTTCGAAAGGGATGTTCTCGCAGTCACATTACAGGGCTGTGCGGGTTATTACCACATGCTTTGTCAGAGTCACCATTGTCGTTGTCTTGACACATCTTATATATTTCAATCATTTTGCAAATGTCCAAGTCCAATTCTTACAATCTACGATCTAGTATGAGCTCTTCATTGTCGTCCTAGATCTTGAGATATTTCATCTTTGACAGTATCTCTGTTTCCTCATTATGAAGTTGAATGTGCGCTGTTACCATCTCATGCTTGTACTCGTTGAGATCCTGAGCCAAGTTATAGTTTGTTTTGATAGCGTATTATGCGTGGATACTGTAGTTTCGTGATCTCATTAGCGCTGCATGTGTAATTTGCAAAAAAGCATGACAGAGTAACGTGATAGTATGATTGTGACAATACAAATACTTGTATTGTTGCAACATACTATTCAACAAATGGCTACAATCAAATGGGTAATTAGGCTATTGGCCTAACCTCTTCTAAACATTGATTTGGTAGAGTAAGCAGCAGGCATGTGTATCCTATTTATCACTAACTCATTAGAGTAAGTAGCAGGTGTGAGCATAAATTACATTGTTTGTGATTTCGGTTCTAGCTGTTCGAAATTTAGTAGGTGTCGTCAAAGATGTTTACACATAAAACAGCTTTCGTACGTACAGGGTACACATGCGATTTTTTAATTTGGTAGTAAATATTGAAACTCTGCAGTAAAAAAACTGCAAATCGAGGGATGACTGTATATGACACCGAAAGGTGCAAAGTAAGATGAATTTTATTATTTTTTTTTTTTTTTTTTTTACTTTGCACCTCTCAGTGCCTTGTATAGTCATCCCTCAATTTTCAATTATTTATTACGTGGTTTCACTATTTACTACCAAATTTTACCAGGTATTTACTACCAAAATTTAGATTGTGCAGCAAGTTTCATTACTGTGCAATTTTTTGAAAACACCATCTATAAACAATAAGTGCTTGTTATTATGATCACGTTTGCAAATGGAATTTTGATTCTATTAAGGATGACTCTAATAAGTGAAAATCGGAGAAATATTATCCACAGGCTATAAAGATATAAAGCACAAATTTAGACTTTATTACCTTACTAATTAACAAAATTAAATGATATATGAAAATCAGAATATTATCCACAAGTTAGCAAAATAAAATAAAATTTATGCTTATGTACATAGTTTAAGTAATATGCATACTAAATAAACATAACACTGTAATGTTGATATTGCTGTTCACTGTTTTTTTTTTTTTTTTTTGTAAAATTTAAAACAGTAAGCAATGTTTATTATATGATTGAAGATTTCAGTGAAGGCAAAACACATTTCACATAATAATGTAAAATCCCACAGAATTCCAGCTATTGGTATTATCCCAAATGCAATAAGATCGAGTCTACTACTCGTTTGTAATAGGTTTTATGGTTGTGACCTCCAGAAATGTGCTTTAGAAAAATATCACAAAGGCTTTCAAAATTGATTCTTATAACCAAACATATCAATAAACGGTGGTGTGTTTGTCAGATTAATTTTGAAACAACTTCCTAATTCAAGAGCCCCTTCATCAGTTATCCTACTTTAGATGTTCATACAGAATCTTTTTATGGTTTGTGCAATGTAGTGTTTTAATCGGTAAGCATTAATTTTGCTAATTTAATATTTCTTGTCTCTATAAAGCATGTGTTTCATTAGTACCTAAAATGAAGACAGCTACAACAAAAAAAAATTTTTTTTCAATTTAGAGGAAAAATTAAAAATTGTTAAGGAGTTAGAAAATGGCGAAAAGGTTTTGACATTGGCCAAGAAATACAGCATAAATAAATCTAGCATTCAGCGAATTATAGAAAATTAAGAAGTTCAGTTATCTGGTCCACATCATTGGCTGCAAAAAGCACTACAAAAGTGGGAAATCTGTTAATACAGAGAAAGTGAAAAATTACTTGCTTTCTGGATAGAGGTGGGAAGGAGCAGCAGTGCATAGCACACGCTTCTTGATTAGACCGGGGTTCGAGCCCGTCACCACCAAATACGGAGGATGCAGAAAGGTCAGGGAATGACCACCGCATATCCCGGAGCAATATGGCCTTAGTTGCTAATGCTCTTAAAAACCAAATAACAAACTAACAAATAACAAACAAGCTTTCTGGATAGAAGATCCTAATCAAAAGATAATGTCTCTTAATTCAGATATTATTCATGCCAAAGCTCTGCAAATTTTTAATCACTTACAAGAAGAAGAAGCCAGTCTATGCAATGCAGATGTCTTTCACGCCAGTAAGGGTTGGTTTGAAAATTTTAAAAAGGGTCAGTCTTCACAATCTAAAATTAACAGGCGAAGCAGCCAGTCCAGATACAGAAGCTGCTTGTTTGTATCTGAAAACTTTAAAAGATGTTATTGTGATTGAGGGCTAGATTCTAGCAAATCAGGTGTTTAATGCTGATGAGACCAGCTTATTTTGGAAGCATATGCAAACCAAACATTCATTTCAAAAAAAGAAAAAATCACCCCAGGTTTCAAAGCTGCAAAAGATAGGCTAACACTTTTGTTATGTGGCAATGCAAAGGGTGACTTTAAGTGTAAACTGCTTCTAATTTATACATCAGAAAATCCTTGTACTTTTAAAGGAATATCAAAAATCTCCTTACCAGTTCATTGGAAATCAAGAAAAAAAGCCTGGAGAATAGCTAAAATTTTCAAGGATTTGTTTTTAATTTGGCTTTTGCATTGAAACAAAAAGACATTGCATTCAAAATTCAAAGATGTAACTGTCATCAGGGGAAAAGGGAAGGGTTTTTCCTTTTGTAAAGGTAACTATGGTGGTCTGAGACAGTTTTTAAATTCTATACAGTGGAACCAACTGAGGATGTTGCCTACAGCAAATTCCAAATGGAAAGCATTCAAAGAATTAATCATGGACACTACTAGGCTTTTAATACCAACTAAGAAATATTGTTCAGGGTTTAGGCCTAAATGGATGTCAGATGAACTAACGAGGCACTTGGCAGCAAAGAAAAATGCATGGGATACATATAAAATATCAGGCGATACTGAAACCTATGGCAGATATAAACTAGTCCGTAATCAAGTCACAAAGGTTAGGCAGGCGAAGACAGATTATGAGAAATCTTTGGCAAAGGATGCAAAGAAAATAGCAAAGAGCTCTTTACTTATGTAAACTCTAGAAGGAAGTGGATGAATCAGATTGATCCACTTCATATCAATATTTTTTTTATCTGGTCCATTTGACTGTTGAGGATCCTGCTCCAATAGCTGACAAAATGAATGAGTATTTTGCATCTACATTCACACATGAGGAGTTATTCAGGGAGGGGAATGCCATTACTTTATCAAACTCTGGCAGGGAGCTAAATGATTTTGTAATAACTGAAAGCAAAGTGGAGGAGAAATTGTTGAAGTTAAACATAAGAAAGGCACCTGAGGTGGATGGGATCTCTCCAGTTATATTAAAGGAGGCAGCAAATTAAGAAAGCAAACCCTTAGCCATAATTATGAGAGCTTCCTTGGACTCAGGGGAAGTACCCATGGATTAGAGATGTGCAAATGTGACCCCAATTCACAAAGGAGGATCTAATGGTGACAAAAGTAACTACAGACTGGTTAGTTAAACTACTGTTCCAGGGAAATTAATGGAGGCACTGGTTAAAGAAGCACTGCAGGATCTAGACAAGACTGCAGTTATAGTTCAGACACAGCTTGGGTTTGTTAAAGGGAAGCTTTGACTGACTAATTTGATTGAATACTACGATGTGGTCACAAAGGAACTGGATGCAAAAAATATTTTTGATATCATATACTTGGATTTGAGGGAAGCTTTTAATATTGTTGCACATGGAAGACTACTGCATAAGTTGGAGCAGTATGACATTAAGGACAAGTTGCTGCTATTGATAAAGGGATGATTGAGTGAAAGAAGGCAGAGAGTGGTAATAAATGGACACTGCTGTTTGTGGACTAATGTTATTAGTGGTGTCTCCCAGGGTTTGGTGTTTGGTCCATTGTTGTTTTCTGTATTTATTAATAATATTGATGAATATAAAAAGGTATATTGGGCTTAATGTCTAAGTTTGCAGATGATACAAAGGTTCTCAATGACACTAATGAGAGTACACTACTGCGACAGGGTCTAGAGAAATTGAGCAGATTGGCTAGAGGCGGCAACTGAAGTTTAACATTGGCAAATATAAAGTACTGCATGTGGGTAGCAGTAACCCCAGAGTAACATATCAACTGTGGGGAACTACACTCAGCATAGTGGAGAATGAAAAATGCCTGGGGGTAATTGTGCAGTCAGATATGAAGTTTTCTGAGCAGTGCAGACATTCTACAAGAGTAGCTCATGGTGTCTTATCAATGATATACAGGAATTTTTCTAGCAGGAATAAGGAGATGATTATCCCCTTGTGTAGGGCAATGGTCAGGCCACACCCTGAGTACTGTATACAGGTCTGGAGGCCTCATTTTAGGAAGGATGTAGAGCTGCTGGAATGAGTACAGAGAAGGGTAACTAGATTGGTGAATGGACAAATGGTTATCTTATAAGGAAAAGGCTTAAGTTCTGCAAATTGCAGTGTCTAGAGACTATACACGTGCAAGGTGATCTGATTGAGGTGAATGGTTTGAACGAGCTAAATGTTGATGGGATTCTTCTTTTCTGAGGTGACTAATCTGTATAGATTAGTCACTTGAGGGGACATAAATTCAAATTGACAGTTGTAGAATAGATGTGCGCAGAAATTTGCCTTTAGCCAGCGGGTGGTTGCAAACTTCCATCTGTCATTGTAGAAATTTGACAGCTTAAATAAATTCCAGGCAGAACTAGACAAACATTTGGTGTCAATGGATGGGTAAAATGGGAATGGGTTTTTTTTTCTGTCTGATGCTATATAAGCTTCTTCTTGCATCATATGCATCTACTAATGCCAGAAATCTTGCTCATTCTTGACAGTGCGTCGAGTCATCCTGCACATTTGTCTGATCTGCGCTCAAATGTGAAAGTTACCTTTCTTCCAGTGCTTGTTACCTTCAAATTCATTAATTCAACCAATGGACCAAGGTGTTATAGCATCCTTTAAACTTTATTACCTAAGAAGATCTTTTTTATAATTGGTTGAAGCTATTGTTGGAATAGACAGTCCTTCAACTCAAGATCATTGGCAGAATTATAACATTCTGGATGCTGTAAAAATTATTCAGTTTGCATGGGGTGAAGTTAGAGCTCAACTATGAATGCAGTTTAAAAAAAGCTGTGGCCACAAAGCTGCACTAAAGAAGCTATGGTCGAAATGCCGGAGGCAGTTGAGATTGTGAGAATTGGCAAAATGATTAGTGGAGAGGGGTTTGAAGAACTGCAACCAGCAGACATCACAGAAGTCCTTGAATCTCATAAAGAACAATTATCAGTGGATGATATTTTATCACAATGTGAAGAAGATAACAAAAATGACAATTATAAAAATGAAGATGAACACATTTGACCACGAAGAGACGAGCTGAGTTTTTAAAACTTGCAAATCAGCTTAGCCAAGAAGATCTGGATTTAGATCCTAATTTGGAGACGAGTTTAAATTTTTGTAGAACTTTAACATTAGCTTTAGTTCCTTATGAAGCTGTTATAGACAAAAACAGCATGCTGCTAAGCAAACAATTAACTAATTTTTTCCAAAAAGTTCTGGACACTGTTGCATGTTTATCACAGCAAAACAGCGACGAAGAAGCAATGAATTTAGGTTAAAAATCTAGAGGTACATTAGCAAGATTAATTTTATGGACTTTGTAATCTTTTCTTTTTTTCGTACTGAATAAAGGCAGGTTTTTTTTTTTTTTTTTTTCAATTTATTTATTTTTATTTATTTTATTTTATTTTTTTGTGTGTAAGGAATGGACCCCTCATTGTGTCAAAAAACTACATTTCTTATTGCACGGATTTGGACTGCATTGGTGCTTTCCTGTAATGTAACCCCCCCCCACAAATCGAGGGATGATCTTAGTCAAATCTTTTCTAAGGTGTCTACTAGTTTCCAAGCTCTGCAGCCAAATATTCAAAGTCTTTCCTTATATGAATGCCCTTTTGCCAATCTCACCAGGTACATTGCTTGTCTTTGGATCCTTTCAAGATCTGCATCTTTTTTTAGGTGCAATCTCCCTACCTGGACATGGTATTCCAAGTTTTAGAACTAAAGTATGCCAGCATTGGATCTGTGAGGTGTAGGTGGTAAAAATTTAATCGATAGGACAGGAAACATCATGTCTGTGAGCTTTAAACTGCTATATAACAGTATAAGAGGACTAAGTCTGGTATTCTTGGGGTGGGGGATGTACCACCTACAGTTTTCTCATAGAAGTGTTATTGAACAATTCAATAAACAAATGTATTCTTTTGATATTGTAGCTCTCAGCCATGAAGCAGACCTTAGAGGAATAAAAAATCAATGAGAATAGGAAGAAGACTATATTTTCTATTAACTGACAGTTGGACTCTTGACTAAATTTTGTTTCAGAAGCCATAATTTCTGAATGGAGAGGTTTAAAATTTTTTTAGATGAGAATCTAAAAGCCATTTATTATCAGTACAAGGACTTTGTGCACACTGATTTGGGGAATGACCATGTTGACTGGTAAAGGATAAAAGGGGAAGGGATTATGCTTTTTTATAATTGAGATATGAGCTGATTTCTCTGCATTTGGTTAAAAGCCAGAAATGGAGAGAATTTTTTACAAAAGAAAGCTGAGTTAACTGAATTATTCATGGCTTCCACTACATGAATTAGACCAGATTTGAAGATGATCAGTGTATGCTACAACAGGTATTTTATTAATCAAGAATGAGGAAATAATTGTAAAGAAAAGCAGGGGAGACATGATCCTACCCTTAGGTGCTCTCATAGACACAGACTTAGAGTACACTACTTTCTAAAGGCACAATAATTCTGTTAACTAGCAAAGAAAGAATAAAGTTTAGAAGATTCCCTGAATGTCAAAAAAAAGGACTGAAGTAGAGAATAGAGCACATAGATTCATCTCCTAAAAACACTCCTTTAGGACAATTTGGATAGGCCTTAGTGATGATCAGTTTAGCGGAAGCTGTTTTAATACTACAAAATTCAAGGTTTTACACCCAGGCAAATACTGTAAAATTATATACCTTGGAGGATTTGAATTAAAAATGGCAAAGTAAGAGAAGGATTGAACATTATAGAAACCCAGTTTATTAGCTAAACTATATTGCCAGACTTCAAGGCAAGATTGAAGTAGTATAAGATAAACGTTAAAATTATGTCAACACCAAAACATCCTAATTCTGCATCCAGTTCCACCACAACACTTCTTCTTCTTCTGCTAACAACTCACTAAAAACTACACAAGGAACTTCTGAACTATATGTCCTACAGCAGGATTTGCAAAAGTTTGTTTGGTGTGCAGGCATTCTGAACAGAATATAGTGTGCTTTCCTCCCATAACACAAGTAAATCCGTGTCCTAAGCAATGTGGTTATGTGGATATCCAGACAAAAAAAAAACAAGAATATCAAAATCAAAAATGAAAACCATGCTTCTTGTTTTACTCAATATTAAAGGAATTACTATGGCTGAATACTTCTCACCAAATCACTGTCAATCGAACATACTAAATTAAAGTTCTGACAAGGCTGCATGAAAAAATTCAAAGGAAGTGACCCAAATTGTGGAAGGATGGTTAGGTACTCCATCAAGACTCCAACATTGTCTTAATGGAACATCTCTGTTTGCCAGTTTCTGGCTAGTAAACAAATTCCTGTATGTAAACATGCACCCTACTCTCCAGATGCAGCATTTTGAAAGTTTCAAGAAATATCACACACTAAAGTCATAAAATAATTGATGTTTAAAATATCTACAGTTTATAAAATGTTTTACCATGTAGTCAAAGTCCCTGGCCCCTTGTGACTTTTTTCCTTTTCTCTAAACTGAAAAGTGTGCTAAGGGAACCCATTGAAAACCATTGAAGACATTCAGGAAAAAATGACCAAAGCATTTGGCTTGCAGAAGACAACTTCCAGAAATGTGTCTATGCTTGAAAGAAACGTATGGAACAGTGTGTGCAGGCCTAAAGCAATTGTTTTGAAAGGGATAACTTGTAAGGTGCGAAATATTTCATTATATTTCTTTTATTGCAACAGACTCATTATTTAATAGTCACACCTCACACAAACTTAAAAATAAATCATTTTGAACTTCATTTCGAGTATGAGTTTTTTGGATTTTAGAGTTGGACTGCATGGGGCAGGCATTGAAAATAATCTGGACTGTAAAGAATTAAGTTCAATATTATTTAACTTAATTTTTGGAGAACCAATTCATCATCCAATAGTGCTGCTCAGAGAGCAGATTTTTTGCACCAAATTGAAATGAATTAGTTTCATAAAAAAAAAAAAAAAGTTTCCAGTACTTCTCAATATCATTGAAGATAAAGCATTAGATGTTTAGTAATATAGGTTGTGTCAACTTCAGTTGAGAACCAACAGATATTCTTATAATAGAAGGAAGAATTCGCATACTGTGGTGCTCAGTAGAGGAACTGACAAAGTGCACAAGCAAGCATAAGATATAACAAATTATCCCGTGGCAGTTTTACAATTTCTCATATCAATACTGAGTGTAAAAGGATATCCAACCAGGTGGAAAAAAAAAATAATAAATATATATATATATATATATATATATATATATATATATATATATATATACACTTCTCTCTGGTGAATGATATTTTGATCGTTGATCGGCTAATGATTAGGTATGAAAATAAGTCCATGTGTTCCTTAAACCAGTATGGTTTTAAGAAAGGAAAAAGTGCTGAGGATGCTGTGCATGGACTAATCCAGGCTGTGGAATTGAGTGATGCTAGATATGTACTTGCAATCTTTATGGACTTCAAGGGGGCCTTTGATCGACTCTGGTGGGAGAGTGTCCTGGCTAGGCTAAGAAAAGCTGAGTGTCCAATAAATTTATACAATGTGTTCAAAGACTACTTCTCTGACAGAATTATAAAAGTCAGAACTAAATATTGTAAAGTGGTCAGGAACATAAGTTGGTGATGTCCTCAGGGTTCTGTGATGGGTCCCTTCGTCTGGAACATCGTCATGGATGAATTCTTTGATGGTGTTCAGAGCATAGCTTATGCTGATGACCTAGTGTTATTGGTGCATGGTGGTTCTCGCTTGCAGCTAGAGACTAGAGCTGAAAATGCTCTGGTTTCGCTAAAAGAATGGAGTGACCAGAACAAATTAGAAATTTCCATGGCTAAGACAGTCCAAATGTTGTTAAAGGGAAAGCTTAGTGCGAATCGACCTCCGACTGTATGGCTGTCGGGTGGGACTGTTCGATATGCTAGAGTGGTAAAATATTTGGGGCTAATGCTTGAAGAAAGATTGTTCTTCACTGAGCATATAAAATACTTGAAAAATAAAGTAAGATTACTGTATTCCAAGCTCAGGAGAGTTGTGAGGTGTGATTGGGGGATTACAGCTCGCTGAATTTGCTTTATTGACTGCATCTTTGTCCCGATTATAACTTTACGCTTCCGGGGCTTGGGTACATCAAGTAGGAAACTCACTAATACAAAAGTATCTTGCTCAGGCACAAAGATTTGTATTGCTAAGTGTCACTTGGGCATATCGGACGGTCTCTGCTGATGCCTTACAAGTGGTTGCAGGCAGAATTCCAGCAATGTATAATGTTCTTTTAGCTGGTATGTTATATTATACTAAGCATAATATCAGAAAAACTATACTTGGAATTACCTCTTGTCCAATAGAGGGCTATGAATATTCCAGAAATGATCTAAAGTTAGAAAAGAAGAGGATTATTTCTGAGATAGACAACTTTTGGAAAGAAAAATGGCAAAATTCAGAAAAGGGTAGGCAGTTATATCTGTTTTTCCATCTTTTAAACCCTGGTTACAATTTGGTGTAAGAGCGATGTTCGTACTTGACAGGTCACGGCTTGGCTTTAAGATTATTCGAATTGGGGCTCAGAGATTCTGACCTCTGCTCTTGTGGCAAGTGGAGACCTCTGAGCATATGTTAAAATGTGTACAGTATCTAGATCTAAGAAATATTTTTGAATGCTCAATAGGTGAATTGATGTTTAAGTGTTCTGTTTTCTAATAAAAGAAATTTTAAATATTTTAATGAATTTGTGGGTGTGGTTTTCCTAAGAAGACAAAGGATAATTGATAGTAGAGGCCCGCCTCCTCGAGGCAGGGACGGAAACCATACTTATTAAGATATGTGAAGAAATTAAAGCATATCATTCCTAAGAATGGGCTAAGAGGCGGATTGATTTTAGAGTTCTATTTTTAATTTCATTTTATAAAATTAACAAAATTCAAAAATTTTAAACTGATGCTATAATAATAAGAGACAAGCCACGGATGTGCTTTTGCACCGGTAGTGGTTGGCTCGTGGCATTTTAAATGGAATGGTGAATGATATTGTAACTGAGATGAAAGTGTCATTTTATCTTGGTTACAATATCATTTCAAAATTGCATACCTCTTCCATAAGTCATACTTTCCAGTGAACTGACGAATTGTATATATTTTTGAATGTGCAAAACATTAATTCAATGTCTGTAGGTGTTGTGTTTCAAATAGTAATCTGTTGTATACTATATCTTGGATACCAGGGGTGTTTTCTTTTTTTTTTTTTTTTTTTATGGTCACTGAAAAAAAAATAAAAATATTGGCATATTACATAAAGACAAGCTCACACAGTAAACAATGCACTGTTACTTGTGATAACTAGCAATCATCATCAGCAAGCAATTTATGTTAGGGCATTCATTATGAAAAAAGTAGACGAACTTTTTATGTATTGCTGATTTTGTGAAATTATTAATTAGTCCCTTGTTAGTGAATCGATAATGTCCATTCATGTTGTCAGCTTCCTTGGTATAAACCATTCATTCTTGTTTGTAACTTCTTTCCTCATTCTGTACGCTGAAGCTTTTGCAATGCCAATAAATTCAGCTTTTTACTCACTTCTCAAGATGAAGTTCTTATTTGCAGTGAGCATTCATTACAATTTTCTTTAATTTGACTGCAAAGCTGCTTCTCTGGCATATTCCCTTTGGTAAAAATAGTAGTGTCACACTGCTATAACTTCCGTTCCAAACTAAAATTAATCTGATCAAAGTTTCTTGCGACGGCCAACTAACTGGTTAAAATAAATTTATTAAAATAAAAATATAATATATACATAGATAAAACAGAAATAAAATAAAAGCGTTAAAATACAATAAGATAAAAGCGTTAAAATATATAGATATATTTTAACGCTTTTATTATATATATTTATAATATAATAAAATAAAAATATAATATATACATAGATAAAACAGAAATAAAATAAAAGCGTTAAAATATATAGATATATTTTAACGCTTTTATTATATATATTTTAACTCTTTTATCTTATTGTATTTTAACGCTTTTATTTTATTTCTGTTTTATCTATGTATATATTATATTTTTATTTTAATAAATTTATTTTAACCAGTTAGTCGGTCGTTGCAAGAAACTTTGATGATATAATGCAACCCAACACACAAGGCCTGTTTTCTAATAAAATTAATCTTGTTAATAGAAACATGGAACTTAATAGGTATAAGTTGTCAAGAATATCACAGTTCCCTCAGTGATTCTATAACTTTCAAATCTTCAGTATTCTGTGTCAACATTATAAATATGCTCATTTAACTGAGTTAGATGGAATAATTCTTATTTTTAGATTTTATCCCTTTTAAGTTATTCAGAAATAATTACCATTTATGACATTAGCAGACTAAAAATTGTTTTCTTTATATTTTTTAATGTAGATATGATTATACATGTGTTATCTATGGTTGGGATGCAATGTGTGCAGCTAGCCGAGACTGGATATACCAAATGGGCGTCTACAACTTACCAAATAAGGACAAACAGCCATTTTATAATGTGCTAGTAGAAGATGGTTCTAACAGATATGCTGCACAAGGTTTGTTTTGAATCATATATTTAAGTTATAGAAATTAATGCTAAAGTACAGAATGATAGAGGAAAACAAAGATCTTTGTTTCCTTGTATATATCTATAGCAACCACTGCAAAAAAGAATATTTCCTTAATTTCATGTTTATTCGTCCTTGAGATTTGTATTTGTGTGTTTTTATCATTTTTTATGCAATCAGTGGTCCATGAGAAACAGCAGCTCCAAGAACTTAAATTTCAGTGCAAAAATTAGTTTGTGTTAGGGAGAGACAGTTATGGCATTTTGCATATCTACTATGGGCTTTCAGTGGGTTGTAAATATTCTTCTATAGATATGCATGTTGCTGTGTTAATTTCTCAAGCTTCCATCTAAAGGCCGAACTAGTAGATAAGCTTTCTGGTGCTTTTCAAGCTTAAAAAGCCCTTTTAAAATCCAGATTTTCCCTAGAACTTCAGCTATTCTTTAAAAACAATAATGCATGCAAATTAAATAATAAATTAATAATGTAAATAAATTACAGAATATTTGCAGAACACAGGTTGAAAACTACTGAAATGACCAGTGACTTCTCTCTAGACAGTGTATAGAACTTTAGTAGTCCAATAAGTCCACAGCAAACAATTTATTTGTTCACACCTTCATGTTGGTGGACCTGTTTATTAATTTCAGTATGTTACCAACCAGATAAAAAATGTTAAAATTATCAGTCTAGCCTTCTGAAAGAGACTACTATCAGATGTTGCATATCATATATACAGGATTTGGGATGTTCACCCTCATTCACAAATAAAAGTGAGGCCTCTGCAGTACCAAGCAATATTAGATGATAGATGATTTTCATCATCTGGTGTGATGACTGCGCAGTATTTGGAGCATGGACAAATGAACTGCATGTGGTTATCCTATTTCTGTATACCAGAAGAATTAAGCCCACAGAAATTCATCAGCATCTGTGAGCTTTGTAGGGACCAGTAGTCATGTCCAAGGAACAAATTTGTTTTTAGTGCAGTCAGTTCAAACAATGCTTCGCACTATCAACTGCACCCAGCAATCATTTTAACATTATGGATGATGGGTGCTTGTTCCAACCTTGTCTCATCTGATTTTCATCTTTTAGGAACTTTGAAAAAAAATAGCATCAGTGAATTGACCCCTTGCAATGGGATCAATTCATTAATGCCATTAGAGTTAAACTGAGCACTGAAATCTAGTTAAATGGAAATCTCCTTGAAACTTCCAACGTAAAATATTGACTACACATAGGACATGATGAAACTCATAAGTTGAATGTTTTGGGTGACTGAAAAAATATTGCACTAATGCACTTTCATTTGTGTCATTTCATTTTTCTATGATTAACTCTTTGCAGTCCACAAAAAAACTGCACAATCTTTCTTCTTATTTAGATGCTCACCTTTCATCACCAAATAAGGACTGTCATGCAGACTGCTTTCTGCATCAAAACTCAATAGCCTTTTTCTAGAAAGAATGTTAAAAATGTTCTTAGACATTTCCTACTAGCTGAATAAGCAACTTCTATCATTTCACTGATTTTCATCTGAACGATTAACTAGCAGAGTAATGGTCAACTGTCTACAGCACACACATTTCTTGTGCATTCAAATAGTGACTGGCTTTTTAGTTTGAAAGTGTGGCCTTCCCCTTTCTTTTCCTGTTGTTACTTCTGGCTTTCCATTCTAACACTTTGTCTTCTTTTTGAAAACACTTCTGTGCTTTTCAGTTTTCTCTGTGGTCTTCATCTTTGTTGGTAGTCCCTTTGTGTCCCATAACAGTGCCTCTTAGGTGTATATTCAGTTTATGAAATTCTTCTGCTGGTTTGAAACTAGTGTAAAATTTGTACTAAGAATGGTTAGAACACTAGGGGCATAATTCTACAAATAAAAGCACATGTTCCACTTTCTCAAGGGCTTTGATCCTTTTAATTCTTTTCTTCTGAAAAAAATTGCTGCCAACTTTTCCTTTCTTACTCAATGCACAAACATCCACCTTATTCCTCGGGGCATCCAGATCAAGGACTCAATTGGTTTCAAATGATCACAGCCAATTCATCAAGTTTCATTGTGGAGGTGAATACATCCTGCTCAGTGATTTAAAAAAAAAAAAAAAAAAAAAAAAAAAATTTTATTTGTTATTATTATTTTTTTTCCCCTCTCTCCAGTGTAAAAAAAAAAAATCCCAAAATCCACTGTTGCCAGGTGAAAAACTTTAACTAAAGCATGTTATACTCTTCCCCCCCCCTCCATTTTTCTATTATATTTCAGATTTTTATTGATGTTTATTTACCTTAGTATTATTTAATGTGTGCATTTAAAAGTGGCAACTGCCATTCAGTAAAGTATTTCTTATTCATGCATCGTAATGTCCAACTTTTCATTCGTAGTAAATTGTGAAATCCAATTACCCTCAGTTTTTGGATGAGATGAAGCATAATCTTTGAAGTAAAAGTTAAGCCTGGTCTTCACTAGTAGGCTTTCCAAAATATGTATAATGGCTAGTATTTAACGTGCTTCTAGTCAGCTAAAATAAATACACAGAGGCCCATATTGTTGGAATTTGAGGTTTATGTTAACATTTAAATGAAATTCTACCCTTCTAACCAACTGTAGTTTCATATGAAGTAAAAGTTAAGCCTGGTCTTCACTAGTAGGCTTTCCAAAATATGTATAATGGCTAGTATTTACCGTGCTTCTAGTCAGCTAAAATAAATACACAGAGGCCCATATTGTTGGAATTTGAGGTTTATGTTAACATTTAAATGAAATTCTACCCTTCTAACCAACTGTAGTTTCATCTGATGCAATAATTTTTCTTAGAACAAAATATACACCAAACTGTTCATTAAGATAAAAAAAATATTTTTACTTTATATCCCCTCTTTTGTTGATGGGAAGTGATGCAACATCCAAAGTATCTATAGAAATTTCTTCCTGCTACATATATTCTTGAAAAACAGAATTCTCTCTGTCCATCTTGAGATCATTATTCCTTAAGTTCATTCAAATTCTGAATTAAAGTTCTAACAATTTCACAATATCTTCATCAGAAATGCCATTACAAGGTGTTGACGCCATATCTAAATACTTCACTTCTAATATAGATAAGGTTCTCTGTGACTCCAAAAACAAAGAACAATTGCTGCCTGTTGTTAACAATTGAAATTAATCTAGTTTTTCACATTGTTTATGTGAAGTATAAATAGATGGTGGTGTCATTTCACAAAAATATCTGTTGCCTTGCTTTTTGGACCTTTGTGTATATCATTTTTGTTGGTGTAATGGGCATGGCTGCATAATTCGGCATCCTTTCAGTTTTTGACATCCCCACAGTTTTAAATTGGCCTTGTTTATTAACAGTTAGCTAGTAAACGGTATGTTATTCATTAGTTCACTCCTATGCCCATTACCTAGGTGAGCTAATTGAGTACCGTACCAGATCAGCCCTCTGAACTTTTGCCATTAATAAAAATAAAAAAATAACCTTAAAGAAAAATTTCAGTTCATTATGAATGATAACAGTGAAATTATTTTTTCATATTTACAGAATAGTCTTGTATATTCATAGAATTCAATAAAAAAAACTTCAAGTAAAACTGACCCAGAACAGCCTGGTAGCTAAAAAAACTTTTAATGTAATGCAAGAGCAAATAAACATTAAAAGCAATAATCAAAATTTTAACTACGTTCAAAATATAGATAGCATTATTATTATAGTACAAAAAAAGCTAGTTTTATATTAATTTACCACACTGTTATGGGTTCCCTATATATTAATTTTAGTTGATTTTATTGCAGACTTCATTTGTAAATAAATTTATTTACATGGTTTAAAATTTATAGAAAATCAAATTCAGTTACTTTAGTGGTTTACAAACTTGATGATATAAGGTACCCTGTTAGCTTCACTTTTAATGGAGTAAACATATATATATATATATACCCCATAAATATGAACAACCTCCCTTCTCAGCTTATACACAGTACTAAGTACTCTAGATTATAATAGCTTTCGTATTTGGGGTTTTCATTAAAAATATATATATATATATTGTGATTGATGAGCTTGTTTTTCAATGCAAAGTTTCTCAAAATGTTGTGCCATTGATATTGCTATGTATAATTCTTTTTCAACCACTAATCAAGATCAATATTTCGTCTTTATAACAGCTATAGCAGACAACCATATTTCACACAAATAAGATGTTATGAATGGTAATAAAATGTGTATTGCGTTTTTTTTTTTTTTTTTTTTTTTTTGATAAGTCAAAGAACTTTTTATTCACCTATAGCCAAAACAGAATAAGATTTTCAGGTTCTCTTATTTCAACATGCTATCATAAGACAACTCTATTAACCATTCTTGTTTAGATGGAATAAGGTCATATGCATCAGATGTATCATATTTATCCACAACAAATGAATTTCCTTATCCATTCATATTTAGAAATATCCAGATCTTTAAAACAAAATGAACTGTGATAAACTGTTTCCACTCTTTAGATTGTTCCTTTGGCTCTGGCTGAAAATGGTGAACCAACATCTTATCCATGGTCACAAACCTTGCAAGGAAATTTGTTTGGTCACTTTGAAAACTATGCAAGTATTCACTTAATTTGACAACTCTTGTGCATTTTTGATCTGCATCAATAACTTTGGGACCCATTGTGCTGACAACTTTTTTCACTTGTCAAGCACTCATCGGATCATGAACATTGCAGGTCTTCCACAGCGTAGATCATCTTCTGAGCTCTCCCTCCCTCATTTAAATTTTGCTACCCACTTCTTAACCATGGAATAGGGAGGGGATATCCTCCCCAATGTTGTAACCATATCATATCCTCATGAATTGCCTTTGAGCATTGTTCCTTTTTCCCAAATATTGGATGACTGCATAACAGACTGATTTTGTCCATCTTCCCTCATTCATACAACTTAGTTGACATCAGGACCTATAATTAAAAAAAAGGTGTAATTGAGACTGCATGAAACTTGGTGGGTTACTATTTGAAGTGTTATACATGAAGTACATAAATTTTTTAATAGTGTACCACTACCCTTTCATACTTGGATCGCAAACTTTTCAAGTGCCCCTCATATAAATATTCTGAGAAATGAGTGCCTACAAATTAATAAACATTATCCTAAAAAGTCAATCGGGTGTTTATCAGAGCATTAAGAGTTTACTTTCTCAGTTTGTGTAAATTGTATGTATTAAGAAGGTTTTGCTAAATAACTGTACTTGTATTTCTTTCATACTTTTTTTTATTATTATTTTCACCCCAGAGAATCTGGAAATTACTAAAGAACCAAAAGCCATTCCTCATATAGAAGTTGGGAAATATTTCCAGTATTTTTGTGACACTCACTATGTTCCAAACGAGGAAAAAGAAGCAGAATATCCTGAAGATGGGACTGTTCGAAATCAGTTGATAAAAGAAGTCAGTCCAGTCACAACAGAAACATATCTGGATGTATAGATGAACTGTCAGCTGTGTACAGAAGAATTATGCAAATCAAGATTGACCTTGTTATTGTATATAATGTAATTGTTAATTGTAATTATCGTTCTCATTCATGACATTTCTTTTGTCATACAGAAATTCTTTTTAAATTAAAATGCTTGTTTTCTAACCTGGCTGAATCACATTTTATTGTACTATAAAAAAAAAAAAAAAATTATACTCTGGCACAAACACCAGGTCAGTAGAGTTTACAATAAATTACCAATACAAACATGAATCATGTTTAGAAGTCACAGGCTTGAACCTCAATCCACTCAAAGAGCTCATGCTACTGCACTCTCACTCCTGACTTCTGCTACATCAGGCCATACCATTTCATAATTAGCAGAAATGTACGCACTATAATTTGATGATGATCAAAGTTTGCAAACTTTTTGATTATCATCATAAAATGATGTATTGAGGGCATTAGAACTCAACCTATCAGCAGGTGAAGTTTACTTCTTCTATATATAAAAAAACTGTCTTGAGGACAGTGCAACCCTTACTCACTACTACTTAGTTCTTCAGAAAAAGAGAGAGAGAGATGTCCTAGCAAGTTCATCATGGCTTATTTTATTCATCTGTGGAAAAATTCAGTGAAACTCAAACAGTTGCCCTCTATTTCTTAATGTTTTTGATCATGTTTAGCATAATTCACACAAGAGGAATTCTTCAGGGGAATGACTGCCAGAAGTTTATCATACTATAAGGGAGCTAAATGATTTTGCAAGAACTGAGAGGAATGTGGAAGTGAAAGTGCTGAAGTTAAATTTAAGAAAGGCACCTGGGGGCGGGACTATCCAATTATATCAAAGGAGGTAAGCAAACCCTTAGCCATATTATCAGCATCTTTGGATTCGGGGGAAGTTCCTGTGGACTGGATATGTGTAAATGTATCCCCAATTCACAAAGATAGATCAAAGAGTGACCCAAGTGATTACAGACCTGTTAGCTTAACTTCTGTTCCAGGGGAAATAATGGAGTCACTGGTTAAAGTAATGAAGGACCATCTAGACAGGATTGCAGTTATAAATTGGTCACAGCATGGGTTTGTTGAGGAACAGTCTTGTCTGACCAGTTTCATTGGATACTATGATGCAGTCACAAAGGAACTGGTTGCAAAAAAATAATTTTGATATCATATACTTGGATTTCGAGTAAGCTTTTGATAAGGTTACACATAAAAGGCTGCTGTATAAATTGGAGCAGTGTGACATTAAGAACAAGTTACTGCTATGGATAAAAGATGGTTGAATGGGAATAGACAGTCATTATCAATGGACTCTGCTCTTAGCATTAGCAGGGGCATATGATGCAAGAAAGCAAGCTTATACAGCATCAGCCAAAAAAAATCCCATTTCACCCATCCATTTGCTCCATATGTTTGTCTCTTTCTGCCTTGAATTTATTTAAGCTGTCAACTTCCACAATGAGAGATTTAAGTTTGTTCCAGCAATCAACCACCTGCTGGATAAAAGCAAATTTCTGCAAATCTAGTCTACAACTGTCTTTCCTCAATTTGAATTCATGTCCCCTCAGGCAATTAATCTGAGCAAGAGGGAAAATCCCATCAGCATTGAGCTTGCTCAAACCATTCAAGGCCTTATACACCTCAGTCAGATCACCTCGCAGGTGCCTAGTCTACAAACACTGTAATTTGCAGAACTTAAGCCTTTCTTCATGAGAGCAACCCTTCGTTCCTTTCACTAATCTTGTTGCCCTTCTCTGTACTTGTTCCAGCAGCTCTACATCCTTCCTAAAATGAGGCCTCCAGACCTGTATACAGTACTCAAAGTGTGGCTTAACCATTGCCTTATACAAGGGGATAATTGCCTCCTTATTCCTGTATATCATTGACAAGACGCTATGAGCTACTCTTGCAGACTGTCTGCACTGCTCAGAGAACTTCGTATTTGACTGCACAATTATCCCCAGGTTCTTTACATTCTCTACCACAGAGTAATGTATCAACCGTGTGGGTACTCCCTGAGTGTAGTACCACACAGTTGATACGTTACTCTGGTATTACTGCTACCCATGTGCAGTACTTTACATTTGTCAATGTTAAAACTTCATTTGCTACCTCTCAGCCCATCTGCTCAACTTTTCTAGATCCTGTTCCTGTAGCGTACTGTCATTAACAACCCTGCCAACTTAGACATTAAGCCTGATATACCTTCATCAATATCATTAATAAATACAGAAAACAACAATGGACCCAACCCTGGTGGAGGTGGACTAATGTTTCTAGCGAAGTCCCCCAAAGCTTTGTACTGGGCCCATTGTTTTCTGTATTTATTAATGAAAGTATATCAGGCTTAATGTATAAGTTTGCAGATATACAGCAGTTGGCTAGGTAGTTTATAACAGTATACTGCTTAAACAAGATCTAGAAAAATTATGTAGTTGGGCTGAGAAATGCCAATTAAAGTTTAACATGGACAAATGCAAAGCACTGCATGTGGGTAGTAGTAATCGCATATTAACATACCGTGTGTTACTGCACTCAGAGTAGTGGAAAATGAAAAAGACCTGGAGTAATTGTGCAATTGGATATGAAGTTCTCTGAGCAATGCAGACAGGCTGCCAGGACAGCTCATGTGGTTTTGTCAATGATATACAGGAATTTTGCTAGCAGGGATAAGGAGGTGATTATCCCATTGTATAAGGCAATTGTCAGACCACATCTTGAGTACTGCACAGGTCTGGAAGCCTCATTTTGGGAAGTATGTACAGCTGCTGGAACGAGTACAGAGAAGAGCAACAAGATTGGTGAGGGAGCAAAGGAGTGCTTATTCTGTTTATTTGCATTTGGGTAGTGCTCTTACCAAGAGAGATGCTTCAGTTCTGCAAATTGCAGCATTGGGAAACTAGGCACTTGCAAGGTGATCTGATTGAGGTGTTGAAAGCTTTAAATGGATTGAGCAAGCTCACTGCTGATGGGATTCTTCTTCTTGCTTGGACTACACACATGATGGAGTGCAAATTCAAATTGAAGGACGGTTGTAGAATAGATGTGCAGAAGTTTGCCTTTAGCCAGCGGGTGGTCGATTGCTGGAACAAACTTCCATCTGTTGTGGAAGTCGATAGCTTAAATAAATTCAAGGAAGAACTAGACAAAATATTGGAGGGAATGTGAATAGCTGAAATGGGAAGGATTGCCATAACCAATACTGATACTGAAGGTCTTCTAAACAAACTTCCATCTTACAATTTGCCTTCTGCTTATTTGCATTTGCGTAGCTATATTTCTGTCCAAAAACCAATCATTACAGGCACTGGTAAGTGGCTCTAACTTCAAGTAATGCTGTATCTTTCAAGGTTTTGTTTTTTATCCTATACTTTATTGAAATTTCACTGACTATAAATCCTGTTGATAGTTTTGCTGATGATGGGCTACTACATTCGACTTTGAGAAACCTTGTTCTGCGAAAACACTTAAATTCTCAAATATCCACTACCCATTCCTTAAAAACACTCTAGGTAATTCTGCAATGGGACAAATAAAACTTGGTTCAGTCCTAAAACCCAGTCTTGTCCTATTTCTTGGAAAAGAAATCTGCCATTCCCATACTCATTTTTGATCCTCAGATTTCTAGACAGATGGTACTGTGAATATGTAACTTCTTACCTTTCTTTGTCAAATGAATATCACAAACACTGCTTCATTTGCATTTTAAAAAAGTAGGTTTTCTTCCCCCCCACCAGAGTTACCTTTGTAAATGGCTTCTGAAGTCTGTACAAGTCTCAGATCTACCCTAGACTATATATAAAAAGGGGGAACTCCAGGTTGATCAATGACCTGCTTCTTACAAACTCACACAGATGAGCTGTTTTTACTGCATGTCTTTTCTATAGATATTTTCATGGACACTGTTCTGCATTGGCATTTGTAATTCAAACTTCCCTTCTCTGAACTAGTCTGAACACATGCCTTTTTGTTTTCTTATATTTTGGCCCATGCATGGTATTAAAGTACAGTCAGTCCTCCTATAGCACGATAGTTGTGTTCCTAGAAACCCTCGTGCAATATAAACAACAGGCCCTATGGGAAAAAGAGGGTTAGGTGCCAACCACCCAAGATTGAACACACATTTGTAACCAAAACATTACCAAACACAATAAATAATCATAATAAAATACATGTTTTATTACGACTATTACATAATAAAATATTGCTAATGCTTTTGCTTCTATCGTAAGCAAACTTGTTTTTTGTTTTATTTTCTATCCAAACAGATGACAGCCGTTCCATCTCTTCGAATTCTTTGTGCCTTAATCTAATGGATTTTAATTACACTTTGAGTTGTTCCTGCTATGAAAGTTGTTTTTATTTTCTCTGCATTCTTTGTAATTCTCAGCGTTGCCTCATTTAGGTCTGTAGCACGTACAATATCACACGATCTTTCATTTCGCTCAAAGCATTTCATAATTTCATATTTTTTCTCTATCGACAGAGGCGGACTGGCCATAAGCCTTACCAGGGAAACCCCAGAGGCCGGTGTGATTTTGGCCATAATCCATAGTATGAGGCCACTACAAATTTTCCCAGGTAAGAATTTTTGACCCAGTCCACCTCTCTTTATCGATATTGCTTTTCTTTTTCTCTCTGAATCTGCAATGTCCTCACCAGGACGCTTCCTTTTCACACCTTTTAAGTATTTTACTCATTTTTAGGGAATAAAGCACAATTACAAAACGTGGAGGCGCACTTGATACACATAAACAAAGCTACGTGCGTGTAGCAACTGAATAAACAACACCGTAAAGGCAGAGTACACTATTAACACCTCACATTTTACTAAAGCATATTTCTAGGGGTTACTACCATAAAACAATAAAAACAATTTCCAGTTGCGTTTCTGCTAGTGGAATCTGTTATAAACTAGTAGTAAACTCTATCTAATTGCATTTGTGATTATACCGATAGCTGGAATTGTGTTGGTTTTTATGTTATTATGGTGAAATGTGTTTCCCCTTCACTGATATAAAACATATAAATACATTTTCAGAATCTTCTCTTCATTCCTATCGTGTTGCGTTCAGTTGGGGTGATTCCACGTTTGACTGCCATTTCTTGTAAGCACAAAGGCAAATCGTGCATAAGCGAATTCGGTTCGTGTTATATGAGATATCGTTCCCCTATTCATAAATCGTGTATGATTGAATTTGTGTAGTGTAAACATGTGTTATACGAGGACTGACTGTACTATGGATTCATGTATCTTTCATGTTTAGGGGTGCTATAAATAAAATGCACACACACCCTAATGTCTCTTTTAAAATGGAAAAGCTGGGCAAGACTGACATTCAAAGTTAATTCCAAAAATCACAAGAACAATACACAGGAAACTCAGAGTCACTGTTGATCTGCCCACCCAGTAGTATAAGGAGATAGGCACCAAAAGTCAACACAAAGGGAAAATGGCTACTCAGACAGTATTTCCCAAATCATAGACAAGACAACCAGAATTTTGCACTACTTATAAGAGAAATTAATACTGTAGCAGTCATTCCTTTTGTTTCTGTAATTGGATAGAAGGTTACAAAAATAGCTAGAAACCTTCAAAAAACATGTCCTAGCATACCAACAAGTTTTTGTACAAAAACTTGACATCTTCAAATAAGGTTTTAGATTCTTGTTTTACAAAACAAAATGCTGCTACAAGAAAGTAGAAAGGCACAAGAAAAACACCTGAACAAACTACAAAAAGTCTGACCCAACCATAAATGCATGATGATACTTTCATTTTGTCCACAGAAGAATCTTCAAAAAACCCTATTTTCTTAAGTGTTACAAAGACACAGCCATCAAAAGAAGAATAACTGCATATCAGATCATTATACTTGATATATTCAAATAAAAAAATCCTTTTCAGTGCTAAAAAGACAACACTAACGGCAGGATTCCAAGAATTACTGGCTGGAACATGATCTAATGGAGAAAATGGAAGAAACTTGGCAGGTATGTTCTGAGGATGCAGAAGAGAATTACTTTTAAAAAACAATTAGTTCCAAAATTCACCACCAGGGGGAAATGTGCTGTGAGTAATATTCATACCCCGCTCTACTGTGCATAAATATGGAATTTAAAGCATAACATGCTACGAATAATGATATACCATAGCATTAGAAGCACAATCCCCTCTCTCCTTACTGGCACGCACTTTCACTGCAGACTTTTACTCTCAGAATGGAAGTGCAGCAGAAGTAATTCATGATTACAACTGTTGTAAGCACCAGCAAGCAGGTCTAATGATACCATGTGGTTTCAGAAAAATTATTAGAAAATTCAAGGGAACAGGAACCTCGGGAGTGAAGCCAGGAAGATGATGCAAATACCCTCAAACCAAGAGCAGGTTGAGGACTGCAATTGTGGAAAGATCCATGGATGGTAGGGTACCGGTATTAGCACAAAAAAGTAGAATCATTGCAATTAGCATTATCTACTGGTAGCTCTGGTTTCTTATCCAGCAAACAAGCAAATCAGTGACAGAATAGATGCAGTTTCCTGATTATACTGATGCCTCATTGCCTTAGTTGCTTTTCCTTAAAACAAGTGCGTTAAGAAGCAAAGGTGTTGGTGATTTCAGCTGGTAGTTCCAAAGTAAAAACACCTTTTTTTTTTTTTTTTTTTTTTGTTAGAGCAACTAAGGCTGCTCAAGTAGACAGACCTAGCTCAACTGACAGTTCTTTACTTTGCAACCAATGTAAGGAGTGTACCAATCTCAAATTTCAACTTGGTGTGTTAGAAGAATTTGAGTCTGAAGAAACAAGTGAAACTGGGAGCTCGCCAGGGACTCAAGTATCTCCTTGCCTGTCAAGTGATACACCCCCAATTCAGGTCCAGTAGACAAACCTAGCTCAACTGCTGATTCTTTACTTTGCAACCGATGTAAGGAGTGTACCGATCTCAAATTTCAGCTTGGTGCATTACAAGAATTTGAGTCACTGAAGAAACAAGTGCTTGCCCTAGAAACAAATGAAACTGGTAGCTCATCATGGACTCAAGTATCTCCTTACCTATCAAGTGATGCACTCCCAATCCGGGTCCCAGAAAAGAATAGTCGAATACACACTGCTCTGCTCGAAGGTGATCTAGTTTTATTGGGAGACTATTGTCAGGGAAACGGGTAAAATGTTTTGTAATAAAGACAGGTGGTCCAGAACCAGTGTGTTTGCCAAGAGCAACAATTGATGATGTTACCAACAGATTTTAAGGGAGGTAAAGAGAGAATTATTATTCATGTGGGGACTAACAATATTAAACATACACAACTTGACCATCTGTTAGATAAATATAGGACTATGCTGATAAAATGCTGCCAGTTAGGTCAGAATGTGTATGTCTGCAATTCTGCCCAGACATGATAAGAGTGATTATATGCTGAAAGCCTTGTGACAAGGCAAGGTTCTAGGGAGGAAATTTTTCGTTGGCATAGCCTGCATTTTTAAGTGTTACGAATATATTTTGTAGAGATGGTATTCATTTGAACAAAGGTGGTGCAAGAATTTTTGTTAGTTTTTATTGAGGATAAAGAGTTCAGGGAAGCTGCTAGTTAGGGGGGGGGAGAAGAGTAATTTAGATCTGTGTTTATCTGATATGGGTAAAAATAATGCTTGCATTCACCTAGTGAATTCTTTTTTGTTGCCACAACAGCCGATGTTGATAAGATGAAGAGGATAGCAATGTTTCAAATGAGGAAGATAAAACTATAAGATACAAACCTAAATAACTTCAAGGAGTATGTTAGGGTAGTAAACTATAGACAATTACTCAGTCTCAACTGTATCTACATTGATGCCAGGAGTGTTGTCACTAAAATGGCTGAATTTGAACTCCAGGTTACAACTAATGCTGATATAATAGGGTTAACAGAAAACGTGGTGCAGCACAGAAATTGATAATGATAAATTCCCCTGTGGTATGTATATTTAGGAAAGATAGAAGGGGTCATGCTTCTTATCAAAAACAGCCTGAGCATGAAAAGAGCTTTTGCTGAGTCTGAAGTTCTCTGCCAGCATAGAATCTATGTAGTGTGAGTTAGTTGGAAGCAAAGAAACAATGAGAATGGGAATAACCTACAGACCAGAAAATTGTGAAGAATATGACGAGTCTTTATATGCAGATGGAATGACCGAGCAAGCGTAAATGTATTACAGTTGACTTTAATCTACCCCAGGTTGATTTGAATAAGTGGGAAGGAAACTCGCGATGGTGAAAAATCTTTTTTTAAATAAACTACATGATTAGATTATTATTTGTACCAGCATGTTAGAGAAAGTACTAGGAGGAGAATATTCTTGACCTCATCATTATTAACAAATCAAATGACCACAGCTAAAAGTACAGGAAGTGATCATGCAATCGTCAGTTGAAAGATGAAAACTGTTGCAGTAGTTAAAGGCATGAGTTTTAACTTCAGAAGAGGGGACTTTGACAGTTTAAGGCACTATGTGGCATCTGCAAATTGGGTAGATTGCCGAGGAATGGTGAATACATTACAATTATGGAATACTTTTAAAGCAAAAAAAATCACAGAAGCCAAGAATGCATACATACCTTTAAGAAAATATTTCAGGAGGATACTGAAATGGACAACTGCAGAGCTGGCTGGTCAAATAAAGCAGAAAAAGATGTCATGCGACAGTCACAGAGCAATGAAAGTATTGAAGCGTACAACAGGTACAAACTGATCTAATAGTACTATAAATAAGCCCAAGGTTGCATATGAAAAAGCATTGGCTAATTTTCATGTATGTGAATACAATGAAGAAGAAAGCCAATCAGATTGGACCCTTGTGCACTGGGTGTGGGAAAGTCTTAGATAACCCAACTGATGTTGCAGATGAATTGAATAGCTACTTTGCATCGGTCTTTACTGACAAAAGGCTCTTCATGCTGAAAAGAGGCTGTGTGAGTGAGGCAGAGCGATATAAAATTAGTTATGTTATAATAACAAATGATTGTTTATTACAAAAGATTTTGGGCATAAAGGCAAGTAAGGCTCCTGGAATTGATGGCATATACCCTGTAGTTTGTTGGGAGAGTGTGAGAAAGTGTATTGAACCATTGAGGTTAATTATGAGGGCATCTTTGGATTGGAGAAGTGCCAATGTATCACACTGGCACTTTTCCATTAATTGTTTTATTGCAAGAGACAAAAATCTAATATCTATCTGTACAGCATATTTTGTTGGTAGAAGCATAGACTGATTTGCATGCTTTATGGGCTGAAAAACCCAGAATAACTCATGGATGGAAGAATCTTCCAGCTAGAAGAAATTCTAGTGAAAATTCTTTCCAACTAGAATCAAACACAGACCTCTCTCTCCAAACAAGTGGTGTTGTATTTTGCTAACCAAATTGCTACAAAGCAAAAAAAAAAAGTTGGGCGTTTTTAATTTTAGTGTTACCCTACTGAAATTTATAAACTTGTGCATTATGTCTGGCCCACTTGTGTGACAAAAAAAAAAAAAAAAACCACTTGATTCTGGGAGTTAACAAAACAATGCTGTTGCTCTTGTCCAAATGATTTTGCCATATTTTATAAAAGCCCATAAACGTTCTCTGGTTATTCAAATCCAAGCCTTTACCCACATTACCATGCAATGTGGGTAAACCAAGAGACAATAGGGCAGGCTGCACAATTTTTTTGTGGCACCATACAAACCCACAATGTACGTTCTGCCACAATGTACATTAGCCGAGGACACTGGCCAACCTTTGCTATTATTCGAGCCCCGAAAAAAAAATTAGATGCCTAGTCCCTCCTGATTGGAATCATAACTTACAAAACAGCATATGCAGCTAACTGTCCCTAGTTACCTATTTGCTGTTGGATGACCTATATGTAAACTGGACTATTAATATTGAGTGTGTTTAGTTGGGTTAATGTTGATCTGCTCAAGTGTACTAGCTGATACTGACACCAAAAATAGCCATTTTGCACAAGTTAAGTATATATATCACTTATAAAAGTATAAAAAGACTATGCCAAAAAACTTTTTGTGTCAAGTTGTTTTCTGTAGTCTCATGGAAACATATTACACAAGATTCCTCTTTAACAAATCAATATGCATTCCCCTTATCATTCTCTCTCCTAACCGGCTGTACTTGCAATACATAATCATGAACTATTTACTCTACTTGTAAATACTTTCAGCTCTACCCATTTTCCCGGAGTTTTGTAAATTGGAAATAGAGTTGCACATTTCCAATATATATAGAGACTTTGCCTGATTTTGGACATGCCCCTATTGTAACCAGTGAAGTTTTTTGATCTACCTTTCTGGTTTCTTAAATATAACAGAATAAATCCTGCTAATTCCATGTGATTAATTCATATTCCTCTGCAATTTCTTTTCCAGTGATCACAAAATCACCTTGCTCCTAGATGTCATGTTAAAATAAGCTTGCTTACAAATATGGATGCACAAAATTTGTTTAACTAATCAGCTAAGGTTATTGCAGTTACAAAAGCCATCTTGTAGTGGACCAATGTGGTTTAGCCACTGCCTTCTAGCATTCATATACACTATCCTATCAAAGGTCACACAGTACTCCTCTGATTTCAGGAAATTCTGTACAACTACAAGATATGCAAATATTTTAAAATAAAAGAATCAGCAGTTAGCCCAGGGTTGTAAATTGGGCCATGGCCTTAATCCAAAACCTGCCTCAGAAGATTCCAGCCACCTCTACTCAAGTAGCAACTTGTGTTGAGAATGGAATCCCAAAGCAGAACTCAAATGTTGACCTCAATTGCAATTTTATTTAGTTAATTGAATGTGACTTTGTGTAGGTAATTCTCTTTTCCACCTGGAAATCAATTTGTAAATCATTTAATTTGCAAATATACATGGTATCTTGCTTTTTATCTTTTTAAATTTAAGTATAAGTCAGGTAATGCTGTTTAACACAAGGCCTGAGAGAGAGAGAGAAAGTTTAAAATACTGTCCAATATTGAAAACAAGTTCTGTAAATATATGTGCAGGTAAAATGAATCTACTTGTACAAGAGCCTGTACTAAAGACAACAAAGTTTAGATAACAATTTACTTGAAACTGCATTTGGAAGCAGATTCAGCCTTACAGGTTGAAAGGCAACTATGCAGCATTATTGAGAGTGCACCCCCTCCCTCTGATGTGTATTATAGTTTGTCAAACCTAGCTGATCCTGTATCTTCCCCTCCCTGCAAAACTATCACTTGCAGTGAAGGACTATTTTGTTTGAATTCTTAGGAGTGGCAAAAAGCCGCAACAGAATAATGAATTACTAATTCCAAAAACCTCAAATAATAATTTAAAACTTATAACTAGTAAGCAGTGGTGTAATTAAGGGAGGGCAGGACACTCCTGTTGTAACATCATTTTGAAGTGGGTCTTTATTTTAAAAAAAAATAAAACATTTAGAAAATGTGAAATTTTGACAGATTTCTAAACATTTATATAAAGTAAAAGCAATTTATGTGGCATCCATCCAAAAAAGCTCATAAAATGGCAAATTTTGAACTTGTGTGTGTTATGAGATTTTTTTATATATGCAGTTTCCATATCTCAGGCCTCCGTAGCCAAGTGGTCAGGAGCGGGAGTGCAGTAGCACATGCTCTTTGAGTAGACCGGGGTTCAAGCCCCTGACTGCTAAATACAGTTGCTCTGCCAACCTGCACTGGACCAGCATGGCAGATTATGGTCCATTTCCCTCAGCATGAATTGTTGAGGAGGCTTCCATCCTGCAGTGGGTTGATAATGGCTGCAGTTGACTTTTTTTTTACTGGTCTATCTTGCAACTGACTGCAAAGATAAAGCTTGGTAGTATTACTTATATATACTCATTCTGTGCAAGTGTGTTGTAGTCACGTCTTGTAACCTATTTTGCAATTATCTGCAAAAACAGCTTGGTAGTATTACTTATAGTTATTTCATGCAAGTGTGTTGTGGTCACAGGCAATGGTATAGCAGTTAGTTAACAGGAGGCAAAATTAGGTAAGGAATTAAGACAGAAATAGACACTCCTGCCTTCACATAAATAGCCCAGAGTGTGGAAAAAATTAGTTGGAGGAAAGTGAACAGTATATAAATGAAGAATTTAAAGTTATTGCTCAGATTGTCCGGGAGCATGATTTAAGGGCAGTTATTAGCTATTAGCACGGATGGAAATATAAACAGTTGTACCAGGTACCTTATCCAGTAGCAAAAAGGCTGTTTTTACTTAATGCATCTTATGTTAAATTTTTTTACTTAATGCATCTTATATTAAAAAATTAATGTGAAGATTTTTTTTTTTTTGTAAAGTTGGAAAATATTGTATTTACATCAAAAGTGACCACCAGAGGCATTCTGTCCTTCACCCAGCTGCCACTATTAAAGTAACAGTCACTTAACGAAGTCAGTGTTGGTCCTGGTATTTTCCAGGCAGGCTAAAGCAGTGATACTTTGGAGAATCATTTCAGTTTTACTCATCATGTAGCAGTAAATAATTCCAACAAAAAAGTATAGTTATAGGATAATTAGACAGTGATTAAAGTTGGAAAATGTTAAAGCAAGTAAGATCCAAATACTTGCCTTGTACATCATCTGGGGCTGCACTTGCCAGTATGTAAATAGAAGTAATTATAACACTAAACATTTTCGTGCACTTCATTTCAGAATAACAAGTCTAATAAAAAAAAGTGGCACATGGAAGGATAAAACAATATACATCACAGTTTTCTAATAAATATAAGGAATTATTAAGAGTTAAATCTTAGTGGGTGGTAATTAATCTAATCATTGACTGGTATAAAGGAACAGGCCCAGCATTTAGTATTTAAAAAAAAAAAAAGTAAAATAGCCAAAAAGAGCATATATGTATGAAGCGATTAGCAACCATTACTCAAATGCCACATATGTTTCAAACTGAGCATACTGTTACTCTCACTCCTCTATGGAATTAAACTGATGGCTTTTATATTCTAATTTAGTTTTAAAAGATACACACACTTGCCAAAAAAATGCAGGCCTTTATATTAAGGCAGTAACAGGCAGAAGAAATGTGAAGAAAACTGACAGGGTGGTGATGTATTGCCTCGGGTTTAAAGACTGCACAAGCTGTTCAACTGCAGTAATCAGAAGCCAGAATTGGGAGTGTGATCTATCAAACTTAGTAAAAGGTCTTATTGTGATCACATGTTTAGCTGGAGCCATGATTCAAGAAACAAAAGGCAATTAGTTTCTCAAAAGTCTTTAATGGCTGGAAAGCAAGTGGTTCTTCCACATATCAAAGGTGTAAATTTGGCAAAAAAACAATACTTCCAAGAGTGAAACCATTGTACTCTAAGGAAATCTATATGGAAAAATAGGACATCTGGTGCGCAGCAAATAACATCTGTATTCAACCAAGCCAAGAACTGCTATATTTCAACCCATACCATGCACAGGGAGTTGAAGGAAATTGGGTCTTGGCAGTCACCTGCCTATTCAGAAACCACTTGTTTCAGAGAAAAACTTGCTTTCGGTGATGCCGAGAACATCATGATTGGATAGTGGAACAATGGAAGAAAGTAATGGTCAGGTGAATCATGATACACTTTGTTTTGCACTAATGGCAGGCAGAGAGGGTGGTAGGAACCTCACAAAGCAATGGACGCTGCTTACCTTGTTAAGACAACCCAAACATCTGGAAGTGGCATCATGGTATGGGGAATGTTTTGTTGGCATGGACTACCCAGTCCCCGTAGATACCAGTGGAAAGCCAAATATCATCCAGAGAATACCTGAATTTTGTATCAGATCTACCACACACTGCTATGTTACACTTTTATCCAGAAAGTGATGGCCACTTTATGGATGACAATGTCAAAATCATGCATGAATGGTTCGGAGAACATGATGTGGATTTCCACCATCTTCCCTGGCCCCAACAGTCACTGATCTCGATCCTAATGAGAATAAGTGGGATATGCTGGAGAGTTATTCAGCAACAAAGCCCTCTTCATCTTTGTTGTAGATACATGATATTTTGCTGGAAGAATGGTTAGAATTAGACCAAAATGCACTAAAAACCTTATAGAATCTATGCTATACTGTGCACTTGCTGTTATTCGAAGCAGAGGTGGCCCGAATTGATACTGAATAAAGGTTCATATTTTTTTGGCTAGTGTGTGTAGTTTTAATGAATTATCAAATGTTATTCTGCCATTTGTCTGAAAGCACTGTAATACCAAGATAACTCATGGAAACTGAAATTTATTCCCCTGTGTCCTTAGGTGGATTTAGTGGGTGCAATACACACATACCACAGAATGAAAAAGGTCCATATCCATGGGGGGAGGGGGTCAAGACCATAGAAGAATGATTATTATTATACAGTAAGACATGAAATTATCTGATTAGTGTAGACAGGTGGAACAGTGTCATGTTGATGATTTATTGAACATTTGGTTGTATATGATGAAAGGTTGTAATTGCTATTGTATTAAGCAATTGTAAGACCACACCTTAAAAAAAAAATTCAGTTTCTTAAAAAGATCCAAAGATAGGCAACCCATTTGGTAACATTTACAAAAATTGGATGCCAGTATGAGGGAACACTTCAAATATGTGGTCAACAAAGCTTGATAACCAAGCACCTTACAAAGGGGTGGAGGGGAGACCTCATTAAAGTCTACAAGGCTCTAGCGGTAGGAAATTTTCTTTCAGCTAGTAAACTACTCATTACTAGAATAACTTACTTTTGTAAGCAGTTTAGGCTGGGGGAAATTTAAAGTCAGCTCTATGCGCCTACATGAAGTAACATAAGTTATTTTATTTTTATTATTTATTTTATTTTTTTATTATTATTTTGGAAGGGAGTGCAGCAAAAGTTTGTGGCTTCCTTGCACTATATAACAATACCAGCCCTACCTACATTTACTAAGCAATTGAATCTCTACTGCCTGAAAGAATTTTTTATTTATTATTATTTTTTTTTTTATGTAAAGCCCAAACACGAGAGGTATTAGAACCTATAGTACTTAGTACCATGCTTGGGTTGGAGGTTGAGAAGACGAAAGAAGATATTTGTTGACATTGGACTTGAACTTCTGTAGACTGTAATTTTCAGGAAATACGTATGAAGGAAGGTTGTTCCAGAAAACGGCAGTTGAATGAATAAACGAGGAAGATGAAAAGTTGGTTCTGAGAGTTTGAAGTTGGACGGTAAATGGATGTTGGCTGGTGGCGGCACGTGATCGGACTGTTTTGAAAGAGAGAGCGGGAATTATAGAAGCCAATTCAGAAGAATAGTGCCCATGGCAGTATCTGTAGAAGAGGCATGCAGCAGAAAAAATAGTACGTCTATGAGACAGCGAGTGGAGAGAGACTGTTAGAGATGAATCATTAATTAACCTAACTTCCCTCTTCTGAATAGAATAGAGAAGCCTGGGAGAGGTTTTGGGGGCACCACCCCAGATGTGGGAACAATATTCCATGGTAGGGCGGATTTGCGATTTATACAGAGTGAGCAGCTCTTTGGAAGAAAAGTAATGCCGAGAGCGAAAGAGAAAACCAAGTTTTTTAGATGCGGAGGAAGCAATATTTGTAATGTGCTTGTGCCAAGAGATTAAGAGTCTGGGTAATCCCCAAAAGAGATATATAATTTTTCCTAGAAATCGGAGTGTCACCAAAGATAAGTATAGGAGCAGAAGAATCCTTTTGCAAGATAAAGAGAAGACTGAGTTTTAGAAGGGTTGAAATCAACTAAGTTGTCTTTGCCCCCTGGAGAATTACCTGAAGATCGGCATTTAAGAAATTGGTAGCAGATTTTCAAAAAGTTGAAGCTGATTGAGCAAGGCAAGGTTTCTCAAATTTGAAAATGGAATGCAATGTGCTATCATCGGCAAAACTATGGATAGGATTTCCAGTCAATGGAAGAAGGTGATTAATATACAAGAGGAAAAGAGTGGGGGAAAGAACTGAACCTTGGGGGACACCGGCATAGCATAGTGGAGAAGTTAGAAGACAGAGAACCATCTACAATCACCCTCAGGGAGCGATCAGAGAGAAAACTGGATAACCAATTACAAAACACAGTTGGCAAACCATAAGATGGAAGCTTGTTTAAAAGACCTTTATGCCAGACACGATCGAAAGCCTTTGAGAGCAACTACTTGTGTTTCACCGAACCTTTCCATTGAATTAGTCTTAAATGGGTAACATAAGCCAGAATATCACCAGTGGATCGACACTGACGGAATCCATACTGGCGATCGTTGATCAGACGGAAGGTTTCTAGATAGTTTAAGAGTCGGCAGTTAATTGATTTCTCCATTACTTTAGAAAGAGTAGAAGTAATTGCAATAGGACGATAATTGGATGGGAGGGATTTGTCACCCTTTTTTAGGAACTGGCTGGATATGAGCAAATTTCCAAGCTTTGGAATAAGAAAATGGAAAAAAAGGCGACATAGAACAGGAGTAAGTTTGGGAGCACAGGTTTTAAGAACAAGCGGACAAATACTATCGGGAACTGGAGCTTTCTTAGCATCAAGATTTGTCAAAATCCTTCTGACTTCTTTTTGACGGAAGACCACAGGAGGCATTGAATGGAGCGTGTTGGGAATGGTGGGAGGTGTTTTACCAAAATCATTAATACATGAGTATTAATGAAATTAAAGAAAAATGGGATGCTAGCAGGTCAGCTTTATCCTTGGCTGAAGTGACAACAGAACCATCTGGTTTGGACAGAGGTGGGAGCAGAGATGGGCAAAAGTTGCAGCTAATAGCTTTGGCAAGAGACCAGAATGCTCGGCTACCATTAGAGCAAGAAGCAAGTTTTCTACTCTTAGCCTGTTCAAACTCTAGTTTTGACTGATTAATAACTGCTTTACAATTGTTGCGAGCTTTGGTGTAGGCAGAAAAAGAATTAGAAACAAGCCAATTATGATATGCAATATTCTTCTCTTGAACAGCCTTAGCACATTTATTGGAAAATCAAGGTTTAGATAAAGGACAAGATTTTAAAGAGGAGTGTGTAATAAAGGATTCCATTCCTGCAAGAATAATTTCACTGACACAATCTGAGCAAACGTTGACATCAGAAGTTTTGAAACAGTAATCCGACCATGGAAAAGAAGAAAAGAAGTCTCGCAGGTCATCCCATTTTGCATGCTTGTAATGCCAAACAACGTGAGGTTGGGAATAGCCATGAGATAAAGGTTCCATTGATGAAGAGACAATCACCAAGTTGTGATCTGAAGTGCCTAAAGGACCGCTCACTTCGGCCGTGTACTTAGAAGGGTTGTTTGTGAGAAAAAGATCAAGCATGTTGGCTGTATGATTAGGGTTGTCCGGTATTCTTGTAGCAATCTGTGCAAGGTCATTAGTAATTGCAAAAGCCTCAGCATCTCGACCAGCTGGTTAGTGTGACTAGAAAATGGAAGCCAGCTGGAGTCATGAACATTAAAATCACCAAGGAAAATTACCTCACTGTTAGGAATGTTGGACTGGAGAAATTCAAGTTGGAAAGAGAGGAAATGAAAGAGCTCCAAGTGATTAGTGGAGTTGGGAGAACGGTAGAGACAACAGATGAATTTGACCCAATGAGGTAGAGAGATTTTAAGCCAGAGAAGATCAAAGAGAGGAGATTCCAAATTGCCCGTTCTGATATTCCCTGAGAGGGAATATCAGAATGGACATATGTCAAGTACCACCTTTGAGGCGAAAGGAATCATACAGCAAATAATATGGGTATCTGAGATGAGCAGTTGAATCAACCGATAACTGAGAATCTGTCAGAAAAAAGTACAAGGGGTTTGGCAGACTGCAAGTGGAAATGGACATCGTTGAGATTAGAATTGAGACCACGTATATTTGTGAAATGAATTATGATGTGTTTGGAGGTTTAGATCTTTTCGCAGATAAGCTTGCTCTATTAGTTTGACAATTCATGGTGTATTCGATGGTAAGAAAAAGTGGTTGGGACGTGCTGTATGAAGTAATGAAATTTTTGGAGATGGCGTACACATGGTAAGAATACCACCTAGATCTGTGACATAACGTGGCCTCGACAATGCCCCCTGCATACACACTACTCGGACTCCCTCCAGTCACTATCTGGCAGAGTAGAGGTAGCAAGATTATACACTAGATGATCCGGAAGCCTCCTAGAGAGTTACCAATAGGTCCGGTCCGGTGTACTAACTATCGGCCGGCCTGCGAACACCGTTTTAGAGCTGTACTCTCGAAATGTAAGGAATTCTAGGGAACAAGAAAGTCCTCGTACTTTTCATAGCTTTGTAAATGAAAAATAGCCTCAACAATTTTACATTCAAAATTGTATTTTTATTTTAATGATTACTACTAGGGGGCTTCACCCCCTGCTCACTTTGCTCGCCAACCCCCACGCACACTTTTCTATATAAAATGTAGAGGAATGATGGAATAAGTCAAATTTTTTCTACGTAAAAGACACCTGTCGAAACGCACTGATGTTTTTTCCTCCCCCTTTTTACTCCCAATCCTTCAGCTATCTCCCTCACTCATGCTTTTTTTTTTTTGTTCTCTGTCAGGAAGCTCAGGTGATCCCTGATGGATTGCAGCCAGAGTACTGTGACTCACCTCCCAGTGGTGGCGGCAGGCAATGTGGAGTCCTACTAGGAGACCCTGCAGTCAAGAAGTCAGCACAAACAACAGAATCAACAGACAACACTTTTCTGGCTTTTACAGAGGTTCTGTATTCATCACAAGAGTACTGGTTGCAGATGTGGGAAACCACAGGCACCTTATCTAAACACTTTGCCACTATGATCGATATCTAATCAGGAAATGACCTATGTCATTATTTACTTCTGCATTTGTAGGGATGTAATTGCCCCACCCACTTGTACCACATGGCCTGCAACCCTCTTCTCCCATTGGCTACCCCACCATGCAGCATTCCCAAAGTGGATATTACTAATTATTTACCTGCTTTTACATAGGTCACTTAGGAAAAGGCCTTTTGCTTCGGGTTCCATAATGCATGAGGAATATTGTTGCATCCGAAAGTGCAGGACTAATATATATTTACAAACTATACAAATATTTATAATATACTACACTATTTACAAATATACAACCTATATCAGGGCCCTTCATCAGTTGACATTACAATGGAACAGCAAATGATGCCATGCATGATCATGTATTACAGAGTAAAGCAAAGGCACAAGGTTGGTGAACATTATGGAGGCAGTTTGTCTTTCAATGAAAGACAGTGTAATTATTTACTTGTGCATTTGTAGTGATGTAATTGCCCCACCGCCTTCTCCCATTGGCTCGAATCAATATCACTAGGAGGAAAATTTTTTAACGTATAGAGAGATGATACATATCGCATTTTAGATATCAGAATGTTGGAATTCCTAAGCAACCACTAGTTTAAATCTCCCAGTGCATTATCATGAAAACTAAATAATGAATTTATCTATCTTATGGCTATAAAAATGCAGGTATGCCTGGATTGCCTAAAATATTGAAGGACACTCTGGTGCCCTGACTGGAATCATGTCCCTGCTTTTAATAATAGATCTAAAACTATTCATAAAACAGATAAAAATATATTTTTATTTAATAAACAGCTATGCAGAGAGCATCAAATTACAGTATATACAAAGCCTTTATCATGAACAACAGTAATACATGCTTTGAATTAATGAACAACAGGCAAATTTCCAATGATGGATCAATTGATCATTATCCAGTTTGAATAATGGGGAAATAACCATAAACATTCAATTCAAAGCCGTCATTCTTTCACTAACCCATTTACCTGAGTCTTAGTCTTATCTCTGACAGCTATTTTCCAAGGTAACCTAGTTTCACTATGGTCTTGTATTGATCTGGAACCTCCATGAAGGCATGTAGGGCAAGGGCTGCCTCCGGATGCCGTGCTAATCGCGTCACTTGATGATAGTTAACAAACTGAAAATTGTCGAAGTAGCGATCAGGCAGTCGGTCATCCCACTCCTCCAGTGTATTCCAAGGTCCATCACCCACTCCAACGGCAATAATGCTCAAGGCAGTCTTAGATGCTTGAACCAAAGCCTGTCTTGATTCCATTTCGTCAGATTTTATTTGGCCGTCAGTAACCAAAACAAGAAGGTGGTATGCATGGCTCCGTCGTACAATTTGGACTGCTTTTTTCAGAATTGGCCCTAAAGTTGTGGGGCCACTCAGTTGTACCTAAAAGGTAAAAGTTTTTTATTATTTTTAATATTCACTGTAACTACAAAGATCATATTAATAATAAAAGGATTTTATGCACTACTACAGCTTAAAATACATAAAATTCTAATGCACTAGGCAGAAATTCCAATTGAAATCAAATAGCAGGGGAACAGATTAATTGAACAGACAGAAGTACTCCTGAGAGTCATGTCACTGAATGATTAAAAGCTATCTACATCCTTTGTGATCTGCAAGCTTAGAAACCCTTACATAATTTATATACATATAATTTAGACAATATAGATCCATCTTATCCAGAAAAGAAATCCCATGTTTTTGTGAAAGATGTTATCTTTCATCAAAAAAGGAATAATGGAAAAAACTAGGAAGGATGAATCCAGCTACCCTTTTTTTTGTCTTAATCAACTGCAAATCCCTTTAAGTTTTTCACCTAAAAGAACTTCCAAACTATCTTTACATAGAGGACTGCACAATGGTATATAGGGACCCAGGTGAAAGTTGATTTTGACCCCATTTTTGTTTTTACTATATCATAACCATTTAAGAAACACCTTATGGGGCCCAGGTGCATTACATCCAGTTCACTCCTTTATGCATAGCCTTGATAAAGTGCACCCAACTTCCAAGAATAATGCTCAGTTCACATGTGTTAAAAACTTGTGTACTAATCAGAAATCCCATAATTTCCATATGAAAAATCTCCCACATAATTAAATTGCTACTGTTAACTTCTGTAGTCTCCAGCATGCACCATCATTAGCTTGGTTCATGTTTCTCCAATTTCATGCTATCTATACAATGCAAAAGTTAATACAATTCGAAGCAGTATAAAAACTTTTATCAACCAAGAATTCATTCCATGAAATCCAGGAACATTGATTCAGGACATTAATGGCAATATGTAAATCACTTACTCTGTTGCTAGGTCAAGCAGAGAGTTGTTGTTGTTTTGTTGTTGTTTGGTTTTTAGGAGCATTAGCAACTAAGGCCATATTGCTCCAGGATATGCGGCGGTCATTCCTTAACCTTTCCGCATCCTCCGTATTTGGTGGTGACGGGCTCGAACCCCGGTCTAATCAAGAAGCGTGTGCTACGCACTGCTGCTCCTTCCCACCTGGCTACGGAGGCGCCTCTCAAGCAGAGAGTGTCATCATGGGCATTTGCTTTTAATAACTCAACACCTATTGCACTACTTGAAAGCAACATAATAGGTGAAGCCCCTTATTGTTTGGGGCTTCACATTTACATTACTTTTACATCAAATTTACATCACTTTACATTTATCAATGTAACACAGGTCTCCATGCCAGGAGACCTGTGTTACATTGTGTTGTGGACTTACCATTATTAATCTCCTCTTAACCAAAAATATAACCCCAGCATTCTTTCACTTTTAATTTTTCAATACACTGCTTGTCACCTTTGCTATCAGTTCGTAAAAAAGTTGATTTCTAAGATATTTGTAAGGAAACAGCCCACCATTATGTTGTGAATTATAGACTTTTTTTTTTTTTTTTTTACCTAACTTGCAGCATTTTCCAATGAAAAATTATGGTTTTGAACCTCATATTTTGCAAGTCCTCGGTTATATTTCCATCCACATGGATAATCAAATTTCCAATAGCTGATATTAATACCAATTTTTGTACCTGGTAAATATACTCTAGTTCGATTCCATTTGTCTACTGCAGATAGGTCTCCAGTTTTCCTAATGTTTCAATCCTCCACTAAGATTAACTCACTTGAAATGAGAGCAGCCAGTAACTAACAATCTGTCCCATGTTCCAATTGTTCTAGAAAGCATCACATAGGCATAGTGATAACCACTTAACTCCAGGTTTATTACTTTCCAGGGCATCTACTTGATTTTTCAGACTCTGTCTCCTCAAAAAGTTTCAACTTAGGATCGGTGCATGTCTTACACTGAACACACTGACACATCATCATTAGCTAGAGATAGCATCTTGTACATGCTACAGTTAGTAGAAGCAGTAAGACTGTGAAATTCATTGAGTCACCATTCTGCATAATGATATGCCATTACCATTTACTGTGAAAACCATATTTACTACTAGATTAAATTAATCAATATGTTCAAAATAACACTAATTAAAATACAATGAAATACTCTTTAAAATATCCAGCCCTAAAATTTTAAATGTAATACTGTGCTAATTATAAGCAATAGTAAACTATCTAACTCACCCTACCGATTGTAACATGATGATCATGTAATAAATAAATTTAAATTTTCTGTTTATACTCCGGGACGACCAAACGGTCAGAGGAGTTTTTATAAGATACACCGAATACAAGAAACTTTCCTGCACCACAAGTTATAATATACAGACTTATAAACAACAAATAAACACTAAACTACAAACGTCAATGTTGGTAACCAAACTGGTTAACAGTTTGATCACAGAGGAATCTGTTCAGATTAACAATACTTGCAACATTTTTTTGCCTGTGTAAGATATAAAATTTGAGCATTTTGGAGGAAGTCTCTGCATTTTCACTGTAGATATCAGTTTTTTTATTTCTTTATTTTTGTTATTTTAGATGAATGCTCATGCCACGAACAATACTTAATTTTCAGACTGTCTTGTTCACTGCAACTTAAGTGACAAACAGAGCTGGTGCTAGGGGTGCACAAGTGAGGCACTTGCCACAGGCACCGCCCAAAATAGGCACTGCTGGATGCGCTACTGCATATACAGTATACGTATGTTAAGATATTAATTAGGTGCCGTTACAAGGTTTTGCCTCAGGCGCCACAAACGCTAGCACCAGCCCTGGTGACAAATAAAAATCTAGTTGACTTACCATTTGAGAATTACGGTTATAAGCATCCAGCAGATCCGTGAAGTCCGCACACGGCGCTCCAGTTGACCTGAGAGGAAACACTTCTTTGCCTTTGGTCCTTATGTCTCCAAAACCAAACGCATGTATGGGCGTGCAGTGAAGTAGGGGTCCCACCGCTTGTGCGAGAACAGAAATAACTTTCTGATAAGGGTTGTGTACGGACGATCCCTTGAGAGCATGTAGGCATTCTCCTTTAAATGTTCGTCGACCCTGCCACTCATTGCTGGCACTGAAGTCAATGCCAACAATAAGGCGCGCCCTCTCCATGCCAGCCTGCTTCATCGCAATAGTAACTTCTTCAAAGGTCCGAAAGTGATCCCTGAATGCTACAAAGGAACGTACTTGATCCTTAGACAGTCCAAGCACCGCGAAGATGCTAGTGTTGGAATATTCCGGTTCTGCTTGCTGTTCTACGTAGTTCCTACTTTGGACTTGTTCCAGTGTCTCAGAGAGGTAGTGGTCGAAGAGTACCAGAGCTACAAGAGCAGCCACAACAAACAGCACCAACTCAACCATGGTGAAGTTATTCTGTAGTCCTCATTGCAGTATTCTCACTGACAAACCCAGTTGTGGGTTACTTACTATGACATGGAAGAGCACAATGGGGTAATTGTAGCAACATAAAAAGGCTGCAACAGCAAGGACTCGAATTCTGTAAAGAAGGATTATATATTAGAGTTAAATAAAGTATTTAGGTATAATAAATGGAATATTTCCAAATCATGTTTTAACTTGTATTTAATTAAAATGACTTTGTAACATCTTCCTTTTCATCTTTTCCAATACCAGTTCCCAGTGAAAATTATGAACATAATCGTCACTGTTTTAGTAATAGTAACAGTTTTGGCTGGGAGCAGCACTGTCAGGAGCGTACCGACTAGATGTGAGTCCCCTTTCCGACCAGCAGAGGTCTAAGCTCACGCGAAATAAATCTCACAATTCATCTTAAAATGACCCCCTCCCCATTTGTTCTTAATGACAAATTCAGCATTTCGTAATCATTATCAAACCTTTACAGTAATTATACTCTACTATTTGAATTTAAGTCTAAATTTTCGTGATGGATTTATACTATCATCAATTCTACCCCAGGGGCTCACATCTGGTGAGTATGGGCTTGGAAAACCCAGGGTAGTGAGCTGGATATCATCATTTTTCTCTTTCTTGCTGATTCTCTCACACACCGTAACGTGGGATTTTTTTTTTCTTTTGGCTGGTGCAGCGTAAGCCTCAGGCTTCCTTGCACCATATGGCTAATAATAATCGTTAATGTTGGCAAAATTAAGCATTTTTATAAAAAATTTTAATTTCTATAAATTTTATAAAAATTCGCAATTTGTCATAGTTATATATTCTTCCAATCTAAATATTTATTTTTTTTAAGTTAAACTGTTACGCTGTTATTGTTACTTAGCAGATAATTTTTATTGTACGAGCATATACTTGTTATTTCTCTACTATCTCAAAATTATTGATGCCAAACTTTAAAAAAAAAAACACATCCAATTTGCTAATTCCTCAGATTATATATATTTTTTTAAAAATTGCCATTGTAATCTGAGAACAACAACCAGATCATACAAAGTTGGTACCAAGTATTTGTTTAGGTATATAAACAAAAATGTACTAACCTATAAGAGGTTTACTTATATCGCAGTACTGTATTTTAAAAACACAAAGCATTTAATCAAATTAAATGAATTAGCAACATGAAGCAAAAAAGTCATTACTAGAATGTATTAGATGCAATTAAGTTTGTGAAATATGCTCGCTGCCAATTACGCAAATTTTTACAGACTTAAGTGGTGGCTGTTAATTATTCCTAGCTTTGGAATTTCTGTAATTATCTTCAATCTACTCTTCAGTTAGAGATGTTTTAATAATGCTTCGGGATGTTTATGTGATATTTACGCTGATATTACCCAACGTTAGAGCAAAACGCCACGGAAGCATTTCGGAATTCCTTCCCTTATTGATCTATAGTGAAATTACTGAAGTTATTGGATATGGGCATGCGAGTATCATACACTTAATCTGAAAAAGTGGAGAAAAGAGATGCAAATAATGGAAGAAGAATGCGAGCACGCATATACCTATTGTTTTCTGGCAATAATATGGTGGTAATTAAATTTGATTTTTTAAGCATCAGTAAATGAAGTCATGATGCAACCTCTATTCATGCTGTATCTCTGAAAGAAGAAACAAACCGGTTGTGATAACGTAGATGATATCACCGACTCGTCCCATTGAGGCACACCTCCCTGGAAGACGCACTTTTTTTCCTCCCTTGCGAGAGACGTACTGTTTATATGAAGCACTTTATCTGAACGAAATATGGACAAATCAACCCACTAATCCAGGTATCAAGCATATTTTATTTCAAGATTTGAGCTAAAATGTATTGAGGTACATATTAATTTATAAAATATGTACAGTCAGTTAAATTATGTCATATCTTTCTGTTTCACTTGTTCTGGAATATGGGAGCGAAATTTGTCAAATATTTTAAGGGAGAAATGCAAAACTAAAGTCTGAGAACCTCTGACCTATGAACAATGGCATAATCAGTCGTGTTAATAAAGGGCCTCAAGTATCGCTAAAATATTCAAGTTATGCGATGTCCTTTTCATTACTTGTTGTTCTATTATTAATAAGTATACGAGTATACTGATCACACTATGATAATTCTTTTCAAAACCAAGCTTAATTCGTTAAAAATAATAATTGCTAATACTCTGATTTAAAATTATTTTGTTAGAAACTTATGGTCCGTCGTATTGATTTTAAGAATTTCGTCTATTCAATTCAACCTCCAGGATTTCGGACGAAGCTATTATACTATCACAAAGGAATCCAAAATTCCAGAATGAGAACTTGGATATTGTCATATATAAAAGAGCAAATTGATAACTATAGAAAGCAATAATAACTAAACGTCGTTTTTTCTCTCTCTCGGGATTTGGCAAGCAATTTAACAAATCGTTCCACATTATCCCATAACAAGAGCAGCACTGTATATTCAAGAACCGCTTTGATAATATACAATACTATATACTGCTTTTTTCAGAAAAAAATAAAAATCACATATCAGGATTATGACTGGTCCTTGTTCTGCTTGTCCATTATCATGCTTTTGCTAATTGACAATTTTCTAAGCAAAATTGTTCAGATCCGTGATATTAAAATTTTCAGCCATTGGTAATTACTAATTAAGGTCAGGTGAAAAAACTGAAAGACTTATCTCAGTGCTTATGTTAAGTAAGTTTAAATTTAATAACAATAATAAAAAACCCTTAAACATGCAAGGAATGTTTAAGGGTTTTTTCCATCGGAAATTTTTAATTTTTATATATATATATACGTATTGCTAAGAATAACTAAAATATTTTCCAATTTCTTTTCTAATCTAACGTAACCAGTCTTTAATTGAGGTTGTATTACTTCTTAATGAGTAAGCACCAATGAAGAAAATAGGCTGAAACAACTTTAATAATATGGATCTGAATAACTGGATAAAAAACCTATCAGTCTCTATAAAATCGCCAAAACAAAAACTTTTCTCACAAAAGAGAAATAGTTTAACAAGGTGAGCGAGAACAAATACTGTATTTTGAATGGATATTACGGAAATCAACACAACAAATCACTACACAACGCAAAAAACACTTTACACAACAAATCTACTTATTTTGGCCAAACTTCTCCCACATCTGAAGAGGCCTTATTATGCAATCGGCATCATCAAAAAATTCCTAAGTGACTCAGAACAAATCTGCTGTGACAGAGTCTATAAAACTTACCATCCTGCAAAAATTATTATTTTGTGAAATACTCTTATCTAAGAACCAATCAACCCTTTGTCATAATACTGACCCCGCTTGATGTTTTAAATCCTGTGTGATGAGTGCCTTGCCGTCCCCATTCCCACAAGGAGTGGAAAAGGCCTCAGTCCGAGTTTCGTCAATGATATGACTGAGTTAGCCGGTCTCAGGCGGAGATTGCATTTTTTTTCTTTCCCGGAAACTCGCATTTTTCGCCCAGTAAAACAGCAAATCTACCTAAGTGTAAACGCAGTTACACGCACACACGCACAACATTATCCTGATACCTCATACCCTTAGTTGCTTTGCGCTTAACACACTTTCCCTCACCTGTCCATTGGGAAATCTGTATTCTATGTTGCTTGAAGTTTGCTTGTTGCAGCCATATATAGAATATTGGTTTTCAATTTGATTAATAAAATAAAATACTCCTGACGCGCGATGACATATAGGGTTACTAAAAAAGCTTGAAAAGCATACAATTCAGATAACAGCAAAATCAAAGGGAATTAAAGAGGATCACAATTAGTAAGCGCGCCATCTATTACAATTTTATTATATTCAGTTCTTTCATGCCACAGCAGACAAACATGCACAGACTTATTTTATTTATTGGCTTATATTTATTGTGGGTGGAAGGAATAAATAATTAAACAATCCTATTTCGTAGTAGTTAAGCTACTAGGTGCTACATCCCATCCGTCAATCAAATTAAATATTCTCCATTCTAATTTAACGAGGCCTTTAATAGAAGAGAAGAAAAAAAAAAAAAAATTACAGCTTTGCTAATTCAATTATTTGAAATATGCTACTTAAAGTTATTCATTTTGAAATTTTCTGCTGATTTTTTCAGGCTACGTTTAGAATATTAATGGTTTTCTGTGTGGTGATAACTTAAGTAATGTACACTTTAGCATTCAACGCAACACCGAATTTCGTCGCTCACCTGCATAAATACAACGTCGTGGAAACAAATATTGATTTTTAATTCACCTGCTTCCAAGATTTCGGCAGACCAATGAGACATGGGCAGACATCACTCGAGACCCATCATTCACCTGCTATTGCTATTCCACCTCGCGAAACAGTCCTACACTCAGAATGCTACCCGCAGTGAAATAGCAATTTTCGAATACGGTCACCTTCGCCATTACAACGATCGTTTGAGCAGACGATAAGGCGAGGCCAGGCGACGATAAACGCTGCTCTATATTTTATTTTATTTTTTCGTATACTTTACAGATAATGAGGACAATGCGGAAAGATATGATGCATTCGTTTCTCTCTTTCCCCTACAAATAGTCAGTCAATACTGTCTTCGGAAAACAAGACGATCTGGTGTTGAAGGATCACTCAATGCGTTTATGTCATGCCACAATTACAGAGATTTCTCTTTATCCTTAATCTCACCGGAAATTAATTGAATATTCGTTGATTAAACATTTAAAAAATGTCAGAATGGCCGGGTAGAGTACATTCCATGTTATACATTTGATACAAAAAGTCCCGTGTTGTGGCTGAAGAAGCCAAATTTTCTTTCTACTTAATTCCCCTCCCCCGCAAATGATATAGCATAGGAGGTATTACCGAACATTAAAACGATTCATGCACAGGACTAATGAATCCTTTGATTCGTTAACCAAGTGTGCGATTCGCAAGGATTAGAAAATTCTGCAATGCAAGTTGAAAGCTAATGTTTAATAATAAGAAGAAAATACTAACATAATCGCCAGATGTGCACAAAAAGGAGGGCTGTACCTCTCTCTCTTGATCTTGCACCCTTATCAACTGACGAATGAAGTAGTCTGAATTTTGCTATGATAAGCAAACTGTAGTTAAAGAAAGACAGAAAAAACATGTTAACTAAATTCAAATTGTGTATAAATTTGAATATAAAGATGTGTAGTATAGCCATTACTAAAGTAATCACTGCTACCAGAGCAATGCTATGATGCTAGCCAACATGGGATAAGAAATTGAAAGAACTAGAAATTTAGATCTCTTCCTTAAAGGTTACTGCCAGTCACTTCGAACGTAATTATGGAAACAATCGAATTATTCTAACGATTTTCTATAATCAAACGTCTTATAATCGATTATGACTTCTCAATTATGCCCATCACTAGTCGAAAGCCAGCACGAGCCTCGGAGAAGAAGAGCACTAGGCCCACGTTTACTCCCTATTGTCCGGTCTCTTATAATTATAAGAATAATTATTATTATTCTTATAGAAAATAATCTATAAATAAGTACAGTTACTGTATATCGTATATTCTGGCGAATAAGTGGACCTGTATTTTTTTAAATTTAAATTCTTGCTTAATCGTATTCACCCATAAGCCGGCTCCACCCCCCCCCCCCCTTTGATTTCATCACCTTCATCTCGCATAGCAACGATTACGATAAAATCTTCATTAAGAACTTTTAATTCAATTATTTTTCTTTTAAAAGTTACATTTTAACATTTTATTGCGCTGCACAGCAAACTGTAAAGAAGGCGGTAAACATAAGTATACACTATCATATGTGCACCTATGAGGTGAGAGAGATTTAGGGGTAATAAAGCCCTACCTGAGAACATTTCATATTGTGTATTGTATTATATTAATTGTACTATTACAAATTCACGATACGTCCCCCCACCAAAAAGAAAAACAAAAAAAAAAAAACAAAAAAAAAAACCAGAAATCTTGGATGTGCCAGTGCTCTTATTGCAGCTATATGAAAAGTAAAAATATTTGTGCAAAAATATATAATAAGTTGTCTTTCTAACGCAAGTTTCTTTAGAATTTGATACTCTGTATCTAAGTCAAATCTCAGATTTTAAACTTTTTTATGGTTGCCTCCAAGTCAGCTTATACACCAAAATATAAGATAATGATATTAAATAAAATTAATTTATTAGTATTTTTAAATAACCATTTGAAGAAAATAATTATCTCAAAGAAATGGTTGCTAGGGTACGGACATAGATACAAGTATTTTCCCATCGTTACACTACACATTTGAAGTCAGACAAATTCTGAGTTGGGTTTCAAGACCTTCCATGGTGACCAGGCCTCTCGTGTCTGTAAACTGTGGCATTCTGAAGCCAATCCGTCTTAATATGTATGGGGGGGGAGAAAATCCCCAGTGAAGCTTCTCTCTGACAAAAGTTTACTTAATCCTATAAAAAAATGTATCATTAAGTTTCTATCATCAAAGGAGCTTGAACCCAAACTTTTCCAAAGGGCTAGCAAGTGACAAATTCACTCAGTGTAAATTCTAGAAAAAAAAGTGTCCAATTGCAAAAGATATTATTGTATACGCACGCAGTTTAGAATATAAACATTATCACCTAACAGTTCCTAACATGTACAACATAATGTTTCATAATCGAATTAATGGATTACAATACTTACTGTATGTAAGTATTGTAATCCATTATTTTATTTTTTTTAATTTAATATTTTTTATTTTTTTAATAAAATAAAAACTTTATTTTTTAATAAAAAAAAAATACAGTATACAAAAATGTAGAAGAAAGAACAGCTAAAAGAGTTAAAAGATTAATTGAACACAAGCTGGACGTACGTAGATTGAACACTGACCAAGGAGAATGCGTATTCTTAGTGGCGGGGCTATTTTACAGACAAAACGCGTCCAAAGTTACCAAAGATTTTCCAAAAAGTTCGAAAATACAGGAGAAATTCTCAATGCCTATATAAATTCTGCGTAAAGGATTTAAATATAAGATCATGTCAGTTTTTCTTAAGAGAAAAATAGGAGAGAGGGACGGCTGTTGCCATTCCATTTTATGCAAAGTTAACGTAAGTTTTAAATGAAATGCCACGGCTGCTTAAGTCGAAGATACGTGTAGCTGCATAAACCATCAAGTTGAGCAACAACATTCGCATCCAAGAAAAAAAAAAAAATAAATAAATAAACTCTAGAGTTCCTAGGAATAATGTTACTCTGCATAATAAGACGTGTCTCTTTACTATGCAAGACATCTTAAGGTAATGCTGCGAGCGGTACTGTTTTCGTCACTAAATGAGCACAGGCTATCTCCGTGCCGTGCATTTATTTTAGTGCGGGGTGTAAAGAAATGGATGGTTAATCCCTATTCTTGCAATTGTACAGGTCCATTAAGCTTCCCTAATAACCAAACGAATCTCATTAGACTTCATCTTCAAAAATTAACCAACTTGTTTACACAAGGTCTCTCTACAGCAGGCAAGCGATTAATAGAGTATTTTGTTAACGGCGTTTACTGCATTCTGATGAAATTCGTGACAAAGATAAGAGAATATTCATTATATCCAATTGCTAGGGAGAACAAAGACACGCTACTGACAGTACACTGTAACAAGATAAGCTAACTTGTGTGGCTTTAGGAAGTAAAACGGACCCCCACAGTTCAATCGGTAAAGAATTGCGTCTGCTTGTGGAATGATCAAGGATTCAAATCCGTTTAGAGACTGGGGAAACTTGTTCGAGGCTTCTCCGGATATCCACATGGTATCTGAAATGACTGCTTCTCCAACTCTAAGTTCTTCTATATGGAAACTAAAGTTTTTATCATCAACAGAATAAAACCGACCTTTTACGCACGCTACTTATAAACATACACTTCATTAGGTACACTACCCTATAAAACTCGAATAATATGATTGCAATGGGATCATTCAACGCAAAAGTAGAAATCAAATAAATTTTGTACGTATTAAAGCGTTAAGTATTATCAAGAGGAATATTCTGCTCACCCAAAAGAGTGGTGCCAAGTATTTTGCGGTTAGTATTGTAGGTATTCAATATTTTAGTCCATCAAAAGATTGACGCGAAGTATTCGGCGTCGATCTTTTCAAGGAGCAGAATGTTCCCCGCGATTGAATACCTAACGCAGTAATGAGTCCAAAATTGATTTCACACACCTACCCTTTTCATGAAATGAAATGCTCCTTCAATAACTGCAACTCGTGTTCCTACCATACAATATAGTACAGATGGGCGATACTAGATGCTGTATCTGCGCGGTTCAGTGCGAAATAGGTAAGACGTAAGCTTGAACTTAAGCCTAAGTGATTTTGAACTTGGCATGATAGTCAGTGCCAGACGCGCCGGTATGATTATCTCAAAAATTGCGACCCTGCTAGGGTTTTAATGTAATACTGTATACAATATAGTGTATTTATATTATTTATTATTTTTTTTTTTAATGAAAACTCCAAACTCCATAAGTATTAGAACCTTTAGTACAGGGCACAGGTTGAAAGCTGAGAAGACAGATGATATTTATTGACGTTGGGTTTGATTTCTGTAGATTGTAATTTTCAGAAATACACGTGAAGGAAGATTGTTCGAGAACATAAGTACAAGGAATAAATGAGGTAGAGAGAAAATTGGTTCTGTGAGTGATGTTGAACAGCAAATGAATGCTAACTGGTTTGGAAAAGATCAATGGGATTGCATGTGCTCATGGAAGTATCGAACAGCGCCTACGGAGACCTATAGAAAAGGCATGCAGCAGAAACAGAACGTCAGGTGAAACAGAGTGGAAAGATTTTCCAAAGAGCGGGGTAATTAACCTGACTGTCAACTTTTCAATACAGTAAAGGCTTAAGAAAGGTTTTAGAGGCACCACCCAAGATATGGGAACGATATTCCATGACGTGCAGATTTAAGATTTGTACAGAGTGAATAGTTTTTTAGAAGAAAAGTAATGCCGAGAGCGAAAAAGAAAAAAACATTTGTATTGTGCTTATGACAAAAGGAATAAGAAGTCTGGGTAATCCCTAATAGAGATATGTGATCTTTCCCAGAAATCTTTATTGTCGAAGATAGGCATGGGGTAGACCTTTTTTCTATCTTTTTTTTTTTTTCTTTTTTTTTTGCGATAAGTAAGAGATGACTAAGTTTTAAAATTTAGCTTTTAAAGCTAAGTTTTCTTCACCCCATTAGAGAACTACCTGGAGATCAGCATTTAACGAATTGGTGATACATATTCAAGAAGTTGAAGCTGTTTGTGCAGGACAAGTTTTCTTAAATTTAAAGGTGAAATGTAGTGCGCTGTCATCGGCAAAACTATGGATAAGATTTTCAATTAGCGGGAATCATCAAAATACAAGAGAAAAAGAATGGGAGAAAAAAAGAACTCCACTTCTCCACTAGCATTAGTTAAAAGTTAGAGCCATCTATCATCTGCAGCAAACGGTCAGAGGAAACTGGATACCCAATCAGTGGTGGTCACAGGATTTCCTAAGGGAAGGGAGATAAAGCAGTTTTCCGGCAACAGGATTTTCCAAAGGAGGGGAACTAAAGCAGTGGGGTAATCATTAGGCTTTATCCATCACGTAGTAGTAAAAAATCTACATTATTTTGATCACAGGGGTATAAAAAAATTAAAGTGTCATATTAGGGCTATCCCGCAACTAACTCATCTGGCAGAGGTGAAAGTGATTCTTGCACTGCTTCTATTGGAATGAGCAGAAGCCTGGAAAACAAGTTGCAGGATATATATCAGAGACTGCTGGGAGTCATTGTGGTACAAGTAAACACATGGGTTGTGTTAGGGTAGCTAAGAATAGGAACAGGTGCAATACCTCAAATTCATCAAATAAATTTGATGAATTTGAGGTATTGCACCTGTTCAATATCTGTCTTTGATGTTCTGAACAATACCTCAAATTCATCAAATAAATTTGAGGTATTGCTCAGAACATCAAAGGCAGATATTGTTGGGATATCAGAGACATGGTGTCACACAGATATAAGGAATGCAGAACTGGAATTTGGGGAGTACAATGCGTACAGGAAGGACAGACAAGATAGAAAGGGAGCAGGGGTTATACTATTAGTTAAGGAACACATAAAATCCAAGGAAGTGAAGCCAGTCGACTTCGCTGGACAGTGCAGTGTCGAGTCAGTTTGGTGTGACATCAGCATTGGAAAATCAAAATTGAGAGTAGGAGTGTGCTATAGGCCTAATGACTCTGATGAGTATAATAAGATACTGTACAGGGAAATAGAGTGGGCCAGTAAATCAGAGAGTCTTATAATGGGGGATTTTAATTTCCCAGATATTGACTGGAATTTGTGCGTTGGTCACTCACACACTAGCAAGGCTTTTGTGGATTTATTGGATGATTGTTTTCTACATCAGCATGTTCGGCAGGTAAATAGAGGGAGTAATACTCTTGATCTGATTAGTGATTCTTCATGCATTAAGAATCTGCAGATAAAGGAACCACTTGGTGGCAGTGATCACAGTGTGCTGAAGTGGGATTTACTCAAAGAGGTAACTACCATCAGGGGTAAAGGGGAAGGGTTTTTGCTTTCGTAAAGGTGACTACGGTGGTCTGAGACAGTATTTAAATTCTATTCGGTGGAACCAACTGATGATGTTACCAACAGCAAATTCAAAATGGGAAGCATTCAAAGAATTTATCTTGGAATCTATTAGGCTTTACATACCAACTAAGAAATATTGTTCAAGGTTTAGGCCTAAATGGATGTCAGATGTACTAATGAGACATGTGGCAGAGAAGAAAAATGCATGGGATACATATAAATGAATGGGTGACATGGAAGCCTATGATGGATATAAGCTGGTCTGTGACCAAGTCACAAAGGAGATAAGGCAGGCAAAGGCAAATTATGAGAAATCCTTGGCAAAGGATGCAAAGAAAAACAACAAAGAGTTCTTTACCTATGTAAACTCTAGAAAGAAAGAGATGGATCAGATTAATCCACTCGATATTGATGGTTCAACTGTTGATGATCCTGCTCAGGTGGCTAACAAACTAAATGAGTATTTTGCATCTACATTCACCCATGAGGAGTTATTCTGGGAGGGGGAATGCCAGAGGTGAGTTAAACTTCTGGCAGTGAGCTGGATGATTTTGTAATAACTGAGAGGAAAGTGGAGGAGAAATTGTTGAAGATAAACATAAAAAAGGCACCTGAGGTGGATGGGATCTCTCCAGTTATATTAAAGGAGGCAGCAAAGGAAGTAAGCAAACCCTTAGCCATAATTATGAGAGCTTCTTTGGACTCAGGGGAGGTACCCATGGACTGGAGATGTGCAAATGTGACCCCAATTCACAAAGGAGGATCAAAGGGCAACACAAGTAATTATAGACCTGTTAGTTTAACTTCTGTTTCAGGAAAATTAATGGAGGCACTAGTTAAAGAAGCACTGCAGGATCATCTAGACAAGATTTCAGTTGTAGCTGGGACACGGCATGGTTTTGTTAAGGGAAAGACATACCTGACCAATTTGATTGGATACTATGATGTGGTCACAAAGGAACTGGATGCAAGGAATAACTTTGATATCATATATTTGGATCTTAGAAAGGCTTTTGATACTGTTACAGGAAGACTGCTGCACAAATTGGAGCAGTGTGGCATTGGAGGCAAATTGCTGCTATGGAAAAAGGGATGGTTGAGTGGGAGAAGACAGAGAGTGGTAATCAATGGACACGGCTCATCGTGGACTAATGTTATTAGTGGAGTCCCTCAGGGTTCAGTATTGGGTCCATTGTTGTTTTCTGTATTTATAAATGATATTGATGATGGTATATCAAGCTTAATGTCCACGTTTGCAGACGATACGAAGGTTGGCAGGGTTGTTAAGGACGCTACTGACATTACACTGCTGCAACAGGATCTAGAAAAGTTGAGCAGATGGGCTGAGAGGTGGCAAATGAAGTTTAACATTGACAAATGTAAAGTACTACATATGGGAAGCAGCAACCCCAGAGTGACATATCAACTCTGTGGTACTATACTGACAGTGGTAGAGAACAAAAAGGACCTGGGGGTATTGTGCAGGCAGATATGAAGTTTTCTGAGCAGTGCAAACAGTCTGCAAGAGTAGCTCATAGTGTCTTGTCAATGATATACAGGAATTTTTATAGCAGGAATAAGGAGGTGATTATCCCCTTATATAAGACAATGGTCAGGCCACACCTTGAGTACTGTATACAGGTCTGGAGGTCTCATTTTAAGAAGGATGTAGAGCTGTTGGAACGAGTACAGAGAAGGGCAACAAGATTAGTGAATGGAACAAAGGGTTGCTCTTACGAAGAAAGGCTTACATTTTGAAAATTACAGTTTCTGCAGACTAGGCACCTGCGAGGTGATCTGATTGAGGTGTATAAACTCTTGAATCAATGCTGATGGAATTCTTCCTCTTGCTCAGAATAATCATTTGAGAGGGCATAAATTCAAATTGAGAAAAGACAGATGTAGGATAGATGTGCGGAAGTTTGCCTTTAGCCAGTGGGTGGTTGGTTGGTGGAACAGACTTCCATCCTTTGTTGTGGAAGTTGATAGCCTAAATAAATTTAAGGCTGAGCTGAACAGGTACTTGGAACGAACGGAGGGGTGAAATGGGAGCGTGTTTTTTTTTTTTTTGGCTGATGCTGCATAAGCTTGCTTTCTTGCATCATATGCCTCTACTAATGCTAATCTGCCCACGTATAATATGAGTATAAATTGACTGTGTTCGCTGGTCGAGTTGCCTGTTTTACTGGACGAAAAACCAGAGTTTCCAGGGGGAAGAACCGTGCTGTGAAAGCTTGAGACCTACAAATTCAGCCACAGAGTGTAAAAATCCCATAAACGTTCCTCGAGTCACTGTGAGGATTATGTTACCTTTTTTTTTTTTTTTTGGTGTGGGGGCCTTTAGCCCCTATATATTCAGTAATACCATATATTCGTGCTCCATTTATTCTGATGCATATTACGCCGTAAGGGTCTGCTATTTGTGCGTTTGTCCTTGGTATTTTGCTGTCATTTCCTCCGTGCTGATGTTCATTATCAGTTTGGCTTTATTTATTATTCATTGTACTTATCTATTCGTTGCGGATGGCTATTTCTGTTCGTCTTCTGTTGAAGACGTCAAGTGCAAATCGGCTGAGCGCTTTGTTTGTATTCATCTTCTGAATCAAGGAGATGGTGCTCTTGATTTTTCGGCAAGTACTGGATCTCAATTATAAGTCTACTTCTATGTTCTTCTTAGCATTCACAGTCGTGCATAATATGCTGCCAAGTTTCAGGTTCTCCACAGATACATGTGGACTCTTCTATTATTCCGAGTGCGTTCAGTTTTGCTTTAAATGGGCCGTGGCCCGTCGGGAGAAGGTTGTATTTAGCCCCGGGGAAAACCACGAAGGGGGGCTTTCGGGTACATTTTTGCGACTATCGGTATGAAGCTTCTTGTAACCTGACCCTTTTGCGACTTCTTCCATCTGTGCTGCCATATTTGCAACATGTGAGCCACTATTCTTTGTTTCTCTGTCGTCTGGCTGCTGGTTCGGTCCAGGGTGAAGTCATAGATGGAGGCAGACATATCCTTGGACAGTAAATACATGAGTCCGCATCTAGTCACCTCGAGGTCCAGCGGAAGAGCTCCCGCCAGGACCTGCAGAGCAGGGGTGCTCCCCGTTTTGCAGGTGCTAGTTATAGTTAGCAGTATGTTTCTTTGGATAGTGTCCAGCAGTCTTCTGTAGATACTCTTACATAGTATTTAGGTTCAGGCGCCACCGGTGGTTTCCCACAACTGCGCCATATGTACTCTGTGATGGAATGCAGAACTACTGCACAGCCACAAAAAGTGTAATGTCTGGTTTATGTAGTATTGTGCTTGTTCTGTTGTTGTGTCTCTGGCTGTTTGGCCGCGGGGCCCCTAGTGGGACCCTACGTTGCCCACCACAACCACTGATAGGTGAGCCAGGCTGCCCATTATACTCTGGCTGGCCTCTGCCAGGGTTGCCTGAGCGTCCTGACAGACGCCGTAAATTACAAAAAAAAAAAAAAAAAAAAATAATAATAAAAAAAAGAAAGAAGAAAGGAGAGAGAGAAAAAAAGAAGGATAAAAAAAAGAAAAGTTGAGGCTATAAAAAAATTTTTTTTTTTTTTGTTTGAAGAGAGCATATGGGGGAGTAAGAGAGGCAGAAGATGTCAGAATGTGAGGAACAGTAGTTGGAGTGGACCAATAGGGAAGACAGTCCGTTCTAAGGTAGGAGAGGGAGAAGGGAGTTGAAAGTCACAGGAGCAGATGCTGCTGTGTGAGCGCTTTGCTCTCTCTCTCTGAATATCCTGCACTCTGAGGAGTAGGTACTCTTACAATGGGCTCAGAAACACCAACGCAGAGAATGATTAGAAAAAATTGTCTACCCTGATAAATCTCGGTTTCTACTCTTTTGCGCAGATGGAAGGACAAGAATATGCCTAAAACTGCATGAGTCCATGGACTCATCCTGTCAGTATGAACAATGCAGGCTGGCGATGGCGGCGTAACGATGTGAGAGTGTTTTCGTAATGCACATTAGTTTCCTTGATAAGAGTGGAGCAACTTGGATACCCCAGGTTATCTTTAAATTAAATAATGACTTTTGTGAAACTGAAATAAACACTAGCATAGAAGAGATATTTGCAAACCACAACCAGTAATGTTGACGAGGTGCTACTTCAAGGTCAATGCTTCCTGAAGTGGTCACTGTGGTTCTCCTAAACTTTCTTCTCTTTTGGGTTTTTCTTCTTTAGTGGGTGTTTGCATTCGCCCGTTGAGTTAAGTAGATTTGGGCCGGGGGGGGGGGGGTCCTAGCTTGTTTCCGGCAGCAGTTGCATGAGACCATGCCGCTCTGCTTTCCTAGGTCAGGATAGGCTTCTGCTTATTTCTAAAATATAATTTTTATTTTTGTTCGTATGCAGGTAGCACCTCGTCGCCATTACTATTACGCTGAAGAGATGTTACCATTGCAACATCTCTCCAGGTTTAATAAAAATGTTTTAATTTCACAAAATTCATTATTTAATCACACCACGTCTTATTTTCAGCTATTAATAATATCTGCAAATGGGTTGTTCCAATCGGATAATACGCTATGTCACAAGGCCAGAATGCTACAAAATTAGTTCCAGAAATATGAGAGTAAATTAAGCCTACTGCAAGTGATCTCTCCAGTAACCAGATATCAATCTTCATTCCACTTGTGGGATGAGATGGAACAAGCTCTTCGGAGTAGAGATCCGCAACCATCCAATTTCAACAATTGCAGAATGCAACTGATTCGACATGGTCCAGCTTCACATCTTAACACCTCGTTAATCCATGACACGAGGAATCGGGGCTGTTCTAAGAGGAAAGTATAACTACTCGCTATCAGGTTGGTTTACCTAATAAAGTGGCCAGTCATCTGTGATATTATTGTAATTTACTGACGACTTATCACAGGACATCTTCAGGCTAATTCGGGTAATAAAACATCAACAAACAAATACTATATATATATATATATATAAGACCGGGGTTCAAGCCCCTGACTGCTGAATACGGTCAATCTGCCAACCCGCACTGGACCAGCGTGGCAGATTATGGTCCATTTCCCTCAGCATGAATTGTTGAGGAGGCTTCCATCCTGCAGTGGGTTGATAATGGCTGCACTTTACTTTTTTTACTTTATATATATATATATATATAGTGTGTGTGTGTGTGTGTGTGTGTGTGTGTGTGTGTGTGTGTGTGTGTTTCATTCAAAGGAAAAAGAAAAGTTCTGAATCATTCAGAAATACCAGAGGTATTTAAGTCTTCCCGATTCAAATGTCAGTTTCGGAGTATTAACTTTTATTTCAGGAGAAGCAGAACGGACAGATCCTTCGTTTTCATCCTGTTGCTGTAATAAATATAAGGCCATTCCACAAGAACAGCTATTTTTGGACAATACGGATATATTACATTACGGATTATTACAATAATATATTACAACACGGAAACTTTTATTCTGACAACGAAGTACTTACGACAGCACTTGAATGGAGTTTCATCTTTTTTGCGAGCCACTTCAGTATTTTTTTTTTTTTTCTCCTGGTCGGTGCAATTCCCCCACCCCGTATGCCATCACCATGATTGATGCGAATACGAAATGTTTACTTCGAGAGTAGCCTTTGGAAGTATTTGGCCTACTACAACTATTATTGATCGTCGGCCATGTTGACATGAAGTTTGACAATATGAAAAGCGTGCTCGTGTTCTTCCTCAAGGATACGAAAGTAGGCGTTGACAACCGAAGCTAATTACAAGGGTGCGGCTCACGGGCAATTTTTTTGAGAAATCGATGACCACCATAGTTTCGTGGAAGTAATACGTTAATGTAAAACTTCTTTCAGAAGGGAGCATTTGTAACTCTCAATACATGGAAGTATGCTTCCTGCAGGAATAGCAATAAAATTGTCTACTGTGCTTCACTTATTGTAATGGCATCACTAACCGACAAATTTATTTTTTATATTTGCCATTATCAATCTCCGATATTATCAATGTTCTCGAAGTTCAAATCAAAAGAAACTCGTATTATTATCATTTCACATCGAAACATCGTCATAAAAATCGATGCTCATAGACGGTGAATGTCCTGAAGACGAGGATAATTTGAAGGAGGGGAAAATGGCACTTTTCCCCCTAGATCTTTCCTGTGGGAGCAAAAGAAGAGCAGAAGTTTAACTAGGAACTCATATGGATTGAAAGAAAGACTCATAGAGTTACAATGACACAATTTAATAATTACATCAGGAGGAAATCACATTGTTTTACAAAGTCTAATTACACTAGCCAACAAAAAATATTTTTTGTCATACCTCCGCAATGAAAATGTGATTTGGAGGAAATAAACGCGCTGATTCCGAAAATCACCATAAAAACTCTATCACGTCTACGTCAAAAGATGTACCAACGTTTAATGTTAAAATAAAGGGATATATACGTATAATTTATGTTTGTAATACAAGTGTAAAAAAATATAAGTTCTCTATAACTCATTTAACCTTCGGAAAAACATATCATCAATCATAGCGAAATAGTAATATTTCAATAATACATAATCAGCATACCTGTAATTGTCCTTAAAATTGTTTTCTACTAAGGGATTTTCTCTTGTATTCCTGCTTACTCTCCCTCACAAGGAACCAGCAGTAATCCCCCATTATTACAGGATCCAGCGACCTTGGTACCGCTTTTCGATCCTGGAAATATCTTGACGAAACCGCTCCCCTTGTTCATTACTCACATCTCCCAGATTTTCAGGGGAAAATTCGAATGGAAATGAAGAAAATGAATTTTCAACGACATTCGATAAGCCCGTGTTTTTGTAGCACTCAAGTAAATTAGACACCAACATTTGGTAGTTTTCTTCTTTCCTATTACCCAAAAAAAACATGTATTACCGCCTTAAATGATCGCCAAGTTGCCAATTCAACCTCCTTTAACTGGGTTTCAAACACGCCTTTCAGGAGTTTCCTAATTTGGGGTCCTATGAAAATTCCATCCTAATTTAACATATGCCAAACTTAAGTTTGGCATATGTTAAATTAGGAAATACACTTTTCAAGTATGCAAATCCGTTACCTTCTTTATCTAGTCCCTTCGCGAAATTTTTCATCAATCCAAGTTTGATTGCACTAAAGGAGTATATTTTACATTACATTTTCCTGGTGTAATGAACTCACCCCGCTTGTCCCAATGTTGTACAACAATGTTTTTCTGTCGCACGGCTGTCCCACAAACACAAAATACAACAATATTTGGTGAAAGCCCCCCTAAAAACCAATGACCTTAAGATCACTGCATATGTTCCAACCATAATCCAGGTATTTTATCGCATGCAGAACCTTAGACATGTTTTCATAACATTAAATCCAACTGAATGAAACACAGGAACTGATGGAAATTCGTTGCCATTATGAAGCAAAATTGCTTTTAACTTAATTTTGAGGCACCTGTGAATAAACGCCATTCATCTGACTTATGCACGATACCTAGTTCTTTCAGAAGTCCAATAATGTCTTTGCAAAAACACATACCTCCGTAGCAAAATATTTCGAAAACTTTGTCTTTTCGAAACACTGAAATCTTTGTTCCTGCTGCGAGTATATTCCACTGCTGTAACCTAGAACCTACCTGAAAAACCTTGGCACAGCCTACAATTTGAACCTAAGAACCATAGGTAGAAGTCTAATTATGTTTATCACAAGAGAATCGATTGCTAAAATTATGAGAATTAGCTTATATCTGTTAAAATAAATAAATATGTCATACATTATCAATGGCTAGATTATGCAAAAATTGGCATAATTTGGTAAAATGTAACTCCCTCCATATTTAATAACTGTGACGTGATGTGAAACTATTCGTAGTTACAATTTCAGATATTCGTAGTTACAACTTCAGAATTTGTTAATCGGAAATTTTAAATTATTTCCAATTTTAAACGTGAAAAGTTCCAAGAAGAAAGAGTATTATATGGATCGCTAGCATGCACGACATTCTGATCTCTGCGAATGGCCATTTCTTCTAATGAAGTGTAATTTGATCATTTATTCTATTTAAAGCCTATGGTTACAACATAAACACGAGTATTTTTCTTTATTGTACTCAAAATACTGTATCCATCAATTTTTAAGGAGTGCGAAAAACAACGCCATTGCTTATTAATCATTTCTTATAATATAATGCCAATTTTCGAACGTGGCTGAGTTAGCCAGCTACAGGAAAAAAGATAAGGGTTTCCATCAGGCAAACATATTAAACACATTGGAATAGCTCAGGGATGGCCAACTTAATTTGTGATGCGATCTTCTTTTTTTCTTCAAAATGTGCCTTTCGGTTGGTACTAGCCACGGCTAACCGCAAGCATCCCACCAGCCGTGCCGTTTCGGATATGCTCTGACTCAGTCGTCTGGCCATTACAATTTGGCCTTTGCCAAACTCGCTTAAGTCAAGAGTAACACTGATTAACGGAGCTCAGTATCAGGTGTTTTTTTATACTGTCCCGACCCTCGCACGCGCTGTAGTTCATCTGCAGTTGCTTCGATTTGCATAACGACTCGCTGGTCATAATGTTTTGGCTCATCGTTGTAATACGCAACTGCGCAATATGGCCTAAGTTGCTCATGTGCCTAAAAATCAACAACGTATCGGTAAATATCTTCGTTAATGTACTAGTAATCCGGTTCATATGCATTTATTGTTAAAAGTACATCACTTCCCCTCTCTAGCTATTACTATATGCCAATGTTCAAAAAAAACACCAACAATTCCCCGCTTGCCCAAAGGAAAGCTATAAGAGAAATATTTTTTTTTTTTTTTTTGGTAGTTGTTGGCGCATCGGCTTCTGTGGCCATAATGCACCTCCCAAGGTTTTTGCAGTACTTTGAGCCAAGCCCGAGGCGGGATTCGAACCCGCGACCTTTGGGTTACCAGGCAGGTGCTTTACCCACCTGGCTAGCCCGGTCGGCAAGAGAAGTATGCGATTCTTTTGCAACCCACTGTATAATATAGATATCTTCAGTTTTAACAATGAAGTTTGTATCATGGGAATAATGATGTTTAACACTACTTATCAGCAGAATTATTTGTAATCTCTTCTGCTGCCAACTAAATTAAACATTGTTCTCAGTCTTGATCATTCATTATTCATTTTCTACAAAACAGGCGTTTTGTACAATTAATTTCTCATTTCAACTGAGCTGTTTCTATTGTACTGGAGAAGTAATCCCCCGTTATGCCGCCCTCACCTTAGCTTATATACTTTTCTAAAATGATTTTGGAATAAATGAAGACTGTCATTTAGCAGCCTTTAACTTAAATCGATAACTACACACAAGTTTAAGGTATCATTCATATAATTTTGCGATGTTATATTACACTTATTCTTGTGCGATTTAGTTAAATATGTTTGTACAGCTGTCCTTCTCTTCTTTATTCTTGCCGTAGGGTCACTGTTTTGTTATAGATTTTACAGAGCATCCAGCATCTTAGACCACATTACTCTAGTCTGTCATGTATGAAGTGTGTTCAGGAGTCGATATGCATATTGTGAGGGCTGAAAAACCCGAAATAACTTACAGGAAAACTCCTATTGTCTCCGCTGAGATCTTGTAACTATAGCATTTATTGAAGAGATCTTTAGCAATTCTTCCACTTTCTGATGGGATTCGAATCCAGACTCTTCAAGAGGTGAAAAGTGGCAGAACAGCCGAGTTAAATTTCCCTGCTGTTTCGTTCTAGTTGTACGGAAACCTGCGAAAACGGGTCCAAAAGTATTGAAGTGGAGAACAGAAAGAGCCACAACGCTGAATTATTTTACCACAATGAAGTTAAAGTTAGGCACTATTTACATTTTAGCCATTAGTGACTAGAGGAGGGGGTGCAATAAAACAGTTACAGTATAAACAATTTCGTTGCAACTTTTATTGCAGCCGATATACTGGAATAATAGTTAACACTGTGTTTTTTTTCCCAAAAATACGAAATCAATGATCAATGTGCGTACCCACCCACCTCCATGCACGTAACCCAAAGACTACGATCAACACTAATAGCCTAGGTTCGATTTCTTGCTGACTAAAATTGGGGCATATTTCTCATTGGGAACGGAAGAGAGAAGCCTTTGTGGGCTATTTTCGCTCGTTTGAGGAGTGAGTTGCCCACGAGTGATGGTTTCTAACTCAGACTTTTCGTACATCGTCCAACAACAAATGTAAACTACAGTGAAGATGGATTACTTGCACAGATGGATTACTTTTCTTTCCCCAGGGTCCTTCTGTTCTTGTTCTGCCCATGGAAATTATTATATCGTCACGAAGTATGGTCATTTTGTAGGTGTTGTTTCACCAGCTATCAATATTTCATTGACTTTTCTACAGTTTCTAAAAGAACCATGCAAAATCAGTATGAAATTAGCGTGCTATGGTCCATAAGCTGAAGACAGCCTTATTGAGTTTTCCATTAGTAGCAGAGCTAATTTATAGGGTTATATATTTTCAGTAACTCGGAAACAGAAATTAAATAACAAACGTTTCATATATATCGTAAAAAAGGAAACACGAGATGCGAGTCTGGCTGCGCGCCAGGTTGTAATATTCGGTATCGTGCGATGTTAAGACTCACCACTCCATTAAGTACATCCGAGACAACGTATTGTCGAAACGCTCCCTAGCGACAAATGGCACCATTACAGGACCACCTAAGTGCATACAATAAACTAAAGTCATGCAAGTTTATAATGGGAGTATCATAATGGGAGAAGGTAGTTGGTTACACATGCTCGATCATATTAAACAAACACTCATCATATAAACTGATCTTGTTTCTTTTATTAGTGTATTTAAAAGCGAGACAGTGATGCTTCACTTTTGTAACATGACAACAGAAGAAACAGGAATCAAGATTAATACAGAATCTACGGTTTTAACGAAAAACGCAAACCGGTATTCATTAGCAAAGAACAGAAAAAAGAAAGAAAATATAGCAATGCTTTAAAAAACATTTAAATTATTAAAGCCTGACATTTTTTCCTTTCTTCCTTCCCTATTATGGTAATAGGGATGTTTCCTCATTTTTTAAAATAATTTTGAAAGATGTGAAGTACATCTCAAGAAGATTTCAGAAAGTTAGAAAGCCAATTTGCCCAACATTATTACTTTCTCTCCTCCTCAGTTTTCTCTTAAAAAATATATTTGTAGTAGTAGTGGTGGTAATGGCCAATGATGCAAGGAAGCAATATTCTTCATAGAATAAACCCGCGCTTGCTTTTCAATAACAGTATTAAAAGTATGAGAATATTTAACTACAGCTCCAAGTGAGAAAATCCGAATGACGTTGAGGAGGGATAAAAGCAACTGTCTACTGCCTAACAATGCATGATGCCTTTAAGTGTCATGGCATCATATGGTGCATCTACGCCAGAGCCCTGAATTTAAGGGCCCAAAAGAAAAAAATGAAGTAAAAAAAAATTAATAAATTAAGTTGCACCAGGGTCCAAGTTTTGATAATTTGCCACTGGTCATATCCACACACAAACCAGTTAGAATTCATTTCTTGGGATCAAACAAGTAACGCTACTGTGTTTTTGCCCTATACTCCCATTTCCATCCCCCCACTTTTGCAGGCGAACTTTAGATCACTGATTATGAAAATGAAACTCGGAAATTGATAACCCTCAAGAATATCGTTGAGAAGGCTTCTATCCTGCAGTCGGGGCCGCCGCACCAATGTGCAACCGGTTCAAGGCCCCCGCTCAAATGGTCTAAATAATAATATCATTCGCGCCTTTTCCGTATTTCCATCAACGACTACCGTCTTAATGTCTAGTTACCCACATTATCGTCACCCCAAGAGCACTTGCGCAAGTCGACTTGAAAATTGCTAGAAGTAGAGCGTATACTTCATTCTCAATGTGCGTTTCGTTTGATATCGAACATAAGACAAATGGAATTTATGTTATATTCACTTTCAATAATATCTGTATCGTTTTTAACTTCTGGAGGTAAGGAAATAACAAACAGGGTCCCGAAAGTAATTCTTGAACAGGGCTCCAAAATATTGTGGCCGGTCCTGATATTGACGAACCACATCCGATGTTTCATCAACTATGATAGCAATTTTTTTTTGCGGTACATAACGTTTTCGTAATGTATTGCTTTAGGTATGTTTCCTCCTCCTTTAACATGTGTTTCTAAAAATTCTCGTATTTTCGGATTATCGGCATTTTCCAATGGCTGTCATAAATGTCTCAACCAAATCCATGACAAGTTTATTCTTTTCAGTAGCAGCAGCCATTTTCCATAGTTAGCAACTTGCTGTCATTTGATCGCTTCAGATATTTTTACCCAGATCCTTTTTTTGCTTTTTGCTTTACAAAACGTTCTTGGTATTTTTTACTGTTCAAATGGTTTACTATAGTTTGTCTACAGATATAATCTAATGGCACGATATAATCATATAATCTAATTGCTGATTTTGCACCAGAACATTCCATCATCAACGTAAAACTTATCCGCTCCAAATTCTGACACACGTTGAGCTGGACCAATGTTTATAGATGTCTTATTGCTTTAGTTCTTTTGTTTTGTTTTTTATTTTAATGGGCGACTCAATGGATTATTTAATTTATCTACAGTTTTAAATTAAATTTTAAAAATTATACAATAAAATATACCTTGTGCTACCACAAAAATGATGTCATTTTCTCGTCTGCAATTAAGGTCGTGCAGAATTCGTGCAGTGCTAGCGATATTATTATTATTATTAGCCATATGGTGCAAGGAAGCATGAGGCTTATGCAGCACCAGTACAAAAAAAAAATGAGTTACCCTGAGAGAGAGAGAGAGAAGTAGAAGGAAATCACCAAGAAAGAGAAGAATGATGATATCCAGCTCAGGACCCTGGGTGTGCCAAGCCCATACTCACCAGATGTGAGCCCCTATCTAACACCTTTGTGAGCCCCTATCTAACACCTTTGTGAGTCATCTCAACAATCCGACTTAAAGTGACCTGAACTGTTTATTCCTTACAAGAGTAAATTAAATTCCGACCAGACATAAGTTATCTTGTAACTATTTTTCAATTTTTAAAAATAAATAACAAAAATATTGGTTAGTCTTTATAATTTGGTACCCCTCCCGATTGATCGTTGCGAGTAGCAGTGAGTGACATGCCTAGCCCGCTATGGTTAGCCATAGTAAGGGTGTTTATCCATCCTCTTGCCGCTATTTTAAAATCGGAAAACGAGTTCTCGATTTTAAAACAGCGGCAAGGGGCGGGGGATAAATACCCTAACTAAGGCTAACCATAGCAGGCTAGACATGTCAATCACTGCTACTCGCAACAATCACTCGGAAGGTTACCAGATTGTAAAGCATAACCAAAATATTAATATTAAAGCATTATTTTGGCCAACGATTACTTTTAACAACTGTGAATTTCTTCATGTTATAAAATTGAGTATTTTCCAAGAGAAATAAAAAATTCCGCGCAAAACACAAAATCCGCGTGTGGCGGAAAATCGTGCACCCTACTGATCAGTATTATACTGTATATATATTTGATAGTATGAACCAGAGCTGTAATGCACAATATGTTCTACGTTGGTATCAATATTTATAAAATTAAAAGAGCAGTTTACCTCAATATAATACGTAGAACACTTCGGTATGATACTCTCCAGCAATTAAAATGAAAAAATCGAAAATATTACATTACAGTAAAAAATAATTAAAAATCAATTGAACACAATTAAATTAAATTAATTAAAAGAAATTTAACGAAAAAATTGCAAAACGATTTTCCTTCCTGAAGCTGTCAACACTTTTCGACCGTATGTCGTGATCACAGGAACGAAAATTACCGAATAGGGGTGAGCATGAAACTTAAATAGGGATTATTTGTCTTCACGCATGCGCATAAAAGCCCACCAATCGGAGATTAGAAATGGCCGGTGAACATTAACAGAACTCTCATGTAATTTAATTTCGACAGTTTCTGCAGTTAATAGTCTGGTATAATTACGTTGCACACTAAGTATTTTGGCCTCGTTAAATAAAAAAAAAAGTGTTTTTAATAGGTTGACGGCATGAAAGGCTAATTCTGACGCTGCCGAACGAGAAGCACGAACTGAGGTCGCGTATTGATTGATTAACACGAAAATTCAGAGGAAATCGCGTAGAACCTTGGTACGATGAGTTGCAATCCCCACAAGAAATGTATACCAGGTCATTTATTTGTTTTGCGAACGAGGAAAGGATCGAGCGATTTTTCAGTATAGTGTGTAGTTTCCGTATTGGCCTGGCCACAATTTTAAATTCGGTATCTTTAAAGAATCTGTTAAGCTGTTTGTGCCACTGTTCAACAAATGGGACAGAAATGAAGTATTTTTTAATATTACAATTGTTGGTTGATGTAGTATTTTGTGTCCTATCCCTAGCGTGTACCCTAATTCGGTTTATTGTAGCAAGGGGATAACCTCTGTTTAAGAATCTGCCGGTTAATATTTGTATTTCTGAGCCCAAAGCAGATTCCGTCATTGAATATTTGTAGGCATTTAGAAATTGATTAAAGATAATAGATCTCTTGTAGGAGAACGGGTGATAGCTGTTATAATGCAGAAGCATACTGGTGTTTGTAGGTTTTCGATAGATGTTAAATTGTATTTTATTCGAGTCCCGAGTAAGCGTGAAATTTAGAAAGTTTAATGACTTTGTATCCGTATCCTCCCTTTCCAATGTAAATTTGAGTCTAGAATGAATATTATTAAACGAATGTAAAATGTCTTGGATAGTACTACTATCAGTAATAACTAGAACATCGTCTAAATACCTCCCATAGTATGTGATAAGGGGTAGAAAAGGCGTCAAATGTATCTGCTCAATCGTTGAGAGACAGATCTCCGATATTAGAAATTGATTAAAGATAATCGATCTTTTGTAGGAGAACGGGTGATAGCTGTTATAATGCAGAAGCATACTAGTGTTTGTAGGTTTTCGATAGATGTTAAATTGGATTTTATTCGAGTCCCGAGTAAGCGTGAAATTTAGAAAATTTAATGACTTTGTATCCGTACCCTCCCTTTCCAACGTAAAAATTTGAGTTTAGAGTGAATATTATTAAACGAATGTAAAATGTCTTGGATAGTACTACTATCAGTAATACCTAGAACATCGTCTAAATAACTCCCTTATCAGATATGGGAGTCTATAAATAACTCCCATATGTGATAAGGGGTAGAAAAGGCGTAAAATGTATACGCTCAATCGTTGAGAGATAGATCTCCGATATTAAGCCACTCAAGCTCAATCCCATCGGCAAAACCAAAAATTTGTTTGTATACTTTGTCTCGAAAGGTGATATAGTTGGCCTCAACAAAGAGTTTAATTAAGTGAAAAATTTCTTTAATAGGAAGCTTCGTATAATTAATCGGTATAGAGTTATTATTTAACATATTCCAAATAATATCTAATGCGTATTCAACGTTTACATTTGTATATAACGAGGTAACATCTAGTGAGAATAAATTATTATCGCCAAGTCTGCAGTCCTTAAGGTTATTAAATAGTGTATCGTAGTTCTTAATCCCAAATTCTGTCGCCTGTCTAAAGGGTTTTATATTGCTATATACATGTGTGGCCAGGGATGGAAATGCCTAGTTTCTGTAGGAAACAATAGACCGAATAGGAAATCCGGTCTTGTGTGATTTTACCTGACCGAAAAGTGCAGGAATATTGTATGTTCCAGCCTTCAATTCCTTTTAACTGAGCCATAGTAATGTAGTAGTTTTTTCGATACATTGTTTAACATTTTATTGTATTGATTGACCAAATTGATAAATAGTGCCGGGTATTAGCCTTTCATGCCGTTAACGAAAAAAATATTTTTTTATTTAACGAGGCCAAAATACTTAAGTGTCCAATGTAATTATACCAGACTATTAATTGTAGAAACTGTCGAAATTAAATTACATTAGAATTCTGTTAATTTTCGACGGCCATTTCTAATCTTCGATTGGTGGGCTTTTACGCGCATGAGCGAAGACAAATAATCCTATTTAAGTTTCATGCTCACCCCTATTCGGTAATTCCTGTGATCACGACACCGTCAAAAAGCGTTGTCAGCTTCAGGAAGGAAAATCGTTTTGCAATTTTTTCTTTAAATTTCTTTTAATTAATTTAATTGCGTTAGATTGATTTTTAATTATGTTCCATTGATTTTCCATTATTTTTAATTGTGTTGAACTGATTTTTATTATTTTTTACTGTAAGATTTTCGATTTTTTCATTTTAATTACTGGAGAGTATAATACGGAAGTGTTCTACGTATTATATATTTTCACTATTCCTATACCTACTTTTGAACTTACGGTCTACACTTTTCATTGCTTTCACCCTTCATTCACTCTTCATTTCTTTTATATATTTTAGACTTTATATTTTTTATATATTTTTGTAATCTTTTATATGGAACCACAAAATAATGAATACATGCTACATGGGCAGAGTAGTATAAATTTGACCCCGGGGACACATGCTCTGTACAGTACCCCTCAACACGTCTATCAATGTATACATACACATATTACACGCATAGAACAGAGCACAGCAGCATCTAATGCTTCTAACTTGGACAAAAATGGGATCTATAACTTTAAATACAACACATGTAATAATAAACTATGTTTGACCTGTCCTCGAATGCACCCGCAACACATAACAAATGACGCTAAAAAATCTACCTTTTGTAAATCCAGTATATGTTATATACCTAATAACATGCAAAACCTGTAATATAAAATACGTTGGACAAACAAGTAATAAACTACACCTGAGACTAAATCTACACAGATCAGACATCAACAACTACAAATATAGACATAGTAATAATATAGAACAAGAAATAGAATATATGCACTTTCAAACACACAGCTTCACCAATATATACATATCCATACTAGCGCACATCAATAACACCGACATTAGAACTAAACAAGAACTATTTATGTTAAAATTAAAAACCTTATACCCATATGGGCTCAATAATAAATTACCATAAAATTATTACTAATCACATAGCAGACTGTTGTATATATGACAAATTCAATATAATTAAATTCCACAGCAAACTACACAAACGTTATAAAAAATCTAAGAATGCTAACGGTAAACATAAGCCGATTTTAGGCAATTTTGATGAAACCCTTAAAGACTGGGCCAAAAATAACATAGATGTACAATATATACATAACTTACTTTTCAGCACTAAACACAGTATACTGAAAGCACTGCACAAGTTCATACACGCATTCAACTTCGAGTCCAAGCATCTCTTTCATATAATAGACGATATCTTTAAATTATCTGAAAAACCAACACTATATAACGGATACAAAAGAATCTATCATAATCTTAAATTTCCATAGTAAAATAATGGATAACATCAACATTAATAAATATATACATCACATAATGACCTGCTTCCTAACAATAACCAATGCAACATAAAAGTTAGATATAAATATAAGAAACCCTTTGGAATATTAGCCTGCAACTACAAATCCATAGCAACTAACCTAATATCCTATAATACAGACATTAACGACTGCATATGCAAACAAAGTAACATGCAACAATATATTGATCCTGACCATGGGCACATCACAGGAAATTTTAACATCGTTGCAGACCCAACGCTCAGATATATACTAGCACAACGATTCAAATTCAGACCATGTACCAAAATAAATCTAACTGCATTCAACAAACAGCTATATCAAGACCTATTAAACTACTGCTTTCGACAAGCATATAAACATAGCACACCTATAGAGGTATACCACATGTGGATTAGCTACACTTTCAACCTATTAAAACATAAATATGCATCACTAAGTTCAAATATATATAGCCAGTACAAAACCAACTACTATAACTTAGCTAAACTAAAACAAAAACTACAAAATATACACAAAGACTTTATCATTACACCTGTGGATAAAGCATCAAACAATTATGCCTTTATTTGCAAAACTTTTTATGCACACACCTTGAGAACTGAACTTAATTCCAGCAACACATACAAACCAATATCCAGTGCCTGCAATATTATTATAAAGAAACGCATAGCCTTCAACAAAAAATTAAAACTGAACATTAACAATTATAACTTACCATATACATGTATATATATTTCATTCCAAAATTCCACAAAAAACCCATAGGATTCAGATTTATAACGTCCTGCAAGAATAGTTATGTACACAAAACCGGGCAAAACACTTGAACAGCTACTGCAACCGCTGTTAAACATCATACAAAATAGCAGAATCATAGGCAACAACCTACCAGTATTAAATTTCTTACAGAATAATAAAGTTACCAATATACAAACCTTTGACTTCCACAGCTTATTTACAAGCATTAACCAAACCAAAATAAAAACAGTATTCAAAGATATTTATATTAAATATAGTGAGAATATAACCTGCAATATCAATTACTGGAACAACCTACTGAACCTATGTATATCCAATAACTTTGTATACGACGGCAAAACAGTATATAAGCCCGTGACTACTAAATACGATAAATATTTGTATTGACGATTTATTGTAAACTTTACTGACTTGGTTGTCGTGCCGGAGTATAAACAGAAAATTTAAAATTTAATTTTTTTTTAAATTTATATCAACAAACTAACGGAACACACATGGGAAGTCCTGCTTCATGCATTATAGCTAACCTATATTGGTCTGAAAACTCATTTCCACAGAACCTTAACTTCTACAGATATACAGGGTGTTTCAGTTAAACGTTTCAGAACTTCTAAGAGGGGCAGGGTACATCCTGACAACTCGAAATCATATAGCAATGTGGGGTCGGAAATGCTTTCCTGAAGCGGTGTTGTACACAGAAGCACCATAAAGAAAAGAGACCGTAAGTGAGAAATCGTTTTAATAATACATGAAAAGAAGCAAAAGGTACATGGATTAAAGTAAGTGTTCGAAGTTTCTTCCACGGGCTACAATGCACGCCTCACATCTCCGACGCATGGACATCCGAACATTCTGGAATACTCCAGGCGAATTTCGAATTTCTTCGGCAGCTACTGCGATTCTTGCAACCAGCTCCTCAGCATTGTCAACAGGGGTGTCATAAACTAGCGATTTCATATGACCCCAGAAATAAAAATCAAGACATGATAGGTCGGGTGACCGAGCAGGCCAACGCACGGGACCACCACGTCCGATCCACTGTTGACCAAATGTGACATCCAGGTAGTTACGAACATCTCCGCTATAATGGGCAGGGGCTCCATCGTGTTGGAACCACATTGTCTGTTGCGTCGATGCAGAAATCTGTTCATCTCTCAAAAGTTGTGGCAATACTTGCTGCAGAAAGATCAAGTAGATAGGTCCGGTTAGACGACACGGTAACAGGTAAGGTCCGATGAGGTGATCTCCCATAATACCGGCCCATACATTGACCGAAAATCGAATCTGTGCTGCACGACGTCGTATTGCATGCGGGTTCTCGATCGCCCAGATATGGTCGTAATGCGTGTTGAAAATTCCTTCCCTTGTGAAGGATGCCTCATCGGAAAACAACACTTCAGCAGGAAAAAGGGGATTTGTAGCACATTTTCCAAGGTACCACTGTGCGAAAGCAATACGAGGTGCATAATCCTCCGGTTGCTGTGTCTGGACACGCTGCCTGGAGTATTCCAGAATGTTCGGATGTCCATGCGTCGGAGATGTGAGGCGTGCATTGTAGCCCGTGGAAGAAACTTCGAACACTTACTTTAATCCATGTACCTTTTGCTTCTTTTCATGTATTATTAAAACGATTTCTCACTTACGGTCTCTTTTCTTTATGGTGCTTCTGTGTACAACACCGCTTCAGGAAAGCATTTCCGACCCCACATTGCTATATGATTTCGAGTTGTCAGGATGTGCCCTACCCCTCTTAGAAGTTCTGAAACGTTTAACTGAAACACCCTGTATAGATGACCTCATAGTTATTAACTGCCCTAATTTCATCAAGGATTATGGACACTTATACCCCAATGAACTCATACTAGAAAAAACAAATAACAATGATACTACAGCCCATGTCCTAGATCTAGAAATTACATTAATAAACAACAAAGCTACCATCAACCTATACAACAAACGTGACGCATTCAACTTTAATATAGTCAACCTCACACAGTGGAACTCTAATATTTCTAGAGGAGTTCATGCCAACGTTATACTAGCGCAAAGCATCAGAATAGCCACCATTTGCAGCAATAAGGAAACAATTATCGATAACATCAAGATACTATACAAAAAACTAATTAACAACCATTTTCCTAAAGCATATCTTCGCTACCACTTTTGTAAAGCCCTTAACATCTTAAAGCATAAAAAACTACGGGACATTAAAATAAACAGCATAATCTTTAATTAATAAATAAACCCATACACACCAAGTATATAATGTATATACAATACACTAGGCCTCTATGGTGGCGTACAGTCTAGAAAACTGTACCCATCAATTGGCCTATTACAGTGTATTAAACATGTATATATTGTAATCATATTTAATTTTAACTTATTTCATATCATTTCTATCTATACAGTCACCATTCCATAACATATATATTTTTTTTACACCTAACGCTAGGAGTCGCTAGCGTTCCCCAACATAAATATACTGGCACCCTGCTATCTTGTTGTTTTGGTCAGTTTTACACAGTAAGGCAAGTCCCTTTCTTCCGGCCTATACTGATATTCCTTACTATAGTTTATCCAGCTTTTTCAATTCTTTTCACTTGCTTCTGTAAGGTTATCCATTATCTGTATGTACCACATATTATAACCACTTTTATTGGCACATCCCCTATAAACTTAATAATGCAATATTCGTATCAAAATTTGCCTTCGCAGCACGTGGCAACTACACACGTGCACCACAGCATACAGATCATGTCGGAAACAGAAGCAAGAACACTGCTGTCTTTTTCATAATTTTGGTGGATGACCTCTGATGATGACACTAAAATTGTGAAAGACACCGCAATGTTATTCCATTTTGATGGCTTTTTCACTTAGCTTTATTTTAATTTCCAGTCCATTTCTTCCTCTTTTTCATTCCATATATCGCTCTCAGTGTATACCGTATTTTCATTAGACTTAAACCAATAAAATCTCCTTCGCGCATTCTACTTACAATATTATATATACAGTATATATACACATTATGGCTGTAGGGTACGTTTTGCGAATGCAGTGTCCCTGATCCATAAGCATATTATTATCTTTTTCGTACATGCATTTCTTCCCCTATATTTTTTTTAGCTTCTTAATACCAATATTCGTTACTATATATATATATACAGGGTGTTTCAGTTAAACGTTTCAGAACTTCTAAGAGGGGTAGGGTACATCCTGACAACTTGAAATCATATAGCAATGTGGGGTCGGAAATGCTTTCCTGAAGCGGTGTTGTACACAGAAGCACCATAAAGAAAAGAGACCATAAGTGAGAAATCGTTTTAATAATACATGAAAAGAAGCAAAAGGTACATGGATTAAAGTAAGTGTTCGCAGTTTCTTCCACGGGCTACAATGCACGCCTCACATCTCCGACGCATGGACATCCGAACATTCTGGAATACTCCAGGCAGCGTGTCCAGACACAGCAACCGGAGGATTATGCACCTCGTATTGCTTTCGCACAGTGGTACCTTGGAAAATGTGCTACAAATCCCCTTTTTCCTGCTGAAGTGTTGTTTTCCGATGAGGCATCCTTCACAAGGGAAGGAATTTTCAACAAGCATAACGACCATATCTGGGCGGTCGAGAACCCGCATGCAATACGACGTCGTGCAGCACAGATTCGATTTTCGGTCAATGTATGGGCCGGTATTATGGGAGATCACCTCATCGGACCTTACCTGTTACCGTGTCGTCTAACCGGACCTATCTACTTGATCTTTCTGCAGCAAGTATTGCCACAACTTTTGAGAGATGAACAGATTTCTGCATCGACGCAACAGACAATGTGGTTCCAACACGATGGAGCCCCTGCCCATTATAGCGGAGATGTTCGTAACTACCTGGATGTCACATTTGGTCAACAGTGGATCGGACGTGGTGGTCCCGTGCGTTGGCCTGATCGGTCACCCGACCTATCATGTCTTGATTTTTATTTCTGGGGTCATATGAAATCGCTAGTTTATGACACCCCTGTTGACAATGCTGAGGAGCTGGTTGCAAGAATCGCAGTAGCTGCCGAAGAAATTCGAAATTCGCCTTGAGTATTCCAGAATGTTCGGATGTCCATGCGTCGGAGATGTGAGGCGTGCATTGTAGCCCGTGGAAGAAACTTCGAACACTTACTTTAATCCATGTACCTTTTGCTTCTTTTCATGTATTATTAAAACGATTTCTCACTTACGGTCTCTTTTCTTTATGGTGCTTTTGTGTACAACACCGCTTCAGGAAAGCATTTCCGACCCCACATTGCTATATGATTTCGAGTTGTCAGGATGTACCCTACCCCTCTTAGGAGTTCTGAAACGTTTAACTGAAACACCCTGTATATATAAACGTTTTGGCAACTGGAAGTAGTCTACTTCGGGCCAAGGCAGCGAATGCTAAACCTAAGCAGAGCAGGGACAATAAAGTGATAAGGGGGTGTGAGAGGTAAAGGAATAAAACAGTAAAAAAAAAAAAAAAAAAAAAAACAATATATATATATATATATATATATCTGATAATTAAAATAAATATGATATTTAAAATAAAAACATCAGCCAGTAGTACGGCAATAATGCAGAGCGAAACAAAACGCAAAATAATATAAAATAAACAAACAGGGAAGGGAAAGTAGAAATAATAGGACAAAAAGGTAGTCGATAATCCCCGGTATAATTTAGTCAATTAAGTCATTAAACCCAATTAATAAAAAAGATATAAATTTAAAATAATGCCAATTATAAATAATTTAGCGGTACCCCCCTAGAAGGTACCAGTTCCAAAAGACGTGAAATATCACCAAAAAAGGGTTAAAGAAACTACCAAAAACTAAAATATCAAAATAATAGACTGACCATCATGCCCCATATCGACAGAGGACCACGAGGCCAATAATGGTCATGGAATCGCTGCATTTCAATCGTCATACAAATCATCGCAAAGGCAGAAATATCGAAGAACCAAACCAACCCTCCATTCTCCGATAGATCAACCAATGCAGAGGATCTGCATGGCGGTGGTCCTTATGCAGCGAAAAATAATCTATAGAACAGACAGCACTCTAGATCAGAGCCACACCACTGACATAATGCAAGCTTAACCAGCTTATATAATAGAAAGGCAAGAAATAGATGGCGGCACAGGCGCTGCTTATTTAGCATATCAACCCACTACTGCCACTAATTTATATTATGTGAGGTAAAAATTAGGCAAAAGTAATAAAAATAAATAAATATGGCTATGTATATATATATATATATATATATATATATATATATATATATATATATATACACACACACACACACTGTATATATACACAAACATAGAAAGAAGAGAAGGAATAAAGTTAAAGTGAGAGAGAGAGAGAGAGAGAGAGAGAGAGAGACAGACAGAATAACTAATAAAATATGTATAATAAAAATACATAATTACATAAAAATTAATGAAAAGAGATGTTGCCACACACAAAAAAAAAAAAAAAAAAAAAAATCAGGTGCCACTATTATTTAAGTTTATATTTCTTTTTATTTCGCTTTTACTCGCTTGTAATCTGTTTGTTTATAACTTTGCTTATGCATAATTTCATTGGTCAAAATTTCTTTTTCAGTTATTATTAGTCAACATTGCTATATTTATAATCTCTCCATAATTTTGTCATTGCTTCCATATCCCTTTATACTTCTGTAGGCTACTTACTTTTAATCATGTTTTCAAATCTCTTTAACTAGTATTGGGCTAAAGTATTATATGTCCCTAAAAGTTTCACTGCTCTATCATTTTTTTTTTTACTGGGCTCTCCCTGCCTGTAACCTTGGCTAACTCAGGGTTCGTAACGCCAGTGCTTCACACTCCTTTCTGCCCGGCCCGCCTCCTCGTGGCGCTGGACGGTACATTAGAGGTTTTTGTATCAAAACACAAGTCCCCTTGGCTAAGAGGCCGGATGAACAACACAAACAACATAACCCACACTAACACAGCACGAACACTCACTAACCTACATAAATTTAGCCTTTACAGAGAATTTATTTATCACATTGTTAGACGTGGAGTTGGAGGAAATCCCCGGAGCCGCATTACAATTAACACTATACACTACAGTTGAAGCTCTATATAACGACCCCCCAGGAGAATGAGAAAACGGTCGTTATATCGATTATTCATAAAATAGCGTTAGGTTAAGGAGAAATTAGCCGACACCAACCACATAGGACGTTATACTGTGCGGGACGTTAAAAAGAGGGTCGCTATAAAGAGCTTCGACTGTATTGATCTATCAATATAAATGTATTTTCCATTCATTTTGATATACACAGCGATGCATAGCATATTTGGAACGAATGATATCCCATTTAATGGATACCCTTTCGCATATCCTTAATTTAATTTTATTTTTTTTTATATATTTTATTAATAAAGAGCATCATTATTATTACCTTTAATAGCATTTATTTTTGTATACTTCTCTAGCAGCTGAATTAACCTGGTACATCAAATTATGATTTTGAAATTATTACAAGGGTAGCACTGGGCAAGATAAAAATATATCTACTCTCTATACAATAACAAAACATGTTTAATTAACGATGATACGTTCGATGGTGCAAACAGCATGAACACAAATTAGTCCACTACTAATTTGGTAAGTACCAATAAACAACAAAAACAGGTCAAATTAGTTTTAAGGGTTAAAAAGAAAAATTGCAATAATTTAGGACAATACTCGACTGATTGTGCCTATCCTCTATATAACAAACAAATAAATAAGAAGGTTCGATTTTACTTGTCTTCAGTGTTATTCCAGGAATTCAGGATACATGACTGTATGCGAAAGTTCTGGAAACTCCAATTACGGAATATTCCTTTTTACGAAGTTTGCAGAATCCACCGGCTCCGGTCAAGACCGATAATAACAAGAGTGTAAATAATTCCTCGGTTACAACTGTTAATTTCTAGGAGAAATTTCTATTCTTCCACAATAGCACAAGTTTCAAGGTAAAGTCCAAAATTCAATATTTCCTCCTCCCTCTAAAAGCAAACACTTGTTATGCACCATAAACAGTCAGTAATGAGCCTTACAAATATGTAATGGGTTATTATTATTATTATTATTAGCCATATGGTGTAAGGAAGCCTGAGGCTTATGCTGCACCGGCCAAAAAAAAAAAAAAAAAAAAAAAAATTTCCCTATTACCCTGAGAGAGAGAGAGAGAGTAGAAAGGAATCACCAAAAAAGAGAAGAATGATGATATCCAGCTCAGGACCCTGGGTGTGCCAAGCCCATACTCACCAGATGTGAGCCCCTGGGTTAAATAATAACTGCATTGCAGTTAGTTATTACGCTGAATCTTCATAACAAAAAAGCGATACAACGTATGTCTTTAAAAGCAAGTAAAAAATGTAAATAAATCAACATTATGAATAAGAAGGAGGAAAGTACTGCATAATAAAAAATAGACTGGTACGATAATCAAACACACAAATGTCGACCAGAGTTTATTTTTATGAATATGCAATGGTCATACACTCACTTTCCTAAGAAATAACTTCCCATAGATGGTAAAAAAAATACGGCTTCACTTCGCAAAGCTCAAACTATTTCTTCCATGCTATTATATTACGTCAGAATGCCACACACACAAAATAAATTCCATTAAAGAAACATTAAAAGCTTTCCTCGCTATTTACAGCATTAGCATGCAAAACAAGTTCACCTCAAACAAGCGCTTCGCGCATGCTCTGTCAAATTATTAAGATATTAAGTACTGTATTTGGACACAAGATTCCGTACATATTAAGTACATTAATGCATATCGCATTTATCTCAAGCACAGCTAAGTTTTTTTGGTTTTTTTTGCGTTAATTTTGTCAGTGTCGATTTTGTATGAGTAAGCAGGACAAGTAATTATATTAATGAAACGTAAAATACATACATGACTGAAACCTGTGCTAAACATTTATTTTGAGTACGCTAATCACAATAGCTTAAGTAGTAACTACGTTACCCTCTCAAGTCGAACTGCTACCAGTAAAAACGTAAAAGAGATACGATATATTGTACATACCTGTTGCAATAACTTCACGTGTTTCCAAATACTTATATCACTTCTGACCTGTATGTATGGCACATGGCTTCTGCTATCGCTGCACTGCATCCAAACGACTCACGGGAACAGCTGAAATAAGTTCTTTTTGATAGTGTGTGAAGAATGTTGAACGCCCACTTCCCGGGAGGTTTTCCAAACTACGCTCTGACATTTTGGAATATTTCGGTACAGCAGAACAAAAACACCATAATTTTCGTGGTATGTTGATATTGCTCATGAAAAATAATTAGTCTACGTGACTTTACCTAATTTTGACTCAACGTTATCACATTCCACTTCATGTTACATGCTCAAGAAGGCTACTGATTTTAAATGTAATTATAGAATGACGTAATTCTGTAAAGTGCTGACGTATTGCAAAGAGTGTGAATAACTTTTTTAATTCTTAAATTACATGCTTTTGGGTTTTTTTATTAACTATGAATTTATCAAAAAAAAAAAAAAAAATTGTCTTGAAAAATCTGGCTTTCTCTGTCGTCCACGGAATTATTTTTCTGAACTTTGACTCTAAATTGTTAACTTTCTGCAAATCTTAAATCTACCTGCTACGGCATATTATTTCCATATTTAAATGTTGAACCTAAAACGTCTCTAAAACTTATTAACCTGTAATCAGATGTTTTTGTTATAATTTAATTTCTGCGCCACGAAGATTCAGTATACTGAATCTAAAGCCATGAAGATTAGTATACTGTGACTACAAATTTCGCGTATTCTATTACCGGTTGTCTGTTGGCCGGATGAAGAACCCAGTTTTCGATAGTAATCGTCGAGAATGAACAGGGTTGCGTGGCTCTCTAGGTTAACCAATGAACTCTCTTCACTCATTTCATACCCTATCACACGGACGTTTATTTTCTTCTGTATGTATTTCCGAACGATATTTCCAAGAGCACTGCTCTTCTAAAGTAGCATGTGTGATTCCATAGCTGTCTTCCAAAAAGTACAAACACATCTATTAAATTTACCCCATTCACAGTTTAACTCAATACTGACTTTTTTATCCTTTGTTCATTCCCTCTACATGTGTTTTCTAGAAGAGCCATATTATTTATTTTAATTCATTTGTTAAAAAAAAAGACATTATGACCCCTTGCAAGTGCAGAAACATGACTTGTTTTAAAAGTAAGTGGCACTAGCACGCTGAGTATCTTAGACAAAGACTGTACAGTACAGTAATAATTGTAACTGTCACGTTTTTGGTCTGCTTACTACACAGGAAACAGTATAAGGAAAGTTGTTTGGTGACTTTTATAAAAAAAAAGTACTGTAATGGAAAAATCGCGTGACCTTTAAAAGGATTCTAGATTCCGCATGGTTTTTTTTACAGTTATTGAGTCTCACCCACCAGAGGCAGATTTCAAAGCATGCCGAGTGCAAACAAAATATTACAGACATTTTTCAAATAATGATACACAAAAAACACTAATTTATTTATCCCAAACAACCATCTTATTTGTCAATCAAGTCGTAATTTAATATATTGTAATACAGTACGTATACTGTATATACACAGAAAGGAAAGTTCAAGCCGCTGAACTCGTCTTCCATTTATGATCTACAAGAACACACTTTTTTTTTTTTTTTCGGGCTTGACCTAGCCGAATGGTCAGGAGCGAGAGTGTTAATAGCACACGCTCTTTGAGTGGATAGGGGTTCAAGCCCGTGACTGCTAAATATGATTAACGTCTGTATTGATAATTTATTGTAAACTCCACTGACCTTGTGGTCGTGCCGGAACATTTTTTTTTCTCTTTGCTTGTCTTGTGTAGAATTTCATTATCCTTTAATTAATCATTTTATCATTAACTTTTACCTTTTCTCTGTCTGGTGCTGTATATCATACCTCGTGCTTCTGATTTTACTTCAATAACACACCCAGACATACCTTTTCAAAAGCATGCAGACACTGTCCCATTTGGAAAAAAACAAGAGCTTTAAAGCACAGATTAACAAGGTATACCCCGCCTTTGATCCAAATAACAAATCAGCCGTCGTGGAAAACTTTTGATCAATTCCTTGCTGTAGGCAGGAGAATTTATGCCTATTCTTCCATCAATTTTCCAAATATCTGGCATTCCAGTTCATCCTGAAGGTGTTCGGTCGGATTTAAGTAGACTTGGGCCCGCCAGACAAGTTTTTGGACTTCATTTTCCTCAAACAAGGTTTTTACACTACTCGCTATGTATAGGATGGAGCATTATCTGCTGGAACGTGAAGGATCTATTTCCATAAAACCAGGGCAACGATCAAGCGGTTCCGAACAGGAAGCCAAAATTACGGGGACGCAAAATTCCCCGAAAATTCACTTATTTGCTGTAACTTATTTGCTCCGACTCAAGTCGGGGAGGGCGCACCAAAAAATCTCGCACAGGGCGCTGATAGACCTGGGGCCGCTTCTGGAACTGGCAAAGTGTGAGCGCCACAGAATTGTTCACAGTGTCGGTGTACAACTCGGCATTGATGGTGTTTGGCACTACAACTAATGATCAAAGTCCAAACTGCGAGAAGCAGACCCCACACTATGGAGAGAGCTGGTTGTGTAAACTTCATTGTGGGCACAATACACTGATAGATGACAGTCCCCAAGCATTCTCCACATTCACACAACTGTCTGATTTGAAGACTATAACGCAACTCATCCACTCCATAGGATCTGTTTCCACTGTTCTGAAATCTAAGAACGATGGGCTAGACAACGCTGATAACAACGGCTGGTGTTCATTGGCATGATGTGAAATTTATGAGCAATAAATCCCATATAATTCCAACCATCATCTGCCGTGAACATCCATGCTGTGAATTTCCCTACAGAATGTGGACACATTTACTCCTGTGAGTGTGCCCACGTTACGTTATAACTCTAACGATACATTTTCCAAGGACATCTCTTACTGTACTTTCGCCACTTTCTACAGGAATTTGCGCTTCCCAAACGTGATTCGCACATCTACATTGCCCTCATTCTTCCAGTTTTTCACAACATCAGCTACGGTCGAATTTGCGAGGTTCAAACGTGTGGGTGATTCATGCAATGACAAATTGCTTACGTACTTGTGAGCAGGAGCACTGTCGGCTAATAGGCAGATATTTTTGGATAGCTGGGTGAGTCTCTTCAACTTGACAGCCTCTCTTAAGTTTCTCAGGGGGTTTCCAGGAGGATTCATATTGATGTACCCAGCATTCATTCATTATCACAATTCGGTCAAAAAAAAAAAAGTCAGCATTCTGTACAAAATTCTAACTATTGTGGATCACTCTTTCCTATGGAGCTTTTGAGGAGGTGTCAACAATCTCGGAACCCATCAGGTTGCCACCTTAGACATGTGCAGGAACTCATGCATTCTGTTGCAAACAGACCCACGGCTAATGTTCACTTCACGTGTGGCTATAAAATTTATAGCCACACTTCTGTCTTCAAGGACTATTTGTTCCACTTTAGCCATAATGGCAAGATCTCTGGCTGAGATGAATCTTCTTTATCTAGGGTCATTGTGCATACTACAAAGTCCTTGAGGCAAGGTTGTCTCGGGGTGTCCCGCGTCAAGAACGAGCTCAGGGAAGGTCGTATACAGAAGTGGCTCGCCCGAAACGGACGGAGTCGATAAAGACAAAGATAGTCACTGTGAAGGCTATAACGGGCCAATATAATTGTAGGCAAGGTGTTGAGAACAAGCTACTGGAAATGGTTCGGCTGATATTGGCTGAACTATAAGTTGTGTCAGTGCGGCCCATAAGAGACATGCGTGTGGTTATTGAGGTACCTACGGAACAGGACATGGAGACGTCCATCAGAAAGTAGCCAAAGGTTTCAGAGTTAGGCCTGAAGGTGGATAGGCCCTCCAGGCTCGCCCATAGACTGGTAATTTTTGATCTTGATAAGTCCGTGACTCGTGAACATTTAAAACAGCAGCTCTAGAACAGTTCCCCCTACACCAAGGACCACCCAGATGGCGGCAGCTCTCAACATCAGACGTCTTCCTGCCATCATTCACGAGAGAAGACTCGTCTTTGCCATCAAAATGATGGTCGGCATTATTTCAGTGCCAGATTTCTGGGCTAACTGCGGATGGAGGTTCCCGGTCCCAAGCCTTAGGGCTAATCCAATCCTACAGGCCATTCCAAACCGGTTAAAGCTAACTGATCGGTTCCTACCTATGCAAATGCTACAAGACACAGTCCTTGGACGGCGACCTCTACAAATTCGCAGTCGACAAGGAATATAAACAGAAAGTACTCGGTCGACTTCCTTCCCAGGACCACGTCAGAGGACATTAGAACCTGCTCCCGGAGACCTATTCATCACTGCCTTGAATCCATCATCCTTGTGTTCAAACCTTTCAGGAGTCATAATGCTTTTTTTTTTTTTTTGTGTTTATTATGTTGTGTGATTTCTTTTATGGAAACCCCTGGCTTGTAGCCGTGAAGTTGTATACAGCAATGTGCTTTCTGTATATAATAAAGAGTTCTTCTTCTTCTTATGTCGATTGGGAATCACATGGGGGTGAAGGATTTTATAGTTCCTACCTGTACTTTTGTGTTGTTGCCGCATTATAGCCTAAGTTGCTGTGGCGCTAGTAAACCTAAAACCAGAGCTTTGCTGCATGGACTGTTATTATTATTATTATTAGCCATGTGGTGCCAGGAAGCCTGAGGCTTATGCTGCACCAGGCAAAAAAAAAAAATTCCCGAGTTGAGTTATCCTAAGAGAGAGAGAAAAAAGTAAAGGAATCACCAAGAAAGAGAAGAATGATGATGATATCCAGCTCAGGACCCTGGGTTTGTCAAGCCCATACTCACCAGATGTGAGCCCCGCGGGGTAAATAGCCACGTAGCGAGTCACTATCAGGCGGATGTTTTTTGTGGCTATTGTAGTGGTCGGAATCACTCATTTAAGGATTGGCCAAATCGTGGTGATTTGCCGAAATGTGCAAATTGCTGGAGAAGGCATATCTCCTATGACTATGAGGCTGTTAGTAAACTATATCCTCAATTTTTGAGGGCCTTAGACATCATAAAAGGAAACATTGACTTTGGTTAGTCAATGATGTAACCTCTGGTCAGTTGGATGATAGTCCTTCATTGAACATCTGCTTAGGATACTTTTGGATGTGGTTCCTGGCTGCTGTGGTTTGCCTAATATTGACATCCTATGCCGGAAGTGTTAAACCAGTAATGGGTTCCTGCCCTGTGCGACTCCTAACAATCTTTGGACTTTGTAGAGTTTCAGCAAGATGAATGACTTTGCTGCTTTGACAGATCTTGAAATTTTTGTCGGTGGCTCTTATAGGACACTTAATCATTTTAAGTTCTGACTACTGGTTGATGGTTATAAAGTGTACATGTTATCTCATTTTCAGATGGGAAGTGATCGATTGATTAAGTTAATGAGAGCATAGATAATAGTGACCAACCGACTCGTGGTGGGGGTATGAGTGCCCATCCCCAGCTCGAGGCCAATGGTCGCTCTCAGTTTTGGGTCTCCGTATTGAGTTTAACAATACTAACTAGTTCTGTCTGTGTTATTAAATACAAATGGGAATTAGACCCATATTGGCAGGAGCCTAGGGGGCGTCTAAGATGCCAATTCATTTAAATGACGCATGACAAATCTCTAGTTGAGTCTTCTTTCTTTTGGGTTATCGTGCATACTACTTCGCCCACGACAGAACTGCTTGTTCCAATTTTTCACAGCCTCATATGATGGGCAATCCTCTACACGTACAGCTTTCATCTCCTTGTGGATTTGTATTGCTTCTTTGCCTTGCAAAGGAAGCAATTTTATAAAGCATCGAGTCTCAGCCATCTCCAGCATAACATTTCTCACTGTATTCATGACTCTAGTTCAGTAACTGACGGATCTAGAAAAACAAATAAATATACATCAACTTATGAGATTTACTACGGTATATAAATCCCTAACTCCAGTATTACCAGGTGAGAGCAAATTTCCATCCCTCGTAGTGCATGTACTCTTTGAGTGTACTTTTGTTATCTCAATTAATATGCGAGCTATTTGTAAATATTGTTTGTCCCACTAAAAACATTCATTCATTAAAATGGGCGTGTCATTAATTAAAGATATATTAATTTATCACGTACAAAACGGTTGCTTGAACCGTGGCCTTTGTTGAACGAAGGAATTTAATGATTTAAAATTTCATCTGCTGTCGAGAGTGTGTTGCTTTGACCACCAGAGTTCCCCCATGTTAGTTTTTTTTTTTTTTTTTTTTTTCAGTCGAAGAAGAAACCCTTGCTATATATAAAAGTATGTTTTTATCAGAATTTTAATGTTTGTTATTGCGATAGCTATTTAAAAAAAATTGGAACAAATATTTTAAACTCGTACAATCCACTAATATTTTATTTCAAGCCGTCATTGTCGTCTTATTTTCCGTGTAAAATTGCGATATCATTTCTAAAATTATAATATAAAATAGCGAGTTACCTAAAATGGACGGGCTTGGGTTTCTAGAATGGACCAGATTGGACTGTTCAATGGCTGAAAGGTTAGTGTAAAATATATTCCAAAATTATATAATTTTAATTGGTATTTTTTTTACAAATTGCTTTCACGAGTTGATTTACTGATGACTCAGAACCTATATCATTACGGTAATATAGGAAATATAGGTTCTGATCGATGTTGTTACCATTACAATGATATAGATTCTGAGCGATTAGTGAATTAATTCGTGTCTTACCTCAACAGCTATTTTTCTGAAAAAAAAAAAAAAAAGTAGGATTGGTTGCTTGTAGCAGAAATTTCTGCAATTCTTATGACAGTCATCTGAGAAAACAAACGAAAAAAAGCAAGTCTCCAGACCTGCACTTGATGAAACTACTGAAAGTTCATACAGAACACAGCATTACTGGCGAAGCAAAAAATGACACATGCCAAAGCTATCAGGCCTAAACGGCTGTTAGCAAAACAAAAAAAAAAAAAAAGGGAAGATAGCATAGAATGGTATTGTTTCGTTTTTGACGTACGTCCATTTAGTTGATATGATTTCTTGCTTGTCCTGTCGGGCTCATGACGAATGTGTAAAGATAAAAAAAAAAAAAAAAAAAAAAAGGGAAAAAATTTAGTTTTGTTTCCACAACTTCATAGTAACTTAATGAAAGCATACCAAAAAATAGCAATTTTTGTCAAAGGAAATTTTTTTATCAATAATTAATGAAAATTTCAGTTTTTTTTTTTAATAATGCAAAAGATTTTATAGCATTTTATCCCTAAATTCACATAATAACAAAAATAATTTTAATTAGGTTTGGGTTGCACATATTAGATGTTAAACGATTTTTTTTTTTAATATTGACATATTTCAAAAAAAAAAAAACAAAAAAAAATACCTGTTAAAAGATAGTTTAAATTTAATTCTCCTATACAAAACAGTAGTCTTCGTTATTTATATTTGCTAATAACCAGTTATGAATTACCACGTGATTAACAATAACAGTGGTGGTCCAAACTTAATACTCAGGCGGGTCTATGAACTACGTATAAATCCGCATTCCTTCCAGCATACCTATTGGATTTTTCATTACAGAAGATCGCTGCAATATTGACAGAAAATAATGGGAGTCATTTCACAATGTTTTTTCACAGGAAGTAACTTCCTGAATGAAAGAAGTCGTTTCGAAAGTTGTTGGTCGGATCAACAATTTCCTGACTGATCAAAGTGGGCCAACAAAATGACGAGCGCTTTCCAGAGAAATGTCGTGAACCCCTCTTTTGTATAAATTAACTTTGTTTTATAAATAGTTTGAAAGATAAGATCAGTTATAATTTGAAGCGCTGATTAAACGGATTGCAAAGTAAACATACCTCTCAGTCATTTATGGATAAAATAAAGTTTAATAAAACTGCATTTCTTTACAAATTCCGAAAACGTTGACACTAATATTTAATAATTAACATTGTAATACAATTACGCAAATGAATTAAACGGTGTATGTGGTATTTATTGTATATTAATAGAGTAAATTGACGGAATTTTTTAATTTTTTTCGTAGCTCTCATGTACATAATTCTTTATGTAAACTTTCTTCTCTGTGATATATATGCCAATTATTTACTCTTCTCTGCCAACAGTATGTCTAACTCAATTTAGACAGATGGATCAGCGATTTTATCACTCTTATAGTATTTATTTACTTATTTATAATATACTATATAATATCGGTGTAGATACACCATAGTTAACCCATAAATTTGAACTACGTAAGTAGTGTAAAAGGCAACGTTTTAATTGTATCTCATATTGTGGGTTCCTTCACAACGAGATAGTTGGTATTGCACTACTTCAAATAAACAACGCTTCTCTAGTAGAGAAGACTACTGTTATTTATTTTCAGATGATTATACTCTGTTATTTATTTTCAGATGAATATACTCAGAAAATAAATAACAGTAGTCTTCTCTACTAGAGAAGCGTTGTTTATTTGAAGTAGTGCAATACCAACTATCTCGTTGTGAAGGCACCCGCAATATGAGATACAATTAAAACGATGCCTTTTACATTACTTACGTAATTCAAATTTATGGGTTAACTATGGTGTATCTACACCGATATTATATAGTCAATTATCAAAACCCATAAGGATTATGCCTTGTGCATTTCGTTTTCAAAATGATTTATAATATGTAAATATTTTAAAACTGTGACCATGACGTAATTTGCAGTACCTGCAGTATTGCCAAATGTAAATAATTAGCCTATCGTATGATATATACTGTATATATATTATACAGTACATATATATAATGTTCTTGCTTATACTCCAGCACGAGTTTACAATAAAGCATGAATACAATCTTAAATATTTAGCAGTCACGGACTTGAACCATGGTGCACTCAAAGAGCGTGTGCTACAGCACTTTCACTCCTGATCACTCAGCTGAACAAAAATTTTGTTCCCTCCACATTGAAAAGCATTTTCCTGCACATGCGTACGCGTACATTTCATGGTTGTGCTGATGGGCGCTGTGTGACAGTTAAAAAAAGTAGTGTGATTAATAATGGCATGCTAAATTTGAGTCTGTGAGCCAAGCGCAGCGCAAATTTAGGTATAGAAGAAGTTGGGGCAAAATGGATCACATGGCAGTGCCACTGGGGGTAGTTCGGACTTATCAAAAATACTGTTCTGGAGAAAAAATGAATAAAAGATTAGTAAGTTTAGAAATAAAAACACTAAGTTGTACTTACCTATTTTTATTCATAGGTAAAATGGAACTTTCACCCACAATAACACATATGTATAAGCTTTCAACTAAAATAATTACTTATTTTTTGCTGCAACATTTTCGAACTTCGTTTCGTTATTGCCAGATCTCTCACTCTTCAGTTTTCAGTTGAACAGCATTCATTTGTTGATCTTTTGTCGATTCAGCATTCAGTTTGTTTGTCGATTTTCACGTATCATTTAATTTTGTTAATTGGTAAGGTAATAAAAGTGTAAATTGATGCTTTATATCTTAATTTTTATAGCCTGTGGATAATATTTCTCCGATTTTCGCTTATTAGAATTGCCGTTTAATAGAATCAAAATTAAATTCGCAAACGTGATCACAATAACCGGCGCTTACTGTAATTATTTTATGGCATCGGCATAAAAAAAAAAAAAAAGAAAAAATGCTGGCTCGTTCGGACTATTGACGTTCCGATTTTCGACGCTCTGCTGTAGTGGTTTCACCGTTTGTCACTCGTTTGGAGAAAGTCGTTTACCGTAGACGACTGGAGGAATTTCTCAAGTCCTCTTAAATCGAGGCTATAATTTGACTTGTACCTTTGTGTTATTGTTCTAAATCAATCACTTTGCGCTTGCTGCTGGTTCAGCAGCAAGCGCAAAACTGATTTTTTTATTTTAAAAAAGTCACACATACACTAATTACAATGCAAAACCGGTTTTTCGATACGATTTATCTTTTTTAAAAGTGGAAAAGGACTTTATTACCACCCTGTACAAGGGATTCCCAATTTCATTCCATTACTTATATGCTGCATGTTTACTATACAATAAACGTTCTTTCATTCAGAAAAAAAAAAAAAAAAAACTCACAATATTCAAAAGAGGGAAAATTACTGAAACCTTAAGCGATCTGTTTTGCCCCAGATTCCTCTATGTGTCAGGCTAATACATGTGACCTGATGAGAAATGAATAAAGCGGTAGTATATATAATCAATTTAAATCTGAATTAACTCTAAGCAGAAAAACAGAGACAAATGGAAAATTTTGTTACCTAACTCTGTCGACGGGGGTGCTCTGTGGGGAGTCGTCCCTCGTCCCTGCCCAGTATCAGTGGGTCGGAGATGAGATGGGATCCGGTTCTTGGCCGGTCATGATTACATTGACTTGTTCAAGACCCGTATTAATGCTCTTCCTACCCTCTCCAGAACATTAAGAGGACAGTCTAATGGTCGGAATTGTAGGGGAGGCTGCAATGCAATAGAATCTCTGGCTCATATTGCTCTCCGTGTCATCGGTCCCATGACACCAGAATAAGAAGGCATGATGCTGTGGTCGCCCTTGCGACCACAGCATCATGCCTTCTTATTCTGGTGTCATGTAGGATCAGGGATTGGCCTGGAGGCATCTCACAGATTGAAAATGCACAAATATGATATGAATGCAGATTTGAAAAGATTGATTCTAGAGCAACAAGGAAATAGACCAATTGTATCAACTATTATTTTATCTTATAGAGGAATCTGGTGCTCTACCTCAGCTAAGTTATTGACTGTATTAGGATTAACGCTGTTGTTGTTGTTATTTGGTTTTTAGGAGCATTAGCAACTAAGGCCATATTGCTCCGGGATATGCGGTGGTCATTCCCTGACCTTTCCGCATCCTCCGTATTTGGTGGTGACGGGCTGGAACCCCGGTCTAATCAAGAAGCGTGTGCTACGCACTGCTGCTCCTTCCCACCTGGCTATGGAGGCGCCTTTATCCAGTTGTATAAGGCAGTGTGATATAGTGTGACAAGATTCATCAGGTTTGACTATTTATAATCAAGGAAGGATAATATTTACGCTAAATTTATGATAAGTGTGTTTCGGCAGTTAGATCATTCTTTGTTCTATTAGTTCCAGCTGCCTATGCTTTAGCATAGCGCTGGTATTTGAAAGTTTGAAGAGCTGCTTTTTAAATTCTACAAGTTGTGGATGCAGGGGACTTTAATTGGGTGGAGGGGTTTATCACATTGATTAGTTGTATCTAATTTTGGGACAAAATATCACCTTATCGGAAAAGATATAGATTTTTAAAGATTTTGAGTTTCAATTAGTAAAGGCCTATACAGCCATATAATAGCGCCACCGCTGGAGAAAGACATGGTGACCTACTCCAGTATTTTTCATCGGAAAACTTTATGAATGAACTCAAGAATTGTTCAGCGTGTCGCAGAACACGCTGGCTCGACACCATCAAGAGCGACACTGGCACGAGCATGAAGGACTTGAAAGAAGCTGTTGAAGACTGTTCAGCATGGAGGCAGCTCGCTCATAAAGTCTCCGAAATAAAGCAGTAGTTAGGCCATATCATACCAGGAAAGGCTTCAGTTCTGCAAATTGCAGCGTCTGGAGACTAGGCACCTGTTAGATCTAATGAGGTGTGTAAGGCTTTGAATGAATTGAGTAAGCTCAATGCTGAAGAAATCCTTCCTCTTGATTGGACTACACACATGAAAGTGTATACATTCAAATTAAGAAAGAATGGTTGTAGAATAGATGTGCGTACATTTGCCTTCAGCCAGTGGGTAGTTGATTGTCGGAACAAGCTTCCACTTAGGGTTGTAAAGTTGATAGTGTGAATAAATTCAAGGAAGAATTAGACAAATTGTTAGAATTGATTAACAAGTGTGTGTGTGTGTGTGTGTGTGTGTGTGTGTGTGTGTGTGTGTGTGTGTGTGTGTGTGTGTGTGTGTGTGTGTGTGTGTGTGTGTGTGTGTGTGTGTGTGTGTGTGCGTGCGTGCGTGCGTGCGTGCTGCTTTTTCATTACTAAAGAAAGCTAAAATTTGAACTCTAGCGTATCTTGAGAGACAAAATTACCTTCTGCATTTCTTCAGTACGCAATCATCACGACTTTTAATAACTGCTGTCGCTACCAGGGGTCGGAAATCTTTTATGAGCTAAGAGCCGAAAATGAAGAAGAAGAAGAAGAAGAAGAAGAAGAAGGACCAAAGATCAGCGGGAAAAAAAAAAAAAAAATTTTTGGGAGGATCATCATGACAGGATTAGATTCCTGATATTTAATCCTGCCCCCGAGATTTCTAAAGGAATAACCGAGGTTCTTTGAGAGCATGGAAATATTAAACCATGTCTGATATTTTCATGTTTCTATTTTCACACTTGCATTGAAAGAATTCCTATATAACCTTGATAATTCCTATACAGATATCAGGGAGAGGATTAAACTTCAGGTATTCTAATCCTGCCATGATGACTATCAACTGTGGTTGGAAGTAGGGATAGCAAAAATAAAATAAAATTAAATAAATAAAAATAATAAAATAGGTATTATTTTTTTATTATTTAATTAAATTAAATAATAAAAAAATAATAAAACCATATATCGGAATATATGGTTTTCCATTTATGGTAGAGGTTTGAGTTCCCTTAAAATTTTTCATAAATTTTAGGCGTCCCCAAAGTTCCAGAAGTGCAAATAAACAGATTTGCCCTAAAATTTAGCTATGAATATACAGTAGAACCCGGATAAGAAGTTTTCCAAGGAACTGGAGGTTTAGAACTTCTTACGCAGGAAAACTTAGAACGGAAAATGACCTAAGGGTATGAAATAACTACACAAAAGGAAATGAAAAGATACATAAGTTAAGGATCATTTTTAAGTACTATTTCAGAATTTATAAGTATTTTACTCTATGTATGGGAAGCATCTTTAAACTGAGGATTTCTAATTGCTTAACGTTCTGTTCATTAAACTCACTACCAAATACAGATAATCCCCGTATAACACGGTAGTTAGGTTCCTATAAAATCTCGTGTAGTGTGAAACCGTGTTATACGGGACTAAGAACCAATACAAAAAAGGGGGATACGTTCCAAAAGCTAACAAAAAATACAGTTTTTTATGACTATCGGAAATTTTTATTAAAAACTGAACAAACTGCGATACGCATATGTCAGATTACGTACGTTCATTTAAAAATGTTCTTGTTTATACTCCGGCACGACCACCAGGTCAGTGGAGTTTACAATAAATCAATCAATACAAATGTTAATCGTATTTAGTAGTCACGGGCTTGAACCCCGGTCCACTCAAAGAGCGTGTGCTACTGCACTCGCGCTCTTGACCACTCGGCTACGTCAGATTTAAGTGTCTTCCTCTTCATCGCTGCTGAGCACAACCAAACGAGAATTTTCTCTGTTGCAGAAGCAGAATATCTTCACTTTCTGAACTTACTTCTGCAGCATCTACATGTCGTGTATCTTCTGCTCTCTAAAAAATAAGTAATCTGTGTTTGTTTGCCTTTGCTTGATAGATCTTTGTAAATTTCGTGGTATGGAGCTAAGCATTTTTGAAGCTCCCTTTTGAACATTTGTGCTCCTTTCAGTCGAAGGATCTACATCCAAAAATTAAGATTCTAATTGCTCGGCAAAGTTTATTATAAGTAATAAATGAGTCCTCTGAATTGATTTGGTTTACCTCCGATGCCATTTCCACCAAATCTGCTTTGCTGGCCTCTTTTTCTACCAATAATTATTGAACGTCTTCAGTAGTCATACCATCTAAACCTTCCCTTCCTACCGACTTAGCAAGTTGTATTTTGATAATGTTAACTGTTGGTTTTACTTTGAGCGATAAAGCTATGATTTTGATACAGTCCACAATATTCCTAGACTGCATCACGTCGATAGATTCGGAATCAATTTTTTCCAAAATCCATTGTAACTATTTTCTGATGTAATGAGTTTTAAAGGTAAATTAAAGAAGTTGTATTAGGTGGTAGGGCTATTATATTAGCATTAGTAGAGGCATATGATGCAAGAAAGCAAGCTTATGCAGCATCAGCCAAAAAATAAAAAAAACCCTTTCACTTCACCCCTCAGGGTGAAGTGAAAGGGTTTTAAGGCTCAGCTGGACAGGTATTTCGAACGAACGGTACGAAATACCTGTCCAGCTGAGCCTTAAATTTATTTAGGCTATCAACTTCCACAACAAGGGATGGAAGTCTGTTCCACCAACCAGCTACCCGCTGGCTAAAGACAAATTTCCGCACATCTATCCTACATCTGTCTTTCCTCAATTTGAATTTATGCCCTCTCAGGTGATTATTCTGAGCAAGAGGCAGTATCCCATCAGCATTGAGCATGCTCAAACCATTCAAGGCTTTGTATACCTCTATCAGATCACCTCGCCGGTGCCTAGTCTCCAGACACTGTAATTTGCAAAACTTAAGCCTTCGTAAGAGCAACCGTTCGTTCCGTTCACTAACCTTGTTGCCCTTCTCTGTACTCGTTCCAGCAGCTCTACATCCTTCTTGAAATGAGGCCTCCAAACCTGTATACAGTACTCAAGGTGCGGTCTGACCATTGCCTTATACAAGGGAATAATCACCTCCCTATCCCTGCTAGAAAAATTCCTGTATATCATTGATAAGACACCATGAGCTACTCTTGCAGCCCGTCTGCACTGCTCAGAGAACTTCATATCTGCCTGCACAATTACCCCCAGGTCCTTTTCATTCTCTACCACTGTCAGTGTAGTACCACAGAGTTGATACGCTGCTGTTTCCCATATGTAGTAATTTACATTTGTCAACGTTAAACTTCATTTGCCACCTCTCAGCCCATCTGCTCAACCTTTCCAGATCCTGTTGCAGCAGCATAGCGTCAGTAGCGTCCTTAACAACCCTGCCAACCTTTGTATCGTCTGCAAACTTGGACATTAAGCTTGATATACCATCATCAATATTATTTATAAATACAGAAAACAACAATGGACCCAACACTGAATCCTGAGGGACTCCTCTAATAACATTAGTCCACGATGAGCAGTGTCCATTAATTACCACTCTCTGTCTTCTGCCACTCAACCATCCCTTTATCCATAGCAATAATTTGCCACCAATGCCACACTGCTCCAATTTGTGCAGCAGTCTTCCGTGTGCAACAGTATCAAAAGCCTTTCTAAGATCCAAATATATAATATCAAAGTTATTCCCTGCATCCAATTCTTTTGTGACTACATCATAGTATCCAATCAAATTGGTCAAGCAAAACCTTCCCTTAACAAAACCATGCTGTGTCTGAGCTATAACTGAATTCTTGTCAAGATGATCCTGCAGTGCTTCTTTAACCAGTGCTTCCATTAATTTTCCTGGAACAGAAGTTAAACTCACAGGTCTATAATTACTTGTGTCAGCCTTTGATCCTCCTTTGTGAATTGGGGTTAGATTTGCACATCTCCAGTCTGTGGGTACCTCCCCTGAGTCCAAGGAAGCTCTCATAATTATGGCTAACGGACTGCTTACTTCCTTTGCTGCCTCCTTTAATATAACTGGATAGATCCCATCCACCCCAGGTGCCTTTCTTGTATTTATATTCAACAATTTCTCCTCCACTTTACTCTCAATTATTACAAGATCATCTAGCTCACTGCCAGTGTTTACTCCATCTATGGCATTCGCCTTCCTGATTAACTCCTCATGTGTGAATGTAGATTCAAAATATTGATTTAGTTTGTTAGCTACCTGAGCAGGATCATGAACAGTTGAACCATCGATATCAAGTGGACCAATCTGATTCATCCCCTCAACGTATCTTTTGGATGGCCTGGTGTGTTATCCAATAGTAATAAAACTTTGAAATCTAGATTTTTTCCACAAGTTCAATAGCACAGAACATAATACGGAGATTACCCAACAAAATAAAATACGGGGAAAAACTGGGTGTCTCAAAATTACACGGCATAACTTCAGAAACGAGTTCCTCATATGTAGACAATAAAAATATTTTATATCAACATAGTTCCGGAAATGCTTGGTTTCCGAGTTTTGAAGGTCTGTCTATGACACTTAACTGTTCACATCACCAAAATAGTATTGTTTTCAGCGTTTCTACGTTGTTTTTTTTTTTTTTTGTTGTTGTTGTTATTGACGTCCACAACTTATTTACTACCGAAAAAACTCTTTTCCGTTGTACTATTTGTTCCCGGCAAACATAATGCAAATCATTTCCATTGTGTTTGCTATTAAGTATGGAGGCTACATGTCCAATCCGGGGAATTTTCCGGGACAGTTTGCAATGCGGGCCAAAGGACTGAAATCCGGGACGTCTGGTCACTTTAAATATGACGCAATACCAGTTAGCCAAGCCTTGCGGAAAGCAAAAAGTGTGCACGTGAAAAAGCAAAAGTGTGCCTCCGGGGGGGGGAGGGAAATGCCTCACACTTTTCGGAAATTCTGGGTTATTGTATTCTAGCCTTATATATCGCAACAAACATATATCTCGATATATCGAAAATTTATTTATTATGCTGTTTAATATAGTTGAATGCCATTACGTGGTAGTTTTCCATTGTTTGTTTGATTTAGATTTTATTGGCGCATTAGCATCTAAGGCTATAATGCGCCAAAACAAGGTAATATATAAAAATTTATTCTCTCAGTGACCTAAGTAGTTAGGCCACCGTGTCCAGATATATAATAAAAGACATAACAATAATGTAAAAATTTTAAATACGAGTAAAAACCTTTATTGATTTAAAAAAACTAAAAACAGCAGACACATTGTCATTGTCAGATAAAATCTGACTGAGTGTATACGGCTCAGTCAGATGGTTAAAAGCGGTAAGACGGATATTGCTAAAATCTGGACAGTCAATTAAAAGGTGTCTAATCGATAAAATAGTGCCACAGGACACACACATAGGAGGGTCATCAGCCCTCAGTAGTTTTCCATGAAATATATATGTATTTCTATAATCACCACTCTTATACCACATGAACATTAAGATCGGTTTATTTAGCTAAAAGTGGTCATTATAGAAATCTAGATTTCATGGAAACCACCACCCTTAACGGTCTTCTCCAAACCTTAAGGAATAGGGATTTGGTTAATAGAACTTTAATGTATAAGGATATAGTTAATAGCTAAATATATTTTTTTAAATATTCATTTGGTATAAGTGGTCATTAAAAAATCTAGATTTTTATGCTGTTTCAGTTCTTGACCTACCGACAAAGTCACTGAACTGCTTCAGGGTATGCAAAATTTTTCAGTAAAGCTTTTGATTTGGCCCTACAGGCGGTTACTGTATAAAATGAGATTACAGAGAAGATACTTTTCTGTTAGTTCGACAGAAAAAGAGAGTAACAAATACAAGTTAATTGTAGCACTACTTGCATTTAGTAACTATTAAAACTAAGAAAGTAAATTTTTGGTATTCAAAATTAACTCCAATTCAAGTTGCATTATTCATTTAGTAACATTCGTTCGGCCAACCCGCATCCCTGCGTTACTCAATTTGTAAATGACCATTAAATAATAATACTTGTAATTCTCCTTCCTCAGTATCAGCAAGCGTATTTTTTAAAATAAATTCTGACATTCTCTCAAATTTTTGCTGCTTTGTGTATTTTCGACGCGTACAGATAAAATTAAAGTTACTCTTATTCGGCGACCTGAACAATTTTTTTCAATAGCCGCATCCTCAGAAAAATAAGTGCTGTGAATTTATCATCAGGCATTTATTCCTCCCATCTGTACATTACTTAACATAAATGCAACTCGGATCCAAGGTCACCTACTTGTGTGAACATTGTCAGTAACCTGTTTGTAGAAAATTGTAAAGCGCATGGACGACCACGCACTGACGTGAGAGGAAAAAAAAAAAAAAAGGAGTTACCACTCCATTTATTAAAGTGGATCGGAAATATTTTTTGACACTTTTAGTAAGACATTTATTCTCAGTTAAATTTACTTGCTTGTAGAAGTAATGACTTTCGAGGAACATGTTTTATTTCTTGCGGTATTCTACCTTACAATAACAAACTTGTTGATCTTATTTCATATCTTTGTTAATATTACTCTTAAAGTAACATAGAAGACAAGATAGCAGGATTTAAATAATAAAAAGATATTGTAGATCTTATTTCGCATCTTTGTTAATGTTCTAACGGAGTAATACAAGAAGTGTAGTGTATAAATCAGAAAATGCAAAGTGTGTGATTCTTAATACACAGCAAACATGGTGGGTGTTAAATGAATTTCTGTTACCATTTCTTCGCTTTTCCCAATCAAAAGCATTGCTGTATAATTCAACACGTACATGCAACTTAAGGTTTCTTTAAAGTTGTTAAGTGAAGTCACCTTGCATAAGTTTTGTATCGCACCCTTGAAGTGTATTTTTAATGCATGATGCTTTTAGTGTAATAATTCTGGCATAGCAACTGCTTTCATAGTATAATACTTGTAATCACACAATTGACAGTTTGTAAAAATACAAATGTATTTTTAGCTTACAATTCATTTGTATTTTTACAAATGTATTTTTATCTTACAATTAAAATTTATACGAAATAATAACTGCATTCCAAATTCACAAGAGCTTACAACGATCTAATTTACCCCTAAATCATTACTATTAATCAATCTAAGCACTTTGTAACGTAAAGGTTCAAATTCTATTTTTCTATATTATGGAACATTTCTTAAAAACTAAAGAACTGCTTACCATCTTGGAGCTCCTCGATTTACAACCTATCATTTCCTATGTTTTCTTATCTTAACGGTTGTCGGTAGTTCAGTACTCTCCGACTTCCTATCATCAGATGGGTTTGTGCTCTTTGCCTTCATCCTTCCATCGTATACTCGCCACACTTCGAGACCGTTTGAAACCACGCTTTGCTTTCATACCAACCCGGGAAACAAATACGACGTCATACAATGCGGCATTCTTTTGAAATTGTTTTCATTTCTACGTTTAGAATATTTTTGTGTGAATAAAATGTGATGCTGCTCTTACCGCATCAGCAGCTCACCAAACTCCACCCACTACCTAGGGGGAGCTCTCGAACCAGCAGAGATATCGATTTATACCTGTGACGACATTGTCCAAATACCAAGCGAATTTACTTTCAATTCAGTGTTAGCTGCAAAATAATACGCTTATTGGTTGAATATCTATTTTTTTTTTTTTTATTCGTGCCATTTAATGTAGAACTGTATTATAATATGGAAAATGTCGCACAGCTCTTTTATTAGTTGAACAATGAAGCAACACTATATTCAACACCATAAAAGTGTATACAATATACAAAGTAATTTCCTTAATTTTGGTTTCCGTGCCAGAATATTTAAGCTAAAAAAGGTGCGTTAGAAAAACAATATTATTTTTTTGGACTTTATTTTAAAAAAAACATTTTGATAGTCGTATATTATATGTTTGTTAGTTATCTATTATACATCACCCAGGTAACGAACGTTTGAATTCGGGAAGAAACTTCGAACACTGTTGGTTAGTATTCAAATACACATTTTAATCTATCTTGTACAATTATAGTATTAAAAAAAAATTAACACTGTAAAACGGAAACAACGGCTGAAGAGACTTCCATATGTTGTTTTTGTTCGTCAAAAGCTGTGGCATAACGGCCGAAACCTAACTACTTAATAAACATAATAATACATTACGGTATTGTACTATTTTTTCTTTTTTTTTCTTGAATTGTACTTTATTCATTTTAAGAGTTAACCTGGTGTTACCGTTTTTGAATACTGTAAGTGCAAGATGGATTGAAATAGTGCATTTTAATTAACCAACGCAATGTTGTGTTTCTTCTTTAATTCAAAAATATTTTGAGAGCGTCAAATAATTCAATCGGCATAAAATACGAATGAAAAGAATAACTAAATATTCCGCTTTACTTTTGCTTTTCTTCTTTATTTTATTTTATTTCAGATTACATCAAAATTCCCAGTCATTTAATAAACAGTAGCAGTTTAGAGTAACCTTCCCGAGAATTACGCTGTACGTGTATGCGTAATACAGTAGACTTTCAGAATAACGACACATTCGAGAATTCAAGATGCCGTTATTTCTATTTTTCCGTTATCTAGAAAGTATTATTTTTAATATATTTAATGCAAAAATAATGAGGCTAAATAAGAAATAGAGAGATTAAGAATGCAATTTCATTAACTGCACATAAAAAGCATAAATATGTTGACGATCCAATGTTATATTCTGCCATTAATACACTCCTACTTACCCCCGTTCTATTTTCTATTATTATATCAAGTTTGTCACTCAGCTTCAACATTGTTCTTCTTTTCTTTTCTCTGTATGAGGTTTATTAATATTAGGAGCCATAGTGAGGAGTTTATAATTTAAAATAAATGCAAAATAGCGGTATAATCCGTGATAATATAGAGGAATTGTGCTAGTAGGGAAAAGGAGATGATTATCCCTTTGTATTAGGCAAGGGTAAGGCCACGCCTTGAGTACTGCGTACAGGTCTGGAGGCTTCATTTTAGGAAGGATGTCGAGTTGTTTGAGCAAGTACAGAGAAGGACAACAAGGTTGGTGAGGGGAACGAAGGGGTCCTCTTACCAAGAAAGGCTTAAGTTCTGCAGATTGCAACGTCTGGAGACTAGGCACCTGCGAGGTGATCTGATTGAGGCGTATAAGGCTTTGAATGGGTTGAGCAGGCTCAATTTTGGTGGGATTCTTCGTCTTGCTCAGATTACGAACCTTCTTCTTCTTCCAGTCACAGAGCTCCCTGAGGAGCTGTTGTGGCCACCAACAAATTCCTACAACTACATCGACCATGTGCTCTACGAGCGGCATTGCAACGCATTACGAACCTGAGGGGGGGGGGGCATACATTCAAATTAAGAAAGTTGTAGAACTGATGTGCGGAAATTTGCCTTTAGCCAGCGGGATTGCTGGAACAAACTTCCATCTGTCGTTGTGGAAATTGAAAGCTTAAATAAATTCAAGGAGGAACTGGACAAACGTTTAGAGCAGCGGTTCCCAAACTGTGCGCCGCGGGATATATTAAAGTTTCGAGGGAACCATGGATATATTCAAGATCAGCCGGACATCGCGCGAACTACTAGCTCGAGGTAGTTCACAGTTTCAACATTACTTATTAAGTTGTTTAGACCTAACTACTTAATAAACGGAACTGTTAGGTATTTCTTTTGGTCTAAGGTCGCCGTGAAAAAATTACTGTGACACTAAGGGAGCCGTGAACCGAGAAAGTTTGGGAACCTCTTGTTTAGAGGGATTGGATGTGTGTAATGGTTTTTTTTTTGGCTGATTCTACATAAGCTTGCTTTCTTGCATCATATGCCTCTACTAATGCTAATTATCAGTACAGAATTCACTTTCAAAATGGCGAATAATTTAAAAAATACAGTAATCACGTGGCTTTCCCTTTTCTTTTTTCGGCACGGATCTCAATGTGCCGTTAACTCGAATCTTTCGTTATTTTATTAATATATATATATTTAGATCATCCCGTAGGTGATCGTACACCAGAGGTGGAACCCAGAATCTGAGGAAGGACGCTATGGTTGACAAAGTGGAGTATCGAGCAGTGTTCAAGTTCCTCAAGAAAGCTCAGGAAATTGACGAAGAAATGAAAGCTGTGTACGTACAGAATTGTCCATCCTATGACACTGTAAAAAAGTGGAAACGGGAGTTCCAGTGCGGTCATACAAGTGTCTTTGACAAGCCAAGAGAAGGAAGGCCACTAACTTCAACAGACAGTGAGACGGTTGCAAAGGTTGAGCAGCTGGTGCCGAGTGACAATTCATTTCATTGCAAATGCAGTGGGAATTAGTTATGGATCTACCCACAGCATTTTAAATGACCAAACCAAAACCAAACTATTATTTTAGGCCATCCGAATAATTAAATTCATCTGCCGTGCATTGTGTATTATGTCCATAATTTGTGTGTGTTCTCTGGTCGATTTGCCTGTTTTGCTGGACAAAAAACCCAGTTTCTGAGGAAAAAACCTTGCTATCTACGCCTGAGACCGACTAACTCAGCCACGTAGTGAAAAAAGCCCATTCGAACCCGGGTCTTTTCCACCCGGTGTGGGGGGGAGGATGGTGACGATACCACTGTTGCGTAGACTATTTTACATGACAATCTGAACGTGTCTAAGGTCTCCGCACGATGGGTTCCAAGTTTGCTGACGCCTTTGTAGAAGCAATGTTCTCGCCAACTGTTGGATTTGTGTAATGCGGATGTTGAGAACTTTTTTGACCGGTTGGTGACAAATGACGAATGCTGGGTGGACCAGTATGATCCGGAAACTAAAGAGGTGTCAAAGCAGTGGAAGCACACCTCCTCCCCACATCCCAGAAAGGCAAAGACCACTCCATCTGCGAAGAAGGTGATGTTGTCCGTGTTTTGGGACAGAAAAGGGGTTATCCTGACAGATTACCTACCTCGTGGTTCCACACTTACTGGAGAATACTGCAGAAATCTTTTGAAAAAATTTACGCGATGCTTTGAAGGTGAAAAGGCTTGAATAACCAGCACCATTCTCAGAGCACTAGAAGCTAAAGCAGAACTTGCCGTCACGTACGTCGACCTGGAAGCTGCCTTCGACTCAATTAGCATTCCCTCGCTCGTTCACCTCCTGGAAAATTACTTCCATATAAAAGGTGACATGTTGTGGTTTATCACAACCCTGCTATCAGACAGAATCATTGTTCTTACAGCGGATCAAGATATAATCTCAAGAAAAATCACTGCGGGAGTTCCCCAAGGCGGAGTCCTCTACGGAGCATTATTTACTGCAGTCATTATTCCGTTTGTGCAAGAGAGAGAAGACATAATCTGATATGCTGACGATATTAAGCTACACACCCAGATTAACTCCGGCGAACATATCTCAAAAACTAATGAAAAGATCAATCGAAAGCTACACGACTTAGAATCCTATCTCCATCAATTTGGACTACTTATTAATCCTGCAAAATCGGCCCAAATTGTCTTTTCTTTGAAGCACCAATCCACTGAAGTCCAAGCTTCTCTAGATGGCATTCTCCTTCCAGTGGTAAATATATATACGGACTTGGGAGTCGTCTTCGATTGCAAACTGACCTTCAAGCCCCACATTGACAAGCTCATAACAAAATTCTGCAAAATGCGGTAGATTACCAAACAACAACTACTCCACGTTAAGGATCTGGATGTGACTCGGCGGTACATATACACCTCTGTATACTCCGTCGTGTTATACGCCTCAGAAATATGGGCATCTGCAGCCCTCACGAATATCAAGCGTGTGTATTCCTCCGAATACTGGCTCTTTCGTTGGATCACACATAAACATCATCGTCAATTCCAGCAAAGAACAACTGCGATGGCAACCGCACGGAACTTTGCGCGACTGCCAAACGTTATAATGGAAAGACGCCTCACACTAACTGCCAAAATGACCACTGGAATAATATCGGAGCCAAACATATGGGAACTGTGCAGCTGGAGAATCCCTCAACCAGGACTGAGGTCAGCTCCAACACTTATAGCCAACCATAATAGACTAGCCCTTAGCGACCGCTTTCTCCCCAAGCAGATGCTTATCACAGTCCAAGCAATCGAAGGCGACCTCTACAAATTTGTCAAGGATCGCAAATACCGGAGAGAGATCCTTGATGATCTAAATTCAACCAGGCAAACTGCACAGTAATGTCGCAATATAATTAAATTTAAAAAAGGATGTCTGTATAATATTGTATATAATGTCAAAAATACTGTATAATATCTTTATGAATATATATTGCGAATAATTTAACTGAAACATTATATTGTTGGCCCTGGGGAATGAACCCGAATTTCGATGTGGCCCCCGTCCTCAAGACCTTTGTCCACTAGCCAATTGTGAAGCCCCTGACATTCCTGCCGTGAAGGGTACATTGTATACATCCTTTTATACCCAATAAAGATTATATTTATTTATTTAATATTAACCAAAGGTGTCCATGTTCTGTCAGACAGTGCACCGGCTCACACGGCCGTTGCCACTACCAACTTTTTTGCCCAGTGCGGTTCCGAACTACTGCGGCACCCACCCTATTCGCCTTCCCTAACACCGTCCGACTTCTTGTTTCGAGAAATGAAGAAACCTTTGGGGATGCCCCTTTGATTCGTCCCAGGAAGTCATCAATGAAATAGAATCGTGGTTTCAGGCAAAAAGTGCGGACTTGATGATCAAAGCATTACACAACTGATCCATAGATGGGAGAAATGTGTTACTATACATGGAGTGTACTTAGAAAAGAATTAAAGTTCCTGTGAAGTTTCACCTTTCTAGGACTATTATTTCTAGGTAAGGGTACGAACTTTTTGATATCCGCTCGTATATATATATATATATTTATATATTGTTTATATGAGATTTGTTTATATGATATATGATCACGTAATGTATAGTCGGGAAAATTTTAAAACTTAGTTTAAAAAACTGACCATATTGATCCTGAAATGCATTCCTTTTAAAATTCTTCCATCTATGCATTTCACGATCATTTAATCACACAGTGGGGTCTCTTAAAACGGAGCTCTCGCTATTTTTAATATTAGATTAGTAAGACACAGTAACCAGAAGTCATTGGGCTTAATGTCACTATTATGTCATTATACATTGAATTATCCTGAAAATCACTGTACACTCATTTGGCTTTACATCAGCAACACCTCCTTGTGGGTATGGACTGTGACACTGGTGAAAGCCCAAAGTCGGGAACGACTGATATAAGATGATAGTTTGCACACGTGGCGATCAGTTTTTGTGTCTACGAGGAACAGTGAGTCGGCGTCGAGATCTTTCTGATTCGAACGGGGAATTATTGTCGGGCAAGACGTGCAGGTGCCAGAATTCCGACAACAGCTAACATGGCTAAGTGCTCTCTTTCTGTTGTGTCACGAGTCAGTTCTGTCTGAAAAAAATTAAGGTACCCTGGGCGGAAAGACTTTTATGCGCCGCGTTTCAAAGATTTCCGAGAGGTAACGCACCTGGCGTACTTTATGACAGGACATGCCCGCTCGCGGTTTAATTTTCAGACGAAGAATCAAACAGTCATTAGCATTAGCATTAGCATTAGCAAAGGCACATGATGCAAGAAAGCAAGCGTATATAGTATCAGCCAAAAAAAGAAAAAAAAACACCCTTATTTCACCCATCCACCCGCTCCAAATGTTTGTCAAGTTCTGCCTTGAATATATTTAAGCTATCAACTTCTACAACGATAGATGGAAGTTTGTTCCAGCAATCAACCACCCGCTGGCTAAAGGCAAACTTCCGCACATCTATCCTACAACCGCCTTTCCTCAATTTGAATTTATGCCCTCTCAGGTGATTATTCTGAGCAAGAGGAAGAATCCCATCAGCATTGAGCATGCTCAAACCATTCAAGGCTTTATACACCTCAATCAGATCACCTCCCAGGTGTCTAGACTCCAGACACTGTAATTTTCAAAACTTAAGCCTTTCTGTGTAAGAGCAACCCTTTGTTCCATTCACTAATCTTGTTGCCCTTCTCTGTACTCGTTCTAACAGCTCTACATCCTTCTTAAAATGAGGCCTCCAGACCTGTATACAGTACTCAAGGTGTGGCGTGACCATTGTCTTATATAAGGGGATAATCACCTCCTTATCCCTGCTAGAAAAATTCTTGTATATCATTCCTGTATAACCGTCTTGCTGACTGTCTGCACTGCTCAGAAACTTCATATCTGCCTGCAAAATTACCCCCAGGTCCTTTTCATTCTCTACCACTGTCAGTGTTGTACCACAGAGTTGATACGTTACTCTGGGATTACTGCTCCCATATGTACTACTTTACATTTGTCAATGTTAAATTTCATTTGCCATCTCTCAGCCCATCTGCTCAACTTTTCTAGATCCTGTTGCAGGAGTGTACTGTCATTAGTGTCATTAACAACCCTGCCAACCTTCATATCGTCTGCAAACTTGGACATTAAGTCTGATATACCATCATCAATATCATTTATAAATACAGAAAACAACAATGGACACAACACTGAACCCTGAGAGACTCCACTAATAACATTAGTCCACGAAGAGCAGTGTCCATTGATTACCACTCTCTGTCTTCTCCCACTCAACCATCCCTTTATCCATAGTAGCAATTTGCCTCCAATGCCACACTGCTCCAATTTGTGCAGCAGTCTTCCATGTGCAACAGTATCAAAGGCTTTTCTAAGATCCAAATATATGATATCAAACTTATTCTTTGCATCCAGTTCTTTTATGACTACATCATAGTGTCCAATCAAATTAGTCAGAGAATACTTCCCCTTAACAAACCCATGCTGTGTCCGAGCTATAACTAACGTCTTGTCTAGATGATCCTGCAATGCTTCTTTAGCCAGTGCCTCCATTAATTTCCCTGGAACAGAAGTTAAAACTAACAGGTTATTACCTGTGTCTCCCCTCGATCCTCTTTTGTAGATTGGGGTCACATTGCACATCTCCAGTCCATGGGTCCAGGGAAGCTCTCATAATTATGGCTAAGGGTTTGCTTACTTCCTTTAATATAACTGGATAGATTCCATCCACACCAGGTGCCTCTCTTGTGTTTATCTTCAACAATTTCTCCTCCACTTTACTCTCAGTTATTACAAGATTATCTAGCTTATCTAAGATTATCTAAGGCCTCCGTAGCATAGAGTGGGCAGGATCGGGAGTGCAGTAGCACATGCTCTTTGAGTAGACCGGGGTTCAAGCCCCTGACTGCTGAATACGGTCGATCTGTCAACCTGCACTGGACCAGCGTGGCAGATTATGGTCCATTTCCCTCAGCATGAATTGTTGAGGAGGCTTCCATACTGCAGTGGGTTGATAATGGCTGCACTTTACTTTTTTATCTAGCTTACTGCCAGAGTTGAATACACCTCTGGCATTCCCCTCCCTGAATAACCCCTCATGTGTGAATGTCGATGCAAAATATTCATTCAGTTTGTTAGCTACCTGAGCAGGATCATCAACAGTTGACCCATCGATATCAAGTGGACCAATCTGATTCATCCCCTTCCTTCTAGAGTTTACATAAGTAAAGAACTCTTTGCTGTTTTTCTTTGCATCCTTTGCCAAAGATTTTTCGTAATCTGCCTTCGCCTGCCTAACCTCCTTGGTAACTTGGTTACAGACCAGCTTATATCTATCATAGGCTTCTGTGTCACATGTTAATTTATATGTATCACATGCATTTTTCTTCTCTGTCACATGTCTAATTAGTTCATCTTATCTCCATTTAGGCCTAAATCTTGAACAATATTTCTTTGTTGGTATGAAAAGCCTAGTGGCTTCCAAGATTAATTCTTTGAATGCTTCCCATTTTGAATTTGCTGTTTGTAACATCATCAGTTGGTTCCACCGTATAGAATTTAAATACTCTCTCAGACCACCGTAGTCACCTTTACGAAAGCAAAAACCATTCCCTTTACCCTTGATGGTAGTTACCTCTTTGAGTACATCCCACTTCAGTACACTGTGATCACTGCCACCTGGTGGTTTCTTTATCTGCAGATTCTTGATGCATGAAGAATCACTACTTATAATCAGATAAAGAGAATTACTCCCTCTAGTTGCCTCCAGAACATGCTGGTTTAGAAAACAATCATCCAATAAATCCACAAAAGCCTTGCTAGTTTGTGAGTGACCAACCCACAAATTCCAGTTAATATCCGGGAAATTAAAATCCCCGATTATAAGACACTCTAATTTACTGGCCCACTCTATTTCTCTGCACAATTGCTCATTATACTCATCAGATTCATTAGGCCTATAACACACACCTACTCTCATTTTTCCTTTCCCAGTGCTTATGTCACACCAAAGAGACTCAACAATGCATTGTCCACCAACATCAATTGGGTGCACCTCCTTAGTTTTTATGTGTTTCATAACTAAGAGCATAACCCCTCCTCCCCTCCTGTCCTGTCTATCCTTTCTGTACACATTGTACTCCCAAGATTCCAGTTCTGTTCTTCTTATGTCTATGTGACACCATGACTGATATCCCAACAATATCTACCTTTGATATCTTGACTAGCACTTCAAGCTCATCGAATTTATTAGCTATACTCCTAGCATTGGTGTGCATGCAAGTATACATGCACCTGTTTTTACTCTTAGTTACCCTAACACAGCGATGTATTTACTTGTTCCATAATGACTCCCAGCAGTCCTGGAAATTCCCATTCTCTTGCTTTCCAGGCTGCTGCCCAATTGCATTTCAATAGAAGTAGTGCAAGAATCGCTTTTACCTCTATTCCTCCGTGCATCCCCCCGAATCTAGCAGTTTTCCGACCCCCCCCCCCTAACTCTGCTTTGATAGCATCAGCAAATATTCTTGCACCCTTTCAATTTAAGTGTATCTCATCCCTGTAGAAGCAGTCTCTCTTGTTAACAAGCACAGACCAGGCTGCGAAAAATTCTACTCCTTGCACAATCTCTCCAGGGCCGAACTGATCGACAAGGCTCTCATCATATACTCCCTCCTATCGTGTCTGGGCAGAATTGTAGACACTTTCAAATTCAACCCTAACTCACGGCTTTTTTTCAGCATTGTCTTGTACTTGTTAAGTAATTCTTCCGGTCTCCTACTCTTAATGTCGTTAGTGCCAACGTGTACAACAATATCACCCTTTGTGCCCTTAAAGGATGATAACTGCCCTACGTCATCAGGCTTTGCCTCTGGCAGACATACTCTGGTCCTGTTCCATCTATCCTTTTTGCACAATTTGTTTCCCTGACAATAGAGTCACCTGCAACAACTAGTTTCTTTGGGACCAGCGCATTCTGCCTTAGGGGTTGCCGCTATGTTGCGTGATGTTCAAGTGCATTGATGTGGACAGCTGAGAGCTTGATGGGCCCTCAATTTAAATCCTTCGAGGGCATCCACCCTGTCCTTCAAGTTCTCATATAAGCCCATAACAATGCTGAGTTGGCGCCTGATTTCCTTGCACTCCTTACATCGCGCACACACAAAGACATTTCCCCTTGGTAATATCATGTGGTGTCCCCAGTCATATGGTGTTCCCCAAATTCGGCGCTCCGGGCTACCGCTCAGGTCGCCTTGTGCTCGAGCCCGTACTGCCGAGTCTACCGTGACTGGCACAACAACGGTTGAACAACCAGCTAAAGGTCATAAATGGTTTAGCCACGTGTAGTCGGCGCCTATGGTGAGTGTTGTGTTTCGTCTCGTAACACAGCAGCGACGCAGCACAGTTGCCTAGCTAACTACCCAGTATAATGTAGGAACAGCAAGACCAATATACACATGGTCTGTGCGCCTGACATTAGATCATATAGGCTAGAAACAGGTCCGGCTCCACGTGCCGGGGATGGGCATCATATTGCAGCTGTTGATGTCAGCTGCTTTCTGATGGCAAAGTGACCTGACATTAACAACACACTACACACATAAACACTTCTTCAATACATTTTAATCATTCCTATACAATTTTTTTTTTGTCTTTTGTTTGTTTAAAATTGTAACTATCTCAAAATTTCTCTTGTTTTGGATATTCTATTTCTTAGCTATCTTATCTATCAGGCCCACTTTACAGATTTTCTGTATTAAATAAGAGTTAGGTGGAGATGGGCATATGCCTGGGAAACACCCCGACATAGTATACATACACACACACAGATCATATAGGCTACGAAAGTCTGCGTTCGTCACGGGTATCCATGCTCGCTGGGATACACAAGAAATTGCTCTTTGTATGGGCACGTTAGCACCAACACTGGGTCACCGACATGTGGATAACTGTGGCCTGGTCTGATGAATGCCATTTCCAGCTCTTATCATGCTGATGGGTGTATCTGCATTTTAGAAAGCAACATGAGGTCATGGCACCTGTATACACTGTTGTTTTGGCACGCTGGAGGCAGTGGTGTTATGGTTTGGGCCTACAGTCCCCATTGGCAACGGTTCAGTGAAAGTTTTGGGGGTTAAATTTTGTCTCCACGATCAGTTCCGCCTCTGGGATCAGTTCATCCGCTCAGATCAATTCTCCCGCAAATAAACAAAGTTTTGTAACATCACTTTGACGTCGCTTCCCCTGTATAGCGTCCGTACAGAAACTATTTTTCACTAAAGTTAAGTTCATGAAAACTTAACTAGGTTACTTTCAGTTATATATATATATATAATCGCTGAGTAGGAAAGGGTAGTGGTACAGTGTTGAAAATTTCTATACTTAATGTATAGCGCTTCAAATAGTAACCCACCAAGTTTCATGCAATTTCAGTAACATCATTTTTTAATTACAGGTCCTGTACTTTTGAATTTGTGTACCACATAATAACACAGATTCTTGCTATAAAAAAGATGTCAACACGATGGGTCTCAAAGGTATTAAAAGCAAATCAAAAACGCACAAGAGTTGTCCAGTGAACAATTTGCATCGTTTTCAAGCAGATCTAATAAATTTCCTTGCAAGGTTTGTGACCAACCACGGATAAGACGTGGGTCCATAATTTTCAGCCAGAGACAAAGGCGCAGTCCAAACAGTGGAAATAGCTCTTCGAATAATTACGAAGAGCTATTTCCACTGTTTGGAATAATTAACCTCCCCACCCTAGAAAGCCAATTCGGTTCCTTCTACTGGCGAGGTGAGGCATCGGTTTTTTTGGGATGCTGATGGAGTGCTACAAGTGGATTACCTTCAGAAAGGCCAGAGTGTCACAGGGGCATATTACGCAGACTTTGGTTAACTGAATCAGCAGATACGGGGCACAACTGTATATTGATTCTGTTAACTGATGTAAGTCATGGGCCAAACAAGTAATGCGGTTCAGGTTTACATACATGACCCATATACTTTTAAATCCCTGGCTTGTCCGATACAGTGTACACATGCGGAGATGGGAGAAATCCCAGGAGCCGTTAGACCCAAATATACCTATACCTATACCTATTACGCAGACTTTGGGAGCGTTTGCATAAAAACGTCAACGACAAACGCCTAGGAAAACTCTGCAAAGAAGACTTGTTCCACCAGGACAACGCGCCTGCTTGCAAGTGTGTAACTGCCATAGCTGTATTGCATGAATGCGACTTTAAAATCTAGGATCACATCTCAATTCACCAGATCTAGCAGCATAGGACTTTCATCTATTTCCTAATTAAATAAAAAATAAAAAATAAACTTGCTGGCATCTATTACATCGCCGCCAGTGACGTCATCGATGCTATGGATGCCTTCCTGGAAGCCCAATAGAACGTTCTTCACGGCTGGAATCAATGTACTGCAGCATCGGAGGAAAAAGTGTGTTCATTACAAAGGGGACTATGTTGAAAAGTAACATACCACCAGACTTTTCAAATACACTGAGTGGACAGAAATCATGGGATGCCTAGTAACGGGTAGGCCCACCCGTTACTAGGTAGGTCCCATGATTTCGCCCGGATAAGAGCAGTCACGTGGTGAGGCATTGAGTCCACTAGTTCATGAAAGCGTTCCACAAGTATTTACATTCATGCTTGCTGTACCGCTGTCCATAATTCCGTCGCATTTCTGGGTGGAGGATCCAAAGCTCAAATGGACTTTTCCACAGCATCCCAAAGATGCTTTACAAGGTTCATGTCCGGTGAACGGAGAGGCCATTCGATGGTGGTAAAAATCTGTGGAATGTTCTTCGAACCATGTTCTATTATTATTATTATTATCATTTTATTTCCACATCAGTGGGCACCCCTGAAAAAGCCTGGTTCGGCTAGAAGGGTGTACATTATGCAAATTCCAGTTGATTGTATTGATTGAACTTGTAAGAGATCAAAACATTGAAAATACACAACAAAATAAAAATCAATAAATAAAATAATAAAAAATAAAATAAATAAATAACAACGGCTCTGTGGGGAGGCACATTGTCCTTCTGGAAGAATCCATTGCCCTGTTGGTGCACGATGACCATGAAGGGATGCAGATGGTCTGCAAGGATGGACACGTAACCTGGACCGTTCAGAGATGCATCTAGACGTCCCAACGTGTGTCAGTTGAACATGCCCCAAACCATTACCGACCGCCCACCTGCCTGAATAGTTCCTTCTTGACATGACGGCTGCATAGCTTCGTGCGGTTTCCGCCAGGTACGCACCTTTCCTGTCCACTCGAAGTAACTGGACACGGGATTCATCGGACCAGGAGACCCGTCTCCAATTATCCAAGGTCCAGTGCCGATGTTCTTTCGCCCAGTTGAGGCGTAGAGTCCTGTTGTGGTGTTAGCAATGGGACTCTGGTGGGTCGGCGGCTCCCATAACCTATTGTGGCTAATGATCGTCTGATGGTCTTAATGAAGTCGTTTCTGGCACCTCCCTCGTTGAAGTCGGCGGTGATTTGTGCCACTGTCGCTTTCTCGTTGGCTGAAACAATGCGAGAGAGACATCGAAGGCCACATTCATCCATCACCTTTCTGCGCCCACAGCGCTGTCCACGATATGTTATTCCGGAAATGGTGTATTCCCGATACACTCTTGATACTGTCAAACGGGGATAGTGTAATTTCTGTACCACCGCGATGAGTGACCCTTGCGTCGGACACCCACTATCATCCCTCTTTCAAAGTCGGTTAACTCACGACATTTATCCATACTGACATCGAATTACCGTCTATGTGAATGCAGTGATGCAGTGTACCTATATACCAGCCAAGTGCTCGTATTTAGGTACACTGCTGGTTCGTTCACTAGCGAGAGGGGTGACAGCGTCGCATTGCTCAGGAACCAGGTATCCCATGAATTCTGAACTTTCAGTGTATACCCTACATACTCAGGGCACGAACATTTCAAATTCCCCTCGTATATATATATTATAAAATTTTACGCTATCCAAAGAACAATTTTAGGGCAAACGCCAAATGAAACGCAAAAACCAACTTACTCTAATCAAGGATAATTTTCTGATAATGACCTTATAAATCCATTTTTCATTTAGTCGTAGTTTTGTTAAGGGTAATTTTGAAAGTTATAAAATTATTTGAAAAATTATACAATGTAAAGGTCAGACCAAAAATAATAACTTTTAACTGGACTGCCAACTTTGTAACTCGTTATTTCTAGTGTCTGGTTAAAACGCAATGTATTATACAGACACCAGTATTTCCCTTCTTAGGCCAAAAAAAAAAAAAAAAAAAAAAAAAAGGAGGGATATAGAAGAGAGTTCTGTTGTTGTTTTTGTTTGTTTGGTTTTTTAGGAGCATTAGCAACTAAGGCCATATTGCTCCGGGGACATGCGGTAGTCATTCCCTGACCTTTCCGCATCCTCCGTATTTGGTGGGCACGGGCTAAGAGAGTTCTGTGTCTTTACCTATTTCTTGTCATTTTACACAGTTCTGTATCAATACAGTGTTAAACTAACATTCAGGATCTGCACTATTAATTAAAATGCACATGTCCATGAATGCAAATTCATGCATGCATAATATAGTACATACGCAGTACTGTATATGTTAAAGGAAGCATTCATGAAAGTGGATAACATGATGCCAAGGACTTGTTGGACGATATGCGACAACGTTGTGCAACAGCCTCTGTCGAATCTGACGTCGAGAGTCATCGAGCCAAAATTTGTACTTCGAACATTACACGTTTAAAAATTGATACTTCAAAGAGTTGTTTTCGGAGGCGCTGATATTGCCCATGAAAGATTGCCAGGCTGGGCATCAAGGAATAAGAAACCTCCTTAACTTAAGGATGGTAAGTCTTTCGTTGTGATAGTGGTAAACTTCGTAAGAACTTCCTGCTGTAGCATAAAGTCTTGCGCAAAGGGTTATTTGTGTTTGCTTACAGTACGTTTTTATATAATAATAATAATAATAATAATATTAGCTAAGGGGCTTCGCCAGCCTCCGCGCACGCTTTTCTACGTAAAAGACACACCTGTTTGAACGCACTGATCAAAATCAGGAAATGACATATGTAATTATTTACCCGTGCATTTGTAGTGACGTAATTGCCTTGCCCACTTGTACCACGTGACCCGCATCCCTCTTCTCCCATTGACTACCCCACCACACAACATTCTCAAGGTGGAATAATATGAGCATAATATGAGGTGGTATAATATAATAATTGTAGCGTCCATGCCGGCGAGGCATAGACGCTACAAGATTTCTAAATGTGTCTTGTGGTATTTGGTACCAACACGTAGCCATCAGATCCTTTAATTCCTGTAAGGTCCGTGGTTGAGACGCTGCAGATTAGAGTTGCTGTTCCAACACAAACCACAGATGTTCGATAGGATTGATGTCTGGGGAATTTGAAGGCCAGGGTAATACCTGGAAGCCTTCCTCATTTTCTGCGAACCAGTCTCGAACAATTCGTGCAGTGTGGTATGACACATTATCCCGCTGAAAGAAGGCACCACCAGAGGGGAAAGACCGTTGCCATGAAATGGTGTACCTGGTCAGCAATGATGTTTAGGTAGGTGGTAGACATCAGAATTCCTGGCACATGGATGACTGGACCCAGGGCATCCCAGCAGAAAATCGCCCAAAGCATGATACCGCTGCCACCGGCTTGTTTTGTCCCACGGTGCATCTAGGCATCATCACTTCTCCAGGGAAACGACGGACACTTATCAAGCTGTCCACATGGTGCAACAGGAAACGTGATTCATCGGACCAGACGGCCTTCTTCCAATCACTAAAGGTCCAGTTTCGATGCTCGCATGCCCATTTGTGGGTGATGTTGCCAGTGAACCGTGGTTAGCCCGGGCACTCGGAGCGGCCTGCGGCTGCGCAGCCCCATTTTCAGCAGGGTTCGATGTACTGTGTTGTGACACATTACTCCCGTCACCAGCATTCCAATTACCGGCGAGTTGCGCCACAGTCACCCTTCTGTTGCCACATACCATCCGGGAGAGCCTTCGCTCACTTTGAGCATCGATGAGCCGTCGTCCTCCAACACCTGATGCAACAGGTGTTGCATCCGAAAGAGCAGGACTAAAATATTTACAAACTATATAAAAATATTTACAAAATACTAAACTATTTACAAAATATACAAACTATATTGGGTCCCTTCATCAGCTGATATTACAATGGAACATCAAATGATGTCAGGCTTAGTTATGTATTATACAGTGAAACATGTGCATGAGGTTGGTGAACGTTTCAATGGAAGACAACAATGTTATTATTTACCTGAGCATTTGCAGTGATGTAATTGTCCCGCCCTCTTCTCCCATTGGCTCGAATAAATATCACTAGGAGCAAAACGTTTTTAACGCATAGATAGATAATCCAGTACCAAACGGGTAAAAGGAGTAAGGAATTGACTGGAAAAGTGAAAAACATCCTCAAGAGAGACAGCGTCCACACAGCAAACAGAAGACGTGTTGCATGTGTTCTCTGGTCGATTTACCTATTTGCCGGACGAAAAAACTCCAATTTCTGGCGGGTAAACCTTGCTATCTATGCCCGACTGACTCAGCCACGGAGTGAAAAAAGCCCACTAAAGTTCCTCGCGACGGGATTCGAACCCGGGTCTTTATCCACCCGGTGTGGGGAGAACGGTAACGATAACACTGTGATACCCGCGCAGACTGGCTGTCAGTACAGGAGGTAGACGTCAGTGTGCCCAGCACATGAATAACTGGACCCAGGGTATCCCAGCAGATCATCGCCCAAAGCATGACACTGCTGCCACCAGCTTGTTTTCTTCCCATGGTGCATCCAGGTGCCATCACTTCCCCAGGTAAACGACGTACATGGACCCGGACGTTCACATGGTGCAACAGGAAACATGATTCATCGGACCAGACGACCTCCTTCCAATCACTCAAGGTCCAGTTTCGATATTTGCGTGCCCATTGTAGGCGCTGGCGCCAGTGAACCATAGTTAGCATGGGCACTCGGAGCGGCCTGTGGCTACACAGCCCCATTTTCAGCAGGGTTCGCTGTACTGTGTGTTGTGACACATTACTCCCGTCACCAGCATTCCAATTAGTGGCGATTTGCGCCACAGTCTCCCTTCTGTTGCTACGTACCACCCGGGAGAACCTTCGCCCGCCTTGAGCATCGATGAGCCGTGGTCATCCAACACCTCATCGGCGATTCGTGGGTTTCCCCTCCTCGGACCACTTTCGGTTGTTACTAACCACCGCTGACCGTGAGCATCCCACCAGCCATGCCGTTTTGGATATGCTCTGACCCAGACGTCTAGCCATTACAATTTGAACTGGGGCGCCTCCGTAGCCAGGTGGGAAGGAGCAACAGTGCATAGCACACGCTTCTTGATTAGACCGGGGTTCTAGCCCGTCACCACCAAATACGGAGGGTGCGGAAAGGTTAGGGAATGACCACCGCATATCCCGGAGCAATATGGCCTTAGTTGCTAATGCTCCTAAAAACCAAACAACAACAATTTGACCTTTGTCAAACATGCTTAAGTTCCCTGCCTTTTCCCATTCAAAGAACAAGAGTAACACTGATTAAGGGAGCTCAGTATCAGGTGTTTTTTATACGGTGTCCCGACCCGCGCACGCGCCGTAGTTCACCTGCAGTTGCTTCGATTTGCATAACGACTCTCTGGTCATAATGCTCATCGCTGTATATATATATATATATATATATATATATATATATATATATATATATATACTACTTTAATTCTAAGATGCATACAATACACTGATAATGAGTACCAACATTACAATAACGATAAAGTAGCCTAGTTCCATTTCTTTGCAATTATACACTGAAAGGACAGAATTCATGGGATACTTGATCCCTAGGCAACGTGATGCTGTCATGCCTCTCACTAATGGACGAACCCACCACTTCACAGGTATATAGGTACACTGCCTGCATTCACATAGAGTCAGACGGTAATTCGATGTCAGTATAGATAAACGTTGTGAGTTAAACGACTTTAAAAGAGGATTGATAATCGGTGCCCAACGCATGGGTTACTCATCGTGGAATTGGTATAGAAATTGCATAATCCCCGTTCTACAGTATCAAGAGTGTATCAGGAATACGCCATTTTCACAATAACATCTCATCGTTGACAGCGCTGTGGGCGGAGAAAGATTGTGGATGAACGTGGCCGGCGATGTGTGTCTTGCTTCTTTGCGGCACAAATCACCGCCGGCTTCAACAAGGGAGGTGGCAGAAAAGTCTCCATCAAGACCATCAGGTGATCATTAGGCGCAATAGGTTATTGGAGCCACCAGGGTCCCATTGCTAACATCATGACACAGGACTCTATGCCCCAACTGGGCAGCAGAACATGGCACCGGACCTTGGATGATTGGAGACGGGTCTCCTGGTCCGATGAATCTGTTTTCTAGTTACTTTGAGCGGACAGGAGGGTGCTTATCTGGCGGAAACCGCACAAAGTTATGTACCCGTCGTGTTAACAAGGAACTGTTCAGGCAGGTGGAATGTCGGTAATGGTCTGGGGCATGTTCAACTGGCACATGTTGGAACCTCTGGTACGTCTAGACGCATCTCTGAACGTCCAGATTACGTGTCCAGCCTTGCAGGCCATCTGCATCCCTTCATGGTCATCGTTCACCTACAGGGCAATGGACTCCTCCTGCAGGACAATGCGCCTTGCCACAGAGCCGTGATGACTAGAATATGGTTCGAGAGCATTCCGCAGATTTTACCACCATGGAATGGCCTCCCTGTTTACCGAACATGAACCCTGTGGAGCATCTTTGGGATGCTGTGGAAAGGTCCGTTTGAGCTTTGGATCCTTCACCCAGGAATGCAACGGAATTATGGACAGTGGTGCGGCAAGCATGCATGGAAATACCTGTGGAACGCTTTCGTGAACTAGTGGATTCAATGTCTCACTGTGTGACTGCCCTTATCCGGTCGAAAGGTGGGCCTTCCCGTTACTAGGTAGGTATCCTATGATTTCTGTGCAATCGGTGTACGTTATTCGGTCATGTATAATACAGAATTGCATATTTGTGTTAAGTTTATTGCTTTTTAATCGAGTTTTTGGTCAAATTCTGTTACCCCAAATACTTTTCATTAATAAAGAAAGGATAAATAAAAACTAAAAAATTTTTTTTTCGATCAGTCCGTAAAATGCGAATCTAAAAACATGAACAACTCGCCGCAATTGGTAACTAAAAATAGATATTTTTGTTTGTTTCCTTGAACTACTCTACTCGTATAAGTTAGTAATAATATTGCTACTTTCCAGTCATGCGTATGTTCCTGAAGAGACATTTCTTAGATATTTGTTAATTCAATTTATACGCTTTAGTTTACACTAAACTAAACGGAAGAAGTTTTTTTTTTTTTGTTTTTTTAATGAATCGATTCATTTTAATATGCCCGTTTAAGTTGAAATGCAATTCTGCTCGCCGTTTTGATTACTGTTTCCTAAATTGAAGTTTATGACCGAGTTAAGGCTCCGTTTTGTGATTGAATTTGATTCCAATATTATACTGCAATTATTTAGAACCCTCCCGACTGAAGAGCGAGTGGAATATTCACTCTTGCAGGGAATCTCTATGTATGTGTTATTACCTGATCAGCAACACAGATCACATGGGCCCGAGTGAAGTCCCTAATAAACCTATTAATGTTATAAGTTTCTGCAAAATAATGCAGGAAGTAAGGTTATGTAGAACCAGCCAAAAAAAAAAAAAAATAAATAAATAAATAATAATAATAATAAATAAATTTAAAAAAATAATAACATAAAGTAATCAGTGTAATATTTCCTTCTTTCATTTATCTATTTCTTACAAGTATCTATTCAGTTCCATCTGAAATTCTGATAAATTTCCAACCTCCATAAGAGCAGGTGGTAGTTCAGTCTAACAGTCAAGCCCTCTTTGACTACAGGACACTTTCATACCACCAGTCTACAGTTATCCCCCTCGATTTAAATTTGTAGTGAAAATCGACCACAGAACACACACAGTTTACAGACACAATATACTGATGCCTTAATTCCTTTGATGCCTCACACACACATATACAGTACCTGGTTTCCAGAACACTAGCTAACCGAAACTCAAGTCTCTCTGGCTAAGAATATCCCTTTGTGTCCAAAAAAAAAAAACCAAACTATTATTTTTTAGGCCACCCGAATAATTAAATTCATCTTTCGTGCTGTGTGTCCTATTTCTGTTAATTGCGTGTGTTTTGTGCGATTTGTGTGTTTTGCTAGACGAAAATACGACAGTTTCTGGAGAGAGAGAGAGAGAGAGAGAGAGAGAGAGAGAGAGAGAGAGAGAGGCATGATTTTTTTCGCCAGGAAACTCGGGATTTTCGTCCAGCAAACAGGCAAATCGACTAGGATTACCGCTATCAGAATGCAGGACCTTGTATTTTTTAGTATTAAACTTAAACTACCATTTCTCAGTCTATCTAAATAACTTATATGCAGTGCTGGATTAAGGTTTTGGGATGCCATTTGCCTTCTTTCTCAATTTAAATTTATGTGTTGTCTGAGCAAGGGTAAGTATGTCCTCAGCATTTAGCTTACTTAATCCATTCAAAGCATAAAACATCTCAATCAGATCTCCTCGCAGCTGCCTAGTTTCCAGACGTTGAAGTACCCTTCCAGACCTTGGTAAGAGTACCCTTTTGTATCCCCTCACTAAGCTTGTTGCCCTTTTCTTCATCCGTTCCAACAGATCATCATCCTTCCTGAAATGAGGGTTCTAGACCTGTATGCAGTACTCAAAATAACCATTATCACTCTGTCTTCTCCTACTCTTTATGCATATCAGTAACCTTCCCTTAATGTCACATTGCTACAATTTGTACAGCTGTTTTTCACGAGAAACAGTATCAAAAGCTTTTCTGAAATCTCGTAAGTATATGATGCCAAAATTATTTTTTCAACCAGTTCCTTTGTTATTGCATCACATCATCCAATGAGATTGGCCAGACAAGATCACCTTTTAACAAATATATGCCGCGATTGCCGTATAACTGCATTCCTGCCTAGGTAGTCTTGTATTACTTCTTTAATCAGTGACTTTATTTTATCTGAACAGAAGTCAAGCTTACAGGTGTTTAATTACCTACTTCACCTCTTTGATGAAGCCTTCTTAGCACCTGCTTATATTAAGTTCTTTTTAAAAAAGGCAAAAACTGCTTGTGAGTGCTTTCGCCGAGGGACTTTCTCAAGGTAAAATCTTGCAGATCTCTTCGTCACCATGATATGAGTTGTCAGTGTAACGAATCACTATAGAAAGCTCATTAATACGGCTTAAATCTATTTAAAATCAATACAGATATAAAAGTATTTATCTCCTTTTCTCTCTGGCAATGTTATACTATATAATAACTCGCCCATTATTTTCACAGATAATTGAAGATGAGATATGACGATCTTCCTCTACCTTTTTTTTCCCCCGTGAATAACAACGTGTTTCCTTAACAAAGAATCAATTTTTCTTATCAGTTGGAGAATGCCTAAAAATTGCCATTCTGGTTGGATGTTAGTAATAATTCATCGCTACCACAAAATGCATAACTGTATAAAAAACAGCAATTATTCTTTGGTGAACGTTGAGCCAATTCTTTATGAAACTCAATCCGAAGCATACTATTTGGTTGCCAGTGCGTTGTCGTCTTTTGCACCATTGCATCTCTGACAAGATTTAAAACATGCTGGGAAATACTAGTAGATTTCTGCTTTCAGTCACTGAAGCAAATGTTGAATTTGATTTAAATGATCGAGAAACGATGCATTATACGGGTTGTCTATAAATTGTTCACCTGATTATGAAGCTTAATTAAAATTTTATTGTAATAGGTACCTTAAAATGGCCTGATGCAGTTATCAATGCAACTCAATGAGTTTTCTCAGGCAGTTGGCAGCTTCGTTCCTAGCAACCATTGCGACAGCACAACATTAACATGGCGACAGAGCAGGAGAAAGCAATGTGTGTGTTGTAGCTGTGGGATATCAATTTCCACTGACTGTAAAGATATATTTTCAACGAGAATTCGAGAAAGATCCATCTATGGAACGATGAAAGTTTGGCATGGTTGTTAATGACAGTATGCTACTGCAACAGGATCTAGAAAAGTTAGGCAGATGGGCTGAGAAGTGGCAACCGAAGTTTAACATTGACAAATGCAAAGTACTTCATATGGGTAGCAGTAACCCAAGAGAAATGTACTAACTGTGTGGTACTACACTCAGGAAGGTGGAGAAAGAAAAAGACTTGGGTGTAATTGTGCAGTCAGATATGCAGTTCTCTGAGCAGTGTAGACGGGTGCCAGAGCAGGTTATGGAGTTTTGTCAATGACATATAGGAATTTTGCTAGCAGAGACAAGGAGGTGATTATCCTTTTGTATAAGGCAATGGTCAAGCCACACCTTGAGTACTGTATATAGGTCTGGAGGCCTCATTTCAGGAAGGATGTAGAATTGCTAGAACGAGTACAGAGAAGGGCAATAAGATTGGTAAGAGGAACAAAGGGATGCGTTACGAAAACAGGCTTAAGTTCTGCAAGTTGCAGCATCTGGAGACTAGGCACCTGCGAGGTGATCTGATCGAGGTGTGTAAGGTCTTGAATGGTTTGAGCAGGCTCAATGCTGACGGGATATTTCCGCTTGTTCAGATTAAGAATCTGAGGAGGCATAGATTCAAATTGAGGAAAGACAGTTGTCAAGCCACACTTTGAGTACTGTATACAGGTCTGGAGGCCTCATTTCAGGAAGGATGTAGAGTTGCTAGAACGAGTACAGAGAAGGGCAATAAGATTGGTAAGAGGAACAAAGGGATGCGTTACGAAAACAGGCTTAAGTTCTGCAAGTTGCAGCATCTGGAGACTAAGCACCTGCGAGGTGATCTGATCGAGGTGTATAAGGTCTTGAATGGTTTGAGCAGGCTCAATGCTGACGGGATATTTCCACTTGTTCAGATTAAGAATCTGAGGAGGCATAGATTCAAATTGAGGAAAGACAGTTGTAGAATAGATGTGCAGAAGTTTGCCTTTAGCCAGCGTGTAGTTGATTGCTGGAACAGACTTCCATCTGTTGTTGTGGAAGTTGACAGCTTAAATAAATTTAAGGCGGTACTAGACAAACATTTGGAGTGACCGGATAGGTGAAATGGGAAAGGTTTTTTTTTTTTTTTTTGGCTGATGCTGTATAAGCTTGCTTTCTTGTATCACATGCCTCAACTAATGCTAATGCAAATCGAGAAGTGCAAATTCATGTGATAAATTCGTTCACATTCTGAATCGTATAGACGAAGATGAGCACTTTCTGGAAAATTTTCAGTGATGAAGCAACAGTTGTTGCATGTGGGGATCTGAAAATCCTCACTCAGTTTGTGAACACGAGCGTGTTCACAAACTGAGTGGGGATTTTCACAAACTGAGTGCACACTGACCCTCAGCCAGGTGATTGGGCCATTTCTCTTCCAACGAAAACACTGTGACCTCCCCAAATTACCTAGATATGCAGCCACAGGTATTCTATCAGCAAGATGGGGCACCTCCACACGAGCTTGCGTGTGTGCGATTTCCTCAATAAAAAAGTTTCCTAACCAATGGATCAGCCCGGATGGTCCTGTTCTTTGGCCTCCTTGTTCTACACATACTGCCAACAAGAAAAATTCCTTATGGTTCTCATCATTTACAACACATCAACTACACATCATTTATCATAACTGGACATGGCCCTTTTAACTCCAAACTCTTTCAGTTCAGAATAAGCAATACCGATTCTTGCCTTTGCCTCCAACTGGAAGACTGGAACCACCTGCTCTATCACTGCCCTCTTTATGCTGACCTACGGAAATCCCTACAAGACCATATAAACACCTTCCCACCTGGCAACGAAAAACATCTAGTAGAATCTGCCTCACGCCTCGGAATCCTACAACAATTTGCTTCTGATTTATTTGCTAGAAGAAAACTTCTGTTGGCCAATCCTGCTTCAGCTTCACCTCCTATGGTGCCTCCAGCACCTTCAATAATGTCAGCCTCAACAGTGAATGGTGTCTTGCAAAGATAAAATATTGATCTTGAATAGCTCTTAGAAGATCACATTGATCCAGTGTTTTTTTTTTTACTCTTATCCTCTCAGGCCTGGGCAACCCGAGGATTGCTGGCACCCACTGGTATTGCACTGCCTCCAGTGGTTGCAGGATTTCTCCAATCTTAGAGAATTCACTTTTATTTTTTTTTCTTTTAAATTTATGTATATATATTTTTATCATTATTTTTTTATTTTATTATTTTATTTATTTATTTTTTTAATTTATTTAATTTATTTTTTTGTAATTTTTTTTTCTCTTCTATTTCCTTTAGCCGTACTGGCTAGAGAAAATAGAAGTCTGGGCAACTGTGGGTTTTTATCTTTTTTATTTCTTATTTTATTTTATTTATCTTTTTATTTTATTTTATATTTAGAATCGTTACTTATTTATTTATTATTTTTTTCTTCTTACTTTTATTTATAATTTTTTAATTTTATATAATTTTAAGTCACCTTCATTTGATTTATTTACTTTATTAGTAATTTTTTTTTACTTTGTATCTATATATTTTTTTTATTATTTTATTTATTTTTTTAATACTGTTTTAAAAACAGTTAAATACCTATTTTATTATTTTTTTAATTATGATTTTATTTATTTATTTTTTCTCTATGCTGGTACCCTAAGTTTGGGTAGCTGTGGGTACGGGATTTGCTGGAACCCACTGGTATAGCACTATCTCCGGTGGGTGCAGGACTTCGCCCTCTTCAGGACAGACAAAGATTGTAATGGTCTATCTCCACTTGGCTAAGGACATATCTAGTTGTGGTCCACCTCCTCGTGGTGTAGACGGGCACCGGGCGCGCTTTCCAGGAGATCGCCTGCCCAGTGGCAAAGAGGCCAGAAACAACTAAACAACACAACAACACATAATATACGCAAACATGACACTACACATTTATGGCCGCTCTACAAAGTTTTGTATCATCACAGAGTAACATGGCACAGATGAACTTATGTTCCTGGAGCCGCTGTACAGAAGATACTATACATGTCTACATATCACACCTATGGATTTCTTCGTATGGGGCTATGTAAAGAACAATGTGTTTAAAAAAAGTTAACATCACAGAGTTAAAAGACTAGATTGAACAGGCAGTGACTTCCATTTCAAAAGAGATGCTTCTAAACCAGTGCTTTTTTGGTAAAAAAAAAAAGTGCCGGTACTTATTCTTTGCTATCATGAAAAATTGAAAATTAAAAGGATATGAAAAGTACTCTAAATTTTTTTCTCTTGATATTGTTACTTTAGTAGTAATGTTTTTGGAATAAGAACAAGTTTAGTATATTAACACAGTTTATTAAGCATAAATTTATTCACGTATATAAAAAAATAAGTAAAATGCGAGTAAAATAAGTAAATAAATCGGTCAACTGCTGAGTGCCGTGCACTCAGGATGAAGGGTCCGTAGTCACGAATGGTCGTTAGTGTAGTATCTCAAATAGAAGCTCTATGGTGACTGAAAAAAGTTTCTAGTACCTCGGCTTGGCCTAAAACTGAGGAACTAATGAAAACGTTGTCTATTTGAGTCTTTCCGGCCGGTTGTTGTGAATGCCAGGGGCGGGAGAAGCGACTCCGACTTCTTTCTGGAGAAGCGATTAAAGTCTTGGGGGGAGAGGCGACCAGTCGCCTCTCCCCCAAGACTTTAATCGCAGGCTCCTCCCCACCACCGCCGCCTCAACACTGACTCTCTGAGTATCTCATTGTCGGGACAACTCCAGCTTTAAAAATTGTTAAAATACTTCTCGTCGCAAAATTTATAAATGACCTTTATAAAATTATTAACTAACTATTCAGCAACCTTTTTTGTCACTAAAAGGAGAGTTACTTAGTACAAAGAAGCGTGCTATCGAAGTGTAATAAAAAATTGGTTTTTTAATTTTAACAAAAAAAGTAAATGATAGATTTGAATCGGAATAGTTTTTCCTTGATAAGCATTGAATAACACATAGCTAATATGATTTTTAAATTTTTAGCTCCATTAGCGACGAAAATAGATGGGGGGGGGGACACGAAAATTACATTTTTCTGTGTGGTGCCGCCATTTTTAATTTTAAAATTATATTTTAAACCTACTCGTTGAGCTCTTTCCCACGGTGTATAATAAACTATAGATTGTCGAAAACATCCCCCCCCCATTTCTCAAACAAATTTTGAGAAATGGGGGGCCATCATGGCTCACACAGTTTGTACATCGTGGCTCACATGATGTACAAACCCATGCAAAATTTCTAGTCAATAGGTTGAGTGGTTCCGGAAATACAGTGCTGTGACAGATGGACAACCGAGTGACATTATAAGAGTACTTCGTTAGACTACGGACCCTAAAAATAATAAGTAAAACTAAATAACATAAGTAAAAATAATTTCATAAAGTTTTTGTAGAATATTCCGAATTTTTATTAAGTCCTCATCCCACACCCTTGCTGGCTTTTTTCTTCCTCGTTGTGTGTCTCTTGCTGTATGACGTTTCCGAAGCAGCCACGAATCAACATATTTTGCTGGATCGAAATGGGTCAGCGGTGGGCCTACAACTTTAAGAAACAGTTTTGTCATCAACGAAGCTCTGGTTGGGCTGGCGATCAGATCCATTTGTGAAAATCCTCGTTCACATATTCACTCGTTGAAACTGGTATCGTACTCAGAGCATCCATGAAATGCTTCAATTCTTCGAAACCATCTTTTCAATTAGGTATTCCCGAAATCCACGAATTGTATCTCTTTCATTTAACTGTAACCTAATTGACAATTTTCTAACTTCATTTTCACCAAAATGCCAACAATTCATTGTTGTCCTCATTTTCCTTCTCTCGTCATCGGTATTGTCACTAGTTCTTAAATTTGAATTTCTTTCTTTTCTTTTTTTTTTTTTTTTTTTTTTGAAACTGTCCGAAATGTCAGTGTCATTTGGATATTCAGGTACTGTGACCATGTAAACAGAGATAGGGAAAATTTATGGAAAAATGTCAATAATGCACTTCCGCAAAACAACAGATGATTATTTGTCGGGGTAAAATAAAATCAGGCTCTCCTAATTCTTGAATGGGGTGCTTACAGTTGATTCAAAGCGGTGTCCAACCTGCCTGGAAAGTGAACTAAAACAACATTTTAAATTTTGTTAATTATCAAAAAAATTTTTCTCATTAAATGTTTTGTTCAGTAAGTTTAATTGTGTATTGCACTTAATAAAATTTTCGAATATTTTCAATTTTACTTTTACATGCAACAATATGGAAAATTTAACACAGTAAAGAAATCTAACTTTGAATTTTTTTGAATAAGGCCCCTGTACAGGAAAAGTTTGGACACCACTGCAGTAGAAGGTTGACCAGAGCCCATTGGGAATACCCCTTGATCTGCTCACTGTTGACCAGCGCGACTTCTCCATATGTGGGACAGGTGGTCGGATAGGTTTTACCAGGTACCGCTAAGTTGTATAATCCCTTTAGCTCTATTAATTCGCGCAGCAGCACTAATTGCCTGAAGGCCAGAATGCGAACAGTGCGAACCGAGTTAATTCCCTCCTAATCCGTTCGCTATATGAAAATTTTCTTCACTCAACGGAAACTATTTTAAATGTAACTTCCAGGGGGAATTCAAAATAATTCGCTATAAAAAGACTTCATTAAACAGAGGCCCGACTGAGTAATTTAGAATTATAAAAATGGTTATACAGTTTTATACATGATGTCTCAAAAATATTAGTACAAAAGTTTAGGGGAGGTAGGTAACATCTAAAGGAATGTGAATTGTATAGGAAACGTCACGGGAAAGTAGTAGCAGAGGCACAGGGAGCAGAAATGACACAAGACAGTAATTAGTGGCAAACATTTATTTGACATAATATTAACAATGGAGTATGAGATGGATGCATTTCATGATGTTACAACAGATTCTCGAAGGTTTCACCATGAGGTGCCATGCATGCGTTCTCATGGTTGGACACGGTCGAACACACCTGGAGTTACTTTGACAGTAGCAGCAGCGCAGACGAGTCTTGACACGAGATCCATTTCCGTCTCCACAGGCGATTCATACACAATAGATTTGAGGACCCCAACAGAAAGAAATCAAGGCTCGATAAATCAGGTGAGCGTGGGGGCCAGGCAACGGGTCCACCACGGCCAATCCATCGACGCCCAAAACGCCTGTTCAAATGGCAACGAACACACCTTCCATAATGGGCAGGCACCCTGTCATGTTGAAACTAAATGTTGCATCTCACATTTGCTGGAACATCGTCAAGTAACCCTGGTAGAACTTGTTCAAGAAAGATCTGATATTTAGCGGAGCTCATGCGGGATGGTAACAGGTATGGGCCGACTAAGCAGTCACTGACCATACCTGCCCACACATTTATTGGGAAGCAATGTTGTGCCACATGGGGGCACACACCATGTGGGTCCTCAGCTAATCCATACACTAGGTGCATGTCTGCCAGCTCACAGTTCGTATATCGATGCATGCTCTTTGTGCGGTGACTACTGCTTGAATGAGTAAACCAGAAATTTTCCCTCTCGCGAACTGATGAACAGCGCCGTGTACCGACTTACGGTGACGTTTCCATTTATGGGTTCCTATGCGATTCACATTCCTTTAGATGTTACCTACCTCCCCTAACCGTTTGTACCAATATTTTTGAGACACCCTGTATAAAAAATATATTAACAACAGACAGTGAAACATGCAAATTTAGTTAAATAATTTTAAGCTTATTTGAATAGTATGTAAACATATGAAAAAAATTTACGGATATATTACAAATTTCGGAGTGCACTGCATCCAAATGTCACACGTCACTGTTAATAAAGGTGCTGGTACACCGTACGTTTCGTACCATCCCCCCCCCCCAAAAAAAAACACTGTTCTAAACACATGGAATGACATCGGCTATTATCTTGACATTCTATGTGCTACCAAACGTGCCTGTGTGGAGGTTTACTGAAGGCGCTTGTGTGATAATAAAATCTCTGAGTTGTTTTATTAAGTGCAGCATACTGTTTTACAATACCTAATATAATAAAATTTTAATCGAGCTTCATAATCAGTTGAATAATTTATAGACATCTTTGTTTATTACCAGTGAATACAGTAGCTACTCTTGTAGAATTTCATTTCCATTAATATGCCCTCCGAAGAGAGACCTGGCTGGTGTATTTTCTGCAAGAAGCTTGAAATGTATTTTCTTTATTTTGACACTTTGGCCTGTTTGAATACAGTATTCATGCATTTTCTCAGAAATATCTGTCCACATTACATATCTGAGCGTGTAGCACAGTGGTATCATCACACTCCTCTCCACATCAAGTGGAAAAGGCCAGGGTTCAAATCCCATCGATGACGTGAGGTACTTTTATGGTTTTTTTCACTCCATGGCTGAGTTAGTTGGTCTCAGGTGTAGATCACGTTTCCCCCCTAGAACCCGGGGTTCTTCGTTCAGCAAAGGAGGCAAATTGACCAGAGAATACAGTCAATTTTCAGACACAATACACTTGGTAGAGAAAATGACTTTCTGGGTTACCCTCAATAAATAGTTTTTTTGCCCACAGTACACACTATCTGCTCAGGTAGCGTTTATAATCACCGCTCTCCCCATACCAGATGGGAAAGGCCTGGGTTCCAATTCCGTTAATGAGGCGAGGAACTTTTATGGGCTTTTTTCACTTCGTGGCTGAGTTAGTTGGTCTCAGGAATGGATAGCAAGGTTTTCTCCCCAGAAACTTGGTTTTTGTCCAGTAAAACAGCAGATCTCCCAGTGAACACATGCAGTTAATGGACGTATTAGGTATGGTCAGATGAGTTTACTCAGATGACACTAATATGACCATTTTCTCTCCACAATGCCCAGTGTTCTTATGTAGCACATTGGTTATAATCACCGTCCTGACAATGGGTTAAAAAGGCCCTCGTTTGAATCCCGTCAATGACGCAAGAAACTTGTATGGAGTTTTTTCACTCCATGGCTGAGTTAGTCAGTGTTAAGCGAGGATATAGAATGCCCCCCCCCATCGGATACTCGTGCTTTTCATTCAGGAAAAACAGGAAAACTGACCAGAGGACACACAATTAATAGACAGAACACATGAGTAGATTGCGGTAATTTTAAATTGTATTAATATGATATTTATTTCTTTTATCTGCAATACACAGTACTGAGCCCACTAAGGTGCTTACTTTCATAATCCTCAAAACATGAAGTGTGGGTGTCTTGTCACATTTCCTCAAGTTCTGCACTTTAATTTTCAGTTTTCATCTTGATGAGATTTTTTCTTCGGTCATTGAATTCTTGATATATTTTTGATTGATGGTTAACATTTCATTAATCTGCACCCAAATCGAATAACTTCCAAATACTTCTTAACACAGTCCAGTAGAATCTTCTCTTTTTTGCTTATCTTTATTACATTAAATGTTTTAAAGCGTCTCTTAAGTAAACTTACTTATCGCCATTTCAGGGTCAAAACAGTGGGTGTACTCCTAAAAAATAGTACTATGTCTGTATTATTTTTAGACAAATACATAGATAAATTAGATTATGATAGCTGGACAGTTTAGTTTAGGCTTGATACGTATAGACAATTTTAAGTTTTCCTTTGAAAGTACTGTAATTGAAAACCTTACACTGATCGACACAATTAACAGAACACGTATAAAACTTGGTGTAACTCGTGATGAAGTGGGACAAAATTTGGTATGGTTGTGTACCATAGAATAACGAAATAAGGAGACAACAAGAAACTTTGGACAGGTATAAGGGGCATTTATAACGGGTTGTATAAGAATTACCAAAAAGGTCACATTACAGAAGTCGTTACAAGATGCTCGAAAATATGGTCACATGTCATCAGTACAGCGTAGATCCCCTCAAATGGCTAAACAAGCTTGACAGAGGTAAACCATGGTCAGTATAAGGGTGTCTATAAGATTCTGTGGCAATAAATCTTATTCTTCCTCCAGTGCAGATCTTAGCTCAGCAAATGACCCAGGACTTGGCTGCGGGCACACAATGAGATGCCAAAGGGCATCCCACACATGTTCAATCGGATTTAAGTCTGGTGATCATGCTAACCCCGGCAGCCATTGGACATCTTCAGTTTAAACATGGTCCTCCACCACTTCAGTTCTATGTGCAGTAGCATTGTCATGCATGAAAAGAAAATCTGAGCCAACCACACCTCTAAAACGTCACACATAGGGTTCGAGGATCTGTTCTCGGTACCTCGGTGCAGTTACAGAAACCCTATCAAAAACATGAAGGGAGATACAGCCGTTGATCATTATTTTGTCCCACACGAAAACACTGCCTCCACTGTAAGTGTCCCTTTTGCCAATGTTGAAGAGATGGTACTGCATTCCTTGTTGTCTCCAGATGAAATGATGTTGGAGAGATGGTACCACATTCCTCGTTGTCTCCAGATGAAATGGCATCTTAGAATCTGTGTATAGGCTAAAAGGACTCATCAGAGAACAGAACTGCAGCTCATTTGCAGGGTTCACATATTTATGGCACCAGTTTCGATGAGCTCTGCAGTGGTTTGGGGTTAACGAGATACAAACCACCAGCTTCCTTGCATAGAGTTCACTTAAATTGAATCTTCTTAACAGAGTCCATTTGTAAATATTTTCACCTATGGTTGCAGTAACCTCAAAAGACAGTTGATGATGGGACATCGTAGTAGGTTCTATCTTGCTGTTAGAGCCAGATAGCAGCCTGCTCTGGTTGATGTAGCCCTTGGGCACCCTGGCCTGCTCTTTTTGTAATGGTTCCTGTCCTCTGAAACTGCTTCCATAGTGCCAAGACAACGCTTGTGACACATTAAGCCAATGTGCCATCTCTGCCTGGCTTCAAGCCATCCAATGGCCCCCATTTCAAAGAACGATTTAAATGACAATGGCTTGCATCCTGAGTATTGGAGGTGTGGCTATCCTACTGAGCAAGCCAAAAAAAAAAATGGGAATGAAGTGATATGGTCGCAACCCATGTTTTTATAGGCATGAATAATTTGTATAATGTGTGGCTCTGTAAGGTGATCAATTTCTATCAGATATTCAAGAATTTCCATGCTAGGATGCGTATTATATCAAATATTCAGATTCTTCGGTGACACTAGGATGTGTATTATATCAAATATTCAGATTCTTCGGTGACACTTGTTCACAATAAAATATTCATGAAAACATTTTATTTTTGTCATGTTGTTAATTTTGTCAAGCATTGTATTTCGGCAAAATGATTTCAGATGCAATGTGAATTCATTATGATTATTATGACATTTTTCTCCTTATGGAATTTTTTTTTCTCCATGAGAGTTACTAGTTGATTTTACTCCTTTACGGGTACTGGCACCAAGCACATAATATGGTTCATTGTGGCTAGTTACTATTAATATCATTCTATACATTAAAGTAATTTTCTTCCTAGTGATATTTATTCAGCCAATGGGAGAAGAGGGATGCGGATTATGTGGTAAAACAAGCTTGTTTTAGCGTGATCATGCTGCATGAACCTCATGTCATGCTTTGTTTATCTAGCATGACCATGCAGTACCATTCTTGATTTCCATATGTAACGTATTTATGTATTCATATCTGAGAAAGAGACACACAGTGTCAAAAGCTTCTGTATTTTATTTTATTAAAGAAGCAAGCGCAGTGAGCAGGGACGAAAGCCCCCCCCATTATTATTATTAATGTTGGTCGAGAAACTTTCTGACCATTCTTCAGATTTTCAGGATCACAGGCTTCTGGAGTTCCATGTAAGTGTTCTCTGGGAGGTTTATCGATCTATCGATGCTAGGTTCTTAAGGAAGCCCACTGTTGTTTTTTATATTTGTCAATGATATTGATGAAGGTATATCAGGCTTAATGTTGGAGTTCACAGGGGATACAAAGGTTGGCAGGGTTGTTAATGGCAGTGTGCTACTCACACAGATCTGCAGGACAGAACCGTCACACAGATGGAATATATGATGGATGGATGGTGCTACTGAAACAGGATCTAGAAAATTTGGGTAGATAGGCTGAGAAGTGGCAACTGAAGTTTAACATTGACAAATGAAAAATACTGCATATGGGTAGAAATAACCCTAAAGAAACATACCAACTGGGTGATACTACACTTAGGGCAGTAGAAAATGAAAGATCTGGGAGTAATTGTGCAGACAGATATGAAGTTTTCTGAGCAAGGCTGCCAGAGCAGGTCATGGGGTTTTGTCAATGATATACAGGAATTTTGCGAGTAGGGAAAAGGAGATGATTATTCCTTTGTATAAGGCAATGGTCAGGCTAAGCCTTGAGTACTGCATACAGGACTGGAGGCCTAATTTTAGGAAGGATGTACAGTTGCTTGCATGTGTACAGAGAATGGCAACAAGTTGGTGAGGGGAACAAAGGGGCCCTCTTACTAAGAAAGGCTTAAGTTCTGCAAATTGCAGCAGCTGGAGACTAGGCACCTGCGAGGTGATCTGATTGAGGTGTATAAGGCCTTGAATGGGTTGAGCATGCTGAATTCTGATGGGATTCTTTCGCTTGCTCAGGGGGGGTACAGCTGTTATGATGAACCCGAGGGAGTATAAATTCAAATCGAGGAAAAACAGTTGTAGAATAGATGTGCGGAAATTTGCCTTTAGCCATATTGGGTGGTTAATTGTTGGAACAAACTTTCAACTGTTGTGGAAATTGATAGCGTGAATAAATTCAAGGAGGAACTGAACAAACTTTTAGATGGAATGGATGTGTGAAATTGGTTTTTTAGCTGATGTTCATACATTCGCTTTCTTGCATCACATGACTCCATTACTAGTACTACTACTTATACTACTCTTTGGCACCACGCTGATGGTTGACTCAGTGATTGAGATGGTTATCACTTGTTCCAAATGCTGGATTTCTTTGTGTAATTCCTGCTCTTTTCCTCGTAGGTTTTCTAAGGGTTGCCAGTGTTGGGCACCTCTATGTTGATCTGTTAGGTAGCCTTTTCCTTTTTGTCAACAAGGGTTATGTCTGGTCTGTTGTACGGGAATGTTTTTTTCATTATTATGGCATGGTCCCAGTACAGCTTGTGGGTCATAGGCTCTAGTACGGCCTGGGGTTCGTACTTGTAATACGGTGCACTTTCTTTGATCAACTGGTATTTCCTCGCTAGCTTCTGATGGATTATCCTGGTGATGTCATCGTGTCTGTGAGTGTACTCTGTCTGGGTGACCACCCTGCAACCTGTGGTAATTGGCTGGATTGTTTCTGGGGCCAGGTGGCATCATTGACATGTGTGATCTGTCACTCCAGGGTCCTTGGTGATGTATTTCCTGGAGTTCCTCACGTTGGTTATTGGGTCTTCATAGTTGAGAAACAATCCTTAGGTCTCGGGGAAGAGCTTCCAACTTGTGAGCTATGCATTGGAAGCCATCTTATCTATATAGTTTTGATGGAGGTCTGTTTTTTTTTTTTTTTTTTTTGATAGTTGTTGGCGCATGTGGCCATAATGCACCTCCGAAGGTTTTTTGTAGCACTTTGATCCAAGCCCGAGGCGGGAATCGAACCCGCGACCTTTGGATTGCCAGGCAGGCACTTTACCCACCTGGCTAACCCGGTCGGCATGGAGGTCTGTAGTGTGTGCTATGGAGTGCCTTTGCCCACAATCTCTCTTTGTTCTTTCATCTGTGAGTTTGGTATCCTTAATGAGGTTGAGTGATGTGTGCCATTTGGTTGTCTTTCTTATGGCTTGGGAGATTGGTGCTGCATTTTCCTGAACGTAATCCCATAGGTTTTTAATCGCCTTCTCTTGTTAAATGGGTTATAGTCAGTCTCTTAATGGCCAACTCCTGGTGGCATAGAAAGCTCTTGGTCATCATTATCCTGTTTGATCTCATAATCTGCAGCTTGGTGTTGGTCCAACCTATGATCCCTAGTGAGTATGTTAATATTTGCACTGCAAAGTGTTTATGGTTCTGACCATGTTCTTGCCATTTAGCTGTGCTTTTAGCAGGCTGCTCAGTTTCTGATGGTATTTCTCATTCAGGCTGATCTTGATCACCTTGTGTTCTAACTGTTGAGCCTGCATCATCCCCAGATTCTTGTAGGCTCTTCCTGTCATGGCTTCAATCTCTTCACCCACATTCAGCTGACTGATACAATCCATGGGTCTTCCATTTGTCTTCTGGTCTGTACTTTGCCTGGTTTGTGGTGTCTTTGTCCTTAGCCTTCTGATAGGTGATTCCTTGAGTCAGACTCTGGGATTGTGTCAGGGTGCCTCATCATCTGGGTGAACTGCTCAACTATGTACTTGTGTGCCTGCAGCTGAACTACTTGTACCAGTAGTTGTGAATGTTATCTGTCCCTGTGGTTCACCATTTGTGGTACTTCCTAATTGACTGTTACACTTCCTGAATCTTCCATTCTATAATCTCTTGTATGTCCTTGGTTTTCTTCCATTCTAGGTGTCTGGGGGTACAGTTGTTATAACTAACTTTGCTTCTGCACAGGTTTCCCTAAAACTCCTTGAGTGCCTTCTGGTCAGCAGATCTGTTGCCCTCCTCTTGTCCAGTGGTCTTGTAGAAGACTCTGGTTTTCATCCTTGAGGATGTCCAGGTGTTCTTCAATCTTATGATTATAGGTTTCATGTTTGTTGTGGATGTTTTTCTCAAGGATGGTCTTCATTTTTCTGATCAGCTTCTTACTTCTATTACCTGGATGATATACTGGCTCAGTTGGCCTATCTCATCCTTCGCTCTTCTGTAATCTTCTTTTCCATGCTTTGTGGCTGTTTGTTTGTTTGTTTTGGTTTTTAGGAGCATTAGCAACTAAGGCCATATTGCTCCTGGGATATGCAGTGGACATTCCCTGACCTTTCCGCATCCTCCGTATTTGTTGGTTACGGGCTCGAACCCCGGTCTAATCAAGAAGCGTGTGCTATGCACTGCTGCTCCTGCCCACCTGGCTACGGAGGCACCAGGCTTTGTGACACAATATAGACTGTATTGCATCAAAAAAGATCATTGCAGGGTTGGAAGGAACTCCTGGTTCTGCACGACCTGTTACACTATACACTGTCCTTTCTGTATTTTTATACGTATAAAAATTTAAAAAAAAGTGCATATGGTTTTTACTCAGGATGATGTGATTTGTCAGTGTGCAAGATGAAGAGTGGAACAAAGCAATTGGGAGCAAGTTGTATTGTCTTATCTATGCACACTGAATATGTGTGTAATTTATATATTTCGCATTTGGGCTGCAATATTAACACATCACAAAAATTATGATTTTTGAGTAAATACTACCCATGAACTGGTAGTAGTTCTATTTTTCAAGTTTGTCATACTTAATTAGATAATTAAAATTCTGGTTTACCCAATTTTGGAGCTGGCACTAATCCCATTTAACCGTAAAATAATGACAAATTTCGCCTGGACTGATTTTTGATGTTACCAAACATTCCATTTTTTGAGTTGTGCCAGTATTGCAGCCCAAGTATAATATATTGAGAGAAAAAAAATGACTTGTGTACGTGTAGTATGGTAGGTATGAAACTGATGGAATGTATGTATTATGAATTTAGTTTGTATGACAGGTGGTTCCTCACATGATGTGGTGTGATCTATTTAAGAGTTCACACATTCACAAACTTAGGGTCCTACCACCTTAAATGCTATCATTATTTGAAGAGCCCACCCCTTTAGAGTGTGGGTTTCCTCTACAGGGGTGCACTCTATTGCCTGTTCTTCTGTTTCCTGGTGGAAGCCTCCACATCCTTACTTGTATCATCTCTATCATCCACCTCTTTACTCTTCCCCTTTTCTTCAAGACAAACTGTCATACCTGCATTCATTTACATTAAAAAAGTTCCTTTTTTTGGACCCTCCCTGGCAATCCTAGGCTTTGCCAGTGTTTGCCCCACCAGAGATTTACGGAACCCTACTGCCTGGTCCACCTCCAAGTAGTAAAGAACAGGAAATGGTGGACCTTGGTCATCTAAGAGCCCAGATGAACAAGACCAACACTCCTGCACTGCACTACACTACACTAGTCTACAATTTCTGGCCTTTACAGTGTTTTTCCTGACAAAATATCAGTGGAGTTGGGGGGGTGACCCTTGGGACACAAGACCTGTAGCACTATGTCCTTTCTATATACATTGTACTCCCCATGTTCAGATTCTGCATCCCTTATATCTGAGTGACACCATGTTTCTGATATCCCCACAGTGTCTGCATTTGATGATTTGACCAGCCCTTCAAATTCATCAAATTTATTTACTATGCTCCTAGCACTGGTGTACATGTAAGTATATATATGCATCTGTTCTTACTCTTAGTTATCCTAACACAGTCCATGTATTTCCTTGTTCCAAGATGACCCACAGCAGGCATTGAAATCCCTGGTACCTTGCTTTCAGGCTGTTGCATGTTCCAATAGAAGTAGTGCAAGAATTACTTTAACCTGTCTGCAGCTATTGTTAATCAGTTAGTCTGTTTATCCCTACAAGCTAGCAGTTTCACAATCCACCAAAAACTGCCTTGATAGCATTAGTAAATATTTTTGCACTCTTTCTCTTTAAGTGTATCCCATCCCTGTAGAAGCAGTCACTACTGTTAACAAGCACAGATCATGCTGCAAAAAATTCTACCCCACGAGCTTTGCAGACAATCTCTCCAGGGTAAAATTCATTGATTGATTTCAAATTTAACCTTAACTCATGACTTTTTCTCAACATTGCCCTGTACTTGTTAAGTAAGTCCTCAAATCTCCTACTCTTAATATCACTAGTGCCAACGTGTACAATATCACCTTTTGTGCCCTTGAACAATGATATCTGTTCATCTAGTTTTGCACCTGACAGACGTACCCTAGTTCTATTTTGCCTTATTGCACACTATATTTCCTGTTTCCCTGACAATAGCTACTACCTGTGGGCCCAGTGCATTCTGCCTTAGGAGTTTCCACTGTGTTGTCTGATGTGCAGGTGCAAGTTCTGGCAATGAGGCAGGTAGCTGAGAGCTTGATGGGCCCAATTTAATTCCTTTGAGGGCATCTGACAGGTGTCCAACATTATTTTTAATTTCTGGAAAATGTTTTGGCTTTTTTTTGAATTCTGCTTGAATAGTGACAATATTTCATCTTTTCTTAATGGACTGCAATACTTACTTGTAATTTTAAGTTTTAGTAAAAAATTAAAAATTTTAAAACATGCTGTGTTGTTGCACATTTTAAAAAAATACAGAAAATTTCAAAAAACATATTAGACATAAAATAGAAACAAGTCTCTTAATCTCTTCCATTTTCCAATTTAAAAGAAAATATGTGTGTGAAATTTCAAATAAGCACATAGTGCATATTTTTTGGCTCATGTATAAATGTTGGGACTTAGAGGGGAACAGGTATCCTGTGTGTTATCAGACACTCAGCCTAAAACACTGATGGATCCAATATCTCTCTATTACAGAAGATTTAGGAGAAGTCCGGTTGGCCTGCCCCCCTAAAATCCACTCATGCACACCTTCTCGATGGTAAGCCCTGTTACGTCACTTAGGTGGCAACGAACGTGTAGAGTGGTTCTCTTCAAGACGCCTGGTCAGCGTGAAGAGGAAAAGACCAAACCCTCCAGCAATGAGAGCACAATACAAATGGCCCTCAGTCCCCAGCAGCTTTCACTCTCCCTCTTACGGCAGCGAGAGGATCAGAATGGAAGCAGAGGGTGCTAAGAATCTCTGGGTACGACCAGGCTGCCATGCATGGAAATTGAACTTGGCCTGTTATAACGTACGATCACTCATCGGTGAAGACAGGATATTAGAGCTGGAAAAGGAATTAGAAAATGTGAATTGGAATATCATCGGTTTGGCTGAAACAAGAAGAAGAAATGAATCACTTATAAGTTTATCAAGTGGAAATCTGCTGTACACCAATGGAAACAGTGAAAGGAGTGAAGGTGGAGTTGGGTTTCTGGTCCATAAAGATTTTAAAAACAACATTTTGGAATTCAAAAGTACATCACCAAGGGTGTCAAGACTAATACTCAAGATTTCTAAGAGGTACAAGCTAAAGATTATAATGATTCATGCACCAACATCGAGCCATGATGATGAAGAGGTTGAAGAAATGTACACTGAAATTGAGAGTCTTCTAGATGAGCAGAAAACCCACTACACTATTATTATGGGGGACTTCAATGCTAAGGTTGGAAAAAGGCAAAACAGCGCAGAAAGAGGAACTATAGGAAATTTTGGAATTGGTGAAAGAAATAAGAGGTGAAAGACTTGTGGAATTTGCAGAATCTCAAGGAATGTCAGTAATGAACACTTTTTTCAAGAAAAGGGTGAACAGAAAGTGGACATGGAAGAGTCCAAATGGATTAACAACTAATGAAATCGACTTCATCCTCACTAACAGAAGATATATTGTGAATGATGTTACCGTCCTGAATAAGGTAAATGTTGGAAGTGATCACAGAATGGTAAGATGTACACTTGATATAGATGTAGGAAAGGAAAGGAAAAAACTGACTCGAGTAAATAATACAAAGGTCTTTGAAATAACAGAGGAGGAGAAAAAGCAGTATGTACTGGAACTTAAGAACAAGTTTGAGCTTCTGCAGACTGCTCAGGACCAAGATATCGACGAGGAATATTACAACTTTCTGAAAGTGATAAAGCCCAAGAAACCTATAGGGAAACAGAAATCCAAAGAAGAAAAAATTAGTCAAGAAACACTTGTCATGATGAACCAAAGACGACAAATGAAGAGCAAGAAAAACACTGACAGGGAGAAAATTGAGTATACTGAGTTATGCAAGGCCATTAGAAAGAGACTCAGAGAGGACATAAGAAGATTTAACACAAGAAAAGTAGAACAAGGATTAAGGGAAAACAAAGGATTTAAATCAGCAGCCATGAGCAGTAATACAGAAAGAAAAATGATACTGAAACTGAAGAATAGCGATGGTGTACTTATAAACAGCAGAGAAGGCATAATTCAAATAGCAGAAGACTACTATAGAGAATTATACAAGGAGCGAGGGAATGATACCAGCAGTGGGGAAGATGGATTGCAAAGTAGCAACACATACGACATACCCGATATTCTTCCTGATGAGGTAGAACATGCATTGAAGAAAATGAAGAATCAGAAAGCCCCGGGGAAAGATGAAGTTACTATAGAGTTGTTAAAATTGGGAGGAAGAGACATAACACAAAAACTGGCAAGGCTCTTCACAAAGTGCACTAGAAAAGGTGTGATGCCTAAGCAGTGGAATAATGCAATCATAGTTTTGCTGCATAAGAAAGGAGATAAATCAGAAATTGGAAATTATAGACCAATTAGCTTGTTATCCCATATCTACAAGTTGTTCACAAGGGTCATTACTAACAGATTAGAAAGAATACTTGATGAGAATCAATCGAAAGAGCAAGCTGGCTTTAGGACAGGATTCTCAACTATGGATCACCTTCATGTAATATCACAGCTAATGGAGAAAGCAAATGAATATAAAACACCATTATGCCTGGCATTTGTGGATTATGAAAAGGCATTTGACTCCATACAGCATAAGGCAATGTTCCGGGCACTGGAAAGACAAGGCATAGATACTCCATATATTATGATTTAGAAGAAAATATATGAGAGTGCTACATCCTTTATTAGACTAGACAAAGACAGTAGCAAATTCAAAATCGAGAAAGGAGTTCGACAAGGAGACACAATATCTCCGAAGCTGTTTACTGCTGCCCTTGAGGAAGCTTTCAGAAGATTAGACTGGTCGCAGAAAGGAGTCAATGTGAATGGAGAGTACCTAAATCATTTGCGATTTGCAGATGACATTGTGGTCATAAGCCATGATCCCAAAGAATTAGAGGAAAATCTTAATCAGTTATGCACAGTTAGTAAGGAATTTGGACTAAAGATGAATATGGCTAAAACAAAAGTAACGATGAACAAGTATGCCACGGAAAGGGAAATAATGATTGAAGGAGCAGTAATTGAAAAGGTGGAGTCATATACTTATCTGGGACAAGTTATTAGCTGTAATAATGATAAATGGCTGGAAGTCAAGAGAAGAATAAATTTTGGATGGATAGCATTCAGGAAATATAGTCACATACTGAAGAGCAATATCCCAGTTTGTCTGAAACGTAAAATAATGAATCAATGTATACTCCCCACCATGACTTATGGAAGTGAAACTTGAGCACTCACCAAAAGAATGGAAGAGAAGCTAAGAACTACACAGCGAAGAATGGAACGAATTATATTGGGAATCAGACTGTTAGATAAGAAGAGAAACACATGGATTAGGCAGCAAACTCAAGTAAAGGACATTCTTATCAAAACTAAAGAACTAAAATGGTCTTGGGCAGGACACATAGCTCGAAGACATGATGACAGATGGACTAAGAAAATAACAGAATGGTATCCAAGAGGAGCTAGAAGAAAACCTGGAAGACAAAGGTGGAGATGGATAGATGAAATTCATGAGTTTTTGAATAGTAAATGGATGGCCAGTGCTCAAAACAGAAGGAACTGGAAAGTTGCTGGAGAGGCCTTCATCCTGCAGTGGATTGAAAATGGCTGATGATGATGATGATATAAATGTTATTAAAAAATTTAAAAAATACATATATTTGATACTATTAGTTACTTCCATTTTCAGGTTTACTTCAAAATTTATTTTGTTGTTACTCTGCAGAAAGCAACATATGTTGCTTTCTGCAGAGTAGCATTCATCATGATAGAATACAGTTCATGTTCTCATATTTACTATAAGAAAACTATTTCAAAAGGCCCGCAGATCCTGGCCTGCAAAACGAGGTTGATGCCCTTAGACAACAGTACAGGGAGGCGAGGAATGCTTACACAGCCATGATAAGGAAAAGAAAACACCAATCCTGGGAACACTTGGTCTCCACTACAGGCAACACTGACCCCTGGGGTGTGGTGTATAAAGTCACCACAAATAAACTCCCCAGAGGGGAGGTCAACCCATCAACCAAGACCCCTTAGGGCACTATGACAATGACATGGCAATAAACAACATTCTTGATACAATCTTCCAGCCACCCAAAGCACCTTCTGACTCCTAACTCCAACTCTGCACCACCAATGACTCATACAACCCAAAAGTCTGAGCCTCCATTCACTAAAGAGGAACTTACCACTGTAGCCCACAAAGTAAGAGACAAAGTCACCTGGTTTATATCAGTTAGAACCACAGATCATCAAAAGTTGTTGAATATGCCCCAGAAGTCCTCCTTAACCTTAATAACTAATGCGTCTGGGTGGGTTAGTGTCCATGTGACTGGCAGATAGCAAACATCAGATTTATCCTAAAGAGCCCAACTGAGCCCCAGGATCTACCTAACTCCTATAAGCCGATTGCCCTGCTCTTGGTTCTTAGCAAATTATTCAAAGATCTGCTCACACTAAGAATAGAAACCCACTTCCAGAATGTGGGTCTACACTTGTCAAATCAATTTGGCTTTAGACTGGGTTTAAAGTCTGGCTTTAAACCTGAGCTTTTGGCTTTAAACTCAGCTAACAGAACCCTCAATAAGCTACAGGTCTGGGCCAGTCAAAATAAACTACATATATCTCCCACGAAGACCAGCTCCATCCTCATTAGGGGAAACTTTAACTTAGGATGCCTGCCACAAATCAAAATTCAGAGGAGAACTATCAAACTCTCTACCCCATTTAAATACTTGGGAATTATCCTGGACAGAAATCTCTTTCTCCCCCCCACCTGGACCATATAAGCAGCAAAATATGTGGCCTTAGTTGTCTTTGTCTCAAGGTGCAACTAGGGCCTCAAACGTTGAACCCTGGCCCTATTTTATAAGGAAATATTTCTCCCTATAATCACATATGCTTCTGGAATCTGGCTTCACAAGGCAACAATGGTGGTTAATAGAAGAAAGCTTGAAACCATTCGACGACCCATCCTCCTTACCATAACACAAGCCTGCTGCACGATTAGCACACACACCTTGCAGGTCCTTGCTGGCATGCTACCGCTGGATCTCAAGGTCATCAGATGCAGGATCCTTTACAACTGTTCTAGAGGGAAATCCATTTCCGTTCTAGGCTACACCACTGACCTGGCAAATAATACAAATGCAGAAAAATGGCATCTTACCACCCACCTGCAGCAGGTTTGGCAAACCAGATGGTAAAATTCAACAAAGGGAGACATCACCCGTAAGTTCATACCAAACATAGACAAAGTTTACTCCAAATCATTACCATGGTTTCCCCCCGGCCTCCATGCCACATTCCTACTGACTGGCCACGGCTCCATAAAAAGCAAGCTCAGTGACCTCAGAATCATAGAAGACCCATTATGTCAATGTGGATTACCAGAAACCTGGGGCCACCTTATGTATCAATGCCAAATATATGAAAACCTCAGATGTAACCTCATGACAAAAATCCTCTATCTCTCAAGAAACCAGGAACGATCCCTCCTTGAATCGGAAGATGACTATAAAGCTTTTACCAATTATGCTCAAGAACATTTTCTGCAATGTAGAAATTCCACTGCAACTGAGGAATAACCATCAAAGTAAACAGCTATTAGAAACCAATACCTGATTTGACAAACCCTCACCTGACTCTGCCATGGAAAATGGCGACACCATGGATAAGATCACCAGATTACACAAAGAGATGAAAACTATGGTGACAAATGGCGATCTTTGCTGCACACTCTTGTGCAGCCACTTTTAATCCCACTCCCATCCCCTTCTTTCACCTGATGGAGTTATCTCCATTGCTCTGGAGGTTCCTTCTCTTCCCCCATACTTCTGGAGCTCTTCACAAGAAGATCCCTACCACTATAATAATGACAACATCCACCTAACCAAGACCAGAAAGGTTGAGACCAACCCTCCAGCCAGATATCTCATACCAACCTAGATGAACAATGCAGGTATAACCTGCCAACAGTGAACCTGCCAAGTGGCAGTCAGGACCGAGGAACCTTGCTTGGTCTACTTTACTTCCCCTTTCCCACACCCCGCTCGCCTAATGGAGATATCTCTATCTTACCTTGGGGATACCTCCCCCTTTACATTCTCAATACTTCTGACTGTTCCCTCCCCACTTAACATCTCTCCTCACACTCTAACTTTATTTGTTTTTATTTATACTAGGGGGTTTTGTCCCCTGCTTGCTTCTTTTGATAAAATAAAATGAAATACTTACAGAAGCTTTTGACTCTGTGTGTGTGTCTCTTCCTCAGCTATGAATACATAAATGTTACTATATCTATATAATATCGGTGTAGATACACCATAGACAACTCTTAAAGAAAAACTATGATCGTAGTGTGAAAAGCATCATTTCATCTGTATCTCATGTTGTGCTCATCCTTCACAAGTTACCATATGCTGCACTACCTCGAATAAGTAACGCTTCACTAATAGAGAAGACTACTGTCACCTATTCTCAGTGGGCACCACCACCCAGACTGCACCGTTTCAAAGCTAGTTGGCTTTTCATCAGTGGGTGTCTTGCACACTACGATCATAGTTTTTCTCTAAGAGTTGTCTATGGTGCATCTACACTGATATTATATAGATGTAGAATCTTAAACTCCTAATGGTGCATTTAGTTAATTTTAAATAAATATGTTACATATGGAAATCAAGAATGGTACCATGTGGTCATGTTAGATAAACGATAAACATAGTGCTTGACCATGCTTAAACAGAAGCTTGTTTTACCAGAGTAAAACAAGCTCTGTTACATATTACTATGTAACCCACATCTCTCTTCTCCCATTGGCTGAATAAATATCATTAGGAGGAAAATTATTTTAATGTACAGAAAGATATATTTCTATTTATTTTATTAAAAAAAAAAAATATTATTATTTTTTACTTGGTCTTTTTTTTACTTTGTCCAGGAAGCTCAGGAGACTCTGGCAGAGACCAGCCAGAAAATAATGGGCAGTCTGGCTACCTCCTAGCAGTGTGTGCGGGCAATGCACACACTGCTAGGAGGTAGCCAGCACCCTGCAGCCAAATGCCAGGACATAACAACAGAACCCGACATAATTCTACACATTCGACATACAACACTTTTCTGGCATTTATAGTAGTACCATATTTCTTTACAGGGTACATATGGTGCAGATGTGGAAAACCACAGGTGGTGCCTGACTAAAGCTATGCACACACTTTACTATGTGAAAACAATAATAAATCTTTCAAAAATAACTAGGGTAGGACTCTAAATGTTTACTGAATAAATGGGAGAAATAAAAACAAGTAAGCTGAAACTATAAACAGCACTGGCACTTACTTATCCAATACCATTCCACACTTCAAGGAAAAAATCAAACAGTTGCAAAGACAGTGGCAGGTCACCTGACAGATTCTCATATGCAATATCTTTATGAAAATCATAAAAAAAAAAAAATCACTTCAGAAACTACTGCAGTAAAAGTTTGTGTATATTTAGGACGCTAGAAAATAAAATAAATTCAGATTTTTAATCATTGATTAATAGTTAACGCAGGAACAAATTTCAAGGGGTCGCATGTCAGGTACTACCTGCCAACACTGTTGGATTAAATAGCATGTAAAACTATTAATCTTGGAAACTTTATAAATGAAAATATATTGCAATTCCATCAATGTAAAACTTCCATATTTAATTAAATAAATATAGGCCATATGAACTTTTGGGCCATATGAACATATGTGAAATGGTCCCTCACATGATGCTGTGACCTATTTAGAATTCTCTACATTCACAAAATTAGCCAGTCCTAGAGAACAGAACAATGCATTATTAAAAAGTCATTTCAGACTTTGGACTAAATGGTAAATTTTAATTATCAGCTTGTCTTTTGGTGATTCTAATTGAATTTGTATCACCTTTCTTATTTTTTGTGTTTACAGCACTAAGATGCCTGTTCATATTTTAACCTATGTGTGTAGGATGTGATATGTTTCTAGGAACATAAGTCATATCTAAGATTTTTAATTGTGTGTTAACTCTGGCAATACTTTGATAAAAATAAAAAATAAAATAAAATAAATAAATAATGAAAATAAGAGAGATAAGTCATAAGTCTTCTCATTTATATAAAATTAAATAAAATATATATACAGGTTTCAAGATTTTTATTTAAAAAAATATGTACATATAAAAATTATATATATTTAAAAATAATTTCGATCTATCATTGCACATTGTCTGTGGTATTAGTTACAAGAGGAGTTTTGTTCTGAAGAGTATGCTGAAAATCAGTATGGCTGAGTTTCCCTGCAAAGAAATAAATTGGAAAAAAGTGATTAACATAAGAAAGTATATCTGTAATATGAATCATAACAACAAAGTATGTTATAATGACTACTATAACTGCGGATATATGAATGCATTATCAATCTATGCAAAAATTCTGCTCACTTTTTGTTACATCATTTAATATACAGGAAAAGTTTGTTAATACAAACTTTAAGGGCCCTAATTTCTCTCACTGTAATAATGAAGTTTGTACTAAGAAGGTTTGTGAAATGAACTTGTCAGAATCTGCTTTCTAATTTTGTTTCACAGTTTACTCCAATCAAACTTTAATTTGTCATTTACTGTACACATATTTTTACTTAAAATTAATATAGTCATAAAAATAAAAGAAAAACAACTTAATTCTGAAAGAATGAAAATCAGTGTCATTCACAAGAACTACATCAATGGAAAGTTTAAACATAAATTATTAATTAAAACAATGAAGCTTTTCTGCAATAAGTATTAAGCGTCTTTATTTTATTAATAATTTTTTTTTTAATTGAGTTGAAACATTAGTAGAGAAATGTTAAATTGTTTTCAAATTTCTGTTTTGGCATGTACTAAAGTGATTCCGAGTTTAGTACCAAGTAAATCATTATTTTTATTTTGTATCCATGCTGAAGAGTGGTAATTTCCACTTGTGATGCAAGCCAAATGTTTATTTCATTAAAAACTAAAAGTAGTTCAAAATGGGAAATCGCACCTGCACAGAATAAGTTGATTTTTTAAGTATATACTGTTGATTGACTGTGGTTTGCACATGCATGACTACAAAAAAAATGCAGTAATGTTCTTGTATTCTCTCTATTTTGTGAGAACTACTCTGATCCTATGTGGTCATCCTAGAGTATAAACAGAAAATTTATTTTTTTTATTATACAAATGCACTCAGCTGAATTATACCTATTGCATTGTTGTAGCTCACCTCTCAATTTCACATTAAACTGATGGATCTGACTGATCCTCTCTCGAAATGACAGACCTTGACACCTAGGTAACTGCAGTGCGATCAGCATAGCTTAACCATACCTGAAAAGTATGGTTAAACTATCCAGGGTGCAAACACTAATTTTGTAATACAGTAGAGTCCGATTAACCAAGACTCATTTAACTAAGGTTCTGCTTTATTTGAGGTGAACTGTCGAAAAGTTGTATATACAATGTCATCAAAGACAAGAGTACATAGTTCAATACAGAATGGGAACTCACACATCACAACATGCTCCATTCAATGCATCCTGTGGTCTTCCGTCAAAAGGATGTCAGAAGGATTTTGACAAATCTTGATGCTAAGAAAGCTCCAGGTCCCGATGGTATTTCTCCACTTGTTCTAAAAAAACCTGTTCTCTTGAACTTACTCCTTTTCTTTGCCGCCCTTTTTTACTTTCCTATTCTAAAGGTGTTTTTCCTTCTGCTTGGAAATTTGCTCATATCCAGCCAGTTCCTAAAAAGGGTGACAAATCTCTCCCATCCAATTATCGTCCCATTGCAATTACTTCTACTCTTTCTAAAGTAATGGAGAAATCGATTAACCGCCAACTCTTAAACTACCTAGAAACCTTCTGTCTGATCAACGATCGCCAGTATGGATTCCGTCAATGTCGATCCACTGGTGATATTCTGGCTTATGATACCCATTTATGGACTAATTCAATGGAAAGGTTCGGTGAAACACAAGTAGTTGCTCTTGACATCTCAAAGGCTTTCGATCGTGTCTGGCATAAAGGTCTTCTAAACAAGCTTCCATCTTATGGTTTGCCAACTGTGTTTTGTAATTGGTTATCCAGTTTTCTCTCTGATCGCTCACTGAGGGTGATGGTAGATGGTTCTCTGTCTTCTAACTTCTCCACTAATGCCGGTGTCGCCCAAGGTTCAGTTCTTTCCCCCACTCTTTTCCTTTTGTATATTAATGACCTTCTTCCATTGACTGGAAATCCTATCCATAGTTTTGCCGATGATAGCACATTGCATTCCACTTTCAAATTTGAGAAACCTTGCCTTGCTCAATCAGCTTCAACTTTTCTAAAATCTGCTACCAATTTCTTAAATGCCGATCTTCAGGTAATTCTCCAGTGGGGCAAAGACAACTTAGTTCATTTCAACCCTTCTAAAACTCAGTCTTCTCTTATATCTTGCAAAAGGATTCTTCTGCTCCTATACTTATCTTTGGTGACTCCGATTTCTAGGCAAAATGATATATCTTTTTTGGGGATTAGCCTGACTTCTAATCTCTCTTGGCACTTACTTTTCTTCCAAACAGCTGCTCACTCTGTATAACTCACAAATCTGCCCTGCCATGGAATATTGTTCCCACATCTGGGGTGGTGCCTCCAAAACCTCTCTCAGGCTTCTTGATTCCATTCAGAAGAGGGCAGTTAGGTTAATTAATGATTCATCTCTAACAGAGTCTCTCTACTCGCTGTCTCATAGACGTACTGTTTCTGCTGCATGCCTCTTCTACAGATACTTCCATGGGCACTGTTCTTATGAATTGGCTTCTATAATTCCCGTTCTCTCTTTCAAAACAGTCCAAACACGTGCCGCCACCAGCCAAGATCCATTTACTGTCCAACTTCAAACTCACAGAACTAACTTTTCATCTTCCTTGTTTATTCATTCAACTGCCGTTTTCTGGCACAACCTTCCTTCATAAGTATTTCCTGAAAATTACAGTCTACAGAAGTTCAAGTCCAACGTCAACAAATATCTTCTTTCATCTTCTCAACCTCCAATCCAAGTACGGTACTAAGTACTATAGGTTCTAATACCTCTCGTGTTTGGGGTTTACATAAAAAAAAACAAAAAACCACCAGTTGACTGTCGAGCTGTGCTGATCTTTTATGTTTATTGATTTTTACTTTTTACTCTGTTAATTTTAAAGATTTAATAAAAAAGAAATAAAAAAAAGATTTAAAAATTTTACTTTCTAATTTTCTAATTTTTTAGTCATGTTTCATCTATGTTATTAGGGTTAGTGTAAGCACTATGAGTGGAAAATGGAAGCGTGTTGTGTCTTTAGATATGAAGTTGAATGCAATAAAATGCTTGGATCAAGGAGAAGCAGTAAAAAAAAAGTGGCTAGTGACTTAGGTGTTGGTGAAGTGACTGTAGGGGATTGGAGGAAAAGAGAGTGGAAATTGAAAAATGGTGTTCATAAAGAGCATCTATATGTGATAGTGAAAATTTGAATAGAAAAACAATGAAGAAAGGAGAATTGGAACAAACTCCCGAAGCTCTTTTTTTGTGATTCACACAGATGAGAGATAAAGGAAGCCCAATTTCTGGATCAATTTTACAGGCTAAGAATTTCATAATCATAAGCTTATGATTAATCACAATTTTACAGACCTTAGAATTTCATAATCATAAGCATTTTAATAAAGGGCAATAACAATTTACTGCACGTATTGGTTGGATGTTTCATTTGAAAAAAGGTTTGGAGTTAGAAATTGAACATCACTGAAGAAAAACCATCAGCTGGTACGGAAGAAATAGCAACATTTACTACAAAATCAGCAAATATTATTCAAGGGGAAAAAAAAAAAAAAAAAAAATCGACATTGGCTCCATGGAGCCGAAGGTGGATCCGTGAATAACATCATGTGAAATGAACAATAAAGGTTTGTGGTAACCTTTATTGTTGTATGTTTGCACTGTTCTTTTCGGTGTTGATGGCTGGACATCTGCCTCTAATTGACCTTGCTCGCGTTTACGCTTACAACTCTCTCTCTTATGTTCCACCCCTGACTTTAGTGCTTGCTTTTCAACATTAGATTTGTGATGTTGTCGAAATCTTTGAACACGTTTAGTTGATGTAACTTTCGGCATCGTCACAACTTAACTAAATGAAACACAACCGCACTGCTTGACAAATGCGAAGTAACTGAACGAAGTAGTTACTTTAATGAGTGGTTCAACTCTCGAAAACTAAAAACCTGATTTGAAATCTAGTTATATATCCTTGTAGAGCAACAATTTTGTTGCTCAATTGTACGCAACTTGTTATGTCACTGCACTTGTTGCGTACAATTGAGTTTTCTTGAGCACATGTGTTGTACTTGTTCCGTCACTGCACGCAACAAGTACAATGCATGCCAAAATCTACAGCCCGGCTTTCAAAGTTATATTGTGAAAGAAAGAAAGAAAGGGAAATTGGACAGAAATGCGAATCTAGATGACTCTCTCTTGCGTTTTTGTCGCCGACTTTGGTGCTTGCTTTTCAACGTTAGATTTGTGATTTTGTTGAAATCTTTGAACACGTTTAGTTGATGTAACTTTCGGCATTGTCAGAACTTAACTAATTGAAACACAACCACACTGCTCGACAAATGCAAAGTAACTGAATGAAGTAGTTACTTTAAATTTACTTAATCCTTGTAGAGCTCTCAAAGGGCAACATTCTGTTGCTTACTGTTTTTGTCTAACATTTATAGTTTTCAAGATATTGCAAAAACAAACTTGAAAATGCTCGAATTTTTCAACTTTCTCAACTTTGCATTGCTATTACTCGGGAACCATAAGAGCTACATCAAAACTATTTATAGATGTAAAAACTACGTTTCCTACTGAACAATTTTGTCGCTTACTGTTTATGTCTATCAAAGTTTAGAAGTTATTGAGAGTGAAAGTAACCAAGGTGAAATGGCAAATGACCAAAATGTGAACTTTTTAGTTTTTTCGAAAAAAATTCTATTAAATATCAAAATTTCTAATTTTTTCTTGCATATTTGTCGACGGCATTATATACCTGACAAAATAAGTATAAATTGTTTATATTGTCTATTAGTTTTGGAGATATAACAGCGGTTAGACGTTTCGCTTTTCGTGACAGCCTGAGTGCTATAGGGTACCCCCAGCATAGATGTTATTCATGTAAAAAAAATTTGAATTTGGATCAAATTTACATTGTGATGAAATGGGTTTGAATTATAAAATGCTCCCACCCAAAACACTTGCAGCTAGAAAAGAAAAATCAGCTCCTGGTTATAAACGAAGCAAGGAGAGAACATAAGATTAAACTGACTCTCATTGGAAAGTCAAAGAACCCCCGAGCTTCAAAAAACAAAATGTTTGCCTGTTAACTACACAAAATAGATGGTGCAGCTGCAATCCCTTTAAACAAACCATGTTTATTTAAAACATGGTTTCATGAAGAATTTGTCCCTATCACAAAAAAAAAAAAAAAAGGGGGGGGGGGGTGCCTCCGTAGCCAGGTGGGAAGGAGCAGCAGTGCGTAGCACACGCTTCTTGATTAGACCGAGGTTCAAGCCCGTCACCACTAAATACGGAGGATGCGGAAAGGCCAGGGAATGACCACTGCATATCCCGGAGCAATATGGCCTTAGTTGCTAATGCTCCTAAAAACCAAATAACAATAACATCCCTATCACAAAAAAAACATTTGAATGAAAAGAAATTTTTCCATAAAGCGCTTTTAATTTTAGACAATGCTCCTTCTCATCCAGACAAAAGTGAACTAGTTTTTGGTGACATCAGAGCTCTCTTTTTGCCACCTAATTGTAACATCCTTTCTTCAACCTCCAGATCAAGGTGTTTTGGAGACTTTGAAATGCAACTATAGGCAAAATCCATTAAAACACCTGCTTCAACATCTTGAAACAGGGACCAGTGTTGTTGAGAATTTTAAAAAATAAACATCAAGGACACTATTTACTGGTTGGGAGAAGCATGGAATCATGTTAAAATATCTACTCTTATTAAATCCTGGAAAAATATTTTATGCTCCCAAAATGAAACCAATGAGAATGAGATGGCAAATGAAGATGAGAGTGCACAGAAACAAAAAAAAAAAAAAAAAAAAAAAACCACAAATTGAGGTCTAAATACGTACAAAGACAGCCCAGGCCATGATGTACGAGTATCGGAATATTTTTTCTATAAATGGTAGTATTTCAAGTGCCATTTGTTTTGTTAGTTAAAAAATTTAACATCTGAATGAAAAAAACTCTAGTGCCACTGATCCCGTTTTTTTTTTTACTCCGGCCAACTGAATGAAAGTTATCAATGTTGTTAACAAACATGCTAGGGAATAAAACCTAAAAGTTGTTTGAAGGGCTCAATGATTACATTAGGCCAGTTTAATGTTCTTTGTACAAATCACATGACTCAGAAACACAGTTTTGCTAGTTATCAGTGAATGAGGTGTTAGTCTTGCTCCCCATGACCTTGTAACCAACTTGTTCATGCCATAACTAGGAGGGATTATATGTTAAGAGCCTTGTGGATTAACTCAAGACTTGAAGGAATCTGCAAGGCTTTAGGGGGTAAATTTCTATCAGCATGGCTCACACTTGTAGGTAGAAGGAATTTGTTTTGTAGAGACGGGATACACTTAAACAAAGGTGGTGCAAAAGTTTTTGCCAGTATTATTGAGGATACCTTAAAGGTTCAGGGAAACTGCTAGTTAGGGGGGATGTGGGTAATACTGACACGCGTTTATCCGATAATATTGGTCAATGTAACTCTTGCACATACCTTAAGAGTTCTTATCTGTTACCCCAACTGGACGTATTATCTAGATGTTCTGGGGGCAAAGACGTTTCACGTGAGCGGGTAGCTAATATCAGGGAAGAGAGCCTAAAAAACTTCAAGGGTTGTGTTAGGGTTGTTAAATATACAAGAACAGTAAATCTTAATTGTTTATACAGTAACGTTAGACGTGTCGTCAATAAAATGAGCGAATTCGAACTGCTGGTTAAAACAAGTAACGTGGACATAATAGGGCTTACAGAGACGTGGTGCCACCCGGAAATTGGGGATGATGAGTTTCAGTACGCCTTGTATAATGTATTTAGGAAGGATAGGTTAGATAGAAGGGGTGGTGGGGTAATGCTTCTTATCAGAAGCAGCCTGAGTGCGACGATAGCTTTCCCGGATTCAGACATTTCACATGCTAGTAGAGAGTCTCTATGGTGTGAGATAGTTGGAAACAAAGGTATAATGCGAGTAGGAGTAATCTACAGACCAGGTGATTGTGAAGATTATGACAAAAGCCTCTACATGCAAATGGAATGGGCAGGTAAGCATCAATGCCTTATTATGGGTGATTTCAATTTGCCTCTAATTGGTTGGAGTAAATGGGAAGGAAACTCGACATGGGGAACAAAATTTTTAAATCAACTAGATGACTGTTATTTGTATCAACATGTCAGGGAAAGTACTAGAGAAAAGAATATCCTAGACCTCATCATCACACATGAATGAGATGACATAACAGGGCTGACAATAGAGGAACCAGTAGCAGGAAGTGATCACGGAGTTCTACGGTGGATGATGACGAGAGAGGTAGCAGAAGTAAAAGGCAAAGGAATGGGTTTTAATTTCAGAAAAGGAAATTACGATGCCTTAAGGTACTACATGGCCTCTATTAACTGGGTAGATATCACGCAGAGAATGAATACAATTGAACTGTGGTACACTTTTAAAACATTAATCACAGATGCCTTGAATGCGTATATACCATTAAAAAAATACTCCACGAGGAGGGTTCCACGTTGGATGAATAGTGAAGTTGCCACATTACTTGAGAGAAAAAGGTGGCGTGGAAACGTTACAGAGCAATAAAAAGTACTGAAGCCTATAACAGCTACAAGGTGATGTGTAATAGAGCCACAGAAAAGGTTCGACAGGCAAAGGCAGTTTATGAGAAATCACTAGCAAACAGAGCAAAGAGGGGGGATAAAGAATTCTTCACATATATAAATGCCAAGAAGAGCAGGACAAACCAGATCGGACCTTTACGTAAGGGAAAGGGGATAGTAATAAATACACCAGCTGCCGTTGCAGATGAACTCAACAGTTATTTTGCATCGATATTTACAAATGAAAAGCCTTTTGTGGCAATGGGAAATTGTGGGAGCGAAGTTAAAAAATATGTAATTAATGATATTGAAATTTCGCAAGATTATTTAATAAAAAAACTTTCGAGCCTACAGACCAGTAAGGCTCCTGGAGTTAATGGAATATACCCTATAATCTTAAGAGAGGCGGCAAGCGAGTGCATTGAACCATTGAGGCTAATTATGCGAGCATCACTAGACTCTGGGGAGATTCCCTTGGATTGGAAAAGTGCAAATGTATCTCCCATATATAAGGGTGGCTCTAAAAGTGAAGTTGGAAATTATCGACCTGTCAGTCTGACTTCAGTAGTAGGGAAAATCATGGAGGCAATGATCAAAGGTGGAATTCAGGATCATTTGGATCGAATTGAAATTCTCAAGAATACTCAGCATGGTTTTGTAAAGGGAAAATCATGTTTAACAAATCTGGTTCGCTATTTCGAAAGGGTCACTCACGAGCTGGATTTAGGGAATAATTTCGACATTGTTTATTTAGATTTCAGCAAAGCTTTTGACTCAGTCCCACATGAGCGGTTGCTTTATAAACTGGAACAGGTTGGAATCACTGGGAAAATCCTTAGATGGATAGAAGGATGGCTTCAGGGCAGGAGGCAGAGGGTTGTGATAAATGGCTATTCATCAAGGATCAGTATTAGGACCACTGTTGTTTTTAATTTTCATAAACGACATTGATGAAGGGATAGAGGGCGTGATGTCTAAATTTGCAGATGATGTTAAAATTGGTAGAGTAGTTAATGATCACTGTCAAGCTGAGCTTCTTCAGAGAGATCTAGATAGACTTCAGGAATGGTCAGAAAAATGGCAGCTGTGCTTTAATCCAACAAAGTGTAAGGTATTACACCTGGGAAACAGTAATCCCAAATTCACTTATTCACTTGGTGGAGTTCAACTAAACCCAGTACTGGAGGAAAGGGACTTGGGTGTTACGATACGGTCAGACATGAAATTCTCTGAGCATTGTAAACAGGTTTCAAGGAAGGCCCATGGTGTCCTATCGATGATCTATCGAACTTTTGCAAGTAGAGATAGGGACGTGATAATCCCATTATATACGGCTTATGTTAGACCACACTTGGAATACTGTGTTCAAGTATGGAGACCACACCTAAAGAAAGACATCGAGCTTCTTGAAAGGGTGCAAAGAATGGTAACTCGCCTGGTGAGATCGGCTAAAGGGCATCCTTATGAAGAAAGACTTCGAATATGTGGGTTGCAGAGTTTGGAAACTAGACACCTTAGAGGAGATTTGATTGAGGTGTTTAAGGCTCTGAGAGGCATCAGTAAAATGAATGAGGACAAAATTTTCAAGATTATAAATGATGCTAGAACTAGGAGACATAAATTCAAGTTACGGGGGGAAATGTTTAGATTGGACTGCAGGAAGTTTTATTTTAGCCAGCGAGTTATAAATTACTGGAATAAGTTGCCTTCATGGGTGGTAGAGGCCGACAGTTTGGGGAAATTCAAAGGTCATCTGGATAGTACTTTCGGGTAAGGGAAGCGCATAGGATGATAGGTTTAATTTCCTTTTTTTTTTTTTTTTTGTTAATTATTATTATTTAGTTATTTATTTATTTTTTTTTTTATCATTGTTTTGTTCGGATTTTTTTTTTTTTTTGGCTGGTGCAGCATAAGCCATAGGCTTTCTTGCACCATGCGGCCGTTACTAATAAAAAAATAAAAAAAATAAAAAAATAACTTGACTATACTAGCACAAAATATATTTCTAAATTCCAAAAAAAAAAAAAACCCCTACTGTATTCTCTTCAAAGTGGTCAGAGTGCCATAAAAGCACTGACCATCTGGTTGAAATCTATTCTCATGCAGCTGATACATTAAGTTAAAAGCATAATTTTAGGCAAGGATGGTAAAGTTAAAATATGTGAACCCAAGAACAGAGAAAAGAATTGCTGTCTGTTATGAGTTTCTTTGGATCACCTCTGTGGTACATACAATTTGGTACAAAGACAAGTTTAAGCTTGCTAGGGATAATACAATACAAATGAAAGATCATATTTCTTTCAATAATCTGTGTGTAACAGAAGTTTGTTTATTAATTTAATTTTTGATTAAAAGTTTACATTTGTACTTACCTCCTGTAAATTATAAAAATTATTTCTCATTGTTTCTATTGGAAAATGCCTTCTGAACTAGTAGTATCAAATATATATATATGTGTTTTTAAAATTTTTAACAATATATATGTAATAACCGGAAATATATATGTACATGTATGTTTGAAACTTATAGACTGGTGTTTATGTTTTATGTAATTTTCAGCAGAATGAAAGCATATTTTAAATATTAATTTTTTTTAAATGAACAGCTAAAAAGATATATACAATAAGTATTGTAGTTCATTAAGAAAAGACAAGATGATATATTGGCAAATTAAAAAGCAAGTTGGTCACCAGTCAGGTGAATCACACATATTTAAAATTTTGTGCACTTAACAGCCTTTTAAATTGGAAAAGGGAAGAGACTAATAAATTAGTGTTTATATTCTGTGCATAATACATTTTTTATTTATATTTCTTTATTCTCATTTAAATATAAAATGTATAACACATGAAATTTTTTAACTTTTTTTATTAAAAAATATTGGATATATTAAGTATTACAAAGCCATTGAGTAAAGAATACTGGTATTGTAGAAGCAGAATTCAAAAAACTCAAAACTTTCCAGTAATTAAATCCACTGCTTTGAATGTGGACCATCCAATTGGTATGTTATTCTGGGATTACTGCTACCCATATGCAGTACCCTGCAATCATCAATATTAAACCTCAGTTGTCACTTCTCAGCATATCTGCCTAATTTCTCTAAGTCTTGTTGCAGTTTTGTATAATATCAGTCATTAATCACTCCCGCTATCCTTTGTATCATCAGCAAACTTTGATATTGAACTTTCTATGCTTTAATCAATATTTAATAAATACTGGAACCAGTAAGGGTCCCAACACTGAACCAGAGAGATTTCACTAATAACATTAGTCCAGAGAAGAGCAAGGCCTGTGAATAACCACTCCGTAAGGGATCCATCACTGAACCAGAGAGAGAGATTTCACTAATAACATTAGTACAAAGAAGAGCAAGGCCTGTGAATAACCACTCCGTCTTCAGCCATTCAACCATCATTTTATCTACAGCAGTAACTTGACCCTAATGCTACACTACTACAATTTGTATAGCAGTCTTTTGTGTGGAACAGATGTCATAATTATTTTCTGAATCTGGTTTCTTTTTTACTGCATCATAATAGCTAATCAGATAAGATTTCACTTTAAGAAATCCATGTTGTGATTGCCACGTAGTGACATTCCTGTCAAGATTTTCCAGAAATTAAAAAGAAACTTGGTCACCTGTCTTGTATCACTTCTTTAACCTTTGGCTTCATTATTTTCCCTGGAACAGAAGCCAGTCTAACAGGTCTGTAATTACTCACTTTGTCTTTTGACCTAACCAAGTGAATAGCAGAGACATTTGCATGCCTCCAATCTGTAGGGACCTCTCCAACCCGAGGATGCTTTCATAATGATGTCTAAAGGTTTGCTTATTTTTTTTGCTACTTTTAATATAACTGGATAGATTCCATTAGTTGCAAGCGTCTTATTCACTTTTAACTTCAACAGTTTATCTTCCAGTTTCCTCTTAGTTATCACAAAATCATTTAGCTCAGTTATAATTTGGTATATTTCTGGTAATCCATCCCTGGAGACAAGGGAGGGATGTCATTTAAAAAATTTTAAATGCTATTTTCTGCAGGTTGCCAGTAGAGCAATAGTCTCAAGAGATGTATCTGAATTACCAAATGATCCAAAAATAGGGCTCACTAAATCAGATTCAATTTCAAGATGTGAAAACTCGTAAATAAAGGTGCAAAAACTCATAAGTATACTATGAGTTTTTGATAATCTTGATTATCAGGTATGATTTACTTATTCAAGTTAAGAGGGTGAGTAAAATTTAAATAGATATAAGTGTTACAATGGAATGCTGGGGAAATGACAGTGTTTCTGGAGAAGTACCAAAAATGCAGATTATAACTCTACTCTGGTTTCTGGATTTAAAAAATATCAGGATAAAAAAAATATAATTTTCCAATTTCAGTCCTTTTAAGTCTTTCAAAATTCTCAGAATTAATTCTAAATTTCAGATTTTAGTGTTATCACTGATGGAGCTATTATTGAATGGGAAGAAGATTTGAACTCTTCCATCTCTTGTAATGCTTTATACATCAATAGCATAATTGATAATTTCTAAATTATTTCAAATATAAAATTCATTAGCTGTCATTTTATAGTAATTACCTGAACACTTGGCATCGTATACAGAATCAGTTTCATTGATTTCCTTTCTGCCTAATATTCTATCTTGGTGAATATCATTTGGTGGTTTATTCTCTGTGTTTTCTGCAACATTTTTTCTATAAATTATAAAAAAAGCTGTTTGAAATATAAAAATAGTATATTGAAAAAAAAAAAAAAAAAAAAAAAAATGCTAAGAACAGAATTTTTAGTTTGAATAAAAACTTTTGTAAACCTACAACTAGTAAACTAACTCCTGTAGGAGTTAAATCACAATGGCATTACTTGAATTAATTAAAGATCTTTGAGTGGAAAACAAACTTTTTTGTTGATATTAAAAATATAGGGTGATCAGCAGGACAACATGCCTGGTGGGATCAGCAAGAGGGAATCCTTATGAGGAAAGGCTTCGAATATGCAGCGTACAGAGCTTGGCGACTAGGTACTTTAAAGGAGACCTAAGTGAGGTACAAAAGGCTCTGAGAGGAGAAAGTAAAATGAATGAGAGTGAAATTTTCATTGTTATGAATGATTCCAGAGCTAGGGATTCATAAATTCAAATTACAGGGAAAGAGGTTCAGACTGGAATCACTGGAATAAATTACTTCCATGGGTGGTTGAGGCTGAAATCTTGGAAAAATTCAAAGGTTAGCTGGACAGGTACTTGTTTGGGAAAGGAGCCAAATAGGTGACTTGTTTTATTTTATTATTTATTTTTTAAAATTAATTTCTTTTCTTTTTCTGGCTAATGCTTACTTACACAATATAGCTAAATTAATACTAGTTTTTATACCTCATTAAAAAATATTGGACAAGTGCAACGCCCTTACCAAAGGCAGCATTCAAAACCATGACCTTTATTTCTCAGACATGTATACCAATTGGACAAATATAGTCATATGGGTGACGATTGTATGGATCAGAGATACTGTATTATATTATAAGAAAAAACAAATTTCCCCTGAATACTTCGGCTTTATGCATATGTGCAAAAACCATGAGGTCCACTCATTTGCACACTGTGTTAACAGTTATTTTGCATCACAGTGACATGTCACTTCATTTCCATGTGACCTTGTGGAGTATCTAATAAATTGGGTACTTTGAGTATGTTTTATTTTACACTAGTTATTGGATGACTAAGAGTAAAAAAATATCACATCTGATCATTTGTGCTATTAAAGTTGTTTTTGTAATTAACTGCTGCCATTATAAATGTGATATTTTATTTTTACAATTTTTATGGTATTGTTGATGGGGGGAAGAATAACATAAAAATAAAAATAAAAAATAGTTATATTTTTGGTTATATTATGAATTTATAAAGATTTTAGTGTTAAAATAATTTTGTGAAGCCACTCATATTTAGTTTTTTTAAATATAGTTGGCCAACAATAAAAAAAAAAACAAAAAACCCCGAAATAGTTTAAAATGGCCTTTATCATCGATGAAGGGATAGAGGGTGTGATGTCTAAATTTGCAGATGATGTAAAGATTGGTAGAGTAGTTAATGATCACCACCAAGCAATGCTTCTTCAGAGTGACCTAGGTAGTCTTCAGGGATGGTCAGAAATTGGCAGCTATGCTTTAATCTGGCAAAGTGTAATGTATTACACCAGGAAACAGTAACCCCAAAATAACTTATACAATCGATGGAGTTAAACTGAAGCCAGTAGTGGAGGAAAGGGACTTGTGTGTTATGATACAGTCAGACATGAAGTTCTCCGAGCATTGTAGACTGGTTGCAAGGAAGGCCCATGGTGTCCTATCGATGATTTATTGAACATTTGCTAGTAGGGATAAGGTCGTCACAATCCCATTGTATAAGGCTATTGTTAGACCACAAGTATGGAGACCGCACCTAAAGAAAGACATTGAGCTTCTTGAAAGGGCCCAAAGATGGGTATCCTGCTTGGTGAAATTGGCAAAAAGGGCATCCATATGAGGAAAGACTTCAAATATGTGGGTTGCACAACTTGGAAACTAGGCAGGCACCTTAGAGGAGACTTGATTGAGGTGTTTAAGGCTCTGAGAGGCATAAGTAAAATGGAGGACGAAATTTTCACAGTTATAAATTACTGGAAGAAGTTGCTTACATGGGTGGTAGAGGCAGTTTGGTGAAATAAAGGTCAGCTGGATAATTACTTAAGTGAGGAGGGAAACATATAGATTGTCTATTTCTTTTCTTTTATTAATTATTTTTTATTTTTTAAATTTCTTCTTCTTATTATTATTTTTTATTTTATTTTATTTATTTATTTATTATTATTATTTTTTTAGGCTGGTGCAGCATAAGCCATAGTGGCCACTGCTAATACTATTATCAAGGTTCTACGTAAACACTCATTTCAGAATGAAATGTGATCACAAATGAATTAACTCCTTTGTGACAGTGTAATGTCTTCACCACTTCTGAGTTGTTTGATGGTGTTTTTTTGATGGGATTTGGATTAAAATATTATTGGAGATTGGAGGAATTCTTAACCTTTCCCGGGGTGTGTGTGTGTGTGTGTGTTTTGTGTGTGTGGGCCCTGTGGACTATGTGCATGCATGTGTATATTTTTCATGGATGTTTGAAATACATCTCAAACGAAATAAATGCCTGTTGACATACAAATTGTTAAGAAATCATTTACTATGTTCTGCCATTTCTTATTTGTTTCTAACTAATACTACATACACTTTTAATAGAAGGCAACACAAAAATAAATTTTAAAATACAAGAAGGAGGAGGAGGAGGAGAAGAATATTACACCTGCTGGCTGTTGTTTGATTTTAGCTCATAAAAGTGGATCTGCAATTCAAATCCAGAAGTCAATGATATTAAATTAAGCAATATATAACCAGATGTAGAAAAGAGTAAGAATTATATCGAAAAAGAAGTAACAAAGAGGTTTTTATGAATTTTCAAAATTTCTTCCAAATTTCTTAAATATATATATACAGTGGATTCCGGTTATTTGGGCCACCGGCTAATCAGGGCAGCTGTTTATTTGGGGCAAATCTTAAAAAACAGAACCCAATCGAGAAAATAGCCAGGGTTTACTTTGCATAATTGGGACAAAATGCCGTTTAATCAGGGCAGGAGACCGCACCACATAGTTCGGTCGGATTTCTGGAGGTCACAACCATAAAACAATAAAAACAATTAGCAGTTCACCTGTTTATTGGGCTTTTGTGTTAGTGAAATTTATCATAAACTGATAGTAAACTCGATCTTATTGAATGTGCGATAATATTGACAGCTGGAATTTTGTGGGTTATTATGGTAAAATGTGTTTACACTTCTATGGAATCTTCAATCATATAAAAATATTAATTTTCGGAATCTTCTCTTCATTCCTATTTTTAAAGCTTCGTAATTTGTTACTCTGTTCTCACTTGTGCTTGTGCTTATTGTGTTACCTGCAATTTGTGTGTGCCGTGTTCTTTGTTATTGATTGCTTATCTTTTTACTGTTTTAAATTTTAACCCCCATCCACAAATGACAGTTTTTTTTTTTTTAGGAGCATTAGCAGCTAAGGCCATATTGCTCCGGGAAATGCGGTGGTCATTCCCTGACCTTTACGCATCCTCTGTATTTGGTGGTGACGGGCTCGAACCCCGGTCTAATCAAGAAGCGTGTGCTACGCACTGCTGCTCCTTCCCACCTGGCTACGGAGGTGCCTACAAATGACAGTGAACAGAAATGTCAACTAGTTTAGTTAGTATGTACATATTACAGTATGTATTAATTCTTCCGATTATCACGTATATTATACCGAATTTCATGTATCATTTAATTTGTACTTAATATATCTTTACTTTTATAGCCTGTGGATAATATTCCTCCTATTTTCGCTAATTAGAATCGCTGTTTAATTGAATTAAAATTCAGTTCACAAACGTGATCACAATGACCGGCGCTTATTACACATCATATAGTGAACGGTACTTTACAATGGTGACTCCATCGTAACGTGATTTGATTGTACAGTGAACCAATTGTAAAGGGGGGGGCATTGTATTTTTAACTATTTATGTGAAACTTCGGATAATTGGGGCAGCCGCTTAATTGGGCCAAAATACACTAGTCCCGATGTGTCCCAAATAACCGGAACCGACTGTATTTTTAAAATTTTGACAATGATGCAATTTCACTGTGATGTTGAGCAACAAGGTCAAAATAAGGATAAATTATTATTTGAAAGCATTTACGTACAAAGCAGTTATTTTAAGAAATTTTCAAATTTCATGAAAATACTTACTCCACATTAGAGAAAAGGCCTTGCACCAGGATTAGACATTAATAACAATGTTTCCACTGACTTGACAGTTTATTAAAATGGCAGACTAATTACACTTTTGTTTTAATGACTAACTATCAAGTTGGTGAAAATAGTATATTATTAATAATACTTGCTCCACAGAGTCCACTGCTAGTTTAAAGCTCATTACTATCTGGAATGGTACAGATATTGAAATATCTTTGTGTTCAATGTAAAGAAAGTGATGATATTAGGTGCCAACTCAGCACTGTTATGAACCTTAGCATAGGCATACAACAATGCAAGAAAGCAAACTTATGCAGCATCAGCCAAAAAAAAAAAAAAAAAACCACCCATTTCACCCCTCAATACTTTCCAAATGCCTGTCCAGCTCAGCCTTAAATTTATTTAGGCTATCAACTTCCACAACAAAAGATGGAAGTCTGTTCCACTGATCAACCACCTGCTGGCTAAAGGCAAATTTCTGCACGTCTATTCTACAACTGTCTGTCCTCAATTTTAATCTATGCCCCCCAGGTTTTTAATATGAGCAAGAGGAAGAATCCCATCAGCATTCAGCTTGCTCAACCAATTCAAGGCCTTATACACCTCAATCAGATAACTTCACAGGTGCCTACTCTCCAGGTGCTGAAATTTGCAGAACTTAAGCCTTTCTTGGCAAGAGCACCCCTTTGTTCCCTCACCAATCTTGTTGCTCTTCTTAGTACTCGTTCTAGCAACTCTACATCCTTCCTAAAATGAGACCTCCAGACCTGTACACAGTACTCTAGGTGTGGCCTGACCATTGCCTTGTACAACAGGATAATCATCTCCCTGTCCCTACTAGCAAAATTCCTATATATCATTGACAAGGCTCCATGAGCTATCCTGGCAGCCCGTCTGCACTGCTCAACAAACTTCATATTTGACTGCACAATTATTCCCAGGTCTTTTTTATTCTTCACCTCCCCGAGTGTAGTACCACATAGTTGGTACGTTTCACTTGGGTTATTGCTACCCATATGCAGTACTTTGCATTTGTAAATGTTAAACTTCAGTTTCCACTTCTCAGCCCATTTGCCTAACTTGTCTAGATCCAGTTGGAGTAGCATACTGTCTTTACAGTTGTTAACAACCTTGCGAACCTTTGTATCATCTGCAGACTTGGACATTAATCTTGTTATACCATCATCAATATCATTGATGAATACACAAAACAATAATGAGCTCAGCACCGAAACCTGAGGAACTCCACTAATAACATTTGTCCATGAAGAGCAGTATATCTCTCTCTAATTTGTACAGCAATCTTCCATGTGCAACGGTATCAAAAGGGTTCCTGAAATCCAAGTATATGATATCAAAATTATTTTTGACATTCAGTTCCTTTGTGACCACATCATAGTATCCAATCAAATTGGTCAGACAAGACCTCCCTTAACAAACCCATGCTGTATCAAACTGTTACTGCAGTCTTGTCTAGATGATCCTGCAATCTTCTTTAACCAGTGACTCCATTGTTTTCCCCAGAACACAAGTTAAACTAACAGGACTATAGTTACTTGTGTCACCTTTTGAATCCCCTTTGTGAATTGGTGATACATTTGCATATCTCCAGTCCATGGGGACCTCCCCTGTGTCCAAGGAAGCTCTCATAATTATGGCTAAGGGTTTGCTTACTTCCTTTGCTGCCTCCTTTAATATAATTGGATAGATCCCGTCCACTCTAGGTTCCTTCCTTATGTTTAACTTCAACAATTTCTCCTCCACTTTGCTCTCAGTTATTACAAAATCACTTAGCTCCATGTTAGAGTTTGATAAACTTCTGACTTTACCCTCATTGAATAACTCCTCACGTGTGAATTCAGATGCAAAATACTCATTCAGTTTATCAGCTACCTGAGCACTATCATCAATAGTCTACCCATCTATGTTAAGTGGTCCAATCTGATTCATCCCTTTCCTTCTAGAATTTACATAAGTAAAGAACTCTTTGCATCCTTTGCCTGCATAACTTCCTTTGTGACTTGATTACAGACACAGACAAGCTTATATCTGCCATAGGTGTCTGTGTCACCTGATAATTTATATGCATTCCATACGTTTTTCTGCTCTGCCACGATGTTGTTGTTGTTATTTGGATTTTAGGAGCATTAGCAACTAAGGCCACATTACTCCGGGGATGTGCGGTGGTCATTCCCTGACCTTTCCGCATTCTCCGTATTTGGTGGTGACGGGCTCGAACCCCGGTCTAATCAAGAAGCGTGTGCTACGCACTGCTGCTCCTTACCACCTGGCTACGAAGGCGCCGCTCTGCCACGAGCCTCATTAATTCATCTGACATCCATTTAGGCCTAAACCTTGAACAGTATTTCTTAGTTGGAATGAAAAGCCTAGTAGCCTCCAAGATTAAGTCCCTGAAGGCTTCCCATTTAGAATTCAATGTTGGTAACATCATCAGTTGATCCCATTGTACAGAATTTAAAAACTGTCTGAAATCCCCCTTAGTCACCTTCACAAAAGCAAAAGCCCTTCCCTTTAGCCTTAATGGTAGTTACATCTTTAAGTAATTCCCATATCAGTACATTGCAATCACTGTCACCCAGTGGTTCCTTTATCTGCAAATTCTTAATGCATGAATAATCACTGCTGATAATCAGATCAAGAGTATTACTCCCTCTGGTTGCCTCTCGAACATGCTGCTGTAGAAAACAGTCATCCAATAAATCCAAAAAAAAAAAAGTCTTGCTAATGTGCGAGTGACCAATCCACAAGTCCAGTCAATATCTGGAAAGTTAAAATCCCCCATTATAAGACAATTTGATTTACTGCCCCACTCTATTTGTCTGCACAATTGCTCATTATACTCATCAGATTCATTAGGTCTATAACACACACCCAACAGACTCAACATTGCATTGTCCACCAACATCAATTGGATGCACTTCCTTAGATTTTATGTGTTTCTTAACTAACAGCATAACCCCTCCTTCCTTCCTGTCCTATCTATCCTTTCTGTACACATTGTACTCCCCAAATTCCAATTCTGCATTGCTATATCTGTGTGACACCACGTCTCTGATATCCCAACAATATCTGCCTTTGATGTCTTGACTAGCACTTCAAGCTCGTCAAATTTATTAACTATACTCCTAGCATTGGTGTACATGCAAGTATATATGCACCTGTTTCTACTCTTAGTTACCCTAACACAGCTCATGTATTTATTTGTTCCACTATGACTGCTGAAAAACTCCAGTACCTCACTTTCCAGGCTGCTGCTCAATCCAATAGAAGCAGTGCAAAAATCACTTTCACCACTATCTGTGACCACTGTTAATCTATTAGTCTGTGGATCCCTCCCCAAGCTAGCAGTTTTCCATCCCATCTAACACTGCCTCGACAGCATCAGTAAATATTCTTGCACCCTTTCTATTTAAGTGTTCCCTCCCTGTAGAAGCAGTCTGTCCTGTCAACAAGCACAGACCAGGCTGAAAAAAATTCTACCCCTTGAGCCCTGCACAGTCTCTCTAGGGTCGAATCGATCGACAAGGCTCTCGTGATATACTCCCTCCTATCGTGAAAGTGTCTGCAAAATTGCAGACACGTTCACATTTAAACCTAACTTTCGACTTTTTTTTCAACATTGACCTGTACTTGTTGAGTAAATCTGCAGACCTCTTTCCTTAATGTCATTAGTTCCAATGTGTACAACAATATCACCTTTTGTGCCCTTAAAAGATATCTGCTCTACAACATATCAACTTTTTCCCCTGGCAGACATACCCTGGTCCTGTTCCACCTATCCTTCTTGCATAGTATCTTCCCCGTCTCCTTGACAATAGAATCACCAACAATAATTAGTTCTTTTTGTACCAGCGCATTCTGCCTTGGAGATTGCCATTGTGTTGCCTGATGCACGGGAGTGAGCTCTGGAATTGAGTTGGGCAGCTGAGAGCTTGATGGCCCCTCATTAATTTCTTTGAGGGCATTTACCCTACACCTCAAACTCTCATAGACACTCATCAGAACAATGAGATGGAGCCTAATTTCTTGACACTCTAGGCATCTAGCACACACAAAGACATCCTCCTTGGCTAGATCAATGTCCGTTTTAGAAAGTTCAGCAAACATTTCACATTTTGCATATTTTTTGAGACTGATGCAGTGGAGAATCGTTCCCTTTGTTTCTTCCCCAAGTCACAGCACTCTCGCTAGTCTGTGATCTTTGCTTCGCAGCTCTAGTCTGGGTTATGATTTCTGTTTAAATACAGTTTAATTAACAATAGAATTTAATAAGATTAATAAATATTTTTGATTAATTGATAATACTAAGCTAAGCTAACAGATTCCTAATACAGTGCTTCGTATTATGTTATATCTTATGCTATCAGTTTGAGATATATACGTTGTGCTATTTCTTATCGATTACAATATGGCAGCTGGTTCAACAATATTGGTGCCAACACCGGGAGTCGTAACTTCCAAAAATCACTAGTTAAATTCCAAATAAGAAGCTAACTAATGCTACTAAACCTATTTAATATCTTTGTAAAACACAATGTAGTATGTTAATTAACAAAGAATATGGTAAAAGTATCAAAATACTTATCCCTTTACAGCAGACAAAAATCCACCGACTGTTTTCTTCTGCGACCAGAGCATCCTTGAAGAAGATGCTCTGGGGGGGGGGACATCATGTTCAAAGCTGCACACATCAGTGCGGGAGCTTGGACTTGATCATCAGGCAACACAGTCATAACCCCTAAGGTAGAATGTGCTGGTGCCACAGGAGACAGTTGTTGGTGAATCTATTGTTAGGGAAACGGAGAAATACTGTATACCATGCAAAAAAGGTTAAGTGGAATACACTCAAGGTATCTGCCACAGGCAAAAGTTGATGACATTGTAGAACAGATATCATCTTTTAGGGGCACAAAAGGTGATATTGTTGTACACGTTGGCACTAATGATATTAAGAGTAGAGATCTGCTGAGTTACTTAAAAGTAAAGGGCAATATTGAAAAAAGTTGCGAGTTAGGGTTAAATTTATAAATGTCTGCAATTCTGCACAGATACAATAGCAGGGAGTATATGATGAGAGCCTTGTCAATCAATTCAGCCCTGGAGAGGTTGTGCAAGGCTCACGGGGTAGTATTTTTCTCAGCATGATCTGTGCTTGTTAACAGGAGAGACTGCTTCTATAGGGATGGGATACATTTAAATAGAATGGGTGCAAGAATATTTGCTGATGCTACCGAGGCAGTGTTAGGTGGGTCAAAAAAAACTGATAATTTGGAGGGGGATACACAGACTACTAGATTAACAATAGCCACAGGCAGAGGTCAAAGTGATTCTTGCACTGCTCCTATTGGAATGACCAACAGCCTGAAAAGCAAGGTACTGGGGATTTCAAGGCCTGCTGTGGGTTATCTTGGAACAAGAAAATAAATGGGCTGGGTTAAGGTAACTAAGATTAAGAACAGGTGCATGTATACTTGTATTTACACCGATTCTAGGGGCATAGTAACTAAATTTGTTGAATTTGAAGTGCTGGTCAAGTCATCAAATGCAGACATTGTGGGGATATCAGAAACATGGTGTTACTCAGATATAAGGGATGCAGAATTTCACCTAGAACTAAGAGCATAACTCAGTTATGCTCTTAGTTAAGAAGCACATAAAATCTAAGGCAGCACATCCAGCTGACTTGAGTAGCCACTGCAATGTTAAGTCAATTTGGCGTAACACCAAATTGACCACTGGGAAAGGGAAAATGAGAGTAGGTGTGGATTATAGGCCTAATGACTGTAAGGAGTACAACGAACAACTGTAAGAAATACAATGGACCAGTAAATCAGAATGTCTTATAAGGGAGAATTTTAACTTTGTAGATGTTGACTGGAATATGTGGGTTGGTCACTCATTCACTAGTAAGACTTTTGTGAATTTATTGGACGACTGTTTTCTACAGCAGCACATTAGAGAGGCAACCAGAGGGTTTGTTTGTTTGTTATTTGGTTTTTAGGAGCATTAGCAACTAAGGCCATATTGCTCCTGGATATGCAGTGGTCATTTCCTGACCTTTCTGCATCGTACGTGTACGATTTTACACGTACATATACATTTGCAAGTTTTGGATTTGCAAATGGGTAAGGGACATACTCTCTCTGACATCATCTCTGATGGAGGTAGACTAACAAAACCAGTTATAACGGAGATCCAAGACACTTGGTCAGCGATGGAGCAGCTACTTACCAATATAATTCTAGAAAACGAGCGTTTCAAAGCTAGGCTGGAGGAAAAAGAATTTCAATTGAATAAGTTACAGGAAAATTATAGTAGCCCTACTTGTTCTGCTATGCCCCCTATGTCATATGCACTAGCGACACAGCTCTAGGTTGTTGTTTGTTGTTTAGCAACATTAGCAACTAAGGCCATATTGCTCCGAGCATATGCGGTGGTCATTCCCTGACCTTTCCACATCCTCCGTATTTGGTGGTGACGGGTTCAAACCCCGGTCTAATCAAGAAGCGTGTGCTACGCACTGCTTCTTCCCACCTGGCTATGGAGGCACCTACAACCAGAGGGATCAATACTCTTGATCTGATTATCAGCAGTGGTTATTCAAACATTAAGCATCTGTAGATAAAAGAACCACTAGTTGACAGTGATTAAACTGTATTGATGTGGGATTTACTTAAAGATGTAACTACCATCAAGGGTAAAGGAAAGGGTTTTTGCTTTTGTAAAAACCCTTTTAAACGTGGTCTCAAACACTTTTAAAATCTACACAATGGAACCAACTAATGATGTTACCATCAGCCAATTCGAAATGGGAAGCATGCAAGGAATTAGCCTGTGGTAGATATAAACTAGCGTGTTATGAAGTCACAAAGGAGGTTAGGCAAGCGAAGGCAGATTATGAGAAATCTTTGGTAAAGGATACAAAGAAAACAACAAAGACATTAACTTATGTAAAAACACTAGAAGGAAGGTGATTGTTTGTTTGTTATTTGGTTTTTAGGAGCATTAGCAACTAAGGCCACATTGCTCCGTGGATGTGTGGTGGTCATTCCCTGACCTTTCCACATCCTCCGTATTTGGTGGGCACAAGTTTGAACCGCGGTCTAATCAAGGAGCGTGTGCTAAGCACTGCTGCTTCTGCCCACCTGGCTACGGAGGCGTCAAAGGAAGGTGATGAATCACATTGGGCCACCTGATATGGATGGGTCAACTGCTGATGATCTTGGTCAGGTTTCTGACAAACTGAATGAGTATTTAATAAAACACGCCTGCGTGCTCTGGATTCATAATTTATTTTATTTTTGTTACACAGAGCATTAAAACTATGATAAATGAATTAGCTTTCGGCTGGGTGGCAGCCTTCATCAGATTAAAATACTTTGAATGGCAGTTGGAATAGAGATGCACTGCCAGGATGGTGCGTGAGGCACGTGGTTAATTGTTTGTTGATGTTTGTGGCTGTGACGTATGGTGGTGACGTGGCCAGCGTTTGTCTATGGACAGAATTACTGCTTCTGTGATGGGGTTAAGTTGACAACCACTGTTCCTGTTCAACGAGGTATCCGAGCATTTTATACTTAACGATTCCAACCAGGTGCGCCTTAGGTAATGGTGGGACTTGTCTACAACCACGACATCGCGGTGTGGGTCGATGTCGTGGTGGGTTGTCCAGACATGCTCGGCAATAGCTGAGTGTTCTACATCCACCAAACGGATCGCCCTTTTATGTTCTGAGAGGCGTTTCTCGAGTCGACGTCCAGTCTCTCCAAAGTAGCAGCTCGTGCAGTCACGGCAAGAGATGCGATAGACCAAACCACTCTGTAGAAGGGTGGGGATAGGTGTTTTTATGTTGGAAAGGAGAGAACGCAGTTTCTTGCCCGGGAGTTGGATGCACTTGATCCCATGCGATCTTAGGATTCTACCGATCTGCTGTGACAGGTTGGGGTAGTATGGGATGAATGCCCCCGTGGAAGACTCGTCACTGTTGGCGTCGCTGTTGGTCGTTACGTTGTTGCGTGCTTGTAGATCACACCTGTTAAGGACATCGATGGGGTAGCCACACCTCGTAAGGTCTACTTTGACTCTGGTGATCTCTTTGCGCCTTTCATCTGCAGAGCTGGAGTGTGTCCAGGCGCGAGTTAGCAAGGTTCGGGCGGTTGAGAGGAGGTGGCCCCTGCGTGTGCTGACTGGAAGTTGGTAAATTGGCCAGCACACATAGGCTTACGATAAACTGCCGTCTTCAAGCATGTGTCTTCGCGCCGGACAAGTGTATCTAGGTATGGTATAGAGTTGTTCGACTCCAGCTCAATCATGAATTTTATGGAGGGCGACAGTGAGTTGAGGTGGGTTAGGAGTCGCTGACCTGAGTCTCTAGGGATCACTACGAACACATCGTCTACATAGCGACACCGAAAGGCGATGTGATCCGGTGCGTGTGTAAACGCACATCCCTCTAACTCCTCCATCACGATGTTTGCTGTGACCAAGCTGACAGGGGAACCCATGGCTGTGCCATGTATCTGCTGGTAGATTGAACCATTAAACATGATTGCACCCCCTGTTAAGCACAGTCTGAGGGCGGCGGAAATGTCATCAGGCGTCAGCTTAGTTAATGAGTATTTTGTATCTACATTCACACATGAGGAATTATTTAGGGAAGTGGAGGAGAAGTTTCGGACTTTAACAGGGAGCTAAATTATTTTGTAATAACTGAGAGGAAAATGGAAGAGAAATTATTGAAGTAAAACATAAGAGAGTCACACTGGGTGGATAGGATCTATTCAGTTATATTAAGGGAAGCAGCAAAGGAATTAAGCAAACTCTTAGCCATGATTATGAGAGCATCCTTGGATTCATGGAATGTCCCCAATTCACAAAGGAAGATATTACAGACCTGTTAGTTTAAATTCGGTTCCAGGGTAAAAAAATGAAGTCACTGGTTAAAGAAGTATACAGAATCATATAGACAAGGTTGTAGTTATACTTCCGACACAGCATAGGTTTGTTAAGAGGAAATCTTGTCTGATCAGTTTGATTGGATACTATGATGTGGTTAAAGAGGAACTGCATGCAAAAAATAATTTTGATATTATATACTTGGACTTCAGGAAAGCTTTTGATACTGTTGCACATAAAAACCACCACTTTGCTTATTGGAGGCTTGAAGTGGTGAAACCCATGTTTAGTCTCTAGAGCAAAGTTTCTGGCATCCCCCCCCCCATACTTCTCCTTCAACCCATGCACGGTACTAAGTACTATAGGTTTTGATACCTTTCGTGTTTGGGGTTTTCATCAAAAAAAAAAAAAAAAGACTGCGGTACAAATTGGGGCAGTGTGGTATTAAGGGCAAGTTGCTGCTCTGGATAAAGGGATGGTTGAGTGGGAGAAGACAGAGCAGTAATCAATGGAACTACTTTTCATAGACTAATGTTATTAGTGGAGTTCCCCAGGGTTCAATGTTGGGCCCATTGTTTACTAATGATATTGATGAAGGCATATTAGGCTTAATATCCAAGTTTGCAGATTATACAAACGTTGGCAGGGTGTTTAATTACAGTAACGGCAGTATGCTACTACAACAGGATCTAGAAAAATTAAGCAGATGGGCAGAGAAATGGGAATTGAAATTTAACACTGACAAATGCAACGTACTGCATATGGGTAACAGTAACCCCAAAGTAATGTTCCAACTGGATGGTACTGCACTCAGGGTAGAATAAAATGAAAAATACCTGGGGGTAATTATGCAGTCAGATATGAAGTTCTCTGGGCAGTGCAGACAGGCTGCATGGATGGCTCATGGGGTTTTGTTGATATACAGGAATTTTTCTAGCAAGGATGAGGTTATTATACCATTGTATAAGGCAATGGTCAGACCACATCTTGAGTACTGCATACTGGTCCGGAGGCCTCATTTTAGAAAGGATGTAGAGCTGCTGGCTACAGAGGCGCCCAAGGATGGTTGCAGAATAGGTGTGCTGAAGTTTGCCTTTAGATATCGAGTCATTGATTGTTGGAACATACTTACATCTGTTGTTGTGGAAGCTGATAGCTTAAATAAATTCAAGGAAGAACTAGATAAATTATTGGAGAAATGGAATGAGAAGGCCAATGAGATTGGTGAGGGAATCAAAGGGGTGCTCTTACCAAGAAATCTTCAATTCTGAAAAATGCAGCATCTATAAACCAGGCAACTGCAAGGTATTCTGAGTGAGGTGTTTACGGCCTTGAATGGGTTGAGCAAGCTCAATGCTGATAGGCATAAATTCAAATTGAGGAAGGATGGTTGCTGTTGTTGTTACTTGGTTTTTAGGAGCATTAACAACTAAGGCCATATTGCTCCGGGGATATGCGGTGGTCATTCCCTGACCTTTCCGCATCCTCCATATTTGGTGGTCACGGGCTCAAACCCCAGTCTAATCAAGAAGCGTGTGCTATGCACTACTGCTCCTGCCCATCTGCTACGGAGGCACCCAAGGATGGTTGCAGAATAGGTGTGCTGAAGTTTGCCTTTAGATATTGAGTCATTGATTGCTGGAACAAACTTACATCTGTTGTTGTGAAGTTGATAGCTTAAATAAATTCAAGGAAGAACTAGATAAATTATTGGAGAAATGGAATGGATACGTGCAATGGGAAAGAGCTTTTTTTTTTCCCCGATGCTGTATAGAATTTCTTTCTAGTATCATATATCACTACGCAAGGTAGAGATATTTTTAGGTACTGACTTTGGAAAAGGTAAAAGGCCTCTTCAATTTGGGGTTGTATCTCATGTGGAATAAACAAGAGTCACTAGGTTATTCTGGAATTTTCAGCTTGAACAACATGCAAATTGGTACACATGTGCACACACACACATTAAAGACAATATGGATGAGAATACTAAAAGAATTGTCACTATATACCTCTAAACAACAATACCAATAGGTAGAAGGTACCCACCCTGAATGAATTTCTTGAATCTTAACCATCTTTCTCAGAGGAAATGAAGATTGTCAGTGTGTAATTAGCAAAAATAACTGAATAAATAAATTAAAGTAAGTTACCATAAACTTACTGTTTTTTAAGCCTGTTTAACTTTGAAATGAGCAGATGAGTCTCCTTCTTCAGCTGATGAATTTCTTGTTTCTGATGTAAAACAGTTGATTCTAATGTAGTCATTTTTATTAAATTAACAATCCCACTACCCTGTGAAGGTACAAAATTATCAGAGCTTTCCTTACTTCTGTGTATTTTAGAGCAGCTATGTAAATCCTCAACTGCAAAAAAAAAAAAAAAAAAAAAAAAAAGTCATGATATAAAGATATTCTCTTAAAAATATCTGGAGTGAAAAAATATATATTCAAAATGTTCAAGATGTTTTTAGAATTAATTCTAAATATATAATTGCAGAAATTCTTTAAAATCCAGCACATTCCAGAATTGAGAGTTTCGAATTTTAGTGAGCCTGGTAGTGTACCTGGTAAAGAGCCTGGTAGTGTACCTAGTGAACTACCAGGTACACCTGGTAGGTGTACCTGGTAGTTCAGCAGTTTTAAAGAGCACATTTCAATAACTATCAAGCACAAACAGCTGAACTTATTTACATCTGTATATAGAAGTTGGTTTATGCATGGGTTAGAGGTCTGAATGGGCCTACATTTTTTATTTTTACCCAGCCTGGCCCCGACCTGAGCCCGAATTTGTTTTTCAAATTCGCTTCCCTCTAGAACCAATTTTTATCCCACCCCGATTGAAACTTTTCATATAAATAAAATCGCTAGCATTACTTTGAAGTTTCATAATAATAAAAAAAATAAACTTTAAGATTCAAAATTCAATATTAATAATTAAATAACAATAATAATTATCAATATTAATTATATGAAAACGAAAATGCAATAAAATTTCAATTTACCATATTTAATATAATTCCAAAATGAATATCGATATCCACCTCTACTTAAAAATTAGAACTGATTGCCACTTTTGTCACTGGAAACTATCACTGTATGAATGATGTGTAAGCCCTTACTATATTTCTAAATTATTGGTCAGTATTGGAAATAGCAAAGAAGCGGTTAGAAAGTGTTACAAGTGAATGTTCTTAGAATAGAAAGTAGGTCAACCCAAAATCTCTGATGTAGTAGAACTAGGGATTAATGGTATCACACTTTTAATAAATACTTCATACAACTAAAAATATACAACTCATTGCTGGGGGACATAATAACTCATATACTCTTGATGTAACTTAAATTGCAACTTAATGCCCACTTAAGAGTAAAGGCTACTTTACTGAGCAAAATTACAGACTGGGTCATTTCCACGAAAGAGTACAAATTTCGGTGAATTTTGGAGACGTTGGTGAAGTGGGCCTTATTGGTCAATTAAAAGTGGCAACAGACAACTAATACACATTTTTTTTAATATACTTTTAAGAATTTAAATACATAAATTATTTAAAAAAATATATATGTAGGAAATAGCCTAAAAAAGTCTGTAATGTTTGGAAATAACAATTCATTATGTTTATTTGTACCCGAACTGAGCCCAGACATTGTTCGTGTTACCAGCCCAAGAGCCAGTGCACACCTCTAGCAAGGGTACTGCACATACATCATTTCTACTACCCAAGTAGTAGTATGAATGCATTGTTTAATTATATCTCATATTGTGAATACCTTCAACAATGAGTGGCCGAGGTATTGCACTGCTTTGAATAAGTAACACTTCACCAGTGGAGAAGTTGTTGTTGTTTTGGTGTTTATTGGCGCATTGACAATGGAGATTATAGTGCGCCAGTTCATTTGTTATACAATGTTCTCTGTATATAAATCTTGCTCGAATGTAAAAAGGTTAACTATTTCTGTGGTATTATATTATTATTTGCAGCAGATGGTATATGTTGATTGTTTGTATGAATCTAAAAATATCTGATACGTGTTCCTTGTCACCTAAAAGATCTTTAAGGGTGATGTTTTGGTTTCCTTTATAAAATGATGAAAAAATTCATTGTCAATCATTTTCATATGTTGGGCATTCTATAAGTACATGTTTAACTGTTTGGATAGTATTGCATACTTTGCATGGGGTTCTTCTGCACGTAATAGATAACCATTTGTGAAATGCGTATGGCCTATCCACAATCTGGTCAAAACAACTTCTTCTCTCCTTGATTTCCTTATGCTCGTTTTCCAGTGCTCAACTTTTGGTTTTATTTCATATAATTTATTCCATGTTTGTTTTTGCCAGAGTTCTTGCCATTGGGTTGTACAGCGATTTTTAATGATTGGCTTGTAGTCCTTATGTGGAACTGTGAAATATTGTTCTTGAAGGTTAGTGGTTGATTTTGCAATTCTATTCGCTTCTTCATTTCCTTTTATCCTTTTGTGTCCTGGTAGCCAGCAGAAAAGTATCTCTTGTTTTTTATTTGTGAAGCCTGTTAGTATCTGTTTAATTTGCCAGAGTACTGGATGGGTTATATTGCTTGCGTTTTGTATGGCTTGGATTACACTTAATGAATCACAGTATATTACTGTTCTCAAGTGGTAGGTGGTTCTGAAATGCTCCAGGGCTATCTGAACTGCTACTAATTCTGCAGTGTAGACACTGCATTCTTGTGGGAGTTGGCGTGACAATGTAACATCTGGGAATACTGCTGATGCTCCTACATGGTTCTCTGATTTTGATCCGTCTGTATATATTGGTATGTGATTGGGATATTGCATTCTGTGTGCTGCATGCAGTTGTTGAAAGTTGCTGTCTGCTAAAGTATTTTTATTCCAGTTTTGTGTGAGAAGTTCATAAGATAATTGCATCATTATCTATTCTGAGATCATGTGTTATCAGTAGCTCCTGTAGTCTGATGCCTAGAGGCTGGTTTGCTCTTTTGCAGTTCCTATATATGTTTTCCCATTTTTTTGAGAATAAAGTTGTCCAAGTCGGATGTTCTCTTATGGATCTCATCCTGTAAGCATACAGCAGTGACAACTGTTGTCTCCTCAGGAACAATGGCAATTCATTAGCCTCTGTATAGAGACTATGTAGGGGATGTGCGGAAAGCTCCTGTTGTTATTCGTATTGCACTATGGTGAATCGGATCTAGCCATTTGAGGGCGCTCTTTCTTGTTGATGCATAAACCGGTGTTCCATAATCTATTTTTGACCTTACCAGTGCTTTATACAGGTTGAGCAGGGTATAACGGTCTGCCCCCCAAGATGTTGTTGTTACGACTTTAAGAATATTAAGTTGTTTCATACATTTTATTCGTACTTCTTTTATATGTTGTACAAAGGTCAACTTGTTGTCTAGAATAAGTTCAAGAAATTTTACACTTTATTTAACTGGTATTGTGTTACCTTGCAATATTAGTTCAAGTTCAGGGTGTAAATTTCGTTTTCTACAGAAATGTATGCAGACTGTTTTTTGTTTTGATATTCTAAACCCGTTTTTCTGGGCCCAATCACCGATGTTGTTAATTGCACATTGTAGTTGTCTTTCTATCATTCCCATGTTCTGTGCTTGATAGCAAATACTGAAGTCACCTACATAATGCATATGACACTGTGGGTGGTAGTTTTTTTGTGATGCTATTTATTTTTATGGAGAATAGTATGGTACTCAGGACAGACACTTGGGGAACTCCTTCTTGTTTATATGATTTTGTGTTTTGTATTCTAACTTGAAATGTTCTATTTTTCATGAAATTTTGGATGAATAGTGGTAAATGTCCTCTGAGTCCTGCATCGTGGATGTCTTGTAATATACCGTGTCTCCATGCTGTGTCATATGCCTTTTCTATATCAAAAAAATACAGCAACCATATGCTTTGAGGTTATAAATGCATCTCTTATATCTGCTTCTATTCATACAAGGTGATCTAATGTGGATCGATTGTGTCTAAACCTACACTGCATACTGGTGAACCAGTTAGTTGTCTCAAAAAACCAGACTAATCTTTTGTGATTATCTTCTCTAGCACTTTGCTTAAGCAGCTAGTGAGGGCTATCGGTCGATAGTTGTTTGGGTCCTTCTGATCTTTATTGGGTTTTTGGAAAGCTATTACTATTGCATGATGCCACGCTTCAGGATATTGGTTTTCTAGAAAAATGCGGTTGTACGGTTGAAGGAGGTTTTCTACCTCTTTCTGCTTTAGGTGTTTAAGCATATCATAGTGTATATTGTCTGGTCCAACTGCACTTGGTTTTGTTTGTGATACTGCTTGGCGTAATTCATTTATTGTAATTGGTTGGTTGTAGGGTTCAATCCTTTTAGTATTAAAATTAATTCTATTTTTTTTCCGTTTTCTCCTCATAGGTCAAAAATTCGATAGTGTAGGATTGTTTTGACGATACTTTAGCAAACGTTTCTCCTAATATATTAGCTATCTCTGATGGTTCGGTAATGCTTTCTCCATTCCAGTGTAATACTAGTGATGGTTGGTTTTTATACTTCCCATTCATTTTTCCTATTTTATTCCATATTATTTTTGTGTTTGTTGTTCTATTTATTGAGGAGTAAACTGGATCCAGGAAGTTTTTCTGGCTTGTTTCCATGTATACCTAGCTAGTGCTCATGCTTGCTTAAATTTTATCAGATTATCCATTGTAGGATATCGCCGTCTGGTGGAACGAAGATTGCATTTCATGCAATCTTCGTTCAGTTTCTGCATGCCATTTGTGAATGTCCAAATTTCTGACATTTGTAACAATGCAGTGGATTTGGTATGTATTGTCGTACTTGGCAGTTCAGATATCCTGCTTTAATTGTTGTTGGAGGTTTTGGAGCATTAAATGTTATGATAAGGGTTCTTGTTGGAATTATATTTCCATCCCTTTGGATATTAATTCTCTTCACTCCTGTTACTCCTTGGCTTCTTAATTCTTCTGTGAACTCTTCCTCTAACACATTTAAGAGGTCCCACTCTGAGATCACCCCTCTGGAAGAATTCAGCATGTTGTCTGGTGTTACAACTACTGGCATTCTTCCAAAAATTGATTGTTGTTGAAAGTAACTTTTGGGAGTGTTTGGGATTTTCTGTTTCCACTAGTATGTCTCTGGATCTCAGTCGTCGAACTGACTTGGGAGATCCTACTAGACCCTCTAATGTTTTCTGAATAACGAACGGAGACATATGTCCTAATGTCTGATCTCCTGTTGTATGTATGACAATCTATGTTGGTATTTTTGGTGGGTCCATATCTGCCTTCTGTCTCTTTGATTTTGTGTTTTCTGTTTCACTACTTGGTAGGGCTTTCTCTTGAAGCCCTGTAGTACTAGTAGTTATTTTACTACTCATGTTTGCTCTTTTGGCCCTGGGAGTGTTACTTTCCTCTCCCAGGTTACCAGCCCCGCCACGTGGATGCAAGAGCAGTGCCTCTTAATGACCAAGCGGCTGTGTAAGTTAGATTAGTAAAAGTGAGAATAAGAGAAAAAAAACAGAAAGGTGAGTTTCCTTTCTGTGTCTTCACTTGTAAGGCAAAGAGCTGTTTCACAAAAAATAAAGGGAATTTAACGATGAAAATGAAAGAAACTGGTATATTTTTCAGAACACTATAAATCGCTGGGAATCGCTTAGTCACTAATAAATTGCTTGGCACCTGGGGCCACCAGTGGAGTAGACTAATGTTACTTGTTCTTGGCGGATACCACAATAAGTAACATTAGTCTTCTCCACTGGTGAAGCGTTACTTATTCAAAGCAGTGCATCCATACTACTTGGGTAATAGAAATGATGTATGTGCAGTATCCATGCATAAACCAAATTGTTCATATTCTTAGTATTTAGCCAAGAAATATTTTTAGATCTGTATATACTTAAAATGATTATCTTGTCTTTTCATTGTAGCCAGCAGAATTTAAATTGCATAGATAACACAGTGGTCTTAATTCTGACAGCAGAACAAACTTGCTTTGTAATGAGTTGCCTTGATATTGCACTGCTTTCAGAAGACAACTTTAGCATTATTAAAACTTTGAAAACTGATTTTATATACTACATGACAGTTAACATTGACAACTTCTTTACATCTGTTTTGTTTCTGTGTTTGCACTAGAGACCAGCTGTTATCTGATAAGGGTAGTCCTGAAACAGGCTATCATGGCAGTCTTAACTTTTAAAGAAATGGCCAATTAACCTTTTCACAAAGATATTTGTTTGCAAGTAGAGTAACTTGTTACCCCGTGTTCTAAGGAAATTTTGTTGTACTGTGAGAATTAAGACCATTGCATTATTTATGCAGTAGAAATTCTGCTGGCCACAAAAACAGATTACATCACTCTGCATGGTTTTTTGATGTTTGTAAGCTAATAGCTGTTTTTAACTCAGTTTTTTTATTCTTATTTCAAAAATATTATTTGTTTTTTTCTACTGCATACCGTTTTTTCGCATATCTTTTAAGTTAATGTCATCAGATGTAATACTGAATGTATCAAGTTAGGAGTAAATGCTGGGAATTTGTAAACTAAATTTTCACATATTGGCAACACTGTTTTCAGTCATTTGTTTTTTGATCTTGAGAGCTCCATGCAGTAGTGTTTATCAATGTGAGCCAGTTTATTTTTGAGGCTATCATGTTAAACTTGTGCTGAAAAGTGAGTAAAATGTCTTCATGCAAGTGTTTGAACTTATCTGTGGAAGTTATGTAGTCCTCAAACAAAGACAAGATATTACAGAATTTGTAAAAAGTGTATATTGTACTTATTTTGCAGTGAAACTCTGTGACCAAGATAAATAATGGACTTCACATAGTTTTCTGAACCTGTGTTGAAGCATTGAGGTTGTGGAAAAATGTTAAACAGAAGGCTATATAACTTGCAATTCCCATGATTTGGTACACAGCCCCATAAGGAGATAACCACATGAAATTGTGAGATAACATTTTTTACACTTCCACGGTCCCCTCCGTAGCCAGGTGGGAAGGAGCAGCAGTGCGTAGCACACGCTTTCTTGATTAGACCGGGGTTCGAGCCCGTCACCACCAAATACGGAGGATGCGGAAAGGTCAGGAAATGACCACCGCATATCCCGGAGCAATATGGCCTTAGTTGCTAATGCTCCAAACAAACAAAAGTAACACTTCCACATAGACTACTTCCCAGAAAATAGAGGAAGTGTTACTGAAGAATAGGGTGAAAGGTTTCACCAGTACATTAAAGATATGGAGATGAAGAATCAGTTGAGGTGGAATATCAATATGATGGCTGACTATTGCTGGATGCTGAAGAGGGACTTAAAGTAGAAGGATCTACAAGAAAATCAAAGCAATGAAATTTGACCCATCGTAGATCAGCTTTTAAAATGAGAGGTGAGTGTTTAGTGTACTTTTTACCATACTGCTCTTTTTAATAGTTTTCAACATTTATTTATATACAGAAGTCTGGTAAAAGTAGAATTTTGTTATAATTTCAGTACACGAATTTTGCCAGAATTAATATAAATTTGTGTAAAATCAAATTTTCTTTCGTGATTTTTGAAGAAAACTGATGCGATGTAACAAAGAGAAGTCATTTTTGAAATCAGCATTAGAAAATGATTCAGAAACACCCTTTTCTGAGAATACCTCAGCGAATCTTTTTCAAAATGCAGAGTAGTGTATTAAAGGACAAGCCAGTTCTGAAAGCATCTTATAAAGAAAGAAATTACACTCATTTTAGCATGGATTCTGAAATACAAATGCAATCATTGATACGAGTGTTGGATATCTTTTTTAATATTTCTGGAATGTCGAGTTTTTTTTATAAAATTTGCTAGATTTTAAAGTATTCCAGATTGTAGGGTGCCAGATTTTATACAGTTTACTGTAATAAATTCTCCTTTTCATTAGTGTAACTTTTTTAATAATCTTTTAAAAGAAAACTTGACATTAAATTTATAAATCATGTCCTGGTCATCAATAATTTTTAGAATCAGAAATTTAAAATACATTCCAAAACTGAAAATGCATGTGAAAAAAAAAAAAAAAAAAACTTTTTATGCATTTTTATTATCACATATGCAGTATAATATTGGCTTACATAATTTTCTGATTCTAAAACTGGTGACATACTTAACTAATCGACATGGCTCCTTTTGTAGGAAAACCTACCACATTAAAGTAAACTTTTATTTACCCCCATGTTAACTACTAACAAGGACTAAATTATGATTAAATTAACTGATATTTTACCGATTCTCCAATGCATCACAGCCTCGATTCTGCAACACATCACAGCCTAAAGAAATGTGCAACTTGTGAAATGTTTGCATAAAATAAGCATCTGTAAAATTCAAATGAAATGGAGAAAAAAAGTTCAAGAAAATTCTGCCCAAAGAAAAACCTTTATAGTCGTAAAGATTTTTCTTTGGGCTAGTCGTAGGAAAACCCAACACTATAAAGTAAACTACAAACAACTCTACACACTAGAAACTTAGGTGAAGCCCACCTGGAAATCATAAATAAGCACCAGTAAAATTCAAGTGAAATGGAGAAAAAAAGTTCAAGAAAATTCTGCCTAAAGAAGAGACTATTGAAATGCAATTGACTTGTCCATTATCATGAGGAGGCTTCCATGATAAGCATCATTATTTCAATCTATAGCCATCATGGAAGCCTCCTCAATTCAGTTCCCCCAACTCAGCCTGCACGTGGTTCCTTGATCTCCAGTATGCTCCATGTTCATTCAATGCATCTGTCACTATCTTGGTCTTTGGCTTTCTGTGATATCTGCTTTTATCTATAAATAACTTTTGTATCTGTCAAAAATATTGCTGTAAAGAAAAAGATGTCGGTCTAAGGGTGAAAATAAGAATGTACATAAAGATCACATGAAGAAATGATTTAGACAACTCCTTCCTTAGTGGTGAAAATGAAAGTTATGAATCAATTTGATAGAGGCAAGTGTGGCATTCATATTTAAAGGGCCATGGGACTGAATGATATTATGATAAGAAATCTTTGTAATATCACTGATACTATTTATTAGAGCACTCAAAGAACCATGAAACGAAACATGAAACTGCATGTTTAAAGAAACATGCAGTCCTACTACAAATTAATGATTCCCAGTCTGATGCAATTTAAAAAAGTTAGGTAATTTATTGGTACCATTGATTTTTGTTTAAATTTGATTTTTTTCATTTTCTGTGATTAATAAAAGTGAAAAGTAAATGCTTCAACTTTGCACGTATACCTCACAGTGTAATATTCACTCAAATTTTTGTGTAATTTATTTTACTTATCACCTGGATTTAGTTTTCTTTTCTGTGCACCCACCATATTTTATTCACCCATCCCTCTCATCAGTGCTACAAACAATATCCAACGGTTCAACTAATTATACAGTATAAGGATAATGAGATTATGTATGGGAGGAGGTAGGATTTATATTTGTCTGATTTTAATGAAATTTAGAATGGCTTGATAAATTTTTCTCTAAAACCCAAAATTAAAAATTTTGCAAATATACTGGACTTAAGTTGTTCAGTATGTCTGCCCATCCAGATGGTAAGATATGCTGAAGCTAATAGTCACTTTATACATTTGCAAACTAGCATAAAAATGGAAAAGGACTCTAACCAGTATGGTTGAGAATCAGAGCTAAGAGAACATCCCTTTTTCAGGAATTTTCTTCTTATCAGCTTTATTCAGTGGCTCTAAAATCATCTTCCAATGACAATATGAAGGTTTATAATTTCATTTTGGTGATCATTTCATATTAGCCAAGTAATGCTACTAACAAGGACTAAATTATGATTAAATTAACTGATATTTTACCGATTCTCCAATGCATCACAGCCTCGATTCTGCAACACATCACAGCCTAAAGAAATGTGCAACTTGTGAAATGTTTGCAGATCTTTCTGTAACAGGACATGATCTAGCCAAGGAGGATGTCTTTGTGTGTGTGTGTGTGCTAGGTGCACAGAGTGTCAAGAAACTAAGCTCAAACTCAATGTTCTGATGATCGTCTATGAGAGTTTGAAAAGTAGGGTAGGTGCCTTCAAAGGAATTGAAATGGGGGTAATTAAACTCTCAGCTGCCCAATCCAACACCAAAGCTCGCATTTGTACATCAAGCAACAGAGTGGCAACCTTCAGAGCAGAATGCACTGGTTCCACAGGAGCTAGTTATTGTTGGTGACACTATTGTCAGGAAGACTGGAAATATATTCTGCAAAAAGGATAGGTGGAATAGGATCAGGGTATGTCTGCCAGGGGAAAAAGTTGATATGTTGTAGAGCAGATATCATCTTTTTCACAAAGGATGGTATTGTTGTACACATTGGCACTAATGACATTAAGAGTAGTGGATCTGCAGACTTACTTAACAAGTACAGGTCAGTGTTGAAAAAAAGTCGTGAGTTAGGGTTAAATTTGAAAGTGTCTGCAATTCTACCTAGACATGATAGGAGGGAGTATATGATGAGAGCCTTGTCAATAAATTTTGTCCTGGAGAGATTGTGCAAGGCTCATGAGGTAGAATTTTTCACAGCATGGTCTGTGCTTGTTAACAGGAGAGATTGTTTCTACAGGGATGGGACACACTTAAATAGAAAAAGTGCAGGAATATTTGCTGATGCTATCAAGGCAGTGTTAGATGGGATGGAAAACTGCTAGCTTGGTGGGGATTCACAGACTAATAGATTAACAGTAGTCACAGACAGTGGTGAAAGTGATTGTTGCACTGCTTCTATTGGATTAAGCAGCAGCCTGGAAAGTGAGATACTGGGGATTTCAAAGACTGCTGAGAGTCATCATGCAACAAGGTAGGGTAACTAAGATTAAGAACATGTGCATGTATACTTGCATATACCCTAATGCTAGGAGTATAGGTAACTAAATTTGATGAATTTGAAGTGCTGGTAGAGACATCAAAGGCTAATGTTGTTGGGATATCAGAGACATGGTGTCACACAGAGATAAGGAATGTAGAACTGGTATCTGGGGAGTAAAATGTGAACAGAAAGGATAGACAGGATAGAAGGGGAGAAGGAGCGATGCTGTTTGTTAAGAAACACAAAATCTAAGGAAGTGCACCCAGTTGACATGGTGAACAGTGCAGTGTTGAGTCAGTTTGGTGTGACATAAGCACTGGGAAAAACAAATTGAGAGTAGGAGTGTGTCATAGGCCTAATGACTTTGATGAGAACAACAAACAAACAATTACACAGAGAAATAGAGTTGGCCAGTAAATCGAATTGTCTTATAATGGGGGATTTTAACTTCCCAGATATAGACTGGAACTTGTGGGTTGGTCAGTCACACACTACAAAGACTTTTGCAGATTTATTGGATGATTGTTTTCTACAGCACTATGTTTGAGAGACAACCAGAGGGAGTAATACTCTTGATCTGATTATCAGCAGTGATTATTCATTCATTAAGAATTTGCAGATAAAGGAACCACTAGGTGGCAGTGATCACAGTGTACTGATGTGGGATTTACTCAAAGATGTAACTACCATCAGGTGTAATGGGAAGGGTTTTTGCTTTCATAAAGGTGAATACAGTAGTCTCAGAGATTTTTTAAATTCTATATAGTGGGACCAACTCATGATGTTACCAACAGCAAATTCTAAATGGGAAGCATTCAAGGAATTAATCTTAGAAGCTACTAGGCTTTTCATACCAACTAAGAAATACTCTTCAAGGTTTAGGCCTAAATGGACGTCAGATGAACTAATGAGACTCGTGGCAGAGAAGAAAAATGCATGGAATGCATATAAATTATCACGAGACACAGATGCCTATGGTAGATATAAGATAGTCTGTAATCAAGTGACAAAGGATGTTAGGCTGTTGTTATTTGGTTTTTAGGAGCATTTGCAACTAAAGCCATATTGCTCCGGGGATATGTGGTGGTCATTTCCTGACCTTTCCACATCCTCCGTATTTGGTGGCTCACGGGCTCGAACTCCAGTCTAATCAAGAAGCGTGTGCTACGCACTGCTACTCCTGCCCACCTGGCTACGGAGGCGTCCTAGGATGTTAGGCAAGCAAAGGCAGATTACTAGAAATCTTTGGCAAAGGATGCAAAGAAAAACAGTAAAGACTTCTTTACTTATGTAAGCTCTAGAAGGAAGGGGATGAATCAGATTGGTCCACTTGATATTGATGGTTCGATTGTTAAGGATTTTGCTCAGGTAGCTGACAAACTGAATGAGTATTTTGCATCAACATTTACACGTGAGGAATTGAGTAGCAAAGTAGAGGCCAGAAGCTTATGAAACTCTAACAGAGGGTTAAATTATTTTGTAATAACAGAGCAAAGTGGAGGAGCAATTGTTGGAGTTAAACCCATCCACACCTGGTGCCTTCTATAAGGAAGGCACCTGGGATGGATGGGATCTATCCAGTTATATTAAAGGAGGCAGCAAGGAAGTAACTAGGCCTTTAACCGTGATTATGACAGCATCGTTGGACTCAGGGGAGGTCTCCACAGACTGGAGATGAGCAGATGTATCCCCAATTCACAAAGAGGGGGGTCAGAAAGGTGACACAAGTAATTACAGACCTATTAGTTTAACTTCTGTTCCGGGGAAAATAATGGAGTTACTGGTTAAAGAAACACCGCAGGATCATCTAGACAAGACTTCAGTTATAGTTCAAACACAGCATGAGTTGTTAAGGGGAAGTCTTGTTGACCAATTTGATCAGATACTATGATGTGGTCACAAAGGAATTGGATGCAAAAATTAATTTTCATATCATATACTTGGAATTTTAGGAAAGCTTTTGATACTATTGCACATGTGGAAGACTACTGTACAAGTTGGAGCAGTATGACATTAAGGGCAAGTTGCTACAATGGATAAAAGGTTGGTTGAGTGGGAGAAAACAGAGAGTGGTAATCAATGGACACAGCTCTTCATGGACTAATGTTATTAGTGGAGTGTCCCAGGGGTCAGTGTTGGGCCCATTGTTATTTTCTGTATTTATCAATGATATTGATGAAGGTATATTGGGCGTAATGTTCAAGTTTGCAGATGATATGAAGGTTGGTAGGGTTGTTAATGAAGGATGGTACACTGCTGCAACAGGATCTAGAAAAGTTGAGCAGAAGGGCTGAGAAGTGGCAACTGAAGTTTAACATTGACAAATGCAAAGTACTGCATTTGTTAATACCATATGGATTTTAAAACCATATGGTACATTACCCCAAGGTACTACACTCAGGGTAGTGGAGATTGAAAAAGACCTGGGGGTAATTGTGCAGTCAGATATGGAGTTTTTTGAGCAGTGAAGGCAGGCTGCAAGAGTAGCTCATGGGGTCTTGTCAATGATATATAGGAATTTTGCTAGCAGGGATAAGGAGGTGATTATCCCCTTGTATAAGGCAGTGGTCAAGCTACACCTTGAATACTGCATACAGGTCTGGAGGCCTTGTTTGAGGAAAGATGTTGAGCTATTAGAATGAGTACAGAGAAGAGCAGTGAGATTAGTAAGTGGATCACAGAGTTGCTGTTACCAAGATAGGCTTAAGTTCTGCAAATTGCAGCATCTGGAGGCTAGGCACATGTGAGGTGATCTGATTGAGGTGTATAAGGCCACGAATGATTTCAGCAAGCTCAATGCTGATGGGATTCTTCCTCTTACTCGGATTACAAACCTGAGGGGGCATAAATTCAAATTAAGGAAAGATAGTTGTAGAATAGATGTATGGAAATTTGCCTTTAGCCAATGGATGGTTGATTGCTGGAGCAAACTTCCATCTGTTGTTGTGGAAGTTGACAGCTTAAATATATTCAATGGTGAATTAGACAAACATTTGGAGTGAATGTATCGGTGAAATGGGAAGGGTTTTTCATAGAGGCATATGATGCCTCTACAAATGCTAATTTTAAGTTATCTGAACTGTAAAGCATACAAAACTGTATCCTCCTACATAGGACCTGCTACTGACTTAGAATTATCAGGTCCTTTGAATTCCAATATCAAATCAACAAGGTTTTACTGTAACAATATATTTTCATTATCAAATTATGAATTTTACATTTACTTTAAAGTCAAGAAGTTAAAGCATTTAAACATTATTGAAATGCTATTTTACAACAGTGAAATGAAAGGGGGGGAAACACTTAAGAAAGATTACTTACAGGTTATATTAGATTTTTCTTCAACATGTCTCAGCTGAAGTCTGAGTGCTTTTACATTTTTCTCAGAAGAGCGATATTCCTCTTTCAGGCACAGAATCCTATGAAATAAAATATTTGTTATTAAATTAAGTAACCCAGTCTAGTTTTTTCATCAACTTGAATACTTTCTTAATAATGTGTAAGATATAACAGGGAAAAGGCATTTGGAACCAAAATTAAATTTATATATAAATTGACTTATAAGAAGTTGAAAAGAAATATTAAAATATAGTAATATGGTATATGGAGTAAACACTGCATATTTTTGCAGAAGGAACCCAGTGACCATAAGGGATATATCAGTTAGTTGATTGAGAGGACGAGAATAGGAAATGAGCTACCAAATGGGAATTGGAACTACAGAAAACACAAAAAGATATGGGAAAAATAAAAATTACTTAATTCTGAAAAACTTATGATTTCAATGTCTTCGTCAAGGGTCACCCATTGAAATCATGGGAAAGGCAGGAAGAAGTAGGCCTATGTTTCTGACATGAAATATATGTTAGCATGTGGTAGTAGTGGCAAGGCAATTTGAATCTAGCAGTAACGGAAGTTAGGCCTGATGACAGGTGTACGTATATCATGCCTGACAGATTTCATTTGATTTTGGGTTTACTGGTGCAACAGACCTGACAGAGGCAGAAAGCAAAGATTAAAGTTAAGATCAAGCATAACTTACTGAATCCAATGTGGTATGCAGACAGAGGAAATTATCAGAAACGTAGAGTAGAGTAGAGGTGGGAAGCCAGAAAGGCTTTTTTTTTTTGAAGTCGTGTGATCATGTGTTTCAAAGTTCAGAGACAGTAAATTAAATTAAATTATGAAAATATGTGTTGAGAAATTGGAATTAAACATATGAAGTTGGACGTCCCAGGATAGAAGGGCTAGTTACCACTACTTTGTAAGCCTATTATTTTTCTTTCTATCCTGGGACGTCCTGCTTCATATGTTTAAATGCGATTTCTCAACACATATCTTTGTAATTTAATTTAATATCTGCGAATTTCGGCACATGGGATCATTATGGTATACAGCTAATATTTTTTTAAGGGTTTTTGAAGCCATTCAGATGGCTTCAAAAAAAAAAAAAACCCCTTTTGGCTTCCCACTTCAAATTGCTTTGCCGCCACAGTAATATGCTAAATATATTTCATGTCAGAAACAGAGGCCCTACTTCTTGGTGCCTTTCTTGTGATTTCAGTGGTTGATCCTTGACGAAGATATTGAAATCATAAGTTTTTCAGCATTAAGTACTTCTTTTTATGGGTGCCTCCATAGCAAGATGGGAAGGCGCAGCAGTGCGTAGCACACGCTTCTTGATTAGACCGGGGTTCAAACCCATGCTCACCAAATACGGAGGATGCGGAAAGGTCAGGGAATGGCCACCACAAAATCCCGAAGAAATATGGCCTTAGTTGCTAATGTGCCTAAAAACCAAATAACGATAACTTCTTTTTATTTTCTGTGTTTTCCATAGTTCCAATTCTCACTTTGTAGCTCATTTCCTATTCTCGTCCTTTTGATCGACTAACTTATCTTACATAAACTTTTATTTACAACAATATATAACAACAATAATTTGAAAACTAAAAAAAAAAATTCTTGAATAAAATATTTAAAATTATACTTATAAAATAGGTATATAATAATAATAAATGTAATAATTTTGAAAAAACAAAGCAAAAAAATCTTAAATAAAGTATATAAGCTGTGTCTATAAAGTATAAGAATAATTATTGAAAATCGTAGCAAAAAACAATTTTTTAACTAAATTAAAACTTTTCTGGCTTTTACTGTCGCAAAATTTGTTATCAATTCTTCCATATCAAGTTCTTTTAAAATATCTAGACTTTCAAGAGATCTAGATGGTTTTTATGTTAAACCGTCTAGTCTTTACTGACTCATAGTTGTTCTCAAATGAGTTTTAATAAATTTCAGTTTCGAAAAAGTCCTTTCCACAGTAGCCACAGAGACAGGAAACATTAGAAAAATGCGGATAGCAATGAATAGGTTTGGTAAGGAAGATGTTAATTGCTGATTACAAATGAATTGGAGAATTTTTGCGGGTGACATTTTTTTATTCGAATATGAACAGTGAAGATATCTAATTTCGTGAAGCAAATCCGTTCCCATTATGTCTTTTTATGTTAAAAGCATTTCTAATTTCATACAATGGTTTAAAAGTTCTATGTCATTCATAGCCTTACATTTATTTAAATTCAAAAGAATATTAAAATTATTATTGTGTTTCACTAACAAATCAAAACGATCCTTCAAAGCAGTGATGGCATGGTCTAAAATGTTCCAAAAAAAAGTTATTTTAAAATTTTCTTCTTCATCGCATATTGCTTCATCTTTATTTTCGTAGGGAAACATTACTTTTCGTCTCAGTGTTCTAATTTTTTTCAATATCTAATTTTATTGCAATATCTTCTGCTTCCAGCAAAATATTTTTAAACTTTTTGTCGCACCTATAATGATGAAGATATTGCAATGAACTAGCAATAAGCCAATAAAATGGAGTTTGGTGTGAAAAGTAAAATAGGCACCCCAAAATAAAATTTTTGATCAAAATGACGCCCCTTGCAATACGGCTTTTGGGGGGCACTGCTCGTATCACCAACGCTTAGACTCTCTGGCCCTCTTTAATACTATTACTTTTTTTTTACGATGTTGGTAACCTTTGACTTTGACGACCTAGGGGCGTCAAAGCCATTGCGGCCCTAGGTCAGTGCCTCTTGTGCCTAAGCCTAGAGCCGGCCCTGCTCTGGGTTTTCTCGAAAACCATGAGTAAATTTCAGATTAGTTGAGCTCAAGATTCGGTAAGAATAATATCGGCCTGAAACAGTGTGATTTATTATTTTTCTCAATTTTTTACGGTAAAATGTGAACGAAAATAAAACGCGTAGTTTTAACATTGCAACAAAAAACAGAAATTATTAATAGAATTAGAAAATGCGAAAATTTAAGAAACTCTTCAAAGAGTTTAATGTGGACTTCAACAATTTACAACATCAAGAAAAATTCCAATGCTATAACAGAATTTGTGTCGATTATGGATAGTGAAGGAGGATCTAGCAGGAAAAAGACAATGTCCAAACCTGAAAATGCCACTTTAGAGAGTGACTCACTTTATTTTTTTTTGTTTTCTTCAGAGCGAAGTTTAGGTGAACCAGTGTCTGGCTCAATGTTGTGTGAAAAAGCATTGGATTTTAATTGAAAATTAAGAAGTAATGAAGATTTTAAGGCAAGCACAGGTTGGCTGAAAAACTGAGACACCGTATACATGAACTAGATATTCAAGGTGAGAAACCTTCTGCAGATGAATTGGCAGTGGAAAGTAATTTAATCGTAAGGTAATATTAAATTTATTTAATCTTATTATGATTCAGAGAAGATTAAATTTATTTAATTTAATCCGGAAAATTTTCCGGTTTGATTATCTGGAAAATTTGGCTATCTGCAAGAGGTCTTACATAAATTATTCCAGATAACTGACACTCTACTGTATTTTCCCTTATTATACACCTTTTTTTACCTTCTATTCCCACTTCTATCACTCTCTAGCACCCTCACTCCCTCCCACTTTATATACCTACAGTGAAACTTCTCCTAACGGACACCTCTCGTTAACGGACATCTCTCTACAACGGACATTTTCAAATTCCCCAACTCACCTCTATTGGTTTTAACGTGTTTGCAGCTTCTGTCTAGCGGACATTCTCTGTAACGGACGCGGACAGGCAATCTGCACTGTTTCGTTTAGATTAGCACTTAATTTGATCTCCCCATAACGGACAGCGGGCGAGCTCACGGCCCTTTTTCTAGGAACTTTTCTTCCACATATTGCCTCAATCGTGTGTTTATTTTCTATTTCTGATTCTCTGAATTTTATCAAGGTTTACGTCGCGGGTCTAAACCCTTTTTCAAGAATTTTAAGGCACGTGTAAAACTTCTGATGAATTCGGTGTGTGCAGGGGGGGGGATATGGTCGGCCTTTCGTCTTTTCAGTTTCAATTTTTAGTTTTGTTCAGTGTTGTGTGAAGTGCACAATGTCTTCTCGTAAACATTTAACTTTAAAAGATAAAGTCGAACTCATTAATGCGTATGATCGACAAAAAAATAGTGTTCGCACTCTCGCTTCAAAATTCAAAATTGGGAAGACGCAGGTAAGCGACATCCTAAAGAAAAAAAATGAACTGCTCAAACAATTTTGGCAACACAGAAATGATCAGGTTCAAAAATCATTCCCGAAAACTGTTGGACTTCAAATTGACAATGTTACGAATGAGTGGTTTTGTCGCGAACTTGCTAAAAAAATTCCCATTAATGGGCCTATTATTAGGGAAAAGGCGAAATCTATGGGAGTAAATGAGTTCAAAGCTTCTGTGGGATGGCTAGACAAGTTCAAAACTTGGCATAAAATTTCTTGGAAAACCGTAAGTGGTGAAGGTGGATCTGTTGATATTGGGGTTGTAACAGAGTGGACCGTCAAATTGGAAGATTTATGCCGTGATTTTGAAGCTAAGGATATTTACAACTGTGACGAAACACGGTTGTTTTTTAAAGTTCTTCCTGAAAAAACAATGAGTCTAAAAAACGAAAAGTGCCAGGGCGGAAAAATTTCTAAGGAACGCTTGACTGTACTATTGGGTACAAATATGCTGGGAGACTTTGAACAACCTCTTGTTATAGGAAAACCACAAAATCCTCGTTGTTTCAAGGGCATAAAGTTGAATCTTTGGAATGTTGACTTGAAGTCTAATAAAAAAGCGTGGATGACACGAGATATCATGAGCGAATGGATAAGTCACTTTAAACAAAACATGATTCGTCAAAACAGAAAAATTATTCTTTTCATAGATAATGCTGCATCTCACCCGCACATTGAATTCTCCAACATTCAAATCGTTTTTCTGCCACCAAACACATCTGCAGAGTGTCAGCCCTTGGATCAAGGGATAATAAAAAATTTTAAACTTCACTACAGAAAACGTGTTTTAAGACATCTCATTGCAAACATGAACGATGTAACATGTGCGAGTGACCTTGCAAAGAAAATCAGCATCCTAGATGCGATTCAATGGATTTCCTCTTCAGTAAACGCAATTAGAAAACAAACTGTCGTGAACTGTTTTGTAAAGTCTGGCTTCTCAAACGCAAAAATTGAAATTGTGAACAGCAATGTGGAGCACCGAGAAGAACAAGAACTTCATCTATTGATAATGTACGATACTTCAGCTACAAGTGACCCTGGATACAAAGATATAGACTCGAACCTCACTACAGAAGATTGTGCTATAGATATCAACGACATTATCATCGATATTTTTCAAGAAGTTCCTCATGAGGATGAAGAAATGGAAGGAGGTCATTCTGTCGAAGAACATATTAACGACGAACCACCGATGAAAATAGAAGAAGCGCTCATACAAATCAATCGTTTAAAAATGTTTTTCACTGCTGAAGTATCTTACTGAAGGACTTTCGATGGTTTCTTCACTCCAAACAAATGTTGAAAACAAAATTATCAGCCGGAAGAAGGTGCAGAAGAAAATAAGTGATTACTGTATGTATTTTTCTTAAGATAAAGTCATAATATGCGTAGCACAATTGTATGTATATTATTTACAAAAATATTGTGCAAAATCTGTATATAATTTAATTTAATATTAAACGTTTAATGATTTTTCTTTATCTCTTGTGTATGTAATTGTATATTATTTACAAAAATATTGTTCAAAATCTGTATATATTTTAATTTAATTTTACATTAAACGTTTAACGATTTTTCTTTCTTTTTTTTTTTTTCTCCCTCAGACTTCTTGTTAGCGGACACTTCTCTCTAACGGACACATTTTCGTTCCCCATGGCTGTCCGTTAAAGGGAAGTTTCACTGTATATGAATACCACAAGTATGAGAGGTATTAGAACCTATAGTACTTAGTACTCTGCATGGGTTGAAGGTCGAGAAGATGAAGGATGATACTTGTTGACATTAGACTTGAATTTCTGTAGGTTTCAATTTTCAGGAAATACATAAGAATGGAGGTTGTTCCAGAAAATGGAAGTTGAATGAATAAATGAGGAAGAAGAAAAGTTGGTTCTGTGAGGTTTAAAGATGGACAGTAAAAGGATGCCGACTGGTTGGCATATGTTCGGACTGCTTTGGAAGACAGAGCTAGAATTAGAACCAATTCAGAAGAACAATGCCCATGGAAGTATCTAAGTAAAGGCATGCAGAAGAAACAGAACATCTATGAGACAGAGGGGGGGAAGAGACTGTGTTAGAGATGGGTTGTTAATTAACCTAACTGCCCCAAGAGGGCAGTTATTTTAATTAATGACTTAGATTAAGTAATGGAGTATAGATGCCTGAGAGGGGTTTTGGGGACACCACCCCAGATGTGGGAACAATATTCCATGGCAGGGTGGATTTAAGTTTGTACAGAGTGTAGTATTTGGAAGAAAAGTAATGGTGAGAGTGAAAGAGAAAACCCAGCTTTTTAGATACAGAGGAAGCAATATTTGTGATGTGCTTAGGTCAAGACAGATTAGAAGTCAGGATAATCCCTAATAGAGTTAGGTGATACTGTCTAGAAATCTGAGTGTCATTGGAGACAAGTATAGGAGCAGAAGAATCGTTTTTTAAAGATATAAGACAGAAGACAGATTTAGAAAGAATGAAATCAAATAAGTTATCTTTGTTCCACTGGAGAATTACCTGAGATCAGCATTTAAGGAAATGGTAGTGGATATTTGAGAACTTGAAGCTGTTTGTGCAGGGCAAGGTTTCTCAAACTGGAAGGTGGAAAGCAATGTGCTGTCATCAGCAAAACTATAGATAGTCAATGAAAGGTCATAAATATATGAAGAAAAGAGTGGGACAAAAAAACTGAACCTTGTGGAATACAAGCATTAGTTTAGAATTCAGAAGACAGAGAGCCATCTACCATCATGTAGAGTGAGTGGGTCAGAGAGAGAAAACTGGATACCCAACTACAAAAACCGTTGGCAAACCATATGATGGAAGCTTGTTTAGAAGACTTCTGTATCACCAGTGGATTGACACTGATGGAATCCATACTGGTGATCATTGATCAGATGGAAGGTTTCTATATAGTTTAAGAGTTGATAGATTTCTCCATTACTCTAGAAAGAGTAAAAGTATGCAATGTGATGATAACTGGATGGGAGAGATCTGTCACCTTTTTTAGGAACTGGCTGGATATGAGCAAATTTCCAAGCAGAAGGGAAAACACTGGTGAAATAAGAAAGTGTAAAAAGGAGCATAGGTTTTGAGAACAAGTGGAGAAATACTATCAACATCTAGACGGCTCAAAATTCTTCTAATATCCTTATGACAGAAGGTCACAAGAAGCATTGAATGGAGTGTACTGGGAATGGTAGAAGGTGGTTTAGCAAGATAATCAATAAATGAGTTAGAAGAAAAGTAGAATTCTAGCAGTTATTTTTAACTGAGGTGGCATCTCATGCTCCTTCAAAATCACAAAAGCTTATGGGAGATTTTTCATGGCTGCACTGAAGGTCATTATGGGATATTCTCCTATTGATCTCCAAGTCAAGTGCAATAGCCTAGCCTACAGCTTTTCAAAGAGTGTCAACAACACATTTGCAATGTATCTCCTTTGCAATTTTGTTATTTGGCCATGGGCTATATCATATTTATGTTCCTTAATTTTTTTTGAATAATCTTCTACTGGTTTATCCAGTATATGATTTTTGGCCATCTCTGCATTGTAAATTGTATACTGGGTGTTTGGTGGAAAGTCTTCATCAGGGGTGAAGTGGGGGAGGAGATTTTTACCATATGTTTAATGGTGTTAGTTCTTGTAAATCTTGTGAACAACAGTTATTATTATTTTTTTTGGCTATGCTTTTAATCTGTTTGATAATTTTGGAGACATAGGGGATGGTAATACTCTGTTTCTTTTTCTGGTTCTTTGTTAGATGCCTGGGTGTTGAGGTATTTCTCTTTTGTTTTTTTTTAATTGTTTCAGTTATGAGTTTTTGTGGGTATCTGCTCTTGCTAAATATTTTGAAAATTCTGTTGTTTCATTATTGAGTGCTTGATCTTTACATAGTCTATAAGCTTTAAGAATGTCTATTTTTGTGTTCATGGGGTGATTGGAATTAAATTTTATAATAGCTCCTGTGTTCTGTTGGTTTTCTGTATATAACTATTAAGAAAGAGTTATCATGCATCTTTAACAAGAGATCTAGGAATGGTATGCTATTGTCTTTCTCTATTTCTCTTTTAAATTTTTTAGCATGGATGTTTAGTATTCCGCTAGTTGTGAAAGTTGTTTAATTCCTCTAATTGACATGGCCAAATGGTTAGAAAGTAATCAACGTATCTATCACAGTATATGGGTTTTAGAGAAATTGTCTAAGGCTATGTCTTCAAATGCACTCATGAAAAATGCACTCTCTATGTCCCCTCTGCTAGGAGGAGAGAGAGAGAGAGAGAGAGGATTGCCCATACTTAGTCCAACTTTTTGTTTGGATACTAGATTTACAAGAATTAATACCATTAAAAATATTGTAGAAACCCCCTCCCACACTTCACCCCCTGACAAACAACTCTTTCCACCAAACACCCAGTATACAATTTACAGTGCAAAGATTGCCAAAAATCATATATTGGATAAACAGGTAAAAGATTATTCAAAAGAATTAAAGAACATAAGTATGACATAGCCCATGACCAATTAACAAAATTGGACCCAGCTTTCCATGCCTGGTGCGAGGATCACCAATGAGATTTCAAGAACACCTCGGTCCTAACCATTGACATGTAAAGAAAACACAGCCTATATAAAGGATCCTTGATTATTGGCATAATCAGCAATATTAATCGAAACAAAGGCATGCAGACAAACAATAACCACATACATATTATCAAAAGCAAAACCCAAAAATAAGAACCATAATAAATATATCTCGAAAAAAGCACCCCCATCCCCCTCGAACGTAATCGTGAACCTACCCACACAATTAAGATGCTCACAAAGATTAACCACCAAACAGATATCTAACCCAACAACATCCAAATTTATATTCTCATTCTAAATATCCTCACATACAAACCTTTTAGGTTAGTTTGTCGCTGAGTTTGGTACCAAACTATTTGGCATAAAGGCCTTCTAAATAAGCTTCCATCTTATGGTTTGCCAAATGTTTTTTGTAATTGGGTATTCAGTTTTCTCTCTGACTGCTCACTGTGGGTGATGATAGAAGGCTCTGTCTTCTGATTTCTCCACGGTTCAGTTATTTCTCCAACTCTTTTCCTTTTGTATATTAATGACCTTCTCCCATTGACCGGAAATCCTATTCATAGTTTTGCTGATGATAGCACATTACATTCCACCTTCCAGTTTCAGAAACCTTGCCCTGCACAAACAGCTTCAACTTCTCAAATATGCACTACCAATTTTTTAAATGCTGATCTTCAGTGGGGCAAAGATAACTTTAGTTCATTTCAATCCATGTGTCCCAATTGTCTCACTCTGAGGGCCTAAGTGCATGCTGCAACATCAACCCGTGTTTTAAGTGGACAGTTCTTTACAGGGCTCTGCATGTTGTGTTCCATCAGTTTCAGAGGGTTTCTGGGTTGCTTTGTGACTGCTTTAGCACCAGTGTTTCCAATCATCAACTTAAAGATCTTCAGTGTCATTAAAATATCATGTAAAAAACACACACAGACAAGTACCTTACAGAATCCACACATTAACATTTCAGATGCATTTGATTTTTTCTCTTACATTAATCACATTTTTCCATTTTCTGTGATTAATAGAAGTGAAAAGTAAATAACAAAATCTTATTACCAATTACTAATTAACTAATAATATATAAAAGTAATTCTTTTCATTTTGCTGCATCTACCTCACAACACAATATTCACTCAACTTTTTCTAATACTTATTTCATCTAGGGTTTTCAATAAAATAAAAAGCAACAAGTAACTTAGATTGTAATACGCAGTGAACATTTTTGTAATGTACTTTACTTATTTCCTCCTAGATTTCTATAAAAATTGAAAAACAATGCGTATTGCATTTTTAAAATGTGTTTAGTATAATAAACAAATAGCCATAATTCATTATTTATATATTGAGTAAACTGATAACAAAAAACATGCCTTTCAAAAAAGCAACAACTTTCATACGAATTTCAGTGCTTAAATCAAGAACTTTTCTGCATATCTGCAATATTATGCACTCATTCCTCCAATTGTTGCATGAAAATAATGTAATATGTATCTGTTATGTTTAAATTTTTTTCTGTTTATACTCCAGGACGACCAAACGGTCAGAGGAGTTCACAAGATAGATATAATACAAGAAACAGCACCGTATTCAGTAGTCACGGGTTTGAACCCTGGTCACTCAAGGCACGTGTACTTATGCACCCTACGGTTTCATCTAAAATATACAATATTAGATGAAAAAATAAATAATAGCTGCCAGATTTTTATTTGTCCAATTTTAACAAAATTTTGACAATTTTGTTAAAACTGGAACGATTTTGACAAATCTTTCTAAAGAGTATAATATAAAATTTCACGAAATATGTCCACTGGGGGTGAATTGTTATGTGCAAACAAATGGACATGGTGAAAACAAATGGACATGGTGAAAACAAATAGATGCTTTATCCACGAACACACCTGATAAAAACTGAAATACAACACATTGATTATTTATATATTTATTAAATTAATAACAAAAAACGAACTTCAAAAAGCAACCACTTTAATGTGAAGTGCTTGAATTGAGAGTTTTTAGGGACTTCAGCATATATGTGCATAATACACCTATTGTCTTCAATCGCCAGTAGGGATTCCGTCAATGTCGATCCACTGGTGATATTCTGGCTTATGTTACCCATTTATGGACAAATTCAATGGAAGAGTTTGGTGAAACACAGGCAGTTGCTCTTGACATCTCAGAGGATTTCAATCATGTTTGGCATAAAGGCCTTCTAAACAAGCTTCCATCTTATGGTTTGCCAAATTTTTTTTGTAATTGGTTATCCAGTTTTCTCTCTTATTGCTCACTGAGGGTGATGGTAGGTGGCTCTCTGTCTTCTAACTTCTCCACTAATGCTGGTGTCCCCCAAGGCTCAGTTCTTTCCCCCACTCTTTTCCTGTTGTATATTAATGACCTTCTTCCATTGACTGGAAATCCTATCCATAGTTTTGCCGATGATAGCACATTGTATTCCACTTTCCAGTTTGAGAAATCTTGCCCTGCTCAATCAGATTCAATTTCTCGAATATACGCTCCCAATTCCTTAAATGTTGATCTCCAGTGGGGCAAAGACATCTTAGTTGATTTCACTCCTTCTACAACTCTGTCATGTCTTATATCTTGCAAAAAGGATTCTTCTGCTCCTATGTTTGTCTTGGTGACACTCCGATTTCTAGACAAGGTGATATACCTCTTTTGGGGATTACCCTGACTTCTAATCTGTCTTGGCACAAGCGCATTATAAATATTGCTTCCTCTGCATCTAAAAACCTTGGTTTTCTCTTTCGCTCTCGGCGATTACTTTTTTTTTTTTTTTTCCAAACAGCTGTTCACTCTGTACAAATAGCAAATCCGCCATACCATGGGATATTGTTTTCACATCTGGGGTGGTGCCCCCAAAACCTCTCTGTCTTCTAGATTCCATTCAGAAGAGGGCAGTCAAGTTAATTAATGATTCATCTCTACCAGAGTCTCTCCACTCGCTGTCTCATAGATGTACTGTTTCTGCTGCATGCTTTTTCTACAGATACTCCCATGGGCACTGTTCTTCTGAATTGGCTTCTATAATTCCTGCTCTCTCTTTCAAAACAGTCCGAACACGCACTACCACCAACCAACATCCATTTACTGTCCGACTTCACACTCACAGAACCAACTTTTCATCTTCCTGGTTTATTCATTCAAGTCGACTCCCAGTGGACACATTTCTTACAATTTTACGTTTGGGCCTTTTAAAAAGATGTGTCTAGCGATTCCAAATTTTGTTAAAATCAGACCAATTGATATCTGGCAATTATTATTATTCTTGCTTTCTTTTTTTTTCGTCCCTACATAATAATTCATCTTCCGATGGATGGATTTTTGTAATTTTATATTTATAAGTTAAACTAAATGCAACAAGGCATCATATGTTTAAGAGAATAAATAATCTATATACTATTTGTGTGAATACACCATAGATCACTCTTTAACGAAAAAACTACGTTTGTAGTGTAAAAGGGTATCATTTTATTTGTATCTCATATTGTGCTCCTCCTTCACAACGAGTTGCCATGAATTGCACTACCTCGAATAAGTAACGCTCCACTAAAAGAGAGGACTATTGTTACTTATTCTCAGTGGGCACCACCACCCAGACAGCACCGTTTCAAGGCTTGTTGGCATTTCATCGGTGGGTGGGCAGGTACCCTGGTATTGCAGACATGACAATCCAGTTGTGAAGATAATCCCACAATATGAGAGATGCTAAAAGGTATACATGATAATGTATAAGTTAAACTAAATGCAACAAGGCATCATATGTTTAAGAGTATAAATAATCTATATAATATTGGTGTAAATACTGTCCAATATTGTACAGATTATTTATACTCTGAAACATTATCATGTACAACTTTTAGCATCTCCCATATTGTGAGATTATCTTCACAACTGGATTGTCATGTCTGCAATACCAGGGTACCTGCCCCCCACCCACCCACCGATGAAAGGCCAACAAGCCTCAAAACAGTCAGGGGGGAGCCTGATATTCACGGAGTTTCCGAGAATAGGTAACACAGTCTTCTCTACTGGGGAAGCGTTGCCTATTAGAGGAATTTATGAGTTTTTGAGTGGTGTGAGTTGAAGGAATTACTGTCCCTTTCATTCTTCTAACACCATTTCTTTTCTTCTTTCACTCCTACTATAACTTTCCCCTCTACTTTTTGCTTTTCTAAGTCTAATAGGGACAGGTGGATAGTAGAGTTATTATCCCACACATATACACAAACAAACCTTGAAACGGTGCCATCTGGGTGGTGGTGCCCACTGAGAATAAGTAACAATAGTCTTCTCTTTTAGTGAAGTGTTACTTATTCGAGGTAGTGCAATACATGACAACTCGTTGTGAAGGAGGAGCACAATATGAGATACAGATAAAATGATGCCCTTTTACACTACAAACATAGTTTTTTCATTTAAGAGTGATCTTTGGTGTATTCACACCAACATTATATAAATTTTATATTTGTCAAGCCAAATTTCATTAAAATTGAAGCAATAGAAATCCAGAAAATATTATTTATTTTTCATACGATATCACATAGGCTATCTGCATACTGTACATTATACAGTATACAGATACTATTAGAGAGATCTCTGCCAACTCAATCTCCAAAAACATCTCTACTCAGTTTATCAGTAACCTGATAACCATACAGGATAGTCAATAGTTATATGTCATTCAGATCAAGTTGATCAATGTGATTTGCCCCTTACTTTGCAGTGTTAACATAAATAAAGAATCTGCCTTAACTGCCAAGCATGCCTAACACCCTGAGTAATTTGATCACAATCTAATTTATAATCACCTTGTACATTTTTCGTTTCTGCCACTAAGCTCATCTTATATCGTTTGGTGGAGGTAGGTAGTTTTAATCAATTTAAGGAAGAATTACACAAATTGTTAGAAGGAATAAACAAATGAGATGAATAGTGTGGTTTTCTTTCTTTCTTTTTTTTTTTTTTTTGGCTGATTCTATATAATCTTGCTTTGTTGCATCATTTGCCACTTCTCAAAACTAATGTCTTAGTTGGCATAAAAAGCCATACTAGCCTTTATGAGTAGCCTCATTTGGCATTTACATTTTTTAATATCAGTTGGGCCCACTAAAAAGAGTTTAAAAAATATAAAAAAAATCTTTAAAAAATGTAATGCAATTCCACCAACTTTGCAAAAACAAAATCCATTTCCTTTACTCTTCACAGTAGTTTTTTCTTTGAATAAATCCCATTCAATACACTGTAATCACTACTATTCAGTGATTGCTCTACTGAAGATTCTTAATATATAATGAATGACTCCTGATATACAGATCAATAATACTGTTTTCTCTTGTAGCTTCTCTAAAATGCTAGTATAGAAAACATTCATTTAGCAAATCCAGGAATATTCTGTTACTGAATGAGCTGCCAACCCATGAGTTCCAATAACATTTGGAAAGTTAAAATCCCCAATGACATGACATTTTGATTTGCTGGCCCACTCTGTTTGTATAGTGTTCACTAAACTCATTGCATTCATTTGGCCTATAACAGGGGTGTGCAACCTCTGGCCTGTGGGCCAACTCCGGATTGCAAACGTGCATAATCCCGCCCGCTGTTGTTTTCGGAATACAATAGAATCTGGATGAGAAGTTTTCCAAGGAACTGGAGGTTTAGAACTTCTTACGAGGGGAAAAGTTCTTAGAAGAGAAAATGACTTAAGGGTATGAAATATTAACTACACAAATAAAAATGAAGATACACATACATAAGTTAAAGATGATTTTTAAGCACTATTTCTGAATTTATAAATATTTTACTCTTGCCTATGGGAAAAATTTTTAAACTGAGGATTTCTAATTACCAAGTTGGAAGAATGAGCTCCTTTTGAGTTTCAACATACCTTAAAAGATCACAATTACAATAAGACAGAGCAACAATCCACTAAGTAATTCAGAACTGTTCACAACTATCAGACCTCAGCAGCAAATGCTTCACTGTGCTTCACATGGTCAAAGCTATCCAATTATTGATATCGATGAAAACAATTGCAATATGTCACCTCCATTATATTAAAATGTTTATACTAAAAAGGTTTTAGCACTGAAAGCCTCAGACTATGGAAAATTCACTAATTGAACCAACTAATTGAAATAGTGCCAAGCATCATTTTAGTTCGTACTAAATCACTGATCAAAGTAGGTGAAATGGTATAATTTCTGTTATATCTCATATTGTGAATGCCTTCACGAGTTGCCCTGATATTGAAATACCTCAAATAATGTAGTTCAATATTGCTTTTAACACAGTGGATTCGCAAACAGGCAACATTAGATTCTTGGCAGATACCACCACCACCCAGGGGCAGTTGAATCCGCCAAGAATAAGTAACATTAGTCTTTTCCACTGGCGGAGCGTTGCTTATTCAAGGTAGTGTAATATCATCAGGCAACTCGTTGTGAAGGCATTCCATCCATATTGTGGATGGAATGCTTTCATGACGAGTTGCTGTTGTTGTTGTTATTTGGTTTTTAGGAGCATTAGCAACTAAGGCCATATTGCTCCGGGGATATGCGGTGGTCACCCCCTGACCTTTCCGCATCCGTATTTGGTGGGCACGGGTCTTATCAAGAAGACATGTGTTACGCCCTGGTGCTCCTGCCCACCTGGCTATGGAGGCGCCACGACGAGTTGCAACAAAAACGATGCCATTTCACCTACTTCAGTGATTTACTACCACACGATACACTGTGTATTCTTCATCACAAACTTTTTATGTGGGTAAACTTCTTACACGGGAAAATAATATATTACAATATATAAAGTTGAAATTGGGAATTAAGAAACCAAACCTAGTACAGGGGAAAACTTCTTATGCAAGAATTTCTTATCCAGGTTCTACTGTATGTATAATAAATGGCTTGTCACTTATATATATTTTTGAATTAATGGCATTTCTGATGTAAATTTAGAAAATACTCTGCGCATTGCTACGACAAATATCAATTCACTGATAAAAATAAAAAGTATCAAATCTCTCTCTCTCTTTAAATATTATAAAAATAAAATCTTGCAATTTTTGTTACTGGAATTGTAGTTGAATTTTGTTACTATAATTGTTTGTTTGTATTTTTGTAATTTTATCTTGAATTTGTATTTCATTTTTCTTATTAATAAAATTAATTATATGTACATGTATGTATAAATATTACAATAAATAGCATAAAACTATTTATGACAATTTTTTAATTATACACCATTTTAATAATCCTAAAAATCGTGAAAAGCCAAAAAAAAAATTTGGCCCATGTGTACCTCACAGATATTTTATTTGGCCCATCATTTATAAAGATTGCTCACCCCTTGCTTACATCATGTCCAGACATAATGTTACTTTCCCTAGCATTACGTCGGTTGTACTAGTTTAGAATCGGTGTGCTTCTTTCAGCCAAAAGTATAACTCCCCCACCCCCGCCACCCATTCTGTACTATGCATATTCAAATTCTGCATTCCCAATATCAGAATGGTACTGTATTTCTTTGAACCACCTTTATGGACTGGAAATACATTGGTGCTTCTCCATTACAAGGGAATCATCCAAGTCCAATGAAGTCATTATAGTTAAGAATACATTAAACCTTAATAGTTTACCCCATTCCCTGGATTAAATTATTATGATTTATTTTCTTTTAAACTCTATGATTATATAGTATCTATCCATAATTCAGAAGGGCCCACTTGCCTTTTATACTCCGGAAAACTGTACACCCGCAAGCAGTTTTACCTTGATGTGAAGAGACTTTCATTTGTAAAGATCAACAGGAAATTCAGTTGCCTATTAAGTTCATTAGCTGGGTTGGCAATGACTTTTCCACAATCATTATATATATGCTCTTTTCTTCCTGAATTTATACGCTTGTAAAACCCCTTTTCACTTTTCTTTGCTCTCTTATTTAGTGATTTCTTGCATTTAGCCTCTTCCAGCCAAACCATTTTAGTAGTATGATTAGACCAAATTACAACTATTATATAGGGTTTTTCATCACTCTGTAACTGTCTCATGCTATCATTTTGTGCTCTATTAATTTGCCCACTTCCTTATACTCCGCCCGAGCACACTCCTTATGCTATTTTTTTAAATGTTACACATTTAAATTAATGACTTCCGTTCAGGCAGCTTTAAAAGTTGTGCCAAAATTTGCCTGTATTCTTAGAGGCCACATATCATCCATAACATTTCAAGTTCCCTTTTCTCAACTTAAAACTCTTGCTTTTACCTTTAACAGAAACCCCACTGCCTTGACGTTCCACGATTACTCCCTAATCTTGCAATACCATTATGCTCACAAGTGATGATCATGCTCAGAATATTCTTGCCTCTAAAACTTTCCCTAATATACTTTTATGGATAGCAATTATTTAGATGGTTTAAAAATTTTGATCCCCATGGCGAGTTGCCCTCCCTCTTGCTCTAATCAATAAGAGATAGATTGAAATCTCCTGCTAGTCTGCAAGAAGGTCACTAAGGGGCTAGGGCAAGCTAAGGCAGATCATGAGAAGTATCTGACTAAGAATTCAGAGAAAAGTGGCAAAGAATTCTTTGCTTATATTAAAATTCGAAGGGAAGAGATGAACCATATTGACCTACTGGATATGAATGGTATAACTATTGATGATCCTGTTCAGACTGATGACAAACTAAATAAATATTCTGCACATACAACCACATGTGAAGAAGTTTTTAGGAGATTCCAGAAGTACACAGTAAGTCCCTGACATATGTAAGCAATACGTTCCAGGACTTCTTATGTAAGTTGAGTTTTACATAACTCGAGAATGACTAAAAAAATATTGCTTCTATATCCCTGATGTGCAAAATTACAAAAACCACAAAAAAATATATATTTTTCAATGAATTAGCTATATATTTTATATATTAGCTATATACATAGAAAAATAGTTATATATTTTTAATTAGTTCAATTAAAAACTTTACCTGGGGATACAGGTGAAGTTGACGTGCCACTTCTCAAAACTAATATCTTAGTTGGTGTAAAAAGCCACACTAGCCTTTATGAATAGCCGCATTTGGCATTTACATTTTTTAATGTAAATGCCAAATGAGAAAAAAATGCATGTTATTGTACTGTAAAAACTGATATGTATTTCTAGCCTTGGTTATTATAGTTGACTTCATTGGTGCCAATCCCTTCACCGGTTCTTGTATGTCTTTGTCCTTTATTGTTGTGTTCACTGTTGACACTGACAAATCTAAATTCTGCATGATACTTGTTAATGTTTGACCATTTTCATAAATCCTTATTATTTTAATTTTCTGATCCAAATCGATTGCTTTCCTTTTCTTGGTAGATTTACTAGTACTGCTGTCACTTATTCTCTTAGTCGGCACCATGATAACAGTCAAAATGAAATCTTCTATAAAGAACTTCACAGTGTTAAGGCGGAAACACACTATCACCTGACAGAGCTCACATTTCTGGAGGTCACTACCATAGAACAATAAAAACAATTTGCAGTTTCTGGTTTATTGGGCTTTTCTGTTAATGCAAACTAAATTCCATGTGATATATATATATATATATATATATATATATATATATATATATATATATATATATATATTTAATTATAAACGAGTAGTAAACTGGATCTTATTGCATTTGCAATAATACGGATAACTGGAATTCTGTGATTTTTATGTTATTATGATGAAATGGGTGTCCCCTTCACTGAAATCTTCAGCCATATAAAAAAACATAAATAAATTTTCAGAATTTTCTCTTCATTCCTGTTTTCTAAACTTTGTAAACTTTTACACTATATCTCACTTGTGCAATTTGTGCATGCTGTGTTCGTCATTATTGATTGCTTTTTTTTTTTTTTTTACTGTTTTAAATTTTATAATCCTAAAAAAATTGAGTGAAAAAAAATTACATAAGCTGAAGTTATGTAACTCGGGGACTCACTTTACCAATTTACAAAATGAGAAAAAAAGTGGAAGAGCAACTGTTGAAACTAGAAGTAAATAAAGCACCTGGGGGATGTTTTTTTTTTACTGTTTTAAATTTTATAATCCTAAAAAAATTGAGTGAAAAAAAATAAGCTGAAGTTACATAACTCGGGCTTACATAAGTCGGGAACTCACTGTACCAATTTACAAAATGAGAAAAAAAGTGGAAGAGCAACTGTTGAAACTAGAAGTAAATAAAGCGCCTGGGGGATGATGGAATCTATCCAGTTATATAAAAGAAGCAGCAAATCCTTGCCACAATTATGAGAGCACCCTTGGATTCAGAGGAGGTTCCTACAAACTGGAGCTATGCAAATGTCTCTTCTATTTACAAAAGAGGGATCAAATGAAAAGTAAGTAATTACAGACCTGTGACCTTGACTTATTTTTCAGGGAAAATAATGGAGTCAGTAGTTTCTTTTAAATAAAAAGATGGTTGAGTGGCAGAAGACAAGAGGATGGTTATTAATGGGCTGCTCTTCTTCAACTAATGTTATTAGTGGAGCATCTCATGGTTCACTGTTGGATCCCATACTGTTTTAAATATTTATTAATGATACCAGTGAAGGCCTATCAAGCTTAATGTCTAAGTCTGCAAATGACACAAAGGTTGGCAGGGTGGATAATGACAGTAATTGTGGTACACTACTGCAACTAGTGAAACAAGGAGATAGACTGAGAATTGGCCACACTTGATGGCTTGATTGTGATGGAGATCAAAAAAAGACCTAGAGGTAACTGTACAGTCAGATATGAAGTTTTCTGATCACTGCAGGACAGCTCTTGCAGTTCTGTCAATGATATACAGTGGTACCTTGGTGTGTGAGCATAATTCGTTCCGGAAACGTGCTCGTAATCCAAAGCACTCGTATATCAAAGCGAATTTTCCCATAAGAAATCATGGAAACCCAGATGATTTGTTCCAAAACTCAAAAATATTCATATATTGTAAAAATGATTAATACAAAATACATACATACCTTTTCATATTTTTAATATTTAAATTTAATATACATAAAGAAATTGAATTTATGGTAGGACGACTTTCACTGTCACTAACGGAATCACTGCTATCTGTTGACTCTTTTTGTGCGACTTTAACAAGGAACCTCTCCAATGACACTTGCCTCCTCTTGAGGATTTCACGGAAATATGACATTGCATTATCGTTAAACAGATTCTCTGCTCGCACTATTACAAAATGAAGAGGCACGCTTGATACACATAAACAAAGCTGCGCGGGTGTAGCAATTGAATAAACAACACCATAAAGGCAGAGATACACTATTAACCCCTCACATTTTACTAAAGCACATTTCTAGGGGTTACTACCATAAAACAATAAAAACAATTTCCAGTTATGTTCCTGCTAGTGGAATCTGTTATATACTGGTAGTAAACTCGATCTAATTGCATTTGCGATTATACTGATAGCTGAAATTGTGTTGGTTTTTACGTTATTATGGTGAAATGTGTTTCCCCTTCACTGATATAAAAAAAAATACATTTTCAGAATCTTCTCTTCATTCCTATTGTGTTGCATTCCGTTGGGGTGATTCTGCGTTCGACTGCCATTTCTTGTAAACACAAAGGCGAATCGTGCATAAGTGAATTCGGTTCGTATTATATAAGCTATCGTTCGCGTATTTATAAATCGTGTATGATCGAATTCGTGTAGTGTGAACACGTGTTATATGAGGACTGACTGTACTCGTATTGCAAGACCTCGCTCGTTTATCAAGTTAAAATTTATTAAAAATTTTTGCTCGTCTTGCAAAACACTCGTAGACCAAGTTACTCGCAATCCAAGGTACCACTGTACAAGAATTCCAGCAGAAAGGAGGAGGTGATTATCCCATTATATAAGGAAATGGTCGGGATGCATCTTGAGTATTGCATAGGTCTGTCTGGAAGCCTCAGTTTAGGAAGGATGTATATCTACTTTTGCAGCATCTGTAAGAACTATACCTTTAACCTTAAGAGTCCTAAGGTTAAAGATTTCGCACAATCATTGCCATAGAAAGTTTCTAGAAAGCCTAGACCATCCAACAAAGTCCAAGTGCCATCATCAATACACATGTTGGCAGATTCACCATGTGACCTCTTCCTAGACTTTACATGCCATCTCAGACCTCATACTACACAGAAACTCCATATTAGTACCCTTAACCACACCCCCCAAACAAATCAGTGTTACTTCTACAGGCACCTTGAGATTCCAGAGACCCTAAGACAGATTTTCCAGACAGTTAGCAGCCCCAAATCAAACCAAGCTCCATCCATTAAAACTCAACCCCCTGTCATCCTACAAAGATCACTGCATATTAAAAACATAACATATACACCAGTGCCAATCAGCATGGTGCAGTTTTCTATCAAGGTCTGCAAAGGTGTTGCAAACTGTTTGATTCCAGGAAACAGTAATTGTTGAGAGCATTCATCTCTCGCACACATCCAACATAGATAAATCACAGTCTTCTTACTTCTACACTAGTTTGCCACCAAGTTGTTTGCTGAAGGTGTAAACGTGTCCCCTGCAGTTTTAATATTTTATAAATTTCAAATTATTAAATTTTATTAAAAATTTATTATTAAAAATATTAAATTTTATAACCCCAAAATTTGGTGCTAAATGTTCTGACACTTTGGTCATAATATGTAGTAATCTCCCTACCACTTTCTTACTTTTAATTACTCTCTTTCAGTATTCTGACTGATGTACAAGGTTTTTTTTTATTTGGCCTGTATTTCTAAGAACCGCAATTCCATTCAATAAATTATTTGTACTTTGAAATCCATGTAGTGAAGTGTTCTGACTTTTATACTGCTTACATCATGTTACCTGCATATAGAAGATTGCCCTTGAACTTCTGTGTTATGTTTAAAAATTTTCCTCCAAATGCCTTGAAAAATCCTGCTGAGTTACTTTATACAGCTTTCAGCACCCAGTCCCTCCTGAATCTGGATAGAATTAAAGACATATGTACATTTTGAACTAACTAACAGCATTTTTGTAGCATGCTTCTATACTTATACAGCAAGATGTCAGTTCACGTGAGCTTAATATCATTATTTCCCAAGAGATACATTTACAGGACTAGCCTCCGTTCTTGGATAGTCAGCTCCCTGTGTCACAGTAGATATGAATCAGTAACACAGTTATGAGATATACTGCAGGCAGCACCAAGCCATATCTCATGTAGCCTTTTGTCATCTCTTCGAGTCCTCAATGCCATAAGTCATGGGCCTCTCTAGATTAGCAGTAGGCAGTTTATATTTAAAATGAGAGTGCAAAAGCAGCAAAGATGGATTAAAAATTAAAAAAAAAGAACTGGTTAAAATTGATATAAGAAATTTCATACCTTTTTCTCTCAGAAGACAACTCATTCGTTAAATGTTTTATTTCTAGTAGTTTATTTTCAAATTCTTCAAGTGAAACAAGAGAAGCTTTATTTCCATCATCAGATGTGCACGTCCCACAATCAACAAAAACTTGTTTATTTTTATGCATTTTAAAGTTCTTCATTTCCTCTCTAAGAGCTCGTCTTTCTTCCTACAGAAAGAAATAACAATAAAACAGAAGAAACAAATGACCAGAAATAATGACTATTTCACCCATCCCAGCATCCAATTTCTTCTTTCTATATATCAAGCTACCAAAAGTATGGAATACTAGCAAAGAGTATTAGCAAAAGATGCAACATCAGTTGGAGAAAGCCAGGGTTGACCTTCCTCTGACATCATTAGGTATCTTTCTAGTCTCTCTTTGAATTTACACAAGTGTAGGTAGTAATTTGTATTATATGCGAAACACTTCATGACTAAAAGCATCTGATTTACAGTTGCTCTTTCTGAGAGTAAGATGTGGCCAGTCACTCACTCACTCATTCTTTCTTTAACACACACACGAGGCGCCTAAGAGAGAGAGAGAGAGAGAGAGAGAGAGAGAGAGAGAGAGAGAGGGGGACCAATATTTGGCTTACTCAAGCCTTTAAAGGTCTAGAAACTCTGAATCAAGCGATGCTACAGATAAGAGACCCATATCCTATTTAAGATGTAGCCTCCAAACCAGTATATGATACTTATGATGTGGTCCAACCAGTGTTATAAACAAGGGTGTACTCATTGAGAAATCATGGACTGTCCTGGTTACTTACACTGTTGAGAGAGCTTCTGCCATCTTAATCTTTTCCCTAACACCTAGACTTATGTCCCAGATACAGAAGCTTGCATTTATCAGTGTTGAACTGTAGTAGCTATTACAATACAACTAGCTAGTAATTGTAGTAGAAAATATTCTGGGTGATTTTGCTGATAATTCTATCCACCTTTATATTATAAGTAGATTTAGATATCAAGCTTTCAACACTATCATCTATATAATTAATAAATGTCATTCATGAACAGCAACTATCTTAAAACTGAACCCTGTGAGATCCTATTTATGACACTGGCCCACTGATCATTACTCTATTTACTGTTATTCAACTTTTTATCAACTCCAATATCTTATTTCTAACTCTGTACTGCTTCAGCATGGGCAAAAGATATGCAAGTGGCATCTCATCAAAAGCCTCACTATAATCCAAATGAATCTATATAAAAATTATTACTTGCATTAAACTGTTTTGTAACTTCTTAGCAATATCTAATGAGTATGCTTAGGCAAGACTCCTAAACTCATGCTGATTCATTTTTAATTTCATCCCTGTCCATATCATTCTGCACAACACATGTGTTGACTGCATCAATTTTCCTATTACACAAGTTAGCCATACTAGTCTGTTGTTCTCTAATCCTCCCATTTAGACTACCTTTGCAGAAATGTTTCAGCTTTCCAATCCACAACACTTAAGTCAGTAATGTATTCATAATCATAATTAGGGTTTACTGACCTTCACAGATTCTTTCAAAATAATTTGTCATACTTCTTTTCAGTTATCACAAAATTATTCCTTTAGCCATAATTGATCACAAAAAAAATCCAGAATCTTCAGGTTTATTTTGTAAATTTCAGTTTACAAACTAAACCTAAACCAAACAAGTTTTGTAAATATTAATGCAGAAAGTGTTTCCTTCAGTCCATTTTTTAGATATACCAATAATGTCACCATTGCTACTGGCAAGAAGGAGAGCTATTTGATTTATCGATTTCTTCTGAAGTTTAATGCAAAGAATTCTTTGCCATCATTCTTGGACTTTAACCTTGATGTTATTCTCTACTGGGGAAGTGTTACTTATTCGGCGGGGTATAATGATTTATGCAACTCATGAAGAAATTCACAATATGAGATGTTATGTAATGATGCCACTGCATACTTTGGTTGGTTTACTGTCTATAGAAATGATGCGTATGCACTAACACTTATATGACTGCAAATTGTTGGTTAATCATGCTGGGTAGTGTGGTAGTACACAGCCATAAATGAAGCTGCAGAAGGCAGAGGTGTCATTTATAACTGATATGACAGCAAGACAGTGAACAATGTACTTATCAACACTTCAGATAGTTCTTTCTGGAATTCTGTATGCAAGTGGAAAGCAGTTAGCCACATAAAAGCTGAATAATGACAAGGAAGACAATGTATTTTGAAAAGGTCTGAACAGTTGGTTGTGCTGGCTAGAAAAACTGATGACCAAAGTTGCCAAACAATTATCAAAAATTTCATTATTTATTTTTAGTTTCAAAAATAACACTTTTTATGCATATATAGGCCTATAAAAGAGATCAAGAAACCAACATGTGTATAATAATTTTGCAACTGCTAGGCCTATATTTGAGCCTGATCATGTCACTCAGTAAGAAAACATTTTTTCAACATCTTGTATAAAATTGTGTCTTAGGCTATATTTTTATTCATATTGCTTTGGCTTATGGTTTTAGGAACTTTACTGTTCAACGTTGCCAATCAAATTTCATGATATAAATAACATTAATTAAGATCAATTTACAACCTTTATTTAAATTAAATCTATTGAGCTTACCTTCAGAAAAATTAAATCCCATTTTGGCTTAAGCCAGTTATTTAACAGAAATTTATTGTTTGCTTTATGAGTTTTTAAAATTTATGAAAAGGAAAGAAAGAAAGATTAATTTCAAGAAAAGTTGGCTAAAAGTCATTTTTAGTTTTAAATAGGAAAAAAAGATACTTTTGCACATACCACATCTCATTAGCATCTTGTATAGTATAAATTTGTCATAAGACTTTTAGGCCAACTGGAATAAGGTAAAAAAATCAAGTAGGAAATTAAAAAAAGGCAAAAACTGAAATTTCCTCTACCCACACTATTGACTTACATTACAGTTGATATCTTTTGTGGGTAGGGGAAACCATACAAAGAGTAGGCCAATAAGTTGGTCAACATAAACAGATCCACAGAAAAATATCACTCTCTACTCAAAAGAGCACTGACAATTATTATTGGATTATTATATCTACAACTTACTGATCACGCTAACACGTGAACTGTAGATATAATAATTTTTATGCAAGGGTTCCCTAAGACCAAAAAATTATTTCAAGGGTTCCTCTAGGGTAAAAAGGTTGAGAAAGGCTGGTCTAGTCCATCGGTGGTCAGTGTCAAAATCATTTAGAGTCACAGTTTGGTTAGAATTCTCTTGTTTTGGTTGTCAGGGTCGTTTCTTGAGAAAGCATAGTAGGCTGCAGCAATGCAGCTGGGATTGAGGTTTGTGGGTGTAGTGCATCCTAGGGAGGGGTATCCAGTATCGGAATTGGTGGGTTTTGGTCTTGAAGCTGCTGATGATTCACGATACTTCTTACGGTTTTTCATCTGTTTGAAAGGCTCTGTGCAAAATTTGAGAAAACATATAGTTGTCTTTGGTTCGGATCAATATATGCTCCTGGTCCTTTGGAAGTTTGATCTGTGTAATCAGAATGGACCTAAAATCTTCATACTCTGGCAGTCGAACATGATGTGGGACAAGGTTTTCTCCTGGCCATAATGGAGTGTGGGTCATCTTCAATGCCCACAGATGTTATCTTTCCCTATATTGTTCAGTGTCCAGTGAGAAGATATGTGTTATACAATCCAGGGGAAAACCAGGATGGGGCTTTCGGGAAGGCAAAAGTGACCTACACATACACAGTTACAGAAATGGCTTTAATTCAAAACTTAAGAGCCATTTCTGCAACTGTGTACGTGTAGGTCACTTTCGCCTTCCCAAAAGCCCCATCCTGGTTTTCCCCAATTGCAAGACCACACGGTTGTAAGTCCACACTTGGAATACATGGAGCACTACTGTTGTGCTAATACTGACAATGCCTGTTTCTGTAATACTGCCAATGTGCAGGTATTACAAAATTGCCCTAACTGTCCGAAAAGTCCAAGTAGATTACAAACTTCATTATTTCAAGCATGACCACCAGTGGACCAGCTGAAACAGTCACACATCACCAAACAGCATGATTGAGACAATACAAATCAGTTTCATTTGAATTACCCTCAAGCATCAGTTTAGCAAAATTATCTACCTACCTCATCTACTTTCTCGTGTGAATGATAATGTCACTACATGTCAGATTTAGTCACAGCATGTCTTCTTTTTCACACTTCATGCCCGTTCTATTAAAGTTTCTTAATAAAATAAATCTAGCATTATAAAACTTGGCATACATAAACCAAAATGGAATTTTTAACTTTAGGATATTAACGTATGATGTGCAAGCTACAAAAGCACACATGCATGCATGCACACACAAAAATTACTGTAGAAATAAAATAGAACTTTAAAAACAGTGTTACCTCAGCGGATTTGGCAGATTTTACAAGCAGTTTACACTTCATCTCAGAAAAGTCAACTTTTTTTTTATATGCCTCCTGTTCATTTTTCAATACTTTTATTTCCTCTTCATATTTCTCCAACTAAAATAATTTGCATTTAATTATATATAACTATAATTAATTTCTATTCTTGTATTAAAAATGAATAACTTAGTTATTAAATTAAATACTCATTATTTTAAAAATAAAGGGAATATTTAGCTGCTTTTTAATTTTCTCAAAATAAAAATAAACTAACAAACATAATTGGCTCCATCCCACCACGCTTTCTCTTGCTTAATCAACATTCTAGTGTAACTTTTTTTTTGTTTTTGAGAAAGCACACCTTTTTATAGTTCATTCACTTAAATTTTAATTGATTGCCATAAAACAATTTCATACAGATCATATAAAAGTTCATGTAACCAAATTATAAGACCACTCCACTTTTTTTTTTTATGCAAAATAGGTTAAACTGTGCACAGTGCTAATTATGTTATAAATACATATTATGCAGGTCACATACAATCATAGAAAATATTTTAAATAATTAGTGAATGATAATTTCACTACATGTCAGATTTCATTGATTTAACAAAATGAAATCAATGAAATCATGATGATTTCATTGATTTGACAAAAAAAAAAAAAAAAAAAACATCGTTTGGAAAACAGATCCAGTTTAGACAGAGAGAATCACTTTATTGCTAGAAATATTTTATTAGCGTCTTAATAAAATAAACACCTGTAAAAGCAATTATTACATTCATTGCCACTTCAAAAATTCAGATTAAATAATTTGCGCAATCTTAAAATTCTGTGAGGGATTTTTTAAGAAATATAAAGCAGCAATTTGTTATTTAAAATAGTATTATTTAAAACTCTGTATGTGAATTATAAGCCCATGATAACTCTTTTATGACCTAAAATATCCACATTTAGTTCACGCAAATAATTACAGTAATTTGATCTGTGATATTCTTAAGGCCACAGGGCCTTAAAGTAAAATTCTTAATTGTTTCTAAGTGTTCTAATATGTTTTTTGATATGGAGCATAAATAGAAGATCCATATTCTAAAACAGGAATTATTATAGTTAAGTGCTCTTAATCAACTGATTAAGATTTTTAAACTGAATGTCAAACATTCAGGAGACCTAAAAATCTTATAACCTCTTCTTTGTGTAATATCAATAATTTAGTATTAGTACAAGCAAATGATTCAGAAAAATAAGTTTATACAGCATAATAAAAAAAAAAGCAAGCCATCTCAATTTTCCATCCCCTCTAGTAATTTGACTAATTCTTCCTTAAATTTATTCAAACTACCCAATTTCATGACACCAGATGGAAATTTGTTCTGACAATCAATTTCTTTCTGTTAGAAAGCAAATTTTTGCACATTATTCTGCAGACATCCATTTTCAATTTAGGTTTATGTCTCCTTATGTATGTTGTCTGTGAGGGTTTGTTTCTTTGCAGATTTTTTTTAGTGCATTGGCATCTATTACCATAGTATGCCAGTCTGTGAATTAAAAAGGGTGGCATAAGCAATTAGTTTACTCAATCCATTTAAAGCCTTAAACACCCCAGTTAGGTTTTTTTGCATGTGCTGGATTGCTGAAATTTGCAGAACTGAAATTTTTCTTGGTATAATTAACCTTTTGTGCCGCTGACTAATCTTGTTGTTCTTCTCTGCACCCATTCCAACAGATTTACATTCTTCTTAAAATGAGGCTTCCAAACTTGTGCAGTACTCAAGATGTGGCCTAACCCATTATACAATAGGACATTCACCTCCTTCTCCCTGCTGGAAAAATTTCTGTATGTCATTGATAGAACCCCACGAGCTATCTTAGCGGCCTATGTGCACTGCTCTGAGAACTTCATGTCAGACTGTAGGTCTGACATGTTCTGTTTTGCTGTCCACCACCTTGAGTGTGGGAGCAAAACCATGTTGCAGACATTCACAACAAGGTCTGCAGATCAAGATGGCTTGCCAAACAACACCTCCATGTCACAGAGCCTGAGTACACGCTTCAATACATATATCGGTTTCTGCAGCCAATCATCACCTACGGTTCAGAAATCTGGGCGTCGGCAATGAAAACGATGCTAAAAACCATTGCAACTGATGAGTACTGGCTTCTTCGGTGGGTCCTCTTCAAGCATAATCTGCCACCACTCACACATACTTCAGATACACCCAACTTCTAAATTACAGAAAAGTCTCCAAACGGATATTCACCCTCCACTTGCTCGTGTCAATTAAAATGATAGCGGGTGAAGTCAATACGCCAAGTTTTTGGCAGATGTGCAATTGGAGGATCGCCCCCGAAACCCTTAAGAGCCCTCTCCTCTCTGCAGTCTGTGGCATGGAGGCTCAGGATAGGGGATAGATTCCTACCCATGGAGATGCTCCACAAAGTCCAGGAGATGGATGTGGACTACAAAAAGTTCATAGAGGACAAATCATACAGAAGACGCATCATAGGGAACAGATTTCATCTTTAACCGAGTGACTGCCATCTTCTTTTCATGCTTTTCATTTCCCATGTTAATATCAATTTTAAATGTAAAATATGTAATTAAACGTTTTATGTTCTAATATATATTTTATGTAATTTTTCCTGTATTAGTTATTTCATGTTAAACCCCCTAGAATTGTTGCTGTTGTGGGTATTATTGCATCAGGCAGTAAACATTCACTGCCTGCAATAAAGATACTAAGCACCCTACCAGTATGTTATACCAGAATTACTTCTACCCACATGTAATACTTTGAATTTATCAGTATTACACCTCGATTGACAATTCTTGGCCCATAAGTTGTGGGTATTATTGCATCAGGCAGTAAACATTCACTGCCTGCAATAAAGATATTAAGCACCCTACCAGTATGTTATACCAGAATTACTTCTACCCACATGTAATACTTTGACTTTATCAGTATTACACCTCGATTGACAATTCTTGGCCCATCTACCTAATCTAGTCTTCTTGCAGTAGTAAACCTAGATTCTTGTCATTAACCACCCTGCACAACCTCTATACACCTGCAAACTCAGATAATGTGCCTGTTATGCCTTCATCAATATTGTTAATAAAGTTTGAAAACAGTAAGGGGCCCAAAACTGAACTCTCAGGGACTCCACTAATAATATTAGTCCAAAAAAGTGCAGTACAGTACTTATCTATAGCCACCTTCTGTCTTCTGACACTCAATTATCCATGGCAGTGATTTTCCCCAAATGCCACAATTCTCCAGTTTGTATACAGCAGCCTTTCATGATATAAAAACTGTTTTAAAAGTGGAATAGTGTCAAAAGCTTTACTGAAATCGAAGTATACAATGTCAGAATTATTTTTGCATCTATTTCCTTTGTTATTGCATTACAGTAGCTAATCAGTCTGCTCAGACAAGAGACCCCCCCTATAATAAACCATGTCGTGATATCAGTACAACTGCATTCTTGTCAAGATGCCCCTGCAATACATCTTTCAAGTACTGATTTCATTATTTTCCTTAGTAAACATATTAAGCTTACACAGCTATAATTACTCACTTCATTTTGTGAATAGGAGAGAGCCATTTGTACGTCTCCAATCTATAAGGACTTCCTGTGAATCCTGGTATGCTCTCATAATTATGACCAAAGGTTTGCTTACCTCTTTTGCTGCTTCTTTTAACTTAATTGATAGATCTAGGTGCTTTATTTACTTTTAGGTTTAACAATTTTTCTTCAACTTTCAATTATCTCAAAATTATTTAGCTCCCAGGTATAACTTGGTATACTTCTGCTATTCCCATTCAATCTGCACACGATCATCAACATTTATACTATTCATTCCTTTCCTTTTATTGTTAACATAAGAAAAGAATTCTTTGGTACCTTTCTTAGTATTCATAGCCAAAGAAAAATGCATGACATAATTAATAATCATGTCATGCACTTTTCATCTCTTTTGCTGCTTTCATAAATTCATCTGACATTAATTTAGACCTAAACTTGGAACAGTATCTCTTACTTGGCATAAAAAGCTTACTAGATTCTGTGATTATATCTCTGAATGCTTCCCACTTGGAATTTGCAATTGGTAACATCATCAGTTGGTCCCAGTGAAAAGAATTTAATAACTGTTTAAGACCATTGCAGTCACCTTCACGAAAGCAAAATCCTCTTTATCCTTGATAGTACAGGGCAGTCCTGATTTATGCGTGGATTGCATTCCTGGAATGCATGCATAAACTAAAATTTTGAGTGATGTGTACTGAGAATATATAAATAGTCACCAATGAACCAATTTTTCGAATTTTTTTATGCAGATAAATTAAAATTAATATTTTTTTTTATAATTAACATAAGATAAATAAAATTTGTAATGAAAATTTACATGTATTCTACGGGAAAAAATATTTTTATAAAAAATTCAACTGAAAGTTACCTGTATAGTACAGTAAAAAAATTGCAGGCAGCCTGTAAAATTAAGAAATAAACATATGAACATTTTAAATTTTAAATCTAATTTAAAAATATCACTAATTTTTGATTTTTTGAATTAGCTGTCAATTTTGCAAGTTTTTTTTTTTACCTTGCATGAACATATCGGCATATTATTTTAATTATTATGTGTACAATAAGATTTATTCTTATTATTTATATTATAAAAGCACATTATTTCAAAACCATGCAAAATAAGACCGTGTAAATCACAACCACACCATAGTTATAGTTTTCTGAGCAGCGTAGACAAGCTGTCAGAGCAGGTCATGGGCTCTTGTCCATGATAAACAGGAATTTTGCTAGTAGGGATAAGGAGGTGATTATCCCTCTGTATAAGGCAATAATCAGGCCAAACTTTGAGTACTGCATACAGGCTGGAAGCCTCTTTTTAGGAAGGATGTAGAATTGCTAGAACGAATACAGAGAAGGGCAACAAGATTGGTGAGGGGAATGAATGGGTTCTCTTACCAAAAAAGGCTTACGTTCTGCAAATTGCAGCATCTAGAGACTAGGCACCTGCGAGGAGATCTGACTGAGGTGTATAAGGCCTTGAATGGTTTAAGCAGGCTCAATGCTGATGGGATTCTTCCTCTTGCTCAGATTATGAACCTGAGGGGACATAAACTCAAATTGAGGAAAGACAGTTGTAGAATAGATGTGCAGAAAGTTGACTAGCAGGTGGTTAACTACTGGAACATACTTCCATCTGTTGTTGTGGAAGTTGATAGCTTAAATAAATTCAAGGAAGAACTGGACAAACTTTTAGAACAAATGGATGAGTGAAATGGGAAGTTTTTTTTTTTTTTTTTTTTTGCTGATGTTGTATAAGCTTGCTTTCTTGCATCATATGCCTCTACTAATGCTAATATTTTAAGTATATCCACACATTGATATATTATGATCACTGTCACCTATTAGTTCCTTTATCTAGAGAGTCTTATTGCATGAAGAGCCACTGTTGATAATCAGATCAAGAGAACAATGTGTGCACTATAGCACACACATTTTCATATAACAATCAGGGATAGGTTCCATGAATGCTATAAGTCAATACTTAACCCAATTTCAAACTTTTATTAAATCAATACTAAGTTTCAATAGCAAAAGCTTAATATCATAAATCAATACTTATTGTGCTATAATTGGTAAATAACATATTAAAATTTGCTGGTTATTAACTAAAAATTTAGTGAAATAAAACATACACGATAAATACTGTTTTGTTTTTGATAGATTTCAATTTTTCAATCAGAAAGTGGGGGAAAGGCTCACATATCGGGCCATTTTTTTTTTAAAGAATGACTGTACAGTTGGTTGCTTAGCTTGCTTCCTCCCCCCAAATAAATTTGTAACCACTCATCAGATCAATCAATTTTCTTTTGAATGTTCAGCTTCTTTGGATGCCTGGATTTATGCAGAAAAGCCATTTTCACACCAAAACTTTAAAGCTTCCATTTTTATTTCAATATTTAATACTTTCCCTTTTTTTGAAAAATTGTCGTCTTTTTTAGCACTTCATGTTTACACTAAGGGTAGTAAGAATACATATATATATAAACTGTGTAAGTTTTTTCACAGAAAATATAGTTGCATCTTTACTTACACTGTGATCACTTCCTCGTAGTGGTTCTTTTATCTGCCAATTCTTAGAGTTGCATTGACAATCAGATCAAGAGTAGTGCATCCTCTAATTGCCTCTCTAACATGCTAGTGTAGAAAACAGTCATCCAAAAAAATCCACAAAAATCCTTGCTATGCAATTGACCAACCTGCAAGTGATAGTCATTATCTGAAAAGCTAAAGTACCTCGTTATAAGACATTCTAATTCACTGGCACACTCTATATATCTGTATAGTCTTTCTTTATACTCATCACAGTCAATTAGGTGTACAACACACATCTACTATCATTTTTTTTCAATGTTGATGTCACACCAGATTGATTCACCATTGCATTGGCCACCCAATGTCAACTGGATGCACTACCTTAGCTTTTAAGTGTTTCTTAACTAAGAGCATAATCCTTCCCCCTTACTGTTCTTCCTGTAAACGTTGTACCTCAGATATTCAAATTCTGAATCTCTCATACTGAGCAACACCATATCCTTACAAAGTCTGAATTTGATGAATTGACCAGTACTGCAAATTTAAATTTATTTACTATGCTCCTAGAATTAGTGTACATGCAAAGTATACATGCAGCTGTACTCTTAGTAACCCTAAGTCCATGTATTTGATTGTTCAATCTGGACCCCGAGAAGGCTTTGAAATCCCTGACAGCCTGCTTTCCAAGCTGCTGCATATTCCAATAGAAGCAGTGCAAGAATCATAATATATATATATATATATATTTTAGTTTGATCACTTAAATTACTTAAATTTTGGTGTCTATTTTCTATAGGGTGTTAAGGTGTAACCTGAACAGGAGATTTAGTTAGCGTTTTTAGTCTAACCTATTCCTAGGGGTCTAGGAATAGGTCTAGACCCCTAGGAATAGGTTAGACTAAAAACGCTAGGAATAGGTCTAGACCCCTAGGAATAGGTTAGACTAAAAACGCTAACTAAATCTTCTGTTCAGGTTACACCTTAACACCCTATAGAAAATAGACACCAAAATTTAAGTAATTTAAGTAATCAAACTAAAATATATCAAGCACGTATAATAGTCCAATTGCCCATGGCAATGACATTAACGTAGCAAGGGACAAATTAAAAACAATCAATTAGACATTAACTAAAATAATAAAAACACAAAATATATATATATATATATATATATATATATATATATATATTATTTTATTATAAATATATATAAAGTATATTGTATGTAGAAAGTGTGAAGAAGATTTTGATTTAAACCTATTGAATATACGGTATACACTGTGAGCAATATATGGTATGAAAAAGAAGAAATAGACAGGAAATTAAAATAAAGATAAGTGAAAAGGCAACCAAAATAAGATAACATTGCGGTGTCTTTCACAATCTCAGTGTCATCATCAGAGGTCATCCACCGAAATTATGAAAAAGACAGCAATGTTCTTGCTTTTGTTTCTGACATGTTCTGTATATATGGGGGTGGAATGTGCCTGTACAAAAAAGAAGATAACATAGATTATGGATCAGGGACGTCATCACGGGCTTTGAATGGATTAATATTCAAAAGAAATGAACAAAATATATATATGATGCATATACATTTCTGTTCTGTTTATCCAGCTTAGCTGTTCAGTTTAGTAGTGCCTAGTAATTATATAGCCACTTTTGTACCTACTGTATCACTGAACTAAGAAAACAAAGTCCTACATATGTATGTATAGTTATGTTACATTAATATTTTTACCCCATTTATTCCAAACATCACTCCATCCGGTCTCTGCAACAAAACAGGTATTAACAGGAATTAAAATTATCAATACAATAATTAGAATTAACTTTATTTTTAACAATATTTAATAGATATATAAAATCTCTGCCCCTGCAGAGATTTTATATATCTATTAAATACATGCAGTTTACATGCAGTTTACAGTTGACATTATTTAGTGTACACTAAACATGGAATGGAAAACCAGCACATTTTAATATATTTTATTTGTTAGTGAAATAGTTTTTTATTATTTTATCCTCTGAATCTATCCAAATATCTCCCTTTTTCAGATTTAAAGAAAGAAATATTTGAATTTATTCACAATTTACATGTTGTTGAAACAGTTGGATTTTATAATGACTAGGAACCCAAACTTACTACGCAGGTAGAAGGTTGGGTTTTTCACTGATCACATATCTTTTACAATATCTGCACAGTGGAATCTTTTATCTTTTCTGATATCTTCTCAATTAATCATTCTGATATATATTTTCATTCATTGAAGTTATAATTTCATGTCTTCTCCCAGAGCTATTTGGATATATGCTTATGGCTGGTTTTAGTTTGCTTACTTGCATAACATGTTGGGTCTTTCTAGTACTGTATAATATTAAAGTTAATGCTAATATGTCCTAGTATATTAATGAGTTGTTTTCAGGATATGATACTTGGGGAGGAGGACCAGTAAATATGTACTTCCATTGCTGAAATATAAATAATCTACCACTTCAGTAATGGATGCAGACACACTGAACTATAAGTTGGTATAAATATTTAATGAAAGTTAAAGTTAAAACTTAACATTAAATATAGCATACATTAAAATATAGCAACTTTTTACTATACTTTAATGTATTAGTATCAGTAGTGGCAATTGATGTAAAAAAGCATTAGCAAAAAAAAAAAAAAAAAAAAATATATATATATATATATATATATATATATATATATATATATATACACATATATATATATATTAAGTGTAATGTAATTTTAAAATAAAAGTTTCAGTTGATGAAAAATTAATGTCAGGTATACTTCAGCCAATATATCTATTCATACATATATATATCTCTCTCACTCTCATCAGCCATTTTCAATTCATTGCAGGGTGAAGGCCTCTCTAGCAACTTTCCAGTTCCTTCTGTTTTGTGCAATGGCCATCCATTTACTACCCACAAACTCATGAATTTCATCTATCCATCTCCGTCATTGTCTCCCAGGTTTTCTTCTAGCTCCTCTTGGGTACCATTCTGTTATTCTCTTAGTCCATCTGTCATCATGTCTTTGAGCTATGTGTCCTGCCCAAGACCATTTTAGTTCTTTAGTTCTGAATGCCCTTTACTTGAGTTTGCTGCCTAATCCATGTGTTTCTCTTCTTATCTAACAGTCTGATTCCCAATATAATTCATTCCATTCTTTGCTCTGTAGTTCTCAGCTTCTCTTCCATTTGTTTGGTGAGTGCCCAAGTTTCACTTCCATAAGTCATGGTGGGTAGTATACATTGGTTCATTATTTTACGTTTCAGACAAATTGGGATATTGCTCCTCAGTATGTGACTATATTTCCTGAATGCTATCCATCCAAAATTAATTCTTCTCTTGACTTCCAGCCATTTATCATTATTACAGCTGATGACTTGTCCTGGATAAGTATATGACTCCACCTTTTCAATTACTGCTCCCTCAAACATTATATCCCTTTCTATGGCATACTTGTTCATCATTACTTTTGTTTTAGTCATATTCATCTTTAGTCTAAAATCCTTACCAACTCTGCATAACTGATTAAGATTTTTTTCTAATTCTTTGGGACCGTGGCTTATGACCACAATATCATTTGCAAATCTTAAGTGGTTTAGGTACTCTCCATTCACATTGACTCCTTTCTGCAACCAATCTAATCTTCTGAAAGCTTCCTCAAGGGCAGCAGTAAACAACTTTAGAGATATTGTCTCCTTGTCGAACTCCTTTCTCAATTTTAAATTTGCTACTGTCTTTGTATAGTCTATTAAAGGAGGTAGCTTTCTCATATAATTTCTTCAAAATTGTATTATATGGGGTATCTATGCCTTGTCTTTCCAGTGCCCGAAATATTGCCTTATGCTGTATGGAGTCAAATGCCTTTTCATAATTCACAAATGCCAGGCATAATTGTGTTTTATATTCATTTGCTTTCTCTATTAGCTGTGATATTATGTGAAGATGCATAGCTGAGAATCCTGTCCTAAAGCCAGCTTGCTCTTTTGGTTGATTCTCATCAAGTATTCTTTCTAATTTTAACTATATATATATATATAAATACACAGTTTCCCCCATCCATACCATCTAAGAATTTGTCTAGTTCTTCCTTGAATTTATTCAAACAACCCACTTCCACAACAGATGGAAGTATGTTCCAACAATCAACCATCCACTAACTGAAGGCAAACCTTCTATATGTCCATCCTGCAACCATCCTTCCTCAATTTGAATATATGCCCCCCACAAGTGTAGTCACAGAAAGGGGAAATATGCCATCAACATTTAGCTTACTCAATCCATTCAAGGTCTTAAACACCCCCAATAAGATCTCACTGCAGGTGCCTAGTCTCCAGATGCTGCAATTTGCAGAATTGACGCCTTTCTAAATAAGAGCACCCTTTCCAGCTGGTCAACATCCTTCCTAAAATGAGACCTCCAGACCTGTATATGGTACTAAAGATGTGGCCTAACTATTGCTTTATAAAATAAGATAATCACTTCCTTTTTCTGCTAGCAAAGGTCTTTGATATCACTGACAAAACTGCATGAGACAGTGCAAACAGGCTGTCCTGGTAGCCTGTCTGTATTGCTCAGAGAACTTCAAATCTGAATCCACCCCAGGTCTTTTTCATTTTACACTGCCCTGAGCAAAGTAACACACAATTGGTACATTAATCTGGGATTACTGCTACCCATATGGAGCACATTGTATTTATCAATGTTAAATTTCAACTGCCATTTATCAGCCCATTGGTCTAATTTGTTCAGATCTTGTTGCAGCAACTCACCCTGATTACTGCCATTAACTACCCTGCTAACCTTTGTATCATCTGCAAATTTATACATTAAGCCTGATATACTTTCATTAATATCATTAATAAATAGTAAAAACAACAATGGGCCCAGCACTCAACCCTCGGGGTTCTCCACTAATAAAATTAGTCCAAGAAGAGTTAATGCCCACAGATAACCACTCTCTGTGTTCTCAAACTCAACTATCCCTTTAAAAATAGCAGTAATTTGCCTTAATGCTACATTGCTCCAGTTTGTACAGCAGTGTTATGCGCAACAGTATCAAAAGCCTTACCGAAATCCAAGTATATGACATCAAAATAATTTTTCATCCAGTTCCTTAGTCACTGTATCACAGTATCTAGTCAGATTGGCTAGAAAAGAGCACCCTAATACAATAAGCAGTAAGCAAGCCAACAAAGAACTGTAAGCAGAATATTAGTGTTATGTCAGTTTTAGTTTTTTTTTTGGACAGTTTTTCTCAGGCAAAGATTTCAAAAAAATAAATAAATAAAAAATAACATATAGCTTTTAAACTTAAATGCAAATTTCTTTCCAAGTTTTCAGCCCTCAAAAATTTAGTGATCTAAAAAACCCCAGGGGTTCACATCTGGTGAGAGTGGGCTTGGCACATGCAGGGTACCGAGCTGGATATCATCATTCTTCTCTTACTTGGTGATTCCCTTCTCTCAGAAATTTTTTTTTGGCTGGTGCAGCAAAGTCTCAGGCTTCCTTACACCTTATGGCTAATCATAATAATAAATATTCCCCCCCTCCACCCACATTCACAATGCTCCATCCCACACAGCAAGCAGTATAAAAAACTTGATTTGGGGAAAATTTCAGTAATGCATCCAGTTGGTCCAGAGTCCAGACATGAATCTGACTAAATATCTTTCAGATGAAATGGAATGCTGCAAGCAATATGCCCTTCTTACAAAGATAAACTGGCAACTGCACTGAAGGAGGAATGGACATAAATCTCTGCAACAAGGAACTAGCTGAAGGTGTTCCACAACAGATCAATGCTGTTACTGGGCCTAAACATTACTGATTTGCTCTGAATAATGGACTATTACTGTATACCCATCACTCAGATTTTAATCTAATCAAACATAAAACCTTTGTTCTACAACTTGCATGTACATAGCATGTTTCCATAAATTGGGCTAATCTCGTATTTTAATGGTGTAAATATACTTTTGGCAGGGCGATATACGTAGTACATATAGTAGTACATTGTAGTACATACAGCAGAGTGTATTCACCAGAAAACATCTTGACTGTATCCCTAATGACTGGCAAACGTTTTGTCCGTCTTTAGGGATCCAGTCAGCATATTTAGAATGTGTTTTGCACCATGTAGAAGGTATGGCATGTATAAGGTACAAATAGTTTAAGTCAAAAGCTCTTTTGTGTTTGGTAGGTTCAATACAAGTTAGTAATTGTGATGTTATGTCTGGATGATCTGTTAGAAATCTGATACACCCCCCACCCCAAATATGTGTGAAATGCAGACTGCTATAGTCCATAGCAGTCGGCTGTGGACTATAGCAGAATTACTACAAAATTAATACAATTCAAATCAATTGTATTAATTCTGTTTATCAGCAGGATAACTCACCATGCCACAAGGTCAAAAATATACAGATGAGGTTAAGGGAGATGTTCCACTGACACTTTTCTCAGTCAGCTAACTCCTTGGATCTAATTTTTTTTTTTTATGAAAAACCCCAAACATGAAAGGTATCAAAACCTATAGTACTTAGTACCGTGCATGGGTTGAAGGAGAAGTATGGGTGGAGGAGGATGCCAGAAACTTTGCTCTAGAGACTAAACATGGGTTTCACCACTTCAAGCCTCCAATAAGCAAAGTGGTGGTATTTCACCGGTTGATGAAAGGCATCTACCACCTACAGGCCAAAGTGGACTGTCTAAAGTAAGAGTCCATAAATGTCCACAGTAAATGATAGCTACCAGAAGCACTGCAGAAAGCATGGCAAGTTGAAGTCATTCTGGGTTCAGATGCCATTATGTGCGTGTTTATATTTTAATGATAGGTGGGTATACATAACAGGAAACCATATTCTTGCTAAAGCTAGTGAAGCAGCATGCTGTTACTGGAAACTGAAAAATGGTGGAGGTTTAGAAAAACAAGAAAATTTGCATAATTTTAAGGAACAAAACAGAAATAAAGTGCAATACTCACTTCAGCGGATTTCCCTCTTTCATCTTGGAATTTTCTTTCTAATTTAGATATTCTTTCTTTGGCTTGTTGAATGTGGTTTTCCAGTTCTATAATTTTGTTATCTTTATCAATGATGCAACGCTGATGTTCATTTGTTGCTGATGCAGTAGATTCCTCATTCACTTTTTCTGCATTATGTCTGAAGATAATTAACTGATCTTCAAAAGAGCTCTGCATCGCACTATATAAGTCACAAAGCTCTATATTTTTTTGCTTTTCTAGTTGATTAATTTCTAGCAAATGTCTTTCTTCTAATTCATGCCTCTCTTTCCTTTCAGCAGATAATTTTGTTTCCATTTCTTGTAATTTAGTCATAATTTGTTTTTCACTATTTTCAAATGCACTCTTAAGAATATGGATTTCATTTTCCTTTTCTTCTTCTTTCTTCACTTCAAGGTCTTTTAATTTTAATTTCAGCTCATTGGCACATTTAGTTTTGAATTCAGTTATATACATATTGTAATTTTCAGTAAGCAGCTGAAGCTGCATCTCAACTTCCTTCGCTTGTTTAGCTTCAAATGACTTAACTGTTTCACTAGTTAACTTGTCCCGCAGTTCATTCAGAAGTGTTCCAGGTTGCTCTGCCAATGAATGCAATTTGCTGCTGTTTTGCTTTAGCTCACCTTGTAATTTTAAAATTCCCAAATCTTCTACACCCAGCTCCTTTTTCTTACTATACACAAAGTTTTCATGCTGTCCTTGTATTAACTGTGCTTCATTTTTCTTTAATGCTTTTTCAAAAATACTGTCTGCTTGATGTTTCTGAATAGCGTGAGACATTACTTGTTTGACTTTGCAAAAATTTGTCTCAGCTTCTTTTAATCTTTCTTCATTGTGCTTCAAATTATTTCTAAGTTGTTTTTCCAAAATTTGAAAATCTTCTTCCTTTTTCCTTAATATTTCTTTAAGTTGACTTGTTTCACATTTACTGGAATACAAAGAGAGTTCCAAACTACTAAGTTTTTCCTTGTACTGTTGTTCCACAACTAAAATTTTGTTCTCTTTTGTTTCTTTTGCCACAGAATGTTGTTCACCTCCATGCTTTATTCTTTCTTCAGCATTCTTCAAATCATGTCTAAGTTGTTTTTCCAAAATTTTAAAATCTTCTTCCTTTTTTCTCAGCATTTCCTTAAGTTGGCTGGTTTCACATTTACTGGAATGCAATGAGCATTCTAAACTATTAAGTTTTTCCTTGTACTGTTGTTCCATAATCAATATTTCATTCTCCTTTGTTTCTTTTTCCACAGAATGTTGTTCACTGTCATGTATTATTCTTTCTTTGGCATGTTTCAAATCATTTCTAAGTTGTTCTTCCATAATTTCAAAGTGCCTTTTCTTTTCTTCAAGCATTTTTTTAAGTTCAGTTGTTTCACATTTACTGCTATACAAAGAGAGTTCTAAACCATTAAGTCTTTCCGTGTACTGTTGTTCCATAATCAAAATTTCATTCTCTTTTGTTTCTTTTCCCATGGAATGCTCTTCGTTTTCACGCTTTATTCTTTCTTCAGCATTCTTCAAATCATTTCTAAGTTGTTCTTCAAAGATTTTAAAATCCTCTTCCTTTTTTCTTAGCATTTCCTTAAGTTCAATGGTTTCACACTTACTGGAATGCAAAGAGAGTTCTAAACTATTAAGTTTTTCCTTGTTCTGCTGTTCCATAATCGATATTTCATTCTCCTTTGTTTCTTTTTCCATGGAATGTTGTTCACTCTCACACTTTATTCTTTCTTCAGCATGTTTCAAATCATTTCTAAGTTGTTCTTCCAAAATTTCAAAGTCCTTTTCTTTTTTTTTGAGCATTTCTTTAAGTTGGCTAGTTTCACATTTACTGGAATGCAAGGAGACTTCTAAACTGTTAAGTTTTTCCTTGTACTGCTGCTCTATAACTAATATTTCTTTCTCCTTTGTTTCTTTTTCCATGGAATGTTGTTCACTGTCATTCATTATTCTTTCTTCAGCATGTTTCAAATCATTTCTAAGTTGTTCTTCCAAAATTTCAAAGTGCTTTTCCTTTTCGTTGAGCATTTCTTTAAGTTGAGTTGTTTCACATTTACTGGTATACAAAGAGAGTTCTAAATTATTAAGTTTTTTCTTGTACTGTTGTTCCATAATCAATATTTCATTCTCCTTTCTTTCTTTTTCCACAGAATGCTCTTCACTTACATGTAGTATTCGCTCTTCAGCATGTTTCAAATTATTTGTAAGTTGCTCTTCCAAAATTTCGAAGTCCTTTTCTTTTTTTTCGAGCATTTCTTTAAGTTTACTGGCCTCACATTTACAGGAATGCAAGGAGAGTTCTAAACCATTAAGTTTTTCCTTGTACTGTTGCTCTATAATCAATATTTCATTCTCCTTTGTTTCTTTTTCCATGGAATGTTGTTCAGTGTCATGCATTATTCTTTCTTCGGCATGTTTCAAATCATTTCTAAGTTGTTCTTCCAAAATTTCAAAGTGTTTTTTATTTTCTTCAAGCATTTCTTTAAGTTGAGTTGTTTCACATTTACTGGTATACAAAGAGTGTTCTAAACTGCTAAGTTTTTCCTTGTACTGTTGCTCTTTAACTAATATTTCATTCTGCTTTGTTTCTTTTTCCAAAACACGTGCTTCACTTTCACACTTTATTCTTTCTTCAGCATGTTTCAAATCATTTCTAAGTTGTTCTTCCAAAATTTCAAAGTCCTTTTCTTTTTTTTTGAGCATTTCTTTAAGTTGGCTAGTTTCACATTTACTGGAATGCACGGAGACTTCTAAACTGTTAAGTTTTTCCTTGTACTGCTGCTCTATAACTAATATTTCTTTCTCCTTTGTTTCTTTTTCCATGGAATGTTGTTCACTGTCATTCATTATTCTTTCTTCGGCATGTTTCAAATCATTTCTAAGTTGTTCTTCCAAAATTTCAAAGTGCTTTTCCTTTTCGTTGAGCATTTCTTTAAGTTGAGTTGTTTCACATTTACTGGTATTCAAAGAGAGTTCTAAACTATTAAGTTTTTCCTTGTACTGTTGTTCCATAATCAATATTTCATTCTCCTTTCTTTCTTTTTCCACAGAATGCTCTTCACTTACATGTAGTATTCGCTCTTCAGCATGTTTCAAATTATTTGTAAGTTGCTCTTCCAAAATTTTGAAGTCCTTTTCTTTTTTTTTGAGCATTTCTTTAAGTTTACTGGCCTCACATTTACAGGAATGCAAGGAGAGTTCTAAACCATTAAGTTTTTCCTTGTACTGTTGCTCTATAATCAATATTTCATTCTCCTTTGTTTCTTTTTCCATGGAATGTTGTTCAGTGTCATGCATTATTCTTTCTTCGGCATGTTTCAAATCATTTCTAAGTTGTTCTTCCAAAATTTCAAAGTGTTTTTTATTTTCTTCAAGCATTTCTTTAAGTTGAGTTGTTTCACATTTACTGGTATACAAAGAGTGTTCTAAACTGCTAAGTTTTTCCTTGTACTGTTGCTCTTTAACTAATATTTCATTCTGCTTTGTTTCTTTTTCCAAAACACGTGCTTCACTTTCACACTTTATTCTTTCTTCAGCATGTTTCAAATCATTTCTAAGTTGTTCTACCAAAATTTCAAAGTCCTTTTCTTTTTTTTTGAGCATTTCTTTAAGTTGGCTAGTTTCACATTTACTGGAATGCAAGGAGACTTCTAAACTGTTAAGTTTTTCCTTGTACTGCTGCTCTATAACTAATATTTCTTTCTCCTTTGTTTCTTTTTCCATGGAATGTTGTTCACTGTCATTCATTATTCTTTCTTTGGCATGTTTCAAATCATCTTTAAGTTGAGTTGTTTCACATTTACTGGTATATAAAGAGTGTTCTAAACTACTAAGTTTTTCCTTGTACTGTTGCTCTATAACTAATATTTCTTTCTCCTTTGTTTCTTTTTCCATAAAATTTGCTTCACTTTCACACTTTATTCTTTCTTCAGCATTTTTCAAATTATTTCTAAGCTGGCTCTCCAAAATTTTAAAATCGTCTTCTTTTTTCTTTAGCATTTCTTTAAGTTGGCATATTTCACATTTACTTGAATGCAAGGAGAGTTCTAAACTGTTAAGTTTTTCCTTGTATTGTTGTTCCATAATTAGAATTTCATTCTCCTTTGTCTCTTTTTCCACAGAAAGCTTTTCACTTCCATGCTTTATTCTTTCTTCAGCATTTTTCAAATCGTTTCTAAGTTGACTTTCCAAAATTTGAAAATCTTCTTCCTTTTTTCTTAGCATTTCTTTAAGTTGGGTGGTTTCACATTTAATACAATGTAAGGAGAGTTCTAAGCTGTTAACTTTTTCCTTGTACTCTTGTGTCATATTTAAAATTTCATTCTCTTTTGCTTCTTTTTCCATACTGTGTTCATTAATAAGTCTGTTTAATAACGTACACGTCTCTCCTTCATTTTCACACAGAATTTTGGAAACTCTGTCATCCATCTCTTTATATAGCTTATTCTGCAAATCACAAATATAAATTTCATGCTGTTCCTGTAAAGTTTTTATTTCAGCATTCTTTTCCAAAATTGCCTTTTCTTCTCTTTCAAGAAGATTATATTCTTTAGTTTTCATTTCATGTTCCAGTTGTTTCAGCGATGCTAAATGTTTTAATTTCAGCAATTCCATTTCAGATTCGCTAGAAGCTTTTTCTTTGTTGTGCTCATCCAGAAGCTCTTTCACTAACTGAGAATGTTTTTCTTCTAATTCATGTATTGTTTGTGATAGCCTGTCTTCTACTTCTTTATATACTTCATTTCTCACACACTGTGTATTAAATTCATTTTGCTTTTTATAAATTTTCAGTTCCTTAGAATTTTCCAAGAAATCCTTCTGCAGTTTTAAAGTTTTAGACTCCTTTATTTCCAAATTGTCCTTTAAATCTACTATAATTGTGGAATTCTGATTGTCTAAAAATTCAATATTATCTGTTATTTGGTCTTGTTCGGTGGTATATTCAGAAATTTGTAGAGACTTTTCCATATTGTTCTGTACTTCTTTAAGCACATCATTTATTAATTCTGTTTGGACTTCTTTATCATTCTTTAAAACTATCTTATTAATTTGTGTGATTGACTTTTCTGCATTTTTCTCTACAGGTCTCTCATATTCAAAGTTCAATGTCTCCAGTTCATGTAAACAATCCTTTACACCATGAAGAATAATTTTATTTTCACTTTTCTCTTTTACTTCTTGTGAAGGGTAAATCAAAGCAGATTTATCATCAAATATAAATGATTCTTTATTTATGTTACTTAAAAAATCTGGAAACTTTCCATTAATTTTGGCATAACTATTTTGAAGATTATCAGACCTGCCTGTCAAGGCACATAATAGATTATCTTTCTCTAGTAATTTTTCTTTTAGTTCTAACATTTTATCATTTTCTAATCTTGTTTTTTGATATAATTCATCAAGAACATTTGAGCACTGCACTAAAGTATGTCTTCCTTTTGTCTCCTTTTCACACCTTTTCTGATGAGTGTTAAATTGTTTTTCAACATCATAAGTTTGTAATAGCTCTTGATTTTTTCTAATCTTTTCCTGCAATTCAAAAAAAGTTAATCTAAGTTTATCCTGTAAAACTACAAGTTGCTTATTTTGTTCTGATACACTTTCCTTAAGTTTTATGATTTCAGACATTTGATTAAACTGGGTAGTCAGTTCAGTATTTTTTCTTTCTTTAGAAGTTTCTTCTGTACTGTCTAAAGTAACCTGTGATTTGACATTATGGTATTTATCTTGTAGTAATTCAATTTTGTCTTTTTCATCATTTAAGGAACTAATATTTAATATACATTCACCAGACTCTAAAAGTTTTGTAAATTTATTGTGGAAGTGATAATTGTTTTCATTCATCCGTAAATCAATACTATCTTCATTTATGTTACACTGAACTGAAGTATTCATGTAAATTTTTTCTTCAGTACTTTGTGAATTAGTGGTGTTGACAGTGGTGTTGGCTTCATTTGAAACTACCATTTCTGCCCCATTAGTCTTAATTAACTCTGTAATGCATGCTACTTCACAAGTTTGTTTAACTTTGTGAGGAAAAGTGGTTTCCAGTTCTGATAAATATTTAATTTCATTTTCCATGTCATGAAATTTATTTTCGAAATCCCGAATTTGATTTTCTAACTGAAATTTCTGCAAGGACATTTCTTCCAATAATCTGTTCAGGTTTTCATTTTTTTGCACTACCTCTTCCAAATTTTGTTTTTCATCTGATTCTCTCTCTCTCTCAGGCTCTTGAATTCCTACATTCAGTTGATTTAATTCATTACTGCAGGGTTCTTTAATTTTATTTGATACAGGTAACATGAAATCATTATTTGGTGATATACAACTATTGTTTTTAAGGAGTACATCAGCCTCAACAATATTTAACTTGCTTTCTCTACCTTTGCTTTTCAATAATTCTTCTTTCAAGGTAGCAATTATATTTTCAAGTTCTTTAATTTTTTTAAAATCATGTTCATTTTTTGAACTATGTACAAAATACTTCTCCTCACTTGCATCATGATTTTCTATTTTGAGCATTTTTGTATCTTTAGGAATACTGAAATCCATGTTTCTAAAAAAAGGAGAGAAAAAAAAAAAAAAAAGGAAAAATGATATAACATGAAAATAAAACAAAAAAGTAACAGTGTTTCCATTAATCAAAACAACAACAGTGAGCTAACATGGGCAAAATGTAAAATACACATTTTGCCCATATATATTTGCCTAATAGATAACAAATGTAAAAATCAATTTAAATCTAATTAAATAAGACAAATTCAATCAAATTAAAAGGCAAATAAATAAGAAAGAAAAAAAAAATCTCTCTCTTCATACTCATGCTATACAGGGTTATTCTAAATAAGTGTCACAATATTTACAGGCATATTCTACACCTCGAATTAGAGAAAAAAGTCCTAATAAACATAGGTCCGCAAATTTCTTGTTTCCAAGATAAACCGATTTTAAGTTTCAGCTTGCATACATATTGGCATAGAAAAATATTTCTTGTATCAAATAAGAAATAGCAAAGTAAACAGTCATAGTCGATATTATCTCTGTTAATGACCTTGAGAGCTGTGTTCTTTGATTCCTTTCTCGTGTTAAAATAATGGATAATGAATACACTTTTGTAGAAATGGCTGATATGCATTTCTGTTATGGCCATACTAATGAAAATGGACGTAGAGTTCGTCTGCTTTATCAAGAGTCCTTTCCTACTCTTGGAATCCCATGTGCTCAGACTTTCAGTCATCCTCATTTGCGTTTGAGGGAACATGGTTCATTTTCTAAAAATGTAAATGATACAGGAAGATCAAGAAGCGTTCGAACAGCAACCGTTGCAGATCGCATACTCCATGCAATTGAAGATAATCGTTGAAACAGTACACAAAGGATTTCAGCAACTGAAGGTGTCACAGTCTGTTGTGTGGAGAATCGTACATGAAAACGGACTGTATACCTATCACCTGAAACATGTACAAGCTTTGTTACAACCTGATTATCAACGTAGACTACAATTTTGTCAATGGTGCTTGCATAAATGTGTAGAGAATTCTTACTACCTCCATTATGTGTTCTTCACAGATGAGGCAATGTTCACAAGACATGGAATTATTAAATTCCATAACACTCATATTTGGAGCAAAGAGAATCCACATGCGATTATTGAAGCAAATCATCAGCATCAAATCTCCGTCAACATTTGGACACGCATCCTTGGAGATGCATTGGTGGGTCCGTATGTTTTGCCAAATAGGCTGACAGGATCTCTGTACCAAGAGTCGTTAGAAAATTTTGTAGAAAACATTCTTCCAAATTTATTAGAAGGTGTTCCCACTCAAGAGAAGAATGCACATGTGGTTCATGCACAATGGAGTGGCCCCAAGTGCCAAGCGATTTTGTGATCCAAGTGTCTTTGCCAGTGATTAGCACTCTCTCTTGAATAAATAAAATTGTCTTCTTTATTTAGTGTTACACTAACAATCAGTTAAATAATCTTCAGTAAAGAAATCACTTTACTTGATCAGGAGGAGAAGTAAGCTTCTTTCTTTTTTCCCTTTTATTTGCATATTATTACTAACCCACTACTGCTTGGTCACAAAGGTGGCACTGCTCCTGCCTCCACGTCGCGGGGCCGGTAACCTGGAGGGGAAAAGGTCTCCCTTCCAAAGCAAAATGGAGCAAGCAGTTCCCAAAATCCAGAAAACCACTGGGTACACAGAAGAAACCGTGACAAGACAAGAGGATTCTGGTTCTGTCGCAGAAAAACGTCAAAAGACTGACGTAGACAGAATCCGAACTCCAACTTTTCTAATTATACATTCCACCGAAGAACAACCGATTGGAAAACTATCTCCATTTCTAGTGAGAAATGCCTAGAAAGCACAATAGGTACTCCCAAGACAGTTCATCATTTAAGGTCAGGAGACCTACTGGTTGAAGTTGCCACTGCTCGACAGTCCGGGCAACTACAAAAACTAAACTAAAAATTTTTGGCAGAACCTCTGTCACCATTTCACTGCACATTTCCTTGAATACGTCAAGAGGTGTCATCACCAAATGGGACCTCATCAATTTGTCAGATGAAGAACCTAAACAAGAATTGCAAGATTAAGGTGTGATCATTGTAAAGCGGATTCTAACAAAGAAGGACAATGTATTAGTTCCTACTCGGAACATAATCCTCACATATGACAATCCAAAACCACCAATAATGATAAAAACAGGTTACCTTAACTGCTGTGTCAAACCCTACACCCCAAATCCATTACGCTGCTATAAGTGCCAGAGGTTTGGGCACTCACAAACAGTCTGCAGAGGAGCAGCTGCCTGTGCCAAATGTGGCTCCACTGCGCACACTAGTACAGACTGCACAGCCGCAACACCAAACTGTCCTAACTGTAAAGCTCATCTGGCATATTCAAAGGAGTGTCCCCTTTGGAAACGTGAAGAAAAGTTACAGCGCTACAAGACCGAACATAATGTAACCTACCAAGAGGATAAAAAATCTTTACCAGTTCCGAATACTAACAAGCCAACTTATGCCCAAATAATCAAAAAGCACACATCAACTGCTACCCAAACGGAAGTAACTATACCACCGAGCAAATCACTAGCTGAATGGGCAAGGTAAATATTGTCCCCAGTACCAACACCAAACAAAAAGCAAACAAAGCAAAGCTATAAATACGCCAATCCCAGTACAGCCAGATGCCATTCAACAGCAGAATACTACAGTATCTACCACTCCTGACTCAAACCAAACAGACTACATGGATTTAGAAGATAATCCAAACCAAGATGAACAGGTTTTAGAACTGTTCACGGATGAGGAGATGGATACAGGGAAACCTCATTTCCCAAAGAAGGGGAAGAACTCGAGCGATGCAAACCTTCTATACCTCGAAAACAAATCGAGGGCTCTTGTAAACCCAAATAATGCTTACTTTCTTACAATGGAACTGTAGAGGCTATTGTAGTAATTTGGCTGACATCCGAGATCTCTTTTCACAATATGATCCTATTGCTTTTTGTTTACAGGAAACCAATCTAACACCAAATATAATTGAAAAGGCGCCTCCGTAGCCAGGTGGGAAGGAGCAGCCAGTGCGCAGCACACGCTTCTTGATTAGACCAGGGTTCGAGCCCGTCACCACCAAATACAGAGGATGCGGAAAGGTCAGGGAATGACCACCGCATATCCCGGAGCAATATGGCCTTAGTTGCTAATGCTCCTAAAAACCAAATAACAAACAAACAACCCTTCGGAAATACATAATACATCGGCAAGATCATGTTGCACACAATCCACAAAATCTAGCACATGGAGGTGTAGTGCTGATCATCAACTCCCAGATATCCTCAAAACCAATCCCATTAAAAACAAACCTTGAGGCAGTTGCTACATGAGTCAACATTAACTTCAATTTAATCTCATTATACTTGCCACCTAACCAAATTATAAGCTATGCCGACTTAGAAGAACTAATAATACAGCTTCCTAAACCGTATTGTATCCTTGGAGACCTCAACAGTCACCATCTGCTATGGGGAAACCATAACCTGAATAAGTTTGGACAAACCACCAAAAAATTACTTGATCAACACAATCTGATAACTCTCAATAAAGGAGCGTTTGAGGTGCAATATGGCCAAAGTAGCCTTTGCACCAGAAACTCCCATAACAACAACAACAACCACCACCCTCTATTTGGATGGACTATTCACAGCAATCCACTGGGCAGTGATCACCACCCTGTGATATGCCACATTGAAACAAGTGTTCCCCACCTTTCCTATCAAATTGCCAAATGGAACTTTTCAATCAGTTTTGAATCAGTATCCAGCGCTGCATACAGTCTCCCCTTCACAATGTCAGAGTTGCACCATGCTGTAGCCTCCACTAAACTTAGTGCAGCAGGGCCAGATGGAATACATCATGATAATAAAACTTACTGAACCGGCCCTCAAGACACTGTTACTGCTCTACAACAGAATATTCAAAGAAAACACTATCCCCAACAAATGGCAGCATGCTTACATTTTGGCATTTCTGAAAACAGGAAAAGACCCTACAAATCCACAACACTATCGACCAATTGCACTCACCAGCTGTAAAAAATAGCCAACGCCTGGCTATCCCGGTTTCTAGCTCGAATGACCTTATAAATCCAGTGCAGTGTGCTTTCTGTGAAGTAGATCCACTCTCGATCTTTTGATTAAGACAGAAATAAACATCCATGACACCTTCATACAGAAAGAACACATTGCCATGGTCCTCTTTGACATTGAAGACACCTTTGACACTGCTTGGAGATATGGTATAATGCAAAATCTATACAATCTGGGATTATACAGATACCTACCACTGTTTAGCAGAAATTTCTAACACAACCGCCCATTTCAAGTCAGAGTTCGCAATCAATTATCCTCAAAATTTATCCAGGAAGAAGAAGTATCACAAGGGTCAGTGCTAAGTGCCACTCTCTTTAATATAATAATGAATTCAATAACACATGACCTACCCCAAACAAACAATATCTACTACCCTGTACGCTGATGACTTCAGTATCGCCTGCCATTCGCTTAACATGCAAATGATAGAAAGACAGTTGTAATGTGCCATCAACAAAATAGCTAAATGGTCCCAAAACAATGGCTTTCGTCTCTCACACCAAAAAACGATTGGAATACACTTCTGTAGGAAGCATAATCTACATTCACATCCAGAACTTCAACTAGAAAATCAAGTCATACCAGTTGTCTCCAGTGTCCGCTTTCTTGATGTGATATTTGACCAAAAACTCACCTTCCTTGAACATATAAAATCACTCTGGATTTCCTGTCTTAAAAAGCTTAACATCTTAAGAGTTCTATCTGGCACAACATGGGAAGCTGACCGTTACACACTAATACATCTGTACCATGCATTAATACAGTCACGTCTGGACTACGGTTCTGTAGTCTATAGCTTTGCTAGACCAAGTGTCTTGCACTGGGGGGCATACTGCACATCACCGGTTCAGAGCCTATATGCTGAAGTGCATGAAACAGCCTTGCAGCTATGCAGAAAAATGCTTTTATTAAATTGTGCAGTAAAACTCAAAGGGCATCCAAATCACCCCACTTGGAATGGACTTTTCTCTCCTAAATGGGAAAACCTTTATAGAGCTTACCCATCTATAAACCCATCAACATCTTTACACACTACAGACTGTGATTGGAAAATTGACCTTAGTAAGATACAGCCTACTGCCTCTCACACAATCCCACCTTGGAGGTATCATATACCATTGTGTGATCTTTCATTCACAGCCTGGAAAAAACACACCACGTCCCAACAGAGCATACTACAAATACATGCCACACTGAGAACCTAGCACGGCCAGTACACACCAATCTATACAGATGGGTCTAAAACTGACAATCAGGTTGGTGCAGCAGCACTATTTCCCAACATTGCCATAACCAAGAAGCTCCCAACTGAATGTAGCAGCTATACTCCAGAACTCTGTGCTATCCGCATAGCCTTAAATTGCATACTCTCAACAGCCATAGTGCACAGTGTTATATATACACCGACTCCATTAGTGTCATCCAAGCTATATAGGGGGAAAAAAAAAAATCACGATAACCCCTTTCTCGTACAGATCTGGAATACTCTGACTAAGTTAAACCAGAAGAAGCAACAAGTTCTTTTTTGTTGGATCTCTGGTCACTCTGCAATATCTGGAAATGAATCTAGCTGCCAAAACTGCAGACCAATCATTTACTACACCTGCATCTGACTACAAGTACAGGGCTTTCCAATAGTAACGCTCGATTTTTGTAACGCAATAAAACAAATTGTGAGAGTGATAGTGATCTATTTTTATTTTTATTATGAAGTATATGTGTTAACATTATGTTTTAAAAATTATATCAGATAAATGTCCGCCGCGGCTTTGTCTGGTTTGATTAATCCTGGATACCCAATTGGTGATGACGTTATCGCATAAAAGTGGCTCAATTTCAGCCGCCTTAAAGGCCAACAACCGTCCGTGGTTTGTTAGCATAGACTTTGGATTTTAGAAAGCCCCAGAGAAAAAAATCCAGTGGCGTTAGGTCGCAGGATCTGGGGGGCCAATTAACGTCACCATTTCGCGATATAACGGAACCTTCAAATTTCTCATGCAATAGTGTTACTGTATCACGTGCCGTATGGCACGTAGCACCGTCTTGCTGAAACCAAATGTTTGTTAGATCGATTCCATGCACTGCAGGCCAAAAAAAATCTCTTATCATAGCCCTGTATCGCTCACCGTTGACCGTAAGTGCCACTTCTTCTTCGTTTTCAAAAAAATACGGACCGATTATTCCGCCGGACCAAAGTGTACACCATACCGTAACTTTTTCGGAATGTAGTGGGACCTCATGAATCTCCCGTGGGTTTTCGTCGCTCCAAATTCGGCAATTTTGCTTGTTAACAAAGCCACTTAACCAGAAATGAGCCTCGTCACTAAACATTATTTTTCGCCCAAAATCAGGATCGACCTCCAACTGCTCTAGCGCCCAATCAGCGAATGCACGCCGCTGCGCATGATCGTTGGGCTTTAGTTGTTGGGTTAATTGCACTTTATAAGGGTGAAGCCCTAAGTCCTTATGCAGGATTCGCCAAGTTGTCGTCGAAGATCGGCCAAGTTCTTGAGCCCGACACGGAATGGACTGTTGCGGATTCTCACGCACACTTTCCCCGACTGCAGCAATATTTTCAACGGATCTTGCGTTTCGCTGACGTACAGGCACTTTCAGATTTGCCACAGACCCAGTTGCTTCGAATTTGTTTATTAAACGGCGAATTGTGGATTCTGAAGGACGTTCGTCGACACCATAAACTGCACGGAGTGCACGAAATGTTTGACGAATAGAACATTGGTTTTGATAATAATTTTTTACAATTTCGACTCGTTGCTCAGTCGTGTAACGCTCCATAATAAAATGTAGAGACTAACTGAATACGGCTACCAAAGATACCACCTGTGTGACTGTCGACTTCGTCATGCACTGTTGCCAAACATCGAGCGTTACTATTGGAAAACCCTTTACATTATAAGGAAGTGATGTCTTAAACAATGGAAACATATCTGGCAGAGCCAAGGCAACAATAAGCTACTCAGTATTAAAAAAGATCTAAAACCTTGGAGCTCTAGCATACAGGAGAACCAACATGAAGAAGTTGTATTAGCCAAATTACGGAGAGACCACACGCACCTGACACATCTTTATACCTGACACATCTTTATCTGCTTGCGACCACTGATCCCCTGCAGTGCACAAAGCGAAACACTCAGCTCACTGTCCAACGTCTACTTATTGATTTCCCCAAATAAAATATTGAACGACAAGCTGTTTACCTTATTTTCCACGACGAACACCTCTTTCAGCATTTCTGACCTCTTAGCAGACACGCCACGCCATATGTGACCAAAATTTTTGGTTTTCTCAAACAGATAAAACTGTACAACGCAGTATAAACTTGAATACTGAATACTTGAATAATATAGATATAACTATGTATTTAACATCACCATAGTGAAGCTCATTATGGAGTTATAGGTAACCTTGACCAGTGGACAATGAGACAGATTAGTTTGAGTTTTGAGTCAGTGGAATACTAGCTATGATGGTATACAAATTGTCTGATTTACAAGTGTCCCTGCATTTAATAATGTTAAATTTTGTGCCTTTGTATTTGTGGATATTACTCTGAGAGGGCTTGTGAAGGTTGTAGCCTATCAGAAGCATGAACATGACTGTCAGAGATAATATCGCTGATGCTACTGGAATAGGAAAATCAAATGTATAGCAAAAAATGCAAAAAGTTCATTGTCACCACAGTGAAAAGGAAAATTTAGCTGAAAGCCAAAATGATTAGATGACAAATTACTTGTAAGAAAAGTTTAATTAATCCAAAGAAAACCAGTGGCGATCTTCAGAGACACCTTGCTTCTGGTGTGCTTTTTGATGCCTCAGTAGTGTGAGTGAGAATTCCAGAAGGAAGCAGCAGCTTCTAACAAGAAACAATGTTTGGATTTAAGAAAGCAATACAAGGAATGAAGTATGGAAAACTGGAGGAACATTATTTATTTTATTTCCAGATGAAACTCATTTTTCAAGTTATGGTTACACATTGGACATTATAAGGAGCCCAGGTCAGCTGATGAGATCAGGTAACATTCAACAGTGAAACACTGTTCTAATAGTAGACCAGGAAGTATTTTTCCCTTTCCTATTTTCGGAAAGAACAGCAGTAAAATTTTGTGTGTGTGTGTGTGGGGGGGGGGGGGGGAGTGGTACCAAACCCTTGAATAATATTATTTTCCAAATAAATTATAGAATTTTCCAGCATTATCTCATACTGTCCCACACTTCATACAAAACAGCTGACTTCTTCAGTGATTGTCAAAATCAAAATTCTCTATTGGCAGAAACTTGCCAGACTTCATAAAATCCTATTGTACAATCATGGAATTCCTGATTGCTAATTTGATATAGGTGATTTCATGTAAAGAAAATGTGCTTAAAGACCATGGGCTTTGTGCCAAATTGTTTTTTTTTTTTTTTTTTTTTAGTAGTTGTTGGCACATAGGCTTCTGTGGCCATAATGCACCTCCCAAGGTTTTTTTGCAGTACTTTGATCCAAGCCCGAAGCGGGAATCGAACCTGCTACCTTTGGGTTGCCAGGCACTTTACCCATCTGGCTAGCCCGGTCGGCGTGCCAAATTGTGCAAGACAAGTAATCAAAACAAGGTGGTCATATTTCATATTAATATAATATAAACAAACAAAATTATGAAAAATATGCAGTGAAAGCAAAAAATACTTAACAGTACTTTCCCCCAATTAACTTGTACAGCACTGCACTTCTTGCAGGAATCACCTTATTGATTGTAAGATGATTCCTGAATTTGGAAATGGGAAATAAACAAAAAAATCCTCTAAACTGAGAACTATTACAAGGTCTAGCAATTAAGTTTCAGGACAGAGTCCACTGCACACATGTCAAAGTACACAGGACCATGATGCAGTGCATGTGACCTATGATTGCTTCCCCCTACAAGATTATTTGTATACTGAAAGTTACTTGCATGCAGTCATTTTTGGAGGTGCTATATTTAAGGAAGTGACAAAACAGAGCAAAAATAATGTTTTCTTTCAAGTTGAGAAAAATGTAACTGAAACTTACAAATTAGTAAAACAAGTGTATGGTAAGAATGCTCTATCTCATTCATGTGTAGTTACAAACTTTTGACTTACAGGTGAGAAACTGGAGATTTTTGCAAAAAGCTGAGTGCTTTTAAAAAAACATAGAAAGAAAATAGAAAATTTTTCAGGAAAAGCAGGTAGTTTTTTTAAAGTCCACAATGCACTAGAAATTAAATTTTGCATTAAAATACAGCCATATTATTGTTTACCAGTATAGTACACAGGCCGAAAAATCCTAGCTGCCTAGGACTTTTCTGCTTGTGGATTTGTTGTTCTGACTGATTATGACTGCTTTAAGAAAGATACTGTTGCAGAATTTTACCTCTTCAGAAATGTTGGGTAAGAGTTTTGCTCATAACAATGGTCTGATATCTATACTTGACTGTCGGAAGCATTTCCAAAGCTTCACCAGAAATAGAAATCTAAACTCTTTAATGATACAAAGAAGTACTGGAAACTCGTCCACAAAAATTTTCAAATTTGAAAATGATGCATTTCCAACTGATACTGAAATTTGTGCTGCTCAGCATTTACAAGAACATAATTTTTAAATGGGAAATTGCGCACTATAGTCACGTGCAGCAATAAAGTATTTACTGAACAAAACAACAGAATCTTCACCTCTTGTTTTAGATTCTCTGGCAGTAGAAATGCCTATGACTAAGATCGAAACTTCCTCTGATTAGCCTGCTATGCTAACCAACTCGCAAAATGGAAGCAGAAGATTTAAAAACTTGGTAAAATAAAAAATTTGTACATAATATTCTTAGTACATGGATGTGAGGTGGGTTGGATGGAAGAGCTATGTTTTGATTTTCAAATGTTGACATAACATCTAAAATAAACAGTAAACTGCTCTATTCAAGCCACAATAAAGAACATCTTGAATAAATGGCCCACAGTCTCTATTCAAGCCAGAAGAGAAACATGTTATGCCCACTTATGCAGACTTTCTACACGAGTGGGGATAACATGCCTAAAGTTATTAGCTTGCTTGGGCTGTTTAGGATTGCTTTCACCAAAGGTCTGTGATTCAGAAGTTCTTTTCCTTGGGGAGTTCATTAATTTTTCTTCTCTCAAAATTCTTTTTGGATCATGAATTGGATATGAGTTAGTGCCACTCACTAGTGATTGTTTGTACTTTTCACTTTGGTAACTCAAAAGTGTTCAAATGGTTTTTCTCACCACTTATCAAAGGTTGCCATTGTTCTACCAGCCTAGTTACACATTTAACCAAAGACAACTAAGGTATACATATGCTTCAATTTTTTTTTTTTTTTTTTTTTTTACTTCATGGCATGCATTTTAGCTGAAATTGTTTAAATCTGTCTTTCCTTTTAGCACTTCTCTCTAGATAATAGTGATTGTCTACCAAATAATTGTTGATTGTCCTGCCCAGGTTGCCGACAAACTGAATAGGTATTTTGCATCTACATTCATGCAACTGGAGAATTCCAAAAGTTCAGCAGAATCTAACAGGAGTTAAATGATTTTTTAATAACTGAAACCTATCCAATTACATTAAAGGAGGCAGCAAAGGAGGTAAGCAAACCTTTAGCTATAATTATGAAGGCATCTTTGGATTCAGAAGAGGTTCCTATGGACTGGAGATAAGCAAATATATCCCCAATTAACAAAGGGAGGAATCACAGGGTGATATGAATAATTATAGACTTGTTAGCTTTAATTCTGTTCAGGGAAAATAATGGAGTCTCTAATCAGACTCCATTATTTAAAGAAGTAATACAGTAATAAAGAAGTAAATAATGAGGATCATTTAGACAGTAATGCCCTTATACTGCAGTCACAACGTTGATTTGTTAGGGGCGATCATGTCTGACCAATCTGATTGGATATTATAATGCAGTAACAAAGGGGAAAAAAAAATTTTGGTATCATATACTTGGATTCCAGGAAAGCTTTTAATACTGTTGCATATAAAAGACTACCGTACAAATTTAAGTAGTGTGACATTAAGGATAAGTTACTGCTCTGAAATAAAGGCATATTGGGGTGGGAGAAGACAGAGAGTGGTTATTAATGGACACTTCATGGATTGATGTTATTAGTGAAGGGTTCAGTGCTGGGCTCATTTTCTATATACATTAATTATATTGATAGTATGAACCAGAGCCATAATGCTCAATATGTTCTATGCTGATATCAATATTTGTAAAATAATAAGAGTAATAATAATTACTCTTATTATTCTTATTAGTAAGAATAATAATTTTTTACTGTAATGTAAGATTTGCGATTTTTTTTGTTTTAATTGCTGGAGAGTATCATACAGAAGTGTTCTATGTATTATATTGAGGTAAACTTCTCTTATTATTTTACAAATATTAATTATATCGAAGTTATATCAGGCTTAATGTCAAAGTTTGCAGATGATACAAAGATTGGCAGGGTGGTTAATGACAGTAATCAGGGTAAACTGCTGAAAAAGATCTAAACAAACTAGGCTGAAGCACTGAGAAATGGCAGTTGAAGTTTAACTTTGATGATACAAGGTAGCAGTAATCCCAGATTAATGTACCAACTGTGTGGTACTTCACTCAAGGCAGTGGAAAATGAAGACATGTGGTAATTGTGCAATCAGATATGAAGTTCTCTGAGCAATGCACAGGCTGCTGGGACAACCCATGGAATTTTTCTATGATGTACAGAAATTTTTCTAGCAGAGAAAAGGAGGTAATTATCCTATTGTATATGGCAATAGCCAGGCCACATCTTGAGTACTGCATACAGGTCTGGAGGCCTCGTTTTAAGCAGGATGTAGAACTGCTGGAACGGGTGCAGAGAGGGCAATGAGACTGGTGAAAGGATTAGCATTAGTAGAGGTACATGATGCAAGAAAGCAAGCTTATACAGCAAAAAAAAAAAAAAAAACCCTTCCCATTTCATTGATCCATTCATTCCAACTGTTTGTCTATTTCTGCTTTGAATTTATTTAAGCTATCAACTTCTACAACAACAGATGGAAGTTTGTTCCAGCAATCAACTACCCACTGGCTAAAGGCAAACTTTCACACATCTATTCTTCAACTGTCTTTCCTCAGTTTGAATCTATGCCCCCTCAGGTTTGTAATCTGAGCAAGAGGAAGTATCCCATCAGCATTGAGCTGGCTCAATCCATTCACGGCCTAATACACCTCAATCAGATTGCCTCGCAGGTGCCTAGTCTCCAGAAGCTGCAATTTGCAGAACTTAAGCCTTTCTTCATAAGAGCACCACTTTGTTTCCTTCACCAGTCTTGTTGCCCTTCTCTGTACTCCTTCTAGCATCACCACATCCTTCCTAAAATGAAGCTTCCAGATCTGTATGCAGTACTCAAGGTGTGGCCTGACCATTGTCTTATACAAGGAGATAATCACCTCCTTATCCCTGCTTGCAAAATTCCTGTATGTCATTGACAAGGCCCCTGACCTACTCTGGCAGCCTGTCTGCACTGCTTAGAAAATTTCATATCTGATTGCACAATTACCTGCAGGTCTCTTTCATTCTGCACTACCCTGAGTGTAACACCACCCAGTCGATACATTTCTCTGGGGTTACTGCTACCCAAATACAGTACTTTGCATTTACCAATGTTTAACTTCAGTTGCCACTTCTCAGCCTATCTGCCCAACTTTTCCAGATCCTGTTGCAGCAGCAGCATACTGTCATTACTGTTATTAACAAACCTGCCAACCTTTATATCATCTGCAAACTTTGACATTAAACTTGATATACCTTCATCAATATCATTGATAAATATACAAAACAACAATGAGCCCAATGGGATCCGGAAAAGTGGCCCCTCGCATTTTGCCCCCTGTAGATAATGTGTAGGCTACAAAAATATAAATAATACACCTAATTTTTTAATAATACTAATTTATTTTGTTTTAATAGAATAAATGCACATTATTATTGTTTAAAACTCGAAGTTGTATGCAATGCCTCTAAGGTAATCAATCACAATCATGATTTTGAAAATCTTGGACTATTCTTTTGATTCTAGCAGAAATTGCAGCATACTTCTTGTATTTTTGATTGCCTGAATTACTGACAATTAGTTGTATAATTTCGAAATTGTGCAGCCCTTGTTTCTTTAAAGAATCAATGAATCGGTAAATATTTGGGAATAAAGTAGTACAAGTTTCCTGAAATCCCCTGTGCCACCCCCCCATGCCATTGTTGGTACATTGTTGATCATTCAGTGTTCATGTGCAAACATTCCACAATTCGATGGCAAAAATGGGTAATTGCCGGCCTCTCTGTTGTCTTCTTCCAATATATCTATCTCCAAAGTAGTTTACAATCACCATAGCTTCAATGGGGAAGTCATCAGCTTCAACTAAATCTTCAAATGCTTGAATAACATTAGCAGGAGGAATAAATGCCAATGTCGGAATCATTCGGATCCAACGAGATTTTAAACCTTCATTCTGTACCTTTCACCAAACGCTTTGGGAAAGATGAAAAAAAAAAAAACAACCGGTATTTACAATACCAGGAAATTCTTGTTGGACGGCTTGCATGGCACTTTGTTCGAAATCGCTGGGGTTGGAGATCCAGTTGCAGATTTTTAACTTCTTGAAGCAACTTGATGTATACGGCAAGAGTTTTGTTTGGCAGAAGTGCATAGACCACTGGAATAACTGCACTGAATTGAACCACATGAATTGTATAAAGCTGCTGGAAATGCGTAGGTATTGTGCTAAAAGTTCCATCAGAAAACCACTCCTGGCTACGCGCCAATAACTGAAGATTGTTACTAGTGGAAAAAATAAGCATGCAACCCGAGAGCAGTTCGTCCTGATAATCATAGATCAAAAACTGTTGTACATTGCCATCGATAATAATTTCTTGATAATTTTGTGGAATTACTAGGTCCTGGAGATTGCTCGGTAAAGCAGGAGTACCATTGTTGCATCGAACATGACGAATGGTTTGTTTAAGTGAATCCTTTTTTTAGGAAGTAATGCCGTGACATTGGCATGAGCCTCTGCAATTATTGATGCAACAATTTGCTGTGGCCGTTCGTTTGTTGTTGTTGTTGCATGTTGCCGTATTTGACCAATCAATTGCAATGCTTCCGACCTTGCAGCTTGAGCTGCATGGTTATGTTTAGTTATGACTTTCACAACTGGGCCTTCCAAACCCTCTGTCCAAACATGCCCTTTGCAGGTGGAACATTTTTCACAAACCCAAATTCCATGTTGTTCATCTACAGTTCTCTTTGAAAACACGTAAATGTGGATGCCATCATCTACCAATTTTCTTTTGCCTCTTTCTGATGGAACACTTTTTGCCATTGTACACACAGGATTAATCAATCAAGATGCAAAAATAATATGCAGATATTGCACTGCCTGCGACGCTCAGCTTGTTCACGTGATGCACCGCCGATAATGAGGTGGCAAAAACAGCAAACACGCGCTGTCCACTGCGCCAGGAAATGTGAGGAGAGCCAGATGCAGGAACTTTTGTTTGAATTTAAACAAATCAGAACAAGATTCACTTGTTACTGAAAAGACTCCTATAAGATTAGTCACTGTTCCTTCTCCCCCATGTCCGTCACTAACCACGTTGACTATTGCCCTCGTGGTCGAGTATGTATTCTTTCCATTATGAAAGGATTAACAGTTCCAATTAACCCTTTCACAATGGAAAGAGACCCCTGAAGACACACAAAAGGGGAGAAATTAGTTTAAAAGCTACGTGACAATTTGTACACGAATGTAATTTTGAAAATTTGTTCGGAAAAGTTAAGAGTTATCGAGAGAGTTTAACATTGAATCTCCACTAAAGGGGCTGGGACTTCAATAAAAATTCGAGTTATCGAGAGTTGACTGTATTTACATTTTTGTAACCTACTCATTATCTACTAGGGCGAAATGTGGGGAACGAAATGTGAGGGGCCACTTTTCCATAAAGCGAGCCCAACACCGAACCCTGAGGGACACCACTAATAACATTAGTCTACGTAGAGCAGTATCCATTGATTACCACTCTCTGTTTTCTCCCACTCAACCATCCTTTTATCCATTGCAGCAACTTGCTCTTAATGCCATACTGCTCCAATTTGTATAGTAGTCTTCCATGTACAACAGTATCAAAAAATTTTTTATCAAAATTATTTTTTGCACCCAGTTCCTTTGTAACCACATCATAGTATCCAATCAAATTGGTCAGACAAGACTTCCCCTTGACAAACCCATGCTGTGCGTGAATTATTACTGCTCTCTTGTCTAGATGATACTGGAATGCTTTTTTAACCAGTGAGAGAGAGAGAGAATCTTTATTGCAACATTTGATTGTAATTTGTTACAAGGTTAAGTGTTGCAATGTTCCCTTCACGGCCAAAAGGCCAGAGGTTTACAGAAAAGGTGTTACAAAAAAATTAAAAACATTAAATAGCATAAGACATTAAAGCACAAAGACAAGATGACTTTAAATGATATAGGGATAAAATGAAATGACAAATATATATAAGATTTACAGTAGTGACTATTGTCCTCACAGTTCATGGGAGAGAGTAGCAAGAGCACTGTCAGGCTCATTTCCTGTTATGCTCACTAATTAATTCACAGGGGTGAATTAATTAATTAATTCACTAATTCAACCAGGGCAGTTTCACTTCCGTCTAGACGGTTGCAATGGATTGCACGGCTCTGTCAAGAGATGGTTGTCGCTATTCCCTGTATTAGTTAAGGGGTCTGGTGATTGGTAGATGCAGCTGACAGTTTGTGGTCTATGGAGTAGGTTGGGCTGAGTATCCCATGTCTATATCATTGGTTGATGGCAAATTTGTTAAGGTCAGCGTTGATGTCCTGGATTCGTCTGAGCTTTTGGTGTGGTAGGAAATGATCTGATAGGTGGAGGTGTAAATTGAGAGAACAAATAGTTCAGGTGGAATCCTCCAGCCACAGAGACCCCAGAATGAAGGAGATGTGATCAGACCAGTCATCATCTTTACTGTGATTACCAGTCTTTTTTCATCAATGAGAGAGGGCAGCCTGGAGATTCCCAGGGCCTGGGCCATTTCAGTTGTATGAATGTGGGGTGTTAACCTGTGTTTGTAGGTTACCCACATGAGGAGCTAATATTCTGCTGCCCAGATGGGTTTTTTGATCATAGGTGCTGCTGCTGCTGACACCTAGATTTCAGCTGCATAAAGTAGTGGTGTGTGAGTGTGTGTTTAGTGTCTAACGGCACCAGGGGTTCCCCCATATTTGCGTAGTATACATTGTAGGTGTGAAATAGAATACTGTCAATGCCAAAGGTTAAAGGTGTATAGATCTTGTATATGTGTAGTGTCATGTACCATTGTTCCTCTGATCATTTGGCCACTGGGCCCCTAATGGGACCCAATGTTGCCCACACTCCACCCCATGGAGGCAGATCAGGTACACCAGTATTATAGTTATTTACTCTGGCAGATCCTGCCACCTAATTTCCTAAGATTTCAATAGCTAAGACCTTAAAAAAAAAAAAAAAAAAAAAAAAAAAACCACTATAGATAGGGTCAGCCAAAAGGAGTACTAGTTATGCAATTTAATGTTATTAAGTTTTTGGGTGTAGGGAGCAAGCAATTTAACTATGATTCAAACGCTAGTAGTTGTAAGTTAGAGTGGGGGGGGGGGAGACTGAAGGGAAAAGACAGAGATATAGGGTCCATAGAGAAGATGACCCCCAAATCAGTGAGGCAGTTCATGCCCCACCAGAGGGGAAAGATGGTTGGCAAGGGAGGGAGGATTCCAGGGGGACACCTCCCACCCGGAGGGGCAAAGGACCATGCAAGGGAGTGTGGCTAGGAAGGCCTAATGGCAGCAGCTGAGCTGTGCTGGTGGTTGTGTCACACCTGGGGCAGCATTCCACAGCAGGGATGACCTTGGGGTCCATAAGGTTTACATGGCCATCCGTCCATCTGGTGGAGAGGCTGGAATATAACATGCAATTTATATCATTCGCATACAAACAATTTTTTTTTTTTACATTTTATATTTTGCAGTTGACTCTCTCCAACATGAAAGATTACTGTATAAACTGGAACATGATGGTATCAGGGATTGTAATTAATGGTTACTCTTCAGATTGGATTAATATCAGAAGTGGGGCCATTCAAGCATCAGTGTTGGGACCACTGTTTCTGATTTTCTTCAATGACAGTGATGACAGAACACAAGGAGTAATGTCAAAATTTATATTTTGTAGATGATATAAAATGTGGAAGAGTGGTTAATGATCAGTGTTAAGCAAACAATGTTCCTTCATTATGATTTGGATAGCCTTCAAGGATGGTCAGAAAAGTGGCAGCTATCTTTTAATGCAACAAAATGCAAGGTTTCACATTTGGGAAATAACATACATTAGGATAACAAAGCTTATGAGCGAGTTAAAAAAACAGTACAGGAAGAGAGACAGATCTGGAAGTTACGATCTAGGCAGATATGAAGTTTTCCAAAAGAAAGATCTGTGATATCCTATCACCTGTTGAACACATGCTTACAGAAAGAGGTCATAATCCCCCTGTATAAGGCAATAGTGAGGCCACACTGTTGGAATACATGTCCAAGTATGGAAACCTCTGCCTACAAAACAAGACATCAAGTGTCTTGAAAAGGTCCAAAGACAAATGACACACTTGGCCAAACTGTCAAAGGGTGCCTACATGATAAAAGACTTCAAATATGCAGTATACAAAGCTTGGTAGGTAACCAAGCACCACAGAGGGGACACCTGAGCAAAGTCTAAAAGACTCAAAGTAGAAAGTAAAATATTGAAGGTGAAATTTTAATGCTTATAAATGATAATAGAATTTTAGTGAACATAAAAAAATAATTACGAGGGAAGAGATGAGTCATAAATCACTGAAATAAATTACTTCTATGGGAAGTTCAGGCTGAATTTTCCAAAGCCATCAAAATTCAGAAATTTCAGAAAATTTTTTTCACAAAATTCAGAAAATTCAGGTCAGCTGTCGCAGTACGTGATGAGTTGAACTTTTTTTTTTCCTGTTGGTATAACAAAAGCTCAGGGTTTTCTTGCACAATATGGCAACTATTAATACTACAGGTAATTGTAGATAGCATAAAGATAAAGTTAGAAATATTGTAATGGATTTAAGCCATGTTTAGAGTCCGAATTTAGTCTAAAGTTTGTTGATCATTCTGCAATGGGGTGTTCTTTCTCAGTCAAGGGTGTGTTCACTCAATGTAGATTTTGATAGCTAGCGGCTCAACTCTATTGAAGTTCACTCATTTTGAAGCAGGCTATGCAGCTACATAGATCCTGTATACTTTTTCAAACTCTGAGAAATTTGAAGAAGCACACAGGAGCCATGATCTTTCAAATTCTATGAAAATGACCTAAACCTCACCTAAACTTCAAAGAATCATTTCATGAAGAAATGATTCTTTGAAGTTTGGAGTCCACCATGCTCATGTTTGTGCTGCAATAGTTATGGATCTAGAAGTGGCATGAGTCACCATAAAATTCTGCTAGGTTAAAAGTATGATGGCAAAGTCTTAGTTAAGGGAACATCTCAAGAGAGGCAGCACAGCACAGCACAGCACAGCACAGTACAGTACAGTACAGTACAGGTGAACTTCAGAATGCACAGAAACTCTGCATTCCAAATGGATTCCAGTTCATTCTACAAGCGATGATTTTGAGTTCATCTTTTGGCTTGAAAGTTTCAGTTTTACTAATGAACGTTGCCCATTTTGTGGTTCTTTTTGATATTTTCACAGGTGTTTTACAAATTGCTCTGAAAAAGCATCCTTTATAGTTAGAGAAATTATAAAATACCTCTGTTTATATATATTTGATTTTAAATTACAGGGAATAAATTATTTAATTTTTATTATTTATAAGAAAATATAGACTAGGGGGAAAAAAAGTATAATAGGAAATCTCCACTGGAAGGTGCATCATAATTTTCTAAACAGGAGTTCTATGACAATTAAGAGTAACCACATAGGGCATGAAATTATGAAAAACTAACTATTTAGTTTATGAAGAATATATTTAATTTTTGGCACTTAGGGTTTGCATTTGTGAGTTAAAAAATTTCAAGAAATTTCTATTCATAGTAGCATTATGAACTGCTAATCTTGCAAATGTGCAGTTTGTGAGTATTACCAAAAGCTAATCTTTTTAAGCTTAACTTTAACTGCCATAATTACAAATATAATAATGTGTGTTTGCAGTATGTTTGGTGTTTGTAAATAGGGGGGAAATATATAAATATACACACACCGATGAGCCAAAACATTATGACCAGCGAGTCGTTATGCAAATCGAAGTAACTGCAGGTGAACTACAGTGCGTGCGTGGGTCGGGACACACTATAAAAAACACCTGATACTGAGCTCCATTAATCAGTGTTACTCTTGTTCTTCAGATGGGAAAGGCAGCAGACTTAAGTGAGTTTGACAAAGGCCAAATTGTAATGGCCAGACGACTGGGTCAGATCATATCCAAAACGGCACAGCTGGTGGGGTGTTCATGGTCAGCCGTGGTCAATACTACTGAAAGTGGTCTGAGGAGGGAAAACCCAGGAACCACCAGCGAGGTGTTGGACAACCACGGCTCATCGATGCTTGAGGCAACAGAAGGGCAACTGTGGCACAACTCACCAGTAATTGGAATGTTGGTGATGGGAGTAATGTATCACAACACACAGTATATCGAACCCAGCTGAAAATGGGGCTGCGTAGCCGCAGGCCGCTCCGAGTGCCCATGCTAACCACGGTTCACCGGCAACAGTGCCTGCAGGGGACATTTCCATTTATTTGTACCAACAATTATTATATATATATATATATATATATATACAAATACTTACAAAAAGATATATATACAATTTTATATACATTATTCTCGTTACACATATATTTGACCTCCTGGTGCACTAAGTACGTGTATTCCAGAGTCAAGGGTGGCTCCTAGGCAAAAGCCCATCTCCACCTAGTTCATCTGTTTTGGCATAGAACCTCAACAAATCTAGCCTAAAAACACGTGCGAGGTATTTTACCACCGCCAATAAAAGACAGCTGCTGCTGCCCTTCTCTAGGCCTGGGTTTACGTTATGTATTTGTGCCGAATGCACAAGTCACGCACCGACTGGATGCAGTGCAATACCAGTGGGTGTCGACAAATGAATTACTAGTGGAGAACTTACGCAAATCATCCTCACTACCACCAAGAAACAGTAATTATTATATTAAACAGATATATACAATACTTTTTTTAAATATGCTCAGAGTCTCTGAATTCCTGAGAACCAAGGAAACAATATATAACATACAATGGAAAATAAACAACACTGTCTGGTCTGTCCACTGGAACTTTCAAACCTGTTGACAAGCACAATGAGATAGCTACTAAATGATTCTCATAAACGTTGTGTTTCACAGAAACCAATCTTTACAATAACAATTGACAAAAATCAACGCAACATCAATTAACATAAATCAACGCAACATCAATTAACATAAATCAACACAATAACAATCCATATAAGTCAACACAATAACAATTAACTTAAATCTTCTGTTTACACATAAACCTTTTGTCTTTTGGTCACTTGTGAAGTCAATTCCCAGAAAAAGCTGAAGTTCTTAGCTGAGCCTTCAATATGAAAACTGATCTTGAGAAGGTTTGCAGAGCAGTAAAGTTATTATGGTCTTCAACTAAGATATTTACATTGTTCTCCATTAAGTTTGGAACTGCAGACATTAAATTCGCTCTAGGTTGAGAGTACAATGGACAGTTCAGAAGTACAGAAGTTCTGGTCCTTGAGGTTGTCACAGAAATTCTCTCAGATATGCCAGATAAGCTGTACTTGCTATCTGGGAGTCTAAAATGCTGATGGAACTGATATTTGGGTGACATTCAAATCCTCTGGTTGCACCTTCACGATGGTGGGACTGTTAGTAATCCTGGGTATAACCTCCATGCACGAGCATACTGTGGGTGACACCCAGGTGTGAACCAACATAAGCAGGAGTCGAGGTGTGGCACCCATACCACATGGAGGAATGCCGCCCCTCTGTGTTACTAGGCAATACTAGGTGGTAGATGACTCACATCAACCGATGCAATACCACCACTTTGCTTATTGTAGGCTTGAAGTGGTGGAACCCATGTTTAGTCTCTAGAGCTAAGTTCCGGTCAAACCTTCCCCATCTCTTTCATCATGCAGTATGACTGATGACTTTTGAGGTTATGATGAACATCATGGCGAGATCCAATCTTCCTTACATTTCAAGGGTACAGCTCTAAAACGGTATTCGCAGGCCAGCCACTAGTTAGTACACCGGACTGAACCTATTGATAACTCTTTAGGAGGATTCCAGATCAGCTAGTGTATAATCTTGCTACGTCTACTCTGCCAGATAGAGACTGGAGGGAGTCCGAATATTGTGTATGCGGGGGGGGGGGCATTGTCAAGGATCTGGGTATATTCTTACCAGGTGTACACCATATCCAAAAATTTAATTACTTCATACAGCATGTCCCCCCCACGTTTCCTTACAATTGAATACACCACGAATTGTCAAACTAATAGAGTAAGCTTATCTGCGAAAAGATCTAGACCTCCCAAACACTTCCTACTTCACTTCACAAATATACATGGTCTCAATTCTAATCTCAACAATGTCCATTTCCACTTGCAGTCTGCCAAACCCCATGTACTTTTTCTGACAGAATCTCAGTTATCGGTTGATTCAACTACTGCTCATCTCAGTTGCCAAAATTATTCGCTGTACGATTCCTTTTGCCTCAAAGGTGGTACTTGTGCATATGTCCGTTCCGATATTCCCTGTCAGAGACTTGGTAATTTGGAATCTCCTCATTTTGATCTTCTCTGGCTTAAAAACTCTCTACCTCATTGTGTCAAATTCATCTGTTGTCTCCATTCTCCCAACTCCACTAATCACTTGAAACTCTTTGACTTCCTCTCTTTGAAATTTGACTTTCTCCAGTCCAACTTTCCTAACAGTGAGGTAATTTTTCTTGGTGATTTTAATGTTCACAACTCCAGCTGGCTTTTGTTTTCTAGTCACACTAATCCAGCTGGTTGAGATTCTGAGGCTTTTGCAATTACTAATGACCTTATACAGATTGTTCATTTACCTACAAGAATACCGGACAATCCTAACCATACAGCCAATACGCTTGATCTTTTTCTCACAAACAACCCTTCTAAGTACACAGTCGAAATGAGTGGTCCTTTAGGCACCTCAGATCACAACTTGTGAATGTCTCTTCTCCAATGGAACCTTTATCTCATGGCTATTCCCAACCTCGTATTGTTTGGCATTACAAGAATACAAAATGGGATGACCTGCGAGATTTCTTTTCTTCTTTTTCTTGGTACGACTACTCTTTCAAAACTTTTAATGTCAACGTTTGCTCTGATCGTGTCAGTGAAATCATTCTTGTAGGAATGGAATTCTTTATTCCACACTCCATTTTAAAATCTCGTCCTTTATTTAAACCTTTTAATAAATGTTTCCAATAAATGTTCAAGAGAAGAATGTTGCATATCATAATTGGCTTGTTTCCAATTCTCCAGTTTCATTTTCTGCCTACACCAAAGCTCGCAACAATTGTAAAGCAGTCATTAATCAGTCCAAACTAGATTTTGAACAGACTAAAAGTAGAAAACTTGCTTCTTGCCCTAATGGTAGCAGAGAACTCTGGTCTCTTGCTAAAGCTATTGGCCGCAATTTTTGCCCATCACTGCTCCCACCTCTGTCAAAACCAGATGGTTCTGTTGTCGCTTCAGCCAAAGATAAAGCTGACCTTCTAGCATCCCATTTTTCTTCAAACACATGTATTAATGAGCTTGGTAAAACACATCCCACCATACCCAACATGCTCCCTTCAATGCCTCCTGTGGTCTTCCATCAAAAGGATGCCAGAAGGATTTTGACGAATCTCGATGCAAAGAACGCTCCAGGTCCCGATGGTATTTCTTCACTTGTTCTCAAAACCTGTGCTCTTGAACTTACTCCTGTTCTTTGCTGCCTTTTTTCACTTTCTTATTCCTAAGGTGTTTTTCCTTCTGCTTGGAAATTTGCTCATATCCAGTCAGTTCCTAAAAAGGGTGACAAATCCTTCCCATCCAATTATCGTCCCATTGCAATTACTTCTACTCTTTCTAAAGTAATGGAGAAATCAATTAACCACCAACTCTTAAACCACCTAGAAACCTTCTGTCTGATCAACGATCGCCAGTATGGATTCCATGAGTGTCGATCCACTGGTGATATTCTGGCTTATATTACCCATTTATGGACTAATTCAATGGAAAAGTTCGGGGAAACACAAGAAGTTGCTCTTGACATCTAAAAGGCTTTCGATCATGTCTGGCATAAAGGTCTTCTAAACAAGCTTCCATCTTATGGTTTGCCAACTGTTTTTAGTAACTGGTAATCCAGTTTTCTGTCTGATTGCTCACTGAGGGTGATGGTAGATGGCTCTCTGTCTTCTAACTTCTCCACTAATGCTGGTGTCCCCCAAGGTTCAGTTCTTTCCCCCACTCTTTTCATCTTGTATATTAATGACCTTCTTCCATTGACTGGAAATCCTATCAATAGTTTTGCCGATGATAGCACATTGCATACCACTTTCCATTTTGAGAAACCTTGCCCTGCTCAATCAGCTTCAACTTCTCGAATATCTGCTACCAATTCCTTAAATGCCAATCTCCAGGTAATTCTCCAGTGGGGCAAAGACAACTTAGTTGATTTCAATTCATGTAAAACTCAGTCTTGTCTTATATCTTGAAAAAGGATTCTTCTGCTCCCATGCTTGTCTTTGGTGAAACTCCGATTTATAGGCAAAATGATATATTTCTTTTGGGTATTACCCTGACTTCTAATCTCTCTTGGCACAAGCACATTACAAATATTGCTTCCTCTGCATCTAAAAAACTTGGTTTTCTCTTTTTCTTTCGCCGTTACTTTTCTTCTAAACAGCTATTCACTTTGTACAAATTGCAAATCGCCCTACCATGGAAGGGCGGATTTGCAATTTGGAATATTGTTCCCACATCTGGGAGGATACTCCCAAAATCTCTCTCAGGCTTCTAGATTCCACTCAGAAGAGAGCAGTTAGGTTAATTATTGACTCTTCTCTAACAGTCTCTCCACTCTCTGTCTCTTAGATGTACTGTTTCTGCTTCATGCCTTTTTTACAGATATTTCCATGGGCACTGTTCTTCTGAATTGGCTTCTATAATTCCCACTCTCTCTTTCAAAAAAGTCCGAACAGATGCTGCCACCAGCCAAGATCCATTTACTGTCCAACTTCAAACTCACACAACCAACTTTTCATCTTCCCGTTTATTCATTCAATTGCCATTTCCTGGTTTCCTGAAAATTACAGCCTACAGAAGTTCAAGTCCAATGTCAACAAATATCTTCTTTCTTCTTCTCAACCTCCAACCCAAGCATGGTACTAAGTACTATAGGTTAGAATACCTCTCGTGTGTGCGGTTTTCATAAAAAAAAACAAAAAAAAACACACAAATCCACGTTTTATATTCCCCCACATTTGCAGTACAGATCAGGCTCCAGGCCACGCTCAAATAACTTAGCCCTGAGGGACCCATGCCCTGTTAGCAGATAAGAAGTTGTCGTAGAAGGCCTAAACCATGAAATAACTCCAGGGATTGTTGAATGGGCATGCGAGCATCAAAACTGGACCTCAAGTGATTGGAAGAAGGTTGTCTGGTCCGATGAATCAGGTTTCCTGTTGCACCATGTGGACAGCCGGGTACGTGTGCATCATTTACCTGGGGAAGTGATGGCGCTTGGATGCACCGTGGGACGAAAACAAGCCGGTGGCTGTAGTGTCATGCTTTGGGCGATGTTCTGCTGGGATACCCTGGGTTCAGTCATCCATGTGCCGGGCACCCTGATGTCTACCACCTACCTATACATCGTTGCTGACTAGGTACACCCTTTTATGGCAACGGTCTTTCCCTCTGGTGGTGCCATCTTTCAGCAGGATAATAAGCCATGACACACTGCCGAGATTGTTCGAGACTGGTTCGCGGAACATGAGGAAAACTTCCAGCTATTGCCCTGGCTCCCAAATTCCCCAGACATCAATTCCATCGAGCATCTGTGGTTTGTGTTGGAACAGCAACTCCGATCTGCGGCGTCTCAACCATGAACCTTACAGGAGTTAAAGGATCTGCTCGTTACATGTTGGTACCAGATACCACAAGACAGATTTAGAAATCTAGTAGCGTCCATGCCTCGCCAGGTACGAGCTGTTTTGGCTGCATGTGAAGGACTAACATCATATTAGGTAGGTGGTCATAATGTTTTGGCTCATCTGCGTGTGTGTGTGTATATCCAGTAAGAAATGATAATATGCAACTATGTTATAGGCTATTAAATCACAACAAATATCAATTTTGGGCAAATCTTTAGTTTGGATTGTTAAAATTCGTTTCATTGTTTATGCAGTTTGTTTCAGTTTCACTAGTGAATGCCACTCATTTTGATATTTTCAGAGGTGTTACAAATTTCTCTGAAACAGCATCCTTTATAGTTAAGAAGAAATTTCAAAATACCTTTGTTTATATATATTTGATTTTAAATTCCAGGGAATAAATTATTTAACTTTTGTTATTTATAAGAAATACAGACGTTGGTAAAAAAAAGTATAGTAAAATATCTCTACTGGAAGATACAATATAATTTTCTAAATGTGGAGGTCTGTTATTAAGAATAACCATATAGGATGTGAAATTAAGAAAATATCTAAGTATCTGATTTATGAAGAAGATATTTATTTTTATACAGTTGATTCCGGTTATCTGGGACACATCGGGACTAGTGCATTTCAGCCCGATTAAGCGGTTGCCCCAATCATCTGAAGTTTCGCGAAAAAAAAAGTTAAAAATACATTTAATTCTATTAAACAGCGATTCTAATTAGCGAAAATAGGAGGAATATTATCTGCAGGCTATAAAAGTTAAGCACAAATTTACCCTTTATTATCTTACCAATTAAAAAATTAAATGATATGTGAAAATCGGAATAATTAATATGTACATACTAAATAGTTGACATTTCTGTTCACTGACATTTGTGGGTAGGGTTTAAAATTTAAAACAGTAAAAAGATAAGCAATCAATAACAAAGAACACGGTACACACAAATTGAAAGTAACATGATACGTGCAAGTGAGAATGGAGTAACAAGTTATGAAGCTTTAAAAATAGGAATGAAGAGAAGATTCTGAAAATTAATTTTTTTATATGATTGAAGATTTCATGGAAGTGTAAACACATTTCACCATAATAACCCACAGAATTCCAGCTGTCGGTATTATCGCAAATTCAATAAGATCGAGTTTACTATCCGTTTATGATAGATTGCACTAACAGAAAAGCCCAATAAACAGGGGACTGCTAATTGTTTTATGGTTGTGACCTCCAGAAATTCGACTGAACCATGTGGTACGGTCAGAGACAATCGTAGGGTAATCTCCAGTGCTGTGGTCTCCTGCCCCGATTAAACTGCATGCTGTCCCAATTAAGCCAAGTAAACCCTGGCTATTTTCTCGATTGGGTTCTGTTTTTTAAGATTTGCCCCAAATAAACGACTGCCCTGATTAACCGGTGGCCCAAATAACTGGAATCCACTGTACTTAGATTTATATTGATGAGTAAAAAAATTAAGAAATCTCTTAATTTTTAATCTCTTAATTATATAGAAAACATTATATAATTGCTAATCATGCACATGCAAAATTTGGGAGATGTTATGAAAGTTTTATATATATATTTCTTTTTAACTTAACTGTTGTAATTAGAAATACAGGGTGTTCATTTTAAAAGTAAACCCATGTTATTTGTATTAAGTACAGTGCTACCAAGTAATGATCACTGGTGTAATTGTGTGAAGGTGCTGAGCAGGAGTGCAATAGAACACGTTCTTTGAGTAGACTTGGGTTCAAGCACCTGACTGCTAAATACGATCATGCCAACCCGCACTGGACCAGCATGGCAGATTATGGTCCATTTCCCTCAGCATGAATTGTTGAGGAGGCTTCCATCCTGCATTGAGTTGATAATGGCTGCAGTTTACCTTTTACCTTTTTTTAACCTGGAGGAAGTGACATGCATAATTACTGGCGAACAAACATCATGCCATATACTACTCAGCAATTTTTTAAAAAATTTATTCATTGGAATCTTGTTTGGAAACAACTCTTATAATGAATGACAACAAAAATTTGTCGAAAAATTTCCAAACAGTAATTACTATGCAAAGCTGCAATTTAAAAATAAAAATCAATTGGGAATAAGGAACATGAAAGAAGTGTTCTTACACATTTTGCAATCTCCAAACAAATCTCTATGGAAACTATGGAAATTTCATTAAAAAAAATTAATAGAGAGAGACACATTTTTCGACACTAACAATATTAATGTGTAATACATATTAATAGGAGGCCTCCGTAGCCGAGTGGTCAGGAGTGGGAGTGCAGTAGCACATGCTCTTTGAGTAGACCAGGTTTCAAGCCCCTGACTGCTACATACGATCCATTTTCCTCAGCATGAATTGTTGAGGAGGCTTCCATCCTGCAGTGGGTTGATAATGGCTGCAGTTTACCTTTTTTTTTTTTTTTTTTTTAATATATATTAATAAAGAATCAAATTTTGTGCATATAGACATATGAAGAAATGATGGACAAGCATCATTCAAGCTTGTTCATATATTCATCTACATCCACTGGATGCCTTTTGTAGAATGGCATTAACTCCATAACCTGTAGTATAATGGATTCATGATTGAGTTCACAAAAGGTTGTTCGAAAGACTTACATAAAATTTAGTAGTGAACAGCTCAGCTGGAATTTGGGGAGGAGAGACAGGTTCTGTATTTAAAGCAAGATTTTAGCAATAAAAAAATAAATACATTAAAAGAATATGAAAACTTACACATTACCAGCAGAACATTCTACATGCTGATTCTGATATTCCTGCAATTGTGAAACAAGTTCTTCTTCTCTCAGTTTATGTTTCTTCACAGCCAGATCCATTATCATTTGATATTCTGCATTGTCATTTTCCAGTCTTTCAATCTTGCTTACCAATTTCTGAGAAGAAATTTTAAGAAAAATAATGAAATATACATAATTTATTTAACAGTTCAATTAATATGCAAAATAAATACAGTAGAACCTGGATAAGAAATTCCGGCATAAGAAGTTTTCCCCTGTACTAGGATTAGTTTTCTTAAGTCCCAATTTCCCCTCTATGTATTGTAATGTATTATTCTACCGCGTAAGAAGTTTCCGAGGTAAAAAGTTTTCCCGCCAAAAAAATTTGTGATAAAAAATAGACAGTGTATTATTATAATGATGTTTTCCCACTTAATACATTTTTTAAATATAGAAATTCTTTATATTTTATATTAAAAAATATTAAACAATATAAACATTTTTGTAATCAAACAAGTTAGTGCAAAGCATTATTTTAGTTCATAGTAAATCACTGAAGTAGGTGAAACGGCATCGTTTTTGGTAAATCTCATATTGTGAATGCCTCACAATGAGTTGCCTGATATTGAACGAACTAAAACAAGCAACGCTTCGACACTGGATTCTCGAATAGGCAACACTTTGCCAGTGGATTCTCGGTGGATACCACCAGGCGTGGTGGTATCCACCGAGGCATTCACAACATGGTTGTCAGCAGCATGGTGCAACTGCACCACCTTTGGATTTCAAAGTAATACACAATTTTTAATATTTTCATTAATTTATTGAAACATTAAAACAATACAAATTCTTCCTTTCAAAATACAAGCACTTTCTCCCACTGATCACGAAATGTTGGCACGGCTGTACATGTAAATCAGCCAAACTTGACTTAACCTGACTTAATAAAATATTGAATATACAGTCGGACCTCTCTTTAACGAACTTCCATATAGCGAAATTTTCTATGTAGCGAACCTTTTTGATTTACCCCTGGTTATTACATTGAAAATAGTTTCCGTATAACGAAGAAAATTTCCATATAACGAATTGATTTCAAGAGACCTGGGTACGCATTGTTTGCACTTCTGGCCTTTAGGCAATAAAGCTGATGATGTAGAAAGCACGAATTAAGAGCTAAAAGGATTTAAGCATTAATCTCTAGCTTTTAATAGTTAAAGGCTTTAATTCCATGAATTAAGAGCTAAAACATTTTACAATTTAATGGTGCCTGTAAAATCCTGCAGGAGGAAACTGGCCAACCACAGCACTGGATAGAAAGAGATGGAAGTTTGGGAGAGGCCTTTGCCCAGCAGTGGGTCAGCAATGGCTAAAAAGAAATAAAACCTATACAACTTATACTCTACTATGCTGAGATGTCCTGCTGGTCAACTGTCCACAGCCATTGGCAAAAATTAAAACATATTCCCAACGCGGGCATTGGCTCTAGTCAACCTATTTTCTACCATAAGCATCCTATTAGAGAGTTAGGAGAGAGTGATTTTCCTTTATCTCAGAAATTCATCTGTTGTTTTGAAAAAAAATGACTCATCCACACTTTCACTAAATTTCACCTGTCTCTGTTTACATGGTAGCTACAAGTGGTCCCTAATTTCAGCTTTGTTTTAACTGCTGTTCAAGTAACCTTACAGTATCTAAGAGGAAATCCTTGAGTGTAGTGTGAAAAAGTGGAAGTGCTTAATAGTGTAGATCGTGGCATTAAAAAAAAAAGAAATCGGTTTAAAATTTGATGTCCCTGCCATTAGTGTTTCAACCATTCTGAAAAACCCTGTTTCTATTCTCAAACTGTTTGAGGAAATGGGACCCAGTCGGAAACATGCGAAATTATGCCTTTGGGAAGATGAAGTTGATTCGAGACCAAAACATGCCGATGAAAAAAAATTATACTGAGAATAGAAACCAACCAACCTATATATTCTGTTATAGATTTGTGGATGTACATATCAGAGTTGGTAAAAGTGTGGAGTCAAGATGTGATGGAAACAACAATTAAGAGTTGTTTCGCAAAATCAGGTTTTGCTAAAATGCTAATTAACAGACATTGAGCAATCTTGGGAAGAGTTCCAAGCGAGATTTGATCAGTGGAGAATTTGTTCTTGAGGGTTTACTTTTACTGTCCAACTTCAAACTCACAGAACCAACTTTTCTTCTTCTTCATTTATTCCTTCAACTTCTGTTTTTTAGATTAACCTCCCTTAACACATATTTCCTGAAAATTACAATCTATAGAAATTTAGGTCTAATGTCAATAAGTATCTTTTTCATATTCTCAACCTTCAACTAATGCATGACACTGAGTACTGTAGGTCATAATACCTTTCTTGTTTGGATTTTCATAAAAAAAAAAAAAAAAAAACTTGGCTTGAGATGAACATACAATTTGTGTTTCAAAGAAAAACAAATTTTAAATTTCTGTCATATTTAGATATTATTCACCATGCATGTTTGATATGCAAAAATAACTATTAAATTAAAATACCAACTTCCTCTTTTAACTATTTCCAAATTATTATTTTTTTTAACCTGGTTTTCTACCTTGCTCTACTCCATTTTTAAACTGTTACCATGTTGTTATAAGTATTTCGGTATGTACTGTTAAAATGACTACGACTGATATCAAGAGAAAATTTTTTAATAACTTCCATGACACTAGGATACTATTTTTAGTATCTCTTAATTTTCTAGCTAATTAGTATCTTCAATATTTAGAAGTTACAAGTTACCAAACAAAGGATAATTTCTATTTCTGCTAGTCAGTAAGAACACATAGCTCAGAAACATTTTTTAAATAAATACATCTAATATGTTTGATCAATAATGTATACCTGCTGTCTTTGTTCACTTTCTTCTAACTGGAATTTAATTTCAAGAAAAGAATATTCCTTGAACTCCTTTATTTCATTCTTAATTTCAATGTAGCTGTTTTGCCTGTAAATACAGTGATCACAAATTATTATTAGCCCTATTGCTGTTACTGCATTCAAAAGAAACTTATGTAACCATGCACTTTACATTGGTAATTTTTTTTAAGGAAAAAACTAAAACAACTTTTCATAATATAAACTCTTTATTATTAAACTATAAAAGCCTTATGTAAGATCAGATATAAGATACATAATATTCTAGCAATCACCAACAGAGCAGAGAAGGGAGGAATAATTTCAATTTCATTAATTAAGTCTAATACATGGTTTTTCTTGTTATTCTGGTATCATATCTTATAATGGTGCATGATTTGTACATAATCTTTCATACTTGGCTGTTTCCCATACTTTCTGCCTTTTGCTCAACACTATTTTTCATCATATTCAAAATTCTCACCGATGGATTCCTTCTTTCAAAATTATAATATCGTTTTTATTCATTTTATATTTTAGTTGAAACAGACAAATATTTATATTTGAGCTTCAAAAGAAAATTATTAGATGCTCTATGAATATGGATATTTTCCATATCCATAGAGCATCAATGGATATTTTCTATTCATATCATGTGTTTTAGCTCATTTTCACAGCTTTGAGGTCAGGAAGGTTTTTCAGTCATTTTTTTAAACATTATGGTGAAATGTGTTTCCCCTTCACTGATATAAAAAACATAAATACATTTTCAGAATATTCTCTTCATTCCTATTGTGTTCCATTCAGTTGGGGTGATTCCGCATTCGACTGCCATTTCTTGTAAACACAAAGGCGAATCGTGCATAAGCGAATTCGGTTTATATATGATATTGTTTTCCTATTTATAAATCGTGTAGTGTAAACACATGTTATACAAGAATTGACTGTACAATGAACAGTTGTGCAGAGAAATAGAATGGGCCAGTAAATCAGAATGACTTGTAATGGGGGATTTTAACTATCCAGATACTGACTGTAACTTATGGGTTAGTCACTCGCATGCTAGCAAGACTTTTGTCTATTGGAGGATTGTTTTCTACAGCAACATGTTTGAGGGTCAACCAGAGGGAGTAATACCCTTGATCTGATTATCAGCAGTGATGATACATGCATTAGGAATTCAGATAAAGGAACCACTAGGTGACAGTGATCACAGTGTACTGATGGTGGATTTACTTAAAGATGTAACTAAGGTCCAAGGGTAAAGGGAAGGGTTTTTGTTTTTGTAAAGGTGACTACAGAGGTCTCAGACAGTTTTTAAATTCTATAGAGTGGGATCAACTGATGATGTTACCAATGGTGAATTGTAAATGGGAAGCCTTCAGGGACTTAATCTAGGGGGCTACTAGGCTTTTCATACCAACTAAGAAATACTGTTCAAGGTTCAGGCCTAAATGGATGTTGGATGAATTAATGAGGCTCGTGGCAGAGAATAAAAATGTATGGGATATATATAAATTATCAGGCAACAAAGAAGCCTACAATAGGCAGATTACAAGAAATCTCTGGCAAAGGACGCAAAGAGTTCTTTACTTATGTAAACTCTAGAAGGAAGGGGATGAATCAGATTGGTCCACTTAACATAGATGGTTCAACTACTGATGATTCTGCTCAAGTAGCTGATAAACTGAAGGAGTATTTTGCATCTACATTCACATATGAGGAGTTATTCAATGAGTGGAATGCCAGAAGTTTATCAAACTCTAACAGGGAGCTAAGTGATTTTGTGATAACTGAGAGCAAAGAGGAGGAGAAATTGTTAAAGTTAAACATAAAAAAGGCACCCGGGGAAGACAGAATCTATCCAGTTATAATGAAGGAGGCAGCAAGGGAAGTAAGCAAACCCTTAGCTATAATTATGAGAGCATCCTTAGAGTTAGGGGAGGTCCCCATGGACTGGAGATGTGCAAATGTATCCCCAATTCACAAAGGGGGTTCAAAACCCAGGGGCTCACATCTGGTGAGTATGGGCTTGACACATCCAGGGTCCTGAGCTGTATATCATCATTCTTCTTTTTCTTGGTGATTCCTTTTTACTTCTGACTCTATCTCTCACACAGGGTAATCCAGAAATTTTTATTTTAGCTGGTGCAGCATAAGCCTCAGGCTTCCTTGAACTATATGGCTAGTAATAATAATAATAATAATAATAATAATAAAGGGTGACACAAATAATTATAGAGCTGTTAGTTTAACTTCTGTTCCAAGGAAAATAATGGAGTCACTGGTTAAAGAGGTGATACAGGATCATCTAGACAAGACAGTAGCAATATTTCAGACACAGCATGGGTTTGTTAAGGGAAAGTCTTGTCTGACCAATTTTATTGGATACTATGATGTGGTCACAAAGGAACTGGATGCTAAAAATAATTTTGATATCATATACTTGGATTTCAGGAAAGTTTTTGATACTGTTGCACATGGAAGAATACTGTACAAATTGGAGCAGTATGGCATTAAGGGCAAGTTATTGCAATGGATAAAGGGATGGTTGAGTGGGAGACAGCAAAGAGTGGTAATAAATGGACACTGCTCTATGTGGACTAATGTTATTAGCGAAGTCCCCCAGGGTTCAGTGCTGGGCCCATTATTGTTTTGTATATTTATTAATGATATCGATGAAGGTATATCACGCTTAATGTCAAAGTTTGCAGATGATACAAAGGTTGGCAGGGTTGTTAATGACACTAAAGACAGTTTGCTATTGCAACATGATCTAGAAAAGTTAGGTAAATGGGCTGAGAAGTGGCAACTGAAGTTTAACATTGACAAATGCAAAGTACTGCATATGGGTAGCAGCAACCCAAGAGAAACGTACCAACTCTGTGATACTACACTCAGGGAGGTGGAGAATGAAAAAGACCTGGGGATAATTGTGCAGTCAGATATGAAGTTCTCTGAGCAGTGCAGATGGGCTGCCAGAGCAGGTCATGGAGTTTTGTCAATGATATATAAGAATTTTGGTAGCAGAGACAAGGAGGTGATTATTCCTTTGTATAGGGCAATGGTCTGGCCACACCTTGAGTACTGTATACAGGTGTGGAGGCCTCATTTTAGAAAGGATGTAGAGTTGCTAGAACAAGTACAGAGAAGGGCAACAAGATTGGTGAGAGGAACAAAGGGGTTCTCTTACCAGGAGAGGCTTAAATTCTATAATTTGCAGCATCTGGAGACTGGGCACCTGCAAGGTGATCTGATTGAAGTATACAAGGCCTTGAATGGTTTAAGCAAGCTCAGTGCTGATGGGATACTTCCACTTGCTGAGATTAATGACCTGAGGGGGCACAGATTCAAACTGAGGAAAGACAGTTGTAGAATAGATGTTCGGAAGTTTGCCTTTAGCCAGTGAGTAGTTGATTGCTGGAACAGACTTCCATCTGTTGTTGTGGAAGTTGATAGCTGAAATAAATTTAAGGCTGAACTAGACAAACATTTGGAGTGACCGGATGGGTAAAATGGAAAGGGTTTTCTTCTTCTTTTTTTTTGTTTTGGCTGATGCACATCTATTCTACAGTTGTTTGCCTTTTTCCAGTGAGTAGTTGATTGCTTGAACAGACTTCCATCTGTTGTGGAAGTTGATAGCTTAAATAAATTTAAGGCTGAACTAGACAAACATTTGGAGTGACCGGCTGAGTAAAATGGGAAGGGTTTTTTTTCTGATGCTCTATAAGCTTGCTTTCTTGCATCATATGCCTCAACTAATGCTAAAATGACAGCCGCTTGTTCAGAAACTTAAAATATCTAAGGCAGACCCACTTATTTTGTTATTTGTTATTTTGGTTTTTTTTTTTAGGAGCATTAGCAACTAAGGCCATATTGCTCCGGGATATGCGGTGGTCATTCCCTGACCTTTCCGCATCCTCCGTATTTGGTGGTGACGGGCTCGAACCCCGGTCTAATCAAGAAGCGTGTGCTACGCACTGCTGCTCCTTCCCACCCGGCTACGGAGGCGCCGACCCACTTATGGAGAGGAGCATAAAATTCAAACCACAACTTTAAGCTGTAATGCATCTCTAAAAGAAAATTATTCTGTAGAAGCTAATGAATCTAAACATCACTACACCAGCAATTTTCCCACCCAAATCTCAACTTGGATCCTCATACAGATAACCTGTGCTGCTGTATAAATGAGCTGCACTAGATTTTTTTAAATAATAATAATAAAAAAATCCTTTAACTCCTTGTTTATTGTACAAATAATCATTCGTGTCTAGGTACAGGTATTTTTAAATTATTATTATTTTTTAATACTGAGTCTGCTATTTGAATGAATAACCATTCTTTTTCCATATTGTATATTAAATTGTTTCATTTCACACAATATAAATAATACTCTAATATTAAAATATATTTCATATCAGAATACATTATGAGATATTGATATAAACATCACCTGCAAGTGTATTACAAAGACTATATCAATGATATCATGTGAGCCAGGAGCCAAATTCTCCTTTTTGCTATAAATCCTTAAACTCGTCAATTACAAATTAGCTTTTCACAGACAACAAGAATGTAACTTTTGCAAAAGGCAAGGTCCCATAGCAAACATTTAAGTCAGCTTTTCAGCTTTCAACATTGAAGATTTAAATGAAATTCAGTATATATACTACAAAGTGAAGTATTTGAAAGAAATGAACAAATTTTTTCAGAGTAAAATTATTTATAAAATTATTTATGGACTTACTTATAAGTAAGCAACTGGTCTACCAGGTTTTGGAGTTCACATTTGTCTTCAACAGGGTCCTAACATATTATAAAGAAATCATCAATATAAACTTAACATAAGCTGATTAACAAGCTATGACCAGAATAATATCTAAAACACAGAGACCAGACTAAATAATATTTCTTAGGTTTTTAAAAATACATCCAAGTATACAAATTACTACAAACTAGATCTCTCTCTCTCTCTCTCTCTCACACACACACACACACAGCTAGAAAAGATCTTGGAAATCAATGAAACTTTATACTATGCTCTTTTCCTGCTGTTATTTATTTAAATGATTTATTCATAGAAATAATATTTTCAAAGCTAAAAATATTTTATCTCCAAAGGATCTAAACCTCCCAAAAACTTCCTTATTCATTCACAAATATATGTGGTCTCAGTTACAATCTCAATGATGTCCATTTCCATTTACTTTTTCCCCCACTTACTTTTTCTAATAGAAACCCAATTGTTGATTGTGACAACCACTAACCATCTCAGTTGTACTCTATTTATTCTATGATTTCTTAGATTTCAAACATGGTATTTGTGCATATTGTCTGCTATGATATTCCTTGTCAGAGACTTCCTAATTTGGAATCTCCTCTGGCTTAAATTATTTCTACCCCATTTGTCAAAATCATCTGTTGTCTCTATCATTCTCCCAACTCTACTAATCATTCAAACCTCTGGGTTCCTTTCTTTGAAACTAGACTTTCTCTAGTCTAACTTTCCTAACAGTAAGGTAATTTTCCTTTGTGAATTTAAAGTTCACAACTTCAGGTGGCTTCAGTTCAGTTTTCTTATTACAGAACCCAGGTGGCCAAGATGCTGAGGCTTTTGCAATTACTAATGATATCACACAGTTTGTTCATTTACCTACCAGAAAACCCTAACCACACATCCAAAATTCTTGGTTTTATTTCCCCACATATTACCACATATTCAGATGTGAAGAGACCATCACAATGGTGATGGTCTCTTCTGCAGCGGAGCTTCTATCTTATGGTCATTCTCAACTCATTTCATTTGGCATTGCAGAAATATGCAAAATGGGATAAACTGTGCAATTTCTGTTCTTCTTTTGCTTGGTTGGATTAGTGTCTTAAATTGTATGATCCCAATGTTTGCTCAGACCATGTCACTGAAATTATTCTTATAGGGGCAAAATCCTTTATTCCACATTCCAACCCAAAATCTTGTCTAAATCATCTAAATCATGGTTATCCAATAAATGTGTTAAGGCAGTTCAAGATAAGAATGCAGAATATCACAACTGGCTTGTATCCAAATCACTGGTTTCATTTTTCTGCTTCCATTGAAGCTTGCAACCATTGTAAAAATGGTTATTAATTAGTACAAGTATAAAAAGGATTTGTTTAATACAGTCTTTACTTTAGGTCTTTCAGTTTTGCCTAGCTCTTCAATGATGTGGTGACAGAAAGCACTAAAACAGCCATATGATGCGTGGCATTTGTGTTCATATGCTGGTCTATAGTAATCTTGTCATAACCCAGTTTAGCTGGTGTCGCTTTGTTTATTAGTGGTCTTGCATTTGGTATTTTAATATGATATTGAATACTAAAAAATGAAAGTAAATTAAACTAAGGAGGAATGAAAAACACATAAAAGACTCCCTTTACTTTTCAGATAAAGGGGGATGGGGTGGAGGGATTTCATTATCATGCAAGTAAGTCTTCTGGTGGTGATATTTTAGAGTTCTTACAACACAATGCTCCAGAACTAACTCCACCTACACATTGCATTTTCACACATCCTTATTCCAGTGGTGTATTCCCTTCAGAGACAAACCCGGTCAAGCGTATTATTATCCTGTTGCCCTTTCCATAGTTATAAAGAAATGCAGTGTCTCAAAATCTTCCACCTTATTAATCCAAAACCTTCCACCTTATTAAAGCAGAAGACAGGACATCATAAGGCAAGTTCTTCTGCTTTATATAGCTGGGTGCCAGTTTACTCTATGGGTTGTCTGCGTAAATGGTTCTCGACAATGGTCCTTGTCCATAATTCTGCTGATGATAATACACTGTATGCTATATCCCAGTTTATAACCCTTTCTCCAAAGAGGCCTGAATAATCAATTTATCACAGTATTTGCCACCAATTTCTTAAATGAGAACATGTGGGTTATTTTCCAATAAGAAGGGGATGAACTTAGTTAATCTCAGGTCAGATATTTTTAAAATACAATCTTGTCTTTTTCTTGCAAAAAAATTGCTGCACTAAGTTCACAGCTACAGCATCTTAGATTTCTAAAGAATACTATTCTTTCCTCTTATTAACCTAATTTCAGATCATTTCTGGCATATACATCAGATGCACGTTAAGCTGAAAAGTAACTAAGCCCATATCGCATCAGTATATTGTCTGTAATTGCATATATTCTTCAGCTGGTTTGCTGGACAAAAAACTCAAGTTTCTGAGAGGGAAACACCATGTAAGCCTAACTAAGAATGGTAACTGTGCCATGTTGTACAAAATGTTTCTTACCTGCAAGAGTAACATAATCACATTTCAAATGCTGCTTTATCTGTATCCAATAAAAATAAGTTTTCTATTTTGCTCTTGGCATTATTTTTCTGAGTAGCAGTTAATCCCTTCAACAAATCTCAAATCTTTAAATTATTTTTAAAAATTGTTTACAGATCTGGAAATATGTCCTGAGACCTCTCAAAACTCTTCAGCTTCATCTAAAAGAGAGCATTCAGGATAATTTGTAATTCTGGTCTCACAAAAATTTTCCATTTTCAGTTATATAGATGCCAATTTTTTTTTTATTATTTTTTTATTATGTATAATCAATATTTTTATGGGAATTGCTATTTTGAATTAATATCTGTAATTGTACTTCTTTCTTACACAAAAAAGTCAATGTTCATTTGCTCCTCAACTCAAAACTTACTAGACCACCTATTTCTTTTTCATTTATTTCCTCCAATTGTTGTCACTGCAATAAACTACCTCTGCATGTCTTCCCTGAAAATCAATGTAAACAAACATTCAACTTTGGAATCAACTTTAAAATCTATTTCTTCCAATGTCGTAATCCTCAATTCAGCCACATTAATAGCATACAACAGGTTTCAACAACCTTTCATAATTCAGGTCATCATAAATAAATAATCATGATAATGTAGATAAAACAGAATTGTAGAGGAAGTATTAATATTTGGAATTTGGAAGTAGTGAGCTGAAGAGAGCAGACATGTCTTAAGTTGGCTCTAGTGGTAAATTTAACTGAAAGGGATTAACATCAAATATTTAGTAGACAAAATTTTTGTTTAAATTTAATTTCTGTGATTTTTAAATCTTCTTTCAGTAATTTTGTGAAATTACTTACTACAATATTTTGTCAATTTAATCCTTAACTTTTCTACAGTATTTCTGCTAACTTAAATTCTTTCTGGTAACTTAATTTTAACTTGCAAATAGTTTTGGTAACAGTTTAATTTCTGTAATACATTGTAAATTTAAATTTTGTAATCTTTTTCAAGTTAAAATTTTACCTAAATAACAGTTGTCACGTGTTTCTTTTCTTTGCATCCAATGTAAGGAGTGTATATTGGGTGCAAAGTACACTGGAAGACTATTGTCAGGGAAACAGGTAATTTTGTAATAAAGTGGACCATAACCAAGGGTGGTTTGCTGGGAGAAAAAATTGATGATTTTCTCAACAGATTGTCAGATTTTAAAGGGAGCAAAGAGAGCATTATTAACATTTATGTGAGGCCTAATGATATTAAATGAACACAATCTGATGATTACTTGGATAAATGCAGGACCATGCTGAAAAAATGCCACATATTAGTCAGAACGTGTATGAGTCAGCAATTCTGCCTGGGCATGACATGAGAGATATGCTGAAAGCCTTGTGGATTAACTCAATACTTGAGGCAGTCTGCAAAGCTCAAAGGGGAATTTTTTTTTTTTTTTTTTATCAGCATGGCACACACTTGTAGGTAGAAGGAATCTATTTTGTAGAGACAGTATTCATTTGAACAAAGGTGGTGCAAGGATTTTTTCCAGTATCTTTGAGGATACCTTAAGGGTTCAGGAAAATTTCTAGTTGGGGGAGAAGAGTAATACAGGTACATTTCTTAATCCATATCTGATGATATGGATTAAGGTAATGCTTGCAAACATCTCATGAATTCTTGTGAGTGTCAACTATGTAAACTACAGTGGGGTATGCTAGAATGAACATAATTGGTTCTAGAACCTTGCTCGTTATAGTATCTGTTCGTTCTAGCATACATCGAAATATATGTATTTAGGAGTAATCCGTACCAGGCCTGCAGTCTAGAGCAAAATTACTATCCAATATGATTTAAACAGGAAAAATGAAAAATATAAGTGTAAAAATAATATAAAATTAATTCATTTAACTTTTATACACTGTACATAAAATTTGAAAAGCATAAACAATATTCCCCCAGTGAAAATATAAACAAACTTTCCCTAATACAAATCATAAAAAATCACATAGAGTGGAAGGAGAGGAGTCTTCATTCCTACTCATCTTGGATGACTATCCTATGGGAGGTTCATCAGTTGGAGGGCATTTGTCCAACGTTTTGAAGAATGAATTCAGGCTTGACTGCTTTATCCTGGATTTTTGGACCCTCTAAAAGTGGGCCATCAAGGTGTCATTAAAATGATTAAGGCCCATTTCTACAGCTGCAATATCCGGGTGATAATCTTTTATAAGTTTGCATAGTTTATTCCAGCAAGAGACCACCTCTTTAAGGTCCTCAGCTGGAATGCTGTGACTTTTTCCCTTGTTCTCGTCCTTCTCGCCCCCAAAAGCTTTTTCCACTTCTTCAGTGCCTCTGCCTCTTCACTGTGAAGCTCTGCTAGCTCCTCAAATAATAGCTCCTTCCTGTGGTCCTCCACCAATTCCTCCACATCCTCCTCATTGATCTCCAGGCCCAATGAACTGCCCAGACACAAGTTCCTGCACAACAGGCTCTTTCTCCAACTGTTGAATGCCTTTGAAGTCCCTTGGAGCCACAGCATCAGGCCACAATGGCCTCCAAGCCAAATTCAAGCACCTAACAGAAACCTCCTTCCAAGCAACCACAATTAGGAAAACAGCATCCGCTATATTGAAGTGAGTGTCCCTATCTGTACTAGCAGCCTCACCATGCCTCACAACACTGTGTAATCCAGTCCTTTTCTAAATCTGGTAAAATAACCCACTCCTTGGTGCCAAAAACTCCTTCACAGAACCAGTACTTGTATTAGGAGCCTTAGCACGAAGTTCCTCAAACAATCGTTTGGCCTTTCCACAAATAATCGCCAATCGCCTAACTGACACTATCACCTGCCATTTGTTTTTCATTAATCCACATTAATAGAAGAGTTTCCATCTTTTCCGTGATATTACAACCTGAACTGCTTAACCTAGAGATTCCTTTCGCAACCTGTGCACTTTTTATTTCTTCCTTATTTTTTAAAATTGCACTGATTGTTGATTTAGCCATACCATATTCAGCACTTAGATCTCCTACACTTTTTCCACTTTCTCGCTTGGAAATTATTTCTTTCTTAATCTCTAAGTTAATTAACTTTCTCACTCTATTTTGCTGGCTCATGGCTAAAATTATATAGCAGAATAATTAAAAAATATATTTTCACTGCTAAAGGGCAAATAAGCCCTTTAGCAGTGAAAGATAACTGACGCTCTAATCAAAGTGGGAAATTAGAGCAGGAAGCACTCTAATCAACACGTCATGCACACGTGCACATAGTATTCCTCCACATTCATTGTAGCATCCTGATTTTATTGATAAAAACTGTTCATTGTAGGATTTGTTCATTGTAGCATCGTTTGTTGTAGCATACCTGACTGTATATGTGGTGACCGAACGAATGTGGTTAATATTTAAAAAAAAAACTTAGGTGGCACTTGTATCCTGTCCCTTTGTATAATGGTGAATGTAAGAATGATAAATGTGAGAGAGTGTTATGTGCTGTGCTTCTTTTTATGTGCTTCTTTTTATTGTTTAAAAAATGTGTTATTGTGTAAATATAAGTATGACAGCTATGCAATTGGGCTGAGTGCATGTAGAGTGTGTGCTGTTATAACTGACACCCCCCCCCCCTAATTTGACTACAGCCAGGACAACCTATCAGGAAACCCCTACTTTGCTGATGGCCATGCCCCCCTGATCTGAGGCATGGCATGGGATATGCTGACACTTACTTCAGGGGCCTGGCCAGTGTGGTATTACTTACAGAGAAGCACTGAATGTCTGCAGTTCCATCTTCTTCCCTACATAGAGTGCCCTGGCCCTATAACTTTACTCCCCTACAATCCGTTTCCCACCTCTCAAACCAATCTTTTTTGCCTGGTGGACTCTACCACCACAAATATTTCTCTGTTCTTGACATCCCCCGCCTGTGGAGGATGGGCTCCTCCTGCAGAGGTGCTCCTCTATCCCTTTAACTTCCTATTTCCAAGTGGAAAGCCTTCCTATCATGGGTTTTTTTGTTTTTTTTTTATTTGTTCCTCCCCTCGTCATCTGTCTTCCCACTCCTTTTTTCACTTTCCAGATTTTCTTCCCTCCCCCGGATCCTCTGTGGCAAGCTCAAGCATCTCCCAGGGTTCCCCCCCTGCCAGAGACCTTTCTCTTCCCTACTACACTTGATCTGCCTTCTCAAGGTAAGGACAGGCAATGTGGGTGTCCCACCAGGGGCCCACAGCTAAATGGCTGGAGGAATAACAGACCAAAACAACTCTATACTAATGTAAACTAACACTAAAACTTGTGTTATCTTTGGCCTTTACAGAGTATACAAACGAGTTGGGGGAATCCCTGATGCTGCCTGACAATCATCAATATATCCTTCCTATACACATTGTACTTCTCATACTCAAATTCTGCATCCATTATGTCTGAGGCTATGTGGAGAAGGAGATATCTCTACAAAGTCACATTTGATGACTTAACCAGTACTTCAAATTCATCAAATTTATTTTATTTAATATTCTCCTAGAATTAATGTACATGTAAGTATACATGCACATGTTCTCGTTCTTAGTCATCCTAACACAGCCGATGTATTGTTCCATGAGGACCCCCAGCAGGCCTCAAAATCCCTAGCACCTTGCTTTCTAGGCTGCTGCATGTTCCAATAAAATACACAAGAAAGACCACTCACATTTTTGAAGAAAATCTACCTTAGGATTTATCCCAAGTACATAAATCTATGTTTTTAATGTCAGCATTTTGGAGGGGTAGATTTATATTTTGAAGGTTACTTCAAACAGTTTGTCTGTTAATGTATAAACTATCTTAAATTTTCTGTTAGATGCTGCCATCTCTTATCCATGTTTACAACTATTAGTAGACAGTTTTAATAGAGTAGTAGTGCAAAAATAGCTTTGAAAATCAGAGAATATTAGTCAATGTTGATTTTGGCTTAATAAACTGAAATTGAAACAGTTCTCTTGAATTTGGACCCACCGAGACATTGAATTAAGTAAAAATAGACGTAGAGGAATGTTACTGCTTAAAAAAAGTTAAAATTTTAACTATTTTTTTTATGTGTGTCAGGTTTCAGACCGGTGTTTCGAAATGTATCAAGGGAAATCAGGACTCTTTAAATACATAGTTCTCCTTTAGCCCATCATTGCCAACCAAAGAAGTTTATACGAAAGTCTCTTATTGTGACTATTTGCCTCATCTAGCTTTCATGTTAATATTTCACATATATGACAACCTGGAATAAGACGGTGCACTTCTTCCTGGGGCAAATTTTAACCACAGATCTTTTAATATTTTCGTCGTTATTTATTAATTTTAAAAGAATTTTTAATCTATATTCTAAAATTAGTTTTAATCCTATTCCACTTTAACATCATGTTTGCCATTAACTTTTGTGGCTTGGGCATAGGTAAATGTGTTCATTGTTTTATAGTTGTTCTCCTCAGTTGTAATCTCTAATTTTGTTTTTAACACTTGGTTCTCTGGGTTTAATTCAATCAGCTACTGCCCAAGCAGTGACCAACAGTTCACTATCTGTAGCCTAATTGCAGAAGTAATCCTGTTGGTTTGCTTGTGCATATATTCTTCTAGATACACTCTGGTTTCCTTTGCCTGTTTGATAGGGTTATTCAAAATTGTTAAGTAGTCTAGTTTTAGTTCTTCTTCTGTCTTTTGTTCCAACTCTGGAATTTCTATAGTTTCTTGATTTTTCCCTTTCCTAACACTAAGGAGGCTGGCTATCTAGTTCATTATTATTTTCTTCATTAATAGGGGCTTTCTCCCCAAGCACTCTAACTTCATTTTCAAAGGAGTCTTTTAAATTATTGTTCAGGATTTTGTCATTATTTGCTTTTTCAGCCATAATTTCTGAATTAAATACACTTTCGTAGCAATAAGTCAATTACTGAAGTTTTAAGTAGTGGTGTGAAGTACAGTCATACCTCGATTAACGAATAGGATGTGTTCCACAAAATTATTTCGTTTTCAGAGATAAAAATACTATGGCCAGAATAGGGATATGTTCCTATGTAAAGAAAATGAAAAGCTTTTTTTCGAATAAAGAAAAGTTTTATAAAATAAACAGTCAACTTACATACAAAGTGAAATCACATTTTAAAATATGAGTCTAAAGTTGATTGTTTATGCTTTTTTCCTCTTTCATTTAACAATTGCCTATACGGAGTTATTGCATTTAACACTGATCGCTTAACAATAATACTTCTTTCTAAATCAGGATAATTTTCACTAAAAAAATTTAAAATGTTTTCAATGTCATTTAAGCACCTTTTTGAATCTTTGGTTGTTAACACTTTTTCGGCAGGAACTTCTTTAACTTCGTCTTCATTGCTAACAAGGTTTTCTAAACCTTCCACTGAAAAACCATCATCTTCTGCATTCAATAAATTTCTAACATCCTCTTCATCAGCATTTTCGAAACCTATTGATTGAGCCATCTGGATAACTTAATTTCTAATTTCTTGGATGTTATTTTCTTCTTCTAGTACAACTTCTGGCCATATTTTGTGTCAAACTCCCTTTAAGCATTTCTAATTTCTTAGTGACTTCTTTCCAAGAACTATCAATGTTTTCAATTGTGTTTTTAATAGTGTAGTTTTTCCAAAAAGTTTTAACTGTCATTTCCTCTTTATCCTCTAGTTCAATTGAATTGCTTAATGTTCGACACAGATAATAAGCTTTAAATGATGCTATTACTCCCTGATCCAGTGGTTAAATCAGGGAAGTTGTGTTTGCTGGAAGAAACACAACTTTGACAGGAATGCATGTGTCCAACGTGTTAAGTTCAGTAGGATGTCCCAGAGCAGTCTAACAACAAAAGAGATTTTTCTTCAAAGTTATTTTTTTGACAATACCGTTTTACTTCAGGACAAAATCAGTAAATAACTCCTTGGTAACCCAAGCTTTTCTATTTGCTTTCCATATTACAGGTAAATTTGTTTTTATGTTACCTTTTAATGCCCTTGGATTTTCTGAATGGTAAACTAATAAAAATTTTAATTTATAATCGCCAGAGGCATTTGATCCAAAGAGTAACGTTAAACGGTCTTTGGCTGCTTTGAACCCAGCAGCTGATTTTTCTTCAATAGAAATGAAGCTTTTTGATAGTAGCCGTTTCCAGAACAAACTGCTTTCGTCAACACTGAACACCAAATTTGGTGGAAATTTTTCAAGTTTAATTATTTCCTTTAGTTTTTCTGGAAACTTATTTGCATCTTCAACATCTGCACTTGCAGCTTCTCCTGTTAATTTTACACTATGAATCCTGGCGCATTTTTTAAATTTCTCGAACCAACCACAAGAAGCCCCAAAAGTTTCCGTAATTTCTTCAGTTTATTTAGATTTCAGGTGATTAAACAAAAATAATGCTTTTTCTTGAATCACCATTTGACTTAAAGGCATATAACGTTGTGACATATCATCTATCCACAAACTTAACATTTTCTCCATTTTTTCTAAAATTTGACTCCTTAAGCGAGTTAATTTTGCCACTGTAACATCTGTACAATTCTGAGCAGACTGTTTTATTTTTTATGATTTACTTAGTATGGTTGTTAAAATTGATTGCGCTAATCCTAAAGAATGTGCCACATATGATTTTCTTTCACCGCTTTCAACACGTCATACGATATTTAGTTTAGTTTCCAAAGAAATTGCTTTTCTTTTCTTTGATTCTGACATTTTAACTAAAAAAAAAATATTTCTATTAAAATTTACAAAATCTATATTATGTAATGCTATCAAAGAACCTACATCAATTATTGCAATGCGCCACACCGAAACAACGCCAATCATGTATTGCAATGCACCACACTGAAGCACACCCTATGAAGTGTAAACAATGACTAAATTAGGCGAATGACATGCAAAACTGTTATAACAGACACACCCACAGCTCGGGAGCACATAACGAGTCGCCGTCAGTCACCAATCGGATAATTCGGGGCTGGCCTTAAATTGGAATATTTTTTATGTTAAATGGGGCTTGAAATTGCGGACTTCATTATATCGAAGCTTCATTATCAGAGGTAATGTTAACCGAGGTATGACTGTACTTATTTCCAGTGCAGACCACTAGAAGTCAAAAATCGCAAATTTCCAGTTTTGGCGGGAAAATAACCTTATCACAATCAGTTTTAAGTATAATCCATTCAAAATTTTTGGGCTTTTGAGATATACTTAAATCAGTGGCTATGCCAGTGGGTTTGCTGGCACTGTAGCAATTGCACTGAGCAAAAACACGCACAAAAGAGCAAAAATAGACAAATAGACAAATGCAATCACAAAAACCGTTCTTGCCTGACTTAATTTACTTACCTTCATCTGTGATACACTTCAAACCTGAAAAATCCATGTTGTAATACTTGAATAAATTGAAGATCGCGCAAAGTCGTCGTCAATCGTCGTCCTGTTTACATCAAGTGGAGCTTTGTGCAGATGCCCCTGTACGCCTCCATGCCCGCAGTGCCTTGTTTATTCATTCAACTGCCGTTTTCTGGAGCAACCTTCCTTCATACGTATTTCCTGAAAATCACAGTCTACAGAAGTTCAAGTTTAATGTTAACAAATATCTTCTTTTGTCTTCTCAACCTCCAACTCATGCACAGTAGTAAGTACTATAGGTTCTATTACTTCTCATGTTTGGGGTTTTCATAAAAAAAAAAAAAAAAATGTAACAAAGTAATTAATTGAGGTGAGTACCGACAATTAAGCCTTTATGCTATCATGCCCATTTAGTCTAATTCATATACAATACTTTAAGACGTTCTATTAATCACCTAATAAACAGGCATTATATACACAACGTTTTCATTTCTGCATAAGTAAAGACAACATAATTTCACTGGGTAGAAATTCCTATTCAGCAGAATCATCACTTTAACTCCTTAACAATTATGTGCCCTTTCTTTAAAAATATTCAAATTATATATATATATAAAAAAAATTTCAAAATGAAATTTTAATTGCCATTTTAAAAAATAATTTTATGAAATATTCTATTACCTTATTCTGATTATTAATATCTTCAGTTTTTGTGACTTTAACTTCATTATCATTTCCTTGAATGAGCAATGAGTTATCAAAAGGTGTACCCAAATCACTAGAACTACGCATCATCTCAGAGAACATAAGATCAGCATCAAGCATTTCAGGTGGCATTTCTAAATTGAAAAACAGATCAATGATACATTTTTGCTTTATTATTATTATTATTTTTTTTTTTTATTAAATTAGCTGAAGTTACAGGTATAATGTAAATATTATGATGTAGTAACAAAGTTATTTTGATGCCATTATGTATCTATATCTTGCCAAAAAAATGTATTAAAAATCTGTTCAAATTTACCTTCACATCATTCTCTATGTGGCATAATATCATTTTGCATATATGACCAACACAACTGTCCATTATGAAACTTGAAAGAGCAACCATCTCTCTTGATTCGACAAACAAATTCTCATTAACAAATTCAAGTGGTTAAATATATTTCCTTATATTTTTTCATATATAATATGTATGGGTGACAGAAATGCAACAAAAAAAAGACTTTTATTCCATTTACAATTTGTGAAAAATGCAGAATATTTTCTCATCACATGGAAAGAAGTTGGAAAATGGAATTCACTTAGGGTGTATTTTCGAATTTCTAATACCAGTATGGCTTGTCAAAGCTCATCAAAAGACTTGTAAAGATGGTGAGCTTTAAAGCGATTGAAGCATTAGCCTTTACTGTGTTACACTGCATTTTCACATGTATTATTTTGTTATTAAATACAAGAGGTTCTTAATGTATGAACATTTAACCTATAAACATGCCCTCTCATTTTCAAAAATTCAAAAATTATACAAAACTTTTAGAAGTAAAAAATTTTTAAGTCATGGATCGTAAATCAGATAGATGCCATAATTGCTCAGTCTGCGATGCAATGCTATGTTCGTGTGTACTTTGCATTCAATTTGATTTTTCTCCCTTTTTTATAAAATTTACCACTTGTCTGGAAAGCAAAAAATAAATGAACAGAATGACTATGTCTTTAAAAAAACACTATAACCATGAAGGAGAAAGTGGATTTAATAAAACACTGGAGGGTGCTGACTCTCTTTAAAAATTACAGCTGTGAATTACAGGCTCCGAAAAAGCGATAAGTGTTTGCCATCTGAGGGGCCCATCAAGCTCTCAGCTGCCCAACTCAACACCAGAGCTCACTCCCGGGCATCAGGTAACACAGCGGCAATCTCCAAGGCAGAATGCGCTGGTCCCACAAGAGTTAGTTATTGTTGGTGACTCTATTGTCAGGGAGACGGGTAATATATTGTGTAAAAAGGATATATAGAATAGGATCAGGGTATGTCTTCCAGGGGCAAAAGTTGATGACGTAAAGCATATATTATCTTTTAAGGGCACAAAAGGTGATATTGTTGTACACGTTGGCACCAATGATATTAAGAGTAGGAGATCTGCAGATTTACTTAACAAGTACAGGTCAATATTGCAAAAAAGTTGCGAGTTAGGGTTAAATTTGAAAAAGTCTGCAATTCTGCCCAGACACGATAGGAGGGAGTACATGATGAGAGCCTTGTCAATCAATTCGGCCCTGAAGGGAATGTGCAAGGCTCAAGGGGTAGAATTTTTTTCAGCCTGGTCTGTGCTTGTTAACAGGAGAGAGAGAGAGAGAGACTGCTTCTACAGGGAGGGGATACACTTAAATAGAAAGGGCGCAAGAATATTTGCTGATGCTATCGAAGCAGTATTAGATAGGTCGGAAAACTGCTAGCTTTGGGGGGATTCACAGACTAAAAGGTTAAAAGTAGTTGCAGGCAGAGGTGAAGGTGATTCTTGCACTACTTCTATTAGAATAAGCAGCGGCCTGGAGCGAGGGGTGGTGGGGGTTTTAGGGACTGACGGCAGTCATCGTGAAACAGGTGGGTATATGGGATGTGTTAGGGTAACTAAGAATAAGAATTCGTGCATGTATACCAATGCTAGAAGTATAGTAAATAAATTTGATGAATTTGAAGTGTTGGTCAAGACATCAAAGGCTGATATCATTGGGATATCAGAGATGTGGTGTCACACAGATATTAGAATTTGGGGAGTACAATGTGTACAGAAAGGATAGGAAGGGAGGAGGTGTTATGCTGTTAATTAAGAAAAACATAAAATCAAAAGAAGTGCATCCAGTTGATACAGATGAACAGTGCACTGTTGAGTCAGTTTGGTGTGACATAAGCACTGCGAAAGCAAAAATAAGAGTAGGAGTGTGTTACAGGCCTAATAACTCGAATGAGTACAATGTACAATTGTACAGAGAAATAGAGTGGGCCAATAAATCAGAATGTCTTATAATGGGGATTTTAACTTCCCAGATATTGACTGGAACTTGTGGGTTGGTCACTCGGACACTAGTAAGACGTTTGTGGATTTATTGGATGATTGTTTTCTGCAGCAGTATGTTCCAGAGGCAACCAGAGAGGGTAATACTCTTGATCTGGTAATCAGCAGTGATCATTCGTGTATTAAGAATTTGCAGATAAAGGAACCACTAGGTGGCAGTGATCAGTGTACTGATGTGGGATTTACTTAAAGATATAATTACCATCAAGGGTAAAGGAAAGAGTTTTTGCTTCCGTAAAGGTGAATACAGTGGTCTCAGACAGTTTTTTAATTCTGTGCAGTGGGACCAACTGATGCTGTTACCAACAGTAAATTCTAAGTGGGAAGCATTCAAGGAATTAATCGTGGAAGCTACTAACAGTTTCATACTAATTAAGAAATATTGTTCAAAGTTTAGGCCTAAATGGTTCTCAAATGAACTAATAAGACTTGTGACAGAGAAGAAAAATGCATGGGATGCATATAAATTATCAGACGACACAGAAGCCTGTGAATGGCAGATATAAGGTAGTCTGTAATCAAGTCACAAAGGAGGTTAGGCAGGCGAAAGCAGATTACGAGAAATCTTTGGCAAAAATTGCTAAGAAAAACAGGAAAGGGATTTCTTTACTTATATAAACTCTAAAAGGAAAGGGATGAATCTGATTGGTCCACTCGATATCGATGGTTTGACTGTTGATGATCCTGCTCAGATAGCAAACAAACTGAATGAGTATTTTGCATCTACATTCACACATGAGGAATTATTAAGGTTTGAAAATACCAGAAGGTTATCACATTGTAGCAGGGTGCTTAATGATTTTTTAATAACCGAGAGCAAAGTGGAGGAGAAATTGTTGAAGTTAAACATAAGAAAGGCACCTGGAGTGGATGGGATCTATCCAGTTATATTAAAGGAGGCGGCAAAGAAAGTAAGCAAACCCTTGGCCATAATTATGAGAGGTTAAAGATGCATTGCAGGATCATCTAGACAAGACTGCAGCAATAATTCAGACACAGCATGGGTTTGTTAAGGGAAAGTATTGTCTGACAAATTTGATAGGATATTATGATGGGGTTACAAAGGAACTGGATGCAAAAAATAATTTTGATATCATATACTTGGATTTCAGGAAAGCTTTTGACATTGTTGCACATGAAAGACTACTGTACAAATTGGAGCAGAATTGTATTAAGGGTAAGTTGCTACAATGGATAAAAGGATGGTTGAGTGGGAGAAGATAGAGGGTAGTAATCAATGGGTGCTGCTCTTCGTGGATTAATGTTATTAGTGGAGTCCCACAGGGTTCAGTGTTGGGTCCACTGTTGTTTTGTATATTTATCAATGATATTGATGAAGGTATATCAGGCTTAGTGTCGAAATTTGCAGATGATACAAAGGTTGGCAGGGTTGTTAATGAAAGTAATGGCAGTGTGCTACTGCAACAGGATCTAGAAAATTTGGGTAGATGGGCTGAGAAGTGGCAACTGAAGTTTAACCTTGACAAATGCAAAGTACTGCATATGGGTAGAAGCAACCCCAGAGAAATGTACCAACTGTGTGGTACTACACTTAAGGTGGTAGAAAATGTAAAAGACCTGGGAGTAATTGTGCAGTCAGATATGAAGTTTTCTGAGCAATGCAGACAGGCTGCCAGGGCAGGTCATGAGGTTTTGTCAATGATATATAGGAATTTTGCTAGTACGGAAAAGGAGGTGATTGTCCCTCTGTATAAGGCAATGGTCAGGCCACGCCTTGAGTAGGAAGGATGTAGATTTGCTTGAGCGTGATATAGAGAAGGGCAACAAGATTGGTGAGGGGAATGAAGGGATCCTCTTACCAAGAGAGGTTTAAGTTCTGCAAATTGCAATGGTTGGTGACTAGGCACCTGCGCGGTGATCTGATTGAGGTGTATAAGGCCTTGAATGTGTTGAGCACACTGAATTCTGAAGGAATTCTTCCACTTGTTCAGATTACGAACCTAAGGGGGCATAAATTCAAATTAAGGAAAGACAGATGTAGAATAGATGTGCGGAAATTTGCCTTTAGCCAGCAGGTGTTTAATTGCTGGAACAAACTTCCATCTGTCATGGATGGTTAAATAAATTTAAAGAGGAAATGGGCAAACATTTAGAGGGAATGCTTTTGTAAATTTTTATTTTTTGGCTGATGCTGCATAAGCTCATACACTTGCTTTCTTGCATCACATGCCACTACTACTATGGTAATGTAGAAAAAATAGAGGAGGTTGTCATAGTTTTGGTGTGAATTGTTTTACTATTGCAACAATCATTAAGGAAAAAAAAAACTATGCAACATATAGCATTAGCATTAGCATTAGTAGAGGCATTTGATGCAAGAAAGCAAGCTTATGCAGCATCAGCCAAAAAAAAAAAAAAAAAAAAAAAAAAAAAAGTAACATAAATAAATCAAAATAACCACTTCCACTTCACCCCTCTGTTCGTTCGAAATACCTGTCCAGCTGAGCCTTAAACTTATTTAGGCTATCAACTTCCACGACAAGGGATGGAAGTCTGTTCCACCCACCAACCACCCGCTGGCTAAAGGCAAATTTCCGCACATCTATCCTACATCTGTCTTTCCTCAATTTGAATTTATGCCCTCTCAGGTGATTTTTCTGAGCTAGAGGAAGAATCCCATCATCATTGAGCATGCTCAAACCATTCAAGGCTTTGTACACCTCTATCAGATCACCCCGCTGGTGCCTAGTTTCCAGACACTGTAATTTGCAAAACTTAAGCCTTTCTTCGTAAGAGAACCCCTTTGTCCCATTCACCAATCTAGTTGCCCTTCTCTGTACTCGTTCCAGCAGCTCTACATCCTTCCTGAAATGAGGCCTCCAGGCCTGTATACAGTACTCTAGGTGTGGCCTGACCATTGCCTTATACAAGGGAATAATCACCTCCTTATCCCTGCTAGAAAAATTCCTATATATCATTGACAATACACCATGAGCTACTCTTGCAGCTCGTCTGCACTGCTCAGAGAACTTCATATCTGCCTGCACCACCACCCCCAGGTCCCTTTCATTCTCTACCACTGTCAGTGTAGTACCACAGAGTTGATACGTTGCTCTGGGGTTGCTGTTTCCCATATGTAGTACTTTACATTTGTCAATGTTAAACTTCATTTGCCACCTCGAAGCCCATCTGCTCAACCTTTCCAAATCCTGTTGCAGCAGCATAGTGTCAGTAGTGTCCTTGACAACCCTGCCAACCTTCGTATCGTCTGCAAACTTGGACATTAAGCCTGATATACCATCATCAATATCATTTATAAATACAGAAAACAATAAAGGCCCCAATACTGAACCCTGAGGGACTCCACTAATAACATTAGTCCACGATGAGCAGTGTCCATTGATTACCACTCTCTGTCTTCTCCCCCTCAACCACCCCTTTATCCATAGCAGCAACTTGCCTCCAATGCCACACTGCTCCAATTTGTGCAGCAGTCTTCCATGTGCAACAGTATCAAAAGCCTTTCTAAGATCCAAGTATATAATATCAAAGTTATTCCCTGCATCCAGTTCTTTTGTGACTGCATCATAGTATCCAATCAAATTGGTCAGGCAAGACTTCCCCTTAACAAAACCATGCTGTGTCCTAGCTATAACTGAAGTCTTGTCTAGATGATCCTGCAGTGCTTCTTTCACCAGTGCCTCCATTAATTTTCCGGGAACAGAAGTTAAACTCACAGGTCTATAATTACTTGTGTCAGCCTTTGATCCCCCTTTGTGAATTGGGGTCACATTTGCACATCTCCAGTCAATGGGTACCTCCCCTGAGTCCAAGGAAGCTCTCATAATTATGGCTAAGGGTTTGCTTACCTCCTTTGCTGCCTCCTTTAATATAACTGGATAGATCCCATCCACCCCAGGTGCCTTTCTTGTGTTTATCTTCAACAATTTCTCCTCCACTTTGCTCTCAGTTAATACAAGATTCTCTAGCTTACTGCTAGAGTTGAATACACCTCTGGCATTCCCCTCGCTGAATAACTCCTCATGTGTGAATGTTGATGCAAAATATTCATTTAGTTTGTTAGCTACCCGAGCAGGGTCATCAACAGTTGACCCATCGATCTCAAGTGGACCAATCTGATTCATCCCCTTCCTTCTAGAGTTTACATAAGTAAAGAACTCTTTGCTGTTTTTCTTCGCATCCCTTGCCAAGGATCTCTCGTAATCTGCCTTCGCCTGCCTAACCTCCTTTGTAACTTGGTTACAGATCAACTTGTATCTATCATAGGAGTCCGTGTCACGTGTTAATTTGTATGTATCCCATGCATTTTTCTTCTCTGCCATATGCCTCATTAGTTCATCTGACAACCATTTAGGCCTAAACCTTGAACAATATTTCTTAGTTGGTATGTAAAGCCTAGTAGCTTCCACGATAAGTTCTTTGAATGCTTCCCATTTTGAATTTGCTGTTGGCAATATCATCAGTTGATCCCACTGTATAGAATTTAAATACTGTCTCAGTCCATTGTAGTCGCCTTTACGAAAGCAATACCCCTTCCCTTTACCCCTAATGGTAGTTACCTCTTTGAGTAACTCCCACTTCAGCACACTGTGATCACTGCCACCAAGTGGTTCATTTATCTGCAGATTCTTAATGCATGAAGAATCACTACTGATAATCAAATCAAGAGTATTACTCCCTCTAGTTGCCTCCCGAACATGCTGATGTAGAAAACAATCATCCAATAAATCCACAAAAGCCTTGCTACTGTGTGAGTGACCAGCCCCCAAATTCCAGTCAATATCTGGGAAATTAAAATCCCCCATTATAAGACTCTCTGATTTACTGGCCCACTCTATTTCTCCGAACAGTTTCTTATTATACTCATCAGAGTCATTAGGCCTATAGCCCACTCCTACTCTCAATTTTGATCTCCCAATGCTTATGTCACACCAAACTGACTCGACACTGCACTGTCCAGCAATGTCCACTGGCTTCACTTCCTTGGATTTTATGTGTTTTTTAACTAATAGCATGACCCCTCCTCCCTTCCTATCCTGTCTATCCTTTCTGTAGACATTGTACTCCCCAAATTCCAGTTCTGCATTTCTTATATCTGTGTGACACCACGTCTCTGAAATCCCCACAATATCTGCCTTTGATGTTTTGAGCAATACCTCAACTTCATCAAATTTATTTACTAAACTCCTAGCATTGGTGTACACACAAGTATACATGCACCTGTTCTTTTTCTTAGCTACCCTAACACAACCCATGTGTTTACTTGTACCCCAATGATTCCCAGCAGTCTCTGAAATATCCTGCATCTTATTTTCCAGGCTGCGGCTCATTCCAATAGAAGCAGTGCAAGAATCACTTTCACCTCTGCCAGTGGCTACTGTTAATCTATTAGTCCTTGTATCCCCCCAATCTAGCAGTTTTCCGACCCACCTAACACTGCCTCGATAGCATCAGCAAACATTCTTGCACCCTTTCTATTTAAGTGTATACTAAAACCTCTGCACCAATGAACTAAACAATTATCCAGAGAAATAAAATATAGTAATGGATTAAAAGAAAAAACTTTTAATTTTGTGTTTGGAAGATCAGAATGAAACACATGCTGATATGCCTTGAGTTAATTCAGGAAAACGCTTTAAAGTCACTATGACAAGGTTAAAGCTGAATTTGTTAAAAGCTCTAGTGAGGGAACATTTAGTGTTAGCCATGACTGGTTTTTGAGTTTTAAGGCTAGAAATAGCTTAATAATAATTAATTTGGATGGTAAGATTGCAAGTGCAGACAATGTTGCAGACTTTACTTAAACCGGCAGAGAATTCATGAGGGGAACTATGATGCATATTGAATTTTCAGTGTACACAAAACAGGATAGTAGTAGTAGAGGCATGTGAGGCAAGAAAGCAAGCATATGATATTATGTAGCATCAGCCAAAAAAAAAAAATTTTTGTCCAGTTCCTCCTTGAATTTATTTAAGCTGTCAACTTCTACAACAACAGATGGAAGTTTGTTCCAGCAATGAACTACCCACTGCCTAAAGGAAAATTTCCGCACATCTATTCTACAACTGTCTTTCCTCAATTTGAATTTATGCTCCCTCGAGTCCATAATTTGAGCAAGCGGAAGAATCCCATCAAAATTCAGCATGCTCAACTCATTCAAGGCCTTATAAACCTCAAATCAGATCACCTTGCAGGTGCCTAGTCTCCAGCTGCTGCAATTTGCAGAACTTAAGCCTTTCTTAGTAAAAAGACCCCTTTGTTCCCCTCAGCAATCTTGTTGCCCTTCTCTGATGACAGCTTTACCACTTTTTGTTTTGTTTTATTTGTATTGTACTTTATTATTATTATTATTAATTTTACTTTACAGTTCACTCACCTCCTATTGGCTTTGTAATTCACCCCATAATTTTCTTAATTCATCATAACTGTTAGGATATTAACATTCTTTCACCTTTCACATATCTGCTATACTTTTTTTGTCTACTATCCTCACCCTTCTATTTACTGAACTTTGTGTAATTTTCACCTCCATCTATGCATACTTTATCTAATATATCTATTCATACATACTTATATATATATATATATATATATATATATAATTTATTAATAATAAGAGATTGTAGAAAAAGGTTACAATGTTATTTAGATGGTTTATGGACACTGCTATATATAGCAGAAAGAACCCAGCAACCATAATGGAATACAGGTGAGTAGAAAGTGAAGGAGAGAAAGGGAACGAGCTATTCCAGTAAGTTATTTTCTTTTCTTTACCTTTCCCTTTCTATGTCTCTTTTCTCCGCCTCTGTCGGGTCAGCCATGAAATATACTTTAGCGTTACCCTTGCGCCCCGCTACTTTTTGATCTTACTTTCACTCGCACTTAATTCAAATTTAAATATGGTTTCAACCACGTGCTACAAATATTTCATGTCAGAAACAGAAGCCTTTATATATATATATATATATATATATCCAAGTATATAAAAAGAAAATAGGATAGTTAATTTATATCTATTTTATAATATTATTTCTAATCTGTAATATTAATTCGTCACAGATCCGATTAATGCCATCAAAAACGATTAAACATTATATCCATCTGTATATTATTTGAGTTAAGTTGTTAAGTTAAGACGATGACTACAGAAACGGATAGCTCGTTAATTATGGTTGATACATTAAAAGGGTTAGCCCTTGAAAAAGTCCCTTTCAATGTATCTGATCGCCTATAATTAACTTTTTAATTGTACATTTGTATTGCTTATTTTATGTTATTTTTTGGCATATATATATTTTTTCCAGGTTACATTTAGCACCCGTATAGGTTTTTGGTTTTTCTTGAGTAGCTATTTTACTAGCTTTCATTTCATGTTATACATTACAACTTAACTCAAATATATATATATATATATATATATAATATATACATGAAATATGAAAACGAAGAAGTGGAAGGGGAAAAAAAAAAAAACTTTTATTTTACTTTCATTGGTGACACTTATATAATATATACATATATATATATATATATATATAAAAAAAGTAACAAGAAGCCTTACTTCATGCTATTTAGTATTAGTATTATATATAATATCGGTGTTTAGATACACCATAGATAACTCTTAATAAACTACAAAGTAGTTGTTGTAGGCATCATTTGCTGTTTCTCATATTGTGCTCTGCCTTCACGACGAGTTGCCATGATATTGCACTACTTCGAATAAGTAACTCTTCACTAATAGAGAAGACCATTGTTACTTATTCTCAGTTGAGTACCACCACCACCCAGACAGCACTGTTTCACGGCTATTGGCCGATCATCAGTGGGTGGGCAGGTACCCTGGTAATGCAGACATGACGACCCAGTTGTGAAGTTAATCACACAATATGAGAGATGCCAAGAGGTGTAGATGTCAATATTTAAAATAAATAAATGCACAAGGCATAATACTTTAAGAGTTTGGTATCTATATAATATTGTTGTTTAGATACACCATAGATAACTCTTAATAAACTACAAAGTAGTTGTTGTAGGCATCATTTGCTGTTTCTCATATTGTGCTCTGCCTTCACGACGAGTTGCCATGATATTGCACTACTTCGAATAAGTAACTCTTCACTAATAGAGAAGACCATTGTTACTTATTCTCAGTTGAGTACCACCACTCAGACAGCACTGTTTCACGGCTATTGGCCGATCATCAGTGGGTGGGCAGGTACCCTGGTAATGCAGACATGACGACCCAGTTGTGAAGTTAATCACACAATATGAGAGATGCCAAGAGGTGTAGATGTCAATATTTAAAATAAATAAATGCACAAGGCATAATACTTTAAGAGTTTGGTATCTATATAATATTGGTGTTTAGATACACCATAGATAACTCTTAATAAACTACAAAGTAGTTGTTGTCAACTACTTTGTAGTTTATACAACTACATCATGGCAACTCGTCGTGAAGGCAGAGCACAATATGAGAAACAGCAAATGATGCCTACAACAACTACTTTGTAGTTTATTAAGAGTTATCTATGGTGTATCTAAACACCGATATTATATAGATACCAAACTCTTAAAGTATTATGCCTTGTGCATTTATTTATTTTAAATATTGACATCTACACCTCTTGGCATCTCTCATATTGTGTGATTAACTTCACAACTGGGTCGTCATGTCTGCATTACCAGGGTACCTGCCCACCCACTGATGATCGGCCAATAGCCGTGAAACAGTGCTGTCTGGGTGGTGGTACTCAACTGAGAATAAGTAACAATGGTCTTCTCTATTAGTGAAGAGTTACTTATTCGAAGTAGTGCAATATCACGGCAACTCGTCGTGAAGGCAGAGCACAATATGAGAAACAGCAAATGATGCCTACAACAACTACTTTGTAGTTTATTAAGAGTTATCTATGGTGTATCTAAACACCGATATTATATAGATACCAAACTCTTAAAGTATTATGCCTTGTGCATTTATTTATTTTAAATATTGACATCTACACCTCTTGGCATCTCTCATATTGTGTGATTAACTTCACAACTGGGTCGTCATGTCTGCATTACCAGGGTACCTGCCCACCCACTGATGATCGGCCAATAGCCGTGAAACAGTGCTGTCTGGGTGGTGGTACTCAACTGAGAATAAGTAACAATGGTCTTCTCTATTAGTGAAGAGTTACTTATTCGAAGTAGTGCAATATCATGGCAACTCGTCGTGAAGGCAGAGCACAATATGAGAAACAGCAAATGATGCCTACAACAACTACTTTGTAGTTAAGAGTTATCTATGGTGTATCTAAACACCGATATTAATATAAATAAATAAATGCCTTGTGCATTTATTTATTTTAAGTATTAGTAACGGCCGCATGGTGCAAGAAAGCCTATGGCTTATGCTGCACCAGCCAAAAAAAAAAAAAAAAAAAAAATCCAAACAAAACAATGATAAAAACAAAAAATACATAAATAAATAAATAATAAAATAAATAACTAAATAATAATAATTAATAAATAAATAAAAAAAAATAAATAAAATAAATAACTAAATAATAATAATTAATAAATAAATAAAAAATAAATAAATAAAATAAATAACTAAATAATAATAATTAATAAATAAATAAAAAATAAATAAATAAAAAAATAATAAAAAATAAATAAAAAGGAAATTAAACCTATCATCCTATGCGCTTTCCTTACTCGAAAGTACTATCCAGATGACCTTTGAATTTCCCCAAACTGTCGGCCTCTACCACCCATGAAGGCAACTTATTCCAGTAATTTATAACTCGCTGGCTAAAACAAAACTTCCTGCAGTCCGATCTAAACATTTTTCCTGTGGTTTCGATGGTTGACCCTTGATGAAGACGTTGAAACCATGAGATCTACAGCATTAAGTGCATATTTTTATTTTATTATTTTTCAGAAACCTTCTGGTTTTTCCGCATTTGATTTCTGGTTTTTTTGCTTGTTCCCTTCCTCTCTCACTTTCTACTTACCTATACACAGTGCTTTTTTTGTAAAAAAATAGGTGCCAGTACTCATTCTTTGCTATCAGGAAAATTTGAAAATTAAAAGGATATGAAAAGTACTCAGAAAATTTTATTTCCTGATATTGTTACTTTAGTTTTTAGAATAAGAACAACAAATTAAGTGTATTAACACACAGTTTATTAAGTGTAAATTTATTATTCAAGTATATAAAAAAATAAGTAAAATGTGAGTAAAATAAGTAAAAAATAATAACATAACATAAGTAAAAATAAATTCATAATAGTTTTTGTAGAATTTTCCAAACTTTTATTAAGTTCTCATCCAACACCCTATTCCAGGGGTCGGCAACCTTTTTTGAGTGAAGAGCCATTTTTGATCTAATTTAAAAAAAAAAAACATCCAATTAGGTACAAATTAATGTGACTTTTGCTGATGAATTTCTTGAGCAAGTGTCTCTCAACATCATGCGAGTATGTCGTAATTAAACATGCTGAGCTTTAAACATGCTCGCATTGTTCAGACAATAGTTTCTTGATTTATTTTTAATATAGTTCATGTTCAAAAATATTTTCTCACAGAAATACGTCGAACCAAAAACTGAGAGAAGTCCAAACGTAAATATTTTCAAATTTATATACGTGTCCGATACTCCATGCATTGAACACAATTTGGTCTGCATTTTAAAGTCATTATCACCGTCCATTTGTGTAGAATTGCAAGGGCAGCCTTTTGCCTCTCCAAATTCTCAATTTCAGTTTTAAGGCATTTTAATTTTAGTCTTGCACTCTATATGTCCTCGATTTTTAAGTCCTCTAACTCCATATTGTGCTTTATGTGAGCTGTAAAGTTAAAGAGCCGCAGGTTGTCGTCCCCATGTCCTATGCCGGCTTCTTTTCTTCCTCTTTGTGTGTCGGTTGCTGAATGACGTTTCCGAAGCAGCCACGAATTCAACATATTTTGCTGGATTGAAGCGGGTCAGTGGTGGGCCTACAATTTTAAGAAACATAGTGAAGAAACTGTTTTTGTCATCAACGAAGTGCCGGCGATCAGATTCATTTGTGAAAATCCTCGTTCACATTCACTCGATGAAATTGATATCGTACTCAGAGCATTCATCAAATGCTTCAATTCTTCTGAAACCTTCTTATCAATTAGGTATCCACAAATTGCATCTTTCATTTAACTGTAACCTAATTGACAATTTTCTAATTTCACTTTTACCAAATGCCAACAATTCATGTTTAGAAGGATTAATACCTTCGTCGTCCTTCTCTTGTCATCGGTATTGTCGCTAGTTCTTAAATTTGAATTTTTTCTTTTCTTTTTTTTTAAAAATGTCCAAAATGTCGGTGTCATTTGGATATTCAGGTACTGTGACCATGTAAACAGAGATGGGGAAAATTTACGGAAAAATGTGGATAACGCACTTCCGCGAAAAAACAGATGATTATTTGTCGGGGTAAAAGAAAATCACTTTTCTAATTCTCGAACAGGGTGCTTACAGTTGACTCACATCGGTATCCAACCTACGGCCCATGAGGAGAGTGAACTAAAACAGCATTTTAAATTTTGTTAATTATCAAAAAAAATTTTCATTAAATGTTTTGTTCAGTAAATGTAATTGTGTGTTGTACTTAATAAAATTTTCGAATATTTTCAATTTTACTTTTACATGCACCAAGATATGAAAAATGTAACACACTAAAGAAATCTAACTGAATTTTTTTGAATATGGCCCCTGTATGGGAAAAGGTTGGACACCACTGCAGTAGAAGGTGGGCCAGAGCCCATTGGGAATACACCTTGATCTGCTCAAGAGGAGTCTTGACCAGCGCGACTCCTCCATATGTGGGACAGGTGGTCGGATAGGTTTTACCAGATACCACTAAGTTGTAGAATGCTTTAGCTCTCTTAATTCGCTCAATGGAAACTATTTTAAATGTAACTTCCAAGGGGAATTCAAAATAATTCGCTATAAAAGGACTTCATTAAACAGAGGCCAAATTGAGTAATTTAGAATTATAAAAATGATTATACAGGTTTATATAGAAAATAACTTAAAAATAGACAATAAAAAATACAAATTTAGTTAATTTTTTAAGCTTATTTGAATAGTAGGTAAAAGTGTGAAAAAAATTTACGGAATATTATAAATTTCGAAGTGCACTGCATCCAAATGTCATACGTCACTTAATAAAGGTGCCTGTATGCCGTACCGTCCCAAAAAAAGCACTGCCTATATATATATATATATATATATGCATATTATAATAAATATGACAGATAAAAATAAAGAAGATGGCAGTTCGAAACACACTGAAATGTCTTTTGACATTCTGATGTAATTTTTATTTTAAAGGTTACAACATTTTGCTCATATTTCGGCTATCTTCTTTTGGCCTTTGACTTTCAGTGTGTTTTGAACTGCCATCTTCTTTATTTTTATTTGTCATATTTATTATACTATGCATGTATTTACATTTGCATCCATTGCTGCTGCTTTGCATGCTTCGATGCATTTGCCATATCCGATTTATTTAACTTTCTGCTGTTTTATCTGTTTTTACTCTTTCGTATAATCTCTTATATTTTATATGCATAACCGATAATAAATATTTTCTAAACTGATATTTATTATCGGTTATGTAATGGGCATCATGTGGAGGATGTGTATTTTTGCTGCCTCTAATGATAGCTTTATATTTATTTTCTTATTTATTTAATTTTATTATTTTTTAATGTCATTATTCAAACATTATATATATATATATATATATATATATATATATATATATATGACAAAAAGGTAATTATTTGTGTTTGTTTGTTTGTTATTTGGTTTTTAGGAGCATTAGCAACTAAGGCCATATTGCTCCGGGATATGCGGTGGTCATTCCCTCACCTTTCCGCATTCTCCGTATTTGGTGGTGACGGGCTTGAACCCCGGTCTAATCAAGAAGCGTGTGCTACGCACTGCTGCTCCTTCCCACCTGGCTACGGAGGCGCCTTATTATTTGTGTATTTGGTAGGGGAGTTGAGTAATCAGGCATAATAATAACCATGGAAGAATCGAGAGAACCGGTATGCCAAAAAACAAATTACCTGAAATAAAATGCATTTAATATAATTATTGTAAGTACTTCAAGCTGTGGGGTCCTAGGACTTTAACTACTTCAACTAGGGGTCGGCAGCAAAACTCATAGGAGCCACTGCAATAAGCCAGGTCTCTGTTTCTGTTATGATATACACGTAAAAGGTATATGTATACATCATAGCCGACCCGACAGAGACCAGAAGGAAGAATAAATAAACTATAAAAAAAATAAATAAATAAAAAAAATAAATAATAATAAATAAATAAGTTCATGCCGATAGAATCCTGCAGAAAAAGAAGAATTAAATATAAAATCAAAGAAATCTAAGTTATGGGGCAAAATAAGAAAACTTACTGTCTGTATGGACCGGAAGACGTTGAAAGTCAATGGTGACCGAAGGAGAGAGCTGAGTGTTCACGTGCAGTGTATATATGTGTCAGTTGAAGTAGCCCAGTGAGGGGGAAGGTATGAATTCGTAAACAGGAACTGTACCCATGTGACGGGGAAGTGAGCAATTAAACAGATGGGGGCAAAAAGCCAGCAGAGGGATAAACAAAAACTAACAAAGTAGTGTGGAAAAGACACTAAATTTTGTAATAGAAGAAAACAAGTAGCGATAGTAGAGAAATAGCATCTCGATATTGCTTTCAGCCAGCCTAATTGCTCACAAGAAATAAAATGTAGTAAAAATAACAGCAGAAAGTAATTGGAATGGAGATGAATAAAGTAGTGCTCAGGCTGTCTGGGGTTGCAAACCTGTACCACAGTTGGTCCCTGGATGGATGACTGGACAATTGCCTCACGTGTTTAAGTCAATAATGGCAATGTTAAAGAAATCAAAATAATATTTTTAAGATCCAAATAAAAATAAACAATAACGAAGATAGGGCAAGACAAATGACATAATACCCCCATATATAGACAATCTGCGGGCACGAGCTTTCCACACTGTGAAACATGACAGAGTCACGGAGATATAAAACTATACAATATGTACAGGCCTGAATGTAAAGGAAGTTAGTCTACTTACATGATGTTTAGAACTAAGTCGTAGTTTGTAATGTTTTTTAAATTTAATAATGATAAATATTTTTTGAAGTGACAGTAGAGGAAAGCAACCAGGAATTTATTTTGTAGTAATTTATTGTAAAGTATTTTAATGTCTGAAAATAGACTTATGCTGTTGCATATTGTTGCAATTCTTAAACTTTGGGAAAGAATTATGTTTGCATGAACTTTTTTAGAAATGTCAGAGTGCCAATGGGTAAGACTGACTACATTGAAGCTTGAATTTTTAGCATATCGGTTCTCTCAATTCTTCCATGGTTATTATTACACCTGACAGCTCAACTCTCCTACCAGATACACAAATAATTACTTTTTTGTCTACTTTTTTCCTATTTTTCATTATGGTTGCCGGGTTTTTTCTACGTTTACCATAGTCCCCAGATCCATAACCCTGTCTTAGCATTAGCATAGGCACATGATGCAAGAAAGCAAGCTTATATAGCATCAGCAAAAAAAAAAAAAAACACCCTTATTTCACCCATCCACTCACTCCAAATGTTTGTCAAGTTCTGCCTTGAATCTATTTAAGTTATCAACTTCTACAACGACAGATGGAAGTTTGTTCCAGCAATCAACCACCCGCTGGCTAAAGACAATTTGAATTTATGCCCTCTCAGGCGATTATTCTGAGCAAGAGGAAGAATCCCATCAGCATTGAGCACGCTCAAACCATTCACGGCTTTATACACATCAATCAGATCACCTCGCAGGTGCCTAGTCTCCAGACACTGTAATTTGCAAAACTTAAGCCTTTCTTCGTAAGAGCAACCCTTTGTTCCATTCACTAATCTTGTTGCCCTTCTCTGTACTCGTTCCAACAGCTCTAGATCCTTCTTAAAATGAGGCCTCCAGACCTTTAGCATTTTTAGCATTAGTAGAGGCATTTGATGCAAGAAAGCAAGCTTATGCAGCATCAGCCAAAAAAAAAAAAAAAAAACCACTTCCACTTCACCCCTCTGTTCGTTCCAAATACCTGTCCAGCTGAGCCTTAAACTTATTTAGGCTATCAACCTCCACCACAAGGGATGGAAGTCTGTTCCACCAACCAACCACCCGCTGGCTAAAGGCAAATTTCCGCACGTCTATCCTACATCTGTCTTTCCTCAATTTGAATTTATGCCCTCTCAGGTGATTATTCTGAGCTAGAGGAAGAATCCCATCAGCATTGAGCATGCTTAAACCATTCAAGGCTTTATACACCTCTATCAGATCACCTCGCTGGTGCCTAGTCTCCAGACACTGTAATTTGCAAAACTTAAGCCTTTCTTCGTAAGAGCACCCCTTTGTTCCATTCACTAATCTTGTTGCCCTTCTCTGTACTCGTTCCAGCAGCTCTACATCCTTCTTGAAATGAGGCCTCCAGACCTGTATACAGTACTCTAGGTGTGGCCTGACCATCGCCTTATACAATGGAATAATCACCTCCTTATCCCTGCTGGAAAAATTCCTGTATATCATTGACAATACTCCATGAGCTACTCTTGCAGCCCGTCTGCACTGCTCAGAGAACTTCATATCTGCCTGCACAACCACCCCCAAGTCCCTTTCATTCTCTACCACTGTCAGTGTTGTACCACAGAGTTGATACGTTGCTCTGGGGTTGCTGTTTACCATGTGTAGTACTTTACATTTGTCAATGTTAAACTTCATTTGCCACCTCTCAGCCCACCTGCTCAACCTTTCCAGATCCTGTTGCAGCAGCATAGTGTCAGTAGTGTCCTTGATAACCCTGCCAACCTTTGTATCGTCTGCAAACTTGGACATTAATCCCGATATACCATCATCAATATCATTTATAAATACAGAAAACAATAATGGACCCAACACTGAGCCCTGAGGGACTCCACTAATAACATCAGTCCACGATGAGCAGTGTCCATTGATTACCACTCTCTGTCTTCGCCCCCTCAACCGCCCCTTTATCCATAGCAGCAATTTGCCTCCAATGTCACACTGCTCCAATTTGTGTAGCAGTCTTCCATGTGCAACAGTATCAAAAGCCTTTCTAAGATCCAAGTATATAATATCAAAGTTATTCCCTGCATCCAGTTCTTTTGTGACTGCATCATAGTATCCAATCAAGTTGGTCAGGCAAGACTTCCCCTTAACAAAACCATGCTGTGTCTGAGCTATAACTGAAGTCTTGTCTAAATGATCCTGCAGTGCTTCTTTAACCAGTGCCTCCATTAATTTTCCTGGAACAGAAGTTAAGCTCACAGGTCTATAATTACTTGTGTCAGCCTTTGATCCTCCTTTGTGAATTGGGGTCACATTTGCACATTTCCAGTCTATGGGTACCTCCCCTGAGTCCAAGGAAGCTCTCATAATTATGGCTAAGGGTTTGCTTACTTCCTTTGCTGCCTCCTTTAATATAACTGGATAGATCCCATCCACCCCAGGTGCCTTTCTTGTGTTTATCTTCAACAATTTCTCCTCCACTTTACTCTCAGTTATTACAAGATTCTCTAGCTTACTGTCAGAGTTGAATACACCTCTGGCATTCCCCTCGCTGAATAACTTCTCATGTGTGAATGTCGATGCAAAATATTCATTTAGTTTGTTAGCTACCTGAGCAGGATCATCAACAGTTGACCCATCGATATCAAGTGGACCAATCTGATTCATCCCCTTCCTTCTAGAGGTTACATAAGTAAAGAACTCAGAGGTAAAGGGAAGGGTTTTTGTTCCTTTACCATCAGAGGTAAAGGGAAGGGTTTTTGTTTTCGTAAAGGCGACTATGATGGTCTGAGACAGTATTTAAATTCTATACAGTGGGACCAACTGATGATGTTACCAACAGCAAACTCAAAATGGGAAGCATTCAAGGAACTAATCTTGGAGGCTACCAGGCTTTACATACCAACTAAGAAATATTGTTCAAGGTTTAGGCCTAAATGGTTGTCAGATGAACTAATGAGACATGTGGCAGAGAAGAAAAATGCATGGGATACATATAAATTAATGGGTGACATGGAAGCCTATGATAGATATAAGTTGGTCTGTAACCAAGTCACAAAGGAGATTAGGCAGGCAAAGGCAGACTACGAAAAATCCTTGGCAAAGGATGCAAAGAAAAACAGAAAAGAGTTCTTTACATACTTGAACTCGAGAAGGAAAGGGATGAATCAGATTGGTCCACTGGATATTGATGGTTCAACAGTTGAGGATCCTGCTCAGGTGGCTAACAATCTAAACGAGTATTTTGCATCTACATTCACGCATGAGGAGTTATTCAGGAAGGAGAATGATGTAGGTAAAGTAAACATTGGCAGTGAGCTGGATGATTTTGTAATAACTGAGAGGAAAGTGGAGGAGAGATTGTTGAGGATAAACATAAAAAAGGCACCTGGGGTGGATGGGATCTATCCAGTTATATTAAAGGAGGCAGCAAAGGAAGTATGCAAACCCCTAGCCATAATTATGAGAGCTTCTTTGGACTCAGGGGAGGTACCCATAGACTGGAGATGTGCAAATGTAACCCCAATTCACAAAGGAGGATCAAAGGCTGACACAAGTAATTATAGACCTGTTAGTTTAACTTCTGTTCCAGGTAAATTAATGGAGGCACTGGTTAAAGAAGCATTGCAGGATCATCTAGACAAGAATTCAGTTATAGCTCAGACGCAGCATGGTTTTGTTAAGGGCAGGTCTTGCCTGACCAATTTGATTGGATACTATGATGTAGTCACAAAAGAACTGGATGCAGGGAATAACTTTGATATTATATATTTGGATCTTAGAAAGGCTTTTGATACTGTTGCACATGGAAGACTGCTGCACAAATTGGAGCAGTGTGGCATTGGAGGCAAATTGCTGCTATGGATAAGGGGATGGTTGAGTGGCAGAAGACAGAGAGTGGTAATCAATGGACACTGCTCAACGTGGACTAATGTTATTAGTGGAGTTCCTCAAGGTTCAGTGTTGGGTCCGTTGTTGTTTTCGGTGTTTATGAATGATATTGATGATGGGATATCAAGTTTAATGTCCAAGTTTGCAGATGATACAAAGGTTGGCAGGGTCGTCAAGGACACTACTGAAGCTATGCTGCTGCAACAGGATCTGGAAAGGTTGAACAGATGGGCTGAGAGGTGGCAAATGAAGTTTAACATTGACAAATGTAAAGTACTGCATATGGGAAACAGTAACCCCAGAGCAACGTATCAACTCTGCGGTACCACACTGACAGTGGTGGAGAATGAAAAGGACCTGGGGGTAATTGTGCAGGGAGATATGAAGTTCTCTGAGCAGTGCAGACGAGCTGCAAGAGTAGCTCATGGTGTCTTGTCAATGATATACAGGAATTTTTCTAGCAGGGATAAGGAGGTGATTATTCCCTTGTATAAGGCAATGGTTAGGCCACATCTTGAGTACTGTATACAGGTCTGGAGGCCTCATTTCAAGAAGGATGTAGAGCTGCTGGAACGGGTACAGAGAAGGGCAACAAGATTAGTAAATGGAACAAAGGGTTGCTCTTACGAAGAAAGGCTTAAGTTTTGCAAATTAGAGTCTGGAGACTAGGCACCGGCGAGGTGATCTGATAGAGGTGTATAAGGCCTTGAATGGTTTGAGCATGCTCAATGCCAATGGGATTCTTCATCTTTCTCAGAATAATCACCTCAGAGGGCATAAATTCAAATTGAGGAAGGACGGATGTCGGATAGATGTGCGGAAATTTGCCTTTGGCCAGCGGGTGGTTGGTTGGTGGAACCGACTTCCATCACTTGTTGTTGAAGTTGATAGCCTAAACAAATTTAAAGCTCAACTGGACAGGTATTTCGAACGAACGGAGGGGTGAAATGGGAGAGGGTTTTTTTTTTTTTTTTTGGGCTGATGCTGAATAAGCTTGCTTTCTTGCATCGTATGCCTCTACTAATGCTAATGCTAATGCTAACTCTTTGCTGTTTTTCTTCGCATCCTTTGCCAAGGATTTCTCGTAATCTGCCTTCGCCTGCCTAACCTCCTTTGTAACTTGGTTGCATATCAACTTGTATCTATCATAGGCTTCTGTGTCATGTGTTAATTTGTATGTATCCCATGCATTTTTCTTCTCTGCCATATGCCTCATTAGTTCATCTGACATCCATTTTGGCCTAAACCTTGAACAATATTTCTTAGTTGGTATGTAAAGCCTAGTAGCTTCCAAGATAAGTTCCTTGAATGCTTCCCATTTTGAATTTGCTGTTGGTAATATCATCAGTTGGTCCCACTGTATAGAATTTAAATACTGTCTCAGTCCATCGTAGTCGCCTTTACGGAAGCAATAACCCTTCCCTTTACCCCTAATGGTAGTTACCTCTTTGAGTAAATCCAACTTCAGCACACTGTGATCACTGCCACCTAGTGGTTCATTTATCTGCAGATTCTTAATGCATGAAGAATCACTGCTGATAATCAAATCAAGAGTATTACTCCCTCTAGTTGCCTCCCGAACATGCTGATGTAGAAAACAATCATCCAATAAATCCACAAAAGCCCTGCTAGTGTGTGAGTATCCAGCCCCCAAATTCCAGTCAATATCTGGGAAATTAAAATCTCCCATTATAAGACACTCTGATTTACTGGCCCACTCTATTTCCCTGTATAGTTCCTTATTATACTCATCAGTCATTAGGCCTATAGCACACTCCTACTCTCAATTTTGATCTCCCAATGTTTATGTCACACCAAACTGACGCCACACTGCACTGTCCAGCGATGTCGACTGGCTTCACTTCCTTGGTTTTTATGTGTTTCTTAACTAATAGCATAACACCTCCCCCCTTCCTATCCTGTCTATCCTTTCTGTAGACGTTGTACTCCCCAAATTGCAGTTCCGCATCCCTTATATCTGTGTGACACCACGTCTCTGATATCCCAACAATATCTGCCTTCGATGTTTTGAGCAATACCTCAAATTCATCAAATTTATTTACTAAACTCCTAGCATTGGTGTACACGCAAGTATACCTGCACCTGTTTCTATTCTTAGCTACCCTAACACAACCCATGTGTTTACTTGTACCGCAATGGCTCCCAGCAGTCTCTGAAATACCATGCATCTTGTTTTTCAGGCTTCTGCTCATTCTAATAGAAGCAGTGCAAGAATCTCTTTCACCTCTGCCAGTGGCTACTGTCAATCTATTGGTCTTTGTCTCCCCCCAAGCTAGCAGTTTTCCGACCCACCTAACACTGCCTCGATAGCATCAGCAAATATTCTGTATTTGTATATGTATCTGTATTCTGTACCTGTATACAGTACTCAAAGTGTGACCTGACCATTGCCTTATACAAAGGGATAATCACTTCCTTATCCCTGCTAGAAAAATTCCTGTATATCATTGACAAGACACCATGAGCTACTCTTGCAGATCGTCTGCACTGTTCAGAAAACTTCATATATGCCTGCACAGTTACCCCCAGGTCCTTTTTCATTCTCTACCACTGTCAATGTGGTACCACAGAGTTGATACGTTACTCTGGAATTACTGCTTCCCATACGTAGTTCTTTACATTTGTGAATGTTAAACTTCATTTGCCACCTCTCAGCCCATCTGCTCAACTTTTCTAGATCCTGTTGCAGCAGTGTACTGTCATTACAACCCTGCCAACCTTCGTATCGTCTGCAAACTTGGACATTAAGCCTGATATACCACCAATATCATTTATAAATACAGAAAACAACTATGGACCCGACACTGAACCCTGAAGGACTCCACTAATAACATTATTAGTCTTATATATATTTTACATATATTTTTTATAAATTTTTTTTATAAATTTTAATTTCTCATTCCTGTTTAATAAGACTTTCAGTAATTTCATTGCATCTGTATCACTTTATATATATATATATATATATACACACTTGCAGAAGAATTAATGAATATATCCACAAATTAAATAATAGTAGATTTAGACAAACTACTGGAATAAGTGTGGAAGAAATTAAGAAAAAAGGTACTAGATAATTATATAAATTCAGGTTTAAATCTAATGGAAAATATAAAAATTTGCAACACTGATACACTCTAAAATTAGTTTATTGGATAAGTTATTGGTTATTGAGACTGAATGTATTCTGATATTCATATACATGTTTATAAATATATTTTATCATATATTTGTTATTATTAAACTTGAATACCTTGAAAATCAATGTCTAAATTGTTGAAAGAAGGTGATGAAATCTCACTGGTAAAACGTTTCTTTGTCTTAAAATATCTGCAATCATCCTCTTCAGAAATAGTCATTAATCGCTCTTTTTTAACAGCAACAGGTAATTGAAAAGTTGGAAGTTGTGAATATGCGCCACCCCATGTTTCTCTCCGTAACTTCTTCTGAAAAATAAAATCATTAAAAATATTAGAACTACCAAATCATTTAAATAATGTACATAACAAGAACATGGGTGAAATGATTTTTATTTTGATAAAAAGAAGTCTAACCAATAATTCCTGAAAGTTGTATGTACTATGAGATGGTTTTATGACCTGATTTGTCACACTATGCAGACATCTCTGGATTTTTTGCATATAATAATAAATTATTTTCTGTTTGTACTCTGGATAGCTGATCCCAGAAGAGTGATTTAAGAGTGCAATAACATAAGACATTTATAGCTAGTACAATTAATAGTTATATTAGCTCTAGGTTCTGGGCTGTATTCAGATGTACTTCTAACAAGTTTGTTTTGTTTGTTTGTTATTTGGTTTTTAGGAGCATTAGCAACTAAGGCCATATTGCTCCAGGATATGCGGTGGTCATTCCCTGACCTTTCCGCATCCTCCGTATTTGGCGGTGACGGGCTTGAACCCCGGTCTAATCAAGAAGCGCGTGTGCTACGCACTGCTGCTCCTTCCCACCTGGCTACGGAAGCGGCACTTCTAACAAGTGAAGTACATCTGAATACAACTGTTTGCACCAGGATCATATGTGGAAAAATTTGGAGACAATACCTTATCCACTGTAGGCATATATTAATTCACAAAAACCTTTTTTCCCATAGGCTCTTAAATCAAAGAATGTAATGTAGGTAATCGTTCATGGAAATTACCAAAGAAAATTACATACATACATAGCTGAACACTTGAATAATTATTTTTTTTCGGTGTATATATGTTATGTTGTTTTATTCCACACTATAGCATAGTGTTTTAATTTAATTATTTATACACTACACATTCAACAGAGCTGCCTGCCTAATAAGCTGATACATGATAATGAAATTTAAAGCAACACTTAACAGCTGCGTAATCTGTTTAAATGTATTGAATAACAATAATAGTTACAAATCCATAATAACAATAAACAAAATGTAGAACAATATTAAATTAAAAAATACATTTAAATCTTTCAAAACTATCACTGATAATATCATTGAAAATAAAAAATTAAAAAAAATAAATAAATAAACTCTTAAGAATATCCAAACAAATGTACAATCAAATGATCTCTATTTTCATATAGTAATGGTAAAATAATGCAAGGAAACAAGCTTATACAGTAACAGCCAAAAAATTAAAAAATAAGAATTCCAACAATCAATAACTAACTGGCTGAAGAGACAAATTTCTACACATCTATTCTGCAACCATCCTTTTCCAGCTTATTTCCAATTATCTGTGCCATCGGCAATTGATTTACTCAATCCTTTTAAAGCCTCAAAACATTTCAATTACAGCATTATACAGATGCCTAGTTTCTAGACAATGCACAGTAATCACCAGTTATAGTGATCAGTTTGCAAGTTGAATTTTGATTCTAATAAACGGCGATTCTAATAAGCAAAAATCAACAAATACTATCCAGAGGCTATAAAAATAAAGATATAAAGAACAAATTTACAATTTATTACAAAAGATTTATTACCAATTAAATGATATGTGAAAATCGGAAGAATATTATCCACAGGTTAGCAAAATAAAAATAAATTTATACTTAGTACATAGCAAAGTGATGTATTAAGCATAACACTTTATAATATGATTAAACAGGCACTCCCAAACTTATGGAACATTCGACTTATGGAAATTTGACTAAGTTTTTGGCAAAATTGTGGAAACGTATTTTGCATCCTGTAGGAATAAATGGAAGTATCACGAAAATATCATAATAGAACCCAATAGCACTATTTTTTTTTTTTTTTTTTTTTTGCAATTAGTTCCAAGATCTCGGAAGTTGAAATTTTCACTATATAACTAAACTATCTCTCTAAAAGGTAATTTTTATAATGGAAATTGCACTACACTTTCATTGTTATCATATGTTCCGTTATAAGAATCAATTTTGAACGCCTTTGTGATATTTTTCTAAAACACATTTCTGGAGGTCACCACCATAAAACAAAAAAAACAATTTGCACTTTCTGGTTTAGTGGGCTTTTCTGTTAGTGCATCTAATTATAGAAGGGGTAGTAAACTCAATCTTATTGCATTTGTGATAATACCGATAACTGGAATTCTGTGGGTTTTTACGTTACGGTATTATGGTGAAATCAGTTCCCCTTTATTGAAATCTTCAATCATATAAAAAACTATAAATAAATTTTCAGAATCTTCTCTTCATTCCTATTTACTTGTTACAATGGTGAAGGGAAAGGGACCAATGGAAAGTGCCAGTGGTGGCAGTGCTAGGAAACGAAACAAATTTGATTTAGTAATGAAGATTATTAATTAAGAAGTATGAAGCAGGACAAAGTTTGTCATCTATTGCATATAATTAGCTGCTTCAACAGTAAATACTATTTTAAGGGACCATGCGTGTATAAAAGAACATGTTAAAGGATCAAGGCATTTAAGATCAACAGTGATCACAAAACAATATTCAGGTGCTATATTGAAGATGGAAAAGCTATTAATAATATGGATGGAGAATCAGATTTAGAAGCAAGTGCTCCTGAGTCCAATGGACCCCCTTCAAGCAAAAGAAAGAAGTATTTATGAAGATGTTAAGGATAAGTACGGCGAGCCCCAAGCCAAGTTCGTGGCAAGCAACAGGTGGTTTAATAGGTTCAAGCATCGAACTGGTTTCCAAAATATTAAAGTATGCGGTGAAGTCGCCAGTGCCAATTCTGCAGCTGCAGAGAAATTTTGTGATGTGTTGGAAAAAACCCCTTCTAAATCTCCACAGCCCTCAACTTCCGCAGCAGCGTGCTTATCAGCTGGAGAGTTACTTCTGACAACAATGCTTAAAAGGTAAAACTTGCTGACGTTATGCCTGTCTCCTCTCTCTTTTTGTAATTTTATAATTTTGAAATTTTTGTACACTAATTTTTCCTGCGCATGAGATAAAAAAATTGAATAATAATTCTCTTTACACATTCATCGAACATTTTATTTTTGCTTCAATCAAATTTGCAAGTGCTGTATAAGCATTTAGGGATATTCTGACTTACGTAAAATTCAACTTACAAAGAGTTCCACGAAATGCAACCCTTACGTAAGTCGGGGAGCGGCTGTAATTTAAAATAGTCACTTATTTTAGATTGCTTTAAATTATCACTACGAAGTCTATTTATAGATTTTTCAATGTTGTATAACAGTCTATATTCACAATCACTTGCACCAGTTTCTTCCAATGCTCTCCTCGGCACAGCTATACTTTCATGAGTTTGCCGTTTTGTAACTGGAATTTGTTCAGGTTTGTCTTCATTTTCCTCCTCGGCAAAATTATCAGTAACGGACTGGAAAATTTCTTCATCTGTTAAAGCTGTACTAACTTGTAGATCTCCATTCATGTCCACCCAATCATTAAACTCCTGTTCAACTGTGTCTTCAGACTTTTCAACGTGATCAGTATTGCGATTGACCATCATGAATGATTAATCCACATTTTTTGAAACAGTTGCTAATGCAGGTTTTGAAAACTTCATTCCAGGCACTCATTGTCATATGAAGTGCATCAAGAACAGTTATCTGCTTTGCGATATCGGATGATTTTCCCAAACCTTCCTCTATAGACTAGACGATTCTTCGCCTCATATCCGATCTATAAAAGGTCTTAAAGGTTTTTATTATTCCTTGGCAGAGAAGTTGAATCAGTGAAGTGGTATTCAAAGGTAGAAAAACTAATTCAATGTTTCTGAAAGTAAACTTTGGATAAGTTGGGCAGTTGTCCAAAACCAATGCAATTTTTTTGTTTTTCTTATCGAATCGTAAATCCCATTTTACGAAGATAATCTTCAAATAAAGAAGCTGTCATCCAAGCATTAGCATTATTGGCATATTCAACAGGCAGCTGTTTTACTCCGTTAAAACATCTAGGCAATTTACTCTTGCCTATAATGGCTTCATCTTGACTGTTCCTGTAATGTTGCATGTTAAAAGAACTGTAATCCTGTCCTTCATCTTCTTTCCTGCAGACGCAGAGGAATCTTTAGAAATCATGCAGTGGTCTGGGGTAGCCCTGTAGTACAACACTGTTTCATCTGTATTAAAAATGTCTTCATGATTATAAGTGCTTAACACAGTTTGCCAAGAGGTTTTCAATGCAGGTGTCAGCTGCAGAACCATTGGAATGCAGTTTTTCTCCATGAAGTTTTTTATAAACAATATCACGCGTCTCCTTCCATCTTGTCAGCTTAAACTCTTCGTGTAGTTTTTCAGCAAATTCATTAGCTTTTTGAAGAAGAATGCAATGACTGATTGGTGCATTATATGAATTGGCCTGTTTGAACCAAACGAACAGAGCTTATCTACTCTTTGGCATTTCCCTTCACGCTACCCTTTTCTGATTTCACTAATCACATTAGTGTTTAATGTGTGACATGATTTTAATAATTTTGATAAAGGTGACCGAGGCACTCCTAATTTTACTGCCGCTTCCCTTTGAGACATTGCTAAGTTTTAATTTATCGTACATTTCTAAAATTCACAACTTATTTTTTACACTCAAATTCATTCTCTTTCTGTTCACTGACATTTTTTTAATTTTTTGGTAGTAAAATTAAAAACACAGTAAAAAGATAAGTGTCAATCAATAAAGCACACGGCTCACACAAATTGGAACTAACACAACACACACAAGTGAGATGAAGGTTAGATATAGAAATGAAGAGCAGATTTCAGTGAAGGGGAAACAATTTCAGCATAATAACGTGAAAACAGAATTCCAGCTATCGGTATTATCGAAAATGCAATAAGATCGAGTTTACTACAAGTTTATTGCACTAACAGAATAGCCCGATAAACCAGAAACTGCAAATTGTTTTTATTGTTTTATGGTTGTGACCTCCAGAAATGTGCCTTAGAAAAATATCATAGAGGCTTTCATCACAATTGATTTTTATAACCGAAGATGTGATTCTAATAAACGATGCATGTGTAGTACATTTTATTGATTTGAATCAGTTCTTCGATATTTGATTCTACAAAGTGGCCGATTCTAATAACCAGTGATCACTATAACCGGTGCTTACTGTAATTTACAGAACCCTAGTCCTTGTTTTGTTAAAAATACCCTTTTATGCCCTCAAATAACCTTGTTTCTCTTCTCTGCACCCTTTCCAAGAGGTTAGATCATAAAACCATCTCACGGTACATAACTTACTAACTAAAATGAAGTTTCCAAAGCTATATGCAATATTTAGCAGTGGTCAGTGCTGCTTTCTACAGTGGAATAATCATCCCTTGTACTGGTTGGCAAAGTTTCTGTATTTGCTGACAGAATAAACTGTTCCCATCTACACTGCTTAAAGAACATGTCAGACTATAAAATTACCCCTAGGCCTTTTTCATTATCAAATACCTTCAGTTCAGTACTACTCAAATGGCAAGTCATTTTGTGATGATAAAAAAAATGCTATCCATGTGCAGAAACTTGCATTCATCAATGTTATATTATAACTGCCATTTTTCAGCTCATCTGCTTAATTTATTCAGATCTTGTTAGAGTAGCATAACCTGAGTATTTCCATCCTGCCAACATCATTTTTAAATATTAGAAACGGCGCCTCCGTAGCCAGTTGGGAAGGAGCAGCAGTGCATAGCGCATGCTTCTTGATTAGACTGGGGTTCGAGCCTGTCACCACCAAATATGGAGGATGCGGAAAGGTCAGGGAATGACCACTGCATATTCCCGGAGCAATATGGTCTTAGTTGCTAATGCTCCTAAAAAAATATATATATATTTTAGAAACAATAAGGGAGCCATCCAGAACGTTGGCTTCCTTATTATTTCTTACTGAGTGGGATCCCACATATTTGTCAACCATGTTGAATCACACTCATAACTTTCTATTATACACTATAGGCTATACAGAACAGTGGCCACTTATGTACTCTTTTTCATACCAGTTAACCAGACCTTTATCCATAGTGGTAACACATCCCTAATGACACATTGCTCCAATTTATATAACAAATCACTGAAGTGAAATCATATCAAAAGCTTTACTGAAATGTAATTAAATGATTTCAAAATTATCCATTGTACACTATTATATATTATAAAAACCATTCTTCAATATACTATTCAATCATGCCTTAAGTTTTGCATCTACTGAGATAAATCATATATCGTTAAAAAATTCTCAGCTAGGAATCCAATTTATGATATTAACAAGAATTTGATAACTTAATTTTAAATACAAAAAATTAAGTAATTGATGCATTTGTGCAAAAGGCTAACTCACATTATAAATCAACATATTTAAGCACAATAAATAATAGTTAAACCAATGAATAAAGTAATATTAATGAGAGACATAAATAGCTAAGGGAATTTACTGATTAAATTAACTAACCACTGAATGTTAAATTGTTACTTTACATTTTATTTTTATAATACAACTTTTACTTTATAACCAACCTTTACAAATTTACTGATTAAATTAACTAACCACTGAATGTTAAACTGGTACTTCATATTTTATCTTTATAACCAACCTCCGCAGCATTCATTTGGATCACAAATATTGTTATACTGCAAGACAAGTCAATCGCACAATCTGGCATACCCTCAGTAAAGTAAAGTGAATACTTAAGAGTTAAATGTCTAATTTTACGAAATTTTGAGAAAAAAATACTCAATTACTCCCCCCCCCCCAATAAACCTTTCTTTATCATAATACAAATAAATACAATATTAATACTAAAAACAATAGATTTTAAAAATGTAATAATAAAAATAGCAGAATACCTCACATTTTGAGAAGTGTCATTTATTGGAATTTAACTCTATTGCAACCTTCATGAATAATGGTGCAACATGTATAAAAATCAAATTTCTATCAGAAAGGACCTGTTCCTCAATTTAGTTTCTGTTCTGGGCAAACAAATCATTCACATCTGGCAATTCCACATAAAATTAACTTTGGCATAGGCCTCATTTTTTTTATATATGTACATAAGGTCAGTTACATATAGCTGACATATTTTTATTGTACAAACACAGAACAAACATATCTATTTACATATATCTGTTTTACACATCAGTATTTTTATCTTGAAGATACTAAATACAATAAATGTGCATTTTCCAATGTTATGCTCTAGAACAAGTTGAGTGAAATTCATCATAGTCTTGTGAAGCAGTGTTACTTAATTTTTCCCAACAATTTTTCTATGGCTTAGTTGTGTAGACATGAGTCTTCAGGTATTCCCATAAGTGGGTCAGGTGCTATAAGAACAGAGCAAGACTGGCCGTGGCATACCTCAAAAGCAAGAAAGGATGGAGCAACATCTCGTATTGCTATATGATATGTTGCTCCATCATGTCAATACCACAAACATCGACAAGATGAGGCAATGTGTTCCTGAATCATGATACAGTTCGCATTCTGCATTATCTGAAATTTCTTGATTGTTTCCATTTTCAAAAAGAATCAATAATTATTGACACCACCAATGAAATGAAAGTGTTCTTCCCAATCAAACTTTTTTTTTTTTTAAATTTTAAGAGGGCTGTTCCAAAAATACACGGACTGAGATCATTGCTCTGAGTCTGAGTCACTTGAGAGGCTGGTATGGGTCTCCTTTACGAAATAGTATCCTTCACATTCTATACACCTTTAACAGCGGTTCACTAGCTTCTGAAACACATGCTGCAGCCCATTTTCTGAAAGGCATCGTAGGATAGCGGATGTGGCAGATTTAACTTCTTAATTTGTGTTGAATTTTTTCCTCTTGACTCTTTTTTGAGGCTCGGGAAAGCCCAGAAATCGCATGGTGTGAAGGTCTGGGCTGTATGGAGGGTGGTCAAGTGGTTTACTGCCAATTTTTGCTAAAGCTTGCATTTCTGGTTGTGCGACATGTGGCCTAGCTTTATCTTGAAGAAGAACCCATTCATGATTAAGCAGTTCTGGTCTTTTTTTGCGAATTGCTTCTTTGAGGTGAACTCACAACGTGTAAGCATAATATTTTCCATTTACAGTTTGTTTCTCAGGTACCCAATGCTGCAGTATTATTCTGCGGGCATCAAAAAACAAAATCAACATCAATTGTTTTGATGAACGAAAAATTCGAAATTTTTTTTGGAGGCAGTGAATCGTGGTGTTTCCATATGCTTGACTGCTGTTTGGACTTGGGATCAAAATGTTTAATCCAGGACTCATCACACGTGATTATTTTATTCAAAAAGTCAGGCTTTTCTTCGACTTTGTCAATAATGGCTTGACAAAGTTCAATGTGCTGTTCTTTTTGTTCTGCGGTAAGATTGCACGATACCCATCTTGCGCAAACTCGTGACATGTTAAGGTGCATCTTTACAATTTTGTGACATCTTGCAATACCAACATTCAACTGAACTGCCAGATCACAAATCGATAAACGTCTATTTTCTTTCAATAATGTTTCTGCTTCCTCAGTGTTTTCATTGTTCACTGAGGTTGATGGATGCCCGCTCCTTTGTTCATCTCATACGCGTTTTTTCCCCGTCCTTAAAATGCTTTCACAATTTAAATACGGATGTTCTGCCCAAGGCTTCTTCACTGTATGCTTCTTAAATCATCTCAAATGTATTCTTACCATTTTTGCCCAACTTTACACAAAATTCAATTGCAGTTCTTTGTTGAATAATTAATGGAATATCTTTCTCATCCCCCATCATAAAACACACTTCACATAAACTGTAATAACGAACACTAAAATCAATACTATGTGATATACTTGCACAATCTAACTAAGAAAAGGTGGGAGAACATTCCTAGACTGCAAACTTGTCACTCATTTCCACAGAAATGAAGCAGTGTTGCCAGTTCGTGAATTTATGGAATAGTCCTCATAATTTCATAAAACACACAGAAATTTAACTGATTCATCATTGCTTTGATTTCTTTTACAAAGGCCACTTTGTAAAAGAAATCAACAGTGAATGTAATGTATTTTTATTTATTTATTTTTTTTATGTAAACCCCAAACACGAGAGGTGTTAGAACCTATAGTACTTAATACCGTGCTTGGGTTGGAGGTTGAGAAGATGAAAAAAGATATTTGTTGACATTGGACTTGAACTTCTGTAGACTGTAATTTTCAGGAAATACATATGAAGGGAAGGTTGTTCCAGAAAACGGCAGTTGAATGAATAAACGAGGAAGATGAAAAGTTGGTTCTGTGAGTTTGAAATTGGACAGTAAATGGATGTTGGCTGGTGGCAGCAGGTGTTCGGACTGTTTAGAAAGAGAGAGCAGGAATTATAGAAGCTAATTCAGAAGAACAGTGCCCATGGAAGTATCTGTAGAAGAGGCATGCAGCAGAAACACCACGTCTATGAGACAGCGAGTGCAGAGACTGTTAGAGATGAATCATTAATTAACCTAACTGCCCTCTTCTGAATGGAATTAAGAAGCCTGAGAGAGGTTTTGGGGGCACCATTCCAGATGTGGGAACAATATTCCATGGTAGGGCAGATTTGCGATTTGTACAGAGTGAACAGCTGTTTGGAAGAAAAGTAACGCCGAGAGCAAAAGAGAAAACCAAGTTTTTTTAGATGCAGAGGAAGCAATATTTGTATTGTGCCCAGAGAGATTAGAAGTCAGGGTAATCTCCAAAAGAGATATCATTTTGCCTAGAAATCGGAGTGTCACTAAAGATAAGCATAGGAACAAAAGAATCCTTTTTGCGAGATATAAGACAAGACTGAGTTTTAGAAGCGTTAAAATGAACTAAGTTATCTTTGCCCCACTGGAGAATTACCTGAAGATCGACATTTAAGAAATTGGTAGCAGATTTTCGAAAAGTTGAAGCTGATTGAGCAGGGCAAGGTTTCTCAAAATGGAAAGTGGAATGCAATGTGCTATCATCGGCAAAACTACAGATAGGATTTCCAGGCAGTGGAAGAAGGTCATTAATATACAAGAGGAAAAGAGTGGGAGAAAGAACTGAACCTTGGGGGAGACGCCGGCATTAGTGGAGAAGTTAGAAGACAGAGAGCCATCTACCATCACCCTCAGTGAGTGATCAGAGAGAAAACTGGATAACCAATTACTAAAAACAGTTGGCAAACCATAAGATGGAAGCCTGTTTAGAAGACCTTTATGCCAAACATGATTGAAAGCCTTTGAGATGTCAAGAGCAACTACTTGTGTTTCACCGAACCTTTCCATTCAATTAGTCCATAAATGGATAACATAAGCCAGAATATCACCAGTGGATCGACACTGACGGAATTCATACTGGCGATCGTTGATCAGATGGAAGGTTTTTAGGTAGTTTAAAATTTGACGGTTAATTGATTTCTCCATTACTTTAGAAAAGAGTAGAAGTAATTGCAATGGGATGATAACTGAATGGGAGGGATTTGTCACCCTTTTTAGGAACTGGCTGGATATGAGCAAATTTCCAAGCAGAAGGAAAAACACCTTTGGAATAAGAAAGTGAAACAAGGCGGCAAAGAATAGGAGTAAGTTCAGGAGCACAGGTTTTGAGAACAAGTGGAGAAATACCATCAGGACCTGGAGCTTTCTTAGCATCAAGATTCGTCAAAATCCTTCTGACATCCTATTGATGGAAGACCACAGGAAGCATTGAATGGAGCGTGTTGGGAATAGTGGGAGGTGTTTTACCAAGATCGTTAATGCATGAGTTGAAAGAAAAATGGGATGCTAGCAGGTCAGCTTTATCCTTGGCTGAGGTGACAACAGAACCATCTGGTTTGGACAGAGGTGGGAGCAGAGATGGGTAAAAGTTGCGGCCAAATAGCTTTGGCAAGAGACCAGAATGCTCGGCTACCATTAGGGCAAGAAGCAAGTTTTCTACTCTTAGCCTGTTCAAACTCTAGTTTGGACTGATTAATAACTGCTTTACAATTGTTTCGAGCTTTGGTGTAGGCAGAAAATGAAACTGAAGAATTAGAAACAAGCCAATTACGATATGCAACATTCTTCTCTTGAACAGCCGTAGCACATTTATTGGAAAACCAAGGTTTAGATAAAGGAAGAGATTTTAAAGTGGAGTGTGGGATAAAGGATTCTATTCCTGCAAGAATAATTTCACTGACACGATCTGAGCAAACGTTGACATCAGAAGTTTTGAAACAGTAACCCGACCAAGGAAAAGAAGAAAAGAAGTCTCACAGGTCATCCCATTTTGCATTCTTGTAATGCCAACCAACACGAGGTTGGAAATAGCCATGAGATAAAGGTTCCATTGGAGAAGAGACAATCACCAAGTTGTGATCTGAAGTGCCTAAAGGACCTCTCACTTCGACCGTGTACTTAGAAGGGTTGTTTGTGACAAAAAGATCAAGCGTATTGGCTGTATGGTTAGGATTGTCCAGTATTCTTGTAGGTAAATGAACAATCTGTGCAAGGTCATTAGTAATTGCAAAAGCCTCAGCATCTCGACCAGCTGGGTCGGTGTGACTAGAAAACGGAAGCCAGCTGGAGTTTTGAACATTAAAATCACCAAGGAAAATTACCTCACTGTTAGGAAAGTTGGACTGGAGAAAGTCAAGTTGCAAAGAGAGGAAGTCAAAGAGCTACAAGTGATTAGTGGAGTTGGGAGAACGGTAGAGACAACAGATGAATTTGACACAATGAGGTAGAGAGATTTTAAGCCAGTGAAGATCAAAGAGAGGAGATTCAAAATTGCCAAGTCTCTGAGAGGGAATATCAGAATGGACATATGCACAAGTACCACCTTTGAGGCGAAAAGAATCATACAGTGAATAATTTGGGCATCTGAGATGAGCAGTAGTTGAATCAACCGATAACTGAGATTCTGTCAGAAAAAGTACATGGGGTTTGGCAGACTGCAAGTGGAAATGGACATCATTTACACATAAAACATCTTTTGTGTGTACAGGGTACACATGCAATTTTTTTTTTTTTTTTTTTGACAGTGCAGCAAAACCCTGTGGCTTCCTTGCACTATAATGCGAATGCTATTGTATATATGGATTTAATCAATAATGATTCTCTTTACTAAAAAAGGAATTTCAGTTTCAATTTCAGAAAATTAAAACAAATGTAAAGATAACTTTATACACTATCTGTAAAGTATGGATTTTATCTTTGAAAATAATACAGCTTATTCACAGACAGCTGACCGTTTCATTAATGCTTTCCTCTTTATCATGTGCATTAGGAGTGTACTTTTAGAGAGCATAAGCGTATGAGCATAAGCCAGAGAAAATCAAAGATCTTCTCTGGCTTATAATTCAATAAGTCTGGCTTATGGCTAAATGAGTTACCTTTGGCTCTGTTCAAATAAAAAAGTAAATCCACTTGTCTGTTTGAATTTAAAGTAAGCTCCATTATTTACATTAAGTGGAGCTTACTGTAAATTTACCTAGGGCTTTATGTCTGTTATAGCACCAATGGTTTTAAAATTGGGCAGGTGAACAAGAAAATATTCCAAAATTGTGCTGCATTGTAACAATTACAAAAAACCACAATATACATGAACTGTGACGTTGACAACTGCAGTGCTCCAATAATGAAATGATCTCCCTAGCCTACTGCACAATCTCACTAAAAGTAGAGACTCCTAATGCACATGATAAGAGGAAAGCATTAATGAAACGTGTCAGCTGTCTGTGAATAAGCTGTATTATTTTCAAATATAAAATCCATAACTTGACAGACAGTGTATAAAGTTATCTTTACATTTGTTTTAATTTTCTGAAATTGAAACTGAAATTCTTTTTTTAGTAAAAAGAATTATTATTGATTAAATCCATATGTACAATAGCATTCGCATTATAGTGCAAGGAAGCCACAGGGTTTTGCTGCACTGTCAAAAAAAAAAAAAAAAAAAAAAAATTGCATGTGTACCCTGTACACACAAAAGATGTTTTATGTGTAAACATTTTTTTGGTGACACCTACTAAATTTTGAACAGCTAGAACTGAAATCACGAACGATGAAATTTATTCTCAAGCCCACTGCTTACACTACCAAATCAACATTTGGAAGGAGTTAGGCCAATAGCCTAATTACCCATTTGATTGTAGCCATTTGTTGAATAGTTAAATTGCAACAATACAAGTATTTGTATTGTTACAATCATACTATCAAGTTATTATTATGTTACTCTGTCGTGCTTTGTCGCAAATTGCACATGCAGCGCTAATGAGATCTGCAAGAAATGACAGTACCCATCCATAATATGCTATCGAAACTGACTTGGCTCAGGATCTTTCAATGAGTACAAGAACGAGATGGTAATGCTGCATATCCATTTCGCAATGAGCAAACAGAAATACTGTCATAGATGACATATGTCAAGATCTACAACGACAATGAAGAGATCATACTAGATTGTAAATCGGACTTGGACATTGGCAAAACAATTGAAATATGTAAGACGATATGCCAAGACAACATTGACCCTGATGAAGCATGCGGTAATGACCTGCATAGCCTTGTAACATGGCTGCGAAAAGAATACCCCTTTTAAACTTTTACAATCATCCAAACAGCGAGATGAACGAGGATCTAAAGCTTGCCACACTCAACCAACTCAGCCCAATTGCAAAGAAATGCAAAAACGTGATGACCAATGAGGTCTTCTGCAACTTAATGAGAATGGCCAGTGACAAGCAAAAGATTCTACTCATATATGTAATTTGGAGTCTGTTATCTCCCAATCGCGAACCGATTCAAATATTCTTGACCGGCCCAGCTGGTAGCAGAAAAATGTTTATGATTTGCCCCTTGATGGAAATATACAACCACTTCAGTAATACAGATGGGTACTGTAATGCCTACATCCATGAATACTCTGCCCAGAATTGATTCTTCAAATTTGACTCTCTGCTCTCGTCAGTGTTCCACCATTCTCTGGCAATCCGAAGTGGGTCCTCCTGCCCAGTTCTCTTCACATCCCCTTCCCTGGGTGGGGAGGAGGAAGAGACGGTCTTTCCCCCAAAGCCTTCTGTCTCTCCCCACTCTAACTATTCCGATATCGCACACAACTAATTTAACCAGCTAAATTCCACTAGTGTTCAAACTCAATTTCACCTTGGTTTCAACATCAATGTTCATTTTTTTTATAGGCCCTAGCCACCGAAATCTGCGGAAACTAGGTGGCAGGGCCTGCCAGAGTACTAATAATATAAACTTCTGCTGAATACCTGAACTGCCTCCTGTGGCAAAGTGTGGGCAACAGGGGAGGGGGGTCCCAACGGCTGAAAGGTCAGAGAAACAACATGCCACACCATTACACCACAGAGCAATACCCCTATACTTTTTGAAAAATCTCTGGCCTTAACACAGTTCTGCGACACAAAAAAAAGAGTACATAACAAAGAGATGGGGGGAAAACCCCTGGTGCCGTTAGACCTAGGGCTTACAATACTGGTCAAAATCTTAATACCGGTATTCATACTGGTATTCCAAAAACAAACGTTTTTCTCAATAAATTTTGATGACAATTAGGTGCAATAAAGTAAGGAAAAAAAACAAGTACTGTAATTACTTGAATTATTCATGTTTTAAATAAACTTTTATTGCAATAATAAATATTCTGAAAAAAATCATTAAAAATACAGTTATTCTAAAAACAAAAAAAATACATCTTGTTACTGCAAAGTTTAGTTATGTTTAAGCATCCACACTACTTGTCTGAATAAATTGAGCTCTTAAGAAACATAAGCAATCAATAGTATGATTGTTTAAAATGAATCTAATTTTGGTACATACAGTATTTGATTAGTGGCAGAAAATGCCATTTCGGATTCTGTTCTGGTACTGTTGTACTAAGATAATCGTAGACGATTTCAGTCCATATTTTCTAGGCTTTGAACTTTCTCAGCAAAAATAGTTAAAAGTATTTCATTAATTTCCGACTCAAGTTCACCTTTTAAAATCTCATTGGAGTCAGGCAATTTCTTATTTTGGAAAGAATTTGCGGAACACTGATGTTCTGTTCCATGTTGGTCTTCCATGGTTGAATTATGTTCATCATTTTCTGAAGGAGAAAGACATTTTATTCAGCAAAGTATAATTTTCACTACAGTACAGGGTGGCCACTGAAAGACTGAAGGGTTTGAAAAAGTCATAACTTGTTCATTTTCAATCTTTTTTATTTTCTTTTTTTACAGGTTATAGAGGATCCCTTGGAGATTAAAATGGCCACGTATGATGTCCAGCAACGAGTAAAACTCATTGGGTTTTCTATTCCAGTGAAAGATCAATTATTGAAACTCAGAGAAAATACCGGCAACATTTTAAAGTAAGAGTATCTCCTAGCGATAACATAATTCGGAACCTAATCGCCTGGTTTGAAAGAACTGGATCAGTCAGCGATCTTCTGGGAAGAGGTCCTAAGTGCACTGTGCACACTGACGCAGCGGTGGAAGCTGTACAGCAGAGTGTCCTTGAGGATCCATCTGCCTCTACCCATTGTCGCTCTGCTCAACTAGGCATCGCCAGAACATCGCTTCAGAAGATTCTGAAACTGGATTTTTAATTGTTTCCATACAATAAAATAATAAAAAATTAAGAAAACATGTGTTTATAAAAGTTATTTTTGTTTTATATCATTCAGTCTTTCAGTGGCCACCCTGTATCTTTATTGAGTCTGGGAGAGAGCAAAGAGTGGGGATAAGGAATAACGAAGAGAGAAAAGAGTGCAGTAAGGAATTATTCACATATATAAATGCAAAGAACAGAAGGACAAATCAGATTGGACCCTTATGTAATGGATGTGGCATAGTATTAGATAACATAGCTGAAGTTGCAGATGAACTCAACAGTTAGTTTGCATCGATATTTACATAAAAAAAAAATGTAATTAATGATGTTGAAATTTCAAATGATTATTTAATGAGAACTTTCATGCCTATAGTCGAATAAGGCTCCTGTGGTTGATGGCATATACCATATAATCTTAAAGGAGGTGACAATTGAGTGCATTAAACTATTAAGGCTAGTTATGAGAGCATCACTGGACAGGAGAGATTCTGTTGGATTGGTGTAAATTGGACCAATAAAGGCGGTTCTAGGAGTGTAACGGGAAATTACTGACTGGCCAGTCTAACTTCAGTAGTAGGGAAAATCATTGAGGCAATGATCAAGGGTGGAATTCAGGATCATTTAGATGGAAATGGAATTCCGTAGGATACACAGCATGGTTCTGTAAAGGGAAAATCATGTTTAACAAATCTAGTTAGCCATTTTGACAGGTCACTCGTGAGCTGGATTTAGGGAATAATTTCGAAATTGTTTATTTGAATTTCAGCAAAGCATTTGACTCATTCCCACACAAGTGGTTACTTTATAAGTTGAAGCAGTCTGGAATCATAGGGAAAATCCTTAGATGGATAGCACGATGGTTTGAGGGCAGGAGGCAGAGGGTTGTGATAAATGGTTATTCCTCAGATTGGGTTAATGTAAGTAGTGGGGTTCCCCAAGGATCAGTATTGGGACCACTGTTGTTTTGATTATCTTAAATGACATCTATGAAGGGATGGAGGGCGTGAGGTCTAAACTTGCAGATGATGTAAAGATCAGTAGAGTAGTTAATGATCGCTGCCAAGCAGAGCTTCTTCAGAGTGACCTAGATAGACTTCCGGGATGGTCAGAAAAGTGGCAGATATGCTTTAATTCAGCAAAATGCAAGGTCTTACACCTGCGGAACAGCAACCCCAAAATAACTTATACACTTGGTGGAGTTGAACTAAAGTCAGTAGCGGAGGAACGGGACTTGGGAGTTACAATACGGTCAGACATGAAGTTGTCCAAGAATTGTGGACAGGTTGCAATGTTGCATGGTGTCCTATCGATTATTTATTGAACATTTGCTAGTAGAGATAACGACGTCATAATCACATAAAGGTGAATTTATAATCTTTATGTGATTAAATTATAAACAATTATTTTTTTAAAATTAGTACTGAAAAACCGGTATTTTTTTTTTGTATCAATACCGAAAAAAAATGACTGGTATCCCGGTATTCGATATCCCGAGATCCCAGTATTGTAAGCCCTAGTTAGACCCTAAAATACTTTACACTTATTACATGCACTTCAACTGGTAAGGCTGAAGTGCTTGTAATGTAATGATCTTGAATGTGCTCAGAGCAGGTTTATGCCAGCTCTGAGCACATCCAAGATCACTGCCCTCAAGATATCTATTTCTCTGTTTACCAAAAGGGTTTCTGCCACGGGTGGCAATTGTTAGCCCAAAGCCACCTAATGTGGTATGCCCTGAATCATAAATGTTTTTCCGTAACCAGCTGGTTTATGCCAGCTCTGAGCACATTCAATATAACCACCCATGATCCTTTGCGCGATCTCCTCTACAGACTCCATTTTCCTTTGTTATAAAACAGAAATGACATCTTTCCACATCACAAAATCATGATAAATTGATTTCACCTAGTACATTTAGTAGGTGCCACTACACTTATTACTTTTAATGTTTACACATAAAAAAAAAGTAGATATGAAAATACAAATTATATGCTTCCTCCACACACAGGTAACTATCCAGTTGACCCTTTTAAATTATTTAACTGTCAGCCTCAACCACCTGTGAGGGCAACTTTTTCCAACAATCAACGACTCACTCAGTAAAAGAAAACTTCCTACAATCTAATCTAAACGTCAACCCTTGTAATTTGAATTTATTACCCCAGTTCTGGAATTCTTTATAACAGTGAGAATTACACCTTCATTAATTTTACTAATCCCTCTCAGAGCCTTATAAACCTCAATCAGGTCACCTCTGTGGTGTTTGGTTGCCAAGCTCTGTGGTCCACATAATTGGAGGCTTCTCATACAGTCGTCCTGCTGATCTCACCATTTGAGTTGCCCGTCTTTGGACCCTTTCAAGAAGCTCAATTGTCTTTTTTTCAGAAGAGGTCTCCATACTTGAACATAGTATTCTAAATGTGGTCTTACAATTGCCTTATACAGTGCAATTATGACCTCCCTCCCTATCTCTACATGATAATGTTCAATGAATCATTGAGAGAACACCATGGGCTTTCCTGGCTGCCTGTTTACACTGTTCAGAAAACTTTGGCACCTCCGTAGCCAGGTGGGAAGGAGCAGCAGTGCGTAGCACACACTTCTTGATTAGACCGGGGTTCGAGCCGGTCACCACTAAATACGGAGGATGCGGAAAAGGTCAGGGAATGACCACCGCATATCTCGGAGCAATATGGCCTTAGTTGCTAATGCTCCTAAAAACCAAAATAACAATAACAACAATCAGAAAACTTCATATCTGCCTGTATTGTAACTCCCAGATCCCTTTCCTCCTCTGCTGTTTTCAATTCATTCCTACCAAGCATATAATTTATTTGTGGGTTATTATTACCCAAGTATAGGACCTTGCATTTATCAGCATTAAAACATAGCTGCCACTTCTGTGACCAACTTTGAAGTCTGTTCAAGTCATCCTGAAGGAGTGCTACTTGGCACTGATCATTAACAATTCTGCCAATTTTTATGCCACTGCCAATTCTGCCAAATTTTGACATCACGCCTTCTATCCCTTCATCAATGTCATTTATGAAAATGAGAAACAAGAATGAACCTATCCTGGTCCAAGAACCTATCCTTGAGGGACTCCACTCCTGACGTCACACCAATCTGAAGAATATTCATTAAACACAACCTTCTGCCCTACAGCTACCCAGCAATCCATCTTAGAATCTTACCAGTAATTCTAACATGTTCAAGTTGATACAGTAACCTCTTGTAATGGGCAAAGTCAAATGCATTGGTAAACTCTAAATAAACTGTCGAAATTGTTCCCTAAATCCACCTCATGAGTAACTGTGTCAATATGACCTACTAAGTTAGTTAAGCATGATTTACCCTTAACAAAGCCATGTTGTGTGTCCTTCAGAATGCCATATCTATCTAAATGTGTCTGGATTGCACTCTTAATCATTGCTTCTAAGATTTTTCCTACCACTGAATTCAGACTAACCAGTCAGTAGTCACCAACTTCACACAGAACTGCCTTTATGTATTGGCAATACGTTGGCACTTCTCTAATCCAAAGGAATCTCCCCAAAGTCCAAAGCCCTCACAATTAACCTCATTGGTTCAATACACTCCCTGGTGGTTTCCCTCAAAACTACCAGGTATATGCCCTCAGCTCCAGGAGCCTTACTTGCCTTTATGCTCAAAAGCTTTTCTAATAAACAATCATCTATAATTATGACATCACTAATTTCATATGGCTCTGCCTCACTCGCACAGCCTCTTCTCAGCATAAAGGGTCTTTTGTCAGTAAAGATCAATGAAAAGTACCTATTCAGTTCATCTGCAACATCAGCTTAGTTATCTAAGACTTTCCCACACCTAATGTACAAGGGTCCAATCTGATCGGCTTTCTTCTTTGCGGTATTCACAAACATAAAAAATTCCTTGTACCCATTCTTTGCTCTCTTAGCTAATGCATTCTCATACGCAGCCTTGGTCTCCCTGACCTTATTTGTGGTACTATTACAGATCAACTTGTACCTGTTGTAGGCTTTAGTACTTTTCATTGCTCTGTAACTATCCCATGCTATCTTTTTCTGCTCTATTTGACCAGCCAGCTCCACAGTCATCCAATTTGTCATTATCCTGCAATAGTTTCTTATAGGTATGTATGCATTCATTTCTTCATTGATTTTTGCTTTAAAAGTATTCCATAATTCAAATGTATTCACCATCCCTCGGCAATTCACCCAATTCACAAATGCCATATGGCACCTTAAGCTGTCAAAGTCCCCCTCTTCTGAAGTTAAAACCCGTACCCTTACCTTTAACTACTGAAGCATCTTTCTGCATCTTCCAACTGATGATTGCATGATCACTTCCTGACAATGTTTTCTGCACTTTAAGCCTTGTGATGTCATCTGTTTCATTAGTAATGATGAGGTCAACAATATTCTCACTCCTAGCACTTTCTCTAACATGCCAGTACAAATAATAATCATCTAGTTTATTTTAAAAGTTTTTCCCCATGGTGAGTTTCCCTCCCACTTAATCTGGGACAGATTAAAAGAATCTGCTCCAGATTGCTTGAAATAAATGGGAGGGGAAACTCACCATGATAATGAAAATAAAGTAAAGTTATACACAGAAACAGCAGACCTCGCAATCATAAATTACAGCAGACAAGCAGTATCAGGTGCAAAACATTTAAGAAAAATTTTAAATTGAGAAAATTCTACCTATTAACTTAATTTTTTTTCTGTGAATTTGGAAAAGATTGTTAGATTTCAGTGGTGGAACACAATATTTGCAGGAGCATAATCTGAAAACTGTCTATAGATATGGACCATATGGTACCACTGTATTATGTCTGTACACCATGTTTGGCCATTTGAAAGGAAACAAACAGCTTCCAGATAGTTGAATAAGGAATATTTTCTTCACCTTCAAAATCAATTCTTTCTTAGAAGTGCTACATAATTGCATCTACCATATTAAATGACACTAGATTCCCTGAATTTCCACTTCTTTGTACTTACTCTATTTCTACTGAAAATTGGCTTTTTTTTAAACAAAGTTGATACCTTTAGAGAAGCCCTAAGCTGTTTTCGCCAATGCTCAAGCTATGCATTGGAACCACTGATTTCCAGGGTTATAGATCATGCCTAGTGAACTGGACCATATAAGACAGTGGTGCCTGCCTTGGTATGCATGTTGGAATGGCAATGATCAATGTGCTGACTGGTAAAACCATGCAAATAAAGTATGAGAGTAAATGGGCTTGTTGTACTGGACTCCATTGAATATAAGAAATAATAATAATGTATATATCCAGTAAAATATAACTTTAATTAAATAGTTTGGAGTTTTCAAGGCTGAACGTGCCTCTTTTCAACAAATTCTAACAGAATGGAAACTTTAGAGATAAAAATTATTTTAACGGACATAGAGTTGTGCGTGCGAGGGCACAAGGTAGGCCATTCAACCATTAGATTGGTGTTCATTGTTGCTGCATGGACATGCGTAGTTTTGCCTCCAGTACTTATCTAGACTTAAAACAGTTGTCTCCAAGATGGGGTGTGGTATCCCTTTGCAGCAGTTCACGGCTCTTGAATTACACAATATATTAAGTGACTCTAACCAGAGGCGGTAGAGAAACTGTCAGGACTGGTCAATCACTTTGTAGTTGCACTTGGGATTGAGGTCATGGTGGGTCGACCAAAAGTGTTCCGCAATTGCGGACTGGTCGGTCTCAGCAAGGCGAATCGATCTGTCGTGTTCTGCAAGGCAGTCTTGAAGGTGTCTCGAGGTCTCTCCTATGTAGCAGCTGTCACAATCTTTGCAGGCTATGTGGTATACTACACCGCTGCGTAAGAGAAGGGTGACCGGAACCTTTACGTTGGAAACTAGAGAACATAAGTTTCTACCAGGCAGCTGCACGCATTTTATGTGGTATTCAAACAAGCTGCCAGAGCAGGTCATGGGGTTTTGTCAATGATATAGAAGAATTTTGCTAGCAATGAAAAGGAGGTGATTGTCCCTCTGTATAAGGCAATGGTCAGGCCTCGCCTTGAGTACTGCATACAGGTCTGGAGGCCTTATTTTAGGAAGGATGTAGATTTGCTTGAGCATGTACAGAGAAGGGCAACAAGATTGGTGAGAGGAATGAAGGGATCCTCTTACCAAGAAAGGCTTAAGTTCTGCAAATTGCAGCGGCTGGAGACTAGGCACCTGCGAGGTGATCTGATTAAGGTGTATAAGGCCTTAATGGGTTGAGCACACTGAATTCCGATGGGATTCTTCCACTTGTTCAGATTACAAACCTAAGGGGGCATAAATTCAAATTGAGGAAAGACAGCTGTAAAATGGACATGCAGAAATTTGTCTTTAGCCAGCGGGTAGTTAATTGCTGGAACAAACTTCCATCTGTCGTTGTGGAAGTTGATAGGTTAAATAAATTTAAGGAGGAACTGGACAAACATTTAGAGGGAATGGTTGTGCGAATTTTTTTTTTTTTTTTGGCTGATGCTACATAAGCTCATACGCTTGCATTACATGCTATGATTACTATTACTATTCTCTGAGGATTTTTGAGATCTGGCCCAACGTGCCCGGATAATAGGGAATGTAGGCAGTTGGCACATTATTCTGAGTCAATGGCAGTCTCAGGTGGACTGTGAGCTCCTGCACTTATAATAAGCACTTGTCCAATATGTGGGTTGGATGGCTACAATTGATCAAGTCTGTCCTGTTAGAATTTGTTGACAAAGAGGCACGTTCAGCCTTGAAAGCTCCAAACTATTTAATTAAAGTTATATTTTACTGGATATATACGTTATTATTATTTCTTATGCAAATAAAGTATCATTACTGACTGAAATGAACTCAGATGGAAAATTAGGATGAATTTTATAGAGGTGATATATACATTAATCTTACATAACATTTTTCAGGATCAAATAATTTGAACTTCAGACAATATTATTTAATATTATTAAATAATTTTGCTAATAGCAATGTGCTACTCTAAATATTTCGGATTAACATTAATAGGAATATTATGCAGATAATTAGTTAAGTTACATAAAACAAAAATTAAAACTTATTATACCAAAAAAGCAATTACCTGCAGAACTCCAGGAGCAGCACGATGAGAAACAACAAGTTTTTCTTTCAACCCTTTTATCTGCTCAGCTTGTTCTTTAAGTTGTTGTTTTAATGTCTCAACTTCACTTCCATTTTGTCTTTTTTTAGTCTACTTGCAAAACAGATTCTTAATTCATCACCTTCACATTTATAAATACTTTTGCAGAGTTATTTTTTTAATTTGTTTTTAAAATAATTAAACTGTACAAACCAAATATTCCAATATTTTAATGATAAATATTAAAAACTGCAGGTGCTCCAAATGAAATAGATCTACAATGTTTGAGAAAATGAACAACAGGTGTTTGCAAATTGTGGCATCTTGTTTATTAGCTGTTCAGAAGATCACACTGGAACTTCCAGAATGTTATAATATAGTACAAAAGTTTAAGCAAAGCATGAAAACCTCTTGTAATGGATATAATAATATTGATCATTTAGTATAAGTAAGGTCATAAGCAAGGAAACCAGGAGCTTTTACTGCAGCAGTTAAAAAAAAAAAAAACCTATCCTCTTCCATAGGCCTTTGAATTTCCCTAAACCAGTTGCTTCAGATTGGTGCTAATATATTTTAAGTGTTTAAATTAATATGCTAATAACAAGTTTATTATTAATTGAATATTTTTGAGTTACAGAAAACTCTAAGATCTAGCAGGCTCTACAGTGTGGCTAGGGGATTAAAGGGGGGTTATCCCCTAACAATCCATCAAAATAACTAAACAAACCAAAATATGATAGACTGGAGCAGAGTTGAAATAAGGGGTTAAATTGTATTTCCACACTCCTACTTCTGATCTGGTAACTGGATTGTATATTTTGTAGATAGCATTGGGTCCAAGATTTTGGCCTGCACTTTTAAGTTGTACAGTAATTTATTATTTTGAATTTATTCATATATATATATATATATATATGTATAAAAAAAAGTAGGGATAAATGTAAAAGTTTTTTTGCAGATCAGATTAATGCCATCAATAGTAATTGAACATTACATCAGTCTGTAATCTAGTTATTATATTAAAAGTATGATATGTACTATTATAGATACCGAATATGTGTTTAAACATAACGGTATACTGTGGGCCATTAGGCCAAAATAACTTATAAAGGCTATGATAGCTTGTGTAGGTCTACAATGCCATGCCCTGGAAATAAACATATAATTAGTAATAATATATAAATATATAATACAATAATGATTATGTAGCTAATTATTGATAAACAGATACATTGAAAGGGACTTTTTCAAGGACTAACCCTTTCAATATATCCCACCAATAATTAAAAGAGCTATCTGTTTCTGATTACTATCTGCCTGTTTAACTAAGTCCACTTCTTAAACTTAAACAAAAGACTAATTTGGTTATAAATTCAGCAGCAAACAGGGAAGACAATATTTAGCCCGACAGATAACTTCAAAACGAATATATAGAAAATAGAAATTAGAAGGCCAACTATAATTTTCAAATCCTGATGTTGCAGATTTATTTGATTTATATTTATGCAAAAGAAAGCTACTGCTGACATAAGGAGAAAGGAAGTAGGGATAAGTACAGTTATAGTACCTCAATTTCCCTCGAACTGCTCTAATAGATCTTGAGATATGAAAAATTAGGATTAGATAGTAAAAGGTGAAAAGTAAAGAAAACAGCTTTATATAATTGTACTTAGGATATATACTGGAAGCGTAACTGCCCGACCCTTTAGTAAGGGATCCTGGTATGTCTATAATAGGACAGCAATAGGTGTTTAATAGATAGAGATAATGATAAAATAAAGAATAATATGGAATAATAAGGAAATAAAGGAATGGCTAATTTCCAAATACCTAAATATTAACTGATTTTATAATAAATTATAGACAATCTTTACAGATCATTTAAATTATCCCATTACTTCTACTAAATAGCATATGTTCTATACTGATTGGTTTTTGTTTTAAATTTATTTAATTTAATTAGTTTGTCCTTTAGTCTTCAGAACTGCGAGGGTGCTGTTGTCACTAATTGTTTGGTATAAAATAACATGTGCTCAACATTTTCATTCTTTCACTTAGAACAGTTCAATGTGGTAAGCTGTTTTTTCCTGTTTATTGATAAACTTGGTTATTCTAAATTAACTATTCTTAATTATCCGTTCAGTACAGAACATATGCTATTTAGAAATAATGGGATAATTTAAATGATCTGTAAAGATTTTCTATAATTTATTATAATATCAGTTATTTGGTATTTGGAATTAGCCATTCCTTTATTTCCTTATTATTCCATATTCCTTGAGATCCTTCCATGGTCCTTGAGGTTGTCACAGACATTCTCTCAGATATGCCAGACAAGCTGTACTTGCTACCTGGGAGTCTAAAACACTGATGGAACTGATATTCGAGTGACACTCAAGTCAAGTGGACCCAATTTCGACAAAGTCCAGACGGTCTGTGACAGCCAAATCCTCTGCTTGCACCTTCACGATGGTGGGACTGTTAGTAATCCTGGGTATAACCTCCATGCACAAGTACATGGTGGGGTAAACTTGGGGGTCAAGGTGTGGATGTCACACCTTGACCCCAACGTAAACAGGGGTCAAGGTGTGACACCCACACCACATGGAATAACGCCGCTCCTCTATGTTACCAGGCAGTACTAGGTGGTAGATGACTCATCAACCTGTGCAATACCACCACTTTGCTTATTGGAGGCTTGAAGTGGTGGAAGCCATGTTTAGTCTCTAGAGCTAAGTTCCGGTCAAACCTTCCCTATCTCTTCCATCATGCATTATGACTGATGACTTTTGAGGATATGATGAACATCGTGGCGAGATCCAATATTCCTTAGATTTCGAGGGTACAGCTCTAAAACGGTATTCGCAGGCTGGCCGCTAGTTAGTACACTGGACCGAACATATTGGTAACTCTCTAGGAGGCTTCCTGATCAGCTAGTGTATAATCTTGCTACCTCTACTCCGCCAGATAGTAACTGGAGGGAGTCCGAGTAGTGTGTATGTGGGGAGCATTGTCAAGGCCACGTTATGTCAAGGATCTGGGTATATTCTTACCATGTATATGCCATATCCAAAAATTTCATTACTTCATACAGCATGTCCCACCCAACTTTTCTTACTATTGAATATCCCATGAATTGTCAAACTAATAGAGCAAGCTTATCTGCAAAAAGATCTAAACCTCCCAAGAACTTCCTAATTCATTTCACAAATATACGTGGTCTCAATTCTAATCTCAACGATGTCTATTTCACTTGCAGTCTGCCAAACCCCATGTACTTTTTCTGACAGAATCTCAGTTATCGGTTGATTCAACTACTGCTCTTCTCAGATGCCCAAATTATTTGCTGTATGATTCCTTTCGCCTCAAAGATGGTACTTATGCATATGTCTGTACTGATATTTCCTGTCAGAGACTTGGCAATTTCGAATCTCCTCTCTTTGATCTTCTCTGGCTTAAAATCTCTCTACCTCATTGTGTCAAATTCATCTGTTGTCTCTACCGTTCTCCCAACTCCACTAATCACTTGTAGCTCTTTGACTTCATCTCTTTGCAACTTGACTTTCTCCAGTGCAACTTTCCTATGAGTGAGGTAATTTTCCTTGGTGATTTTAATGTTCACAACTCCAGCTGGCTTCCGTTTTCTAGTCACACCAACCCAGCTGGTCAAGATGTTGAGGCTTTTGCAATTACTAATGACCTTGCACAGATTGTTCATTTACCTACAAGAATACAGGACAATCCTAACCATACAGCCAATACGCTTGATCTTTTTCTCACAAACAACCCTTCTAAGTACACGGTCGAAGTGAGAGGTCATTTAGGCACTTCAGATCACCCTTCTAAGTACACAGTTGAAGTGAGAGGTCCTTTAGGCACTTCAGATCACAACTTGGTGATTGTCTCTTCTCCAATGGACCCTTTATCTCATGGCTATTTCCAACCTCGTGTTGTTTGGCATTACAAGAATGCAAAATGGGATGACCTGCGAGAGTTCTTTTCTTCTTTTCCTTGGTCGGATTTCTGTTTCAAAACTTCTGATGTCAACATTTGCTCAGATTGTGTCAGTGAAATTATTCTTGCAGGAATGGAATCCTTTATCCCACACTCCACTTTAAAATCTCGTCCTTTATCTAAACCTTGGTTTACCAATAAATGTGCTAAGGCTGTTCAAGAGAAGAATGTTGCATATCGTAATTGGCTTGTTTCTAATTCTTCAGTGTCATTTTCTGCCTACACCAAAGTTCGCAACAAATGTAAAGCAGTTATTAATCAGTCCAAACTAGAGTTTGAACAGGCTAAGAGTAGAAAACTTGCTTCTTTCCCTAATGGTAGCCGAGCATTCTAGTCTCTTGCCAAAGCTATTGGCCGCAACTTTTGCCCATCTTTGCTCCCACCTCTGTCCAAACCAGATGGTTCTGTTGTCACTTCAGCTAAGGATAAAGCTGACCTTCTAGCATCCCAATTTTCTTCCAACTCATGTATTAATGATCTTGGAAAAACACCTCCCACCATTCCCAACACACTCCATTTAATGCTTTCTGTGGTCTTCCATCAATAGGATGTCAGAAGGATTTTGACGAATCTTGATGCTAAGAAAGCTCCAGGTCCTGATGGTATTTCTCCACTTATTCTCAAAACCTGTGCTCCTGAACTTACTCCTATTCTATGCCGCCTTTTTTCACTTTCTTATTCCAAAGGTGTTTTTCCTTCTGCTTGGAAATTTGCTCATATCCAGCCAGTTCCTAAAAAGGGTGACAAATCCCTCCCATCCAATTATCGTCCCATTGCAATTACTTCTACTCTTTCTAAAATAATGGAGAAATCAATTAACCACCAAATTTTAAACTACCTAGAAACCTTCCGTTTGATCAACGATCACCAGTATGGATTCCGTCAGTGTCAATCCACTGGTGATATTCTGGCTTATGTTACCCATTTATGGACTAATTCAATGGAAAGGTTCGGTGAAACACATGTAGTTGCTCTTGACATCTCAAAGGCTTTCAATCATGTTTGGCATAAAGGTCTTCTAAACAGGCTTCCATCTTATGGTTTGCCAACTGTTTTTAGTAATTGGTTATCCAGTTTTCTCTCTGATCACTCACTGAGGGTGATGGTAGATGGCTCTCTGTCTTCTAACTTCTCCACTAATGCCGGCGTCTCCCCCAAGGTTCAGTTCTTTCTCCCACTCTTTTCCTCTTGTATATTAATGACCTTCTTCCACTGCCTGGAAATCCTATCTGTAGTTTTGCCGATGATAGCACATTGCATTCCACTTTCCATTTTGAGAAACCTTGCCCTGCTCAATCAGCTTCAACTTTTCGAAAATCTGCTACCAATTTCTTAAATGTCGATCTTCAGGTAATTCTCCAGTGGGGCAAAGATAACTTAGTTCATTTTAACGCTTCTAAAACTCAGTCTTGTCTTATATCTCGCAAAAAGGATTCTTTTGTTCCTATGCTTATCTTTAGTGACACTCCGATTTCTAGGCAAAATGATATATCTCTTTTGGGGATTGCCCTGACTTCTAATCTCTCTTGGCACAAGCACATTACAAAAACATTGCTTCCTCTGCATCTAAAAAACTTGGTTTTCTCTTTTTCTCTCGGCGTTACTTTTCTTCCAAACAGCTGCTCACTCTGTATAAATTGCAAATCCGCCCTGCCATGGAATATTGTTCCCACATCTGGGGTGGTGCCCCCAAAACCTCTCTCAGGCTTCTTGATTCCATTCAGAAGAGGGCAGTTAGGTTAATTAATGATTCATCTCTAACAGAGTCTCTCCACTCGCTGTCTCATAGACGTACTATTTCTGCTGCATGCCTCTTCAAAAATATTTCCATGGGCACTGTTCTTCTGAATCGGCTTCTATAATTCTTGCTTTCTCTTTCAATACAATCCGAACATGTGCAGCCACCAGCCAACACCCATTTACTGTCCAACTTCAAACTCACAGAACCAACTTTTCATCTTCCTCGTTTATTCATTCAACTGAATTTTCTGGAACAACCTTCCGTCATACGCATTTCCTGAAAATTACAGTCTACAGTAGTTCACGTTCAATGTCAACAAATACCTTCTTTCATCTTCTCAGCGTTCAAACCCAAGCACGGTACTAAGTACTATAGGTTCTAATACCTCTCGTGTTTGGGGTTACATAAAAAAAAAAAAAAAAAAATATATATATATATATATATATATATATATATATATTATTCTTTATTTTATCATTATCTCTATCTATTAAACACCTACTCTATCTATTAAACACCTACTTGAGTCCTATTATAGACATACCAGGATCCTTTACTAAAGGGTCAGGCAGTTATGCTCCCAGTATATATCCTAAGTACAATTATATAAAGCTGTTTGCTTCACTTTTCACCTTTTACTATCTAACCCTAATTTTTCATAGCTCAAGATCTATTAGAGCAACTCGAGGGAAATTAAGGTACTATAACTACACTTATCCCTACTTCCTTTCTCCTTATGTCAGCAGTAGCTTTCTTTTGCATAAATATAAATCAAATAAAACTACCACATCAAGATTTGAAAATTATAGTTGGCCTTCTAATTTCTATTTTATATATATTCGTTTTGAAGTTATCTGTCGAGCTAAATGTTATCTTGCTTGTTTGCTGCTAAATTTAGAACCAAATTAGTCTTTTGTTTAAGTTTAAGAAGTGGACTTAGTTAAACAGGCAGATAGTAATCAGAAACAGATAGCTCTTTTAATTATTGGTGGGATATATTGAAAGGGTTAGTCCTTGAAAAAGTCCCTTTCAATGTATCTGTTTATCAATAATTAGCTACATAATCATTATTGTATTATATATTTATATATTATTACTAATTATATGTTTATTTCCAAGGTATGGCATTGTAGACCTACACAGGCTACCATAGCCTTTATATGTTATTTTGGCCTAATGGCGGCAGTATATCGTTATGTTTAAACACATATTCGGTATCTATAATAGTACATATTATACTTTTACTATAATAACTATATACACACATAAATATATATACATATACATACACATACACACATACATATATATTGGAATTGTGCCAAAAGACATCTAGGTTCAAATATTAAATGGCGTAAGTATTGTAAATATTGGCTCCAGCATTAATGCTATTGTCTGTGGACAATTAGACATTACACGTGCATGGGTTGTATATGTACTTAACTTATTTATACATTTTTGTTTTTAAATTGTTGTACTACTTGGGATCATCAGGTTTGTAGTGACCCCAACCAACCCGCTAGTTATATTTAAACCTAGCCCTGGTATGGATAGCCTTACATATAAAAACAAGAAAATTAATGAAATTTTAAAGAAAACTGGAGAAATTGCAAAAGTTAGTTAAAATTAATGAAAATTAACATTCTTCCTCATAGCCATATCTCTGCTACTCCTCAGGGGCTTTGAGCAGACATATAGTCATATTAGAGGAATGTATTATACATACCCATTTTTGTAATCTCTATACCAGTTTTGCTGGTTTAATTACTTGGTGGATAATTTGGAATTATATGTTATCTTATTGAATAAATGTACTTATTTTTATAAAAGTACTTAATTTTAAATAAACAGGGTGGTTTATGTATATTACAGCAAACTGTGATAGGAGATTCAAAGCCTTACGGGTATGTAACAGATTGAAATATCATAGTATATCACCTCCGTGTCCTGTGGTGGTCAATCTGAAAATATTCAATTTCCCGCCAAAGTTTAGATTGTGTGTGTGTGTGTGTGTGTGTGGTACAGTTTATTGCGCAGTCATATCAGGTTTTGACGGTGGCATGATAGTTAACCTTGCTGTAGGCAACGTCATATTCTTTGCATTCCTGAGCATGGGCTGGTGTTGATTGTATTGTAATTTAGAGCTTGTTGTATTATTGTGGGAAGCAGATACAACATGATATCTAACCATGCTAAAAATGATAGAAATAAAAGGTAATAATTGACATGGTGTTAATTAAAATAAAATGGGAAAAGCTGGGGTGATAGTTATTAAAATTAAATGTGTTATCCATAGGGTGTGGACTGGCAATGCTTTTCTAAGGCATAACAGCCATGTATGTGCCCTTGGGGATAACTATTTACAAATATATGTAGCCTCTTTCATTGTGAATATTAACTCTGTATTTCTGTACTTGTAAATAAATCTCGATATGGTGGAAATGCATTATACCTGTATGGTGATGTAGACCTGTGTATTTACATTCCTGGTGCTAATAACTCTTATATTTTTTATATTATATATATCTTATATTTTATATGTAAGGCTATCCATATCAGGGCTAGGTTTAAATATAACTAGCAGGTTGGTTGGGGTCACTACAAACCTGATGCTCCCAAGTAGAACAACAATTTTTTTAAAAACAAAAATGTATAAATAAGTTAAGTACACACACACATATATATATATATATATATACAGGGTGAGTCAGGAGGAATATTAAATATTTTGGGACGCTATAGTATCGATTATTCTGAGTAAAAAAGTTCATATAAAAAGTGTCCAATTCTCAATGGATGCAGAGATAGAGCTGTTTGAAACTGGTGCACACAAAGCCATTATGAGAGGTATTGAAGAACAATAAATGACTTATTGTTTGTATTTATTTATTGACTTTTTGAATGATACAAAACAAATAATTTACAAATTTTTTACTTTCACAATAAATGTTCGAAAATCCTGCCGCCAACCTGAATGCACTTTGCAACTCTTGTCGTAATGTGACATGTCGTTCTTCTGAGGTCATCTTGGCGTTCCTTTATGAGGGTGGCAGTATCCAAAATGTGAGCGAGCAGTTCGTCTCTTGTAGTCACCTTTTCTTTGTATACTGCACTTTTCATCCACCTCCACAAACAAAATTCTCCAGTGAGGTCTGGAGATCTTGGTGGCCAATGAATGGGACCAATGTGGCCAATCCATCGTTCAGAGAAAGTTCGATTTAGATGTTATATCACCAGATGCAGATGGGTATATGTAATGTACATGTGTCATGCTGAAAGTACATACCAATCCTTGTAGCCAAGGGAACATCCTTCAATAGTAGTGGAAGTTCGTTTTGCAGAAATTCTAGGTAAATGGTCCCTAGAAGATGATTTTGCAACACAACAGGGGCCCAATCAACGGATTGTCAATGATACTGCACCACACATTTACAGAGAAGCAATGTTGAAAATTTGTTTCTACAGTGGCATGTGGATTTTCGTCTGACCACCTATGAGAGTTACGGGTGTTGTTAATACCGTCACAGGTGAAAGTAGCTTCATTGATGAACAGTATTAATGGAATTAATTGGCGATTAGCATTTACCCACTGACAAAATTCCAATCGCTGGGCGTTGTCTCATGTTGAAGGTGTATGTGAAATAGATACAAGCCATGCTCAAATATGTTCGCCATACTCTTGTCTGTGGAACACTGATACGTGTAGAAATTCTTTGTATGCTAATAGTAGGGCTACGTTCTATCAACTGAAGAACGTGTTCTATTTCATCCACATTTTGTTCAATTGCAAGTTCAGAAGAAATATGAGTGCTGGGAACTGTAGCAGTCTCACGAAGTTTGGTGTAAATACTAGTAAATGCTCTTGAATCCAGTATCCTGCAGTTAGGAAACCGTCAATGGTATTCTCTACAAGCAGCAGTAGCACTTCCACCACAAAAACCATATCAGCATATTCAGGATGTGCGAAGATGTGTGGCATTCTTACCAACACTTCTAACACCAGTGTCACATCTGATTCAGGGAGCTTCTTGGTCACATCTGATTCAGGGAGCTTTGCACACCAGTTTCAAACAGCTGTATCCATCGAGAATTGGAAACATGTTTATATGAACTTTTTTACTCAGAATAATCGATACTATATTGTCCCAAAATATTTACTCTTCCCCCCAAATCACCCTGTATATATACAATGCATAGGAAAAGGACTAGCATTTAGAATTCTCAGGATGCTGAGAAGAGTACTAGATGAAAATTTAATAAATTAGCAGATAGTTCCAGCTGAAAATGTAGTATACCAGCAATATTTAACAACAGTGACATCAGAGGTTTCTAACTCTGAAAGGGAAGAAGCAGAAATTATACTAAGTCAAATAAATATAATGTTGAAAATATACATGTTCTAAATATAATAATAATAACACCAAACAGTAGACCACAGATGGATAATAGTCAAGAAGAACCTGATAGCTCCACCAACCTTGGAAAAAAATCAATCAAGACATGAGCAACGAACTACAAAAAACAAGAATGAATGCAGACACAACGGAACCAGAACTGGAGGAGGAAAAGCAAGAACGAAGAAATACTGTTCAAGGCTTAGAACTAAATGGATGTCAGATGAACTATTGACAAGTGGCAGAGAAGAAAAGTGCATGGGGATGCATATAATAGCTACCATAGCTGAGTGGTCATATGCGAGGGTACATAAGTACACGTGCTTTGAGTGACCAGGCTCAAGCCTGCAACTGCTAAATACGATGCTGTTTTTTGTATCCTTTCAACCTTGTGAACTCCTCTGACCATGTGGCTGTCCTGGAGCATAAACAGAAAATTTATTTTATATAAATTATCAAGTGATACGGAAGCCTATGGTTGATGTAAATTAGTCTATAATCACGTCACAAAGAAGGTTATGCAAGCTAAGGCAGATTATGAGAAGTCTCTGGCAAAGAATTCAAAGAAAAACAGCAAAAACCTCTATGCTTATATTAACAGTAGAAGGAAGGGGTTGAATCACATTAGGCCACTTGATGTCTATGGGTTAACTGTTGATGACCCTGCTCAGGCTGCGGAAAAATTTAATAGGTATTTTGCATCTACATTTACGCATGAGGAATTCTTTAGAGAAGTGGGTGCCAGAAAACTTTCAAACTCTAACGGGGAGTTAAATGACCCTGTGATAATTGAAAGGAAAGTGGAGGAGAAATTGTTAAAGATGGACATAAAAAGGCACTTGGGGTGGAAGGAATCTCTATACAGTTATAGTAAGGGAGACAGCAAACAAGGTAAGCAAACCCTTAGCCATAATTATGAGAGTATCTTTGGATTCAAGGGAGGTCTGGAGATGTGCGTATATATATCCCCAATTCATAAAGGGGAGTTCAAAAGTTGAAGTGAGTAATTACGGATCTATTAGCGTCACATCTGTTCCAGGGAAAATAATGGAATCAATGGTTAAAGAAGTAATGCAGTAATTGGACAGGCATGCAATTATACTGCAAGCTGTATCCCCATGGGATTTGTTAAGGCATGGATTTTGTTAAGGGGGGGGGGGGGTCTTGTCTAACCAATCTGATAGGTTACTATGATGTAGGATCAAAGAACTGGATGTAAAAGATAATTTTGACATCATATAATTGGAGTTCAGTAAGGCTTTTGATACCATTGCACATAAAAGACTGTTGTACAAACGAGCAATGTGGCATTAACGACAAATTACTGCTATGGATAAAGGGATGGTTAAGTGGCAGACAGAGTGTTACCAATGGGCACTACCCTTCATGGACTAATATTATTAGCAGATTTCCCCAGGATTCAGTGCTGGGCTGATTGTTGTTTTCAATATTTATCAATGATATTGATGAAGTTATATCAGACTTAATGTTTAATTTTGCAGATGATACAAAGTTTGTCATGGTGGTTAATGACAGTCATCAGGGTGTGCTACTGTAACAAGATCTATGAAAATTGGGCCAATGGGCTGAGAAATGGCAGGTGAAGTTTAACATTGACAAATGCAAGATACTGTACATGGGGAAGCAGTAACCCCAGAGTAACTTATCAACTGTGTGATACTACACTCGGTGTAGTGGAGAATGAAAGAGACTTGGGGTAATTGTGCAGTCAGACATGAAATTCTCTGAGCAGTGCAGACATGTGCCAGGATAAGCTTATGGGGTTTTGTCAACAATATACGGACACTTTGCTAGCAGAGATAAGGAGGTGATTATCCCTTTGTATATGGTCATGGTTCGGTCACATCTTGAGTACAGGTCTAGAGAAGGACAACCAGACTGATGAAAGGAACAAAAGGGTGCTCTGACCTAGAACAGGCTTCAGTTCTGCAAATTGCAGCATCTCAAGGCTAGGCACCTGTGGGGGAGATCTGACTGAGGTATTTAAAGCCTTGAATGGATTGAGCAAGCTGAACATTAATAGTATTCTTCCACTTGCTGAGACAACGTACATAAGGGGGCGAAAATTCAAGTTGAGGAAGGATGGTTGCAGGATATATGTGAGGAAGCTAGCAGGTGGTTGATTGTTGGAAGAGGTTTCCATCTGTTGTTGTGAAAGTGGATGGGTTGAATAAATTCAAGGCAGAACTAGACAAATTCTTGCAGGGTACAGATGGGCGAACTGTGCAGTTTTTTTGGCTGATGCTATAGAAGCTTGGTTTCTTGCATCATTTGCCATTATTATTACTACTACTACAAGAACTACAACCCAGCACAGCCAAAGTGGAAGCAAACAAGATCATGATTGGAATAGAAGATTGGAAGAAAGCCCTAGCAGAATTCAAGGGAATGGATTCCATAACTACCAACACCACACCATATTGAAGCAGAGACCCAACAGAATTCTGTGGCAAGTCACAGACCACATCAATAGGCAACTAATACCAGATTATCTCAACAAAAATGAAGTAACACTGGACATCATCCACACAGCAATTTACTGTGCCACTGTAGCAGCCACCATGATCAATATAAGGGAAACAAGAGAACAACGTAACACAAAATGCATAGACAAGGAACCACCAGCTTGGGAAAGATGGCTACAGCAAGTGATAGCAGAGATAATTGTGAAGATAGGTCAAATGACCCAGTGCGAATGGGAAAACAGAAGTAGGAAGCTGATCAGAAAAGTGAAAGTCATCCTCAAGAAAGACAACATCCACAGCAGACAAGAGACCTATAATCAGAGGATCGAAGAATACCTTGCCATCCTCAAGCAGAAACTCCTAGCACTCAGTAAGAGACTGGGGAACAGTAACCCCAGAACAGCTTATACAATTGGTGGAGTTGAACTAAAGTCAGTAATGGAAGCAGAGGCGTAGTTAGGTTTTCGGCGACCCTGGCAAATTCGTGGCTACACACCTTTTTTTGGTAATTGGTAAAATCATAATAAATAATAAGTACAGTCGGACCTCTGGTTAACAAACTTCTTTACAGCGAATTTTTTTTATTTAGAGATAAATGTTTTCTTTTTACCGATCTTTTTTGGAATTCGCTAAATAGAATTTTATTCTTTACCGAATTTTTTTAGAATTTTTTTATTTTTTCGTTTTATGGAAACGAAAATTTTCTTCATTCATAGAACAAAGACAATTTTCCATATAACGACTGCATTACAAGACTTAACTGGGTACACATTGTTCGCACCCATGGCCTTCAAGCAAGCAATAGTGCTGTTGTTACACTCGAATTAAAAGATAAAGAGATTACCATCAGCAACTCAGTGGGACCTGTAAAATCTATCTGTCCCACATACCAAGAAGTCGAGCTGGTCAACTACTTTCTGTGTATCCATAGCCAGTGGACAGACCAAGGTGTATTAAACATTCGGATATTAGGCTTTGGTCAACCTTCCATTGTAAGCACCCTGTTAGAGATTTAGAAGAGAGTGGTTTTTCTTTATCTCAACAAGCGGTCATCTATTGTTTCGACAAGCGGTCATCTATTGTTTCGACAAGCGGTCATCTATTGTTTAAAGTTATTGGCCTATTATCGAGCACAATATGAAATACAGAGGAAATGATGCCTCCCACACTACTATAGTTTTTTCTTAAGAGTTATCTATGATGTATCCACACCAATATTATATAGATATAAAACTCTTACTCTTAACATATTATGCCTTGTTGCATTTAGTTATTTTAAGTTATTTCAATTTGTACTTTTGTTGCTAACAAATTAATAAATTCATTCTGAATTTCTGGAGATAAATAATTAGTGTGGTGTTTAATATGCGATTCCAATGCATTTTTCATACCAAAGTCAAATTGGCTGACAAATTTTATCAAGTTTAAAAATATGCCACAATTTTTTTTCTTCGGTATCAATATTACTAGCATGTCCACGAAATGCCAAATTATTTTCAGCACAGAACAATATACATTTTAATATTATTTTCAATATATGACGCTGTTTCAAAATTTCGCTTCTTAGTGCTGCTTGTGTAGCATCGTCACTTAGTCCACCTTCTTGAAGACCCTTTTCTAATAATTTCCAATTTGTGAAATTGTTTATGTGTTGTTGTAATGAATTCTCGTAAAAAAGAACGTTTGGATTTAGATGCTTCCAATCCTTAAATCCATCTGAGCTGTAAAATGGAACATTATTTGTGCCAGATACAAATAAGAGGCACGGAAAACAACATATTGCATATTTGTTTTTGCAAAAAAATAACCATTTCCTCTCTGTTTTTTTTTTTTTTTTCAATACCTTCATTTTTGTATTTCCACGAATTATTGAAACATTGGCCATTAGTGACAGGATACGTATTTAAGACTATACGTTCGGGACTGTGTTGCAACATAAGAGATCTGTTTTTGTGGGTATTAAAGTTCCATGTGGTCGGATCATTAAAATTCAGAATTACATGTTCCATGTTAATATTATTGCTGCCATCATTTCTTCTGCCAACTGTTGTTGGTTATTATTCACACTTTCTAATTCTTTTAAAATAACTTAAACTTTTTTTCTTTTTTTTGTCCTCACTTTTTCCCATTATATATGGGGTCAGCGTTTTTATTGTTTTGGCATGAAATTTTTGTAGCCGGATGCCCTTCCTGACGCCAACCCTCACCCTTTATCCGGGTTGGGGATATGCAGTGGTCATTCCCTGACCTTTCCGCATCCTCCGTATTTGGTGGTGACGGGCTCGAACCCCAGTCTAATCAAGAAGCGTGTGCTACGCACTACTGCTCCTAGGTCCACCTGACTACGGAGGCGCTGATGCCACTGAAATGGAAGTCAAAGAAAAAGCTCAAACAGTTGAAGTTATTTTAAAATAACTTCAACTGTTGGAGCTTCTTCTTGGACTTCCATTTCAGTGGCATCATCATTTGTTTCATCTTCATTCGAATTACGTTCATTTTCTTTGTCACTTTTAGGTTTGGAGTAGCTTATGTAAGCCAGTTTTGTAAACTAGCGGAATGTTGTTTTTTTTTTCTAATTTCCTCTTTATGCAGTCTTTCTATGCAGTACTGATGTCCACTTTTTTCTTTAGTGGCATGTCTAAAATTAATTTGGCCTTTATTGTTTTATTTAAATTATAAATCACAACATCCATGATTAGCTGTTTATATAACAATCACAAAAACACTATAACTTATTCAGTTTGTACACAATGCGTGAATTGCGAAATACTATGCATTCGAGCATGTGCTGATGAAGCGATCGCCTGATTGGTCCCTTCAAAGTTACATTCTGGACAGCAAATAGATCTACGATGCTATGCTGTATGTACTCAGATGTAAGGATGCATGCAGGCTTGAATCGCCATGTGAAAATTAATTTTCACCCTCCCTGTGCTGTCATCTTGATTCAACATCATCGAGGGGCGCCATTTTGTCAGCTAGCCTCGGGTGTCGAAATAGCTTGGCACTATACTAATGTGGCCTGTCAGTGGTGCCCTTCTCCTGTCGGTACCCTTGACACCTGCCCCAATGCCAAGGCATTCCTACGCCACTGAATGGAAGAAAGGGACTTGGGACATGAAGTTCTCTGAGCATTATAGACAGGTTACAAGGAAGGTCCATGGTGTCCTACAGAAGAGCTTTGCAATTGGCATTAAAATCTTCACAAATCAAAGAAAATAATCTTGAGTTTAATGCATTGCTTTTTACATAATTCATTACCTTGATGCAGAGGTTGAGATCTTCATGAATATTGCTGGGCAGAGTTTCAGAAGCCAATGCTTGACTGTGAATGATGCAGTGCATCCTAAAAACAGACAAGTTTTTTCTTTAATTTTTGCCAAAAATTCTGGCCATGAGCCTAGCATTGCTTGTGCACCATCAGTACACACTCCAATCAATTTCTCCCAATCCAGGTTATTCATTTTGAAGAATTTTGAAATAGCTTCAAAGGTATCATCAGTTTTATTAGTGGCTTCCAAAGTGCAAGAAAACAACATTTATTCTTCCAGAGTACTACATATTGCACATAAACAAGTTGGTGCATACATTGGGTGTATGGAATAGGTAGCATAGCACAGGAAAGATCAGGATAACCAATACTGCTTTTATTTTTTGATGAAAATCCCGACAGTTTGAACAAACAGAAATAAGTCTAAAATGTAACCTCTCGGTTCCCAAAAAACCATGGGAACAGCAAGGGGCACAGAAGAATGAGAACCATTTCATAAGATTTTCTACACAACTTACAGAGCAAATAAGAAGAGTCTATGGCTTATCTCTTCCTATGGCATACCCAAAATATAACCTGTATGCTGTTTTTTCATTGAAGCAGTTTGGTTTCTGTTTTGCTTCTTCGTTGTAAATTTTCTGCATAGAAAGTATTCATGCTATAATAGAAATTATCCAACTTGTTGACAAATGCATGAGGCACCACGTGTGGCCTTATTGTCAATTAAAAGAAATCAGATGAGCTCAGAACTTAGTTCACACTTAGTGAACAGTAATGTTGTATTACCAACAATAGAATGGAAAACAAGAATGAGAACCATTTCATAAGATTTTATTTCATAAAACTTTATTTACACAGCAAATAAGAAGAGCCTATGGCTTATCTTAATCTCCAATGGAACATCGTAAATATAACCTGTATGCTGTTTTTTCATTAAAGCAGTTTGGTTTCTGTTTTGTTTCTTCATTGTAAATTTTATGCTTAGAAAGTTTTCATGCTATAATAGAAATTATACAACTTTTTGGCAAATGCATGAAGCACCATGCTAAGTGTCTTTATTGTCAACAAAAAAAAATCAGATGAACTCAGAACTTAACAGTTCAAATTTAGTGAACAGTAATGTTGTATTATCAATAATAAATTGGAAAACAACAATCAACAAATAATTCAGAAGGACTATGTAACCTTACATGGATACTGGATAGAACATAGTACCTTCTATTTGATTTAACCTTATATGTATGTCATGTTGGCATCTATTTGATAGGTGACATCACTGTTGCAATACTATCAAAATTGTATATGACAGAAAAAACAATTACATCTTTGGATTTGGCATTCAAATTTCTATAAGAATCACCTATTTTCATTCATGTGGCAAAACCCTTGTTGAACTGCATAATCAATAATGTTCTGAAAGTCAGTGACTCCTATTTTTAGGTACCTACTCATTTTGTACATAAGAGGAGCAATTGTATTTACAAACATTCAGGAAACACAAATACACAGTTTACTTTTGTAACCAGAAAGGAAATACATACCAATTCTAATTCTTCAGAAAGTATTTGTATTCTTCGAGCATAACGTTTTAACATGGCAGCATCAGTAAGGACCTCATTGATCACAGGTTTATTTTTTATACATTTGGCTCGACTTGCAAACTATAGAGGAAATATATAAAGCAACAATTAAACTTGATTTAACTGATATTGTTAAGGAAAAATTCAATTAATTTATGGCCTAATTTATAGTAACAAAAAGGCAAAAATGTTACTAGGAAAACATTAAATTCCCTAGATATTATACAGACAACTAGTTAAACCAAAATGCAAAATTTATTTCAGTTTTGAAAAGTTGGGCACAATAAACTTAACTCAAATGACTGCTGACTAATACAGCAAGCAGACATGTATTGCAGGTGGTATACTCTCTCTGGGTGTGTTTAAATTTTATAGTCACAACTTACACATAACAGAATCAGTTAAAGAGGGGGAACAGGGTCTCTTCACCCCATCTTCTCTCTTCCACTGATTACTATCCACTCACACATCTGATCATACCTTCTTTCATAGCTCTCTTATTCACTTTAGTATTGTGCATGAGTTGAAAGAGTGGAATACTGCAAGTGCTTATGTATGGTTTGGGTGAAATATCATGCAATGTAAAACATTAGCATTGGTAGAGGCACATGATGCAAGAAAGCAAGCTTATACAGCATCAGCCAAAAAAAAAAAAAAAAAAAAAAAACCTCCCCACTTCACTGATCCATTCATTCCAAATGTTTATTTAGTTCTGCCTTGAATGAGGCTTCCAGACCTGTATGCAGTACTCAAGGTGTGGCCTGACCATTGCCTTATACAAGGGGATAATCACCTCCTTATCCCTGCTCACAAAATTCCTGTATATCATTGACAAGACCTCATGGCCTACTCTGGCAGCATGTCTGCACTGCTCAGAAAACTTTATATCTGACTGCACAATTACCCAAGGTCTCTTTCATTCTCCACTACCCTGAGTATAACACCAAATAGTTGGAGGCCTCATTTTAGGAAGGATGTAGATTTACTTGAGCGTGCACAGAGAAGGGCAACAGGATTGGTGAGGGGAATGAAGGGATCCTCTTACCAAGAGAGGCTTAAGTTCTGCAAATTGCAGTGGCTGGAGACTAGGCATCTGCGCGGTGATCTGATTGAGGTGTATAAGGCCTTGAATGGGTTGAGCACGCTGAATTCTGATGGGATCCTTCCACTTGTTCAGATTATGAACTTAAGGGGGCATAAATTCAAATTAAGAAAAGACAGATGTAGAATAGATGTGCGGAAATTTGCCTTTAGCCAGTGGGTGGTTCATTGCTGGAACAAACTTCCACCTGTCGTGTGGAAGTTGATAGGCTGAATAAATTTAAGGAGGAACTGGACAGGCATTTGGAGGGAATGGTGTGATTTTTTTTTTTGGTTGATGCTGCATAAGCTCATACACATGCTTTCTTGCATCACATGCCACTACTACTACTACAACACACACACACACACACAGTATACGGCACCTCTGTAGCCAGGAGCAGCAGTGCGTAGCACACGCTTCTTGATTAGACCGGGGTTCGAGCCCATGACCACCAAATATGGAGGATGCAGAAAGGTTAGGGAATGACCACTGCATATATTCCAGGAGCAATATGGCCTTAATTGCTAATGCTCCTAAAAAAAAAAAAAAAAAAAACCCCACATTGATCCATCCAGAAAACTTGTGCAACTGACATTCTAAAGTCATATATTATAAAAGGACAACTGCACCATGACCCCACTCATTCCCCAGTAGCAAAACAGCTGTGAATTTATTAAATATTATAAAAATGTATTAGATAAAAATAATGTTACATATTTTGTTTAGGGCAATAGCCTCACGTTACCAAGGAGTTAACTATATAAAAACAATGTTTAACAAGGCAAAAATTTACATTAAAAAAATTACCCGGAAGAAAATTTTCTAGAAATTTTCAAAAATATACATGTATTTACTAATTACATGTATATACTATCACTATATACTCATGAAGTCTGTCCTTCACCCATCTGCTTCCACTGAAATATCAGTTGCTTAAGCAAGCTTATTTATATTGCAATATCTGTATTCCATCCACCTGTTATGGTATCCAAAAATGATCAGAAAATTGGTTAAAAAGATAGAGGCATCATATTTACTTTAAATCATAAATATGTAGCAGGCTAGGAAAAGGTGAAAATAATATGCTTATGAAGGAGTATCATCTTGGTGTCAATAATTTGTGATATAAAATCTCAACTGGTTATGTTTTCAATGATAAGAAGTGTGAAAAGAAGTGCTTAAAACTATGCCAAAAGAAATAACATACAATGTATACAATGGTTTGACCAAGAACTCTAACTTCACATAACAGCATTTCATCATATAATGTAAGTATCTATAACAGTAATGCCAGATGAATGAGCATTACTTTCATAGTGTAATGTGAGTAACATTCATCCAACTAGTACCCCCACTCATTCCCCATGTATACTAGAAAACTGAATTTTTGCTGTGTGTGTGTGTGTTTTAATATTCACATATGTAATGTATAAGCAGAAATATGCCAATACACAGTTTAGAAATTTCACATATTAAACATGTGGCACATGAAATTTCTGGTGAATTAGTTGGTATATTATACGCCTGCTTCCAGTTACAATAAAGGATTATTTATTTTCATGTTTAATCCTCTATCTTCATTACTGTTCCTAGATATATAAAAAAATTTAGTGTACACTAAATTTTTCTTGTCTCTCCCAAATTTCATAGCTTTAATTTTTATGTAACTAATTTTTATGTGAAATTATCTATAACCTTTTATATAAGCTATTAAAAAAGATTCCTGAAGGTCTTGCAAGTTACTATTTATCAGCACAATATCATCAGCATACAATAATGATCCAATTTTTAATCTCCATGCTAAACTTCAGGAGTAAGGGTGTGATGGGATGATTAGCATGCTTTGATTTTTAGATTAATTTTAGACAAAACTAATCATATAAATGAAATAATGTATAGAATCAATCCTGATTTCATTTTGATCTATAATATAAATATAATATTTACATTCGCACTCTTTTTTCCAACTTCACTAATCCCTCTACTTCTTAAACCAACTGTGTATGGAGGTGATCTTGAGTTTGTTCTTGTTGTGATAGGACTATACATTAAATACTTTAATACTCTCCTCCAATATGCTGCTCTGAGACTGGGTAACTTCTTAGTTGTTAATAAAGTGGTGGTTGGTTATGATATGATATGAGCCTTAAACTTATAATTTCTCAAAATATTTCTAAAAGATGAAAGAGTTGATTTATGCATGGTTACTGAACGTACATCATTTCTACTACCCAAGTAGTATGAATGCTTCGTTTAATCATATCTACTACCTGGGTAGTAGAAATGATGTATGTGCAGTAACCATGCATAAACCAACTCTTTCATACTATTAGACATTTAGTCAACAAATATTTTTAGATATTTCTAAAAGATGATGCAGGTTTAAAGCAAGACTTGCAGATACCTATGCACTTACCTGTTTCCAGTCTCTTCAGCACTTCCAATTTTACCTCCAGAGTGGTTTTTTTTTTTTTTTTGCACATTTTCAGTTTATTTCCAGTATTATCACTTACATGTCTTCTGACATTCCAGGATAGATAAATTTAAAACATGCTTTAAAAAGTTATATATAAAACAGGTGTGATATGTAGTTCACGTGTCAATGTACTTCAAATAACTAATGAGAATCTGAATGATGTAAGTCATAAATTTTAATAAAATGACTTATACTAATCTACATGTTCCTTAATCTTGTTTCCTTTTATTTTGTGAATGAATTTAAACATTAGGTCCACACAGAAAACAGCACATCAACACCACACTGAATAAAAATTAAACACTGTTCAGAAAGAGTGATGTAAGTCAGTGCCATGTTACGTTTGCATCATAAAAATGGTGGTAGTCCTGTTTGATTGTCTGAGGAAATTATGTTTATGCATTACCATAACTATTTTCCACAGGAAATTAAGTCTTTTAAAGTTTAGTAAAGAAACTTACACTATATTTAGAATAGTAATGAATCTTTTTAGATAATCTTGAAGTTAGTAATATTCACATTATTTCAAGTGTATTTTAACTGTTGTGGGCATTTATGAACAAAAAGTATTAAAACAGGGAGGATGGTATCAATTTTTCACAAGAAAAAATTTATTATCTGTAGAATGCAAAAGCATCATTAAAAAAAAGAAGGTAAAGTGCAGCCATTATCAACCCACTGCAGGATGGAAGCCTCCTCAACAATTCATGTTGAGGGAAATGGACCATAATCTGCCACACTGGTCCAATGCGGGTTGGCAGATCGACCGTATTCAGCAGTCAGGGGCTTGAACCCCAGTCAACTCAAAGAGCGTGTGCTATTGCACTCCCGCTCCTGACCACTCGGCTACGGAGGCCTAAAGCATCATTAGCTAGGATTTAAAAAAAAAAAAAAAAAAAAAATGCAACTGGTTAAAGATGCAATGGATTCGATATGAAAAAAAAAAAAAAACAAAAAACTATCTGAATTTTTGAACATAGAGAGACATTAAAATTTTATGGATTTTCAAATTTTGAATTTAAAATCTAACTAAAATTGTCAGTTATCACAAACAAGAAATTACACCCAACAAAAAACAAGTCACCAAGTTGAAGAAAAAGAATGTGATGGAACTCTTCATATTTATTCAACCTGTGTGCCGCACCACTGCAAAATTGCCATTTTCAGAAGATGAGGGACCTTTAGACTTACACAAAGAACAAGACAACAGATTTAGTTATGTTGTGTTTTCTCTTATTTAATTTAAAATCTAACTAAAATTGTCAGTTATCACAAACAAGAAATTACACCCAACAAAAAACAAGTCACCAAGTTGAAGAAAAAGAATGTGATGGAACTCTTCATATTTATTCAACCTGTGTGCCGCACCACTGCAAAATTGTCATTTTCAGAAGATGAGGGACCTTTAGACTTACACAAAGAACAAGACAACAGATTTAGTTATGTTGTGTTTTCTCTTATTTTATTCAAAAATATTTTTCACTATTAAAGTCTCAGTATTTTCTAATATCTTTTTATTTCATGTGAAATTTAAAATAGTGTTATATTTTCTTCGTTCATTTTTCATTAACCTTAAATATGATAGTGGTGCGTAGTTTTTTGCCATTCAGAAAACATACTACTACATACATATTACTAAAATTAAAAACATTGATTTTTAATTTTAGTAATCTACAATGCCAGGTGGTTATAAAATAAGTTCCCCTATTCAGGAGACCCTAGTGTCAAAACAGTTAAAGTTAGTGCTGTGAAAATCGGTGGTATGTCATTGAGAGTATGGGGAAGCGATTTGTAGAAGAAAAATTAGTTCAAATTTCTGCCACCATGAGAAAAACAGCGCAGGTAAAAGTTGTCATTTACTTCAAGACACTGCTTATGCAAATGACATCCTGTTAAATAAAAGCAGAAAGGCCAATGCCACAGTCAATAACCATTATGGCTCTTGTTGTTGTTGTTATTAAATTTGTTGGTGCATCAGCAACTTAGGCTATAATGTACTGATTACTGTCTAATATCTTCTTTGTTTGTCTCACCCGTGATATGACTCATATATTGTGATATTTATTTATCAATTTTAGAAAGAGAAAAATGTCATCCATATCCTCACGATCTCCTAGAACATACTGTAATGATAACTGGCTGGAGTTATGAAAATGAGAGAAGAAAGCAGTTTTCCGTTCTTTCAGATATAGCTGGCATTCCAGGATGATATATTTTACTGTTAATGAGCATAAGCAGTTACTGCATTGTGGACGATCATCGTTTGTTAGTAGGTAGCTATGAGTGAGGAATGTATGACCAATGCGTAATCTGGCCAGGATGGTTTCTTCCTTTCTGTTTCGTCTCCGACTGGATTGCCATTGCTTGGGTTCTTTCTTGATTTCAAGAAGTTTATTATTTGCTTGATCTCGCCACATGCGTGTCCACTCTTGTTTATACATCTGTTTGTTAATGGATTTATGGTCAATATAAGGAGTCCTGAAATTAGATGGTATCACATTTGTAGCACATTTAACAGCTAAATCTGCCTGCTCGTTTCCTGGTATTACGTGTCCAGGGATCCAACAAAATATTACTAGCTGTCCATGTCTGTGAAGTTCTAGTAGCTATGCCCAAATTTTTTGTATCAGCGGATGACTAGGGAAGAATTTACACTGTAGAGCATTAACAGCACTTAACGAGTCTGTATATATAATGGATTTGGTATACGAGTCTTCTTTGATATTCTCTAGGGCTAGAACAATACCATATAATTCTGAGGTATGAGTACTGCATTCAGACGGAAGATGTCTGGAGATGGTGACATTTGCTAATACTACAGCGGTACCAACTTTACTACCAATTTTGGATCCATCTGTATATATTTGAATGGAAGTGCTAAACTCAGAGGAGTGGGTCATATGAATTTGCCTAATGTTGGAATCTGGAAGGTTATTCTTTCCCCCATTGCTGAAAGTGTCTATCAATATGTATCAGGGGCATTTGCCATGGCTGGGTTTCCATGCTAGTATCCTGAAGTATGTTAGTAAAACTCAGATCCCAGCTTGTGATAAGAGCTTGAAGCCTAATGCCAGATGGTTTATTGAGTCGTGGTTTACTTTCATAAAATTTACTCCATTTTATCAGAATAATAGTAATGCTAATGCAGCACTACATGAATATCAGAAACTTAAAGGTTTGTGTAAAGGACCTTTCATGTCAGTGGGGCTTCGAAAACTAATAAAGAAATTTGAAGTGACCACGGAGTTAGGTGTAATTCCAGACAGGGGACGACCACTTATTGGAACGGAGGTAGTGGATGAAGTGGCGGTTGCAATGGCCTCCAGGTCAGAATGTGAAACACTACCAGTCAGTAGTTTCAGAGGTGTGTCAAGAGACTTGAACCTTCCTTGGTCTACTATACATAAAGCACTTCAAATAATTTTACACTGGTTCCCATACAAGATTCACGTAGTGCAAGAACTAAAGTCTTGTGATCAGCAACAAAGAATAGACAATTTCTGGCTCATATGGAACTTGACGATACATGGGCTCGAATAATCTTGTGGTCTGATGAACACAAGATCATTAAAATTCCATGTGGTCTGATGACCACATGAATTTTAAATGGTTAAATTTAAAAATATTTCACTAATGATACTCAATTTGCAAAGTTTAACATTTACAAATGCAAAGTACGGCATATGGATAGAAGTAACCCTAGAGAAACCTAAAAAATGTGTAGTACTGCACTTAGGGTGGTAGAAAATGAAAATGATCTGGGAGTAATTGTGCAGTCAGATGTGAATTTTTCTGAGCAGTGCAGACAGGCTGCCAGAAAAAGTGATGGGGTATTGTCAATGATATACAGGAATTCTGTTAGTATGGAAAAGGAGGCGATTATCCCTTTGTATAAGACAATGGTCAAGCCATGCCTTGAGTACTTTTTTTTTTTTTTTTTTTTTTTTGGTAGTTGTTGGCGCATCGGCTTCTGTGGCCATAGTGCACCTCCCAAGGTTTTTGCAGTACTTTGATCCAAGCCCGAGGCGGGAATCGAACCCGCGACCTTTGGTTTGCCAGCCTTGAGTACTGTGTACAGGTCTGGAGGCCTCATTTTAGGCAGTGCAAGAATTGCTTGAGTGAGTACAGAGAAGGGCAACAGGATTGGTGAGTGGAACGAAGGGGTCCTCTTAAGTTCTGCAATTTGCAGCATCTGAAGTCTAGGCATCTGCGAGGTGATCTGATTGAGGTGTATAAGAATAAGGCCTTGAATGGGTTGAGCAAATTCTGATTGGATTCTTCCTCTTGCTCAGACTATGAACCTGAGGGGAAGGGATATAATTTCCAACTGAGGAAAGACAGTTGTAGAATAGATATACAGAAATTTGCCTTTAGCCAGCGGGTAGTTGATTGTTGGAACAAACTTCCATCTGTCGTGGTAGTTGATAGCTTAAATAAATTCAAGGAGGAACTGGACAAACTCTTTTACAGGGAATTGATGTGTGAATTTTTTTTTTTAGCTGATGCTACATAAGCTTGCTTTCCTGCATCACATGCCTGTACTACTACTACTTTGCAAATATACATGTATTAAATTGGAATAGTGCATGTGCTCATCATTAGTGGGTGGATCAGCTATAATAATATTAATCAATTTCTTGGCACAGATTTATTTAATCAAATACTCTAGGCAACAGATTAAATGCAGATTAATTTAATACAGATTAAATTACTTCTTATTGTTTTTAATTTATAAGTCAATGTAACTGATGCAACATGACAATTATGCCTTACTTAAATTAAAGAATATATTGCAATTAAAGGAACTTTTCACATTTTCTGGTTTCTTCCAGCTGAATGTTGAACTGCATTAAAATTTTCCAATTTCAGAATTCTAAAAGCTGGCATGTCAGTGTATCTACAAATATATATTTATGTCTGTATCAGCTTTGTATATTGACCTTGTACTGAGGTACTATATACAGCACAATGTTGTATGTTAATTCAAAGTTCAAGTTCAAGAAATATATTTCAAATGAAACAGGTTTGAAGTATCTATACATGATAAGAACATGTCAGCCTTAATCAGGAGAAATATTTAAAATCAGATACCTTTATTAACACTGTACAAAATTTTTGTATTTCTGACATGAAATGTTAGAATCTTTTAGTTTTGTTGTAGCACGCATTTGCAAATAGATGAAGTGCAAATCAATGGCAATCGAATGAATACATTAATTTAGTCAATATGAGAAAGATAAAAATTATACTGTGGAGAAGTTCAATCAGTGCCTCTTGTACATAATAACAGATTGCTAAGTTTAGTTTTTTTGCCATTTCATACAGTTTGATATATGCAAGCTGTACGCTGCTTTTGGAATATTATTTGCTATTTAATTCTTGCAATCTATGGAAAATAGGATGACATCACTCACTTTTTTTTTTTTTTATTGTTAGAGTAAACTCTGTAAATTAGCTTGAACTGCTCTCATCAATTACAGCTACATAAGCTGGTCATATGGTCATACAGAATGTGTGGCAAAAAGAAAATGCTCAGTAAAGCTGGAAAAATGTATGTTTGATATTTGTGAAATTTTGCCTTTGTTATGTGAAATGAAATCTCTTCCCTTTTTTGTTTCGGCATGTAAATAAGTCCCTACTTATGGAACAATTAAATACGGAGAATGCTTCAAAGAAAAATATTATAAGCATCTAGACACTAAAATAAATAATGCATAAAAAAAAAAAATAAAAATAACCAAAAACAAAAAAATGTTTCAGGACGTTAAAATTGTCTAGTTAACAAGGTCCAGGTCAAAATAGCTTGATAATGAAAGGAAAGCTACTGAAGCAGCTTCCACAGTTAATCCACAGTTTCGGTTGATTCAACTACTGCTCATCTCAGATGCCCAAATTATTTGCTGTATGATTCCTTTTGCCTCAAAGGTGGTACTTGTGCATATGTCTGTTCTGATATTCCGTCAGAGACTTGGCAATTTGGAATCTCCTCTCTTTGATCTTTTCTGGCTTAAAATCTCTCTACCTCATTGTATCAAATTCATCTGTTGTCTCTACCATTCTCCCAACTCCACTAATCACTTGGAGCTCTTTGACTTCCTCTCTTTGCAACTTGACTTTCTCCAGTCTAACTTTCCTAATAGTGAGGTAATTTTCCTTGGTGATTTTAATGTTCACAACTCCAGCTGTCTTCCGTTTTCTAGTCACACCGACCCAGCTGGTCGAAATGCTGAGGCTTTAGCAATTACTAATGACCTAGCACAAATTGTTCATTTACTTACAAGAATACCAGACAATCCTAATCATACAGCCAATACACTTGATCTTTTTCTCACAAACAACCCTTCTAAGTACACGGTTGAAGTGAGAGGTCCTTTAGGCACTTCAGATCACAACTTGGTGATTGTCTCTTCTCCAATGGAACCTTTATCTCATGGCTATTCCCAACCTCGTCTTGTCTGGCATTACAAGAATGCAAAAATGGGATGACCTGCGAGACTTCTTTTCCATGGTCGGATTACTGTTTCAAAACTTCTGATGTCAACGTTTGCTCAGATCGTGTCAGTGAAATTATTCTTGCAGGAATGGAATCCTTTATCCCACACTCCACTTTAAAATCTCGTCCTTTATCTAAACCTTGGTTTACCAATAAATGTGCTAAGGCTGTTCAAGAGAAGAATGTTGCATATCGTAATTGGCTTGTTTCTAATTCTTCAGTGTCATTTTCTGCCTACACCAAAGCTCGCAACAATTGTAAAGCAGTTATTAATCAGTCCAAACTAGACTTTGAACAGGCTAAGAGTAGAAAACTTGCTTCTTGCCCTAATGGTAGCCGAGCATTCTGGTCTCTTGCCAAAGCTATTGGCCGCAACTTTTACCCATCTCTGCTCCCACCTCTGTCCAAACCAGATGGTTCTGTTGTCACTTCAGCCAAGGATAAAGCTGACCTGCTACCATCCCATTTTTCTTCCAACTCATGTATTAATGATCTTGGTAAAACACCTCCCACCATTTCCAACACATTCCATTCAATGCCTCCTGTGGTCTTCCTTCAAAAGGATATCAGAAGGATTTTGATGAATCTTGATGCTAAGAAAGCTCCAGGTCCTGATGGTATTTCTCCACTTGTTCTCAAAACCTGTGCTCCAGAACTTACTCCTATTCTTTGCCGCCTTTTTTCACTTTCTTATTCCAAAGGTGTTTTTCCTTCTGCTTGGAAATTTGCTCATATTCAGCCAGTTCCTAAAAAGGGTGACAAATCCCTCCCATTCAGTTATCATCCCATTGCAATTACTTCTACTCATTTCTAAAGTAATGGAGAAATCAATTAACCGTCAAATTTTAAACTACCTAAAAACCTTCCGTCTGATCAACGATCACCAGTATGCATTCTGTCAGTGTCGATCCACTGATGATATTCTGGCTTATGTTACCCATTTATGGACTTATTCAATGGAAAGGTTCGGTGAAACACAAGTAGTTGCTCTTGACATCTCAAAGGCTTTTGATCGTGTTTGGCATAAAGGTCTTCTAAACAAGCTTCCATCTTATGGTTTGCCAACTGTTTTTAATAATTGGTTATCCAGTTTTCTCTCTGATCGCTCACTGAGGGTGATGGTAGATGGCTCACTGTCTTCTAACTTCTCCACTAATGCCAGTGTCCCCCAAGGTTCAGTTCTTTTCCCCACTCTTTTCCTCTTGTATATTAATGACCTTCTTCTATTGACTGGAAATCCTATCCATAGTTTTGCCGATGATAGCACATTGCATTCCACTTTCCATTTTGAGAAACCTTGTCCTGCTCAATCAGCTTCAACTTCTCGAAAATCTGCTTCCAATTCCTTAAATGCCGATCTTCAGTTAATTCTCCAGTGGGGCAAAGACATCTTAGTTGATTTCAACCCTTCTGAAACTCAGTCTTGTCTTATATCTCGCAAAAAGGATTCTTCTGCTCCTATGCTTATCTTTAGTGACACTCCGATTTCTAGTCAAAATGATATATCTCTTTTGGGGATTACCCTGACTTCTAATCTCTCTTGGCACAAGCATATTACAAATATCGCTTCCTCTGCATCTAAAAAACTTGGTTTTCTCTTTCTCTCTCGGCATTACTTTTCTTCCAAACAGCTGCTCACTCTGTACAAATCGCAAATCCGCCCTGCCATGGAATATTGTTCCCACATCTGGGGTGGTGCCCCCCCCCAAAACCTCTCTCAGGCTTCTTGATTCCATTCAGAAGAGGGCAGTTATGTTAATTAATGATTCATCTCTAACAGAGTCTCTCCACTCACTTTCTCATAGACGTACTGTTTCTGCTGCATGCCTCTTCTACAGATACTTCCATGGGCACTGTTCTTCTGAATTGGCTTCTATAATTCCCGCTCTCTCTCTCTTTCAAAACAGTCCGAACACGTGCCGCCACCAGCCAACATCCATTTACTGTTCAACTTCAAACCCACAGAATCAACTTTTCATCTTCTTCATTTATTCATTCAACTGCCGTTTTCTGGATCAACCTTCCTTCATACGTATTTCCTGAAAATTACAATCTACAGAAGTTCAAGTCCAACATCAACAAATATCTTCTTTCATCTTGTCAACCTCCAACCCAAGTTACTAATACCTCTCGTGTTTGGGGTTCACATAAAAAAAAAAAAAAAATCTCTATCACAAATATCGACTTAATTTGTGTCCAAAATTGGATTTATGTGTAAAATTGAATTTAATTCACACAAGCAAGATCAAATTTTACAACTATAACCAAATGTATATTTTAACAACAGATATACCACCTACTGGTCTCTCTCTCTCTCTCTCTCTCTACTGTTCTAAAGTAACATCAAACTGATCACCAGTTCATGCAAGGGTCCAGTAGACAATTCAGTGACTCTAATTGGCAAAAACAGTTTGTCTAACTTATGAAGTTTTCTCTAAGCAATACTGCTAAAAGAAAGAAATGTCAGCATTTCTTGCATGGGTTACAAGAATTAAATGACAAATAATATCCCAAATGTAGATTCTCTCTAATGGTTATGTAAAAATTATACATAATACAACAATTACAACATTAATAGTACAACATAATGCTTGTTTTAATGTATACAGCATGTATACATTGAGCTGCATGACTATTAAAGTTATCAAAAATGAAACATTGTTATTATGCACAAGAATTTGAGAAAGACTTCATATAGCTTATTAAAAATTTCTTCAGAAGAGTTCATTTTTTTTTTTTTTTTTTTTATTAATCCTTGTGTAAAACGTTTTTTCTGAAATGGGGAATCATGCATTTTGTACTGTTAGCAATCAAGTGTGTTTTGGTTTAAGTGGGGTGAACAAATTGGATTACACATACATTCATAACACAAGTTACTCTTATGTGAATTCTCTGTGACTGCATGCAGTTTTGGGATAAAGGAAGAGAAATATAAAATTTAAAAGGTGACATATAATTGTATAACAACACTATATATGGTACAGTAGCAAATTTTTGTAATAGCTCTGATCTGTTTTGTTATAATGATTTTTGCCTGTAGTTGGTTTTGGCAGTCTTTTTAAATTATACAAGTTATTCAAACTTGGAATTTCATTGCAGAAATATCTGATTATCCAAACTAAGACATATAAATTCCTACATTATTAGTCAAGGAATGGGAGAACTTTAAAATGTCACTTTTGAATAACCTAATATTATTATTAAATGTTGAATTACTGTATTAACTGAACTGTGACCACTGCATACATGATGAATTTATTGGCATTATAAACGAAATGTTCCTTCCAAATAAATGAAATGTTCCTAATACTCGATATATTGGAAATAATATTTCAGCTGTTAATTTGTTTGCATATAATTCATCTACTGTAACTATTCACTTTCAGCAACATTAAAAAGAGATTAACTATAATTTTAAGTTACAATTGAAGGAAAAATTGCAGACAATATATGTATGAGTTTCAGTGATGGCACCTCTGTGTGTATAATTAAGAGCAGAATGGATCACTTTTTATTTCCTAAAAAAGATCAAAATTGGGCTATTGGAATATGTGTGAGTTTGAGATATAGAAGTCCTGTAAGAGAAACATTAAGAGAGGAAATGCCATTATAAATATACAGTATCTTGCTCTAGGACTAATCAAGTACTTTAGAGAAGATATACTTTTTCTAATGTGAGAGTGAATGACATTCTTTATTACATAAGTAACTAGAACAAGGGAATGATTACAGTTCACTATGCGTTACTGAGTTTAATAACTATATAATACTGAGTTTAATAAATTTAGATAAGATTTAAAAATTTTGAACCTTATCATACAGTTTCTTTCTCAAAATGTTAGTTGGATACTAAACAACAAAATCAACTGAACTGGATATATTTGATACACCTGGTCATAATCAAGCTGCCATAAAAACATGCAACAAAGTAGAGAGTCCTGCCATGGAAAGGAAGGAAGATATGAAATAAGATTTTGAAAAAGAAATAATGTAAGGCAACTGTTTTCCAAATTTCTAAATATAAATTGTGAAGACTTTGTGACATGCAGTGAAGTACATGTCATTTCATTGTACATATTTTGTTATACAATAAAATACAGCCACTCCCCAACATACATAAGGTTTGCATTCCGTGGAACTCTACGTAAGTCAGAATTTCTCCCATGCTTGTGCAGCACTCGCAACTGTGCTCGCTGAAGTGATTGAATCAAAAAGGAAATGTTTGATGAACATGTAAATAGAATTATTTATTGTATTTATTCAATTTTTTATCTCATGCGCAGGAAAAATTACAAAAGCATGCAATTTAAAAAATTTCAAACTTATAAAATTACAAAAAAAGAGAGGCATAACGTCAGTAAGTTGACGAGCATCGTTGTCAGAATCGACGTCTTCAGCTGATAAGTATGGCGCTGCGGAGGTTGAGGACTGTGGAGATTTAGAAGAGGTCGGCTGCTCAATCTTATGAAGGAACATATTAAAGGATAACTGGATGGTGGCTTTTTCTCTTTTGATCGTAAATTTCTTTGTAGCAAGCATATCATTCACCCTCTCTGTTAACTTTTAAGAATCGCTCACTGTCGGGATTTTGCTAGAACAATTTGAGTCACTGAAAAATCAGGTGCTTTCCCTCGAGAATAACGTAACTGGGAGCTCGTCAGGGACTCAAGACTCTAGCAACCTACCAAGTGATGCACTCCTGATTCGGGCCCCAGAACAGAATAACCAAGTTCAAACTACTTTGGTTCAAAAGGACTTAGTTTTATTAGGAGACTATTGTTGGGGAAATGGGAAATATTTTTTTAAATAGAATAGGTGGATAGCTAGAACCATGGTATGTTTGCCGGGAGCAACTATTAATGATGTCACCAACAGACCGTCAGATTTTAAGGTGGGGGGAAGAGAATATTATTATTCATGTGGGGACTAATGACATTAAGCATACATGACCTGACAATTTGTTAGACAAATACAGGCACATGCTGAAGAAATGTTGCGAGTTAGGTCACAATGTCTATGTGTCTGCAATTCTGCTCAGGCACAATAGGAGGGATTATATGCTGAAAGCCTTGTGGATTAACTCAAGACTTGAAGGACTCTGCAAGGCTTTTGGGGGGAAATTTCTAATAGCTTGGCCTGCACTTGTAGGTAGAAGGAATCTGTTTTGTAGAGACGGGATACATTTAAACAAAGGTGGTGCAAAAGTTTTTGCCAGTATTATTGAGGATACCGTAAAGGTTCAGGGAAACTACTAGTTTAGGGGGACAAGGGTAATATAGATATGCATTTATCTGATAGTACTGGTCAAATTAACGCTTGCATACCTCAAGAGAATTTGTTTGTTACCGCAACAGAACATATTAGCAAGATGTTCTGAGAGCAGAAATGTTTCAAATAAGTGGGTAGCAAATGCCAGGGAAGCGAGCTTAAATAACTTTAGGGGTGTGTGTGTGTGTGTGTCTCAGGGTAGTTAACTACACAAGAACACTAAGTCTTAATTGTTTATACAGTAATGTCAGAAGTGTCATCAATAAAATGAGTGAATTTGAGCTGTTGGTTAGGACAAGTAATGCCGACATAACAGGGCTTACGGAAACGTGGTGCCACCCGGAGATAGAGGATGATGAGTTTCAGTATGGTATGTATAATGTATTTAGGAAGGATAGGGAAGATAGAAAGGGTGGTGGGGTCATGCTTCTTATCAAAAGCAGCCTTAGCGTGACAAAAGCGTTCCCGGATTCAGATGGTTTACATGCTAGTATAGAATGTGTATGGTGTGAGATAGTTGGAAGCAAAGGTATAATGAGAGTGGGAGTAATCTACAGGCCACATTCAGTAAGTGTGAATGTCTTATTATGGGCGATTTTAATTTGCCTCTCATTGATTGGAGCAAATGGGAAAGAAACTCCACATGGGGTACAAAATTTTTAAAACAACTAGATGATTGCTATTTGTATCAACATGTCAGAAAAAGTACTAGGGAAAAGAATACTCTAGATCTCATCATCACCCATGAACCAGATGATATAATAGGGTTGGCAGTACAGGAACCAGTAGCAGGAAGTGATCATGGAGTTCTACAGTGGACGATGGAGAGGGGGGGAGAGGGAGGAAGAGAGGGGAGAGAGAGAGAGAGAGAGAGAGAGAGAGAGAGAGAGAGAGAGAGAGAGAGAGAGAGAGAGAGAGAGAGAGATAGCAGTAGTTAAAGACAAAGGAATGGGTTATAATTTCAGGAGAGGAAATTACGATGCCTTAAGGTGCTACATGGCCTCTAATAACTAGGTAGATATCTCACAGAGAGCAAATACAATTGAATTATGGTATACATTTAAAACATTAATCACAGAAGCCTTGAATGCTTATATACCATTAAAAAAATACTCCACGAGGAGGATTCCAGGTTGGATGAATAATGAAGTTGCCAGATTACTTGAGAAGAAAAAGATGGCATGGAAAAGTTACAGAGCAATAAAAAGTACTGAAGCCTATAACAGCTATAAATTGATTTGTAATAGTGCTACAGAAAAGGTTAGGCTGGCAAAGGCAGATTATGAGAAATCGCTGGCAAAGAGTGGGGATAAGGAATTCTTCACATGTATAAATGCAAAGAAGAGAAGGACAAACCAGATCGGACCCTTAAGTAATGGACGTGGGATAGTATTATATCTCAGCTGAAGTTGCAGATGAACTCAACAGTTACTTTGCATCGATATGTACAGAAGAAAAACCCTTTACGTCAATGAGAAATTATGCAAATGAAGTTGAAAAAAAAATGTAATTAATGATGTTGAAATTTCACATGTTTATTTAATGAAAAAACTTTCAAGCCTACAGGCCAGTAAGTCTCCTGGGGGTGATGGTATTTACCCTATAATCTTAAGGGAGGCAGCAAGCGAGTGCATTGAACCACTGAGGCTAATTATGAGAGCATAACTGGACTCGAGAGTGATTCCGTTGAATTGAAAAAGTGCCAACACGTTTCTAAAACATAAGGGCAGTTCTAAGAGTGAAGTGAGAAATTACTGGCCGGTTAGTCTAACTTCAGTAGTAGGGAAAATCATGGAGACTATGATCAAGGGTGGAATTCAGGATCACTTAGATAGAAATGGAATTCTGAAGGATACTCAGCATGATTTTGTAAAGGGAAAATCATGTTTAACTAATCTGGTTAGCTATTTTGACAGGGTCACTCAAGAGCTGGACTTAGGGAATAATTTAGCATTAGCATTAGCATTAGTAGAGGCATTTGATGCAAGAAAGCAAGCTTATGCAGCATCAGCCAAAAAAAAAAAAAAAACCCCACTTCCACTTCACCCCTCTGTTCGTTCAAAATACCTGTCCAGCTGAGCCTTAAACTTATTTAGGCTATCAACCTCCACCACAAGGGATGGAAGTCTGTTCCACCAACCAACCACCCGCTGGCTAAAGGCAAATTTCCGCACGTCTATCCTACATCTGTCTTTCCTCAATTTGAATTTATGCCCTCTCAGGTGATTTTTCTGAGCTAGAGGAAGAATCCCATCAGCATTGAGCATGCTTAAACCATTCAAGGCTTTATACACCTCTATCAGATCAATTCGCTGGTGCCTAGTCTCCAGACACTGTAATTTGCAAAACTTAAGCCTTACTTCGTAAGAGCACCCCTTTGTTCCATTCACTAATCTTGTTGCCCTTCTCTGTACTCGTTCCAGCAGCTCTACATCCTTCTTGAAATGAGGCCTCCAGACCTGTATACAGTACTCTAGGTGTGGCCTGACCATCGCCTTATACAATGGAATAATCACCTCCTTATCCCTGCTGGAAAAATTCCTGTATATCATTGACAATACTCCATGAGCTACTCTTGCAGCCCGTCTGCACTGCTCAGAGAACTTCATATCTGCCTGCACAACCACCCCCAAGTCCCTTTCATTCTCTACCACTGTCAGTGTAGTACCACAGAGTTGATACGTTGCTCTGGGGTTGCTGTTTCCCATGTGTAGTACTTTACATTTGTCAATGTTAAACTTCATTTGCCACCTCTCAGCCCATCTGCTCAACCTTTCCAGATCCTGTTGCAGCAGCATAGTGTCAGCTGAAATCCAAATAAACAATATCAATTTCGACATTGTTTATTTGGATTTCAGCACAGCATTTGACCCAGACCCACATGAGCAGTTACTTTATAAGCTGGAACAGGTAGGAATCACAGGGAAAATCCTTAGATGGATAGCTGGATGGCTTCAGGGCAGGAGGCAGAGGGTTGTGATAAATGGTTATTCCTCAGATTGGCTTGATGTAAGAAGTGGGGAAAGACTTCGAAAGAAATATGAGGAAAGACTTCATATATGTGGGTGGCGAGGCTTGAAAACTAGGCACCTTAGAGGAGACTTGATTGAGGTGTTTAAGGCTCAGAGAGGCATAAGCAAAATGAATAAGGACAAAATTTTCACGGTTATAAATGATTCTAGAACAAGGGGCCATAATTTCAAGTTACAGGGGTAGTTGGTTAGACTGGATTGCAGGAAGTTTTATTTTAGACAGCGAGTTATAAATTACTTGAATAAGTTACTTGCATGGGTAGTAGAGGCTGACAGTTTGGGGAAATTTAAAGGTCAGCTGGATAATTACCTAAGGGAGGAGGGAAATGCATAGGTCACACATTTCCTTTTCTCTTATTATTTTTTTTTCTCTTTAATTTTCTTCTTATTATTTTTTTAATTTTCTTCTTCTTATTATTATTATTTATTTATTTATTTTTCTGATTATTATAAAATTGTTTTTATTCTTATTATTTTATTTTATTTATTTTGGCTGGTGCAGCATAAGCCATAGGCTTCCTTGCACCATGTGGCCACTATTAATACTTAAGCATCCATCTTCTCAAACCTAGCCATTGCCGATGCAATTTCATGAAATGCCATTGCCATCTCTCTGGTGATGAAGCTTCTTGGTTCCTCATTTTGTTCATCTTGAGCTTCATCAGCATTTTCTTCTTTCACTACCGATGTCTGCAAATCAATAAGTTCTTGGTCAGATAATTCTTTCTCTTCTTCCTCTATTAACTCTGCCACGTCTTTGGCATCAACCTTCAACTGAAGTAGCTCTGCAACTTTTACAATTTATCTGTAACCTCTTCATATGATTCGTCTTTTTCAAATCCTTCAAAGCTATTTGGGGTTTTTTTAGGAGCATTAGCAACTAAGGCGATATTGCTCCAGGATATGCGGTGGTCATTCCCTGACCTTTTCACATCCTCCGTATTTGGTGGTGACGGGCTCGAACCCCGGTCTAATAAAGAAGCGTGTACTACGCGCTGCTGCTCCTTTCCACCTGGCTACGGAGGTGCTTCCTTCAAAGCCTTTTACATTCCATGGGCATATTTTCTTCCATGTGCCAGTTAAACAACTTTTAGTAATTTCTGCCCAGGCTTTATTAATGTTTAAGATGCCATAGTAAATATTGTAAGATTTCCAAAAGTCTCTTAACATAAAATTTTTCTCACTTCAGACAATGCCTGAACAAATGTTGTGCATAAATAGTATGCTTTTAAATTTGAAATAACACCCTGATCCATAGGTTGGATGAGTGAAGTCTTAAGTTTGCCGGTAGAAACATGACTCTCACGTTCGAATTGAAATCATCTAGATGCGTAGGATGTCCAGGAGCATTATCTAACAGAAGCAAAATCTTGAGAGGAATGTTGTTGTCTTTACAATATTTTTCAACCTCAGAAATGAAGCAGCATTTAAACCAATCCTCAAAGAGAGACACTGTTATCCATGTCCGGTTTGATTGGAAATGCACGGGTAGGGTGGTTTTATTGATGCCCTTAAATGCACGAAGATTTCCAGAATGGTACACAAGCAGTGGTTTTAATCTGTAATCTCTCTCTCTCGCTGCATTAGCCCCAAGCAAGAGCATGGCCCTATCTTTTGAAAGCCTTGAAACCTGGCATTGTCTTTTCCACTTTGGTAATGCATGTTCGATCCTGCATTTTTTTCCAATACAGAGCAGTCTCGTCAATGTTAAAAATTTACTGTGTTGAATAACTGCCTTCATCAATAATTTTTTCCAACACATCACAAAATTTCTCTGCAGCTGCAGAATCGGCACTGGCAACTTCACCGCATACTTTAATGTTGTGGAAACCAGTGTGATGCTTGAACCTATTAAACCACCCATTGCTTGCCACAAACTTGGCTTGGGATTTGCCATACTTATCCTTAATATCTTCATAAATACTTGTTGCTTTTGCCTGAATGGTCATTAGACTCAGGGGAACTTGCTTCTGAATCTGATTTTTCATCCATATTATTAATAGCTTTACCATCTTCGATATAGCACCTGAACGCTGTTTTGTGATCACTGTTGATCTTAAGTGCATTGATCCATTGATATGTTCTTTTATAGGCGCACTGTCCTTTAAAAGAGTATTCACTGTTGAAGCAGCGAGACCTAATTCCCATGCAATAGATGAAAAACTTTGTCCTGCTTCATACTTCTTAATTAACCATCTTCATTTCTAAATCAATTTTGTTTTGTTTCCTAGCACTGCCAGCACTTGCACTTTCCATTGGTCCCTTTCCCTTCTTCATTGTAATATGTAAATAGGAATGAAGAGAAGTTTCTGAAAATTTGTTTTTTATATGATTGAAAATTTCATGGAAGGGGAAACACATTTCACCATAATAACATAAAAACCCACAGAATTCCAGTTATCAGTATTATCACAAATGCAATATGATCCGAGTTTACCACCCGTTTATAATTAGATGCACTAACAGAAAAGCCCAATCAACCAGAAAGTGCAAAATGCTTTTATTGTTTTATGGTCGCGACCTCCAGAAACATGCTTTAGAAAAATATCACAAAGGCGTTCAAAAATTGATTCTTATAACGGAACATATGATAACGATGAAAGGGTAGTGCAATTTTCATTATAAATATGACCTTTTAGAGAGACAAATAAGCTTAGTTATATAGCAAAATTACAACTTCCAAGGACTTGGAACGAATTACAAAAAAAAAGACAAAAAAACAATGTGCTATTGAGTTCTTATTACAATATTTTCACAATACCACCATTTATCCTTACAGATGCAAAATGCATTTCTATATTGTTTTCAGTTTGCACTGAGCTGGAAAAAACTTATGTAAAGTCAAATTTGCATAAGTTGAGTATTACTTAAGTCAGGGAGTTCCTGTACTTCTCCTTCCTTATTCTTTTTTCTAGTGGACTCCTCTGGGGTAAGCACAATAATTTTGTTGTATCAAAATTTTATTGTAATTAACAGAGTTCATTATTATTTTAAAATAATAAACTTACCATTTGTTTAATGTAAGTTCTGCTACATGCAAGCACTCAGATTTCAGAAACAGCAAAACGAACATATACCTCTTCATGTTTAAGAAACAAAACAAATACTGAGACCGTTCCATGTTTTTTTTTTGGGGGGGGGCAGCATTTTTCTTTTTGCATCCAGCTGACTGATTAAAAGCATTTACAGTCCTGCACTGCATTAAGGCATGTAGTGGGGAGTTAGTGATGAAATCGTGAAACACAAGGTGTGTTTTGTTATGGTTTAGATCTGAGGCCACAATGAAACCATAAATTTATTTCATGTTTTTTTCAATTTTAGCATTTTTTAAAAATTTCCTCCAGGGGTGGGAGGGGAGTTGGAGGGTTAGATTTGTGTGATCATTCAAAAATAAGGAAAATGTAGCACAGCATGACACTCACTTATCCTCGCTAGTAGCATAAAGGTTAAGTTCTCTGCCCTTCTGCAACACATGGAAAGGGTTCAAATTTCGTCAAAATGGAGCGAATTTATGGACTTTTGCATAGCATGGCAGAGTTTGTCAATTCGGGCTAATGGCTAAATAGATTTTTTTTCTCTAAACTAGAATTTTCATCCAGCAAAACAGAAAATCAACCATGGAATATGTTGATGTCTCATATCTCTAGTTGTTTTGGTGCAAGGAAACAGATGAAAAAACTGAATTTTCTGCCACATGTTCTAAAACTTCCTTTTTTTCCATTAAAGAAATTCTCTTGGTGACACATTTTTTGCATAGGAAGACAATGAAAATAATTCATTGTACTATACACACACACACACACAGTGAAATTTTCATTAAAACTATTCATTGTAGTGGAACTTGACTGTATATGCACCATTTGTTTTATTGGATATTCAATTATTTTTACTATACAAAAGATATAATGGGGTACTCTCAGTTATATATACACTAGTGTTCAAAGAAAGTGCATCACCTAGGAATTTCACATTTCTAACCCTTTTCCACGTTGGTATGTTACATTAATGACTAGCATCACAAATAGAAATATAAACAAAAGATATTTATTAATAGTTAAGGCAAAGCTAAGTAATATTTGACAGGTGCTCTCAAAATATTCCAAAATGAGCATTTGCAACCTTTATACAACAGTTTTGGTAAACACGACAATTATTGCTGAAACGTTATCAGAAGCCCTCAGTTTGCTTATCATTTTAAAGGGAAAACAAAATGAAAAGTTCACCAGGTGCAAACTAATATTTAGTTGAATCACCTCTGGCCCTGATGATAGCAGCACACAATCGGAGCACTGACAAGATCAATTTCTGAAGATAATCAACTAATAGTTCATGGTTCCAAACACTAATTATGGCTTCCTGAAGTTCAATAAAGGGTCTTTGGTTTCTTTCTGGCAACTGCATATTCCACACGATGCCAACAGTTCTCTATAGGATTCAGGTCCGGGCTGTTTCCTGGCCAGCTGAGAGTTGTAATGGACCATTTTTCAAACCATTTTTTCACCTGTAACAAATGTAAACACATTGCTGTCGAACCTTTAATGCAGAAATGAAGCTAAAGTAACTACAGAAGTGCCTACTTACACTTTTCGCCCAATGACAAGGGGCATAGTTGTCCTGAAAAATGCAGTTACTTGGCAGGTTGAAATGGTCTCTAATGGTTGGCAGCAATTTGCTTTTCAATATAGCCAGGTATCCATTGGCATTTACGGAACCTTCCAAAACTGCAGGTGACCTACTTCGCGATATAAAATGCACTCCCATATCATTTGGCTGGTAGGGACTTTCACTGTAGACGCCATACAGTCTGGATGGTATTCTTCACCATGTCTACGGCGAATCGTTTGTCTCCCATCAGAGCTATGCACCTTGAAATTCTTCTCATCCGAGAAAATAACCGACTTCCACTGTTCAGGGGTCCATTTGACATGCTCCTAACACCAAATTAATTGGGCCTTTTTCATTTTTTGTGTGAGGAGGGACTTCTTCTTAGGACGACGGGCTACAATTTTTGAAGAGGTGTCTTCTAACTGTTACTGTACTTCCTACCACTCTTGTATGGTCTTCCCATTCTCTCTCTCTCTCTCTTTTCAGCTCAGACGAAGAAGCTTTACGGTTTTTAAGGCATAAATGCTTAAAAACGCAGTCCTGTTTTGGCATAGAGACTCATTTGCATCCAGTTCCTTTTTTCCTATCAGCAGAACTGGTATTCTTGAGTTTGGAAAGAAATCTACTCACTGTCGACAATTATAAGACACTCTATAAGCAACATGACGGGAAGAACATCCTTCCTCACATAAAGCAACAATAGCACTCTTTCTTCGTGGTGTCAACTACACGTAACTTGCCATCCCGACACAAACAAGGAATGACTGCAACTCTTGCAGAGCGTGCTTATATAGCTGAAAGTAACAGCTGATGCAATATTACATCATCATCTACGCATGCCAATCTTATCTGATGCAATCTGTAAGAAATATTGCCACATACATTATTTGGAAGACAATTACAATTTTAAGGAGTGATACACTTTCTTTGAACACCAGTGTATATATTTAATTTCCACTTCATTTGCTTACCTTTAATGTCGAATGTGTCTGTTCTACTGCCGCTGGCGTTACTGTACAAATTATCAGCGTACATGCATTACCACCTAAAGAATTCTGAAGTATCCTAGTCAGTTTTGAATCTCTAAAACTTACAAACTGTCTGCAAAATAAAAAAAAATACATATTTTTAGAATGTTTATGACATTTTTCATGAATACATAATGTGCACATATCTATAATATCTATAAAAGCATAAAAGTAATATGGATAGATAAAGATGATGGATATGATTATACACACAAACACAGTCTGTGTGTCATTAACGAGTATATTGTTATTTAGCAACAGCCAGTCAATAAGTTGAGATCTGATGAGTTTCATCACATTCAGATGTGTTGCTTTCAAACAAATAGACGAATTCAAAGCAACAAACATTAAGTTTTGTGTGTAACTAAGAAGAACAAGCACATGGCAATGAATTGATCTTAAGGATGCAAATGTATCCATAGTCCAAATACTACAAGACAGGACAAATGTTGTAGGATGAGCCTTGTGTTGGTAGGTAATAGCTCCCAGTAGGGACAACCACTGCCTGCAATTCAGAGGTTATCAGCCATGACTGTAGGACAACAACTGACAAAGCTGCTGATATCACTGATATTTTTATACATCGGTTACAATTCTTTGTGACAAGATCAACACATTCAATATGTGCACATGGTCAGCACAAAATTTCTTGGATGGAAAGAATTTGCAGTGAAATAAATGAGCCTACACAGCACAAACACCCTAACCTAATGTTTACTTCTTGTCTACAAGTTATCTACCATTAGTTGGGCACTGTTATCAAAAGCTCTGCACAACAGTGACCATAATAAGTGGTACTTAATATAAGCACACTTGAAGGTCCTTTGCTACTAACAACTAGTCATTGCCTGATTTTTATATTTAATGATTTAAAAAAAAATTTTCTTTCATCTTCCTTTTAGTAATATTCTGATCGCTACCAATACCTCGCAAGCCTTCAGTATAGAGGGTTTTTTTTTTAACACTTGTATGCATGTTCAACAATGATCTTATTAATTTTGATTTCCTAACATCTCCTGAAATGTTTATATTCTTATAGCTAATTTTCCTATACAGTTTCACCTAAACAGATTTTTTTCACACATTCACAATACATGTGAATGGGTAAAATATACACATACTAACAAAAACTCTAAAATTATTGGCAGTGATAACAATATCGTAACAAGTCAGGTAACATTTCAGTTGCATTCAATTTGTATTTCTTAAATTAACTGATTTTTTATTTTTTGATGATTAAAATAATATAAAACTGATATAAAAGTAGTTATTTTCACTTCACTGCATATATATTATAACAGTGCTGGCCATAATCCCGGCGCCAGGTGGGCAGGAGCAGCAGTGCGTAGCACACGCTTCTTGATTAGACTGGGGTTCAAGCCCATGCTCACAAAATACGGAGGATGCGGAAAGGTCAGGGAATGACCACCGCATATCCCCGGAGCAATATGGCCTTAGTTGCTAATGCTCCTAAAAACCAAATAACAACAACAACAGCCATAATCCCAATAAACCAAAATCCAGATAGACATAATGCCCTGGTTATACCAACAAATAAAAATACCCAAAAGCTTGTATACCAACAAAACAATAATACTGGACCACCTGTAATACTAAATTTAAAATTTTAGGAATTAATAGTTTTTTTGGAGACCATTGTTCTCATTTATTTGAGTATTTCCTCTTTAAAAATCCGTTAAAAAGGATTACAGTAGGTAGGTAGGATGACGGACTTGTATACAAGCATGTACAAGATAAAACTTATCAGTGTTAGTTCATTCCTCTTGATGAAATGGATGAATTTGTGAAATCATTCCAATCTCAGAAAGGGAACAACAAAATTAACCCATGTGGATATTTAATGGTAAAAAGACAAACATCGTGAGGATATTTATTATTGGTGTTGTGAAAGAAGAAAATCAGAAGGTTGTAACAGAAAAGCAATGGCAAAATATTTGAATGGGCAACATAATCTTCAAAAGTTTGTGAATCAATCATTCTACAGAATTAAATGCTGCCACTGTTGCAAAAACCATTGAACAAATTAAGATGCATGTAAAACAAACAAAAAAACTCAAACCAACAGTATCATAGATAAGGCATTGCCATCCCTCAACTGATTTAGCCATATATGCTTCAAAATAACTCTCTGCAAAAAAATAAAATAAGTGAGAAAAACTGAATGACTGGCAGAGCCATGATCATTGAAGGAAATTGACACTACAATTGCTTTGCATGAAATGTTAAATGGTGAGTTATTTCTGGTTGGAGATTCTGTAGTGAGAGAGGAAAGAATTTTGGTTTAAAAAAAAAAAGTAAATGTTCAACGTTTAATGTAGGCCCAATATTGGATTATGGACGGTACATTCAAAACAATTCGTAACATTTTTTTTATTGGTTTTATACAATACATGCACTGGTTGGTTCTGAAAATTACCAAATTCTACCATTAGTTTATGTATTAATGACCGGCAAGAGTGAAGAAAGTTATAAACATTTTTTTTTTTTTTTTTTAAAGATTTGATTAACTTTGCTGAAGAAAACGAAATTGAACATAAATCACAGACAGTATTAACTGATCTAGAATTGGCTGCAATAAATACTTCTAAATGTGAATTTCCTGATGTGTCTAACAGAGTTTGTTTCTTCCAGCTGGGGCAGTGTACTTGGAGAAAGATTCAAGCAAGTGGATTGGCATCTCAATATAGCAACGAGTAAGAGTTTAGTTTGATGCTGTGCCATTTGTTTGCCTTGGCGTTGTAATCCTTTTGATGAAATCCCAGAAGCAGTCAACAATCTGAAGTCCTATTTTCCAACAGATGCTAGTAATGTGATTGAGTAATTCAAAAACAATTATATTTGTGGAAGAAAAATACAGTATTTGCATAATGGCTGCTGTTTGTGCCCCACCATTCTTTTCACAAATTTTGTGGTCAGTGTATGATTCCATGAAACTAGCAATACCACTGAAGCTTAGTACTTCTGTAGAGGTCTGCATGGGCCTACATTTTTTATTTTTATCTGGCTCAGCCTGAAGTCTGAACAGACCGACCTGACCCGGAATTTGTTTTTCAAATTCACCCCCCCCCCAAATAGATTTTTATGCCACCCCAATTGAAATAAAATCGCTAGCATTACTTTGAAGTTTCATAATAATAAAAAATAATAAACTTTCAGATTCAAAATTCAATATTAATAATTATATAACAATAATAATTACCCAAAATAATTATCAATATTAATTACATAAAAAAGAAAATGTATTAAATTTTCAATTTACCATATTTAATATAATTCCAAAACAAATATCGATATCCACCTCTACTTAAATTAAAAAATTAGAACTGACTGTCACTTCTGTCACTGGAAATTCTCACTGTATGAATGATGTGTAAGCATTGATCTTACTTGTATTTCTAAATTATCAGTCAGTATTGGATATAGCAAAGAAGCAGTTAAAAAGTGTTACAAGTGAATGTTCTTAGAATTGAGAGTTGGTCAAACCAAAATCTCAGATGTAGTAGAACTAAGGATTAATGGTATCACACTTTTAAGAAATACTATATATACTGTACACATACAACAAAAAAGGGACCCATTGTCGGGGGACATAATGACCCATATCATACTCTTGATGTACCGTAAATTGCAACTGTAATAACAAATTGAGCAAAAATACAAACTGGGTGGGTCATTTCCATGAAAGAGTACAAATTTTGGTGAATTCTGGAGATGTTGGTGAAGTGTGCCTTATGGGTCAATCAACAAACTAATACACATTTTGTCTAAAAACCTTTAAGAATTTAAATACATAAAAAAAATACTTTAACAGAAGTTGGGAGAACATAATTGGACAAGTGCAAGCTGGCATCTATAGTATATCAAAGAATTTCTGACTCTAATTCATTCTAATTAATAATATTATTTAAATTAAATTAATTTAGTTTTTAGTAAATTACAATTATATATGTTATTCAAAAATATTACATTTAAATATTATATTATTTTAAATAATTAATGACATTTAATGGACATACTTTAACTTATGTAATTGTGCAAAAGCATGAAATGATTATTATGTTTCACATGAGCGTAAAACAAGTGTAAATAAACATACTGAATAAAATTAAGTTTTAAATTTCCTTTTTTAAATTTATTTATTTGCTGTTATTAAGATGGTATTATGACTGGTAGTATTATAACACATCAGGATAATGGTTTGTCGGGATTTTGGCTTGTTTGGATGTATAACTATGAGGAAACATGGTCATACTGTACCAGTTCTTTTGATTTTAGCTTGTTCAGATTGTTAACTGTAATAATGCAAACAATACACCTTTGCTTATTGGTATCTTGAAGTGGTTAAATCCATGTTTAGTCTCAAAAGCAAAGATTCAGCACACACACACACACACACACACACACACACACACACACACACACACACACACACACACACACACACACACACACACACACACACACACACACACACACACCACTGTCTTCCATCATTCAGTGATTTGAGATTATGATGGACACCACTGCAAGATCCAATCTTGCTTATATTTTAAGTGTACAATTCTAAAATGATTTTTGCAGGCTGGCTGACAGATAGTCTAGCAGCCAGCCTGCAAAAATATTTTTTTACAATTTTGGTAACTCTTTAGAAGACATCCAGATCAGCTAGAGTATAATTTCACTGTCTCAACTCTGCCAGATAGTGACTGGAGGAAGTCCAAGTAGTGTGTATGTATGGGCAGGGCATTGCTAAGACCACATTGTGTCAAGGAGTTCAGTATATTCTTGCTGTTTGTATGCCATATCCAAAAATTTCTTTACTTCATATAACTTGTTTACCCCTTATACTTTATCTACTGAAAGCATCATGAGCAGTCAAACTACTGAACAAACTTGTCTGCAAAAATATATAAACTTCTCAAAGACTTCCTCATTTATTCCAGAAATATGTCTGAACATGGTCTCAGGGTATAATTGAGACCATGTCCATTTCCACCTAGAGTTTGCCAAGCCTACTTACTTTTTCTGACAGAATTCCATTCCTCATAATTATTCACTCTATGATTCCTTTTACTTCAAAGGTGGTATTGTGCATACGAGGGGATATCAAAAAGTTTGTACCCTGACCTAGATAAAACATCTGCAGGAAGATGCTCTTTTTAATATAAGTTGTCTACATATTCAATAAAAGGGGCTATCCTGACATTACCTACCTGACAGATCGTACACCAGAGGTGGAGCCCGGAATCGGAGGAAGGAGGCTATGGTTGACAAAGTGGAGTATCGAGCAGTGATCAAGTTCCTGCATTTGCAGGGCAAGAAACCTCAAGAAATTGACAAAGAAATGAAAGATGTATATGGACAGAATTGTCCATCCTATTACACTGTAAAAAAAGTGGAACTAAGGAGTGGCAACTAAGGCCATATTGCTCTGGAGATATGCGGTGGTCATTCCCTGACCTTTCTGCATCCTCCGTATTTGGTGGGCACGGGCTCGAACCCCAGTCTAATCAAGAAGCGTGTGCTATGCACTGCTGCTCCTGCCCACCTGGCTACGGAGGCACCAAGGGAGTTTCAGTGCATTCATACAAGTGTCTTTGATGAGCCAAGAGAAGGAAGGCTATCAACATCCACAGACAGTGAGAGAGTTGCAAAGGTTGAGCAGCTGATGCTGAGTGACAATTTATTTCATTACAAATGCAGTGGCAATTAGTTATGGGTCTGCCCACAGAATTTTACATGACCATCTGTATGTGTCTAAGGTCTCCGCATGATGGGTTCCAAGATTGCTGATGCCTTTGCAGAAGCAATGTCGAATGCAATGTAGATTTGTGTAATGCTGATGTTCAGAACTTTTTTGATCAGTTGGTGACAAATGACGAACACTGGGTGTACCAGTATGATCCGGAGACTACAGATATGCCAAAGCAGTGGAAGCACACCTCCTCCCCACCTTTTAAAAAGGCAAAGACCACTCCATCTGCGAAGAAGGTATTGTCTGTGTTTTGGGACAGAAAAGGGGCTATCCTGACAGATTACCTACCTCATGATTCCACACTTACTGGAGAATACTACATAAATCTTTTGAAAAGGTTATGCAATGCTTTGAAGGTGAAAAGGCATGGAATGTTAACCAAAGGTGTCCGTCTTCTGTCAGACAATGCACCGGCTCACATGGCCATTGCCACCATCAACTTTGTTGCCCAGTGCGGCTTCGAACTGCTGCAGCACCCACCCCATTCTCCTGACCTAGTAGCGTCAGACTTCTTGTTTCGAGAAATGAAGAAACCATTGTGTGGACACTGCTTTGATTCATCTCAGGAAGTCATCAATGTTGTTGTTGTTGTTATTGGGTTTAAAGACACAAGGGCAACTGAGGCCAAATTGTGTCTATTCATCGTTTACTTGCATGACCCTATCTTTATAGTTGTTAAATTATATACTTTTGTATAGGCCAATACATTTTAAGTACATTAAAAGTTCTTCAATATTTGCATCGTTTCCTAGGATATGAGATAAATCAGGTGATACGTTAAGCTTGGAAATTGATTGAAAAGTGTTTGACCAGATGGTTGAATGCAAGGGACATTCAAGCAGAAAATGGCGGACCGTAAGCCGACTGTTACAGGATGAACACTGAGGCGGGCTTTCTCCCAATAGCAAGTAGAGATGGGTATGATGCGTGTGTCCAATTCTTAGCCTTGCCAACACCACTTCCTCACGTCTGTTTGATCTGAAGCAAGAGAGCCACAGCTTTGGTTTTTGCTTTATTTGGTAAAGTTTGCTGTTAGTATTCCTTTTCCATATCTGTGACCAGTTGTTGAAACATGCTTTACGAATAACAGTCTTGTAATCAGAGTATGGAACCTGAGGATGTTGTGAGAAAGTGGATTGAGGATGTTTAGCGGCTAAGTCTGCACTTTCATTTCCCGGAATGCCAGAATGGCCAGGGATCCAGCAAAAGCTGATTGATTGATTCGATATGCTACAGAAGTATAGTTGAGAGTGAATTTCCTTCAATGTAGGATGAGAAGAGGAGAAATTCTTCCTTATGGCATAGATAGCACTGAGGGAATCCGTATAAATTATTGCGGGTGAGATGCAAAGTTCAATAATCTTACTAAGTGCTAACTTGATGGCATAAAGCTCAGTAGTGAAGACACTGCATGATAAAGGTAGTGTGGCTGAAATTGTACTTGAAGGAAAAACAGCTGCAGCACCTACCATACTGTCAGATTTCGACCCGTCGGTATATATTTTACAGGCATGGGAGTTAAGAGTAGCATGAGCTGAGTGCAACTGTCTCATGTTATTGGGAGGTATGACATTCTTCCCCCACTGGAGAAAATGTGTATCATGGGAGGCACAAACATACGTCCAAGGTGGAACAGGTGCAGTTGTGTTCTGAAAAATATCAGCTAAATCAATGTTCCAACTCTGAATAAGATCTTTGATTCTGAGTGAGGCAGGTCGATTTTCATGTGGTTTATTCTCATAAAAAGAATCCCACCGAGTGTGATAAAGATACTCCCAACTGGGGTGAGATGGAAGACTCTGGATTTTAGAGACATAGAAAAGCAATAATGTTTTTCTACGAAGATTTAATGGAGGCTCGTGGGCTTCAATATAAAGGCTTTGCATGGGAGAAGTCCTGAATGCGCCCAGAGCAGTCCTCAGGGCACTGTGCTGGATGACATTTAGCCGATCTAATGTGCTTTTCCTAGCTGAGTCATATACGGGAGAACCATAATCTAAGCGTGAACGGATCAGAGATTTGTAGAGGTGAAGTAAGGAGTACCGATCAGCTCCCCACGACATGGATGAGACTGATCGAAGCATGTTCAACTGTTTTAGACAAGTAGTTCGTAGATACGTGATATGTGCTTGGAAGTTAAGCTTACTATCTAATATCAGGCCCAGAAATCTGATGTTGTTTACTACTGGTATCGGATTATTGTTTATCCGTAATTCAGGATGGTGGTGGACAGCACGTTTCTTACAAAAGTGAGTGGTGGTAGACTTTTGTTCAGCTAGTCGATATCCGTTGCGTGACATCCAGGATTCAATTCTGTTAATGGCAAGTTGGAGTTGACGTTCAATGGTGTTCATGCTTTGCGATTGGCAGGAAATGGCGAGGTCATCCGCGTACATATAAGCCTCCACAGTTTTGGGGATGTCTCTGGTTATGCTGTTGACTCGAATTGCAAATAACGTTGCGCTGAGTATAGATCCTTGTGGTACTCCTTCTTCCTGAATATTGGGTGTAGACAGTACGTTCTGATAACGGACCTGAAAAGAGCGGTGGCGCAGGAAATTCTCAATTATCTGAGGGAGATGACCCTTTAGCCCTAGGTGATAAAGGTCCATAATAATACCATGTCGCCAGGTGGTATCAAATGCCTTTTCAATACCTAAATTGACCATGACTAGATGTTGCTTCATGACAAAGGCATTGTGAATATTCGATTCAGCTTTGATAAGGACATCAAGAGTGGATCTGTTCTTACGAAAGCCACTCTGATGATCTGTTAAAAGGTTCTCTGCTTCTAAGATCCAGGTAAGTCTCGTATGTACCATTCTTTCAAAAATTTTCCCCATGCAGCTGGTGAGAGATATTGGCCTATAATTGTTAACTAAAGAAGAATCTTTGCCTGGTTTTGGTATGGCAAGTATGAGAGAATGACGCCAGGAAAGTGGATAAGCATTTTCTGAGAAGATTCGATTATAGAAGATCAATAGGGTACATAAGTCCTCTTCAAGTAATTGTTTCAGCATGATGTAATGTACTTCGTCTGGGCCGGCAGCACTATTTGAAGATTTATTTAAGGATTCTTTGAGTTCTGTTATATTAAATGGTTGATTGTATGGAAGTGAGAGCCGTGTGGAGAAGTTAATTTTGCGGCGTTCTGCATCTGCCTTGATGCGCTGAAAGGAGAGGGAGTAAGAAGCAGAAGCAGATATTGTAGAAAATGATTCTGCTAGCGCATTGGCGATTTCCTTAGGTGCCGATAGATCTTTCCCATTCCAACAGAGTATTGGAGATGGTGGTCGAGTGTATTTTCCATTTAGTGCCTTAATTCTTCTCCAAATGAATCGTGGATCAGTGTCTTTGGTGATAGTTGAGGCAAATGAGATCCAGGAGTCACGTTTGGCTTTTCTCCTAATCTGCCTTGCTTTGGCTTTAAGTCTTTTGTATTCTATTAGATTAGTAGTTGTAGGAAACTTACGGAATTTGTTCCAAGCACGGTTTTTCTCACGCTTTGCATTAGAACAATCTGTATTCCACCAGTTGTTATGGTGGGAGTACTTGTGAGGTTGTGACTTCGGGATTGAATTTTTTGCTGCATTTAGTATCTGATTGGTAATGTAGTTAGTTACGTCTTCAATTGGATGTTGTTGAACATAACTCCTGTCTAACCGAACCTGGGTACAGTAGCTCTCCCAGTTTGCCTTCTTGAACTTCCAGGTGGATCGGAACTTGAGATTTGTAGTTACCCATGTTTGTAATGAGCAAAGGATTGGAAAGTGATCGCTGTTTAGAGGATTGTTTAGCACTGACCACGACATACTTGGGAGAATTGCTGGTGAGCAGATTGACAAGTCTATTGCAGAGGTAGATCCTGTAGATAGGTTTATATATGTGGGAGATCCAGAATTTAGTATAGTTAGGTTGTTGTTATTCATGAATGTTTCAATTAATTTGCCTCTTGTGTCAATCGCAGGCGACCCCCATAATGGATGGTGGCCATTGAAATCACCAAAAAGGCAGATTGGAGATGGTAGTTGCATAACCAAATTATCAAGTTCTGTATTTGAAAATGGTTGAGAAGGGGAAATATATATAGAAGTTAGGGTAATTGATATACCGACCGAAATACGTGCTGCCACAGCTTCTAGACTAGTTTGTAACTGAATTTGCCTGGATGGTATGTTTGATTTTATAAGCACAGCTACTCCTCCGCGAGCAGGAGACTCAGAAATCCTGTCTTTTCTATATATTGTATAGTTTTTAAATTTTGGTGAAGCTTCAGATGATAAGAAAGTTTCTTGTAGACATACTCCTATCGGATTGTATTTAATCAGTAAATCTTTTATGTCATCAGAATTGCTTCTTAGTCCTCTACAGTTCCACTGTATAATATTAGACATTATTTGAGTTTAGTTGTGATCGATTGGTCTGACTGTTTTTTAGAAGTGGAGCATTTCGGTCTGTCTTGCTTTATTTTATCTTTTTTCGGGAAATAGGGGCGTACAGAATCCATGGTGTCATTTGCATGGAGTTCTAAAATGGGCTCCCTATTATCTAAACCGGTGTTTCCCAACCTTTTTTTTACCATGCCCCACCTAAGTCTTTCTAAAATTCTGATGCCCCCTATGTAACGTTGGGAAACACCGATATACATATTTTTTATATTCAAAAATTGAATTATTCCCTAAATGAAGCCTAATTACAACTTGTTCAGGACACGAGACTTAGGTTTTAGGAAGAAATCATTAGGAAATTATTAAGAAAAAAATAGTAAGTAAATTTTCAAAACATATAATAGACATTGTGATATCCAGTCGATTTCTTTTCTTTAGTAACAAATCATTTATGGCACTAAATCCACATTCAGCTAAATATGAATATGGAAACGGTAACAATAGCTCTCTTGCAAAGTTGGTTGAATTTGGGTATTTAATTTCTGTTTCATCACAAAGCCATGCCATTGCTTCTTTTATATTGAATAAAGTTTTAACTGACTCATCATTTTGCATTTCTGAGAATTCTTCTTGGTACTGCATTGATACATCAGACAAATCCACTAACATTGGTTGCATCATCCAGGTTGGAAAATCAATTTGTTTTAAATCAAAAAACCTTTCTTTTAAATCATCGGACAGAATTTTCAGATGATCAACAATAACAAATACAGCGGTATCAGTCACTTCACATTTTTGCAGACAACGAAACTGTTCAAATTTTTTTTAAAAATATATTTTTGACATAATTTAATAAATGTAATGAAACCAAATGTCTTCGCTTTTGCATCGACGAGAGTTTTATTTGTTCCTTGAAGTTGTTTATTTAATATATTTAGTTTTTCAAAGATATCGGCTAAATAACTCACAAATGCTTTACCATCGACCGTTAACAGATGCTTCATTTTAGGTTTGTCACTTAAAAAGTCACTAATAGTATCAAATAGTTCCATAAATATTTTCAAGCAGTTCCCTTTCGAGAGCCACCTTACTTCAGTGTGAAGTAAAAGTCTAACATGGTCTTCATTTTGTTCTTCACAAAAAAGCTTGAAGAGACACAAGTTTTCCCTAACACAATGCACAAGAAGCATTTCTGGATTCTCATCTTTCATCAATTTTAAGCAGCCATTTTTCTTGCCCATCATATTAGGAGCACCATCTGCAGCGCAAGATGTTATATTTTTCATTGATATATTATTGTCATCTAAGTAATTTTTTAGCTTATTATATATATCTTTGGAGGTAGTGGTGCTCTCTAACGATTTACAGAATAACATTTCTTCAGCAAAATGACCTTTATCAATATATCTTACATAAGTTATCAGTACGGCTTCACTGTCTCTCAAAGTTGATTCATCCATTTGCACTGAGAATTTTCTTGTTTTCAGCTTTCCAACAAGTTGTATTTCAATATCTTCACTCATTTCATCTATTCTTCCGCTAACAGTATTGTTATTGAGTGGCATAGCTTTCACGTCTTTGTCATCTTTTTCCAGAACTGTTTTAAGAAATTCTGATATTGATGGTTTGATTAAATTCTCTCCTATAGTATGATTTTTCCCAGATTTAGCAATGAGTAAAGAAATTTCATAACTAGCCTCAAGAGTACCATTGACAGTTGCAGTATGAGCAATAAACAGAGACTTTACCAACAATTCTTCTTTTGTACAAGTTAAGGCATAGTAGGCGGTTGTTTTAAACTCTAGACGAGCAATTTTTGAATTGCCCCCCTGAACAATCAAATTTCCCCCATGTGGGGCGTGGGACCCACGTTGGGAAACACCGATCTAAACGCTCATCTACTTCCATACTGTTGGTGTGAGTTTCCTTTTGTTTTGAACCTGTGTCAGAATTCCTCTGCTCTGTGTCAGATATCCTTTGCTCTGTGTCATATGGGACCAATGCAGTATCACTAGGGATACTAATTGGGGTATTTGTAGCTTCGCTAGTTTTATTTTGAGGATTTTCTTTTTTTGAATTTGAAAGAGTAGATTTAAGCCAATTAGCCATTGAGGTATTAGGCGGGATTGATACATCTGTTTGTGCTCCAGTAGATACATAGTTTCTAGCGCGAACAGCGTAGGATCGACTGCTAGGCATACTCAACATAACTTGCCTACGTGCCTCAGGGAAAGTAACTTTATTTTCTATTTTATATTTTTGAATTTTTTTCCCTGTAATCCATAATTCGCAAGATTTGGAAAAGGCAGGGTGGCTTCCCTTGCAGTTTGGACACGCAGCGGTTGCGGCCGAGCAATCAGCTTGAGTATGTTCTTTAGATCCGCATATGGGACAGATGGAGTCACCTCTACGTGCCTGCTGTGAATGACCATATTTCTGGCATTTGAAGCAACGAACAGGATTCGGAATATATGGTCTAATACGACAATTCAAATAGCCAGCTTTGATTGAGGATGGTAAGTCTGGAGTACTGAATGTTAAAATGATGGTTCTAGTTGGAGTTAAGATTCCCATCTTTTCTACTCATGATTCTTTTTACACTTGTTACCTTTTGACTACTAAGTTCTTGGAGTAGTTCTTCTTCGGAGACTGTAATTAGGTCCCACTCACTGATCACACCTCTTGATGAATTTAAGGTTCTATGGGGAGTAACTGATACTGTCAGCCCCCCAAATGATGTTGTATTTAACAGCCGCTCAGAATGTTGTGAGGTGGCTGTTTCGATCAGGAGGTCTCCGGATTGTAGTCGCTTCACCATTTTTGGTGACCCTGCAATAGACTCTAAACACTTTTGTATCAAGAATGGTGATAACTTGCCTACAGGTTGGGCAGATAACGAATGTACCACCAAGAAATTCGGTATCTCATTTGGACATTTTGCTTCCGTTCGAAGCCTTTTTGGGTGAACGCAGTCATGGTCAATGTCGGGAGTCTCTTGTCTTGAGCTCAATGGCTCTAAAGGGGGATAACTATTTGTATCCATGTTAGCTCCTTTTGGCCCTGGGGGTTTACCTTTACCACCCAGGTTACCGGCCCCGCCACGGGGAGGCAGGAGCAGTGCCGCTTGTGGCCAAGCGTAGAGGTTAGTATAGTTAGTAGGAGTACTAAATTAAAGAAAAAGGTTCTTTCCTTCTTCTGGGCTCACTTCTTAGAGTTTTTAAGAAAATGAAGCTACTTAACGAAAAGGTTTAATAAGTAAGGAAGAAAACAAAAGAGAACCTAGTCGCTTATCAAAATCGCTCTTTAAACGCACGAGAATCGCTTGGCCACGGAAACGCTTGGCACCCGGGGCCAAGTCATCAATGACGTGGAATTGTGGTTTCAGGCAAAAAGTGCAGACTTCTATGATCAAGGCATTAAACAACTGATCCATAGATGAGAAAAATGTGTTAATATACATGGAGAGTACATAGAAAAGGATTAAACCCAACATCATTATATTTGACATCCCTGAGACAACTCTGGAAAGAGATCTCCAAAAATTTTATTAATATAATGGAAATGGACGAGTTTGCTAAAGAATTTCTTCTAAAAAGAGGGACAAAAAACAAAAGAAATGGGCAATTCAATATCATTGTGGAAGTGTCACCCAGAATTTCAAAAAACCTACATGGACAACAAAGAGTACGCTGGCTGGACCAGCCATAAATTCAGGGAATTCTTTCCCATGCAGAAGTGCTTTAACTGTCATAAATATGGTCATACTACCAGGGACTGCAGTCAGAAATCTCCTGTCTGTGGCCACTGTGCAGTCACTGGCCATGATAACAAGAACTGCCAAAATAAAAATCAGCAGCCAAAATGTAAAGCAGCATGGCAGACTGGCTATGCACATAGCATCAGGGATGACGAATGCCCCGTTACAAAAAGATGGTAAAACTTATACATAGGACAAACTATGGGCTAGATTGAAAACATAAATGTGACTCGGGCTCTAAATCTCATCCAATTGAATGCTCAAAGAGCAAGAGCTGTTGTAGATCAGATCAAACTCAATTAGAAAAAAAAATAACATAGATATCTTGGTACTCCAAGAACCCTACACATACACATGGGTAGGGTTCAAGGATATCCAAGAGGCTATAAAGTCATAGAATACACTTCAGGTGTCCCTTCTACAGAAACAGTAGTTAAAAATACTGACCTTACAGTCACAAAGGTGAGTCACCTCTGCTCCCAAGTGGCAGTGTGTGCCCATATCACCAGTGCTGTAGGACAGTTTAACATTATTTCACTATATTCCAGACCAGGTGAAGATATAAAAAAAAAAATCTATTGAATACCTACAAGCAGTCATAGACTTGCTACCTACAGCAAATATCATAGTGTGTGCCAATGTCAACTGCTGGTCAGCCTTATGGCATAGCCGTACAGAAGACAGAGCATGCACATACAACGGCCATACTTTCAGACAATACAGCTACTTCACCCTTTCAAGTGCTAAACCAATCAAACAAACTCCCAACTTTTAGCAGTACCATGTGGGAGAGTGACATTGATGTCACTCTTGCCACCAATTTAATAACTTCTAAAATTACAGACAGGTTGGTCCAGCCAGTCTAGACAACATAAGATCACAGAGCCATCAGCGTCAAACTAAACAGGCAGTTACAAACAACCCAACACTCCTTGTTGGATATCAAAAGGTATAACCTTAAAAAGGCAAACAGCATTTTGCGGAACATACAGCAGCTGAGCTGCAAAAACAGGAAAACGAGTGGTCTCCAAAGAGGGGTGCACAAGATGATCCATGGGGTGATTTGGTAAACAGGGCGAGCGATGCAATCCTTCCATTTGGATCAATGTAACTATGTGAGGTGACTTTCTCTGATGAAACCAGGATGCACAGCAATAATGAAAAATATTCAAGCACATTGTTCCCACTAAAAAAATGCTGTTGATTTGATTTATACCACTTTGTACTTCAATTTCAATTTCATTTTGTATTTTTGATTCGAAGTAGATTGTGATTTTATATATGTGTTTCTAGATATAATGCATACCATGTAAATTATTTATAAATAAAACAAATAGTATTACATTACATTTACTACACTTGTTACATTAATGATTTGATACCATTTTGTGCTTGAACTTCAATTTATTCAATTTAATTTTGTTTTGCATTATTTTATTTGTGATCTTTTAAAATTATGTGATTTTTTATATTTTATAATGCCTTCCACGGAAATGATTTATAAATAAAAAAAATATATTAAATTTATATATTTAATTTTTTATTCCGAGGTGCACGCTAGTCCTTTTAAGTAAAATAAGAGTGCACGACCACTGGTCTAGATCAAGCGATTTTGGAGACCACTGGTCTAGATCAAGCAACTGTAGCCCAGACGAGCAAGGACTGACTATGACAAACATTTTAACAAAAACAGCAAACTTGTCTATCCCACGGAAAAACCGAAGAAGCAGGTAGTCCCCTGGTGGTGCCCTAAACTGACTATACTCAGGAGAAGGGTGCACCAGGCAAGGAGAAATTTTCAAAGGGCCAGAACATCTTGGCCACAAAATGAAGTGGATGCACTGAGAGATTCTTATAGAATGCTCAGGAATCAGTATACAGCGATAGTGACCAACAAGCTGCCAAGAGGAGAAGTCTTAGAAACCACTGTCAAACCTGATGGAACCCTAACCTGGTGTTGGGCAGATTCTGTAAATAACATCCTAGACAGTATTATTCAGACTGAAACTGGGGATCATTGCCCCATCCAGCTAGACATTATAAAAGAAAACATTGAATATGACAATGCCAATATTGAACCTCTGTTTACCATACAAGACTTAGAAATAGCACTATCTAAAATCAAAAACAATAAATGCCCAGGTCTAGACCTCTTAGAGGTTGAGATTATCAAAAAATTAGTGAAAATAGCACCAGAAAAATTAATAGCACTATATAATAACTGTATGAAAGAAGGTATATTCCCAAAAACATTGAAAAAAGTTGTGTTAAGATTAATTCTCAAAAACCCTGGAAAAACCCCTTACTGATCCCAAATCATATAGACCAATAGCCCTACTCCCCGTACTAGGGAAAATATACAAAATACTAATATATAGCAGATTATCTCAATACTACACAGAAGCAGGTTTACATTCCAACAATCAGTATGATTTTAAGCAGGGCAACTCTATGGAGGATGCCATGCATCACCTACTGACAACAGATAAAAACTCAGAGGAGAAATATATGCCAGCAATCTCTATTGACTTTGCTGGGGCATTTGACTCACTCTGTTGGCCTAGTGTCCTTAGGAGACTCTGCCAGGCAAATGCCCCACAAAATCTCTAAGGTAATAAACAGCTACCTAAACAGACAGAAGTGTCTCAGTAAGCACAAGGTTCCAGGAATTGGAATGCCCTGTGAATAAAGGCTGCCCGAAGGGTTCAATCCTTGGCCCTTTCTTCTGGAACATTGTTCTGGATGAATTTCTGGCCTTGAATCTGGGCCCCGTGAAAAGGCTGGCCTTTGCAGATGACATGATTTTCCTTGTGAAAGGTAACACACAAGTGTAGAGCAAAGATCAAATGCTGCCCACTTGCAGCTGCACAGGAGTGGGCACAAATGCACATGTTCAAAATATCACCTGAAAAAACCAAACAAATACTTCTAAAATGCAATTTGAACATAAGAAGACATCCACAAATCAAAATTAACACAACTACTATAAAAATGGTAAGAGAACTAAAATATCTTGGAGTGGTCTTCGATTAAAAATTAACCTTTTAACCTCATTTGACCTACTTGGCGAAGAAAGTGAGAAATTATGCAGGTATGAGATCCGGGATCAGTTGAGCAGACTGGGGGCTCAAAATAAAGACCCTGGCAATCATATACCATGCAATGTTCCTACCTGTTATCACCCATGGAGTCAGTGCATGGTTCACCCGATCAGCCATAGTAAGAAACAACATTAAATTAGAATCAATACAAAGGACAATACTTCTCACTATTACCAGAGCATGTCGCACAGTTAGCACACATGTGCTACAGGTGCTAGCTGGAGCTCTCCCACTTTACCTGGAAGTAGCCAAAAGAAGTTTATATTATTGACTTAAAAAGGGCATACCCACAGATTTTCTAGGGATAGCCGTTGACACAGCCAACACCATGAAGGCTGAAAGAAAAAGAATAGCCACAAAGCTCCATGAACTATGACAAACAAATTGGGAGCAGGAAACCAGAGATCTGGTTACTAAAAGGTTTCTGCCATGGGTGGCAATGATTAGTCCAAAGCCACCTAAAGTGGTATGCCCCTGGACTTTTTACGACATTTATATTGACAGGTCATGGCTCCCAAAAGGCGAAACTAACCTCCTTAAGGGTGAGTGATGATCCAAACTACACCTATGGCGAGAGTGAAGACTGGGCACACATTCTATATGAATGTATAATTTATGACATCCCCCGAACACAGCTAATAGTGCAGATTGGCCCTTTCCCAGAGGAGAAGAACATCTGTTCATCATAGAGGAGGAAAAGTATAAAGCCTTTCCAGAGAATTCGAATTCCTGTGCATTTTGGATGCAGAAAAAATTCGAAATGCACACAGAACTATACAAAAAGGACAATTCAGCCCCCAGCAATTAAACAATAATCAATAGCGAAAATTGTCCACATCTCCCACCACGCCCAGATGATGACTTAAAAACTATCAGGATAGCAGTATTCTGTGCCCTGACAAACGTGACATGACAAAACCAGATTGACCTGGGTACTCCCCAGGACTACCCTGCCATGCGTAGGAATCTGAGGCCCCGCACCAAATAAGTAACCACGTAGGGGAGGGAGATGTACAGGCAGCTAGAGAAGTAGATTAGCTGAAAAATATCAGCAAGTAGTAGGAAGGGGATGCAATGTAAAATGAAAGAATGAATGAATAAATGAGAATGAAAGACAGAATGAATGGGCTGGGCACTGAGTGAAAGAGTGAATTAAGAACTATGGCAAAAGGGAATAAATGTTAGTTTTGGTGAAAGAAAGAGTGACCCAGCATGAGGGAAAGCAAGAGTGAATGAGTGTTATGGCAAATGGGAATGACTGAAAGAGCAAATGTAATTGGCTGAAATAATACAAAGTTAATAATAACTTGAATTAATTTTTATATACTAACAAACATTTACTAACAACACAAACACTATCACTGAATTCTCCCCTGGCCTGTACTACAACTGAAGAATAACAGTAAGTTGAGGTGCCCAGAGAGTGTAGTGCAAAAAACAAGAGTCGAACAAATGAAATCAATGCCAGAAGAATGAATGAGTGTGTGTGTGAGAGAAAGAACACAAACCATAAATGTCACAATTAAGTACACACTGATCCTAGTTTTAATCTTTTATATTCTTACTTATTTAGCTTAATTATTAGGCATTAGTATTTAAATTTACGTTACACACCATTGCATTCCCCCTGGTGCAATGGTGTGAGAAAAAAGATGAATGAGTGGGGGGGGGAATATATATATATATAAACTAACAGAAAATAAAAAATTATGAAATATAAAAAAAAGTATAAAAATAGAATGCAAGTAGAGTGAGAATGCAGATAATGAATGAAATAAATGTCTCTCTCCCAACCCCCCTTCGCCTGGTGGGGTCCCCACTGCCAGCTAACATAACCCACACCGGAGCAGGTTTGTTTGTTTGTTTGTTTGTTATTTGGTTTTTAGGAGCATTAGCAACTAAGGCCATATTGCTCCGGGATATGCGGTGGTCATTCCCTGATCTTTCCGCAATCTTCGTATTTGATGGTGACGGGCTCGAACCCCGGTCTAATCAAGAAGCGTGTGCTACGCACTGCTGCTCCTTCCCACCTGGCTACGGAGGCGCCCCCCCCGGAGCAGGACGGGCAGTTTGACCTTCCTACTAGATTCAGCACTTTACATGAACCTGACAATGATCACCGATGGAGACATACCACAGCTCTGCTGCCAACATGCCATTTGGAGATCTGAACCAGGTACTCAAATCCCCTGGAGCTATTAGACACAAAACACTTTACAGTATAATGAGATGTGGCAACCAAGTTCCCAGACTGGTGCTGTTGTGGGCATGTTGGATGAGTTTGAACATAAATGGAAGTGGTACAGGTATTATCCAATAGGCTGACAGGTTGCAAGTAACAAACAGTTTCGTTAGTAGTGTTAACATTCCATGTCACAATTTTGCAATGGAGCAACAAGCAAATACCAAATTTTGCTTTAAACCGGGAAAATCTGCAATGGAAATGTTTGAATTGTTAAGAACTGTTTATGGTGATGAAAAATGTTAAGTTGTACTAGTGTGTTTGAATGGTATAAGCAGTTCAAAGACAGACATGACTATGTTTGCAATTGCCCAAGAGGTGGACATCCATCAATCTCTCAAAATGAGAACAGAGTTTCAAAAGTTTGGGAAATTATGGCAAGAGATCATTTGAACTTCAGAATGATGGCCGATGAGTTAAATACAAATAAGGAGATAATTCATCAAATTCTGCATGAAGATTTAAGGAAAAGGAAACTCTACAAAATTTGCTGCAAAGCCTCACAAATGATCAGAAGAAAAGAAGAGTATCACATCATGCAAAGACTTCATCCAGACTTGTCAAAGAGAATTCTATTTTCCTCAAGTGTATCGTCACTGGAGATGAGTGTTGGATGTTTCAATACAACCCTAAGACAAAACATCAAGGCTAGCAGTGGACTTCAAAATCATCACCAAGGCCCAAAAAATAAGGGTAACAGAAGTCCAAGATCATGATGATGATGATCATGTTTTTTGACAAACAGGGTGTGATTTACAAGGAATTTGTAGCCAAAGGGCGGACAGAGAGAGAGTCAATGCTGTGTTCTATGTACAGATGCTTCAAAGATTATTGAAGTTCATTCCCCTGGTGAGGCCACAATTTCAAGAGAAAGGTAGCTGGTTCTTGTTGCACAACAATGCCCCACCAAATCCACACCTGTTGTGAAGACATTTCTGATGAAATGTGGCATTGTACAGATCAACCATCCATCCTACTCTCCCAGTCTAGCGCCAGTTGACTTCTTCCTCTTTCTCAAGATGAAAACTGCCCTCAATAGAAAGCGATTTCAGAACATTGGTGACACAGAGAAAAATGTCACCGCTGAACTGAACATCATCTCATTGGATGATTTCTTTCACTGACTCTTTTCAGAAACGTTTAGACCAGTGTAATAAGTGCATTCAATCAGGTATTGATTACTTGGAATAAAAATAAAACCATTTTTTGAGCTCCTTCACACTTTGTGTTCTTTTTGTTGCACTAGTCCGGTAGCTTGATTACCACACCTCATAAGTTTATCCATTGACAACCAGCTAGGGAACACTAGAGGAAGCAAGTCAACTCTGATTCTCTTGGGGACTGATGTACTTCTTTAACAAACTTTAATTAGACCTGATGACAAGATTCAAAATGAAATCTGGAAACACTGCCATTGTTAAGTACAGTTGGACCTCTGTATAACGAAATCGATTGTTCAATTGAAAACATTCATTATACAGAAATATGACCTTTTCAACAATGAAAAATACTGTCAACATTCAGAAAAATAGTAAAAGATGGGAAATAAGTGGGAATGAATAAATTTTCTAACATTTTAAAACAATTAATTTATTAATACATACATATTACGAAATGACTACTTACGTGATGGGCACAATATATTAGTACACTTTTAAGAATTATTTTGTAAAATATTTGGTTATTTTTTGTTGTACACTGGATTTATACACTCAAATATATTTTATGGCACATTTTCTTCACTGAAGACCTCAATGCAAAGTTTCAAATGCTGCCAACATTTCATGTTTGGACGGTTTAATGTAGTACTCTCCAAAATGTTAGAGTCACTTGTATATTCAGTTACTATGACATCATTATCAACTCCTAAAAATTCGTCAAGAACAATTTATTATCCACTGATCAAACCTCTCATTTGGAATTCTTCCCAAGGTTGCTCAATGTCATGTAGTATTTCATCCCTCTCATCACTGTTAATTGGCATTTTAGCAAAACCTGCTTTTGCGAAACAATTCTTAATCATTGTTTCATCATCTTTTTTTCCTCTCTCTTACTTCAGTGGCGTGCATCAGTTGAAATTGTTTAAATCTAGCTTTCCTTTCAGCACTTCTCCCCAGATAGCAATAAATGTCTACAAAATATTCATTACTTTCAAAGGAAGACACAACTCTTATCAGAACACAAATTAATAAGATGACAAAAACAGCTTATTACAACCAAGTGTCAAATATCTTCTTTTAAATACCCTTGCTACTCATTTTTAGACCATTCATAATAGCATTACTAGATAGTTTTTTGAAAGGATCCCACATATTTTCAGGTGTTCAGATGTCCAATGTTGTATCCTGTACAATAAACTTACAATTTTGGCAAACAGAGTAAGTTACATTTGATTTAATGTGTGTGTTTTTTTTTTTTTTTTTTAATTACAAAAGATCACCACAATGGGATACAGCTTGGAATCACTTTGATCAATGCCATCTGTAGCAACTGAAAATAGTCCATTTTTCAGAGCCATCACTACCTCTTCTTTTCCCTATCAATGTAATTTCATTAATAATGCCTGTTGTTATTGTTTCACCTATCCATACCCTCCAAGAATTTGCCTAGTTCTACCTTAAATTTATTCAACCCATCTACTTCCACAACAACAGATGGAAGCCTGTTCCAACAATCAACTACTTGTTGGCTGAAGGCAAACTTCAACACATGTCATGCAACCATCCTTCCTCATCTTTGAATTTATGCCCCTCGTGTGTAGGCTCAGCAAGTGGAAGGATGCCATTAACATTCTGCTTACTCAATCCATTCAAGGGTTTAAACATCTCAATCAGATCTCCCGGCAGGTGCCTAGTCTTGAGATGCTCCAATTTTCAGAACTGAAGCTTTCTAAATAAGAGTACCCTTTTGTTCCCTTCACCAGTCTGATTGCCCCTCTCTGCAGCCCATTCCAGCAGATCTAAACCCTTTCTAAAGTGAGGCCTCCAGACCTGTAAGCATTATTCAAGATGCAGACTAACAATGACCTTATACAAAGGGATGTTCCCCTCCTTATCCCTACTAGCAAAGTTTCTGTAAATCCTTAACAAAATTCCATGAGCTGTCCTGGCACTGCTCAGAGAATTTCATGTGACTGCACAATTACTCCCCCCCCCAGCCTTTTTCATTCTCCACTACCCTGAGTATAGTACTGCACAGTTGATAAGTTACTCTGCAGTTACTTCTACCCATGTGCAGTACTTTACATTTGTTAAAGTTAAATTTCAACTGTCATTTCTCAGTCCATCGATCCAATTTTCCTAGATCTTGATGCAGTAGCTCACCTTGATAACTGTCATTAATCACTATGCCAAACTTTGTATCATCTGCAAAATTAAACATTAAGTCTGTATACCTCCATCAATATCACTGATAAATATTTAAAACAACAATTGGCCCAGCACTAAATCATGGGGAAGTCTACTAATAATATTAATCCATAAAGAGCAGTGCCCACTGATAAACTACTCTGTCTTCTTCCGCTTAACTATCCCTTTATCCATAGCAGTAACTTGCCCCAGTTTGTACAGCAGTCTTATGTGCAACAGTATCAAAAGCCTTCCTGAAATCCAAGCATATGATGTCAAAATTATCTTTTGCATCCAGCTCCTTGGTCACTGCATCACAGTAACCTATCAGATTGGTTAGACAAGACTGCCCCTTGACAAATTCATGCTGTGATTTCAGTATAATTGCATGCCTGTCCAAATGGTCCTACATTACTTCCTTAACCAGTGATTCCATTATTTTCCCTGGAAGAGACATTAAGCTAACAGGTCTGTAATTACTCGTGTCACTTTCTGATCTCCCCCCTTTATGAATTGGGGATATATTCACACATCTCTAGTCCATAGGGACCTCCCCTGAATCCAAGGATGCTCTCATAATTATGATTAAGGGTTTGCTTACCTCTCTGCTGCCTCCCTTAACATAATTGGATAGATTTCATCTGCTCCAGGTGCCTTTATGACCATTCTCGACAATTTTTTCTCCAAGTTCCTTTCAGTTATTACAATGTCAATTAGTTCCTTGTTAGAGTTTGATAAACTTCTGACATCCCCTTCTCTAAAGAATTCCTATTGTGTGAATGTAGATGCAAAATATATATAGAATTTGTTGGCAACCTGAGCAGGGTCGTCAACAGTTAACCCATGGACATAAATGGCCCAATGTGATTCAGCCCTTTCCTTCTACCATTAATATAAGTAGAAGTCTGATGTTTTTCTTTGCATTCTTTGCCAGAGACTTCTCATAATCTGCCTTAGTTTGCCTAACTTCCTTTGTGACTTGATTACAGACTAATTTATATCTACCATAGGTTCTGGATGACCTGATAATTTATATGAATCCCATGCACTTTTCTTCTCTGCCATGGGTCTCAATAGTTCATCTGACATCCATTTAGGTCTAAGCCTTGATATGTGTTCTGAAATTTATGTTGTATTTGTTTGCATCTTACTGAAAAAGACTGCTAATCAGCTTACACCATACAAGCACTATGAAATTATTGACATTATCATGCATTTCTACTTTGCAATGTAAACTACCATAGCACACCTGCTGGCAAATTCATTAAGAAAAATAAGCAGAAATTTTGCTTACATTTTTAGAAATTCTGCAAAGAAATTTACCAACCTTTGTAGAAGTTGGAGAATTTCTTCAACTTCTGCAAAAGTTGGAGAAATTTCTTTTCCATCTTGCCATCATAATTTGCCATTACAGAAAAGGTCACATTGAGTAAAAAAGAAGGATTCTCCATTGTAAATCTAGAGATTGGCAGCTATTCTATCCAGTGAACCTGTGTGATTCAGTTATGCCTTTCAATTTCATACACCAGACTTTCTGTACTACTTCATAATTCTTACAATTGCTTCATTCCCTACCATTTCCACAGATTCACTCCTTAAAATTCAAAATTATCAGTTGTGATTCCTGAACAAAAAAGCAAAAATAAAACAATTTATACCACAGTAAAGGACAAAATTCAGTACTTCAAGCATATTCAGAAATCTACATTTTAAAAGGATATATCCTATATTTCATATATAGGTTAGTGCGAAAGCATCATTTTAACATAGCCATCTACCAAAGTAGTTAAATTAATTAATTAAATTGGCATCACTTTGGTTATATTTCATATTGTGAATGCCTTCACAATGAGTTGAATATAAGATATAACCAAAACAATGCCAATTTAATTAATTAATTTAACTACTTTGGTAGATGGCCACATTAAAATGATGCTTTTGCAATAACCTATATGTTAGTCATTCTATCTCGTAGCATGAGGCCTTTGCCCTTAAATATTTTATAGTCTATATCACTGCACACCATCAGCATCTCTCATATTCTGAAGTTATACTTCATAACTGGGTTATCATTATTGCAACACCAGGGTACCTAAACTGAGGAAAAGCCAACAAGCTTTGAAACGGTGCCATCTGGGTGGTGGTATCTGCTGAGAATAAGTAACAGTAGTCTTCTCCACTGGTGAAGTGTTACTTATTTGAGGTAGTACAATACCATGGCAACTCGTTGTGAAGGCATTCACAATATGAGATATAACCAAAACAATACCAATTTAATTAATTAATTTAACTACTTTGGTAGATGGCTATGTTAAAATGATGCTTTTGCACTAACCTATATGTTAGTCATTCTAACCCATAGCATGAGGCCTTTGCCCTTAAATATTTTATAGTATATAGGCAGCAATTAACAACACAAAGGATTTATAGGAAGTTTAAAAATTTACCAAATAAATATCAATTTGCATTAAAAATAATGTAACTGCAAAAACTCTTAACAAATTAAAAGCTAACTGAAAGATATATTACGCAAAAGATGCTATAATGAAATCAACACAACATTACACAAAGTTACTAACAAATTGATGAATAGACTAAACACAAACGCAAGATGTTTTATTCACCCTAGAGGGCCCCTCCCCCAAAATTTAATAATAACAAATCTGTGTAACTAACAAACTACATGTAACTAACTACATGCAGTTATTTAATAATGGATACAGTAAACAGACCCACCTCTCTTCATCACTAAGACAAGCAATGACATGTCCCAAAGTTGATAGCGATTTATTGATGTGTATACCTTCTTTTAATCTATCACCTGTGGCACCAGTTTGTCCTGCCCTTTCAGAACCTGCCAAATCCACCAGATTCTATAAGAAGAAGAAATCAGTATATATTAAACATAAAATCTATATCATATATATAAAATATATATATATGATAATAAAATCATATATATAAAAAATATATAAAATCAGTATATATAAAACATTCACATTGAAGTAAAGTTAAAAAAACATTTATTATCAACGGAATCCTCAGTTTAATGTCTAATTATTGAAGTTGACTAGTTTAGCTTAATTTCCCCATGTATAAGACGCTCCTATTTCCCCATGTATAGGACGCACCTTAATTTTGGGGCCCAAAATTTGAAAAAAAAAAAAAAAATGTATTACATAAAGTTATTAAACTCAAGTTTTATTCATCATAAAATTCATACAACTCCTCATCACTGTCAAAACTCCAATCCATTAGCTTGTCCTCATCTGTGTCTGATGACGAATAACTGTCTTCATATATTGCCTCGTCCTCGGTTCCATCTATGGCATTTGAAATGCCACACTTTAAATGACTTGACAACGATCTCAATCTTGATATTATCCCAGGATCTTTTCACCCAGGTACAAACTTCTCCTATAGTTGGTTTCTTCACTCTTCCTGCTGGTGTCAAATTTCCCCCAGAAGACTTCATCCATTGGTTCCATTCATCTCTCATGGCAGCTTTGAAGGGTTTGTTAATGCTGACATCAAGTGGTTGGAGCTAGGATGTCAAGCCTCCAGGTATGACAGCAAGTTTTGTTTTTTGCTCTGCAGCAATCTTCTTTGTGTTTTTTATGTGTGCCCTTCTGATCAAGCACCAATAGGGCAGGTTTGTGTAAGAGCCCACCTGGTCTCCTGCTCCAAACTTTCTCAAACCAGATCTTCATCCCATCCTGATCCATCCAACCCTTGTCATGAACGTGGACAATCACTCCTTGAAGAATGTCTTCTTTTGGCATTGTTTTGGTTTGAAAATCAGCATAGGAGGAGCTTGGTTCCGTCGGCACAACAAGCTAGAACAACTGTATAATGGCTCTTTTCATGTCCACTTGTCTTCACAGTTACAGTTTTCACCCCTTCTTATCAACAGTTCTGTTACTTGGGGACATCAAATTGAAGGGGGGACTTCGTCCATATTTGCAATCTGTCCCAACTCAAGCTGATGTGTCTTCCGACATTGAATGACAAAACGATGAAATTCAAGGACCTTCTGCTCATAGCTTTCAGGCATCTTTTGGGCAAGTCTGGTGCGTGTGCGCATGCTTAGTCCATTCCGTTTTCATGAACCTGAAGCACCAATTGTGTCCTCCTTTGAAATCATTAACTTCTTTTTCATCAGCAATTCTTCTTGCCTCATGCTGAACCATCTTTGTGGAAACAAGAATTCCAATTGCCCTTTGCTCTTCAATCCATATCTTCAATTCCCTCTCTAAATCAGGCCATTTTGCTAACTTGCCTCTCATGGCCTTCTTCTGCCGTGGCATTTTCAGTAGGGTTTCTTCTTCCCATAGCCAGTCTCTGATTGTTTTCTCAGTTGGAGGAGGACCAAACTTACGTTCAGCAGCACGATTTCCATTCACTTTTGCAAACTGGATCACTTTTAACTTGAATTCAGCACTGTACGAAAATCTTTTCTGAGCCATTTCTGGTCAGAACGTAACCTAATATACCGGTAACAAGTGCGAAACAATGAGCGCAAAGACAAGTGCGAAAAAGCGGGAAATGCAATTAAAAAAAAAATCTACAACCACTGTATAAGACGCTGTTGTTGTTGTTTTGGTTTTTAGGAGCATTAGCAACTAAGGCCATATTGCTCTGGGATATGCGGTGGTGATGTATAAGACACACCCAGTTTTTAGACTCCAAATTTTTCGAAAAAAGGTGCGTCTTATACATGGGGAAATATGGTAAATAATATATGTTTAACTCAGCAAATCAATGAAAAGAACAGTTAAAAAAAATTCCAACTTGCCTAAGAATCACAGATACACTCTACATTTTGATGTCATATCAACAATAAAAATAAAACAATAATAATAATAATAATAATAATAATAAAAAAGTTCAGTCACAAGTGGTTAAACCAATATTCCATTGTGATGGCAGGGGAATATTTGGCAAAATGGCTACATTGTTCAGGTTGAGAACCAGATACGTAGTGGTTGATGCCTTGCCTGATTCTATACAGTAGCAGACAAAAAACTGCATCACTTGTGAATTTTTACAAATAATGTGTTTTGCATTGCATTGTGGGTTGCAGAAATGGTTGAAATGCATTTTTCAGATGGGATATATATCTCCATGAATGAAATTCAATAAAAAGACTCCACCTGATATACCTAATTGCCATAAATATCTTCCCAAAGGGTAAAATGCATAATTAACGGAAATATGATTATTCATGCAAATAGCAATCATGACAACGAAACATACATTTTGTTGGATTTACGTGTACAAACTGAAATGACAAGTTAATGTAATAGCATTATGTACTGTAAATCAGCAAAATAAGTCCTCAATATTTTGTTGTTACTCCTCGAACTGCAATTACAGCCTTGCAATGATCTGGCACAGAGTTAATCAACTTCTGGATACACAGTTGCCCAATTTCGTGGTACTACACCCTTACAATGCTCTCCTGCAGCTGAATCTTACTTGTTGGTTTTTTCTGAGCAATTTTAGATGACATTATGTACCAGCAATTTTCAAATCTGGACTGTTGCCGGGCCAGTCCAAAACTGTAATGCTAGCATTTCTGAGGTATGACCGCACCTTAAGGGAGAAAAATGAGGGAAAACATTGGTGTAAGTAAAGAAGAAGCTCATCATTAAATATAAATAGCATAAAACTTACCAATTTTGCTGTGTGGCAAGATGCTGAGTCCTGTTGAAAAATGCAGTTTTGGATATCTGTGTGGTGATCTCTAATAACAGGTTTCAGGCACTCCTCCTAGTGTAGGTTTCTGCATTCACTGTTCCATTAATAAACTTAATTCGCCCCACCCCTTTGTTTGTTGTGCATCCCCACACCATCTGACCAGCAGGGAACTTTACAGTCGGTGTTATGCAGTCAGCATGGTATGCCTCTGATTTTCGTCTCCTGACATATTACTTCCCATCCGAGCCATGCAGGTTGAATTTCAATTCGTCAGAGAAGATAATGGTGTCCCACTGCTCCTTTGTCCGTGAAACATGCGGTTTAGCCCAAGCTTGTTTGTTATTTGTTGTTTGTTATTTGGTTTTTAGGAGCATTAGCAACTAAGGCCATATTGCTCGGGGATATGCGGTGGTCATTCCCTGACCTTTCCGCATCCTCCGTATTTGGTGGTGACGGGCTCGAACCCCGGTCTAATCAAGAAGCGTGTGCTACGCACTGCTGCTCCTTCCCACCTGGCTACGGAGGCGCCTTTAGCCCAAGCAAGTCGCTTCTTCATTTGTTGGGTAAACAAAGGCTTCTTCTTGGGTTGATAGGCATGCAGACTACATTCCGAAAGCTGTCTTTGGATAGTTCGTGCACTTGTTTCAACATCAGAAGCCATCTCAAAGTCCAGTTTTAGATCATGAGCATTACCATGGTGATTACGAAGGCATAGCCATTTCAAATATCGATTTTGGGAAGGCATAGTCACTCCCTTACAGCCTGATCCAGGTCTTTTCTTCACATCATTGGTTTCATGCTTTAATTTCAGCACCCAGGATACTGTTGACCGGTGGCAGCCTATTTTATAGGCTGCCACCGTGATAGCACGTGTAAAAAGTCCTTCCTGGGACAGAGCAACAGCTACACTTTTTTTTTCTTGATGTCAACTGAACATAAGTTGACATGAGGAGCCATGCTTACACCTCCACAAAACAGGATACTAATGAGCGTGTATATCCTTCCAATGCTGTATTTATAGAAATGGCTGATGATGGCTATTTATAGAAATACCTTGCAATTACTGTCTGATGCAATAGAAGCAGTATTATCGGATGCAATACCTTTGCTTTGTGACAAACAAAATTACTGTAATCAAACAATATCTTATATGTTTCACTACAAATGTTACTTTTTTTAAGGTGATGCAGTTTTTTTGTCCACCACTGTATATATTTTCTCAAAGTGGTATGAACAGATTTGGTAAGGTTATATGATCAGGAACAAACTACTTTGTAAACATAATGCAGTAGAAAGGTTTGTTATCGGAGAGACAGAGAAGGCTCTTATGACTCCATATAAAGGCTATGTATCAGAAATATTCCATTGCACAGTTAATTACAAAAATTATAATGAAGGAAAAAAATTATTTTAATAGGTTCACCTCTCACCTTGTAGTTTTCCACGTGTATTTTGGAAAAAGAACCCTATTAAAGTGATGAACACTACAGATTAAAAGTCAAAACAATAGTTTTGACTTTTAATCTGTATCATTAACTGTGTTTAAAAAAAAAAAAAAATCAGTTTCTCTCACTGTTGTGATATTAGTCGTTTTGTTAATTGGGAGTTAAACAGTATAATGGTAACTAAGGCTAAAGTGCAGTATATTTTGGTTGAGAAAGTTTACTATTAAGAATTTAGTCATACATTATTTATAATAATATATATTACTTAATTATTTATCATTTATTAATTACTTATAATAATTATATTAATTATATATACAGCAAAAACTGATTTAAAGCATAAGTCTATGAAGCCATTTCTACTTGGTTAGAGATTAGAAGCAATAGTAATAATTTATTAAATTCAAAAAAATTAGTGTAAATTGGGATGTAGTTTCCTTATTGAACAGTGAGAGCGGTGAATAGCTTTTGGAAGTTTTGCTTTTCATGGGAAGTTCCATTCTGTGTTTAGAACTGGAAGTCAGTCACAAGTAGGTAATACAGTAAACCCCCGCTATTCGCGGTTTCGCATATTCGCGATCGCTGATTTAATATAAAATGAAACCTAAAAATATGTGAATTTTAAAGCACCATGAACATTTTCTGCCATAAAAAAACATGGGCGTGGCTAAAATTATCTTTCCCAGTCAAAACAGCGCTCAGTGGGTCAGGGGGGAGAGGGGTGACAAAATCGCGAGCGTGGATATTTCTCGCTAATCCTTGTTCAGTATGTGTTATGCACTTGCTATGGAAGATTTCGTCATTTGCTTTTAATTTATATCCTTATAAATTGAATAAATTTATAAATTGATATGCTTACAAAAGTGATAAATCTACTGTTTTGCAGTGTAAAACAGACTTTCTCGAGTGTGTTAACGGAAGAAAGTGACTTTATTGTGGACAAGTTCTTCTAACCCGTACAAAAATATGGCTACGAATAACAAGGGAAATGTGAAAATATCAAAGAAGGTGATGACATTAGCAAATAAAATTGAGTTATTAGACAAAATTTCTAATGGTGAAAGTGTCTCCTCAGTGGCAAAACATTATAAAATCAATGAGTCAACGGTACGATCAATTAAAAAATCAGAAGAAAAAATCCGCCGTAGTGTCCGTGAAAACGCCCCAATTGCTTCAAAAATTTGCTCTGTAACTCGTGATGTTAAATTAGAAAAAATGGAAAAAGCTTTAAATCTGTGGATAGAAGACTGAACTCAAAATAAAATTCCGTTAAATTCACTCATAATTCGTGAAAAGGCAAAACTCCTTTATCAACACTTTAGCGAAACTGGTGATAGCACAGGCGGGATAAGTTTTTTTGCTAGCAAAGGCGCTAGCAAAATTTAATATTAAATTGATTCTTATTTTCATTTCGATGCCATATGCTTGCATTTCACTATGTACTGTCTATGTACATCGTCATATTATGAAGGTACATATAATACATACGTAGACAAAATTTTAGACTAGTTTTTCTTATATATTTCATACTTTGGAACGGAACCCCTTTATTACTATGGGAGCCATAACTTAGTATTCGCGTTTTCGGTATTCGCGACATTTCTCAGGAACGTAACCTCGTTATTCGCGGGGGTTTACTGTACAATATTCCACAGTGGGGAAGGGAGAGAATATTTGGTGTGATAGTTCCTTGTACAGGTTGGGATCCAGATTCAATAATAGCTTCTTCAGATTTATACTTATTTCTTAGCAATGCCTTGCCCAATCTATATATATTTACCCAAAGTGGTATAAACAGAGTTAGCTATGTTGGGTGATCAGGTATGGATATCATTTTATAAACAAATATAATGCCACTGCAAGGTCTGTTTTCTGATAGATAGAGAAAGTTTGTGTGACTTCACATAAAGGCTATGTGTCAGAGATATTTAACATGCTCCAAGCACCGTTCAAACGAAACTACAATGGACAGAGATCCTAGCCACCGAGGAGCACTTGGTCTTGCTGAGCCACACACTTGTGGACCATAATAAATTTTGGATCTGAACAGAGTTTCCTATAACCCAAATGGCATATGACAGTCTGCCCTACCCTGCCCCTCTCTCCACTATGTTGCTGTTTATTTGTTTTTTTATTTTTATTTTTTTTTTTTGGAAAGATGTTCTAAGTTGATGTGCTGCAGATATTTTTTTTTTTTTTTTGAAAACTTTATGATTTATTTTACCAGGAGATTCTATCCATCTAGTTTCAGTTCCAGGTTTGGGTGAAGTTATATTTGACAGAAATGTACGCATGTGGTTTTCTGCATACATTCACTTTGGAAACCAGGCTAACTGTCAGTAAAGTAGGCCCAATGCACCTTCTTGTGTAACATTTTTTTTTTTTTGCATGACAAACTTTATTTAAAAAATTAAAATATGAGGAATAAACAACCTCATCTATTTCAAATTTCTTTATCGTTTTTTTCTTTTAAAAAATATATTTGAGTGATGTGCAAAATATACTATGCAACCATTTGTAAAGTTTTTGAGCCAGAAGATAGCTGTCACTGTTGGTGGTCCATTGCATTGTTGCAACTGAAGAAAGAAAAAAATAATAAATAAATAAACAGATTTTTCATTATCATATCCCCTTTATTGGTAATTATGATATCACATAGGAGCTGAATACTTGAATTATTAAAAAAACCACCAAAATACTGATAATTTTGAAATGCACTACTTTTATTCTCTCTTATACAGTTACATATATTTAGCAAACTAAGATAGAACTTGTTAAGATAAGTAAAGCCCATTCCATAAAAATCTGTATATTTATCATAACATTACAGGTAAACAGACTAATTTTGATAGACCATGCTTTGCTTATTTTAAAAAGTGCTGTCTTAGGTTGTTAATTTTATGTAACTGCACAAGACTGAATAAAAGTAGTGCATTTATATTGTTAAAATAATGAATAGCATTGAAAAGCACACAATTTTAACTATTTCCAATCTTTATTCCAGAAAAATGAACATTGTAAAAAGTTTTTGAAAAGTGTGAAAAATTACCAAATTAAAAAATGTACAAAACATACTGTCACTGAAATTGCAACACCCTGAAGGAAAAGAAATACAGAGAGGATACTTAGAGTAAAGTTAGTTAAGAAACATGTAAAAGTTGCAGGCAGTGTGTGTGTGTGTGTGTGTGGTGCTGCCCAAAATCCCGACGGCCAGATTCCAGACATCCCAATTGTATTTAAAAAAAAAAAAGTTTGTCTATATCTCAGAAACTGTTTTTGCAATAAAAAATGTTTTTCATGTAATCAAAACTGCCACTAAAAAGATTAAAATTTTATTTGAACACATGGAACATTTGAATACATTGCAGTTATGCAAACAGTATATGATAATGTTGATATTTTATGTCGCACTTGTATATACAGGGTGTCTGAAAAATATTGGTACAAATGTTTAGGGGAGGTAGGTAATATCTAAAGGAATGTGAATCGCATAGGAAACCATAACTGGAAATGTCACGAGAAAGTAGTAGCAGAGGCACAAAAAGCAGAAATGACACAAGACAGTAATTAGTGGCAAACATTTATTTGACATAATATTAACAATGGAGTACGAGATGGATGCATTTCATAATGTTACAACAGATGCTCGAAGGTTCCACCATGAGACGCAATGCATGCATGACACCGACGCAGCATGGATTGGTGGACATGGTCGAACACACCTAGAGTTTCTTTGACAGTAGCAGCAGCGCAGACAAGTCTCGCCACGAGATCCATTTCCGTCTCCACAGGCGATTCATACACGATAGATTTGAGGACCCCCCCCCCACAGAAAGAAATCAAGGCTTGATAAATTAGGTGAGTGTGGGGGCCAGGCAATGGGTCCACCATGGCCAATCCATCGATGCCCAAAACGCCTGTTCAAATGGTCACGAACACACCTTCCATGATGGGCAGGCGCCCCGTCATGTTGAAACCAAATGTTGCGTCTCACATTTGCTGGATCATCGTCAAGTAACCCTGGTAGAACTTGTTCAAGAAAGATCCAATATTTAGCGGAGTTCATGCGGAATGGTAACAGGTATGGGCCGACTAAGCAGTCGCTGACCATACCTGCCCGCACATTTATTGCGAAGCGATGTTGTGCCACATGGGGGTGCACACCGTGTGGGCCCTCTGCTAATCCATACACTATGTGCATGTCTGCCAGCTCACAGTTCGTATATCGATGCATACTCTTTGTGCGGCGTCTACTGCTTGAATGAGTAAACCAGAAATTTTCCCTCTAGCGAACTGATGAACAGTGCCGTGTACCGACTTACGGTGACGTTTCCGGTTATGGGTTCTTATGTGATTCACATTCCTTTAGATGTTACTTCCCCCCTAAATGTTTGTACCAATATTTTTGAGACACTCTGTATATACTAACGGTATACAATCAGTTCACAAAAACCACATTACTGATAAGAATCACAGTTTAATGTTATCAAAATCACAGATTAAAATTTGCAAAAAATCATACAAATTATAATCAAATGTTTAAGTATTATAATAATCTTAATAAAAATACTTAAATAATCTTAAGTATTATAATAATAAGAAGAAAATAGGATATTTTTTACTATTACCCCTTCCAAAATATCCTGCGGACACCCATGGTCATGCCTAATGTACTTGTCAAAGAAATTCGTGAAAGTACAGCTAATAACAAATATCTGTATAATTACAGTTTTAGTTATGCTTAACGATATTTAAGAAAAATGTTATGCAGCTACCAAAATATATTACTCTAAATTTTCATATTCTATGAAAGTATGCTTATTTCAAGTTTTTTATCTTACAGCATTTCAATGCTATACGTATAATTATTGCTCCAACACCCTATAAAAATACTAAAATTCGACTTGAAAAATTTCCAATTAAATGCAATATAATAAAGTAAAATTAATTAAGTCATTTTTATTTGCTGAATATATTTTAAAATTGTTTGATTTTGTAACAGAAAACATGATCTTCAAATTGAAAGAGGTATTTGTCGTTAAAATTTTTATTTTTTATATTCTTTCTATACAAAATTAATCTAATGAGGTAAATTTTTACTTACTAAAAAACTAATAAATATATAGATTATATTCATATATTTTTACAATATAGTAGAATACTGTCGGAACTTTGGGTCAGAGGGGTGTGTGTGTGTGAGAGAGAGAGAGAGAGAACACATTTAATGATACAATGGGGACAGATCAATATGATGTAAATCCACAATGGCTGCATATATATCAATCTAAGTGTGTCAGTATCACACTGTAATACAAGTGTCAAATAGCCTCCTGCAATATTTCCCAACAAGCCTCTTGCACCTGGTCCTGCAGAACATCCGTGGTTTGTTCTGGCTGCGAGTGGTTCTATAAATGGCATCCAATCATGCTTGATGGGGAGAAATCCGTGAACCCAGTTGGCAAAAACAGTATGTCTACAACATGAAGACATTCAGGGGAAACTACTGCAGTATGTGTTCAGGTGATGTCCTGCTGATAAATGGTGTCAGGCACTACAGTAAGAAAGGGAGAGAGTCACAGGTTCCAGAATCTTGGCGACATAATGGCAAGCAGCCAGATTGTTGTTGTCTCCTTGCATTCTGAAGTTGGTTCCTGCAAGATAGAAGCCTGTTAACTGTATTGCAGTTAACAGGCTGTGTTGCTTTGAACTCCACAATCTCTATGTTCAATTTTATATCAGCCGAACCAGTGAATGACTGACTATCAAAATTGATTATTCCCCACCATAATACAATCAGGGCATGCAGTATGGCATTCAAAAATGGCTTAGGATCATTGTGTAGCACATTGTCCCACACATGTATGTAGCACCCAAAAGGCACCAAGCAGAAGTGTGATTCATTGCTGAAGACTACATGACAGCATTCTGTATCCCAGATACCCTGTTCTCTTTCTCTTCTCTTTGGTAGTTATTGGTGCATCGGCTTCTGTGGCCATATTGCACCTCCCAAGGTTTTTGCAGTACTTTGATCCAAGCCCGAGGCGGGATTCGAACCCGCGACCTTTGGGTTGCCAGGCAGGCGCTTTACCCACCCGGTTAGCCCGGTCGGCTACCCAGATAGCCTGTGCATGATAGACAGTGGTCAGGGGGTAATTGATGCAATGGCTGGTATGCACGGCAGCTGCCCTCTGCCAGTCAGTGTTCAATGGTTCAACAGGTGATGGGGTGACAGCCAGCTGATGTTACAGCTTGCTGGATGTGGCTGTGGGCGTAGAGTAAACCTGTAAATGGATAAGATGATCCTCCCATTCTACAAATATGTGTTGTGCTCCACTACACATCTGATGAGCAGTCATACCTTATTGCAGCCACTGTTGCCAACATCTGTGCACTGTTGCAGTCCACACGTTCCGCTACAAGAAAAAGCAACCATCCAGCCTTTCGAAGGCCAATAATCAACACTCTGTCGAAGTCACTGAGTTGCTGATATCAGTGTAGAATGTGATGTCTTGGCATTCTTTACAATCTCCTTGCACTCCGAAGTTGGTTCCTGCATCGCCTATGCTTTGTTTTGAACTCCACAATCTCTACGTTCAATTTGTTGGTTCCATATTATTTTAATAATTTGTATGTCTTGGCACAACTCATCTGCCTGCCGATTTGCATGCACTTCTGATCATGCCTTCTGGGTGCTGTAATTTCAATGGCACAGTATTTTTTCCTGTTACCCCTTTCATAATTGAAACTGATGTTTTCATTATGCAGAATTAACAAATTTTTATCCCTAAAGATAAAAATTCATAAAAATCCTTATCTCCATTTACATAAGCAGGCCAGAAAAGGTGCACAAGAAATAAGGAACAGAGAATTACTTCAGCCATAAGTATCAGATTTTTTTTTTGTCAGACAACAGTAGGAAAAGCCTTTTTTTGAGCAAACTGGAATAAGTATTTTTAAAGAGAGATATTCTAACCTGGTGAAATAATGTAGTCTTTTAATATTAACAGACATTATAACAACTTTTATATAAGTTTTAGGTTTGTACAAATGTAGAAGTTATTAACGTACTGCTTAATGAACTATGCACCATGTTAATAGATTGTTGTTGTTGTTGTTATTTGGTTTTTAGGAGCATTGGCAACTAAGGCCATATTGCTCCGGGGATATGTGGTGGTCATTTCCTGACCTTTCCGCATCCTCCATATTTGGTGGTCACGAGTTCGAATGCCGGTCTGATCAAGAAGCGTGTGCTACGCACTGCTGCTCCCGCCCACCTGGCTATGGAGGCGCCTGTTAATAGGTCTTCATTTCAATATTTAGATATGTCTCCCTTATGAGAGATGTCAAAATATTATAAATAACTGGCCTACTAGCTGACACTAGTTGACATTTTGCGCAATTCACAGAAGACAAACAAATGGGCTTCTGCAATCAGTAATTATAAGAAAAACTGTAATTATAAGTCTGTAACTCTGTAATTATAAGAAAAACAGAAAATTAAGTTCTGCTTAAGAACTTTACTGTATTTAACTAATCTAACACCTTGAAAACTTAACAAGAATATACAGTTCATTTTCTAAGGCAGATCCCCAAGAGTTGGAGGCTCTGATGAATTCTGCAGGATGTCTTTTAGTACTCAACTATCATTGCAACATGTAGCATGAGCAATGTCTTGAAGTTATGATGGACATCATGAGAATCCTATATCCCTTATATTTCAAGGGAACAGTTTAAACATTGGGAAGGGTAGTGGAAGCAATTTTGCTGCTAGTATGCTGCTAGACTGTAATAGTGATATGTGTGGGAGAAAGAAAGGCATTATAAAAATCTTTAACAATCATAATATGTACAAGCTTCAGGGCCTGACTACTTTTCCCTTTTGGTCTTAAAACATGTTCCAGGATTAACTCCTGTTTTACATTACCGTTTTATCAGATAGTATGAATCAGAGCTGTAATACTCAATATGTTCTACGTTGATAATAATATTAGTAAAATAATAAGAGGAGTTTACCTCAATATAGTACGTAGAACACTTCCGTATGATACCCTCTAGAAATTAAAATGGAAAAAACGAAAAAAATCGGCAACTTACCGGTACATTAAAGTAAAATATAAATAATTAAATAATCAATTTAACACAATTCAAAATCAATTTAAAACAATTAAAAATCAAATTAACGCAATTAAAAGAATCTAACGAAAAAAATCAAAACGATTTTCCTTCCTGAAGCTGACAACGCTTTTCGACCGTATGTCGTGATCACAGGAATGAAAATTACCGAATCGGGTTAAACCTGCAACTTAAATAGTGACTATATGTCTTCGCGCATGCACGTAAAGGTCCATGCATCGGAGATCAAATATGGCTGCCGAACATTAACAGAATTCTCGTGTAATTTAATTTCAACGGTTTCTGCAATTAATAGTCACGTATAATTACGTTGAACGTTAAGTATTTTGGCCTTGTTAAATAAAAAAGTGTTTTTTGTTAATGGCATGAAAGGCTTATTCTGACGCTGCTGAACGAGAAGCACGAACTGAGGCTTCGTGTTGATTTACACGAATATTAAGAAAAAACCGCGTTGAACCTTGGTAAGATGAGTCGCAATCACCACAAGAAATGTTGTATACCAGATCATTAATTTGTGTTGCGAACGCGGAAAGAACCGAGCGATTGTTCAGTATAGTGTGTAACTTCCATATAGGCCTAGCTATAATTTTAAATTCGGTATCTTTAAAGAATCTGTTAAGCTGTTTGTGCCACTGTTCAACATATGGGACAGAAATAAAGAATTTTTTGATATTACTATTGTTGATTGGTGTAGTATTTTGTATCCTATCCTTAGCTTGTACCCTAATTCGATTTATTGTGGTAATGGAATAACCCCTGTTTAAGAATCTGCTAGTTAATATTTGTATTTCTGAGTCCAAAGCAGAATCCGTCGTTCAATATTTATAGGCATTTAGAAATTGATTAAAGATAATCGATCTTTTGTAGGTGAATGGGTGATAGCTATTATAATGTAGAAGCATACCGGTGTTTGTGGGTTTTCGATAGATGCTAATTTGTATTTTATTCGAGTCCCAGGTAAGCGTGAAATTTAGAAAGTTTAATGACTTTGTATCCGTATCTTCCCTTTCCAATGTAAATTTGAGTCTAGAATGAATATTATTAAATGAATGTAAAATGTCTTGGATAGTACTACTATCGGTAATAACTAGAACATCGTCTAAATACCTCCCATAGTATGTGATACGGGGACGAAAAGGTGTCAAATGTATCTGCTCAATCGTTGAGAGATAGATCTCTGACATTAAGCCACTCAGGCTCAAACCCATTGGTAATCCAAAAATTTGTTTGTACACCTTGTCTCGAAAGGTGATGTAGTTAGCCTCAACTAACAGTTTAATTTAGTGAAAAATTTCCTTAATAGGCAGCTTCGTATAATTAATCGGTGTCAAGTTTTTATTTAACATATCCCAAATAATATCTAATGTGTATTCAACATTTACATTCGTATATAATGAGGTAACATCTAGTGAGAATGAATTGTCATTGTCGCCGAGTCTACAGTCCTTAAGATTATTAAATAATGTATCGTAGTTCTTAATCCCAAATTGTATAACCTGTCTAAAAGGTTCTATAATGTTATATACATGTGTGGCTAAGGCTGAAAATGCCAAGTTACTGTAGAAAACAATAGGTCGAATAGGAAATCCAGTCTTGTGTAATTTTACCTGACCGAAAAGTGCAGGAATATTGTATGTTCTGGACTTCAATTCCTTCAACTGAACCATAGTAATGTAGTCGTTTTTACGATACGTGGTTAACATTTTATTGTATTGATTTACTAAATTGGTAAACAGTGCCGGGTATACTTCACGATAAGTGGAGGTATCAGACACAACTGAATCTAACTTATTAATATAATCATGTGTATCTAGTATTACCACATTTCTTGCGGTGATTGCGACTCGTCTTACCAAGGTTCGACGCCGTTTTCTCTTAATATTCGTGTAAATCAACACGAAGCCCCAGTTCGTGCTTCTCGTTCAGCAGCTTCAGAATTAGCCTTTCATGCCATTAACGAAAAACATACTTTTTTATTTAACGAGGCCAAAATACTTAACGTTCAACATAATTATACGCGACTATTAATTGCAGAAACCGTTGAAATTAAATTACACGAGAATTCTGTTAATGTTCGGCGGCCATATTTGATCTCAGATGCATGGACCTTTACGTGCATGCGCAAAGACATATAGTCACTATTTAAGTTGCAGGTTTAACCCAATTCGGTAATTTTCATTCCTGTGATCACGACATACGGTCGAAAAGCGTTGGCATCTTCAGGAAGGAAAATCGTTTTGATTTTTTTCGTTAGATTCTTTTAATTGCGTTAATTTGATTTTTAATTGTTTTAAATTGATTTTGAATTGTGTTAAATTGATTATTTAATTATTTATATTTTACTTTAATGTACCGGTAAGTTGTCGATTTTTTCGTTTTTTCCGTTTTAATTTCTGGAGGGTATCATACGGAAGTGTTCTACGTACTATACTGAGGTAAACTCCTCTTATTATTTTACTAATATTACCGTTTTATGGGATATGGCCCATGCTGTGCAGCCTTTTTCAAGTAAATATGCATAAAGAAAAATTATAAAAAATTATGATATATTTTATATATATGATGTATATAAATATGAAAATTATAGGCAGAAATATGCAGATCAACCCAGCTATCTATTTGCATTTCATATTCACCTTCATGTAAAAATACGTGACTGAACTATTATGTGGGTCACGCTATGAAGGCATACAAAATATACAGGTAAGGCAAAAGTAGACATACAGCTGTGTTTTTTTTATAGATGTACAGTTGTTATATATGAACTGTATATTGCCCTCAGTGTTCACACATTCCTGGAGTCTATTAGTTTATTATTGAATTTGAAAGTGTCTGCAATTCTGTCCAGACACGATAGGAGGGAGTATATGATGAGAGCCTTGTCGATCAATTCGGCCCTGGAAAGATTGGGCAAGGCTTAAGGAGTAGAATTTTTTTCAGCCTGGTCTGTACTTGTTAACAGGAGAGACTGCTTCTACAGGGATGGGATACACTTAAATAGAAAGGGTGCAAGAATATTTGCTGATGCTATCGAGGCAGTGTTAGGTGGGTCGGAAAACTGCTAGCTTGGGGGACACAAGGACTAATAATTTAACAGTAGCTGCAGTTAGAGGTGAAGGTGATTCTTGCACAACTTCTATTAGAATAAGTAGCGAACTGGAGCGAGGGGTATTGGGGGGTTTCAGGGACGGATGGCAGTCATCGTGAAATAGATGGGTATATGGGATGTGTTAGGGTAACTAGGAATAGGTGCATGTATACCAATGCTAGAAGTATAGTAAATAAATTCGATGAATTTGAAGTGTTGGTCAAGACATCAAAGGCAGATATTGTTGGGATAGCAGAGACATGGTGTCACACAGATATAAGGAATTCAGAACTGGAATTTGGGGAGTACAATGTGTACAGAAAGGATAGACAAGATAGGAAGGGAGGAGGTGTTATGCTGTTAATTAAGAAAAACATAAAATCAAAAGAAGTGCATCCAGTTGATATAGATCAACAGTGCACTGTTAAGTCAGTTTGGTGTGACATAAGAACTGCTAAAGCAAAAATAAGAGTAGGAGTGTGTTATAGGCCTAATGACTCGAATGAGTACAATGAACAATTTTACAGAGAAATAGAGTGGGCTAATAAATCAGAATGTCTTATAATGGGGGATTTTAACTTCCCAGATATTGACTGGAACTTGTGGGTTGGTCACTCATACACTAGTCAGACTTTTGTGGATTTATTGGATGAGTGTTTTCTGTAGCAGCATGTTCGAGAGGCAGCCAGAGAGAGTAATACTCTTGATCTGGTTATCAGCAGTGATCATTCGTGTATTAATAATTTGCAGATAAAGGAACCACTAGGTGGCAGTGATCACAGTGTACTGATGTAAAGATTTAATTACCATCAGGGGTAAAGGAAAGGGTTTTTGCTTCTATAAGGTCAATACACTGTATTGACCTTTATAGAATTCTGTACAGTGGGACCAACTGATGATGTTACCAACAGTAAATTCTAAGTGGGAAGCATTCAAGGAATTAATCATGGATGCTACTAAAAGTTTCATACCTATTAAGAAATATTGTTCAAGGTTTAGGCCTAAATGGTTATCAAATGAATTAATGAGACTCGTGAAAGAGAAGAAAAATGCATGGGATGCATATAAATTATCAAACGACTCAGAAGCCTATGGTAGATATAAGCTAGTCTGTAATCAGGTCACAAAGCAGGTTAGGCAGGTGAAGGCAGATTACAAGAAATCCTTGGCAAAAGATGCTAATAAAAACAGCAAGGATTTCTTTACTTATATAAACTCTTAGTAAAATAATAAGAGGAGTTTACCTCAATATAGTACGTAGAACACTTCTGTATGATACCCTCCAGAAATTAAAACGGAAAAAACGAAAAAAATCGACAACTTACCGTTACATTAAAGTAAAATATAAATAATTAAATAATCAATTTAACACAATTCAAAATCAATTTAAAACAATTAAAAATCAAATTAACGCAATTAAAAGAATCTAACGAAAATATTCAAAACGATTTTCCTTCCTGAAGCTGACAACGCTTTTCGACCGTATGTCGTGATCACAGGAATGAAAATCGTTTTGAATATTTTCGTTAGATTCTTTTACTTCCGTTAATTTGATTTTTAATTGTTTTAAATTGATTTTGAATTGTGTTAAATTGATTATTTAATTATTTATATTTTACTTTAATGTACCGGTAAGTTGTCGATTTTTTCCGTTTTAATTTCTGGAGAGTATCATACGGAAGTGTTCTACGTACTATATTGAGGTAAACTCCTCTTATTATTTTACTAATATTATTATCAACGTAGAACATATTGAGTATTACAGCTCTGATTCATACTATCTAATTATATAAACTCTAAAAGGAAGGGGATGAATCTGATTGGTCCACTTGACATCGATGGTTCGACTGTTGATGATCCTGCTCAGATAGCAAACAAACTGAATGAGTATTTTGCATCTACATTCACACATGAGGAATTATTAAGGTTTGAAAATGGCAGAAGGTTATCAAATTGTAGCAGGATACTAAATGATTTTGTAATAACTGAGAGCAAAGTGGAGGAGAAATTGTTGAAGTTAAACATAAGAAAAGCACCTGGGGTGGATGGGATCTATCCAGTTATATTAAAGGAGGCGGCAAAGCAACTAAGCAAACCCTTAGTCATAATTATGAGAGCATCCTTGGACTCGGGGGAGGTTCCCACGGACTGGAGATGTGCAAATGTATCCCCAATTCACAAAGGGGGATCGAAGGGTGACACAAGTAATTACAGACCAGTTAGTTTAACTTCTGTTCCAGGTAAAATAATGGAGTCACTGGTTAAAGATGCATTGCAGGATCATCTAGATCAAGACTGCAGCAATAATTCAGACACAGCATGGGTTTGTTAAGGGAAAGTCTTGTCTGACAAATTTGATTGGTTATTATGATGTGGTTACAAAGGAACTGGATGCAAAAAATAATTTTTATATCATATATTTGGATTTCAGGAAAGCTTTTGACACTGTTGCGCATGGAAGACTATTGTACAAATTGGAGCCGAATGTTATTAAGGGTAAGTTGCTAAAATGGATAAAAGGATGGTTAAGTGGGAGAAGACAAAGGGTGGTAATCAATGGGTGCTGCTCTTCGTGGACTAATGTTATTAGTGGAGTCCCACAGGGTTCGGTGTTGGGTCCAGTGTTGTTTTGTATATTTATCAATGATATTGATGAAGGTATATCAGGCTTAGTGTCGAGGTTTGCAGATGAGAGTAATGGCAGTGTGCTACTGAAACAGGATCTAGATAATTTGGGCAGATGGGCTAAGAAGTGGCAACTGAAGTTTAACCTTCACAAATGCAAAGTACTACATATGGGTAGAAGTAACCTGGGAGAAAAGTACCAACTGTGTGGTACTACACTTAAGGTGGTAGAAAATAAAAAAGACCTGGGAGTAATTGTGCAGTCAGATATGAAGTTTTCTGAGCAATGCAGGCAGGCTGCCAGGGCAGGTCATGGGGTTTTATCAATGATATATGGGAATTTTGCTAGTAGGGAAAAGGAGATGATTGTCCCTCTGTACAAGGCAGTGATCAGGCCACGCCTTGAGTACTGCGTACAGGTCTGGAGGCCTCATTTTAGGAAGGATGTAGATTTCCTTGAGCATGTACAGAGAAGGGCAGCAAGATTGGTAAGGGGAATGAAGGGATCCTCTTTCCAAGAGAGGCTTAAGTTCTGCAAATTGCAGTGGTTGGAGACTAGGCACCTGCGCGGTGAACTGATTGAGGTGTATAAGGGCTTGAATGGGTTGAGCACGCTGAATTCTGTGGGATCCTTCCACTTGTTCAGATTACGAACCTAAGGGGGCATAAATTCAAATTAAGAAAAGACAGATGTAGAACAGATGTGTGGAAATTTGCCTTTAGCCAGCGGGTGGTTAATTGCTGGAACAAACTTCCATCTATCGTCGTGGAAGTTGATAGGTTGAATAAATTTAAGGAGGAACTGGACAGGCATTTGGAGGGAATGGTGTGATTTTTTTTTTTTTTTTTTTTTTGGCTGATGCTGCATAAGCTCATACACTTTTTTTCTTGCATCACATGCCACTACTACTACTAGTACTACTACATTTTGTCACAAAGATCTTTGTTTGCATCCATTTCTTGAAAGATATTAGTGACAAAGCATTTGAGATCATCGATTTCTGGCCATACCCTTGTCCTTAATGATGCCCCACAAGAAAAACCCACAAGATATGAGTTTTTCTTGTCATTTGATTAACCATCCTGACCTAGCCACCTTTGAGGAAATTCCTGACCTAGTAAGGCATGCACCTCATTAGCATAATGAGCTGGAAGAACAATCCTGCATTACTGAATTGCTAGTGAAGTTGTGGTGTGATAATGTCCCTCAACACGGTCAGATATGCAACTGATATGTTAACAAATACAGGTCCGATAATTCCAAAACATGAAATTCTTCCCCTAACTATAATACTTGGTTGGTTTAACTATTCTAATGTGATGTGGGGGGGTTTTCTGGATGACCAGAAAATATAGTTGTGCCTGTTAACATGGCCTGACAATTTGAAGCAAGTGTCATCAGATCAGATAATCTTCACAAAGAGTACACTGCCTTGTCTTTACTCAATTCAGTATAATCTTGCAGAATTGCAAGTGTCGATCTGGGTAATCTTCTAACAAACTGTATCAGCCTTGGTTAATATAGCTTCAAATGTATGCTCCACAAAGTGACACAAAAGTTGCATGTGAAATTTAGAAGCCCTCCTACTTGGTTTCTTTGGACATTGCACAAATGCTTGTGCCATCAATTTGTTTTCAGGTAATAATAGTTATTGGTCCACCAACCTTTGTTACTTTAATAATGGCCTGCTTGGAGAAGTGGTGTTGAAGACTTCGTGCCACTCCATCCAGACAAATTCTCCATTCTCACTCTTCTGAGAACCTATATGCAGTAGTAAAATTCCGAGCCAACACTACTATATATCTACTTTTACCCCTTCCAGTATATACATATATATATATATATATATATATATATATATATATATAGAGAGAGAGAGAGAGAGAGAGAGAGAGAGAGAGAGTGTACAGAACTTGTCAGTAAAAGATCTGCCAACTTCTAGAAATTAATTACTAGAAATTAACTTCTAGAAATTAATATATTTACTTTAAAAAAATTTTAATGCAGCTCAGCTAGTATGTTGTCAACTCCCTGTATTCTTTATACCTATACAGTTTTTACAATATCTTTGAATGATGACCACACTTCCATTTCTTTCTGAGTCATGTGCATATCCAGCAAAACTGTTTATTTTTGTTCAGCTGCCAGATCTGTGGACCAACAGCAATCAGCAAAAAATAAATAAATAAATAAATAAAAAGTGCTGAAACAGTCTCATATTTGAGAATCTTTCAGCACTTTTTTAGTAAAATGCTCCTGTCACCTCCACATATAAAACTGCTTCATAAATTCCAGTTTTATATGAGGAAGTGGTAGGAGCATTTTACTTGGAGACATAAATGACCACATTTCTACACCCAACTGTAATATTAATTCTTTTTGGTCATTTCTTTCTTTTTTTTCTCCATTTATCTTGTGAGTGATACAGCTTTTGCTGTCTCATCGTTTTATATTATAACAGCATGAGGAGTAGTGCAATGATAACTAACTAAAATTGCTCTTGCATGATACACACACATCACTACAACAAGGTAGCCACTGGTTTATTTTGCTTAATTAGATTCAACAACAGTGAACCAGAACTGATGAAGTCCTTAGAGAGTAATTTCATTGGTAAAATAAAAAATAAAAAAAAATTTAAGGTGCATTAGCATATATATGCATAAAGCACTTATTGTCTTTGCATTTCAATCCATCCATTCACCAGCATGCAAGAGCGTGATTACTAGTGAATGGATTTTCATAGAATATTATATTTGGTTCTTCTAGACATTATTTTCAATGTCTTCCTCCATGCAGTTCAGATCTAGCATTCAAAAAAAAAAAAAAAAGACTAGTTGAAATGTGATGTTCAAAAATTATTTATTTTTGGGTTTACATAATATATGAAACAGCATGACAAAACAGTTTAAAAGCTCTAATGCAATATTTCTTCATGGAAGAAAATATTAACAAAACCTTCCATCTGGATAATTGACAATGTTTTTTTACTTCAGAGTCCCTTCTTTGAATACATTGTTTATCCTTTTGTGGGTGGACAGATATGCAACATCCAAAATATCTTCAGAAATCTCTTCCTGCTGAATACATTCTTGAAAAATTCAATTCTGTCTGGCCATTCTTGAGACCATTGTTTCTTTATATCAGTTTTTTCATTTAGCCCCATGTTGATAACTCCAAAAAACTCCTTTAGTTCATTTAATGAAACCTAAACCCAGTCACACCATATGGGAAAATCAGAAACTATCTTATTTGTAAGTCCTCCCCCCCCAATTTCTCCAGAAAGGTTTAAGAATTCCTCAAATTCACCATCAGAAAGGCCTTTACTAGATCTTGATGGCATGTCTGTATGATTTACTCTAACACAGTGTAAGATACTTTGTGACGTCTACACTGAAAAAAACAATGCCACCTGCCATTAAAAATTGAATATAAACATCAATAAATATCCACTTAGTTTTTCAGATTATTTATATGAAGTACATATGGATGGCAATACGGCGGAAAAAATAAATTTTATACTCAGAAACCCTGACAGTCATGCAGATTTCCACATTAGACTTGAGAACAGAAAAAAAAAAAAAAAAAACCAACCAGCCTGATGTTAATCATTGACTATAAACATTGTATTTAGCTTTTCAGATTCTTTATATGAAATATAAATAGATGGCAGCACAATAATTGAGCCAGTATAGTGAAAAAACAAATTTCATAATTGGAAACACTAAAGTTCATGGTGTTATGACATCTGACTAGAAGAAAATTAAAAAACAACGCTGCCTGCATTTAAAAACTGAATATAAACATTAGTAAACATGGATTTAGCTTTGCAGATTGTTTATATAAAATGTAAACAAATGGTAGAACAATAGCTGTGCTAGCACAGCCGGAAAACAAATTCTGTAATTGCAAATGTCAATGGGTATGATGGATACAAACATCAGATTATTAGAAGTGAAATTTTTACAACGTTGCAGCGGACGCAACACCTGATTGCAAAGGGTTAATGAAGTAAAACTGCCCCAAATAAAATAGAAGGAATTGGGATACACACTTTCAATGATGAGACATAAATAGAGGCAAAGGCAATATCTTGATGCCTGGTTTTTAAAAATGTGAGGTGCAAAACAAAACGAAAATGGTTTTTAATAATCCACATGATTGGGATTAAAAATACACAAATAGTTTTCACTCAGCAAAGTCGTGCATACTAGCAAAACCATTAAATAATAAATACTGTTACAGTAAGTTAGCTATATTATAACAAATTCAAGTTCAACTTACCAGTTGCGAAACATTAATGGCTTCATCCATGTCAACATTGGTATTCAGGTCATTGCGCATTCTGCTTTCAATTATCTTTAAATATAAATATATATATATATATCAGTAATCAGAAAAGGTTTTCGCACTTCTGTTATTAACAGAATACTACTTTACTACATCAAAAACTGTTTTCAGTCCAAAAAAGCGGATTATAAAAAAAAATACTTATTTTTTTATAATGATAAACCAAAACACATAGAGAACGTATAGTACACTTTAATACCAAGTATATGTAGAAAACCAAAAATACAAAATATTTATTGATGTTAGACTTGAATTTCTGTACATTGTAATTGTATTTTTAGGAAATACACATGAAGAAAGGTTCTTCCAAAGATCAGAAATAGAAGAATTAAATAAGCAAAAGTTAGTTCTATGAATCTGGAGTTGCACAGCAAATGGATTGACTAGTTGAGGCATGTTCAGACTGGTGTAATTACAGATGCCAATTCAGAAGAAAAGTACCCATGGAAATATCTATAGAAAAGGCATCCAGTAAAAACCGAATGGCTATAAGACAGATTGGAAAGTTTGTAAGAGAAAGGTCATTAATTAACCAGACTGCTCATGTCTGGATAAAGTATAGGACAAGAGAGAAAGGTTACAGGAGCATCACTTCAAATGCAGTAACAATATTCCGTGGTAGGGTGGATTTGTGATTTGTACATAGTCAGTAGCTGTTTAGAAGAAAAGTAATGCCAGGAACGAAAGAGAAAACCCAGTTTTTCAGATGCAGAGGATGCAATATGCGATATGCTTATGCCAAAAGAGATTAGAAGTGAGGATAATCCCCAATAAAGATATGACTTTGCCTAGAAATCCGAGTGTCATTGAAGATGAGTATGGGAGTAGTAGACTTTTTTTTCTTTTTTTTTTTTTTTCAAGAAATAACACAGGAGACAGTTTCAAAAGGACTGAAGTTAACAAAGCTTTTTTTTTTTTTTTTTTTTTTGGTAGTTGTTGGCGCATCGGTTTAACAAAGCTTTCTTTTCCCTGTTGAAGAATTATCTGGAAAGTAACATTTAAAGAATTGGTGATTTACATTTGAGAAGTCAAATCTGTTTGCGTAGAGCAATATTTTTCAAATATAAAAAAAATAAATAAATAAATAATAGTAATAATGAAAATTCATAGAAATAAATATACACCCTACACTAAACGAAGCAGTATTAAACAGTTGTGTCATGTTAAAGAGAGTAGGAGATGTGGTCGTGGAGGAGAACAGACGGTGGATTTTCGGCTGCTGAAAAGGGATAAGCAGTTTTGATATTTTTACTGTATTCTTTGTTAATTAACATAATATAGTGTTCTACAAAGATATTAAATAGGCTTAGTAGTGTTCATTAGCTTATTTTTTAAATTTAACTAGTGATTTTTGTAAGTTACGACTCGCCACTCATACCGGTGTTGCAGCCAATATTGTTGAACTTGCCACCATTGTAGGCGATATGAAATAGTGTAATGTATATCTCGAACTGATAGCATAAGGTATAATGTAAAACTAGATAGTGTAATATGTAGCACTGTATAAGGAATCTGTTAGCTTAGTATAGTATTATCAATTAATCAATAAAATTTATTAATCTTATTAAATTTCATTGTTAATTAAATTATATTTAAACAGAAATCATGACCCAGACTAGAGATGCAAAGCAACGTGCACAGATTAGCGGGAGTGCTGTGGCTCGGGGAAGAAGCAAAGGGGGCAATTCTCCAACACATCAGTCTCAAAAAATGTACAAAATATGAAATGTTTGTGGATCTTTCTGGAACAGGACATGATCTAATGAAGGAGAATGTCTTTGTGTGTTTGCTAGGTGCCTAGAAATTGGGCACCAACTCAGCTTTCTGATGGGCATCTATGAGAGTTTGAGGTGTAGGGTAGATGCCCTCGAAGAAATTAATATGAGGGCCCATCAAGCTCTCAGCTGCTCAACTCAATTCCAGAGCTCACTCCCGTGCATCAGGCAACACAGTGGCAATCTCCAAGGCAGAATGCACTGGTACCAGAGGAACTAGTTATTGTTGGTGACTATTGTCAGGGAGATGGGGAATATATTATGCAAAAAGGTTAGGTGGAACAGGACCAAGGTTTGTCTGCCAGGGGCAAAATTTGATGACACTGTAGAGATATCATCTTTTAAGAGCACAAAAGGTGATATTGTAGTACACATTGGCACTAATAACATTAAGAGTAAGAGGTCTTCAGATTTACTTAACAAGTACAGGTCAATGTTGAAAAAAAGTCGCGAGTTAAGGGTGAATTTGAAAGCATCTTCAATTCTGCCCAGACACAATGGGAGGGAGTATGATGAGAGCCTTGTGAATCAATTCGGCCCTGGAGAGACTGTGCAAGGCTCATGGGGTAGAATTTTTGTCAGCTTGATCTGTGCTTATTAACAGGAGAGAATGCTTCTATAGGGATATGATCGGGTGTAGTCTCCTGAAGAAATACCTGATCATGTATCAATATTTACTTTTGCTAACATCAGATTTAATTGCATATTTGATCTACACCCCTTTTGAATTATTCAGCCAAATTTACCCACCCTTATCTGATGCCAGCTACCATTATTTTTATTAATTTATCATTTTGACAATCATTTTTACTTTACAGGTCACTCCTCTCTAATTGGCTTTACAATTTAGCCAATAATTTTACTTAATTCATCATAACATATAGGATATTCACATTCTTTTTCCCTTTTCACAACTACATTTTCTCATATTTCTGCTATCCTTTTCCTTTTAGCATTCTGTGTAATTTACACTTCCATCTTCACACCTAATTGTCTTATTTATTAAAACATATACACACACACACACACACATATATATATATATATATATATATATAATTAAAACAAAATTTGAACAAACAAGTTCAAGAAAAGTTATGTAAATGTAGAATAATATTATGTAAAATAGATTAACATAAATGAAGAAAAACCAACAATTTAAACATTACATCAGACTGTGATATAAGAAAATGTGAACTAGATAAATAAAATATGTAGGGCTATGTGTATTAAAGTTAAGAGTGCAAGCCAAGGATGCCAATAGAAGATATATTTTAGTGCCCAGCAAAAGAAATAGGCTGTTTAATCACTACAAGAAAAAGGCACAAGTGTCTTGAGTTAAAACCAAAAAGAAAGTCCTATAAAAATATTAAATTAATAAAATTATTTTTCAATTACTAATAAAAAACACAGTGGATGGCATTATTGAAGGTTAGCACCATTCAGCGCATCCAGATAATAATCGGCAAAAGCTATCTGTTTCAAGTGCCATTTCCCAGTAACTGCAGGACCTTAAAGATAGACAAAATGGCCTTAATGAGAAAAAGGTTAATTTATCAACAATTTCATAGCTTACTAGCAGAATAACAGATAGCAGACCAGACAATTATATACGAATTTTTTTTTTTTTTTTTTTTTGTAGTTGTTGGCGCATAGGCTTCTGTGGCCATAATGCACTTCCCAAGGTTTTTGCAGTACTTTGATCCAAGCCCGAGGCGGGAATCGAACCCGCGACTTTTGGGTTGCCAGGCAGGCACTTTACCCACCCGGCTAGCCCGGTTGGCATATACAAATTAAATACAAATAGTGGGGAGGGGATTAGAATAGGCTATAGAATAAGCCTAGGCAAAGGTCATGAGGTTTCCCTAGTTTTGTAGAAGTTGCTATGACTAGGAGATAAAGGTGCTATTCTGTTAATGAGTTTTACTACTGTAGTTATTACATATTCCCTACTAAAGTGGTTCTTATTTAGCAGATTATATCTAAGCAAATACAGGTAGTTCCCGAATTTACGAGTTAATTTGTTCCGAGTGCACGCTCGTAAAGCAGGAATATATTTCCCATAAACATAATGTTAAAAATAGGGGTTACGTTTTCAACAATGAAATTAGTTAGCTAATTAGTTTATGTTTAAACAATGATTGATTTATCCAAATAAATAAAAACGTAGCCTGTAAAATCAAGTAAATATTACAAATGTTAAAGAATGTTTATTCTTCGCCATCATCATCGACTAAATGTACGCTCACTGATCACTTATTATTGCCTCGGCACTCATTGTTGGTTTGTTGCACAAGGAGCCGTCTTCTTCAGAAATGCTTCAAGAGGCATTTGTTTCCAAGATAATCTTCTCTTTTCTTCATAAATTTCAATAGCATGCATAAGTATTTTTTAATGGAACGCACGATTTGCAGGGAGTAACAAGTTTACGAAGCTTAAAAAAAAAAAGGTATGAAGAGAAGATTCTGAAAATTTATTATGATTTTTATACAATTGAAGATTTCAGTAAAGGGGAAACATGTTTCACCAACGTAAAAAAAAAACACACAATTCCAGGTATCAGTATTTTCTCAAATGCAATAACACTGAGTTTACACCCGTTTATAATTGATTGCAGTAACAGAAAAGCCCAATAAACCGGAAAGTGCAAATTGTTTTTTTTTTTTGGTCCTAACCTCCAGAAATGTTCTTTAGAAAAATATCACAAAGCCCGTTCAAAATTGGTTCTGTTTCAAAAACAGAACGTATGATAACGATGAAAGTGTAATGCATTTTAATGATTTGAATTGGTAACTAATACAATTTACATTATAAAAACGACCTTTTAGAGGATTATATAAAGAAAATTTCAATTTCCGAGGTCTTGGAATGAATAACTAAAGAACAATGTGTTATCAGGTTCACATTACAATATGATGGGGTCTCTGGAACGGATTAATATCGTAAAGTGGGGTACACTGTATTGTATAGCTACGTGCATGGTTTGAAATGCAGTATTTATGAACGTTTACCATTCATTTTTTGCAATTAATCTCCATATTTTCGATTTTGTTGATACTTGGAAAAAAAAGACTTGTAAAGCGGGAACTGCCTGTGCTTACTTTCCTTCCTTTTCAAAATACAGCAGTATTTACTATATTTCTTTTGTTCCACTTATTCTAGTTTTATTCAAGTCATTTTTACCAGCCCCTATCTAAGTATAATTTCTTCAAGTATAAATATTACTCATTGCTTGTCTTTTCATTCTATTGGCTTAAGTTATTTTTCCTTTGTTTAGACATTTTTGTTTTATACAGACAACTTTCTATTGTTATGGGTATGGGTGAAATATTGCTATATATATTTCTATACATTAAAATAATTTTCCTCCTAATATTTATTCAGCCAATGGAAGAAGAGAGATGCAAGTTACGTGGTAATGTGTAACAAATACTAAAATAAGTAAAAGAAGCTTGTTTTACTGTGGTAAAACGAGCTTCTGTTTAAGTGTGGTCAAGCGCTATGTTTATCTACCATGACCATGTGGTACCATTATTGATTTCCATAATATAACGTATTTATTTAAATAAACTAAGTGCAACAAGGCATAATATTTTAAGATTCTATATCTATATAATGATATAGAATATGGAAAGAGTGAAGGATTATTAATCTTAATAAACAGCAACTCAGTAATACTAAGCATGAATGTCAGCAATGTTCTATTGAAATAATTGAGTGATAAATGTACAACTGAACCGATGTACAATAAAGATATATGTACTTCTCTATTTCTTTTAGAACCACTTCCGGTTTCATGAAATATCGGAAGTTATCACTATTTACTATCTGCATAATGCCACTTGGCTACGGCAGCCATAGCCGAGTGGTCATGTGCATGGGTGCATAAGTACACGTGCCTTGAGTGATTGGGGATCAAGCCCGTGACTGCTAAATACGGTGTTGTTTCTCGTATTCTGTTTATCTTGTGAACTCCTCTGATCATTTAGTCATTCCAGAGTATAAACAAAATGTATTTATTTTATTTATAATATCGGTGTAGATACACCATAGACAACTCTTAAATCAGTGTGAAAAGCAAGCACCCGATCATAGTGTGAAAGGCACCCACCAATGAAAAGCCAACTAGCTTTGAAACGGTCCATCTGGGTGGTGGTGCCCACCAAGAATAAGTGACAGTAGTCTTCTCTATTAGTGAAGCGTTACTTATTCGAGGTAGTGCAATACATGGTAACTCATTGTGAAGGAGGAGCACAATATGAGATACAGGTGAAATGATGCCTTTCACGCTACGATTGTAGTTTTTCTTTAAGAGTTGTCTATGGTGTATCTACACCGATATTATATAGATATAGTAATGTATTTATGTATTCATAGCTGAGGAAGAGACACACACAGAGTTGAAAGCTTCTATAAGTATTTTATTTTATTTTATCAAAAGAAGCAAACACAGCGAGCACGGAGCGAAGCCCCCTAGTACACATTAAAAAAGTTTTCCTCCTAGTGATATTTATTCGAGCCATAACTGCCTCCATAACATTCACCAACCTTGTGCATGTGCTTCACTGTCTGATACATGACCACGGTGGGCATCATTTGATGTTCCATTGTAATGTTAGCTGATGAAGGTACCTGATATAGTTTGTATATATATGTAAATAGTTTAAATATTTGTATAGTTTGTAAATATTTTCGTTCTGCTCTTTCGGATGCAACAATATTCCTCATGCATTATGGAACCCGAAGCAAAAGGCCTTTTCCTAAGTTACCTATGTAAATGCAGGTAAATAATTACATAGTGATATTTATTCAACCTCGAGCAGTGGTTCAACCTTTTTTAATACTTGTACCAGCAAAACAAAAACTGAAAAATTTCAGTACCACTCATTAAAATATGTATTTGTGTTAAGAGGAAAAGTCAAGAATATTCGCATAATAAGGCTATGTTACAAATTATACATATTTTTGTTTCATTTTTAATATAAAAATTGAACAAACTGAATAACAAATATTACACAAAACAAAATAAACTATAAAATACTTGATTAACATCATGAGATAAGACTCGGTCAAGATTTTAAGCTTTCCGAGAAATATATAGCTATCTGCTCGGAGGTTGAACAAAAAATATTTGAAAATCAACACATGATTTGTGAACTCCTGTTAGATTGAAAAAAAAGATAGGTAATACATGTGATTTACCTTTAGAGGGGGAAATTTTTAATGTTATTTTTCATAATTTCATAAGCTTAAAAAATTCAACTGTTATTCACATACTACCAAATCTTTTTCCAGGTCCACCAGTGGTACACGTACCACCGGTTGAGAAACACTGACCTTGAGAATGACGCGTGGTGGGGTAACCAATGGGAGAGGAGGGATGCGGGTCATGTGGTACAAGTAGGCGGGGAAATTACATCACTACAAATGCACAGGTAAATAATTACATAGGTCATTTCCTGATTAGATATCGATCATAGTATTTAGGGTCAGTAGCCAAAGGTGGTTTCCCACATCTGCGTCATAGATATTGATCAGTGTGTTTCGACAGGTGTATCTTTTATGTAGAAAAGATTTGACTTTCTCCATCATACCTCTACATTTTACGTAGAAAAGGGTGCACGGGACGAAGCCCCCCTAGAATATATTATTAATTGATTTCATTTCCTTTTAATTTATAGCTGCTCTTATCTGGATCAACATATTTTTTTTTGTGTTACTCTGTTTTTTATTTTTCAACGTATCTCAAACATATGATATTGTAGCTTTGTATTTTATTTCGGAATTCCTTTGTTTTAAGCTACATTCTTTTATAATTGTACTGTTACACATGGCATTTCTTTTGCTTTTCATAAAAAGGTTCTTTTATAATTATAGTACCAGGCTTGACTTTCATTTGTTTTCATAAATTTAACTTTCGTCCTCTTTTATATATTCTCAAAATTATAACAAATATAATTTTGTTATATTTGATTCATTAGTTATTCTACGATTGCTGTATGCCTAACTGAAATGCCTTTGGGTCGAGTTACACTCCCAGTATGCCAGAGTACTATTAGCATGTACTTTTCTCTTCTCCTTGTGATTTTTTTTTTCTTATTCTAATTTTTATGTTCCATGATTCTTAAAGCAATTCGAGAATGATTGGATTACTATTTCTATTTTCTTCCCTTCACTTTGCCTACTTCAGCCTCAGCTTATTCTATAACCTATTCTAATCTATCCTCTCTCACACCTATATGTATATAATTTGTATGTAAGTGTCTGGTCTGTTATCTGTTTGGCTAGCTCTTATTCTGGCAGTAAGCTACTCGATCATTGATAAATCATTACCTTTTTCTCACTTTGGCCTATATTTAGGTTTTTCAGTTACTGGCAAATGAATTAGCAAACAGTTAATTTCTGATGATTATTATTTGGATCTACTGAAAGGGCCTAGCCCTTTAATAACTTACCATTCAAGGTATCCTTTTATTAATAATTAGCAATAATTTTATTAATTTAATTAAATTTTTATAAGGCTTTCTCTTTGGTTTTAGCTCAAGGCACTCATACCTGTTTCCTGCAGTATAATTAATGAGCCTATTTCTTTTGTTGGGCACTAATATCTTCTAATGGCATCCATGGCTTATGCTCTTCACTCTCTCAAATGCATATAGCTTTATACATATTTTATTTATCCAGTTGTCCATATTTTCTTATATATTAAGAAATATATTCTTATCTTCTGTATCACCTGATAATTTATGTATATCCCATGCATTTTTCTTCTTGCCATAAGTCTCATTAGTTCATCTGACATCCATTTAGGTCTAAGCCTTGAATGGTATTTCTTAGTTTGTATGAAAAGCCTAGTAGCTTATATGATTATGTTCATGAATGCTTCCCATTTTGAATTTGCTAATGGTAACTTCATCAGTTGATCCCACTACACAGAATTTAAAAACTGTCTGAGACCACTGTAGTTACCTTTATGAAAGCAAAAACCTTTCACTTCACCCTACATGGTAGTAACCTCTTTAAGTAAATCCCAGATCAATGCACTGTGATCACTACCATCCAGTGGTACTTTTATCAGTAGATTCACAATGCACGAATAATCCTACTGATAATGAAGTATATTACTCTCTCATGGTGCCTCATGCTATCTGTATTCTGCTTTGTCTAATTTTTGTCAGTATGTACATGAATCTTAACCTTAAGTATTTTTATTTGCTATTAAATTTACTAGATATCTACCTAATAAATAATGGATGGATTTTGTAAAATTTCATATTTGGCTCTTTCATAAAAAATTATTGTGCCATTCCAAATACATTAAAATGAGACCAACAGAAATCTGTTAATTATTATTTGATTGTCCTTCTGCCTGCATGCAATAACTCAACTCTCAGTTGATGGATTTTCATAAAATTTTATACATTTGGCTCTTTCAAAATGATTTGTCAAGCCTTTCTAAATTTCATTAATCCTTTGTGGTCCTGCATTATTTCTGCTGTCTTCCCATTCGGTATACAAAGCAAGTACTGAAAATGAGCTCTTCAAAATTAATTTATTTTTAAGTTTACATGAGTTATTTTATAAAACTGATTGGCAAAACATCATAAAACCATTTTAGACATTTTAAATATTTATTATTTATATGATTTTAGTGTGTGATATTTCTTGAAACATTCACTAGGACACAATAATCCTGGTTTTCTGGAGCATATCTCACAATAACAAACTGGTTTTCTTCCACTTTTTTTCATGTTCTTCCTTTATGGAAGTTTTTTCATTTAGTCCCGTATTAATAATCACACTAAAAAAGCCTTTAGTTCATTTATTGAAACCCAGTCAAACCATATGGAACAATTAGGAAGCAGCTTATTTGAAAAAGAGTTTCATTGGCATAATTATTTGTTTCAATCAAAATTTCTTCAAAGAATCTGTAAAAAAAACTGAAATTACTAGTGTCCAGTTTTGGAATACTTGAATTACTCAAAAGAAATCCCCAGCTTGAAACAGTAAAGGTAAAATGTTTGAACGAAACATTTATCTTGCTTGGTCTCCAACTTTCCACACCAGCACTGATCGACAAATCATCATCAATTTCTTCATTATTACTATAAGATATATCACTGAGATTAAAAATAACATCATCATCACTATTGGACAAAAGTAAATCAAATTCCAAATCAGAAAGTTCCAACGATTTCTCAATTTCTTAATCAGAAAGGCTTTTATGAGATATTGGCAGCACACCTAAACATTTTGTTTCCTGGCAGATAGTAAATACACAGTTAATACATGAAGAAAAACTAGTCACCAGCTGTTAACAATCAAATGAAACATTCAACTAGTCTATCAAATTGTTTATATGAAGTACAAGTAGAAGGCAGTTGGAATGTCTTATAATGGGGGATTTTAACTTCCCAGATATTGACTGGAACTTGTGGGTTGGGCACTCACACACTAGTCAGACTTTTGTGGATTTATTGGATGATTGTTTTCTGCAGCAGCATGTTTGAGTGGCAACCAGAGAAAGTAATACTCTTGATCTGGTTATCAGCAGTGATCATTCATGTATTAGGAATTTGCAGATAAAAGAACCACTAGGTGGCAGTGATCACAGTGTACTGGCGTGGGATTTACTTAAAGATTTAATTACCATCAGGGGTAAAGGAAAGGGTTTTTGCTTCCGTAAAGGCGAGTACAGTGGTCTCCGACAGTTTTTAAATTCTGTACCGTGGGATCAATTGACGATGTTACCAACAGTAAATTCTAAGTGGGAAGCATTCAAGGAATTAATCGTGGATGCTACTAAAAGTTTCATACCTATTAAGAAATATTGTTCAAGGTTTAGGCCTAAATGGTTGTCAAATGAACTAATGAGACTCGTAACAGAGAAGAAAAATGCATGGGATGCATATAAATTATCAAGCGACTCAGAAGCCTATGGCAGATATAAGTTAATCTGTAATCAGGTCACAAAGGAGGTTCGGCAGGCTAAGGCAGATTACGAGAAATCCTTGGCAAAAGATGCTAAGAAAAACAGCAAGGATTTCTTTACTTATATAAATTCTAAAAGGAAGGGGATGAATCTGATTGGTCCACTTGACATCGATGGTTTGACTGTCGATGATCCTGCTCAGATAGCAAACAAACTGAATGAGTATTTTGCATCTACATTCACACGTGAGGAATTATTAAGGTTTGAAAATGGCAGAAGGTTATCAAATTGTAGCAGGATACTTAACGATTTTGTAATAACTGAGAGCAAAGTGGAAGAGAAATTGTTGAAGTTAAACGTAAGAAAAGCACCTGGGGTGGATGGGATCTATCCAGTTATATTAAAGGAGGCGGCAAAGCAACTAAGCAAACCCTTAGCCATAATTATGAGAGCATCCTTGGACTCAGGGGAGGTTCCCACGGACTGGAGATGTGGAAATGTATCCCCAATTCACAAAGGGGGATCAAAGGGTGACACGAGTAATAACAGACCAGTTAGTTTAACTTCTGTTCCGGGTAAAATAATGGAGTCGCTGGTTAAAGATGCATTGCAGGATCATCTAGACAGGACTGCAGCAATAATTCAGACACAGCATGGGTTTGTCAAGGGAAAGTCTTGTCTGACAAATTTGATAGGATATTATGATGTGGTTCCAAAGGAACTCGTTGCAAAAAATAATTTTGATATCATATATTTGGATTTCAGGAAAGCTTTGACACTGTTGCGCATGAAAGACTACTGTACAAATTGGAGCAGAATGGTATTAAGGGTAAGTTGCTACAATGGATAAAAGGATGGTTAAGTGCGAGAAGACAGAGGGTGGTAATCAATGGGTGCTGCTCTTCTTGGACTAATGTTATTAGTGGAGTCCCACAGGGTTCGGTGTTAGGTCCACTGTTGTTTTGTATATTTATCAATGATATTGATGAAGGTATATCAGGCTTAATGTCGAAGTTTGCAGATACAAAGGTTGGCAGGGTTGTTAATGACAGTAATGGCAGTGTGCTACTGCAACAGGATCTAGATAATTTGGGCCGATGGGCTAAGAAGTGGCAACTGAAGTTTAACCTTGACAAATGCAAAGTACTGCATATGGGTAGAAGTAACCCCAGAGAAATGTACCAACTGTGTGGTACTACACTTAAGGTGGTAGAAAATGAAAAAGACCTAGGAGTAATTGTGCAGGCAGATATGAAGTTTTCTGAGCAATGCAGACAGGCTGCCAGGGCAGGTCATGGAGTTTTGTCAATGATATATAGGAATTTTGCTAGCAGGGAAAAGGAGGTGATTATCCCTCTGTATAAGGCAATGATCAGGCCACGCCTTGAGTACTGCGTACAGGTCTGGAGGCCTCATTTTAGGAAGGATGTAGATTTACTTGAGCGTGTACAGAGAAGGGCAACAAGGGTGAGGGGAATGAAGGGATCCTCTTATCAAGAGAGGCTTAAGTTCTGCAAATTGCAGTGGCTGGAGACTAGGCACCTGCGCGGTGATCTGATTGAGGTGTATAAGGCCTTGAATGGGTTCAGCACGCTGAATTCTGATGGGATCCTTCCATTTGTTCAGATTATGAACCTAAGGGGGCATAAATTCAAATTATGAAAGGACAGATGTAGAATAGATGTGTGGAAATTTGCCTTTAGCCAGCGGGTGGTTAATTGCTGGAACAAACTTCCATCTGTCGTTGTGGAAGTTGATAGGTTGAATAAATTTAAGGAGGATCTGGACAGGCATTTGGAGGGAATGGTGTGATTTTTTTTTTTTTTTTGGCTGATGCTGCATAAGCTCATACATTTGCTTTCTTGCATCACATGCCACTACTACTACTACAGTCCAATAATTACACCAGAAGAGTGGGAAAACAAGCGATATAATTGGTAGAACAGAATGTTGCATCTGATGTGACATCGGACCAGAAGAGAAATTTTACAATGGTGCATGAAATGCAACATTAGACTGCAAAGGGTCAATTGAAATCTGGCAATTATTACTCTCCCCATACAAATCACTTAGACTATTCATATACCACATATTGTAGCTGACACGCTGATATTATTTGTTGCCATACACTGATTGGAGGAATAAATGGACAAATATGGCAGATGCACAGATATTAAACATTCTCAGTTTGTGCATAAAAGTTGCTTTTTGCTAATTTTTTTGTTTTGTTATAGATCATGCTGTATTATTTGCTAATGAGCCTGAAATATAACACACTGCTACATTAACTCTCTTCTTCTTTTTCTGTCTTCCCCCCTCCCTTGCCATTTATTTTATACCTCCTGTCACTACTGTACATTCATAATTTTAGCCACTGTGGAAATACTGGCACCTACAAGTATTGTATTTTCAAAGAAAGGTTGTGAGGTTGAGTTGTTTGTCCACTGTGTCATCTACAATATCTTCCCTACAACTGCTGATGCTTCTGTTCACCTGGGATACATAACCCAAATGAAGAGTCAAAATCACATGACATATCAGCTATTTACTTACGACCTTGTAGTCTACCCTAATATAGCAGACTTCGAGTGCATGTCTGTCAGCAAGTCAATTGGTAACTCTAGATGGAAAAGGTGGATAAACACTAAAGTTTCAGGGTATGCTTCATAGACAACAAGAAGTTTTTTGGTCTAACTTTTATATCTGTAGGCCTCATTCCTCTGCATAGAAACATTGCAGCAAAAATTTGGAACATAAAAGTTCCGATATTTTTCAGAATGTCAAGGTTTTTTTTTTTTACAATATTCTCAGGAACCTTTGTGCCAAATTTCACTTCAATAAGTTAAATCAATTTTTTCTGTGCCCCATCTCCCCTTCAGATGCACTACATATTCAGAATCCAACCACCATAATTTGACAAATTCTGCCTCTCAGCTTTTGACCATACAAACATCTCAGCAATACTATGATGGTAAAATGGTTCATGCTTGTTTGTTTTTATCTTTATGGACCACAGACAAGAGTTTTATTTCAGCTACCTTGGTACTATACATTCAAGAAATAAGTATTTCAATATTAGTTAAAATCATTTTTACTCGTAATCTTTTTATTTTTAATTCCATACTTTTTTTATGATTTTTTTTTTTTCCAAAGATTACTTTTTGGTATTTAATGAATTCTCTTTCATAACTGTTATTTTTTTAAAATTTGATTTTTACATGAGTACTATTCAAGGTTAAAGAACAGAAACAGAAAATCAAACGGAGAAATTTGCTCATCTTCGTCATTTACTAAATTACTTGCTTCTTTTGGTTAGACAGCTTATATACTGTTTTAATACTTTGTGAAGATTCTGCATAACCACAGGAGAATGATACATGAAGTATTTTTATAAAGTACAGGTCCAAGAGAATAATAGTTTATAATTTTTTCAAAAGATATACCAAGAGATATTCATATTTAAAATATGAAATCAAGTTAAAAAAATTTAAGATTCATAAAAAAAGGCACACTATGTTGCCAATAGTATTGGGACATCAAGAGAAAAGAAAACAAACAAGGTTTACAGCTTTACAGATAAGATGAAAGGTCCCCTTTGGTGCATAACAGAGCAAAGTCTTCACATTAAACTTTCAACCAATTTATAATGTATTGATGAAAACATTCTGCTATTCATCAGTGTCACAGTATTCTCTCACATATCAAGCTCTGTAAGAGGAAACACAGCCCTAATTAAAATTGTATCAGTATATCGTAATGCTGCTCTTTCTGAAAAGAGCCACCACTAAAACTATCAGCAAATGCCATATCACAAAAAAAAAAAAAAAAAAAAAATCCACAGGCTCAAGCCATCAGATCACCACCACAACTGAGAGGGTGCAATCCTTTTCAAGTGTCTGTTCTGAACTAGAGCAATGGCCAAGTTCTTCCACATCTGATGAGAATTGTAAATCAAAACTTGTCACTATAGAAAATTTCTCTTTCACTCCCTCTTCCTCGAAGCACAACACCACTATACTTTATTATGTATGAGGGCCTTTCCTTTTAATCTCTTTTCAATTTTCCCTTTCTCTCTCCTCGTGCCTTTTATTGTGTGTGTGTGTGTGTGTGTGCGCGCGCGCGCACCCCTTTATATTGTATTGGTTCTCTACGTGCATGGATTGTGCTCATAATGTTGAGTTTTACAAAAGATATTCATGGTTTTTAATAGTCTTACTGTATATACAGTACTGGAAAAGCATTATTTTAATGCTTTTCCAGTACTGTATTTTATTTTTTATTATGTTATTTAATAAACTATGTTTTTCAACTATTATGTTGGTTGTGCCAAAAAGTGCTACAATGTCAAGATTTTCTCGTGCCTAAGGGCTTTTTAATAACTATTGTACCAGTTGCTGTAGATTAACTTTTGTGATTAAATATTTGTAGGTTGTAGCTCATCCATGGATGAAATGCAACCCACAAACTAGAGACCAACTATTTGGAGATTTCTAGTCCCAAAATGCATGGTATTCATAACTGATGTTCAATTTTGGTATGGGAAAAATGCTGCTCCTTGCATACATTGTTCCATGGAAAAGTCTTCAGAATGTTTTTGAAATTTGTCATATTGCTAAATCCCGCCATATGGCATCCCACCACTGGTCCATGTTTTCAGTATGACATACAGGAATACCTCGCACAGCACGGGTTTTGCTATAGCACAGTTTACAAATTGAAAAAAAAATTAACTGCATTACGCACCAATACATTTGATAAGTATGTATGTATTATAATGCCAGCACGTAGGGCAATGAATTAGGGATTCAAAACCATGCTGACTGTTGTCGCAACTCCCATTATATACAGACTCTGCTAGCTTTGATAGATTAGTAAACACTCTAGATTCTGAGCGGTGAGGTCGTTGATTGTACATAAGCTGAACAAATATTTTTCACTGTGTATTTTTATTAAAGATTACTTTTTAAAAACATTATACCTTTATACGCAAATATGAATGGAAAGAAGAAATGTAATGGCGCTGAGTGTTCTTCTAGATCCAAACATCAAGCGAGGTATAAAAGTAAGGCAGGCATTGCAAAATGACATTCGATGTTATAAAGAGATGTATGCAGATAAAAAGAAGAAAAGAAAACTGTGCAAACTAAGCTGATCAGTTATTTTTCAAAATAAAAATACAGTACATACTTCACTTGGTACAGTACATACTTCTTTTGGTTCTTATATTCTTTATACTGCAATAAAAATCATTTGTACTGTATTTACTAGTATTTTTCATTTTTATCATTTCAGTTTCTTTTTTTTTTGCAAGAATTTCATGTGCATCAATTTATAGTAAACAAACACCTATATATTTTTGCAACTCAACCCATATAATCAAATTGTCGGAACACATTACATTAAAATACATATTAATAATACCTCGATCAGCACGGTTTCGCATAGCGCGGTATTTTTTTTGGCATGGATCCGCGCTATGCGAGGTATTCCTGTATTTTCTACCTCTACTTTCAACTATATTTCTAACCATCATTCTACTACATACACAGAACTATATTTCCTGCACTTACCCCTGGTCTGCATGCCAACCGGTCTCAAATGTTCACGAAATACTTTTATATTCATGAAATTTTTGCTTACAATAAAATGATTATTATAAAACAAGCTTATTTATTAGTGCCAATACTTTTGATAACACAGTGTATGATATACATAACTAACAAAAATGCTCTTGTTGACACTTCCAGTTTCTAATACAAACTAGAGAGATGTAAAAATTTATTTCAAAAATAAGCATTTACCATTCTAAAAATAGTATGTGATCGGGAGCTTCTCTCATTCATGTTTGTTCTCCCACTGTGTCTGTTTTCTATGGAGAAAATAAAAATCATAGCAACATATATTTTACAGTATTTCTGAATAAAAAAAATAATATTAAGAAATAAAAAAAAACTTTATTAAACATTAACTAATATCTAGGAACACCATGTTATTAAATATCACTATGTTCATAAAAACTATATAAAACTTACAAGAGACCAATAAACTACTTAAGAAAATTAATAGGCAAATGAATTTACAAATTTATTAAATCAATAAAAAATAACAATAAACAGAGGGTATAAAGCCAATTAACACGTTGACTGCCAAGCTAGTTTAAGAAAAAAAATTTCCCACAGGGCCAAACAATATTTATTAAATAATTTGATTAGTAATTCTAAAATAAATATTGTAATGTCAGTGTTTTGTTTTTTCGCTTAAAATATCAAAAAAAAAGTTATTTCGTTTTTAGGAGCATTAGCAACTAAGGCCATATTGCTCCAGGGATATGCGGTGGTCATTCCCTGACCTTTCTGCATCCTCCATATTTGGTGGTCACGGGCTCGAACCCCGGTCTAATCAAGAAGCGTGTGCTATGCACTGCTGCTCCTGCCCACCTGGCTACGGAGGCGCCCAAAAAAAAAAAAGTCCTTTTTTGTGTCACTATATATGGCTGACATGGCTCAGTAAGTTACTTTATTTCTCAATAAGCCATGTCAGCCACATACGTGTGACCGTATTAGGTCACACACAGAGGTGGACTGGAGGCCGGTGTGATTTTGGCCATAAACAATATAACAATAAACACTTGTATGAGGTCGCCATAAGTTTTTGCAGTTAAAATTTTTTGACCCAGTCCACCTCTGGTTTGTTAAAAAAAAGGGCAGTAGTTATGTATAATCCATTATATTGTGTTGTGTGTTTCTTCACAAGTTTGTACAAGTGTGTTGTAAAAAAAAAAAAAAAAAAAAAAAAAAAACCTCTAAAAGCAATGGCTAAAAGAAAATTACTAAAAGAAGAGGAAGTGAGAAAAATTGCTGAAAATCTTAGTACTTCTGAAGATGAAAAACAAGATTTCAACTCAGATGATTCGGCAAAAGATCCTGACTAGGATATTTCATCAAACAAAGAAGGAGGAGATACTGAAATACCGGAAAATACTGAAGGAGTGCTTCAAGGCTGGGTGACAGAAGTAAATAGTGATAAGCAAATTGAAGACTGAAGAACCTGAGATTGAAGCGACTGAAACAAATGAAGTTATTGAATGGACTGAATTATAAAGGATGACAAAAAAGATTTGATTTTACAGGAAAATCAGGACTGCAAATAAACGTAGCAAGAAATATTACTCATTTTGAGGCATTTTCATTATTTTTTGATGAAGAAGTCATAAATCTTATTATAACAGAAAATTCCAAGTACCCAAGCTTCACGGGAGAGTCGTTGTCTTATTGCCTAAAATGCAATCGTCAGCCTTTCATGTGTTTAGAGTATTTTGGTCAACACCACAAATCTACATAATTTTGTAATTGTAAAATTTACATAATAAAGAATTTTTAAATGACCAGCAGTTACTCGCTTATTTTTTCTCATAGTGCCATGCAAATTTCATCAGATGTATCACCAGGGGCCATGCTTTTCAAAAATAATGTAAATTCCCATCAATTGTCAGCACTAAACAGATAACTCAACTCCAACTGAAACAGAGGGTGTGGGACTAGTAAGACTGGGCAGTATTTCATCTTATTGGTCAACCAACTCTATCTATAAAAATAACTTGGTAACAAAAATGTCTCACAACAGATTTGAATTGTTGTTACGCCTCATTCGCTTTGTAATTATAAAATTCATATAATAAAGAATTTTTATATGATTAGCAGTTACTCACCTATTTTTTCTCATAGTGCCATGCAAATTTCATCACATATATCACCACTCATAATCCAAAATAATGCAAATTCCCATCAGTTGTCAGTACTATACAGCTGATGCAGCTATGACTGAAAAAGGGAGTTAGCCATATAGGTCTGACGTGGTGCTTAAAAAATCTAATGCTGTTGGACATATAGGGTTGACATGGAACTCAACGTGCTAATCACATACCTGCATATGTCAATTTTAAGCAGTAAAAATTTAATAGCACATTCAATATTTAAGAATTCTGAATGTGCTATAACATTTTTAATGAAGAATACTTCATTTATTAAAAATAGGTATTAAGATATGTATTTTTAACTACCTACAAGATGATGTGTAATGATACCTTTTATGTAAACTATGTTTACTTTATTTAAGCTACATACAGAATTATGCTATTTCACTAATTGTATGATGGTATTTAAAGCCTTAAAAGAGTTGATGAGTAAACACCAAGGGCATCTTTACACTTAGTCCTATAACATACACAAGGTGGAATAAATTTAAACTGAAAAGATAGAATGGATATGCAAAAAAAAATATAAAAAAATCTTTCAGAGAGACCAACTGTTGGGATAAATACCCGTCTACTCTTGTAAATATAAATTTAAGGAGGGAGTGCACAAATACCTGAAATACAAAATGTGACCAAAAAGTTTGGGGACTGACTGTACGTTCTTGAATTTGAAGCGTTCTAGTGAATTAAGACTTTTTGAAACATGTTCTGTGACTTACCAAGTACAGATCACATTTATTTGTAGCCATCAAAAAGTGCACATCGAAGGTGTTTTATATATTTCATCACATTTTAAAATGAATGATTGCAGTGAGAGGTAAGTTTGCTTCAAATTAGGGAAAGGTGCAAAAGAAACCTGTGAAATGTTAAAAACAGCTGTAAGAGAATATGCTATATGCAGATTCAAAGTTTATCTGTCAAAGGGATCCTTGTTCTGGCCACCCTTCAACTTCAGAAACCAATGATTGAATTGCTTGTGCTTCTTTTCTGATCAGGAGTTATTCACTGCTTATTATTATAGAAACTAGTGAGTTTCTTCTCACATGTTAGGATCCTCATTAACATTCTCCTGCTGACTCATACTTCGTTTGTTCCATCATTACTGATGGCAAATTGTAGGTGTATGGCTGTGACCCAAAAACAAAGGCCAATTCTATCAATGGACCTGGTCTTCATTTCTGGGTCATAGGCCTTCCCCTTTCCTTTAATTCCTTTTCTTGTCTTCTCAAAGGCCAAAAAAAGCAAGACAACCTCTGAAAAATGTAAAATCATGCTCATCATATTTTTTTACCCACATTTTTTGCCCACGTGGTCAAACAGAACTAGGAATATTAAAAAATAAAATTTGGCTTCAGGGAATTGGTGCTTGTATTATGACAATGCCACTGCACAGTCAGCAATTTCTATTGAAGAAAATCTTGTGAAGCACTCCATTACTGTGGTCCCTGATCTGCCATACTCACCAAATTTAGCTCCCGGTGATTTTCTTCTTAAAGTCCCCCCCACCAAGAGGTTATGGATTTTCAATGGCCAAGGAAATTATTCAGAATACAATCCAAGAACTATTAGCAATCAGTGTACATGACTATTGCAAGTGAGAACCATACAAATAGCTGGTGTGTTTATCTCAAATATCAGTTCAGTGCCAGAATTTTTGATCACACTTCATAAATGAAAATGAAAAAGCAAGCAAAGGCGACACTGATTATTTTATTTATGGCCAAAACTACTTAAGCTTGCTTTCTTGCATCACTTTGCCAGTAGTAATACTATTTCATGTCATCAGGATTTTGTTGTAAGGTGGATAGGATTTAAAAAGGGAAAAAAAAAATAATAATAATTAAAGTGCATTATTTTAGACTATAGTTTATATTTTTTCCCAAAAAAAAAAAAAAAACAAAACTGATTGAGGACCAGGTAGTACAATATGTCTGTGGGCAATTTTTTTTTTTTTAACCACATCTGTCAGATTATCAAAAGTAAAATTTAATCAATTTCAAAAACACATAACCTAATAATAGAATTCCTATTCTGCTCTCTTTGCACTTCCTGATAAAATGAATGCAAAGATTATTCGTTATACAGGTATGTATCACAAAATATCTGAATATGCCAATCTGTTAAACTTTTCTCTTTTGAAAAAAATAGATAGATTTTAACAAATTCAAGGAAAATGCTTCAATTTCTTTGCCTATAATGCTTAATGCTGTCCAGTACACAAAAGTTCTGTTAAGTTTTTAATATCTGTTTAAGTAAAAAAATGCCTCAGAACCCAATGCATCACACCATCTACTAGATTTGGTGACTTTATTCATGAATATTAAAATAATCAATATGTATCAATATCAAATAATTATTTTGAAAAATGGATTTGATAAGTAAAAGTTATGACATTACATTACTTGGTATGCAGATGTTCAAATGTCTAATTTCATACGAAGTTTTTTACACAGATCATCATGGATTTATTGCAATATTTGAAAATATATAAATCTTATTGCTTTCAGCACCAATTCAATATTTCTTCTTCTTCACTGTTTCTTCCATTTTCTTTATATTCCAATAAGGATTTATTAGTTTTATTTGCCAAAAATTTCTGATTTTTTTTTTTCTAATTGCTTCTTTTAACTTCATAAGTCCACTATAGCATTCTGAGTTTCCTGTCTTTACAGACCTTCCCTCCCTACAATAACTCTTTTGGAGATTCCACTAAAATTATCAAACTTTTGCCATTCTTCATTAAGTCATATTAGCATCAGAAATGCCATTTAACTGTTAAGCAAAAAGGTTTCTATACTTGAAAATCTGAGAGATTTTTGATTGTTTGTTGTCATCTTGCTTTCGGCATTAATTACTATTTTTAATTTGCTCAATACAAGATGATCACTTCCTATCTCAAATCCTCAATATCCCCTTGTATCTTTAACTAGTTGTTTACAATCCTTTTCTATAATGCTATATATACTGAATGGCCAGTTTAGGAGGTACATTACCCTTTTCATGAAAAGAAGCACTCCTTCAGTAATACCATGTGTTATAAAGCAGGTGAGCAAATGGTGCTGAATGCCACAATAGTTGGTATTAGATGCATTGTTACATGTATCTCACAAACTGCAACCGTGCTCAGCTTTTCACATGAGACTGTCTCAGGTATATCAAGGTGGTCCAATAAGCAAATAACATCCAGCTAACAATGATTCTGCTGTCAGAAACAGCTCACTGATGCAAGTGACCAACAGAAGCTGAGAAAACATGCATAGTAACAGAAAGGCCACAATAAGTCAAATAACCCAGTAACAACAGTGGTAACCAAGGAATCATTTCAAAATGACTAACTTGTTGCCAGTTGGGAAATGGCAGCCAATGACCAAACCAGGTTTCCACTCCTGGCAGCAAAAAACAAGAAAGCCTGGTTACAGTAGAATCAGGAACAAGGACACTAGACTGTGGGAAACCACAGTTCCTGCTGTACTATGCTGATGGTGTCAAAAATGTGGACAGTGTTTTTTTGTTACAAACCAGGGCCTCTTTTATACTAGTGTGGAGCAACATATAGATATCACAAGTTATCTGGAAATTGTTTCTGAACAGGTGCATACCTTCATGGTTGCAGTGTATCTATCCATTAATGGGTTCTTCGAACAGGATAATGTGCACATCAAAAAGCAAGAATTGTAAAAGTAGCTCCAGAAACAGAATATAGAATCACAACCATTTAACATAATTGTGAGAAGCAACTGAGTCAACACAGTTGTTGTTGTTGTTATTTGGTTTTTAGGAGCATTAGCAACTAAGGCCATATTGCTCCGGTGCGGTGGTCATTCCCTGACCTTTCCGCATCTTCCGTATTTGGTGGTGACGGGCTCGAACCCCGGTCTAATCAAGAAGCGTGTGCTATGCACTGCTGCTCCTTCCCACCTGGCTACGGAGGCGCGAGTCAACACAGTGTCCAATGTCCCAGCGGTAAGCTTTTGCCATCCCAATGAGTTCATGTTATGCTGAATCCAGGAATAAAGGGGAAAACTACTCACTCAGCATAGTCAATTATGCCTTTCTTGTTTTTATTATGCTTCCCACTGCATAAATTTATGGCCATCTTTTTGTTTAACTTCCTTTCAAAATTTTCCAACACTACAATACCTTTGAATTGTAGTGTTGGAAAATTTGAATATAATACCTTTGTAACTGCATTTCACTTCCCACCCTGCCATTTAAAACTCTGACCATTACTATTTTTTTTTTCTTTAGTCTGTACTGTTATTGCTAACATATTAAAGTTTGTTTCTTATTTCATTTTTTTTTCTTTAAGCCTTCAAACTCAGCTGTAAGCACAAACAATTTTCACCACCTACCACCTAACTTTCCATCTCAAATTTAGCCCACAACTCCATTAGATAATGCTTTCCAACCAACTAATCAGACTTAATCAAAACTAATTCTAAAAGCTGTTGCAACATCTTTCTTGCACTGTATCTTACTTCCAGACATTGCAGCTGATGACCAAATTTTTAATTTATACAAAATTAATTTATTATTTAACTGCTGCTTTCCTGCCTGATGCTACTTCTTTGTCAATTTCAATCTGAGCTTCTCAAATTGATGGTACCTATCTTTATGGTTGCATATTTAGCACCGTGTCCTCATTCCCTGATACAGTGAGACCTTGATTGATCTAGGTGACATTGCAGCTGGTATGAATCTTGTTTGTTTCATCTCCACAGTGAAAAGACTTCCATATACAAATAAAATACTTCTCTAACAAACAAAAATTTATCTATGTTGAAATTTTATAAAGAATTTTCAGAAAAACCAAACTTTTCTCTTTTTTGTTTAGTTAAGAAAAACTTACTTTCCCCTTTCTTCATAGTAGCTAATGCCTGTTGTGGACTGTTTATCATAATTTCAGTCAAGTCACTTACATACACTTGTCCTTCCTATTTAACAAATATAAACAAAGGAGATGGTTGATTATTTATAATCCTTCAAAGAACTTCTCAAACTAGTTTTACACAATATGAAAGCAAAGAAAAATAAATTTTAAAACTTAAAAATATGAAAGTAGTAATAAACAGTTTCATTTGTATGTCCCACATAAAAAAAAAAAACTAATATATCCAGAAATTAGATAAATAACAAATATAAAAAAAAAATGGTTAGAATCACCAAAATATCTATGCAAACATGGGATCTAAAGGAGAAAGAAAAAGTCAAAGTACAACAAAGTTGCTAACTAGTTGAATGAGGGTGCAATATTTGATAAATTAAAATGCCTTCTTGCATGCAGAAGTATTCAAAGCCAAAGATATGTAATCCTGATGATTAAAAATAAGCATACCCAAAAAAACTGGACTGGCAGGAAGCTGTTCTATGAAGAAACTGAATATAATCCCCATCACTAATTGATTTAATTAAATTTAAAAAGTAAATTTTTAAAAAATATCATTTATAAAAATAAATATAATTATAATTTAATTTATAAATTAATAAATAGTAATTAAAAAATTAAATTGTTACAAATTTTTAATAACTAATAAACTATTAAATAAATTTATAAAAATATAATTAATTAAATCCAGTTAAGCCATCAGCACAGAACATGTAGCAGCTCCATCAGAAACACAGGCAATTACTTATACTAATTTCAGCGCAGCTCTGTAGTAACAAAGTGTCTTCTCTTCAACTCACTAAGGCCAGTAATTCATCAACTACTACACAGCCAACTCAACTAACCAGCCAACTCAACTAACCAGCCAAAGTATAATGTTGGCTGTTAGGTTTATATATGTTTCCCCGATGTTTGCCTGAACATTATTCCAATGATATTCAGGTCCCAAATGCATTGAATTTCTGAAAAATGAGCTACTGAGACAGTTACCTGAATATATTCTTTAACCCCAGGGGCTCACATCTGGTGAGTATAGGCTTGGCACACCCAGGGTCCTGAGTTGGATATCATCATTCTTCTCTTTCTTGGTGATTCCTTTCTACTTCTGGCACGCTCTCTCTCTCTCTCGGTAATTCAGAATTTTTTTTTTTTTTTTTTTGGCTGGTGCAGCATAAACCACAGGCTTCCTTACACCATATGGCTAGTAATAATACTCCATGTGCAAGGTCTGAAAATACTACAAACCAATGGTTCATAAAGATGTGAACCAATGTAAGCAGAAGTTGAGGTGTGGCATGCACACCATGTACAGGAATGGCTAACACTTGACAATATCAGGTGGCAGATGACTCTCATGACCCAGTGCAATTCCGCTAGTCTCCAAAGTTCCAGCAACTTTCCTTCTGTCCTACATTTTGAAGTTATGACAGGAAGCATGGCAAGATCCAATATCCTTTACATTTTGATAGCACAGCATTAAAGTGGCTTTTGCAAGGCAGCTGCTGGATAGTCTAACAGATTGAACCTGTTGATAACACTCTAGGGGTGTCTGAAATATGAGTCCAGACCTTGCTGTCTCTACTTTGACAGTTGTAACAGTAAGGAGTTAGAGCAGAATACAGAGTGAGGGAGAAGAAGCACTGTTGAGGTTACATTTTTTTTGTTGCACTGTGGCCTCAACAATGCAACAATGTTAAAAACCTAGCAGATCCTGCTGTGTGTGTTTTGGCTATATCTAAAAATTTCCTCAATTCATACTTGTTCCAAACTCTCCAACTTTTACTTCATCTATCTCAATGCTCCATGAATACTAAAACCTCCAAAAATTTCTTAATTTATTTCAAAAATATACTGTCTCAGTTTCTAATCTCAGAGATGTCAATTTTCACGAAAAATATGCCAAACCATACTTTTTTTTCTAACAGAATTTCAACTAGTTGCTTTAACTACCAGGAAAATATCTGTGCTGGTGTTGATGATATGCCTTCAGATACTTAATAATTTAGGATAGTGTCTTTTAAATCTCATTTAACTCAAATTTGCAATGGGATGATTTGCTCTCTACTTCTCTTTCCTTGGTTGGCCGACTGTTTCAAATTTCATGATCCTAATATTCACTCAGATCAAGCCATTAAAATAATTCTTGTAGGTATGAAATCCTTCATTCCTCACATTCAACCCTAAACTCTCATTCTATATCTAAATTATGGTTTTGCAACAAATATGCTGACAGTTCAAAATAAGAATATAGCATATCACAATCAGCTTGCATAATAACCTTTAGTTTAATATTCTGCCTATACTAAGACTCATGATGTAAATAAATGTAAACAAATTATTAATAAACTCAATTTTGAAAAGGTAAAGAGTAGAAAACTTGCTTTTTGTGACAATGTTAGCTTAGCCTTCTATCTCCTGCCAAAGCTATACCTTCTGTCCAACCATACTTCCCCCTATGTTATATCCCTAAAAGCATCTGGCTATTAAAATAGAATCTAGTGCATATTTCTGACAGGCATTTGTCAAATGCCTGTCAGATTTGAAACAATTATGAAATATATCAAAACACACATTTTACCAATAATGCATGGTCTAAATATTTGGATTGCAGCAGCTTCCACTAATCTTAAAATACAGTAAACCCCCACTATTCGCGGTATCTGTATTCACGGTTTCGCGTATTCGCGGTTGCTGATTTAATATAAAATGAAAAAAATGTGAATATAAAAAATGTGAATTTTAAAGCGCCGTGAACATTTTCTGCCATAAAAAAAAAAAAAAAACATGGGTGTGGCTAAAATTATCTTTCCCAGTCAAAACAGCGCTCAGTGGGTGGGGGGAGAGGGGTAACAAAATCGCGAGCATGGATGTTTCTCGCTAATCCTTATTCAGTACGTGTTATGCACTTGTCATGGAAGGTTTCGTCGTTTGCTTTTAATTTATAAAATCGAATAAATTTATAAATTGATATGCTTACAAAAGTGATAAATCTACTGTTTTGTAGTGTAAAACAGACTTTTTCGAGTGTGTTAACGGAAGAAAGTGACTTTATTGTGGACAAGTTCTTTCTAACCCGTACAAAAATATGGCTACGAATAACAAGGGAAATGTGAAAAGATCAAAGAAGATGATGACATTAGCGAATAAAATTGAGTTATTTTATAAAATTTCTAATGGTGAAAGTGTCTTCTCAGTGGCAAAACATTATAAAATCAATGGGTCAACGGTACGATCAGTCAAGAAATCGGAAGAAAAAATCTGCCGTAGTGTCCGTGAAAACGCGCCAATTGCTTCAAAAATTTGCTCTAACTCATGATGTTAAATTAGAAAAAATGGAAAAAAGCTTTAAATCTGCATATAGAAGACCGAACTCGAAATAAAATTCCGTTAAGTTCACTCATCATTCGTGAAAATGCAAAACGCCTTTATCAACACTTTAGCGAAACTGTCGATAGCACTGGCTGGATAAGTTTTTTTAGCTAGCAAAGGCGCTAGTTTGAAAAATTTGTTTGAAATTTCTAATAAATATTATATTTAATATTAAATTGTTTCTTATTTTCATTTCGATGCCATATGCTTGCATTTCACTATGTACTGTCTATGTACATAGTCATATTATGAAGGTACATATAATACATACATAGACAAAATTTTAGATTAGTTTTTCTTATATATTTCGTACTTTGGAACGGAACCGCTTTATTACTATGGGAGCCATAACTCAGTATTCGCGTTTTCGGTATTCGTGGCATTTCTCAGGAACGTAACCCCCGCAAATAGCGGGGGTTTACTGTACTTAAATCTGCAGAATTTCATATGCTTTTCTAGACTAATGTCAAACCCAGATTTTCTTTTAGGTCAACTTGAAACTATAATGTGGGCTCTTGACATTAACACCCCTCTAATCTGGGATAAAACTGTATGGCATGCCTCCCCCAAGAATGCCATAAAGAAGCTATACTTAGTGCCAACTGCAGTGGAATGTTAGTATTTAATAGTGGGAACTGGGAAAAACCTATCATGCTTGAAAAACACAGTTTATGTGAATATCTTTTCTACTGAATATGCTAAGCACTTGTAATGAAACAAATTAAACAATTTTATATTTATAAAATAAGTTTAATATAGCTTAATGAATAAATGTTTGCCCTAACAGAATCGATATCAGAGGTGCTCAAGAATTATGTGTGTTAAAAACCAGTCAATATGAACTGTGGGTTCCCATCGTTTAAATGTGGGTTGTAACTTTTAGCAATAAAAATTAAATTTAAATTGTTTATTTATTTATGAATTTTTTGTGTTATTTATTTATTATTTTTCACATCAGTATGTGTGATGTGCCTGCCACAGAGTTGGCCTGCAATGTAGTCTGATCTACTAAAAAAAAACAAAAAAAAACTGCCTACATGTTCAGACCAAAGGGTGCAGGAGAACTTTAAGCAACATTTTCCAGGAGAGAGAAAGTTTTAAAAAAATCTGGAGAAAAAAGTACAATACCTAACAATAGTGGTAAAAATCTACTAGAATTTTGTAGAAGCTAAACACTCTTAATTACCAAAGATAGTACTGCAGCACAAAGCAAGTTCCAAGTTTATGTCGGGAAGAAGAAGAACAATGACAACATATGTGACTATATCATTATAGAAACAGATCTTAATCAACTATCTAAAGAAAAGGGATGCATAAAGGAAGAAATGCCTTTATATACCCCTCTGAAATCAGAAGTGACTATCAACCTTGTACTAAGCAAATTAAAAAAAAATTAAAAAAAAAAAAAAAAAAAGATGACTTGTGCCAAAAAGCAAGATGTATGAAAAAAGATAGTCAAAATGGACAAACATCAAAAAGTCACTCAGATTTGTCAACAACTGTTAAATAAAAACTTTCCTTGCTCAAAACTTTAAATGGAATCCCTGATGCAAACATGACTTCAGATGAAAAATGCCAAATATTTAGGAAAACTTTAGTGGAAGCTACAAAAGAGGCATATAGGGAGAAGGCCTGTAAAGATAGGAAATTCAGAATGCCATGGTGGACCTAAGCATTCAGAGGCAGAGAAGCAAAACAATGTTCTAAATATTTTAGGAAAATCAAATAAATTCATAATAAATCTCCTCCTTCCCCTCCAAGGGACTTGGCTAACACTTTTTCAAAAGTCACTTTGCCACATATATAAAGAAAACTCTTACTTTCTGTATATAATCAACTTTTTGCAACAGTACCTTCTGCTCCAATTATTATCCTGTTTGCAAAGATGAACTTAAGTTTCCAGAAAAAAAATTATATTTTTGAAACCATGAATGAAACTAAAGCTGCCACAGATATCCTCTTTGGATCTGATCATTCTTTTAAGGAGACAACATTTATTACAATTCTATATGAGAATTAAATCCAGAGCTTTTAGGTGATGAATGAGTTTGCACTCCTACCGTCCATTTCTATGGATGAAAATTTATTATGGCTTATAGAAATTTTAAACTCTGTTGAACACAAAGCACCATTAACCCTTGAGTTCTGGCAAAAAAACTTATATGAGCAGGTGTGTGAGTGTGTGTAAGCTATTCAATACTTTTGAAATAAAAGCTAGAAAGAGTTAAATTGTGTATTTTGTAATCACCTGTTATTGTGAATAACTATAATAATACAGAAATTTAACATAATATATATATAATAAATATGATTATGAATAACATTCTTCAAATCATATCAACAGTACACCAACAATGACCATTAGAGGCACACTTCATGCACCAATAAGCATTACTAATGAAACATGCAGCAACTTTTGTATACCATACAATATGCTTTTTTGAAATTAAAGCAATAAAACAGCTTGAAATCAAACCAATAATACAATTTGAAATAAACACAACTAAAAAAACACAACTGTGCAATTTAACGTCCTTTATTATTTTAACACCTCAATATAAAGGTGGGTGCTGTAAGAAAGTTACACAGTGCATGCACAGTATACTTTGTATACCAATTTGCAAGAGATCCAATTTCTTTACAGCCATTACTTGCCAAATTCTAACAAAATCAGCGATGCATATCAGAAAGACAAAACCATATTGAATAAAAATTAAAATTCACATATCACTCTAATAGATATTTTAATTTTTTAAATTTATTTATTTGTTATTGATATCCTTGGGGGGGGGGGATACACAAAGTATAATTTAACAGCAGCCACAAGGAGAGGAAAAATTGACCTTTGCAACACTTCTACTGGGATATGCAGGAAGTAAGGAGTGGGGAATTACAAGGCCTGCTGGGGCTCTCATGGAACAAGAAAATATATGGGTTCTGTTAGAGTTGCTAAGCACAAAAACAGGCACACATATACTTGCCTGTACACCAATGTTAGGAGCATCACAAATAAATCTGAGATACTGGTTATCATCAAATGTGTACATAATAGGGATATCAAAGATTTTGTTCCACTCAGACATAGGAAATACAGAGTACAATGTATACAGAAAGGACAAAGTATTCTAAGTAAAAAAAAAAAAAAAAGTAAAGTGCAGCCATTATCAACCCACTGCAGGGTGGTAGCCTCCTCAACAATTCATGCTAAGGGAAATGGACCATAAGCTGCCATGCTGGTCCAGTGCGGGTTGGCAGATCGACCGTATTCAACAGTCAGGGGCTTGAACCCCGGTCTAATTCAAAGAGCGTGTGCTACTGCACTCCCGCTCCTGCCAGTAATCAGGGTTACCCCTATACAACACTAGTGCATCTGTAAAGGCAAAGTGCCAAGGGTGTGTATATGTGGGTGTGCTAGACTATGTGTGTGTTCTGTTGAGTGTTGTGTGCCAGTGCCAAAAATTTCACAGCTAGGGGGGAGGGAACATCCGTTCCCCTGACTACCATCCCAAGCCAAGTGGAGGCAGCCAGGCTCTACAACCCAAAAACTCTTACTGAGGTGTCCAGACAAGCTGGAAACCTCAAGATATATACAGAAGGGACAGACAGGACAAGGGAAGGGTGGGGAGAAGTTACACTCTTGGTTAAGAAGCACACAGAATCTAAGGCAGTGTACCCAGTTGAAGTTTAAAATTGATAAACAAAAAGGTATTGCGTTTGGGTAGCAATAATCACAGAATAACATTCCAACTGGGTGGTACTACACTCAAGGTAACAGAGATATGAAGAAAATGTATTTATTGACAGTGCAGTCTTACTACATATCTACTGACAGTGCATTCCTTTAAGAACATAAGGACATGTAGTTTGGATGTTGAAAAAATATATAAAAATAGCATAGCTGTTGGAATTTCTGTATAGAAGTAAGCAACTATTTTAAGAACAAATTTTAAATACAGCGTACAAAAATTTTAAGCTGTTTAATCAAGTATGAAAACAGTTTCTATGTCATCTATTAATATAATAACAATTATGCTTACCCTGTTTTCATGAATTTTTAACTTTTTTAGTAGTGGTTCAGAAAGCAGATCAGAAATAGATTCATTATAAATTTCCATGTATGAAACACGTAACAAAAATTCCCTATCTGGCATCTGCAAATTAAAAATTGACAGTCATGCGTGAAATTTCATTTTACTCAGAAATTTAAGAAAATAAAAATAAAGAATGTCAAATAGAAAAATCAATATTTTATAAAGATATATCCTTATTTGTCTTTTATATTATGTAATGTAGTACAGTACATTTTTAGTAACAGCTGGGCAATGTTTGAAATAAACATTTACATATTATACAAATGAAGTCATGACACTGGGTTAACTATAGGCAAATCATATACACTTCTCTATGTTACTAATAAAAATATTTTAATTACATTAAGTGCAATACAAACACTGACATACAGGATAGGAAATGTAACATTCTGAGTTGTTTTGCAATTCTTTGTCTACTAAAGTCACAAACAAAACCAAGATAACATCTCACTGACAAAGAATGAAGCATGTTAACAATAAAAACAAAAACACAAAACCAACATCGATTTACTTTGATGGCACATTGTAGCCATTAAAACAAAACTCTTCCTGATGAAGAGCCAAGTAGTGTCCATGCGAATTTGGAAGATCTCCACGACTTGCAAAATTTGTGCATTTCAAAAGTATGTATTAAAAATTCTGAGTTGTATTCTAGGGTCCAAAATAAGAAGGGGGAAAAAAAAAAAACACTTTTTATGTCCAAATGTTTTTTAGAGTTCAAAAACACTTTATTTTACAGTTTCAAAAAACATACGAATATAACAACCCCTAAATGCAGACTTTAATTCACATAATTAGTGACTGCTGAACATATTCAAACATTCCCACAGTGAAGCAGACTGCTTCACAGCCACATTCCATTTGCTGCTGCACTGCTGTGATATCCAGAACTTCAATTCCATATCCTTTTTAAATTCCTCTTTAAATGATCTCACAAAATTAACTTGAGAGAATTCATTTTGGGTGACTGTGCCAAACAAACAATAGTGCATCTGACCTATCCAATGACTCTCCTACACATGAAATAGGTGAGAAAGCCATTGTTTGAACTTCAAATGACCCTGGCTAAATATATTCCAAAAAAAGTGTTGGAAAACATGGTTAGTCATAAGGAAACAAGGTCACAAGGAAAATGCAGTTATACTACAGTCACAGCATAGATTTATTATGGTACAATTTTGTCTAAACAATCTGATTAGATATTATGATGTAGTAACAAAGGATCTCAATGCAAAAAATTATTTTGACATATATACAGTCATCCCTTGATTTGAGCGGTTTTTTTTGTGCAGTCAGGTATTTACTACCAAAATTTAGATTTTAGATTGCGCCGCGAGTTTCACTACCTGCACAATTTTTGTTTACGAAGCTTCAAAAATAGGAATGAAGAGCAGATTTTGAAAATTTATTTATTTTTTTACATGATTAAAGATTTCATAGGAGAAATACATTTCACCATAACAACATAGAATCCCACAGAATTCCAGCTGTCAGTATTATTGCAAATGCAATAAGATTGAGTTTACTACCCTTTTATAATTAGACTGCACTAACAGAAAAGCCCAATAAACCAGAAAGTGCAAATTGTTTTATGGTCGTGACCTCTAGAAATGCGCTTTAGAAAAATATCACAAAGGCGTTCAAAACTGATTCTTATAACCAAATATAGCAATAAATGGTGGTGTGTTTGTATGGTTATTTTTGAAACAACTTCCTCATTCGGGAACCCTCTTCATCGGTTATCCTATGTTAGCTGTTCAAGACAGAATATTTTTCTGGTTTGCGCAACGTAAAGTGTTTTAATCAGTAAGCCATTGTTTTTGCTGATTTAATATTTCTTGTCTATATAAAGTGTGTGTTTAATTAGCGCCTAAAACGAAGAAAGCTACAACAAAAAAAAAAATTTTAATTTAGAGGAAAAATTAAAAATCATTAAGGAGTTAGAAAATGGTGAAAATATTGTGACATTGGTGAAGAAATACAGCATAAATGAATCTAGCATTCAACGAATTAGGGAAAATGCTGAGAAACTTAAAAGTTCAGTTAGCTGTTCCACATCATTGGCTGCAAAAAGCACTACAAGAGTGAGAAATCTGTTAATAGAGAAAACTGAAAAATTACTTTCTTTCTGGATAGAAGATCTTAATCAAAAGAGAATGCCTCTTAGTTCAGATATTATTCACACCAAAGCTCTGCAAATTTTTAATCGCTTACAAGAAGAAGAAGCCGGTCCATCCAATGCAGACATTTTTCAGGCCAGTAAGGGTTGGTTTGAAAATTTTAAAAAACACCAGTCTTCACAATCTAAAATTAACAGGTAAAGTAGCTAGTGCAGATATGGAAGCTGCTTCTTTGAATCCAAAAACTTTCAAGGATGTTATTGTGACTGAGGGCTATCTAGCAAGTCAAACATTCATTTCAAAAGAAGAGAAAACTGTCCCAGGTTTCAAAGCAGCAAAAGACAGGTTAACACTTTTGTTATGTGGCAATGCAGAAGGTAACTTTAAGTGTAAACCGCTGCTAATTTAAACATCAGAAAATCGCTTTTGCGTCGAAACAAAAAAATATTGCCTGAAGAAGACCGTAGCATTTAAAATCTTGCTCATTCTTGACAATGCACCCAGTCATCCTGCACATTTGTCTGATCTGCACCCAAATGTGAAAGTTATTTCTTCCAGCGAATACAAGTTCGTTAATTCAGCCGATGGACCAAGGTGCTATAGCTTCCTTTAAACTTTATTACCTATGAAGATCTTTTTTACAATTGATAGAAGCTACTGATGGAACAGGCAGTCTTTCAATTCGAGATTATTGGCAGAATTATAACATTCTTGATGCTGTAAAAAATACTGAATTCACGTGGGGTGAAGTTAAAAACTCAACGATGAATGCAGTGTGAAAAAAGATGTGGCCACAAAGCTGCACTAAAGAAACCATGGTCGAAATGCCGGAGGAAGTTGAGATTGTGAGAATTGGCAAAATGATTAGCGGAGAGGGATTTGAAGAACTGGAACCGCAGATATCACAGAAGTCCTTAAATCTCATAGAGAACAATTATCAGTGGACAATATTTTATCACAATGTGAAGAAGGTGACAAAAATGATAAAAACAAAGAAGATGCACACAAAAATCTGACCACGAAGAGACTAGCTGAGTTTTTAAGACTTGCAAATCAGCTTAGCCAAGAAGCTCTGGATATGGATCCTAATTTGGAGAGGAGTTTTAAATTTTTGCAGAACTTTATCATTATCTTTAGTTCCTTATGAAGAAATTTAGAGAGAAAAACAGCATGCTTCTAAGCAAACAATTTTAACTAATTGTTTTCAAAAAGTGCTGGATACTGTTGCAAGTTTATCACAGGTAAACAGCGACGAAGAAGCAATAAATTTAGATTAAAAATCTAGAGATAAGCATTAGCACGATTAATTTTATGGACACGTTTCTAATTTTTCTTTTTTTCTTACAGAATGAAGACAATTTTTTCAATTTAATTTTTTTTGCACTTTTTTTGTGTACAGGTACGGAACCCTCATTATGTCATAAACTACATTTCGCATTGCGCAGATTTGGACTGTGCTGTGTTTTCCCGGAACGTAACCCCTCCACGCAAATCATGGAGGGGTTACGTTCTATTTGTTTTCTATATTTATTTACAATACTGATGTAAGCATATCAGATTTAATGTCTAAGTTTGCAGATGATGCAAAGGTTGGCAGGGTGGTTAATGACAGTAATCAGGATATCCTACTGCAGCAAGGTTTAGAATAATTAGCAGATGGGCTGAGAAGTGGCAAACAAGATTAACATAGACAAACATAATATGCTGCATATGGGTAGCAATAACTCCAAAATAACATAGCAATTGTGTGGTATCACACTCAGGAAAATGAAGAACACCTGAGAATAATTGTACAGTGAGACATGACATTCTTTAAGTGGTGCAATGTGCTGACAGGCCAGCTCATGGAGTTTTGTCAATGATATACAGGAATTTTGCCAGTAGAGATAAGGAGGTGATTATCCTGTTGTATAAGGTAATGGTTAGGCCATATCTTGATTACTGTATACAGGTCTGGAAGCCTCATTTCATGATGGATGTGGATCTGTTGGAATGTGTGTAGGGAAGGGCAGTGAGATTAGGTGAGGACAACAAAATCGAGCTCTTACCAGGAAAGATTTCAGTTCTGAAAACTGTAACATCTCGAAACTAGGTGCTTGCAAGTAGATCAGATTGAAGTGTTTAAGGTTTTTGAATGGATTGAGTAAGCTCAATGCCGACTGAATTCTTTCTCAGACTACACAAGGGCATAAATTCAAACTGAAGAAGGATGGCTGCAGGATAGATGTGCTAGATGTGCGGAAATTTGTTTCAGCCAGCAGCTATTTGATCGTTGGAACAATCTTGTATTTGGTGTTGTGGAAGTGGGCAGTTTGAATAAATTCAACAAATTATTAGAGGGAATGGACTGATGATATGGAAAGTTTATTTATTTATTTTTTTTGCTGATGCTGCTGTATGAGCATGCTTTCTTGCATTCATTTGCCACTAGTAATACTAACTTGGAGGGGGGGAATAATTTTTTTTAATTGATTTATTTTTTTTATAGGCAATGAAAAGGTTTTATTTTATAATGTTGTACGGTTCTATTACTGTTAATATTTGATATATAGATTAAAATTTAATTATTAAAATTAAGTGCTATATTTATTTCACACCCAATCCTAAGACAAATTAAATCATTAATTTTATTTGAGCAGGGGAGGGGTCACACAAGCTCATTTAGTATTTTAGGAGATCTCTGTATTTCAAAGTGTGAGAAACCCAGCATTAGATTATTATTCTTCTTTAGATTATTTTGTATAAACCAAAATGAACAGACACAAAAATTATTCACATAATAGCAGGAAATCTTCAAAGGAGAGAACCATGAAATTTGATAAATAGAGAATATCCATTAATGAAGTAGAGGCAGTATCACTAGTAGCACATGCTGATACAAAAGATACGATAAAAAAGTTAATTGACTGACTTTACATCTTGAAACTGTAGTTTAATAGGAAATTACTATGTATCAAAAAAAAAAACATGTTTGATAACTCATCTAAATATCTATTAATCAACCATTTGCACGTAGTCAGTCTGAATTAGTATACAATAGACTCTCGATTTTCCTTTATGATTGTGCTCACCGTTGCCACTGACAAATCTGAATTCCGTGCGATACTTGCTAATGTTTGGCCATTTTCATACATCCTTATTATTTTAATTTTCTGATCCATATAGATGGTAAAAAAAAAAAAAATTCCTGGATAATCGATTTCCCAGTTAATCCAAAAATACAGCATCTCCGACATATGCAAGAGATATGTTTCAGGACTTCTTACATAAGTTGAGTTTTACGTAACTTGGGAATGACTAATAAAATATTGCTACTACATCCCTGATATGCCTAAATTACAAAAACTACGTAACATCCACAGAAGAATGAAGAAAAATAGTTATATATTTTTAATTATTTCAATTAAAAACTTTATCTGGGGACGGCGGTGAAGTAGCTGGAGTGGCAGATGAGAAAAGAAAACATAAAAGGAAGGAAACACGGATGTTATTGTACTGATATGTATTTCGTAGTCTTGGTTATTATAGTTGACTTCATTGGTGCCGATCGTTTCTCATATTCTGTCTTTCTCCTTTATGATTGTGCTCACTGTTGCCACTGACAAATCTGAATTCCGTGCGATACTTGCTAATTTTTGGCCATTTTCATACATCCTTATTATTTTAATTTTCTGATCCAAATCAACCGCTTTCCTTTTCTTGGTAGATTTACTAGTACTACTGTCACTTATTCTCTTAGTCAGCACCATGATAATGGTCAAAATGAAATTTTCTGAAAAGAACTTCACAGGATTAAGGGTGAAAACTCACTATTATCACCCCACGTGAGCTCACATTTTACTAAAGCACATTTCTGGAGGTCACTGCCATAAAATAATAAAAGCAATTTGTACTTTCCGGTTTATTGGGCTTTTCTGTTAATGCATCTAATTATAAATGGGTACTAAACTCGATCTTATTGCATTTTCGATAATACCGATAACCGGAATTCTATGGGTTTTTACATTATTATGGTGAAATGTGTTTCAAACTTTTGAATAATTAAATTTTTGTTTAATTGAAAGCACAACTCTTGCGTTTGCCCATCATTTTCACGATTTCTAAACAAAAAAAGATTAAAAAATAGTTACTATAAAAAATAAAAAAAAAATTCCAACATCCCTGACATAAATAACAAAACAAAATTTGTCCTTTTGCGGTGCGACGGAACACAAAATTCAACACGACACACTAAATCAAACTAAACATTTGGTCTCTTTTTTTTGTTTTGTTTTGAGCGGTAGGTGTGAAGACAGCAGGGATTGCAAGATAATAGGTACACTAATCTCCCAATGACAACTTATAACACCGCTTCTTGTTGCTTATTTACAACTAGCAAAATATCAGTTTAAACCTATTCTAGTTATTACTTGAATTTTATGATTTCTGGTTGATTATTTTATTTTATTTTTATTATTTGGAGTCTTGAATTGTCTCGGTTAATCCGCTTCCCAGTTACACTGATCCCAGTAAATAGAGAGTCTGCTGTACATTGAATAAACAGTGTTTTATATATTTTGTCATTTTAAAATGAATAAATGAGTAACAAAATTAGCATCAAATTTTGTTTTGAATTAGGGGAAAAGTAACAGCAAACCACAAAATGTTAAACATAAAAGCTTATGAAATGATCCTCACTCTATCCATCCCTCAATTTCAAAAACCAATAATCCATTACCTTATGTTTGTGATTTGATCTGATCTGATCATAAAGTGGTTTTTCATATGTCAGCATCTTTATCAATATGCTGCTGCTGACACATTTTGTTTTTCCAATGTCACTACTGGTAACAAATTGGAGGTTGCATGATGACAGCCCAGAAACAAAGGCCCAATCCTTTCAATGGAAGACTCCACTTTCTAAAGGCCCAGAAAAGCAAGACAATCTCAATCACATATGAAGATCAAGCTTATATTTTTTTTTAAATATTTCTGACACAACAATTTATTAATTTTTCCTACATAGTCAAACAGTGAACAAGGAATATTACAAAACAGTTCTACAGCAATTACATTATGCTGCTCAGAGAAAATAGCCAGAAAAGTGAGCTACAAAGAATTGGTATTTGCATTATGACAATGCCTCTGAACACTTGATGTTTTGCAAGAAGTTCTTGAATGGAATTTGCAAGAAATTTGCAATGAAATTTGTAATTTTTTGTTTTGCAAGCAATTCTGGAATGGAATTTCTTGCAAAGCACTCAATCACTGCAGTCACCCATCTGCCATACTCACTGGATTTAGTTTCCTTATATTTTTTCTTTTGTTTTCCACACTTAAGGTTCCCCTTGAGAGGTCATAGATTTGCAATAACAAAATAAATTATTCACAAAGTGACAAGGAACTATTAGCAAATCCAAAAAAGAAGCCAATGAACGCATCCACACGTGCAAGAGTGTTCGAAACTGTGTATACAGTATCAAGGAGACTACTTCAAAGAAGATTCATCTAATCAGCAGTAAGCTATTCGGATGAATCATTACTTTCCATATATTAATTCCATTCAATGACTTTACTTGTGAAACAGTATGTGAAAATGTGATGAAGGAAGTGTACAATGAATGTTGGTCAACACAATTACAATCAGTCAGAAGTGATACAGAGACCATGGAAATAGTATTAGTAGTGGCAAATGATACAAGAACGCAAGCTTATAAAGCATCAGCGAAAGAAAAAAAAAAACTACACACTTCACCCATCCATAACCTCTAAGAATGTCTAGTTCTTCCTTGAATTTATTCAAACCACCCACTTCCACAATGACAGATGGAAGTTTGTTCCAACAATCAACTAACCACTGGCTAAAGGCAAACCTCTGCACATCTACCCTACAACCAACCTTCAACTTAAATTTATGCTTGTAGTCTCAGCAAAAGGAAGAATGCAATCAACATTAAGCTTACTCAATCCATTCAAGGCCTTAAATGCCTCAATCAGATCTCCCCTCAGGTCTCCAGACACTGCAATTTCCAGAACTGAAGCTTTTCTTGGTAAGAGCGCCTTTTTTCTCTTCACCATAGTTTCCCTTTTCTGCACCCATTTCAGCAGTTCTACATCCTTCCAAAAGTGTGACATCCAGACCTGTATACAGTATTCAGCATAACCATAGCTCTGTACAAAGGAATAATCACTTCCTTATCCCTGCTACAAAGTTTCTGTATATCATTCACAAAACCCAATGAGCCACTGAGAATTTTGTATCTGACTGCACAATTAACCCCATGTCTTTTTCATTTCCCACTATGCTCACTATAGTACCATACAGTTGGTATGTTAACCTAGGATTACTGCTACCTATGCGGTACCTTGCATTTATCAATGTTAAACTCAACTTCCATTTCTCAATCCATCACAAACTAATCCACAGAGAGCAGTGTGCCCACTAATAACCACTCTGTCTTCTCCCACTCAACCAACCCTTTATTCATAGCAGTAACTTGCCCTTATCCCACATTGCTGCAGTTTATACAGCAGTCATTTATGTGTAACAGGATCAAAAGCCTTCCTCAAATTCAAGTATGTGATATCAAAATTTAACCCACTGATATCAAGTAGCCCAATGTGATTCAACCTCTTCCTTCTAATGTTAACATAAACATAGAAGTCTCTGCTGTCGTTCTTTGCATTCTTTGCCAGAGACTTCTCATAATCTGATTTAGCTCGCCTAATCTCTGACTTGATTACAGAAGAGTTCATATCTACTATAGGCTTCTCTATCACCTGATAATTTAAATGCATCCCAACCATTTTTTTTTTCTCTGCCACAAGTCTCATTTGTTCATCAACATCCATTTAGGTATAAGACTTGAACAGCATTTCTAAATTGGTATGAAAAGCCTAGTAGCTTCTATGATTACTTCCCTGAATGCTTTCCATTTAGAATTTCTATTGGTAACTTCATCAGTTGGTCTCACTGCACAAAATTTAAAAACTTTCTGAGACCACCGTAGTCACTCTTATGAAAGTACATGCCATTCCCTTTACCCTTAACAATAGTTATGTGTTTAATTAAATTCCACATTAGTACACTGTAATCACTGCCATGCAGTAGTTCTTTTACCTGCAGATTCTTGATGCTTGTAGAATCGCTGCTGATAACCAGATCAGGAATACTGATTCCTCTTGCTGCCTCTCAAACATGCTACTGTAGAAAACAGTCATCTAATAAATCTACAAAAGTCTTGCAAGTGTGTGAGTAACCAACCCACAAATTCAAGTCAACATTTGGAAAGTTAAAATTGTGCATTATAAGACATTCTGATTTAATGGCCTGCTCTATTTCTCTCTATAGTTGTATGGTATACTCATCACAGTCATTAGGCCTATAGCACACTCCTACTCACATTTTCTGCTCTCCCTGTAGGAACAGTCTCTCCTGTTAACAAGCACAGACCACACTGAGAAAATTTCTACCCCATGAGCACTGCACATTTGCTTCAGAGTTGATAAGGTTGATTGATAAGGCTCTCAATGTGTACTCCCTCCTATCAACATTAAGCCTTACCCCTGCTAGCAAAGTTCCTGTATATCATTGACAAAACCCCATGAGCTGGCCTGGCAGCCTGTTTGCACTGACTGGAGAATTTCATACGTGACTCCACAATTACCTCCAGGTCTTTTTCATTTGTACCATACAGTTGGTATATTGGTATGTAAATTCATTCCTAACTCGTGACTTTTTCCTAACATTGCCCTGTAAAGCTTAATGATTCTCCTATAGATCTTCTACTCTTAATATCATTAGTGCCAATGTATACAACAATATCACCTTTTATGTGCTTAAAAAATTATATCTGTTCTATGTCATCTACTTTTTGCCCCGGGCAGACATACCCTGGTCCTATTCCACCTATTCTTCTTGCACAATATATTTCACTGACAATAGCATCACCAACAATAACTAACACTTGTGGGACCAGCGCATTCTGCCTTGGGGATTGCTGCTGTGTTGCCTGATGCACAAGTGTGAGCTCTCGTATTCAGTTTGACAGTTGAGAGCATGATGGATCCTCCAACTTTAATTCCTTCAAGGGCATCTGCCCTACTCTTCAAGCTCTCATAAACACCTATCAGAACACTGAGTTAGCACCTAATATCCTCACACACTCTGCACCGAGCCCGCACACAAAGATATCCTCCCCCCCCCCCCCCGCTGTACCATGTCCTGTTCCAGAAAGATCTGCAAACATTGCACTTTTTGCTAAGCCATAAGTCATAGAATTGCCCCCTTTGGTTTTTCCCTGAGCTACAGCACTCCCACTACTTTGTGCCCAGACTACTCTAGTCTGGGGCATGATTTCTGTTTAATACAATTTAATTGATTAACAGTGAAAATTAATAAATTTAATCAATTTAATTGATTAATTCACACAGCTAATAGATTACTAAATCCCAAATGCAATGATACATAATGAAATAAATGTTGCTTTCACCAACGTAACAATCAAAATAAGTAAAGTTTATTAAATTAAATTAGATACATGGACATTGATAGATAAAATAAAATATAAAAATAAATACACTATGCAAATCATCATCATGAACATGATCTGGCTTAGGTCTTTTAAGACCTGTTCCGTTGTAGCTCTTGGAGATGGTTTTGATCTCGCCATCATTGTCTTGGTCGGCCCACACTCTCTTATATGTAGGTTTGTAGTTAAATGCTAATTTTGGGATCTGATTTCGGTATATTCTTTTTATGTGACATCTATTTTTTCTGATACTGATTTACGCCATCTCTTTTTAACTTCTCACAAATATCTAAATTTCTTTCATGGTCTAGCATTGTAAAGCCTAATAATGGTCTTAAAAATCTCATTTGTGTTGCTTCTAGTTTAGGTGCATCTTTCTAATTTATTTCCAAAGTCTCACATACGTAAAAGAAGGTTGATTTTGAAGTAATGTTGTGTAATCGTAATTTTGTTTCGGTTGAAATTTGTTTTTCAAAGTGGTGTTTAATTGTTGTTCATTTCTATAGTTTAGTATCGATGTCTTTAATATTAAATTTCCCAAATAGGTGAAATCGGATATTTGCTCTATTATTTTGTCATCAGTAACAATTGACTCTTTGCATGTTTTTTCTACATAATCCCAGTGATTTTGTTTTTGAGGTAGAGATCTTCATCTCATATTTTTTGCCTATTTTATTCAGTTCATTAAATGCTATCTGTAGTTCATCTTCCAATTTTGCAATTATGACTTTATCATCAGCATATAATATAGTTTGGATTTTATTCCTATTGTTCAACTGTATTCCATTGTTAACTGTTTTTTTCCATTCTTTAATAATTTTATTGATGTAAATATTAAATAAATTTGGTGATAGTTTACATCCTTGTTTGACTCCTTTACTGGTGTTAATTGGGATCTGTTAGTTGTCAATTAGAATACTTTATGCAAACTTTTTGAGTTTTATACAGACTTTGTATTGCTTCCCAGAGTTGGGTTGGGATATTTTCTTCATGTAAAATCTGCCAAAAGTTTTTTTCTGGTTCACATTGTCATATGCTTTTTCATAACCAATAAATAGAATGAATGTTGGTAGGTTAAATTCTCTTATTTTTTCCAAAATTTGTTGTAATGAGAAAGTGGCATCTATTGTACTTCTTCCTTTTCTGAATTCACATTCTTCTTCTAAAAATTGTTCACTATATTTATTAAGTTTATTCTTTAGTATATTAGAGTATAACTTTGATGCAGTTGATAGCAGTGTTATACCTCTGTGGCTGTTAGGTTTATTTCTGGAGCTTTTTTGTGCAAATTGATTACGATTCCTGTTTCCCAATCTTTGGATATCTGTTGCTTATGCCATATGATGTTAAATAATTTTAACAGTGCATTTTTCAGTAAGGTGCTACCATATTTAAATAGTTCTACATTAAAATTGTCTATGCCTGGGCTTTTTTTAGTTTTTTGATTTTTGTAATATTAAATCTAGTTCTTCCATTATTATATTTTCTTCATCTTTGGTTACCACAGATTCATGTTCCCACTCTTCCCTAGTTCCAGGGCTATACCATAGTTTGGAATAGTGTTTCTTCTATTCTGCTTGAGAAATGGAGTTGGTTTTTGTTGTCTAGTTCTTAGTTATAATTGCTTCAAAATTTTGAAACCTCTTCTCTATGGGTCCATGATATTGCTGTGTACAAATTAAAACTGAAATTATATACAACAAATAAATATATGAAAATAATAAAAGACAAACTATTAATATAAAGGGAATACAAGTGATAAAGCACAAAGTAGGCAAAAGGTGGATCCTACCATTAATTGCAATACTGGCACCCATATACCAGGTGGTTATAAAACAATTTTCCCTATTCAGGAGACCCTAGTGTCAAAACAGTTAGAGATAGCACTGTGAAAATCAGTGGGTATGTCATTTAGGGTATGGGGAAGCGATTTGTAAAAGGAAAAAAAAATTGTTCAAATTTCTGCCACCAGGGGAGAAATTGGCACTGTAATCATAAGATGGAATACTTAACTTAGGATTAGATTTTAATATCAGAACTTAGAAATCTACAGATATTGTTCTATGTGCTTTCCTTCACTCAAGATGACATTCTGAAAACGGAGTGCAGCATCTCATTGGGGATGTTGGCTACATGCTGTTTAATGCTTGCTTTTAAATCGACAAGTGTCTGTATGCCGCCACGGTAAACTCTGTCTTTCAGGTATCCCCCATAAGCCAGAAATCATAGGGATTGAGATCTGCTGGTCAGGCTGGCCAGAACTGCAGAAAGGCTCTAGAAATTATGTGATCATTTCCAAATGTTGAACGGAGCAGTTCCATCACTTGTTGACCAATTTTGGGAGGAGTACCGTGCATTAGTTACCATACACCTTACGGGACCACAAGGTGTAGCCTCTTCAAAGAAAAATGGCCTGATTATAAACTCTGCTGTGAATCCACACCATACTGACGCATGGACTTTGTAGTAGTCATTCATGCACAGCAGATGGACAAGAAGTTCCCCATATTCGGCAGTTTTGTGCATTTATGGCCTCATAAAGAGTGAAATGTGCCTCATCAGACCACAAGATCATTCGAGCCCATGTATTGCCAAGTTCCATACGAGCCAGAAATCATAGAGCAAAGTCTATTTGTTGTTGCTGATCACAAGACTTTAGTTCTTGCACTACATGAATCTTGTATGGGAACCAGAGTAAAATTATTCGAAGCACTTTTACGTACAGTAGACCAAGAAAGGTTCAAGTCTCTTGACACCTCTGGCACTACTGACTTGTAGTGCTTCGCATTCTGACCATTCCAACCGCCACTTCATCCACTACCTCTGTTCCGATAAGTGGTTGTCCCCTGCTTGGAATTACACCTAACTCCCCGGTTGCTTCAAATTTCTTTATTAGTTTTTGAAGCCCCACTGACATCAAAGGTCCTTTACACAAACCTTTAAGTTTCCGATATTCACGTAGTGCTGCATTAGCTTTACTATTATTCTAGTAGAACAGTTTTACTAAAAGAGAGTGTGTTCCTTTTTTGTAAGAGCCATAATGGGTATTGACAGTGGCACTGGCCTTTTTGCTTTAAGCTAACAGGATGTCATCTGCGTAAGCAGCTTGTCTTGAAGTAAATGACAACTTTTACATATGTGCAGTGCAGTTTTTCCCATGGTGGTGGAAATTTGAACTAATTTTTTTCTTCTACAAATTGCTTCCCCATACTCTGAATGACATACCCACTAATTTTCCCAGCGCTAACTCTAATCATTTTGACACAGGGTCTCCTGAATAGGGAAACTTATTTTATAACCACCCGGTACATCCTTATTACAGAGGCTGTTACTTTACATCATGACAAGATGGCAAGTCAGCAGGGCTTGTGTACACACCACACCATTCTTGCAGAGTCTGATGGTTGAGTATTTCATTGTTTCCCTTCCTTTTCCTTCATTTTCACTGCATATGATCCACATCTGTTGTTGTTAACATATGCACAAGGCTATTGCTCTGCATAATATAAGGACTTATTATTGTATATCTTTTTTAAGTTGATAAAGAGGCTAATTTCCTTGATAGCTACTTTGTGCTTATTTTATTGCTTTTATTTTCATGCAAATTTTATCACTTTTATTAATAATTTATCTTTTATTATTTTTGTATATTTGTTGGCTTTATATAATTTCAGTTTTAATTTGTACACAGTGCATTTATTTTTATGTTTTATATTTTATTTATCTATGAGCATCTGCATACTTTATTATTTTATTTAAACTATATTTTATTTAATTACTTTATTTAAACTATATTTTATTTAATTACTTTATTTAAACTATATTTTATTTAATTACTTTATTTAAACTATATTTTATTTAATTACTTTATTTAAACTATATTTATTTTGACTGTCATCAGTGAAAGCAATATTTATTTCATTATATGTTAAGCTTTACCTTTACATTCACAATTTTTAAATTAATTATATCATTACAAAAAGTAAAATTTTTTAGCTAAAAACAAAAAAAAAAAAAAAAATGCCAAACTACACGATTAGTACCTTTGAGCTACTTATTTATCTCAATTAAAACCCTACAATTCCACTGCACTACTAGTTACGTGCTACGATATTCACGCCAAAACACTAATACAAAAGCTCTATGAATAAAAATTCATAACCTACAAAATCTCTAGCTAATTGAGCTTCAACAATTACTCTTCCACTTTCCTTTCAGATATCACAATCATTTAACTCCCCCTTACAGTTTGATAAACTTCTTGCATAAATTTATTAAACTAATTCTGTCTACATTCCTTTTGTACACAAAGTGTGAATGTTTGTTGAGCTAAATGTATGTAACACCTGTAAATCTAGTTTCTAGTTTTCAACAAAAAATCTCAGCAGCCCAACAAAATGCACAGCTCACTGTCAACTGTGTCAAGTATGTTGGCTGCAAAAAAAAAAGAAAAAAAAAAGTTGTTCTTGGGTAACTTATGCAAATACAATCATGCATATTGCAAGCTCAAAATTTGGCACTGGTAGAGTGGCTGTCGAAAACTACTAAAATAAAATTGTGAACTTCTGTAGCCACTTGGGGACTATACAGGAGCAAAACAGATTTTTATAAATTTTTATTATTTTTTTTTAAAGAAGCACCCTGTTTTCAATTCATTACAAAAAAAAAAAAATCTGATTTCGATACTACCATTAGAATACTACTAATCAAAGTTTTGGATTTATATAATTAAAATTATATACTTACATTTTCAATGGCATCAAAAACTCCAGAAATTGTCAGTGGGATCACTCCCCACTCATTCCCTTCCCCCATCATTGTGTAAGTTTTTCCTGAAGATGTTTGTCCATAGGCAAATATAGTTCCTGAAATGAAATAAAGAATATTAAAACAAAGAAATTTATTACAATTCCTTTTAAAATCTTTGTATATGTTTAAAAGTAATTTTATTTCTAAACCACATCAAAGGAAATAATCATAGTTAAGCATTTTACGAAGTACAGTGAAATCCCTAAGTTGAACTTCAAGGGAAATTTAAATGTTCAAGTTATAGAAAATTCAAGATACATTTTTTTTTTTTTTTGTTTCTTTTTTAGTCTAAATTAGATCAGGTTCTTTAGCAAAAAATGTTTATTCAAATACAGTATTTGTAACATGAACAAAATCAAGAACAATATCTTTATGAATAATTCTGTGATAAACATTGAGCTGGTAGTTAAATTTGTTTTTCAAGCAATTTTACATTAATCTTTTACTCGAAATATTATTATTATTTTTTAATTCAAAGTATGAAATTTATACTGCTACATACCTACATGAAAGTATGTAGGTATGTTCAAGATCACAAATACAATAAAAAATACTATCGCTGACATTTTATTGCACCAGTATGTATATTTTAACAGTCTCTAAAGAACTGATTGTGTTTGCTTACTCCAACTGCAAGTAACTTCTTACTATAATCACCTTTTTCATCATCCACTAAAGCTTGACAATCAATGAGCATTACTTTTAAATTGTTTAAATTATATATTAGCATCAGTTGGATTTTCTGTCACTATCATGTCACAATCTGTGGTAATTTTCTTCATACCAATTTCCTCTTTTCGCCGTTATCCTTGCATATCCTATCTACTTTTTAAAAGAGCATGAAATTGTTCCAAGGTCACTTCGTGTCATGCTTTACAAGCTATAACACAATCCAGAAGTGCGATTTTGAATATTTTCCCATTAGATCTATACAACATTTTCCAAATTATTATTTTGGGGTGGTGATGTTTTAAATTTTTTATATCTTGATACAAAAGGGTGCAGTTTAGTTGTCATGTTTAATTGAAAAAAATGCAACTTTTACTGCACATAACTGTTTCATTGTTATAACAGAATGTGCTGGATAGTTGACTGTTGGAACAAACTGCCATCTGGTGTTGTGGATAGTTTTAATAAATTTAAGGAAGAATTGGATAAGTTAGTAGAGGGAATGGATAGATAAGATGAGTTTTTTTTTTATTTTTTTAATGCTGATGGGTTTGCAGGATGACATCACTTGCCTTGAATAAGGGAACAACAGATATGACTTCAATTTTTTCAGATAGATATCCCACATTGAAAATAATTATTTATAAAATGCACCAATTGTTTTCTAGACACTCTGCACCTAGCACACACAAAGATATCCTCCTTGGCTAGATCATGTTGTGTTGCAGAGAGTTCGGCAAACATTTCACAAGTTGCACATTTTTTTATGCCATGATGCGTTGGAGAATTACCCCCTCAGTTCTCCCCCCCAAGTCACAGTGCTCCTGCCACTTTGTGCCTGTTGCTTTGCTGCTCTAGTCTGGGGCATGATATTGAAAATTAATAAGATCAATAAATTTAATTTTCAACAGTCTTTTATGTATAGTAGTATCAAAAGCTTTCCTGAAATACAAGTATATTATATTAAAATTACCTATTGCATATAATTCCTTTGTCATTGCATAAATAAAATTTATGCAATGACAAAGTACCCAATAAAATTGATCAGACAAAATCTCCCTTTAACAAACACTGATAGAAGTAATGATTGATTTCCTAAGTGTTTCCAATATTCACACAAGTTCTTCCTGTATTGGTATCAACCTTGCAGAGTGATGAAAAGTACTGAAGCCCATGGCAACAAGTTGATCTGTAATAATACCACAGATAAAGTGTGGTTGGCAAAGATTCAGTATGAGAAATCACTTATTATGAACTCACAAAGAAGTAACACAAAATTTTGATAACCAACTAACTTCACAAAAGAAGTTGGTTGGTTATCAACAGATCAATGTGATCACATTAATCACAACAGAACACAGATCACTTCACATTGATCTTTACAGATAAAAGATCCTTCACAGTGAGGAGAGACTGTGCCAGTGTATTGACAATACATAAAGGCAGTTCTAACAGTGCAGTCTAATAGTCTCCCTACCACTGAAGTCAGTCTGACTACTGGTAATGAAAATCATGGCTGCAATGATGATGAGTACAATACAGGGACATTTATGTAGAAATGGAATTCTGCAAAATATTATATAGAAATGGAATTCAGCAAAATTCTACAGTTTTGCACAACTATTTTGATACAGTTACTTGCAAGCTGGATGTAGGAAATGATTTTGACTTGCTTATTTGAATTTCAGCAAAATGTTTGATTCCATCCCTCATGAGAGTTTACTGTAAATGTTGGTTGGTTATCAAAGTTGGTTATCAGAGGGTTGCAATTAATAAGGGTTCTTCAGATTGGTTAGAAGTGGGATAGCCCCAAAGATCAGTTCTTAGACCACTGTTATTTCTATTTTTATAAATGACCCTAGAAGAAGGGATAGAGGGCTGATATCAAACTTTGCAGATAACGATCAGGAGAATAATTAATGATCAGTGCTATGTAGCACACCTTCATGGTGACTTAAATAGTCTTTGAAGATGGACAGAAAAGTGTAAGTTCTTACACTTGGAGAATAGAAACCACAAAATAATTTATAAACTTGGATGGTGTTGAATTAAAAAATTAGAGGAAGAAAGGGATCTGGGAGTTATAATACAGTCAGACATGAAGTTCTCCAAGCAAAGTAAACAAACAGGTGGCAAGGAAGACCTATGATGTCTTATCGATGAGTTATCAAACATTTGCATGTAAAGACAGGGAGGTCATAATCTCACTCTATAAAGCAATTTTAAGACTGCATTTGGAATATTTGGAACGACCAAATATGGAAGCCAAGCTAAAAAAACACATCAAGCTTCTTGAAAGGGTCCAAAAACAGGCAACCTGCTTGATGAGATTTGCAAACTAGCACCTGTATAAGGAGAGTTTTCAAATATGTGGGCTACAAAAGCCTAGCAACCAGAGAGTATCAAAAATTATATAAAATTCACCTTAGAGGGAATCTGACTAAAGTTTATCAGGCTCCAAGAAGGGATAGTAAAATGAATGAGAGTGAAATTTCCACTGTTATGATTCCAGAACTGGGTGCCATAAATTCAAATTATGAGGGAAGAGGTTTAGCCTGAATTACAGGATTTTCTTTTAGCCAGTGAGTCATTTGATTACTGGAATAAGTAGCATCCATGGGAATTGAGGCTGACAACTTGGAGGAAATTCAAAGGTCAACAGGATAGTTAACTACATGAGGAGGGAAACATATATGCTATTTATTTTCTTTTTATTTTTTACAGATTTATTATTATTTTTTTATTATTATGATTATTATATTTTATTTATTATGACTTTTTTTTTTACCACTGCATCAAAAAAAAAAAAAAAAAGCTTCCTGTCATTATGTGGGTAATAGTAATTGTTATCAGTAAGTCTGATGCTTCTGCACTCAAGAGAATATCTAATTTTTGATTTATTCCATTCATTTTAGTTAGAATATCTTATCTTAGATTGTACATCATTACATTCCAATTTTATACAATCTTTGATACCATCTGAATCCGAGTCATACATCAGGTCAGGTACCTGTAATGTGGGTTGCAGGTACCTGCAGGTTACCTACACTGTGGGTTGGGTCTCAGGTAATACTGTGGTCAGGAGCAGAAAAAGGAGGAAGGCAGACAATTCATTCTTGCCATCCCTTCCAGCAGCGTAGAGAGAGGAAGAGAATTTTTCTGCAGCTGTATTTCTAATCCAAGAAAGACAAATATAGATGAACCCAGAAACTGATGATCATTGTTCTTTATATACTTTTTCAATTTAATTGCTTTTTTAAATTTAAAATTGTTACTAGAGTTTAAAAAATTTTATTTCATCTCTGAGTGAGTGAGTGTGTGTTTTACAGGTCAGGTTCAGTTCTAATACAATGGACCCACACAGAACTCTATTCTAAATATTGTAAATTAACAAATTTAAGGGTAATTTTTATTTGACAAAAATTATGTACACTAACATTAAGTTCAATCAAATCAAACATTTTATCATTTAACTTCCTTATATAAGATTAAAAAAAGCTTCAATATAATTCTTCAGTTCTAAAAACTTTATCTATATTGAATTTCATGTTGTCATAACTAATTCTGTCATAAAAAAATTGACAGTATATAATATGTTTGCAATTCATATCACTGGAAAAATAACTCCCACCCAAACTGATATCTTCATGCTTTTTCCCATTAATACTACTTATTAAAGAGAGGTAATTTTTTTATTCGCATAAATAAAATTTGAGAAGGTACAAATTTCTTTGTATTAACTTAACTAGGTAAATCTAGAACATTATTACATCACTGATTTACAAACTTTTGTTATAAACTTACTCTGTACACAAAAGTCACACCAAAAGTGAAAAAGAAAACCCAGTTTTTTTTATAATGCACAGGAAGTAATATTTGTGATGTGCTTATTTCAATAGAGATATTAGAAGTTAGGATAATTTCTAGTAGAGAGATATACAAGGTGTGGCTATTAAATAATGACACTGTTGCAATAAAATAAATATAATGAAATATTTTATAACTTACAAGTTATCTCCTTCAAAATAATTGCATTAGGTTTTCACAGACTGTTTCATGCATTTCTTCCAAGCATAGAAACATTTCTAGAAGTCATCTTCTGTATGCCCTTTTAACACTGGTCACATTTTTCTGAATATCTGCAATGGACTGAAAATGGGTTCCCTAAGTACACCTTTCAGTTTAGGTTAGAGGAAAAGACAAAGGTCTGGCAAGTAGGGTTTATGTTCACACACACACAGATTTGTTTTTTTTGGCCAGAAACAGCTGAATACAGATCATTATGTGTGCTAGAGTCTTGATGGAGCATTCAATCATCCTTCCACAATTCAGGAAGGATGATTGAATGACTCTTCTTTCAAATTTTTTCACACGTCCTTGTCGGAACTTCAATATAGTAGGTTTGACTGACAGTCTGATTTGGTGGGATGTATTCAGCCATAATAATTCCTTTAATATCAAAGAAAACAAGAAACATGATTTTCATTTCTCATTTTGACATTCTTGCTTTTTTTGGTCTGAGGATTGTTTTATCTTCCATTACACTGACTGTGTTTTAGTTTCAGAAAATCTGAAAATCTTCCAACTTTTTTTTGAAACATCTTCACAAACTTGGAGTCTTCCCTTTCTTTGATCTTCATTCAAAACTTTTGGAGCCACCTTGGCGCACACTGATCTTCATTCAAAACTTTTGGAGCCACCTTGGCGCACACTGATCTTCATTCAAAACTTTTGGAGCCACCTTGGCGCACACTGATCTTCATTCAAAACTTTTGGAGCCACCTTGGCGCACACTGATCTTCATTCAAAACTTTTGGAGCCACCTTGGCGCACACTTTTCTCATGTCTAAATTTTCAGTTAAAATTTGTCTAACTGTTTCTTTGTTCATACTGAATTCTAATGCTTAAATGACAATCACTTCTAATCACTGTCCTTACCTGATCCACCTTCAGTTTTCATGAATACCGGATGGCCTAGTCATTTTTCATCTTCCACATTCTCTCTTCTTTCTAAAAATATTTTATGCCATTCAAACATGTGAGATCTTGACAAGTATCTTTCCCATAAAACTGATGTAACAATTCATAACTTTCAGTTGGTGTTCTCTTTAGTTTTGTTAAAAATTTCAGTTGATTCGTTGTTTGATTTTTATCTGTCATTTTTCTGGCAAACTTCAAAAACACAAAGTAATGAAACTATCTCAGTGAAAAGCAAATGAGCATGTCGAAATGTGACTTGATAGACAACTAGGGAAAGGTTCAAGGTCAACTGCTGTGTCTTTGTTTCACAGATGGCTGCATGTGCAGGTCTCATTATTTAATAGCCACACCTCATATGATCTTCCCTAGAAACCTAGGGAATTTGTGAGAAACAAGAGTTTTAAAGGGATTAAAGTTAAGTAAGTTTTCTTCAAAAATGACATGTAGGTCATCATTTAAGGAATTAGTGATGGAAATTCAAGAAGTTGAAGCTGTTTGTGCACAGTAAGGTTTCTCAAACTGGAAAGTAAGAGTGTAGTGTGCTATCATTGGAATTGAAATAACTAAATCTTGGGGAACATCAGCATTAGTAAACTTAGAAGATATCTACCATCACCTGCAGCAAGTGATCAGAGAGAGAAACAGGATACCAAATTGCAAAAACAAAATTGTTAATCCATAAAATGGGAGCTTGTTTAGAAGACCTTTATGCCAAATATGATCACAAGCAATGGAAATGTTGAGAGCCCGTGCTGGAGTTTAACATTTTCTATTGAATCTGTTCAAAGATGAGTAACATAGTCATATGTCACCAGTGGATCAACACTGATGGAATCCATATTAACAATCATTGACCACTTGGAAGGCTGAGTTAGTTTAAGAGTTGGGAGTTCATGGATTTTTTCCATTACTGGAAAGAGAAGAGGTAAGTGAAAGGTAAGAGGTAAGAAAAAGTAGATTTTTAAGTAATAGGTAAAAACCTCATACCTTTTTAGTAGGACTGTTAATCTCTCAACGCTCAATTGTGAATGATTATAATATGAACTTATCCCCCGTACATAGTCATAAATCAATCAAGTTGAAATAACTATTAATTAAAATTAAAATGAAAATTAAAATAATCCTGCCTTCAACTCTCATATCACATCAAGGGGATCGGAAAGAATCACAGAAAGACGGTGGCCACCAACATCCAACAAAACCAACCAACATCTCAAGTCAACATGAGAATTGAAAAGCAATTATCACAAAATTCTAAAACGACGAAACAAATAAATTAATCCACAAATAAATTAAACTCTAAAGCCGATTTATTACTAATTCATTGAAAAAGTAGATTGTAGGTGGAAATGGACATCACTGATATTGATGCTGAGAGGATGTACATTTATGAAATAAATGAGAATTTTTCAGGTACCTCTTATTGAGGTACTAATTCATTGAGACAGGGCTCGAGCTTATTTAATTATCAGTGTTTAGCAATTTCCCAGTGAAGTGTCCCAAGACAAATAGAGAAGACCATGATAATAAATTTTATCTGGCTCTCTTCACCAGCTAGCCTGAATGAGAGATCTGTCTTCTGATTACAAAGTAGAGGAATCATTATTCATAACTGTTCATTTTTAAAAGCATCATTACTGTGTATAGTCAAGAAATGCAAACTAAGTTTGATGGAAATACATCATACATCCAATACGAGACATCTGATGTATTTGCGTCAAACTTTGTTTTTCTTGGCTATATACAAAAATGATGATGACGATGATTTTGTATTAAATTTAAAGTTCAATTACTTACTTCACTAATTATTCCCTGGTATTTCAGGTCTGATTAACTCTCCTTCTATCATTGTAGCATTTGGATGTCACTTTGTTAATTTTATTGCCAGTTTTGATGATATTCAAAGAATATATTTTAATTGACTCACCATTGAAGCCTTGCATTACTGAATCCAAAATTGGTTTGCAAACTTCTTCATAAACAGAGGCATTCCCCTCATGCATACCAAAAACACGATCTGAAATATTAAATGGGGAATTGGAAAATCTAAGCTACACCACATGTAATCAAAGTATAGGTGAACAAGATTTTAAAAATACAGAAATACAATCCAATATTTTTCTACTTTAATGTGAAAACCATATCTGAATACATTTTGTTACAGAGGATGCAAATACTATATCATATGCTTTAAGTCAAAGATGTATAATTAAATGGTGTGCAAAGCAGAGTAAGGCAGCCAGAAACTGCTCGAGCTTATGCAGCAACCTTATGGAACAAATGCATTAAGTAGATACATTAGTATTTAGGTGATGGAGACACTTTATGAATAGCAAGATGACAGTGAAAGCCTGCTTCTTCTGTGGGAAAAGTTATGCAGATCCTTTATTTTTACACTAAATGCATTGCTCTATAACATTGGTGCCCTGCAACTAGACAGTGAAGTGATTATGATTTACAGGTAATGTGGTGCCATTTAAGGGATGCAATTAGGAGGGGGAAGGCCCAAGACATTGAATAAGCTGTGGTTTCTACTGCAGGATACTGCTAGGTTATATATTGAAAATGAGCACTAACTTGAAAATAGATATATGTACTAACACATATAGGTTGTTTATTTTCATTTTATATTTTCTTATTTACTATTATGATTATCATAATTTATTTTATTTTCATTTTATTTTTTTGGCTGATGCAGAAAAAGCATGTGGCTTCCTTGCAGTATACAGCTGATAATAATACATGGAGAATATGGAGAAGCCAAGAAAAACAGACTGCCTTCCAAAGAGTTAAAAATAGTGTTAAAAATAAAAGTAATAAATATAAAAAAAAATTATAATAAAAAATTCTGAGAATGGGCTAAGAAAATATGTGTACTGGAAAACTGAAAATACATTTAACACAATACAGAACAATTAGATTTCTCTTCTTGATTTTTTTTTTTTTTTCTTTAAATGGCAAAAAGTCTCTAGAGTGGTTATGACAGTTATTGTTATTCTGATAGTGAACTCAAATATTATTTTTGGAAATAAATTGGTACTCAGAAAGAAATCATGGAGAGCTATGTTGAAAAATTTATATGGAGAAAGCGGTATTACAATACATTAATATTTTCCTTTATTTAGTAGAAAGATAACAATGTAAAGAAAATATCTCCAATGATTTTTTTTAGTTCATTTTTATTGTCTTGAAAACACTTTGGTTAGAAAAAAAATAAAAAATACATATATACTGATTTATTTAATAATAAATAAAAGCAATATCAATGAATTGTTCCTTTTTTTTTTTTTTTTTTTTTTTATTAACTGCAAAAGCCTCCAGACAGTGGTTATTACAACCACTGTTCATCTGATAGTGAACTCAAATTTTATTCTGGGAAGATAAATGGTACTAAGAAAGACATCATGTAGAGCTATGTTGAAAAATTTAAATGGCAAAGCAGTATTAAAATATATTAACATTTTATTTTTTTGAAACATTAGCCTTAGTAGTGGCATATGATGCATGCAAGAGAGCAAACTTATACATCGGCCAAAAAAAAAAAAAAAAACCTTCCCATTTCACCTATTCATTCCCTCCAATAGTTTGTCTAGTTCTTCCTTGAATTTATTTAAGCTATCAACTTCCACAACAATAAATGGAAGTTTGTTCCAGCAATCAACCACATGCTGGCTAAAAGGCAGCCTTTAGCACATCTATTCTGCAACTCTTTCCTCAACTTGAATATGTCCCACCACTTGTGTGCATAACCTGAGCAAGAGGAAGAATCCCATCAGCATTAAACTTGCTCAAACCATTCAAAGCTTTAAACACCTCAATGAGATCACATTATGGGTACATAGTCTCTAAATGCTGCAATTTGCAAAACTGAAGCTTTTTTGGTAAGAGCACCCTTTTGCTTCCCCCTCATCAATTTCATTGCCCTACTCCGTATCCATTCCAGCAATCCTACTTCCTTTCTAAAATCAGGCCTCCAGACCTGTATACAGTACACAAGATGTCTCTTAACCATTGCCTTATACAATTGTATAACCACCTACTTACTCTTAATCTGACTGAGCTGGCCTGGCAGCATTGCTCATAGAACTTAATATATCTAATCGCACAATTATCCCAGGTCTTTTTCATATTCCACTACCCAGAGTGTAGCACCACATAGTTGTTCATCTGTAAAACGTCTTTATTATGATAATATAATATAAAATAAAATAAAATACATGCGTACTGATTGTATAACTGTATATTAAAATATTAAAACAAAACAAAATAAATGTTGTATAACAAGAATAAAATACAATAAAATATATAAAATTAAAAGCAATAAAAGTTGTTAAAATCATTAGAACCACTAACACAGGAGCTTTCGGCAGCAGTGGCCGCCTTCATCAGCTATAGTGGTTGCAGGATGACTGACAATCTATACGTACCACATATGTCCCAGCAGGTCTGTGGCATGAACTATGGCATCTGCACACGGTTCACTTCTCGTGCATTGGAACCGAAAAGTGAATGGGCCACTCTAAACCATTCATCTCTTTGTAGGATAAGGGCTTCAAAGAGTGGATGAATGTGACAGCCCTTATCCTTATTAAGACTGTAGTGATCGGAAGAACATATTCTTAAACTCTCCAGCTATTTCCGGTTCCAAAAGCTATGTGCCTTATCCATGATCACACCTTCTTTAGCAGTACACAGCGTATATCATACGCAACTGCACACAGCGTATATCATACGCAAATGTAAGATACAGGAAATGGGTTCCAAAATGCCTGGATAGTAGGAGATGTATGCGGTGAAAACAGGTGTAAAAACATCCCTGCAACTGTTGTTCATACCTCTTAAATACCTCTCAATGGTGCTCTGGGGGTAACCGCATGTTACTAGGTTCGCTGTAACATGTTTAATCTCGTCGCCTCTCTCTTCAGACTAGGAGCAGTGGGACCCCACCCTTTCCATTAAGGCCTTAACCACACTACTTTTGCAGCAACTGGCCTGAGCTGTTTTGAAGTGCGTGCATTGGCCCTGATACATAGGTTTTCTGTAAACCTTAGTTTTCAAGTATCGGCCTTCTCTGTACACACACACACACACACACACACACACACACACACACACACACACACACACACACACGTCAAGGAACGGATTATTGGCATTTCCGTGGTGACCCCAGCATTAAGCAGGGGTCACCTGTATATGTTCTGTTCTAATGGAGCCTAATCAATCAAAGACAAGTTAATTTCATTATAAACATTTAGTTTTAGCATTTCATCAGCTACAGGTTAAAGTCAAATTATCAAAACAATTTTTTGGAATTAACTCACAAATATGAGTTAATTGGGGCATGTATGTGTGCACACACGCGTGCGTGCACGCACACAAGAGGAGGTTGAAAGTTTATAGCCACTCATAGAAGGAATGTTGGAAAGTTGTGAAAACCCATTCATTTTAACAGTTCCCCTTTAAGCCAACATACTTTCTGGCTTTCATAACTACTATCTTTTGTAACGAACTCGAATAAAATTCAGATTTTGACTCAAACCATTTGTTGACTGCATCTATCACAGCATTGTCACTGTTGAATTTCTATCCTCTAAAGTCTTTTTTTTTTATACAGAAATGGAAAATAGTCTGACAGGGCCAAATTCAGTGAGTAGGCTGGATGATATAATAGCTCAACTCCACAGACACACAGTCTTGCTGAGGTCACAAATACTGTGTGCACCAGTGCATTGTCTTAATGCAAGATGACTCCTTTGGCCAATTTCCCATGCTGCTTGATCTTCAATTCTTCACGGAAACATCTCAGTAGGAGGTGCCTCCGTAGTCAGGTGGGCAGAAGCAGCAGCAGTGCGTAGCACACGCTTCTTGATTAGACCAGGGTTCGAGCCCATGACCCCAAAATACGGAGGATGCGGAGAGGTCAGGGAATGACCACTGCATATCCCCGAAGCAATATGGCCTCAGTTGCTAATGCTCCTGAAAACCAAATAACATAACAACAATCTCAGTAGGTTATAATAATACTTGGCATTGATACTGGCACCTTGTTCCAGGAAATCGGTCTGTGCAGGTAGTACAGTGGTATCATCACCGTCCTCCCCACAGGGGGTGGAAAAGGCCCAGGTTCAAATCCTGTTGATGATAGGAGGAACTTTAATGGGCTTTTTTCACTCCGTGGTTGAGTTAGTCGATCTCAGGCATAGATAACAAGGTCCTCCCCCCCCCCCCAGAAACTGGGTTTTTTCTTTCATCCAGCAAAACAGACAAATCAACCATAGAACACATGTAATTAACATACATAAGACACACAGCAAGGCAGAAGAATTTAATTATTCGGGTGGCCTAAAAAGAAGTTTGTTTCAGAAAATCAAACATTATCAAGCCAACATCCCAGAAGACTGATGCCATGACTTTCCCAGCCAACTTCTACACTCAAAACATTTTTAGGAGGGGAAGAAGAGGGATACTCCAGCTGGTTCGATTGTTCTTTTGTTTCAGGGTCAAAGTGGTGCATCCATGATTCATCCATAGTGGCATACAATCCCCAAAAGTCAGCTTCATTAGCTTTAAGATGCTGAACAATCTCATAACAATACCCCACTCTTTCCCACTTCTTATCTGCATTCAGTGTTTTAGGAAAACGCACCTCAAAAAAACCTTTGTTCCTCAAATATTCACCATAATATTGTAAGTTCACCCATGGGAGATGTTGCAATGTGCTTTCAATGTTATTCTGTGATCTGTGATCATCCACATTAATGCCATCCTTGAATGGCATCCACACCTACAGGTATCAACACAGTAACAGGCCTTCCACTGCAGGGTGCATCTTCAACACCATCTCATCCATGCTTAAATTCTGTAGCCCAGTTTTCGATAGTGATGAATGAAAGACAAGATTACCCTAATGTTTGCTACATGTATTTATAAATTTCTTTCAGTGATATTTCCTTTAAATGAAGGTACTTGACGATTTCAAATCACCATCTTCATTTGCCCTCCACACTTCAATGCACCCTGTAAAGAAGAAAACATAATTAAAAATCTGAAATTTTCTGCATACACACATAAGAACAGTCACAGCAATACTGTAACCTTTGCGATCTATGTTGGACTAAAAACCTTTCAACCCAACCTTTTTTTATATATATATACAGGGTGTTTCAGTTAAACGTTTCAGAACTTCTAAGAGGGGTAGGGTACATCCTGACAACTCGAAATCATATAGCAATGTGGTGTCGGAAATGCTTTCCTGAAGCGGTGTTGTACACAGAAGCACCATAAAGAAAAGAGACCGTAAGTGAGAAATCGTTTTAATAATACATGAAAAGAAGCACAAGGTACATGGATTAAAGTAAGTGTTCGAAGTTTCTTCCACGGGCTACAATGCACACCTCACATCTCCGACGCATGGACATCCGAACATTCTGGAATACTCCAGGCGAATTTCGAATTTCTTCGGCAGCTACTGCGATTCTTGCAGCCAGCTCCTCAGCATTGTCAACAGGGGTGTCATAAACTAGCGATTTCATATGACCCCAGAAATAAAAATCAAGACATGATAGGTCGGGTGACCGAGCAGGCCAATGCACGGGACCACCACGTCCGATCCACTGTTGACCAAATGTGACATCCAGGTAGTTACGAACATCTCCGCTATAATGGGCAGGGGCTCCATCGTTTTGGAACCACATTGTCTGTTGCGTTGATGCAGAAATCTGTTCATCTCTCAAAAGTTGTGGCAATACTTGCTGCAGAAAGATCAAGTAGATAGGTCCGGTTAGACGACACGGTAACAGGTAAGGTCCGATGAGGTGATCTCCCATAATACCGGCCCATTCATTGACCGAAAATCAAATCTGTGCTGCACGACGACTTCTGTATACAATACCGCTTCAGGAAAGCATTTCCGACCCCACATTGCTATATGATTTCGAGTTGTCAGGATGTACCCTACCCCTCTTAGAAGTTCTGAAACGTTTAACTGAAACACCCTGTGTATATATATATATACACAGGCATACCTCGATTAACGAATAGGATGCGTTCCATGAAATTACTTCGTTAAGCGAAACTTCGTTTTCAGAGGTAAAAATACTATGGCCAGAATAGGGATACGTTCCTACGTAAAGAAAATGAAAAGCTTTTTTTCGAACAAAGAAAAGTTTTATTAAATAAACAGTCAACTTACATACAAAGTGAAATCACATTTTAAAATATGAGGTTAAAGTTGATTGTTTATGCTTTTTTTCTCTTTCATTTAACAATTGCCTATACAGAGTTATTGCATTTAACACTGATCGCTTAACTATAACACTTCTTCCTAAATCGGGATCATTTTCACTAAAAAAATTTAAAACGTTTTCAATGTCATTTAAGCACCTTTTTAAATCTTTGGTTGTTAACACTTTTTCGGCAGGAACTTCTTTAACTTCGCCTTCATTATCTTTGTCTTAGTTGCTAACAAGGTTTTCTAAATCTTCCACTGAAAAACCATCATCTTCTGCATTCAATAAATTTCTAACATCCTCTTCATCGACATTTTCGAAACCTATTGATTGAGCCATCTGGATAACTTCATTTCTAATTTCTTGGATGTTATTTTCTTCTTCTAGTACAACTTCTGGCCATATTTTGCGCCAAACTCCATTTAAGCATTTCTTAGTGACTTCTTTCCAAGAACTATCAATGTTTTCAATTGCGTTTTTAATGGTGTAGTTTTTCCAAAAAGTTTTAACTGTCATTTCCACTTTATCCTCTAGTTCAGTTAAACTGCTTAAAGTTCGACGCAGATAATAAGCTTTAAATGATGCTATTACTCCCTGATCCAATGGTTGAATCAGGGAAGTTGTGTTTGCTGGAAGAAACACAACTTTGACAGGAATGCATGTGTCCAACGTGTTAAGATCAGTAGGATGTCCCGGAGCATTGTCTAACAACAAAAGAGCTTTTTCTTCAAAGTTGTTTTTTTGACAATACCGTTTTACTCCAGGACAAAAGTGGTTAACAAACCAATCAGTAAATAACTCCTTGGTAACCCACGCTTTTCTATTTGCTTTCCATATTACAGGTAAATTCATTTTTATGTTACCTTTTAACGCCCTCGGATTTTCTGAATGGTAAACTAATAGCAATTTTAATTTATAATCACCAGAGGCATTTGATCCAAAGAGTAACGTTAAACGGTCTTTGGCTGCTTTAAATCCAGCAGCTGATTTTTCTTCAATAGAAATGAAGCTTTTTGTTGGTAGCCGTTTCCAGAACAAACCGCTTTCGTCAACATTGAACACCAAATTTGGTGGAAAATTTTCACGTTCAATTATTTCCTTTAGTTTTTCTGGAAACTTATTTGCAGCTTCAACATCTGCACTTGCAGCTTCTCCTGTTAATTTTACACTATGAATCCTGGCCCGTTTTTTAAATTTCTCGAACCAACCACGAGAAGCCCCAAAGGTTTCCATAATTTCTTCAGTTTGTTTAGATTTCAGGTGATTAAACAAAAATAATGCTTTTTCTTGAATTACCATTTGACTTAAAGGCATATGACGTTGTGACATATCATCTATCCACAAACTTAACATTTTCTCCATTTTTTCTAAAATTGGATTCCTTAAGCGAGTTAATTTTGCCGCTGTAACATCTGTACAATTCTGAGCAGACTGTTTTATTTTTTCTGATTGACTTAGTATGGTTGTTAAAGTTGATTGCGCTAATCCTAAAGAATGTGCCACATCGGATTTTCTTTCGCCGCTTTTAACACGTCGTACGATATTTAGTTTAGTTTCCAAAGAAATTGCTTTTCTTTTCTTTGATTCTGACATTTTAATTAACTAAAACAAAAATATTTCTATTAAAATTTACAAAATCTACGTTATGTAATGCTATAAAGAACCTACGTCAATTATTGCAATGCGCCACACTGAAACAACGTCAATCATGTAAACAACAACTAAATTACGCGATTGACACGCAAAACTGTTATAACAGACATGCCCGCAGCTCGGGAGCACTCGGCAATACGTAACGAGTCGCCGTCAGTCACCAATCGGATGATTGTCGGGCGTTGGCCTTAAATTGGAATATTTTTTTATGTTAAATGGGGCTTGAAATTGCGGACTTCGTTATATCGAGGCTTCGTTATCAGAGGTAACATTAACCGAGGTATGCCTGTATATATATATATATATAGATTTATTAATAAATAAAAGCAATATTGATGACTTGTTCTTGTTTTATTATTTTTGTCCCTTAACAAACTAGTAGTAGCTATAGTGTTCACTACTGAATGCATAACAACCAATGGTGTAGATTTTTTTATCCCCCACGTAACTAAGATGCTTGGGGTTACACTATTTTCTTCCAGAAACTCAAGTTGCCAAGACACAATACTGATGCCTCAGTGCCTTAGAAAATGTGATCCATTGGCAGCAAAGTGAATACACTGCCCTGCCCAGCTACCACTTAGAATACACTGCTCTGCTATGTGATGCAGGTTAGTCTGGTCTTAAATTCTGCAGCTCAGCTATAAACAGCAAGCAGTACGGTTGTTCATGAAAAATTATGATCCTTTATTGAACAGCCCTCATATATAAAAACAAGAAATTTCAGTCTCTTCCATTTTCAAATTTATCAAACCATAACTTCAACTATCATATGATGCAATGTATACTATTGTACATTGTATTCTTCATGCAAAGCACTAAACAAACAATTTCAACATTGGTGCCTCAACCATCAGCACTTGTTTCACTAAATATGTAACTCTGCATAAATAACCTCTGTTACTTCCAACATTATTCGAATAAATTTTCAGAAGTTAGACAGATAGAAACCCACTGATGCTCAGTTAGTAAAGTGTCACCAGATGTTAAAGACCAAATGAATATTGAACTGACACATAAAAACATCCCACTGTACTATGCAGAAATGTCTAATAAATAATATAGGGTCTAGTTTCTACAGAGAGAGAGAGCATTAGTCATTGATAACTGCAGAAGATATCGATATAACTGTCATCTCTACTAGGAAAGCATACTTTCAGCATGGAGATCAATTCTACACACAACACAGGTGGATGGCAAGTCTCCAATACTAGTAAAGGTGCAACAATGAGGCAGTCCACCTAAAAAAAAGCCAAAGAGATCTGTCTGCTAATTGTTCGAAGTCTGCTAAATCAAACCACTGATTTCTTTGTGCTGATGGAAATGAAAATCTCAGCTCCTTCCATTCATTCCTCAATAACAGGAACTCCAAACATCCAGTTTACTGTTGAGAAAGATGTCAACAAAACCATACCATATCATTCCTTGACATTTTCATAATGAGAAAATGTCCATTCCATTACAACCACAAGAAACCAACTGATACAGGCAAGCTTCCACATGATTCCTCAGAAACATGAAAACAAGTGCAGTGAAGAGTCTCTGAGGACTCTTCACATGGATTAGATTATGATTTTATTGGAGCATTAGCATCATCAAAGGCTATTATGTGCACTCTCCACATACACAGACTGCACCTACTCCAGCAAGTGTTAACCACACCAAACTCATCCTACCTCCAAAACTGCTTAATTTTTAATAACAGAAATCATAAGGCAATAGTCAATTTCAACAACTAAACTAAACAAATCAGTACAAGTACTGCCTACATCTTATTTTCAGTAAATGAATAAAATGCCTTTTTATTCCAAAATACAAAGCATAATGATAAGTAACTTCTTATTCTGAAATGTACCTTTTGTTTCATAACTATGGATTAAATCTCCTAAACATTTTTTGAGGTTTGTTATTTGTTCACATTCACACTTTCACATCAACCCCTAAATTATCAACAAACTTCCTTAAACAAACTGGATGTGTCTTGCTGCTGACAATGTGTTCAAGAAAATTATCAAGATTTATGCAATCTTAGTACAAATAAACTTACCAAATACAAAACTGGTACACAGCATCTGCCCATCATTACCCACTTGATAAATAGTGTTGCCATTTTCTACTTTCCAATGACTGACAGCTCCAAGCTTTTCTTCTCTAAGACAATAACAGTAAAAAAAAAAAAAAAAAAAAAAAAAAAACACGGTTATGATCAATGATTAAGTGAGGGTTCACTCTGATATTGTGAGACTATTTTAAAAAATATTTAAAAGTATAAAATAATGCAGCTTGTCCTTTTAACTCATCATCAAGCAGTTGGTGATAAAAATTATCCTAGAATGTTATCCCAGGATGTTTTGGTAACAAATTAATTTACCTGCGATTACACAGCAGAGTAAAATGCCTTAACAAATCATAATGCCACTGTTTTGGGTTAATCCTAACAGTTTTTAAAAATGATACTATTTTATAATTTGCACAATTATTTGGAAACCAATCATTCAAGTCAAAATTCATATACAAAAAAAAGTCAAGTTACTGAAACAACCATCTGCTGTGTTTATATCATATGACATTCACTTATCACTGCTTACAGAAACTTGAATATTCTACTTATGCTCCCATGAAGGGCAGACAGTTAAAGCAGATAGCTTATGTGAACTATTTTTATTTGTCTTTTTTTTTTTTTTTTTTTATATAGCTCAGTTACTGAATGCCTGATGAATTTTCTAAAAAAAAAAAACAACTATTGCAGTTATGAACTTGAAAGTTAATATTTGTTATACCAAGGGTATATTACAAATGAGATCTGTAATTCTGAAAAAAAGGAATGAATAATATAAATACATAACAACATTACAGGCATCTTGAGAAATATGTTCTTAAAAAATTTTATAAATTGCCACAGCTGTGAATACGATATTTTATCTTCAGTACTGACCCACCAGATACATTACATTCTCTGGCAACTGTTTGATGCAACCACTTTAGTTACAAAAATGTATTTTCAAAAAAACTAATACTAGTAATATGAAAATGATGTTTTGCTATTAGAGACTATATAGTATTGTTGAGCAGTAAGAAAAGAATAATTGATAAATGGCTACAACATGGGTTCAAATTTTAGTCACACCACAGTATGGATTGAAACAATTTCCATATGCCCACTTGCATTTCGAAAATTATATGCCCACTGACAACTTAAAGTCAACCTATCAGCTAAAGATCTGTCTGTTAAATCAAACCATTTCATAAATACATAATTTACAATTTGGTTGCAACAGCACAGCCTAAATTTCGCTAGTTTAGATGAAAGAAATATATTTTACACCATACTTCACTTAATTTGAAGGAAATTTTGGAAAATGCAAAGCATACAGAGTTTACTGAAAATGTTGTGATGTCTGCAGCTAACTCTTTCAAAGTTTATAAAAAAAGAAAAAAAAAATTGAAGGATTCACACACTGGAGCTCGATCTTTCAAGAAGCACAAGACCTCTGCAAATACAAAATCCCAGGTACAAAAAATTATGGGCTTGAAAAACTGTGGCAAACAATCTTAATCACAATTATTTACCAAGTTGAAAAAAAAGAAAGAGCATGGAAAGCAAAGACCAACTCATTATATACTCCTAGGCAGCTCCTTTATTAGAAACTTCAATCAAAATGTTAATGCAAATTATCTTGTAAAGGAGAATGGATGGGAGATGTGAAATAACTGAAAAACCTATAATAAAAAATATAAAAAACTTGAACATTATGTTGAACCAGATGAGCTGGAAAAACTGGAACTGAAATAAGAAGGGTTAAGAAATAATGTACCTGGAAATATTCCATTGTAGCCAGCTAGTTAGAGTGCTTAGAACTGAAAAAAAAAAAAAAAAACTTAGTACTAAAAAAATAATAATAAAGACTGTGGATCCTAGTTATTACCAGGATTCACAGTTTTTTAGTATATTTTTTTAACCACAGTCACTTAATATATTAGTAAAGATGGACCCACCTAACTAAAAATCTGAAAGTACAAACAATCCTTAAATTTGAACGCAAGTGAAAAAGTACTGCTTGCCTTTTTTAATGTTTTTATGTTGGCTACAGCATCCAACCTCTTTAATAGGTATTCAGCTTCAACTGGGAAGTGATCAGATATTTAACAAACAAAATGAACAGGAATTTAACAAAGCTTATTTGCCTGTACAACAGAAGCAGATATCAAGCTAAAATTCCTCTATATAGTTTTTGATGGCATGGACATATTAAAAACAGTCATATGACAAACACACTTCAAGTCACAGAATGTTTTAAATTTGCATAGAGGAATATAAAAACAAATTGAGACCAGACAGCAAACTGGAAATTAAGACATTGTTATTCATGCTAAGAGAATATTTCATAAGATTACTGATTAACCAAACAAATTAACACTTTTTTTTTTTACCACATAAATTTGCTGCTTGCTACTTGAAAATAAACCAAAGATTGTTTTCATTTCCAGTTTTCCTAGCTCATCTGGTTCAATATAAGTTAATTCAGGCTTCATAGCTTTTAATTACAGGTTCATTTTTAGTTATTTCAGATCTACCACCCATTCTCTCTTACAAGATAATTTGCATCAACATTCTAATTAAATGTTTCTAACAAAGGAGTTACGTAGTAGTATTTAATGAGTTGATCTGTGTTTTCCTTCCTTGTTCTTTTTTTGTGAAGCACTGCCACTACCTACAACAAAGCTATAATTGAACTAAACAATACATAAAGGAAATTAAATCAAATTTGATTTCCAAATTAAGTTGCAGGTTTGCATGTGGTAAAAAAAATATTATATTAGTTTGGTTAATCATTAGTTGATGAAACCACATATAGTTTTATACTTTTATGTTGTCACAAGATTATATCATTCCAATATTGTCAAGTAACTAATACATACCTTTCAATCAGACGACGAACCCGGATCGAAACTTTAATGTTATCAGACATCCTGAACAGAAAATAATAAATTAAAAAAACTTTTTCATTATTTATTAATAATAATGATAATTAATAAGTACATTAATATATATAAAAAAAAAGATTTTAGAAATCCTAATACAACAATAAAATAAATGAGATCCATAAAATAAATTTCTTGAATTTATTACATTAATATTATGTGCAACAATGACTATAAACATCAGTTGTGATTTAAGTACAGTTACAAGACACATAATATTATAACAAACCTGAACAGAATAAAGGCCAGAGAGGTTAACAAAGCAAAAACAGAATAAGAGCCAGAGAGATTAACAGCAAAGTAATCATAAATTCATAACAAAAAAAAATATATTACTGAAAACAATAGTTAAGGAAGATGTTAATAGAATATTATGTCATATATTTGTAAACTACTGATATGTACAAGGAGCATTCAATAAGTTATCTACCTTGACTATAAATATCCTTCATATATAAAACAAACAGTTTTCACAAACTCTCATAAATGTCTATATCTCATTTGCACAGATAAGTTGAATACAGTAAAGGAAAATATGGACATAACGAAAATTGCAGCATCTGGCCATCAAATTTCTGATAAAAGGAAATGGACAAAAAGTTATTCATGAACACATGAGAGTGCTATATGATGATGCTGCTCCCTTATGGATACCAGATAAAAATTTTATCCAAGCAATTTAAATGCTTGGTTCAAAGTTGGATCAAAAATTCAAAGAAAATTACCTTTTGTTCAGGACAGTGTATAGTGTTTCTTGTCTAGCAGCACTGGGGGTTCCCCCTAAAAATCATGAGGTAAACATTGTGACATGATACAAACTCTGTAAATGTTAGAGATAGTGTGAGAATTTGTGTTAGTTTGGATAGTGTAGTGTTAGATTATGTTGGTCTGTTGTTTCTCTGGCATTTAGAGCCCCTAGTGCATGGGTCGGCAACCTGCGGCTCACGAGCTTTTTAACTTTCAGCCCACATTAAGCACAATTTAAAATGGAATTAGAAAACTTAAAAATCAAGGACATGTGGAGTGCAAGACTAAAATATGCTTTAAACCCAAAAATGAGGATTTGGAAAGGCTGCCCTTGCAATACTACACAATTGGACGGTGATAGATGAGTTGTAAAAGCAAGACCAAATTATGTTCGATGCGTGGAGTAGCTTACCGAACAAGTATATAAATTTGAAAATATTTGCGTTTAGACTTCTCTCAGTTTTTTTTCAATGCATTTCTGTGGGCAAATATTTTCGAACATGAAAAAAAATAAATCAAGAATCGGTCTAAACAATGCGAGTCTCTCAGAATGTTTAAAGATGAAAATTACAGCATGCTCGCCTGATGTTGAGAGACTCGCTCAAGAAATTCAGCAGCAAAAGTCACATTAATTTGTACCTAATTGGATGTCCGTTACATTTTTTCAGTATTAACAAATAATATTTCAAAATATATATTTTTTTTAAATAAAACACCTTCCCACTCTATTCCATTTCTTAAAAAACTCCCCATCCCATCTCCCCCAGCTTGAGCTGAGGTGCAATTCTTTGGATTATCTTTTTTTTTTTAAATTAGATCAAAAATGGCTCTTCACTCAAAAAAGGTTGCTGACGCCTGCCCTAGTGGGAGCCCATGTTTCCATCACTGCCTTGGGGAGACAGCTGGGTATAGTAGGAAAAAGACTCTGGCAGGGGCAAACCATGGGCAAATCATGGACTGCAACTGAGCTTGCCAGAGAGGGGCCCCAGTAAAAAAAAAAAAAAACCTACTCTGGAAGAGGACATGAAAAGGAGGGGAGGGGTGACAGTGAAGAGAAGGGAGCAGAGCAAGAAGTTATGGTGGATGACAGGAAGACTGTAAACCTAGATGCAGGAAGTTAAAGGAATAGAGAGGTACCCTGTGGAAAAGCCCATCCTCCAGAGGTGGGGACTAACAAGAAAAGTAAAAGATTTTTGGTGGAAGAATCCACTAGGTGAAGAATAGAGGAGGGAGGTGGGGGAAGGGAACATATGGTTGGGAATAAAGCATTGAGCGAGAATGCCCTATGTGGTGTGGGGAGATTGCACTGTAGACAATGATTCTCTATGATTAATCCTAAACTGGTCAAACCAACTGTAGCAAGTTTCAGCAACCCAAGCCATACCATGCCACAATGAAAGGGCATGACATCAGCAAGAGGGGGGGGAGTCCATATAGGTTTCCTCCCAGCAGTCAGTTTTTGGGCAGGCCTGCTAGAACACATACTAACCATTTATTCTTCCCAAGTACACTGAAATCATACAATTACACATGTTTTATATATATATATATATATATATATATATATATATATATATATTTTTTTTTTTTTAATTTAGATACATATATACTTCCCCTAAATAAGGATATATATATATATATATATATATATATATATATATATATCCTTATTTAGGGGCAGTCTGGTTTTGACAATACATGACAGGAGTTCCCCAGGGTTCAGTGCTAGGCCCATTGTTGTTTTCAATATTTATTAATGATACTGATGAAGGTATATCAGATTTAATGTCAAAGTTTGCAGATGATACAAAGGTTGGCAGGGTGGTTAATAACAGTAATGATGGTATGCTACAGCAATAAGATTTAGAAAAATTAGGTTGATGGACCAAGAAATGGCAGTTGTAACATTGAAAAATACAAGGTACTGCATATGGCTAGCAGTAATTTCAGAGTAACATCAACTGCATAGAACTACACTCAGGGTAGTAGAAAATGAAACAGACCTGGGGGTAATTGTTCAGACAGATATGATATTCTCTGAGTAGTGCAGATGTGCTGCCAGGACAGCTCATGGGGTTTTGTCAATGACACAGAAACTTTGCTAGCAGGGATAAGGAGGTGATTATCCCTTTGTATAAAGCCATGGTTAGGCTGCATCTAGAGTACTGTATACAGGTCTTGAGGCCACACTTTTGGAAGGATGTAGATCTACTGGAATGGGTACAGAGAAGGGCAACCAGATTGGTGAAAGGAACAAAGGGGTACTCTTACCTAGAAGGCTTTCCCTGCAAATTGCAGTGTCTGGAGACTAGGAACCTGCAGAATGATATGATTGAGGTGTTTAATGCCTTGAATGGATTGACTAAGCTGGATGTGAATTACATTCTTTCTCTTGCTGAGGATACACACTAGGGGTCATAAATTTAAGTTTAGAAAGGATGGCTGCATGATAGACTGTGATTAATTGTTGGAACAGGCTTTCATCTGTTGTTGTGGAAGTCGATGGTTTGAATAAATTCAAAGAACTAAAATTCTTGGAGGATAAGGATGGGGAAAGTAGAGTTTATTTTTGTTGATGCTATATAAGCTTGCTTTCTTGCATCATTTGCAAGAAAGCTTGCATCATCACTACTATACTACACTCACTCATTTACCATGTTCCATCCATCCATTATCACACACTCAGACAGAACATAAATGCCACCTAAATTGGGCCATTATATTTATTTAGACAGATACTATAATTTTTTATTAAACAACAATCCACATTACATTTACCCAGTCTCCACTCTCTTCGGGACAACCAACAGAAGTGCAAACTACAAAAATGCACCAAAAAATTGAAGATCTGGTTATGAAATATAGTTGTATTAAAGTGGACAGAGATCATAATATTTTTGAGAGATCAGGATTGGCCATCCATTCTTAAAATGAGGCCTCCAGATCTGTATGCAATACTCAAGGTGTGGCCTGACTATTGCCTTATACAAAGATTTAATCACCACCTTATCCCTGCTAACAAAATTTCTGTATATCATTGACAGAACACCATCAGCTGTCCTGGCAGTCCGTCTGCACTGCTCAGAGAACTTCATATCTGACTGCACAATTACCCCCAGGTCTTTTTCATTCTCCACTACCCTGAGTGTAGTATCACACAGTTGATACATTACTCTGGGGATACAGTTACCCATACTACACATTTTTGTGTCAATCTTCAGTTGTCACTTTTCAGCCCATCTGCCTAACTTTTGTAGATCCTGTTGCAGTAGCATACTGTCATTAACAACCCTGCCAATCTTTCTATCATCTGTAAACTTGGATATTAAGTCTGATATATCTTCATTAATAGCATTGATAAATACAGAAAACAACAATGAGCCACCACCAAATCCTGGGGTATTCCACTAATAACTTTACGAACAGCAATGCCCATTGATTCCCACTCTGTGTCTTCTTCCTCTCAACCACCCTTTATCCATAGCAGCAACTTGCCCTTAATACTACACTGCTCCAATTTGTACAGCAGTCTTATGTGCAACAGTATCAAAAGCTTTCCTGAAATCAAAATATATGATATCAAAATTATTTTTTGCACCCAATTCCATTGTGATCACATCATAGAATCCAATCAAATTGGTCACACAAGATTTCTCCTTAACATTGAACTTGCTCAAACCATTCAAACCCTTAAATGCCTCAATCAGATCACCTCACAGGTGCCTAGTCTCCAGATGCTGCAATTTGCAGAACTGAAGCTTTTCCTGGTAAAAGCAACCCCTTTGTTCCCCTCAAAAATTTCATTGCACCAATCTCACCAATCCCATGCTGTGTCTGAACTACAGCTGCACTTCTGTCTAGATGGTCCTGCATTACTTCTTTAATCAGTGACTCCATTATTTTCCCTGAAAGAGAAGTTAAATTAACGGGACTGTAATTACTTGTGTCACCCTTTTATCTCCTTTGTGAATTGGGGATACAGTCACAGTTCTCCAGATCGTGGGGACCTCCTTTGAATCCAAGGATGCTCTCATAATTATAACTAAGGGTTTGCTTCCTTTGTTTGCTACCTCCCTAAATATAATTGGATAGATACCTTCCACTTAAGGCACTTTTCTTATTTTAACTTCAATTTCTCTTTCACTTTCCTCTCAGTTATTAAAAAATCATTTAACTCCCTGTTGGAGTTTGATAAACTTTTGGTCTCCACTTCCCTAGAAAATTTCTCATGTGTGAATGTAGATGCAAAATACTCATTCACTTTATCAGCTACCTGAGCAGGATCAACAGTTGAACCTTCGATGTCAAGTGGACCAATATGATACATCCCCTTCCTTCTAGAGTTTAGTTAGTTCATATGACATCCATTTAGGCCTAAACCTCGACCAGTATTTCTTATTTGGTAGGAAAAGCCTAGTAGCTTCCACGATTAATTCCTTAAATGTTTCCCATTTAGAATTTGACGGTAACATCATCAGATATGCAGTATATCAGTAAGTAGTTGTATGTATACAAATATGTAGTAATTTTATAATTAATCTTTTATTTATAATCTTATAATTAATCTTTTATTTATCAATATTGTCTTATACTTAAACTTTTACCATTATAATCTTAAACTTGTAGGTAACTGGCAGATATATGTGAAAGGGTATCTTGTTAAATCTACCATGTCCAGGGCTGTTACTAGCACAATCGGGAAATCACGTTCCCGGATAACCCAAGCACTAATATTATATTCTTCAGTCATATACTGTTCACTTCCCTACAACTAAAATTTTCTACACTCTGAGCTATTAGTGTATACGAGAGCATGAGTGTTTATTTATATCCTAATTCCTTACCTAATTTCACCTCCTATTCGCTAAACCATTATACAATTGCCTATAGCCACAAAACACAGCATGCGCACAAAAATGTAAATATATATATATTACACTAGGTGGCAGTGATCACAATGGACTGGATCACTGCCACCCCAAATTACAAAGGGGGATCGAAGGGTGTTGTTGTTGTTGTTATTTTGGTTTTTAGGAGCATTAGCAACTAAGGCCATATCGCTCCGGGATATGCGGTGGTCATTCCCTGACCTTTCCGCATCCTCCATATTTGGTGGTGACGGGCTCGAACCCCGGTCTAATCAAGAAGTGTGTGCTACGCACTGCTGCTCCTTCCCACCTGGCTATGGAGGCGCCTATCGAAGGGTGACTTGAGTAATTACAGACCAGTTAGTTTAACTTCAGTTCTGGGTAAAATAATGGAGCCATTGCATTGCAGGATCATCTAGACAAGGCTGCAGCAATAATTCAGACACAGCATGGGTTTGTTAGGGGAAAGTCTCGTCTGACAAATTTGATAGGATATTATGATGTGGTTCCAAAGGAACTCGTTGCAAAAAATAATTTTGATATCATATATTTGGATTTCAGGAAAGCTTTGACACTGTTGCGCATGAAAGACTACTGTACAAATTGGAGCAGAATGGTATTAAGGGTAAGTTGCTACAATGGATAAAAGAATGGTTAAGTGGGAGAAGACAGAGGGTGGTAATCAATGGGTGCTACTCTTCGTGGACTAATGTTATTAGTGGAGTCCCACAGGGTTCGGTGTTGGGTCCACTGTTGTTTTGTATATTTATCAATGATATTGATTAAGGTATATCAGGCTTAATGTCGAAGTTTGCAGATGATACAAAGGTTGGCAGGGTTGTTAATGACAGTAATGGCAGTGTGCTACTGAAACAGGATCTAGATAATTTGGGCAGATGGGCTAAGAAGTGGCAACTGAAGTTTAACCTTGACAAATGCAAAGTACTGCATATGGGTAGAAGTAACCCCAGAGAAACGTACCAACTGTGTGGTACTACACTTAAGGTGGTACAAAATGAAAAAGACCTGGGAGTAATTGTGCAAGCAGATATGAAGCTTTCTGAGCAATGCAGACAGGCTGCCAGGGCAGATCATGGGGTTTTGTCAATGATATATAGGAATTTTGCTAGCAGGGAAAAGGAGGTGATAATCCCTCTGTATAAGGCAATGGTAAGGCCACACCTTGAGTACTGCGTACAGGTCTGGAGGCCTCATTTTAGGAAGAATATAGATTTACTTGAGCATGTACAGAGAAGGGCAACAAGATTGGTGAGGGAAATGAAGGGATCCTCTTACCAAGAGAGGCTTAATTTCTGCAAATTGCAGTGGCTGGAGACTAGGCATCTGCGCGGTGATCTGATTGAGGTGTATAAGGCCTTGAATGGGTTGAGCACGCTGAATTCTGATGGGATCCTTCCACTTGTTCAGATTACGAACCTAAGGGGGCATAAATTAAAATTAAGAAAAGACAGATGTAGAATAGATGTGCGGAAATTTGCCTTTAGCCAGCGGATGGTTAATTGCTGGAACAAACTTCCATCTGTCGTTGTGGAAGTTGATAGGTTGAATAAATTTAAGGAGGAACTGGACAGGCATTTGGAGGGAATGGTGTGATTTTTTTTTTTTTTTTTTTGGCTGATGCTGCATAAGCTCATACACATGCTTTCTTGCATCACATGCCACTACTACTACTACTACTACCCTAACAAGATCTATCTTTACAGTCAGTTGCAAGATAGGCCAGTAGATATAAAAAATACAGAAACCTTATAAATAATATATACATATAGCAGTGGGTAGTGTACTCTTCATAAGATATATGTATATTTTTTTTTTTATGCTCCCTAAATTCATTTTCGAGATGCCAGCTTATAATATTGATGATGACTGACTAATTAACCGAACAGATGATCAACAGAAATGAATACTCCATATAGATGTAAAAAATTAATAATTATTCTGTATAAATAGATGTAAAAAATTATTCCGTGGTAAACATTGGAGGATTCTGTGTATTACCGATTGCATACTACTACTGCTCCAAAAAAGATTAATCGAAATTAAATACCACTGTGCATCAGGGCCTATACAGTAAAGCGAAAAAGCGCAATAAAATACTTTGGAAATATGTCCGCTTTCTAACTGCAAAAACAGACTGCAGTGAGAAAACTATGAGAGAACTATTCAAGCAACTCTCTAGATTAGCAGTTCTCGTAGTGTGGTCCACGGACACCTGGGTGTCCGCGAGACCGTTTCAGGGGTTTTTTTTTTTTTTTTTGGTAGTTGTTGGTGCATCGGCTTCTGTGGCCATAGTGCATCTACCAAGGTTTTTGCAGTACTTTGATCCAAGCCGGATTCGAACCCGCAACCTTTGGGTTGTCAGGCAGGCACTTTACACACCTGGCTAGCCCGGTCGGCCTTTTTTCAGGGGTCGGAGAGGTCAAAACTACTTTCCTAATAAGACGCTATACTAAGAATTTGGGGTCTTCGATAATTTTTATGGGTGTAAGGGGATCCTGAGATCAACAAGTTCGGGAACCGCTGTTCTAAATAATTCAGTAGATGCAAAAGTAAACTAAATATTCAATATCCCTTATTGTTTCTCATTATTATTAGCCGTATGGTGCAAGGAAGCCTGCGGCTTATGCTGCACCAGCCAAAAGAAAAAAAAAATTGTGAATTACCCCGAGAGAGACAGAGAGAAGCAGAAGGATATCACCAAGAAAGAGAATGATGATATAAGTAAATATTCCTCAAATTGCTGAATAAACAAGAAAGGATTACCGCAGCTATACTACAAGTTCGACTGAGAACATTTTTCATACTATTAAAAACATAATTCAACACATAAATTAATAATCTTATAAATGTAATCTTGAAAATGTAATCTTAAAAATGTAATCCAAAAATGTAATTCAGTAGATGCAAAAGTAAACTAAATATTATATATCCCTTATTGTTTCTCATTATTATTAGCCGTATGGTGCAAGGAAGCCTGCGGCTTATGTTGCACCAGCCAAAAGAAAAAAAAAATTGTGAATAACCCCGAGAGAGACAGAGAGAAGCAGAAGGATATCACCAAGAAAGAGAATGATGATATAAGTAAATATTCCTCAAATTGCTGCATAAACAAGGAAGGATTACCGCAGCTATACTACAAGTTCGACTGAGAACATTTTTCATGCTATTAAAAACATAATTCAACACATAAATTAATAATCTTACCCGCTTAATTAAAACAAAAATGCACTGTGGTACACATTAATTCCCGTATATACAAATAGCAACAAAACATACGCGCAACAAAAATTTAAATTTCCTTGCCAAACTCACACGCCAATAGACACACGCTCTAAAATACCCTCTATCGGCATATATCAGTATTAGTAATAGCAAATAATGTCAGAAAGCATTCATATAAATCATCAGCAGCAAAAAAAAACAACAATAATAATAATTAAATAAATAAATAAAAATGAAAACGCTAACACTACAGATATTACAAATCCATCCTCTGTAAGAGTTTATCAAGTTTGGTTAAAGAGGCCTGTGCGCTCTGGATTCATTATTCATATCGAATTACTGTTCACACAGAGCGAAACGGAGACAGAATAAATTAAGACAGGTTGATGTTGTTAACCTTAATCAGTCAAACTGAGGCAGGTTAACAACATTAACCGAAAGCTTTTGTATGTAACTAATCTAATATATGTATGTGTTTCCTATTATTAAACCTGTCTTAATTTATTCTGTCTCCGTTTCGCTCTGTGTGAACAGTAATTCGATATTAATAGTTTATCAAGTTCTTTCTGGAATTTATTCAAACTACCCACCTCTACTGCAACAGGTGGAAGTTTGTTTCAACGATCAACTATCTGCTGGCTGAAGACAAATTTACTCACATCTCTCCTGCAACCATCCTTCCTGAATTTATGCCCCCCCCCCCATGTACGAAGTTTGCATCTGCACAAGAAGTAGAATGTCATCAGCATTGAGCTTCCTCAATCCATTCAAAGCCTTAAACACCTCAGTCAGATCTCCTAGCAGGTACCTAGTCTCCAGGGTGCTCTCTAAATACCGTATGTTCCCTGGTCACTTTTAATCCCACTCCCTGCTCCCCTCTTTTCTCCTGAAGGGGCATCTCCCCACTGACCAGTTTGGGGCTATTTTCCCTATCAACCCCATGTTTCAACCTGTCCCCCCCCTCCTTCAGAATCTACCCCTAATCTAAATTGTCACATTTTTTTTAAATTAATTTTTTTAAATTTATTTTATTTGGTTACTTTTTTTTCTAGGCCCTTCCCACTGAAATCTTCGGAAATTAGGTGACAGGGCCCCAGAGTATTTAAACGATCCCTCTACTGCCTGACCTGCCTCCTTTGGGGCTAATTGTGGGAAACGGGGATTCCCACTAGGGGTCCAACGGCTAAATGGTCAGACGAACAACATAACACGACATTACACAACGCTCACACACATATTACACTTTTTAAACCTCTGGCCTTCACAGAGTTCTGGATATATAAACAAATTACACAACGCGGAGATGGGTGAACCCCTGGGGCCATTATACCCCAAAAGTATTCTTTAACCAACTTAGTCAAGTTGAAAAAAAAAAACTCATGAAAATCCTTCTAATCCTTGACGAGGTTCGAACACATGTCTTTTCAATTAGTTGGGGGGGGGGGCGGACGGTAGTAGTAGTAGTGGCATGTGATGCAAGAAAGCAAGTGTATGAGCTTATGCAGCAACAGCCAAAAAGAAAAAAAAATCACACCATTCCCTCCAAATGCCCAGTCCAGTTCCACCTTAAATTTATTTAAACTGTCAACTTCCACAATGACAGATGGAAGTTTGTTCCAGCAATTAATCACCCGTTGGCTAAAGACAAATTTCCGCACATCAATTCTACATCTGTCTTTTCTTAATTTAAATTTATGCCCCCTTAGTTCGTAATATGAACAAGTGGAGGAATCCCATCAGAATTCAGCGTGCTCAACCCATTCAAGGCCTTATATACCTCAATCAGATCACCGCGCAGGTGACTAGTCTCCAGCCACTGCAATTTGCAGAACTTACGCCTCTCTTGGTAAGAGGATCCCTTCATTCCCCTCACCAATCTTGTTGCCCTTCTCTGTTCACGCTCAAGTAAATCTACATACTTCCTAAAATGAGGCATCCAGACCTATACGCAGTACTCAAGGCGTGGCCTAACCATGGACTTATACAGAGGGACAATTCTTCCCTGGACTTATACAGAGGGACAATTCTTCCCTCCTTCTCCCTGCTAGCAAAATTCCTATATATCATTGATAAAACCCCATGACCTGCCCTGGTAGCCTGTTTGCATTGCTCAGAACACTTCATATCTGACTGCACAATTACTCCCAGGTCTTTTTCATTTTGTACCACCTTAAGTGTAGTACCACACAGTTGGTACGTTTCTCTGGGGTTACTTCTACCCATATGCAGTACATTGCATTTGTCAAGGTTAAACTTCAGTTGCCACTTCTTAGCCCATCTGCCCAAATTATCTAGATCCTGTTGCAGAAGAACACTGTCATTAACAACCCTGCCAACTTTTGTATCATCTGCAAACTTCGACATTAATCCTATTTATCAATGATACTTTAATCAATATCATTGATAAATATACAAACCAACAGTGGACCTAACACAGAACCATGTGGGACTCCACTAATAACATTAGTCCAAGAAGAGCAGCACCCATTGATTACCACCCTCTGTCTTCTCGCACTTAACCATCCTTTTATCCATTGTAGCAACTTACCCTTAATATCATTCTGCTCCAATTTCTACAATAGTCTTCCATGCGCAACAGTGTCAAAAGCTTTCCTGAAATCCAAATATATGATATCAAAATTATTTTTTGCATCCAGTTCCTTCGTAACCATATCATAATATCCTATCAAATTTGTCAGACAAAACGTTCCCTTAACAAACCCATGCTGTGTCTGAATTATTGCTGCAGTCTTGTCTAGATGATGCTGCAATGGATTTTTAACCAGTCACTCCATTATTTTATTCGGAACAGAAGTTAAACTAACTGGTCTGTAATTATTAGTGTCACCCTTCGATCCCCCTTTGTGAATTTGCACATCATTTGCACATCTCCAGTCCATGGGGACCCCTCTGAATCCAAGGATGCTCTCATAATTATGGCTAAGGGTTTGCTTAGTTGCTTTGCCGGCTCCTTTAATATAACTGGATAGATCCCATCCACCCCAGGTGTTTCTCTTATGTTTAACTTCAACAATTTCTCCTCCACTTTGCTCTCAGTTAATACAAAATCATTAAGTATCCTGCTACAATTTGATAACCTTCTGCCATTTTCAAACCTTAATAATTCCTCATGTGTGAATGTAGATGCAAAATCCTCATTCAGTCCGTTCACTATCTGAACAGGATCATCAACAGTCGAAACATCGATGTCAAGTGGACAAAATCAGATTCATCCCCTTCCTTTTAGAGTTTATATAAGTAAAGAAATCCTTGCTGTTTTTCTTAGCATCTTTTTCCAAGGATTTCTCGTAATCTGCCTTCGCCTGCCTAACCTCCTTTGTGACCTGATTACAGACTAGCTTATATCTGCCATAGGCTTCTGAGTTGCTTGGTAATTTATATGCATCCCATGCATTTTTTTTCTCTGTTACGAGTCTCATTAGTTCATTAGATAACCATTTAAGCCTAAACCTTGAACAATATTTCTTAATAGGTACGAAAATTTTAGTAGCATCCACGATTAATTCCTTGAATGCTTCCCACTTAGAATTTACTGTTGGTAACATCGTCAGTTGATCCCACTGTACAGAATTTAAAAACTGTCGGAGACCACTGTACTCACCTTTACGGAAGCAAAAACCTTTTCCCTTACCCCTGATGGTAATTAAATCTTTAAGCAAATCCCACATCAGTACACTGTGATCACTGCCACTGCAAATTCTTAATACACGAATGATCACTGCTGATAACCAGATAAAGAGTATTACTTTCTCTGGTTGCCTCTCGAACATGCTGCTGCAGAAAACAATCATTCAATAAATCCACAAAATTCTGACTAGTGTGTGAGTTACCAACCCACAAGTTCCAGTCAATATCCGGGAAGTTAAAATAATCCCCCATTATAAGACATTCCGATTTACTAGCCCACTCTATTTCTCTGTACAAGTTTGGGCACGCTACTGCTTTGATTAAGAGATGGCAAAGCGATAGAAGGCAAAGAATAGTTAGTATTGGGCACTGATCTTTTTTTGGAGCAATGTTATCAATGAAGTCCCTAGGGTTTCAGGTATGGGATCCATAGTGTTTTCAATATTTATTAACAATATTACAAAGGTCATATCAAGTACAATATCTAAATTTGCAAATGGTGCGAACGTAGGCAAGCTAGATAATAACGGGAATCACGGCATGCTTCTGCAATCGGAACTAGAGATATAGGTAGATGCGGAGAATGAGCCTTAGCCATAATAATTATGTCTAATTAATTATTATGAGCCATAATTATTATGAGAGCTTCCTTGGACTCAGGGGAGGTACCCACAGACTGGAGATGTGCAAATGTGACCCCAATTCACAAAGGAGGATCAAAGGCTGACGCTAGTAATTATAGACCTGTGAGTTTAACTTCTGTTCCAGGAAAATTAATGGAGGCACTAGTTAAAGAAGCACTGCAGGATCATTTAGACAAGACTTCAGTTATAGCTCGGACACAGCATGGTTTTGTTAAGGGGAAGTCTTGCCTGACCAATTTGATTGGATACTATGATGCAGTCACAAAGGAACTGGATGCAGGGAATAACTTTGATATTATATACTTGGATCTTAGAAAGGCTTTTGATACTGTTGCGCATGGAAGAATGCTGCACAAATTGGAGCAGTGTGGCATTGGAGGCAAATTGCTGCTGTGGATAAAGGGGTGGCTGAGGGGGAGAAGACAGAGAGTGGTAATCAATGGACACTGCTCGTCGTGGACTAATGTTATTAGTGAAGTCCCTCAGGGCTCAGTGTTGGGTCCATTATTGTTTTCTGTATTCATAAATGATATTGATGATGGTATATCAAGCTTAATGTCGAAGTTTGCAGACGATACAAAGGTAGGCAGGGTTGTCAAGGACACTACTGACACTATGCTGCTGCAACAGGATCTGGAAAGGTTGAGCAGATGGGCTGAGAGGTGGCAAATGAAGTTGAACATTGACAAATGTAAAGTACTACACATGGGAAACAGCAACCCCAGAGCAACGTATCAACTCTGTGGTACTACACTGACAGTGGTAGAGAATGAAAGGAACTTTGGGGTGGTTGTACAGGAAGATATGAAGTTCTCTGAGCAGTGCAGACGGGCTGCAAGAGTAGCTCATGGTGTATTGTCAATAATATATAGGAATTTTTCTAGCAGGGATAAGGAGGTTATTATTCCCTTGTATAAGGTCAGGCCACACCTAGAGTACTGTATACAGGTCTGGAGGCCTCATTTCAAGAAGAATGTAGAGCTGCTGGAACGAGTACAGAGGAGGGCAAAAAGATTAGTGAATGGAACAAAGGGGGTGCTCTTATGAAGAAAGGCTTAAGTTTTGCAGATTACAGTGTCTGGAGACTAGGCACCAGCGAGGTGATCTGATAGAGGTGTATAAAGCCTTGAATGGTTTGAGCATGCTCAATGCTGAAGGGAATCTTCCTCTCGCTCAGAATAATCACCTGAGAGGGCATAAATTCAAATTGAGGAAAGACAGATGTAGGATAGATGTGCGGAAATTTGCCTTTAGCCAGCGGGTGGTTGGTTGGTGGAACAGACTTCCAACCCTTGTCGTGGAAGTTGATAGTCTAAATAAGTTTAAGGCTCAGCTGGACAGGTATTTTGAACAAACAGAGGGGTGAAGTGGAAGTGGTTTTTTTTTTTTTTTTTGGCTGATGCTGCATTAGGTTGCTTTCTTGCATCAAATGCCTCTACTAATGCTAAATGCTAAATGAGGTTAAATATTATAAATGTCACGTAGTGGATGTGGGCAACAGTAACCCCAGAATGATATACCAATTAGGTGGTATCACACTCAAGGCTATAACGAGCGAAATTGATTAACTTCATTCTATGAAGGAAAGGATTCTTTGAAAAGAGGGCAGAAAAGAGCAGGCCGGAGTATAAAATGTGTTCTTCAGAAAAAAAAAAAAAAATCTGTGAAATGCAGCAGTTGTTGTTGATGTAGAGTTTTAGGTGCAATAGTGACTTAGGCCATATTGCGCCTTACACATAATATCTGTAAATTGATGTTTACTATGACCGAAACGTGTAGCCGAGTGGTCAAGGGCGGGAGTGCAGTACCACACGCTCTTTGAGTAGATCGGGTTTGAAGCCCCTGACTGCTAAATACGGTCGATCTACCAACCCGCACTTGACCAGCGTGGAGGATTATGGTCCATTTCTCTCAGCATGAGTTGATGAGGAGGCTCCCGTCCTGCAGTGGGTTGATAATGGCTGCAGTTTACCTTTTTTTTTATGGTCGATTTGCCCATTTTCTGGACTTTCCCTATTACATCTAAGCCCTTTTAATTGTCCACTTCTATAAGTTTTGCTTTACTATTAAAGTACTAAGATAATATGAAACGGCAATTAATTTGCATTTTAATATTGTAAAGCTTTTATTGATTTTAACTGTTATTTTTTTCAGCAGACTGAATAATTCATTAAGGTCTTTATAAATTAGTATACCCGAGTTATTATGATTTATCGGCCTAATTTTTGTATCATTTGCTCATTTCATTATCAAAATATTGAATCTTCTACTATATCAGTAACGGCTATCACAAACAAGCGGAGACCGAACAATAAATTCTACGGGCTTGTTTTCTACATTTCTACATCTCGATCAACTCAGAGCAATTGTTATTTATAATCCGCGGATTTACTAATACTTTATGTGTTATAACCGACTTGTGTCTAGTCATTAAAAAAAATCATTTCTTCACGTAGTAGTGGCATGTGATGCAAAAAGCAAGTGTATGAGCTTAGACAGCAATAGCCAAAAAAAATTTCACACAACCATTCCCTCTAAATGTTTGTCCAGTTCATCTTTAAATTTATTTACCCTATCAACTTCCAAAACGACAAATGGAAGTTTGTTCCAACAATTAACCACCCTCTGGCTAAAGGCAAATTTCCGCATATCTATTCTACATCTGTCTTTTCTTAATTTGAATTTATGCCCCCTTAGGTTCGTAATCTGAACAAGTGGAAGGATCCCATCAGAATTCAGCGTGTTCAACCCATTCAAGGCCTTATACACCTCAATCAGATCACCGCGCAGGTGCCTAGTCTCCAGCCACTACAATTTGCAGAACTTAAGCCTCTCTTGGTAAGAGGATCCTTCATTCCCCTCACCAATCTTGTTGCCCTTCTCTGTACACGCTCAAGCAAATCTACATCCTTCCTAAATTGACGCCTCCAGACCTGTACGCAGTACTCAAGGCGTGGCCTGACCATTGCCTTATACAGAGGGACAATCACCTCCTTTTCCCTGCTAGCAAAATTTCTATATATCATTGACAAAACCCCATGACCTACCCTGGCAGCGTGTCTGCATTGCTCAGAAAACTTCATATCTGACTGCACAATTACTCCCAGGTCTTTTTCATTTTGTACCACCTTAAGTGTAATACCACACAGTTGATACGTTTCTCTGGGGTTACTTCTACCCATATGCAGTAATTTGCATTTGTCAAGGTTAAACTTCAATTACCACCTCTCAGCCCATCTACCCAAATTATCTAGATCCTGTTGCAGTAGCACACTGCCATTGCTGTCATTAACAACCCTGCCAACCTTTGTATCATCTGCAAACTTCGACACTAAGCCTGATATACCTTCATCAATATCATTGATAAATATTCAAAACAACAGTGGACCCAACACCGAACCCTGTAGGACTCCACTAATAACATTAGTCCATGAAGAGCAGCATCCATTGATTACAATCCTTTGTCTTCTCCCACTCAACCATACCAGTTGTTGACATGATGATTGGGATGGTTGATAATTCTTGCATATGCCACATCTCCTTGATCTCATGGCTGAGGTTCGTGTACTTCCAAATTTTTTCCTCATGGGTTTTCTGGACATTGCTCGTGTTCGGCATTGCTATGCAAGGAGTTTAGTAATATGTCAATCAGGTAGGTAGCCTTTTCCATCTTGTCCACAAGGGTTATGTCCGGTCTGTTGTGCGGGATGGTCTTATCTGTTATTATGGCGCGGTCCCAGTACAGCTTGTGGGTTCGGGTCTCTAGTACTGCCTGGGGTTTGTACTTGTAGTATGGTACACTTTCTTTGTTTAACTGGAATTCCCTCGCTAGCTTCTGAGGTATTATCCTGGCTACCTGGTCGTGTCTATGAGTGTACTCAGTTTGGGTGATCACCTTGCACCCCGCGGTGATGTGTTGGATCGTTTCTGAGGCCAGGTGGCATCATCGAAATGTGTCATCTGACATTCCGGGCTCCTTTGCGACGTATTTTCTATAGTTTCTGGTGTTGGTTACCTGGTCTTGGATGGCCAGCATGGTTCCTTCCGTCTCGGGGAAGAGTGTCCCACTTGTGAGCCATGCATTGGAAGCAATGTTATCGATGTGATCTTGATGGAAGTCATTGTAGTGTCTGCCATGGAATGTCTTCTTTGCCCTTATTTCTACCTTCGTTTCTTGTACCGTTTCGGCGGGAGGGGTTTCGTCGCTTAGGTTGAGTTGGTATACCAATTATCTATCTTCCTTATGGCCTGGTGGATTGGTACTGTGTTGTTCTCGAAGTAATCCTTCGGGTTAACTATTGCTGTTTTCTGTTGTTGTGTCAGGTCTATCAGGCCCCTTCCTCCCTTTTTCCGAGGTATTGTTATTTTCTCCCCTGTTGACTTTGGGTGGTGTTGGCGACTGTTGGTCATCTTTGCCCTTGTCTTTCGCATGATATCTTCTAGCTCGGTTTTAGTCCAATCTATGACCCCAAATGTGTATGTTATTACTGGAGCTGCATAGGTGTTTATGGCTTTAACTGTGTTCCCTCCGTTCAATTTTGCTTTCAGCAGGGTTCTGAGTCTTTGATGATATTTTTCGTTCAGGCCCTACTTGATTTCCTTGTGTTCCAACTGCTCAGCCTGCATCATCCCTAGGTATTTGTAGGTCTCTCCTTCTGTCATAGCTTCAATCTCTTCACCAGTCAGCAGCTGATAGTTTCGGCCAACTAATTTTCCCTGGTGCAGTGTGTGGGTCTTGCATTTTTCTAGACCAAATTATATCCTGATGTCCTTGGTGAATTCTTCGGTGATCCGGAGTAGTTGCTGGAGTTTCTTCTCGGTTGCCGCGTAGAGCTTGATGTCAACCATGTACATCAGGTGGGTGAGGGTGTATGGGTTCTTTCTTCCTTCTTTGAGGTTATATCCATACTTGCTGCTGTTGAGCATGGTGGACAGCGGGTTGAGTGCTAGACAGAACCATAGTGGGCTCAGAACATCTCCTTGAAAGATTCCTCTTCTAATAGGGATTGGCCTGGTTGTGATGTTCTCGACCTTAATGGTGGTACTCCATTTCGCCATTGTTGCTCCTAGGAAGTTTGTCACTATCGGATTGACCTTGTAGATTTTCAGGGTCTCTATTAGCCAGCTATGAGGTACGGAGTCGAAGGACTTGCGGTAATCGATGTAAGCTGTGTATAGGTTGCGGTGCTTCTTGAAGGCTTGCTCCATAACTGCAGCATCTATGGTTAATTGCTCCTTGCATCCTTTGCTCCTCTGCTTGCATCCTTTCTGCTGTTCGGCCTTTATGTTCCGACTCTCTAAGTTGTCTGATATCTTCTTAGTTATGCAGCTGGTCAGGATCTTGTACATCGTTGGGAGGCTGTGATTGGCCTGTATTTCGCCAGGTTTCTTGTATCTTCATCTTTAGGCTTCAGATATGTTACTCCTTCAGTGAGAAACTTCGAGATTGTCTCCGTGTGCCTTTTCGTTCCATTCCATTCCATTTTCCATTTACTTATACACACAATTTTATATACATTCTCATGATATAAACAATTTGTATACAAGATTATATACAGTTTTATAGACATTATCATATATATATATATCCATTCTATATAATGGTAATCAAGGTACTGTGTGTGTTTGCATGTGTGTTCTTATATCGGGGTGGCTCCTAGGCCTTAGCCCATCTCCAACTTTGTACTTTGTTATGGAGCAGAAACTCTGCATAATGGGCCTGATAAGTGTCAGTGTGTGTGTGTGTGTTGTTTTGTTTGTGGCAGGCTATGATGCCAGCAGGGTGCAGCCAACGAATGGGCAGCTGCTGCCTGGTGCCCATCCGTAGCACCGGGCCTGGGTCAATAGTCCTCCTGTACTGGTATTATTACCACCGAAAATCTCGCACCCGCCAGAGGGAGTGCATCCTGGCGAGTGCCTGCGATCCCGCTCCCAGGTTGCCCTTACCGGAGAGCCAGCAAAAAAAAAAAAAAAAAAAAAAAAAAACTAGAAGTTATTTACATTATGGTCTGATTATTTTTTCGATCAAACACTCCTGTTCTTAGGAGATAGGTAATTTTGGTCCCGAGTCACCAAGACCAACCATTCAAACGTTAGGAGGATGTTCTAGCAAAACAATTGTAACAATCATATTAACATATGTACATGATTTCCTAGTCTTAGTCTTTTTCAGCACAGTTCAATTATTCTCAGTACATTTTCTTGTTTTCAAATGAAGTCACAAGTTGAACTGTCCAGTTTGATTTCATTCAAGAAAGAAGTCAGTTACAGTAGTCTTCCCCGGATCTCAGCTGGTTGGAAGTCTCTGATCGGATGATTCAATAGAACTCTAATGAGAGGATATACAGGGACCCTCGGGTGTTGACAGGTTTCTCATAAGAATGTTGATTGATTCTGGGGCTTGATACCTGAAATTGAAAACTAAGGAACTAGATGGAAACATAGTTTACAAGCATAACATCTTCTGAAACTTTTGGAGTTATACCTTGTGTGGTCTTAAGTGACATCTAGATCTGTGACCATATAGATATGAACTACATTTTCTTACCTATGGACTGTCATTGGAAGTCCAAATCATACACAAGTTAGGACTCTCGGGAAAAAGAATAATTAGAAGTCTTCAGCAACTAGAAGAGAACCACCTGAAGAAGAGTTTTAAGACATGCTGGCTGAGAACGGAGAAGACCACTGGGACTTTAATAATTAATCTGTACATCCTACATCTAATTTCCTCGAGGGTGAAGGTATCTTATTTCTAGTCTAGTCTTCAGTGAAGGATGTCACTGAAAATGTCTGTAAAGCATTAAAATTCTTACAGCTTTCTACCAAGGGACTTACGTTATCTTCTGTCAGATCCGATACATTGCTAAACAACACTAAACGTGCCTGAAGATACGGTGGGCAGTCAAATAAAACCTGAGACCAAGTTTCCACATCCCCACAAGTGCAGTAAGGGTCTGGCTCAAGTCCACGTTCGTGTAACTTGGCTCTAAGGGATCCATGTCCCGTTAATAAGTACGTTGTCTTCATCAATGGAGCAAACCAAGGATTTATTTCCTTGGCGGCAGTTAAGTCCACTGTCAATGCCTTATCATTCGAGTGAACTGCTCTGCTAGGTGCTTGTATTTGCAGGTGAGCTTCTTGTACCAGTAGTTGCGGATGTTATCAACTGCCGGTGTTCGCCAGTTGTGGGTGTTCCTGATCGACTGTTTTATTTCTTCTTCTCGAATCTCCCACTCTTTCATCTCTTGTATGTCTTCCGTTCTTCTTCTATCCAGGGTGCTTTGATGTTATGGCTTACTTCACTGCTACAGATATTTCCCCAAAACAGGTGGTCCAAAACAGGTGATCGTGAAGTTATTCAAATTTTGCAAGCAAAAGGGTCTTCACCAATTGACATTCAACGTGAACTGGTTGCTGTGTATGACAAAAAGGTGATGACAAATAAGCAAATGTGTTTTTGGTGCAATGAATTTAAAGCTGGTCGTGTTGACATTGAAGATCGACATCGGGAGGGCAGGCCTTCATCGAGCAAGACAGAAGACAACATTTCGTGCATTAAGGGCATCGTTCTTGAAAATAGGCGAGAGTGAAACTGCATGACATTGCACAAATAGTGAATGTAAAGAAGTCGACTGTTCATTAGCATTAGCATTAGCTTTGCCTGCGGCGCACCTGGTTGGAGTCGTTAAGCATGGGGTGCTCGGGTGCCTCTTTGAGCGGGAGCAGTGGTTGTCGGGTTGGCCCCATCACAGAGGCGGTGGTTCTGTCCAGGGACGGGCGCTGGCCGCGTTGCCACCGTGCGTCGCAGCCACGGGCTTCAGCCTCGAGCAGTTGGCCACGCGCCTCGCGCACCGGTTTGGCGGTGCACATCTCCATTCGAACTGTCATTTAGTGTTTTTCTGTTTGAAGAAGGCTGTCTGCTGAGCCGAGGGCTTTTTGTGTATTGAACCGTTCTTTGTGTGTGTGTTCCAGGTATATTGAACCGCTCTGAGGAACTATAATTTTCGTTTTAATAACACTTACTTTCTTGCATCCCATGCCACTACTACTTGGTGGCAATACCTGTCACGAGGTGGAAGCGCCAATCAGGGAGTAGTAATGATAATAATAATAATAATAATAATAATAATAATAATAATAATAATAATAATAATAATAATAGCATAGTATTAATACTAGAAAATTAACGCACAATGCGTAATAAATTACCAATAAATTACCTGAGAGAATCATAATATCCGAGCTGGATATTATGATTCTCTCAGGGTAACTAGGGAATTTTTTTTTGGCTGTTGCAGCATAAGCCTTAGGCTTCTTTGCACCATATGGCTTATAATAATAATTAGTAGAGGCATTTGATGCAAGAAAGCAAGCTTATGCAGCATCAGCCAAAAAAATTAAAGTAGAATAAATACATAAAAAATAACCACTTCCACTTCACCCCTCTGTTCGTTCGAAATACCTGGCCAGCCGAGCCTGAAACTTATTTAGGCTATCAACTTCCACGACAAGGGATGGAAGTCTGTTCCACCTACCAACCACCCGCTGGCTAAATTTCCGCACATCTATCCTACATCTGTCTTTCCTCAATTTGAATTTATGCCCTCTCAGGTGATTATTCTGAGCAAGAGGAAGAAATTGTTCCTCTTGCTCAGAAAAGAAATTGTTTCATGAAATTGTTCACGATGTCCTTGGCTTTCGAAAGGTGTGCTGCCACTGGGTGCCCCGACAATTATCAGAGGAGGACAAAGCAAATCACATGGGGATGTGTCTGAAGAACCTGTTGGGATTCAGCGACGAAGTAGAGGATTTTCTCGCTCGCATAGTCACCGCAGACGAAACGTGGGTTCATCACTTTACCTGTGAGAGCAAACAAGACTAGACTCCATGACCTGGAACATTCACAGTCTCCTGTGCGTAAAAAATTCAAAACTGTCCCAGTGTCCGAAAAGTCATGGCCACGGTGTTTTGGGATCGCCAAGGCGTTCTGTTGGTGGATTTCTTGCCGAACAGAGGAACAACCAATGCACAGCTTTACTGGGCAACGTTGGAAAAACTGAAAGCCAACATTCGACGGAAATGACCAGGGCCCCTGACAAGTGGCGTGATTTGTTACACGACAACGCAACTCCATACACTGCCCACACCACTCAAGAGTGGTTGCACCATAATCGTTGGGAAACTCTGTCACATCTCAAGAAGGATGTAGAGCTGCTGGAACGAGTACAGAGAAGGGCAACAAGATTAGTGAATGGAACAAAGGGTTGCTCTTACGAAGAAAGGCTTAAGTTTTGCAAATTACAGAGCCTGGAGACTAGGCATCGCCGAGGTGATCTGATAGAGGTGTACAAGGCTTTGAATGGCTTGAGCATGCTCAATGCCGATGGGATTCTTCCTCTTGCTCAGAATAATCACCTGAGAGGGCATAAATTCAAATTGAGGAAGGACGGATGTCGGATAGATGTGCGGAAATTCGCCTTTAGCCAGCGGGCAGTTGGTTTGTGGAATAGACTTCCATCGCTTGTTGTTGAAGTTGATAGCCTAAACAAATTTATGGCTCAGCTGGACAGGTATTTCGAACGAATTGAGGGGTGAAATGGGAGTAGTGGTTGTTTTTTTTTTTTTTTTTTCTGGCTGATGCTGAATAAGCTTGCTTTCTTGCATCATATGCCTCTACTAATGCTAATGCTAATGCTAAGGAATGCAGAACTGGAATTTGGGGAGTACAACGTCTACAGAAAGGATAGACAGGATAGGAAGGGAGGAGGGGTTATGCTATTAGTTAAGAAACACATAAAATCAAAGGAAGTGAAGCCAGTCGACATCGCTGGACAGTGCATTGTCGAGTCAGTTTGGTGTGACATAAGCATTGGGGGATCAAAATGACTCTGATGAGTATAATAAGAAACTGTACAGGGAAATAGAGTGGGCCAGTACATCGGAGAGTCTTATAATGGGGAATTTTAATTTCCCAGATATTGACTGGAATTTGTGGGTTGGTCACTCACACATTAGCAAGGCTTTTGGGGATTTATTAGATGATTGTTTTCTACATCAGCATGTTCGGGAGGCAGCTAGAGGGAGTAATACTCTTGATTTGATTATCAGTAGTGATTCTTCATGCATTAAGAATCTGCAGATAAAGGAACCACTAGGTGGCAGTGATCACAGTGTGCTGAAGTGGGACTTACTCAAAGAGGTAACTACCATCAGGGGCAAAGGGAAGGGTTATTGCTTTTGTAAAGGTGACTACAATGGTCTGAGACAGTATTTAAATTCTATACAGCGGGACCAACTGAAGATGTTACCAACAGCAAATTCAAAATGGAAAGCATTCAAAGAACTTATCTTGTTGGAAGCTACTAGGCTTTATATACCAACTAAGAAATATTGTTGAAGGTTTAGGCCTAAATGGATATCAGATGAACTAATGAGACATATGACAGAGAAGAAAAATGCATGGGATACATATATATTAATGGGTGATATGGAAGCCTATGATAGATATAAGCTGGTTTGTAACCAAAGTCACAAAGGAGATTAGGCAGGCAAAGGCAGATAATGAGAAATCCTTGGTAAGGGATGCAAAGAAAAACAGCAAAGAGTTCTTTACTTATGTAAACTCTAGAAGGAAGGGGATGAATCAGATTGGTCCACTTGATATCGATGGATCAACTGTTGATGATCCTGCTCAGGTAGCTAACAAACTAAATGAATATTTTGCATCGACATTCACACATGAGGAGTTATTCAGCGAGGGGAATGCCAGAGGTGTATTCAACTCTGGCAGTAAGCTAGAGAATCTTGTAATAACTGAGAGTAAAGTGGAGGAGAAATTGTTGAAGATAAACACAAGAAAGGCACCTGGGGTGGATGAGATCTATCCAGTTATATTAAAGGAGGCAGCAAAGGAAGTAAGCAAACCCTTAGACATAATTATGAGAGCTTCCTTGGACTCAGGGGAGGTACCAACAGACTGCAGATGTGCAAATGTGACCCCAATTCACAAAGGAGGATCAAAGGCCGACACAAGTAATTATAGACCTGTGAGTTTAACTTCTGTTCAGGAAAATTAATTGAGGCACTGGTTAAAGAAGCATTGCAAGATCATCTAGACAAGACTTCAGTTATAGCTCGGACACAGCATGGTTTTGTTAAGGGGAGGTCTTGCCTGACCAATTTTATTGGATACTATGATGCAGTCACAAAAGAACTGGATGCAGGAAATAACTTTGATATTATATACTTGGATCTTAGAAAGGCTTTTGATACCGTTGTACATGGACGACTACTGTGCAAATTGGTGCAGTGTGGCATTGGAGGCAAATTGCTGCTATGGATAAAGGGGTGGTTGAAGGGGAGAAGACAGAGAGTGGTAATCAATGGACACTGCTCATTGTGGACTAATGTTATTGGTGGAGTCCCGCAGTGTTCAGTGTTGGGTCCATTATTGTTTTCTGTATTTATGAATGATATTGATGATGGTATATCAAGCTTAATGTCCAAGTTTGGAGACGATACAAAGGTTGGCAGGGTTGTCAAGGACCCTACTGACACTATGCTGCTGCTGCCACAGGATCTGGAAAGGTTGAGCAGATGGGCTCAGAGGTGGCAAATGAAGTTTAACATTGAGAAATGTAAAGCTACATATGGGAAACAGCAACCCAAGAGCAACGTATCAACTCTGTTGTACTACACTGACAGTGGTAGAGAATGAAAAGAACCTGAGGGTATTTGTGCAGGCAGATATGAAGTTCTCTGAGCAGTGCAGATGGGCTGCCAGAGTAGCTCATGGTGTCTTGTCAATGATATACAGGAATATTTCTAGCAGGGATAAGGAGGTGATTATTCCCTTGTATAAGGCAATGGTCGGGCCACACCTTGAGTACTGGATAAAGGCTGGAGGCCTCATTTCAAGAAGGATGTACAGCTGCTGGAACGAGTACAGAGAAGGGCAACAAGATTAGTGAATGGAACAAAGGGGTGCTCTTACGAAGAAAGGCTTAAGTTTTGCAATTTACAGTGTCTAGAGACTAGGCACCAGCGAGGTGATCTGATAAAGGTGTATAAAGCCTTGAATGATTTGAGCATGCTCAATGCTGATGGGATTCTTCCTCTTGCTCAGAATAATCACCTGAGAGGGTATAAATTCAAATTGAGGAAAGACTTGCAGAAATTTGCCTTTAGCCAGCGGGTAGTTGGTTGGTGGAACAGACTTCCATCCCTTGTCGTGGAAGTTGATAGCCTAAATAAATTTAAGGCTCGGCTGGACAGGTATTTTGAACGAACAGAGGGGTGAAGTGGAAGTGGTTTCTTTTTTTTTTTTTTTTGGCTGATGCTGCATAAGCTTGCTTTCTTGCATCACATGCCTCTACTAATGCTAATGCTAATGCTAATCTCCCCTACCGCCCAAACTTAGCGTATTCAGACTTCTATTTGTTCGCTCTCTGAAAAAACACCTTTCTTGAAAGCATTTCATCACGGAGGAGAAAGTGCATCAGGCGGTGCGATGTTGGTTACTGCGTGTGGGCACGGACTTCTTCAGTACTGGTATTGATAAACTGATCCATTATTGGGACAAGTGCATCAATAAAACTGGAGACTTTGTGGAGCAGTAGTGCATGTTCACTTATTTCTTTTCGTGTAATTTCAACTTCGTATTATTAAACATAATCGAGAGAAAATATGTGTTACCTTAATTTTCGGAAACCCATCGTATATATATTTATTACAATATGTATTCCACCAGCGGCTCTCACATCTGATGAGTATGGGCTTGGCACACCCAGGGTCCTGAGCTGGATATCATTATTCTTCTCTTTCTTGGCGATTCCCTTCTACTTCTGACTCTCTCTCTCGCTCTCTAATGGTAACTTGGAAATTTTCTTTGGCTGGTGCAAGCCTCAGGCTTCCTTGCACTAAGTGGCTAATAATAATAATAATAGTAATAAAAGTATGTATGAATAGATATATTAAATAAAGTATGCATAGATGGATGTGAAAATAACTTTTTTAAAATTACATTTAATATATATATATAATTAAAAGAAAGTTATTTGTTGCTGGGAATACAACTGTACAGCTTCTTTCTCCAGAAATCTGTACATGGATCTTTCAAACCCTGTCTATTTAATATTATAATTAATTTATTTAACTTTATGCAATGTTTTTAAGCTGAATACATTCTGTAAAATAATGCTTGACGGAGGGCGTCATGGCAATCAGCTGTATCACGGCATTGCGCACCCAAATCAGAGGATTTTTATCTGTTGTGAAGTTAGTTTTGGTTTGATTTAATGTTTAAGTGTTCCAAAAGTTATATCATGTTAATTTTGCTTTTATATTTTTTTGTGTGTAGATTGTTTCCGCGTCCAATTATAATTGGGGAAAAAATTAAATAATGTGATGAATAATATGAACAAACTATAATGGTTTCACAAATTCCTGTTGGAGAGATGGTTGAAGTTTTACAAAAGAATGAAGAAATTAAAGATAAACTTCTTAGTTCTTTTCAGGTAGCTTTAAAACAGGTGAGTACGCTAAATATCACCGGCATTATTAGTTAAAATTACCTGAACTATAAATGTTTATGAGATGCTGTAAAGTTGAGTGTGACTATTTTTAACTTGGATTTGCAATAAATACACGTTCCAAAACGTTATGATTTGAAATTTTTTTTATATTTAAATTTTTTATATTATCTGAATTAAATTATAATCCAGCTGTTAACCCGAGAATCAGAACAGCCATATATGAATTAATTTTATTTCCTGCACTCAAAATCAAGAGGATTAAAAAAAAATAGTTTTTCCTTTTAAATCCTTTTTGCTAATTTAAGTCACTAATTAAATATGGTAAATTAAAAACTATATTTATTTCCAAAAAAATTATATTATTGCAGTACTGTCAAAATACAAAAAAAAACCAAAAAAAAAAAAAAAACGTCATTGTAGGCAATTTTATACACATTACTTATATTCAGATCTCAACATAAGCAGCAACAATCTAAACAACCCCTTCTCCTCGTCATCTTGTTCATCAGTACTTCTTTTCCTTCCCTGGTAAACTTTTTCTTTTCTCCCCCCCCCCAGAAAAAATTCATTGCTCTGAGTCAGAGTGTGATCTGCCTCATGCATATCACATTGGGCCCATTTCTTCTGCAAATCCATTATTATTATTATTATTATTATCATTATTATTATTAGCCATATGGTGCAAGGAAGCCTGAGGCTTATGCTGCACCAGCCAAAAAAAAAAATTCTCGAGTTACCCTGAAAGAGAGAGGGGGGGGAATCACCAAGAAAGAGAATAATATCCAGCTCAGGACCCTGGGTCTACCAAGCTCATACTCACCAGATGTGAGCCCCTGGGGTTATCATGTATAAGCGCGAAGAATATGCTGATATTCGCGCTAAATTTTGCATGGAATTAAGATCCCAACTGCCTTTGACTCGAATCGCTCACTAAATTCACTGGCTTATTTAAATATGTAGTCTACATTATATGTAGATTTTAAACAAGCTTTTGATTCCTTCAAGAGAGAGGAAATGATAAATTATCTCCTTCTCTTGGGCATACCTGCAAAGATTGTTAGGCTCATAAAAAAGCAACCCTGGCTGGCTCTAAGGCAGTGTTGAGAATTGACAACGAGTTGATGACTCCCTTTGACATTAACTCTGGTGTTAAACAAGGCAATGCACTCTCTACTGTGTTATTTAATTTGTTTTAGAGGTGGCTGTAAGAAAATTAGAAGTGGCTGGACACATAGGCACAAAGACAATGCAGGTCTGCATATGCTGACGATGTCGCTATTATTAGTAGGACTAAAGGAGCACTGGAGGAAACAGTGGCTAGGCTGGATAGTGAAGTACAAAGAACAGGACTTAGAATAAATGAAGCGAAGACAAAATATATGGAAGTCCGGAGAACGGCAGATAACATCGAAAATTTAAGAACCAGTGGCTTCTCGTTTGATCATGTTCAAAATTTCACCTATCTAGGCTCGCAGATAAACCAGTCCAAGTCTATTACTAATGAAATTAAGTCCCGTATCCTGAGTGGAAACAGATGTTTCTATGCACATGAAAAACTAATGAAGTCCAGAATATTGAACAGACATTTAAAATTAAGAATATACAAAAGTCTCATTAGACTTTTGTATATTCTTAACAACGTCACAACTTCCCAAGTTGTGAAGCTTGGACATTAACAAGTAAAGATGAGCAGTTGTTGAGAGTGTTCGAGCATAGAATTTTACGAAAAGTTTTTGGGCCCGTACAAGATGTTGATGGATCCTCATCTGTTGTAGAAATTAATGCTCGTTTCACACAGGACTAGTCAATTGTGGTTAGGTGGCAATCTGCACAAAGACGTTTTTTTTTTTAATGAAAAAAAATTTTTTGAATTAAACTTTTTAAATTTATCTTAATTTATAAAGTGCATAGGCTGAAAATTCTATCATATGTCATTCCACACTACCCTTGTCATCACATGGTGCCCAGTAACAGCCATTTGCCTTTAATGAAGGTGTCAACACGAATAATTGCTTTTCCTGACCAAATAATATTTCTTGAGATTTTACTTGCCTTCTAGCTATATAAGACCTTGGCAGACTCCATCCTTTCATCATAGTCCACTGGATAAAGTGCCTGCATATATTGTAGCTCCATAGCTTCCACTTTAGTTCTCTTTTCAACATTTTTTTTTGTACAGAAAGGCAGATCAGCTCAGAGTCAGACAGACATGCTGTATTGGATTTCTTATAACTTTACAAAAAAGTGTCTTGTGCCATTTTAATATTCCCATCCAATACAGAAGTGGGGGCCTTCTATTGCACTTTCTGTTAGTCACAGATTCCCCTTATCATCAGTTTTTGGAAGCTTTAATTTTTTTTTAAGATTTGGTGTTGTGTTCCTTGAATGCCTATGTGGAACATTATTTATTATTATTATTAGCCATATGGTGCAAGGAAGCCCGAGGCTTATGCTGCACCAGCCAAAAAAAAAAAAAAAAAAAAATTTTCTGAATTACCCTGAGAGAGAGAGAGAGAGAGAGAGAACAAGAGTCAGAAGTAGAAGGGAATCACCAAGAAAGAGAAGAATGATGATATCCAGCTCAGGACCCTGGGTGTGCCAAGTCCATACTCACCAGATGTGAGCCCCTGGGGTTATGTTCATGCGTTGAAAAATTCTACTGCATTTCCCATGTATTACTGTGTGGCATGATTTCACAACTATTCCAAATATAGGAGTTTTTGTGAAGAGATTCAATCACAGTTGCTTACACAAATGTGGTTAAACCTTCTTGAATTACCAATAAGCTAACATTAGGAAAAGTATGTGTACTGATTTTTTTTTTTTTTTTTTTTTTTTTTTATGAAAATCCCAAACACGGAAGGTATCAAAACCTATAGTACTTAGTACCATTCACATGAGAAAGGGGAGGGGATACCGGAAACTTTTCTCTAGAAACTAAACATGGGTTTCACCACTTCAAGCCTCCAATAAGCAAAGTGTTGGTACTCAACCGGTTGATGAGTCATCTACCACCTAGTGTTAGTATTTTATTATATTATTAGTGCTATTTTATATTAGTATTAGTAGTGGTACTAGTTAGTACTAGTAGTACTGTGCATGGGTTGGGGAGAAGGGGGATACCATAAACTGCTGTAGAGACTTAAGAACTGCTCAAGAGACTAAACATGCGTTTCACCACTTCAAGCACTTCAGTAAGCAAAGTGGTGGTATTGGTGACTGATATCATGAACTCATTACTCAGCACATTATTCCCAATCTTCAAGCTAGAGGATGAAATTGCTTAGTAGCCTTACTTGATCTCAGTCTGACTTTTGGTTGTGGGGTTATCTGAAGGAGAGAGAGTATACTAGGACCACATTAAAACTTGGCATAACATAAGGAAATGTTAGGAACATTTCAGAGAAAATGTTATGAACAGTGCTTCTAGCATGTTGTGGGCATCAGTTGACTTTCTGTTGAACAGTTTGAAGATTAATGTCTAACATAGATGCTACTTATGATCTGAATAACCATATTTGTTGTTTACTGGCATCACTTTATGGAACTGGTTTTTTTTTTTTTTTTTTATTATTTATTTTGTTCCTTTTTATATTGCTGGCTATTCTGAATCTTGGTTTTGTGCAATTAGCCATTTTACACCTACGGACCTTAAGAGTAACATACATTAATTATAGCCTCCTTGTATAATTTAATATTTTCCTCACATTTGATATCGAGGGTGAGAAAAGGTTTCAATCAAGTCAGACAAATAATACAAATGGCATAGATTTGGTCCTTGATGCTTGTTACTGGTATTCATCCAAATGACAGGTTATGGGTGGCTATCTGGTAGTCTAAAATGCTGATGAATCTGAATATTCAGGCATCGTTTTGTCAAATTTTGGTGGTCTGGTTGTTCTGTGACAACCACATTTATGATGGTGAAACTGTTAGTGTTCCTGGGTATAAACTTCCCCCCCCCCATCCATGTGTAAGCTATGGAACACTTTACCTAGTATGCTGGAGGTAGTGTTTCACCATTGAGATGTGAATCAGTGTGAGCAAGGGTTGAAGTGTGGCATCCATGTTACACAGAGGAATGCCACCTCAATGTGTCACCAGGCAATACTGGGTAGTAGATGATTGATCATTGGATCACCACTTTGCCCATTGGATTCTTCAAATGTTGAAACCCAGTTTAGTCTCTAGAGCAAAGATCTGACAACATCTTCTCTTCTATTATCCAGTATGAATTGACTTTTGAGGTTATGCATTGTGACAAGATCCAGGCTAGCCACTAGATAATCTCCTGTACCCAACCTGTTGCAAACTCTCTAGGAGGCATCTAGTATATCGTCTTGCATCTTCTACTCTGCCAGCTGGAGACTGGAGGGAGTCTGAGTGATGTGTATGCAGGGGGGAGCATTGCTGAGGCCATGTTATGGAGGTCATGTCAAGTAACTGGGTATATTCTTCCTGTTTGTACACCATATCCAAAAATTTAATTAATTTGTACGTCTCCCCCCTCCACTTTTTGACTATTGATGATGCATCTAGTTTTACTGAATGCATCATCAATAGTCAAATTAATAGAAACTTCTCTGAAAAAAAGATTTAAACCTTCTAAAAACTTCCTTGTTCATTTCACATATAATATGTCCCAGTTCCAATCTCAGTGATGTCCATGTCTGCCTACAATCTGCCAAGCCCAGCTTACTTTTTTTGAAAGTCTCGTTCTAATTTCCCTAACATATTTGCATAAGTCACCATTGATAGAGAATCCCTAATTTGGAATATTCTCCTTTTGATCACCACTGACTTAAAATCTCTCCTCCTCATTCTGTAAAATTCATCTTGCCTCTGCTGTTCTCCCAACTCCAGTAATCACTTGGAACTCTTTAACGTCCTTCTTTAAAAGTATACTTTCTCCAGCTTGTCTTTCCTAACAGTGAGACGTTTCTACTTGGTGATTTTAATATTCACAACTCCAGCAGGCTTCAGTTTTCTAATTACTCATACCATCTGGGTCTGAGTAATTAGAAATGTCCAGGCTTTTACAATTGCTGACACAATAATATGATCAGTGACCACCTCACACAGCTTGTTCATTTACCTGCCAGAATACCAGACAATCCTAACCACATGCCCAACATTCTTAATGCGTTCCTCATCAACACACCTTCAAAGTATATGGTGAATGTTAGTGGTCCTCTCGGTTCTTTAGATCACAACTTGTGTTGGTTTCTTCCAAAGTGGTGCCTGTTTTTCACATCCCATTCTCAGCCTTGTATTGTTTGGCATTACTGGAACAAAAAGTGGGATGATCTGCCTGATTTCTGTTCTTTTCCTTGGTAGGATTACCAGTTTAAATCTTCTGATCTGAATGCTGTCAGGATCTGCTCAGATCCTGACAGTGAAATTATACTTGTAAGGATGAAATCCTTTCTTCCTCATTCCAACCTAAAATCTGATCAATTATCTAAACCTTGGATTTAAAATAAATCTGTGAAGGCTGTTCAAGATAAGAGTGATAAGAGTGTGGCATATCACAATTGGCTAGTATGCCGATCTTCAGCTTCATTTTCTGTCTAATATCCAGAGGTTCTCAAAGTGGAAAGTGCACCCCCCCATCCTGGGAGGGCGCACTTGGTTTTTTGGGAGCACTTGTTATTTTCATGAAGCACTTTTTTAACAAAATATGGACAAACCATCCCACTAATCCAGGTATAAAACTTTTCTTATATATTTCTATTATTCCTATTTTATTACCTTGAGTTTAAATGTAATGAAGTATATATAAATTTATAAAAGTATGTGTATTCATAGCCAGAGCTCCAGAAATACAACTTACATCTACTAGCCACAATAAAAATTTACTTACCCATAGTATTGGTCTAATCTATGTAAATATTTTTATAGGTGATGTTTTAAAAAACTAAATTTTAAATGTTATGATAACTAAACTGTTTCTATATGCTTTAATTCTTACTACACCTTACACATAATTATACAGCAATATCCTTTCCTTTACGTAGGTTTAAAATGGATGCCACTAACTCTTACAGTTCATTTACATAAGGGCTTCTATGTCTTCCTGTCTTTCTTCTATGCAGTAGTAGTAGTGGCATGTGATTCAAGAAAGCAAGTGTATGAGCTTATGCAGCATCAGCCAAAAAAAAAAAAAAAAAAAAAAAATCACACCATTCCCTCCAAATGCCTGTCCAGTTCCTCTTTAAATTTATTCAACCTATCAACTTCCACAACGACAGATGGAAGTTTGTTCCAGCAATTAACCACCCACTGGCTAAAGGCAAATTTCCGCACATCTATTCTGCATCTGTCTTTTCTTAATTTGAATTTATGCTCCCTTAGGTTCGTAATCTGAACAAGTGGAAGGATCCCATCAGAATTCAGCGTGCTCAACCCATTCAAGGCCTTATATACCTCAATCAGATCACCGCGCAGGTGCCTAGTCTCCAGCCACTGCAATTTGCAGAACTTAAGCCTCTCTTGGTAAGAGGATCCCTTCATTCCCCTCACCAATCTTGTTGCCCTTCTCTGTACACGCTCAAGTAAATCTACATTCTTCCTAAAATGAGGCCTCCAGACCTCTACGCAGTACTCAAGGCGTGGCCTGACCATTGCATGTCTTTCCTGTGTCTTTTCATGGTTGCAAAATGCCACTTATCCACTGATTTATCTGGAATAAAGTCCTGCAGAGAAGGGCCATTCATGTGTTGAATCATTCAGAGTGGAGGGATTCGTTGATGACCTGAACCTCGCTTTTATTAGATTCATTTGACTAAAACCTCATTTACATGAGGTACTTGCTGGTAAAATGGCTACAATTTCAAGCAGTTTTGAGAGAAATGGAAACATGTCCTTATTACTCATTGTTCTTTCAAGAAGATCTTGTATGTTTAAATATTTTCCCACAACTTTGAACTCGTACCACTCTTTCATCAAAGTTATTGAAACTGTTTCTTTATTATTATCAAAATTTTTGCTGAAACTTTCCCCAAATCTTCCAGATCTTCAGGCTGGGTAAATGTATAAAATATAATAGAACTTCGATTGTCTATCACCCTATTTACCACCAGTCTCTGTTAAACCGTCACTTAATTCTACTACGCCATAATGCATTGTGATATTGGCGCCATGTGTTATTCAGTCTTTGTTTACAACTCACTATATATGGTTTTACTTAAGCCTCTTTTTTCATGTTTTAATAATTTTTATTTAGTAAACCAATTGAAATGACAGAAAAACATGAGCGAGTAGTGTTGGGATTATTACAAAAAATTGAAATAATCAATCGTCTAAGAAAAGGTGAAATTGCTAAAAGTGGTGAAAGGTGAAAGTATAGTATCAGTTTATGGAATAGGAAGAACAACAATAAATGATATAAAGCATGATGCAGACAAAATTGAAAACCACGTGTCAAAAATGGAAACCACTGACGATAATGTTAAAAGTCGTAAAACAATGAAGCTTGCTAAAAATGAACAATTGGATACTGCAGTGTTTCAATGGTTTGTTCAAAAATGTAGCCAAGGAATTCCATTGTTGGGACCTTTAATAATCGAAAAAGCCATTGAAATCAATAAGAAACTAGGCGGAGATCCTTCATTCAAGGCTAGCATCGGATGGTTGGACAAATTTAGGTTTTGCCATGGTATTCCACAGTTGTCGATCCAGGTTGAGAAGCTAAGTGCAGATAGCACAGCAATTTTTGTTTATTGTGAAAAACTACAGAAGGAAATAGCTGATCGAAGTTTCGTTAAAGACCAAATATACAACTGCAATGAGACTGGTCTTAATTGGAAGGCACTACCTCAAAAGACACCGGCCTCAATGACTGAACATATGACACTGGGATATAAGATGCAAAAAAATCACATCACTATAATGGTATGTGCTAATGCCAGCAGTAGTCGTAAATTGCCTTTGGTTGTTATAGGAAAACCAAAAAAGCCTAGATCATTTAAAAATATTAATTTAAATGCTTTGTCAGTTAAATATTTCTCACAAAACAACACTTGGATGAGCCAAGATATATTTCATGATTGATTTCATAAAATATTTGTAGTGGTAGATGATTTTCATCAACCGGTGAAATACCACCACTTTGCTTATTGGAGGCTTGAAGTGGTGAGACCCATGTTTAGTCTCTAGAGCAAAGTTTCCGGCATCCCCCTCCCCCCATACTTCTCCTTCAACCCATGCACGGTACTAAGTACTATAGGTTTCGATACCTTTCGTGTTTGGGGTTTTCATAAAAAAAAAAAAAAAAAAAAAGATCACATTTGGCATCAAAAGGTTTACTACAATATGCAATTCTACTGATGGACATTGCACCTACTCATCCCATACATGTACGTGATTTAAAAAGCGATGATGGCAAAATATTATGCCACTTTCTGGCAGCAAACGTGACATATTCATTCAACCAATGGACCAAGGCATGATTGACAGTATGAAACGTTATTGCAAAATGCTCATTCAAAAACTTGTTTCGACAGAAAATAAATTAGATGTGATAGAATTTTGAAAATACAACACTATAAAAGACCCAATTTTTAGTGTCCATGATGCCTGGAATGATGTTCCAGTTCAAACAATACAAAGAAGCTGGAATAAGTTGTGGCCAGAAATATATTCAAGTGATACAGAAACCATTCTAAAAGAAACTGAAATTTTGCAGTTATGTTCGAATGTTTCTGGTTTTAAAAATATTTAAATGGAGGAAGTAAATGATTGGCTGGATATGGACAAAATGGATGTTGGATGCGAAATTTTAGATGACAATGAAATTGTGCAAAAGACTGATGACAATTTCAGATGATTCTGAAACTGAAGAAAAGCTGCTGCTGATGGAACAATAAACATAATTAGCCACTGTGAAGCTGAAACTGTGTTGTCAAAGTGCATTGAGTGGTTCGAGGTACAAGAAGAAGCAGATGCTACGCAAGTGTTATTTTTACTTAAAATTCGTAACATTGCCTCCCAAAAGGCTCGAGGGTAATTGAAACAAAAACAATTGACTGACTTTTTTAGAAAAGAAATTTAATTATGTAATATTGTTTTCTTTTAAATTTCTTTTAACGACATTAGAACAATATTGTATGTATGTAGTATTTTCTTTTAAATTTTTTTATGACATTACTAGACCAATGTAAGTCAAAATATTAAAAATAGGTATGTATGTACTATGATTAAAGCTATGTACAGATAGATACTGTCTGTACATAGATACCTATTTTTAATATTTTGACTTACATGTACAGATAGTACATAGGTATGTATGTACTATCTGTACTATGATTTTTTGATGACCAGTAAAAAATAAATAATAATTAAAGCTTAATTAAATTTCATTAGGTTATGTATTATGTAATAATATAAACAAGTTAGATGACCCAGTCTATTTTATGTATAATGTTTTTAATTTACATATTCTATTATCTGTCTGTTCGATTATCCATCATGGTCTCGGTTCCATACCCTGACGGACAGTCAAAGTTCTACTGTACTGAAGCAGCTTTAGCAATTTCTGATTCATTAACAAAATATTTTTATCAAATACTTTATTCCTTCATCTATTCATTTCTTTTGTTCAACTTTTGAATAGCTCTCTACATGCATTAGCTGAATACCACTGCATACACATAGACTATTTACATTACCTAAATTTTTCCTCTCAAAATGTTGTGGAGTTTCACTCATTTCTTTCAGGTCATTCGAGGTACTGCCCACATGGTAGTTTTTTTGACTAAATAATGGGTTTTCCTTTTGAAAAATCAGTAACAGTTTGCTTGAATAAAGATTAAAAAATCTAAAAGAAAATGGAATCTTATTGCCAAAAAGTGTGTTAATTTTCTTTAACAAGCCTTTTGATGTTGTAGCATCATCCCTCCAAATGCATTACCATTGCAGAGTAGTTGTTAACAAGTGCAGTCAGTGCTCCCACTCTGCTAGATACCCACCTTGCTGAATGCAGATACTTGAAGTTAAGGATATTTGTTTGTAGCATGGCTGCTACTTTTCCCAGTTCTTTCAGTATTTTTGGTGAATTATGTTAAAATGTATTATAAAATATTGGTGTAAATACACTATATATATTGAAAAACTACATAAGCAGTGTAAAGGTATCTATTTAATTGTATCTCATATTGTGAGCACCACCACCCAGACAGCACAATTTCAAGTCTTATTGTCCTGTCCTCGGTGGATGGGCAGGTACCCTGGTGTTGTAATCATGCCAACCCAGTTGTGAAGTTATTTCCTCAATATGAGAGATGCCAAAAGGTGTGCAAGATAATAATACTTAAATAAAATTGATATCCCCACCCACAGGATAGGCCAATAAGCTTTGAAACGGTGCCGTATGATTGGTGGTGCCCACTGAGAATAAGTAACAATAGTCTTCACTGTTAGTGAAGCATTACTTATTTGAGGTAGTGCAATACATGGTAACTCGTGAAGGTAGTCACAATACGAGACAATTAAATCAATGCCTTTACACTACTTATATAGTTTTTCATTATGAGTTCAGTATGGCGTATTTACACCAATATTTTATACTGTATTTTAAACTCATAATATATTATGTCTTCAGCATTTATATTTTATTTAAGTTAAAATGTATGTAATTTTTTACTGCCTCTTCAATTTCAGTCATAAAGAGAACATCTTTAATAGAACTTAAAACAGCCAGATTCAACTTATATGCAGTATAGGGTGTTGATATAAGATCTGGTATGACCCTCTTTAATTTTGCCACTAGCCCTACAGTTTTTATCTACGTATCTCATATATAGGATGAGTTCCTCCTCATTTGATATATCTATAGAAGAAGAACCACTTTACTGGAGTCTTTGATTTCCTTAACTAATTCTGGTTTAATGACATCAGCAATCACTGACACAAATTCTATACATTTCATGTCATTTTGATTCTCTTCTACTGGGCCTGGACCTCTATCTACATCATGCTCATTTAGTAGGGCTATTAAGTTTTTGAAGTCAGTAAATCGTTTATTGAATTTAACTATATAATAAGCTGTATTAAAAAGGCATTAGCATTAGTAGAGGCATATGATGCAAGAAAACAAGCTTATGCAGCATCAGCCAAAAAAAAACAAAAAACCCACTCCCATTTCACCCCTCCATTCGTTCCAAATACCTGTCCAGCTCAGCCTTAAATTTATTTAGGCTATCAACTTCCACAACAAAGGATGGGAGTCTGTTCCACCAACCAACTACCCGCTGGCTAAAGGCAAACTTCTGTCAGGTGATTATTCTGAGCAAGAGGAAGAATTCCATCAGCATTGAGCATGCTCAAACCATTCAAGGCTTTATATACCTCAATCAGATCACCTCACAGGTGCCTAGTCTCCAGACACTGTAATTTGCAAAACTTAAGCTTTTCTTCGTAAGAGCAACAATTTGTTCCATTCACTAATCTTGTTGCCCTTCTCTGTACTCGTTCCAATAGCTCTACATCCTTCTTAAAATGAGGCCTCCAGACCTGTATACAGTACTCAAGGTGTGGCCTGACCATTGCCTTATACAAAGGGATAATCACCTCCTTATCCCTGTGGCGCCTGCGTAGCCAGGTGGGAAGGAGCAGCAGTGTGTAGCACACGCTTCTTGATTAGACCGAGGTTCGAACCAGTCACCACCAAATACGGAGGATGCGGAAAGGTCAGGGAATGACCACCGCATATCCCGGAGCAATATGGCCTTAGTTGCTAATGCTCCAAATAACAAACAACAACATCCTTATCCCTGCTAGAAAAATTCCTGTATATCATTGACAAGACACCATGAGCTACTCTTGCAGACCATCTGCACTGCTCAGAAAACTTTATATCAGCCTGCACAATTACCCGCAGGTCCTTTTCGTTCTCTACCACTGTCAGTGTAGTACGTTACCACAGAGTTGATACGTTACTCTGGGGTTACTGCCTCTCAGCCCATCTGCTCAACTTTTCTAGATCCTGTTGCTACAGCGTACATTAGTGTCCTTAACAACCCTGCCAACTTTCATATCATCTGCAAATTTGTACATTAAACTCGATATACTTTCGTCAGTATAATTTATAAATACAGAAAACAACAATGGACCCAACACTGAACCCTGAGGGACTTCACTAATAACATTAGTCCACGATTAGCAGTGTCCATTGATTACCACTCTCTGTCTTCTCCCACTCAACCATCCCTTTATCCATAGCAGCAAATTGCCTCCAATGTCACACTGCTCCAATTTGTTAAGCAGTCTTCCATGTGCAACAGTATCAAAAGCCTTTCTAAGATCCAAATATATGATATCAAAGTTATTCCCTGCATCCAGTTCCTTTGTGACCACATCATAGTATCCAATCAAATTGGTCAGACAAGACTTTCCCTTAACAAAGCTATGGCATCGGATGATATTTAACACCATTTGACTTCTATCGAAGTCAAATATAGAGCCAGAATCACTTTATTCTTGAGAGAGCCATGACAGCTGTTACAGGCCAACATTTGATTTACACCCTCATTTGAAAATGATGTTTGAAGAAGAGCGTGATTTCAAGCTGCTACAATCTTCATGTCATTCTTGAACCAAAGCCGATCAGAACACTGAACAGACTTAACCGAAATCATTATCCAGGAATGTACGTTTAAACTGTGCATGGATGCTTCAGTGTTTCTTAAAATCCTATTGCTACTCCTGCTATGTATTATGCCCACTGTGTGTTGAACGATTTGATGGAGTATATCTGGCAGTCGGTTTTGGCTTCTTCGCTTTTCATATATGACTGGGCTTCGAGGACTCTTCGTTTTCATTTGCAATATCAACTTCCATGACTCCTTCCAAATTCACTTCTAACATTTCTGTCGAGATGTAAAGCTTTGAAGATGTGGATGGATTTTCTGCGGCTTCTTCGTTCAACTCTGTTGCATGCTGTAATTTCTTCCACTGTTGAAATAGCTTAGATGTCTCCTTTGTACTCAATGGAGATGGTTTTGGTGGTCGCATTGCACGTATATGTGCTCTATATGCCTTACAATGCTCATTTCAACACTCTGACATGTTGAAGTACAAATTTTTTTCTTGAAATTTTTTATTAAATATGGTGGAGAATGACGAAAGAAATAGCACGATGCAATCAGTAGGGGTACCGATTGGGTTATGGTGACATGCCTGGTACGGAGTGGTAGGGAATGAATCATTTCGTGTCGCATTTTCGTGGTGATTTTTGTCAATCCACAGATGCATTGCACGTGCACTATATACACTACAGTGGACTTTGGCGCCTCCGTAGCCAGGTGGGAAGGAGCAGCAGTGCATAGCACACGCTTCTTGATTAGACTGGGGTTCGAGCCCGTCACCACCAAATACGGCAGATGCGGAAAGGTCAGGGGATGACCACCGCATATTCCCGGAGCAGTATGACCTTAGTTGCTAATGCTCCTAAAAAAAAGAAAAAAAAAAAAACCAAAACCAAACTACAGTGGACCCCCACTTTGCAATTGGTTCACTGTACAATCAAATCACTTTCGATGGGCACCCCATAACAAAATACCATTCACTATATAATATGTAGTAAGTGCCGGTCATTGTGATCACTTTCATCAATTAAATTTTAATTCTATTAACGGAAATTCTACTATGCAAAAATAGGAGGAATATTATCCACAGGCTATAAAAGTAAAGATATAATGCACTAAAGCACAGAATTACACTTTATTACCTTACCAATTAATAAAATTAAATGATACGTGAATATTGGAAGAATATTTTCCACAGGTTAACAAAAGAAAAAGAAGAAAGGAAGGCAAAAAGTCAACTACACAAGGTATTTCCAAGTGGTCACCCTCCCAATTACTAACAAGATCTGATGCTGCTTAACTTTGGTGATTTCACGAGAACCAGGGCATTTAACTTAGTATGATAATTGGCTGTTCAGAGTGCCTGTAATGCATTTACTTATGGCAACTGTCGCATTTTCATTGCGTTTTTTTGTCAATCCACAAATGCAAGTTACTCACATCTGAAAACTGCCTGGAGCATGCCTAAAGAAGTTTCACTTAAAAAAAAATGAATGACACCTCCCATTTCACCTATTCATTCCCTTAAATAGTTTGTCTAGTTCTTCCTTCAATTTATTTAAACTATCAACTTCCACAACAGATGGAAATGTGTTTCAGCAATCAGCCACTTGCTGACTAAAGGCAAACTATCACACATCTGTTCTGTAACCATCCTTCCTCAAATTTGAATTTGTTCCCCCCTCATTTGTGTAGGCTGAGGAACAGGAAGAATCCCATCAGCATTGAGCTTGCTCAATCCATTCAAACCCTTAAACCCCTCAACCAGATCACTTCGCTGGTGCCTAGTCTCCACATGCTGCAATTTGCAGAACCAAAGCCTCTCTTGGTTAGTCCACCCTTTTGTTCCCCTCACCAATTTCATTGCCCTTCTCTGTACTCATTCCAGCAGCTCTACATCATTTCCTAAAATGAGGCATTCAGACCTGTATGCAGTACTCAAGATGTGGCCTGACCATTGCCTTATACAATGGGATAATCAACTTCTTATCCCTGCTAGCAAAATTCCTGTATATAAATAAATTTTCTGTTCATACTCCAGGATGACCACATGATCAGAGGAGTTCACACGATATAGAGAATATAAGAAACAGCACCGTATTTAGCAGTCAAGGGCTTGAACCCCGGTCACTCAAGGCACATGTAGTTATGCACCCTTGCATTTGACCACTCAGCTATGGCGGGCTTGATATCATTGACAAAACCCCTTGAGCTGTCCTGGCAGCCTGTCTGCATTGTCAGAGAACTTCATATCCGACTGCACAATTACCTGCAGAGCTTTTTCATTTTTCGCTACCCTGAGTATAGTACGACATGGTTGGCACATTACTCTGGTGTTACTGCTACTTATGCAGTACTTTGCATTTGTCAATGTAAAACTTTAGTTGCCACATCTCAGCCCATCTGCCCAACTTTTCTAGATCCTCTTGCAGTAGCATACTGCCATTATTGTCATTATCCACCCTGCTAACCTTTGTTTTATCTGAAAACTTGAATATTAAGGCTGATATGTCTTCATTAATAACATTAATAAATACAGGTAGTTGTTGACTTACGACCTATGCACTTTACGACTGCATCTTGCGCCACATTTCAGTCTGAACTGAGCATACATACAAGATTGTTGCTAGAAAGAATGCTATACACATGTCAACCCTCTCGTAATGCAGTGCTCTCAGATTTTTTCTACTACACTCATACGCCCTATCCGTGTGGTCCCCGAAGCCTAATGGGAACGGTTGTGCATGTAGTGTCAGCCCACTGCCCAGTAACGTGTTTGGCGCGAATAAGCTAGTCTTAATCCGTTTAGTCAGCTTTGCCATCACAGTCGAACAAAACATCTTACCAATGTATGTATGTTGTGATTCATGCATCTCGATCTCTGTTTTCATACATTATGTTCACTATTTTTGGTTCAGTTATATTTGTGTTACAGTTAGCATTTTTTTAAAACCCCTAAACATGTCAACCAAGAGGAAAGTGCCTTTGTCTACTCCTAGACCTGTCAAGAAAGAAAGAAAGGCCATTGATTTAGAAACAAAATTGAAAGTGATCAAGCAGCATGAAGAAGGAAAGAAGGTGAACACGATCGCACATGATTTTACGTTATCTCGTTCTACAGTGTCGACGATTTTGAAAGACGTGAAGTTGTTAAAGGTTCGGCACCCATGCGAGTAGCAGTGATAACGAAACAACGTACAGGGCCCATCCACGAAATGGAAAAATTATTGTTTCTTTGGATGGAAGATCAGATACAGAAGTGAACACTCTAAGCCTTCTTACAGTGCAGTTGAAGGCTAGAAGTCTCTTTCAGACTCTGAAGAAACGTGCCGGAAAAGATTACACTCAGACATTTATAGCAAGTACAGGATGATTCAAAAGAAGATTCAACCTTCATAGGGTTCGAGTCACTGGACAATCAGCAAGTGTAGATGTGGAAGGAGCTCAAGAGTTTGTTAAAAATTCTGGATGAAATAATTACGGAAGAAGGGTATCAACCAGAGCAGCAGTTCAACGTGGATGAGACTGGATTGTTGTGGAAAAGGATGCCAGAACACACTTACATTCACCAAGAAGCCAAAAGCATGCCTGGTTTTAAGGCACATAAAGATAGGCTGACTTTGCTCCTTGGCAGGAACATCGCAGGTTTTAAACTGAAGCCTTTTTAATTTATCATTCTGAAAATCACCGTGCATTCAAGAATGTAAACAAGCACACTCTGCCTATATACTTCTGTTCAAACCGAAAAGCCTGGATGACTCAAACATTGTTTGAAGACTGGTTTCTAAATTGTTTGTACCTCAAGCAATATTCACGAACTTTGTACCTCAAATTTGTGAATATTGCTTCAAGAAAGAAATTCCTTTCAAAATTGTAGTAATCTTAGATAATGCACTTGGCCATCCACCTCACCTAAACCACCTCCATCCAGATGTAAAAGTTGTTTATTTGCCGCCAAATACAACTCCACTCATTCAGCCTATGGACCAAGGGGCGATTTCCACATTTAAGGCGCACTATCTTCGAACCACTTTCGCCCAAGCTATAGCTGCAACAGACGCCGACCCAGAACTATCTTTGCGAGAGTTTTGGAAACAGTATGATATTTATAAATGCATTAAAAATATTGCGGCCGCGTGGGAGGCTGTGAAAAAGAAATGCATGAATGGAATCTGGAAAAACTGTCCAGTGTTTTGTTAATACTATTGATGAATTTGATAGTGAACATGAAATGGTTACAGAAAATATTGTAACACTGGTAAATGGACTTTCTTTAGAGATTGAAGTGGAAGATGTTGAGGAGCTGCTAGAGCAAGAATCTGGAGAACTTACAAATGAAGAACTTATCACTTTGGAAGAAGAAAGAATGGCCGAAGAAGAAAGGATGGAAGAAGAGAAAAATGAAGATGAGGAAGAACCAGAAAGAAAATTCACCACTAGAAGGTTATCTGAAAGTTTTTCTCTACTAAATAAACTTCTTACACATTTTGAGGAAATGGATCCAAACATCATACAAATTGCAAGGATTGAACGAATGGTACAAGATGCTTTTTGGCCATACTGTGAAATTTATGAGCAGGAAAGGAAACAAACAATTCAGACAAAAATCAACATGTTTATGAGAAAAACAACTCCCACTACATCAAGTGGCGGCATTGATGACCCACAGCCAAGCACGAGTGGTCAGTAAAATATTTATCTATTTTCTACATATGTTTTGTTTAGTTCTTTAAGATAAAATATTTTTTAGGTTTTATACAGTATTTGATATCTTTTTCATCTTTTTTATTTTTGTAAATAGTAAACCAATTGTGTTGTACACAGTGTCTGATTTACCTAAACTGGTCCGACTTACTTCCAGATCGCTTTACGACCAGTCGGTCGGAACCTAACACGGTCGTAAGTCGACGAATACCTGTATAGAAAACAAGAATGGGCCCGATACTGAACCTGTCCACAAAGAGGAGTAGTAGTGGCATGTGGTGCAAGAAAGCAAGTATATGAGCTTATGCAGCTTCAGCCAAAAAAAAAATCACACCATTCCCTCCAAATGCCTGTCCAGTTCCTCCTTAAATTTATTTAACCTATCAACTTCCACAACGACAGATGGAAGTTTGTTTCAGCAATTAACCACCCGCTGGCTAAAGGAAAATTTACGTACATCTATTCTACATCTGTCTTTCCTCAATTTGAATTGATACCCCCTTAGGTTCCTAATATGAACAAGTGGAAGAATCCCATCAGAATTCAGCGTGCTCAACCCATTCAAGGGCTTATACTCCTCAATCAGATCACTGCTCAGGTGCCTAGTCTCCAGCCACTGCAATTTGCACAACTTAAGCCTCTCTTGGTAAGAGGATCCCTTCATTCCCCTCATCAATCTTGTTGCCTTTTTTTGTACATGCTTAAGAAAATCTACATCCTTCCTAAAATGAGGTCTCCAGACCTGTACACAGTACTCAAGGCATGGCCTGACCATTGCCTTATACAGAGGGACAATGGCCTCCTTTTCCCTGCTAGCAAAATTCCTATATATTATTGACAAAACCCCATGACCTGCCCTGGCAGCCTGTCTGCATTGCTCAGAAAACTTCATATCTGACTGCACAATTACTCCCAGGTCTTTTTTATTTTCGACCAACTTAAGTGTAGTACCACACAGTTGGTATGTTTCTCTGGGGTTACTTCTACCCATATGCAGTACTTTGCATTTGTCAAGGTTAAACTTCAGTTGCCATTCTTAGCCCATCTGTCCAAATTAGCTAGATCCTGTTGCAGTAGCACACTGCCATTACTGTCATTAACAACCCTTCCAACCTTTGTATCATCTGCAAACTTCGACATTAAGCCTGATATACCTTCATCAATATCACTGATAAATATACAAAACAACAGTGGACCCAACACCGAACCCTGGGGGACTCCACTAATAACATTAGTCCACGAAGAGCAGCACCCATTGATTACCACCCTCTGTCTTCTCCCACTTAAGAATTCTTTTATCCATTGTAGCAACTTACCCTTAATAACATTCTGCTCCAATTTGTACAATAGCCTTCCATGTGCAACAGTGTCTAAAGCTTTCCTGAAATCCAAAAATATGATATCAAAATTATTTTTTGCATCCAGTTCCTTTGTAACCACATCATAATATCCTATCAAATTTGTTAGACAAGACTTTCCCTTTACAAACCCATGCTGTGTCTGAATTATTGCTGCAGTCTTGTCTAGATGATCCTGCAATGCATCTTTAACCAGTGACTCCATTATTTTACCTGGAACAGAAGTTAAACTAACTGGTCTGTAATTACTTATGTCACCCTTCGATCCCCCTTTGTGAATTGGGGATATATTTGCACATCTCCAGTCCGTGGGAACCTCCCCTGAGTCCAAGGATGCTCTCATAATTATGACTAATTGTTTGCTTAGTTGCTTTGCTGCCTCCTTTAATATACCTGGATAGATCCCATCCACCCCAGGTGCTTTTCTTATATTTAATTTCAATAATTTCTCTTCCACTTTGCTCTCAGTTATTACAAAATCATTAAGTATCCTGCTACAATTTAATAACCTTCTGCCATTTTAAAACCTTAATAATTCCTCACGTGTGAATGTAGATGCAAAATACTCATTCAGTTTGTTTGCTTTCTGAGCAGGATCATCAACAGTCGAACCATCGATGTCAAGTGGACCAATCAGATTCATCCCCTTCCTTTTAGAATTTATATAAGTAAAGAAATCCTTGCTGTTTTTCTTAGCATCTTTTGCCAAGGATTTCTCGTAATCTGCCTTAGCCTGCCGAACCTCCTTTGTGACCTGATTACAGATTAACTTATATCTGCCATAGGCTTCTGAGTCGCTTGATAATTTATATGCATCCCATGCATTTTTCTTCTCTGTTACGAGTCTCATTAGTTCATTTGACAACCATTTAGGCCTAAACCTTGAACAATATTTCTTAATAGGTATGAAACTTTTAGTAGCATCCACGATTAATTCCTTGAATGCTTCCCACTTAGAATTTACTGTTGGTAACATCGTCAATTGATCCCACGGTACAGAATTTAAAAACTGTCGGAGACCACTGTACTCGCCTTTACGGAAGCAAAAACCCTTTCCTTTACCCCTGATGGTAATTAAACCTTTAAGTAAATCCCACATCAGTACACTGTGATCACTGCCACCTAGTGGTTCCTTTATCTGCAAATTCTTAATACACAAATGATCCCTGCTGATAACCAGATCAAAAGTATTACTCTCTCTGGTTGCCTCTCGAACATGCTACTGCAGAAAACAATCATCCAATAAATCCACAAAAGTCTGACTAGTGTGTGAGTGACCGACCCACAAGTTCTAGTCAGTATCTGGGAAGTTAAAATACTCCATTATAAGACATTCTGATTTACTAGCCCACTCTATTTCTCTGTACAATCGTTCATTGTATTTTTTTTCTTTTTTTTTTTTTTTTTTTTTTTTGGTAGTTGTTGGCGCATAGGCTTCTGTGGCCATAATGTACCTCCCAAGGTTTTTGCAGTACTTTGATCCAAGCCGAAGGCGGGAATCGAACCCCCGACCTTTGGGTTGCCAGGCAGGCACTTTACCTGCCTGGCTAGCCCGGTCGGCGTTCATTGTACTCATTCGAGTTATTAGGCCTATAACACACTCCTGCTCTTATTTTTGCTTTCGCAGTGCTTATGTCACACCAAACTGACTCAACAGTGCACTGTTCATCTATATCAACTGGGTGCACTTCTTTTGATTTTATGTTTTTTTTAATTAACAGCATAACACCTTCTCCCTTTCTATCCTGTCTATCATTTCTGTACACATTGTACTCCCCAAATTCCAGTTCTGCATTCCTTATATCTGTGTGACACCACGTCTCTGCTATCCCAACAATATCCACCTTTGATGTCTTGACCAACACTTCAAATTCATCAAATTTATTTACTATATTTCTAGCATTGGTATACATGCAAGCATACATGCTCTTATTCCTAGTTACCCTAACATATCCCATATACCCACCTATTTCACGATGACTTCCATCCGTAACTGAAACCCCCAACACCCCTCGCTCCAGGTCGCTACTTATTCTAATAGAAGTTGTGCAAGAATCACCTTCAACTCTGCCTGCGGCTACTGTTAAACTATTAGTCCTTGTATCCCCCAAGCTATCAGTTTTCCAACCCACCTAACACTGCCTCGATAGCATCAGCAAATATTCTTGCACCCTTTCTATTTAAGTGTATCCCATCCCTGTAGAAGCAGTCCCTTCTGTTAACAAGTACAGACCAGGCTGAAAAAAAATTCTATCCCTTGAGCCTTGCACAATCTTTCCAGGGTCGAATTGATCGTCAAGGCTCTCATCATATACTCCCTTCTATCGTGTCTGGGCAGAATTCGATACGCTTTCCAATTCAACCCTAATTCCCGGCTTTTTTTTTTTTTAACAGTGACCTGTACTTGTTAAGTAATTCTGCCGGTCTCCTACTCTTAATATCATTAGTACCAACGTGTACAACTATATCACCTTTTGTGCCCTTAAAAGATATCTGCTCTACGTCATCAACCTTTGCCCCTGGCAGACATACCCTGGTCCTGTTCCATCTATCCTTTTTACAAAGCATGTTCCCAGTTTCCCTGACAATAGAGTCACCAACAACTACTAGTTCCTGTGGGACCAGCGCATTCTGCCTTGGGGGTTGCCGCTGTGTTGTGTGATGACCAAGTGCAAGCTCTGGCGTTGATGTGGGCAGCTGAGAGCTTGATGGGCCCCTCAATTTAGATCCTTCGAGAGCATCTACCCTGTCCTTCAAGCTCTCATATAGGCCCACAACAACGCTGAGTTATCGCCTGATTTCATTACACTCCTTACATTGTGCACACACAAAGACGTCCCCCATGGCAATATCATGTTCCGTTCCAGAGAGTTCGGCAAACATTTCACAAGTTGCGCATTGTTTTAGGCTGTGATGCGTTGGGGAATTGCCCCCCTCAGTTCTAACCCGAGTCACAGCACTCCTGCCACTTTGTGCCCGTTGCTTTGCTGCTCTAGTTTGGGGCATGCTTTCTAAATTAATAAGATCAATAAATTAAATTAATTACATGTCAATACTACGCTATCTAATAGAAACAGTGAAGCGTATTACTGTTTCTATAATTATATGTTAGAGCTACCTAGTTACCTCAATTAAAAATTTGAATTCCCTACCACTATATACAAAAACAATGGCTGCAAGATTCGAATGAAATAACGGTTTTACGTATATTAAGTAGTAATCCACAAAAACTCTTTATCTAAATTAAAATAAAAATTAACCAGCGTAACTATAACTATAAGACTACGTATTAAGTACAATATAAATAACAATTATGTAAATAAAAAGGCAAACACTTATCGTTTTTTCGGAGCCTGTAACTCACAGCTCTAATTTTTAAAGAAAGTTAGCGCCCTCTCTACCATTGATTACCACTCTGTCTTCTCTCACTCAACCATCCCTTTATCCATAGTAGCAACATGCCCTTAATACCACACTGCTCCAATTTGTACAGCAGTATTTTATGTGCAACAGTATCAAAAGCTATTCTGAAATCGAAGTATATGATATCAGAATTATTTTTTGCATCCACTTCCTTTATGACCACATCGTAGTATCCAATCAAATTGGTTACACAAGATTTTTCCTTAACAATCCCATGCTGCGTATGATGTATAACTGCAGTCTTGTCTAGATGATCCCGCATTACTTCTTTAACCAGTGACTCCGTTATTTTCCCTGAAATAGAACTTAAACTAACAAGTCTATAATAATTACTTGTGTCAACCTTTGATTCCCCTTTGTGAATTGCGGATACATTTGCACATCTCCAGTCTGCGAGGACCACCTGTTAATCCAAGGATGCTCTTATAATTATGGCCGAGGTTTGCTCACATCCATCCTTTGCTGCCTCCCTTAATATAATTGCATAGATCCTATCCACCCCATATACCTTTCTTATGTTTAACTTCAACAATTTTTACTTCCACTTTGCTCTCAGTTATTAAAAAATCATTTAGCTCTCTGTTAGAGTTAGATAAACTTCTAGCATCCCCTTTTCGAAAGAATTCTCATGCGTGTGTGAATGCAGATGTAAAATACTCATTCAGTTTTTCAGCAACATGAGCAGGATCATCAACAGTAGAACCATCAATATCAAGTGGGCCAATGTTATTCATCCCCTACCTTCTAGTGAATAAAGAAATCTTTGCTGTTTTCCTTAGCATTCTTTGTCAAAGATTTTCTGATTTGCAAGAATATTTGCTGATGCTATCGAGGCAGTGTTAGGTGGGTCGGAAAACTGCTAGCTTGGAGGGAGACAAAGACCAGTAGATTCACAGTAGCCACTGGCAGAGGTGAAAGAGATTCTTGCACTGCTTCTATTAGAATGAGCAAAGCCTGGAAAACAAGATGCATGGTATTTCAGAGACTGCTGGGAGCCATTGCGGTACAAGTAAACACATGGGTTGTGTTAGGGTAGCTAAGAATAGAAACAGGTGCAGGTATACTTGCGTGTACACCAATGCTAGGAGTTTAGTAAATAAATTTGATGAATTTGAGGTATTGCTCAAAACATCAAAGGCAGATATTGTTGGTATATCAGAGACGTGGTGTCACACAGATATAAGGGATGCAGAACTGCAATTTGGGGAGTACAACGTCTACAGAAAGGATAGACAGGATAGGAAGGGGGGGGGTTATGCTATTAGTTAAGAAACACATAAAAACCAAGGAAGTGAAGCCAGTCGACATCGCCGGACAGTGCAGTGTTGAGTCAGTTTGGTGTGACATAAGCATTGGGAGATCAAAATTGAGAGTAGGAGTGTGCTATAGGCCTAATGACTCTGATGAGTATAATAAGGAACTGTACAGGGAAATAGAGTGGGCCAGTAAATCAGAGAGTCCTATAATGGGAGATTTTAATTTCCCAGATATTGACTGGAATTTGGGGGCTGGTTACTCACACACTAGCAGGGCTTTTGTGGATTTATTGGATGATTGTTTTCTACATCAGCATGTTCGGGAGGCAACTAGAGGGAGTAATACTCTTGATTTGATTATCAGCAGTGATTCTTCATGCATTAAGAATCTGCAGATAAACGAACCACTAGGTGGCAGTGATCACAGTGTGCTGAAGTGGGATTTACTCAAAGAGGTAACTACCATTAGGGGTAAAGGGAAGGGTTATTGTTTCTGTAAAGGCGACTATGATGGACTGAGACAGTATTTAAATTCTATACAGTGGGACCAACTGATGATGTTACCAACAGCAAATTCAAAATGGGAAGCATTCAAAGAACTTATCTTGGAAGCTACTAGGCTTTATATACCAACTAAGAAATATTGTTCAAGGTTTAGGCCAAAATGGATGTCAGATGAACTAATGAGGCATATGGCAGAGAAGAAAAATGCATGGGATACTTACAAATTAACACATGACACAGAAGCCTATGATAGATACAAGTTGATATGCAACCAAGTTACAAAGGAGGTTAGGCAGGCAAAGGCAGATTACGAGAAATCCTTGGCAAGGGATGCAAAGAAAAACAGCAAAGAGTTCTTTACTTATGTTAACTCTAGAATGAAGGGGATGAATCAGATTGGTCCACTTGATATTGATGGGTCAACTGTTGATGATCCTGCTCAGGTAGCTAACAAACTAAATGAATATTTTGCATCGACATTCACACATGAGGAGTTATTCAGCAAGGGGAATGCCAGAGGTGTATTCAACTCTAGCAGTAAGCTACAGAATCTTGAAATAACTGGGAGTAAAGTGGAGGAGAAACTGTTGAAGATAAACACAAGAAAGGCACCCGGGGTGGATGGGATCTATCCAGTTATATTAAAGGAGGCAGCAAAGGAAGTAAGCAAACCCTTAGCCATAATTATGAGAGCTTCCTTGGACTCAGGGGAGGTACCCATAGACTGGAAATGTGCAAATGTGACCCCAATATACAAAGGAGGATCAAAGGCTGACACAAGTAATTATAGACCTGTGAGCTTAACTTCTGTTCCAGGAAAATTAATGGAGGCACTGGTTAAAGAAGCACTGCAGGATCATTTAGACAAGACTTCAGTTATAGCTCACACACAGCATGGTTTTGTTAAGGGGAAGTCTTGCCTGACCAACTTGATTGGATATTATGATGCAGTCACAAAAGAACTGGATGCAGGGAATAACTTTGATATTATATACTTGGATCTTAGAAAGGCTTTTGATACTGTTGCACATGGAAGACTGCTACACAAATTGGAGCAGTGTGACATTGGAGGCAAATTGCTGCTATGGATAAAGGGGTGGTTGAGGGGGAGAAGACAGAGAGTGGTAATCAATGGACACTGCTCATCGTGGACTAATGTTATTAGTGGAGTCCCTCAGGGCTCAGTGTTGGGTCCATTATTGTTTTCTGTATTTATAAATGATATTGATGATGGTATATCAAGCTTAATGTCCAAGTTTTCAGATGATACAAAGGTTGGCAGGGTTGTCAAGGACACTACGCTGCTGCAACAGGATCTGGAAAGGTTGAGCAGATGGGCTGAGAGGTGGCAAATGAAGTTTAACATTGAGAAATGTAAAGTACTACACATGGGAAACAGCAACCGCAGAGCAACGTATCAACTCTGTGGTACTACACTGACAGTGGTAGAGAATGAAAGGGACTTGGGGGTGGTTGTGCAGGCAGATATGAAGTTCTCTGAGCAGTGCAGACGGGCTGCAAGAGTAGCTCATGGAGTATTGTCAATGATATACAGGAATTTTTCCAGCAGGGATAAGGAGGTGATTATTCCATTGTATAAGGCAATGGTCAGGCCACACCTAGAGTACTGTATACAGGTCTGGAGGCCTCATTTCAAGAAGGATGTAGAGCTGCTGGAACGAGTACAGAGAAGGGCAACAAGATTAGTGAATGGAACAAAGGGGTGCTCTTACGAAGAAAGGCTTAAGTTTTGCAAATTACAGTGTCTGGAGACTAGGCACCAGCGAGGTGATCTGATAGAGGTGTATAAAGCCTTGAATGGTTTAAGCATGCTCAATTCTGATGGGATTCTTCCTCTAGCTCAGAAAAATCACCTGAGAGGGCATAAATTCAAATTGAGGAAAGACAGATGTAGGATAGACGTGAGGAAATTTGCCTTTAGCCAGCGGGTGGTTGGTTGGTGGAACAGACTTCCATCCCTTGTGGTGGAGGTTGATAGCCTAAATAAGTTTAAGGCTCAGCTGGACAGGTATTTGGAACGAACAGAGGGGTGAAGTGGAAGTGGTTTTTTTTTTTTTTTGGCTGATGCTGCATAAGCTTGCTTTCTTGCATCAAATGCCTCTACTAATGCTAATGCTAATGATTTCTCAGAATCTGCCTTGGTTTGCCTAACCTCCTTTGTGACATGATTACGGACTAGTATATCTACTCTCATTTTTGTTTTCCTAGTGCTTACGTTCAAGTGATGTCCATTTAGGCCTCTGCTTCGAAGAGTATTTCTTAGTTGGTATGAAAAGCCTAATAGCTTCCATGATTAATTTCTTGAATGCTTCCCATTTAGAATTTGCTGATGGTAACATCATCAGTTGGTCTTACTGTGTGGAATTAAAAAAAAATCTCTGAGACCACTGTAGTCACATTTATGAAAGCAAAAACCCCGTCCTTTACATCTTTAAGTAAATCCTTAGTTACATCTTTAAGTAAATTCCTCATCAGTGTACTGTGATCACTGCTATGTAGTGGTTCTTTTATCTGTAGATTCTTAATGCATGAATAATCACTGCTGATAATCAGACCAAGAGTATTACTCCCTCTTGTTGCCTCTCTAAAGTCTTGCTTGTCTGTGAGTGACCAACCCACAAGTTCCAGTCAATATCTGGAAACTTAATCCCCCATTATAAGACAATGTGATTTATTGGCCCACTCTATTTCTCTGTAGAGTTATTCATTGTACTTATCAGATTCATTAGGCCTATAAAACATTCCTACTCTCATTTTGGTTTTTTTAGTGCTTATGTCACACCAAACTGACTCAGTGTTGCACTGGACATCCATATCAACTAGATGCACTGCCTTAGATTTTATGTGCTTCTTAACTAAGAGCATAACCTCTCCCCTCCTACTATTCTGTCTGTTCTTTCTGTATACATTGTACTCCCCATATTCAAATTCTGCATCCCTTATATCTGAGTGACTACTTCCATGATGCCCCAACAGTGGCTACATTTGATGACTCGAGCAGTAGTTCAAATTCATCAAAGTTATTTACTATGCTCCTGACATTGGTATACATGCACCTCTCCTTATTCTTAGTTATTACTCTAACACAACCCATATATTTGCTTGTTCCATAATGATTCCTAGCAGTCCTTGAAATCCTCAGCACCTTGTTTTCGAAACTGCTGCTCATTCCTGTATAAGCGGTGTAAGAATCACTTTCACCTCTGCCTGTGGCTATTGTTAATCTATTAATTTGTGTTATCCCTCCCAAGCTAGCAGTTTTCTGACCCACCAAACACTGCCTTAATAGCATCAGCAAATATTCTTGCACCCGTTCTATTTAAATGTATCCCATCCCTGTAGAAGTAGTAGTCTTTCCTGTTAGAATTTTTCTCAGTGTGGTCTGTTATGAAACACACAACAAAAATTTTACTGAGAAAAATTCTACCCCATGATCCTTGTGCAATTTATCCAACGCTGAATTGATTGACAAGGCTCTCATCATATAATTCCTCCTGGGCAGAATTACAGACACTTTCAAATTTAACCCTAACTTGCAACTTTGTTTCTATGTTGCATTGTACTTGTTAAATACATCTCCAGATCTCCTGCTCTCTATATTAGAAAATTCTTCCCTCATTTTAGGAGAGTCATAGTTGGTTTTCATTGAATCTTAATAGTCATTAGGAATAGTCCATCATGTGATGCAAAATGGAGATAATTTACTTTGCTCTCATGGTTCTTGTGTTGCTGTTTTCAAAGAATGCATATCTTTTTGGAGAGCCACAGACAAATCCAATAATTTCTTTCATTATACCCAAAACATTTTGTAACTAGGAAGATTTCTAATCATATAATGATGTTCTTAATGTGTATGATGAGCAATGCAATGTACAAACAAAGCCTTCGACTTTTCAAAAAATCGTGATGAACTACACTAAAACTCCTTGCCATAACTATAGCACCATCAAAGCAATACTTGTCAGTCCAAAGTTTTCAAATCAAACTACCCCAGCATATCTCCAATTAGGTTGAACAAAGTTTCTGATGTAGCATTAGAAATATTCAAAAAGCTCTTAACATTTCTGCAATCTTGAGATCATTTGCAAACCTAAAGTATAGAGAAATTTCTTTTACATAAGAAACATATGTTGTTTCACTGACCTTAATTACATAATGTATGTTTCCTTTTATTTTCTGAACTATTTTTTTAATGATGAGAAATTGCCAACCATTACATAGGTAATATTATACCTATAATATTATTATATAATAATATAATACTATAGGTAATATTATTCATACAAAAATTGTGTGAATCACTGTATAAAAATGCTCTCAGCTTCGAGCACTATTTTACTCTGATATCTAACAGAAAATTGCTTGTGTTTGTTGCTTCTCATGACCAGTCCTTGAATATAGGTACCAAGAGAAGAAAACATTTTCAATGAGTGCAACCTTGCATTTATCCAATTTTTTTTTTTTGTTATATTAGACAACTGACATTAAGTGTCTTTGTCCAGATTTCTCTATGGTAGCTAGATTTTTTGTGTTTATTAAAAATTTCTAAATCCCTCTTTTAGTTGTCAGAACCACTGCACAAGAAAGTACTCTCAATTTTATTGAAAATGCTATTAACAGACTTCCAGGTAGAGCATGTGATCACAATTGAACAGTATTTTGCAACTTGTTTGAGTGCATTGATGGGCAGAGTTTAACAGAAAATATTGATATTGCAATCCCTTAAGTTCCTAGCTGTTGTATTCCTATCTATCTACCTAGTCTCACTCCACATGCTGTGGATGGATGCTAGGTGGTACTGGTGATCATTCCTCTTTGTCGACCAGTTGAACAACAACCAATTTACTACTTACATAACCCACACCGGCTTGTAATGCAACGTTGTGCAAGCATCAGTGCTTAATGCAAATTTGAGGGGAACCACAGGAAGAACCTAAAAATTACACTATGACCCTTATAAGATGTTAATGAAAAGACTGGAAGGCCATTTTCATGAAAATGACTGTTTTCAACAAGAAGTGGAGTAAAAAATTGCCTGTTTTGAACTAATGCTATAGTCAATGAAATCAAAAGTTGCATCAGCCTTCTTCAAAAGTCTCAGAAAATTTTCAGCAGTCAGGATTGTTGTAAGGAAGTGCATCAAGCCTGTGAAGCAGTTATTATATATTTTTGTCTATAAGTCAACTTAAATTCGTGATTAATCACAAATATGATTAGTCATATACAGTCAGAGCTCTTTATAGCGACCCACTTTTTAACATCCCAACACATTATAACATCCTATGTGGTTGGTCCCAGCCAATTTCTCATTAACCTAATGCTATTTTATATTCTGTATAACGATATTGAAAATAAAAGAATTTCTCTATAATGATCATAAATTTCTACCTCTTAATCTGAATGAATGTTTACTTTTTTATTACAATATGGGAAACCCCCGCTTTACAATTGGTTCACTATATCGCACATGTAATGCAGTAGGGCCACATGTCCAAAATTACATATTTTACACAGCAATGATTTGAATGTGATTGTTCATGATAAAAAATTATGTAATTAATTAAGTAACAGTTCCACGTTTGGTGACTATATTATGGTCACAAACCATATTATGTGACCATATTTTGGTCACAAACGTGGAACTGTTACTACAACATTTATTATCATGAACAATCACATTCAAATCATTGCTGTGTAAAATATGTAATTTTGGACATGTGGCCCTACTGCATTACATGTGCAATATGATCAAATCACTTTATGATGGGGTGCCTCCATAGCCAGGTGCACAGGAGCAGCAGTGCGTAGCACATGCTTCTTGATTAGATTGGGGTTCGAGTCCGTGACCACCAAATAAAAAACAGTAAAACGAAGGATATGGAAAGGTTAGGGAATGACCACCGCATATCCCCGGAGCAATATGGCCTTAGTTGCTAATGCTCCTAAAAACCAAATAACAAACAAACAAACAACTTTATGATGGACTCTCCATAATAAAATACCATTCACTATACGATATGTGGTAAGCGCTGGTCATTTTGATCACTTTTGCGAATTGAGTTTTAATTCTATAAAATGGCAATTCTAATAAGCAAAAATAGGAGGAATATTATCCAAGGCTATAAAAGTGGAGATCACAAATTTGCACTTTATTACATTACCAATTAACAAAATTAAATGATATGTGAAAATTGCAAGAATATTTTCTACAGGTTAGCAAAATAAAAATAAATTTACAGTTATGTACATAGCTTAATATGTACTGTAATATGTATATACCAACTAGCTGATCTTTCTGTTCACGGACATTTTTTGGTGGGGTTGTAAAATTAAAAACAGTAAAAAAGACAAGCAATCGATAACAAAGAACACTGCAAGCACAAATTGCAACTGACATGATACGTGCAAGTGAGATACGGAGTAACAATTTTACCAAGCTTAAAAAATAGGGATGAAGAGAAGATTTTGAAAATGTATTTATGTTTTTATATGATTTCATGGAAGGGGAAACACATTTCACCATCACCAGATGGGCTGCAAGAGTAGCTCATGGTGTCTTGTCAATGATATACAGGAATTTTTCTAGCAGGGATAAGGAGGTGATTATTCCCTTCTATAAGCAATGGTCAGGCCACACCTTGAGTACTGTATACAGGTCTGGAGGCCTCATTTCAAGAAGGATGTAGAGCTGCTGGAACGAGTACAGAGAAGGGCAACAAGATTAGTGAATGGAACAAAGGGTTGCTCGTACGAAGAAAGGCTTAAGTTTTGCAAATTACAGTGTCTGGAGACTAGGCACCGGTGAAGTGATCTGATAGAGGTGTATAAAGCCTTGAATGGTTTAAGCATGCTCAGTGCTGATGGGATTCTTCTTCTTGCTCAGAATAATCACCTGAGAGGGCATAAATTCAAATTGAGGAAAGACAGATGTAGGATAGATGTGCGGAAATTTGCCTTTAGCCAGCGGGTAGTTGGTTGGTGGAACAGACTTCCATCCCTTGTTATGGAAGTTGGTAGCCTAAATAAATTTAAGCCTCAGCTGGACAGGTATTTCGAATGAACGGAGGGGTGAAGTGGAAGGGGTTTTTTTTTTTTTTTTTGGCTGATGCTGCATAAGCTTGCTTTCTTGCATCATATGCCTCTACTAATGCTAATGCTAATAATAACATAAAAACCCACAGAATTCCAGCTATCAGTATTATCGCAAATGCAATAAGATTGAGTTTACTACCCCTTTATAATAGGTTGCAGTAACAGAAAAGCCCAATAAACTGGAAACTGCAAATTGTTTTATCTTAGTTGACCTCCAGAAATGTTCTTTAGAAAAATATCACAAGGTGTTTAAAATTGATTCTTATAACTGAACATATGATAACGATGAAAGTGTAGTGCATTTTAATGATTTGAATTGGCTTTTAGATTAAAGTGGCTGATTCCGCTAACCAGTGATCATATTAACCAGTGCCTACTTATTTCATTTTACGATGGAATGGGCTTACGATTGTATACTCACGTGATCCGATCTCAAATCGGATCACATGGTCCTTCCTCTCAGCTGATAGCAGCATTTGTAAATGTGCTGGCCGCATGTTTTGTTTTTTCATCTCCTTTAGTTGAAGTGATTTTTTGTGTTGTGCTTTTATCAGTATATTAGTTTTAATCATTTTTTTTTTTTAAATTAATATGTACAATTTCCATTATATAAAAATCATCTTTTAGAGAGATAAATAGCTAAGTTATATAGTAAAAATTTCAACTTCTGAGGTCTGGGAATGAATTACCAAAAAACAACATGTTATTGGGTTCACATTACGATATTTCCACTGTATTCACATTTAAAAATGACAAAACGCTTCAAATACAGGGTTCTTCCCAGAAAATTTTGCCAGCTGGGTGGCATTATGAAATAGCTGAGTGAGGAAGTAATACTTTGCAATATTATAAAATTTTCTGTTATTTATTAATGTGACTTAAGCAATCCAGAGCAAAAATTCATTGCATAATTTAACATTATGTTCCTGTTGCATTGATCTCAATCGCATAGTATGTTCAAATTAATATTGATTGAGATCAGCGAACAGTATCATACAGTACTGTGAGAATCGCAGTACTGTATGATATGGCTTAAATTTTAGCCGGGTGGTCAGTTAAATTCACCGGGCGGTGCGCCCATTCGATAGGTCCTGGGAAGAACACTGAAATATATTGAAATAATTGCAGCCTGACCATGAGAAATCATTTTTTTAAGATATCCCACACTCTTTTCTCGCAGTGCAGAAATGAAATGAACATTGGCTAGAAGTTCATTTCAATGTGTGTATGTTTATTGGTATGGCTTCAAGAAAGCGGATAGCTTTGCCAATTGCAGATAAAATAGAATTTTGCAAGCTGTAAATAATGGTGTGCATTCTAAGACTGATTGCCAAACATTTTTGCATTTCTAAGAGTACCCTGTTCACTATTCTGAAAGGTTGGAAAAAGATTGAAAGTTTAGAGAAATCTGCTGCACCGGGTTGGATTCGAGCATGAAAGGTGACATATCTGGATCTTGAAAAGTTACTTTTGGAATGGCTAATGGTGATGCGTGCAAAAAAACATTCCCATAGATGGTAATCTTTTAAAAGCTAAGGCTGAATTGGCATCGAATGGATACAGAAGAATTTAAAAGTTCAGGTAGATGGTTCCAGAAATTTAACACTCGTCATGGCTGGTCTTACAAAAAAGTGTGTGGTGGAAGTGCAGCCATGGACACTGACGCTAGAAAGGAATGGGTGGTTTAATAGGTTCAAGCATCACGTTGGTTTCCAAAACATTAAAGCAGGAACTCCAGGGGTTCACATCTGGTGAGTATGGGCTTGGCACACCCAGGGTCCTGAGCTGGATATCATCATTCTTCTCTTTCTTGGTGATTTCCTTCTACTTCTCTCTCTCAGGATAACTCAGAAATTTTTTTTGGCTGGTGCAGCATATGACTTCCATGCACCATATGGCTAATAATAATAATAATAAGTCATACAACCTAAAAGCATTGGTAATAATGTGACATTGCTATTACTGATGGTATGAATGAGAGAGAGAGAGAGAGAGAGAAAAAAAACTTTAATTATGTAACAGAGCCATTCCTTGTATGTTTAGTGCTGCACAACAAATTGGTTTCTCTATAAACAATTACTCAATATGGAAGCACATTTGCTGTAAGAATATGGTAATACTCAAAAGACATCTCAAAAAGTAAACCCAAAAACAACTCCCAGTGAATTTTGTGAACGGTTTTTTTTCTTATGAAGAAGGTGAACAAATTCTTGAGTTTAGGTGATCAACGTATATTTTTGTCAAAATAAATATGTAGTAAATTATATTGATATTATTCATGTCTTTCTAACTCTTACATGTGCCTTTAATTTGAGCTTAGGATTTTATACTTCTCATATCGTATTCTTCTTTTCTCTCTTCATGGAGCGCCTTCGTAGCCAGGTGGGAAGGAGCAGCAGTGCGTAGCACATGCTTCTTGATTAGACCGGGGTTCGAGCCTGTCACCACCAAATACGGAGGATGCGGAAAGGTCAGGGAATGACCACCGCATATTCCCGGAGCAATATGGCCTTAGTTGCTCTCCTAAAAAAAAAAAAAAAAAACCAAAACCAAACCATCTCTCTTCATACTTCAATTTCATATTCTCGTAAGTTGCCCTCAGAATTTTTGATTTTTTTTTTTTTTTGTGTTTAAATGGTTGACTTATATGCCAAAATATATGGTACATGTCTGTCTATATCGTTCATTTGTTTCAGGAGCTGCAGAAGACAAATCAACAAAAATGCTTCAAATATTTGTTGAAGAGTTTGGAATAGATAAGTTTCATTCCATCTCAATGGGCATGTGAATTGCTAAAAACACTAGGGCTTAGTCTGCTAAAAACACTTGTCCTCCATGAAAAGCCCTTTCACTTTTAAAATATCTGAGTATAGCTGTGTTATATCACTGCATACTAAGACTATTTTCTTTGGGAATGCATGAATGGTATACTGAGATGTCATTACATAATTCATTCCCCCCCCCCCCCTCCACATCTCTTAAATTCATCAGATTGTCTTAAATATAACTTGTAGAATTTAGCTTGGTATCTGTAATATAGTCAGTGATAATGTAATTGTAATTTATGTATTCCATTTTTTGTAATCCTTACCCATCTGACTGTATACATGAATAAACTAGTATTCATAAATATTAAATGCAAAAATTCATTTTGTTTTCCTTTCATAATAAACATTTTTCAGAAGTAATATATTTTTAAAATACTTGTCTTTAGGTTCAGGACTATGCCAGTAGCCATCTCCCCGAGGATGGCCTGTCTGGGGATGTTTTGGAAGTCCAGCAGCTTTGTGATTGTTTAGAAAGAACTTTACTTCATGGGTCAGTACATGTAATTTTATTAGTTATTAAATTACATGGTTGTGTGCATTATTTTAACCCTCTATTGGGCGTGATAAAAATACATCATCAGTAGGCATGTTGGTGGACATTTTTACATCATTATTATATTGTAATAAAGGCATGGAATAATTCAGAATTATTCACCTTTTGAAGCTAACTTGATTTTTGTCTATTATGAACCTATTTTTTATACTGAAAACATTTTTAATTAATTTTTTAAAATACCTACCCTGTCTATTGCACTTTAGACATATTTTAATAACTTATTTATTATTGCCTTCATGTGTGGGTATTATCTTCACTATCAGAAAACAACTTAAAATAAACTTGTGTGCATAACAGTGACGAATGTAGACATTATCTGACACAAGTGGAGAGTGGCATTGTGAGATGCTATGTGGAGCTAGCACACTTGATGATTGGACAGTAAAAAAAAAGCCACTAATTTTAAATTTGTTTTTAGAGAACTTGATAATTATATACAAAAAGAAGCTTTAACAAAGCCTAAAAAAATTTCTTCTAATTATTTTATGAATAAATAAATTAAAAAAAAATTTTTTTATGGCCAGACTTCTTCAGTAACAAAACAGTTATTGAGACAGATTGAAAGACAAACCAAAAATGAAGGAACTAAAATTCACATTGATGTAAAAAAGAAAATCTAATATTTGTGATATGCTTAAGACAAGAGAGGTTAGAAATTAGTATTATTACTACTAGAAATATGTGATCTTACTAGAAATCTGAGTGTCACTGAAGATGAGCAAAGAAGGTAGAGCATAGACTCTTTGTTGTGAGAAATAAGACATGACTGAGTTTTAGAGGGATAGAAGTAACTAAGTTTTCTCACTGAAGAATTACTTGGAGATCAGCATTAGGACTTGGTAGAGAATATTCAAGAAGTTGAATCTGTTTGTGCAGGACAAGGTTTCTGAAACTGGAAGATGGAATGTAGTGTGCTATTATCAGCAAACTAGGATAGGATTTCCAATCAGTGGAAGAAGTTCATTAATATACAAGAGGAAAAGAGTGGGACAAAGAACTGAACCATGGGGAACACCAGCATTAGTGGAAAAGTTAGACAAAAAGGAGCCATCTAACATTACATAAAACCAGTTGCATATAACAGTTGGCAATCCATAAGATGAGAAGTTGTTTAGAAGACCTGTATGCCAAAGAAGATCAAAAGCCCTAGACATGTCAAAAGCAACTGCTTGTGTTTCAAACTTCTCCACAAAACTTTTCCCTCAAATTTGTCCAGAAGTGAATATGTCACAAGTAGATACACTGACAGAATCCATATTGGCAGTCATTGATCAGATGAAAGATTTCAAGATAGTTTAAGAGTTGGTGATTTATGGGTTTCTCCATTACTTTGGAAAGAGTAGAATTAAATGCAATAGGGCAATGATTGGATGGGAGAGATTTATCTTCTTGGGGACTGGCTGGATATGAGCAAATTTCCAAGCAGAAGGAAAAACACCAGTTGAATAAGAAAGTGTAAAAAGGCAACACAAAACAGGAACATACTCAAGAGCACAGATTTGGAGAACAAGTTGAGGAATGCTGTTAGCATTTAGTGCTTTCTTGGCATCAAGAATTTTCAACATCCTTCTGTTAGAAAACCAAAGGAGGCAATTAGTGGAATTTGTTTGGTATGGTAGGAGGTGGTTTACTAGGTTGTCAATGTGAGAATTATACAGAAAGTAAGTTGACTTAATTCTTATACAGAAAGTAAGCTGCTTTAATTGCTATACAGCAAGTAAATTGGCTTAATTCTTATACGGAAAGAAAGTCAACCGTATCTTTAGCTGAGGATGCAATAGAAACATCAGGTTTAACCAAGTACAAATGGACTGTCAATAGCATTTTGGCAAGAGACCAGAATGCCTGATTACCATGGACAAGAAACAAGTTTTCTACTTTTAGCCTGTTCAAAATCATGTTTGGATTGATTAATAACTGTTTCACAATTGTTGCAAGTTTTTGCATAGTTAAAAAATGAAGTGGGAGATTTGGATGCGATCCAATTGCGATATGCAACATTCTTAACTTGCAGCATTCTTAACTAGATTTCTAATCTATATTTTTTGGGATGATCTTGCAGATCATCCCAAAAAATATAGATTAGAAATCAACTTTATATTCTATAACTCTTTAATTATGTGGGGTATTTGAAAAGTTTTGTGACCTTGAGTATGAAGGATTTATTTGAAGAGTCAGGTAACAAGTTACTTTTCTACATAGACCCTTTTGGAGTCAATATGCTTTTGCCACTAATACTGTAATGCATTGATTCCAGTTGTGAAGAAAGTTTTCTCTTGTACCTCCAGGAATGCAGCAGTGATATTACCGTCTGTTGAAAAACAGATGCCAGCCAGGTATTTTTTCAAATTAGGAAATAAGTGAAAGTCTAAATCTGTTAGATCTGGTGAATGTAGCGGATAGTCCAAGATTTCAAAGCCTTACTCATGCAGTGGAACCATGGCAACGACAGACTTACGAGCAGTGGTGTTGCCCTGCTGGAGCATGACTTCTTTGCTGAGTGTTCTTCAGCATTTGTCTTTGTTTTCATGTATACACCTCACAAAGTCTGCATAATATGCCCCTGTGACTGTCTGTCCTTTCTGAAGGTAATCCACTAGCAACACTCCATCAGCATCCCAAAAACCATTGCCATCACCTTGCCAGCAGAAGAAACTTTGGTTTTCTTTGGAGCAGGAGAAGAGCTGTATTTCCACTGTTTGGACTCCTTTGTCTCTGACTGAAAGTGATGGATCATGTCTCATCCATGGTCACAAACCTTGCAAGGAAATTGGCTGGATCTGCTTGAAAATGATGCAAATGTTCACTTGACATGACAACCCTTGTTTGTTTTTGATCTGCTGTCAACAACTTTGGAATCCATTGTGCTGACACCTTTTCCACAGCAAAACCTCTCTTATGTGGTATGCACGTTCAGATGATATGCCCAAGATACTGGCAATATACTGAACTATCACTTGTTGCTCACTCATCACCAGATCATACACACTGCCAACAACTTCTGGAGTGATGGGCTTTGCTGGTCTTCAGTGTGCATCATCTTCCAGGCTCTCCTTCCCTCATTTAAATTCTGTTGCCCACTTCTTAACCATGGAATAAGGAGCATCCTCATAAATTGCCTTTGGTGTTAGTCCATTTTTTCCCAAATATTGTATGACTGCACAGTGACTGATTTTGTCCATCTCTCCTCATTTACTCAACTTTCTTGAATTCAGGACCAGTAATTAAAAATAAGGATGTTATTGAAACTGCATGCCACTTGGAAGGTTACTATTTGAAGTGCTATACATTAAATATAGAAATTTTTAACACTGTACCACTACCCTCTCATACTCAGGCCACAAACTTTTTTCAATGACCCTCCCCCCCCTTATAGGGAAGTAAACTGAAAATTAGGTTAATCATTGAGGAACAACAGCATTGCTTTATTGTATAATATAGTTTCTCTCAAGATAATATATTTTTATTTTATGTTTTCTTATTTTACTGTTCCACAGTTTATTTTTTCATTTTAGTTTATTTTATGTTGTTCTTCAATGCTTTAAGTATTATTATTATAGCAGATTCTTGTTAATATACAAAGGGACCTGAATTTTCAGGTTTTGTAATAATGTGGCTTGTAATAAGCCTTATAAATTATTAAAAACTTTTAGCTGCTTTGTTTAACAGTAATAAAAATAATATTTAGATTTTCTTTATTTATCGAGAGAAGCAATGAGAAAAGAAACAACATAACTGAAGTAAAGAGATATAATAATTAGTATCACAGAAGCTAATAAAAGGAGAACCACAGTATTAACATTAAAGGAGACATAAAAACTAATTTAAAGAAGGAATCAAATTTCATTTGCACAGCTTGTCTTGCATGCATTCTTACCTACAGTGCAGACATTATCAATGTTATTAGAAGCCATCAGTGTTTTCTAGTATGTTTGATGCATTTGGATGCAATTTTATTGAGAAACTGTATGTTAAATTGATCATTTAGATTAACAACTGCTTAGATTCACCAACGAAGCCCATATGCTCCTTTGAGATGAACCATTGATCCGTGGTTCATCTTAATAATACTGCTCAAAGATGAAAAGAATCCCTTGATCCATAGACTTTTTCTTTTTAATCCCAGGGGCACCCTCACTTTTTCTCTTTTTGCCTATTTGAACCATGCTGTAAAAACCACTTCTACAAGTTATTGTTCCACTAAAACATGAAAACTATGAATGCATAACTAGAGAAGCATGTGCCTAAAACAATTCTGAAAGTGAAGCTGAAGTCTTTTAGTTTTACTTTTGGACTTACGTGACATATTAGCTTTTAATAAATAAATTTTCTGTTCATACTCCAGACGATTACAGGAATCCACAATTAGTGTGTAATCATTTACTAGGATAACATCATAGTGCAGAAAAAGATGAAAAACTATACATAACTGCAGATATACGTATGTCTGTATATTGGACAAACAGTATCACTATGGGATGTATGTGTTATCGGATGTGAGGTAATCTAGTGGTAGGTGTATACAAGCAGAAGTGTGTGTAATTTTGAAATTTTGTGCTCTTAACAGTTTTTTACCCTGAAAAATCAAAGTAACTATCAGGATCTTGTTTATATTTTGTGATTGTAATTTGTTTTTCAGCATAATTTTAAAAGTTTCTGCATATTTCTGCTTTCACACATAATCTATAAGTGAAATGTATGCCATGCATAATTTCAACGTTTTACTCTTAATGTTTTGCTGCCCTGAAAAATGGAAGTGACTATTAGGATCATATTTATATTTTATGAGTTTTTTTTTTTTTTTTTTAAGTTTCAACAGAAATAATTTTTAAAAAATAACATGCAAAAAAAACAGCATTATTAAGTATTTAAAATTTTTATTAAAGAAGTTGTATGCAATAAATATTTCATTTTATTAAGAAAATATGATGTTATTGGTATACTGTAAACAATTAAAAAAAAATCAAGAACTTTTTCATAATAAAAAAAAATAATAATAATAAAATAACAGGCTACCTGTCATGTGCTGCACAATCACCTTTGCAACAAACTGGCATACAACCATTGCCAGGTTAATGCTTTCATTCAGCTTCAATGTCTCAGCAGATTGTACTGTACAATGATCTAGAATCATGAAAATATATATTTTTTTCCCCTGAAGATATTCTCTGTGCACTCTCAGTAATCAAGACTGAAAAATTTTGACACAAACCAAACACTTCTGCTGGCCTGGTTTATTTAATTTTCCACCATTGCTAGGCTCTCCTGGAACAGAGAATGTTTTTATTTGAAGATAATAAGGCACTCAAATGTACATTGGTTTAAATACGTTTATTTATAATTTGAAAATATGTGTATATCGGAAATAAACAATTAAACCAACATAGATTTGCGTGCTTTATCTTCAAATAACACAGTTTACCAATGTATCATGCCCTTCAAGGAATATCTAAAAAGCAAATGTTTTATTTGAGAATATGTTAAATTTTAATTAATTAGGATTGAACTGTGCCTGTTCTTTTGCAGGGAAATGATATCTACTTTGTGCAAATGAGAATTTTGTATAAATTGAGTTTGCATTAATGAAGTTCAACTGTATATATTCTAAATTGCTGACTAAAATTAGGTTAAATGTATTAAGATGTTTTTAAGTTGGTGTTATTTTTTTTTATATTAGGTTAAAACAGTTCCAGTTAGGGTACTGGCCATTTGTAAAAGAATTTACTCCTAGAAATATAGTTCAGTTCTTACATGGTCTAACAACAACTGCAACCACCTATTTACAACATAGTAGGGCATGGCTGTGCTTAGCAATCAATGAAAATAGTCTGGAGAGTTATTTTCGCTCTTTTTTACAGCATCCTCATATCATTGAAAAGCACTATTCTAAACCAGCTTTAATGAGGGATGAACAGGTATGTGATTTAAAAAAAAAAACAAAAAAACTTGGCAATCAAGTATCTTAGAAAAGGTTTTAATTGTGTTTTAGTTTGGACACCTCTTTTGGGAAGTCATTCCATGCTTGTTTTTTTTATTGTTGATATTGGTGCTGGGTTCCTACTGTTTGTATGCATGATAAAGGGTAAGCATGGCTTCATTTCTCTCATAGTGATATATTTCTTGCTAATGCCAGTGTTATTAGTTTTAGTCTGTATGTAATTCAGACATTAAGAAAGCTCCTGAAATTCAAAGAAGACATTGAAATAAATGACAGTTAACTAATTATTATGTTTTGAAGTACATTACAAGTCACAATTAAGAAAAAATTCTAATTCAATATATAGTTTCATATAATTAGTTTTGTTTACATGTTTGTGTAACAGAGAGAGAGAGAGAGAGAGAGAGAGAGAGAGAGAGAGATTAATAACATGTAGCATACAGGAACGTACACAATTTATATGTAATACAGTCTTGTGATTGCCACATACAAATAAATTTCACTTTAGTGCAATAATCCTTAGGTCATCACATTTCTGTTAACTTCTTATTTCTGAAACCTTATACATGAAATTATTCACGAATTCTTTCAGTATACCCTGACCTAGATAAAACATCAGTAGGAAGATGCCATTTTTAATATAAGTTGTTACATATTCAATAACTAACATGTGAAATTTCATTCCCGTAGATGATCGCACACCAGAGGTGGAGACTGGAATGTGAGGAAGGACGCTATGGTTGACAAATTGGAGTATCGAGCAGTGATCAAGTTCCTGCATTTGCAGGGCAAGAAAGCTCAGGAAATTGACGAAGAAATGAAAGCTGTTTATGTGCAGAATTGTCCATCCTATGACACTAAAAAAGTGGAAATGGGAGTTCCAGTGCAGTCGTACAAGTGTCTTTGATGAGTCAAGAGAAAAAAAGGCCATCAACATCCACAAACGTTGAGACAGTTGGAAAGGTTGAGCAGCTGGTGCTGAGTGACAGACGTGTGACAATTCATTTCATCGCAAATGCAGTGGGAATTAATTATGGATCTTCCTACAGCATTTTACATGACCATCTGCACATGTCTAAGGTCTCCCCACAATGGATTTCAAGATTACTGACACCTTTGCAGAAGTGTTGTTGAATGTATTGCTCTCGCCAACTGTTGGATTTCTGCTACTGCAGCACCCACCCACCCTATTCTCCTGACTTAGCACCGTCAGACTTCTTGTTTCAGCCGACCGGGCTAGCCGGGTGGGTAAAGTGCCTGCCTGGCAACCCAAAGGTCGCGGGTTCGATTCCCGCCTCGGGCTTGGATCAAAGTACTGCAAAAACCTTGGGAGGTGCATTATGGCCACAGAAGCCTATGCGCCAACAACTACCAAAAAAAAAAAAACTTCTTGTTTCAAGAAATGAAGAAATCATTGTATGGACACCGCTTTGATTTGTCTCAGGAAGCCATTGATGAAGTGGAATTGTGGTTTCAGGCAAAAAGTGCAGTCTTCTATGACCAAGGCATTAAACAACTGATCTATAGATGGGAGAAATGTGTTACTATACGTGGGAAGAACATAGAAAAAGATTAAAGTTCCGGTGAAGTCTAAGGGCTATAAGGCCTATTTACTAGGGCTTTCTAGGGCTATTATTTCCAGGTAAGGGTATAAAATTTTTGATATCCCCTCATATACCATATCAGATGTATGGGACTCCATTAAATTATAGGAGAAAGATATCTACAATTCCCATATTTGAAGGAGATCTGCTTTGAGTTTAGCTTTGAATCAGATCACATTTTTGAGAGCTGCTAAGTGGAACTTTCTTTATTGCTTAGTTGTTTTTTGTTAACTTTTGTTTAAAATTAGTAGTGTAGTTATTGTTTTTTGTTTATCTGATTAAGTTAGCGAATTTGATTTTTCTTTACTTGGCCTTAATGTTTGTGTAACAGAGAGAGTGGGGGGGGGGAAGATATTAATAACATATAGCATACAGGAACATACACAATTTACATGTAATACAGTCTTAATTGCTACACACAAATAAATTTAATTTAAGTGCAATAATCCTTATATCATCACATTTCTGTAGACTTCTTATTTCTGAAACCTTATACATGAATTATTATTTTTTTCTTTTTTTTTGGTTGATGCTGTATAAGCTTGCTTTCTTGCATCATATGCCTCTACTAATGCTAAAAATAGTGTTATCAGAATAGGATTGTGTTATATCAGTATAGGAGCATTTGGATTCTCCTGTCATTGATGCAGTGGTGATATAGGAACAGTAGGTGCTACTTGGTGGTTTTCCGTGTAGTTTTGTAAGAATTTAATTAATGTTAGAATAGTTTTAATTAGGTCCATTAACTAAATTTATAGCAATGTAGACATGTAACTTTTATAACATAGTACATAATGTAATTTAAAGTAGCATAGTTTGTACTGTTGTCAAATAAGCAGGATTAGTATAGCATTATTATTTTCATATTTCCTAGTGTATGTTATTTTTAAATTAAATTTAGGCTAAAATAGCTAAAAAGAGCAATGCTTTGGTTCAGGGGAGAACTGAGGACAATTGTCCTACAAATCAGGATTATATTATGTGCTCTACTTGTTCCCTTTTGTGAAGCTACCTTTAGCAGGACATGATACAGCCTTTATGTGTATTCATTGCAAAGAGCATTGAAGGAGGTTATACACAAATTCAGTGTTCCGATGAAAGGATTTGAAGAATAGGGTTGGTGTCCTTGAAAGATTACAAGAGAGAGAGATCCATCAAGCATTCAGATGTCCAGCCCAGTGCTAGAGCCTACATTCCATCATAAGAAACCACAACATCCTCCACAGAAGAAATAATCTTTGGTTCCACAACATTTTTAACACTTGAAAGAACAAAGAAGCCAGTTTCATATAATTCTGTTTCGATAATTAGAAAATGTTTATAATTTGTAATTCAAAATAATTTTTAGCTCAATTTTAGGAATATTAATACAGTGTTGTTGACATAATTAAATAAAACTTACCAAAAAGAAACAATCAATTTTACTAAAATATCCCTCCCTGACACTATGCCAGCTTGTTTTCAAACATTGTGTGATTGTCTTCTAACCAACTGGACGTTGGGCAGAAGTTAGCCAGAGGAGGATTTATATGGGTAAATTCCTCTCTGGGGATTATGGGATAGAAAAATCAAAAAATTATTTGTTAATACTGTATTATTTTGACTCTCTTTATTATAATTATGGCATTCAGTTCATTATGCAATGTGTATCATTAAATAAGTAAATATATTTAGGCTCTTGAAATTTGACCCACCCTTGGTCAAATGTTGACTGTGTCACTTGCGTTGGGTATTGCCATCAGATTCAGACCAGCCCTTCTTAACTTGATCTTCGTCAGTGTTTTCTCTGCCTCAGTTCATCCCTATATGTATTTTTTTGTCTACTCCTGCCCATGCCAGGACGAAAACATACTGAAGTGGCAAAAAGAAATATGTGTAAACAACTTGGTGTGTGCATAGTGGTCGGCAACTAATGATGTCACTCTTCACCCCACTCTGCATGCACTAACTTGTCTCGATGCTATAAAAGAACAAAGCAGCAATATCTTTGTGCTGCATGATGTGGCGCATTAGCATTAGTTGAGGCATATGATGCAAGAAAGCAAGCTTATAGAGCATCAGCCAAAAAAAAAAAAAAATCCCTTCCCATTTTACCCATCCGGTCATTCCAAATGTTTGTCTAGTTCAGCCTTAAATTTTTTTAAGCTATCAACTTCTACGACAACAGATGGAAGTCTGTTCCAGCAATCAACTACCCGCTGGCTAAAGGCAAACTTCCGCACATCTATCTACAACTGTCTTTCCTCGGTTTGAATCTATGCCCCTTCAGGTCCTTAATCTCAGCAAGTGAAAGTATCCTATCAGCATTGAGCCTGCTCAAACCATTCAAGGCCTTGTACACCTCAATCAGATCACCTTGCAGGTGCCCAGTCTCCAGATGCTACAATTTATAGAATTTAAGCCTCTCCTGGTAAGAGAACCCCTTTGTTCCTCTAGCGAATCTTGTTGCCCTTCTCTGTACTCGTTCTAGCATCTCTACATCCTTCCTAAAGTGAGGCCTCCAGACCTGTATGTACCGAAGGTGTGGCTTGATCATTGCCTTATACAAAGGTATAATCACTTCCTTGTCTCTGATAGCAAAATTCCTATATATCATTGACAAAACTCCATGACCTGCTCTGGCAGTCCGTGTGCACTGCTCAGAGAACTTCATATCTGATTGCACAATTACCCACAGGTCTTTTTCATTCTCCACCTCCCCAAGTGTAGTACCATACAATTGGTACATTTCTCTTGGGTTACTGCTACCCATATGCTGTACTTTGCATTTGTCAATATTAAACTTCAGTTGCCACTTCTCAGCCCCTCTACCTAACTTTTTTAGATCCTGTTGCAGTAGCATACTGTCTTTACTATCATTAACAACCCTGCCAACCTTTGTGTCATATGCAAACTTGGACATTAAGCCTGATATACCTTCATCAATATCTTTAATAGATACAGAAAACAACATGCTCTGCACCAAACCGATTGTAACCATAGTTCTTTTTGCACCATAAAAATCCTAACAAACAAACATCTTTGTGCTGCTTGATGCTTTCTTTATGTTCTGATTACTGTATTTCTCACTTTAACAGTATCTTTTGCCATCGGCCTTGTGTGGTTGTCTCAATTTACTTACTATTTTGTGGGGAAAACACATTCTAGTATTCTTTTCGTTCGTTTGTTTCTTGGTTCCTATTAGATTGTAATTTTCATAAATCTTAGTTCCTGGTTTAAATAACATTGTAACTTTAATAATTGCAAGAGAGGCTAATTTAAATTTATTGCTATAAAATATTTTTTTAGGTTACCCTCTCTTGGCTTTGGTTCGTGGTGCATATAAGATACTCTTGCTGAAAAAAAGTGTTTGCTGCAAGGCATTGATAAGAGGTTAGAATCAAAAGGAAAACTGATCTCAAAGTATGGGATTCTGAACTCAATTTTAAAGAATTGGGCAAAGATTGAAGAAAGTTTTTTAAATTTAAAGGGAACATTACATGTCAATGCTTATGTCCTATGAAAAACAAAAGACCTTGAAAAACTGTTAAATTTTTTTTCACAAATATGAGCTGAGAATTTACCTGTGACAAGCCTGATACTCGTAAAAAAAAAAAGCAAAAAAGGCTCGCGAGTGACTTGAACATAGATGATTTTAAAGCACCTAGTGGGAGGATAAATAGTTTAAAAAGATGCGACAGTATTGTTTGTCTCACAGTATGTGATGATGCCTAAAAAATTAATGATGAGGAAGTGCTGACCTAGCTGCAATCATTCTCGTGTTTCAGATAAGTACAGTTCACTGTATAATCAAATCACTTTATGATGAACTCTCCATAACAAAATTCTGTTCACTATATGATATGTAGTAGCGCTGGCCATTGTGATCACATTTGTAAATTGAATTTTAATTCTATTAAATGGCGATTCTAATAAGCAAAATAGGAGGAATATTATCCACAGGCTATAAAAGTAAAGATCACAAATTTACACTTTATTACATTAGCAATTAACAAAATTAAATGATTTACATACATAGGTTATTTAATACTGTAATATATACATATTAACTAATAGATATTTCTGGCCGACCGGACTAGCCAGGTGGCTAAAAAGGTCGCAGGTTCGAATCCAGCCTTGGGTTTGGATCACAGTAAAATGCAAAAACCTTGGGCGGTGCATTATGGCCACAGAAGCTGATGCGCCAACAACTAAAAAAAAAAATATATATATATATAAATATATATATATATATACTTTGTATATATATATATATATATATATATATATATATAAATATATATATATATACTTTGTATATATTTCTGTTTATTGATTTTTTTTTTTTTTTTTTTTCAGTTGTAAAATTTAAAACAGTAAAAAAAAAAATAAGCAATCAATAAAGAAGAACACGATACGTACAAGTGAGAAATGGGGAAACAAGTTTACAAAGCTTAAAAAATAGGGATGAAGAGAAGATTCTGAAAATTTATTTATGTTTTTTATGTGATTGAACATTTCAATGAAGGGGACACACCAAACTAACGTAAAAACTCACAGAATTCCGGCTATTGGTATTTTCACATATAATATAAGATAGAGTTTACTACCTGTTTATAATAGATTGCTCTAACAGAAAAGCCCAATAAACTGGAAACTGCAAATTATTTGTATTATTTTATGGTAGTGACCTCCACAAATGTGCTTTAGAAATATATCACAAAGGCATTCAAAACTGATTCTTATCCGAACATATGATAACGACGAAAGTGTAGTGCATTTTAATGATTTGAATTGATTTTTTGAAATTTGATTCTATAAAGCCCTAAGCGCTGATTCTACTAATCAGTGATCATGTTAACCGGCACCTACTTTATTTCACTTTACAATGGGTTTATGATTTGCTCTGACTGGACCATGTGGTCCTTCCTCTCAGCCAATAGTGATGTTTGTAAACTTTTCCACTAGAAGGAGGGATGAATCACGTTAGTCTACTAGCTATGAATGATTTAACTGCTGATGATCCTACTCAGGTTGCTGACAAACTGAATATTTTGTGCCTACATTCACATGTGACAATTTTTTTAGGATTGGGGATCCAGAAGTTTATCAAATTCTAACAAGGAGCTAAATGATTTTGTAATGACTGAGTGGAAAGTGGAAAAGAAATTGTTGAAGCTAAACATAAGTTAGTTAATGTATGCAGTGCCTTACATTTCAAGTACATTCAATTTTTTTCTTGAATTAAATGAATTTTTTTTCTTTTTCTGTGATTAATAGTATTGAAAAGTAAATATAGTTACCTTGTTCTGAATTATGTAACCCTAAATGTAACCATTCAGTTCATTAGTTACAGATGTGTAATATTTATTACTCTCCTCCCATATACTTTTTTTTAAAGTCTCTTTTCTCTTTCTACATGTCTCTTCACAAGCAACAAAATGTTCACGAGTCTTACATAAGAATACATGTGAACCATGCATAGACTGTCTAAGGCTAACTGCATTAAAACAAACCACATTTAATTTGTGAATTTCTTTTTGCATACAAATTGTGTGAAAAATAAGGACATAATAATTGCCAGGTTTTCATTTGTCCAATTTTAATAAAATTTGAAATGGTTCAACAAATATTTTTAAAAGATCCAAATATAAAATTTCACGAAAATCCGCCCACTCGAGATTGAGTTGTTACATATTATGGATAGATGTTACCTATGTCCTGGTGTAGACAATAGGTGCATATGTACAGTGTATATGTGTGAATGCACCTAAAAAGACATATAAAGCCCTAAGCGCTGATTCACACATAGATGGAATCTGTCCAGTATATTATTAAGGGACACAGCAAAAGAGATAATCAATCATTTAGCCATAATCACGATAGCATCCCTAGATTCAGGGTAGGCCCCCTATGGACTGAAGAAGTACAAGTGTATCTCCAATTCACAAAGGGAGATCAAAGAGTGACAAGAGTAATTATAGACCTTTTAGCTTGACTTCTGTTTCTGGTAAAATAATGGAATCATTGGTTAAACAAGAATGTGGGACCATTTAGAAAGGAATGCACTTATATTGCAGTTGCAGCTGAATTTACTAAGGGGCAATCTTGTCTGACCAGTCTCATTGGATACTATGATGCAGTAACAAAGGAACTGGATGTAAAAGAATAATTTTGACATAGTGTACTTAGATTTCAGAAAAGCTTTTGATACTATACATAAAAGATTTCTGTACAAATTGGAACAGGGTAGCATTAAGGATAGGTTACTGCTATAGATAAAGGGATAATTAAGTGGGGGAAGACAAAGTTATTATCAATGGGCATTGCTGTTCTTAGACAGATGTTATTAGTGGAGTTCCCCTTGAGGTTCAGTGCTGGACCCATTGTTGTTTTCAATATTTATTAATGAAATTGATGAAGGCATATCAGGCTTAATGTCTGTGTTTACAGATGATACAGTTTTGCAGAAGGTTAGTAGGGTAGTATTAATGACAATAATCCAGGTATGTTACTGTAACAGTTCTAGAAAAATTAGGCAGAATGGTTGAGAAGTGGTAATTGAAGTTTAACATGTGGGGAGAGCAGTAATCCCTCATTAATGTTACCACCTATGCCTGTGTAGTACCACACTCAAGGTAGTGGAGAATGACAAAGACCTGAGGGGTAATTATGCAGTCAAAAATATGAAGTTCTCTGGGCATTGCAGACTGGCTGCCAGGATGACACATGGGGTTTTGTCAATAATGTACAGGAATTTTGATAGCAGGGGTAAGGAGGTGGTTATCACATCATATAAAGCAACAGGTCTAGAGGCCTCATTTGAAGAAGGATGTAGAGCTGCTGGAATGGGTGCAGGATAGAGCAATGAGATTGGCAATTTGAACAGAGGGATGCTCTTACCAATAAAGACTTCAGTTCTGCAAATTGCACATTCTGTAGACTAGGCACCTGTGAGTTGATCTGATTGAGGTGTTAAAGGCCTTGAGTGGATTGATTGATCTCGAACCCTCCTCTTGCTCAGACTACACACACATTAAGGGATAATAGATTCAAATTGAGTTAGGATGGTTGAAGGATCGATGTGTAGAAATTTGTCTTTAACCAACGTTTAGTTGATTCTTGAAACAAACTTCTATCTGGTGTAGAAATGAGTAGTTTGAATAAATTCAAGGAATAACTGGACAAACTATTAGAGATGGACAGGTAATATGGAAAGTGTTTTTTTTTTTGGCTGATGCTGTAGTTGAAATTCAACAAAATATTCACACTAGCACTAATATTGTTGGCTGTGCTCTGAAGTGGCCTGAGTGCCAAGTGAATCTTGTGTTATTTCCTTGTTATTTATTAACTCTTGGCTACCTGGTGGCACTGCTCCTGCCTCCTTGTGGCAGGGCTGGAAACCTGGGTGGTAAACATAAACTCCCAGGGCAAAAAGGAGTAAACATGGACATCACCCAACCAGAAAACATAAGCAACAGCTGAGCCAAAAGACAAAAAAAACAGAAATGAATGAACAAGTCAGACCACTGTATCTTATAATACATTCTACTGAAGAACAAGACATAAAGAAGAATATCCCCAGTCTTCATTCAGAAAGGGATAGTAGAAATAGTGGGAACTCTCACTTTAGTCAAATGTCTGAGTTAGGAGACATTTTATTTGAATCAGGCAATCCAAACCAGTTGAACATTTACTAAAAACAATAAACTTTGGAGGAGCCTCAGTCACTGTAATTCCCCACAGAACTCTCATCATGTCAAGTGGTGTGATCTCTGAGTGAAATGCATTAGATGTCACAAAGGAGGAAATCCACAAAGTAATAGAACAGTGTGTTATTAGTGTGAAATGAATTTCCATATGGAGGGAAGGAAATATCACTCAAACAAGAAATATAATCATGACTTTCAACTCAGCAAGACTACCATCACCAGCTTCCATTGTAATTTGCAGAACTGAAGTGCGCCATGGTAAGAGCACTATTTTATTTCCCTCAACAATCTCGTTGCACTTCTCTGCACTTGCTCCAGCAGATCTACATCCTTCCTAAGGGGCCTTTACACATCTATGCAGTACTCGAGGTGTGATGTAACTATTGCTGTGTATAGTGGGATAATCACCTGGTTATCACTGCTAGCATCTATGAGCTGATAGGCAGGTTGCACTGCTCAGAGAACTTTATAACTGATTAAACAATTACCTCTGTCTTTTTCATTTAACACTACCCTGAGCGTGCCATGTGCTTGTCTTGTGGTTCCTTGTGCCACAATTTGTTTTTCTGATTAGTTGTGTGATGTGCTTTATTGTCTGGACATGTTATATGTTCATTTCACTTTATGACATTGTAATTAATATGACTTTGAATCTGTATATCATCTGTATATAATATATATGTATGTATGTATGTAGTGGAGTTGCCAGTTTCTGGCTAGGGGCCACTTGTTAATAAAAATGAGAAAAAAAAAATGTATCTAGAGTGTAGTATCACACAGTTGATACATTAATCTGAGATTACTGTTATCAATATGCAGTACTTTGTATTTTCCAGTGTTAAACCTCAACTGCCATTTCTCAGCTCATCTGTTTAATTGTTCTAGATCTTGTTTTGCAGTAGCTTAACTGGATTGATGTCATTAACCTGCCAACATTTGTATCATCTGAAAATTTAGACATTAAGCCTGATATACCTTTATTAATAATTATAGAAAAAAACAGTGGGACCAGCACTGAAATCTAGGGGACTCTACTAATAATATTAGTCCAAGAAGAGCAGTGTTAATTAATAATCACTGTCTTGTTCCACTCAGTCATCCCTTTATGCATAAAAATACTTGCCATGTATACTGCTCCAATTTGTACAGCAGTCTTTTATGCAAAAAAGTATCAGAAGCTCTCCTGAAATCCAGCTATATGATAGAATTATTTTTTGCATCTAGTTGCTTTGTAACTGCATCATAATACCCAATCAGATTGGTCAGACAAGATTGCCTCTTAAGAAATCAGTGCAGTGACTACAGTGTAATTGCATTCTGTCTAGATGGTCCTGCATTCCTTCTTTAACCAGATATTCCATTATTTTTCTCGGAACATAAGTTAGGCAAAAGTGTGTACTTATTCATGTCACCTTTTGATCCCATTTGTGAATTGGAGATACTTTTGCATATCTCCAGTCCATAAGGAGCTCTCCTGAATCCAAAGATGGTCTCATAATTATTGCTAAGGGTTGGCTTACCTCCTTTGCTGCCTTCCATAATATAATTGGATATATCCTAACCACCCCAGGTGCCTCTTTTATGTTAGGCTTCAATAATTTCTCTTCCAGTTATTACAAAATCACTTAGCTCCCCATTAAATTTTGATCAACTCCTGGCATTCCACTTCCTAAAGAATACCTCATGTATGAATGCAGATGACCTATTCAGTTTGTCAGAAACCTGAGTGGGTTCATCAATAGTTAAACCATTGATATCAAGTGGGCCAATGTGATCATCCTCCCCCTTCTTTCTAGTGTTTACACAAGTAAAGAAGTTTTTGTTGCTTTTTTTGTATTCTTTGCTAGTGATTTCACATAATGTTCCTTATCTTGCCTAACTTCCTTTGTGGCTTTATTGCAGATTAGTTTATATTTATCATGGGATTCTGAATCACTTGAAAATTTATATTCATCCCATGAATTTTTCTTCTCTGCCAAAAGTCTCATCAGTTCGTCTGACATCCATTAAGTCAAAGCCTTGAACAGTATTTCTTGATATGAAAAACCTATCAGTTTCTATGGTTACTTCCCTGACTGCTTCCCATTTAGAATTTGCAGTTGGTAACATCATTAGATGGTACAACTGAATAGGATTTAAAAACTGTCTGAGACTAATCCAGTAAATCTCGAAAAGTCGTGTGTGACCAATCCACAATTTCTAGTCAATATCTGGAAAGTAAAAATTCCCCATTATAAGACATTCTGATTTACTGGCCCACTCTATTTCTTTGTATAGTTGTTTGTTATACTCATCATAGTCATTAGGCCTGTAACACACTACCCCTCTCATTTTCATTTTCTCACTGTGTAAGTCTTTGCCCAATGGACTAAATGTTGCACTGGTTGCCCACATGTCAGTTTGATGCACTGGCTTAGATGTACTAGCCTTAAACTTCTTAACTAAGAGAATAACCCCTCCCTCCCTCCCTCCCTCTCTCCTCTCCTCTCCTTTCTGTACATATTTTATTCCCCATATTAAATTAATGCATCCCCTATTTCTGAGTGACACCATGTCTCTGATATCTCTACAGTGTCTACATTTGATGATTTAATTGGTACTTCAAATTCATAAAATTTATCTACTGTGTTCCTCGTGTTAGTGTGCATGCAAATATTCACGCACCTGTTCTTACTCTTAGTTATCCTAACACAGCTCATGTATTTACTGGTTCCATGATGACCATTAGCAGAGCTAGAACATTGCTTTCCAGGCTGCTGCATGTCCCAGTAGAAGCACTGCATTTATCACTTACACTTCAGCTGCAGCTGTTGCTAATCTATTAGTCTGCTTATTTTTTTCTCTCATTCTAGGAGTTTTCCGACTCTCCTCTAACTCTGCATTGATGTCATCAACAAATATTCTTATACCCCTTATATTTAAGTGTATCCCATCCCTGTAAAAACAGTCTCTCTTGTTAATAAGCACAGACCATGCTGAAAAAAAATTCTTCCCCATGAGCTTTGCACAGGCTCTCCAAGACCGAATTGCTTGACAAGGCTCTTGACATCATGCCTGGGCAGAATTGCAAACACTTTATAATTTAGTCCTAATGTGCTGCTTTTTTTCAATGTTGCCCTGTACTTGTTCAGTAAGTCTTCAGATCTCCTATTGTTAATATTATTAGTGCCAATGTGTACAACAATATCACCTTTTGTGTCCTTAAAAAATATCTGCTCTGCAGTGTCATCTGCTTTTGCCCCTGGCAGACCGTGGTCCTATTCCACCTGTCCTTTTTACACAATATGTTTCCTGTTTTCCTGAAATAGATTTACTGACTGATAATAACTACCTCATGTGGGACCAGTGCATTTCGCTTTATGGATTGTCACTGTGTTGCCTGATGCACAAGTGTAAACTCTGGCTTTGAGATGTGCCCCCATTTTAATTCCTTCTTGGGCACCCACCCTATTCTTCAAGCTCTCATAAATGCTAATCAGAGCACTGAGTTTGTGCTTAATTTCCTCACATTCTTTTCACTTAACACACACACACACAAGGACATTCCTTCTGGCTGTATCGTGTTCCATTCTAGATAGTCCACAAACATCACACAAGTGGCACATTTTGTAATGCCTCCTTCAGTTAATCCCCCGAGTCCCAGCACTTCTGCTATTTTTAACATCTTGGTAAATCTTTTGTTAAGAATGTTTTCATAGTATATTAATGTGCTTCAAATGAATTTCCTCCAACAGAACCATCATGAGATGTATATTTGTGTACACAGTATTGGAAAATTAAGTTATCACTGTGAAACTGAACAACACCATCACTAAACTCAGGGGCATTCCTAGAGTATGTGGTGCCCAGGTGCCAATTGAAATTTGGCACCCCCCTTTAAAAAATTTTCTTTATATGTGTATGTAAGTTTCAGATTTTCAGGCTGCCCTTGAACTTTGACACCCAGGTGCAGTGCACCCCTTGGGATGGCCCTCCCTCGACTAAACTAGCTCAGACTTATAACAGAATAGTCATACCATCATGTTTTTGCTGTGAGAAGAAGTGGGAAAGAGAATGCAAGCAGAGGAATCTGCTTAATTTTGTAATCACATTCTTTTGAATAAAGAAATAATGAGTGTTTTATTTATTAATGTTTTCGGCACATTGACACTTTTATTCCCTTCATCCTATTTTATACACGAGTGAAAATTGCTGTTAAAAATCACTTTCTTGCAAAATAACTGAAATAGCATTTTCAGACATGTTTATATAACCTTTTTTTTTTTTTTTTTTTATTCTTCTTATGGATCCAGAAATCATACAAGAATTTTTTTGCACTTATGTGTTTGAAATTAGTATTAGTCAAATGGCTCAAGAAAGCCACAGGCTTTTGTTGTGCTAATCAAAAAAAAAATAATAATAAATAAATAAATAATAATAATAAAATTAGAAAATAAAGGAAAATAAACTACCTATTTGGCTAAAAGTCAGTTTTTATTAGAGCATGATTTTTACAAATATATTTATAAACACACAACCCTTAGTTATTTTATAATTTCTCTCTCTCTGTCTCTCTCTCTCTCTCACTCACTCACTCACTATCCATCAAAAGCTATGGAACACTTATAGTTATGAACAAAACGTATTTATTCAAAGAAATTAATTGCAATTTTGGCTGTAATGAATCTTTCAGTGTTGCTAATTTTTAGTAGAAAGCTGCTAGTATTGTACTCCACTTTTATAAAGTGGAAAGGGGACCAGCCTTTTCCTGCAGTATGCCACATATCATGTTGAAAATGCATTGCATGCTACCTATGAGCAGCTCCCAAAGTTATCAGAATCTCCCTTTACCAATATATAAGACCACCTTGGAATACTGTGTTCAAGTATGGAGACCTCATCTGCAAAATGACATTGAGCTTCTTGAAAGGGTCCAAAGATGGGCAGCTTGCATGGTGAGATTGGCAAAATGGGCAACCATATGAGGAAAGACTGAATATGAGGTCTACAGAGCCTGGCAACCAGGCACCTCAGAGGTGACTTGATTGAGGTTTATAAGGCTTTGAGAGGGGGTTAGTAAAATGAATGAAGGCACAATTTCCACTGTTATAGAGAATTCCAGAACTTGAGAACATAAATTCGAATTACAGGAGAAGTAGTTTAAACTAGATTGTGGAAAGTTTTCTTTTAGCCAGCGAGTCATTGGTTACTGGAATGGATTGCCTTCACATGTAATTAAAGCTGACAGTTTGAATATATTCAAAGGTCAGCTGGATATACTCATGTGAGGAGGGATAAATTTGTATTTTCTTATCTACTTTTTTCTTTTCTTTTTTTTTTTGCCAGTGAAGCAAAAGCCTGTGGCTTCCTCGCATTATATAGTAATTACTATACTATAATATGCACCTGGTACCGCCAAATGTTTTTGTTAACTACATAAAGGAATTTTGTGTTAAGCACTTGTAATAAGAAAGAATCAAAATAATTTTACATTACATAAAATAAATTTAATATAGGTTAACAAATGTTCATCCTTACAAAATTCAGCTCATTGTGTCTTCTTACCTCTAATGCTAAATAGTAGTAAATATGAATCATAGGTTCCTGTTACATTGAAATCCAGATCATAATTTCCAACAATTAAAGTGATATAGAATTTAAACTGTGTGTGTGTGTGTGTGTGTGTGTGTGTGTGTGTGTGTGTGTGTGTGTGTGTGTGTGTGTGTGTGTGTGTGTGTGTGTGTGGCTTTATTGCTTTAAAGCCATTCTTGAGCTCCATTAACGAAGAGGGCTGTCTTGGCTTTGCCCTAATTTTTCACTCCAGTTCATCCCAAAGATGTTTGGTTGTATTGAGGCTCCATACTTTGGCCATTGCAGCATTCTGTTGCTATTCTTTTCAAACCATGTGCACACAGTCTTTTATGTGCCATGCACAATTTTTGTGTTGGGAGATGTAAGATCCACTTCCATTTCATTTTCATGAAGTTAGTGCACACAGAATCGTCCAGAATATCAATCTAGGTTTCAGCATTCATGTTCCACTCACTGTGACCATTATTCTCAGGAAATAAATACACCAGTAGACCTGGTCCATACCACAAGAAACAGCCCCAGATTTCTTATGAAATTCACAGTTAGGCAACACACTCAGGTAATGTGCATTCTCTGTGCCCCATCCATTGCTGCACTAGAATGATATCTGTTGTCAAGATTCGGTATCCCAAACATCATGTGAGTCGACATTTTTCATTCATTTTTGTTATCAAAGGCTTGTAGGCTACAGCTCTTCCATGAAAAATCTTGGATTACCGCTGTCTACATGTTGAAACACTTACAGGTTTGCAGGTGGCCACTCAACTCCAAACTCATTCTGTAGGAGCTGATGGTCACTTGAGATACTCAGCCATATAAGGCACGTCAGCTCCTATCATTCAGTGTTTTACGCTTACCTACCTGTTTCTTGGATTGTCTTATGGACTTGGCACTTGTGAATATTTAATTCCTGAACTGTATATCCTACACAGACATTTTCTCTACTTGACATCAAAATTATTATCGATATTATTCTTGTACGAATGAAATCCTTTATCCCACACTCCACTGTAAAATCTTGTTCTTCATCTAAACCTTGGTTTTCCAATAAATGTGCTAAGGCTGTTCAAGAGAAGAATGTTGCATATTGCAGTTGGCTTCTATTCAAATCTTCAGGTTCATTTTCTGCATACACCAAAGTTAGCAACAATCATAAAGCAGTTATTAATCAGTCAAAACTGGATTTTGAACAGACAGAGTAGAAAATGGTACTCGAGCATTCTGGTCTCTTTCCAGAGCTATTGGCCACAACGTTTGCCCATCTCTATTCCCACTTCTTTGAAAACCCAATGATTATATTGCCACCTCAGTTAAAGATGAAGTTGACCACCTAGCATCCTACATGTCTTTTAACTCATATTGATGACCTTTGTAAAACCACTTCCTATCATTCCCAGTACACTCCATTCAGTGCCTCCTGTGGTCTTTTGTCAAAAGGACATCAGAAGAATTTTGAACAGTCTAGATGCCAAGAAAATGACATGCCTCCTGGTGGTATTTCCCCACTTGTTCTCAAAACCTATGCTCCTAAGCTTATTCCTGTTCACTTTCTTATTCCAAAGGTGTTTCCCCTTTTGCTTGGAAGTTTGCTCATATCCAACCAGTTCCCAAAAAGGGCGACAAATCCCTTCCTTCCAATTATTGTCCCATAGCACTTACTTCTATTCTTTCTAAAGTAATGGAGAAATCAGTTAACTGCCAACTCTTAAACTACCTAGAAACCTTCCATCTGATCAACAATGACCAGTACGAATTCCATCAGTGTTGATCTGCTGGTGATATTCTGGCTTATGTTACCCATCTATGAATAAATTCAGTGGAAAAGTTTGGTGAAACTGAAGCAGTTGCTTTTGACATTTCAAAGGCTTTCAATCATGTTTAGCATAAAAGTCTTCTTAATAAGCTTCCATCATATGATTTGCCAGCTATTTTTGTAATTGGGTATCCTGTTTTCTGTCTCACTGCTCATTGCGGGTGATGGTAGATCGTCCTATCTTCTAACTTTTCCACTAATGCTGGTGTTGAAGAAAGGTTATTTTCTTCCTCCCACTCTTTTCCTCTTATATATTAATGATCTTCTTCCATTGAACAGAAATCCTATCCATAGTTTTGCTGATGATTGTGCATTGCATTCCACCTTCCAGTTTGCAAAACCTTGCCCTGCACAAATAGCTTCAACTTCCAGAATATCCACTACCAATTCCTTAAATTCTGATCTCCAGGTAATTCTCCTAGTCCTGTCTTATATCTTCCCAGTCCTAAAACTTAGTCCTGTCTTATATCTTTCATAAAGGATTCTTCTGCTCCTATGCTTATCTTCGATGACACTGATTTCTAGGCAAGGTCATATATCTCTATTGGGATTACCCTGATTTCTAAACTCTCTTAGCATAAGCACATTACAAATATTGCTTCCTCTTCTTAAAACAAACTGGGTTTTCTCTTTTGCCCTTGGCATTACTTTTCTTCCAAACAGATGTTCACTCTGTACAAATCACATATCTCAGGCTTTCTTTGGCTGTGCACCCAAAACCTTTCTCAGGCTTCTAGATTCCCTTCAAAAGAGGGCAGTTAGATTAACTAAAGACTCATCTCTAACAAAGTTTCTCTCCACTCTCTGTCTCATAGATGTTCTGTTACTGCTGCATGCCTTTTCTATAGTACTTCATGGGCATTGTTCTGAATTGGTTTCTATAATTTGTGCTCTCTCTCTTCCAAACATGTGCCACAACCAACTAATATCCTGTTACCGTCCAACTTTTGTTCAAACTCACAGAACCAACTTTTCTTCCTCGTGTGTTGATTCAACTTCTGTTTTCTGGAGCAACTTTCTTTCACACATATTTCCTGAAAATTACAATCTACAGAAATTAAATTCTAATGTCAGCAAATATCTTCTTTCATCTTCTCAATCTTCAACCCATGCACAGTACTAAGTACTATAGGTTCTAAAACCTCTTGTGCATGGCATTTTCATTTAAAAAAAAAAATAGCCTATCATTATCCTCTAAAATTCTATTAGCTCCTTATATGTGCTCATTGTTCAGAGTACATTTAAATTAATTACGGGCTAACTCATCATTTCCCAAACTTTTTTAGTCACGGAAAGCTTTTAATCTCACAGCATATTCATGGAACACTTATGAAATATAAATTTAGAGAGAGAGCTGAAGAACTCTTTGCTAATATTTTATTACATATGACACACTATGCATCAGGAGCATCTTTATTTACAACACATGTAAAGCCGAAATTCAAATAACTGCTATTTTGGTCTTTTATTAGTTGGTTCCTGTTTTTTCAGTTCGGATTTTTGGGGAACAAAAGGCTGCGATTGTTTATCTTCACTTTGAAGTGTGACAGTATTGTGTTCGTTTTCATCGAACACGGTTGCACTACTAGAAGTACTTTGCTTCTCGTTTTAAAGTTCCTTTTTTCAACCACAAATCCATGGTCACATATTTTAATAATAATATATCGAAATACTAATAATTATCAAAAACAAATTATACAAGGAAGTGAGTTTATTTATGGTATTGGTTCGCTTCCTCCTCTCCTTCAACCCGTGTACTCCAGGCTAAATTGCATATGAATAGCATATTAGATCACTACATTGCTGCTTTTTTTTGTAGATGTCATTACTTCTACCGCATACGTCTCTATGCAAAAGCCTGCCAAAATAAAGTGTTCCGCAATCTATTTGATTATTAGTCTAGGCCAGTATATTAATAACCGAAAAAAAAAAAAAGTTAAAAATTATAATGATACAAAAGTGGTGTATGCTACAAATTTGCAAAATTTATTTATTTTATTTTTTTAATTATTTACTTACAATTTTTCGTGGAACACTTGTTCACATCTCACGGAACACAGTTTGGGAAACACTGGGCTAACTGCTGATTGCCTTTATAGGCTGAAATATTTACATATTTCGGCCTATACATAAATTACATAAAAATTTATTTACATAAAAATCATAACACAGTAAACAGTAACATTTACTATTCAGGAAAGCCATGGCTATATTTATAAAGCTATTAAAAATAGGGAACACTTGAATTGCAAAATAAATGCAACAAATTTTTGCTGCTAATATGGTTATAGATAAGTGGGTTGGTCTTAGCTTATTTCACAAGTTTTAGTTGATTCATTATTTTTCTCCATGTCCGGGTCTTATTAGGAGCACCCTATTTGGCTGTGATAGTAATCAGTGATCGAAATACAATCTTTTTTCAGATTCATAAGTGCCGGTGTTCCTTTGAAGAGATAGTGCTTGTAATCTCCCTATTTCTATTTTGTGGTGTTTTACATTATTATATAAGTGGCATTTGTTCCTTGGGGATTTTGGCATCTTCCTTGTGGCAAGGAGCTTTTACTTTTTTTGCTTTACTTATGTTTATATTATTATGCTTATCTTTATGTTTATAATTTTCTTTTTACTTTAAAATGTGGCAGTTAGGTTCATAAGAGCAGAATAGCACCTTACCTTAACTATAATCATATTAACATCTTTTGTGATTTAAGTGTCCTCTATTTTTAGTAGATTTAACATTAAACAGTTTTTTAGGTATAATTTGAATTATTTTCTTAATTGGTTTAATTTTATTTTGTTTTAGAGAATGCTGCTTCTTTTAACTCAGGTTGCAGGACTGGAGTATGTGCCATTCAATATTGCTGTGGTAAGTATATACAGATGAGGGGGGGGGGGGTTGTTCAAAAAAGATTTGTATTCACCCAGAAGTAGTTGTGATAGGAAGATTTAAATTTTTTTGTTTGATACCTTGAAATCTCTATAGCAACCACACAAATTTTGGTTTTAATGTGACAATTCATTTTTTCTTTGCATTGCTGAATGAAGTGTTGCAACAGGTAAAGTGGAATATAGATTAGTGATTTGGTTCCTCTTTCTGAAAGGGGAAACACCCAAAACAATCTGTGAAGAAATGGTCACCATTTATGGAGAAGACTGCCCAGGTTACAATGTTGTTAACATTGTAACCTGGTTAAATAAAAAAATCCCAGGATGCCCAGCAACTGCTATAACAGAAGAGAGTTACAAAAATCGAGGCATTGATCCTGGAAGATCACTGTATTAGTCAAAGAACTAATTGCAGAGCTCTAAATTAGTGTAAGGTCCGTGGAGAACATCAACCACCAACAGTTTCATATGAGTAAAGTGCCTGCTAGATGGGTTCCCAGACTTCTGACCCCTTACCAGAAGAAGGAAAGGACACGATATGCACATGAAATGTTGTTGATGCACCACGAAAAGCAGTTTTTTTTTCACAACTAGCCACCATGGATGAAATTTGGATCCATCACTATGATCCCGAAACTAAACAAATGTCAAAACAATGGAAACATGCAGAATCACCATCCCCAAAAAGGCAAAAGTGCAACCAACTGCTGGCAAGGTGATGCTGCTAGTTTTTGGGATCAGTATGGTATTATACTAACAGCTCACCTTCAAAAAGTATTACACTACAATGGCAAAATATTATTCCAACCTCTTCATGAAGCTATGGGCTGCTATAAAAGAAAGAAGATGGGGAAGGTGTCAAAAGGTGTGCACCAGCTCCATGGTTATGCCCCTGCTTATTCCTTGCATACTGCAATGAGGCATGTACATGAATGTGGGTTTGAAATATTTCTGCATCCTGCTTATTTCTCCAACCTATCATCCTTAGATTTCTTTCTCTTTACTGTTCTGAAGTTCTTTCTTCATGGAAAACACTTTGCTGCTGATGAAGAGGGAATTTCTGCTGCTAAGTTATGGTTTAAAGGACAGCCAGAAGACTTCTGCAAAAATATATTGAGAGATGGCAAAAATATGTCATTTTGTCTGGTGACTATGTTGAAAAAGTGTAATACATGGTGTTTGTTTCAACCTCCTATCACAACTATTTCTGAGTTAATACAAATCTGTATATTATTCTCTGAAATTATTAGTGATTTTGAGAGAGAGAGAGAGAGAGAGAGAGAGAGAGAGAGAGAGAGAGAGAGAGAGAGAGAGAGAGAGAGAGAGAGAGGTAGAGAAGTAGAAAGGAATCACCGAGAAAGAGAAGAATGATGATATCCAGCTCAGGACCCTGGGTGTGCCAAGCCCATACTCGCCAGATGTGAGCTCCTGTGGTTGTCGTAGAATTTTTATTATACAATTTTTCCAATACTATGTTTTTATAAGCGACATTGCATAATAATAAAAACTGTTATTAAGTATTAAGAAGAAGAAATCTTTATTGTACAATAAAGATACAATACATGCCTGCCATGGCCAGGAGCTTGACAAGGTTATGGGGTAATATAAAAATATATATGACAAATAGATGAGAATTAAACCATGACATTAAATTAAATTTAAAAATTGAAATGGCATTAAATTAAATTTAAAATTATTATATTAAAAATATAATAAAATTATATTTTAATTAAATTAAGATATATTTTTTATACTTTGTAAAGCAGTTATATTAATCAGTCCAAACTACATTTCGAACAGGCTAAGAGTAGAACTTGCTTCTTGTCCAAATCATAGCGGAGCATTCTGGTCTCTTGTCAAAGTTATTGGTTGCAATTTTTGCCCATTTCTGTTCCCACCTCTGTCCAAACCAGACAGTTCTGTTGCCACATCAGCCTAAGATAAAACTGACCTTGAAATTGTATTACATTGCAAAACGATATCTTCCTAAAAGCCAGATCAGAAGAAAACTTTTGAAAATATGTTTGCCGAGAGAAGTACCCAAATGTTTGTTTGTTTGTTATTTGGTTTTTAGGAGCATTAGCAACTAAGGCCATATTGCTCCTGGATATGCGGTGGTCATTCCCTGACCTTTCCGCATCCTCCGTATTTGGTGGTGACGGGCTCGAACCCCGGTCTAATCAAGAAGCGTGTGCTACGCACTGCTGCTCCTTCCCACCTGGCTACGGAGACGCCACCCAAATGTAAAAAAATGCAGTGAACTTTTAAATTCCTGTTTTGGTTTCACATATCTATGTGAATCGGCCTTTTTGTATTTGAAACAAACAAAGATGAAGAATCGCTCTACTCTTACAGACTTGTATATAGAAGATTTTTTATGGTTGGCCTTATCACAGTATATTCCCAATTTTGAAAGCTTGGCAGATGACATGAAGACACAAACTTCGCATAAATTAAAATTTTAAATACATGTGAATTTAAAATAAGAATTCTGAATTGTATTTAATTTTAAAATTTATAAACAATGTTTTTCAATATGTGTTGATTAACTTTTTTTAACTATGTGCAATGAAATTCTTGAGATGGTAGATCTCGGTACATTTTGAAGAAAAAAAGTAGTTCGCATCACATTTTAAGTTGGCCACCCCTGATATAGATTAACCTTTCTATAACAGATTTCCAATATTTTCCTCAGTTTCGTATAATCTTTGTTGTGTTGAATCAATCGTACATTTATTACTTTAACGACCTTTTAAGTTTGCTATATTTTGAACCGTTTTTAATGTGCGTGGAACTTGTTTCATGTTTTTTTAATATATGACTCAAGTGTTTCCAATCATTACAACCATATTCATTAGTAAGTTGCGTGTTTTGATCACCAAATATTTTACAATGATAACAAAACAACTGAATTTCGTGATTCTGAATAAACTATAAATAACTTCTGGTAATTTTTTCTCCATTTGGTAACATTTGATAATAACAGGATTTGGAAAACTTGCAACCCAATTCGTCTTTAGGAAAATCCCTATTAACTACTTTACAAGGACAATTTTCAACTAAACAATCTCTAATTTTTATGATTACATGTTTTGGCCAAGTACCTGGATCGTTAACATTAAAATTTAAAGTGAAATTCAAAGTTTCGGGTTTCTCTGAATCAGAATCCAAGATTTCTTTAACTGCAACTTCTGGTGACATTATGGTGAGGCCAGTTTCATCTTCATTAGATATATCAGTTTCTTCAAACTTATCTTGTTGCGCTGTTCGTTCTTCAGTGTTCTCCTTTGAAGTGGAGGTGCTTGCTTCATCAAAACTTTCCGTTCTTTGTTTCTTAACAGTTGTTGTTGTTGGTGGTACTGAAGTCAGAAATTTGTTCAGTGATCCGGTTAATTTATGTTCGATCTGTTCTCCTTGTAATCGTCTTTTTCTGTTTTGAGCTCCAGATAACTTCTTTGACGTTTTTTCTGACATCTAGGGTTTAAATTACATATTATATAAGAAAATATATGTTTTCAACAAAATATTTTCTTTTTTTTTTACAAAATATAGAATTTTACATTTAGTGTTTATTCTATAAATTCCAGGAAGTAACTTGCACTTTGTTTCAGCACGGTACGATTTATTTTATTTATTTATATTTAAGAATAATAGGTATAATTGTGAAGAACCAAAGAAATACAAGTGAACATTCGTAGGGTTAACTATCACATGCCTTTCTTATACTTTAGCACATGTTTAAATCTATCTCCAAACTAAAAATCATAAATGCCAGCTTTATTGTCTTTATGTCATTCTTCGGTATAACCCAAACATTGTTATTGAGCGCTAAGATATTCAACAACATTGTGGGTCTGGCGCTAGCTGCCCCGGTCTACAAAAGTGTTGCTTACACAATGCAGCTATATCAACACGACTACATTCAAAATTTCAGTTCGCATTACACACATTAGGGTGGCGTAGCATGTGGCATTATTCGCATTACTGAAAATAGTCAGAACAAAAGTCGTTTCTGAGAATGCGGAGTGCATGGATCACATATCGACACGCTGATATCAATGCACTGAATATGTTCAAACCTGCTTTGATGCACCACTCATGAAGCGGTACGTCAAAGCAAAGTGGCTAATCGGTCATTGAGTTTACTGTTCATTTTTTATTGCCTTACTGTTTATTTTAAGTCGTGCAATCTATGTAGTAAAATTTTACTTCATGCTTAAGAGCATTGTATAAAAATTTACTATTATTTATCGTTTTGAAATGGTGCCCCTCTTGATCAGGCGCCTTTGTGCAGGGCACAACCTCCACACCCGCACGGGGTGACCCTGGATACAAGCCTCCATAGATAAGTATTTTAATTTAAATTTTGTTCTAACTTTCACATGCATAGGCTATACTCATTGTGCTGCTTCGATTACTGCCTGCTGTCACAACAAGATGATCTCTGACCATTGGTCTCTTTGACTGCCTAAGGGCTTTCAAGTATCCTAGACTATTGTTCTGCTCCGGCTATAAAGTGATTTCCTGCCTGCTACCCCTTGCCTTTTGGTTCCAATCCTTGGGAGACACAGTGAAAGCAAAAGCTGACCTAGTTCGCCCAGGAGAAAACAAAACTATTTCTTGACCTGAATTTAACCTCACACAAAATGCACTGCCTAAAACTTAAGAACAACAAGTGTGCATGTCATTTTGCTTGTTGCAGTTGGTAAAAATGGAATAAACTGAAATCTACCCGCTTATCCGAAGTGCCTGCAAATCCGTACTTGCCCATCAATCAAAACTGACAATCTCCATCATGTCGAACTGTGAGCCGGAAAATAAGGAAGGAACATTGTCCCCCTAACAAGATCCAGGAGTGACTTTGCACAAAATGAATCTCTGGGAGGTCAAAAAGAAACTAGGCCTGACCTCGCCTGCAAGAAACGTAATAGGGAAACTGCAGCCAAAGTGGACAGAGATCCCACAACGCCATTAGAGATAACGATTCCACAGATATGACAGCCATATCAAATACCGACCAAGCTTACCGATACATTCGTGACTCTGAACACCTGTATTCAGGAACAGTAACTGACGAAGTGTTCCCCCTTAAATCTGGCTTGGAAGCTCTCATGGCCAACCTGACCAACTGGATTACAGCTGCAATTTGCGGAGATATAATAAAGATATGGAGCCAGATGGAATGCATCCTTTTTGACCTTCACGTCAACGAGTGGCTCAAATCCAAAGTGGAAACCTACTGGGAAGAGCATGGAAATGAAATGCTACAGCGCACTCTCTCTTATGTAGATGTTCTGAGGAATCCTTCAAAAAAGAATACTGAAGCACACAAGCCCACCCAGATAAAGAAAACACTACTAAAGGAGCAACATCTGGTTTTATTAAAACCCAGTGGAAGACAGCCCCATGGAATCGAGTGAAGCCGTCAAGATGGCTGTTTTACAAAAATTAGCAAGCGACTTAAAGAACACCTGTATCAAATCAACAAGAAAAACCAGGAATATCGGAGTAATAATCGAGACTGCAATGCGACACGAAGCCCAGACAATACTTGACAACCCAAAAATTTCCACCACGAAACTCACAGCTGAGACCCACAAAAAGAAAGGTCCAGCAATTCTTGTCTTCGGCATCAATAAAAACCTCACACTGGAACAAGTCGCTGAAGAAATCTATTGTAGAAACCTCCAAGGTGAAAGGAAATTTACCAGCATCGAAGATGCGGTACGACCAAAGTACTAGACCAAAGGAAAATCCTCCCAGAATGTAAACTGGGTCATTGACCTCTCTGCACAAGCTTGGCAAGTAATTAAGCAGCAGGACAGGGTATACCTTGAGTGGACCAGCCATAGATTCAAAGAACACATAGCTGTCCTAAAGTGCTTTCACTGTTGCAGGTTTGGCCATACCACACACACACACACACACACACACACACACACACACACACACACACACACACACACACACACACACACAGGTCGATTCCATGTGTGGGCACTGTGCCCAGAAAGGATATAACTTTAATGCCGCCCTAACACAGCTGAGAAACCAGTTCAGTTTGCGCCAGCTGTAAACTAGCAAAAATGGATTAAAAGCATTCGATAAGGGATAACAAGTACCCGGTTTATCTGAATGCAAGAAGCACACAACAACAAAGAATCGACTATGGCCCCATGTAAGACATTTAACTGTACAATCATGAAATTTATGCAGCTAAACACTCAGTGAGTGCATGCTGTCATGGACCAAATAAGAATAAAGGCTGACTCCCCATTCATTCAAGAGCCCTATACAAATGCAAGAAAAGTCAGGGGATATCCACTTACATACAAAATTATACAGTCAGAAGAAGACACTCCCTGGGTGGCTATCCCTGTTAGGAACCCACAAATAACTGCCACCAAAATTCTTACCCTCTGTACCCCATGGGTGGTGTGTGCCCAGCTTATAGGGCCTATGGGATCGCTCCACATCATCTCATTGTACTGTTGCCCAGGCGAGGACATAGCCCCTGCCATCAGGTATCTGCAAGCAGTCCAAGCCTTTCTCCCAGATGGGAAGATTATTCTCTGTGCCGTTGTCAACTGTCAACCTTACTGCAATGTGGCACAACAACTCGGAAGACCGCTCGGGCAACCACACTGTCTGGCAACACAAGGACTTTCTCGCTACATAATCTCTTGTAATCCTTAACAAGCCCAACAACATACCCACCTTTAGTAACATCCTATGGGAATCCACAATTGACATCTCAGCAGCCACTAAGATCACCGACTGGCAAGTCTGCAAGGCTTGGACAACTTCCGACCATAGGGTGATTACTTTTAACCTTCAAGGCTCAGTAGAACCAGCACCTTCACCTAGAAACAATATCATCTGTTATGCAATTAACAAAGCAGACTGGAACCTCTAATTCAACGGTTCAAGCTTCCCTTCAAATTTCTGGAAATACCATTCTCACCAACCTCAACCACAGCCAGCATCAGAGAAAAATAACATGAATCACAGCCAATGTCTGTGACAAAACAATCAAGAAGAAACACCCTTTCCCGAGTGCTGTTCCGTGGTGGTGCAACCAACTGGAACATCTCTGCCATCAGGTTCATGCAACATGGAAAGCATTCCAACATGCTCGCCATATCCCTACCTGGCCACCCCATGAAGTTGATGCTCTACACAATAACTACCGTAGGCTAAGGAATTACTACACTAGCTTAATTAGAGCCAAGAAGAAACAGTCATGGGAGCACATGGTCTCCATGACTTGAAACAGCACCCCCTGGAGAGTTGTGTATCGCATTGTTACGAACAAGCTCCCCACAGGTGATGTCATCTCTACACTCACCCCGCAGGGCACCACAACTCTCACATGGGAAGAGTCAATAAACAACACCTTGGACACCCTGTTCCCACTAAACACAATCCTCAATCCAGCCAGCAACAAGAAATCTGCGATGAAAATGCATCCTACAGCTCCACTTCTATTAGAACAGCTTTTAAACTTAGATGAATTAAAATTTGCCATTGGCAAAACAAAAAACAAAAAAAGCCATGGTTAGACTTCATCGAAGCAGAAATAATTAAGAAGCTCACAGAAACGCAATGAAATCTCCTCAGTCTGCATAACCATTGCCTGGAAGTTGGACTTTTCCCAGATGACTGGAAAGAGGCCAATCTATGCCTCATTTTGAAGAACCCAAGTTAGCCACCAGAGCAGCCAAGGTCATACAGACTCATAGCACTCCTTCCCGTTTTAAGCAAAATTATTTGAATGTCTTCTCTTTTCCAGATTGGAAAAACACTATGACAGTGCAAATCTCCAGTTCGCAAACCAGTTTGGCAGAAGATGCCCTTTGACGGACTCTGTCAAAAATTCAGCCACCAAATACTTCTTAGTAATATCAGTGGATTTCGCCAGGGCCTTTGACTTGCTCTGGTGGCCTAGTATACTACGAAGACTCAGAGAAGTTAGCGTTCCAGCAAATCTTTACAGCTGCATATAGGACTATCTGCACAACAGAAGTGTTACAGTCAGAAATGCCTATTGACAAGTCTACAGAGGCTGCCCCAAGGGCTCTGCCCTTGACCTGTTCCTATGGAATGTGGTCATGGATGAGTTCCTGAACCTAGATCTGGACCATTTTTCCACCCAAGCCTTTGCAGATGACTTGATTCTGACTGGAAACAACAGCCAGTGAAGCCCTAACAAAGCTACAAGAATGGGCCATCCCTATGTTATAAAGAATTCTGGAACTAGGGGACATAAATTCAAATTACAGGAGAGGTTTAGAAAGAATACATTATAGGAGAGGTTTAGAAAGAATACATTATAGGAAATATTCTTTAATCCAGCAACTATAGGTAGTTGAAGATGACTGTTTAAAAAATTCTAAGGTCAAATGGATAGTTACCTGCATGTGTAGGGGGAAGTATATAATTTTTATTTTCTTATCTAGTTTTTACTTTTTTTTTTTTTTTTTGGCTGGTGCAGCAAAACCCTGTGGCTTTCTTACACTGTGTGGCTAATACTAATGTTGAAAATATCGGGTTTGTAAGCCATATTAATGGAACACTACAAGAATACAATATTTTTTTGTGAAATTTAAAGCAATTTTCCACAAGAAAAGAAAATTTATGTATTGTTTTCCTCTATTCCTTTACAGGATAGTGCATTTCTAAATTGTAAAGTGGCCCGATCAGCCTCTCAGCAGCAGAAAATGAATATAGATACTATTTCAAATTGTAGTCTTGGTCAAGATTCACAGGTAAAGTTCACAAGTATTTTGCATATAATAAAGTAATTTTTTATTTTATGTCTACATTAAAATCATCATATCGCAGAAGGTCATATGGAATATCAAATCTTAATATGTAATAAACTGTTCCAGTGGATGTGGATGAGTTTGGAGATTGCTTGGAGAACACTTCCTATTGGATATGCTGACCGGGCTAGCAGGGTGGGTAAAGTGCCTGCCTGGCAACCTGAAGGTCGCGGGTTCGAATCCCGCCTCGGGCTTGGATCAAAGTACCGCAAAAAAACCTTGGGAGGTGCATTATGGCCACAGAAGCTGATGCGCCAACAACTACCAAAAAAAAAAAAAAACCCTATTGGATATTGTATAATCTCAACCACGAATTTTTGTAGGGATGGTTGAGGGTATGTAGCTGTTTTAGCTTGTTTAGACTTAGTTTGTTGGTGCTAGTGTCTGAGACAATGAATTCCATTCTCTACTTGGACATTTTGGTCAATTATGCTCTACCTGCACTGTGGGCAGTGTTATGAAATTGATATAGTGAGAATCATATAGTATTACTTAATAGCATTGACATTAAAGTTTCACTGGTTGCCTCAGAGCCCTTAATGCCATCATTTAATACTTTTGGGATGAATCTGAGCAGCATTGGAGAAGGCTGCTACCAAAATAGCCTTCTTCCGCACTGGCTCTGGCATCTGGTTTGTAGGAGGAATGGAAGTGAAATTCAGCTAACACCTACCAGAAGCTGATCGGAAGTGTGCCCAGGAAGATGAAGTTGCCATACAGACCAGTGATGATATTACTACATATTTTTGGATTGAGTCTTTTTTGCAACTACCTCTGTGTGAAATTACTTTTGGTCATGTGGTATATATTACAAAAAGAGTACATTCAACACATCAACATAATTTGGGTCATGACCAGGATTATGGAAGTCAAACATTGTATATTATGCACAAGTAAAGTTTTACCTTAGATCATATACCAGTAAATGGAGTGCTTGGATTAAAACACTATTGCTGATCCCTTATGTATACTTAAACAGTAAGCAGTTTTGTGGTTTATTAATTATTTTCCCAGTGTACTGCTCTTGCCATGTCTGCTGTCACAGAACAAAACATGCACAGAAGTTCATCCAATTAGAATTGAGTCTATATTCCAGTCCATTAATTCTGAAAGAGGTTACACATGAAGATTAGAAGTCTCACAGAGATTTCATTCTTATTTTCCTTGGCTGCAGTACTGTTTTAAATTTTCTAAAGCCAATGTTTTCTCAGATCATGAACAGAAATTATTCTTGTGGGTATAAAATATTTTATTCCATGAACTACCTAAAAATCTTTTCCTTTATCTAAACCTCGGTTTTTCAATAAATGTATTAAGTCTGTTCAAGATAAGAATGTTAAATATCAAAATTGGCTTTTATCCAGATCTCCAACTTCATTTTCGCTTACACAAAAGCTTGCAACAATTGTAAAGCAGTTAAGCAGTAAATCAATCCAAATTAGATCTTGAACAGGGGCTAAGAGTAGAAAAGTTGCTTCTTGTCCAAATAGTAGTTGAGCATCTGGTCTCTTGCCAAAGCCATTGGCAGTAACTTTTTTCAATCTATACTCCTACCTCTGTTGAAACTTGATGGCTTGTTTCCTCAGCTAAAGATAAAGCTGACTTGCTAGTATCATACTCTTCTTCCAACTCTGGTATTGATGATCTTGGCAAGTTCCCTCCTACAATTCCCAGTACACTCCACTCAATTCCTCCTGTGGTCTTTCGTCAAAGGGATGTCAGGATTTTGAACAAGCTTGATGTCAAGAAAGTTCCAGATCTTGATGGCATTTTTTTTTCACTTCTTAAAACTTGTGCTCACAAGCTTGCTCCTCTTCTGTGTTGCCTTTTTACACTTTCTTATTCCACTGGTGTTTTCTCTTCTGTTTGGAAATTTGCTCGCATCCGGTCAGTTCCCGAAAAGGGTGATAAATCCCTCCCATCCAATTATTGTCACATGCACCTACCTTCAGTTTTTCTAAAGTACTGGAGAAATCTATTACCTGCCAACTCCTAAACTATCTCTTCAAAAAGGCCTATGGGGCTGGGTAATTCCATATTGAAATAATTACACTCAAACACCAGCCAAGCGGTTAAAGTTTTACTATAAAATAAGATATAAAATAAATATGATACAAATATCGGTTAAACTAGACTATTACATAAATACAATAAAATAGGTTAAAACAATTAAAAACAATGCTAAAATCGTTAAAATATACTAAAATACCGAAGCTTCCGGAGATCACTGTCCTTCCTCAACAGTATACTATTACTGGCAAGACACATCCTTAAGTAACAGGCCCATGGCACTCAAACACGTGTAGCCGACCGGGCTAGCCGAGTGGGTAAAGTACCTGCCCGGCAACCCAAAGGTCGCGGGTTTGATTCCCGCCTTGGGCTTGGATCAAAGTACGGCAAAAACCTTGGGAGGTGCAATATGGCCACAGAAGCCGATGTGCCAACAACTACCAAATCAAAAATCAACTCAAACACGTGATTCATCAGGCACATAGTCGGCATTTCCCACTTGCGCACCGGAAACGGATGTGACTCGGGAGCGTGCCATACGAAATCGATCATCACGTCTGAAGACAACCGCCTCAAACAGGGGGTGTAAACGCATACCCCTGTCCCTGTTGATAGTATTATGACTAGATGCACCGATTCATAAGCTCTTGAGCCACTTGCGTTCCCAGAACCCATGGGCACGGTCAGTTATGACCGCGTCTTCAGGGGAGATCCGATGTTGCTTCTCCCAGAAATGCTCCGCCACAGCAGACCTCCCATAGTTCGCAGTCTTTATAGTGGTTGTGTGGACCCACTGTAGTACCCCCCTGAGGATAGAGAAATGGAAATATGTAGGGTCACGGCAGACCTCAGTAAGTGCGGTTACCTCCAGAAGGTCTTGGACAAATATATTAATAGGGTTGAGCCCAATCGTAGGGAGTCGCCTGCCCCTGTGGCCACTGCATACATCCCTTACTATCCGGGCCTTTCAGAATGTGTTGTACGGTCATTGTGGGAGTGTCAGACTCGCTGTGTGCAACTTCCGGGATGGAGGTTGCACACAGTGGTGTCGCAAGTTAAAGACCCCGTAACCCAAGACTCCACTAGTAGCGTGGTCTATGAGATTAAGTGCCCGGATTGTGAGGAGTGCTATGTGGGTGAGACGAGGCGATGTTTAAAAGACCATCTGGGGGAGCACACGACCGCTATAAAGACTACAAACTATGGGGTAGGTCTGCTGTGGCAGAGCATTTCTGGGAGAAGCAACATCGGATCCCTCCCCTGAAGACGTGGTCATAACTGACTGTGCCCATGGGTTCTGGGAACGCAAGTGGCTCGAGAGCTTACGAATTGGTGCATCTAGTCATAATACTATCAACAGGGACAGGGTTATGCATTTACACCTCCTGTTTGAGGCGGTTGTCCTCGGATGTGATGATCAATTTTGTATGGCACGCTCCCGAGCCACTTCCGTTTCCGGTGCGCAAGTGGGAAATGCCGACTGTGCCTGGTGAATCGCATGTTTGAGTACCATGGGCCTGTTACTTAAGGATGTGTCGTGCCAGTAATAGTACACTGTTGAGGAAGGAGACAGTAATCTCCGAAAGCTTCAGTATTTTAGTATATTTTAACGATTTTAGCATTGTTTTTAATTGTTTTAACCTATTTTATTGTATTTATTGTAATAGTCTAGTTTAACCGATATTTGTATCATATTTATTTTATTTTATATCTTATTTTATAGTAAAATTTTAACCGCTTGGCTGGTGTTTGAGTGTAATTATTTCAATATCCTAAACTATCTCAAAACTTTCCATCAGATGAGCAATTGCCAATATGGATTCCATCAGTGTCAATCCACTGGTGATATATTTCTTCTGTTACCCATATATGAACAAATTCAATGAGAAGTTTAGAGAAACTCGAGCAGTTGCTCTTGACATTTCTAAAACTTTTTGGTTGTGTTTGGCATAGAAGTCTTCTAAACAAATTTCTATCTTATGGATTGCCAACTGTTTTTTGTAATTGTGTTTTGTATAAAGTTTTCTCTCTGCTTACTGCAGGTGATGATAGATGGCCCTCTGTCTTCTAACTTCTCCATTAATGTGGAGAACTTTGACCCTACTGTTCCCCAGGGTTCAGTTCTTTCTCCCACTCTTCCTCTCTTATATTAATGACCTTTTCCCATTGACTGGAAATTCTATCCATAGTTTTGCTGATGATGGCACCTTGCATTTTACCTTATACTCTGAGAAATACCTTGCCCTGCACAAACAGCTTCAACTTCTTGAGTATCCACCAATTGCTGATTTCCAGGTAATTCTCCAGTGGAGCAAAGATAACTTAGTTAATTTCAATCCTTCTAAAATTCAGTCCTGTCTTATATATCACAAAAAAAGGATTCTTCTGCTCCTGTGCTTATCTTCAACAATGATTGGTTTCAAGATGAGATCACATATCTCTATTAGGACTACCCTGATTTCTAATCTCTCTTGGCTAAGTAACTGGGTTCTGTCTTTCATTCTCAGCGTTTTTTAAACAAGAACATTCCTCAAATCTGCCCTCCCATGGAATATTGATTTTGCATATGGGATGGTGTCCTAAAACCTCTTTCAAGCTTTTAGACTCCATTCAAAAGAGGGCAGTGTGGTTAATTAATGACCCATCTCTTACAAAGTCTCTCCATTATCTGTCTCATAGACATTCTGTTTCTGTTGTTTTTTTCTATAGATAGTTTCAGAGGCACTGTTCTGAATTTGATTATGTAATTCCCCTCTCTTTCTAAACCAGTCTGAACGTGTGCTGCAGTCAGTCTGCATCCATATGCTGTCCAACCACAAACTCACAAAACCAACTTTTCTTTTACTCATTTATCCCTTCAACTTTTGTTTTTTGAAACAACCTTCCTTCAGATGTATTTCCTGAAAATTACAATTTACAGAAATTCAAGTCTAATGTCAACTAGTGCTTCAGTCTTTTTAATTCTCAACCCATTGGTTCTGATATATTTCGTGTTTGAAGAGCCATAAAAAAACAGCATAATGTAGACATATCCAATGTATGTGAATGTCCATTGTTTGCTGAAAGTAACTTTTATGAAATGTCGTTGAAAAGGGGATCAAATGTTAAAATTAAAGTTTTACATAGTCAATAAAAAAAATTGTTTTTCATGTAGTAGAATTTTGTGAAAAGCAAGCCCTATGATTCTTTTTTGCAAACATTTGAACAGACTTCTTCAATGACTGGAATGTCTAGAGGAAGAGTGTGTGTGTGGAATAAGGAATGAGAAGCTGAAATTTGATGAAACATGCAGTTCTTTTAAATTTCCTAAAAGCATTGTCATGTTTGTCCCATAACTGAAATCAATGATTTTGTTAAAGGCATGATACGTACAACGTAGCCGAGTGGACCTGGGTTCAAGCCCATGGCTGCTAAATACAATTGATGTTTGTATTGATGATTTATTATAAACTCCTGACTTGGTGGTCGTGCTGGAGTATAAACAAGAACTATAAACATTTGACTAATCAAGAATTTCCAACAATAAAGGCAATTCTTCAAAAATTGAAAGAGGACAGAACGTTTAATGGAAGCTTCAAGTTTAAGAATGATTTTATAAAGGCTGGGATATAAATGGAGTCAATGTAAATCTAGTTATTTAATGTTAAAATAAAAAATTAATATTAAATGTTGTTGAATAAGACATATAAGAAGTATTCATCAATACAGTGAAAATGGGCAACCAGATGTTTATATGGATGAAATGTGGCTTAATAGCTCTCACATGGTAAAAAAAAAAAAAAAAAAAATCAGAAAACTTAATGTTAGCCCAGCCCGTCAATTGAATTAGGCTGCAGCTAATCCCAGAAAACAAAAGTACCCACTTAATTATATGCCATGCAGGAGGAAGGATGGTAAGATTTATCAGAAATCTGCTTCTAATATATAGAGCCAACCAGACAACAGGAAATTATCATTAAGAAATGAGCTGGGCACATTTCAAGAAATATGTAAGAAATAGTGTAGTACCAAACATGCCATTTAACAGTGTGTTAGGGATTGATAGTGCTCTATGTCACAAAGTTTTATGAAAAAAATGCCATCAATTCCAAAAAGCAAGATATGCAAGAGTGGCTTTGTGAAGGCAAAATACCATTCACTTTTGACTTGTTAAAAGATGATGTATATATAACTTAATTAAGTTACACAAGCATTGTTACAAAAAATGTGCTCTATGAATTATTACACGGTTTCAGCCTTTTGCATGGTATGGAGATAAGTAAGTGCTGGATTAATATGGAGACAAATCAAAAATATATAACTGCTAATAATGTCTGCTTTAAAGTGGAGAACGTCAAAGAATTACTTATGAAGAAACTTTGTAAATTGACTGATATATGGGAAGAATGCTGCGAACATCTTATTCACATTGAAGTTGAATACACAACCAATCAGCTAGCTATCAACAACAATATTGAAAATTTCGTTGTATAGTTTAGTGAAGAATGAAGATGATTTGTTCAATGAATCACAATGATTATTTGAAAAATATACCCATTATAAAAAATAAATTATTATTTCTAAAACTTCATGCTTTGGTCAGTATTTAATTTTCCTTAAACTATACAGTTGACATTATTAAATCTTCCCGTTGACAAGATACCTTATGGAATATTGCCAGTTTTCAGCTAAATAAACTAAATAAGCAAATGTTTTGCTTTTCTATACAAAAACAGGCATTTTTTAAAATAAGCTCAAGCATTTCCCATTCTTCCACCAGCAGCACAGACCTTAGCTCACCATGTGACCGAGGAGTTGGCTATCAGCATGCAGTGCTATGCCCAAGGGCATTCCACACATGTTCAATCATCTAGTGATTGTGCTGGCCTCAGCAGTCATTGGATATCTTCAGTTTCAAGATATTCCTCCACCACTTGAGCTCTATATGCAGTGGTGTTGTTGTTGTGCATGAAAAGAAAATCTGGGCCAACTGCACCCCTAAAAAGTCTCACATAGGGTTCAAGGATCTGTTCTTGGTACTTCTATCAAAAAACATGAAGAGGAGTGTAGCTATTGATCATTATTCTGCCCCACATGAGAACACTGCATACACCATAAAGTGTCCCTTTCTCTGATGTTGGAGGGATAGTACTACACTCCTCGTTGTCTCCAGATGAAATAATGTCTAGAATCTGTTTGTAGGCTAAAACGAGACTCATCAGAGAACAGGACTGTACCCCATTTATCAGGACTCCAAGTCACATGTTCATGGCACCAATTTTGATCAGCTCTATAGTGGTTTGGGGTTTATGGGATAAAAACCACTGGCTTCCTTGTATAGAGTCCACTTGAATTGAGCCTTCTTAACACAGTCTGGTTGGAAATGTTTTCATCTGTGGCTGCAGCAACTGCAAGAGACAGTTGATGACAAGACATCGTAGGATTCTGTCTTGCTGTTAGAGCCAGATAGTGGTCTGTGCTGGTTGACATAGCCCTTGGGTGACTTTGGCCAGCCCTTCTTGTAATGGTTCCTATTTCCTGAAACTGCTTCCATAGTGCCAAGATGACACTGCACGACACATTAAGTCAACATGCCACCTCTGCCTGTGACTGCCCAGTGTCAAGACATCCAACAGCCTGCCATCTCAAAGAATCATCTAAACATCGACTTGCCATCCTGAGTACTGGAGATGGGGCTATCCCACTGAGCTAGCCAAAAAATGGGAATGAAGTTATGTGATTGCAACTCTATTTTTTATAGACATGAATGATTTGCTTGATGTGTTGCTCTGTAAGGTGATAGATTGATTTCTATTGGATACTCAGAATTTGCATTCCAGGATGCCTATTCTGTCAAATATTCATCCTCGCTGACACTGTTCACAAATTTGCAATAAAATATTCATGAAAAGCGTTTTGCCCTGTTAATTTTATTGAGCAGTGTAGTAAGTTTAAATCATTGTTAGAGTGAAAATGCAAATATTACTGTACTTGCAAATTAAGCAGTTTCCAGAAATGAAAAATACATGCTCCCCTAAAGTAATAATGGGAAGATTCCAAGTTGTATTTTCCTCCTGCATATTTATACCCACAAAATTGATGAGACTTCTAGTCTAGTACATATCATCAAAGCCATTCTTAATTATATGTTTGATCTTCCCTTTGAGTTTTTCTTCTACAACATTTTTATTGTTAAAAAGGTCTTGATGAGTAATTAAGTTTATGATGTTAACCTGAATTGTAATATTATCATTGTAATTTTGTAATTAAGTATTAAATTAATATTTATTTATAAAATTACAATTAGAATTGTATTGCTTTAAGATGACTTATGAGTTTTGTATATTATTGTTTATTGTGCCATTTGACCTCAGTGATTGTTTAAACCAGTTTAATAATCAATTATGTGGTGGGTGATGAGTAACTTTAGTGTTGGAATGCTGTCTATCAGCATTCCAATTTTGCAGTCTAATAACTGCTTCCTTAACAGAATTTCAGAAATTTTTTTTTTGATCTACTTATGTTGTGGCACTTTAATGTTTCTGCCACATGGGTACTACTGATTTAAAGCATAAAAGAACTGAGGATCTGGTTCAGAAATATAAGGTCATGCTGCAAAAATATTGTGGGTGAGGTCAAAATATTGTATCTCTAATTTTGCAGACGACAAGAGAGAGAGAGATCCTGTGATGAGATCCTTATCCAGACTTGAGGGACTAGATTATGAGGAAAGTTTTTCTCCCCATGGTCTGCCTGTGATTTGTAAAGCAAATTTATTTAATAAAGATGAAATTCATTTGAACTGGGGAGGAGCAAGAGTCTTTGCTGAAGTCATAGAGGAAGCACGATGGGTTCAGAGAAACTGATAACTGTGAGAGGTAATAGGGAATCCATTGAAAACTTAACCAGATATGCATCAGGGTTCTATGTGGGAAATGTTTAAACAAATTGTTCTGGGAATTACAAATATATATTTGTTCCAGTGGTGAAAACATTTGTAAGGAGCTCATTGTAGCACATGCATGGGAAGAGATATATCAACCAATGAAACATACTTAAACAGTTATAGTGGACATATAAGGGTAGTCAAAAGTAAAATATTTAACCTCTTTATATAGTAATATCAGGAGTGTTGTTAACAAATTGAGTGAATTGAAATTGGAGCTGATGATTGAGCTTTCTGAAGCTAATATTGTAGGGCTAACTGAGACTTGGTGTGATCCTAAAATTTGATAATGAGGAATTTCACTATGACACTTGTAATGTGTTCATTATATTGTAGCAATCAGACTGTTACCAGAATCTGATCGAGCTCAAGTGAAGCAATCAAGGGCAAATGTGTCATTATGGGTAACTTTTACTTATCTCTTATTGATTTGAATTGGGGATCAAGCATTACACCTAGTGAGATCAGTTTTTTGAACCACCTAGATTACTGTTACTAGTTTCTGCATGTCAGGGAAAGTACACGAGGCCCAAATCCTTGATTTGATCCTTGCTAAGGATCCAATTATTATCAAAGATTTGATAGTGAAGAAACCACTAGCAGGTAGTGATCACAGTGTTAGAAAGTGGATAATATCTAAGCAAATTTCAGTGGTCAGAGGAGAGGGTTTCCATTTTAAGAGGAGGAAACTATAGTGGGTTGAGGGTCTTCTTAGGCTCTATCAACTTGGGGTGATAATATCAGGTCGTTGGATACAAATGCCCTGTGGGAAATGTTTATTGTTATTGTTATTATTTGGTTTTTAGGAGCATTAGCAACTAAGGCCATATTACTCCGGGGATATACGGTGGTCATTCCCTGACCTTTCCGCATCCTCCGTATTTGGTGGTCATGGGCTTGAACCCCTGTCTAATCAAGAAGTGTGTGCTATGCACTACTGCTCCTGGTGGGAAATGTTTAAACATATTATCCCGGAAGCTACAAATATATTCCAGTAGCTTAAGATCTTATACAGCTAAAGAAGGGAGCATAGTAACAGGTAGGTAAGTAACAGATAATAACAGGTCATCTCATGGCACTGAAACATACACTAAGTGATCACTGAATTATGACCACCCCTATGAAAACCGAATGTGACTCGTTGACCACGTGAGGTACCAGAATGCTGAGTTAGTTGACCTATGTAGCATAGATAAGGTGTCAGTGGTTCAGTAGGTAGTGAAATTCCAAGCTTGATGGGTAAAAGGAAGGATTTATCGGACTTTGATAAAGGACAGATTGTGGGTGCTCAATTAGCTGGTGCCTCGAGTTCCCAAACAGCTGAACTGGTGGAGTGTTCGAGAGCTGCCGTAGTTAAAGTGTACCAGGACTGACGTCAAAATGGTCAAACAACAATCCAATGGCAAAACTGCAAAGGTCAGTAAAAGGTTGATGTTAGAGGTGAGTGGCGCCGGTTCCGACGACTCGTACAGGCGAAGCACTGTTGAAGAGTTGACTACCCAATGCAACATGGGCCAACCTGGAACAATATCTGGCATGACCATGTGTTGCATGCTCACATGTATGGGCTACACCAGCAGACAACCCCTACGGCATCCTCTCCTAACCAAGGTTCATCGGTGTAAAAGACTCACCTGGTGCAAAGAACATGCAAGTTGGATGTTAGAAGACTGGAAGAAGGTGTGTTGGTCGGATGACTCATGTTATTTACTCCACACTATGGATGGTCGTGTACGGATTTGGCATCAACAACGTGAGGCTCTCGATCCATCATACATGGTATCAAAAGTGCAAGCTGGTGGAGGCGGTTGTATGGTGTGGGGTATGTTTCACTGGCAGGAACTTGGACCACTGATGCACGTGGAACAATGTATCAGTGGTCTCCGCTTTCGTCAACTGCTTGCTGACTGTACACCCTGCTTGTTACACTTTTTCCCGAATGGCGATGGTGTCTTCCAAAATAACAATGTGCCGGACCATTGGGCACTTGTTGTGCAGGAATGGTTTGAGGAACACAGTTCTGACGCAGCATATCGATTGGCCTCTGAACTCTGCTGATATCAATCCCATAAATCACTTGAGGTACACTATGGAGAGGCATATCAGCCATCTGGATGCACCAATCACCTCCCTACCTGCATTGCTGATCGCATTACACACAGCTTAGGTGGCCATACCTCCCAAACGCTTCCGACATCTTGTTGAATCAATGCCATGTTGGATAGCTGTTATACTGAGGGCAAAAGGAGGACCTACGAAGTATTAGGTAGGTGGTCATAATTTAGGGATCACTCAGTATATAAGAACTACAAGCAGATGTGTAACAGTACTACAGATCAGATAAGAAGCACTCCATGGCAGCTTAGTCAGCCTGATACATTGCTGTCTGCCTGTTTTGGAGAGTTTAATACCCATTGATGATTGGAGCAATTCAAGAGTTCGATACCAATTGATGATTGGAGCAATTTCTAAAGTCATCTTCATTCAAGGCTCATGCGGAGCATGTAGGATTTTCCCTATGAGCTGTTCTGAGCATTTCAGCCTACACAACGGCCCGTGAACACATACGCACTTTTTACAAACATAATACACCCTCAGTTATCAGCAAACTTGGGGACTGTTAATACTAACATAGATTGGATAAGTAAAGCTAAGCTGAATATATGAAATCACTGGCAAAAAAAGAGCCAAGAACAGGAGGTTTTTTTTTTTTTTTCCATATCTTAATTAAAAAGGAGGCAGTAAATCATATGTCTGAAATAGTGAAGCAATGGTGAATTAGATACAATCCAGCCAAAATTGCTGTTATTTTGCATCCATATTTACAATTGAAATTGCATTTGAACCTGGGAGAAACAAAGTTAGACTGCAGTAAGATGAATAATATAATATTCTTCGAAGCACCTATCAGAAACTCTACTGAGGCTGAAGGAGAGTAAATGCTACCTGTTATAGATGGTATGAATCCAGGTATAAATATATATTAAAGAATGTGATAAAGAATTGCATCATGCCATTAGGGTTTGCTACTAGGGTGACCAACCGTCCCAAATTTTGCGGGACATCCCGATTTTTGGCTCTCTATAGAGGTATCCCAAAAGAACCCTAGGTGAGACGCCATATATCCCGATTTATCACATATTTATATTAAAAAATAATAGAAGGCTATGTTCTATTGATTGTTTGATGTTGACGTAATAATGAATAAACATTTTACTTACCTACCTACGTGTATTTAATTTATTCAACCTATCTATTTTAAAAATGAATATGTCAAGATATTTTTTTTTTTTTTTTTTTTTTATGAGAACCCCAAACACGAGAGGTATTATAACCTATAGTACTTAGTACCGTGCTTGGGTTGGAGGTTGAGAAGACGAAAGAAGATATTTGTTGATATTGGACTTGAACTTCTGTAGATTGTAATTTTCAGGAAATACGTATGAAGGAAGGTTGTTCCAGAAAACGGCAGTTGAATGAATAAATGAGGAAGATGAAAAGTTGGTTCTATGGGTTTGAAGTTGGACAGTAAATGGATGTTGGCTGGTGGCGGCACGTGTTCGGACTGTTTTGAAAGAGAGAGCGGGAATTATAGAAGCCAATTCAGAAGAACAGTGCCCATGGAAGTATCTGTAGAAGAGGCATGCAGCAGAAACAGTGCGTCTATGAGAAAGCGAGTGGAGAGACTCTGTTAGAGATGAATCATTAATTAACCTAACTGCCCTCTTCTGAATGGAATCAAGAAGCCTGAGAGAGGTTTTGGGGGCACCACCCCAGATGTGGGAACAATATTCCATGGCAGGGCGGATTTGCGATTTATACAGAGTGAGCAGCTGTTTGGGAGAAAAGTAACGCCGAGAGTGAAAGAGAAAACCAAGTTTTTTAGATGCAGAGGAAGCAATATTTGTAATGTGCTTGTGCCAAGAGAGATTAGAAGTCAGGGTAATCCCCAAAAGAGATATATCATTTTGCCTAGAAATCGGAGTGTCACTAAAGATAAGCATAGGAGCAGAAGAATCCTTTTTGCGAGATATAAGACAAGATTGAGTTTTAGAAGGGTTGAAATCAACTAAGTTGTCTTTGCCCCACTGGAGAATTACCTGAAGATCGGCATTTAAGGAATTGGCAGCAGATTTTCGAGAACTTGAAGCTGATTGAGCTGGACAAGGTTTCTCAAAATGGAAAGTTGAATGCAATGTGCTATCATCGGCAAAACTATGGATAGGATTTCCAGTCAATGGAAGAAGGTCATTGATATACAAGAGGAAAAGAGTGGGGGAAAGAACTGAACCTTGGGGGACACCGGCATTAGTGGAGAAGTTAGAAGACAGAGAGCCATCTACCATCACCCTCAGTGAGCGATCAGAGAGAAAACTGGATAACCAATTACTAAAAACAGTTGGCAAACCATAAGATGGAAGCTTGTTTAGAAGACCTTTATGCCAAACACGATCAAAAGCCTTTGAGATGTCAAGAGCAACTACTTGTGTTTCACCGAACCTTTCCATTGAATTAGTCCACAAATGGGTAACATAAGGCAGAATATCACCAGTGGATCGACACTGACGGAATCCATACTGGCGATCGTTGATCAGACGGAAGGTTTCTAGGTAGTTTAAGAGTTGGCGGTTAATTGATTTCTCCATTACTTTAGAAAGAGTAGAAGTAATTGCAATGGGACGATAATTGGATGGGAGGGATTTGTCACCCTTTTTAGGAACTGGCTGGATATGAGCAAATTTCCAAGCAGAAGGAAAAACACCTTTGGAATAAGAAAGTGAAAAAAGGCGGCAAAGAATAGGAGTAAGTTCAGGAGCACAGGTTTTGAGAACAAGTGGAGAAATACCATCAGGACCTGGAGCTTTCTTAGCATCAAGATTCATCAAAATCCTTCTGATATCCTTTTGACGGAAGACCACAGAAGGCATTGAATGGAGCGTGTTAGGAATGGTGGGAGGTGTTTTACCAAGATCATTAATACATGAGTTGAAAGAAAAATGGGATGCTAGCAGGTCAGCTTTATCCTTCGCTAAAGTGACAACAGAACCATCTGGTTTGGACAGAGGTGGGAGCAGAGATGGGCAAAAGTTGCGGCCAATAGCTTTGGCAAGAGACCAGAATGCTCGGCTACCATTAGGGCAAGAAGCAAGTTTTCTACTCTTAGCCTGTTCAAACTCTAGTTTGGACTGATTAATAACTGCTTTACAATTGTTGCGAGCTTTGGTGTAGGCAGAAAATGAAACTGAAGAATTAGAAACAAGCCAATTACGATATGCAACGTTCTTCTCTTGGACAGCCTTAGCACATTTATTGGAAAACCAAGGTTTAGATAAAGGACGAGATTTTAAAGTGGAGTGTGGGATAAAGGATTCCATTCCTGCAAGAATAATTTCACTGACACGATCTGAGCAAACGTTGACATCAGAAGTTTTGAAACAGTAATCAGACCAAGGAAAAGAAGAAAAGAAGTCTCGCAGGTCATCCCATTTTGCATTCTTGTAATGCCAAACAATACGAGGTTGGGAATAGCCATGAGATAAAGGTTCCATTGGAGAAGAGACAATCACCAAGTTGTGATCTGAAGTGCCTAAAGGACCTCTCACTTCAACCTTGTACTTAGAAGGGTTGTTTGTGAGAAAAAGATCAAGCGTATTGGCTGTATGATTAGGATTGTCCGGTATTCTTGTAGGTAAATGAACAATCTGTGCTAGGTCATTAGTAATTGCAAAAGCCTCAGCATCTCGACCAGCTGGGTCGGTGTGACTAGAAAACGGAAGCCAGCTGGAGTTTTGAACATTAAAATCACCAAGGAAAATTACCTCACTGTTAGGAAAGTTGGACTGGAGAAAGTCAAGTTGCAAAGAGAGGAAGTCAAAGAGCTCCAAGTGATTAGTGGAGTTGGGAGAACGGTAGAGACAACAGATGAATTTTACACAATGAGGTAGAGAGATTTTAAGCCAGAGAAGATCAAAGAGAGGAGATTCCAAATTGCCAAGTCTCTGACAGGGAATATCAGAACGGACATATGCACAAGTACCACCTTTGAGGCGAAAGGAATCATACAGCAAATAATTTGGATATCTGAGATGAGCAGTAGTTGAATCAACTGATAACTGAGATTCAGTCAGAAAAAGTACATGGGGTTTGGAAGACTGCAAGTGGAAATGGACATCGTTGAGATTAGAATTGAGACCACGTATATTTGTGAAATGAATTAGGAAGTCCTTGGGAGGTTTAGATCTTTTCGCAGATAAGCTTGCTCTATTATTTTGACAATTCATGGTGTATTCAATAGTAAGAAAAAGTGGGTGGGACATGCTGTATGAAGTAATGAAATTTTTGGATATGGCGTACATGTGGTAAGAATATACCCAGATCCTTGACATAACGTGGCCTCGACAATGCTCCCCGCATACACACTACTCGGACTCCCTCCAGTCACTATCTGGCAGAGTAGAGGTAGCAAGATTATACACTAGCTGATCCGGAAGCTTCCTAGAGAGTTACCAATAGGTTCAGTCCGGTGTACTAACTAGCGGCCGGCCTGCGAACACCGTTTTAGAGCTGTACCCTCGAAATGTAAGGAATATTGGATCTCGCCACGACATTCATCATAACCTCGAAAATCATCAATCATACTGCATGATGGAAGAGATAGGGAAGAGTTGGCCGGAACTTAGCTCTAGAGACTAAACATGGGTTCCACCACTTCAAGCCTCCAATAAGCAAAGTGGGGTATTTCACCGGTTGATGAGAGTCATCTACCCCTAGTACTGCCTGATAACATAGAGGGGGCGCCGTTCCTCCATGTGGTGTGGGCGCCACACCTCGACCCCTGCTTACGTTGGTTCACACCTGTGTGGTCACCCACCATGTACTTGTGCATGAAGGTTATACCCAGGATTACTAACAGTCCCACCATCGTGAAGGTGCAAGCAGAGGATTTGGCTGTCATAGACCGTCCGGACTTCGCCGAAATTGGGTCCACTTTGACTTGAGTGTCACCCGAATATCAGTTCCATCAGCGTTTTAGACTCCCAGGTAGCAAGAACAGCTTGTCTGGCATATCTGAGAGAATGTCTGTGACAACCTCAAGGACCTATACCTCTGTATGTATAATAACTAAGAAGGAACATGTACATATTTTAATGTTATAAGGTATTCTGTAAACTTTTTTTTTTTTTTTTTTTTTATGTGAACCCCAAACACGAGAGGTATTATAACCTATAGTACTTAGTACCGTGCTTGGGTTGGAGGTTGAGAAGACGAAAGAAGATATTTGTTGACATTGGACTTGAACTTCTGTAGATTGTAATTTTCAGGAAATACGTATGAAGGAAGGTAGTTCCACAAAACGGCAGTTGAATGAATAAATGAGGAAGATGAAAAGTTGGTTCTGTGGCATTGAAGTTGGACAGTAAATGGATGTTGACTGGTGGCGGCACGTGTTCGGACTGTTTTGAAAGAGAGAGTGGGAATTATAGAAGCCAATTCAGAAGAACAGTGCCCATGGAAGTATCTGTAGAAGAGGCATGCAGCAGAAACAGTACGTCTATGAGAAAGCGAGTGGAGAGACTCTGTTAGAGATGAATCATTAATTAACCTAACTGCCCTTTTCTGAATTGAATCAAGATGCCTGAGAGAGGTTTTGGGGGCACCACCCCAGATGTGGGAACAATATTCCATGGCAGGGTGGATTTGCGATTTATACAGAGTGAGCAGCTGTTTGGAAGAAAATAACGCCGAGAGCGAAAGAGAAAACCAAGTTTTTTAGATGCAGAGGAAGCAATATTTGTAATGTGCTTGTGCCAAGAGAGATTAGAAGTCAGGATAATCCCCAAAAGAGATATATCATTTTGCCTAGAGATCGGAGTGTCACTAAACATAAGCATAGGAGCAGAAGAATCCTTTTTGCGAGATATAAGACAAGACTGAGTTTTAGAAGGGTTGAAATCAACTAAGTTGTCTTTGCCCCACTGGAGAATTACCTGAAGATCGGCATTTAAGGAATTGGTAGCAGATTTTCGAGAAGTTGAAGCTGATTGAGCAGGACAAGGTTTCTCAAAATGGAAAGTGGAATGCAATATGCTATCATCGGCAAAACTATGGATAGGATTTCCAGTCAATGGAAGAAGGTCATTAATATACAAGAGGAAAAGAGTGGGGGAAAGAACTGAACCTTGGGGGACACCGGCATTAGTGGAGAAGTTAGAAGAGAGAGAGCCATCTACCATCACCCTCAGTGAGCGATCAGAGAGAAAACTGGATAACCAATTACTAAAAACAGTTGGCAAACCATAAGATGGAAGCTTGTTTAGAAGACCTTTATGCCAAACACAATCAAAAGCCTTTGAGATGTCAAGAGCAACTACTTGTGTTTCACCGAACCTTTCCATTGAATTAGTCCATAAATGGGTAACATAAGCCAGAATATCATCAGTAGATCGACACTGACGGAATCCATACTGGCGATCGTTGATCAGACAGAAGGTTTCTAGGTAGTTTAAGAGTTGGCGGTTAATTGAGTTCTCCATTACTTTAGAAAGAGTAGAAGTAATTGCAATGGGACGATAATTGGATGGGAGGGATTTGTCACCCTTTTTTAGGAACTGGCTGGATATGAGCAAATTTCCAAGCAGAAGGAAAAACACCTTTGGAATAAGAAAGTGAAAAAAGGCAGCAAAGGATAGGAGTAAGTTCGGGAGCACAGGTTTTGAGAACAAGTGGAGAAATACCATCAGGACCTGGAGCTTTCTTAGCATGAAGATTCATCAAAATCCTTCTGATATCATTTTGACGGAAGACCACAGGAGGCATTGAATGGAGCGTGTTGGGAATGGTGGGAGGTGTTTTACTAAGATCATTAATACATGAGCTGGAAGAAAAATGGGATGGTAGCAGGTCAGCTTTATCCTTGGCTGAAGTGGCAACAGAACCATCTGGTTTGGACAGAGGTGGGAGCAGAGATGGGCAAAAGTTGCGGCCAAATAGCTTTGGCAAGAGACCAGAATGCTCGGCTACCATTAGGGCAAGAAGCAAGTTTTCTACTCTTAGCATTGGGTTTTAATTGTGATAAATAAGTAGCTTGAAGGTTCTAATCACTTAGCATTAGTAGAGGCATATGATGCAAGAAAGCAAGCTTATGCAGCATCAGCCAAAAAAATATATATAAAAACCTTCCATTCACCCCCCTCCGTTCGTTCAAACGGAGTTTGGATTGATTAATAACTGCTTTACAATTGTTGCGAGCTTTGGTGTAGGCAGAAAGTGAAACTGAAGAATTAGAAACAAGCCAATTACGATATGCAACATTCTTCTCTTGAACAGCCTTAGCACATTTATTGGAAAACCAAGGTTTAGATAAAGACGAGATTTTAAAGTGGAATGTGGGATAAAGGATTCCATTCTTGCAAGAATAATTTCACTGACACGATCTGAGCAAACGTTGACATCAGAAGTTTTGAAACAGTAATCCGACCAAGAAAAAGAAGAAAAGAAGTCTCGCAGGTCATCCCATTTTGCCAAACAACACGAGGTTGGGAATAGCCATGAGATAAAGGTTCCCTTGGAGAAGAGACAATCACTAAGTTGTGATCTGAAGTGCCTAAAGGATCTTTCACTTCGACCGTGTACTTAGAAGGGTTGTTTGTGAAAAAAAGATCAAGCGTATTGGCTGTATGATTAGGATTGTCCGGTATTCTTGTAGGAAAATGAACATTTTGTGCTAGGTCATTAGTAATTGCAAAAGCCTCAGCATCTCGAACTGCTGGGTCGGTGTGACTAGAAAACGGAAGCCAGCTGGAGTTGTGAACATTAAAATCATCAAGGAAAATTACCTCACTGTTAGGAAAGTTTTACTGGCGAAAGTCAAGTTGCAAAGAGAGGAAGTCAAAGAGCTCCAAGTGATTAGTGGAGTTGGGAGAACGGTAGAGACAACAGATGAATTTGACACAATGAGGTAGAGAGATTTTAAGCCAGAGAAGATCAAAGAGAGGAGATTCCAAATTGCCAAGTCGCTGACAGGGAATATCAGAACGGACATATGCACAAGTACCACCTTTGAGGTGAAAGGAATCATACAGCGAATAATTTGGGCATCTGAGATGAGTAGTAGTTGAATGAACCAATAACTGAGATTCTGTCAGAAAAAGCACATGGGGTTTGGCAGACTGCAAGTGGAAATGGACATCGTTGAGATTAGAATTGAGGCCACGTATATTTGTGAAATGAATTAGGAAGTCCTTGGGAGGTTTAGATATTTTTGCAGATAAGCTTACTCTATTAGTTTGACAATTCATGGTGTATTCAATAGTAAGAAAAAGTGGGGGGGGTGGGGAGACATGCTGTATGAAGTAATAAAATTTTTGGATATGGCATACACGTGGTAAGAATATACCCAGATCCTTGACATAACGTGGCCTCGACAATGCTCCCCGCATACACACTACTCGGGCTCCCTCCAGTCACTATCTGGCAGAGTAGAGGTAGCAAGATTATACACTAGCTGATCTGGAAGCCTCCTAGAGAGTTACCAATAGGTTCGGTCCGGTGTACTAACTAGTGGCCGGCCTGCGAACACCGTTTTAGAGCTGTACCCTCGAAATGTAAGGAATATTGGATCTCGCCACGACGTTCATCATTACCTCAAAAGTCATCAATCATACTGCATGATGGAAGAGGTGGGGGAGGGCTGACCGGAACTTAGCTCTAGAGACTAAACATGGGTTCCACCACTTCAGGCGTCCAATAAGCAAAGTGGTGGTATTTCACCGGTTGATGAGAGTCATCTACCACCTAGTACTGTCTGGTAACATAGAGGGGCGGCGTTCCTCCATGTGGTGTGAGCACCACACCTCGACCCCTGCTTACGTTGGTTCACACCTGGGTGGTCACCCACCATATACTTGTGCATGGAGGTTATACCCAGGATGATGTACCAATGAAAAAAAATCCCGCTTTTTTTTTAAGGTCAATATCCCGAAATTGGCTGATCAAGAGTTGGTCACCCTAGTTGCTACCTACTGAGATCATCACTAGACTCTGGGGGTGATTCCTTTAGACTGGAAAAGTTCAGATGTCTTCCATTATCTATTATCTTCCATTCTTTCTACATGTTCTTCCCATCTTTGTCTATATTCTATAATTTTTCCATTAATTGAGTAAATCTTTTAATTCCTTTCTAATATTTATGTTTGGTATTTTATATAATTTTGTACATCCTTTAACATATCTTAAAATCATTTTTGCAGCTTGTATTCTATTAATGTCTCTTTGTTTTCGTATCCATGTTTCAGAACTATAAAGAAGTGTTGGTATTGCCATTACTTTGTAAAATTTCAATTGTGTTTCTTTCCTTGTTTTCTTATCCAGAGTTCTTTTTATTGACCCACATATATTTTGAAATTTCGCCAATAAGATAACAAAATTGGTATTTAGGATGCAGTGCAGCAATACCTTGATAAGAATGAATACTTAAAGGGATCACAGCATGAGCTTGTGAAGGGAAAGTCCTGTCTGACAAATCTGCTGAATTACTATGATCAAGTCATAAAGAATTTTAAAGACTAGAAACAATTTTGATATTGTATATCTAGATTTTAGTAAAGCTTTTGATTCAGTTCCCCATGAGAGGCTACTGTACAAATTGGATTATGGGATTATTGAGATCTTCAGAGGGTGCTAGATAATGGTCATTCTTGAGAGTGGCCTAATGTAGTGAACAAGGTTCCCCAGGGGGCCCCCTCTTGTTTCTAATTTTTCTCCTGGATACCCTCATCAAAATCATTGATAATGGTATAGAGGAGCTGTCAAATTTGCTTTGGATTTTAAAGGTAGTTGAAAAAATTAACAATCAGGACCAGGCTATGCTGGTTCCAAATGACTTAGGCCATAACTGTGGTCTGAAAGTTGACAATTAAAGTTTAATCCTGCTAAATGTAAGGTTTTTTTTTTTCATTTGGGGAAAAGAGAGCTAAGGTTACACAATTAAAGCTAGTTCAAGATGAGAAAGATTTAGGGGTTATAACAAGCAGATATGAAGTGTTCCTTGAAGTTATAAGCTGGAGGGCAGGAAGATTCAGGGACTATTAACAGGACCTTTGCTAGGAGGGTGAAGGATGTTATTCCTTTTTATATTTATTTATTTTTATTTTTTATTCCTTTTTATAATGTTGACGAGACATCATTTGGTGTATTCATGTTTGGAAGCCTCACCATTGGTGAGACTTCCAAACATGAATTGGTGTGCTAAGGATTATTCCTATGAGGAATTTCTTGAGAAAATGTGGCCTGCAGACCTTGGAGACTAGACACTTCAGGGGACACCTGATAAAGGTGTTTAAGGTCCTTAAAGGAATAAGCAAAGTGAATGAATGAGGGAGGTATTTTCATCTTAGCTGGTGAAACAAGCACATGGTCTCAAATACAAAATTTTACAAAGCAATAGATTAGATTTCATGAAGTTCACCTTTGAGCAGCACATTGTTGATCACTGAAATAAGTTACCTCCCAGGATAGTTGGATAGAAAGTCTGACAAGGTTCAATTATATTGTTATATTTTTAGAAATGATCAAATAGTTTGCTAATTTTTTATTTTATTTTATGTAAAAATGTTTCTTTTTGCGTACTCTGTTTGGTTATAATCCTTGATCAGATTGTCTTGGTTTTGGTTGAGAATTCAATATCTTATTTTTTTCCTTCAAAAAATATTTATTTTATGAAAATATGAATATGGTGAGTGAATATTTGCAAGAACTACTAATGTACATATACTTTGTGCATTAAAGTTCATTATCTTTCATGAGGGTAATCCTGATACTTATTTTTAATTCCAGATTTTATCACTATTAACTGTTTTACTTGTTTTAATGGATAACAGTAGAAGTGGACAGCAAAAGTTCCTGATTGAACTTTTGTTACAGCTATTGTTAAGGTTGATTTGAAATAAGCTTTTCTCAGCTTTAGATTAAGGTTTCCTTTGCATAAAAAATACCGCTTTGTATTTGTTGCTTAAATAGTAAGATCTTATTGTTGTGGTCTTCTTTTTATTTAACTTTTGGTTATAAATCATCTCTTGCAAATAAATGTCATTCCCACCCCATATTGAGACTTGAAAGTGATTCAATTTTTATTAATTTTAAGGGTGCTACAGTTAGTCCTGTTTCCATGAAAAGCTTCCAGGAAGGAGATTCAGGTGTCAGTCTTGAAAGTGCCATAGAAGTCAGTAGTGATCATGATATAACCATTTTTAATGAAGTTATTCAGAGGAACCAAGATTCTACTCCCACACATCAGAATCATTGTCCCTTAGGGCATCATGGCTGTACAGACTGTGATAACTGTAATCCATTAGCAACAGAGGAGCGACAAAGAATATCACGAATTATGGAAATGCGGACAGGGGAAGAATTAATAGAATCTTCTCAAACTGATGAAATTGAAGTAATACACACCAGAGTTATTCGCCGCTGTAAGAAGACTCCTCCAAAAAGAAATCCCATAATCAACAATGCAAATTCATTCGAAAATATGAATGAACATCCATTATTAACTTTGCAAAATGAAACTACAGTAAATGATTTTTTTTCTAACAAAGTTAACAGATTAAGCAAGTCTACTACTGATTCAGGCTTGTCACTAGAAACTCATTGTTCTTCAGATAGTGATCCAAATGATGGAAGTGAAGATCCAAGAAACAAAAGGCTTTCATTTGAAATAAGTGAATTTTGTCAGGATCTTGATTTCACCTTTATGCTTCCTGCAGAATCAAAACAGCCTAATTTTAATCATCAAGAACAACAGCATACAGATGTAATAACAGTAAATTCTTCAGAAAGCATACCAAAGCCAATTGAAGAAAGAGGAACACCTGAAGGGCAGGAAGATCCTAATAATATTCAACATGTGCTTGCACAGAATTCCAGTATAAGATTGCCACTTTTGCCAGGAGATGATGGAGTAGATAAAATAGAAGAATTAATACCAGAAAGAGAAGAGGAAGAAGAAATTTCAATTTATGATGTTGATAAATGGCGAGAGAGTGCTTTAATTGAAGATAAAAGGAATAGTGATGATGATAGTGTTAAATTTATATGTCAAGAAAGCAATGGGAACCTTTGTTCAATTTCAAAAGTTGAATCTGCTTGTAAAGAAATAGGTGTAAATCAAAAACAAATAGTAGATCCAGTGGCTGAAGAACTGGCAAATGCCCCATTTTCAAAGGATGAGGACTTGAATTTAAGGTATAGTTATTACTAACAATATTGTATTTAGTGTTTTATGATTTTTGTTGACTCAAGTATACTTTTTAATTTTTGCTGCTAACTTGCTAAGTATATACGTATAGCGTTCTATACTCTTAGACCAATATGTAGATTTGAAAATATAAATTTAATTATTTTGAATAATTTTATATTTAATTAAATTGTCTTCTAATTTAAATTAATCTTAGCAAGTAACTTATTCATAGAAGTAACTGTTAGACAAATAGACTTTGATGAAAGAAAAAAAAAAATGTTTTCCTGATTTCTTAGGCCATTCTGAGCTACTTTTGCAATGGACAGAACTCTGTGACTGGGTAATTTGCCGCTTGTCATCCATTTGGAAAGGTCTGGGTTTGCTTCTACAGGGATCAGATACACTTAAATAAAAAGGGTACAGGACTATTTGTTGAAGCTATCGAGGAAGTTTTAGGTGGGTCAGAAAACTGCTAGCTTGAGGGGATTCACAGACTAATAGATTAACAGTAGCCGCAGGAAGAGGTGAAAGTGATTTTTGCACTGCTTCTGTTGGAATGAACGGCAGCCTGGAAAGCAAGTTTCTGGGGATTTCAAGAACTGCCGGGAGTCAGCATGGAACTAGTAAATACATGGGCTGTGTTAGGGTAATTAAGAATAAGAACAGGCATGTATACTTGCATGATGACAAATGCTAGGAGTATAGTAAATAAATTTGATGAATTTGAAGTGCTGATCACAGCATCAAAGGTGGATATTGTTGGGATACCAGAGATGTGGTATCATACAGATATAAGGAATGCAGAAATTGAATTTGGGGAGTACGATGTGTACAGAAAGAGGATAGGAAGGTAGGAGGGGTTATGCTGATAGTTAAGAAACATATAAAATCTTAGGCAATGCATCCAGTTAATGTGGGTGGACAGTGCAAGGTTGAGTTAGTTTGGTGTGACATAAGCACTGGGAAAGCAAAAATGAGGGTAGGAATGTGTTATAGGCTTAATGATTCTGATGAGAACAGCTGTACAGAGAAATAGTGAGCCAGTAAATCAGAATGTCTTATAATGGGGGATTTTAACTTCCCAGATATTGACTGAAATTTGTGGGTTGGTCATTCGCACACTAGCAAGAATTTTGTGTATTTATTTATTAGATGGTTGTTTTCTACAGTAGCATGTTTGAGAGGCAGGCAGAGGGAGTAATACTCTTGATCTGATTATCAACAGTGATTATTCATGCATTAAAATCTGCAGATAAAGGAACCACTTGGTGGCAGTGATCACATTGTACTAATGTGGGATTTACTTAAAGATGTAAATACCATTGGGGTAAAGGGAAGGGTTTTGATTTCGTAAAGGTGACTACTGTGGTCTCAGACAGTTTTTAAATTCTGTACAGTGGGATCAACTGATGATGTTACCAACAGCAAATTCTAAATGGGAAGCATTCAGAGAATTAAGCTTGGAAGCAACTAGAATTTTCATACCAAATAAGAAATACTGTTTCAGTTTTAGATGTAAATGGATGTCACTAGAACTAATGAGACTTGTGTCAGAAAATAAAAATGCATGGGATGCTTTAAATTATCAGGCAACACAGAAGCATATGGTAGATGTAAGCTAGTCTGTAATCAAGTCACAAAGGAGTTTAAGCAAGCGAAGGCAGATTATGAGAAATCTTTGGCAAAGGATGCAAAGAAAAACAGCAAAGACTTTACTTATGTAAACTCTAGAAGGAGGGGTATTGGTCCACTTGATATTGATGGTTTGAGTGTTGTTGATCCTACTTAGGTAACTGACAAACTGAATGAGTATTTTGCTTCTATATTCACATGTGAGGAATTCTGTGAGAAAGTGAACCCCAGAGGTTTATCAAACTGTTACAGGGAGCTAAATGATTTTGTAATAATTGAGAGCAAAGTGGAGGAGAAAATGTTGAAATTAAACATAAGAAAGGCACCTGGGGTGGACGGGGATCTATCCAGTTATATTAAAGAAGGCAGCAAAGTTAGTAAGCAAACCCTTAGCCATAATTACGAGAGAATCCTTGGATTAAGGGGAGGTCCCCACAGATTGGAGATGTACAAATGAATCCCCGGTTCACAAAGGGGATCAAAGGGTGACACGAGTAATTATAGACCTGTTAGTTTAACTTCTGTTCTCAGGAAAAATAATGGAGTCACTGTTTAAAGAAGCATTACAGGATCATCTAGACAAGACTGCAGTTATAATTCAGACACAGCATGGGTTTCTTGTGGGGAAATCTTATCTGACCGATATGATTGGATAATATGATGTGGTCACAAAGGAACTGGATGCAAAAAACAGTTTTGATATATACTTTTATTTCAGGAAAGCTTTTGATACCGTTGCACATAAAACACTGCTGTACAAATTGGAGCAGTGCGGCATTTAGGACACGTTGTTGCTATGTATAAAAAGGAACAATTGAATGAGAGAAGACAGAGTGGTAATCAATGGACACTACTCTTCATGGACTCATGCTATTAGTGGAGGCCCCCAGAGTTCAGTGTTGGGTCCATTACTGTTTTCTGTATTTATTGTTGATATTGATGAAGGTATATCAGGGTTAATGTCCAAGTTTGCAGACAATATGAAGGTTGGCAGGGTTGATAATGACACTAATGATAGTATACTACTGCAACAGTATCTAGAAAAGTTGGACAGATGGGCTGAGAGGTGGCAAATGAAGTTTAAAATTGACAAATGCAAAGTACTGCATATGGGTAGCAGTAATCCCAGGGTAATGTACCAACTGTACAGTACTACACTCAGGGTAGTGGAGAATGGAAAAGACCTGGTGCTAATTGTGCAGCCATATGTGGTTTTCTGAGCAATGCAGACAGGCTGCCTGAGCAGGTCATGGGGGTCTTGTCAATGATATACTGGAATTTTGCTATCAGGGATAAGGAGGTGATTATCCTCTTGTATAAGGTTGTGGCCTTACCATTGCATACTGCATACAGGTCTGGAGGTCTCATTTTAGGAAGGATGTAGAGTTGCTGGAATGAGTAGAGAGAAAGGAAACAAGACTGGTAAGGGGATCAAAGGGGGGTGCTCTTATGAAGAAAGGCTTAAGTTCCGCAAATTGCAGCATCTGGAGACTAGGCACCTGTGAGGTGATCTGATTTAGGTGTATAAGGACTTGAATGAATTGAGAAGCTCAATAGTGATGGGATTCTTCCTCTTGCTCAGATTACAAACCTGATGGGGCATATACTGAAATTGAGGAAATATTGTTGTCGAATAGATGTGTGGACCTTTAGCCAGAAAGCAGTTGATTGCTGGAACAAACTTCCATCTGTCATTGTTGAAGTTGATAGTTTAAATAAATTCAAGGACGAACTGGACAAACTTTTAGAGCAAATGAATGGTTGAAATGGGAAGGGTTTTTTTTTTTTTTTTTTATGTCTGATGCTATATAAGTTTGCTTTCTTGCATCATATGCCTCTACTAATGCTATTGTTACTAATGCCAAAAGTATAAAATCGTATTAGTCAGACAAGTCACCCCTTAACAAAGCCATACTGTGACTGCAGTATGTCTAGATGGTCCTGCATTACTGCTTTAACCTTTAAAGTCACTTTAAAGTAACTGCTTTAAAGTCACTGCTTTAACCAGTGACTTTATTAATTTCTCTGGAACAGAATTGAAGCTAACAGGGATGTAATAATTCATGTCTTGATTCCCCTTCGTGAATTTGGAATACATTCATGCAGCTCCAATCCACAGGGATCTTCCCTGAATCCAAGGATGCTCTCATAATCATGGCTAAAGGCTTTCTTACCTCTTTTGCTGCCTTTTCCTTCAAATTATCAGTAACAAAGGCTCTGTGAATATTAAGCTATAACTTTTTTTTTAATGATGATCTTATACAAAACTAAACTAAACTATTGTGAGACTATAATATACTGTACTCTTTATATTCAGTTAAATATGCTATTTATAATTACACAAGGAAATATTTTTGTTGGGTTTCAGTGGCAGAAATCATTGAAAACAACAGCTGTTAATTGAAACAAGTATGTCTTCTGAATTTCTTGCTTCATTTAAGCAGTAAACCCAGCTGCATGCTCAACAGGATATTATTTCTCTGAAGACTATATAACAATGTGCCACCTGAGCAGGTGCTACCTACACAAACACTCAGAACTTTATAATTTCAATTTAAATCTGTTAATTTCAGTTTTAGCATATAAAATCAGAAAATTCAACTCCATAACTTGAAAACAAATTCAGTAAAATTTAATAAAGCCATCTACCAAGCGCTACGTTGCTTAACCCTCAGGCAGGGAACTAACATTTAATACAGGAATTTATTGTTCCTGTCACAAGGAAACAGGTGCACTGCTACCTAGCATCATACTTGTCTTTGAAGACTCCCTCAACAAACTTATTAAATCAATCAAAATACTCCTTAATCAAAAACAAAGCACCTAGATTTTCTATTTCCTCACCACAATGACATCTGTCATCTTTTGCCACTCTCAGCCCACAACTTGAGCCTCATTTAGGTGCACATTTAGTCATTTAACGTCCATCAAATAATATAGGGGTAGTACCCTACTACAGACAAGCAAAATTCCTGTATGTGAATAACAGTCTTTATTTATTTCTGAACTGAATATATGCTGATGAATAGCAAATTTCTTTTTGATACTTCATATATTATCAGTAGTAGGAGTATATTATCATAAGTAGGAGCCAAAGTGATCACATTAAGCAGAACCTACTATATTTATTACTTTTTATTGTTTTACTGTAGTTTTAGAAAAGGCATGCATATCTATATGTTTATGTACAGTTATTAGTAACAGTTATGCTTATATTGAGTGTACAGTTATTAATAACAGTTATGCTTAGTGTACAGTTATGGTTCTAAATTCTCATCTGTTTCTCAGCATTGTAGGAAGGCAACTTGTTGTCAGATGCTTTGGCTAATTTATAAATAAACTAGCTGAAGCTTCCTGCAGCAAGTTTATAAATAACATGTTATTATTATTATTATTAGCCATGTGGTTCAAGGAAGCCTGGGACTTATGCTGCACCAGCCAAGAAAAAAAAAATCATCCCGTGTCACCCTGAGAGAGAGAATGACAATGAACTCTCCTAAGTTCCTGGAATTTTATGATTTCTGAAACCAGCTGAAGTTCTTTAAGTTTATGGTTAACTTAAAAAAAAGTTACCAGTCGTTGCTGCAAAAAAATGCATGTGGATCTTTTATTGTTAAAAATTTTTGTTCTTGTTAATATTTTGTTTACTATATACTTACTATATTTTGCTTACTTAATAATTTCATATTTTTGCAATTAAAAACAATTTTAATACATTGCTGATAAGTTCAATTAAACGAATATTACTTCCTATCTACTTTGATACAGCAACAAGGGCGCCTCCGTAGCCAGGTAGGCAGGAGCAGCAGTGCGTAGCACACGCTTCTTGATTAGACCGGGATTCGAGCCCGTGATCACTAAATACGGACAATGCGGAAAGGTCAGGGAACGACCATCGCATATCCCCGGAGCAATATGGCCTTAGTTGCTAATGCTCCTAAAAACCAAAAATAACAAATAACAACAGCAACAAGATTTGAAAATCACAATCAAAATTACCTTGGTAGCCCAGAGCCAGACCATATTTTTGAATCGTTCATTTAGTTCTTAACCTTTTTCCTTCATGACACACTGCCTATTACAATTCACTGGATTTTAAAAAAAGTGGTATATTTAAATTTGTAAGATGTTCATGTTACCTACAAACTTGTTACAAATTTTTGCTGATGCATCTCAGAGCTTTTTGTAGTAGTAGTAGTGGCATGTGATGCAAGAAAGCAAGTGTATGAGCTTATGCAGCATCAGCCAAAAAAAAAAAAAAAATCACACCATTCCCTCCAAATGCCTGTCCAGTTCCTCCTTAAATTTATTTAACCTATCAACTTCCACAATGACAGATGGAAGTTTGTTCCAGCAATTAACCACCCGCTGGCTAAAGGAAAATTTACGTACATCTATTCTACATCTGTCTTTCCTCAATTTGAATTTATGCCCCCTTAGGTTCGTAATATAAACAAGTGGAAGAATCCCATCAGAATTCAGTGTGCTCAACCCATTTCAAGGCCTTATATACCTCAATCAGATCACCGCGCAGGTGCCTCATCTCCAGCCACTGCAATTTACAGAACTTAAGCCTCTCTTGGTAAGAGGATCCCTTCGTTCCCCTCACCAATCTTATTGCCCTTCTCTGTACACGCTCAAGCAAATCTACATCCTTCCTAAAATGAGGCATCCAGGCCTGTATGCAGTACTCAAAGAGTGGCCTGACCATTGCCTTATACAGAGGGACAATCACCTCCTTTTCCCTGCTAGCAAAATTCCTATATATCATTGACAAAACCCCATGACCTGCCCTGGCAGCCTGTCTGCATTGCTCAGAAAACTCCATATCTGACTGCACAATTACTCACAGGTCTTTTTCATTTTTTACCACCTTAACTGTAGTACCACACAGTTCGTACATTTCTCTGGGGTTACTTCTACCCATATGCAGTACTTTGCATTTGTTAAGGTTATACTTCAGTTGCCACTTCTTAGCCCATCTGCCCAAATTATCTAGATCCTTTTGCAGTAACACACTGCCATTACTGTCATTAACAACCCTGCCAACCTTTGTATCGTCTGCAAACTTCGATACTAAGCCTGATATACCTTCATCAATATCATTGATAAATATACAAAACATCACTGGACCCAACACCGAACCCTGTGGGACTCCACTAATAACATTAGTCCACGAAGAGCAGCACCCATTGTGATATGTGTTGCGACATAGCAATTGAGAACTATTTTTCTGATGAATGCTTTAAATAATTTCTAAATCATTTTACAGTTAAGTTTAAGATGTTCATATTACCTACAAAAAACTTGATAAAATATTTTAACAATTTTGCTATTTTGGTTACACCAGCTCTTGTGGCTGCTGATTACATGAAGCTACAGACGGATAGATTGACTTTTTTTTTTATAAATTTTTTTGCTATTTTCTTATAACACTACAAGTTATAATAATGTAATTAACATTATTGTAATTTTCAGTTTGTAATAAAGAATAATTATAAGGTTTATAATAAATAGAAAATAAAATTGTTCATACAATAAAGCACTTAAGCAATAAGTGATATATGTACATTTAGCCATTATGAGTCTCAAGGTCAGCCTCAAAATGATCAAGTGTCTGGCCTACAAGGTATGATGCAAAACCTTTTGTGTAGTAGCTACTCGTATATTTAAAGTGCTTTGTCTTCTAGGGTGGATAACAGTACTCATCTCTACTTGGTTGTAAAGATATTTGAATTTGAAGAAGAAAAATTATATAAGGTATTTTATTCATATAAACTGTTTATATAATTTATAGGAAAATGGAAGGTTACCAGTAGTTAGAATATGTCCAAGTTTATAAATATTTAATTTTGTGTTATATTAAATTTTTGAATATAAGTTATTTTTTTTAAATTTAGTTTAATGTATTGAGGACTCACATATCTGAAAGTTAGATAAAAAAAAAAAATACCGCTCATAATGATTAGAGGACATCACAGTATTGATTATATTACATATAATTTCTAGAATTCCTGTATGTTTCTGCAAAGAATGACAAGTATACAATTTTTTTTTTTTTTTTTTTTTTTGTATAAAAATCTTTAGCAAGCAAATTTAGGTGAATTTGCTTCATGCCAAGTCACTAACAGAGCATTAGATCATTGCCTAGGTCACAAACAACACTGCTGCCTCACCACATTTGGGAATAATTATCTCAATCTTCTATTTTCCATAATTGAAATTCATAGCCAAATTGAAATAAACGTCATTTCCTCATTGAGCATTAAGGTTTGAAATTCTCTTACCAGAAGTATTATGAAGCCTAGAAAGTTGCAAACAAGGCTTAAGTTCATGAAAACTAAGTAGCCAAGCATTATAGAGAAACTTTCTTCTGTTAGTTGGCTCTTTTCTGTCTCCCTGATCCTAATAAATATTCTGACTTGATGTGCCAAAATATTGACTATGTTCTCAATGTGTATACCCCACCCACTGAAATAACATCTGAGCACTTTCCTAACTGGTAATCCCAAGAACTGAAGATAGTTGTTAACAAGAGGTCTTGAGCACACAGAAAAAGAAAAGAAATTCAGCATTGCTTAAAACTGAAGAAAGATTTAAAATATTCAGATTACAGATCAAACAACTGTCAGAGACCAAAGTTATATTATATTGATATAGAATAGCCTTATCATGCAAAATGATGGCAGGTCCTATTGGAATATGGTTAAGAACCTGTCATCTCTCCTAAAGTAGCATCTCTCAACTTCAGTTCTGCCGAAGTAATGCAGTTACTGACCCAAAGCATATTGACAATCTGCTGATCGATTTGATTTTAAAGAGAATGCAAAGGCACAACAAAATTTGTAATGTCAGAATTTTCAGCTAACAAAGAGAATTTACTTAATACCTTTCATTCACTTAGGAATCTAGAGAAGGATTATTATATATCAAGTATTGATAGGATTCTTCTACTTTTTTAGAAAAATCCTACTTTTTTTCAAAAGGTATTCAGCTATTTGGTGCTAGAGTTTTTCAACTTTTCATTACAAAAATCAACATCTGAAACAAGTGCTCCCTATCCATAAGAAAAACTGAAACAAACACTCCCTATCTATAAGAAGGGTGTTAAGAGTCTCATGAGTAATTACAGACCTTTATCAATTCTGAATTCTCTGTCAAAAATATTTGACACAATAATTCATAAATACCTTTCTCAGTATTTAGCATTAGTATTAGTAGAGGCATACGATGCAAAAAAGCAAGCTTATGCAGCATCAGCCAAAAAAAAAAAAACAAAAACACTCCCATTTCACCCCTCCGTTCGTTCCAAATACCTGTCCAGCTCAGCATTAAATTTATTTAGGCTATCAAGTTCCACAACAAAAGATGGAAGTCTGTTCCACCAATCAACTACCCGTTGGCTAAAGGCAAACTTCCGCACATCTATCCTACACCTGTTTCCTCAATTGGAATTTATGCCCTCTCAGGTGATTATTCTGAGCAAAAGGAAGAATCCCATCAGCATTGAGCATGCTCAAACTATTCAAGGCTTTATACACCTCAATCAGATCACCTCACAGGTGCCTAGTCTCCAGACATTGTAATCTGCAAAACTTAAGCCTTTCTTTGTAAGAGCAACCCTTCGTTCCATTCACTAATTTTGTTCCCTTCTTTGTACTCGTTCCAACAGCTCTACATCCTTCTTAAAATGAGGCTTACATAACAGAACAGCAACATGAGTTTGTCAGAGGAAGGTCAGTTGCGATAAATCTCGCTGTGTTTTGGCAGTTTGTGGTTGAAGCCATTGATCTGGACTATCAGCTTGATGTGGCATACACCAACCTTTTATAGGCTCTTGACTCAGTACCCCATGATCTTCTAAAACATAAGCTTTGCTATTTTAGAATTCTGGATCCTTTTTAAGGATCACTGATGAATTACCTTACAGATAGATGTCACAGAGTATTGTTTAACAAAGTACTATCCAGTGTGTGCATTCCAGAGAGGGAGTTCCACAAGGTTTAGGCCCCTTTGTCCTTTGTAATATTTATGAATGATCTGCCTTTGAGCATCACTCATACATATTCCAAACTTCTTATTTATGTGAATGATGTGGAACTATTCAGTCTGATAACAAAACAAGAAGATGCTGAAAATCTTCAGCTATTTGTAAACGAATTTTCAAGTTGGCCAACTGCCAAACAGTCTTAATATCAACTTAGCTAAATGTGAAAATATGATTTACCATACCACCATATGGTGGAAATCTATCAGATATGACTATACAAAACCTGACTGTAATTAGCAGATCTCAAAATCTCAAAGACTTGGGAGGAATAACATTCAGCACAAACTGTACATTCACAATGAACACATCAAAGTAATAGTTGGAAAAGGCAGTAGGCAAATTGGGTTTATAAATAGAAACACATCTACCACGATCCAAAATTTACTGCCATACTTTTGAAGAAGACAGTACTGCCCAAATAGGCAGTGCATGTTTGCATGCATTGCCTATTTGGAACCATCAGGCAGTCTGGCAACTAAGCAGATTGAGAGTGTGCAGAAAAATTTTGTGTGGCAGCTCTCCAGAACTACAACTCTACTAGATTTTAGTAATCTTCATCCTCTAATTACTTATAGAAACAAGGCTGATATTAAACTCTGATATTAAACAGGAAGCTACTCTCACCCTTAACTTCTAGAGAAGGAACATCTTCAAGAATCATTGCTTTCCAAACCAATCTGGGAAAAGAACAGCATCATTAATAGATTGAACAATATTGTGAATATGACTGAATTAGGTATGTTCCAGACTGATATCCCCCTTAAGAAGTTGAGGCAACTCAGAAATTCCATCTGAAGTACTTCTGTTTCCAGAACTCTTGAGTTAAGTTATTGTACCCGAGTCTCCCTCCCCTTTTTGTAATTTATACCTATTTATTATTTATATTAATTTTTTATGTTTTGTTATCCTAACCCCTCTGTATCTACAAGTTTCTTGCATAATTGGGGATAAAACACTACCTTTTATTACCCTCCTCTCTCGTTCTACTGAATCAACTTGAAAATGGTCATTCATAAAGTTTGTCAGATAATTTCCACTCAACTTGATTTACCTAAATCCATGGCTTGTAGAATAATTGGTTGGCTAGAGGCTGCTCCACAAACAACTTGTTTGGAGTGTGTTATTAGTAGATTTTAGAATTGATTCTAAATGCTAGACAAGCCAAGGTCTGACATTAACTTTTCCAAGGGATGACTGCTGTTTGTGGCTTTAACTGTTTGTTGGAACCAATGATCATATGATATTCAACTGCAATGTCACTTTTTGCCACAAAGAGATTTATGTGCCCAGGTGATATGAGATTTATGACCATGTGGGACCGCCATCCCCAAAGAAGGTTTTATGTCTGCTGATCAGCGATTTACATTCTGTTAATTGCATACCTTGGTCCTTGAGGTTGTCACAGACATCCTCTCAGTTATGCCAGACAAGCTGTACTTGCACCTGGGAGTCTAAAACGCTGATGGAACTGATATTCGGGTGACACTCAAGTCAAGTGGACCCAATTTCGGCAAAGTTCGGATGGTCTGTGACAGCCAAATCCTCTGCTTGCACCTTCACGATGGTGGGACTGTTAGTAATCCTACACAAGCACAACCTGGTGACCACCCAGGTGTGAACCAACGTAAGCAGGGGGTAGAGGTGTGGTGCTCACAACTATTGAAGGAATGCCACCCCTCTGTGTTACCAGGCAATATTAGGTGGTAAATGACTCTCATCAACTGGTGCAATAACACCACTTTGCTTATTGGAGGCTTGAAGTGGTGGAACCCACTTTAGTCTCCAGAGCTAAGTTCCGGTCAACCCTTCCCCATTACTTCCATCATGTAGTATGACTGATGAACTTTGAGGTTATGATGAACATCATGGCAAGATCCAATCTTCCTTACATTTCAAGGGTACAGCTCTAAAATGGTGTTCACAGGATAGCTGCTAGTTAGTACACCGGACCAAACCTATTGGTAACTCTCTAGGAGGCTTCCGGATCAGCTAGTGTATAATCTTGCTACCACTACTCTGCCAGATAGCGACTGGGAGTCCAAATAGTGTGTATGGGGGGGGGGGCATTGTCGAAGTCATGTTATGTCAAGGATCTGGGTATATCCTTACCATGTGTATGCCCTATCCAAAAATTTCATTACTTCATACAGCATGTCTCCCCCCCTCCCCCACTCTTTCTTACTATTGAATACACCATGAATTGTCAAACTAATAGAGTAAGCTTATCTGTGAAAAGATCTAAACCTCCCAAACACTTCTTGGTTCATTTCCCAAATATACGTGGTCTCAGTTCTAATCTCAACGATGTCCGTTTCCACTTGCAGTCTGCCAAACCCCATGTAATTTTTCTGACAGAATCTCAGTTATCGGTTGATTCAACTATTGCTCATCTCAGTTGCCCAAATTCTCTGTATGATTCCTTTTGCCTCAGAGGTGGTACTTGTGCATATGTCCATTCCGATATTCCCTGTCAGAGACTTGGTAATTTAGAATCTCCTCTTTTCAGTCTTCTCTGGCTTAAAATCTCTCTATCTCGTTGTGTCAATTTCATCTGTTGTCTCTACTGTTCTCTACCGCTCTTTGACCTCCTCCCTTTGCAACTTGACTTTTTTCCAGTCCAACTTTCCTAACAGTGAGGTAATTTTCCTTGGTGATTTTAATGTTCACAACCCCAGCTGGTCGAGATGCTGAGGCTTTTGCGATTACTAATGACCTTGCACAGGTTGTTCATTTACCTACAAGAATACCGGACAATCCTAACCATACAGCCAGCAAACAATCCTTCTAAATACACGGTCAAAGTGAGTGGTCCTTTAGGCACCTCAGATCACAACTTGGTGATTGTCTCTTCTCCAATGGAGCCTTTATCTCATGGCTATTCCCAACCTCATGTTTGGCATTACAAAGAATGCAAAATGGGATGACCTGCGAGATTTCTTTTTTTCATTTCCTTGGTCGGACTATTGTTTCAAAACTTTGGATGTCAACGTTTGCTCTGATCATGTCAGTGAAATTATTCTTGTAGGAATGGAATCCTTTATTCCACACTCCACTTAAAATCTCGTCCTTTATCTAAACCTTGGTTTTCCAATAAATGTGCTAAGGCCGTTCAGGAGAAGAACGTTGCATGTCGTAATTGGCTTGTTTCCAATTCTTCAGTTTAATTTTCTGCCTACACCAAAGCTCGCAACAATTGTAAAGCAGTTATTAATCTGTCCAAACTAGATTTTGAACAGGCTAAGAGTAGAAAGCTTGCTTCTTGCCCTAATGATAGCCAAGCATTCTGGTCTCTTGCCAAAGCTATTGGCAGCAACTTTTTCCCATCTCTGTTCCCACCTCTGTCAAAACCAGATGGTTCTATTGTCACTTCAGCTAAGGATAACACTGACCTGCTAGCATCCCATATTTCTTCCAACTCATGTATTAATGATGTTGGTAAAACACCTCCCACCATTCCCAACACACTCCATTCAATGCTTCCTGTCGTTTTCCGTCAAAAGGATGTCAGAAGGATTTTGACGAATCTCGATGCTAAGAAACTCCAGGTCTTTATGGTATTTCTCAACTTGTTCTCAAAACCTGCACTCCTCAGCTTACTTCTGTTCTTTGCCACCTTTTTTCACTTTCTTATTCCAAAGGTGTTTTTCCTTCTGCTTGGAAATTTGATCATATCCAGCCAATTCCTAAAAAGGGTAACAAATCCCTCCCATCCAATTATCGTCCCATTCCAATTACTTCTAAACTTTCTAAAGTAATGGAGAAATCAATTAACTGCCAACTCTTAAACTACCTAGAAACCTTCTGTCTGAACAACGATAGTCAGTATGGATTCTGTCACTGTTGATCCACTGATGATATTCTTGCTTATGTTACCCATTTACGGACAAATTCAATGGAAACGTTTGGTGAAACATAAGCAGTTGCTCTTGACGTACTCAAAGGCTTTTGATCGTGTTTTTATCATAAAGATCTTCTAAACAAGCTTCCATCTTATGGTTTCCAACTGTTTTTTGTAATTGGTTATCTAGTTTTCTCTCTCTGATCACTCCCTGAGGGTGATGGTAGATGGTGCTTTGTCTTCTAACTTCCCCACTAATGCTTGTGTAACCCAAGGTTCAGTTTCCCCCCCCCCCCACTCTTTTCCTCTTGTTTATTAATGACCTTCCATTTACTGGAAATGCTATCCATAGTTTTGCCGATGAGAGCACATTGCATTCCACTTTCCATTTTGAGAAACCTTGTCCTGCTCAATCAGCTTCAACTTCTCTAATATCTGCTACCAATTCTTTAAATGCCGATCTCCAGTGGGGCAAAGACAAATTAGTTGATTTCAATCCTTATAAAACTCAGTCTTGTCGCAAAAAGGATTCTTCTGCTCCTATGCTTTTCTATGGTGACACTCTGATTTCTAGGCAAGATGATATATCTGTTGTGGGGATTACCTTGACTTCTAATATCTCTTGGTACAAGCACATTACAAATATTGCTTCCTTTCCATCTAAAAAACTTGGTTTTCTCTTTTGCTCTCGGCGTTACTTTTCTTCCAAACAGTTGTTCACTCTGTACAAATCGTAAATCTGCCTTACCATGGAATATTGTTCTCACATCTGGGGTGGTGCCCCCAAAATCTCTCTCAGGCTTCTTGATTCAATTCAGAAGTGGGCAGTTAGGTTAATTAACGACTCATCTCTAACAGTCTCTCCACTCTCTGTCTCATAGATGTACTATTTATGCCGCATGCCTCTTCTGAATTGGCTTCTATAATTCCTGCTCTCTCTTTCAAAACAGTCCGAACACATGCAGCCACCAGCCAACTTCTATTTAATGTCCAACTTCAAACTCACAGAATCAACTTTTCATCTTCCTCGTTTATTCATTGAACTGGGGTTTTCGTAAAAAAAAAAAAAACACTGTAGATACTGCAATGTCTGAACTCATGATTATTGTTGAACTCATAACCATTGGAGCCAAGTTCTTTTCATGATTAAAGTTTAACAGCACTCAATCTTCCACCACTGTAGATCCTACAAGCTCTGAACTCACGATCATTGTTGGACTGATAACCAGTGAAACCAATTTCTCATCGTGGGAAAGTTTAGGTTCAATTTCCATTCTGATTCTTGATAAGTCATTATTTTGAACAATCACAGAAACTGGAATAACTAGTTCATTTTGCAGGAGATATAGGCTCTATATGGACAGATCGAGTTCTCAGATCAATAGTCTTTCCATGTGCCACAGAAATTGTGGAAAGTTTGTGTTCATGGATGATAATGCCCTACCTCATAGTATATAACTGCCTAACAGCATGCTAAACAATGTTGATAGCATGGACCAGCTGTCTAGTCTTCTGACCTTAGGTCAGTTAAACATATTAGCATTAGTTGAGGCATATGATGCAAGAAAGCAAGCTTATACAGTATCAGAGAAAAAAAAAAAAAAAAAAAAAAAAAACTTCCTATTTCGCTCATCCGGTCACTCCAAATGTTTGTCTAGTTCAGCCTTAAATTTATTTAAGCTATCAACTTCCAAAACGCAACACACGTTTCTTGATTAGACTCGGGGTTCGAGCCCGTCACCACCAAATACGGAGGATGCGGAAAGGTCAGGGAATGACCACCGCATATTGCGGAGCAATATAGCCTTAGTTGCTAATGCTCCTAAAAACCAAACAAACAACAAACAAACTTCCAAAACGCTTCTTGATTAGACCGGGGTTCAAGCCCGTCACCACCAAATACGGAGGATGAGGAAAGGTCAGGGAATGACCACCGCATATCGTGGAGCAATATGGCCTTAGTTGCTAATGCTCCTAAAAACCAAATAAACAAACAAACAAACATCTTCCAAAACAACAGATCGAAGTCTGTGCCAGCAATCAACAACTACCCACTAGCTAAAGGCAAACTTCCACACATTTTTCTACAACTGTCTTTCCTCAATTTGAATCTATGTCCCCTCAGGTTCTTAATCCGAGCAAGCAGAAGTATCCTATCAGCATTGAGCTTGCTCAGACCATTTAAAGCCTTATACACCTCAATCAGATCACCTCGCAGGTGCCTGGTCTCAGATGCTGCAACTTGCAGAACTTTAGCCTCTGTTTCTCTCACCAATCTTGTTGCCCTTCTCTGAACTTGTTCTGGCAACTCTATATCCTTCCTAAAATGAGGCCTCCAGTCCTGTATGCAGTACTCAAGGTGTGGTCTGACCATTGCCTTATACAAAGGATAATCACCTCCTTATCTCTGCTAGCAAAATTTCTATATATCATTGACAAAACTCCACGACCTGCTCTGGCAGCCCATCTGCACTGCTCAGAGAACTTCATATCTGACTGCACAATTCCCCAGATCTTTTTCATTCTCCACCTTCCTGATTGTAATACCACACAGTTGGTATGTTTCTCTTGGGTTACTGCTACCCATATGCAGTACTTTGCATTTGTCAATGTTAAACTTCAGTTGCCACCTCTCAACCCATCTTCCTAACTTTTCTAGAACCTGTTGCAGTAGCATACTGTCTTTAGTGTCATTAAGTTCCACATGTGGAACTAAATTGAAACCCATTCACCTGAATGTCCACGTTTAGTGGGGGGACTGTTGTGTCCTTAAAAGGCCATTTCATTTCATTATCCCAAAGTCAGGAGCTATAATGAAGAGCTTTCACGTCTTTGTTTTCATGCTGACTGTGAAGTAAAACTTAGAAGAGAGTAATTGAATTTACCGAAAGGCATGTTTAGGAATGACCCTGACTGAATAGATGTTATTATTCAGTTTTGATGGCTGGAAGTAACACATTTCAGATTTTTAAAACTTCTGTTGCCATTTTAGTATTTAGTATATTAATTTGTTAATGCCACTGCCTGTACCATGCAATGACCAACAAATTAAAGCACCTTAAATGTAGGCCAGACCATGTAGTCAATATAATTTCATCATTATTAATTTGTGTTTTGTATTATGGCAGTGTGCTGACAATTCTATCTGTGATGTCTCGCCCTTTAAATTATTTCTTCTGATGTCATATCAAGAAAATTGCAATTCCATCTACATCAGAAGCAGTCTGTGGTTAATGGCTTTAGTAAGGGGCCAGAAAGTCTACCGCTTGTACAACCAATTTTCTATCCTTAGCCTTTCAAAATCAACTCTGGATATTAATAATTTGTAAATATTATGAATTGTAACATAAGCAGAAAACGGATCTGAGAGTGGGGAGATTTTTATGCTAACCGTGCGTGTGTTATTAGTAGTATTAGTATTAGCAATGGCCACATGGTGCAAGGAAGACTATGGCTAATGCTGCACCACCCAAAAATAAAAAAAAATACAATAAATAGAATAAAAATAAAATAATAATAAGAAGAAAATTTTAAAAATAATAATTAATAAGAGAAAAGGAAATAGACAACCTATGCGTTTCCCTCCTCCCATAGGTAATTTATCCAGCTGACCTTTGAATTTCCCCAAACTGTCAGCCTCTACCACCTACGTAGGTAACTTATTCCAGTAATTTATAACTCACTGGCCAAAATAAAACTTCCTGCAATCCAGTCTAAACGTCTCCTCCCATAACTTGAAATTATGGTCCCTAGTTCTAGAATCATTTATAACCGTGAAAATTTTGTCCTCGTTCATTTTATTTATGCCTCTCAGAGCCTTAAACACCTCAATCAAGCAATCAAGTTGTTGTTGTTGTTGTTGTTATTTGGTTTTTAGAAGCATTAGCAACTAAGGCCATATTGTCCGGGGATATGCGGTGGTCATTCCCTGACCTTTCTGCATCCTCCGTATTGATGGTCAATGGCTCAAACCCCGGTCTAATCAAGAAGCGTGTGCTACGCACTGCTGCTCCTGCCAAACTGGCTACAGAGGCACCTAGCAGTCAAGTCTGCTCTAAGGTGCCTAGTTTCCAAGCTCTGCAACCCACATGTGAAGTCTTTCCTCATATGGACGCCCTTTTGCTGATCTCACTAGGTGAGTTACCCATCTATGGACCCTCTCAAGAAGCACAATGTCTTTCTTTAGGTGCAGTCTCCATACTTAAACAGAGTATTCCAAGTGTGGTCTAACAATAACCTTATATGGTGGGATTATGAAGTCCTTATCTCTACTAGCGATTGTTCGATAAATCATCGACAGGACACTATGGGCATTCCTTGCAACCAGTCTACAATGCTTGGAGAACTTCATATATGACTGTATCGTAATACCCAAATCCCTTTTCTCCCCTACTGGCTTTAGTTCAACTCCACCAAGTGTATAAGTTATTTTGGTGTTACTGTTCCCCAGGTGCAATACTTTACTTTGCTGAATTAAAGCATAGCTGCCACTTTTCTGATCATCCCTGAAGTTTATCTAGGTCACTCTGAAGAAGCTCTGTGTGGCAGTGATCATTAACTGCTCTACCAATCTTTACATCATCTGCAAATTTAGACATCACACCCTCTATCCCTTCATCGATGTCATTTATGAAAATCAAAAACAACAGTGGTCCTAATACTGATCCTTGGGGAACCCCACTTTTACATCAACCCAATCTGAGGAATAACCGTTTATCACAACCCTCTGCCTCCTGCCCTGAAGCCATCCAGCTATCCATCTAAGGATTTTCTCTGTGATTCCAACCTGTTCCATCTTATAAAGTAACTGCTCAACCAAATAAATAATGTCAAAATTATTTCCTAAGTCCAGCTGTTGATTGACCCTGTCAAAATAGCTAACGAGATTATTTAAATGTGATTTTCTCTCTACAAAACCATGCTGAGTATCCTTCAGAATTCCATTTCTATCTAAATGACCCCGAATTCCACCATGATTTTCCCTACTACTGGAGTTAGACTAACTGGCCGGTAATTTCCCACTTCACTCTTTTTGTTCTTGTTACTGAAGAGCCTAGCTCATTTGTAGTGGACTAACTGCCCCTTGATGTGGGCACCTGTACGTAGGGAGGGGACCCTTCAGTGATGTTGCTGGTCCTTCAGATTAGTGTCACTGGGATCCAGCACCCACAGCCAAGGTTCTAGTCTAATATCGTAGGAATCTGGTGTGTTTGCCATGCACTTTGACCTGTGGAAATTCAGAAAAAGGGATCCAGTGGTTGAGGGGGCCCAGCTTCAACACACCACTTTGGACCCTGCTTCGATAAGATGGATGGTCCTGGATGGCTTGGCCAGGATCAGTTGACTAGTGGGTTCGTTCGCCTGCAAGGCTCAACCGTGTCAATTCTATGCCCCTACTCTCATGTTCCAAGAGATAGGATTCAGGCTAGCGGAGGTATGGGTATAGTGTCTGGGTAGCCCTGGCATCCCATTCATCAGCTCATTTATTGCTTTCTGGTTAGTGGGTGACCCATTTGGTCTCTGTGTTGGGTGGTGAGCCCAGGCATGCCAGAGGTGGAAGGAAGAAAAGGAAACACAATGACTTAAAGGCAGACCTGAACATCTCATATCAGGAGGCCAGAAAAGCAGTTTAACCAGTAAATAGCAATAGAGCAACATTTGATGAAAAGGTTGCCAGGAAATGTTCGACTGGGACTCAAACAGAAATGACCATACCACCTAAAGAGTCATCTACACCTATTGCCTGCTATTTACTGAGCTCAGAAAAACCAGCACAAAAAAAATCAGTCAGCTGCCACTCCAGTTTCAATACCTCTTTCTGCCCCAGTACTAAATTAACAGTGCAGAAAACTGAGCTGCCTACACTAGTGCAAGAAAAAATGGATGTCAAAACCAAGGAACTCCATGACAATTCAGTTTTGAAACTCTTTGCAGAGGAAGAAATGGATGCAGAATAGCATCTATACTTCCCCAAAAAAGAAACATCCATGACAAAACTAATTCCTCAGCACTTCAGAAGCCAACTGACAGATCCACCAAGCTTATGTAGCTAAATTCCTACAGTGGAATTGTCATGGATTCTGGCAAAATGCAGAAGACATCATGGCGCTCCTGCAAAAGCACGAACTAGCAATACGGAGGATGCGGAAAGGTCAAGGAATGACCACCGCATATCCCGGAGCAATATGGCCTTAGGTGCTAATGCTCCTAAAAACCAAAAAACAAACGAACTAGCATGCCTTTGCTTACAGGAGACTTATCTAAAGTCAAATAATGATCTCACCATGTGCAACATCACAATTTTTCGTAAGGATAGAATTGTGGATGGTCCTACTCATGGAGATGTCACTATCCTCATGGGCATTCAGATCCCATTTCAGCCCTTGCTACTTACACTAATGTAGAGGCTATTGCAATTTGCCTTACAGTGGAATTTTTGTTAACAGTCTGCTCTATTTATTTGCCACCTGGGACTGACATCCCCCCAAAAGACCTTGGATGATCTTGTAATGCAGTTGCCTCCCCTTTCTGACTTCTTGACTGTTTTCATCATCAAATGGAAGGGGATGAGTCATAGAGCATATGCTCACTGACAATGATCTCTCCCTTCTAAATGTGGGAACAAACATCTTCCATATGCCTACTTGTATGTTTTCTGCCACTGATCTTTTTGTCTGTTCCCTTCACTTTAGGTGGAGGAGAACCTGTGGGTAAGTGATCACTTTCCTGTGATAACCACCCTAATTAATGGGAGACATGTCTTCCTGTTACTGCAGTGTAAGATCGATTGGGCTGACTGCAATGCCTTTCGACATCTGGCAAATTTTGACATCACTGTAAGAACCTCACAATGATGCAGCTACATACATCACAGAAAGTATTGTTCATGCAGCTGCAATTGCAATTCCAAAAATATCCACCCCGTTTCCACCTTTTCCAAAACTGTGGTGGAATGCAGTTTGCACAGCAGCAAAAAAGGCTCAAAACAAAGCTTGGGGGATGTTCTGATGATATCCTACCATGGCCAACCTTATAGCCTTTAAACATGCATGAGCCAAATCACAGTCAAAAGGAATCACAAATTCGTTTCACGTTATTGTTACCCAGATGACCAGCGCTAAGATGGTCTGGGAAAAAATCCAGAAAATTAAGGGAAAATATAGAGCCCACCCCTAATTGTTCCTGGAATATAATGGATATACTATTGCAGACTCAGCTGCTCTTGTGGAGACATTTAACATCTCAGCAGCATCAGCTTATTCCTCAGATTTCTGGTGCTTAAACACAAAACTGAAAAGGAGGCCTTGATATTTATGTCTAAGGGTATTTATCCATATAATGGGCCATTTACTGGCCACAAGCTGAAAACAGCTCTCACCCTTATGAAGACTAACGCTGTTGGACCAGACAACATCCATTGTGAAATGATTAAACATCTTTAACTAAACTCCATGGACCACCTGCTCTTTCTATACAACAGAATCTTCCTTGAGAGCAGTTTCTAGACACTTGGCACAAGGCAACTATTCATGCCTTTGCTAAGCCAGGAAAGGATTCTAAATCTTCAAAAAACTATTGTTTTATTGCTCTGACTAGCTGTTTGTGCAAAAGATTGGAGAGAATGGTCAATGCTCTACTTTTATGTAGTTAGAATCAAATGACTTTCTCTCCTGCTTTAACTGTGGCTTCTGAAGGAATTGATCCACTTTGGACCACTTAATTAGACTGAAAACGTCTATTCGAGGTGCTGTCCAAAATAGAGAGCACATAGTGTCCATCTTCTTTGACACGGAAAAGTATATGACACAACTTGGAGATTTGGTATTTTAAAAGATCTTTATAACCTATGTCTAAGTTGTAACCTTCCCATTCTTATTAAACACTTTTATCCCATTGTCTTTTCCAAGTTTCAGTAGGATCTCCATTCTTGGCTCTTTTGCCAAGAGGAGGGAGTACTGCAAGGATCTGTCTTAAGTGTTACGCTTTTTGCAATTAAAGTAAACTCCATTACCGAACAATGCACTGTATGTCGATGACTTCAGCATATTTACTCAATTACACAACATAAGGGTTATTGAGAGATGACTGCAACAAGCCATTGACTGTCTTAATTCCTGAGCCATGGCTATTGGTTTCAGATTCTTGCCAGAGAATACCATTTGCATCCATTTTTGTTGCAAGCATGACCTTCATTCTGAACTTGAATTAAGACTTGGACAAAGTACTGTTTCAGTAGTAGCAGAGACAAAATTCTTGGGATTCATACAAAAAGTTGACATTTCTTCAATGTATTTGTCAGCTATGCACAAAGTGCATGAGAGGGTTTAACGTTCTCTTTGCTCTCCCTTCTACTTCTTAGAAGGGAGAGCAAAGACTGATGCACTTTACTCTGTCAGTATTATGCACTTGTATGTTAAAAATTAGATTATGGGTCTTGGGTATATTTGTCGGCCAGAAAGGGCATCCTTTTGTGGCTTGATCCCATTCACCATCAGGCCATTCATATTGCTGCTGTTGCAATGGTTCAAAACATCACCTGTCCAAAGTCTATGTTGAAGCAAATGAACCATATTTGTTCTGTCAGTGAAAACAGTTGTTTCTACAGTGGCTTTTAAGCTGAACTCCGTGCCACCCCACGTGGACATCCATTTTTGAACCACTATTGGAAAATCTTTATAACACTTCGGACTGCCAACCATCCATTTGGTATTCGTGTCCAAGAGCTACTCAGAGAGTTAACATCATGGAAGACAAGGTTGCTCAATCACCAAAGCAGTCCCTTCCACTCTGACATGCTCAAACTCCAGCATGTGACTTCTCCATTAAGAACTGGATGAAGTCTGACACACCACCTGCCATCTACCTCCAGCTCTACGAGGGGTTTCCAAAAAGTAAGGTAACACATTTTCTCTCTTGATGATGTTTAATAATACGAAGTTGAAATTACACACCAAGAAATAAGTGAACATGCACTACTTCTCCACAAAGTCTCCAGTTTTTTTGATGCACTTGTCCCAACATTTGGTCAGTTTATCAATACCAGGAAGTCCGTGCCTACATGCAGTAACCAGCATCGCACCGCTTGATGAACTTCCTCATCCATGATGAAATGCTTTCCTGAAAGGTGTTTTTTCAGAGGGCCGAACAAATGGAAGTCTGAAGGCGCTAAGTCTGAGTTGTAGGGGGAAGACGTGACAGAGTTTCCCAACGATTACGGCCAACCACTCACGAGTGGTGTGTGGAGTTGCATTGCCATGCAACAAAATCAGGAGTCCTGGTGATTTGTGTCGAATGTTGGCTTTCAGTTTTTCCAGTGTTGCACAGTAAAGCTGTGCATTGTTCCTCCCTTCGTAAAGAAATCCACCAACACAATGCCTTGGCGATCCCAGAACACTGTAGCCATGACTTTTCAGACACTGAGAACAGTTTTGAATTTTTTACGCACAGGAGATTGTGGATGTTTCTAGGTCCTGGAGTCTTGTTTGCTCTCTGGGATAAAATGATGAACCCACATTTCATCTGCTGTGACTATTCGAGCGAGAAAATCCTCTCCTTCGTCACTGTATCGCAGCAGATTCTCCAGACACATCCCCATGCATTTTGCTTTGTCCTCCTCAGACAATTGTCGGGACACCCAGCGGCAGCACACCTTTCAAAAGCCAAGGACATTGTGAACAATTTCGTGAACAGTCTACTTACTCTTGTTCACTATTTGTGCAATTTTATGCAGTTTCGCTCGCTTGTTTTTAAGAATGATGTGCTTAATGTGTGAAATGTTGTCTTCTGTCTTGCTCGATGAAGGCCTGCCTGCCCGATATCAATCTTCAATGTCAACATGGCCCGCTTTAAATTCATTGCACCAAAGACACACCTGCTTCTTTGTCATCACCTTTTCGCCATACACAGCAACCAGTTCATGGTGAATTTCACTTGGTGAAGACCCTTTTGCTTGCAAAAAGCAAATAACTTCACGAACACCTGCTTTGGACCACATTCGCACGGTAGCCGCCATTTTGTAAGTGGAATCTGCTGTGAGGCGACTATGTTCCCTATCTCAACACTGCATTGGTGGTCTTTTTGAATGTTATTAACAGGTCTATCTATTCAGCTCATTCCCTCTCACCATTATTAAGAATAAAAATGTGTCACCTTACTTTTCGGGAACCCCTCATATTTACATCACTGAGCCAGACATTCTGACTTCTTGCCTGCACATGCAGATTTCTTGAAGTCAGAATCATGTGTGGTATATGCAGCTGTGTTTTCTGACTATAGTATATCTGAGCAGATTCTCCCTGAATGCAGCATATACAAAGCAGAGCTGCATGGTATAGAGTTAGCCTTGGACCATAACCAACATCATCGGGTTATTATATATACAGATTCTTTGAGCTCACTCTAGGCTCTATCAGTGATGAGATGCAGCAATCATCCAGCCTTGTCCCAGGTTCAGCAGATGATATTATCTCTCTATGAAGGTGGAATCGATATCCGTTTCTGCTGGATCCCCAGCCACATCGGTATTACCAGATTTGGTTGATAATACAGCCAAATCGAGCCCTGATGAATACTCTTGGCCTATTAGTCCCCTATATAGACTACAGGCAAATAAATCTGTAATAAGATTTATTTGCAGTGGCAAGAGTCGTGGCACAGGCAGGTAACAAATAAACTATCAGATTAAGCCTAATCAAACCGTGGCAGTCTAGGCTGCACAGGATCGTACAAAGGAAGTTGTTCTTGCTCGGTTCTGCATAGGAAATAATCATCTGACACTTTTTTGCTGAGGGCTGATGATCCTCCTATGTGCAAACAGTGTGAAAGTGTCACACTGCTTGTGCATAGGAGGGTCATCAGCCAGATTTGATCTGACAATAACCATGTGTCAACAGTTATTAATATTTTATTTGCTATCAATATGTATAGATATATATAAAATAGGAAATTTATTTTTGCTCTTCTACTGCTTTTTGTTTATTGATGTGTATACATATATACAACTTTTTTTTACAAGGTAACCATTTTAAAGATTACCAAAATATCAATTTTCCTGTAAATTCAAATTCTTCCTGGCTATTATTGTTTTTGTGCCATTAAAAATCCAAATCTAATCTGCAGACTAACCGATAGAGATTTTTTTTTTTTTTCTTTTGATTACTTAAGTACAGTGTTGCCCAGTTTTTCATAAACAAACAAACAAAAAAAAAAGAGAGATTAAACTGCTATTTATTTTATAGATTCTGAGCATTTATGGTCACCTGGAATGAGAAACAGTTGTGTGAATTTCCTTTTGCAATCATTGTAGGTGATCAGAACCCTAATCATTTGATACAGCCTAAAGTCAAATGAAGAATGAAGGATTTTTTTCCTGTGAGGTTGATTTTAATAATGCACTATGAGGCTGGGAATCTGGTATTCTAGTAGGTAATTGAACAGTTGTATAATGGGTGTTAATGACAGCAAAATCCTTGTTTGTATGATTTGTAAAATAGAAGTTCAGTAGAGTTTTGCACGTTGAAGTCACTATGGTAAATAACTTCTCTAAGTTAGATTCACGAAGATAAGAATGATTTGTAGAGAAAGTGACAAAGATACCAAATAAATTTAAGAAAAGAGTGAAATATCTTGAGCCAATCAAAAAGAGGAGATTCTAGATATCACAACAAAACTCACGCACATTAATGTTCAATGAAACCTACTTGCCCATTCTGTTTGTGTTGAAATGGTCATCATATTCATTAAATTAATTTAGTCTCTTTAGCATACTCATAACCTTGAACTTAGTTTTCTCATTACATATATCACAAATATTAGATATGCTCATATTTGAATCTGTGCGCTGTTTTTTTTATCAGATTTTTTAAAAATTCTCCAATTGTGTTTGTTATATCAGAGTGATCATACTTTCTTATTTTTTAGTTATATCTATTCAGGCAATTATAATGGGTGTTAATGATAGCAAGATTGAGATATATTAAATTTGTTTACTATGTTCCCTATCTTTAGTGTATAATTTTGTAAGGGATCTGACTTTTTATGTTCTTTGTAATTGGCTCTAGAGCTGTCTGTACAGATAACTCTACAGCATTGTATACACCAAATTGGAACTTGGGGTATATAGGATGATTATTCGTACTGTCCTTTAGTAAATTGTTGATTAATTTTCCATTACAGTTATCACTAACTTTTATCATAAACTCATTGTTTCCCAACTTCTACCATATTAATTTTACTGTGCTTCCTTCTATTGCTTTTAATATAATTCTTATAATGCTTTTAAATTGCCTCTGCTATTCTCAACTAGAGATCACTGTATCAACATTTCAGTTTCAATTGACATGAAACTGAATTGTAGGAGTTTAAAAAAAAAAAAAAAAAGGCTCAACTAGTTTTTTTATTATTTGATAATTTGTTTTCCATAGCAGTTAGTGATTTTGCCACAAATAACTTGTTTGGAGAGGTACTGATTTCAGATCTTGTGAGTGACTGAAGGAATTCTTAGACCTTCTCTAATTTGTGCTGTAGCAAGCTGGGGTAGGATTTCCTCCATGCAATCCCCACAACATACAAATTGCCATTAAATATATACTTATCCTACATATGTAATTTACAACAAAATAAAATAATTTGCTTACCTCTGCAACTTAACATGTCACAACCTGAATAGTCAATGCACCAAAAATTCCCAAGAATATTTGCTAATTAAGCCATACAAATTAATTTATTTAAAAAAATTATAAACTAAAGGATACTGTAAGTCTTTGTGTTACTAAAAAATTGATTAACACAAAAAAACAAAATGTGGAACATTTAAAGATTTAGGTGGTGTTATGCCAAATTAAAATTTTTGTGCTGAATTAAAATTTTTCCTCAAACAACAGACAGCAAAATACAGCATTGTTTTCTTATTATGAATTGACTTCATATGAATTTTTTTTTGTGAGATGTATTTATGCTGTTGATTATTAGCATGATATTTTTATTTAGGTATTCCCGGCATTTTTTGGTCTTAATAAGGGGAACTCACGCCAGATATTTGTATTGATAACCAACAAGTGCTTTCATCTTTTACGACCTGGTGATAATGCTGAAAAATTTTATAGAGTGACTTTCATTCCCTTTGGAGAAATCCAGTTTTTGTTGGTGAGTTCTAATTGGATATAATTTTGTAAAGCAGATATTTTAATATTCCTAATTAAAATTTCCATTATTTAAAAAGAATTAAACTTCTGCCCACTAGATTAGGAGCTTGCAACCATTTTGAACTTGAGCACCTCTATCATAGCTACCACCTCTTTGGATTGGTGGAAAATGTGTGTTTGTGGCCCAATTTGATCATTTCTCCCTCTCAACACTGATACAACTACAGTAACTTTTTGCAAAAACACCGATTTTCTCTGTCTTTTTGTTTTTGCAAAAAATAGTAACTGTGTTAAAATTTAAAGTTTAAAAAAATTACGTGAATGTTTTTCTTAATTTAATTAACAAATATAGCTGTGATAAACACCTGAGAAATACTCTAGTTTTTCATAATTGTTCAATTAGCTGTTAAAAAAAAAAAAAAAAAAAAGTTTTATATGCATATGTCACAGCCCAGAAATGATATCCTCTCCAAATTTAGAAAGAAGTAAAGATTAATAAAATAACTTAAAAACTAATATAATTAAAGATTTATTCTCAAAGAAAATAAATTGTGTTTTCAACTCCTTTAGCTTGTGTTGCTGATAGCTTAGAAGTAGTAGCCAAAACACCATACTTCCCTGTCAATAAATTAATATAGGCTGTATCAATCATGGCCCACCTGCTTGTTTGTATATTCTGTTTGCCTATATTCAGAGCTTTTTTTACTCTTTAATATGCCACCAAGGATGCTATTTCATGCAGTGTGTGTCTTAAAACAGTATGTAATTGGATTATCTGTAAAGGAATATGTAGTAAGATTTTTTGATGGGTGTTCTCTGATAAAAAAATTATCTAAGTCATCAAGTGTTAAATAATTGGAGATGCTCTTCATGTAAAAGAGCTAGAAATGTTAGTTTAAATTTAGTCTCCTTCTAGTCAGTATGAACTAAATTTTCAAAATACCCCAATAGATATTGATCTCTCTCTCTCATACAATTCTGACCATTCTTTACAGGGGTGGCTCGTTGGTAGGCACTGCAGAACCGCAGCATCCCCAGCTTTTTAAATCTAAATATACAGTCAACAGAGTTATATGAAATTTTGTGAAGAACAATACAATGCAATGGTTTTTATTAATAATAGGTCCCACATATTACTATATGCGGGACCTATTAATAATAATATACTCATCCTCTATTTCCAATAATCATTTCAATAATAAATGAATAAAAACATGAAATCGTTTTCAACTTTGAAGTTTAATCATAGGTGGAACTGTGTGCTACACAGTTCCATATTTTGGCCCCAGTGGTTGAGTCAACGCCTAGTTGGCAGGTTGCCAATATGCATTTTTTAGAGGTGATAAAATGAGTCAAAGGAACTGCGGAGCAAGCAGTGTTGATTTGAACAGTGTACCAAACTTGAATGAAAAGGTTATTAATCTATTTTCAACAAAATAAAAACCGAAGAATAGATTTTATTTTTAAATAAAATTTCAAGATTACCCAAGTCTGTTGATGGTAAGTGTCCAGTTAATGTTTTGTAGTATTTTTAACTTGCTTGTTATTATTACCATCTGTCTACACATCTTATAACCAAGGCAGTATGTAACTTTAAGAAGAAGCACCCCTATACATCAGAGTCACGAGCTGCCACTGACTCTTTATCTCCTGTCCATTTACTATGGTTTCCTAAACCATGACATTAATCATTGAAGTTGACTAATGATATCTCCACCCAAATGGATTACACTCCCCTCCCCCAACTACAACATCTCCAAAGATTGATAGCTCATTTGCTATGCTGGAACAAATGCTGAGAAAACACTTCAGAGAACAAATGATGATATTGAAGAACATCTTTTAATAGAAGATCAGCAGTATAAGTTTTATCACATGCTTCTTGATCTGAAGACAATGGGTGAGAACCCTTCATTACCTCATCCTCCTTATGTACATCAGACTTCTGCAGTTCCAGTCCTCAGTCGAGATGCTGAAGAATTTGTTCCAGCAAAAAATGCAAAAATACCTGCACAATCTTCAAAACCTAGCTCTCGCTATCTTTCAGGAACGCAATTGAGTTGTGTTGTTGACCCAAACATAAACACAATCCCACTGCAATGAATAAACAACAGAAACCTGACAGTTTGTGCACTGTCAAAACGATCCTTTTGATCTCAATTCTAAAGTGCCTATTAATTGAAGCTTGTCTACAAGTACCCTAAGTTTCAAGTTTCTCTGCAAAAACAACAGTTAGCATAATAGGAACAACAAATATGTAATCTTGTGTTAAAATAAGAAGTAAAAGTAGTTCAAGGTATAATATAAATAATATTTTTTGTTAGAATGCTAGGTTCCAGTACTACCTCCCAACAGATGGACCAGCTATTTTTAGAGCTTGAAATACTAGGTACAGCTTTCAAAATTAAAAACCAAACTCTTATATGCATCCTTCAGAATTAGCTAAAGAACTGTTACAACGATATCTAAACCCTGATATCTGGCCGAGTTGTTTATTCGTTATTCCATATTATGGAGCTATTGGAGGCACAGTTGCCAACCTAATGAAAAGCTACCATTTAAATCTCAATCTAAAAAATGCCTTTCCTGGTTTGCATCGTAGTCCATCATTCAACCTGCCACTTGATACATCTGTTTGCAAACATCTTTTTGACACATATGTGCATCTCAACATTTTTCTTCAAAATGTAAGCACATAAAAACATAAACTGCTTATGCTTATTGCATTATTAATAGAAGAATCTCATGACATCATATGTTTAGTTGCACTGTATATGCAGAAACCTCTACAGGATGTCCTCCTACAGGATTTCTTTACTTATATGAACTCTAAAAGGAAGGGGATGAATCTGATTAGTCCACTTGATATTGATGATTCGACTGTTGATGATCCTGCTCAGATAGCAAACAAACTGAATGAGTATTTTGCATCTACATTCACACATGAAGAGTTATTAAGGTTTGAAAATGCCAGAAGGTTATCAAATTGTAGCAGGGTGCTTAATGATTTTGTAATAACTGAGAGCAAAGTGGAGGAGAAATTGTTGAGGTTAAACATAAGAAAGGCACCTGGGGTGGATGGGACTATCCGGTTATATTAAAGGAGGCAGCAAAGCAACTAAGCAAACCTTTAGCCATAATTATGAGAGCATCCTGGGACTCAGGGGAGATCCCCATGGACTAGAGATGTGCAAATGTATCCCCAATTCGCAAAGAGGGATCGAAGGGTGACATGAGTAATTACAGACCAGTTAGTTTAACTTCTGTTCCGGGTAAAATAATGGAGTCACTGGTTAAAGATGCATTGCAGGATCATTTGCAGCAATAATTCAGACAAGACTGCAGCAATAATTCAGACACAGCATGGGTTTGTTAAGGGAAAGTCTTGTCTGACAAATTTAATAGGATATTATGATGTGGTTACAAAGGAACTGGATGCAAAAAATAATTTTGATATCGTATATTTGGATTTCAGGAAAGCTTTTGACACTGTTGCACATGGAAGACTATTGTACAAATTGGAGCCGAATGGTATTAAGGGTAAGTTGCTACAATGGATCGGTGCCTCCATAGCCAGGTGGGCAGGAGCAGCAGTGCGTAGCACACGCTTCTTGATTAGACAGGGGTTCGAGCCTGTGCCCACCAAATACGGAGGCTGTGGAAAGGTCAGGGAATGACCACCGCATATCCCCGGAGCAATATGGCCTTAGTTGCTAATGCTCCTAAAAATCAAATAACAACAGCTACAATGGATAAAAGGATGGTTGAGTGGGAGAAGACAGAGGGTGGTAATTAATGGGTGCTGGTCTTCGTGGACTAATGTTATTAGTGGAGTCCCACAGGGTTCAGTGTTGGGTCCAGTGTTGTTTTGTTTATTTATCAATGATATTGATGAAGGTATATCAAGCTTAGTGTCTGAGTTTGCAGATGATACAAAGGTTGGCAGGGTTGTTAATGACAGTAATGGCAGTGTGCTACTGCAACAGGATCTAGATAATTTGGGCAGATGGTCTAAGAAGTGGCAACTGAAGTTTAACCTTGACAAATGCAAAGTACTGCATATGGGTAGAAGTAACTCCAGAGAAACATACCAACTGTGTGGTACTACACTTAAGGTGGTAGAAAATGAAAAAGACCTGAGAGTAATTGTGCAGTCAGATATGAAGCTTTCTGAGCAATGCAGACAGGCTGCCAGGGCAGGTCATGGGGTTTTGTCAATGATATATAGGAATTTTGCTAGCAGGGAAAAGGAGGTGATTGTCCCTCTGTATAAGGCAATGGTCAGGCCACGCCTTGAGTACTGCGTACAGGTCTGGAGGCCTCATTTTAGAAAGGATGTAGATTTTCTTGAGCATGTACAGAGAAGGGCAGCAAGATTGGTGAGGGGGAGTGAAGAGATCCTCTTACCAAGAGAGGCTTAAGTTCTGCAAATTGCAGTGGCTGGAGACTAGGCACCTGCATGGTGCCTAGTTTTGAGGTGTATAAGGCCTTGAATGGGTTGAGCAAGCTGAATTCTGATGGGATCCTTCCACTTGTTCAGATTATGAACCTAAGGGGACATAAATTCAAATTAAGAAAAGACAGATGTAGAATATATGTGTAGAAATTTGCCTTTAGCCAATGGTTGGTTAATTGCTGGAACAAACTTCTATCTGTTATTGTGGAAGTTGATAGGTTAAATAAATTTAAGGAGGAACTGGACAGGCATTTGGAGGGAATTGTGTGATTTTTTTTTTGGCTAATGCTGCATACGCTCATACACTTGCTTGCTTGCATCACATGCCACTACTACTACTACTGCCGAAAAATCTCAACTACACACCATATATGATATCAAGGATTAATCTAAGTTATTTTAAAATCTGATCTGATAGTTATGAACACCTATGACTCTAGTACCTATAGCTTTGAAGGAATTTCTCTGTTAATCCAATTTAAAGATTCACTGCTACAAATTTATAATATTTATATTCCACCTGGACCTATGGATGACATCATTAATTAAATGATAACCTGCGTCACTACTGTTCATAAGCCTCGAACCCAACATAATTATAATGGGAAACTTTAACGCCCCCCACCCAAATATAATTTACAAATGAAGTTGATGTTCGAATCCTTGTTAGTTCTAGGAGCTAAAAAAAATCAACTTTACTTTTACCAGAGGAAATCAAGCATTTGACTTTGTTTATTCTGATCTTCCACTCCAAGAAAAACTGAGCAGCAACATTACATTTAAATCTGTTTGCAGAAGTATAGAGCTTCAAGCATCAATCTACTGCAGCGAGTTTCACCCCATTCCATAAATCACCAAAAGAATATCATCTATAAAATTCCTTCAGAAATAAGTTTTTGCAGCTCTCAAAATATTAGCCATTGAATTCTCCCAGAAATATCCCTACACAGGATGCCACTATTCTTCTAATAAAATGGCTGAACAGAGTAGGCATCCCAGTGTATAAGAATATCTTTTCATTCCAAACCTTGGTTCAAATTCCCTCTAAAACCATACTTCAAAGTTAAGCAAAAATACCACAGACAATAGAAAAAATATGGCACTTGATCAGCATAAAATATAAAAAAGCAGAGCATTATTTCAACTAAAAAAAATTCAGTCATACAGAAATTATTTAATGTTCAGGAATTATTTAATTTAATAAAACACAATAAAAGAGCACTTTCTACAAAAATAAGAGCCATCTTACAGCATGATCAAATTGTAGAATGGATAAAGTGCAATATGGAAACAAGCTATTCTGTCATCTGTGCTGAAGGTGCATATGCAGCACAGATTTCAAAGATTAAATTCTTACAAGCAAGCAGATCAATGGGTGCCTCCGTAGCTAGGTGGGAAGGAGCAGCAGTGCGTAGCACACGCTTCTTGATTAGACCAGGGTTCAAGCCCGTCACCACCAAATACGGAGGATTCGGAAAGGTCAGGGAATGACCACAGCATATTCCTGGAGCAATATGGCCTTAGTTGCTAATGCTCCTAAAAACCAAATAACAAACAACAACAAACAAGCAGATCAAATGCCTCCTAGTCAAGCCCTACTGATTAACCAACTTGTGAACAAGGATAGAGTACAGCAGATAATTACCAATTATGTCTTGGCAGTAGTGAAGTCCCTGATGGTATCTCTAGTTTTATTATTAAATTGTCTAGTGAAAATCATTACCAAATGTGCATTTCCCTGCCATTCCTTCCAAGACAGTGAAAAACTTTCGGGATTACTCTGATTCCTGAAAAAAGCTAACAGTAATAACCATACAAGCTATCGATCAACTACTGTTTCCTTAGTAATAACTAAAATTATTGATAAAATCATGCTATCTTACCTTCAAGATACAATCTTGGCTAATACACTTGTCAACATGAATTTTGGTCCTACAGGGTGCTCTGCAACTACAACAAGCTTAGCTGATACTGGTGTGCGCATCCAAACTGCATTTCAAGATGAGGCACAATGCGATGTCTTTTATTTAGACATCAAAGGTGCTTTCAACAACTTAGATCGCAGGAAAGCTGTTGAGATACTAAAAAATCATTTTCTCATTGATACAGTGGTAATCTATCTACAGTACAGCTTAAATCACAGATATCTCCTCTTTCCCAATGATATTCTCATCACAATCACAATAGGTATTCTGCAAGAAGGTGTACTCTCCATTACTGTAATTTCAGCACTTCTACAACCACTTCTGCAAGCAAATCTAAATCTTCTGGCGTATATGCCATTGATTTGAAACAATTTATTATTTCAAAAGCCTGTAATGATATTTGCAAAGTTAGCCATAATGCAAATTTACGGATGTATATAATCATTAAGTATCTGAAAGAACTCAATCTCGTTATCAATGCAAACAAATCTGCTTAGATAACTTATTCCTTACAGAAACAACCAAACCACATAGAAATAAAAATTGCAGATGTCTCAATTCCAAACGTATATGCCCACAAAGACCTAGGAGCAGTTTTTCACAAAAATCTTTTTTTTTTTTTTTTTTAATTCACTAGTTACATTGCTCAAAACATTCGGAAAGCAAAATGGCTGATCAAACAGGAAACAGCAGTGATCCGAGATAAAAAAAAAAAAAAAACAGTCATAAATCATGTCCAAAGATGCATTTTTCCCATACTTTTAAACCCACAGCTGGGGCGTTGCCCAATCTATAAATACTAACGACCAAGCAGCTGTCGCGCTGCACAGAAAACAAATGGACATGATTGGACCTTCAACCCTGATGAAAATCCTTCTCAACTGACACACGAACGGGACTCAGTCCCATGAGCGACTCTCACCAAAAGATGAAGAAGAACCTGCACAGTCGTTGTACGAACCTGACAAGAAAGCCTGAGAGAATTCCATTAGCCCTGGATGGTAGGCCACTGATGATAGACGACCACTTTGCAGCCACAAGCGTTCACGCCCTATTGGCGTTCTGGGTCAGCTCCCTTGTCTGGCCCACTATTACTCCCCTTCCCTGGTGGGGGAGGGAGACGGCTTGCCATCTCCTTAACCCCCACCACCCTTCTCTTCTTTCTGGTGCATGCCCCACTGCAAGCTGGAGCTACCTTCCCTATCGGCTCCTTTTCTGACTATATCCCCCCAATCTTCAGCCTCCCTCCCCCCACTCTAACTATACGCAAGCGAAAGTCCCACACAATCCAAATTTAACCATCAAAATAAATTTCGCCCAAAACTCTCGGCTTCTCATTCTAGTGCCTTCACCACGCGAACTGTATGCATATGCATTTTTGTATGTCGCATATGTGCTTTTTTTTTTTTTTTTTTTTTTTTTTTAGGTCCTAGCCACTGAAATCTAAGGAAATTAGGTGGCAGGACCTGCCAGAGTAAATAATTATAATGCTGGTGTACCTGTTCTGCCTCCACGGGGCTAAAGTGGGGCAACGTTGGGCCTCAGTAGGGGTCCAGCAGCTAAATGACCAGATGAACAACGGTACACGACACTACACATGTACAATATCCATACACTTTTAAATCTCTGGCATTTCCAGCAAACTGGCACACCCATCACAATGTAAACAACACGGAGATGGGGGAAACCCCTGGTGCCGTATGACCCTAAATACACTTTACACTGTCAATGTGCTTCTGAAATCTGGTCTGGAGCCCCTCAAGTTACAGTCAAGAAATTCCTTGCCCTAGAGTATTGGGTTCCAAGATGGCTTAATAGCAAACATGGCATTCCCCATACAATATCCAGGCAGAGTTTAATGAAAACTTAAACATAAAGCCTCTGCAACAGGTCATTACCGAGTCTAGAGCCTTGCTTTTTGCAAAGTTGATTACTTCTGCAAGAGATTCACCAAATATAGCCAATGTAATGTCAACAGTTCCCAATAGAGAGAATTCAAGAAACCAACAACAATCCAAACCTAACCTCTCCAGACTCAAGCAAATGGACAGAATGTTTCTGAATATACCCCTTCATTTCATAAATATTCACAACCTTGATTGCCAGAGATTTCTCAATTCTCAAGCCTAAAAGAGCAAGATTTCCAATCAGATGAAAAGTAATACAAACAGCAGCCTGCCTTCAACCAAGTAATTAGCAACTGAATGCCTAATGGACTGTACTGCAACTGTCTTATTTTGTTAATACATAAATGTAATTCATATTCATTGTTTTATGTATATATGAATATTGTTATCCATATTGATTATTTACTATTTTATTTCCTCTATACTAAATTATCTGACCCTTAACCATGTGCATAAGGATTTGTCATAATATGCAATAAATGAATATTTATATATTAAAATTTTGCCATTAATCCCAATATGCTCCAGTTTATATAATAGCCTTCGTGGGGAAACTGTATCAAAAGCTTTACGGAAGTCAAGATAAGTAACGTCAAAAATTGTTTCTCACATCTAACAAATCTCTGAATTTGTCACAATTAACTAGATTGGTCAGGTAAGATTCCCCCCCTCACGAATCCATGTTCAATCTGTTTATTCCTGTTGAGATGGTCTGTATTGTATCCTTAATCAGGGACTCCATGATCTTACCTACCATTGTAGTTAAACTCACTGGTCTTCCCATTATGTCTCTGGTACCTCCGTTGTGTATTATGGGTTTATCCCTTTACCACATGTAATCTTGCACCACAGACTCTCTGTTCAACTGAACTTGATCTGATTCAGGTTAAGTCTAATCGCTTTGAGAGAGCTTTTGAAAGAAGGAAGGAAGGATTGATCCCTGAACTGCACTATTGGCTAAGTGGGAACAGTACCTTGCCTTTACTTTTGATACTATTAAATCAAATCCCTACACTACCTTAGCTTTGTTTTTTCTTCTTCTGTTTTCAACAATTCTAATTTTGTAATCAAATAATTTGCATATAATCGTTCATTTTACATTTCACAACTACTTTGCGTGCAATCAGTTGTATTTCAATTATCGAAATAATTGATTATTGATCATTCGATTGTGCCCATCACTAGTGTACACTAAGCAGCAGAGCAGATGGCTATCTCAGTAGTCAATATCAAATGAGCATGAAAAATTCCAACTTCTGCTATATCTGTTTTTAGCAATGTCAGTACTTCAGCAGTTGATAGCTGTTGCATATCATGTCAACACATGTGAAGCTACTCTTGGGTTATACCATATAAAGATATGGCAGGCACATTAAGATGACCATCAAATATTAAATTTACAAAATTAATTTTTATCAAAACACTATTCTAAATTTTTATTAAAAATTTCAAAAATAATGCCTGTTGTTTTATAAATTATAAAGCACAATACATAGTGCAATAAAATGTTAATTAAATATTTCACAAACATTGGTTTATAACTGCAGAAAGTTGTATCTTTCTGTTTCTTACAGATATAAAGATATGGCTTCAAAGAAGAGACATCTACTTTTGACAGTGGGTAGTGGTCAGATTTCGTTTTAAATGTGGTGAAACTATAGCCACTCCAATTGATGAAAATCTGATAAAAATCTATGAAAAGGACACTGTTTACATTAGCAATGTTAGAAGATGACATTTGCACTTTAAAGCCAGAGCTATTAATATTGAGGATCAACCAAGAAGTGGTAGAGCACAATGTATGTGCAGTAGTGAAATTGAAGTTATTGTGGCCCCAAATGAAGACCAGACAATAAAAACAACATATGATTTAATGGAGAGCTTCAGTGTTCTTTTCAGAAAGTACATGCCCATCATGGTAAATGGTGATAAGATATATTTATTTTTCATTGTAGTTCTCCAACCAAATGTCAGGCCATGGAATAGAGCATGCAGATTCTCATCTGCCCAGTGTGAATGTTGTGAAAATTCATCATGCCATTTCTTTGAAGTTAGCCCATCAAAAAACAACACAGAAAGTAGAAAAGGGATTGAGGGCACACTGTTATAAGTGCCAAGTATAAGAAGTTTCTTGTGGTGGAAAATCAGCTTCAGTAAGGTCTTGTAATCTTTGAATATTATATGGACAAGTCTGTTGTTTCCATAAAATTCTTTGCACAGTTGCATGTTCCTTGCCCTCTGCTGCTGATATTCACATGGTTGCTGCCATCACGATTTTCCTTCACATGATTCAGGACCTGCTCCTCCAGCATAACAGTTCTGGATTTGATTGCTCTATACCATCTGAAACTCACTTGTTGAATTATCTTGTATCTCCAAGATGCTCATCTATTCTGTGACACAAAAAAACTTTTTTTTTTTTTTTTTTTGAGAATTTAAGCAATAAAATGACATGACACTGACATTACAATATTTATTTTAGAATTATTAATAAAATTATTTAATAAAATTATTTAATAAATATTTTTTGGCCCCAGGGGAAATTTTTTCTTAAACTAGCTTGGAAGTCAATATGTTAAGAAGGAATTACTCAGTTTTTATAGAATTTGATTGCAGTTTCCCTGTGTTTACTTGCAGTTCTAAATGATGGTAAGTTAAAACTATATATCTAGACACTTGTAGTTTTGTGTAAAATCACACGTGGTGTTCACATGTGTGAGTTTACACATGTCAAGCACCCACTCTGCCAAATTCACACCACAAGTGTGACTCTAACAGAATGGGTGCTAGTGCAGTGTTTCTTCAAAATTTGAGTTTATACTCGCACATTTCTTTGAATGGTGATCGTTAAGTATATGCACAAAATTATGAGAGGATACGAGGCTGCCATAAACTGCTACAACAAAGCCTCTGGCTTTCTGACACTGTATGGCCAATATCAGTATTAAATTTAATATTCATGGTTATTTTCAAGTATCATCACAACTATTTGCTAAATGAAATATTATGTGGGGTGCACTTATACTTTCAAGGGCAAGAAGTTGGATTTAAAGGGTGTCACCTTACATATTGGAAAACCAAGGTTTTTTGTTTTCACATAGCTGCTAAGAACTACGCCTGACTTGACATTTGAGGGTATTTTGATTCTGATTGTCCCCATATTGATATTTGTATTGTAAAAATATGCCCATAAATTATTGCTTAATATTTAGAGAACTATTTTGTTTATTCTAGGTTAGCCTTAATTATCAAAGTTTTACGATCTTCTCTAAAGGACGTAATATAAATCCATGTGCCATTTGTACTGGCAGTGAACTCTTGACAAGGTAACTTGTGATCCTTTTGGCTTGTTGTTAATGTCATAAATAACACTGACCAACACAATTTTCACCACCAAGAATTTAAATGCTGTTTTTAACCAGTTTTTATGTGTAGATTTTGAAAATCACCATGATAGTTTCACATCATGTCACAATTATTAAATATACAGGGAGTTACGTTTTACCAAAATATGCCAATTTCATGTAAACATACCAGTAATGTATGAAATACTGATTTATTTTAACAGATAAAAGCTAATTCTCTTAATTTTAGCAATTGATTCTAGCTTCAGTTTTCTTGTGATAAACATAATCAGACCTCTAACTATGGTGTGTGCTCTTCAAAACAATTTGAAGAGCACACACTTAGTGTTTTTGGTGAGGATTTTTGTAGGCTGTGCCAAAGTTTTTCAAGTATTAACTGATCGTAACATGTTCTCCAGGTTGTAAATCTATCCTCCAAACCTAAACAACCTATCGAGAGCAGAGGGTGTGCCCTCGTACTCTCGAGGACTCTCCTACCACTTCACAAGATGTCAACTATCAGCCAGTAAGTTCAGGTAGTGAGGTACATTTAATCAAACAAGATGAGTTGAATGATTTGATTTGAGACTTAAATTTGCCAAAAGAACAAGCCGAACTGTTAGGTTCTAGGTTACATCGTGGAATATACTCGCAGCAGGAACGAAGATTTCAGTGTTTTGAAAAGGACATGAAATGTTTTTCATGTCCTTTTCAGATGAATGGAGTTTATTCATAGATGCCTCAAAATTAAGTTTAAAAACAGTTTTGCTTCATAATGGCAACAAATTTCCATCAGTTCCTGTGTTTCATTCAGTGGGATGTAAAGAAAGTCATGAAAGCATGTCTAAGGTTCTACGTGCTATAAAATACCAGGATTATGGTTGGAACATATGCAGTGATCATAAGGTTATTGGTTTGCAGGGGGATTTCACAAAATATTGTTGTGTTTTATGTTTCTGGGACAGCCGTGACAGAAGAACATTATGTTGAGCAGCATTGGGACAAGCGGGATGAATTCATACCAGGACAATGTAATGTAAAATATATTCCTTTAGTGCAGTCAAACTGGACGGATCTCAAGGGTAACGACCTAGGCAATGGATATAGGACTACGATTAAGGAACTTAAAGTAGCAACTTGGAACATTAGGGGAATAAATCACAAATTAGATGAATTGGCCACGGAACTAGAAAATAGAAATATTGACATAGCAGTCATTACCGAAACAAAAAAGAAGAACAAAGGATCCAAAGAAATAGGTAACTTCATGATGATATACTCCGGCATACCAAGTGAAATGTGGGCATCATCGGGAGTTGCTGTTATAATTAAGAAAGAATGGGAAAACAAAATATTAGACTGCTCTTGGATATCACCCAGAATATTGAAATTAAGACTAAAAATTCTATCTTATACAATAAAAATCATTGGCATCTATGCACCAGTAGAAGGCAACATTGATGAAACCACAGAATTTTATGACGAATTACAACAGATCATAGACAAAACTAACAAAAACGAGTATCTCATACTAGCAGGAGATTTTAATGCAAGGGTTGGTGCTCAATCAGTAGACAAATGTTTAGGATCAGAAGGTGAACCCGTGGTCAACAATAATGGAAGATGCCTGATAGACTTCTGCATTTTTAATAAACTTAAAATTACAAATACTTTTTTCAGACACAAGAATATCCATAAATTCACATGGGAAACAAGAAATGCAGTCTTATAATAGATTTTATTATCATTAATGAAAATTTAAATGACAAAATTAGAGACACTAGAGCAACGGTGGGCAAATGCGGCTCTCAGAGCCGCATGCGGCTCTTCGTTGAGTTAAGTGCGGCTCCCATTGAAAATTTAAATCCGTTTTTTTTTATTATTTCAGAAATTTTTTCAGTGAATCTTGTTAAATTATAAAAATATAATTAAGTAACTAATATTTTGTTATACGGATTTTATGTTGTGTTTATTTTTTTTTTTGTCTAGATATCTTGCTATTTTTATTTTGATTATAAATAAATCCGTGCGCATTTACACTGCTGGCGCCATCAGTGGACTTGTGCGTAAAAAGTTACGAGTGTGATTTTTCCGCTCCGTAAATTAATTTAATTATTTTGTTTCAATTTCAGACTTTGGAATTAAAGTTATTTAAATTTTTGATAACATGACCTCAGAAAATATCAAAAAACGAAAATACGAACAAGAAAATAGAATCTTTTAAGAAGAGTGGGTAGAAAATTTTGCTTTTATTGACAATAATGGAAAGTCGTTGTGTCTTATTTGTAAAGTTACAATTGCAAACTACAAAGTAAGCAATTTACGTCGACATTACGAAGTAAGTCATCCCCACTTTTCAACTCAATATCCATTAAATTCAAAATTGCGAACAGAGAAACTTAAGTCCTTGCAATCTGGTCTTCATAAGCAACAAGGACTCTTGTCTTCTTTTAGTCGCGAAGATGACAGAGCAAACGAAGCTAGTTTTTTGATAACTTGGAATATTGCTCGTGCCAAAGGTCCATATGGAGAAGGAGAATTTATTAAAAGAAACTTGGAAGAAGTGGTTAAAGTTTTGGATCCAGATAATACAAAACTGCATAAATTGATCGCACAGGTTCTTTTGTCACGCCGTACAACTGAGCGTCGTATTGGTGCAATTAGTAAAAATGTTGAAAATAGTTTGATGTGTGATTTGAAAAATTGTACAGCATTTAGTTTAGCTCTCGACGAGTCTACAGACATTCAGGATGTTCCACAATTGGCCGTTTTTGTCCGCTATGTATCTGCAGACGTAAATGTGAAGGAAGAAATGTTAGACCTAGTAGCTCTTATCGAAACAGCTCGTGGTATTGATGTTAGAAATGTGCTTGATGAAGTAATGAATAGGTTTGAATTGCCTCGTGATAAACTTGTAAGTGTTGCGACTGACGGAGCGCCTGCAATGGTAGGGAAAAACCAAGGTCTCATTGGACTTTTAAACAGCGATCCTAAAATTCCACGTTTCTTACCTCTTCACTGCATAATTCACCGCGAGCATCTCATAGCGAAGTACTTCAAATACGAAAATGTGTGGAAGATTGTTTTGCAGATTTTGAATTTAATTAGAACAAATGCCAAAACACATCGTCAATTTAAGAACTTTTTAGAAGAGTTGCGAGGGAATGACGAAACAGATGAATTGCCCAGTGATTTATCCCTATGGTGTGTTGTAAGATGGCTGTCAACTTACAATGTTTTGGGCCGTTTTGTGGAACTCCTAAATCCTATCATAACATTTACAAAAGAAAAAGGTAAAAAATACCCAGAATTAGAAAATGAAACTTGGCTTTCTGACTTAATGTTCCTTACAGACATTATAGAACATTTGCAAACACTTAATTTGGCTTTACAAGGAAAGGAAAAAAATATTATTGATTTGTCACAAACTGTATTTAGTTTTGAAACTAAACTTCGACTTTTTGTGTACGATCTTAAGAACAAAATATTTAATCATTTTCCACGAGTAAAAGCAAATATAATTAATATCAAAGAAGAAAAGTTAGACGAATACAAAGAAAAATTGGAAGAATTGCAAGCACATTTCGAACATAGGTTTGAAGATTTGAAAAGTTTGAAATCTACATTTGCATATTTTGTGAACCCATTTATTTGTGATATTATTGAAGATGGATTTCCAATTTCTGAAATAATATTTGTTGAAAAAGCGGCTGAGCAATTGGAGTTATTAGAGATGAAAGAGGATCAGGCATTGCAAATGCAGCACAAATCTACTAATGTAATTGAATTTTGGAAACTCATGCCAGAATCAAAATATCCACATTTAAAGAAAGCTGCTTGCCGTCTAATTTCAATTTTTGGTACAACATATTGCTGTGAATCTTTGTACTCCACAATGAAGTTCGTGGAGTCGAAATATCGTTCACAGTTGACCAATCATCATCTCGCTGAATTGCTGCGAACGGCTTTAACAAATTTTACACCAAATTTCAAAGATTTGACCAAAGGTCTTCGTTAAATGTTATACTTTTTATTAATGCATTTTTATTATTAAAATTTTGAAATAATTATTTTGTATTTTCTTTCTCTTAATTATATTTTCTTATATATGTATACTTTACATAGCACTTAAGGCTTGTGTAGAATATGTAATCATATTAATTAAATTAAATTAAATTTGAATTTGTGTATTTAATACTATGTAACTATGGTGTGGCTCTTTATAATATATGAAAAACCGGAATGCGGCTCTCATTGACCTCATGCATGCCCACCCCTGCACTAGAGTATTCAGAGGCAGTGAAATTGACAGTGATCACTACCTAGTAGAAAGCACTTTCAAAATAAAAAGAAATTATCTTAATAAAAAGAAGAAAATACCAACAAAAACTACTAAGAAATTAAAAATACATTTGTTGGAAGACGAACGCACTAAATTCCTGTATGAAAGTCGATTTAAAGATAAACTCAAATCAGATGAAAGTAATAATGTTGAGGAAATCTGGTCAAACATGAAAAAATAAATTCTGAGATCTGCTGAAAAAAGTCTTGGATATAAACCTATAAAAAATAAACACTGGCTTAAGAACTTGGAATGAAGAATTGAAACAAACAATCAATGAGGAAAAAAAGACCTGTAAACTGTTCCTACAAACTAAAGACCTACATCTACACATAAAATATAAAAAGCTTAGAGCAGAAGTCAGAAAACTAACCAGAAGAATCCGACGAGATGACTGGGATAAATTTGTTAAATCTTTAGAACGTGATATCATGGGCCCACAGAGAAGAGATTTTAAAATTTTTAAGAAATTACAACTAGACACAAATGATCAAATAAAAACCAACTCCATCTCCCAAGCAAAATGGAAGCAACACTATTCCAAACTATGGTATAAACCAGGCACTAGGGAATTGGAAGATGAATCTGTGATACCCAAAGATGAAGAAAATATAACAATGGAAGAACTAGAGTTAATATTACAAAAATCAAAAAACCGAAAAAGCCCAGGCATAGACAATTTGAATGTAGAACTATTTAAATATGGGGGCACCTTACTAAAAAACGCACTACTAAAATTATTTAACATCATATGGCATAAGCAACAGATACCCAAAGATTATCATATACATGGATTTCAGGAAAGCTATTGATACTGTTGCACATGGAAGACTGCTGTACAAATTGGAGAGGTATGGCATCAAGGGTAAGCTGCTACAATGGATAAAGGGATGGTTGAGTGGGAGACAACAGAGAGTGGTAATCAATGGACACTGCTCTTCGTGGACAAATGTTATTAGTGGAGTTCCCCAGGGTTCTGTGTTGGGCCCATTGTTGTTTTGTATATTTATCAATGATATTGATGAAGGTATATCAGGCTTAATGTCGAAGTTTGCAGATGATACAAACGACAGTAATGACAGTATGTCTTTGTTAACAACAGTAATGACAGTATGCTACTCCAATTGGATCTAGATAAGTTGGGAAAATAGGCTGAGAAGTGGCAACTGGAGTTTAACATTGACAAATGCAAAGTACTGCATATGAGTAGCAATAACTGAAGAGAAACGTACCAACTGGGTGGTACTACACTCAGGGAAGTGGAAAGTGAAAAAGACCTGGGGGTAATTGTGCAGCCAAATATGAAGTTTGCTAAGCAGTGCAGACAGGGTGCCAGGGCAGGTCATGGAGTCTTGTCAATGATATATAGGAATTTTGCTAGCAGGGACAGGGAGGTGATAATCCCGTTATAAAAGGCAATGGGCAGGCCACACCTAGAGTACTGTGTACAGGTCTGGAGGCCTAATTTTAGGAAGGATGTAGTGTTGCTAGAATGAGTACAAAGAAGGGCAACAAGATTGGTGAGGAGAACAAAGGGGTGCTCTTACCAAGAAAGGCTTAAGTTCTGCAAATTGCAGCACCTGGAGAGTAGGCACCTGCGAGGTGATCTGATTGAGGTGTATAAGGCCTTGAATGGGTTGATCAAGCTGAATGCTGATGGGATTCTTCGTCTTGCTCAGGCTGAGAACCTGAGGGGGCACAGTTTCAAATTGAGGAAAGATAGTTGTAGAATAGATGTGCGGAAATTTGCCTTTAGCCAGCGGGTAGTTTATTGGTGGAACGGGCTTCCATCTTTAGTTGTGGAAGCTAATAGCCTAAATAAATTTAAGCCTGAGCTGGACAGGCATTTGGAACAAATGGAGCGATGAAATGGGAGGTTCCCCCCCCCTTTTGGCTGATACTGCATAAGCTTGCTTTCTTGCATCGTATGCCTCTACTAATGCTAATTCTAGTTTGTTTCCTAATTTAACTTATGCCAAACTTACGGAAGGAATTTTCATAGGACCCCAAGGGTCATAGGACGCCTCCGTAGTCAGGTGGGAAGGAGCAGCAGTGCGTAGCACACGCTTCGTGATTAGACTGGGGTTCGAGCCCGTCACCACCAAATGCGGAGGATGCGGAAAGGTCAGGGAATGACCACCGCATATCCCGGAGCAATATGGCCTTAGTTGCTAATGCTCCTAAAAACCAAAAAAATAAAATAGGACCCCAAATTAGGAAACTCCTGAAAGACAATGTATTTGAAACCCAGTTAAAGGAGGTTGAATTGGCAGATCATTTAAGGCGGTAGTAGTACATGGTTTTTGGGTAATAGGAAAGAAGAAAACTATGAAGTGTTGATGCCTAATTTACTCGAATTCTACAAAAACACCGGCTGCTGAATGTCATTGAAAATTCATTTTTTTCATTCCTATCTTGAATTTCCCCCTTGAAAATCTGGGAGATGTGAGTGATGAACAAGGAGAGCTGTTTCATCAAGATATTTTTAGTGTTAGCATTGGTAGAGGCATATATGCAAGAAATCAAGTTTACGCAGCATCAGCCAAAATAAACCCTCCCATTTCACCCCTCCATTCATTCCAAATGCCTGTCCAGCTCATCCTTAAATTTATTTAGGCTATCAACTTCCACAACAAAGGATGCAAATCTGTTCCATCAAACAACTACCCACTGGCTAAAGGAAAATTTCTGCACATCTATTCTACAACTGTCTTTCCTCAGCTTGAAACTGTACCCCCTCAGGTTCTTAATCTGAGAAGAGGAAGAAACCCATTAGCATTCAACTTGCTCAACCCATTCAAGGCCTTATACACCTCAATCAGATAATCTTGCAGGTGCCTACTCTCCAGGCAATGCATTTGCAGAACTTAAGCCTTTCTTGGTAAGAGCACCCCTTTGTTCCCCTCACCAATCTTGTTGCTCTTCTTTGTACTTGTTCTAGCAACACCACCTACTTCCTACAATTAGGCCTCCAGACCTGTACACAGTACTCTAGGTGTGGCCTGACCATTGCCTTGTATAACAGGATAATCACCTCCCTGTCTCTGCTAGCAAAATTCCCATATATCATTGACAAGACTCTATGACCTGCCCTGGCTGCCTGTCTGCACTGTTCAGCAAACTTCATATTTGACTGCACAATTACCCCCCGGTCTTTTTTGCTTTCTACTTCCCTGAGCATAGTACCACATAGTTAGTACATTTTTCTTCGGTTATTGCTACCCCATATGCAGTATTTTGCATTTGTCAATATTAAACTTCAGTTGCCACTTCTCAGCCCATTTGCCCAACTTATCTAGATCCAGTTGGAGTAGCATACTATTTTTACTGTCGTTAACAACCCTGCCAACCTTTGTATTATCTGCAAACTTGGACTTTAAACCCGATATACCTTCATCATTATCGTTGATAAATATACAACCACAACAATGGGCCCAACACCGAACCCTGGGGAATATCACTAATAACATTAGTCCATGAAGAGCAGTGTCCATTGATTACCACTTTCTATCTTCTTGCACTCATCCATCTTTTTATTCATTGTAGCAACTTGTCCTTAATGCCATACCTCTCCAATTTGTACAGCAGTCTTCCATGTGCAACAGTATCAAAAGCTTTCCTGAAATCCAAGTATATGATATCAAAATTATTTTTGGCATTCAGTTCCTTTGTGACCACATCATAGTATCAAATCAAATTGATCAGACAAGACCTCCCTTTAACAAATGCTGTGTCTTAACTGTTACTGCAGTCTTGTCTAGCTGATCCTGCAATGCTTCTTTAACCAGTGATTCCATTAATTTCCCCGGAACGCAAGTTAAACTAACAGGTCTGTAGTTACTTGTATCACCTTTTGAACCCTCTTTGTAAATTGGTGATACATTTGCACACCTCCAGTCCATGCGGACTTCCCCCGAGTCCAAGGAAGCTCTCATAATTATGGCTATTTTCACGATTCAAAAGTGGTACAAAGGTCACTGGGATCCTGTAATGTTGAGAGATTACTGATGGTTCCTTGTGAGAGAGAGTAAGCAGGAATACGAGAAAATCCCTTCGTAGCAAACATTTTTAAGGACAACTACAGATATGCTGATTATATATTATTGAAATAGAACTATTTTGCTATGATTTATGATAATTTTTCCGAAGTTAAATAGAGAATTTATAATATTTTTTTATACTTCTATTAAAAAACTTGAATTATTATTAGCTATGTGGCGCAAGGAAGCTTGAGGCTTATGTTGCACCAGCCAAAAAAAAATTCCCGAGTTACCCTGAGAGAGAGAGAGAGAGAGAGAGAGAGAGAGAGAGTCAGTCAGTCAGTCAGTCAGTCAAAAGTAGAAGCGAATCATCAAGAAAGAGAAGAATGTTGATATCCAGCTCAGGACCTTGGGTGTGCCAAACCCATACTCACCAGATGTGAGCTCCTGGGATTATCCCTTTATTTTAACATTAAACGTTGGTACATCTTTTGATGTACATGTGATAGACTTTTTATGATGATTTTCAGAATGAATGCATTTATTTCTTCCATAATCACATAATTTCATTGCAAAAAATTTTTTTTGTTGGCTTGTGTAATCTAAACCTGTTTTATTTGGATAAAAGTTTTATACCCAATGCCAGCTCTTGATAAATGTACAGGTTTTCGTAAATATACAGGATCTCTCATTAGTCCACTTTCTTAGTAGAAATTGATTATTTTACAAAATACTGAAAAATGAAAGACAGAAAAGTTGGTGCATTTCATTTTTTTCAATCTAATGTGTGGGATTTTTTAGCTAGAATGAGCCATTACAGTGCCACCTTCTTGATATATCAGTCATAAAAGTTTCAGAATGGCTGAGTTTCAAATCAGCAGAACCATACCTAAATATGTATGGACCATCATGCAAGTTTTATTGATATACCAAGTGGGTAGCAGCATAATGGCTTATCCTAGGTAAAAAATTTCAATGCCTTAGATTGAAATTTTTTTTTTTACAATAGATACGATTATTATGATAATAATCTGTTAGACAACCTTTATATACACACATGAACCAAAATATTATAACCACCTACCTAATAGCTGTTGGATCCCCCTTTGCTGTGATAACCACTTGCACTCGGTGTGGCATGAACTCCACTAGACCGTAGAAGATGTCATTAGGTATCCTCGACAAACTGGACAGAAAGACATCCCAAAGTTCAGTAATGGAGTAAAGCACTGGTGTGGACTGGCGAATGCTATATTCCACTGCATCTTTCAAATGTTTGAGGAGGGTTGATGTTGAAGGAATTTGGTGGCCAGGAGCACACAAAATTGAGGATCATTTCAAGGCATGGAAACAATCCTCGAACCATTTCTGACAATATGGGGTGTTGCCTTGTTGAAAAGGTCTAGTGCTATCTGGATACATAGTCACCATGTAGGGCAAAATTGGTTTGAAATAATGCTGAGGTAGGATCTGGTGGTAGTGGGAGTGTTCAGTGGGGATGAAAGAATGCAGTGGTGTCCATAAGAACATCCCCCAAACCATATCACTACCGCTGGCCTGTTTTTGTCCAACCTTACAGTCTGGTTGCAGCCATTCACCTGCTCACTCTCGAATATGCACCCATCCACCGGCATGATGGAGTGGGAACTTTGTTTCATCAAACCTGCAACTCCTTACCAATTGTCTAATGTCCAGGAATGGTGCTCTCATGGCCACTGCAGGTGGAGGTGTCAATGACATTTGCTCAATATAGGCACATAAACAGGTTTCATATTCTGTAGGCCTCTTTGTAAGAGCTGAGTGATGTGGTTGGAAACATTTCTCATGGGCCATCATTTGTCCCAGAGAGCACATGCCAGCATCTGTTCATTCAGTTGTCAACCAGCCATGGTCATCCCGTACCGGCATATTGGGTGGTTATGTATCCCTCTTCAGACTGTTCCTGCCACACCATTTGTGGCAAAAATTATTCCACATTCAAACTTCATCAGGGCTTTCACTTTCTTCACTGCACGGACTTCGTACTTTGTAATATATGGCGACGACACTATCCGTGCTGTCACCACATATGCTGCACCAGTTGGTGACTTCACTCCCAAGTGCTGTGGGAACTGTTCACCTGTGGAGACAGAGGTAGTCATGAATGTATATTGTCATTATGATACTGATATGGACGATTTTTACTGACTCAAAACTAGGTGCCTCCGTAGCCAGGTGGGAAGGAGCAGCAGTGCATAGCACACGCTTCTTGATTAGACCGGGGTTCGAGCCCGTCACCACCAAATATGGAGGATGCGGAAAGGTCAGAGAATGACCACCGCATATCCCGGAGCAATATGGCCTTAGTTGCTAATGCTCCTAAAAAAAAACCAAATAAATAAATATAACTGACTCGAAACTACAACAGCACAATTTATTTTCTACCTAATGGGATTACCAAAACCATACCCATTATTATTATTATTTATTTATTTATTTATTATTTATTTTTTTATATTTTGCATCAGTTTTTAAAAATTGCACTATAATGTTTGCCATATTGTATCCAATGGTAAATTGTATTTTATAGTAATGTGAGTAGCATATAATGCATTGCATTTTAATTTATTATTAGTATGTTATTATTATTAATGTAATATTTTTTTCCAGATAAATGTCATGATATTGGTGGTGAGTCATTAATTTTAACAGATATTTATTTAAAGTATACCCAGTAAAATAAAATAAAATAAAGTATACCCAGTAAAATTTTATTTTACTGGGTATACTTTAAATAAATATCTGTTAAACTATGGACCCCAGTACTCCAGGCCCATTTGTCACTATTCATTAATTTTGATTCCTTCTGCTACATGAGTGAAATTTTACACCACAAGTAGACAAAGAATCACTATAAATGTTGTCAGTTCAGTTAAGTTTTGATGTTTAAACTATAGTGAATAATTTCAGAAAAAAAAATGTAATCTAAGGGACAGTTCTATTCTAAATTAAGTGTAAGTAGTTCTATAAATTTATGAAACACTGTGTCACTCTCAGTGAAATATTGTCATTTCATAGTTCCAGTTATTCATGTAATAAAAAATCCATTCATCTCTACACACAAAAAAAAAAAAAAAAAAAATCTTTTTATGAGTAGTATGGTCCCATAGACAGAAGAGTTAATGACTTAATTATAAATGTTTTAGTGGCCATATACCAATGCAACAGTTAATAATGGGTATGAGCAGTGTTTTTTTTTTTTTTTTTTTGTTGTTGTTGCATATTGAGTCAATCTTAAAACGTATGTGCCCTGTCTATATTTACCATCCCATGACCACAGACATTCAAGAATAAAACTAGGTTTATTTTATCTCGAAAAATTTACTAGATGAATTTTCAATCAGTGGGCTTGCTACAGATGTAATTAATTAGTAATTACTATGCTTATTACTTCCATATAGCAGCAAAAGAAATTTTCTTTCATTTGTATTAGTAGTGGCAAAATGATGCAAGCAAACAAGCTTTATAAAACTACCTACTTTATTTGCCCATCCTTTTAATAATTTGTCTAATCCTTTAAATTTTTTCAAAATATCTGCTTTCGCAAAACCAGCTGGAGGTTTATTCCAGAAATCGGTTACCTTTACATCTGCAACCATCCTTTTACAATTTAGATTGATGTCCCTTTCTGTCATCCAAAAAAAGAGAGTATCAGTATTTAGTTTACTCACTCCATTTAAAGATTTAAACATTTCAATCTGATCTTCTTCATGTGCCTCGTTTCCTTATGGCACATTTATATGTCATTTCCTTAACGACTCTTTCTTGTTATGAGTACTCTTTGATTTCTTCTGACTAATCTTTTTGCTCTTTTCCACTCCTATTCCAACAGATCTATATTCTTCCTAAAATATAGCTTCCAAACCTGTAATGCCAAAATTAAGGTCCGGGGATATGCAGTGGTCATTCCCCGACCTTTCTGCATCCTCCGTATTTGGTGGTCATTGCCTTATATGAAATAGTATAATCACCTTGTGCCCGTTTACAAAATTATATATCATTGAAAGAACTTCATGAGCTGCCCTAGCAGCCTGTCTTCACTGCTCTGAGAATTTCATGTTAGACTGTACAATTATCCATTGGTCTTTTTCATTTGCTACCTCTTTAAGTGTACTACCATCCAATTGATTTGTTATTTGAATAGCTGAGAATTGCAGCTACCCAGATAGAGTAACTTGTATTTATCAGTGTTAAACTGCAATTCCCACTTCTCTAGCCACTGCCTAATTCTGCTAGGTCTTGTTGCAGTATCATACCCTAATTACCACCTTGTCATTCAATTGGTAATCAGAGTAAAAGAAGGCATATCAAGTTTAATGTCTAAGTAAGCAAACTTAGATATTAAACTTGATATGCTTTCTTCAACATGGTTAATAAATATTGAAAACTCTAAAGGGTTGAGCACCAACCTTGAAGGACTCCACTAATAATATTAGTCCGTTAAGACCAGTGGCTATTAATAACCATTCTTTGTCTCTTACCGCTCAGCCACCCATTTATACCTATCTGTAATTTGCATTGTCACTAATGCCACACTGCTCCAATTTGTAAGCTAATGTTCATGTGGAACAGCATCAAGAGCTTTACTGAAATCTATGTGATGTCAGAATTATTTTTTGCATCCAGATATTTTGCGATTGGTCAGTCAACACCTTTTAAACAGATCTGAGTTGTGATTGCCATATAAGAGTATATGTGTCAAGATGATCCTGCATTACTTTTCAGTGTGGTCTGTGCTTATTAACAGGAGAGGCTGCATCTACAGGGATGGGATACACTTAAATAGAAAGGGTGCAAGAACATTTGCTGATGCCATCGAGGCAGTGTTAGGTGGGTCGGAAAACTGCTAGATTGGGGGGATTCACAGAATAAAAGGTTAAAAGTAGCCGCAGGCAGAGGTGAAGGTGATTCTTGCACAACTTCTATTAGAATAAGTAGCGACCTGGAGCGAGGGATGCTGGGGGTTTCAGGAACTGATGGCAGTCATCGTGAAACAGGTGGGTATATGGAATAATAAGGATAACTAATAATAAGGATAGGTACACGTATACTTGCATGTATACCAATGCTAGAAGTATAGTAAATAAATTTGATGAATTTGAAGTGTTGGTCAAGACATCAAAGGCGGATATTGTTGGGATAGCAGAGATGTGGTGTCACACAGATATAAGGAATGCAGAACTGGAATTTGGGGAGTACAATGTGTACAGAAAGGATAGACAGGATAGGAAGGAAGGAGGTGTTATGCTGTTAATTAAGAAAAACATAAAATCAAAATAAGTGCATCCAGTTGATATAGATGAACAGTGCACTGTTGAGTCAGTTTGGTGTGACATAAGCACTGCGAAAGCAAAAATAAGAGTAGGAGTGTGTTATAGGCCTAATGACTCGAATGAGTACAATGAACAGCCGTACAAAGAAATAGAGTGGGCTAGCAAATCAGAATGTCTTATAATGGGGGATTTTAACTTCCCAGATATTGACTGGGACTTGTGGGTTGGTCACTCACACACTAGTAAGACTTTTGTGAATTTATTGGATGATTGTTTTCTGCAGCAGCATGTTCTAGAGGCGACCAGAGAGGGTATTACTCTTGATCTGGTTATTAGTAGTGATCATTCGTGGGGAAGGAGCAGCAGTGCGTAGCACACGCTTCTTGATTAGACCGGGGTTCGAGCCCGTCACCACCAAATACGGAGGATGCGGAAAGGTCATTTAGGGAATGACCACCGCATATCCCGGAGCAATATGGCCTTAGTTGCTAATGCTCCTAAAAAAAAACCAAATAAATAATAAATAATAATGATCATTCGTGTATTAAGAATTTGCAGATAAAGGAACCATTAGGTGGCAGTGATCACAGTGTATTGATGAGGGATTTACTTAAAGATATAAATACCATCAGCATCAGGGGTAAAGGAAAGGGTTTTTGCTTCCATAAAGGTGAGTACAGTGGTCTCAGACAGTTTTTAAATTCTGTACAGTGGGATCAACTGATGCTGTTACCAACAGTAAATTCTAAGTGGGGAGCATTCAAGGAATTAATCGTGGATGCTACTAAAAGTTTCATACCTATTAAGAAATATTGTTCAAGGTTTAGGCCTAAATGGTTATCAAATGAACTAATGAGACTCGTGAGAGAGAAGAAAAATGCATGGGATGCACATAAATTATCAAGCGACTCAGAAGCCTATGGCAGATATAAGCTAGTCTGTAATCAGGTCACAAAGGAGGTTAGGCAGGCGAAGGCAGATTACGAGAAATATTTGGCAAAAGATGCTAAGAAAAACAGCAAGGATTTCTTTACTTATATAAACTCTAAAAGGAATGGGATGATTCAGATTGGTCCACTTGATATCGATGGTTCGACTGTTGATGATCCTGCTCAGACAGCAAACAAACTGAATGAGTATTTTGCATCTACATTCACACATGAGGAGTTATTAAGGTTTGAAAATGCCAGAAGGTTATCAAATTGTAGCAGGTTGCTTAATGATTTTGTAATAACTGAGAGCAAAGTGAGGAAAAATTGTTGAAGTTAAACATAAGAAAGGCACCTGGGGTGGATGGGATCTATCCAGTTATATTAAAGGAGGTGGCAAAGCAACTAAGCAAACCCTTAGTCATAATTATGAGAGCATCCTTGGAGTCAGGGGAGGTCCCCACAGACTTAAGATGTGTAAATGTATCCCCAATTCACAAAGGGGGATCGAAGGGTGACATGAGTAATTACAGACCAGTTAGTTTAACTTCTGTTCCGGGTAAAATAATGGAGTCACTGGTTAAAGATGCATTGCAGGATCATCTGGACAAGACTGCAGCAATAATTCAGACACAGCATGGGTTTGTTTAGGGAAAGTCTTGTCTGACAAATTTGATAGGATATTATGATGTGGTTACAAAGGAACTGGATGCAAAAAATAATTTTGATATCATATATTTGGATTGGTCAGGCCACGCCTTGAGTACTGCATACAGGTCTGGAGGCCTCATTTTAGGAATGATGCAGATTTGCTTGAGTGTGTACAGAGAAGGGCAACAAGATTGGTGAGGGGAATGAAGGAATCCTCTTACCAAGAGAGGCTTAAGTTCTGCAAATTGCAGTGGCTGGGGACTAGGCACCTGCACGTTGATTTGATTGGGGTGTATGAGGCCTTGAATGGGTTGAGCATGCTGAATTCTGATGGGATCCCTCCACTTGTTCAGATTACGAACCTAAGGGTGCATAAATTCAAATTAAGAAAAGGCAGATGTAGAATAGATGTGTGGAAATTTGCCTTTAGCCAGCGGGTGGTTAATTTCTGGAACAAACTTCCATCTGTCATTGTGGAAGTTGATAGGTTAAATAAATTTAAGGAGGAACTGGACAGGTATTTGGAGGGAATGGTGTGTTTTTTTTTTTTTTTTTTGTTTGGCTGATGTTGCATAAGCTCATACACTTGTTTTCTTGCATCACATGCCACTACTACTACTACTACTTCTTTAGCCGCTGACTCCAGTATTTTCCTTGGCACAGAAGTTAAGCTTACAGGAAGTTAATTACTCACTTTGCCCTTTAATTCCTCACTTATTTATGAGTAGGGAATATATTTGTACATATTCGGACTGTAGGGGTCAACTCTGAATTCAGAAGTTCTCATAATTATTACTATATAACAGCATTTGTGTCAAGATGATCCTATATTACAGCCACTCCCCGACTTACGTAAGGGTTGCTTTCTGTGGAACTCTACATACGTCGGAATTTCCCCCATGCTTGCGCAGCACTCATAACTGTGCTCGCTGAATTGATTGAATCAAAAAAGAAATGTTCGACGAACATGTAAATAGAATTATTTATTGTATTTATTCAATTTTTTATCTCATGTGCAGGAAAAATTACAAAAGCGTGCAATTTAAAAAATTTCAAACTTATAAAATTACAAAAAAAAGAGAGGAGACAGGCATAACATCAGTAAGTTTTACCTCTTGAGCATCATTGCCAGAATCGACGTCTTCAGCTGATAAGTACGGCGCTGCAGAGGTTGAGGGCTGTGTAGATTTAGAAGGGGTCGGCCACTCCGCCTTATGAAAAGAACATATTAATGGATGACTGGACGGTGGCTTTTTTCTTTTAATCGTTGATTTCTTTGTAGGAAACAAGCATATCGTTCACCCCTCTGTTAACTTTTAAGAATTGTTCGCTGTCGGGATCCATCTTCTCAAACCTCACCATTGCTGATGCAATTTCACGAAATGCCATTGCCATCTCTCTGGTGATGAAGCATCTCGGCTCTTCATTTCGTTCATCTTGAGCGTTGTCAGCATTTTCTTCTTTCACTATCGCTGCCTGCAAGTCAATAAGTTCTTTGTTAGATAATTCCTTCACTTCTGCCTCTATTAACTCCTCCACATCTTTGGCATCAACCTCAAACTGAAGTAGCTCTGAAACCTTTACAATCTTATCTATAACCTCTTCATATGATTTGTCTTTTTCAAATCCTTCAAAGCCTTTTACATGCCGTGGGCATATTTTCTTCTATGCGCCATTTAAACAACTTTTAGTAATTTTCGCCCAGGCCTTATTAATGTTTAAGATGGCGTGGCATTGTAAGATTTTCAAAATTCTCTTAACGTAAAATTTTTCTCACCATCTACTGCAGACAATGCCTGAGCAAATGTTGTGTGTAAATAGTATGCTTTTAAATTCGAAATAACACCCTGATTCATAGGTTAGCATTAGCATTAGCATTAGCATTAGTAGAGGCATTTGATGCAAGAAAGCAAGCTTATGCAGCATCAGCCAAAAAAAAAAAAAAAAAAAAAACCACTTCCACTTCACCCCTCTGTTCGTTCAAAATACCTGTCCAGCTGAGCCTTAAACTTATTTAGGCTATCAACCTCCACCACAAGGGATGGAAGTCTGTTCCACCAACCAACCACTCGCTGGCTAAAGGCAAATTTCCGCACGTCTATCCTACATCTGTCTTTCCTCAATTTGAATTTATGCCCTCTCAGGTGATTATTCTGAGCTAGAGGAAGAATCCCATCAGCATTGAGCATGCTTAAACCATTCAAGGCTTTATACACCTCTATCAGATCACCTCGCTGGTGCCTAGTCTCCAGACACTGTAATTTGCAAAACTTAAGCCTTTCTTCGTAAGAGCACCCCTTTGTTCCATTCACTAATCTTGTTGCCCTTCTCTGTACTCGTTCCAGCAGCTCTACATCCTTCTTGAAATGAGGCCTCCAGACCTGTATACAGTACTCTAGGTGTGGCCTGACCATCGCCTTATACAATGGAATAATCACCTCCTTATCCCTGCTGGAAAAATTCCTGTATATCATTGACAATACTCCATGAGCTACTCTTGCAGCCCGTCTGCACTGCTCAGGGAACTTCATATCTGCCTGCACAACCACCCCCAAGTCCCTTTCATTCTCTACCACTGTCAGTGTTGTACCATAGAGTTGATACGTTGCTCTGGGGTTGCTGTTTCCCATGTGTAGTACTTTACATTTGTCAATGTTAAACTTCATTTGCCACCTCTCAGCCCATCTGCTCAACCTTTCCAGATCCTGTTGCAGAAGCATAGTGTCAGTAGTGTCCTTGACAACCCTGCCAACCTTTGTATCGTCTGCAAACTTGGACATTAATCCCGATATACCATCATCAATATCATTTATAAATACAGAAAACAATAATGGACCCAACACTGAGCCCTGAGGGACTCCACTAATAACATCAGTCCACGATGAGCAGTGTCCATTGATTACCACTCTCTGTCTTCTCCCCCTCAACCACCCCTTTATCCATAGCAGCAATTTGCCTCCAATGTCACACTGCTCCAATTTGTGTAGCAGTCTTCCATGTGCAACAGTATCAAAAGCCTTTCTAAGATCCAAGTATATAATATCAAAGTTATTCCCTGCATCCAGTTCTTTTGTGACTGCATCATAGTATCCAATCAAGTTGGTCAGGCAAGACTTCCCCATAACAAAACCATGCTGTGTCTGAGCTATAACTGAAGTCTTGTCTAAATGATCCTGCAGTGCTTCTTTAACCAGTGCCTCCATTAATTTTCCTGGAACAGAAGTCAAGCTCACAGGTCTATAATTACTTGTGTCAGCCTTTGATCCTCCTTTGTGAATTGGGGTCACATTTGCACATTTCCAGTCTATGGGTACCTCCCCTGAGTCCAAGGAAGCTCTCATAATTATGGCTAAGGGTTTGCTTACTTCCTTTGCTGCCTCCTTTAATATAACTGGATAGATCCCATCCACCCCGGGTGCCTTTCTTGTGTTTATCTTCAACAGTTTCTCCTCCACTTTACTCCCAGTTATTTCAAGATTCTGTAACTTACTGCTAGAGTTGAATACACCTCTGGCATTCCCCTCGCTGAATAACTCCTCATGTGTGAATGTCGATGCAAAATATTCATTTAGTTTGTTAGCCACCTGAGCAGGATCATCAACACTTGACCCATCAAGATCAAGTGGACCAATCTGATTCATCCCTTTCCTTCTAGAGTTTACATAAGTAAAGAACTCTTTGCTGTTTTTCTTTGCATCCCTTGCCAAGGATTTCTCGTAATCTGCCTTTGCCTGCCTAACCTCCTTTGTAACTTGGTTGCATATCAACTTGTATCTATCATAGGCTTCTGTGTCATGTGTTAATTTGTAAGTATCCCATGCATTTTTCTTCTCTGCCATATGCCTCATTAGTTCATCTGACATCCATTTTGGCCTAAACCTTGAACAATATTTCTTAGTTGGTATGTAAAGCCTAGTAGCTTCCAAGATAAGTTCTTTGAATGCTTCCCATTTTGAATTTGCTGTTGGTAACATCATCAGTTGGTCCCACTGTATAGAATTTAAATACTGTCTCAGTCCATCGTAGTCGCCTTTACGGAAGCAATAACCCTTCCCTTTACCCCTAATGGTAGTTACCTCTTTGAGTAAATCCCACTTCAGCACACTGTGATCACTGCCACCTAGTGGTTCGTTTATCTGCAGATTCTTAATGCATGAAGAATCACTGCTGATAATCAAATCAAGAGTATTACTCCCTCTAGTTGCCTCCCGAACATGCTGATGTAGAAAACAATCATCCAATAAATCCACAAAAGCCCTGCTAGTGTGTGAGTATCCAGCCCCCAAATTCCAGTCAATATCTGGGAAATTAAAATCTCCCATTATAAGACACCCCGATTTACTGGCCCACTCTATTTCCCTGTACAGTTCCTTATTATACTCATCAGAGTCATTAGGCCTATAGCACACTCCTACTCTCAATTTTGATCTCCCAATGCTTATGTCACACCAAACTGACTCCACACTGCACTGTCCAGCGATGTCGACTGGCTTCACTTCCTTGGTTTTTATGTGTTTCTTAACTAATAGCATAACACCTCCCCCCTTCCTATCCTGTCTATCCTTTCTGTAGACGTTGTACTCCCCAAATTGCAGTTCCGCATCCCTTATATCTGTGTGACACCACGTCTCTGATATCCCAACAATATCTGCCTTCGATGTTTTGAGCAATACCTCAAATTCATCAAATTTATTTACTAAACTCCTAGCATTGGTGTACACGCAAGTATACCTGCACCTGTTTCTATTCTTAGCTACCCTAACACAACCCATGTGTTTACTTGTACCACAATGGCTCCCAGCAGTCTCTGAAATACCATGCATCTTGTTTTTCAGGCTTCTGCTCATTCTAATAGAAGCAGTGCAAGAATCTCTTTCACCTCTGCCAGTGGCTACTGTCAATCTATTGGTCTTTGTCTCCCCCCAAGCTAGCAGTTTTCCGACCCACCTAACACTGCCTCGATAGCATCAGCAAATATTCTTGCACCCTTTCTATTTAAGTGTATCCCATCCCTGTAGAAGCAATCTCTCCTGTTAACAAGTACAGTCCAGGCTGAAAAAAATTCTACCCTTTGAGCCTTGCACAATCTTTCCAGGGCCGAATTGATCGACAAGGCTCTCATCATATACTCCCTCCTATCGTGTCTGGGCAGAATTGCAGACACTTTCAAATTCAACCCTAATTCTCGGCTTTTGTTCAACAGTGACCTGTACTTGTTAAGTAATTCTGCCGGTCTCCTACTCTTAATATTATTAGTGCCAACGTGTACAACTATATCACCTTTTGTGCCCTTAAAAGATGATATTCGCTCTACAACGTCATCAACCTTTGCCCCTGGCAGACATACCCTGGTCCTGTTCCACCTATCTTTTTTACAAAGCATGTTCCCCGTTTCCCTGACAATAGAGTCACCAACAACTACTAGTTCCTTCGGGACCAGCGCATTCTGCCTTGGGGGTTGTCTCTGTGTCACGCGATGCCCAAGTGCAAGCTCTGGCGTTGATGTGGGCAGCTGAGAGCTTGATGGGCCCCTCAATTTAGTTTCTTCGAGGGAAATCGGTTGGATGATGAAGTTGTGTTTGGCGGCAGAAATATGACTCCTGTTTGAATTGAAATCATCTAGATGTGTAGGATGTCCAGGAGCATTATCTAATAGAAGCAAAATCTTGAAAGGAATGTCGTTGTCTTTACAATATTTTTCAACCTTGGGAATGAAGCAGCATTTAAACCAATTCTCAAAGAGAAATATTGTTATCCATGCTCTGATTCGATCGGAAATGCACGGATAGGGTGGCTTTATTGATGCCCTTAAATACACGATGATTTCCAGAATGGTACACAACAGTGGTTTTAATCTGTAATCTCCCACTGCATCAGCCCCAAGCAAGAGCGTGGTCCTATCTTTTGAAGCTTTGAAATCTGGCATTGTCTTTTCCTCTTTGGCAATGTATGTTCGATCCAGCATTTTTTTCCGATACAGAGCAGTCTCATCAACGTTAAAAAATTGCTACATTGAATAGCTGCCTTCATCAATGATTTTTTCCAACACATCACAAAATTTCTTTGCAGCTGCAGAATCGACACTGCCGACTTCACCCCGTACTTTAATTTTTTTTTTTGAAACCAGTGTGATGCTTGAACCTATTAAACCACCCATTGCTTGCCACGAACTTGGCTTGGGGTTTGCTGTACTTATCCTTAATATCTTCATAAATACTTCTTGCTTTTGCTTGAATATGCCATTGGACTCAGGGGCGCTTGCTTCTGAATCTGATTTTCTATCCATATTATTAATAGCTTTTCCACCTTCGATATAGCACCTGAACACTGTTTTGTGATCACTGTTGATCTTAAATGCATTGACCCCTCTTAACATGTTCTTTTATACATGCACTGTCCCTTAAAATAGTATTCACTGTTGAAGCAGTGAGACGTAATTCCATTGCAAAGGGAAAAACTTAATTCCCTTTCAAAGGGATGACAAACTTTGTCCTGCTTCATACTTCTTAATTAATCATCATTTCTAAATCAATTTTGTTTTGTTTCCTGGTACTACCAGCACTTGCACTTTCCGTTGGTTGCTTTCCCTTCATCATTGTAATATGTAAATAGGAATGGAGAGAAGTTTCTGAAAATTTGGTTTTTATATAATTGAAGATTTCAGTGAAGGGAAAACACATTTCACCATAATAATGTTAAAACTGACACATTTACAGTATCAGTATTATCGCAAATGCAATAAGATCAAGTTTACTACCTGTTTATAATTAGATGCACTACCAGAAAAGCCCAATAAACCGGAAAGTGAAAATTGTTTTTGTTTTTTTTGGTCATGACCTCCAGAAATGTGTTTTAGAAAATTATCACAAAGGTGTTCAAAATTGGTTCTTATAACAGGAACATAATTATGATAACGATGAAAGTGTAGTGTAATTTCCATTATAAAAATTACCTTCTAGAGAGATAAATTAGCTTAGTTATATATCGAAAATTTCAACTTCCAAGGTCTTGGAATGAATTACCAAAAAACAATGTGTTATAGAGTCCACATTACGATATTTTCATGATACCTGCATTTATTCCTACAGGATGTAAAATAAGTTTCCACAATTTTTGTCAGTTTGCACTGGCCAGTAAAAACTTACGTAAAGTCAAATTTGCGTAAGTCACGGAGTTCCTGTACTTCTTTAGCCACTGACTCCAGTATTTTCCTTTGCACAGAAGTTAAGCTTGCAGGTCTATAATTACTCACTTTGCCCTTTGATCCCCCACTTATTTTGAGTAGGAAAAACATTTGTATATATCCAGATTGTAGGGGTCAACTCTGAATTCAAAAGTTCTCATAATTATAACTAACTGTTTGCTTATCTCTTTTGCTGCTTTTTTTTTTTTTTTTTAAATAACTGTGTAGATACCATCTGCCTTGTTTGCAGCGTCAGATTTCTCTTCCTTTTTCCTCTCATTTTCATGAAATCAGTTAGCTCCCAGTTAGAATGAGGCATACTTCTGATATATTTATTCCTAAAAACTTTTTCATGTGTGAGCATAAATGCAAAATATTTATCCAGTTTGTCAGCAACCTGAACAGAATCATCAGAATATGCCCTTCGTATCCAATGGATAAATGTACTTTGTAGGTTTCTGTGTTCCTGATAATTTATAATCATAACATCCATTTTTCTTCTCTGCCACTAGGTTGATCAGCTCATCTGACATCCAGTTAGGTCAAACCTTGGACAGTATCACTTTGTTGTTATGAAAAGCTCAGTAGCATCTACGATTACTTTCCTGAACGCTTTTCCTCACCATTTGCAGTTGACAACATTAGGTGTTCCCATTGAAAAGAATTTAAAGACTGTCTAAGACCATCATAGTCCCTTTGTGAAAGCAAAACATTAAAAAAATTAAACTTCATATTCTTTCCTCAGTGTGGTTAATAAATATTCAAAATGATAAGGGGGTCAAGCACCAATCCCTGAAGGATTTCACTAATAAAATTAGTCCATTAAGACCAGTTGCACTTAATAGCCACACTGTCTCCTGCCACTCAACTATATGTTTATCCATAGCAGTAATTGCACTATCACTAATTCCTTTACTACTAAAGTTTACCACAAGTTTAGTTTTTAAAGCCCACATCAATACATTATGATCACTGCTATCCAGTAGTGGTTCCTTTAGTTGAAGATTCTTAATGAATGAAGAGTTACTACATATTTAGATCAAGAATATTACATTCTCTTGTTGCCTTTCTAATGTGCTTGTATAGTAGTAGTAGTAATGGAAGCATGTGATACAAGAAAGCAAGCGCACAAGCTTATGCAGCATCAGCCAAAAAAAAAAAAAAAAAAAAAAAACAATTTCATACATCCATTCCCTCTAAAAGTTTGTCCTGTCCCTCTGAATTTATATAAGCTATCAACTTCCACAACGACAGACGGAAGTTTGTTCAAGCAATTAACCACCCGCTGGCTAAAGGAACATCTATGAAATAGAAAATAGTTAATCTGGTAAATCCAGAAATATTCTGCTACTGAGTTAGTGACCAGCTCTGTTTAGAGGCCTAAAGATGGAGTTCACCAGAACCTTGTTAAGTAGGCAGTTGTATTATGTGTAGATTGCTGCGATAAAATTTTAATAAATATCTTAAAGCATACTTATTTGGTATAACAATGTATTTATTTTATTTAACTTTTTAAAAGAATTCTTTAAAAACCCACAAGTTTACTCTGTTTGTGTATAGGTGTTCATTATAGTCATTTGGCCGATAACATATTTCTATTCCCATTTTGTTTTCCCAGTGCTTATGTCATGCTACACTGATTCAACATTATGTGGGCAACCAGTGTCAGCTGAATGTACTGTCTCAGAAGCCATGTGCTTCTTAACCAAGAGGCTAACTCTTCCCTACCCCTCATTCTGTCCTCTCTTTCTGTACATGTTGTACTCTCCATATTCAAATACTTAAAACTTAAAAAATTTCCCTTCCTGTACCAGCTCTGTTTAGAGGCCTAAAGATGGAGTTCACCAGAACCTTGTTAAGTAGGCAGTTGTATTATGTGTAGATTGCTGCGATAAAATTTTAATAAATATCTTAAAGCATACTTATTTGGTATAACAATGTATTTATTTTATTTAACTTTTTAAAAGAATTCTTTAAATCACATACAATATCACCCTTTATGACTTTAGAGGATGATGAGAAGGTAACATTGAGACAAAAGTGTGTTATTGTTTGTATTAGTGTTAATTTCATCATCTTGTTGATGTGTACTTATATTTAAGAGTTCAACTGGTATTAAAAAATATATATGATTTTTTTTAATTTTAGGAGTATTTTGTCAAGCTTAGAACTTGCAATGAGACGTTTAGAAGCAAAGCCTTTGCTTCCATCAGTTTCAACAATTGCATCCTACCAGACAAATGTCATCAAGAAAGCCTTGGCAACCGAACTTGGATGTAAGGTATAAACTGATCTATAATCAGTCTCTCTCTCTCTCTCTCTCTCTCGCACACACACACACACACACACACACACACACAGTAATTGACCACTTTATTAGGTATCCCTATCTTATAGTGAATAGTTCCCCTCTTTAGCCCTCAGATTAGCCTGGGTTCATCATGACATGGACTCTGTGAGATAATGAAAGAGTACCAGGAATACTGGTTCATATTGACCCAATTGCTTCCCACATTTATTGAAATTGGATGGCTGTGGATCTCTGAAGAGCTTATTCCAGAAGTGCTGAGTTGTATTGAAACATGGTGACTGGGGAGGCCAATGCAGTAGGCTGAATTAAGTCATGTTTCCAAAAGCAGTTGTTGGAACTATTGCCTAGAAGAGGAATCTTGTAATGAATTAAAGTTTCTTAATCTCACTTACTAGAACTGAAGCATTATTACAAAGTCACAAAACTTGTTCTTGAAATGGAGCCTGCCTTCAAGTTTAAATCCTTCTTATAGGCTAGCAGATTCTTTTCAGAAACATAACTTAATTTACAGAATTTCCTATACATCTTGTAATTCTCTGTATCAAGTTTCTACTTGGGAACAGAGACTTGGCTAACATGTTGCTTCTGTCTCTGCAAATTGTCTTTGAGCTTCAGAGTTGGTATACCATGCAGTTAATGAAAAACATACATTCACCGTTGAAGATCTTTAAGTGATAGATATTCAACATAATTACACCAAATTGTTAATCTCTGAGACTCAGGAAATGAAAATGCACTGTGACTCCATAAATATAAGATATCCGTATTTGTTATCAGACTGCTATTCATACAAGTGAATACATGAAAACCTCTCCTGATGCCATGAGGACTATTTAAAGTTCTGCTCAGTAGGTACAAACTTTAGCTAGTCCATGAAAATGAAGCTGTGCTCAAAAATTCATTTTCTGGCTTCCGGCTAAGTGATTTAAATTATTGTATGTGACTTATCTTTTAGTGTCTTTGTGCTGTTTGCATGCCCATCCATTGTTTAAGAAAAGGAAATGGGGTGTATTTTGTTTATTTGAATGATAAAATTCATGGTATTATAAGTAATTTTAATTGTATGTATATTATACCCTGTCCAGTCAAAACATCACGACCATCGTGTTATTTCAAAAACATCACGTGTTTTAGCAATAAGCCATACCTTCCCACCTGGTGACACATGTCACGCTGAGAATTAGTAAATGTGATTGTGCAGGTTTGTGGAATGCAGTCCATAAGAAGTACTTAATTGGCATGGGCAATGAATGTGATCTGATGGACTTTGAAAAAGGGATAATTATCTGGTACTGATTGAAGAGTAGCAGTATTACAGAAACTGCAAATCTTGTGGGTTGTTAGCAGCATGCGGTAGTTAAGGTGTTCCAAGAGTGAATGATAGTGAACTCGCCAAGCCAGTGGCAAGCACCACGTCTCATCGATATTTGTGGTGAACATAGGATCTCCTACCTTGTGTGAGCTGATAGACAGAAAATGGTAGGACAGCTGACCACGGACTTTAACTAGGGGATGACTAGCAGTGTTTCCAAGACTATGATCCAACAAACCCTCCTATGTATAATAGGCCTGATGAGTAGATACCTGGTCAAGGTAGCCATGCATATGGCCACCCATCATGAATGATGCACAAAGATTTTTGCACTTGAACAGTGTCATTGGACCATCATTAACTGCCATAAAGTTGCTCTTTCCAATGAATTACATTTCTTGCTATGCCATGTGGATGGTAGATGGAGGATACAGTACAAACTGCAGTAAGGAATCACTCTGATGTTTTAATCCAGCAGAAACCATCAGATGGCAGGAGTGTTTTGGTGTGACCAATGTTTTCCTGGGAATCTGAGTCCTTGTACCCATAGACTTCACTCTGAATTTTAAAAACTACCTATCCATTGTGGCTTGATCAGGTACAGCCATTCATGGTGATTCTTTTCCCTGATGGCACAGGTGTATTCTAGCAGAATACTGCACCCTGCTACTTTGCCATTATTTTCCAAGAGTAGTTCGCTGAACACAAAGGTGATTCATGGGTATTACCTAGGCACATGATGACATGTGCCCAAGTAATGGTGACATGATGCAGCGTTATCTCCTGCAATGTTCAGAGGCCTTGTAGAGTTTATGCCTCACTTTGTGGCGGCAGTACAATTGTCAAGAGGAGGACATATGCACTATTAGGTAAGCTGGTGCTCATATTGGACAGTGTATTTAAGCAGTTCTTTGAAAAAAATCAATAATGGAGCTAAGTTCTAATATTGAATGAAACTAAATTCAAGGTACATTAATCTTGTAGTCCTTTTAATAAATACTCGAACCAGTTGTATACAATTGTCCTTGTGACATGGCATTATCCTGTTGGAAGAACTCATTTACAGTTTGATATACTACAGATGTATGAGATGAATCTGGACTGAAATAATTTCCAAATAATCTGTAGCGTTAGCATGTTTCACCACTGGTAAAGGCCCCAGCGTTGTCTATCACAAAAACACTCCCCACACCATTACACTGCTAGCTGCATTGGACCCATCCATTGCTCAGGAACTTCATATCTGACTATACAATTACCCCCGGGTTTTACATTTTCCACCATCCTGAGTGTAGTACTAACAGTTGATACATTAATCTGGAATTACTGCTACCCGTGTGCAGTACCTTACATTTGTCAATGCCAAACTTTAAATGCCATTTATCAGTCCCATCTGCCATAAATATTTTTAGATCTTGTTGCAGTAGCTTACCCTAATTACTGTCATTAACCGCCCTGCCAACTTTTTTCATTTGCAAACTTAGATGTTAACTCTGATATACCTTCATCAATATCATTAATACATATAGAAAACAATGAGCACAGCACTGAGCCCTGGAGGACTCCATTAATAACCACTCTGTCTTCTCCTACTCAACCAATCATTTATCCAGAGCAGTAACTTGCTCTTAATACCACACTGCTCTAATTTGTACAGCAGTCTTTTATGTGCAACAGTATCCAAAGCTTTCCTGAAAATCCAAGTATTTGATATCAAAATTATTTTTTGTATCCAATTAATTTTTACTGCATCACAGTATCTAGATCTCCTCGACGTTGGCACTTGTGCATGGTGAGGGGACCTCCCAGTGACGCTTCTGGTCTTCCAGATTATTGCTGGGATCCAATGCCCACAGCCCAGGTTTGAGGCTAACACCATAGGAATCTGGCATGTTTGCCATGCACTGCGACCCATGGTAACTCAGAAAGGGAGATCTTGGTGGTTGAGGGTCCCAGCTTCAACACACCACTTTGTTCCCTGCTTCGACAAGACTGATGGTCCTGGATGGCTTGGCCAGGATCAGTTGGCTAGTGGGCTTGCTTGTAAAGGTCAACAGTGTTAACGCCATGTCCCTACCCTCGTGGTCCAAGGGACAGGATTCAGGCTGGTGGTGGTACGGGTATGGTGTCTGGGTAGCCCTGCCACCCACTCCTGAGCTTATTTATTACTTGCCAGGTAGTGAGCATCCCATTTGGGCTACACAGTTGATGAGGAGCTGGGAAACTGAACCAAAATAATAAAAACTCTGAATCCTGAGAATCAAAACTTTTCTTCTGGTTGTTGTTGTTGTTGTTATTTGGTTTTTAGGAGCATTAGCAACTAAGGCGATATTGCTCTGGGGATATGCAGTGGTCATTCCCTGACCTTTCCGCATCCTCCGTGTTTGGTGGTCACGGGCTTGAACCCTGGTCTAATCAAGAAGCGTGTGCTATGCACTGCTGCTCCTGCCCACCTGGCTTTTCTTCTGGGCCCATCGGCACAGTCCCTAATAGAAAATAGTGACAATGCAATAGACACCATCACTTTAGCAAATAAATTCAGAATGGAAACAATATCAGGTCCAACACCTAGATACCTGATAATCCATTCCATTGGAGAGAAATCTATAGGGAAAATGTTACTGTGCTTTATTCAGAAGATTTTGGAAGGGTTGGCAGGCTACCCTAAATCTATAAATCAGCTGTGTTCTGGAGATATCCTCATAGAAACTAACTGTGATAAGAACAGCTCCTCTGAGCAACATCAATTGGAGGAATACCAATTACTATAACATCCCATAAGACACTGAACTCATCTCAAGGTGTGATCTCTGAATGGGATCTTCTTGAAGTGTCTGAAGAGGAGATCTGTTCAGAAGTAAAATTGCAAGGAGTGATGACTGCAAAGAGGATGTTTGTGCATAAATATGGGAATCTAATGCTGACTAGTAATCTCATTCTTACTTTTAATAAGCCGATATCACCTAATGAGATTAAAACTGGCTTCTGAACTACACAGTACTTTCATATGTTCCAAACCAGTTGTGTTGCTGCAAATGCCAGAAATATGGACTATTCACAAATGGTCTACCAGGGTGCTCTCACATGTGCTCAGTGTGGTTCACCAGACCATTAAATTGTTTTGTAAAGTTACTAAACCCACCTGAATTAATTGCCAAGGTGCCCTGCATACGCTCAAGCATGCTAAGAAAAAAAGAAATATAGACTAAAGGCGGAGCTGAACATTTCTTACCTGAGGCCAGAAAAGCAGACTAGTAAATAGCAATAAGGCAACATATGCTGAAGAGGTTTCCAAGAAATGTTTAATTGGCACTCAAACTGAAATGACTGTTCCACCGAAAGAGTCATTTATGCTCATTGCTTTCTATTTACTGAACTCTGAAAAATCCACACAGAAAACTTGGTCATCTGCCACTCCAATATTGATATCTCCTTGCACTCCAGCATTACAAAAATCCAGCGGTAATGGTACAGTATAAAAACGCGAGCTGCAGCTGGAAGTATAGAAACCCCAAATGTAAATGGCAGTACAAGAAAACAATGGAAGCTGAAACCAAGAAGGTACCTGACAAATTGGTTTTGGAACTCTTTACGAAAGAGGAAATGGACAAAAGATCAATCCAAGACTGAAAAAATTAAACCATCAACATTTTGGAAGCTGACTGATGGGATCCACCAAGCCCAAGTAATGGCTAAATTCCTACAATGGATTGTCATGGATTCTGGTGAAATGTAGAAGACATCGAGGCACTCCTGCAAAAGCATGAACCTGCCTGCTTTTTCTTACAAGTGACTCTAAAGGCAAATGATGACCCAAACATGTGTGACATGAATATTATTTTTAAGAATAGAATTGTAGAAGGCCCTACTTGTATGGAGGAGTCGCTATCCTTGTAGGCAGTCATCACCATTTCAGCTCTTGCCACTTAAAACTATCTTACAGGCTGTAGAAATTTGCTTTACAGTGGAGTTTTTATCGACATTCTTCTCTATTTGCTTGCCACCTAGACTGACATCTCACGGAAAGATGCCCTTATGGGTAGAACAGTTGGTAGAATCATCATCCTCCCCACAATGTGTGGAAAAGACCCGAGTTTGACTCCTGTCAATGAGATGAGGAATTTTTATGGGCCTTTTTTCACAATGTGGCTGAGTTAGTTGGTCTCAGGAGAGGTTAGCATGGTGTTTTTTCTCAGAAACTCATGTTTTTTTGTCCCACAAATAGAAAATTGACCACAGAACACACAATTATCAGACAGTATACACAGAGCAATATGGCCTTAGTTGCTGATGCCACCAAAACCCTACTACTATTACAACAACCACCACCCCCAAAAAAACCTTGATGATCATGAAATACAGTTGCTTCCCCTTTTTCACTTCATGGGGAATTTAGTAGATATAACACCCTGTGGGGACATCCATGGAAGGGGACAAGTCACAAAGCATATGCTCACTGGCAATGACCTCCCCCTTCCAAATGTGGAAACAAATATTTATATTTATATTTACCTATTGTGTCGTTGAAAAGTTTATAAATTGAGATTTCCTAAAGTTGGCTGGTATCCTTTCATAATTTAAATTCATATGATGGATGAGTTGAATAGCAGCTGAGCATTTTGTAATGAGCATTTTCTTAAAGTAGTAGAAGACAATTTCTTAATCAAAAAATTGTTGCCTTCCATTTAGTGATAGTATTTTCATCCACTGTATTTGTTTTTTCTTGTATTTTTAGCTTTCATCAGTTGAACTCCATTATTATGTTTTTGTGAGATGGCAAGATCACATGGGTAATAGTAGCACATCACCTACATTAACACCAGCTGGTCCTCATCACCAGGGCTTCCTAATGTATAGGCACCAGCTTTATAAGGACAAAAGTACTACTCCATGGCAGGCAGCATTTTTTTTATTGAAGTAAGTCAAGTTTTTTAACTATCCTCCTTTTTCTTTACATTTGGATTAAATTAAAATATTGTAAGAAATAATTTTCCTGTTATTCACTCTTAATAATCTAAAAGGAATATTTGCAATAAAATTAGTTCTAGGACATCCTGTTGTTGTCATGGCATATTACTTGTGTTAGCTACTCAAATAACATTTAACTATACTTTAATCAAATTAAATTAAATGCTGTAATGGCTATTTCAAAAACCCCAAAACACAAGAATCTTATTTAATAATCAAATTAAATAAGATTCCTTTAAGGAATGTGATTCTTAATGGTATTGGTGTCATAAACTTCATAGGTACTAACACTTTATTTGCCTGTGCCTTAGATTTTTTTAACAAATCAGTGTTCCTGGAGTACGGAACACAAGAAGGTAAACGTGATGCTTTTATCATGAGAGAGAGAGAGAGAGAGAGAGAGAGAGAATACTGTTGTCATTTTTACATATAAATGGATGTTTGGCTTTTCAGCCATCCAAAAACAATATCTGTTATGAAATGAGATGAGAAAACACGTCACTTATAAATTGAACTCTGCAATTCTATCTTTAACCAATTGTGGAATACATATGTATACTTAAATTTTTCTTGGGTGGACCCCTCATAGTATGCACATATATTTATGTATTTTTAAAGGTAGTTTTGAGTGCACTTAAGGCATCTTTTTGTTTATGAATTTTCTTAATCTTTCAGTACATGCCACCATCTCTTATATGTTTCCAAGTAATTTTAGACAGTTTATAACAGCTAGAATCACTAAAATAACTTTGAAAATCAGAAAGCCATAATTCTTTGCAATTCAGATACAAAATCAAGAAAATGAATGAAGTGATGTATAAATAATGTAGAGGATATCACAGTGTCAAAAAAAAATAATAAAATAATATAACACTGAGTTTGTCTTTTTTATTTTTGATTTCATTTTTGACACTAATTTCGCTCAAGTGTTGGGCAATCAATTCAAAATAAGAACAAATCAATATTTAAAAGCATTTGTGCAAAGTTTTCATTTTTACAAATTTTCAAAATTTCATGAAGAAACTTCCACTGCCTCTTCCTCCTGAGTAAACCAGCCATAGTGTGACTACAGAAATACAATGTAGTAATGCCTACTTACCAAAACGTTATCCACAATTTTTCATACCAAAAAATATACCAAAATTTTTCCCAAAACTTTTCTTTAAAATTATTAAATATATTCAATCCTCTTATTACACGAACGATCTGACGCCCCAGGATAATAGTAGAAAGCAACAACCCAGCCCCAGATCCATCAAACCCTCCATGAAACCTCGAGTGTCTGAAAACATTATATCAGATTTTTAAAAATAAATGCCGATAAAATATATGGCAGAATAAACTGCTACATAAAAATGCGACAATGAAAATAGATTATGATGAAATAATTTACAGAACTTTCCTTTCTTAAGGGGCCCAAACTTTTCAACTTTCATAATAGTAGTAGTAGTAATAGAGGCGTGTGATGCAAGAAAGCAAGCATATGAGCTTGCATTCTTGCATCACATGCCTCTGCATATGTAGCACAGCCAAAAAAAAAAAATAAAAAATATTCACACAACCATTCCCTTTAAAAGTTTGTCCAGTTCCTCCTTGAATTTATTTAAGCTGTCAACTTCCACAACAATAGATGGAAGTTTGTTCCAGCAATTAACCACCCACTGGCTAAAGGCAAATTTTTGCACATCTATTCTACAACTGTCTTTCCTCAATTTGAATTTATGCCCGCTTAGGTTTGTAATCTGAGCAAGCTGAAGAATCCCATCAGAATTCAGCAAGCTCGACCCATTCAAGGCCTTATATACCTCAATCAGATCACCTTGCAGGTGCCTAGTCTCCAGCTGCTGCAATTTGCAGAACTTAAGCTTCTTTTGTTGGTAAACATGGGTTCCACATTTTAAGCATCCAGTAAGCAAAGTGGTGGTATTGCACCATTGATGAGAGTCATCTACCACCTAGTATTGCCTGGTAACACAGAGGGGTTTCATACCTCCGTGTGTGTGAGTACCTCACCTCGACCTCCTGCTTATGTTGGTTCACACCTGGGTGGTCACCTTCAGTATACTAGGTACCGTATTTCAGGACTTGCACATGGAGTTATACCCATGGTTACCAACAGTCCTACCATTGTGAATGTGCAACCAGGCTTCACCAAAATTGGTCCATTTGGCTTGAACGTCACCTGAACATCAGTTCCATCAGTGTTTTAGACTCCTAGGTAGCAAGCCCAGCTTGACATGCTGAAAATGTCTGTGACAGCTTCAAGGACCAAAGTGTCCAAAAATGGGCAATGTACCTGTGAGATCTCTGAAAGTGAAAGGGCATCTGTATGAGGAATGACTGAATATGTGCACTATGGGATTTAGCAACCAGGAAATTTAGATGGGACCTGATCACAGTGAGCGAGAGTAAATTTTAACTGTTATAAATGATTCCAAAACTAGGGAGCCATAAATTCAAGTTATGGGGAAGACATTTGGATCATATTACAGGAGTTTTTCTTTTAACCAGTGAGTTATTAATTACTGGAATAAGTTGCCCATAAATTGTTAGGGGGCTGACAGCTTTGAGAAATTTAAAGTTCAGCTGGATAGGTACCTATATGAGGATGGAGTCAGATAGGTAGTTTATTATTATTTTTTTTATTTCTTATTATTATTTTTATTTATTTATTTATTTTTTTTTGGATGATGTAGCAAAAGCCTCAGGCTTCCTTGCAACTTGTGACAGGCTAATACTAATACCACATAGATCCTAAATTATGAAACTAACTTGCCATAAGTGAGCTGAAACTACATTATTTATGTTGCCATGGGAGAGAATCTGAAATCTTCCTTTATGAAAGTTAACAGACAGGCTTTGACAGTTGACCACAGTTCTAGTTATATCACATATTCTATTTCTTACATTCTTTGCAGGCAGATATTTGCAGCGTAAAGATTTAACCAAATCATATGAATGGAAGCTAATCAGTGGGACTTGCATTAAAAGAGAAAGGTGCAAGTCTTGTCTTTTCTGATACATGTATAACGATTTATTGCTTTAGATGTTTGATTTACTGTATTCTCATTATAATGGAATATAAAGCTCAGTTTTTTACCTCACCATAGCTTTCTTTACAGTTCAATAATTTCATTGTGTCCTTTATTTTTTTTAAAGTAAATGAAAAATAACTAACATGAGGTAATTCAGTGGCCAAAATAAATTAAGGCTAGCGTTTTCCACTAAGAATATTCTGATGTAGTATTCAATGACTTTCGAGAAAGAAAGTATGCATAAATGATAACTTGAGTGTTTGAGTCTCCATGACATTTATTGCAAACTGGGTGCATGCATGACTGCTATAATAATAACATTGTTAACACTCATGCTATATGACTATTGTGGGGTATAAAAAAGTTTTGTTGAAGTTTAAATTATAAACCAAACAGTGAATATCAACAGCTGCCACCATTGAACTTAAGCAACATTAGCATAACACTATAAGGAAGTTTAAATTTCATAAAGAAAATTTAGGACCAATAGATTTATTTGGGTGATGAGTAGATTTTAGTTTTATTTCTGGACCCCTGGATTTGATCATGCTTACTGTTTCTTACCAATATCTCTTCTTGTCTTTGCTCTCCAACATAATGCCATATGCCCTTTTGTTGATTGATTAATTATTGAATTTTCTTATGTTTTTTTTTTTTTGTTTATTCAAGTTATCAGTAAAATGGGAAATACTATTAATTGAACCGTTTATTTGTGAAATATATCTTGAAGAATATTCTGTGAACATTTTAAAATTTTAATTATTCTGAAACATCACTTATATTATTATGAGGTATTTGTCTTGTAAAAAAAATTTTTTTTCCATCTAGGGGTGGTGTATTGTATTGCATGGAAAATGAAGAAACTAAGGAACCAAATTTTTTTGTGCAGTTGTGGTGAGTATTTTAGTATTTGGTTGGAGTCTACTTTTTTTACCCCTTTGGCTTGTTTTAATTGTTTATCACAAGTTGATGCAAGAATTTTGGTTCCTTAATTAATGGTGATAGTAGTGATGCACTAGTTCTTGAGTTTGTTTTTTTTTTTTTTTTTTTTTTCTTTTTTGCATGCTCTAAATCACTTAACAGTTTACATTTTTTTTTTCCCAAGAAAATATTCCAAAAGTTCATAAGACAACTAGTTTTTAAGTACTTTCTGAAAACTGGTTGACTTATGAGATTGTGTGTGTTTGCATCATCAGCTTAATAACATTTCAGTTTCTCCCATTTGGATACTTGAGTATCCCAGTTTGGGGGAGGAGTGGTTGCCACTCAAAATGCTGTTTAAAACTCTCTTATTTTACAGTCTGATTGAGACATGATAATCTAATTGCATTAAATAATTTTTCATCCTCTTAACTAATATTATCTGATAAATTGGAAATATCTGAAATCAATGTAATATGAAAGTGTCTATGATGCCTACTCAATGAAGAAAAGTTAAAACTTTTCTTCCAAGAGTAGGTATTCCATTTTACTTATGTCATTTCATTCTCTCTCTCTCTCTCTCTCTCTCTCTCTCTCTCTCTCTCTCTCTCTCTCTCTCTCTCTCTCTCTCTCTCTCTCTCTCTCTCCCTTCATGAATAATATATATTTTGATTGTTTGATCAAATGCCAGAATTACAACAGAAACATGATGTAACTCTTTTAGGTGCAAGATTCAATTATGGTCATTATGATGTGTACAGAAAGGATAGACATAACAGGGGGGGGACGGTGATGCTTTTAGTTAGGAAACAGATTCTGAAATAGTACAACTAATAGACACAGGTTGCCAGTGTAATATTGAGTCAGTCTGGTATGACATAAATACAGGAAAACAAAACTGATGGTTGGAGTCTGCTATAGGCCAAATGACTGAGTTGCAAATGATGAACATCTGTATGGATAAATAGAGGGCCACAAATCAGAATGCCTTACTGTGGGAGATTTTAACTTTCCAGATATCAGTTTGGCAGCTTGCTCAATAGTAAAACTTTCTCAATTTGCTGGATGCCTGCTCTTTAGGTGGTGCTGATCACAGCATTGTGGGATTTATTCCAAGAAATCACTGATGTAAAGAGGAAAGGATTTTGTTTCACTTAGATGATTATAATGGGTTCAGGCAATTTTTAAACTCTTTTTAGTTGGACCAACTCCTGTTGTTGAAAAATGTAAATACAAAAATGGGAAGTGTTCAGAGAGTTACTCATAGACCTCACTTAGTGTTTTATACCAGGTAAGAGATTGCTCAAGATTTGGACCGAAGTGGGTATGAGATGAACTGATGAGCTTTTTTTTTTTGAAAACTCCAAACATGAGAGGTATTAGAATCTGTAGTACTTAGTACAGTGAATAGGTTGGAGGTTGGAAGACAAAAGAAGATATTTGTTGACATTAGACTTGAACTTCTGTAGACTGTAATTTTCAGGAAATATGTATGAAGGAAGGTTGTTCCAGAAAATGGCAGTTGAATGTATAAACGAGGAAGATGAAAAGTTGGTTCTGTGAGTTTAGAGTTTTGAAGTTAAATGGATGTTGGCAGGAGGTGGCATGTGTTTGGACTGTTTTGAAAGAGAGAGTGGGAATTATAGAAGCTAATTGAGAAGAACAGTGCCCATGGAAGTATCTGTAGAAAAGGCATGCAGCAGAAACAGTATGCCTAGGAGACAGCAAGTGGAGAGACTCTGTTAGAAATGAGTCATTAATTAACCTAACTGCCCTCTTCTGAATGGAATCCAGAAGCCTGAGAGAGGCTTTGGGGGCACCACCCCAGATGTGGGAACAAAATTCCATGGCAGGACAGATTTGCAATTTGTACAGAGTGGACAGCTGTTTGGAAGAAAAGAAACGCCAAGAGCGAAAGAGAAAACCAAGTTTTTTAGATGCAGAGGAAACAATATTTGTAATGTGCTTGTGCCAAGAGAGATTAGAAGAAAGGGTAATCCCTAAAAGGGATATATCATCTTGCCTAGAAATTAGAGTGTCACCAAAGATAAGCACAGGAGCAGAAGGATCCTTTTTGCGAGATATAAGACAGGACTGAATTTTAGAAGGATTGAAATCAACTAAGTTGTCTTTGCCCCACTGGAGAATTACTTGGAGATCGGCATTTAAGGAATTGGTTGTGAATATTCAAGAAGTTGAAGCTGATTGAGCAAGGTGAGGTTTCTGAAACTGGAAAGTGGAATGTAATGTGCTATCATCGGCAAAACTATGGATAGGATTTCCAGTCAATGGAAGAAGGTCATTAATATACAAGAGGAAAAGAGTGGGGGAAAGAACTGAACCTTGCGTTACACCAGCATTAGTTGAGAAATTAGAAGACAGAGAGCCATCACCCTCAGTGAGAGGTCAGATAGAAAACTGGATAACCAATTACAAAAAAACATTGGCAAACCATGAGATGGAAGCTTCCTTAGAAGGCCTTTATACCAAACATGATCAAAAGCCTTTGAGATGTCAAGAGCAACTGCTTGCGTTTCACCGAACTTTTCTATTGAATTTGTCCATAAATGGGTAATATAAGCCAGAATATTGCCAGTGGATCGACTCTGACAGAATTCGTACTGGCGATCATATGAATTAAACTATCTAGAAACCTTCAGACGGAAGGTTTCTAGATAGTTTAAGAGCTGGCGGTTAATTGATTTCTTCATTACCTTAGAAAAAGTAGAAGTAATTGCAATGGATGACAATTGGTTGGGAGAGATTTGTCACCCTTTTTAGGAACTGGCTGGATATGAGCAAATTTCCAAGCAGAAGGAAAAACACCTTTGGAATAAGATTGTGAAAAAAGGTGGCAAAGGACAGGAGTAAGTTCAGGAGCATAGGTTTTGAGAAACAAGTGGAGAAATACCATCAGGACCCAGAGCCTTCTTAGCATCAAAATTTGTCAAAATCCTTCTGACATCCTTTTGACAGAAGACCACTGGAGGCATTGGAATGTTCTGGGAATGGTGGGAGGTGTTTTACCAAGATCATTAATACATGAGTTGGAAGAAAAATGGGATGCAGATCAACTTTATCCTTGGCTGAAGTGACAATAGAACCATCTAGTTTTGACAGAGGTGGGAGCAGAGATGGGCAAGAAGCAAGTTTTCTACTCTTAACCTGTTCAAAATCTAGTTTGGACTGATTAATAACTGCCTTACAGTTGTTATAAGCTCTAGTGTAGGCAGAAAATGAAACTGAAGAATTGGAAACAAGCCAATTTCGATATGCCACATTCTTCTCGTGAACAGCCTTAGCACATTTAGTGGAAAACCAAGGTTTAGATAAAGGATGAGATTTTAAAGTGGAGTTTGGGATAAAGGATTCCATTCCTGCAAGAATAATTTCACTGACATGATCTGAGCAAATGTTGACATCAGAAATGTTGGAACAGTAATCTGACCAAGGAAAAGAAGAAAAGAAATCTTGCAGGTCATCTCATTTTGCATTCTTGTAATGCCAAACAACATAAGGTTGGGAATAGCCATTAGATAAAGGCTCCATTGGAGAAGGGACAATCACCAAGTTGTGATCTGAGGTGCCTAAAGGACCACTCACTTCAATCATGTATTTAGAAGGGTTGATTGTGAGAAAAAGATCAAGCATGTTAGCTGTATAGTTAGGATTGTCCAGTATTCTGGTAGGTAATGAACAATCTGCAAGGTCATTAGTAATTGCAAAAGCCTCAGCATCTCAACCTGCTGGGTCTGTGTGACTAGAAAATGGAAGCCAGCTGGAGTTGTGAACAGTAAAATCACCAAGGAAAATTACCTCACTGTTAGGAAAGTTGAACTGGAAAAAGTCAAGTTGCAAAGGGAGGAAGTCAAAAGGGAGGACAACAGATGAATTTGACATAATGAGAGAGAGAGAGAGAGAGAGAGAGAGAGATTTTAAGCTAGAGAAGATCAAAAAGAGAAGATTCCAAAGTACCAAATCTTTCACAGGAAATATCGGAATGCACATATGCACAAGTACCACCTTTGAGGCAAAAAGAATCATACAGCGAATAATTTGGGCAACTGAGATGAGCAGTGGTTGAATCAACTGATGACTGAGATTCAGAAAAAGTGCATGGGGTTTGGCAGACTGTAAGTGGAAATGGACATCATTGAGACTAGAACTGAACCACATATATTTGTGAAATGAACTAGGAAGTGTTTGGGAGGTTTAGATCTTTTTTCAGATAAGCTTGCTCTATTAGTTTGACAATTCATGGTGTATTCAATAGTAAGAAAAAGTGATGGGGGGGGGTAGATAAGCTGTATGAAGTAATGAAATTTTTGGATATGGCATACACATGGTAAGAATATACCCAGATCCTCAACATAATGTGGCCTCGACAATGTGGCCCACATACACACTATTCGGACTCCCTCCACTATCAGGCAGAGTAGAGGCAGCAAGATTAGACACTAACTGATCCGAAAGCCTCCTAGAGAGTTACCAATAGGTTTGGTCCAGTGTACTAACTAGCAGCCCGCCTGCGAACACTGTTTTAGAGCTGTACCCTCAAAATATAAGGAAGTTTGGATCTCGCCGTGGTGGTCATTATGTGGGATTTCCAATGCTATCAGTAAGGAACTGTTTCTGCTATATATTACTAACTGTCACCAAAGTCACCTCAATTTTTCATCAGTGGCAGCCCTCACGGGTAGCACAGTTGGTAGAATCATTGTCCTTTCCATGCTGGGTGGAAAAGACCTGAGTTCGAGTCCTGTCAGTGACATGATGAATTTTATTGCCCTTTTTTTTCTCATCGTGACTGAAATAGTCAGTCTCAGATGATGGTAGCATGGTTTTTTTTTTTTTTTTTTTTTTTCCCCTGGAAACTTGGGTTTTTTTTAATCCAGCAAACAAAAATCAACCACAGAACTTGTGCAATTTACAAACAGTATATATGGAGCATTATGGCCTTAGTCACTGATGCTCCTAAAACCCTACTACTGTCTACCTACCATCATTTTCACCATCAGAAACACTACTATTGCTATTTACTTGAACAGGATGGATTTTAGTGATAATTTTTTTTTTTTTTTTTTTTTTAAAGATAAGGTTCATAAGGGATATTTAGGTTTTATTATTTTTGAATACTATTTGTTTCATTGTGTTTGGATTTTGTAGGATAGATTTCTTCTTTCAAAAGAGTGTATAAAATATGTTTTTGTTATTTTGGTATTTTTCAGTTTACAAGTTTTCTAAATGGATTATTCATTCTTAAAAGCAAAAACAAAATTTGTGAATGACATTATTTCAATACATTTTTGAAGCCATAATCATTTCCTCTGATTATACAGTAATAGTAAACATTCTATATCTTCTTCCATAGTGCAGAAGATTTTCAATTAAGGTGTACTTCCTTTTGAGCATGTATTTAGGGCTTGAGGCATTATGTAGAATTAACTACTGTTCTAATTTAATATGACTATATGTGTCTAAAATTAGCGTAGTTCAAAATTAAATATAAATTATTATACTATCACAGCTTTTTGCAGTCCTTGACTTCCCATTGATGGTTTTCCTGTACCACATAAGTATAGTTGTCTTTGATGTGGAGTTAATGAAGGGTGTCAAACTGAAAGCTCTGCTATTATGTCCTCTTTTCTTGCAGGAAATTGGTTTGGCCAGTATTGTGTTTCATAGTCAGTGTCTCTAAGAGAGAGAGAGAGAGAGAGAGAGAGAGAGAGAGAGAGAGAGAGAGAGAGAGAGAGAGGGGGGGGGGGAGACATCAACAGCCATCTCTCTTTCAAGCTTGACAAAGCATTTGGTGAATACCACTTTGTGGTCCAGTTTGGCTCCTTAGAAATAACTACACAGTACAGGCAGTTCCTGCTTTATAACGTTTCACTTTACGAGTTCCCGGGTTTACAAAAATCAAAAATATGAACATTAATTTCAATAAATAAATGCTAAACATTCATAAATATGGAATTTCAAGCCATGTGCGTATTACTGTATGTTCGTTTGTTTGTTCAGGCAAATGAGAGCATCTCATTGACTCATGTATCATAAAGCAGTTACCACGTTGACATTACAAAGAGTGGTTGTGTTGCTCTTCATTTTTGCTGTCTCATCTTGTTTCATATTTATCCCCCTTATTAATACTGTACAGTATGCCAAAATGAAGTACAATAATACTATGGGGGAGTGATATTAATAAAAAGAAAGAGGAATAACATTGGAAACAAATTATGAGATCATAAGCAAACATGATCTCATTATTCTTCATCACCATCAGTCAGTGATGATGATGAAGAATAAACTTTCTTTAACATTTGTATGACAAAAATAATTTCTGTATTATTATAAATTTGCTTGATTTTGAAGCTATGTTTCCATATCTTTGAATAAAAAAAATCATTGTTTAAGCATAAACTATTCTTTTGTTGACATTTATTTAACACTATGACAATGGGAAATGAATTCCTGCTTTGAGTTTCACTTTACGAGAGCATGCTAGGAATGAATTAACTCGTAAAGCTGAGAACTACCTGTATATAATTTTGAAGCATGGTTACTTCAGTTCTTTGCATTTCATAACTATTGAAAAAATCATATTCTAAATGGTTTGCTGTGATCTCCAAATAACATGTTTGTGTCTTTTTAATGGCATTATATATAATACCATTAATATTTCTTGGTGTGTTTGCTATGCAATTGATTGCTATACAATTTTTAAATTCTTTTAAATAGATAATATTCAGGAAAAATTTTTAATGCTAAATTTTGTACAGCAGTTTGGGTTTGGCATTTATAGATTTAAGGATTTTTTTTTCTGTCCCCCTCTGTTATCCAGTGTCCCACACTGTAAGGGCTGTAGACGTCTCCATCTCTGTAGCAGACCTTATTCGTTTGAAGTTATTTTATCTAACATGGATTCTCTTCAGCTTGCTGCTTCAGATGACTATGAGGCTTCAAAGTGGCTGCAAGCATTTTTAGAATCTGTTGCTCTGATTGGACATGTAAGTATATATATTAATTTAAAAATATATTTATTTATTTATTTAAAAACAGATAAAATTACTAGTCAGAACAGATTAATGCCATCAGAAATGATTTAACATTACATTTGCCTGAGAATATACAAATTCAATAGATATAGCATAAAAGGGTGCCTATCATGACAGATTAAAATTCAAAAACAAAATTAGCAGTGATTATCTGCAAGATACAAAGGACCATACAGCCTCTATATAAAGCAAAACTGATAATAATCATAATGATTCCATATTTACAAAATCTAAAATACCAAAAAATACTGAAAATACCAAAGTTTACTAGTTATTATTGAATAAGGTTTACATTGAAAGGCACGTCATCATGGGGCTATCGCCTCTCAATATATGCCATCAGTAACAACCAAAAAAATCTGTTTCTGCTAGTTATATGCCAGCTGAACCATATTTATGTTATACTAAATATGGTATAAATCATAAGTTAAGTTGAAATTAGATTAAGTTAAGTTGAAATTTGAGTTGTTATAAATTCGTTTAATAATAAGTTATCTAAAATTACACTATATGAAATTAACTGCAAACTGGCAAAAATAACCGCTAGCCCTACAGATAGCAAAAACTAAAATAATTAATTAAAACATTATTAAAAATATACAAATGTTTCCATAACCTGTGAAAAAAATTATAACCATGTGCATCTGTTACTTGTGAAAAGCAAAGCAAAGGTATAAACCAATATTAAGGCGAAAGGAAAAGGCTACAAGGATAGAATCTATCCTTGTAATACTTGAGCAGATCTCCCCCAAATCCAAATGCAGCATATGCATTACAGAATTGCATGCTGTAGAGGGAACCTTGGATCACATACAAAAACATCACCACCAATATGATGCATAAGAATCCAAGTGTAACTTGGATTCGTGTGCATCATATACACATTCTCTAAGTTCATTGCAGGCCTTATCAACAATGAAATATAATTCTCATCCAGTCCTGTCCTTTCTACTGCAGAAACAACATGACTTTTAAATTATAGTCACTTATGTTGGATCTCTAGCTGCATTGATATCATGGAAAATGTTTGGTTGTTATCTTAGCCAAATGAGCAGTGATTCCGAGTAACCCTTGCCTGCTTGTCATATTACTTTCTTTCAGCAAGTAATATGAAAGAAACTGATTTGCTCTGTCAGCATTAATAGCATGAGCAGGCTGTAAGGAAATTGATTTTAAGCTTGTAATCAAACATTCAGTCTAATCTACCCTGAGTGTGGTATCACATAGTATCTTAATTTTGGAGTACTGTCACCCATATGAAGTACCTTGCATGTGTCAATATTAAACTTCAATTGTCACCTAAAACTGCAGCTGACCTACTCTGTGATACCAAATGTAACCCCATGTCATTTGGCTGGTAGGGAATTTCACTGTAGACGCCATACAGTCTGGATGGTATTCTTCACAAAGTCTATGGCGAATCATTTGTCTCCCGTCAGAGCCATGCAGGTTGAAATTATCATCCGAGAAAATTACTGACTTCCACTGCTCGGGGGGTCCATTTGATATGCTCCTTACACCAAATTAATCGGGCCTCTTTCATTTTTTGTGTGAGGAGGGGCTTCTTATGATGATGGGCTACAAGTCCATTTTTGAAGAGGCATCTTCTGCTCATCTGCCTAATTTTTCTCAGCTCATCTGCCTAATTTGTCTCAACTCATCTGCCTAATATTTCTAGATTTTATTGCAGTAGTATACCCTGATTACTGTCATTTACAACCTCAGACATTGAGCCTGATATACTTTCATATCATTGATAAATATAGAAAATAACAATGGGTCCAGCACTATACCCTTGGGGGATTCTACTAATAACAATAGTCCATAAAAAGCAGTGTTCATTAATTCTCTTCATCAACCATCTCTTTATCCCTAGCAGTAACTTATGTGCCTACGTAGCCAGGTGGGAAGGAGCAGCAGTGCATAGCACATGCTTCTTGATTAGACCGGGGTTCGAGCCCATCACCACTAAATATGGAGGATGCGGAAAGGTCAGGAATGACCACCGCATATTCACGGAGCAATATGGCCTTAGTTGCTAATGCTCCTAAAAAAAAAAAAACAAAATAACAAAATAGCAGTAACTTGCCCTTAATGCTACGCTGCTCCATTTTGTGCAGCAGCCTTTATGTGCAATAGTATCAAAAGCTTTTCTGAAATCTATGTATATCATGTCAAAATTATTTTTTGTATCCAGTTCCGTTGTCACTGTGTCTTAGCATCTAGTCAGAGTGGAAAGACAGGATTGCCCCTTCACAAATCTATACTGCAACTGCATTCCTGTCTAGATGGTCCTGCGTTACTGCTTTAATCAGCGACTCCATAATTTTCCCTGGAACAGAAGTCACGCTAACAGGTCTGTATCATGTTACCCTTTGATATGCCTTTGTGAATTTGAGACTGGAGATGTGGTACATTCACACTTCTTCAATCCACAGGGACCTCCTATGAATCCAAAGCTGCCCTCATAATCATGGCTAAAGTTTTGCTTACCTCTTTTGCTGCCTTTCTTAATGTAATTGGATAGATCCCATCCACCCCCACATACCTTTTTTTTTACAGGGAAAACAATCATCAAATAAATCCACAAAAGTCTTGCTAGTGTGGGAGTGACCAATCCACAAGTTTCAGTCAATATCTGGGAGGTTAAAATCCTCCATTATAATACAGTCTGGTTTACTGGCCCATTCTAATTCTCTGTACAATTGTTCATCGTACTCATAAGAGTCATAAGGCCTATAACACACTCCTACTCTCATTTTTGCTTTCCCAGTGCTTATGTCACACCAAACTGACTCAACATTGCACTGTCCATCTGTGTCAACTGAATGCACTTCCTTAGATTTTATGTGTTTCTTAACTAACAGCAGAACACCTCCTCCCTTCCTATACTATTTATCCTTTCTGTACACATTGTACTCTCCAAATTTCAATTCTGCACTGCTTATATCTGTGTGACACCACGTTTCTGATATCCCAACAATATCCACTTTTGATGTCTTGACCAGCACTTCAAATTCATCAAATTTATTTACTATACAACTAGCATTGGTGTACATGCAAGTATACATGCACCTGTTCTTATTCTTAGTTACCCTAACGCTGCCCATGTATTTGTTTGTTCCACGATGACTCCGACCAGTCCCTGCAATCCCCAGCATCCCACCTTCCAGGCTGCTGCTCATTTTAATAGAAGCTGTGTAAGAATCACTTTCACCTCTGCCTGTGGCTACTGTTAATCTTTTAGTCTGTGAATCCCTTCTGGGAAAGGAGTTGATTATCCCTTTATATAAGGCAATGGTCAGGACACACCTTGAGTACTTCATTCAAGTTTGAAAGCCTCATTTTAGGAAGGATGTAGAGCTGCTGGAATGAGTACAGAGAAGGGCAGTGATTGGTGAGGGGAACAAAGGGTTGCTCTTACAAGAAAGGCTTAAGTTTGCAAGTTGCAGTGTCTGACTAGGCACCTTCTCCATAATCTTATTGAGGTGTTAAGGCCTTGAATGATTTGAACAAGCTCAGTGCTGATGGAATTCTTCCTCTTGCTCAGATTATGCACCTGAGGAGGCATATTTTCAAATTGAGAAAAAACAGTTGCAGAATAGGTGTGGAAATTTGCCTTTAGCTAGCAGATGATTGATTGCTGGAACAAACTTTCATATGTCATTATGGAAGCTGATAGCTGAAATAAATTCAAGGTAGAACTTTACAAACTTTTGGAGCAAATGGATTGGTGAAGTGGGTTTTTTTTTTTTTTTTTTTTTTTTTTTTGGCTGATGCCGTATACACTTGCTTTCTTTCCTCATATGCCTCTATTAATGCTAACTTGATTCTCCTGAATCTGAAGACTAAATACCAAAACTTGACAATTTACACGAACTTGACTATATAATCTTCCACCTGCCCAGAGTAGGACTCCACCTGTATACCTTGTCATGGGGGCCCCGGGTGCCAAGTGATTGTGACTGAGTGATTTCTCTTTGTGCTTTCACTGTGACTTTCTGAAAGTCGAAATCTAGTTCTTTTTACGTTTCTCTCTTTAGAAAATCCTTTTGTTTAATAGTAGCTCTTGTATCAAAAGTACTGGTAGAGAGCAAGAAAGGAAAGTAACCTTTCTTTATTTTTCATATTTAATAGACTAACGCCTACTAATTTCGCTTGGTCACTCCAGGCACTGCTCCTGCCTCCCCATGGTGGGGCAGTAACCTTGGCAGAAAAGTTCATCTGCCAGGGGATAAAAGGAGCCAACATGGAACAAAAAATGCTTCCCTCTTTAGAACCGACAAGCAGTCGGCCAGACACAGAACATGAGCATGACTCTTCCCAAGCAAAGAGGTTAAAAACCATTTCCTCTGTGACCAAGTTTCCTGCATTCTTAATAATGCACTCATTATCCGAACAGCCTCTTAGTAAGCTATCCCCTTTCTAATCCAAAAACACTTGGAAAGTATTGCAGGGTCTCCCAAGACGGTTAAGAGACTGCAATCAGGGGACTTACTTGTAGAAACTGTTAACTGCAGGCATTCTGAAGAACTCTTACAAATGACAAACTTTGATAAAATTCCAGTGAAGGTAACTAACTCCCCATGCAACTCTGAATACATCTAAGGGTGTTATATCTAGTTGGGACCTTTTCAATGTGACAGAGGAAGAAATTAAAGAGCTTCAGGGACAAAATGTAATTGCTGTCAAATGAATTATGACTAAAAGGGACAATATACTTACACCCACCAGAAATATCATTCTCACTTTTAACAGTCCAAATTTACCCTCATCAGTAAAAGCAGGATATCTACTGTGTCGCATTCGTCCTTATATTCCTAATCTGTTGAGATGCTATAAATGCCAAAAGTATGGCCACTCTCAAACGGCATGCAGAGGGAACCCAGCTTGTCCCAACTGTGGATCCTCCGATCACAGTCAAAATGATTGTTCAGCGAAAGAAATTACCTGTCCCAACTGCAAAGGTAACCATCCTGCTTACTTTAAAACATGTGTGAAGTGGAAAATGGAGAAAAAAATTGTAAAATATAAAGTTGAAAACAAAGTTAGTTATCAGGAAGCAAGAAAATTAATTGCACCCAGTATAGCTAACCATACCTATGCCAGTATTGCAAAAAAATATCAAACAATAGCCACGCAAACTGATGTTACTGTTCCATCCAACATATCAATCTCCGACTGGGCTCGAGCTGTCCTCTCTCAGCAGCAGTCCAATACCCTGAAGCACTCAGACCAAGCAAGAAATACACCTCTTACGATTCCAGCAAAATCTTCTCATCTGCCAGTGATTGCTACTACTCCAAATATTCCTAGTTCCACTTCAAAAAAGATTATTCAGGACACATCAATGGATGCAGAGTACTCATCCAAACAGGAAGATCCGATTCTGGAAATATTTGCAAAAGAAGAGATGGACACTGGTTGCCCTTCCTTTCCTAAAAAGAGAGAGACACACACCAAAGCCAGAACTCCATAAGACAGACAGCCACGTCAGGTACAGCTTCTTCTGAACTCAAATAATGCCTTATATCTTACAGTGGAATTGTAGAGGCTTTCGTGGCAACATTGACGACATTCAGTACTTAATTAGACACTACTCTCCAGTGGGTTTCTGTCTGCAGGAAACCTATTTAACTGCTCAAATTTCTGCTTCCATAAAAAAACTACTCAATCTATCAAAGAGATCGGAATACATCTGTCTCTGCTCGTGGTGGTGTAGCTATTTTGATTAACTCAAAGATTTCTGCTAGCCAAATCATTCTCCAAACCCAAATTGAAGCCATTGCTGTGCGTCTGATTCCTCAGATTACGTTTACACTAGTCTCAGTCTATCTCCCACCAAATTATACCTACTCTTATAAAGATCTCGAAGGACTTGTAATACAGCTACCCTCCCCTATCTGTTTGCTAGGGGATTTCACTGGCCTCCACCCTTTATGGGGATCCTCTAAATTAGATAGACGAGGTAGACTGATTGAAACTCTACTAGATAAACAAAACCTCACCATTCTTAATAGTGGTGCACACACACCCCACATACAGTTACCTACTGGACAGACTTCTGCAATTGACCTCTCGATTTGTTTCCAATCATTCAATGGTCCGCTATGGATGATCCCATGGGCAGTGACCATTTTCCAATTGTTTGTAACCTGCTCACTACACAACCACCATTAGACCGACCCTGCAGGAAATGGAAATTTTCTAAAGCCCAAGTACAGCCTATCGATAAAGTAACTGATTATATCACATCCCGTCTTTTAATTGCAGCTAAATACTCAATTCCATTATCAAATCCTCCAACCCGATGGCACTTCAACTACTGGTTTGTTTGTTATTTGGTTTTTAGGAGCATTAGCAACTAAGGCCATATTGCTCCGGGATATGCGGTGGCCATTCCCTGACCTTTCCGCATCCTCCGTATTTGGTAGTGACGGGCTCGAACCCCGGTCTAATCAAGAAGCGTGTGCTACGCACTGCTGCTCCTTCCCACCTGGCTACGGAGGCGCCGTCAACTACTGGTGGAACAAAGAGTGCACGAAAGCAAAGAAGGAAAAAAATAAAGCATTCAATTTATTTCATCGATTTCCAACGACAGCTAATTTAATTAGCAACAAGAAGCTTAGGGAAAAGTGCGGTTCATTCAAAGGCAAGCCAAGAAAGATTCTTGGACTAGGTTTGCATGTACTATCAACAGAAATACCGACTCCAGATTAATATGGAAGAAAATTAGGCAGCTTTCCGGGAAGTTTCCAGTCATCCCTTCTCCAATTCTTTCATACAATAGGCAAGAACTCTCTGGTCCTCTAGATATAGCAAATGCCGTGAGCAAAATCTTTGCCCAAGTCTCAGCTGCATCAAACTACACTCCCAATTTCCAAAAAATTAAGACCGCCCCGAACAGAGACCCATCAACTTTAGAACCTCACTATCACTTCCGTATAATCAGCCTCTTGAATATTGTGAACTTTTACAAGCCATCAGAACAACAGAAAACAGTGCCGCTGGGCCAGGTGGCATATATTATGTCATGCTGCAGCTCGATGAGAAACTTACAAATGCTTGTTAGTCTTCTTTAACTGGATCTTCCTGGAAAATATTTATCCAACCTCTTGACACCATGCTACAGTTTTGGCCTTTTTGAAACATGGAAAAGATCCCTCCAGTCCTAATAGTTACAGGCCAATCTCTCTGTGAAGTTGCCTTGGTAAAATTCTTGAAAAAAATGATCCACAGTCAACTCACCTGGACCATTGAAACTCAACATCTACTGAGTAATTGTCAACATGGCTTTCACAAAAATAGGCCCTCCCTAGATCTGCCGGATCTGATCAAGGCCGGATCTGAAATTCACAATGCCTTTGTGAAAAACAAACACCTTGTCATGGTCTCCATTGATATAGAGAAGGCATTTGATACTATCTGGCAGTATGGCAATCTTAGTGACCTACATAATCTTGGTCTACGAGGCAACCTGCCTATATTTATTAGGAACTTCCTCCAGAGCTGCTCTTTCCAGGTTCGATACCAAAATTCCTATTCTTCATTCTTGCAGGAAGAAGGAGTACCACAGGGGTCGGTATTGAGCACAACCCTATTTGCCCTTAGAATTGATTCCATTACAAAAGAACTTACAAATACTGTGAAAGCCTATCTTTATGCTGACAATCTCTATTTCTTGCCATTCTCAGAGCATATCTATTGAACGGCAATTGCAGATGTCCCTCAATAAAGTATAAAAATGGGCTGAGTTCAATGGATATCGTCTTTCCCATCAGAAAACGGTTGCGATCCACTTTTGCAATCAACGTAAATTACATATAGGCCCTGAACTTCGGATATCAAATTCCACCATCCCAATTGCCAACAGTATTAGATTCCTGGGATTAATACTGGACAACAAGTTAAACTTCTTTGAGCACATTAAAGTAATACGTACTACCTGTTTAAAAAAGCTGAAAACGCTAAGAGCTCTATCTGCCCCGTCTTGGAGAACAGATCGTACAACTTTGCTGCTCTTATATAGAGCACTGAGTAGATTCCGTTTGGATTACGGTGTCCCAGTATATGATTCTACCTGAAAGAGTGTATTGCCCTGGCTTGATCCTGTACAACACAACAAAATGCGCTGCGGATTGCTCTTGGTGCTCATAGGACATCTCCAACCTCTAGTCTATATATTGAAGCCCATGAACCCCCTCTGTACCTCTACAGAAAAATACTTAAATATGCAGTCAGAATACAAAACTATTCTCCGCATTCAGCCATATCTCTTTAATCCACCATTTCACAATCTCTATAGAAATAAACCAAATAAAATACGACCAGCAGGCCTACAGCTCCTTGAAATATCACAAAATTGGAATGTTCCTCTCCACAGTAGGCAGCAGATAAATAATTATTCTCACCCACCATGGACTCCCTTTCCTCGACCAACCTGTGATAATTATTTTCTCCAATGGGGAAAGAATCGTCTGCCGCCTCTGAATGTGCAACAACTCCATGCTAGCCATATTCAAAACTATTTTGATTTCTTATCGATATATACTGATGGTTCCAAATCTGATTCAACTGTTGGAGCAGCAGCAGTGTTTCCTTCTGCTATTATATCAGCTTCCCTTCCATCTGAGTATAGCAGGATTTCAGCGGAATTATATGCAATACAATTAGCTCTAGAAAATTTGACTCTTCACCCATCTGCAAAATTTTTAGTTTACACCGACTCTCTCAGCTCAATTAGAGCAATGCAGAATCCCTCTCATAAGGATCACCGTTTTAAATTAAATCAGGAATTTGCTGTTGAAAATTGAAGATCGTCAGCAATGAGTGAACTTTTGCTGGATTCCAGCGCATGCAGGCATTAAAGGAAATGAGCTGGCTGATATTTCTGCTAAAAATCCATCATCCTTAGACTTAACCTCTGTCTTTATTCCAGTTTCTGATTATAATATTATAATTCAAACAGCATACCATGGACAGTGGACAGAGCTATGGCATAAAAAAAACAAATAATAAACTTTTCCAGTTGAAAAAGTCCCCAAAATTTTGGCACTCATGCATTCAGACAGTTCGGCAAGAAGAAGTGGTACTCGCAAGGATTATAATAGGACATACTCATTTGACTCACCTCCATCTACTCACAGGTGAGTCAAATGATCCTCCTGTGTTCACAGTGCTTTGAGCATCTAACAATCAATCATATTTTGATTGATTGTCCACATTATCGACAACATCGAACTTCAATATTTCATTCTCTGGCTAATCTCCGAGAACGGATAACATTAAATGATATCATTGGTGAAAATGCAAATATTAATGAACTTTTCTGTTATTTGAAACAAATAGGAATGTATGAATGACTATGATTAGTTTCTGACATGAAATGAGATTGAACTGTCTTCATATTAATTATTTATTATTATTTTTTTTTTCAACATTCCTATGAATAGGCGCAATATAGCCACAGCAGCTAGTGTGCCATCAAACACCCATACCACACACACACACACACACACACCCTTGTCATGGGACAGTTGGAACTATCATCTTCTGATGACCCATGCCACTATGTTGTTCACGTTTGTCCGGCAATCTATTTGTACAAAGGTGAACACCATAATGGCATGGGTAGGAATGTGTAGTCACTTACACATTTTGGCATTTACAAGGAATTCTATGCATCATAGAGTTACCATGCAGAATTGAGGAAGACACCCCCCCCCCCACAGCTTCCACCAGACAATAAATACTATGTCACTATGTATGACTATGAATATAATTAATGTAAGATCTTTCATTTTATAATCCTATTACATACACTGGTCCTTGAGGCTATTGCAGATATTCCCTCAGATATGCCAGACAAGCTGTGTTTGCTACTTGGGAGTCTAAAATGCTGATGGAACTCATATTTGGGTGACACTCAAGTTAAGTTGACCCAATTTTGCTGAAGTCTGGATGGCCTGTGACAGCTAAATCCTCTGCTCGCACCTCAACAATGGTGGGACTGTTAGTAATCCTGGGTATAACCCCCGTGCGCAATCACATAGTGGGTGACCACCCAGGCGTGAACCAACGTAAGCAGAGGTTGAGGTGTGACACCCACATCACACGGAGGAATGCCACCCCTCTGTGTTACCAGGCAATACTAGATGGCAGATGACTCTCATCAACCGGTGCAATACCACCACTTTGCTTATTGGATGCTTGAAGTAGTTTAACCCATATTTAGTCTCCAGAGCTAAGTTCCAGTCAACCCTCCCCCATCTCTTCTGTCTTGCAGTATGATTGATTTCCTTTGAGGTTATGATGACCAACATGCCGAGATCCAAACTTCCTTACATTTTGAGGATACAGCTCTAAAACGGTGTTCGCCGGCCAGATGCTAGTTAGTACACGACCAAACCTATTGGTGGTAACTCTCTAGGAGGCTTCTGGATCAGCTAGTGTATAATCTTGCTGCCTCTACTCTGCCAGATAGTGAATGGAGGGATTCCGAGTAGTATGTATGTGGGGAGCATTGGTGAGGCCACATTATGTTGAGCATCTGGGTATATTCTTACCATGCGTATGCCGCATCCAAAAATTTCATTACTTCATACAGCATGTACCCCCCCCCCCACACCCTCACTTTTTATTACTATTGAATACACCACGAATAGTCAAGCTAATAGAGCAAACTTAATTGCAAAAAGATCAGTTTGGTGTGACATCAGCATTGGGAGATCAAAATTGAGAGTAGGAGTGTGCTATAGGGCTAATGACTCTGATGAGTATAATAAGAAACTGTACAGGGAAATAGAGTGGGCCAGTAAATCAGAGAGTCTTATAATGGAAGATTTTAATTTCCCAGATATTGACTGGAGTTTGGGGGCTGGTCACTCACACACTAGCAAGGCTTTTGTGGATTTATTGGATGATTTTTTTCTACACCAGCATGTTCGGGAGGCAACTAGAGGGAGGAATACTCTTGATTTGATTATCAGCAGTGATTCTTCATGCATTAAGAATCTGCACATAAATGAACCACTAGGTGGCAGTGATCACAGTGTGCTGAAGTGGGATTTACTCAAAGAGGTAACTACCACTAGGGGTAAAGGGAAGGGTTATTGCTTTCGTAAAGGCGACTACGATGGACTGAGACAGTATTTAAATTCTATACAGTGGGACCAACTGATGATGTTACCAACAGCAAATTCAAAATGGGAAGCATTCAAAGAACTTACCTTGGAAGCTACTAGGCTTTACATACCAACTAAGAAATATTGTTCAAGGTTTAGGCCTAAATGGATGTCAGATGAACTGATGAGGCATATGGCAGAGAAGAAACATGCATGGGATACATACAAATTAACACATGACACAGAAGCCTATGATAGATACAAGTTGATCTGTAACCAAGTTACAAAGGAGGTTAGGCAGGCAAAGGCAGAGTACAAGAAATCTTTGGCAAGGGATGCAAAGAAAAACAGCAAAGAGTTCTTTACTTATGTAAACTCTAGAAGGAAGGGGATGAATCAGATTGGTCCACTTGATATCGATGGGTCAACTGTTGATAATCCTGCTCAGGTAGCTAACAAACTAAATGAATATTTTGCATCGACATTCACACATGAGGAGTTATTTAGCGAGGGGAAAGCCAGAGGTGTATTCAACTCTAGCAGTAAGCTAGAGAATCTTGTAATAACTGAGAGTAAAGTGGAGGAGAAACTGTTGAAGATAAACACAAGAAAGGCACCCGGGGTGGATGGGATCTATCCAGTTATATTAAAGGAGGCAGCAGAGGAAGTAAGCAAACCCTTAGCCATAATTATGAGAGCTTCCTTGGACTCAGGGGAGGTACCCGCAGACTGGAGATGTGCAAATGTGACCCAAATTCACAAAGGAGGATCAAAGGCTGACACAAGCAATTATAGACCTGTGAGTTTAACTTCTGTTCCAGGAAAATTAATGGAGGCACTAGTTAAAGAAGCACTGCAGGATCATTTAGACAAGACTTCAGTTATAGCTCGGACACAGCACGGTTTTGTTAAGGGGAAGTCTTGCCTGACCAATTTGATTGGATACTATGATGCAGTCACAAAGGAACTGGATGCAGGGAATAACTTTGATATTATATACTTGGATCTTAGAAAGGCTTTTGATACTGTTGCACATGGAAGACTGCTGCACAAATTGGAGCAGTGTGACATTGGAGGCAAATTGCTGCTGTGGATAAAGGGGTGGGTGAGGGGGAGAAGACAGAGAGTGGTAATCAATGGACACTGCTCATCGTGGACTAATGTTATTAGTGGAGTCCCTCGGGGCTCAGTATTGGGTCCATTATTGTTTTCTGTATTCATAAATGATATTGATGATGGTATATCAAGCTTAATGGCGAAGTTTGCAGACGATACAAAGGTAGGCAGGGTTGTCAAGGACACTACTGACACTATGCTGCTGCAACAGGATCTGAAAAGGTTGAGCAGATGGGCTGAGAGGTGGCAAATGAAGTTTAACATTGACAAATGTAAAGCTACACATGGGAAACAGCAACCCCAGAGCAACGTATCAACTCTGTGGTACTACACTGACAGTGGTAGAGAATGAAAGGGACCTGGGGGTGGTTGTGTAGGCAGATATGAAGTTCTCTGAGCAGTGCAGACGGGCTGCAAGAGTAGCTCATGGTGTATTGTCAATGATATATAGGAATTTTTCTAGCAGGGATAAGGAGGTGATTATTCCCTTGTATAAGGCAATGGTCAGGCCACACCTAGAGTACTGTATACAGGTCTGGAGGCCTCATTTCAAGAAGGATGTAGAGCTGCTGGAATGAGTACAGAGAAGGGCAACAAGATTAGTGAATGGAACAAAGGGGTGCTCTTACGAAGAAAGGCTTAAGTTTTGCAAATCACAGTGTCTGGAGATTAGGCACCAGCATAGAGGTGTATAAAGCATTGAATGATACACCTCTATATTTTACACCTCTATCATTGAAGCATGATAGAGGTGTATAAAGCATTGAATGGTTTGAGCATGCTCAATGCTAATGGGATTCTTCCTCTCGCTTAGAATAATCACCTGAGAGGGCATAAATTCAAATTGAGGAAAGACAGATGTAGGATAGACGTGCGGAAATTTGCCTTTAGCCAGCGAGTGGTTGGTTGGTGGAACAGACTTGCATCCCTTGTCGTGGAAGTTGATAGCCTAAATAAGTTTAAGGCTCAGCTGGACAGGTATTTTGAACGAACAGAGGGGTGAAGTGGAAGTGGTTTCTTTTTTTTTTATTTATTTATTTTTTTTTTTTTTTTTTTGGCTGATGCTGCATAAGCTTGCTTTCTTGCATCAAATGCCTCTACTAATGCTAATACTAATGCTAAGATCTAAACCTCCCAAACACTTCCTTGTTCATTTCACAAATATATGTGGTCTCAGTTCTAAACTCAGTGATGCCCATTTCCACTTACAATCTGCCAAACCCCATCTACTTTTTCTGACAAAATCTGAATTATCAGTTGATTCAACCACTGCTCATCTCAGTCAACCAAATTATTCACTGTATCATTCCTTTTGTTTTAAAGGTGGTACTTGTGTATATGTGCATTCCGATATTTCATGTCAGAGATTTGGTAATTGGGAATCTCCTCTTTTCGATCTTCTCTGGCTTAAAATCTCTTTACCTCATTCTTTCAAATTCATCTGCTGTCTCTACCATTCTCTCAACTCCACTAATCACTTAGAACTCTTTGACTACCTTTCTTTGCAGCTTGACTTTCGCCACTCCAACTTTCCTAACAGAGGTAATTTTCCTTGGTGATTTTACTGTTCACAATTCCAGTTGACTTTCCGTTTTCTAGGAAAAGAAATCTAGAAGATTTCTTTTCCTTGGTCCGATTACTGTTTCAAAACTTCTGATGTCAACATTTGCTCAGATCGTGTCAGTGAAGTTATTCTTGTAAAATGGAACACTTTATTCCACATTCTGCCTTAAAATCTCATTCTTTATCTAAACCTTGGTTTTCTAATAAATGTGCTTTGGCTGTTCAAGAGAAGTTCAAGAATGTTGCATATTGTAATTGGCTTGTCTCTAATTCTTCAGTTTCATTTTCTTGCCTGCATCAGAGTTCACAACAATTGTAAAACAGTTATTAATCAGTCAAAACTAGATTTTGAACAGGCTTAGAGTAGAAAACTTGCTTCTTTCCCTAATGATAGCTGAACATTCTGGTCTCTTGCCAAAGCTATTGCCGCCTCCGTTAGTTGTTGTTGTTGTTATTTGGTTTTTAGGAGCATTAGCAACTAAGGCCATATTGCCTTAGTTGCTAATCTGCAACCTCCGTATTTGGTGGTGACGGGCTCGAACCCCGGTCTAATTAAGAAGCATTTGCTACACACTGCTGCTCCTTCCCACCTGGCTAGCCTCTGTTAGTGAGGTGGGCAGGAGCAGCAGTGAGTAGCACACGCTTCTTGATTAGACCGGGGTTCGAGCCTGTGACCACCAAATACAGTGGATGCGGAAAGGTCAGGGAATGACCATCAAATATCCCAGGAGCAATATGGCCTTAGTTGCTAATGCTCCTAAAAACCAAACAACAAACAAACAAACAGCCAAAGCTATTGGCCGCAACTTTTGCTTTTTGCTCTCACCTGTCAAAACCAGATGGTTCTATTGTCACTTCAGCTAAGGATAAAACTGACCTGCTAGCATCCCATATTTCTTCCAACTCATGTATTAATGATGTTGGTAAAACACCTCCCACCATTCCCAACACACTCCATTCAATGTCTCCTGTGGTCTTCCATCAAAAGGATGTCAGAAGGATTTTGACGAATCTCGATGCTAAGAAAGCTCCAGGTCCTGATGGTATTTCTCTACTTGTTTTCAAAACCTGCGCTCCTGAACTTACTCCTGTTCTTTGCCGCCTTTTTTCACTTACTTATTCCAAAGGTGTTTTTCCTTCTGCTTGGAAATTTGCTCATATCCAGCCAGTTCCTAAAAAGGGTGACAAATCCCTCCCAACCAATTATCGTCCCATTGCAATTACTTCTACTCTTTCTAAAGTAATGGAGAAATCAATTAACCGCCAACTCTCAAAATACCTAGAAACCTTCCGTCTGATCAACGATCACCAGTATGGATTCCGTCAGTGTCGATCCATAGGTAATATTCTGGCTTATGTTACCCATTTATGGACAAATTTAGTGGAAAAGTTTGGTGAAACACAAGCAGTTGCTCTTGATATCTCAAAGGCTTTAGATCGTGTTTGGCATAAAGGTCTTCTAAACAAGCTTCCATCTTATGGTTTGCCAACTGTTTTTTGTAATTGGTTATCCAGTTTTCTCTCTGACTGCTCACTGAGGGTTAAGGTAGATGGCTCTCTGTCTTCTAACTTCTCAACTAATGCTGGTATCCCCCAAGGTTCAGTTCTTTCCTCCACTCTTTTCCTTTTGTATATTAATGACCTTCCTTTTACTGGAAATCCTATCCATAGTTTTGCTGATGATACCACATTGCATGCAGCTTTCCATTTTGCAAAAACTCTCTCTGCTCAATCAGCTTCAACTTCTTGAATATCTGCTACCAATTCCTTAAATGCCGATCTCCAGGTAATTCTCCAGTTGGGCAAAGACAACTTAGTTGATTTCAATCCTTCTAAAACTCAGGCTTGTCTTATATCTCGGATTCTTCTGCTCTTATGCTTCTTTTTGGTCACACTTCGATTTCTATGCAAGAAGATATATCTCTTTTGGGGATGACACTGTCTTCTAATCTCTCTTGGCACAAGCTCCTTACAAATATTGCTTCCTCTCCATCTAAAAAACTTGGTTTTCTCTTTCTCTCTTGGTGTTACTTTTCTTCCAAACAGCTGTTCACTCTGTACAAATTGAAAATCTGCCCTACCATGGAATATTGTTCCCACATTTGGGGTGGTGCCTGCAAATTCTCTCTCAGGCTTCTAGATTCCATTCAGAAGAGGGCAGTTAGGTTAATTAATGACTTCTGTCTAATAGAGTTTCTCCACTCTCTGTCTCATAGATGTACTGTTTCTGCTGCATGCCTTTTCTACAGATACTTCCATGGGCACTGTTCTTCTGGATTGGCTTTTATAATTCCCGCTCTCTCTTTCAAAACAGTCCGAACCCTTGCCGCCACCAGCCAACATCCATTTACTGTCTAACTTCAAACTCACAGAACCAACTTTTCATCTTCCTTGTTCATTCATTCAACTGGTGCTTTCTGGAACAAACTTTGCTCATACGTATTTCCTGAAAATTATAGTCTACAGAAGTTCAAGTTCAATGTCAACAAATATCTTCTTTTATCTCCCCAACGTCCAACACTTGCACGGTACTAAGTATTATAGGTTCTAATACCTCTCATGTTGCGGGTGCCTCCATAGCCAGGTGGGCAGGAGCAGCAGTGCGTAGCACATGCTTCTTGATTAGACCGGGGTTGGAGCCAGTGAGCCACCAAATACAGAGGATGGCGAAAGGTCAGGGAATGACCACCGCATATCCCCAGAGCAATATGGCCTTAGTTGCTAATGCTCCTAAATAACAACCACCACCTCATGTTTAGGGTTTCATAAAAAAAAAAAAAAAAAAACTGAGTTGGCTTTTCATTAGTAACATCCCATTGCGTAGGAATGAACTGGTCTGTAATGCTGATGAAGGCTAAAAATGAGAAATAGCTGATGTAAGACTGTAGTCTGCATATGTAATGATCACGTTTTGAGTGTCTTACTAGATTGAAGGTGGTACTTTGTATCTGCTCTGATATTCCCTCTCTGAGACTTAGTAATTTGGAACCTTCTTTTAAGTCTTCTCCAGCTTAAAATCTCTCTTCCCCATTCTGTCAAATTCATCTGTTGCCTCTATTAATCTCCCAGTTCTGCTAATCACTTGGAACTCTTTGACTTCTTTTCTTTGAAACTCTATTTTCCACTGTCCAATTTTATGTTTCCAACTCCAGTTGGCTTCTCTACTCACATGGACACAACTGGTCGAAATGTTGAGGCTTTTACAATTCCTTAATGACGCATAGATTTTTCATTTACCTACCAGAACCATGTTTTTTTTTCCTTATAAGTATGCAGAATAGGATTTCTTTTCTTTTCCATGCCATGGTTGGATTACTGTTTTAAATCTTCTGATGTCCATGTTTCTTCAAATTCTGTAACTAAAATTATTCTTGTAGGAATGAAATCCTTTATTCCACACCCAACTAATATCTCTTGGCATTCCACACCCTTCTAATATCTCTTGGCATAAGCACATTACAAATATTGCTTCCTCTGCATCTAAAAAACTCGGTTTTCTCTTTCACTCTTGGCGTTACTTTTCTTACAAACAGTTCACACTGTACAAATCGCAAATCTGCCCTACCATGAAATATTGTTCTCATATCTGGGACAGTGCCCTCATAATTTCTCTCAGGCTTCTAGACTCTATTCAATAGAGGGCAGTTACATTAATTAATGTCCCATCTCTTACAAAGTCTCTCCACTTTCTATCTCATAGACTTCCATGGCCATTGTTTTTCTGAATTGGCTTCTGTAATTCCCCCTCTCTCTTCTAAACCAGTCTGTATTTGTGTCACAACCAGTCAACATCCATTTGCTCTCCAACTTCAGACTCACAGAACCAACTTTTCTGCTTCCTCATTTATCCCTTCAACTTTGTTTTCTGGAACAATCTTCCTTCACACGTATTTCGTGAAACTTACAATTAGGAAATAAATAAATAAAATAAATTTTCTGTTTATACTCTGGCACGACAACCAAGTCAGTAGAGTTTACAATAAATCGTCAATACAAATATTTATCGTATTTAGTAGTCATGGGCTTGAAACTCGGTCACTCAAGGAACGCGTGCTATGCACTCTCGCTCCTGACCACTCGGCTACGTCAGGCCTGAAATACATAAATTCAAGTTTATTGTCAACAAGTATCTTCTTTTATCTTCTTAACATTCAACCCATGCATAGTACTAAGTATTATAGGTTCTGTTATCTTTCGTGTTTGGTGTTTTTATTAAAAAAAAAAAAAATGATGTGGGAAAGTTTAAGGTCTTGAAATTGTTATTCATGAGCAAAATTAGTTTCTTATTGATAATTAGCAATGGAGATCTTGAAGGTATCAGTCTTGCAATTCTTGCATGAATGCATTTTGAATGTTGTGTTTGTAATCAATATTGATACAGTAAGTGTCATTTATTTAGCATATAGGAATAAAAATTAATCACACAAAGAAATTTTACAGCTTATAATTTTCATAGTCTTTGTTAAATCAATGGAGTGTCCAATCTTATAGTGTGAACTTGATTGGAATCAACAAATGCACTGCTCTAGAAGCTATAACAAAGTTTCTTAGAGGGACCAAAGTGCCCAAATGCTGAAAATCTTAAATGTTATCATGTTAGTTTGTATTCATTGTGCTACATTTTGGGGTGGGGGAGGTTGATTTTAAGACTAAAACATGATAATTCTGAGCTATTTTTTGTTAAATCATTATTTCTTTTTTTTTTCTGTAGACCATTATGGTTTCATGCATTTTTTTATCATTTTATAATATAATTGCTAGATGAAATAAAGTAAATATAATACAGACATGTCCTTGCAGAAAAATTTTGGTATACTTGAATCTTCATAAATATTTGTTGATAAATATCTAATAATACAGACTATCTGCAAAATCAGCAGCACCATTGTGTCTGATGGATGCTGGATTCGCAGACCTCTAATGTACTCACAGAGCTTGTTCATCTACCTACTAAACTACCAAACAGTCCCAGCACAGTTGATGTTAGTTGTCCTTTAGTTGTCCTCCTCTAGGTGCTTAATCCCCTAACTTTGGTGATAACCACTTCTCTAGCAGACCTCTTCTTCCCTATCATTGTGAGCTCCTATTTTTTTCTGAATTAAAGTTTACAGTATTTGTAAACAAGTTATTGATAAAACTATACAGGCTGGCCTTGATTAACGCGATTAATTCGTCCCGCGAGCGCATCGTGCAAAATGGAAACGCGTTAATCGAATATAATAATCAATAGGAAAAATTATAATTGGTCCTTGACCTTCTGGAATGTCTATGAAGAATTTTAAAAATACCTTTTAAATAACTTTTTAACTGTATACAATGTAAAATATAATGAAAATAATTATGGAATTAAATATTTATTGCATAAACAGCGGTTCCCAAACTGTGCGCCACGGAATATTTTAAATTTTTGATGGAAGCACAGCAATACCCGACATCTGTCGGACACGGTGCAAACTACTAGCTTGAGGTAGTTCACAGTTTCAACATTTCTTATTAAGTTGTTTGGACCTAACTACTAAACTGTTAGGTATTTCTTTTGGTCTAGGTGTGCCGTGAAAAAAGTTACTGAGACATTAAGGGCGCCGTGAACCAAGAAAGTTTGGGAGCCTCTGACATAAAATACACAATGAAGAAATGACTGTTGCGGAAATATTTGAACAATGTTGACTTTCTCTTTTCATCAATCAATTTCCGATAGCCGACAATCTTCTCTGGGTTCTGGCGAAATAAATATCGCAGAGAACCTCACACCTTTTGTTTGAGGTTCTCTGCGATACGAAAGCTTTCATCTAGTTCTTTTACCGTTATCCCCTTCGCTGTAACATTTTTATCTGGCTCATTTAAATTCAAGTCTGCATTGACTTTATTAGCGGATGGAACACACCGAGGCGGGCAGCAGGCAAACGTTTGTTTATTGCCTGTCTGACGCGTGGTAAGCTTAACACGTGATTCAAATCTTTTTCAACTATCGCATAAAAAAAAAAGATTGCATTAACTGGAAATTTGCATCGTGTAAAGTGAAAAGTGGTATTATTTTTTCAAATAGCGGTAACTGAAATACTCGTTAATCGAACTTGCGTTATGCGAGGCCTTTCTGTACTCAATTTTGATAATTCCAGATGTAGGAAGCTTGTCCATATTATTCTTACATTATAGTATAATGAACTTTTATTGGCGGTAAGCATTTTATTTTTTACATATATTTTTAATATTTATAACTGAAATTTTCTTTCATTTCTAGTTTATGGATACACAGTCAAAAGACCTTATTCCATGCTGTTTAGTGCTTGCCAGTGAAAAATTATTTACCTTTTTAGAAGAACTAGAACATGGATCAGTGAAATTCCTTGGTAGTGCTAATATTTCGGATCTGTTGACAGTCGGTATAGATGAAGATATGCCGCTGTGTTGTGTTCTGGTAAGATTCTTACTGATTTTTGCTTCTTTGAAGATTAGTAACTGTTGTTTTTATATAATTTTATATTAACATGATTTTGGCTTCTTTGAAGATCAGTAACAGTTATTTTTATATAATTTTATATTAGCATGCTACATAACACAGATTCACCATAAATATAGACACTTCACTAGGTGCTTTCAGGCTCAGAGAACCTGAGAGCACTTAGTGAGAGCACCCAGCAGCTGTATGATTGACTAAAAACTTTACTGCACTGGCACATTCTTCATACAGTGTCCCTGGATACCGGAGGGCCGAGTACTTCTGAACTAATTTAAGCTCTTAGCAAATGTGTCAAATTCAAATTCAACAGCAGGCATTGGCAATTTTTATTTACCAGTGAGTTTTTGGATGGGGAGGATAATTTAAAATGAGAAACTTGAAATTTTATTCTTAATTACAGTGTTATATTCAATAATAATTGGAAGTTTAAGCAAATCCCGAGAAGTGCAACAGAGCCTATATTAGTCAGTCATATAGATGTCTTAAGGTGAGAGTCAGAGAGCGTTCTTAATATACTCTAACAAGCAACCTCAATGACAGTGACATTATTTTTCATTCTGTAAAACACTTTTGATTTGCAACATCCAAAAATAAAATTAGTGATTCAAACAAAAGGATGAGAAAATTTTCAGAAATGTGGGATATAGTTCTACCTGATCAACAGTAACAGAGGAAGAACCTATTTCTCTACGGTGGTTGTCACAGTTTTCCAATCTGCTAAATACACATTTGAATATGAATTATTTTCTCCTAATAGGTCACTGTCCAGACCTGGATAGTGACCCATTGTTATATGTGTTTTGTTTCTCCAGTTTTCTAATTAATGATGCTTACTAATTTAAATTACTTTCTGATAATTTAAACATTTTCCCACTAATTTAAACATTTTCCCACTGTTATGGACCCTCTTGGTGGGGTAAAAACATCAGGAAATAAATTTTTGTTTGAAATTTATTAGAACTTCTAAAGCGAAGAAGCGAGATAAATATATAATTTAATTTTTTATCTTTGAGAACTCAATAAACAGAATACCGTATTTCCCCATGTATAAGACGCACCTTAATTTTGGGGCCCAAAATTTGAAAAAAAATGTATTACATAAAGTTACTGAACTCAAGTTTCATTCATCATAAAATTCATACAACTCATCACTGTCAAAACTCCCATCCATTAGCTTGTCCTCATCTGTGTCTGATGACAAATCACTGTCTTCATATATTGCCTCGTCCTCAGTTCCATCTATGGCATTTGAAATGCCACACTTCTTAAATGACTTGACAATGATCTCAATCTTGATATTATCCCAGGATCTTTTCACCCAGGTACAAACTTCTCCTATAGTTGGTTTCTTCACTCTTCCTGCTGGTGTCAAATTGTCCCCAGAAGACTTCATCCATTGGTTCCATTCATCTCTCATGGCAGCTTTGAAGGGTTTGTTAATGCTGACATCAAGTGGTTGGAGCTGGGATGTCAAGACTCCAGGTATGACGGCAAGTTTTGTTTTTTGCTCTGCAGCAATCTTCTTTGTATTTTGTGTTGTGTGTGCCCTGAACTGATCAAGCACCAATAGGGCAGATTTGTGTAAGAGCCCACCTGGTCTCCTGCTCCAAACTTTTTCAAACCAGATCTTCATCCCATCCTGATCCATCCAACCCTTGTCATGAACGTGGACAATCACTCCTCGAGGAATGTCTTCTTTTGGCATTGTTTTGCGTTTGAAAATCAGCATAGCTTGGTTCCGTCGGCACAACAAGCTAGAACAACTGTATAATGGCTCTTTTCATGTCCACTTGTCTTCACAGTTACAGTTTTCACCCCCCCTTCTTATCAACAGTTCTGTTACTTGGGACATCAAATTGAAGGGGGACTTCGTCCATATTTGCAATCTGTCCCAACTCAAACTGATGTGTCTTCCGACATTGAATGACAAAACTATGAAATTCAAGGACCTTCTGCTCATAGCTTTCAGGCATCTTTTGGGCAAGTCTGGTGTGTGTACGCATGCTTAGTCCATTCCGTTTCATGAACCCGAAGCACCAATTGTGTCCTCCTTGTTGGCGCCTCCATAGCCAGGTGGGCAGGAGCAGCAGTGCATAGCATATGCTTCTTGATTAGGCCGGGGTTCGAGCCCGTTCCCACCAAATATGGAGAATGTGGAAAGGTCAGGGAATGACCACCGCATATTACCGGAGCAATATGGCCTTAGTTGCTAATGCTCCTGAAAACCAAATAACAGTTTGTAAACAGTGTCCTCCTTTGAAATCAGTAACTTCTTTTTCATCAGCAATTCTTCTTGCCTCATGCTGAACCATCTTTGTGAACACAGGAATTCCAATTGCACTTTGCTCCTCAATCCATATCTTCAGTTCCCTCTCTAAATCAGGCCATTTTGCTGACTTGCCTCTAATGGCCTTCTTCTGCGTGGCGTTTTCAGTAGTGTTTCTTCTTCCCGTAGCCAGTCTCGGATTATTTTCTCATTTGGAGGAGGACCAAACTTACGTTCAGCAGCATGATTTCAATTCACTTTTGCAAACTGGATCACTTTTAACGTGAATTCAGCACTGTACGAAAATCTTTTCTGAGCCATTTCTGGGCAGAACGTGGCAAAATGTAACCTAATATACCGGTAACAAGTGTGAAACAATGAGTGCAAAGACAACGAGCGCAAAAAAGCGGGAAATGCAATTTAAAAAAATCTACAACCACTGTATAAGACGCACCCAGTTTTTAGACCCCAAATTTTTCGAAAAAAGGTGCGTCTTATACATGGGGAAATACGGTATTCTCTGTTCCAGTATACATGACCGTGGTCATGTATACTGGAACAGAGAATACCGTAATCTGTTGTCTAATATCAAGTCTAATATGATGTCTAATATGAACAGAGAATACCGTAATCTGTTGTCTAATATCAAGTTGAAATTAAGATGTATCAAGTTCACTAAAGTTGTGAAATTGAGAATAATGAATAATTATATAATCTACTTGAACAATATTTTTAAAGAACAGAGACCTGAATTATTTAAAACAACAGATTTTAAGAAATTGGAAAAAGAAGAGAAAAAAATGTGTTTTTTAAAAAGCATTTCAAAGAGAACAAAGGGAATTTATAATTTTGCCTTGTTAAAAATGGCAGTAACAAATGTGTAACCCTGGAGTAAAAGAGAGAGAGAGAGAGATTACCACACCGCAAAATGTTATAAAAAATTATAACTATATGTATAGCATTGATAAATATGACTGTAGTGAAGAGAAATGTGCCATAAGGTTCTTGATAAGGGAAGAAAAAGAAATGGTACTAGACACATTTACCAGAATGCTTGGATACTGTATAGAAACCAAACACAGCAGACAGACTTTAGATGTTCTGAAATTTTATGGAAGAGTAGCAGTACCATATTTGAAACTATATTCCACTGGTGCTGCTAAATAGCAAAAACATGACGGAAGTGCCATCTTACTGAATATTGCAAAGGAGAAAAAAAAAACTGCTAACAGAATGGATGCTCCAGAAAACCCATGACTTTTGTGCAAATTATGATGTGACCTTGTTCTAGTGGTTTTTATTTTATTTTACCATCTCACTTTAAATAGATTTGTTTTTTCTGTTAAATAAATAGTATCCATACAGTTAGCAACATCAGAAATGTTGATGCTTCTTACCATTCCTGTATCTATATATATATATATATTATTTAAGATATTAGTTGTAGTGGTAAGTTATAATAGTGCAATAATAGACAAAGTTAAGCCGCCTATAATGTATAATACGAAAGCTAGTAAGTTATAGCTTCTCAAGCAACCCAATGCCTTATGCAAGCGCCCAACGCAAACTGGAAAACATATATATATGTCAAATAAAGTAAGGAAAACCTTACGTATCAATAACATTATTATAATTGAGCTATTAATTAACTATTCATTTATGCATTTTACATACTTGGGATATATATATATATATATATATATATACACACACACACACACATGTTTGAATAATGACATTAAGAAAATAAAATGAAATAAATAAGAAAATTAATATAAAGCTATCATTAGAGGCAGCAAAAATACACATTCTTCACATGATACCCATTACTTAACTGATAATAACCGATAATAAATATAACATTAAAATCAAATTAAAACATATGCCAGTAGTATGGCAAAACTGTAGAGTGAAAATTTAACATAAAATCATAAAATTTATGTTAAATTTTTGCTCTACAGTTTTGCCATACTACTGGCATATGTTTTAATTTGATTTTAATTTTATATTTATTATTGGTTTTATATATATATATATATATAAATAAATATGCCAAAATCTCATGCTGTCTTTGCTGCCCTGTCAAAACCAAGGAAAAAGCAGCAAAAAGTAAGGCCCTCTGTTTCAAATATATGTAGCCAAGTTTTTGTATTTTCACGGAGGCTGGGTTAATCGTAGCGTGTAGAGTACGTAATGCTAACATATATTTCATGTTAGCATTACGTAGTAGTACCCCAGGTCTATCATCATTCAAATATTCCTCTTATTATCACTCCAGTGTCTATTACTATTATACTATATATATATATATCCCATTTAATTCTAATATGATATAGACATATTGATATGTACAGTTTATCTTTCTGTAACTTCTTTCAATTCATCATTACTGCAATTCATCTTACAATAAATTGCAAGTAGCAACACATATTTATTTATTTATTTGACATCTTGTCCATGATTGCATGATTTTGTAGTTATACACATAAAACATCTGCTGCCACCTTTCTCACTAATGTCATTTCAGTTTATTGTTGTCCATAAGTGCATATTTTGATTTGTTATATTTTGTGTGTGAAAATTTGTTGTAGTTCATATATATGTGTATTCTTGTTACCGATACTGTAAACAAAAAAGTGATAGTGTTTCAAGAAAATGGGAAGCATTAAATATTGAAATAAAATGGAAGTTTTAAAATTTTGAAGAAAAAGATTTCCACTGAATCTGGACATTGATAGAAACTGAACATTCAAAAGAAAATTGGGTGATCTTGTGAGCAGTTCCAGCTTTACTTTACAAGAGAGAGAGAGAGAGAGAGAGAGAGAGAGAGAGAGAGAGAGAGAAAGAAAGAAAGAAAGAAAGAACAAGTTAGACAACCAACCTTACATTCATTCTTTAAAAAAAGATCAGCCCAATACAAGGGGAAAATCCTGTCCAAAATGAAACAGTATTGCTCATGCACATTTTATTTCAGTATTTCTTTTTTTTTAGCAACACTTGAGTTTTAATATGTTACTTGCCAATCATAATGTTAATATGTATGATTAAAAAAAAAAGTTTTAAAATAAGTTAACTACTGATAATTTAATTTATAGCTTTTATGGAACCTGGCTGTTATATGAAAATGTGTAATGCAAATTTATATTAATGCACCATTTTTTTGGAATGTATATCACACATTATAGCAGAACGAGCTGAAAAAAACATCTATATATGTAATATTTTTTATTTTAGATCATATTTGAAAGAAAATTCTAGTCTTTAAAAATGTGTAGATCTTAATGGATTAAAAATGATGATAAATACATTAATATTAGTATTAGAATGACCAAATGAGTTAAGGTGCCAATTTGCTGGTTTCATCAAAAAAAGGGGAAAGTTGATTGATTCAGTTTTGAGAGTTTATATTACTATTACCAGGAGATAATTTTCTCTTGACAAGTAATTCTCTCATAGATCAAAGAAAGTTTTTCTGTTATGGAAAAAAAAATAATAATAAAAATAAAAAAAACACACACACACCCACACCCAGAATATCACCAGAGGATCAGTGTTGATGGAATCCTGACTGGTAATCATTGATCAGATGGAAGGTTTCTATATAGTTTGAGTTGGCAGTTAATTGGTTGATAAGGGATGATAATTGGATGGGAAGGATTTTTCACCGTTTTTAGGAACTGGCTGGATATGAGCAAATTTCCAAGCAGAAGGGAAAACACCCATGGAATAAGAAAGTGTAAAAAGGTGACACAGAACAGGAGTAAGTTCAGGAGCACAGATTTTGAGAACAAGTGGAGAAATGTCATAGGGACCTGTATCAGGATTGTTCAAAATCTTTCTGACATCATTTTGATGGAAGACCACAGGAGGCACTAAATGGAGTGTACCAGGAATGGTAGGAGGTGGTTTACCAAGATCATTTGGCATACACGGGTTGGAAGAAAAGTAACACACTAGCAGGTTTGCTTTATCTATGGCTGAACTGGCAATAGAAACATTGGTTTTGACAGAGGTGGGAATAGAGATGGGCAAAAGGTTTGGTAAGAGACCAGAATGCTCAACTACCATTTGGACAAGAAGAAAGACAGGCTCTTAGCGTATTTGAAACCTAGTATGAACTGATTAATAACTGCTTTAGAATTGTTGCAAGCTTTGATATAGGCAGAAAATGAACTTGGAGATTTGAGCAAGCCAATTGCAATATGCAACATTCTTATCTTGAACAAGCTTAGCACATTTATTGAAAAATCAAGCTTTAGGTAAAAGATGGGATTTTAAGGTGGAGTGTGAAATAAAGGATTTCGTCCCTACAAGAATAATTTCACTGACTTGATCTGAGCAAACATTGACATCAGAAGATTTTAAAAAGTAATCCAACCAAGGAGAAGAAGAAAATAAATCTTGCAGATCATCCCATTTTGCATTATTGTAATGCCAAACAACACATGGTTGAGAATGACCACAAGAGAAAGGCTCCTTTGGAGAATAGACCCTCACTAAGTTGTGATATGAGGTGTCTAGAGAACCACTCACCTCAACCGTGTTTGTTGTTTTATTTGTTTGTGAGAAAAAGTTCAAGCATGTTGGCTATGTGGTTAGTGTTTGGTATTCTGGTAGGTAAATGAACAATCTGTGCAAAGTCATTAGTAATTGCAAAAGCCTTGGCATCTCGACCAGCTGGCGTTGTGAGCATTAAAATCACCCAGTAAAATTACCTCACTTTTAGGAAAGTTGGATTGGAGAAAGTCAAATTTCAAAGAGAGAAGTTCCAAGTGATTAGTAGAGTTGGGAGAATGATGGAGGCAACAGATGAATTCGATAGAATATCAAAATGCACTTTTAAAATGCACTGCTTGCTTGATGTTTGTGGAGCAATCAGGTATGGGACATGATATTGCCAAAGGGAATGTCTTTGTGTGTGCGTGATGTAAGAAGTGTGAGGAAGTAAGGCGACAACTCAGCGTTGTTATGGAGAGCTTGAAGGACAGTGTGGATGCCCTCGAAGGATCTAAATTGAGGGGCTCATCAAGCTCTCAGCTGCCCACATCAACACCAGAGCCTTCACTTGATCATCATGCAACACAGCAGCAACCTCCAAGGCAGAATGCGCTGGTCCCACAGGAACTAGTAGTTGTTAGTGACTCTAGTGTCATGGAAACGGGGAACATGGTATGTAAAAAGGATAGATGGAACAGGACCAGGCTATGTCTGCCAGGGGCAAAGGTTGATGACGTTGTAGAGCAGATATCATCTTTTAAGGGCACAAAAGGTGATATTGTTGTACACGTTGGAACTAATGATATTAAGAGTAGGAGACCGGTGGAATTACTTAACAAGTACAGGTCACTGTTGAAAGAAAGCCGTGAGTTAAGGTTGAATTTGAAAGTGTCTGCAATTCTGCCCAGACATGATAGGAGGGAGTATATGATGAAAGCTTTGTTGATCAATTCTTCCCTGGAAAGATTGTGCAAGGCTCAAGGGGTAGAATTTTTTTCAGACTGGTCTGTACTTTTTAACAGGAGAAACTGCTTCTACAGGGATGGGATACATTTAAATAGAAAGGGTGCAAGAATATTTGCTGATGCTATCGAGGCAGTGTTAGGTGGGAATGGGAGGTCGCATGAACAGCGATCCTGCTGGAAGTCAGCATTTGCGAACCGTTTCTGTTGAAGAAACCAAGTAACAAAAGTCCTCCGGAGTGGATAATCCACAGGCTAGAATGATTGGATGCGTTGCAGATGGTATGAACTCATTTGGTTTGTTGACAGTATCCTCCATACAGTGGATTGGGAAATACCCAATCGTTGGCCTATCGCTCGAGTACTTGTACTCGGATTGCCTTCTGCAAGACGTAGGACGTTCTCCTCATTGTCTGGCATCCTCGTCGTTCGCTCTTGATTAATGGTACCTCTCGTGAAACTACCAGTTCACGTAACCTTCTGTGTGCACACGTGTGAAAATCCTATGATGAGGAGCACGTCTGTGCAGGAAATGTTCCTGGTACCAGCGCAGAGCAACGTGCCCGTTACAGTCCACAGCTCCATACGCGAGGTGCATGTCAGCCAGTTCAACGTTTTAATACTCGTCTATCCTACTGCCTCGGGAACCGGTTCGCAAATGCTGACTTCCAACGGGATCGCTGTCCTCTGCCACATGACGAAGGCATTTCGGACCCTGCAATGCTATGTGATTCTGATTCGTCTTTGTGCTGCCCCCTACACTTCCTGCAAGTTTGTCGCACTGGTAGTGAATCACCCTGTATGTGTGTATATGTATATATCTATATGTGTGTGTGTGTGTGTGTGTGTGTGTGTGTGTGTGTGTGTGTGTGTGTGTGTGTGTTATGCTGTTAGGCTTAATTTCTGCAAATTGCAGTTTCTGGAGTCTAGGCACCTGTGAGGTGATCTGAATGGTTTGAGTAAGCTCAGTGCTGTTGGGATTCTTTCTCTTGCTCAAATTCTGCACCTGATAGGACATAAATTGAAATTGAGGAAAGACAGTTGTAGAATAGATGTGTGGAAGTTTTCTTTTAGCCAGCGGGCTGTTTGATTGCCGGAACAAGCTTTGATTGTGGAAGTTGACAGCTGAAATAAATTCAGGGGTGAACTAGACAAACCTTTTGGAGTGAATGGATGGGTGAAATGGGAAGTTTTTTTTTGACTGATGCTAAATAAGCTTGCTTTCTTACATCATATGCCTATGCTAATGGTAATTGCATACCTCATTACAGTAAAGTTATGGATTACCCTACCCACAAGATGACTGCATCAGATCAGGGGAGGGGGATGATTTTATAGATTTATGTAACTTTTTACCTTAATCTTGGTGCCTACGATTTTCAGATAGTACGAAGATATGAAATTGTCAATTTGTGTTACTGCACATCTCCATTATATGTTCATTAACAGATAGGTAGGAATTTAAAATAAAAAGGACAGAATTATAGTTTCAGATTTTTTTCAGGAGTTTGAAATGGGAGAAGCTGATAGGTGCAGTGGAGATTGGATTTTATTCTTTGCATCAGAAAATGAAAAGTCAAAGTTCCTAGAAATATTAAAGTTTAGATGGAAAGCAATATTTCAGGTAAGTCTAGCAGTTTTTGATAATTTATTTTTAAGATTAATAGTTATTTAATATATTATTCTGTTCTCATTACGGACACTCATGTCACATTGAGGTATGTTAATAAATATGTCCTTCCAAAATTGCCATGCTTTACCACTCGGGTCTGTTACAGTTTATGTCACCCTTAAAATCTCTTCTTTATAGAATAATCAAATCCTCAAGTGGATGCAGTTAAAGACCTAGTATTAGTGCTAGTTAGTTTTTTTTTTTTCCCCCCCAGTTGTTAAGTATATTATTCTTACAGGAACTGAACTGAAACCTGCAGTGACATACAGAGCTTCAGCTAGTGGTAATGATTTTCCATTGCTTGTATAATTAATCAAGAAGGCAAATCAAATTTCTTTGTTCTAGTGGCACATACTGGTTAGCATTTATGTAATTTGGATCTTTATACATTAGATTGCTGTAGGGCTTTATACATTTTGGTGGAAAAGGCATGACTAAGGAAGCGAAGCAGTTTTCATATATCACAGGAACGAAACTAGAAGTGATAAAATACTCAAAAGAACAATGTTGACCTATATATTAATAAATATATCCTTCCAGAATCAATGAAAAGAGAATAGCTATACAGTTCTTTCTGCAGAATTCTCAAGTGTCTATTAGTAAATTTCAGGAAACCTAGCTATTCAGTAAATTGGTCCTTGAGGTTGTCACAGTCATTCTCTCAGATATGCCAGACAAGCTGTACTTGCCACCTGGGAGTCTAAAACGTTGATGGAACTGATATTCGGGAGACATTCAAATCAAGTAGATCCAATTTCGGCAAAGTCCAGATGGTCTGTGACAGCCAAATTCTCTGCTTGCACCTTCATGATGGTGGGACTGTTAGTAATCCTGGATATAACCTGTGGGTGACCACCCAGGTGTGAACCAACGTAAGCAGGGGTCGAGGTGTGGCACCCACACCATATGGAGGAATGCCACCCCTCTGTGTTACCAGGCAGTACTAGGTGGTAGATGACTCTCATCAACCAGTGTAATACCACCACTTTGCTTATTGGAGGCTTGAAGTGGTGGAACCCATGTTTAGTCTCCAGAGCTAAGTTCCGGTCAACCTTTCCCCATCTCTTTCATCATGCAGGATGACTGATGACTTTTGAGGTTATGATGAACATCATGGCGAGATCCAATCTTCCTTACATTTCGAGGGTACAGCTCTAAAATGGTGTTTGCAGGCTGGCTGCTAGTTAGTACACCAGACCGAACCTATTGGTAACTCTTTAGGAGGCTTCCGGATCAGCTAGTGTATAACCTTGCTACCTCTACTCTGCCAGATAGCGACTGGAGGGAGTATAATTAGTGTGTATGTGGGGGCATTGTCGAGGCCACGTTATGTCATTGATCTGGGTATATTCTTACCATGTGTACGCCATATCCAAAAATTTCATTACTTCATAACGCATGTCCCCCCCCACTTTTCCTTACTATTGAATACACTATGAATTGTCAAATTAATAGAGTAAGCTTATCTGTAAAAAAAGATCTAAACCTCCCAAACACTTCCTGTTCCTGCTTGTGAAGCAAATAGTGACCTCAGAAACCATCTTCTCTTTCATCAATCCAAAATGCAAAAGATTTTTCTCATACATGTCATGTAGAAGATCATCCTTCTGAACTTCCTTACTGACATCTTACACAATTAACTTCATTCCAGGTCTTTTGGGAAATCCAAAAGCTAATCCAAGCTGTGTCAATTGTTCGCACTTTTTTATATCTTCTATGTCTTTTTTAATGTTCATCTCTAAAACAATGCTACAATCAAATACTTTTCTTACCTTCCATATCCTGACCCCTCTCAATGAGTTTCTCATTTTTTTATTCACAGCAATTCGGACATCTTCACTACTTTTAAGTACAGGGTCGTCATTAGCTTGAATTAATAAAACATGCTCATCGTCTTATGATCTAGCAGCTTCATCATCTGAGGAACTCACTTTCAAGCCAACATCCTTTACAACAGAAGTCACGTCACTCTTAACTACATCACTATAAAGTTTCAGATTTTGTCGGTTATCTGTATCTTGCATACAATTCTGAATGGATTCATGCATACATTGTATCTGTTCCTTAAATTTCTCATTCTGTATTCCAAGTTCCAAAACCATGGCTTCAAGAAGATCCCATCTAGATAATATCCCCCTGATTGAACTCCAATTGATACCACTCTCCTCGGCAAAAAGGAAATCTTCCAAATCTTTGCATAATTTAAATGTTATTTCTGTAAAGCTATGAGTATTATCTCCTCCAAAATTACCATCTGCACGAGGCAGTTTCTCTCCCCAGAAGAAGTCGTGTTTTTGGACAAAAGGATTAAAATTCATGTTTTCATTCCTAATTTCTTTTGAACACCATGACAAGATACTTGCTCTAGTGTCATTTCCTTTCTCAATTTTAGCTGAAGAATTTTTATTTTTCTCAGCCAAATCCATATCACTCTGAACATTTTTTTTAACCTAAGAACAAGTGCATGTATACTTGCATGTACACTAATGCTAGAAGTATAGTAAATAGAATTGATGAATTTGAAGTGCTGATCAAGACATCAAAGGCAGATATTGTTGGGATATCAGAGACATTGTGTCACACAGATATAAGCAGTGTAGAATTGGAATTTGTGGAGTACAATGTGTACAGAAAGGACAGACATTGTAGGAAGGGAGGAGGGGTTATGCTGTTAGTTAAGAAACACATAAAATCTGCGGAAGTGCATCCAGTTGACATGGGTGGACAATGCAATGTTGAGTCTGTTTGGTGTGACATAAACACTAGAAAATGGAAAATGAGAATAGGAGTGGGTATGTTATAGGCCTAATGATGCTGGTGAGTACAATGAACAGTTATGCAGAGAAATAGAATGGGCCAGTAAATCCGAATGTCTTGTAATGGGAGATTTTAACTTTCCAGATATTTACTGGAACTTGTGGGTTGTCACTCACATGCTAGCAAGCCTTTTGTGGATTTATTGGAGGATTGTTTTCTACAGCAACATGTTCGAGGGACAACCGGAGGGAGTAATACCATTGATCAAATTATCAGCAGCGATTAATCATGCATTAGGAATTTGCAGATAAAGGAACCACTAGGTAACAGTGAACACAGTGTACTGATGTGGGATTTACTTAAAGATATATCTACGATCAGGGGAAAGGGAAGGGTTTTTGTTTTTGTAAAGGTGACTACTGAAGTCTCAGACAGTTTTTAAATTCTATAGAATGGGATCAACAGATGATGTTACCAATGGTGAATTCTAAATGGGAAGCCTTCAGGGACTTAATCTTGGAGTTTACTAGGCTTTTCATACCAACTAAGGAATACTCTTCAAGGTTCACACCTAAATGAATGCCAGACGAATTAATGAGGCTCGTGGCAGAGAAGAAAAATTCTCTCTCTCAGACAAAGGAGGTTAGGCAGGTGAAGGCAGATTACAAGAAATCTTTGGCAAAGGATGCAAAGAGTTCTTTACTTATGTAAACTCTAGAAGGAACTGGATGAATCAGATTTTTCCACTTTAGCATTAGCATTAGTAGAGGCATTTGATGCAAGAAAGCAAGCTTATGCAGCATCAGCCAAAAAAAAAAAAAAAAAACCACTTCCACTTCACCCCTCTGTTCGTTCAAAAATACCTGTCCAGCTGAGCCTTAAACTTATTTAGGCTATCAACCTCCACGACAAGGGATGGAAGTCTGTTCCACCAACCAACCACCCGCTGCCTAAAGGCAAATTTCCGCACGTCTATCCTACATCTGTCTCTCCTCAATTTGAATTTATGCTCTCTCAGGTGATTATTCTGAGCTAGAGCAAGAATCCCATCAGCATTGAGCATGCTCCAACCATTCAAGGCTTTATACACCTCTATCAGATCACCTCGCTGGTGCCTAGTCTCCAGACACTGTAATTTGCAAAACTTAAGCCTTTCTTCGTAAGAGCACCCCTTTGTTCCATTCACTAATCTTGTTGCCCTTCTCTGTACTCGTTCCAGCAGCTCTACATCCTTCTTGAAATGAGGCCTCCAGACCTGTATACAGTACTCTAGGTATGGCCTGACCATTGCCTTATACAAGGGAATAATCACCTCCTTATCCCTCCTGGAAAAATTCCTATATATCATTGACAATACTTCATGAGCTACTCTTGCAGCCTGTCTGCACTGCTCAGAGAACTTCATATCTGCCTACACAACCACCCCCAGGTCCCTTTCATTCTCTACCACTGTCAGTGTAGTACCACAGAGTTGATACGTTGCTCTGGGGTTGCTGTTTCCCATGTGTAGTACTTTACATTTGTCAATGTTAAACTTCATTTGCCACCTCTCAGCCCATCTGCTCAACCTTTCCAGATCCTGTTGCAGCAGCAGCATAGTGTCAGTAGTGTCCTTGACAACCCTGCCAACCTTTGTATTGTCTGCAAACTTGGACATTAAGCTTGATATACCATCATCAATATCATTTATAAATACAGAAAACAATAATGGACCCAACACTGAGCCCTGAGGGACTCCACTAATAACATTAGTCCACGATGAGCAGTGTCCATTGGCCGACCGGGCTAGCCGAGTGGGTAAAGTACCTGCCCGGCAACCCAAAGGTCGCGGGTTCGATTCCCGCCTCGGGCTTGGATCAAAGTACTGCAAAAACCTTGGGAGGTGCAATATGGCTACAGAAGCCGATGCGCCAACAACTACCAAATCAAAAAAAAAAAAAAAAAAAACAGTGTCCATTGATTACCACTCCCTATCTTCTCCCCCTCAACCACCCCTTTATCCATAGCAGCAATTTGCCTCCAATGTCACACTGCTCCAATTTGTGTAGCAGTCTTCCATGTGCAACAGTATCAAAAGCCTTTCTAAGATCCAAGTATATAATATCAAAGCTATTCCCTGCATCCAGTTCTTTTGTGACTGCATCATAGTATCCAATCAAATTGGTCAGGCAAGACTTCCCCTTAACAAAACCATGCTGTGTCCGAGCTATAACTGAAGTCTTGTCTAAATGATCCTGCAGTGCTTCTTTAACCAGTGCCTCCATTAATTTTCCTGGAACAGAAGTTAAGCTCACAGGTCTATAATTACTTGTGTCAGCCTTTGATCCTCCTTTGTGAATTTGGGTCACATTTGCACATTTCCAGTCTATGGGTACCTCCCCTGAGTTCAAGGAAGCTCTCATAATTATGGCTAAGGGTTTGCTTACTTCCTTTGCTGCCTCATTTAATATAACTGGATAGATCCCATCCACCCCGGGTGCCTTTCTTGAGTTTATCTTCAACAATTTCTCCTCCACTTTACTCCCAGTTATTTTAAGATTCTGTAGCTTACTGCTAGAGTTGAATACACCTCTGGCATTCCCCTCGCTGAATAACTCCTCATGTGTGAATGTCGATGCAAAATATTCATTTAGTTTGTTTGCTACCTGAGTAGGATCATCAACAGTTGACCCATCAATATCAAGTGGACCAATCTGATTCATCCCCTTCCTTCTAGAGTTTACATAAGTAAAGAACTCTTTGCTGTTTTTCTTTGCATCCCTTGCCAAGGATTTCTCGTAATCTGCCTTCGCCTGCCTAACCTCCTTTGTAACTTGGTTGCATATCAACTTGTATCTATCATAGGCTTCTGTGTCATGTGTTAATTTGTAAGTATCCCATGCATTTTTCTTCTCTGCCATATGCCTCATTAGTTCATCTGACATCCATTTTGGCCTAAATCTTGAACAATATTTCTTAGTTGGTATGTAAAGCCTAGTAGCTTCCAAGATAAGTTCTTTGAATGCTTCCCATTTTGAATTTGCTGTTGGTAACATCATCAGTTGGTCCCACTGTATAGAATTTAAATACTGTCTCAGTCCATCGCAGTCGCCTTTATGGAAGCAATAACCCTTCCCTTTACCCCTAGTGGTAGTTACCTCTTTGAGTAAATCCCACTTCAGCACACTGTGATCACTGCCACCTAGTGATTCATTTATCTGCTGATTCTTAATGCATGAAGAATCCCTGCTGATAATCAAATCAAGAGTATTACTCCCTCTAGTTGCCTCTCGAACATGCTGACGTAGAAAACAATCATCCAATAAATCCACAAAAGCCCTGCTAGTGTGTGAGTGACCAGTCCCCAAATTCCAGTCAATATCTGGGAAATTAAAATCTCCCATTATAAGACTCTCTGATTTACTGGCCCACTCTATTTCCCTGTACAGTTTCTTATTATACTCATCAGAGTCATTAGGCCTATAGCACACTCCTACTCTCAATTTTGATCTCCCAATGCTTATGTCACACCAAACTGACTCAACACTGCACTGTCCAGCGATGTCGACTGGCTTCACTTCCTTGGTTTTTATGTGTTTCTTAATTAATAGCATAACCCCTCCCCCCTTCCTATCCTGTCTATCCTTTCTGTAGATGTTGTACTCCCCAAATTCCAGTTCTGTATCCCTTATATCTGTGTGACACCACGTCTTTGATATCCCAACAATATCTGCCTTTGATGTTTTGAGCAGTACCTCAAATTCATCAAATTTATTTACTAAACTCCTAGCATTGGTGTACATTGGTGTAGCATTGGTGTACTTAACATAGATGGTTTGACTATTGATGACCCTGCTCAAATAGCTAATAAACTGAATGAGTATTTGGCATCGACATTCACACATGAGTAGTTATTCAAGGAGGGGAATGCCAGAAGTTTATCAAACTCTAACAGAGAACTAAGTGATTTTGTGATAAATTAGAGCAAAGTGGAGGAGAAATTGTTGAAGTTAAACACCCAGGACAGATGGAATCTATCCAGTTATAATGAAGGAGGCAACAAGGGAAGTAAGAAAACACTTAGCCATAATTATGAGAGCATACTTAGAGTCAGGGGAAGTCCCCATGGACTGTAAATATGCAAATGTATCCCCAGTTCACAAATGGGGGTTCAAAGGGCGGCACAAATAATTATAGACCTGTTAGTGTAACTTCTGTTCTGGGGAAAATAATGCAGTCACTTGTTAAAGAAGTGATACAGGATCACCTAGACAAGACAGCAGCAATAGTTCAGACACAGCATGGGTTTATTAAGGGGAAGTCTTGTCTGACCAATTTGATTGGGTACTACGATGTGGTCACAAATGAACTGGATGCTAAAAATAATTTTGATATCATATACTTGGATTTCAGGAAAGCTTTTGATATTGTTGCACATGGAAGACTGCTGTACAAATTGGAGTGGTATGGCATTAAGAGCAAGTTACTGCAATGGATAAAGGGATGGTTGAGTGGGAGATGGCAGAGAGTGGTAATAAATGGACACTGCTCTACATGGACTAATGTTATTAGTGGAGTCCTCCACGGTTTGGTGCTGGGCCCATTGTTGTTTTGTGTATTTATCAATGATATCTATGAAGGTATATCAGGGGCTTAATGTCCAAGTTTGCAGATGATACAGAGGTTGGCAGGGTTGTTAATGACATAGCATGCTACTGCAACATGATCTAGAAAATTTAGGCAGATGGGCTTTGAAGTGGCAACTGAAGTTTAACATTGACAAATGCAAAGTACTGCATATGGGTAGCAATACTTTGCAAAGTACTACATATGGGTAGCAATAACCCAAGAGAAATGTACCAACTCTGTGGTACTACACTCAGGGAGATGGAGAATGAAAAAGACCTGGGGGTAATTGTACAGTCAGATATGAAGTTCTCTGACCAGTACCGACAAGCTGCCAGAGCAGGAAATGGAGTTTTGTTAATGATATATAGGAATTTTGCTAGCAGAGACAAGGAGGTGGTGATTATCCCTTTATATAAGGCAATGGTCAGGCCACCTGTATACAGGTCTGGAGGCCCTCATTCTAGGAAGGATGTAGAGTTGCTAGAACAAGTACAGAGAAGGGCAACAAGATTGATGAGAGGAATGAAGGGGAACGAAGAAAGGTTTAAGTTCTGGAAGTTGCAGTATCTGGAGACTAGGTCTGGAAGTTGCAGCATCTGGAGATTGAGGTGTATAAGGCCTTGAATGGTTTGAGCAGGCTCAATGCTGGATACTTCTGCTTGCTCAGACTAAGAACCTGAGGGGGCATAGATTTAAATTGAGGAAAGACAGTTCTAGAATAGATGTGCGGAAGTTTGCCCTTTGCCAGCGTGTAGTTGATTGCTGGAATAGAATTCCAACTGTTGTTGTGGAAGTTGATAGCTTAAATAAATTTAAGGCCGAACTAGACAAACATTTGGAGTGATCGGATGGGTGAAATGGTAAGTTTTTTTTTTTTTTTTTTTTTTTTTTTTTTGGCTGATGCTACATAAGCTTGCTTTCTTGCATCATATGCCTCAACTAATGCTAATTCCTTATCCTAATCATTCTTAGGCATATTGATCTTGAATTTCCTCCTATTATTTCATCTTAATACGGGAGACCTACTGCACGATGAACACAGTGATCCAATTGAACTTTCTTCCCCACCATAGCATAAACCACCTCTGATGATGTGTTTGGATGGAATATTCAGGAGATCTACATGTTGTCAAAAGTACAATGTCCGTATCATTGTCTTAACTATACAATTATTATCTTAACTATACAATTGTGCTAATATGATAGCATTACCTGAGAGAACCTTCTCCTATTGCAACATCTTCTCACCTATGCCCCCAGAGATAGAGGCCTCAGAAGATTCTTTGCTTTGGCTCAGTGACAATTTACCTTAAGATATACTTGTATCCTGAAATTCTAGTTTACGTGAAGAATTTCAATTCTTCCTCAATTTACGTTTAAAATTTGCAGACTTAGTGGTCTCTGTACCAACAGTGAGATTAGACTCCTTAGCACCACTTTCAAGATTTGTAGAACCTGCAACTTCTTTCATTTTAACACCACAAATTTTTTTACATGTGAGATCAACCCTGTGTGTATCTGACTTCATTTGATAAACAATTTTTTTTTTTTTTTTTTTTAATTATGAGAGGACACTAATAACCATATAGGGAGCACTACCAGCCTTCTTCCTTCATTAACAATGACTGTATAGGCCTTTACTATATCAATCTAAAATTCTTTAAAATTATATATCTTTTCCGCTAAGAAGATATTTTGTTCCAAACTCAGATGAAACTAATCAGCCAGATATACCCTCCAACCACATATTTGAAGATCCCTTCATCCATACCTTGCAGATTTTTAAAAGTCTTGAAATTTTGAAGTACCAGCACTATGCTAAAGCATAGGCAACTGGAACTGATAGTTAAAACAGAGAATACTCTAACTGCCAAAACAGGCTTATCATAAATCTACTTGAATACTACCTTTCCTTGATTAGAAATCGTCAAACCTGGTAGACCTTATCATAATATATCTGTGTATCACAAGAGTATTTAAAGCAAGCACTTTAGAACCATATTTAGAAACACTTTTAACAAGAACACATAAAATAGCAACTATCACAGCTAACCACCATTGTTGAAATCCTTTATAACAGGTGAAAATTTCACCTTCATTCATTTTTCTGTTCCCTCCCATTCCCTTATAAACCTCAACCAGGTCCATTCTAATGTGCCACGTAGCCAAGCTCTGTAGCTCACATAATCAGTCTTTCCCTGTAGGGTTCCCCTTTTGCCAATATCACAATGTGGGTTGACTGTCTTTCGACACTTTCAAAAAGCTCAGTGCCTGTTTTTAGACAGGTCACACAGTATTCCAAATACAGTTTTACGACTGCCTCATACAGTTTTGCAATTGCTTCATACAGTAGGATTACAACTTCCCTATCAGGAATTTGTTCAATAAATCATTGATAGGACACCATGGACTTTTCTGTCCACCTATTTACACTGCTCAGAGAACTTCATATCTGCCATATAACTCCCTGATCCCTTTCTTTCTCCACTGTTTTTAATTCAACCCTACCAAGTGTATAAATTATTTTGGGTTTGGTACTCCCCAAGTATAAGACGTAAGACTTGCATTTCGCTTCATTAAAACATAGCTGCCACTTTTCTGACTTCTGTTGAAGTCGTCCTGAAGGAGCATTACTTGGCACTGATCATTAACGACTCTCCCAACTTTTACAACATGTGAAAATTTTGACATCATGCTCTCTATGCCTTTGTTTATGAAAATTAAAAAGAACAGTGCATCCAAGAACCAATTCTTGGGGGACCCTCACTTCTTATGTTGCACCAATCTGAAGAATATCCTCAATCACAACCCCTCTGCCTTTTGCCCTGCAGCCATCCTGTGATCCATTTTAGAATCCTTCTAGTAATCCCAGCATGTTTCAGCTTATACAGTATACTCTCATGAGGAACTGTGAGTCAAATGCCTTACTAAAATCCAAATTAACTATGTCAATTTTTCCCTACATCCAGCTCGTGAGTAATGTGATGAAATAGCTTACAAGTTTAGTTAAATATGATTTTCCCTTAACAAAGCCATGTTGTTGTGACCTTCAGGATGCCCTGGATTGCACCCTTGGTCATTGCTTCCCTGATTTTCCCCTACTACTGAAGTCAGACTAACTACTCTGTAGTTACTGACTTCATTCTTAGAATTGCCTTTATGTATTGACGATTCATTGGCACTTCTCCAGTCAAAAGGAATCTCTCTCTCCTGAGGCCAATGATTTTTGGCTTGTATACAACCTATAGAATTATATTAATTTATTTTAGTAATCACAGAATCTTTTCAAAAAATATTTATATATATATCAGCTTGTAAGTGAGCGAGACACCAGAATGCATATTTAAATAATGCCTAATGTAATTAATAGGGTAGGCACCTCCGTAGCCAGGTGGGAAGGAGCAGCAGTGCGTAGCACATGCTTCTTGATTAGACCGGGGTTCGAGCCCGTCGCCACCAAATATGGAGGATGCGGAAAGGTCAGGGAATGACCACCGCATATCCCGGAGCAATATGGCCTTAGTTGCTAATGCTCCTAAAAACCAAATAACAACAACAATTAATAGGGTAATAGGTAGTATAGCAGAAATGTTAATGGTCAACACATATTAGCATGGCATCTCTCAGGTCATAAGGAATATTAAAAGATCATATAAAAGATAGAACAAAGATGCAAAATAAAATTAATAAATAATATAAAAATAAAACTACCTATGAGTTTCCCTCCTTGTTTAGGTACTTGACCTTTGAATTTCCCTAAGCTGTCAACCTCAACTACCCATGGAGGTAATCTATTCCAGTAATTAACAACTTACTGGCCAAAAAACCTTTTACAGTTCAGTGCTCTTTTTCTGTAATTTTAATTTATGTTCCCTAGTTTTGTAGTATTATTTATAACCATGAACATTTTATTTTCTGTCATTTTATTACTTCTTCCAAGACCTCAATCACATTCCTTCTAAGGTGTCTAGTTACCAAGCTCCATAGCCCTCATATTCAAAATCTTTTCTTGTATGACCCTTTTGCTGATCTCATCAAGCTCATTGCCTCTCTTTGGACCCTTTCAGTAATCTTCATATTTTTTTTAGTGCTATCTCCAAACGTAGAATATTCCAAGTGCAGTGGGATTATGACTTCCCCATTTTTACAGGCAAATGTTAGATAAATGAAAAGGACACCATAGGCCCTCCTTGCCTATGGTGTGTCCTATATATCTTTCTTCTTCTGTTTTTAATCCAATCCCATCATTATAAATTAAGTTGGGGTTTTTATTATCCAGGTGTAAGACCTTGAATTTTGTTTCATTAAGACATACCTGCCATTTTTCTTACCATTATCAATAGCTAAGTCATCTTGAAGGAACACTGCTTGGGCAGTGATTGTTAACCACCCTTTCAGTTTTGACATCATGCACTGTAGCACTCAATTTAATACCTCACCCTATACCATGTGCTTGTTCTAAATTATTTAATTCCAGTTTCCACAAAATTACAACATTTATATCTTACTCTAAACTCTACATATTTTTATAAAAAACACCTTTTCCCATTCCGAAAACACTTACTATATTTTATTCTAACTTGATCCTTATTTTTACCTTAATAATTGACACTGCATTGGGACTACCTTGTCCATATTGTATAAGAATGTGCTAATTAATTTTTTTGTTTGCTTTTTGGCATTTCACCTTTCTTCTACTACTATGGACAAGTATAGAAACGCAGTTCCTGATACATGGTCAGGTGTAGTTCCCTGATGAAATACCTGACCATGTATCAATATTTACTTCAGCTGACATCAGATTCTGCATATTTGCCTTACCTGTATTCGACTTTTATCTAAATATGTCCGCCCATATCTGATGACAGCTTTACCACTTTTTATTTTATTTTTATTTATTTGTATTGTATTTTATTTTATTATTATTAATTTTACTTTACAGTTCACTCACCTCCTATTGACTTTGTAATTCAGCCCATAGTTTTCTTAATTCATCATAATTTTTAGGATATTAACATTCTTTCACCTTTTACATATCTACTATACTTCTTTTTCTACTATCCTCACCTTTCTACTTACTGGCACTTTGTGTAATTTTCACCTCCATCTATGCATACTTTATCTGATATATCTATTCATATATACTTTTGCATCCTTTAATGCTGCTTTGTGCTTTTAGGTGCGTCTATCATACCTGACCTATTAATTTTTCATCAACTGAAAACCTTTTCATCCTCATCCACTGTAACTTTTATTTTAAAATTACATTTAATATATATATATATATATATATATTAGTTTAGAAATTGAAGATTTATCTCTATGATTGTCTTGTAGAACACTTCAGTGCTGATACTCTCCGTAGTTGAATAATTATACAAATAGATTACATGCATTCCACTCCCTTGTAGACAAGATCAGTGATCCAATGCACCCTGGAATCGGAGACCTGTGGACCCCAAGCCCGACCCCAAAATACATTGAATCACCGCCCCAATCTTTGAGCAAGAGAGTACAATGCGTCTGTATTTTAAAAATAATTTAAATGATTTGAGACCAAATAAATACAAAGTGAATCCATGGGCTTGGGGTCCGCGGGTCTCCGGTTCTGGGGTACATTGGATCGCTGATCTTGTCTACGAGGGAGTGAGAATGCATGTAATCTATTTGTATAATTATTCAACTATGGAGAGTATCAGCACTGAAGTGTTCTACAAGACATCATAGAGGTAAATCTTCCATTTCTAAACTAATTTACTTATAACATAGAACATATTGAGCCATTGCTGCTCTGTTAACTATTAATTATATATATATATATATATATAAACATTAACCTTTATTGAGCATGGTCACTTTCAGAGTGCTCTTTCCTGCTCACTTATTACCTATATTCCAGTATTGCTGCTATGACTGGAAACATTTCTCTGAAAATCATGCTAATTTCCTCTTTCAGTATTAACGGAATTGTCCATTACCAATTTATTCCTCAAGTTTTTTTTTTTTTTTTTTGACTGGACAAGTGGATTTTTCACCATTATACAGGCAACCCCTCTATAACACTGTACTTCTAAAACACGGTTTCACTCTAACATGATTGATAAATTGCAGCACTCCTCGCACAACACGGTACTTAAATAACATGGTTAGAGAATTTCAGTAAACCTCACATAACACAGTATTTTTGGGCTTTTGTGCAGGGAAAACCCTGCTATTATGTTGGATGTAATTTTTCAACATTTCCACTCTTTTTTAATCCCTGCTGTTGACTCGTTAGTCAAAAAAAAATAAATAAAATAATAAAATAAAATAATATTGAGAAATCCCTGTATTTATTTTGTTGGGAAATCCCTGTGTTACATTTTATGCTATTGAACTTGTGGAAAAATCTATATTTCAAAGTTTTATTACTATTGGATAGCACACCAGGCCGTCCAAAAGATTTAAGTCATCCAAACATTGAAGTTATGTTTCTACCACCACAGTTGTACTAAGTTAATACAACTTCTTTCATTCAGCCGTTAGATCAAGGCATTCTATCCACCTTTAAAACTCATTACATCACAAAATTGTTACAATGGCTTTTGGGAAAAAACTGATTCCGAATCTATTGAAATGATGGAGGCATAGAAACATTTCTCAAATGTGGACTATATAAGAATCATAACTTTATCACTAAACCGTCAACATTAAATGCGTGTGGAAAAATGTATGGCCAGAGTGAGTTCAATCAGGAAATATGGTCGAACCGGTAGAAAATGGAATCCATGCGATAGTAGAGCTTGCTAAGTTGGTAGGAGGGGTAGGGTTTGATGATATGACTACTGAAGCCTCGTGTGTAGCACAGTTAATAGAATCGTCCTCCACTCCACACTGGGTGGAAAAGTCCTGAGTTTGAATCCCATCGATGATGGGAGGAATTTTTATGGGTCTTTTTCACAACGTGATTGAGTCAGTCAGGCGAGGGTGGCATGGATTTTTCTCCCGGAAACTGTTAGTTTTTTGTCCAGCAAAAAAGAAAATCTACCTCAGGACACACGCAATTTACAGATAATATACACAGAATAACATGGCCTTTAGTTGTCGATGCTCCTAAAAAATAAAAAAATATATATGATTACTGAAGACATTCAAGAATTACTGGTAGAAAAAGAGGCTGGCGAAGTGGATTTGGTGAAACCAAATCAATTCAGAGGATGATAGTGCAGATGAAAATTCTAAACTTCCAAGTTTTACACTAAAAACATACAGGAAGGCATAAAGTTAGTCGAGCAATTAGAATCTTATTTTTTGAATGCAAATTCTTCAATGAAAGGAGCCCAAAGTTCAAAAGGGAGCTTCAAAAATGCTTAGTTCCATACAATGAAAATCACAAAGATTTATCAAGCAAAAGCAAAAACAAACCCAGATTAATTTTTTTTAAAGAGACCAGAAGATACACGAAATCTAGAATGGTGTATTTTTGTTAACATTTTGTTAACAAAATAGTGTATTTTTTGTTAAATTTTGGAATGTAACCTTCCTTTTTGTACCCTTTCTCAGTCCCGTATAAACAGTTTTGCACAACACGACATTTTATAGGAACCTAACTACCGTGTTATACGAGGGTTACCTGTAATATGCTTGCACCACTCATTTGGTAAGGCAGTTTTGGACCACTGTTTTGAACACTGGCCTAAATTTGACTTACCCTGCCATACTCATTTGATCTTGCCCCTTGTAACTTTTTTATGATCTCAAAATTGAAATGCTCCTAAAAAGGATCTCATATTGAATCATTTGAAGACATCAAACAATATAACAATGGTGCTGAGAGAATTATTTCCATCAGTGTTTCCAGGCAAAGCTAAGATGCTGGACTTAGTAATAACAATAACTGATGGAAATAATGCTGAACAGTTACAAGAATGCAACTGTTCAGCATTGTTTATTGATACAGAGCAGAAATATGTACATAAAAAGATCAAAGTAGACAGAAAGAAAACATTAAAATCAATCAATATAAAATACTTTAATTTGAATGGCCACTATTTCTTTGAGAAAGTCATCAATAAAAATGAAACTGTCATAATGCTTCTGTAAATCCTTACAAACCATTAAAATCAAGAATTAGAAAAGGGTTAATGCTCTACTGTAAAACAATCAGATTGGTAGGAGTACAGATACAGTACTTTCTTTCATGGAGTAACTACACCAACAACTGCATGAAGCAGAATTGGTAACTAGCTACACAATATGTTGGAGGTCAAGAACAAATTTGGATGTTACTAATTACTTCCACTGCAAATCATGATATGGCAGGAAAAAAATAAAATAATAAAATAAAAAGAAATAACATAAACCAGAGCACTAATTACAATAAATTCTGTTTTTCTATGTATTCATATACATCTGATCACGACTTCATAAAAGTGATAACATTATCCCTGATTACAATAATCAGTGTGCACCATATATCATCAAACTTAATGTATAGCATATTGATAAAATTATTTATTTCTGTTTACTTCTAATACAGTTTTACATTCTCTTCTAACAGTTAGACCTTCAGGTGACTTCAATTAAAGACTTATCTCTTCGTGAGAAGTGTTGGGATATGGCTCTTGATATATCTCAGGTGGAACAAAATATGCAAGAAATGTGTTGGGAAACAAAATGAAGAATTCTTCATTCCTTCCTCAGTTTACAAACACAAGCCAAAAACAAGATCTGCTAAGAGAAGATGCAATCGTTAGTGAGAATAGCTTGTAAAATTTTGCAGTTTGCATTTTATGAAGTGACTCAGACTTTGTCTTGCTCATTTTACTGTCAATTTGTGCTTGCTGCATTTTCTATTTTATAAGCATACTTAGTGCTCCCCCACCCGCTTTTTCCCAAAAGATGATGTTAGTAATGTGTACATAAGATTTTACAATAAACCTAATAATCAAGATTCTGTAGCATAATATCTACACATAGACCTTTGAAATAGTGTATGTAATTTATTTATGCTTTGTATATTTTTGTATGTAAAATATATTATTGTGAAGAATTGGAACAGAAGTATATTGCACTAGTTTATGATGCAGTATATGTTTGCATATATATATATGATTAATTTTATTTAGATATATGTATCTTTTTTTATTTTTCTATTAGAAGCACAAGAAATTTCTTGAGTTAATTCATTATTCCTCAGTATTTCATTACTTTCCTATCATAATGATAGGAAAATCTACGTGTTCAGTTTTTACACGTTTGACCTCCAAGAGATCACATTATATATAATGTTTTCAATTCAGAAGGCAGTTTTACCCTAAGCTGTAAGTGAAAAAAAATATATAATAATAACAATAAATAAATTTTATACTGAACAAAAAAATTTACTCAGCATTTGTTTTGGATCATTTAATGGTGCTATGTAAGTTAAATATTACAGATTTTTCCATTAATTATTAAATTTCGCTGCCTTAGAATTTACTAGACTTTGAAGTTTAAGATAGGGAATTAAGTGAGTTAGCAGCCATTGATTGACTGTAAGTATATTGTGTTATTTCCAATGATTTTCAGAGGTATTGTTAAGTAATTATTGTTATTACATGTCACATTGTAGTCCCTTTGGAATCATGTATTTCTACAAAATTAAAATACTTTGAGTGGCATTAATTTATCATGATTTGTTTGTTTGACTATGTGTGTACGAGTGCATGCATATGTGTGGGGTTTCTTTATTTGGATTTATATCCACGTAAATCGCTACTTGGTTTGAAATATGGTTTGTGTCAGTATTTAATAGCTATGCGTTTATGGTCATATAAATGCCTTAGTTTTCAGCTGAATAATCTTTTTTTATATAGTGTTATATATTTTACTCATTTATTTTAGTAATTCCTAAAAATGTTTTTCTCTTTAATATGGTTAATTTTTTTAATTGGTGATTCTACCTAACACATTATGGCCTTGTGTAAATTTTCATTCCAAATAATCAAAACAGCAAATGCATTACTCTTCTTATTAACCATTCATTAATAAGAATGCGCCATTCTTTCGTAACAGAGCTTTGGATAGATTTCTAACACAAATATAAATGCTTATGGTTCCTGCTGTTTATGAAATTTTTTCATATTGTTATCGTTTATTGAATAGCAACACCATTAGCACTATTTAAATGAAGAATTCTTCATTCCTTCCTCATTTCATAGTAGTTATTTTTTAATATTAAACATTAAAAGTCATATTTACTGATTTTTCATACCTTCACTTTTAGTCATGAGACAGTTGCCATTAAAGATGTTTCATTTTGTTTTATCAGCAGTACCATACTTGCCACAAAAATGAAACATCAGTTTACAGCGAACAGTGGTTAAAAAAGGAAAAAAAAAAAAAAAACTTGATTTTCATAACATAAGTGGGCACATATGAGTAATTTCTCACTGCAACTTTGACAAGCTTATAATGCTGCATGTGAATATTTCTCATCATTTTTATCTGATCAGTAATACTTTAATGAACTTAAAAATCAGATATTATCTTCATAGTGGCTATAATATAAAAAAAATTTAACAAGTGAGATTTGCTGTTACATTTCAGACATGTTTGATTTTTTAATTAAATTTTCATTTTCTGTGATTAATATAGGAGAAAAGTAAATTATAATTAACTTGTTGCTTAATTACTAATTTATAATTTGTAAAGTTAATAATATATAAAAGTAATTGTTTTCACTTTTCTGCACATACCTCAACATGTTCACTTTTTTTTTTTTAATAATGTTCTGTATTGCTTGTGGATTTTAATAAAAATTAAAATGCAACACCTATTTCATGCTCTGCAATTTAATGAATTAAACAAATAGTAGCACACACCTCAAATAGTAGCATGCTGTCAACCCTTTCGTAATATACTTGACTATAGGCCTGTCATTAAATTATTGATTTACTAATTCATCAGCCTTGGTTTTGGTTGCATTGGTTAAATTTTATTTCAAATATTGCTAAAATTTCTCATGTGTCTTCTCATCATCAGCCATTTTCAATCCACTGCAGGATGAAGGCCTCTCCAGCAACTTTCCAGTTCCTTCTGTTTTGAGCACTGGCCATCCATTTACTACCCGCAAACTCATGAATTTCATCTATCCCTCTCCGCCTTTGTCTTCCAGGTTTTCTTCTAGCTCCTCTTAGATACCATTCTGTTATTTTCTTAGTCCGTCTGTCACCATGTCTTCGAGCTATGTGTCCTGCTCAAGACCATTTTAGTTCTTTAGTTTTGATAAGAATGTCCTTTACTTGAGTTTGCTGCCTAATCCATGTGTTTCTCTTCTTATCTAACAGTCTGATTCCCAATATAATTCGTTCCATTCTTCGCTGTGTACTTCTCAGCTTCTCTTCCATTCTTTTGGTGAGTGCCCAAGTTTCACTTCCATAAGTCATGGTGGGTAGTATACATTGGTTCATTATTTTACGTTTCAGACAAACTGGGATATTGCTCTTCAGTATGTGACTATATTTCCTGAATGCTATCCATCCAAAATTTATTCTTCTCTTGACTTCTAGCCATTTATCATTATTACAGCTAATAACTTGACCCAGATAAGTATATGACTCCACCTTTTCAATTACTGCTCCTTCAATCATTATTTCCCTTTCTGTGGCATATTTGTTCATCATTACTTTTGTTTTAGCCATATTCATCTTTAGTCCAAAATCCTTACTAACTGTGCATAACTGATTAAGATTTTCCTCTTAATTCTTTGGAATTGTGGCTTATGACCACAATGTCATCTGCAAATCGTAAATGGTTTAGGTACTCTCCTTTCACATTGACTCCTTTCTGCGAACAGTCTAATCTTCTGAAAGCTTCCTCAAGGGCAGCAGTAAACAACTTCAGAGATATTGTGTCTCCTTGTCGAACTCCTTTCTCTATTTTAAATTTCCTACCGTCTTTGTCTAGTCTAATAAAGGAGGTAGCACTCTCATATATTTTCTTCAAAATCATAATATATGGGGTATCTATGCCTTGTCTTTCCAGTGCCCGAAACATTGCCTTATGCTGTATGGATTCAAATGCTTTTCATAATCCACAAATGCCAGGCATAATGGTGTTTTATATTCATTTGCTTTCTCCATTAGCTGTGATATTATGTGAAGGTGATCCATAGTTGAGAATCCTGTCCTAAAGCCAGCTTGCTCTTTCGGTTGATTCTCATCAAGTATTCTTTCTAATCTGTTAGTAATGACCCTTGTGAACAACTTGTAGATGTGGGATAATAAGCTAATTGTCTATAATTTCCAATTTCTGATTTATCTCTTTTCTTATGCAGCAAAACTATGATTGCATTATTTCACTGCTTAGGCGTCACACCTTTTCGAATGCACTTTGTGAAGAGCCTTGCCAGTTTTTGTGTTATGTCTCTTCCTCCCAATTTTAACAACTCTACAGTAACTTCATCTTCCCCCGGGGCTTTCTGATTCTTCATTTTCTTCAATGCATGTTCTACCTCATCGGGAAGAATATCGGGTATGTCGTATGTGTTGCTACTTTGCAATCCATCTTCCCCACTGATGGCATCATTCCCTTGCTCCTTGTATAATTCTCTATAGTAGTCTTCTGCTATTTGAATTATGCCTTCTCTGCTGTTTATAAGTACACCATCGCTATTCTTCAGTTTCAGTATCATTTGTCTTTCTGTATTACTGCTCATGGCTGTTGATTTAAATCCTTTGTTTTCCCTTAATGCTTGTTCTACTGTTCTTGTGTTAAATTTATGTCCTCTCTGAGTCTCTTTCTAATGGCTTTGCATAACTCAGTATACTCAATTTTCTCCCTGTCAGTGTTTTTCTTCCTCTTCATTTGTCGTCTTCGGTTCATCATGACAAAGCCGACCGGGCTAGCCGAGTGGGTAAAGTACCTACCCGGCAATCCAAAGGTCGCGGGTTCGATTCCCGCCTCGGGCTTGGATCAAAGTAATGCAAAAACCTTGGGAGGTGCAATATGGCCACAGAAGCCGATGCGCCAATAACTACCAAATCAAAAAAAAAAAAAAAAAAAAAAATCACCATGACAAGTGTTTCTTGACTAATTTTTTCTTCTTTATCACTTTAAGAAAGTTGTAATATTCCTCGTCGATATCTTGGTCCTGAGCAGTCTGCAGAAGCTCAAATTTGTTCTTAAGTTCCAGTACATACTGTTTTTTCTCCTCTTCTGTTATCTCAAAGACCTTTGTATTATTTACTCGAGTCAGTTTTTTCCTTTCCTACATTTATATCAAGTGTACATCTTACCATTCTGTGATCACTTCCAACATTTACCTTATTCAGGACGGTAACATCATTCACAATATATCTTCTGTTAGTGAGGATGAAGTCGACTTCATTAGTTGTTAATCCATTTGGCCTCTTCCATGTCCACTTTCTGTTCACCCTTTTCTTGAAAAAAAAAGTGTTCATTACTCACAGTCCTTGAGATTCTGCAAATTCCACAAGTTTTTCACCTCTTTCATTTCTTTCACCAATTCCAAAATTTCCTCTAGTTCCCCTTTCTGCGCTGTTTTGTCTCTTTCCAACCTTAGCATTGAAGTCCCCCATAATAATAGTGTAGTGGGTTTTCTGCTCATTTAGAAGACTCTCAATTTCGGTGTACATTTCTTCAACCTCTTCATCATCATGGCTCGATGTTGGTGCATAAATCATTATAACCTTTAGCTTGTACCTCTTAGAAATCTTGAGTATTAGTTTGACACCCTTGGTGATGTACTTTTGAATTCCAAAATGTTGTTTTTAAAATCTTTATGGACCAGAAACCCAACTCCCCCTTCACTCCTTTCACTGTTTCCATTGGTGTACAGCAGATTTCCACTTGATAAACTTATAAGTGATTCATTTCTTCTTCTTGTTTCAGCCAAACCGATGATATTCCAATTCACATTTTCTAATTCCTTTTCCAGCTCTAATATCCTGTCTTCACCGATGAGTGATCTTACGTTATAACAGGCCAAGTTCAGTTTCCGTGCATGGCAGCCTGGTCGTACCCAGAGATTCTTAGCACCCTCTGCTTCCACTCTGATCCTCTCGCTACCGTAAGAGGGAGAGTGAAAGCTGCTGGGGACTGAGGGCCATTTGTTTTGTTGTGCTGTCATATGCTGGAGGGTTTGGTCTTTTTCTCTTCACGCTGACCAGGTGTCTAGAAGAGAACCACTCTACATGTTCGTTGCCACCTAAGTGACGTAACAGGGCTTACCATCGAGAAGGTGTGCATGAGTGGATTTTAGGGAGGCAAGCCAACCGGACTTCTCCTAAATCTTCTGTAATAGAGAGATATTGGATCCATCCGTGTTTTAGGCTGAGTGTCTGATAATACACAGGATACCTGTTCCCCTTCTCATAGTAAGTGAGAATACATGTATGTTAATACAGAGGCAAAACGAATTAGATTAGACCCTTATGTGATGAGTATGAGAAAGTCTTAGATTATGCAAACTGATGTTGCTGATGAATAAGTACTTCACATTGATCTTTACTGATGAAAGTTCCTTCATGACGAGGAGAAGTGGTGTTGAGTGACATTAGAAAGCGTGAAATTAACAATATTGAAATTTAGAATATTATTTATTAGAAAAACTTTCCAACCTAAAGGCAAGTATAGCTCCTGGAGTTGATGGCATACATCCAGTAATTTTGAGAGCGGTAGCCAGAGAGTGCATTGAACCATTGAGATTACTTATGAGGGCATTGTTGAACTCTGATGAGATTCCTTTCAATTGGAGAAGGCCCAATGTATTGCCACTACATAAAGGCAGTTCTACAAGTGAAATTGGTAACTACAGGCCAATTAATCTGACTTCAGTGGCAAGGAAAATCAAGGAAGCAATGACCAGAATGCAACCCAAGGACATTTAAGATAGAAATGCCATTCTGAAGGACACACAACGTGGTTTTGTTAAGGGGAAAATCACATGCAACTAACCTGCTAAGCTATTTCATCACATTACTCATGAACTGGATGTAGGGAACGATTTTGACAGTTTATTTGTATTTTAGCAAAGCATTTGACTCAGTCCCTGGAAGAGGTCAGGATTACAGGAAATATTCCCCCCCCCCCAAGATTAGTTCTTGGACCATTGTTGTTTCTGATTTTCATAAATGACATGCACAAAGAGATGGAGGGCGTGATGTCAAAATTTGCAGATCATGTAAAGATTTGGAGAATTGGTAATGATCGATACCAAGCAGTGCATCTTTCAGAATGACTTGGAAGCTTCAGAATAGTTGGAAAACTAGTCTGTATTTTAATGCAACCCCAAAATTTACTTTATACACTTGGTATAAAGAGTATACAGTAGAGGAAGAAAGTAATCTGGGAGTTATGATACAGACAGATATGAAGTTATCTCACCAGTGTAAACAGGCAGCCAGGAAACCTATTGATGATTTATCAAATAATAGCCTATAGGGATAGGGAGGCCATAATCCCACTGTATAAGGCAATTGTAAGGCCGCACTTGGATTACTGTGTTCAAGTATGGAGACTTCATATAAAAATAGACATTGAATTTCTTGAAAGGGTTCAAAGATAGGCAGATCACTGTGAGATTGGCAAAAGGACAACTGTACAAGAAAAGACTTCAAATATGTGGACTACAGAGCTTTAACAATCGGGCATATTAGTGGGGAACTGATTGAGGTTTATATGGATCTGAGAGGGGTTAGTAAAATGAATGAAAGTGAAATTTTCACTGTTATAAAGAATTCCAGAATTAGGAACCATGATGGGAAAAGGTTTAGACTACATTTTAAAAAGTTTTAACCAGTGCGTTGTTGATTACTGGAACAAGTGGTTAAGACTGACAATTTGACAGTTACCTATATAAGGTAACTATCCGATTGACCAATATGAGCAAATAGGCACATTATTTGTCTATTTAGTCATCTATTTTTTTTTTTTTCTCTTCTTCCCTTTTTGCAGCAAAAGTCTTGTGTCCTTCCACTCTATGGCTAATTGGCTAATACTAATACTTAACCCTTGGGGAATTCTGATCTTATAATAATAATTCTTCTGCTTAAAGTTGCCTTTAAAATTTACTTTTTTTGTGAGTTTGTGACTGCCAGAGTGCAATTTGTGTCCAGCTTTCTATAAATCTAGGAAGATTGAGTAATAGAATTTTTTTTTTTTTTTTAACTAGGAATACTTCATTTCCTAAGAAATTTTGCTTTGAGATTTAAGTTAATATCATATACCTTGAACAAGATGTTTCTGTATCTGTCCCGACTTTTCTTATATGGCTGCTGAAAGCTGGTAAAGTGATTAGATGAATTTGTTTATCAATCCAGACTGTAAACTGGGAAGAGATTGTTATTATTGTTTTGTCATAGTTAAATAGATTTGAAATGTATTTACAAGGATAGTTATAATTGTTGATGGAACATTTGTCCTTTAACTTAGTTTCTCAGATAAAGTAACCTTAGGTGGGTGGGTGGGGGGTGCACAAGTTGCCTGATAATATTTATAATATGGCTTGTTAATTTTTAATCCTCCATTAGGTGCCTGAGATTGAGTTAATCCCCAAAGGTATTCAGAGCATTTGAAAAAAAGAAAGAATAGTCCTAACTTGCTGAGAAACTCACTACCTTCAAATTAAACTATATTAAACATTTTGGTAATAATACCATCTTTGTGATTACTGTCATTGTTCAGTAAAATGTAGTCAAAAACAGTCAGCACAATGTTTTGTTACTCCTGCTTGTAACTCTTACAATTTCTCAGGATTAAATATATAGCAAGTGTGAAAACTGTGTGCCCAAAAAGCAGTTTTGCTTTTCAATTAGTATCAGTTTGCTGGAGGTTGCCATTTACACCATTTACCACTTCACATGCAATATGTGACCATTTGTTTACTCTTTGAACTGCATCTTACATTTCCACAGAGAGCTAAGTAGATATAAGCTACTTAGAAAAACAAATTTTATTCATTTATTTTTATTTTGCACAAGACATGCTGTTTGAAAGCATGCCAGATTAATTTTTATTAAAAAATGAGATGATTTTACAATAACTGTTGCAGCTACAAACTAGAAATTTTACATCTTCAATGAGAACACAGTATTCCCGATATCTTTTGTAAAAATGAATAATGAATGTTCATATTCTGTTTTGTCATAATCTTTCTGAGATTTGCTTAAGAGTTTGCTTCAGTTTTGTTGCCCTTCTCTGTACTCATTTAGCAACTCTACTTCCTTCTTAAAATAAGGCCTCCAGACCTGTACGCAGTACTCAAGGTGTGTGTCCTGACCATTGCCTTATACAAAGGTATAATCACCTTGTCTCTGCTAGCAAAACTCCATGACGTGCTCTGGCAGCCTGTCTGCACTGCTCAGAGAACTTCATATCTGACTGCACAGTTACCTCCAGGTCTTTTTCATTCTGCACCTCCCTGAGTGTAGTACCACATGGTATGTTTCTCTTGGATTACTGCTACCCATATGCAATACTTTGCATTTGTCAATGTTAAAATTCAATTTCCACTTCTCAGCCAATCTGCCTAACTTTTCTAGATCCTGTTGCAGTAGCATACTGTTTTTACTGTCATTAACAACCCTGCCAACCTTTGTATCATCTGAAAACTTAGACATTAAACCTGATATACCTTCATCAATATCATTGATAAATACACAAAACAACAGTGTGCTCAGCACCGAACCCTGGTGGACTCTGCTAATAACATTATTTACACTAGTCCACATAGAGCAGTGTTCATTTATTATCACTCTCTGCCGTCTTCCACTCAACCATCCCTTTTTCCATTGCAGTAACTTGCCCTTAATGCCATAACCGCTCCAATTTGTACAGCATTCTTCCATGTGCAACAATATCAAAAGTTTTCCTGAAATCCTAGTACAGGATATCAAAATTATTTTTAGCATCCAGTTCCTTTGTGACCACATCGTAGTACCCAATCAAATTGCCTATTCAAGACTTCCCCTTAACAAACCCATGCTGTGTCTGAACTATTGCTGCTGTCTTGTGTAGGTGATCCTGTATCACTTATTTAGCCAGTGACTCCATTATTTTCCCTGGAACAGAAGTTAAACTAACAGGTCTAATTATTTGTGCCACCCTTTGAACCTCCTTTATGAATTTGGGATACATTTGCACATTGACAGTGCATGGGGACCTCCCCCGACTCTAAGTATGCTCTCATAATTATGGCTAAGGGTTTTCTTACTTCCCTTGCTGCCTCCTTCAACATAACTGGATAGATTCCTTCTGCCTCAGGTGCCTTTTTTTTATGTTAGTTTGATAAACTTCTGGCATTCCCCTCCTTGAATAACTCCTTGTGTGAATGTATATGCAAAATACTCATTCAGTTTATCAGCTATTTGAGCAAGGTCATCAATAGTCGAACCATCTATGTTAAGTGGACCAATCTGATTCATCCCCTTCAGTTTACGTAAACAAAGAACTCTTTGCTGTTTTTCTTTGCATCCTTTGCCAAAAATTTCTCGTAATCTGCCTGACTTCCTGTGTGACTTGATTACAGACTAGCTTATATCTGCTGTAGGCTTCTGTGTCACCTGATAATTTATATGTAACCCATGCATTTTTCTGCAGCAAGTCTCATTAATTTATCTGACATCCTAGGTCTAAACCTTTGACAGTATTTCTTAGTTGGTATGAAAAGCCTTGTAGCCTTCAAGATTAAGTCCCTGAAGGCATCCCATTTAGAATTTACTGTTGGTAACATTATGAGTTGATCCAACTGTATAGAACTTAAAAACTGTCTGAGACCACTGTAGTCACCTTTATGAAAACAAAAACCCTTCCCTTTACATGGTAGTTACATATTTAAGTAAATCCCACATCAGTACACTGTGATCACTGTCACCTAGTGGTTCCTTTATCTGCATATTTTTAATGCATGGATAATCACTGCTGATATCAGATCAAGAGTATTACTCCCTCTGGTTTCCCCTCGAACATGTTGCTGTAGAAAACAATTCTCCAATAAATCCACAAAAGTCTTGCTAGTGTGCAAGTGACCAACCCACGATTTTCAGTTAATATCTGGGAAGTTAAAATCCCCCATTACAAGATATTCTGATTTATTGGCCCACTCTATTTTTCTGTACAACTGTTAGTTGTACTTATCAGATTCATTAGGCCCATAACACACTCCTACTCTCATTTTTCCTTTCCTAGTGTTTATTTCACACCAAAGAGACTCAACATTGCACTGTCCACCCATGTCAACTGGATGCACTTCCGTAGATTTTATGTATTTTTTAACTAACAGCATAACCCCTCCTCCCTTCCTTTGTTACCCTGTCTATCCTTTCGGTACACATTGTACTCCCCAAATTCCAATTCTGCAATGCTTATATCTGTATGACACCATGTGTCTGATATCCCAACAATATCTGCCTTCGATGCCTTGATCAGCACTTCAAATTCATCAAATTTATATACTATACGTCTAACATTGGTGTATATGCAAGTATACATGCACCTGTTCTTACTCTTAGTTACCCTAACACAGCCCATGTATTTACTTGTTCCATGATGACTCCCAGCAGCTCTTGAAATCCCTAGCAACTTGCTCTCTAGGCTGCTGCTCATTACAATAGAAGCGGTGCAAGAATCACTTTCTCCTCTGCCTGCGGCTACTGTTAATCTTTTAGTCTATGAATTCCCCCCAAGCTAGCAGTTTTCCGACCCACTTGACACTGCCTCCATAGCATCAGGAAATATTCTTGCACCCTTTCTATTTAAGTGTATCCCATCCCTGTAGAAGCAGTCTTTCCTGTTAGCAAGAAGAGACTATGCTGAAAAAAATTCTACCCCATGAGCCTTGTACAATCTCTCCAGGGCCAAATTGATTGACCAGGCTCTCATCATATACGCCCTCCTATCGTGTCTGGGCAGAATTGCAGACACTTTCAAATTTACCCTAACTCGCGACTTTTTTTTCAGCATTGGCATTCTTGTTAAGTAAATCTGCAGATCTCTTACTCTTAAAGTCATAGAATCCAGTTGAGAAGAATAGACCCATGAAAGTATCAATAAAAAAAAATGCAGAAACAGAACATCTGTGAGATAGAGTGGGGAGACTTTGTAAGAGATGGGTTATTAATTAACCTAACTGCCCTCTTTTAAATGGAGTGTGGAAGCCTGAGAAAGGTTAGAGGGGGGCACTGCCTCAGATGTGGTAACAATATTCTATGGTAAGGTAGATTTGAGATTTATACAGAGTGAGTAGCTGTTTAGAAGAAAAGTAATGCCAAAAGCAAAAGATAAAATCCAGTTGTTTAGATAAAGTTGTTTAGTACATCACAACAATATTTGTGATGTACTTATGCCAATTGAGATTAGAAGTCAGGGTAATCAGGGGTAATACCTAATAGAGATATGTGATTTTGTCTAGATGATTGAGTTTCATTGAAGATAAGTACAGGAGCTGAAGAATCCTATTTTGTGACAGGAGTGAGTTTTTGGAGCATTGAAATTAACTCAGTTTTCTTTGTCCAATTTGTTAAGGAATTGGTAGAAGATATTTGAGAAGTTAAAGCTTTTTGTGCAAGGCAAGGTTTCTCTAACTGGAAGGTACAATGCAATTTGCTGTCATCAGCAAAACAAGATTTCCAATCAGTGGAAGAAGTACATTAATATACAAGAGGAAAAGAGTGGAAGAAAGAATTGAACCTTGGGTAACACCAGCATTATTGGAGAAGTTAGAAGATAAAGGGCCATCTACCGTCACCCACAGTGAATGATCAGAGAGAAAACTGGATACACAGTTAGAAAAACACAGTCAGCAATCCATAAGGTGGAAGCTTATTTAGATGGCCTTTATGGCACAAACACTATCAGAAGCCTTTGAATTGTTAAGAGCAACTGCTTTAGTTTCAACTTTTCTATTGAATTTGCCCATAGATATGTGACATAAGCCAATATCACCAGTGAAGCAACACTGATGGAATCCATATTGCAAGCATTGATCAGATGGAAGTTTTCAAAATAATTTAAGAGTTAGCAGTTAATGAATTTCTCCATTATTTTAGAAAGAGTAAAAGTAAATGTAATGGGACGATAATTGAATGGGAGGGATTTTCCACCCATTTTATGTGTATGTGTATCGTTATAGGATAAGGATACACATACTATTTATTATTTTCATAATTTTTCTTCATTCAAAACTCCACTACTGTTTTTAAAAATTCAAAGTCATAGCCATTCAGAATTGAACACGTTTAAATTAATTTTTTTTTCTCATTTTGCAACCTACAAATACAGCTCAGAATTCTTTTGCATGCGTTTGAAACACTGTGTGTGTGTGTGTGTGTGTGTGTGTGTGTGTGTGTGTGTGTGTGTGTGTGTGTGTGAGTGAGAGATTATAAACTTCTAAAGCTGATGTCAAATAACAATTTTTATGATCACAAATGCCTTTTTATTTCAAAAAAAAAAAAAAAAAAACATGATCCTTACATTTGATTAGTTTCTTTTGGGAATTATATTTGAATTTCTTGGGCTTTAATCCAGTGTGCAAGTAATCAAGGGAGGGATTTTTCAATGTATATCTGAATAATAATTGATTTTATTGTGGTGTAAAAAAAGTTGGCAACTGTATCAGTCTTTATGGATAACCCCCATGAAGAAAATGACTCATTGATAGTCTTAATTAAAGTGAGGGGAAAAAAAATTTTTTTTTTTTAGTCTATTAATCATTTTTTTAAAACCTTCAAAAAATGAATGAGAGATTTTTCATAAATACCTGGAAATATAAGCATTTAAATTTTGGATCAAAATGCAGCTTCCATGCACTTGATTGTGTTTCATTTTAAAAAATTCCATTTGAAGACCAAAATATATTTGTTACCCATGACAGTTAACAGAAATATTTTTAAAATGCATTCAGTGTGTACTTAGGTTAGATGGCCTTGGGTTATATAAGATTTATTAATTATGAGCAAGGGCATCTTCATAGCATTTAAACATTTCTTTTATAGAATAAGTAGAATCTTTAACAATAAGGCAGCTATAACCGAGTGGTCAGGTATGAAGGTACAAAAGTACATGTGCTTTGAGTGACCTGGGTTCAAGCCCGTGACCGCTAAATACGGTGCTTTTTATTCTTTATTATTATTTTATTCTTTCTGGTTGTCCCAGAGTATAAACAGAAATTTTAATTTAATTTAAAAAAAACATCACTTTCAAAGTTTAGTAGTCAGTACACCAGTAACAAAAAAAGGGAAAAATTTGTGTAATGGATAACTGGTACAATCTTTCTCAGATCAAATTTGACTTATTTATTTGGTATAAAATTATTGGTATTCTGTAGAAAAGAATTAATCAAAGTGGGCTTTATATTGTACTTTAAAGCAGGCTGCCTTCAAGTATAATATAATTACTGTATTTGTTTATTTATATAAGTAGCACTTTCTATGCAGAATTGACCACACTAATTACAAAAATTGTTCCTCACTGAAATTCAGAATTTTATACCCCCTTAAAAAAATGTTATGTTTACTTTTAAATTACTTTTTTATGCAATTAAATAGTCAATTAAAGACATGTTTCACTTTATTTCACTACAGTGTCCTACATAAACATGCTATTATAAAAGGTATAACAAACATGCATCACCATAAGACAATTATGGTGAGCCATTGACACATAACTTTGTGATAGGTGAAAACAATGACACATGATAGCTTGACAGCCATCATTAGTTCTAATAACTAAAATTATATTGTACTTAAATAAAATTAAGTTTTTGTATTTTTAAGCATGGCATTATTCTATTTTGATTCCTTTGTATAAAATAAATTGCAAAATACATTTTTTTAAAGTATTTTGGTTTTCTTTTGTATATATACTATTTTCAAAGTGATGATATATAAGTTTTGTGAATATGCATCAAGTTGACACACTAAAAAATGTTTTCCATTACTGCTGTTGATTTCCTTTTGAGTTTAGAGAAAAGTAACTCAGGTTTAAAATTAAAACCCATATATAGTGTTTTAGCTCAAATGCCATAGTTTTATTTATTTCAGACATGAAAATTTGCCATTGAAACTTTTCTTTAACATATCTTTAATCCCACAAATAATACATAGAACTGAGATATCTGGATGGCCATATTTCTTTGTCTGCCATGTTGAAATAAGATGATGGCCATTCATTTAAAAATCCATTTAGAACTCTTATTTAGAGTCTGATCTAAACCAGATTTGCCATATTTGAGTGGATCAAAATGAAAATACCCTTGCTGAGGGTATTTTTATTTTGATCCACTATATGTTGAAATACACTTGTTTCATCATTATTCATTATGTTGCAAGAAGTGGAGAGTATGCTCCATCCATTAGTTATACTTTTTTTTTAATGAATTGATGCCTTTCTTACATCACCAATTGTATACTGTTTTATTAATTAAAAGGACAATAAAATAAGAATTATATAAGAAGAGTAAATTATCCCAGAAAAATATATCCTCTGGGTATTATTGCAAACCATATTTTAAACCATGAAAAACTAAAACCCCAAATTCAGATTGCTTGCTCTTCCAAAAAGAACTCCTTTTGGAACATGTCACTGGCTACAAATAATTAGTATTTAAAAGGGAACACTAGTTGGAAATAATAGGTTAATCTTTGAAAAGTAATTACTCATTTAAAATTTTCCATTGGCAATATCTTATTTTATTATATAATGAAAGAATCAATATGGAATCTATACAAGTGCAGTGCAAGAGAAATTAATTTGTAATTTAACTTCATGATGAGTTTTTTGTGGAACTGTTTACTTTTTTTTTTTTTTCTGAATTGCCACTTTATATAGCTTTCTTGCTAGGAGTACACTGTCCTATTAAGCACTAATAGTAGTTAGCATCCATTCAATTGAATATATTTTTTTTTTTATGCATATTGAACAAAATTGTAGATTATGCAATAATATTATAACATAATATCAGATTTATGTTGTCTTGAGTATTTCGTGGCTGATATAATTTATATATAATTATTATACTTTTTTTTAAACATGTAAGTGTATTATGTTTACTTCTTACTAACACCTTTAGCGTTGTCTATCAGCCATTTTGTTCTCATAAAAAAAACATTAATTTACATTAATGAACATATTTACATATTCATTAATAATGAATATTGAGCTTCTTTAGAATTATATATGCTAATAATTCATACATAGTTCTAAAAAAGTTTATCTGGGCATCAACTTGATGTTTAGGTATTAGATGAAAAACCAGTGTTTGTGCTAAGTATTAAAAGGAGTTTTTTACCGAAACTACAGAGATTAGCACTAAGTTTCACTGTATTTCCTTTTCTTGTTTTAACAAGTACATTATTAAACTGTATTACAATAAACATAAATAATCTTGTGAAGAGGTATAAAATTAACAAGTTTACTGATATATTATTGTTAAAATAAATTTCTGTACTGTAGGTTATAAGTTTACTTTTGTTAAAATAAAAAACATTAACCACTGAATTTTTTAAATTAGTATTCAGTGTTTAATCATCATACTTGTAATACTAATTTTATTAGTATTTATTAAAAGCTCATTGTTACCATGTGCACATTGAAAATCAGGCACTATATATTAACTTCTCTGAATTTCGAGGGGAGAATTGTTTTAATGTGGAATAGATTCTGAAATTGCTTCATCCAGCAGATATAAAATTAATTTTCTTGAGATACTTCTTGTACTCTCTGCAGAGAAAATAAAATGATAATGCTTTGCTATTTCACTCTTGGTCATGTTAAATATTGATTTTAATTTTCTGTATGATATATACAGGATGTCCGGGCTAGAGGTATCCAAAAATAATCGCTTATAATGCAAGAACCACTCCTTATATTTTCTCAAACGAAAGCACAGTCGACAGGAAATCTCTCCAAGATTTGTTTCGTCACATTTTACTGCATTTGGGGGTATGGAGAATCCTCACCAAGTGATCAAAAATAAAAGGGACATACCAAAAGTCAGTTTGGTTAGGAGTGCACAAAAATGGCTTCGTTGGTCCATTTTTTTTTTCATAGACTTAACTATGGGGAAAAAAAAAAAAAAAAGCATGGAGCTTTATTAAAGACTGTGTATACCAGAGAAAAGTTTGGGATTTGAAACAGCGTATCATTGAAGCAGTTGTTCTAATAATCGCCTCAGCCTCGGATGCTGGAAAACACTTGGCAAGAGCTCGAGTATCGTTTTGACATCTGTCGAGCTACAAAAGGTGCCCCTATTGAACTTTACTAATCTTCGTAAAAAATTGGTAAGTTACTCTGTATAATAACAAAAAAATTATTTAAATACACCTTATGGATGCTGAGATATGTTTATATATTTTTGGATACCTCTAGCCCAGACACCCTATATATATATATAACTTTTGGGAAATTTTTCAACATGGTATATACAGAGTGTCTCAAAAATATTGGTACAAACGTTTAAGGGAGGTAGGTAACATCTAAAGGAATGTGAATCCCATAGGAACCCATAACCAGAAACGTCACGGGAAAGTAGTAGCAGAGGCACAAGAAGCAGAAATGACAGACAGTAATTAATGGCAAACATTTATTTGACATAATATTAACAATGGAGTAAGAGATGGATGCATTTCATGATGTTACAACAGATGCTCGAAGGTTCCACCATGAGATGCGATGCATGCGTGACATCGACGCAGCATGGATTGGCAGACACGGTCGAACACACCTGGAGTTTCTTTGACAGTAACAGCAGCGCAGACGGGTCTTGCCACGAGATCCATTTCAGTCTCCACAGGTAATTCATACACGATATATTTGAGGCCCCCCCACAGAAAGAAATCAAGGCTCGATAAATTAGGTGAGCGTGGGGACCAGGCAACGGGTCCACCACAGCCAATCCATCGACGCCCAAAATGCCTGTTCAAATGGTCACGAACACACCTTCCATAATGGGCAGGTGCCCCGTCATGTTGAAACCAAATGTTACGTCTCACATTTGCTGGAACATCGTCAAGTAACCCTGGTAGAACTTGTTCAAGAAAGATCCGATATTTAGCAGAGTTCATGCAGGATGGTAACAGGTATGGGCCAACTAAGCAGTCACTGACCATACATGCCGCCGACCGGGCTAGCCGAATGGGTAAAGTACCTGCCCGGCAACCCAAAGGTCGCGGGTTCGATTCCCGCCTCGGGCTTGGATCAAAGTACTGCAAAAACCTTGGGAGGTGCAATATGGCCACAGAAGCCGATGTGCCAACAACTACCAAATCAAAAAAAAAAAAAAAATCAACCATACATGCCCACACATTTATTGCGAAGCGATGTTGTGCCGCATGGGGGCACACACCGTGTGGGCCCGCTGCTAATCCATACACTAGGTGCATGTCTGCCAGCTCACAGTTCGTATATCGATGCATGCTCTTCATGAGGTGACTACTGCTTGAATGAGTGAACCAGAAATTTTCCCTCTTGTGAACTAATGAACAGCGCCATGTACCGACTTATGGTGATGCTTCCAGTTATGGGTTCCTATGCGATTCACATTCCTTTAGATGTTACCTACCTCCCCTAAACGTTTGTACCAATATTTTTGAGACACCCTGTATATATATATACACTATACTGAAAATTACCCAAATGTTGCCTTTGCTGGTCTATGATTTTATGCATTTTATTTATTTATTTTTTTTTAGCTATCATCTACAAAATTAGAGATTATATATGTTATGTTTTTTTAAATATCTCCATGTGTGTTATTTCAGTTGATAACTAGTTCTAATAATATAGACTTACTGTTCAATAAGGAATTTGACTTTTACCTTTATTTTAACAGTAGGCTGCATAAAATGCATCTATTTTTGAGCTTTGAAATGGTTTTTTATATTGGCAGACAGATTTCATCTACAAAATTAGAGATTATATATGTTATGTTTTTTTAACTATCTCCATGTGTGTTATTTCAGTTGATAACTAGTTCTAATAATATAGAATTACTGTTCAATAAGGAATTTGACTTTTACCTTTATTTTAACAGTAGGCTGCATAAAATGCATCTATTTTTTAGCTTTGAAATGATTTTTTATATTGGCAGACAGATTTCTTGCTTAGAGAAAGTAATATTACGTACAAATTATTCATTTTACTTATAAAGTTGTAATTAATTTTTAAGTACCACAGATAAAAATTTTCTTGTGATACTTCTAACATTATATTAGCATTAGCATTAGCATTTGATACAAGAAAGCAAGCTTATGCAGCATCAGCCAAAAAAAAAAAAAAACCCACTTCCACTTCACCCCTCTGTTCGTTCAAAATACCTGTCCAGCTGAGCCTTATTTAGGCTATCAACCTCCACCACAAGGGATGGGAGTCTGTTCCACCAACCAACCACCCGCTGGCTAAAGGCAAATTTCCGCACGTCTATCCTACATCTGTCTTTCCTCAATTTGAATTTATGCCCTCTCAGGTGATTTTTCTGAGCTAGAGGAAGAATCCCATCAGCATTGAGCATGCTTAAACCATTCAAGGCTTTATACACCTCTATCAGATCACCTCGCTGGTGCCTAATCTGCAGATACTGTAATTTGCAAAACTTAAGCCTTTCTTCGTAAGAGCACCCCTTTGTTCCATTCACTAATCTTGTTGCCCTTCTCTGTACTCGTTCCAGCAGCTCTACATCCTTCTTGAAATGAGGCCTCCAGACCTGTATACAGTACTCTAGGGGTGGCCTGACCATTGCCTTATACAATGGAATAATCACCTCCTTATCCCTGCTGGAAAAATTCCTGTATATCATTGACAATACTCCATGAGCTACTCTTGCAGCCCGTCTGCACTGCTCAGAGAACTTCATATCTGCCTGCACAACCACCCCCAAGTCCCTTTCATTCTCTACCACTGTCAGTGTAGTACCACAGAGTTGATACATTGCTCTGGGGTTGCTGTTTCCCATGTGTAGTACTTTACGTTTGTCAATGTTAAACTTCATTTGCCACCTCTCAGCCCATCTGCTCAACCTTTCCAGATCCTGTTGCAGCAGCATAGTGTCAGTAGTGTCCTTGACAACCCTGCCAACCATTGTATCGTCTGCATACTTGGACATTAAGCTTGATATACCATCATCAATATCATTTATAAATACAGAAAACAATAATGGACCCAATACTGAGCCCCGAGGGACTCCACTAATAACATTAGTCCACGATGAGCAGTGTCCATTGATTACCACTCTCTGTCTTCTCCCCCTCAACCACCCCTTTATCCATAGCAGCAATTTGCCTCCAATGTCACACTGCTCCAATTTGTGTAGCAGTCTTCCATGTGCAACAGTATCAAAAGCCTTTCTAAGATCCAAGTATATAATATCAAAGTTATTCCCTGCATCCAGTTCCTTTGTGACTGCATCATAGTATCCAATCAAATTGGTCAGGCAAGACTTCCCCTTAACAAAACCATGCTGTGTCTGAGCTATAACTGAAGTCTTGTCTAAATGATCCTGCAGTGCTTCTTTAACCAGTGCCTCCATTAATTTTCCTGGAACAGAAGTTAAACTCACAGGTCTATAATTGCTTGTGTCAGCCTTTGATCCTCCTTTGTGAATTTGGGTCACATTTGCACATCTCCAGTCTGCGGGTACCTCCCCTGAGTCCAAGGAAGCTCTCATAATTATGGCTAAGGGTTTGCTTACTTCCTTTGCTGCCTCCTTTAATATAACTGGATAGATCCCATCCACCCCGGGTGCCTTTCTTGTGTTTATCTTCAACATTTTCTCCTCCACTTTACTCCCAGTTATTTCAAGATTCTGTAGCTTACTGCTAGAGTTGAATACACCTCTGGCATTCCCCTCGCTGAATAACTCCTCATGTGTGAATGTTGATGCAAAATATTCATTTAGTTTGTTAGCTACCTGAGCAGGATCATCAACAGTTGACCCATCAATATCAAGTGGACCAATCTGATTCATCCCCTTCCTTCTAGAGTTTACATAAGTAAAGAACTCTTTGCTGTTTTTCTTTGCATCCCTTGCCAAGGATTTCTCGTAATCTGCCTTCGCCTGCCTAACCTCCTTTGTAACTTGGTTGCATATCAACTTGTATCTATCATAGGCTTCTGTGTCATGTGTTAATTTGTAAGTATCCCATGCATTTTTCTTCTCTGCCATATGTCTCATTAGTCATCTGACATCCATTTTGGCCTAAACCTTGAACAATATTTCTTAGTTGGTATGTAAAGCCTAGTAGCTTCCAAGATAAGTTCTTTGAATGCTTCCCATTTTGAATTTGCTGTTGGTAACATCATCAGTTGGTCCCACTGTATAGAATTTAAATATTGTTGAATTCTTATCATTGAATCAAATTTTCACTGAAAACCGGTTTTAAAATTTATAGAAATTTACATTCTAGAAGAAACTAGTTAATTAATAATAAGAATGTAGTACTTCTAACATGATTAAGGATAATTAATCTTAATCAGTGTTAATTCTACAGTAAGTCAGTAACTATTATAAGACAGGTTGTAATATGATCTTCGACTCTGTCAATACTATAATATTAATTTTATTCTGACCATTACCAAAAAATTATTTTTTGTGTTAAAATTATTCAATTTAACTTTCACACTGATTTCATTTTCAAAATTAAATAATTATAGTATATTAAAAGTGAATGGAATAACTAATTCACGGGTCCCAACCTTTTTACTAAGTGTGAGTCACTAAAAATTCACTGTAAAGAATCTTTTATGTAAATTTTAATTCATATGATTATAAGGTTCCTCATTAGTGTTTATATATTTTTAAAAAAAATACTTCAAGAAACAGGAAACGTTTGTAAAATAAATTTCATTTTTGGATACTACATATGCAGACACCGAGATGAGTATCTGTATATGCTTTCCTGCAAGTAAGTAGACCCAAAATATGCATTCATTCATAGAAAAGTTTTCTTTAGTAAAGGATATTTGTCCGTTTTCACCAAAGTCTAAAAATCATTTTGAGATGCTCTGGCCTTCTATTGCAAACCAGACTGCAACATAATTATATTGGCCAAATTTTTGTGTGTTACATTTGCTAATTGTGTTGATATATCACTGTCAGTTGCTATGAATGGGTTTAAAATAAAAGTGATTGTTGGTTGTGAAAATCAGCAAACCAATGTTCAAAATTTGTTCTAATTTTTTCTAGGCATCCACAAATTTTGTCAAACTGTGTATTTTCTTTTTTCCCTCTAAATAAGAAAAATGGCTGACAACTCCATTTTCTATTTGAGATATCCATAAGATCAATTTTGACTTAAATATATCTGCAGATGAAATCATCTTAGAACACACTTTTTCCTTCAACTTGTTCAAGTTTATATGATTGTATTTTTAATATTGAATCTAAAAAATTCAAATCAAGTGTCAGGAACCTCATAATGTTTACGTTTTGATAAGATAAATTTCATTATTTCTGATAATTGATCTTGAAAACTTTCTAATGCTTTTCCTTTTAAATTACTACGTGAATGCAGTATTAGGCCACCAAAGTGTGCATCAAGCTCAATCAAAAATAATTTAAAAAGTTTATGTTGTAAAGACATAAATAGAATTCACAGTTTTGAAAACTGTGAGCATTGTGATCAAAATTGAATGATACAATGGGTAACTTGGAAAATTAGCAGTTTCCCATAGAGAGCAATAAAACTAATGTCATGATCAGTCATTGACAGTCCCTTACAGGCAAAACACATGAACTGGAGTATCATAAGAACCCTTGCACTATGCTCTGAGTAGTTATTGTGCCAAAAATTCTCAAGAACAAGATCACTGGTGCAGCATCTGTTGTTATTCAGACAAGTATTTGAAGAGGAAAATTTTTTTCAACCACAATTTTTGATATCTTCAGAAATGAATTTTTTTGTGTGTTTTCTCTTTTAATGGTGTAACTGTCTTCTTCTACCAGTACTTAAAAAGTATTCTAATAGAGACACTTAACATAAACTGAGAAATTTTGAAGTTTGAGATCATTCTTTAGTTGAAACAGAGCTTTTGATATTTTGACGTTTTCACATTTTCAGCTTTGGTTCAGTTGGTATTTCTTATCATTAAGGAAGTGAGTGATTATTACATATTGACATGAGGACTGTACTTTTTTTCTTTTCTTGTATTGGAAATCATATTTTATTTCAGCTGTTGTAATAGCAAGTGTAACTGAGCATCATTTTGTATAGTCTTCTGCAGGTTATTTAAATCATATATGATCACAAAAAAGTGCCTGTTTGTGTGCTATGTACAGTGAAACCTCCCTAAATAGATACCTCTTTAAAAGGAACATCTTGTTGTGTATACTCAGACTTGGGCCCTGGTTCAGTATTAGGAATTATATGTTAAGCAACTTCTCCAAAACAGATACTTTATGGATGTAGACACTTTAATTAGTGTCCTATGTATTTTCAACCTCCCTGGACTGGACACTTAGACTCTTTTAAGGGTATCATTTGGGAAATAGCCAGTATGTATCCTGCAGTCAGAATATTTGAATGTTTTGAGGGTGTCATGGAAAATAACATGGTCTAAATGCATCTCAATGAATATATTAGCATTAGTAAAGACATATGGTAGTTATTACGACATAGTTCGACTGTGATTCAACTGATTAGAGTAGCTTTTATGACCATAGATAAGTATGTCCCAGTAGCCCATGTCCAAAAAATTATTTATTATTATTATTATTAGCCATGTGGTGCAAGGAAGCCTGAGGCTTATGCTGCACTGGCCAAAAAAAAAAAAAAAATTCCCTATTACCCCGAGAGAGAGAGAGAGAGAGAGAGAGAGAGAGAGAGAGAGAGAGAGAGAGAGAGAGAGAGAGAGAGAGAGAGAGAGAGAGAGAGAGAGAGAGAGAGAGAAGTAGAAAGGAATCACCAAGAAAGGGAAGAATGATGATATCCAGCTCAGGATCCTGGGTGTACCAAGCCCATGCTCACCAGATGTGAGCCCCTGAAATTGTTTACATTGTCTTTTTTTTTTAGGATCCATAGTCTAACGAAAAGACCCTTGTTATATCACTCAGTTGTCTGTCTGTCTGTCCATCTACCACAGCATTGTATTTCTGGAATCACTCAACCTATTGACTTGAAATTTTGTATGTGTTTGTACATCATATGGGCCAACACAATGCCGTATTGATCATTGTTGACAAAAATTTGTCTGAGAAATGTGGGGTAAAATATGGGGGGTGGACAAAAATGTTTTCAACGTCCTGTAGCTTATTATACACCGTTGGAAATAGCTCAGCGAGTAGATTTAAAATATAAATTTAAAATATTTTTTAAATTAAAAATGGCGGCGCCAGACAGGAAAATGTGAATAATTTTTGTGTCCCCCTCCCTCTATTTCCATCACTAATGGGGCTAAAAATTTAAAAATCACATTAGCTCTGCGTTATTCAATGTTTATCAAAGGAAAACTATTTCGATTGAAATCTATCATTTACTTTTTTGTGTTAAAATTAAAAAAACAACTTTTTATTGCATTTTGATAGCACGCTTCTTTGTACTAAGTAACTCTCTATTTTGGTGACAAAAAGGTTGCTAAATAGTTAGTTAATAATTCTGTAAAGGTCATTTATAGATTTTGCGACGAGAAGTATTATTTTTTAACAATTTTCAAAGCTGGAGTTGTCCCAGCAAGGAAGTACTCAGAGAGCCAGTGTTGAGGCAGTGGTGGTGGGGAGGTACCTGCGCAGAGTCTTGCATGGCCCTCACCTGCCAGTTGCTTCTCCCACAAGACTTTAATCACTTCTCTAGGAAGAAGTCGGAGTTGCTTCTCTCACTTTTGTCATTCACAACAACTGGAAAGACTCAGATAGATGTTTTCATTAGTTCCTCAGTTTTAGGCCAAGCCAGGGTACTAGAAACTTTTTTCAGTTACCATAAAGCTCTCTATTTGAGATACTACACTAACGACCATTCGTGACTATGGACACTTCATCCTGAGTACCCGGCGCTCAGTAGTTGACCAATTTATTAGTTATTTATTTTTTCGTTTTTATTTAATTTTTTCTTTTTTATCATTCAGTTTTATATACATATTTTTAGAAACAGAAAAATACAAATTTTTGTTCTGTTTATGGCTATAATCATCTTCACAAAATAATTTTGTGATTGTCGCTGGTTATAATTTTCCTATGTTTTCTTGAATAAGTTGAATTTTCTTGGTTCTGTTTGACTTCTAGAATCTCTTAGGTTAACTTGATAGCATTCTAGCAATCCAAATCCCAGCATGAGGTGTCTCACATTTAATAGCCACTCTTTTTGCAAAAAAAAGTATTTGAAATGTGTAAAAAATATCATTCTTTACACAATCTGTTATTCACATACCTCTGTAATAAATAGCATTTATTGATTACAGAGGTGAACCAGACTTAAAGAAATATGCGAGAACAAACATATAACAGAATATTTCATATTCCTAGTTTTGGCTTCAGATATCCTAACAAAGACAGGTATTTTAATTATGAAAGTAAACAGTAAAATCTTTCTCTGCATTCTCAGAACAGTGCTAACAGTGCACTTTACCTGCACTATGTGTTGCCTTGATATTGTATTATTCCAGTGAACCAATCAAATTTTGTACTTAGAGCATTTTTTTTTTTGGTAATATCTTGTGCATCTCAAGGTAGTAAGTACTTCCGTTCCTCAACAGAAAAGGGATTTTTTTTTTTTTTTTTTTTTATGTAGTACAACCTTGAGGCAACTGATTTTAAAGGTGAAAAGCCTCCATTGTTGAATAAACAGTACATCTGTTAATACAGATGTACTGTTTATTCGACATGAACAAATGTACTTAGGATGTTGAATTAAATATTCAAGCTAGTGAGAACGCTTAGATCAGTAATAAATTTCACTCACTTTAGAGTTTTGTTGTTAGACCCATAAGCATAGGAAAATCGAAGGCTGGTGACTTTAGAATTTCAAAATATTCATATTGAACACTTAGAATTAACAAGTTGCAAGTGGTTTTGTGTGAGATGGTTGAAAAAGAATGAATTTAGAAATAGAATGAATTTCATGTGAAAGGCATTGCATGGAACTGAACTTTACTAATCAAAGATGTTTTATAATCAAAAATTATAGGTTATTGGAACTTCATGAATTTAAACTACAAAAAGAATTTTCAGTTGATTAGGTGGTCTTGCCCAAAATAGATGAAGTTTTTAATCATCTTTAGAATTTATTTTTTCAAAGCTGGGAGAATTTTTTGGTGAGCAGATTAAGTGTCCATCACTCCCAGACTTAAATCAATTCCAAATTGAATTCAAAATAGAATAGATGTCTGGAAAAATTATCTGTTAATTAGAAATTTCCTTTTGAAGTTTAAATTATTTAATTCTAATAAAATATAATTTTTTCTCATAAACATAGAGTAAGTGAAGTTAAGAATTATTTACCACAAAAATAATTATTTCATTCATATTAGCTTTATTGGCATATTTTTATCATTTACTGTTTGCATATAAATAACTGAATTTTTAATGTGTTGTTATAGTACATTTATAATGCCTACAGATGAAAGGTTCTGAATGAAAAGATCAGAATTATAGATATGAACTACATTTCTCAATGAAATTTTATATTGGCGCATATGTTTGTATGTGCCATACAAATAGCAGATAATTTAATGAAATCAGCAACATTTAGTATGTATCAGTCTCTTTTCTGCAAAAACATTACATTTGCACTCCTTGCAATAAAGCAATATAAAATAAAATTAACAGTTATTTTTGCCTTTTTACTGGTTAATATTTCATGTTTATTCAATTACTATACATTTTTATTTAATTGAATTTACTGTTTCATTGATTGTTCCTGAAGTTTTGTTGAAATTACTTGAAATTGGATTCTATAAAATGTTATCTTAATATTTGTTATTGTCATAGCTCTTAAGGGTAAGAGCACATCGAATGATATAAAAATAAAAGCCAAAATTTTAGCTTGAAAAAAAAAAAAAAAAAAAAACACACACACACCCACACACCCAAGAAATGTAATTGTCCTGTATTTAACCAAAGCATTTGTCCTGAAAAAAAAAAAAATAATAAAAGTTATGTTGTGAAATGTGTCACATGCTTAATTTTTCCTTCTTAAAAAAAGCTCTCTCTCTCTCTCTCCACACACACACACACACACACACACACACCAATACCCCGCAAAGCACTGATAATTTGTGCCGAAACTGTTCCGTGTTATGTGAAACCATGCTGATTGAGGTATAATTATAATGGGTTTTAATGAGTGCGTACCAGAGAAACAGTCTATAAACAAATTATAATAAATCTATAAACAATTTGCACTTGATAGTCAATTAAAAGGATTTGAAATAAAAAAATATTGCAAAAATTTTATTAATGAAAAGGCAACATCATGAGAGATGAGAAAAAAGCTTTACTGTTTATTTGGGTATTTCAAAAATGAAGTTTGGTGAAGTCATCTCTTCTTTTTCTCAGTATATAAGTTTTTGTAGCATTGAATCCCATCTTTTTGCCATATCTGGATGCTACATCTTACATTTGGATCTCCATTCATAATTGCCTCTCAGGCCATGTCAAGCCCCAAAAAACTTTCTTCACTTTTTCTGTTGAAAATTCTTTTGGTGCCACTTCAGTGTTATCCACTTCAGAATTGTTTTTCCTCTTCTTCATATTCAATTTTCTCATCAATTTCAAAGAGAGTTGCTATTATATTTGTTATTTGGTTTTTTAGGAGCATTAGCAACTAAGGCCATTTTGCTCCGGGATATGCGGTGGTCATTCCCTGACCTTTCCGCATCCTCCGTATTTGGTGATGACGGGCTCGAACCCCGGTCTAATCAAGAAGTGTATGCTACGCACTGCTGCTCCTTCCCACCTGGCTACGGAGGTGCCTAAGGAGAGTTGCATCATCTAAGTTATTTGCATGTGAGTCAATGCGGTCATGTACATTGGCAGTGTTCAAAGTTCCGAATCCCACGTCTTCCGATCTTCACAGTGTCTTCGGTAATTGGCACAAACTAGGCTTTTTCTTTTACATGTGAATGTTATATTAAAATGCTTTGGTAAATGTAACATAGTCTGGTATCTCCATTTTCGAATGCCTGCAACAAATATATATTTTTAACAATTTATTGAAAGGACAACTTTAAGCCTCATGGAAAATGAAGAATTAACAAAAATGAGAACAACAAAGCAAACTAATGTATATTTATTTGATAAGTTTAAATCTGTTACAGTATAAAAAAAATTGTGTGTTTATCCTGTATGCATGAAAGATGTTTTCTGTGTAAACATCTTTGATGACACCTGCTAAATTTCGAACAGCTAGAACCGAAATCATGAATGATGTAATTTATGCTCACGCCTGCTACTTACTCTATCGAATCAGTGTTAATGATAAATAGGATACACAATGCCCACTGCTTACCCGAATCAACTTTTGGAAGAGGTTAGACCAATAGCCTAATTACCATTTGATTGTAGCCATTTGTTGAATAGTATGATTGCAACAATACAAGTACAAGTAGCCCTCGATTTACGTTGGGGTTAGGTTCCTTGGGGACCCTAAGGACTTTATATAATGGAGTCAATCTGAAATCACAGGGTTAGATTCCGGGCACCAAAAATTTTACCTACCACTTTGCATTGATTAGCATTCTTCCTAGTTGTAGTAATAATCAATGGAGGCATATTCATAGCCCTACACACATTAGGGTGGCTTTCACCAGATTCCATCCTCTGAATATTGCACTAGGATTCAATGAACTTCTTTTACCAGACATGGCATCTCTTTATTCTATTAAATTAAAAACTTATAACACGACTGGCAAAAACTGCACACGGATATCACTATTATTATTTATTTTTTTAATAGCACAATTAATAAAGTTAGCGTAATAAATTTCTAACACATGTAAATAGCATAAACAACAACCAACTGAATGGTTCACCGCATGGACCTTTACTACCCTCATCCACGAGTGGTTACTTTGAGGCCGGGAATCTTTCTTGTCTTTGATATGGATGCGGCAATTGCTGATTGCCTCAGATTGCCGTAAATCACATGAACAGTGCATAGCATAGCACAGTATGATGCCAATAAATTTTGTCTGACGATTTTAAACTTTCAATTTATAAAAAAAATAAAAAAAAAAAAAAAAAAGAAATTGCAAAAATAAATAAAAATAAAAATGGCGTGTGGCTAGTGATCGGTGCTATTGCGAATCTGCAAATTGGACCAGCGCAAAATGAGGGCTACCTGTATTTGTATTGTTACAATCATACTATCATGTTACTCTGTCATGCTTTTTGCAAATTACAAATGCAGCACTACGAGATCTGCAAGGAATGACAGTATCCACACATAATATGCTATCAAAACTATAACTTGGCTCAGGATCTCAACGAGTACAAGCGCGAGATGGTAACACTGCACATTCCATTTTGCAATGAGGAAACAGAGATATTGTCACAGACGAAATACGTCAAGATCTACGACGACGATGACGAGCTCATACTAGATCATAAATTGAAACAGACATGGACATTTGCAAAACAATTGAAATATGTCAAGACAATGACGATGGTGACACTGACGAAGCATGTGGTAATGACCTGCATAGCCTTGGAATGCGACTGTGAGAAGAAGACCCCTTTCGAAACTTTTACAATCATCCAAACAGCCAGATGAATGAAGATCTAAAGCTCGCTATGCTCAACTGACTCAGCACAATTGCAAAGAAATGCGAAAACTTGATGACCAATGAGGACTTCTGCAAATTAATGATAATGGCCAGTGATAAGCGGCGCCTCCATAGCCAGGCGGGAAGGAGCAGCAGCAGTGCGTAGCACACGCTTCTTGATTAGACCGGGGTTCGAGCCCGTCACCACCAAATACGGAGGATGCGGAAAGGTCAGGGAATGACCACCGCATATCCCAGAGCAATATGGCCTTAGTTGCTAATGCTCCTAATAACAACAACCAGTGATAAGCTCTTGATGGAAATATACAACTGCTTCAGTAATACAGACAGGTACTGAAATGCCTATATTACATGCGCTTCAACTGGTAAGGCTGAGTCGCATGTAATGCAATGATCTTGGATGTGCTCAGAGCTGGTTTATGCTAGCTCTGAGCTTATCCAAGATCACTGCCCTCAAGATATCCATTTCTCTGGTTACCAAAAGGTTTTTGCCACGGCTGGCAATGGTTAGCCCAAAGCCACCTAAGTGGTATGCCCCGAATCCTAAACATTTTTCCATGACCAGCTGGTTTATGCCAGCTCTGAGCACATCCAAGATCACCTCCTATGATCCTTTTCATGAACTCCTCTCCTGACTCCATTTTTCTTTGTTATGAAATGAAAATGACACCAAATTGCGCCATTTCCGCATCGCAAAATCACAACAACTTGATTTTACTACCGTCCAAAATTTAGTAGGTGCCGCCAAGGATGTTTACACATAAAAAAAAATCAAAATCTTGAATATAAAGCACATTTTCATGTGCTTCATTTCAATAGATTTTTAACATGAAGAATGAACAGATTTATTTGACCATCAACTACATGGTCAGATATGTATTTTAGACAGTCTTTGCTGAATTTAAATTCAGTGTGCACTTATCCCAGTTATACGGGTTGCACTTTTCCCTATTGTTGTTATAGAGGATGGTTTATAAGTTAGGAAACTGTTTTGAATAACTGCTGATGTAAATATATAAATATTTATATCAGCAACATTTGAACTATTTGAAAAATAGTTATGAACCTTGTAATGAAGGAGAGGACTGAAATTGTGAAGTGGCATTTAAAATACAAAAATTCTACAGAAGTTGCACTCCAGTTCAAGACGTTTTCTCTACATATAAATCACTCACAGTGACGACCACAAAGAAAATTGCAAAGGTGTTGGATGAAGTGGGGACAGTGCAAAAGATAATAAAACCTGCTAGACCTTCTCAATGATATCTATCAATTTGGAACTTGCAAGACAATATCAGAAGTCCAAAAAAAACTCAAAGAAAGCAAAATTTAAAATACCTAAAACAAGTTTTTAAATAGAATCATAAAGCAACTTAAATACAAGGGTTATCATCCCATGTTGATACAAAGTTTGAATGAGAATGGAACGATCCAGGTAGAAAATTGGAATTTTTTGAATGGGTATTGGCCATCAGAGTTACAAACCTAGATACCATTAACATGTTTTGTGAACCTGAAGCTATATTTAAACTAAATGGAACTGTTCTGTTTGTCTCCATAACTGTATTTATTATTCTTTTAACAATTAACACCCCCCCCCCCATTTATTCTTTAACAAGTATTTAAACATTGCTTGAGAGTCTGCTGTAATTTGGACAGGTGTTTCCTAACCTTTTTTTCTTTGAGAAAACTGCTAAAAGACAAAATCATTCCATTAATGCAGCCCAAAACAGTTTCTACATTGCTTTTTTATGCAGGATGAAACACAAGTTTGCTGTACAAAAATTATCCATAATTTCTCAAATGAAAAGTTCACATGTTGATGGATCAGATGACAGGATTCCATTGAATGGCCACTGTATTCTTTCTCTGCATTTAACACCATATGATTACTTTTTAGTGGGAATCTTAAAGAATAAAATATTTAGTAATAAGCCCAGGTCTCTGCTGGAGCTTCAATGGTCAATGATTAAAGAATTTGAGAACATTTCTGAGGGAGGACATGGTTCCTTAAAAAATATACCATTAAAATATATATATAAAATAGTATTAGTAGTGGCAAATGACAAAAAAAACCCCATTTTACCTATCTATTCCCTCCAATAGTTTACTAGGTCTTCCTTCAATTTATTTAAGCTGTCCACTTGCACAACAACAACAACAACAACAACAGATGTAAGTTTATCCAGCAATCAGCCATCTGCTGGCTAATTTCAAACTTCCACACATCTATCCTGCAACCATCTTTCCTCAGTTTGAATTTATGCCTACTCATGCATAGTCTGAGCAAGAGGAAGAATCCCATCAGCATTGAACTTGCTCAATCCATTCAAAGCCTTAAACACCTCAATCACATTGCCTCACAGGTGCCTAGTCCTCAGATGCTTCAATTTGAAGAACTGAAACTGTTTGTCGTAATAGCACCCCTTTGTTCCCCTCTCACCAATCTCATTGTCCTTCTCTGTACTTGTTCCAGCAGCTCTACATTCTTTCTAAAATGAGGCCTCCAGACCTGTCTCACCTCCTTATCCCTGCTAGAAAAATTCCTGTATATATCATTGACAAAACCCCATGGGCTGGCCTGGTAGTCTGTCTGCAGTGCTCCGAGAACTTACTATCTGATTGCACCAGGTCTTTTTCATTTTCCACTAACCTGACTGTAGTACTGCACAGTCTAAGTTAGTCTTGGTTTACTGCTACCCATATGCCGCATTGTCAATGTCAAACTTCAATTGCTATTTCTCATCCTGTTTGCCTAATTTTTCTAGATCCCGTTGCAGTAGCATACTGTCATTAACTACCCTGCCAACTTCTGTATTGGCTGTAAACTTCAACATTAAGTCTGATATGCCTTCATCAGTGTAGAAAAAATATTGAATAATATAGAAATAAATACATGTATATAAAACAGGAAATGGCCCATCACCGAACCCTGGGGAACTCCATTAATAACATTAGTCCTCAAAGAGCAGTGCCCATCGATAATCACTCTCTTGTCTTCTCCTAATCAACCATCCCTTTATCCACAGCAGTAACTTGCCCTTAAAATGCCGTACTGCTCCAAATTGTACAGCAGTTTTTTATATGCAACAATATCAAAAGTGTTCCTGCAATTCAAATATATATCAAAATTATTTTTTGCATCCAATTCCTCTGTGAATGCATTGTGGTTTCTAATCAAATTGGTCAAACAAGATTTCCCATTAACAAACCCATGCTGTTTTTTTTTTTTTTGTTGTTGTTAGTTGTTGGCACATCGCCTTCTGTGGCCATAATGCACCTCCCATAGTTTTTGCATTTTACTCTGATCCAAGGCGGGATTCGAACCTGCAACCTTTGGGTTGCCAGGCAGGCACTTTACCCACCTGGTTAGCCCAGTTGGCAAACCCGTGCTGTATCTGAAGTATAACTGCAGTCTTAACCAGATCGGTCCACATTACTTCTTTAACCAGTAACTCCATTATTTTCCCTGAACAGAAGTTAAGGTAACAAGTCTGTAATTATTCATGTCACCCTTTGATACCCCTTTGTGAACTGGGGATGCATTTGCATGTCTGCAGGGACCTCTCCCAGATTTGTATTGCTAAAAAAAATAGTACTGGAAAACTCAATTAACTACAAATAGTTATCTATGCTTTTTTCATTTGCAAAAATAAGTTGAAGATTAGAATATTTGTTCAGTATTTATAACTATTAAATAAAAATTTCAAAAGTAAAAAACAAAGAAAAAAATTTAAAAAATCAGAAAAAACAAAAACTTCAAAATAATATAAAAAATACTGTTTGCAAGAATCATAGAAATTCCCATACAGGATCGATTACGTATTCTTGTGTGACTGCCCTTTTTGTTTGTTGGTTAACAGTAGAACAATGAGACCGCAACCAAGTGCGGACATAAAAATTTGGATTCCATAATTCTAATAGTGAACCGTGTAGTTTAATAAACAACAAACATTTAGAAAAAAGTACCAGAACATCGTTCCAGCCCGAATACACCACTGACCTCCTCTGAATTCAAGGATGCTCTCATAATTATGGCTAAGGTTTGCTTACTTCCTTCACTGCTTAGATAGAATTAAATATATTAATTAAATATAATTGGATGGATCCCATCCACCCCAAGTGCCTTTCTTGTGTGTAACTTGAGTGATTTCACTTTCCTCTCAGTTATTACAAAATCATTTCATTGCCTGTTAGAGTTTGATAAACTTCTAGCATTCACTTCCACAAAGAATTCCTCGTGTGAATGTAGATACAAAATACTTATTCAGTTGTCAGCAACCTGAGCAGGATCATCACTAGTTGAACCATCGATATCAAGTGGACCAATGTGATTCGTTTCCCTCTTTCTAGTGTTTGCATAAGTAAAGAAGTCTTTGCTTTTCTTTTCTTTTCTTTCTTTGGCAAAGATTTCTTGTAATCTATCTTGGCTTGCATAACCTCCTTTGTGACTTGATTGCAGACTAGTTTATATATACCATAGGCTTCTTATCACCTGATAATTTATATACATCCTATGAATTTTTCTTCTCTGCCACGAGTGTCATTAGTTCATCTGAAATCCATTTAGGTCTAAGCCTTGAATGCTGTTTCTTAGTTGGTATGAAAAGAAGTGTTTACATTCAAACATGTTTTCTTACTTGTGGGGCGCCCTGTGTATACTGGGACAAGGGCATCTATATTTAAAAAAAAAAGAGTTTGTTGAAATAAAATAGTTAAAGTTATAGTTTCATTGTCAAAAATAATTTCAAATATATCTTTACCAAAATTCGGAGCAGATTTTAAAAATTAAAAATAACAGTTGATTAAATTGTAAAAGTTGCAACAAATTTAAATACTAACATAAATATGTCTAATTCCCTGGATGATATATAAACAAGTGCTGCAATCCAGTGGCTGTATAGGAACCTAATATTTTATTTAGCATATATACCAACTATTCCCAGTTTTAGTCAAAAAAAAAAAAATTACTCAATCTTGCTCCACATGCCCTAGAAATAGCCTTATCCCACTTCACCTTACCTTATATTTTTATTAGATAGTATGATCAGAGCTGTAATACTCAATATGTTCTACGTTGATAATAATATTAGTAAATTAATAAGAGGAGTTTACCTCAATATAGTACGTGGAACACTTCCGTATGATACCCTCCAGAAATTAAAACGGAAAAAACGAAAAAATCGACAACTTACCGGTACATTAAAGTAAAATATAAATAATTAAATAATCAATTTAACACAATTCAAAATCAATTCAAAACAATTAAAATTCAAATTAACGCAATTAAAAGAATCTAACGAAAATATTAATTAATTAATAAGTAAATATATTAATTTACTTATATTTTTATATATTTTTTTTTATCCTGATTTTGGCATAGCGCAATAGATCCATAGTTTAGTTGGAGCAACAATGAATTACTATGAATTTTTAATCTGACTTTGTCATGCAGTTTCAAGTTTCTACTACCAATAAAGTCTGTTTACATGTGAATTTAAATGAGTGGAATTTTTTTCTCTCTCATCTTACTCATATTGTGACTTAGAATTACATTACCTCCTTAGTATAAGGGCATACATCCAATATTCTGCTATGGATGAGCATACCTTAATTTCTTATTTATTTTAAATTTTAATGTGTTAAGTGAAGGCTGAGTTAGCAATTAAGGTTTTAAGAAGAATAATTCACTCTACATAAATTTTGAACAAATTTATTACTTTATTGGCTCTCAGTAAATGGTTTAAGTCGATTACAAATATATCTCAATAACTCTATAATCTAACACATTTGATAGCATTTAAAACAAATTTTGGCATTCATTTTCAAGTCTAGTATATTGTATAAAACAATGGTCTTGTAGCTCTGTGAACACAAAACAGCATAAGCACATCATTTTTTTTATTATTTCTTTTGATGTGTTCAGTGAAAGGCCTGTGCTTATACAGAGGCTTTTAGTGTTCACAGAGCTAAACAGGGCCATAGACGATGTCACTCTTTCTCACACACACACACACACGGGTAGAAGTAACCCCAGAGAAACGTACCAACTGTGTGGGTATTACACTTAAGGTGGTAGAAAATGAAAAAGACCTGGGAGTAATTGTGCAGTCAGATATGAAGTTTTCTGAGCAATGCAGACAGGCTGCCAGGGCAGGTCATGGGGTTTTGTCAATGATATATAGGAATTTTGCTAGCAGGGAGAAGGAGGTGATTGTCCCTCTGTATATGGTCAGGCCACACTTGAGTACTGCGTACAGACCTGGAGGCCTCATTTTAGGAAGGATGTAGATTTACTTGAGCGAGTACAGAGAAGGGCAACAAGATTGGTGAGGGGAATGAAAGGATCCTCTTACCAAGAGAAGCTTAAGTTCTGCAAATTGCAGTGGCTGGAGACTAGGCACCTGCGCAGTGATCTGATTGAGGTGTATAAGGCCTTGAATGGGTTGAGCACGCTGAATTCTGATGGGATCCTTCCACTTATTCAGATTACGAACCTAAGGGGGCATAAATTCAAATTAAGAAAGGACAGATGTAGAATAGATGTGCGGAAATTTGCCTTTAGCCAGCGGGTGGTTAATTGCTGGAACAAACTTCCATCTGTCGTGGAAGTTGATAGGTTGAATAAATTTAAGGAGGAACTGGACAGGCATTTGGAGGGAATGGTGTGATTTTTTTTTTTTGGCTGATGTTGCATAAGCTCATACACTTGCTTTCTTGCATCACATGCCACTACTACTACATACATACACACACATAAAATAGGAATGAAGAGAAGATTCTGAAAATTTATTTATGTATTTTATATGATTGAAGATTTCGTGGAAAGGGATACACATTTCATCACAACATAAAAACACAGAATTCCAGCTATTTGTATTATCACAAATGCAGTAAGATCGAGTTTACTACCTGTTTATAATTAGATTGCACTAACCGAAAAGCCCAATAAACCAGGAACTGCAAATTGTTTTATGGTAGTGACCTCCAGAAATGTGCTCCTCTGCTCATGCAATCATGCCTCACAAAATTTCTGTTCAAACAGAAAAATGTGAGCTCCTGAAAACATGAGTTGGCCTACAATATCATGCATTATCTTGTGAATACAGCGAATGACAACAGTGTGTCTCCGACCAATACAACTATAGTAAATGGGAAATATAGCTCTCACACATTTGACATTTTTTAAGCTTCGTAAATTTGTATGTATAGCTGTACAGGTTGCTACGTTCAACTTGATGCCGAGTTTTGCTTTCAACTAGTGTTACTGGCAGATGAAATCGTGCATGAGCCAATATAAAAATCACATTATACTCACATTGTTATTATTATTATTATTATTATTAGCTATATGGTGTAAGGAAGTACCAGCCAAAAAAATAAATAAAAAAATTTCTGAATTACCCTGAGAGAGAAAGAAAGAAGTAGAAGGGAATCACCAAGAAATAGAAGAATGATGATATCCAGCTCAGGACCCTGGGTATACTAAGCCCATACTCACCAGATGTGAGCCCCTGGGGTCCCTAATATATCAGTCGCATTGTAGCAAATTTGTGTTTAGCATTAGTAGAGGCATTTGATGCCAGAAAGCAAGCTTATGCAGCATCAGCCCAAAAAAAAAAAAAAAACCACTTCCACTTCACCCCTCTATTCGTTCAAAATACCTGTCCAGCTGAGCCTTAAACTTATTTAGGCTATCAACCTCCACCACAAGGGATGGAAGTCTGTTCCACCAACCAACCACCCGCTGGCTAAAGGCAAATTTCCGCACGTCTATCCTACATCTGTCTTTCCTCAATTTGAATTTATGCCCTCTCAGGTGATTTTCCTGAGCTAGAGGAAGAATCCCATCAGCATTGAGCATGCTTAAACCATTCAAGGCTTTATACACCTCTATCAGATCACCTCGCTGGTGCCTAGTCTCCAGACACTGTAATTTGCAAAACTTAAGCCTTTCTTCGTAAGAGCACCCCTTTGTTCCATTCACTAATCTTGTTGCCCTTCTCTGTACTCGTTCCAGCAGCTCTACATCCTTCTTGAAATGAGGCCTCCAGACCTGTATACAGTACTCTAGGTGTGGCCTGACCATCGCCTTATACAATGGAACAATCACCTCCTTATCCCTGCTGGAAAAATTTCTGTATATCATTGACAATACTCCATGAGCTACTCTTGCAGCCCGTCTGCACTGCTCAGAGAACTTCATATCTGCCTGCACAACCACCCCCAAGTCCCTTTCATTCTCTACCACTGTCAGTGTAGTACCACAGAGTTGATACGTTGCTCTGGGGTTGCTGTTTCCCATGTGTAGTACTTTACATTTGTCAATGTTAAACTTCATTTGCCACCTCTCAGCCCATCTGCTCAACCTTTCCAGATCCTGTTGCAGCAGCATAGTGTCAGTAGTGTCCTTGACAACCCTGCCAACCTTTGTATCGTCTGCAAACTTGGACATTAAGCCCGATATACCATCATCAATATCATTTATAAATACAGAAAACAATAATGGACCCAACACTGAGCCCTGAGGGACTCCACTAATAACATCAGTTCACGATGAGCAGTGTCCATTGATTACCACTCTCTGTCTTCTCCCCCTCAACCACCCCTTTATCCATAGCAGCAATTTGCCTCCAATGTCACACTGCTCCAATTTGTGTAGCAGTCTTCCATGTGCAACAGTATCAAAAGCCTTTCTAAGATCCAAGTATATAATATCAAAGTTATTCCCTGCATCCACTTCTTTTGTGACTGCATCATAGTATCCAATCAAGTTGGTCAGGCAAGACTTCCCCTTAACAAAACCATGCTGTGTCTGAGCTATAACTGAAGTCTTGTCTAAATGATCCTGCAGTACTTCTTTAACCAGTGCCTCCATTAATTTTCCTGGAACAGAAGTTAAGCTCACAGGTCTATAATTACTTGTGTCAGCCTTTGATCCTCCTTTGTGAATTGGGGTCACATTTGCACATTTCCAGTCTATGGGTACCTCCCCTGAGTCCAAGGAAGCTCTCATAATTATGGCTAAGGGTTTGCTTACTTCCTTTGCTGCCTCCTTTAATATAACTGGATAGATCCCATCCACCCCGGGTGCCTTTCTTGTGTTTATCTTCAACAGTTTCTCCTCCACTTTACTCCCAGTTATTTCAAGATTCTGTAGCTTACTGCTAGAGTTGAATACACCTCTGGCATTCCCCTCGCTGAATAACTCCTCATGTGTGAATGTCGATGCAAAATATTCATTTAGCTTGTTAGCTACCTGAGCAGGATCATCAACACTTGACCCATCAATATCAAGTGGACCAATCTGATTCATCCCCTTCCTTCTAGAGTTTACATAAGTAAAGAACTCTTTGCTGTTTTTCTTTGCATCCCTTGCCAAGGATTTCTCGTAATCTGCCTTCGCCTGCCTAACCTCCTTTGTAACTTGGTTGCATATCAACTTGTATCTATCATAGGCTTCTGTGTCATGTGTTAATTTGTATGTATCCCATGCATTTTTCTTCTCTGCCATATGCCTCATTAGTTCATCTGACATCCATTTTGGCCTAAACCTTGAACAATATTTCTTAGTTGGTATGTAAAGCTTAGTAGCTTCCAAGATAAGTTCTTTGAATGGAAAATTGAATGGAATAGAAAAGTGTTGTGAAAATGCCCGTTATAAAATAACTGACTGTACGTCGAGTAAAGGGAAGAGCTTTTGATTTCTTAAGGTTGACTACAGTGGTCTCAAATAGTATTTAAATTCTATTCAGGGGATAGCCTGATGATGTTACCAACAGCAAATTCAAAATGGGAAGTATTTAGAGAAGTAATTATAAAAGTTACTAGGCTTTTCGTGCCAATTAGAAATACCATTCCAAGCTTAGACATAAATGGATAAATATCAGATGAACTGGATGAGACTTGTGGCAGAGAAGGAAAATGCATATAAATTATCAGGTGATATAGAAGCCTATGGTATATCTAAATTAGTCAGTAATCAAGTCACAAAGGAGGTTAGGCAAGCTAAGACAGCTTTATGAGAAATCTCTGGCAAAGAATGACAGCAAAAACATTTATGCTTATATTAACATTAGAAGGAAAGGGTTGAATCGCATTGGGTCACTTGATGCTTATGGGTTAACTGTTGATGACCCTGCTCAGGTTGTAGACAAATTCAATAAGTGTTTTGCATCTACATTCACATATGAGGAATTCTTTAAAGAAGAGATGCCAGAAGTTTATCTAACTCTAACAAGGAGCTGAATGACTTATTATAACAGAAAGTGGAGGAGAAATTGTTGAGGACGGACATAATAAAGGCACCTGGGGCAGATGGAATCTATCTAGTTATATTAAGGAAAGAAGCAAAGGAGGTAAGCAAACCTTAGCCATAATTATGAGAACATCCTTGGATTCAGGGGAGGATCCACTTCTCCAGTCCTATGGACTGGAGAAGTGTGAATATATCCCCATTTCATAGAAGGGGATCAAAGGATGACATAAGTAATTACAAACCTGTTAGCATAACATCTTTTCCAGGGAAAATAATGGAATCACTGGTTAAAGAAGTAATGCAGGACCATTTGGACAGGCATGTAATTATACTACAATCACAGCATGGATTTGCCGAGGGGCAGTCTTGTTTAACCAATCTGATAGGTTAGACAAGACTACAGTGACCAAGGACCTGGATGCAAAAAATAATTTTGACATCATATACAGTGGACCCCCAATTTACGAGACACCATCGTATCATGAAAATGTGAACCCAATAACACATTGTTTTTTGGTAATTCGTTCCAAGGCCTCTGAAATTGAAATTTTTGCTATACAACTAAGCTATCTCTCTAAAAGGTGATTTTTATAATGGAAATTATACATATTGATTAAAAAATTGATTAAAGCTAATATATTGATTAAAGCACAACACAAAAAATCACTTCAACTAGAGGATGCAAAAACAAAACACATTTATAAACACTGGTTGGCTGAGAGGAAGAACTACGTGGTCTGATCGAATACAATCGTAAGCCCATCCCATCGTAAAGTGAAATAAGTAGGCACCAGTTAACATGATCATTGGTTAGTGGAATCTGCTGCTTTAATTTCAAAAAACCAATTTGAATCATTAAAATGCTTTACACTTTCATCGTTATCATATGTTCAGTTATAAGAATCAGTCTTTGAACGCCTTGGTAAAAATTTTGGAAAGCATATTTCTGGAGGTCACTACCATAAAACAAAAACAATTTGCAGTTTATTGGGCTTTTCTGTTAGTGCAATCTCATAAACGGGTAGTAAACTCAATCTTATTGCATTTGTGATAATACCGATAGCTGGAATTCTGTTGGTTTCATATAAAAAACAAATAAATTTTTAGAATCTTCTCTTTATTCCTATTTTTTAAGCTTCGTAAACTTGTTATTCCGTATCATGTTAATTGCAATTTGTGCATGCTATGTACTTTGTTATTGAATTCTTATCTTTTTTACTGTTTTAAATTTTACAACCCCCCCCCTCGAAAAAAAATGTTAGTGAACAGAAATATCAACTAGTTAGTATGTACATATTACAGTATGTGTTAAGCTATGCACATAAGCATAAATTTATAAATTTATTTTTATTTTGCTAACCTTTGGAAATATTCTGATTTTCACGTATCATTTAATTTTGTTAATTGGTGATGTAATAAAGTGTAAATTTGTGATCTTTACTTTTATAGCCTGTGGATAATATTCCTCATATTTTCGCTTATTAGAATTGCCTTTTAATAGAATTAAAATTCAATTCGCAGACGTGATCACAATGACCGGCACTTACCACATATCGTATAGTGAATAGTATTTTATTATGGAGAGTCCATCATAAAGTCAGTTGATTGTATAGTGAACCAATCATAAAGTGGGGGTCCACTGTACTTGGATTTCAGGAAGGCTATTGATACTGTTCACATAAAAGATTGATGTACAAACTGGAGCAATGTGGCATTAAGGGCAAGCTGCTGCTATGGATAAAGGGATGGTTAAATGGAAGAAGACAGAGTGTGGTTATCAATGGGCACTGCTCTTTGCGGACTAATGTTATTAGTGAAGTTCCCAGGTTCGGTGCTGGGTCTATTTTTGTTTTCAGTATTTATCAATGATATTGAAAAAGGTATATTAGGCTTAATGTCTAAGTTTGCAGATGATACAAAGGCTGGGAGGGTGGTAATGACAATCATCAGGGTGAGCTACTGCAACAAGATCTAGGAAAATAGGGTTGATGGGCTGAGAAATGGCAGTTGAAGTTTAAAATTGACAAATGGAAGGTGGTACTGCACATAGATAGCAGTAACCCCAGAATAACTTAACTGTGTGTTACTACACTCAGGCTAGTGGAGAATGAAAAAGACCTGGGGGTAATTGTGAAGTCAGACATGAAATTGCATGCTGTCAGGACAGCTCATGGGGTTTTGTCAATGACATACAGAAATTTTGATAGCAGGGATAAAGAGGTGATTATCCTTTTGTATAAGGCCATATGGTTAGGCTGCATCTTGAGTACTGAATACAGGTCTGGAGGCCTCATTTTAGGAAGGATGTAGATCTGCTGAAATGGATGCAGAGAAGGGTAACCAGATTGGTAAAGGGAATAAAGGGGGGGGCCCTTTCCTAGAAAAGCTTCAGTTCTGCAAATTGCTATTGATGGTTTAACAGTTAAACCATCAACTTGCTATTGATGGTTTAACTGTTGATAAACAATAGGTATTTTGCATTGTATTCATGCATGAGTTCTTTTGGGAGGGAAATGACAAAAGTTCATCAAAAGCTAACAGGGAGCTAATGATTTTGTGAAAACTTATAGAGACAAGTGGAAGGGAAATTTTTGAAGCTTAACATAACAAAGGCAACTGGTGTGGACATGATCTAATTATATTAAGGGAGGTAGCAAATGAGGTAAGTAAACACTTAGCCATAATTATGGGACCATCTTTGGATTTGGGTGAGGTCTCTATGGACTGGAGATGTGTGAATTGTATCCCCAGTTCACAAAGGGGGGATCAAAGAGTGATGAGTAATTACAGACCTGTTAGCTTAACTTCTGTATCAGGCAAAATAATGGAGTTTCTGGTTAAAGAAGTAATGCAGACGGAAATGCAATTATATTTAACAAATCCATACTGTGACTGCAATTATTACAGTCATAGCATGGCTTTGCTAAGCGATGATCTTGGCTAATCAATCTGATTGGATACTGATATGCAGTAACTCAGGAACTGGATGCAAAAAATAATTTTGATATCATAGGTGACATCATGGCAAGTTACTGCTATGGATAAAGGGATGGTTCAATAGTAGTATTTTTCAATGGAGTATTTTTTTAATGGACACTGCTCTTCATTGACTAATGTTATTAGTGAAGTCCTCCAGAGTTCAATGATGGGTCCATTGTTGTTTCTATATTTATCAATGATGATGATGAAGGTATATCAGGCTTAATATCTAAGTTTGAAGATGATATAAAGGTTGGTAGAGTAGTTAATGACAGTAATCAGGGTAAGCTTCTGCAACAAGATCAAAAAAAATTAGGCAGATGGGCTGAGAATGGCAGTTGAAATTTAACATTTTGACAAGTGCAGAGCTCTGCTTATGGGTAGCAGTAATTCCAGATTAATGTACCAACTCTGTGGTACTACAATCAGGGTATTGGGAAAAGAAAAAGACCTCGGGGTAACTGTGCAGTCAGACATGAAGTTCTCTAACAGGTTACCAGGATGGCTCATGGGATTTTGTCAATGATATACAGGAACCTTGCTAGCAGGGATGAGGAGGTGATTATCCCATTGTATAAGGCAGTTAGACTGCATCTTGAGTACTGTGTACAGGCCTGGATGCCTCATTTTAGGAAGAATGTAGTTTTACTAGAGTGAGTGCAGAGAAGAGCAACAAGATTGGTGAAGCAACGAAAATAGTCACCAAGTAAGGCTTCAGTTTTGCAAACTGCTGCATCAGAAGAGTAGGCACATATGAGGTGATCTGATTGAGGTGTTTTAAGTCTTTGTATGGATTCAACAAGCTCAGTGCTGATGGCATCCTTTGTCTTTTTCAGACTACACACAGGGACATAAATTCAAATTGAGGAAGGATAGTTGCAGAATAGATATGCAGAGGTTTACCTTCAGCCAGCAGGTTATTGGTTATTGGAACAAACAATCAACCACCTGTTGTGGAAGTGGATAAATTTAGGAAGAACTAGACAAATTATTTTGGGAATTGGACAAGTGATGTGGGATGTTTATTATTATTTTTTGGCTGATATTTTATAACCTTGGTTTCTTGCCACTACTACTACTAATAATATATATATATATACACTGTGTGTAGTGAGAGTGTGTGTGTGTTCCCAGCAGTACTTCTACTCAGTCACATTGACTGAGCAGAATTATATTTTTAATAATCGATTATTATAGATTCTAGTTGTAGATTTCAAAATTAACATATTTGCATGTAATGGAAACAATTTATTATCATCATTCAATTATGAAAATTACTGAGTTATGTTTATCACTCTATTAGCCGCAATATGACAGTTACAATGATGTGAACTCCTGTGGCCATGGTTGATATATTCGGTATAAATGGAAATTTATTTAATTTTCTTTTAACATGCATTGGTTTGATACAGATATCCATCTGTATCAAACATACAGATATCCATCTGTACCTTTTGGTATGATAATGAATGTTGAATGGTATTTTAGTAAATAGTTGATTCAACTTCGTAAAAAAAAAGTGCTTGTGTACCCTGTATGCATGAAAGATGTTTTATGTGAAAACACCTTTGACAAAAATGTGAAATAGAAATGATGAAAATTATCACTTCCTAAATGATGCTAATGCAGTCACTAATATTGATTCGGTACCATCCATGGTGGAAGGTCAAATGTCAATAACCCTACTCTTTATTCTGAAGGCGATGGCCAATTTATGAATAATAATGCCACAACGGCAATGAAGTTCTTCAACTTCCTACTCCAACTTTGGAGTAAGAAGTCCAATGCTGGAAGAATTGTTAGCAGTAATAACAGTTGATGACTACTATTACTACTAACGTTGACAGCGAAAATAGTTAAAATATGAACTATTATTACTACTAACTACTGTTAATTAATGATCCAGCATATACTCCTCCTATTCACTGTTAGTTTATGCTAGTAGTTATTACTAATAAAATTAGCCAGTAATAGTTAGCAGTTAACCATGAACCAGGGGAAACAAGATTGGTGAGAGGAACAAAGAGGTTCGCTTACAAAGAAAGGCTTAAGTTCTGCAAGTTGCAGCATCTGGAGACTAGGCACCCACAAGATGTATAAGTCCTTGAATGGTTTGAGCAGGCTCAATGCTAACGGGATGCTTCCACTTGCTCAGATTAAGAACCCGAGGGGCATAGATTCAAATTGAGGAAAGTTGTAGAACAGATGTGCAGAAGTTTGCCTTTAGCCAGTGGGTAGTTGATTGCTGGAACAGACTTCCATCTGTTTTGTGGAAGTTGATGGCTTAAATAAATTTAAGGCTGAACTAGACAAACATTTGGAGTGACCGAATGGGTGAAATAGGAAGGCTTTTTTTTTTTGGCTGATGCTGTATAAGCTTGCTTTCTTGCATCATAGGCCTCAACTAATGCTAACATATATATTAATTTATGAAAGTATGTATATTCATAGCTAAATTTTATGTCAAATCTGTTTATTTGCACTTGTTCTGGAAATTTAGGGGGGGGGTGAAATTTATGAAAATTTTGAGACTTCTGAAATAGGGTGAATTCTTTGGATTGGAGAAATGCCATCATATCGCCAATCCATAAAGATGACTCCACGAATAAAGTACCTATAGTGCCTAGTCAGTCTAGCTTCTGTGGTAAACTTGGTAAACTATTATGATAGTATCACCTCTTGGATGCAAAAAATTATTTTGATGTTATTTGGACTTTAATGCTTTCTTTAACTCTGTACCACATGAGGGATTGCTACATGAGCCAGAACATGGTGGGATTACAACATCCTTAGACAGATTCCAGCATCTGGGATTACAACATCCTTAGACATGATAGGAGGAAAGGGTTGTAATTAGCACTTCTGCTGCTAAATGTATTATGTAGCATATTTAGAGTGCATGTTGTAATGCCATATCATGTACCTGAGGCAGTGTCAGAGTATTAGTCGCAAGGTTGAAATGGAAAGCAAAGTTTCCTCAAATAAAATTATTTTTTAGATGTGAGTAAATCTACTGGACTTAGTGAGCTCCCCAGATTATCATCAGTATCTTCCCATTCAGAGTGACCTTGATTAGTAGCAAAAAATTTGTTTCTATTTCACAGTATTATGGATTAGTAGCAGGGTCATTCTGGGAACAAAGAAGTCCCACAGAAAGTATTTTTATTTAGATTTATGCTGACATAATACCCTGCAAGACATCAGGCCTCATGTTCCAATATGGGCAACGTCCAATGTAAGATTGGCTGAAAGGTACATACGTGAGGAGAAATGCTTCAAATGTGTGGGCTGCAGACATGGTACTTTAAGAGTTTTTTAAATGGTCTTTATAAAATTAATGTTGAAATGTTCATGGTATTAAATAATGCTAGAACCAGGAGCCTAAATTTAAACTAAGGAGTATTGAATAATAGATTGGATTTTAGAAATATTTCTTTTAGATAAATTAATTGTTGGTTAATTCCAGTTACTCGATGTATAGTTGAGAATGACGATGTATAGTTGAGAATGATTCTGCTGACGAGGCTACTAGTGACGGTCGTGTTCAAAGCCGCTAAGTGGATTTTTCATATTTATTGATTTGAAATTATTGTTTTTCTAAAACTTTTGATTTAAATTTAGTAGTATAACATTATTTTGTGTTTTTTTGATTAATTTGGTGTATTTATTCTTTACTCGGCCTTGTAAAAATATCGGTAAGGGTTTCCACGTGTTCGTAACTACCGTTACCGTTAGTAACTTTCCCGCCATTGTGATACGTACTAGATAGCGTTAGTTGAACTTCGTTAGCAGTTAAATTGTACGTTTAAATAAATACATATAACGACTTAGATTACAAACGTAATATAATTAATAACATAACATAATAAATTAATAGAATCATGACTCAGACCAGAGCAGCAAAGCAAAAGGCTCAAGCTAATGGAAGTGCTGTGGCTCAGAGCAGAACTGAGGGGGGCAGTTGTCCTCTGACTCACAGCCTTATAAAATGCACTGTTTGCTTGATGTTTGCAGAGCAATCGGGTACGGGACATGATACTGCCAAGGGGGATGTCTTTGTGTGTGCGCGATGCAAGGAGTGTATCGATATCAGGCAACAACTCGGCGTTCTTGTGGGCCTATATGAGAGCTTGAAGGACAGGGTGGATGCCCTCGAAGAAACTAAATTGAGGGGCCCATCAAGCTCTCAGCTGCCCACATCAACGCCAGAGCTTGCGCTTGGGCATCGCGTGACACAGAGACAACCCCTAAGGCAGAATGCGCTGGTCCCGAAGGAACTAGTAGTTGTTGGTGACTCTATTGTCAGGGAAACGGGGAACATGCTTTGTAAAAAAGATAGGTGGAACAGGACCAGGGTATGTCTGCCAGGGGCAAAGGTTGATGACGTTGTAGAGCGAATATCATCTTTTAAGGGCACAAAAGGTGATATAGTTGTACACGTTGGCACTAATAATATTAAGAGTAGGAGACCGGCAGAATTACTTAACAAGTACAGGTCACTGTTGAACAAAAGCCGAGAATTAGGGTTGAATTTGAAAGTGTCTGCAATTCTGCCCAGACACGATAGGAGGGAGTATATGATGAGAGCCTTGTCGATCAATTCGGCCCTGGAAAGATTGTGCAAGGCTCAAGGGGTAGAATTTTTTTCAGCCTGGACTGTACTTGTTAACAGGAGAGATTGCTTCTACAGGGATGGGATACACTTAAATAGAAAGGGTGCAAGAATATTTGCTGATGCTATCGAGGCAGTGTTAGGTGGGTCGGAAAACTGCTAGCTTGGGGGGGGGGAGACAAAGACCAATAGATTGACAGTAGCCACTGGCAGAGGTGAAAGAGATTCTTGCACTGCTTCTATTAGAATGAGCAGAAGCCTGAAAAACAAGATGCATGGTATTTCAGAGACTGCTGGGAGCCATTGCGGTACAAGTAAACACATGGGTTGTGTTAGGGTAGCTAAGAATAGAAACAGGTGCAGGTATACTTGCGTGTACACCAATGCTAGGAGTTTAGTAAATAAATTTGATGAATTTGAGGTATTGCTCAAAACATCGAAGGCAGATATTGTTGGGATATCAGAGACATGGTGTCACACAGATATAAGGGATGCAGAACTGCAATTTGGGGAGTACAACGTCTACAGAAAGGATAGACAGGATAGGAAGGGAGGAGGGGTTATGTTATTAGTTAAGAAACACATAAAAACCAAGGAAGTGAAGCCAGTCGACATCGCTGGACAGTGCAGTGTGGAGTCAGTTTGGTGTGACATAAACATTGGGAGATCAAAATTGAGAGTAGGAGTGTGCTATAGGCCTAATGACTCTGATGAGTATAATAAGGAACTGTACAGGGAAATAGAGTGGGCCAGTAAATCAGTGTCTTATAATGGGAGATTTTAATTTCCCAGATATTGACTGGAATTTGCGGGCTGGTTACTCACACACTAGCAGGACTTTTGTGGATTTATTGGATGATTGTTTTCTACATCAGCATGTTCGGGAGGCAACTAGAGGGAGTAATACTCTTGATTTGATTATCAGCAGTGATTCTTCATGCATTAAGAATCTGCAGATAAATGAACCACTAGGTGGCAGTGATCACAGTGTGCTGAAGTGGGATTTACTCAAAGAGGTAACTACCATTAGGGGTAAAGGGAAGGGTTATTGCTTCCGTAAAGGCGACTACGATGGACTGACAGTATTTAAATTCTATACAGTGGGACCAACTGATGATGTTACCAACAGCAAATTCAAAATGGGAAGCATTCAAAGAACTTATCTTGGAAGCTACTAGGCTTTACATACCAACTAAGAAATATTGTTCAAGGTTTAGGCCAAAATGGATGTCGGATGAACTAATGAGGCATATGGCAGAGAAGAAAAATGCATGGGATACATACAAATTAACACATGACACAGAAGCCTATGATAGATACAAGTTGATATGCAACCAAGTTACAAAGGAGGTTAGGCAGGCGAAGGCAGATTACGAGAAATCCTTGGCAAGGGATGCAAAGAAAAACAGCAAAGAGTTCTTTACTTATGTAAACTCTAGAAGGAAGGGGGTGAATCAGATTGGTCCACTTGATATTGATGGGTCAAGTGTTGATGATCCTGCTCAGGTAGCTAACAAACTAAATGAATATTTTGCATCGACATTCACACATGAGGAGTTATTCAGCGAGGGGAATGCCAGAGGTGTATTCAACTCTAGCAGTAAGCTACAGAATCTTGAAATAACTGGGAGTAAAGTGGAGGAGAAACTGTTGAAGATAAACACAAGAAAGGCACCCGGGGTGGATGGGATCTATCCAGTTATATTAAAGGAGGCAGCAAAGGAAGTAAGCAAACCCTTAGCCATAATTATGAGAGCTTCCTTGGACTCAGGGGAGGTACCCATAGACTGGAAATGTGCAAATGTGACCCCAATTCACAAAGGAGGATCAAAGGCTGACACAAGTAATTATAGACCTGTGAGCTTAACTTCTGTTCCAGGAAAATTAATGGAGGCACTGGTTAAAGAAGCACTGCAGGATCATTTAGACAAGACTTCAGTTATAGCTCAGACACAGCATGGTTTTGTTAAGGGGAAGTCTTGCCTGACCAACTTGATTGGATACTATGATGCAGTCACAAAAGAAGTGGATGCAGGGAATAACTTTGATATTATATACTTGGATCTTAGAAAGGCTTTTGATACTGTTGCACATGGAAGACTGCTACACAAATTGGAGCAGTGTGACATTGGAGGCAAATTGCTGCTATGGATAAAGGGGTGGTTGAGGGGGAGAAGACAGAGAGTGGTAATCAATGGACACTGCTCATCGTGGACTGATGTTATTAGTGGAGTCCCTCAGGCTCAGTGTTGGGTCCATTATTGTTTTCTGTATTTATAAATGATATTGATGATGGTATATCGGGCTTAATGTCAAAGTTTGCAGACGATACAAAGGTTGGCAGGGTTGTCAAGGACACTACTGACACTATACTGCTGCAACAGGATCTGGAAAGGTTGAGCAGATGGGCTGAGAGGTGGCAAATGAAGTTTAACATTGATAAATGTAAAGTACTACACATGGGAAACAGCAACCCCAGAGCAACGTATCAACTCTGTGGTACTACACTGACAGTGGTAGAGAATGAAAGGGACTTGGGGGTGGTTGTGCAGGTAGATATGAAGTTCTCTGAGCAGTGCAGAAGGGCTGCAAGAGTAGCTCATGGAGTATTGTCAATGATATACAGGAATTTTTCCAGCAGGGATAAGGAGGTGATTATTCCATTGTATAAGGCGATGGTCAGGCCACACCTAGAGTACTGTATACAGGTCTGGAGGCCTCATTTCAAGAAGGATGTAGAGCTGCTGGAACGAGTACAGAGAAGGGCAACAAGATTAGTGAATGGAACAAAGGGGTGCTCTTACGAAGAAAGGGCTTAAGTTTTGCAAATTAGAGTGTCTGGAGACTAGGCACCAGCGAGGTGATCTGATAGAGGTGTATAAAGCCTTGAATGGTTTAAGCATGCTCAATGCTGATGGGATTCTTCCTCTAGTTCAGAAAAATCACCTGAGAGGGCATAAATTCAAATTGAGGAAAGACAGATGTAGGATAGACGTGCGGAAATTTGCCTTTAGCCAGCGGGTGGTTGGTTGGTGGAACAGACTTCCATCCCTTGTGGTGGAGGTTGATAGCCTAAATAAGTTTAAGGCTCAGCTGGACAGGTATTTTGAACGAACAGAGGGGTGAAGTGGAAGTGGGTTTTTTTTTTTTTTTTTTTTTTTTGGCTGATGCTGCATAAGCTTGCTTTCTTGCATCAAATGCCTCTACTAATGCTAATGCTAACTTAGGGAAATTCAGGGCCTTCTGAATTGGTACTTATGGGAAGACATGCAACACATGAGATAGCAGAGTTTTTTTTTTTTTTTTTTGTTTATGCAGAAAAAGCCCTTTGCTTCCTTGCGCTCTTTGGCATACTAAATTTTTGGTGGAATAAATTACCTCCATGAGTAATTTGAGACTAAAAGCTTTGAAGGCCAGCTGGATCAATGTCTAAGAGAGTGGGGAAACAATTTTATATTTTTGTGCAGCAATTTTTTTTCTTTCATCTAATTTGTAGTAATCTTTTATTTAAATGTATGCCCTAGTAACACAAGCTATCTTTTCATGGTTATAAATGATTCTAGAACTAGGGGCCATAAATTCAAGTTAATGGGGAGAGAAGTTTAGGCTTCCCAATTCATTTCACAAATATACGTGGTCTCAATTCTAATCTCAACAATGTCCATTTCCACTTGCAGTCTGCCAAACCCCATGTACTTTTTCTGACAGAATCTCAGTTATCGGTTGATTCAACTACTGCTCATCTCAGATGCCCAAATTATTCGCTGTATGATTCCTTTCGCCTCAAAGGTGGTACCTGTGCATATGTCCGTTCTGATATTCCCTGTCAGAGACTTGGCAATTTGGAATCTCCTCTCTTTGATCTTCTCTGGCTTAAAATCTCTCTACCCCATTGTGTCAAATTCATCTGTTGTCTCTACCGTTCTCCCAACTCCACTAATCACTTGGAGCTCTTTAACTTCCTCTCTTTGCAACTTGACTTTCTCCAGTCCAACTTTCCTAACAGTGAGGTAATTTTCCTTGGTGATTTTAATGTTCACAACTCCAGCTGGCTCCCGTTTTCTAGTCACACTGATCCAGCTGGTCGAGATGCTGAGGCTTTTGCAATTACTAATGACCTTCCACAGATTGTTCATTTACGTACAAGAATATCGGACAATCCTAATCATACAGCCAATACGCTTGATCTTTTTCTCACAAACAACCCTTCTAAGTACACGGTCGAAGTGAGAGGTCCTTTAGGCACTTCAGATCACAACTTGGTGATCGTCTCTTTTCCAATGGAACCTTTATCTCATGGCTATTCCCAACTTCGTGTTGTTTGGCATTACAAGAATGCAAAATGGGATGACCTGCGAGACTTCTTTTCTTCTTTTCCTTGGTCGGATTACTGTTTCAAAACTTCTGATGTCAACGTTTGCTCAGATCGTGTCAGTGAAATTATTCTTGCAGGAATGGAATCCTTTATCCCACACTCCACTTTAAAATCTTGTCCTTTATCTAAACCTTGGTTTTCCAATAAATGTGCTAAGGCTGTTCAAGAGAAGAACGTTGCATATCGTAATTGGCTTGTTTCTAATTCTTCAGTTTCATTTTCTGCCTACACCAAAGCTCGCAACAATTGTAAAGCAGTTATTAATCAGTCCAAACTAGAGTTTGAACAGGCTAAGAGTAGAAAACTTGCTTCTTGCCCTAATGGTAGCCGAGCATTCTGGTCTCTTGCCAAAGCTATTGGCCGCAACTTTTGCCCATCTCTGCTCCCACCTCTGTCCAAACCAGATGGTTCTGTTGTCACTTCAGCCAAGGATAAAGCTGACCTGCTAGCATCCCATTTTTCTTCCAACTCATGTATTAATGATCTTGGTAAAACACCTCCCACCATTCCCAACACGCTCCATTCAATGCCTCCTGTGGTCTTCCATCAAAAGGATGTCAGAAGGCTATTGACTAATCTTGATGCTTAGAAAGCTCCAGGTCCAGATGGTATTTCTCCACTTGCTCTCAAAACCTGTGCTCCTGAACTTACTCCTATTCTTTGCCACCTTTTTTCACTCTCTTATTCTGCTTGGAAATTTGCTCATATCCAACCAGTTCCTAAAAAGGGTGACAAATCCCTCCCATCCAATTATCGTCCCATTGCAATTACTTCTACTCTTTCTAAAGTAATGGAGAAATCAATTAACCGCCAACTCTTAAACTACCTAGAAAAATTCCGTCTGATCAACGATCGCCAGTATGGAATTTGTCAGTGTCAATCCACTGGTGATATTCTGGCTTATGTTACCCATTTATGGACTAATTCAATTGAAAGGTTCGGTGAAACACAAGTAGTTGCTCTTGACATCTCAAAGGCTTTCGATCATGTTTGGCATAAAGGTCTTCTAAACAAGCTTCCATCTTATGGTTTGCCAACTGTTTTTAGTAATTGGTTATCCAGTTTTCTCTCTGATCGCTCACTGAGGTTGATGGTAGATGTCTCTCTGTCTTCTAACTTCTCCACTAATGCCGGTTTCCCCCCAAGGTTCAGTTCTTTCTCCCACTCTTTTCCTCTTGTATATTAATGACCTTCTTCCATTGACTGGAAATCCTATCCATGGTTTTGCCGATGATAGCACATTGCATTCCACTTTCCATTTTGAGAAACCTTGTCCTGCTCAATCAGCTTCAACTTCTCGAAAATCTGCTACCAATTCCTTAAATGCCGATCTTCAGGTAATTCTCCAGTGGGGCAAAGACAACTTGGTTGAATTCAACCCTTCTAAAACTCAGTCTTGTCTTATATCTCGCAAAAAGGATTCTTCTTCTCCTATGCTTATCTTTAGTGACACTCCGATTTCTAGGCAAAATGATATATCTCTTTTGGGGAATACCCTGACTTTTAATCTCTCTTGGCACAAGCACATTACAAATATTGCTTCCTCTGCATCTAAAGAACTTGGTTTTCTCTTTTGCTCTCAGCATTACTTTTCTTCCAAACAGCTGCTCCTTCTGTATAAATCGCAAATCCGCCTAGCCATGGAATATTGTTCCCACATCTGGGGTGGTGCGCCCAAAACCTCTCTCAGGCTTCTTGATTCCATTCAGAAGAGGGCAGTTAGGTTAATTAATGATTCATCTCTAACAGAGTCTCTCCACTCGCTTTCTCATAGACGCACTGTTTCTGCTGCATGCCTCTTCTACAGATACTTCCATGCTCACTGTTCTTCTGAATTGGCTTCTATAAATCCCGCTCTCTCTTTCAAAACAGTCCGAACACGTGCCGCCACCAGCCAACATCCATTTACTGTCCAACTTCAAACTCACAGAACCAACTTTTCATCTTCCTCGTTTATCCATTCAACTGCCGTTTTCTGGAACAACCTTCCTTCATACGTATTTCCTGAAAATTACAGTCTACAGAAGTTCAAGTCCAATATCAATAAATATCTTCTTTCATATTTTTAATCTCCAACCCAAGCACAGTACTAAGTACTATAGGTTCTAATACCTCTCGTGTTTGGGGTTTACATAAAAAAAAAAAAAAAAGACTGAATTGTAGGAAGTTTTATTTTAGCCAGTGAGTTATAAATTACTGGAATAAGTTACCTTCATGGATGGTTGGGGCTGACAGTTTGGGGAAATTAAAAAGTCAGCTGCAAAATTACCTATGGGAGGAGGGAAATGCATAGGTTGTGTATTTCCTTTTCTTTTATTAATTGTTTATTTTATTTAATTTTGTTATCTCTTTATACATTAAAAAAAGTTTTCCTTAGTGGGAGAAGAGGGTGAGGCAATAATTAATTGCATTTGTCACTACAAATGCAATTAATTATTGACAACTGCCTCCATAACATTCATCAACCTTGTGCACATACTTCACTGTCTAATATTTGATGTTCCATTGTAACGTTTTTTGTATATTAATGAATATTGTATATTTGTAAATAGTTTAGTGTTTTTAAATATTTCAATTAAATATTTTAGTCCTGCTCTTTTGGATGCAACAATATTCCTCATGCATTATGGAACCTGAAGAAAAAGGCCTTTGGCTAAAACCTATAATTTGAGCACCACTTGTTTCCACGTGGTGGTAGAACGGAGTGATTGTATGATCAAATTCTGCGATTGGGTGATTATTGTGAATGTGTTTTGTTTCTGCTTGTTTTGTGTTGTTGAGGAGGGGTGGGAGTGCTTAGCTTAGGTAGGGTGTTTATTCCACAACCCACTGACAACTATTCTGCAACCATCCTTCCTCAATTTGAATATATGCTCCATGTGCATCGTCTGAGAAAGAGGAATAATCCCATTGCTATTGAGGTTTCTCAAGCCATTCAAAACCTTAAATACCTCAATCAGATTATCACCTTTCAGGTGCCTAGTCTCCAGAAAAAAAAAAAAAAATTGCAGCTCATGTGTGCCACGTGTGTATGTGGTCTCATGGATAACTCTTTAAATACTTATGTCAGCCAATCTGTACATTACTGGTTTCCAGACTTTGCCACTTGCAAAACTGTAGTGAGTTATTCCTATAGTCTACCTATAGGAAAAACTTACTGCTCCCATAACTGATCTAATTTTTATATTCTGTGCCATTCTTTCATATAAATTCGACTATATTATATTCAAGCCATTTTGAGTACATCTACAAACTGAACTGCCTTTATAAGCAGTGGAATAATTACCCCTTTCAAGAACTTCATCAGTAGCAATAATGCTACTGTTGAAGTTCTTGAATGTCAGTAGAACCCTGTGCATCATCCTTGGAGCCTACTTGCATTTGAAAGAACACTATGTCAAACTGTATCACATAAATCGGTTTTTATTTTTAACTATCTTAAGTTTGTTGCTTACTAGGAACTTAATTTATGATTACTACCACCTAAATTTATTACACTGTATTTGTTAATGCTATATATTATCTGCCATTATTCAGGCTATCTCAATAATTCATCCTTGAATTTAAAATGGCATTACTGTTAACTGAGGAAACAAAATGATTATACTTGTGGTATTGGCAGATTCACGAGACAAGAAAAACTGATTTTAATATTGATGACATGAAACATTAATATTGTTTCTTAAAAAAAAATAAAAGATATTGCTCTAAGCAAAAAAAAAAAAAAGTATAAAATGGCTATAAACCGGTAACACCAAGAAAATTGGAAACAATGATATCAACATAGATGACATCTACATGATTTTCTGGAAAAAGATTGAACTTTAAGCATTTATGTAGTCACAATAAATATCAATTTTGTTGTGAAATGACGACAACAAGCATATCTTTGGGAAATTTATTTTATCTGTAAAGGAAAAACAATGAAAAGTTTTACACACAAGCTGCAACCAGATAATCAACAGCAAGTTCCAGTAATATGTTACAGGTTGTTTGTATATACAATCAGTGACTTATAAGGCTGCATAACATCATGTCTGTCTTCATTTCAGAAATCTATATTTAACAAAAATTCCCAACAAAGCAGCCAGTTATTAAAATATAAATACATCCATATTATTCAACTTTCACATTATACACAAATGAAAACATTTTAAAATCTACAGGAAATGTGAAGGTTTAAAAGTATTTGAGAAAATATATGACAAATTTAAGAGTAATAGTTTATATATAGTGACTTTATAATAAATTACTTTGATCTTTTAACACCGAAGTGATTTATTATTTTGATCATAAAAGATCAAAATTTATTTATTATTTATTTGTTTATATATTATATAATCAGGATATATCATATCAACATATGCTATTTTTGATTGTATGATAGTTTATTTTCTATTTAAACTTAGTCAAAATCATCCATACCCTTTAAGTACAATACTTTATTATCAAAGCTAGAAGCAACTACATAATTATTTCTGTTCTTCATATTTAACTTTTCTAATCTTAATTACATAATATCATTATAGCTCTGGAATAAAAAATATAATTTACCTGGTAATTTTATAATTTGTGACAGTTGATAACGAATAAATTCATTTGTAATTACATTAGAAAATAAGAATTTTTTTTGTTTAATAAAAAAAATTGAGGCACATTTTTTCACATATCACTTGTAAACCCTGTTTACTCCAGGTAAAAACAGCAAGTATGGAAAAACACTTACAGTAGTTAATACTTTTCAAAACATATTGAAGGTTAATAATTTAGCAAATAGACATCAAAGTGAGAATCAACTGCATAATTATTTCTGTTCTTCAAAATCAGTGAAACATAAAAGTAACTGCTTTAACTACTGAGAAACGTTTCCACTCATAAGATTTAAATAGTGAATAGATTTAAGAAAAGTTAGTTGCTATTAAAAAAAAAAAAAAAAAAGTACCTGTTTCATATAAGATAATCCATACAACTGATAAGAGATGATTTTTATAATGGAAACAAATACATTCTAAGTTATTTCAGACCTGCTCATTACTACTCCATCCACAGACTGCATTTTTCCCACAGAAATAAATGGTAAAATCAAATCAATGATCAAATAAAAAGTAAAACTTAAAATACTGCATGAAAAATTTTAAGCACAGGCCAAATCTGAAAAGCAAGCCTTAAAAGCAACTGAAAACTTAAAATGTGTGACCCAAAAGTTTCAACTAACAATATTTACATAGAAAAGAGACAAGATGTTGACTAATTAAACTTAATGTGCACTTTTATCCTTAAATCTGTGGCTTCAAGCTGTATTAGAGCTTCAGGTTAATATCATTAAGTTTTTATAGCTTTAAAATAGTATAAAACACTGTATAAATGGGCAAAGTTTTATACTACATTTGGAAAAAAGAAACAGATTATAAACAAAACAAAATGAGTATCTATATTATCAGAATACCAAATCACAACTTAAAATTGCTATCAGTTTATAAAAGATAAAGTGTGATGACAGCAGAAGTACTAATCTCTGTGGATTACACAAGGAAGTCAGCCATAGTGAAAAGCATTTTCATATCTATAAATATGGTTAATATAATATCTAAATTTCTCTACATTATTTATTTTAAATTATTTTATTCATCATACGCATTTGATTTTAATATTTTATTATTGGACATAATGTTCACTCATTGTTGTGTTGGTGGTTTGATGTGTTTCGGAGTTGGGATGGGGTTCCTTAGCTATCAATTCAGTATGCGTTGAATCATTGGTATGACTTTGGGTGAGAGAAGTCGTTAGAGGAAGTTTTATGTTCGTTTAATTTCAAGAGAGTGTCACTTAAGTGTTCTACGAAAAATATTGAGGTAAATTTCTCTCATTTTTTTATATACATATCTATAAATATATTTTTATTCAAGGAAACAATGCTTTATCATTTATAAATTAAAGATTACAAATGGAGAATGACAAATTATATAAATAATAATATAAGCTTAAACATATTCTTTCAGGAATACAGTAAAATGTTTTTTTATTTTAGTTTAAATCAAAAGAGTTTGTTAAACTACACTAACTTAATGAACATCTTAATAAATTCATTCATCAATTACTAGAAAAGGGGGTTTAAGAATGCTTCAGACTATTGCTCATTATTAAACTTTCGAACAATATCACAGTTTAGGGGCATGTTCAATAGTAATATGTAGCACTGATAAAAGAGCTTTAAATATATGAAAATTAACTTGTAGAATTATAAAAGTTAAATGAGAGATACTTATCAAAAGATAAAACAAATTACACTGTACAATACAACTGAAAGTTTTTTTCAGATATACTCAGATTACCTAAAAAATAAATTTTTACTTCCTACAATATGTACAAAAAGCTGATTTAGATGCCTAACTGAGAAACCAGTATGCACAGACACACTTGAAAAAAAATTGAATTGTTTGCTTTGTAGCAGTAAACTATTTAGCAAAAAGTTATGAGGCTAAATGGAAATGACCTCATGCACAAAATTAGAATTTTTTTATTGGTTACAAATATCACTGGAGTATACGTAATAATTCATTGTGGGCATTGGAAGAGTGTCAAGAGTTCAATAACAAAATAGGTGTATTCTTGAAAAATACTATGGAAAGTAAGAACACATTAAGCAAACAAATTTTCCCATAGAAATAATATAAATGGCAGAAGTTGCATCCCGGCCCTAAATTTCATAAAGATAAAAGATATAATACTAATATTTTTAAATATTAGTACTTGCAACGAATCAAGCTGATACAGCAGGCTAATGTTGTGTTGTGTTAGACATGCTTTTTTTTTTTAAACATGTTTGTGAAACAAAGCAAGTGGGGAGGGATACTTTATTTTTGCACATTTAAGCATGTGTATCATCTTTGAAGATGCTCAGAGTTCTGAAAACTAGAACAAAATGAAATGTTTTTGCTTTGCTTTGCTTTCAGAAGTATCCTTATCACCAGGCTAGCTGCTTTTTTGGTCCTTCTTTTTAGCAACATTTTGGACCTCTTGCCTCATCAGTTAATGAACATTGTGGTTGCACTTTCTCCCTCTACCAAATGATCATCTTTTGCATTGCTTGCATAACTTCTGCAATGAATATTTATAGAAATGTCTCAGCATATTAATTAAAATTGTATTTACATGCAAGTGATGTAACCAGTTTTGATTACATCTCGTTTAATGACAAGGTTACATTCCTTGAAAACAAGTTAAGTAAATACCAATAGTAAATAAATAAATAAACTCCCATATTATGATAAAAGGCATTCCTTTTAAATATAACAGCTTGAGAGTATAATACAATAATAATGAAAGCAGACACCTATTTTGCATAAACTAGTAATAGCAGTAGTCCATATAACAGTATAATAATAAAAGAGAATATTTACACTTTGTGGACCTTTGGTAATTTAAAGTAGAACCATTCCTATTAGGACTATAATCATAGAAGAAAGAAAAATTGTAGAATAAAAAAGGAATGAACATTTTTGTTTTCATTATTTTTATTAATTTTAGTAACTACACAGAATGAAGATTCTTCTGATGTAGGTGCAGGTAGTTGAGGTCATTTTAAAAATGGTGCTATTGATGTCTGGATACTCTATCTCTTTTTGCAATAGCTGGTAGCTGGTATTTGTACTTTTAATGATCTGCACTTTAAATGACCCTGTTAACTTCTGCTGCTGCTGCCTTGCATGTCATTATCTTTCTTTCTTAGTAAAGATGACCATTGTAACTTCTAAATGACCAAATCTTGCACCACATACTTGGATATGGTGCAAAATTTGGATGGTCTGGGATCCCTGCCACATACAAATACTAAAAAGCTGAAAAACTTTTAATTCTTGCAGCAATTCAGTTGGTCCAGGGTTCACAGTTGCCCTATTCCCCCCCCCTCTCCACCCCAAGATCCAGGTAAATCTGATCTTGCCTGGTTTTCATTAATTTCCAGGATTGCAGCATTATCATTCTTTGATCATTTTACATTCTTTTGTTTTCGAGTTCATATTTTTGTGTTTAAGTCTATGTTGTTTTATCTCTTTTGCTTTAAATAGTTTTAATGTTCAACTAATGTTTTAATGCCAGTTACCACTTTTGCAAGCTCCTATTACTATCCCTGAAACAGCAAACCCCTATTGATGTTTTTGTATGGCTTATATGATAACAGTTTGTGAGATCGTTGTACCTGCATTGGCAAAGTTGTTTTGCCAAACTTAATTATACTTTTTGACCTTGCTCTTTGTTCCACATTCACTATATTTGATTTTGTTAAATTTTTTTTTTTTTTTTATGAAAACCCCAAACACAAAAGGTATCAAAACCTATAGTACTTAGTACCGTGCATGGGTTGAAATAAATGGATTTATTATTATTATTTTAGAGTAATTAAATTTTTTTATTGTAAAGTTTAAAACTGCCCTTTAAAAGTCTTTGATTAACTATATTAGATGTATCATTATTACTTTTTAATCACTTCCCACATCCTAAAGAATAAAGCACATATACATTACTGTCTCGGTGAAGTCCTTATTTAACTGGAATTAAAAATCACAAATATCAACAATTTCTATCCCAGTGTATGCGCATGTTTTGTGCCCAACAACTAAATTATTACTGCAACAGTTTGGTTTCCAGTGCATGTCTGGCCTTATGTTATATAAGGTTAAGTGTAGTGGAATATGTGCAAAATTTGTTTGTTTTTTATTAGAAAACCAAGCAGGGCAGAGAGGTTGCTAAGAGAGCTCATGGGTATACAGAAATTATATACAGTTAATAATATACAGGAATTTTGCTAGCAGGTACAAGGAGGTGATTATCCCATTAAGGCAATAGTTAGGACACATTTTGAGAACTGCATACAGATTTAGAAGCCTCATTTAAAAAGCACGTGGGTCTGTTGGAAGGGTGCAGAGAAGAGCAACAAGTCAAATACACAAAGGTACTTATACTAAGATAGACTTCTGCAAGTTGCAGTACTTGTAAACTAGGTACCTATGGGGAAATCTCAGTGTGAAGTGTTTAAGGCTTTAAATGGATTGCGTAAACTAAATGCTGATGGCATCCTTACTCTTTCTTGGAAAACACACAAAATATATATTTTTTTGGTCGATGCTGTATAAGCTTGCATCCTTGCATCATTTGCCATTAGTAATACTAAGTTTGGTAGTCAAACCTTCACTGTGTGATTCAAGTAAATCAACCATATCAGCTATGGGATCACATCAGTCACCTCAACAGTAGCCAGTCTTTTGCAATCTCTACTATGTTTCCTAATTCAAGTTCTAATCCAAGGTTCTTCTTTGAGATACAACCAGTTCATTGTTTTTTCCAAAATCCATTCACATTTTATGCCTTAATATCCTTTCATGTTGCTTCTTACATTTATGAGCATTTTTTACTCATTTTAAATAAAATGTAAAAATGTTTATTTTTACTCAGTTTTGAGTTCTTTTTAATATTTCTGGAAATTATTTTTAAGGTGTCACTTTAATGAGGTGAGGGATGTTGCAAAACAAATATTGGCTGTTAATTTTCAAATGCCATGATATTTGAAATATAAAAAGAAAAATTTTTAAGGTAGTGAAGTAATTGTATGTTAGTTATTAAAACCATAAGTAGGACAATATGAATAAGCAGCTGGCAACCACAAAAATTATTACAAAGAAATGAGTTAATTAATGAAGCAAAAACAGATTGCATGAATTATGTAATAAATAAATGTTTTGTAAATTTGATACAGATAGCAACTCCTCCATTTAGATCCCTACAAATCATTCATAATAGAGGAAACAGGTGACCACGGCAAAGTTTGGGTAAATATAATTTACATGAACATACATTTGAGTGAAAGAAGTGAGGGTATACACAGCATACCCTCATATTGATTTGCTCCAAAACACCAACACCATCAAATAATAGTTCTCAAGAAATCACTAATCATGCAAAAATTGTAATAGCAAGTGCTTTCTGATAAAGAAAAATATGTTCCTTAATAAAAAAAAACTGTAATAATAAAATTTCAGGAATACAGTAATGAAATCATGCTCAATAAGGAATTGTGGAATTGCCATGTTTAATTACATGCACATTTATGACATTCAGTGATGTACCACAGTAAGGCTAATGATCATAATTAATCTGTATATCTAATTATGCATTTGCTTTAAATGAATCAGTGTTGCTACCTTCCCCCATCCTAGTCATGAGAGTGTAGTGTTTTTGTCCCTCCTCATCTGTTTGTAAAAGGTCTGAGATTTCATTCTCATTGCAATCTAGACAAGTAATCGATTACTAATGCAACAAGAAATACTACAAGTTACATTTGTTTCTTTCCCTCTTACTCCAGAATGCGGGGACAGAAGGAATCATTTACAGTAAATGTTGAGGCAAATTAAGCTATGTACAACAAATTCCTTGCAAAGGCTTTTTTCAGTCAAGGATGTTGTTATCCATTTCAAAATGGAGGTGCAGATTTTGTTCTAGGACACTTGTTTTAACTCTTGTGTGTATATAAACTAGCCTAGAATACATGCAATTTACAGACATGATACTGATGCAAATGGCCTTATAGTTTCAACATTTACCTTAAATGGAACTCTTCCCCCCTCCCATCAACTCAAACATTTCAGCATTCTACCAGCTTTTCAAGGAAAAAAAATAAATTATATTCCTTCCTTGCAGCATTTTATACTGCTTTTGTAAAGATCACTTGTCTTATTTCCTATTACCATGACAAAAAAATTTTTGGGATTTTTTTTTTTTTGTCATAACAGGAAATAAGACAAGTGATTATTTGTAAAAGCAGTATAAAATGCTACAGAAGGAATGCAATTTATTTCCTGCAACTCCTATTTAATATTGAATATGACGTACAAGTTAGTCCAACTGCATCATTGAATATGATAAAAGCTTAATATAAAATTATTAAATAAAACTTGTACATAAACATAAAAATAAACAGAATTTCTCAGCAGCACATGCTGCCTTCCAGACTAAAAACCCACGACTGTGGATACACAGTGATAAATTTAGGGAAGAATCATGGGAACTCCAGAAATGCAAGATTAACCAAAAAATATCTTATTCAGCAATACATAATGCTGTATATTGAGTTCCATAATCAAAGATCACTTCTGGGAATAGTCAAAACATTAACCCCTGGATACATCAGGTTAAAGACAGCTTTTCCAATGTCTAATAATGTCGGTGGTTGGAGGCTATTCACATGTGACAATAGTCCTCCATGATGATGATGGTGTGGCAGCTTTTGGCTTCTTTAATCAGCACTGTAGTTAGTTGTTGTTGTTGTTATTTGGTTTTTAGGAGCATTAGCAACTAAGGCCATATTGCTCCGGGATATGCGGTGGTCATTCCCTGACCTTTCCACATCCTCCGTATTTGGTGGTGACGGGCTCGAACCCCGGTCTAATCAAGAAGCGTGTGCTACGCACTGCTGCTCCTTCCCACCTGGCTACGGAGGCGCCCACTGTAGTTAGTAGGGTACCCCCCCACCCCCATGAGTTATTCCAGTTTTTCAGCCTGCATGAAATGCAAATTGGTTTGTGAACACACACTAGTACAGACAATACAGAAAAGACAGTAGTAGGATTCATCTCAACTTTAAGACTTATATCAGGCTGACTTCTGAGTGAGGGGGGGGAAGGGGTTGACAAGCATTATAATAGCAAACCCATTCTGTTTGTTTCATTTTTGGCTTTTGATTGTGTGATCCCACAATAGGGGAGAAGTTACACTTTCATGTGTTTTCAGTTGGCTTTGCAATTTTTGGGAATTCCCCACAATCCTATTCTACATGTGATTTTGTACCCACGATAGTTTTTAGTTGAGGAAGGCAGCATATGCCACTTAAAGTTTCTATTTTATGTGTTTTTATATTTATATAAAAACACATAAAATTTTTTTGTGCACAATTTTATAATTTTTCTATTTTATGCTTTTATCTTATTCAGTATTTTATTACTGTATATATATATTTATATATTATTGAAACTTCTGCTCAAGTGTTTAGTTGGTGTCAGAAAGAAATTTTAAGGATCATTTTCCTGACTCTAAAGTGCTTTGCTATGTAATACTTTCCCAGTTAAATCTCAGTTAAGAATGCATCCAGGTGCTGAATAGGGAAGTTTTATTATTATTATTATTGCCTTCTTTATAAACAATTTGATTACCTCAATTAAAAGAAAAATGTTTTTTTCTTAAAGCCTACTTTACATAAATATGAATGCAAGCGAATTTATCATAAATAAGTTTTAAACCTATTATTGCTTGTATTGTATGATGACCTATTTACATAATTTAAATTACATATTATCAACCTGAATCTTCAAGTGTACTTACTCCTTGCTCTTTTTGTTTTTTTTTCAAACAGACACATCAGTACAATTTTCTGTCTCCATACACAACCTATCATCCAGTTCCTCCAATTTAAATTAAAGTTTATTATGTGATTCTTACTCAGGTAACTCCAGAAAGCTGTGTTGAGGATGCACCTCAACATCCTCTTTTCTGCTAATCACTACTTGGCAGGAAATTTTTCACCATTTTTCTCTCTACATTGAGTTAATCTTGGCAGTGGCATGCTTTTACATTGTCATGTAACCAACTTATATCCATCAGTAGCAGAATCCCTTATTTCCTTCCTTCCAAGGTAGAGTGTGTTAGCTTCTTTACAGACTACAAGAGCAAGTAATACATAATATATTACATTCCCAGTGGCAAGAATCATGGCACAGACAGGTCACAAGCAAGTTATGTCAGATTAAGCCTGTAATAAAACTAGTGTCTAGTTTATGCAAGAACACAGAAAACCTTATGCATTTATTTCTGCTGAGGGTTGATGGCCCTATGTGTAAGAACTGCCTGGCATATTTTATTAGAATGTCCCTCTTTATTAATGAATGCAGTTTATCTTTCACTGAGCCCTATACAGACAGATTTATCCAATAGTGATCATGTGTCGTCAACAGTTTTTAACTATTTAAAATCCATATGCTTATTTACACATTATTTAAAATGTACCTTTATACTTGTTTTGCCAGTTTTTTTTTTACCAATTTGGTGCATTATAGCCTTTGTTGCTAATGTTCCACTAAATGCAAATCAACCAACTAACCAACCTCCCAAGGTAGCCTGAAAATTGAACTAGTAGAGGGGGGGGGGAGAGAGAATATGCAGAATTCTATAAAATACTTTAATAAAAGAGCAATAAATTGTTTGAACAATGCCTTCCCTAAAAAAAAAAAAAAAAAAATCATGTGGATGTTCATCACATAAATTAACATGGATCATGGATATTTGCACTGTCATGTGGATAACTAATCATTATCCAATCCAGTAGTGATCAACCATAACCTTGCTGTGCATGAAATGGCACATATATTTTGTAAGTTCTGATTACAAAGTTTTGCCTGGTGTCATTTTTGCACTTAACTGGAAATTTGTCTATTGCATAATGGAAAGGTACTGAGAAAATAAAACTGTCAAACATCAGATGTCAAGGACAATGACTTTCTGGTTGCCAAATTATGTGTCAATTTAGTGGTGATCATGAACAGATTAATGTGATCGCTCCACTTCCAACCAAGTGGAGGAGGCCAGCTGAGTAGTAATTGGAGTAGCTAATGAGATTAATCTCTGGCAGTCCTCCTGGATTGCTTTGCAAGAGTACGATATTAGCTGGGCAGCAGTATTACATGAATTTTGCTGAGATATTTCTCTTAAATTGTTATGGAATTCACCCATATCAGTATAAAAACTCTGGGCTGGATTTATTCTTCTGTAGTTGGAATTGAGCAGATTGGCTCAAAATATTTCTCACTTGGTCACATACCAACCAAGTGAGCAAAGTAGTCTCCAGAGCTAGATTTGCACCACTTGGAACAAAGAGGGTTAGTTGCTGGAGCTGTCTCCTTGTGGGCTCTACTAATAGGTATGTTGGGTGAGCTCTGCATTTAATAAATATCCCCCAGGAAACTGTGGCACTTAAAGAAAAGTAAGGCTTCTGGAGTTGATACATATCCCCAGTAATTTTGAGGGAGGTGACCAGTGAGTGTATTGAATCATTGAAGTTAATTATGAGAATATCTTTGGACTTGGGAGAGATTCCTTTGGAGAGAAGCCAGTTCTAAGAGTGAAGTCGGTGACTATAGACCAGTTAGTCTGACTTCAGTTGTAGGGAAAATCTTAGAGGCAATGATTAAGAGTGCAATCCAGGGACTTTTAGATAGAAACGGCATTCTGGAGGACACTTAACATGTTTTGTTAAGGGAAAATCGTGTTTAAGTAACCTGGTAACCTATTTTTAGACAATTACTCATGAACTAGATGTAGGGAACAATTTAAACATAGTTTATTTGGATTTTAACAAGGCATTTGACTCAATCACCCATGAGAGGTTACTGTATAAACTGAAGCATGTTGGAATTACTGAAAAGATTCAAATATGGATTGCAGGGTGGCTGCAGGGCAGAAGGTTGTAATTAATGGATATTCTTCAGATTAGTTTCTGATTTTTGTAAATGACAATGACGAAAGGATAGAAGGCATGATGTCAAAATTTGCAGACGACATAAAGGTAGAGTTTTTAATGATCAATGCCAAGCAGTCCTCTCCTTCAGGGTGACTTGAACAGGCTTCAAGAATGGTCAAAAAAATGGCAGCTATATTTTAATACAGCAAAATGTGGCAGCTATGTTTTACTGCAACAAAATGCAAGGCCTTACACTTGGGGAATAGTAACCCCAAAATAACTTATACACTTGGTGGGCTGAATTAAAAACAGTAAAAGAAGAAACGGGTCTGGGAATCATGATATGGGCAGAGATGAAGTTTTCCGAGCAGTGTAAACAACAGCCAAGAAAGCCCGTGGTCCTACTGATGATTTATTGAACAATATCCTCTAGAGATAGGGGGGTCATAATCCCACTGTATAGGGCAACTGTAAGACTGCATTTGTCCAAGTATCGAAACCTTATTTCAAAAAAGATATTGGCCTTCTTGAAAGGGTCCAAAGACAGGCAACTCCCATGGTGAGATTGGCAAAAGAGCAACTGTATGACGAAAGACTTCGGTTATGTGGGCTACAGAGCTTGGCAACCAGGCACCTTATAGGGGACCTGATTGAAGTTTATAAGGCTCTGAGAGGGTTTAAAATGAAGTAAGGTGGAATTGTCACTGTTTAGAGAATTCCAGAACTACGGACCATGAATTCAAATTACAGGAAAAGAGATTTAGATTATATGTAGGAAGTTTTATTTTAGCTAGTGAATTATTGATTACTGGAACAAGCTGCCTCTGTAGGTCATTGAGGCTGATGGCATTTACCCTTGAAAAGGGTGTTTAATGAAACTTCAATCTGTGCTGGCCTAGGAAGTTTTGTAATTTGTCCTCTGCTATTCAAACACCATGTACATTATTGCATAGTTTACAGTTGTTGTGCTCTATAATATGGTTGCCTTCCACCCAAGCCTAGTACAGGGTGCAGCTCCTCAATGTCTCTCTGACATTATGGCAGCATAGTCTTTGAGCACTATGGTGAGGGCCTCCCTGGAGTCCAATTTGCTGATCTTGGTGCAGGCAAAAGTCCAGGATCTCTCTCTTTTTTCCCCCTGCACTTGGAAAAATCAGCCTGTAAGGTTTATGATTGGCATCAGTAGATAGCCTTATCTTTCTGTTTCTGTAGCTGGGAATGCTGCATCAAATATGAAAGATGATTTATACAGTTGACTTAGTTCTATCTATAACAGTGTCTTAGTCTATTTGGTTCACTAAATAGAATAGTAGTGCTATAATAGAAGCTTAAAATGCTAAGAACTTTATCATATATATATATTCCAAGATTTTTTTTTCAATTATTTTCATATACTGAACTTATCTAGAGCTAAAGAAAGTTAATCATTTTTAATAGATTTAGTTACCTATTCCATAAATTATCTAAATCTATGAAATAACATAATAAAAATGAATAAGCTCTAGAATAATATTAGTATTAGTATTGCAGTGGCAGAATGATGCAAGTAAGCAAAGCTTAAATGGCATCTACGATAAAAAAAGGAAAAAAGTTTGCTCTTCAGTTTTATATTTTATATACTTTCTAAATATTTATATCTACATAAGCTGTCTGACTCTACAATGCTAGGTGTTAACCTGTTCTAACAGCTGATAACATTTAGAGGGAATGGTTGTGTGAATTTTTTTTTTTTTGGCTGATGCTACATAAGCTCATACACTTACTTTCTTGCATCACATGCCATTATTACTATTGCTCTTTGATTAAAGGTCTACAATTATTTTTCCTTAATTTGAATCTATCTTCTTGTTTGCATCTTCATAGAAAGAGAAAACATGTCCCCATCATTAATTTTGCTTGAGCCTTTAAAAAGCCTTAAACACTTCACAGAGATTCTTGGACAGATGTCTAATTTTCAAACTTTGTAGCTTGCAGAACTGGGATCTCTTCCTGTAAGTTTAGTGGTAAGTTTCTCTTTGCATCCACATCTGGTATTTCATAGATACTAGCTTGATTGTATTTTTTGAGCTCCAGACTGTTATTTTCTATTAGTAACTTACAATAGATTTAGTTACCAATTTTGTGCAAGCTAATTTTTGAGTTTTATTCACCTACAGAATAACATTTGTGTTTATGGAACTGAGAGAAAGAGAGGGAAAAGAAATTTATTATTAGTGAAACAGATTTCCTGATACCAACTTCCATTGTAAGTATGATGTCCAACAGATGCCACTTTTTAAAATTTTGCTGTTTTTTTTTTTTTTAACTTGTAAATGAAATTAAATTCTCCCATGTACTTTTGGCCATCAATATTCTCTAACTAGTTATTATGATATTTTCTTTTTCATTTCAATATACTTCTATGAACTATAAAACATTAATTTTTTGCATGGCATTTAATAGACTCTAGGGAAGTAAACGCTTCTATCTTCCTTCTAGGCAATTCCCATTCCATATGGCATCTGTGAAATGCCAGCGAGAGGTATCTGATCTTATTGTTAAGCTTTGATTTTGTTTGGAAAATGTGAACAGTTTGACAAAAATACAGACTGTCTCTCTGCCAGATGCCATGCAAGAACCTGAGGTTCAATACCTGAGGTGACTGAAAATTCTAAAAAATATGATAAAAACTTGATCATATTTTTTAGAATTTTCTGAAAATTTTCTAAAAATAATATTTTTAGAATATTATGGGTTTCTCTCATTTACTTTAATTATTTTTTTTAATTGGATTTAGTAAATCATAATTAATAGATCACCATTTTCAATTAAGTAAAAAAGCTAAAAAAATATTTTTTTATTATTAAAACAAAATGTGGTGTCACACAGAAGATGCAAATGTCTTTGTAAATTGAGGGTGTGAGTGGCAGAAAGTTAAATTAATTACTTTTCAGTTCTTAGAGTACTTAATGGTAAAACTCTAGCTTAACCACTTCAACATTTACATGCTCGTATTAAAAAAACCTACTTCACAGTAATTTAGCACAGGAATTAAACTTACCAACAATAAAATTCTTCAGGAGCTAAAGTAAGAAAATTATTTACAGAGATGTAGAGCTAAAATTCTGTTGCTGCAATGAACTCAGATTACATACAGTTTCCCTTTACAATCATCCAGACTGCTGAACTTAGAAAGGATTATACAGACATAGCAGCAATGGCATTTATGCTACTGTGAAGTTTCAGCAAATACTCATAAAATCAGACTTTTTTTTTTTTTTAGACTTAGACTTCATTATATGAAAAACGATGCAATGAAATATGTTTAGGGTGGACTGAAAAAGAAAATACCAAATGAAATATCATGTCAGCTTCACTTATTTTATTGACTTAATGTTAATATAAGTATTTTGTTATGCATGGAATGCTTAATACCTTAAGCATTACAATTTTTATTGTCAAATAAAATTTTAAGGAATAACTTATGGTGCCATCTAGCTGAAATTTTGCTATACTCATTTTGATACAACACCGTAAAGCATGGTGTGTCAATACTCCATGTTCAGAGAAATATGAATATACTGTTAAATAAATAGTTTAGCCATACAGTGCTTTAATGATATATTTTTCTTGTGAAATACTGCTGTGGAAAACTATGAAGACCAACAGAGATTGAAAGTTTCTGGAGGATTTAAGATTGGTTGATTGTATTTTTCGAAAGATCCCTAGTGCATCAACTATGGTCAAATTGCACCAGTCTATATAACTCTGTTAATCTTGATTTGTATTGTGTCTGTATAACCCTTCCTCATGCGTTCATTGGCATGTTGTGCATGTCAAAAAAACCCAGGATAAACAAAGAGGATAAGGGTGGGGTGGAACAGAGACCAGCTTACAGCCTCAATTGAAGCAACTCCTAAGAATTTCTATAGTCCATGATGAGATTCCTCTCGAAATAAATGACAACTCCCAATGTATTGTCATGAACAGAAGAAGAAAACTTTGAAAGTGAATCAAGTAAAAAAAAAAAAAAAAGTAATGTATTTGACACTGATCCATAAGGACAGATAGTTAAGTGGAACATTATGAGATGATGAATTTCAACCTGAAAGAACAAGGAAAATACCTTCATTAAATATATATTAAATAAAATATTCTCTTATATTTCATTCATCATATTTCAAAGAAAAAATTAAATTACAAAAAATCATTAAATTTTATTTTTTCATGGCTGTTACTGTTACATTTTATGGTGCACCCATTATAGGGTCATTATGGAATAGACTTTATTTTAACAGTCAGTTACTCTTTGGCTAAAAGGAAATTCTATGTATCACTCTTTGGTTATTCTTTCTATTTTAAATTGCTGTTCCCAGCATTTAAGAAAGAGGAAAGGTATTCTCATATTCAATTTAATTGACCCTTTTATTCATTAATCAGATCACTATTCAGATTCTTGGTTTACAAAATGTGTAACTTACAAAACCTAAGTTTCTTTTGTTAAGAATATCCCTTTGTGTTCATTGTTATTTTTAAGCCTATCAAAAATTTATCTAGCACTTGTTGAAGTAGTGTACCCTGATAATTTTTTTTATGAAAACCCCAAACACAAGAGGTATTACAAACTATAGTACTTAGTACTGTGCATTGACTGAAAGTTGAGAAGATGAAAGAAGATACAGGGGATCCTTGTTATCCGAGGATAATTGGTTCCAGAAAATTGCACTTAAAATGGTGACCAAAATTTTTGTAGTGTGTATTATGTACTTGTACATAGTAAAAAATGAGACAATTATTTTATTAGATATTTTTTATTATAATATGCCGAACAATGTTTTGGTTAAGTAAAGTTTATTGAAGTAACACTATTTTTACAAATGAAGAATGATTCCAGGGTTCTTTTTTGCCATATTTTTTCATATAACATTGTGTTGTAGCATTTAGTTATATCTTTAACTTCATGCTTAACTTTTGCTGCACGATCATGAAGAGTGTTATTCATTGACCAAGAAAGCCCTTAGTCAATTTTCTCAAGGGCTTCCTTTGATTCTTTAATTTTCAAATCCTTGTAATTGCGGGAACTCGGATACCTGTACTTGTTGACATGAGACTTGAATTTCTGTAGATTGTAATTTTCAGGAAATACAATTGCTTCCTCTGCATCTAAAAAACTGGGTTTTCCAGTTTTTTAGATGCAGAGGAAGCAATATTTGTAATGTGCTTATGCCAAGAGAGATTAGAAATCAGGATAATCACCAGTACAGGTATATATGATCTTGCCTAGAAATCAAAGTGTCATCAAAGATAAGAATAAGAACAGAAGGTTCCTTTTTAGCAAGATATAAGACAGGACTGAGTTTTAGGATTGAAATCAACTAAGTTATTTTTGCCCCACTGGAGAATTACCTGGAGATCAGCATTTAAGGAATTGGCAGTGGATATTCAAAAAGTTGAAGCTGTTTGTGAAGGACAATGTTTCTCAAACTGGAAGGTGGAATGCAAAGTGCTATCATCAGCAGAACCATGGATAGAATTTCTCAATGGAAGACGGTCATTAATATACAATGAGGAAAAGAGTATGGGAAAGAACTGAACCTTGGGGAACACCAGCATTAGTGGAAAAGTTAGAAGACAGAGAACCATCTACCACCATTTACATTTGCAGAGAGCAGTCAGAGAAAAAACTGGATACCCAATTACAAAAAAACAGTATGTAAACCATAAGATAGAAGCTTATTTAGAAGGCCATTATAAACATGATCACCTGGCAACCCAAAGGTCACGGGTTCGATTCCCGCCTCGGGCTTGGATCAAAGTACTGCAAAAACCTTGGGAGGTGCATTATGGCCACAGAAGCCTATGCACCAACAACTACCAAAAAAAAATAAATAAATAAATAAAATAAACATGATCAAAAGCCTTTTAAATGTCAGCAACTGCTTAAGTTGCACCAATCTTTTCCATTGAATTTGTCCACAGATAGGTAACATAAACCAAAATATCACCAGTGAATTCACACTAATGGAATTTATACTGGTGATCATTGATCAGATGGAAGGTTTCTTCATAGTTTAAGAGTTGATGATTAATTGATTTAGTAAAAGTAGAAGTAATTGCAATGGGATGATAATTGGATGGGATGGATTTATCACCCTTTTTAGGAACTGGCTGGATATGAGAAAATTTCCAAGCAAAAGGGACAACACCTTTGGAATAAGAAAGTGAAAAAAGGTGACACAGAACAGGAGTAAGTTCAGGAACACAGGTTTTGAGAACAAGTGGAGAAATACCATCAAGACTTGGAACTTTCTTAACATCAAGATTGTTCAAAATCCTTCTGGCATCCTTTTGATGGAAGACCACAGAAAGCACTGAATGGAATGTACTGCAAATGGTAGGAGATGATTTAGCAAGATCATCAATACACAAGTTGGAAGAAAAATAGGATGCTAACAGGTCAGCTTTATCGTTGTCTGAAGTGACAATAGAACCATCCAGTTTTAACAGAGGTGGGAAAAAGTTGCAGCCAATAGCTTTGGCAAGAGATCAGAATGTTTGACTACCATTTGGGCAAGAAGCAAGTTTTCTACTCTTAGCCTGCTCGAAATCTAGTTTGGACTGATTAATAACTGCTTTACAATTATTGCGAGCTTTGGTGTAGGCAGAAAATGAACCTGGAGATTTGGATACAAGCCAATTGTGATATGCAACATTCTTACCTTGAACAGCCTTAGCACATTTATTGGAAAACCAAGATTTAGGTAAAGGATGAGATTTTAAGGTGGAGTGTGAAATAAAGGATTTCATCTCTACAAGAATAATTTCACTGACATGATTTGAGCAACTGTTGACATGTGAAGATTTGAAACAGTAATCCAACCAAGGAAAAGAAATCTTGCAGATCATCCTATTTTGCATTCTTTTAATGCCAAACAACACAAAGTTGAGAACAGCCACAAGAGAAAGGCTTCACTGGAGAAGAGACCATCACTAAGTTGTGATCTAAGGTGCCTAGAGGACCACTTACCTCGACTGTGTACTCAGAAGGGTTGTTTGTGAGAAAAAGATTAAGTGATTCTCACATTATTCTCACTTTTACATTATGCAAACCTCAACATTAAACTGGAAATAACTATGTCAATAATATTAATAAATATCAGAAAAAGGACGGAACTCGGCACTGAGCCATGTATTAATGGTAAGAATTTTGGTAGGATCCATGGGTCCTACCAAAGCCCCTCCACCAAAAAAAAATTGTAATTGAATTCCTGATATTTTTGGGAATAACTAAGCATGTCATTTGTCTCCTTTCCAAAATCTCTCTTCTCTTTATTCTAAAATTGATTTTTATTTTTTTTTTCTATTTTCAGTACCAATATAAAAACTGATAATTTCTGCTAATATTCACTGTGCTGACTTAGCATTTTGTAAGAGTGCATCAACTACTTTGGTCAAATATCATACATATTTAATCACATTATATAAACAAATATCACTCACATGTCTAGAAAAAAAAATTTTGCTCATTATAAAATAAACTGCCTGAGCTGGCACAACTCACAAGTAACTCTTTTCTTTCTGCATATGTTTATTAATCTTTTTGTATGTTTGAAAGTGTTTTTACACTTAGCAATTTAGAAAGCTACATTCTGCATATTTTGAACTATTCACATTTTTCCTTTTCTTTCTAGTAATCTGAAGTTAACTCAATCTGTTAGTACTTATTTTTCTTTACACTTATGTGCAGTTATGAACAGCACATCTGTACTACTAATATAAGAATATACTTTTCTTTTCAAGTGCAACCCTTTCTATATCTTTCAAGAAATTTTAATAACATTTGACATCTTCGATGAATTCCTAACTTCCTATAATCTTTTATATTAAAACTAACTTACTGACATAATTCTACTTTTATCACCTCTACAGTCAAAACTAATAATACAAATTATATTCACATTTTATGCTTGTTCACAATAACATTCTAAAACTTACCATACCACCACCAGAACAGCATTATTTTAATGAATAATGTGATCTCTTTTGCTCTGAAATATCCTTTTTCGCAGGAAGTTACTTTCCATTTTTTTAACACACTTAAATCAGTGTTTTTCAACCAGTATTTTGTGAGCATATTTTGTCAATCATAAGTGTCCTACAAAATTTCCCCCAAAATTATAAATTATATTTCACTATTTTAATGCACTTTTAAATCAAGAAAATATGCCCAATATATCTATATTGGAAACAAATTCTCACAATGCACTCGATTTGAATAATTTTTCTAGTCAACAAAGACAGTTTTTTTTTTTTTTTTTTTTTTTTGTACGATAAGGTAAACGAATGAAGTTGGTGATTTGGTGTTCTGCGAATTTCTTACTCATTCCAAAATTCCATTACATAAAAAAAGTTGAAAAATACTGACTGACAAAACTGTTTAAATAGGTGACTGAAAAAGCTTTCTATATAGCTGACTTTTCTCTTCCATAAATCTTCATGTGTATATATATATATATATATCTCATTTTTGCTACTTTTTATTACTGAATCATACATCATTTACAAAAATACAGTATAATAAAAGAATTTTTCTAGCCAAAACACAATCAATTGCTCATCAAAAAAAAAAAAAAAAGCATGAGATTGTACAATATTATGTATAGCAAGATAATATGGTATCCATAATGCTTCATTACAATTAAATATGTAATCTAATTTGACCAGAATTTATTTACTTTTACTATTTGACATTTTCTTAACCTAGTGGCAGACATGCCCTGAATGTTAATGAAAATTGGCATGCGAACCTGCCAGGTCTCTAATTATGTTTTTTTATTTTGGGGAAAACTTTGTGGTATTTTAAAACTTTGCTTGCACCATATCAATGCTGTTTGTGAATGGATTTCATTAGTTATTATATGTAACTTTTTATTTTTAATTACAAATTTTTAAAATTTATAAATTTTGCATTTTTTTCAAATGCCATTTTCAGTGAAACAAAACTTTTATTAGTTCTCAAAATAATAAAAACCTAACAAACATAAAATAAAAGCATGAAAGTATTAGTAATTTCCATTTTATAGTTTATAAAATTTAAAAATTAAATATCATGCCTTTATTACTATTTATATATTATACGTGTAAGAAGAAATATGCAGAAACTTTCATTAATTCTGCTAAAAAAAATGTATAAATGTAAAGTATACACATGAAACTGTCAGGCACTACCATTTTAGAATTGATAAAGCTGTTGAGCTTGCAGAATTTTGAAATTATTTGAAATCAGTCCATTCCCACACATTCTCATGTGTGGGAATGGACTGATCTGTGACACTGGTTAGGGCTCAAAGTAAAGAATGGCTGATAAAAGATTGTAGTCTGCACTGTGAGGAAGAATGGACCAGCATTAAGATCTTTCTGACTTCAAAAGTGGAATGATCGTGGGGGCAAGATGTAAAGGTGCTAGTATCTTGACAACAACCAACATGGTTAAGTGCTCTCATTCTGTGATGTCACAAGTCTACTGTGACTGGCTCAACAGCAGTCTAACAATCAGTCAAAGGTCATATGTGGGGCAGTTGTGTGCAGTCAGTGTCGTGTTGTCTCATAACACAGCAGCAATGGAAGAGAAATGTAATTGGCTGAAAGAATACAAAGTTAATAATAACTTACACTACTTTATATATACTAACAAACAACTACTAACAACACAAACACTATTACTGCATTCTCTCCTGGCCTGCACCGCAACTGAAGAATAACAGTAAATTGAGGTGCCCAGAGAATGCAGTGCAGAAAGCAAGAGTCGAACAAATGAAATGAAAGCCAGAAGAATGAATGAGAGTGTGTGTGAGAAAAAGAACACAAACCATAAATGTTACAGTTGAATACACACTAACCCTAGTTTTAATCTTTTATATTGTTTTTTATTTAGCTTAATTATTGAGCATTAGTATTTAAATTTACATTACACACCATTGTATTCCCCCCTGGTGTGTGAGAAAAAAGATGAGTGAGAAAAACAAAACAAAAATATATATGTATAACCTAACAGGAAAAAAAATATATAAACTATAAGAAAAAAGTATAAAAATAGAATGCAAGTAGAGTGAGAATGCAGATTATGAATGAAGTAAATGTGTATCTCTCTCCCCCCACATCTGGTGGGTTCCCCACTGCCAGCTAACATATCCCACCCCCGGAGCAGGATGGGCAGCTTGATCTTCCTACCGGATTGGACACTACATGGACCTGACAACCATCACCAACTAAGACATACTGCAGCTTTGCTGCCAACACGCCATTTGGCGATCTGAACTGGGTACTCAAACCAAGTTCCCTTCAAAACCCATTCTCAGGCAGGAGAGGGAGGATATGGGTCTCTGTCTCCTCCCCTCCCTGCCTCCCCCACATTTCACCTGGTGGGGCTCATCCCCACTGACCTTTTTGGGGATGCCCACTCTATCGTCCCGATCCCTCTAGCTGTTTCCCCCCATTCTAACTAAACTGACCGAGTATGCCACCAAATTCTAATCAACGTCTAAAAATTCAACCACTTTCTCATAAACCTCTTTTGGCCTTTCCAAATTCTAGTGTTCACCCTTTTTTATATATATATATATATATATATATATATATAGGTCTTGCCACTGAAATCCTTGGAAAATAGGTGGTGGGGCCTACCAGAGTAGTTAAATAATCTACTGAGTGCCTGACCTGCCTCCTCGTGGCAAAGTGTGAGCAACGGCATGTCCCAATAGGGCCCAACAGCTAAATGGTCAGAGAAACAACAGAACATAACACTACACAACAAACGACTCCTCACACTTTTTAAATGTCTGGCCTCCACAGAGTTCTGTGTCATATTTTTTTTTTTTGGTAGTTGTTGGTGCATCGGCTTCTGTGGCTATAATGCACCTCGCAAGGTTTTTGCAGTACTTTGATCCAAGCCCGAGGCGGGATTCGAACCCTCGACCTTTGGGTTGCCAGGCAGGCACTTTACCCACCTGGCTAGCCCGGGCGTGTCATATAAACAGAGTACACAATGCAGAGATGGGGAAACCCCCAGTGCCATCAAACAACTAACACAGTTTACACTATTTAACACAGCAGCAATGCAGCACAGTGGCCTTTGCTATACCTGCCTTGTACTGAACCACTGCAAGGCAGGAATAGCAAATACAAGGTAGAAAGACCAATATCCTCATGGACTAGTGTTTAGGATCAAGTGGCACTGTTGATTTCCCACAAAATATTAGCTTGTATAGGCTATAGCAGTTGATGGCCATCATGGGTACCCATACTTACTGAAAGATACAAGAAACTGCACCTTGCATGGTTCAGTTTCTTATTGGTGGTCCAGTGTTGTTGTTAACTTGCATGGGCAAGTCAACAAAAACACTGGACCACCAACGTGCAAATCTGTCACCCGGTCTAAAGAATCCTGTTTCCAACTACCATACTGATGGGCATATCTGCATTTAGAGAAAGCAACATGAGGCCATGACACTTGTATTCACTGTTGATGTTCAGAAGGCTGGAGGCAGTGCTGTTATAGTTTGGGGGCCATTTTCATGGCATGTCCTGGGTCTTCTGATCACCCTTAATCAACAGCTCATTAGAAACATATACATTTCTGTCATTGCCAACCCAGTACATCCCTTCACGATTACAATGTATCCAGACAACTCTGGCATCTATCAACAACTATGCCAGAAGACCCAGCAGGCTGCTAACATGGCCTCCTTCCATGGCCACTCAACTCAGTTTAAGATATTTTGGACCTACCTGAAAAGGGCATTTGATGCTATGACCATTCACCAGACAAGGTGTAGGCATAACTGTGCAACACATAGGTAGCACCACCGCAGGACATCCTACATTTTGTGGAATCCATGCCAAGATGTAGATGAGTTATATTATGGGCAAAAGGTGGCCTCATGAGGAATTAGGTAGGTGTTGCTAATGCAAAGCCAACTCATGTATATATTATGTATATAGGCAAAAATGTGCAGAAACTTTATTACTTCTCCTGAAAATAAAAATTAAAACTATATAAATAGTTCAATAAAGAATACCTACGAAACTATTAGGCACTTCCATGACTGAAGACATCCATAATGTGGTTTTTCAATTATATAAATAAAATAATAATAATAATAATAATTGGGACAACAAATAGTTTTGTTGTCCCAATTATTAAAGCGATTAGGATCTAAGTTAGTATATAAGAAGATTCTATAGTATTAGATTAAAAAATAAAAATAAAAAAATGAAAAAGCAGAGTACTTAACTTAATAAACTTCACAAAACAGTTACAAGATTCTGTAGTATCAGATTAAAACATGAAAAAAAAAAAAAAAAACTGAAAAAGCAGAGTATTTAATTCACTTCACAAAACTCTATGCAAAGCAATTACAAGAGGTGCAGATAACAAATCCTACCAGAGTTCTCAAAAGCTCTGAAACATCCTTCCAAGGTTAAAACAATGCAATATTTACAAAGTTTTCAGAGCATAATTGGTGCGTAAACTTGAACTACAATGGCAACAATCTGACATGCAATCAAAATATTTTAAACATGAAAAATGAGCACTTCATGTGCCACGCACCTAAAGCACAAAATGTTACACAAACAGGTGTGCAGGACCTGTCAGTTTCTTTCTTGCTTTTCACTCTGAAAAACAAAAATCTTATTTCTAAAAGAACTTAAGTAAAATTATCTGTATTTATTAAGGTAGAAAAAGTTTCAGTCATTAACTTTGAACAAACAATTTGTGCACAAATTTTTTTTTTTTTTTTTGCGAAGCACCTGAGAGGTCTTGTATGCCTAGTGCTGGATTAATCAATAATTGTGCTTTTGGCAGTTTAATTTTAAAAAATAATCCAGTTCTATATAAATGCTCCAATATTTATTTTTCAGTCTGAGCATTCTGGTATAATTTCTAATATGAGTATTAGCTATAGGCATATGCATTATGCTGTATACTTCAGTGTCAAGGTAAGTACAGGCATTAACAAACCATTCATTCATGAAAATGTTTATTCCAGAAAAGTAAATTTCTCTACTTCTCATACATAGGGACCAAATATAATATCTGTGTGCAAATTACCATTTTGTTTTAAAGAAAGATACTCTTTGGCAGAAGCAGTATCAAATCCACTTTGTATTTCCATTATTGGTGCGCTCTCTCTCTCTTTCTCTCATGAACTGAGAGGCACAGGCAGGGTAACTCATACCAGAATGTACACAGAGCCATGAAGGTTTCAGAATGAATGCCCACATTATGCAACAGGTTCATATTTTCTAAAATTGCAGTTACAAATTGTTGTTATGTAGGTCTGGAAGAAGACGATGTTTGTATAATTTTTAAGATTCTCTGAGGACTTTGGACATCTCTGCTCCTAACATTCACATGATAAGCATATATATTAAATGTCACTGATCTTAACATTCACAGTATAAGCAAATATATTAAATGTATACATAAAGGAAGCATCTTTAATGGTATACATTTTTATGAATTTCAACAACTCAGTGGTACTTATTCTTTGCAAATGTTCCCAAAAAACAGCACAACTAATTCTAATGTAGTTATGTATTTTTTCTTTGGTTTACTATTATTGTCATTATTCATCTTCATAACTTACCACCTTACCATATTTCTATTAAATGAAATTTTTTAATATACATATTTTACTTTGATCTGGTTTGCTTATTTTTAGTTTATATAAACAGGTAATAACATCCAATAAAATAATTGTTAGCACTGCTGTCAACACTGATATTATTAAAAGTTAAACGTATGTTGCTACAATCATTTGAAAATTGCATGCATCTCTGCATTCAGTTTCTATCTTGTGGATGCTTTGGTTCCATCTAATGACAGAGACCAGCTTTCAGCTATCAAAGCTTGGGCTCACACTAGAGATAAACTTATCCACAAGTTGAGCTGTAGATGAGCCAAAATTCACTGGGGTTATATTTCAGTAACTACATTGAAAAATAACCCCAAAACTTTTATTATTTAACCACAATCATATTATATATTTCCCTAAAACAGTAATACAGTCCATCTTTTGTAAAAAGTTTTAAGCAGTCAGTTATACAGTTTAGTTATCCCATCCACATGTTTATATACAAATATATAATTAATTTAAAGAAATGGAATATGTCAGTAATTAACATTTTAATACTTGTAGCTGTTTTCTACCCCCTATGATTTCAGTTTTATCTGATCCACCACACATAATGAAACTAATTTTCTTTCAGTAGAAAATCTGAGTTAGCAAGTAGAAGCATGGTAATTTGTTAATTGATTTGCTTCCAAATCAATTAAAATTTTACCCCAGTGGCTCACATCTGGTGAGATGGCTTGGCACACCCAGGGTCCTCAACTGGATATCATCATTCCTCTCTCTCTCTCTCTCTCTCTCTCTCAGGGTAATTCAGAATTTTTTTTTTTTTGACTGGTGCAGCATAAGCCTCAGGCTTCCTTGCACCATATGGCTAATAATAATAAATTGCTATACGAAATGAGTGCCTGGAATATAGAGAAACAGGCCTCATATTACCAAGGTTTGAGAAATTATGATCACCTATCCAGTAAATATCTATGGCTTACTAATGGATTACTGTTTTCAGGTTGAGAAACATGATTTTGTTTCAAGAAGTTTATATGATGGGGGGGACCCAAAGAAAAATGAAATTCTGAGATTTAATTATTAACCAGTTCACTTACTTTAATGAAATAATATCACACATAGCAAAAATTAACATCCTATTGTTTTTGTTTTTCTTGGTAATATATTACCTATTTTAAAGATTAATATTATATTAAGTACAGCAGACAATAAACATGTTTGCCTTTATCAAAAATATCCCGTTTCATGCCAAAGGAAAGTTTAACAATTTATTTTTCCTAACCAATATTTAAAAAATAAATATATATATATATATATATATATATATATATATATATATATATATATATATAATGTAATATAGAAGTTAGGCAAAGGTAATAAAAATAAATAAATAAATAAATATAAAGCTATCATTAGCGGCAGCAAATTCAAATCCTCCACATGAAGCCTAATTATATCTGATAATTAAAATAAATCTGATATTTAAAATAAAATAAAAACATCAGCCAGTAGTACGGCAAAAAGGTAGAGCGAAACACAACGTAAAATAATATAAAATAAACAAACAGGGAAGGGAAAGTAAGGGTAATAAGACAAAAAAAAGGTAGTCGATAATCCCCTGTATAATTTAGTCATTAAACCCAATTAATAAAAACGATGTAATTTTAAAATAATGCCAATTATAAATAATTTAGCGGCTCCTCCCCAGAAGGTACCAGTTCCAAAAGACGTGAAATATCACCAAAAAGGGGGTTAAAGAAACTACAAAAAATTAAAATATCCAAATGATAGACTGACCATCATGCCCCATATCGACAGAGGACCACGAGGCCAATAATGGTCATGGAATCTAGATCTAGAGTGCTGTCTGTTCTATAGATTATTTCTCGCTGCATAAGGACCACCGCCATGCAAATCCTCTGCATTGGTTGATCTATCGGAGAATGGTAGGGTGGTTTGGTTCTTCGATATTTCCGCCTTTGCGATGATTTGTATGACGATTGAAATGCAGCGATTCCATGACCATTATTGGCCTCGTGGTCCTCTGTCGATATGGGGCATGATGGTCAGTCTATCATTTGGATATTTTAATTTTTTGTAGTTTCTTTAACCCCCTTTTTGGTGATATTTCACGTCTTTTGGAACTGGTACCTTCTGGGGAGGAGCTGCTAAATTATTTATAATTGGCATTATTTTAAAATTACATCGTTTTTATTAATTGGGTTTAATGACTAAATTATACAGGGGATTATCGACTACCTTTTTTTGTCTTATTACCCTTACTTTCCCTTCCCTGTTTGTTTATTTTATATTATTTTACGTTGTGTTTCGCTCTACCTTTTTGCCGTACTACTGGCTGATGTTTTTATTTTATTTTAAATATCAGATTTATTTTAATTATCAGATATATATATATATATAAATTTTGAATATTACTGGCACATAAAATAACATAAAGCTATTTGATATTCAATGAAACTTCAAGTAATTTTAATACGCTGAAGTCTCAAAGTTACTTCAAAAATAGCTAATTGGCAGTCTATTGGCCAAATCTGGTCCACAGAAATAAATATAATTAAATTCATCTAAATTATGCTGTTTATTATTATTATTTTAGTTTTATGTTCCAGTCTTTGTATGCAGGTAATGATGCATGACTTCAAAATTAAGGATGTTTATGCAACTTTAATATAACATATATCAGAAACCCTAGTCTAGTCATTAACCTAAAGTGTATATGATCATAGCAAAGCTTCAGCACCTTTTAGAGCTGCATCATAAAAGATATTCTTGGATACATCATTACAGAACTTTTCTGTGCAACTGAAATGAAGAAATAGTATAATGCAGTTTATTTTTAAATGTCTAGAATGGTATAGTTCCTGATGAAGCATTTTAGAACAATGTTTGGGTTTGAATAAATAACTACAACTGAGGAACGGCAAAGTTTGTAGCTAACGCATCAGTTCATTCTACACATACAATAGCAAAAAAAAGATTCTGTGAAAAGGATAGCAACAAAATATTTTTCATGCATTATGATATATATATATATATATATATATAAAGATTATAATCTAGAAAATTAGATTATATACATTGTGTATATTTGGCTGAGAGTTTATACAAATATTTCACTGAATAATTTAACCATTTAAAAATTTAATATATTATATTTTTCAAAATTATTTTTATACATTACATTTATTATATTCTTTATATATTATATTAACATTTAATACTATGTTATCATTTTATACTGTTTAATAATTACATCATACTGGCAGAATGCATTTCTTTACTGATTGTTGTAATGAAGGAAAATATGAACCAAAAAAATATTCTGGATGGATAATTGACTGGATTCTATTTCAGGAAAAAGATTATGACTAAGCCAATAACCTTACTGTGAAAGCTTTTGTTCCTAAAGGAATCAAATAAATAACTATTTTTACTTTAAGTATTAAATATTATTCATATGTTACAATATGATAGCATTCTATAACCACAAAAGGCAGAAAAATTCCACCGTATTGTAATTTTAAAAAATTCAAAAGTATTATTAGGTATCAACATTGTTAGTGCAGTTTATATACCTTAGAGAGAGAGAGAAGGAAAGAGAGTGAACAATATAATCTAATATAATCATATAGAAAAAATATGAAACAGTTTGAAATAGATGTTTTATATATGCACACAAATTCATTGCATTCTGTTGAACACATTAAGCATACTTAAATTAAGTAACACAAATCCCCTGAATCCAGTCAATGATGTAATGAGATGGAAGACTGTAGAAATAATACATATTCACGTACAGACAAACATATATGCAAATGCATAACCTTACTGAGAATTAAAGGATATGAAGGTAATGTTCTGATATGACACAAGAAAGTATCCACTTCTCATAAAAAGAAAACAAATAAGAAAATCACACTGTTTTCTTCATGTGCAAAGACGTTTCAAAATGTTTGTGACATTCTTTTGAAGCACATAAATAGTTTTTTTTTCCCCTGGAAATTATATAATTCATTAAATACACCATTCACTTCTTGTAAGTCCCTTATAAATCTTACACCATAGGTATAAAGTCCTAATGAAGAAAAGTTTATCTTGGTGATAGTGCTGTTTTAAACAGTTTTCTTAATTTATTCAATTCATGATCAATCACCACTGCTGGTTATGTCTGTTAGAATAATAACCCTTCCACAAGTCACAGCATTTTACAACAATGTATACTTTCACCACTTAATTTCCTTTCCACTAGAAGTAAAACGTTTTCTGAAAAAAGGCAGTTCACATGCATTTTATTTCTTTCTCTCACCACACTGAACACTTTTTTGCAGGATTCATACGACTTCCAGGTGGACAGTTATATGCCTGTGCGAAGTCATAGGAATTAGATAGTGGGCCAAGGACTCTGAAACAAAAATTCATACATGTTATACCATAATCAAAAATATGAAACACTGGGTCATTTGCAAAATGCTAACTTTAATATTGACTATATATATGCAATTTATAAATTGCTTAGTTATATACAGTATATAATGGCAAAGAGACAATCTATTAATAAATATTTACTGTAATTCTAGAAATTTCATGATGTTTGATTTTTATTCTAAATGCACCTGGTTGCTATTATATAACATAAGGCAATTTTTTTTTCCTTAATAACATAAGGCAATTTTTTTTTCTTAATAACATAAGGCAAGGTCTAAGGACAGAAAATTCATGAACATTTCAAAAAGAGATTTTTCAAAAATTTATTTAAAAAAAAGTGAGTTAAAAATGTTTAAGAAACATTAGTATGCGATGTCTAGATGTCACATAAAACTCAAAATATGTTTCTGAATATCTATCTGAAACTTGTGTACAAAAGTTGGAAAGCCACAAGAGAACTGAGCATGAGAACCTGTCAAGTCCCCTGCCACTATATTTGCCAACTATTTGAAAAGAGTGGTTGGGGCATTGCTGATGCTACAAAGCTTTGAATTGACAATGGCATTTGTTTACAGTTCAAGTTGCTTGTTTTTCCTCTTCCATTAGTTCTAAGATATAATGGGTATTAAGAAGCCCAAAATGTTAGGGAAGTGATGATATAGTCTCCACTACAGAGGTTAACTGGTCTTAGGTGGAAGTGAAGAATTCTGAAGATTCATCTTCTGTAAAGCATGCAAATTAGCCCCTGAACACATGTTACTATAGATGTAATACATATTACCCAGTATTGGAACTGAAAAGCTATTCAGTTGTGTAATAAGTTTAACCTGGTGGTTGGTGCCCTGCCCCAATTATGTAATACACAGTGACACAGTGCGTGACAGGCTCACCTTTTTATTTCCGAAAAAAGTTCTTGGTTTTTTTAAATTTTACTCGCAGTATACCATGCTTTATTCTTTCCTTATGAATTGAAATACTTATTAAATGAAATCAGCTATTTTTTAATGAAAAATTTATTTAAAAATGTGTTTTTTACACTAGTTATTTTCAAAAAATCAATATTCTTATTAATTCTGTTGGAAAAACAACAACATTCTAAACATAAAATGTGAAATGTATGAAACTATTAGTCACTTCCATTTTCAAGTTCATTGAACTGTTCAAAGTGTGAAATTCAAACAAACATGTGCACATGTATAATTATAATTTTGCTCATTTAGCTTAACAATACTGTGTAACCAAAGTACATCACTTCCAAAACTACTCAAGTAAAATTTGTACATATTTAGATAGCCAAACAGAGGAATAGCTGCTAATCTTAAACTGGAAGTGATGCATATAATATGGTGCATATAAGTATGCATATAATATGGTGATTAATTAAAATGCAATAGACACTTTTCAGGTGCGTTTATAAAATAATTAAAAGAATCAATAGTAAAGGATGATATATATATATCTAAAGTAATAACAACATCATATTATATGCATACTGTGGCTGTTTTAATCATTAGTACATATAATTGCAGGAATGTTACTAACAATACTACTTATTTCATTGATTTTATCAGTTTATTGGATATTAACTTTCAGTGATCTCAATCAATGAAAATGTCATAATAACTGTATTACAATAACATCAGCTGGGGAAAATATTTCTTGTAGTGTGGGAAACAATGTCCAATGATGTGTTTTGCTCTAATTCTTACGGTACCAATGACATTGGACAAATGTATATTCTTTTAATGTGCAACACAGCAGTTCAGTTTCTGCTATAAAAAAGATTTACAGAACAGGCAGTTGGAGCGTTCATTCAAAATGTCAAAAATAAAATCTGCTCCTAAACTTATGAAATCATGGATTGCCCTTCACGGAAAACATTTTATTGTGGATGGGATTTTGTGTTGTTTGTGAAAAGAATGTTCCCTGCAGAAAAATATTTCATATCAATTAACATGTGGAATCACACATTATGGTCAAAACTAAAAAGCAAAGAAAAATTTCCAGGACAGTCATTTTTAACCAAGCCATGTATCTCAAGGAAGGAAAGAGATGTTAAAAGGATTCACCTGTGTCTTGCTTGGTAATCAGCAATATCCCTTTCAATAAGTTAATTAATCCAATTTTCAGATGATTTTTAAAATAAATCAAACATTCCAAATAAATTTACCTTGAGAAAGAATTATCTTAATACTATTTATATTGATCTTATTCACGAAATTCATCAACAAGATATTATGCTCGTGGCCATTATATTGTGCACTGTATATGTAAGAAATAAAATGAAGAACCCTCTAGCCCACATTTGTTTGCAAGGTTCTTGAAAAACCTGAATTTTTGCACAACTGCAAGATTTGAATAATTCTTTGCAGTTATCATGACCAGACCAAGAATGAAGACAGTGAAAAAGTGTGCATTTTTGTTATTGACTTATAATGGAGGAGTAATTGAATGATTTAATGGAGGAAATTCAATGAAATTTGGCAGATGAGTTCTTTGGAGGAAGTCAAAAGGGAATTTTATGATTCCCACCAGAGGATAAGCTTTTATGCCGCAGAATGTTGCATAACTGTTGTTAAGTGTATTACCATGATGTTAATAGTATGGCACCTCCTGTTACAAGTGACAATATCTGTACTGATTCATCAATCTGTGCTCAATATGTGCTTTGATATAGTCACCATTCTGGTCCAGAACTGAAACTAAGTAATGGCATGGTCAACTGCAGCATGTAGCATATCAGGGATGAAGGTTCTCACATGATGTGAGCTGCTGCTATCCTTCAGGGTTGCTAGGTCAGGAATTTTTCCACAATGCACATTGCCCTTCAGGTAGCCTCAGAACCAAAAGTTACTATGAGTGAAGTTGGATGGTCAAGTTGGCCGCACAGTGGGAAATGAGCAGTTGATCAATCTGTACTCAATACACGGTAAAAAACAAAAATGATAAAAACAAAAAAAATTTTGTCATAGCAATTATTGTAACATTGTGACTGCATGCATATTGAATTATTAAGGGCAGCCAGATTTTCAGCACTACAGTTCACAATGGGCTATGCCATTTTTGTGGTATACTAGGGACTAGAATCTACATCCTCCTTCTGAGTGATTGTGTATCCTTACTTGTGGCCGATCAAAGACCAGCCATGGTCCATGACAGTAGGAGCATAATATAGGCCACATGACTATATAGACAAATAAAGTGGGCCAGCAAATCAGAATACCTTATCATGGAGGGTTTTAATTTTCGAGACATCAATTGGATCTCATGGATTGGTGGCCCACTCAGTAACAGAATATTTCTGTATTTGCTAGATGACTGCTTTCTACCAAAATGTTGGAAAGGCAACAAGAGAAAGCAATATTCTTTATCTGGTTATCTTTATCTGGTTATTCACAATTTATTAAGAATCTTCAAGTAAAGGAACCATTAAGTGGCAGTGATCACAGCATACTGATGTAGGATTTATTCAAATTGTCAAATTGTCTGGGTAAAGGGAAGGGATGGGATTTTGTTTTTGCAAAGGTGATTATAATGGGCTCAGCCATTTTTTGAACTCTTTTTGGTGTGTACCAACTGATGTTAAAAAATATAAATGTTAAGCGGGAAGTGTAAAGGAAGTAATCAGAGGTTATTAAGCAGTTTATACCAACTAAGAAATGCTATTCAAGGCTTAGACTAAAATTGATGTCAGTTCACCTTCTGTCCATTTTAGTCTAACAACTTATTAACTTGTACCACATTATTCAAACACGATACATGTTAATCGGTTATAATAAGGTAAATTTGCATCATTAAAATTGAAATCCAGTCCAATCCAACAAGGTAAAAACTTCCAGTGTGTTATTTTGGTCAGTTAAAATCTATCTGAGTGTAGTGGGCAAAGGTAGATATCTAAATGTAGTAGAAGCTCTATGTCTTTAACTGATAAAATTAGGTTTAATTACTAATTAACTGAGGGCAGTTAATTAGTAATTCACCCTTAAGAAAATTGCATACACATACAGGATAATCTTCGCTTCTTGGGAGATAAGAGTGCACGAGACAGTTGTGACCTATTTGGAATGTGACAAGGATAACTTCTTGTTTGATTTAATATATTTGTTTACCCTCTGTCTATAGCATATCATCTGCAGAGTGAAAGACTGTTTTCAAGAATCTCCTCTCAGAAGTCAGCATGCTGTGAGAGGTACTGCTAATACTTTTCCATGGGTTTCTGAGTGGCTTAGGATTCAGAAAAAGTGGATATTCTTGTGGAAGTCACATAAACAAGCTCAATTAATTGGTATATAGGAAATTGTATTGCTTTACATGTATATGTTCGATATACAAATATGAGACAGCAACCAATTTGGCTGCAGTGTTTTCATTGGTACTATCTCTATAAATATCACAGTGGAATGCAGCCATATATATTTCAGTGGTCCAAATTGTTATATTTGTATAAATATAACAACTTGGACCACTGAAGTATATATGGCTGAGTTCCACTGTGATATATACAAAGATAGTACCAATGAAAACAATACATTCAAACTGGTTGCTCTCTCATATTTTGAACCACCAGTATAAATCAGAAAACTGTGTCTTATGCGAAGCAAAAAAGATTCATGTAAGTAGATGGCAATATTGTCATGTTTATATGATAAACAGTTTTATTGAGAATAACTGTGAGTTGTTATCAGGTGCAACTGATTTAAGGAGTTTCATTATCAATAAAATGTCCAATTATATCATAGCATGTGCTTGATTAATATAAGCAAACACTTGGGAAAGCTACAGTAAAGAAAAACTCCTTTGGTTATATATAATTTACAACATCAATGCTCTCTCTCTCTCTCTCTCTCTCTCTCTCTCTCTCTCTCTCTCTCTGTTTTTTTTTTTTTTTTTAACTTAAGAATAATACTTAGGAAACTTTCCTGAGGTGACCAATATGCTATAATTCACACAGTATGATGTGTTGCTTTCCCACTCCATTTGAACAGTGCATATTTCTACCATAGTTGATCTGTATACTTTACTACCAAGCAGGTCCACAGAGTATCTGGAATTCTCAAAAATGAAATAGGGAATAAATCTCAATGTTGTTGGATTTGTGGGATTCACTGTACTTTTATCTCAGTTCTATTCAGTATATATGAAATATGCTTTAATGGATAGAGTTTATCCTTGCTTACCATTACATTAGGCTCTTAAACAACTATGTATATCGGAAAAAAATTTTAAAGTAATACGTACCTAATGGGACCTGGACTGTGAACAGATGACCTAATTTTACTGAGGGCATCTTCTGGCCTCATTGAGCCACACCAGATCTGAAAATGCATACATACATATTTATATGCACATGGCAAGTTTATCTCAATTCAACTAAATAACATAGAAGTGACAGTGTACGAAATGTTATCAAAAAGATTTGAGAATGAACTAATATTTGGGAAATGATGATGAAGCGTACTGACTATTCAGATGGATCTCCTTCACACTGCATACTCTGACCACATAAGTCAGAGGAGTTTACAACTGATCATTCTGACAATGACTAATACGATCATTACCATATTTGGTGTAGTGTAGGCTTGAGGAGGTAATGCAGTTCCACTGCACCCATGTGCTGTCTACCTTGGCTAGAATTACCATGTTAGAAGCCAATACCAAGGAGCACTTTTCATACAATGGGAAGTGAACCAATATGCAACCTTACCAAAATTTTAGAGAAGTGGACATTTGACAGTAGGTGCAAAAATGTACCAATATGTTTAGTACTTCCTATCAAATCTTAGTGAAACAGCAGATCACTTATTACAGAAATGAACTTCCTGATACAATGGCTGTATAGCCTCAGTATCATCATTAATACTCTAATATGGGAAAACAGGCCTTCTCAGGTGATATCAAACAGTTCATGAGGTACAACTGTGCAGCTGGAGCATCCCTAAGGGCAACTATGGAGATGACACAAATATTAGTATATTGGTAGAGACAAACAGATGCAAGGAAGCTAGACATTCAAAAAATATTTATAAATAAAAAAGAACCTGGTTTCATCAAAGTATCTGTCCAACCCTTCCTTAAAGATTATGGGTTACAAACTGTGCAGATGAACAATTAATTTTGAGGTCTTGGAAACAGATAAGTTTTTTAGAAATTTTTGCCTTTTGCTGACTTAATTAACATATTAAATTGTGTTAGATAAATAGTCCTAGTCACAGTAGATTATTTTTAAATTCAGCTAGAGATTTTTGAAGTTATGACTTAATATTTGTAGAGTGTTTGTATCAGTGATTTGGCATGAATATCACATTCTATAACACATGTAATGCACAGTAGTGTAATTGTATGGTTTTAATTAGTGGTAAATAGTGACTTGAAGGTTCTAATCACATAGGTTAGCATATTTTTTTTCATTATGGCTAACAAAAATTTTATTTCTAGTAAGGCGATGACTAATTTAAAACTCTATGAATTTAACAGCATAACATAATACATATAATGTAAACTTGATAGCATAATACATATTACTGCATTTAGCTATCTATCAGTATAGTATTCCCAAATTAAATTGAATTCAATTAAATTAAAACCATGCCTCAGACTAGAGCAGCAAAGCAACAGGCTCAAGTTGTGGGAGTGCTGTGGCTTGGGGAAGAACTAAAGGAAGGGATGGTTCTCTTACAAATCATGGCATTACAAAATGTGCTATTTATTATTATTATTAGCTATTATTATTATTAGGTGCAAAGAAGCCTGAGGGTGTTGCTCTGCACCAGCAAATAAAACAAAAAAAAAAAAAATTCCTGATTTATCCAGAGAGAGAGAAGTAGAAGGGAATCACCAATAAAGAGAAGAATGGTGATATTCAGCTTAGGACCCTGGGTGTGCCAAGCCCATACTCACCAGATGTGAGCCTTGCATGATGTCTGCAAATATCTGGAATGGGACATGCTACAGCTAAGGGGGGAATCCTTCGGGAATTGCAGAATTCACTGGTCCCACAGGGGGTAGTTATTGTCAGTGAATCTACTGTCAGAGAAATGGATAAATATTGTGCAAAAAAGGATAGGAGGAAAAGGACCAGGGTGTGTCTACCAGGAGCAAAGTTGATGTAAGACAGCTATCATCTTTTAAAGACAAGAAAGGTGATATTGCTGCACATGTTGGCTAATGACATTAAGAGTAGGAGATATGCGGACTTACTTAACAAGTATAGGATGATGTTGGGAAAAAGTCACAGGTTAAGATTAAATTTCAATGCCTGCAATTCTGCCCGGGGGGGGAGTACATGGTGAGAGCCTTCTCAATGAATCCAGCCCTGGAGAATGTGCAGGGCTCATGGTGCAGAATTTGTCTCAGCATGGTCTGTGCTTGCTAGCAGGAGAGACTGTTTTATAGGGATGGGATACACTTTAAATGGAAGAAGTGCAAAAATATTCGCTGATACTATCAAGGCAGTGTTAAGCAGGACAGAAAACTAACAGCTTGAGAGATGAAAATGATTCTTGCACCTGATTCTATCGCAGCATCCTGGAAATCAAAGTCAAGGATTTCAAGGCTCTGCTGAGTCATGGAACAAGTAAATACATGGGCTGTGTTAGGGAAACTAAAAGTAAGAACAGGTGCATGTATCCTTGCATGTACACTAATGCTAGGAGCACAGTAAATAAATTTGATTAATTTGAAGTGCTGATTAAGTCATCATATGTAGACATTGTAGGTAGGGCTTACAATACTGGGATCTCGAATACTGGGATCCCAGTCATGTTTTTATGGTATTAAAATACCGGTATTGATACAAAAAATACCAGTTTTTCGGTACTAATTTTAAAAAAATAATTGTTTATAATTTAATCACATAAAGGTTATAAAATCACCTTTATATGATTATGACATCGTTATCTCTACTAGCAAATGTTCGATAAATCATTGATAGGACACCATGCAACATTGCAACCTGTCCACAATTCTCGGAAAACTTCATGTCTGACCGTATCGTAACTCCCAGGTCCCATTCCTTCACTACTGACTTTAGTTCAACTCCACCAAGTGTATAAGTTATTTTTGGATTGCTGTTTCCCAGGTGTAAGACCTTGCATTTTGCTGAATTAAAGCATAGCTGCCACTTTTCTGACCATCCCGGAAGTCTATCTAGGTCACTCTGAAGAAGCTCTGCTTGGCGGCAGTCATTAACTACTCTACTGATCTTTACATCATCTGCAAGTTTAGATCTCACGCCCTCCATCCCTTCATAGATGTCATTTAAGATAATCAAAAACAACAGTGGTCCCAATACTGATCCTTGGGGAACCCCCCACTACTTACATTAACCCAATCTGAGGAATAACCATTTATCGCAACCTTCTGCCTGGTGCCCTCAAGCCATCATGCTATCCATCTAAGGATTTTCCCTATGATTCCAGCCTCCAACTTATAAAATAACCACTCATGTGAGACTGAGTCAAATGCTTTGCTGAAATCCAAATAAACAATGTCGAAATTATTCCCTAAATCCAGCTCACGAGTGACCTGTCAAAATGGCTAACCAGATTTGTTAAAAATGATTTTCCCTTTATAGAACCATGCTGTGTATCCTACAGAATTCCATTTCCATCTAAATGATCCTGAATTCCACCCTTGATCATTGCCTCAATGATTTTCCGTACTACTGAAGTTAGACTGACCAGTCAATAATTTCCCATTACACTCCTAGAACCGCCTTTATGTTTCAATTTACACCAATCCAATGGAATCTCTCCTGTCCAGTGATGCTCTCATAACTAGCCTTAATGGTTCAATGCACTCACTTGCTGCCTCCTTTAAGATTATAGGGTATATGCCATCAACCACAGGAGTCTTACTCCTGTAGATGCAAAAGTTCTCATTAAATAATCATTTGAAATTTCAACATCATTAATTGCATTTTTTTCAACTTCACTTCCATAATATCTCATTGACACAAAGGGTTTTTTTAATGTAAATATCGATGCAAAGTAACTGTTGAGTTCATCTGCAACTTCAGCTATGTTATCTAATACTATCCCATGTCCATAACATAAGGGTCCAATCTGATTTGTCCTTCTGTTCTTTGCATTTATATATGTGAAGAATTCCTTAACTGCACTCTTTGCTCTCTTCTTTATTCCTTATCCCCACTCTTTGCTCTCTCCCAGACTCAGTAAAGATACTAAAGTGAAAATTATACTTCGCTTAATAAAACGTCTTTCATCCTTCGGAAAATGATGAACATAATTCAACCATGGAAGACCAACATGGAACAGAACATCAGTGTTCTGCAAATTCGTTCCAAAATAAGAAATTGCCTGACTCCAATGAGATTTTAAAAGATGAACTTGAGTTGGAAAATAATAAAATACTTTTAACTATTTTTGCTAAAAAAGTTCAAAGCCTAGAAAATATGGACTGAGATCGTCTACGATTATCTCAGTACAATATACCAGAATAGAATCCGAAAGGGCTTTTTCTGCCACTAATCAAATACAGTACTGTATATACCAAAATTAGATCCATTTTAAACGATCACACTATTGATTGCTTATGTTTCTTAAGAGCTCACTTTATTCAGACAGGTAGTGTGGATGCTTAAACATAACTAAACTTTGCAGTAACAATATGTATTTCTTTGTTTTTAGAATAACTGTATTTTAATGATTTTTTTCAGAATATTTATTATTGCAATAAAAGTTTATTTAAAACATGAATAATTCAAATAATTACAGTACTTGTTTTTTTCCTTACTTTATTGCACCTAATTGTCATCAGAATTTATTGAATAAAACATTTGTTTTTGGAATACCGGGATACCGGTATTCATAAATTAAAAATACCGAAATACCGGTTTCATAAATTAAAAATACCGAAATACCGGTATTAAGATTTTGACCGGTATTGTAAGCCCTAACTGTAGGGATATTGGAGGCATGGCATCACTCAGACATAAGGGATTCAGAATTTGAATATAGGGAATAGAATGTGTAGAGAGAGGAAAGGACATAGTGAATAGTATGTGAGATCTTGTGGCCTCAGGGGCTTTTCCCAAATCAGCAATGATCTTTTGTAATAAAATAGAGACTCTGGAAAGGCCACAAAAATGTATATAGTGTAGTCTTTGGGACTCTGGAAAGGCCAGGAAAAATGGAGCTTAGAGTATAGTCTGCATAGTGTAGTCTTGGGGTGTATTGTTCTGTTGCTTATCTGGCCTTTTTTTTTTTTTTTTTTTTTGCTGTTGTGCCCTTGGAAGACCAAGGTTAATAACGGCACCCCTAAGTAATTTATTTTATTTTGCGGCACCCCTACTCAATCTACTCAATTTTCTGTCTGTTAGATCCGCTTTCTCTGTGTGTGTGTGTATATATATATATATATATATATAATATTAAAAAAATATATATATTATATGATAGTTATTACAATATAATTATAAAAATTACATTTCATAATACAAATTATATATATATACAGTATATAATAATTTTATTCTTTATATAGAGGTACTAAGTAAACATCAATTATAGATCACCACAAAATTAAAAAGATACTGTACACCTTTTTATAATGAAATAAACATATAAATTTAAGAAAATAATAAGTTTAAGTAACTTAAACCCAAATTACTTGGTACCCCTGGAATGTTGTTGTGGCACCCCGGTTGAAAACCACTGCTTTACAGTGTGGAGGTGGGCCAAGCAGTTGGGTTATGTAAGTCTCTGGTAGGGTGAAACCTGATAATTGCCTAGGACGTCAGAGCTCAAAAGAAGAAAAAAAAAAGGAAGAAAGAAAATCCCCCCCCTTTTGGAGGAAAGGGGTGAACAATAGGGAGGCCTCCACGAGGAAACAGAAGAATAGGGGACAGAGGGGGCACCGCTGCAAAGGCATCCCACCTCTAGAGCGGGACTGTTGAAAGCAGTAATAGCATTTAAGGTGGTAGTAGGGCCCGCCCCAGAATTTGCAAGTCCCTTTTCAAGAATTACTCATGGGGTCTTGTTCAAAAAAGCCTGGAGTCCTGTGCAAAACTTATATGGGGTGTTTTTGTAATAGTGATTTTTTAATTTTTTATTTTTTAAAATTTTACAGTAACTAAGAAATAATTAAATTTAAAAATACAGTGGATTCCGGTTAACTGGGGCAGCTGTTTATTTGGGGAAAATCTTAAAAAAACAGAACCCAATTGAGAAAATAGCCAGGATTTACTTCACTTAATTGGGACATGAATCTCCAGTGCAGGAGACCGCAGCACTGGAGATTACCCTACAATTGTCTCCAACCATACCACATGGTTCAGTTGGATTTCTGGAGCTCACAACCATAAAACAATAAAAACAAATAGCAGTCACCTGTTTATTGGGCTTTTCTGTTAGTGCAATCTATCATAAATGGATAGTAAACTCGATATTATTGAATTTGCGATAATACCGACAGCTGGAATTCTGTGGATTATTATGGTTAAATGTGTTTACACTTCCATGAAATCTTCAATCATATAAAAATAATTTTCAGATCTCTTCGTTCCTATTTTTAAAGCTTCGTAACTTGTTACTCCATTCTCACTTGCGCGTATCATGTTACTTGCAATTTGTGTGTGCCGTGTTCTTTGTTATTGATTGCTTATCTTTTTACTGTTTTAAATTTTAACCCCCACCCACAAATGTCAGTGAACAGAAATGTCAACAAGTTAATATGTAAACTAGTTAAAAGTTAATATTACAGTACGTATTAATTATTCCAATTATCACGTATATTCTTCCGATTTTCACGTATCATTTAATTTTTTAATTGGTAAGGTAATAAAGGGTAAATTTGTGCTTAATATATCTTTACTTTTATAGCCTGTGGATAATATTCTTCCTATTTTCGCTAATTAGAATCGCTGTTTAATAGAATTAAAATTCAATTCACAAACGTGATCATAATGACTGGCACTTACTCCCCATTGTATAGTGAACGGTACTTTACTATGGTTAGTCCATCTAACGTGATTTGATTGTACAGTGAACCAGTTGTAAAGTGGGGGCCCATTGTATTTTTAACTATTTGCATGAAACTTCGGATAATTGGGGCAGCCGCTTAATTGGGCCAAAATGCACTAGTCCCGATGTGTCCCAAATAACTGGAATCGACTGTAATTAATTTAATTTATAAGCTATTAAAATTTTTTCATATTATATAAATTATTAAGTCTGTGTATTTCTGTTATTATTAAAGATATTTATATCATGTAAATTATTTGCATAAAAAAATTGTCTTTATAAATCTTAATTTCTTAAAAATCATCAGTTTACATAATATGAAGAAGAAATTAAAATGGGAAACAAATTTCCCATTTTAATTTCTTCATCATATTTTAACCATACAGATCAGGAGGTAAGTTTCGTGATATTTATAAGCAATGCTAAAAAATTTAGATCATATAGAGAATTGAAGCTAATAAGCATATGCTAACAAATAAGTTTCACAGTTTTTTTTTTTCATTATATTGCTTAACTTGAGAAAAAATTGAAATATATGGTAGAAACAAACTATTTTGTAACTGCAAAATATAAATATGAAACACAGATCCAGATAATAGGAAAATTAACGTGCAATTTCATGTACTGTATTTATTTCAAATGAATAATTTGCCTGCCATGTTGAATACTGGTAAATGTTAACCAATCAGATGACCAGCATGATTTCTGGGTATGTGGGACAGGCGATTGGATTAGTTTTATCAATACCCTAAGTTGCAGAATGGCAATCCCTTTGACTCTTAATTCATGCTTAGCAGCAACACTAATCACCTCAATTGCCTGAAGGCCAGAGGTGCGAACAATGTGTTTCCAGTTAAGTCTCTCGTAATCTGTTCGTTACATGGAAATTTACTTTGTTCTACAGAAACTATTTTAAATATTCAATATCAAACGAAACATACACATTGAGAATGAAGTATACGCTCAGAGTAATTTTCACGTCGACTCGCGAATGTACTCTTGGAGTGATGATAATGTGGGTAACTAGGCATTTAGATGGCAGTAGGCTCGTTGATAGAAATGTGGAAAAGATGCAGATGATATTTTAGACCATTTGTGCGTGGGGCCCTGTTCAACTGAACCGGCTGAACATGCTAGTGGCCGATGCTGGGTGGTAAGGCCCGCTAGGCAAAAAGTGAGCAGTGTGCAGGAGGACAGATCCCGTAGGAGCGAGAATAGGAGAATAAAAGTTATAAAATTAGGGAGCCCTGTGTGCATTTTGGTCACCATCTAGTCATTTTTTGTCGGAAGTCTGACATCCCAGACCAGCTAAAGCCAGCATCAGCATCCCACACTATGCCGCCTGAGAAAAAGATTCAGCATGGCATCAGCAAAGGGCAGTAGGGGAGGCACCCAAGTTAGGTTGCCCTCACTGCAATCATGTTGTGGGGGGGGGGTCCCATCTATGATGAGAACACAATTCATTCACTTGTTTCAATCACACATCTGCCATACTACATGCACATAAGACATTTTTTTTTTAAGATTTATTATTTTTTTTACATATATTCAGGGTGTACCTATTAAGACTATTGAAAACTTATATTCCTCATCCTTTCACCTTCATTCACAAACCCTCACATACAGGATAAGGATAGACCACAGAACCCTGGATATGGACACCACCAGAGACAGTTTTTTTTTGTTTTGAAAGAGTCACAATTTGGTCTCTTGGGTCACCACACAGTTTACCCACATGACCAGTTCATTCACACAGTGATTACACATTTTAGCCTGTTATAGATGGTTTTGAAAAAAAAGAGAATTTTTTATGTTTGTATACATATATACATATAGTATAGATAAAATGAGCAGAAGTGACAAATATGGAGGTATAGGTAAATTATGTTTTAAAAGTTAAAAAAAGGTTATATGGCAATTGCACCTATGTGTGCTAAGTAGCAGAAAAAGATACAAAAGTATGTATTTAAGTTAGGAGTAATAAAGTGAGAGATAAAGTGATTCTGGAAAAAATAAATGCACTGATTCCAAAACTCACCATAAAAAAGTCTCTATCATGTCTACATCAAAAGAAGTACCAACATTTAATGTTAAAATAAAGGGATTTATACGTATAATTCAAATTTGTAATACAAGTGTAAAAAAATATTATACGTTCTCTATAACTCATTTAACTTAATCCCAGGGGCTCACATCTTGTGAGCATGGGCTTCGCACACCCAGGGTCCTGAGCTGGATATCGTCATTCTTCTCTTTTTTTGGTGATTCCCTCCTACTTCTCTCTCTCTCTCTCAGGGTACTTAAATTTTTTTTTGGCTGGTGCAGCATAATAAATAACTTTGGAAAAAATATCATAAATCATAGAGAAATAGTTATAGTTCAATAATATATAATCAGCATACCTGTAATTGTCCTTAAAAATGTTTTCTATTAAGGAATTTTCTCTTGCATTCCTGGTTACTCCCTCATAAGAAACCAGCAGTAATCCCCCATTGTTACAGGATCCCAGTGACCTTGGTACAGCTTTTCCATCGTGGAAATATTTTGATGAAACCGCTCCCTTTGTTCATCACACACATCTCCCAGATTTCTGGTGGGAAATTCGAGATGGGAATGGAGAAAATGAATTTTAAACGACATTAGACAGCCCATGTTTTTGTAGCACTTGATTAAATTAGACACCAACATTTCATAGTTTTCTTCTTTCCTATTACCCAAAAAACCATGTACTACCACCATAAATGATCGCCAAGCTGCCAATTGAACCTCCTTTAACTGGGTTTCAAACACGTTGTCTTTCAGAAGTTTCCTAATTTGGGGGTCCTATGAAAATTTTTTTCCTTAAGTTTGGCATGTTAAATTAGGAAACACACTTCTCAAGTATGCAAACCCATTACCTTCTTTATCTAGTCCCTTCACGAAATTTTTCATCAATCCAAGTTTGATGTGCAGGGGTGGAAGAAACACCTTGTTTGATTGCACCTAAAGGAATGTATTTTACATTACACTGTCCTGGTATTAACTTGTCCTGTTTGTCCCAACGTTGCACAACATAATGTTCTTCTGTTGCACGGCTGTCTCATAAACACAAAAAAACAATAATATTTTGCAAAAAAACCCTTGCAAACCGACAAGCAAACCAATAACCTTCAGATCACTGTATATGTTCCAACCATAATCCTGGTATTTTATAGCATGTAGAACCTTAGACATGCTTTCATGACTTTCTTTAAATCCAACTGAACGAAACACAGGAACTGATGGAATTTCATTGCCATTATGAAGCAAAACTGCTTTTAAACTTAATTTTGAGGCATGAGACACAATCAATTAAATTGGAAAACCTTGGCACAGCCTACAAAAATCCTTACCAAAAACACTAAATGTGCTCTCTTCAAATTGTAAATTGTTGCATGTCAGAATTTAAACTTAAGAACCATAGGTAAAAGTCTGATTATGTTTATCACAAGAAAACTGAAAGCCAGAATCAAGTGCTAAAATGAAGAGAATTAGCTTATATCTGTTAAAATAAATCAGTATGTCATACATTACTGGCTAGATTATGCACACAAAACCAGTGGACAAAATCGAACAAAGAACAGTAGCAGAAAAGTTGGCACATTTGTCAAGTGGCGGAAAGTTGGAAATAATATATGAAGTAAAATGCAGATGTAAAAGAGAACTATGCAAATGGAAGGAAGAATGAGTGCGCTCTATAGCAGTTTTAGTCTAATACTTATATATAACGTTTGACAAGTTAAATATTTGAATGGAAATGAAAAGGATGGCTTTGTTTATGGCACCAAGGAAGAATAAGTGATTAATCGTCCAAAAAGAGCCAACTGAAACTGGAGCTTGCTTGAAAAGGTTCCTGATAGCGAATTCTAAGAAAATCCGAGAGATAAGTTATAGTCCTGGAAATTAAAAACTATTAAAAACAGTTTTAGCGAATTGTATTAGGAAATTATAGTAGCTAAATTCAAGGTGACGTATAGGAAATATCACAAGGTGACAGAATTAAAGATTTCAGAACAAAATAGACAATGAAAGGTCAAAATCATTGTGTTATCCTGAAATAAATTTGACAAAAGTTTGACACACCATGATGGGAGTAAAGTCCTGCAAATTTAAAAAGGCAACAGAACTATAAAAGTAGTAAAATCCAAAAGAGTCTTCTATTTCTTATATTCTTATTTTTCTTTTATTTTTATTATTTTTATATTTATAGTATTTTCATATTCTTATATTATATTCTATTTGATGCTTGCAATTTCTTTGTAATTTATTAATTATTATTATATTTTTTCTTTCCTGCTAATTGGCTTATTAATTCAGCCCTTAATTTCTGATAATTCAATGTATCTTTTAGGCTCTTCACATTCTTTTCCTATCTTCTATCTTAATTTTTCTATTTCCTACTAGTTTTGGCACCTTGTGTTCTTTCAATTCCATCTATTTGCACTTCATCTCTCATTTTATTACTTCTAATTTAAATTATACATATATGAACATGTATTCTGGAGTGCATACAAAAATATAGTTAACATCAAGGGAGACAGTCTCTTTCACTTCTGCAATTTACTCATACGCTCAGTTTCCCTCATCACAGCATTTCGAATATGAACACACACACACACACACCACCTTTTTGGGTAGGGTGCTGGCTAAGTAACATAGATTCATAAACCATGCACTCATGTCTGCACAGGGTAGGACAGATGTTCCAACCAGAAGGCTGATAATCACACAGAAAGGCTCACACAGTGGTGCACTTGCCCCATAGTCATTCAGGGCTGCCACTGGTGGCAGCCATAGCATGGACAACATTCACTTTCCTGCAAGTGGGAAGAACTCTTATACCCATTTCAAATCTGTCTAATTGCAACATTATAAACATGTGGTTTTGCAGTTTAAGACAATCTTAGAGCAGCCACTGACACACGTTCTCATTCAACACAGCTAACATTTGTGCACTTAACACAGCAGGCTCTCACTCATTCAATCACAATCCCACACACACAGCCAAACACACACAATAGGGGTTAGCAGATATCACTCACATACTCACAGACAGGGCCCCAATTATCAAGTAGGAAGAAGTCATAATAGGGGGGGCAGAAAGATCAGTTTGCTGTAATTGTCTATATATATATAATTTTTTTTATGTATATAAATAGTGTTAGTGTTGCAGTTTGAGATATCATGATGCCTATGGAATGGGCTGGGTATGTTGTCTAAAGCGTATGCCTCCTATTTTTTAAGACAGTTTGGACATATTAGGTAAAAGTTGTGTAATATTGTTCTGTAATGAAAATGTGTTCTTAGTTTCTGTGTGTGGGAGGCCAATCCTCAATACTAATAGATTTTGGGAATTGTAGTAGGTTGGGCACTCATATAATAAGTGCTACCAATCTTCAGGATCATGGAGCACAGGTGCAGAATAGGTCATCAGTTAGGCCAAGCTGATGCAGCTTAGCCTTAAAAGACCCACTTCCAGTCAGGAAAAAGGTCACGAACAGTCCAGGGAAAACCAGGGAGATGATTTTGGAGAAAACAAGGCCACAATGGGCAGAAATCTCTTCATCACCCTTGGTGGACTGTTCCTAGTTTGTCTGCCCCTGCTGAGTAAGCTCAGTGGCAATCCTCTCCTTTTTTTACATTTATATCATTGGTAAGGTCTATTGTTATATCTAGATGTTGTGTGGGTATTGCTTTTCTGAGCCTGTAGTACAGGCCTTGGTGTACTATTTCCAAATCCAGGAGGAGAGCACCTGCCGAGACTTGAAAGGTGGGGGTATTCAATTAATTCTTTCAAGGAATAATAAAATTCAAGAAAGAACTAGATAAACTATTGGAGGGAATGGATAGGTGAAATGGGATGTGTGTGTGTGTTTTTTTTTGTTGTTTAAAAGCTGTTTGAGCACTGTAGCCACCCTTACAAAAGCAAAAGCCCCTCACTGCTAATAATCAGATCAAGAATATTGCTTCCTCTTGTTGCCATTTTAGCATACTGACATAGAAAACAGGCATCCAATAAATTCACAAAAGTCTTGTTATTGTGTGAATGACCAGCCCACAAGTTCCAATCGATATGTAGAAAGTTAAAATCGCCCATTATAAGTCACTCTTATTTACTGACCCACTCTATTTCTCTGCATAGTTGTTTTCTTATAATCATCACAGTTCATTAGGCCTATAACTTATTCCTATTCTCATTTTTGTTTTCCCAGTATTACACTGGCCACCCATGCCAACTGGATGCACTGTCTTAGATTTAATATGCTTCATAACTGCCCCACTCCTCTCCTGTCTGTCTTTTGTGCTAACTAACAGTGAGGCTCTGTGTTCGGACAAACAATATGGCTTTAAACCTGGCCTCTCCACCAAGGATGCAATGCAGCATCTGCTAAATGCAGCAAATGGTACAGAGGAAAAATACATGCTAGCCATCTGTTGATTTTTCTGGTGCCTTTGACACTCTCTGGTGCATTCTCTGAAGGCTATGTCAGATAAGTGTGCCAAGAAACCTCAATAACATCACCTGCAGGCTGCAGCTACCTTGACAATAGGCAGGTAATAGTCAGAACAAGATTTCAAGAAATATCTAAACCTGTGGAAAAAGGCTACCCACAGGATTCCGTTTTGTGTTCATTTTTCTGTACAATAGTGTGATGTGAATTATTAAACATGTCTCTAAGTCTCACAGATAGCTTTAACTGTTGCTGATGACCTGGTAATCATAGTAAGGGCAAACAGCCATAGAGAACTGGAAAATCTGGCTAACAGCACTTTACTAAAACTGCAGGATTGGACACAAGTCCATAAATTAAAAATCTCAACAAATGAAACCAAAACCATCCTCCTAAAAGGCACCCTTAGAAGATTACCACTTATAAAAATTAATGGCACTTCTATCAGAATGGTCCAAGAATTAAAATACCTTGGTATCATTTGGTGTATTCAGTTACAGCTGGTAACAGCAAATTCTAACTGTGACGCATTCGGGAAAGGAATTGTAGAAGCTATGAGATTTTTCATACCAATTAAGAAATGCCATTCAAGGTTAAATGAGAGTCAGATGAAGTGATGAGACTTGTCGCAAAGAAAAAAAAAGTACGGTATGCATATAAATTAAAAGGTGATACAGGAGCCTATGACAGACATAAACTAGCCTGTAATCAAGTCATATAGGAGGTTAGGCAAGCTATGGTAGATTACAAGAAGCCTCTGCCAAAGAAAACTTATATTAACAGTTAAAGAAAGGAGTTGAATAACATTGGTCCACCTAATGTTTAACTGCTGATGATGCTAACAAACTAAACAGATATTTTCCATTTATATTCATGCATGAGGACCTCTTTAGGGAAGGGTAGGGAATGGCAGCAGTTCATCAAAATATAACAGGAAGCTAAATAATTTTGTAATAACTGACGGCAAAGTGGAAGATAAATTGTTGAAAGCTTAATTTAAAAAAAGGGATGAATGAGATTTATCCAATTATATTAAGGGAGGCAACAAAGGAGGTAAGCAAACCCTCAGCCATAATTATGAGAGCATCTTTGATTCAAGGGCAGTTCCTGTAGACTGAAGATGTGGTAATATACCTCAATTCACAAAGGGGATGAAAAGGTGACATGAGTAACTAGTTAAAGAAGTAGTTCAGGTCAATCTAGATGGGAATGAAACTATACTGCTGCCACAGAATGGATTTGTTAAGGGTGATCTTGCCTGACCAGTCTGATAGGCCACTGTGATGCAGTAACAAAGGAACTGGATGCAGAAAATAATTTTGATATCATATACTTGGATTTCATTCAAGCTTTTGATACTGTTGCACATAAAAGACTGCAGCTTTAAGGGAAAGTTAATGCTCTGGATAAAGAGATGGTTGAGTGGGAAAAGAATGAGAGTAATTATTAGACCACAAAGACCAGAACACTAGTCTTTGTGGTCTAATGTTATTAGTGGAGTCCCCCAGAGTTCAGTGCCCATTATTTCTCTGTCTAAGTTTTAAGATGATACAAAGGTTGGCAGGGTGGTTAATGACAGTAATCAGGCTATGCTCCTGCAACAAGATCTAGAAAATTTAGGCAGATAGGTTGAGAAATGGTAGGTGAAGTTTAACATTGGCAAATGCAAGATACTGCATATGGGTAGTAGTACTCCCAGTTTAATGTACCAATTGTGTGGTACTACAACACTCAAGGTAGTGGAAAATTAGAAAGACGGAGGAAGGGGGGTAATTGTGCATTCAGATAAGCTCTGTAAGCAGTGTAGACTGGCTGCCAACAGAGCTCATGGGGTTTTGTCAATTATATACAGGAAACTTGCTAGCACCCTTTGATCCCTTCACTAATCTCATTGCCTTTCTCTGCACCCATTCCAGCAGAATGGATGCAGAGAAAGGCAATGAGATTAGTGAAGGGATCAAATGGGTGGTCTTACTAAGAAAGGCTTCAGTTCTGGAAATTTCAGTTGTCGTTGTTATTTGGTTTTTAGGAGCATTAGCAACTAAGGCCATATTGCTCCGGGGATATGTGGGGGTCATTCCCTGACCTTTCCACATCCTTCGTATTTGGTAGTCATGGGCTCGAACCCCGGTCTAATCAAGAAGCGTGTGCTACGCACTGCAGCTCCTGCCCACCTGGCTACAGAGGCTCCAAAAGAAATTTCAGTGCCTGCAGATTAGGTACCTGTGAGGTTATCTGAATGAGGTGTTTAATGCTTTGAATGGATTGAGCAAGCCCAATGTGATGGCATTCTTCCTCTTGATCAGACTACTACAGAAGTGAGGAGGCATAAATTCAAACCAAAAATGAAGTTTGTCTGCAGCTAGCAGGTGGTCGATTGTTGGAACAAACTTCCATATGTTGTTGTTGATGGGTAGTTTGAATAAATTCAAGGAAGAACTGAAGAAATTTTTGGAAGGGATGAACAGGTGATAAGGGAAGGATGTTTTTTTTTTTTTTTTTTTTTCTGGCTGATGCTTTATAATCTTGCTTTCTTGCATCATTTGCCAATACTAATTAAATGGTAATTTAATTTATTTATCTAAAAGAGAATTTTCTTATATACAGTCCACAACTATCCTTTCTTAATTTAAGTGCACATTCTCTACCTGTAAAAGAAAAAAGAGAGACCCATAAAATATCCCAGTCAAGTCCCCATACAGATATCTTCAAATTAATTTTAATCTCTACATGAATGGATCTTGATATCAATAACTAACCTTACTACTTTTCACTGCACCTCTTCCAACATATTTGCATTCTTCCTGAAATGGGAAATTCCAAACCTGTATAGCATACTGAAGATGTGACCTAACCAAGGTTCAGTTACATTTACAATGCAATAATTATCTCTTTTTCCCTACTAGTAAAATTCCTGTATATCACATATAAAACACCATTGCTGCTCAAATACCTTGTCTAACTGTTGAAGTAACTTCATATAAAATTGCACAATTACTCCTATCTACTGCCTTAGGTTTTTTTTTTTTTTTTTTTTTTCCAAGTAATAAAATAATCTTAGATTACTATTACCCAAATGTGGAACCTTGCATTTCCAAATATTGTACTTTAACTGCAATTTTTTAGGCTAAGTGATGCTAGCAAAAAAGCTACTGTTTATCATACTCCTAATTTACCCTAAAACAGCCCATGTATTTACTTGTTCCATGATGACCCACTGTGCAGGGCTTGAAATCCCCAACACCTTGCTTTCCAGGATGCTGCATGTTCCAAAGGAAGCAGTGCAAAAATCACTTTTACCTATGGCTACAGATCTAGTTAATCTATTAGTTTGTGTATCCCTCCAGGCAAGCAGTTTTCTGATCTGCCCAATGAGTCTTACACAGTCTTTCCAGAGCTGAACTGATTGATAAGGCTCTCAACATTTCCTATCATGTCTGGGCAGAATTGCAGACACTTTCAAATTTAATCCTAACTTTTGACTTTTTCCCAAGCCTATTATTCACTCATGAACGTTGTTAACAAATATCAAAACAACAAGGGATTCAGTACTGAATCCTATAAAGTACAGAAAATATACATAAGAAATTTTCTACATATTCTTAATTTTATAACTGTGCCAACATGGATTAGGCCTACTGATTTCACTTGTGACATGGATTTTAATTTTTCCAAAATTCATGGTGTTTCTGGGCGTACATTTAGTGCTAATTTTAAAATTCCAAATCATTTTTACTTATCACGTACGACTATTTTTTACAAACAGAAAAAACTGTTTTTTTTTTAGATATACATTCAATGTATACACAATATGCAACATATTTCCTTTCTGATTGACAAGTACAGATGGGCTGGGATGAGATTAGATATGTCAAGCAATGTCCACAATGTCATTCGCTATATAAATCTGTTAAGTGTTTCTTCCACACTGATTTATTTTCTTGGACAGTCATACAAACTAGTATTTGTTTTTAAAGTGATTTTTTTATCTCTGACAATTTTTTTATCTCATGGTTGTTTATGTAGCAAAAAAGAGCAACATCCACCAAATCTAGCTGACTGAATAAGTCAAAAAAGGTGCAAGCTTAATCCAATGTAGTATAAAAGGAATCCAGTTTGTTGCTATCTAAGGCTGACAGGAGGACATGGCCTTCTGACACAGCCTTGATATTTCTGATTTTACATATTTTTATATAAAAATAACCTTTTTCGTAAAATCTGTAAAAATATAAAAGAAACCAGAAGCACCTCCACCAATATTTTCATATTTTTTTATTTGAAAAAAATTCTGATGTGATAGAGCAAATTTCAAGTAACTTTCAAAATTTCCATTAAAAATGAAGTTCAGATTCCTGATCAGCAGTAAAACATAAGAGCACTTTTGTTAAAATGAAGACTAATTGAAATCTTTTCTCCAGTTAAAACTAACTGAATCAAGATAATCTTACCTCAATTTATTTAGGTGATATTCCTACCATATGTAGCTGTTAAAAGTTTAGATCTGAACTAGCACTATATTATTATTTTAGAAAAATCTTCATGCATAATACATACTGCGAGTATTGAAAACCACAGCTACAAATTCCATTTAACCTTCAGTCAGAATAATAGTAATGTTGATTGTTGCTTGCTTTTCTTGTTGCTTGTTGAGAGCACTAATAATCACAGAGAGAAAGTGACATGAAAATAGAAAAGCAATTAGCTTAGATGTAAGCCATAGAGAAAAATTAAATCCCATAAATGGTGGAAAGTAAATTTGCAGTTAGCTATGACAATGCTGGGTGTCAGTGTTTAATTGGACAAAGAGAGGAGAATGCATAATCAGAGTTTCCCTAATTACACATTCCCTGTATGATTTTTTTTGAGTAATTTATTGGCAGCTTTACTAATTTTTGAACAAAGAATATTAATCATTTTGGAATATTAAAGGATGCATTAACATAAGTTGTTTAGGGAAGTTTCTTTCAGGCAGACTTAGCAGTGATATAGTAAAATCTCAAAGAAGGCTTATTCAATTTAATACTATGTGAAGGAAGGATTTTGAAATGAAGTTACTCCAGAATTTATTTAAAAATGTTAATTCAGTATGTGTTTGCTTGTGTTTCATAAACTGTCCTTACTATTTTTTTATACTGAAATCTGAGATTTTATTTGAAATTTTAAGATTACATTAAATTTAGTTACTTCCATATAGGAGACGGATCACAATCCTTTTTAACTTAAAAGGATACATTTTAAGTTCATCAAATATTTATTTTATTTTATTTTTAATTTCTGGAGGTGGATTTAGGTTTCAGATTGGAACCTGCATTTCAGGAAGTGGAAACCCAAATTATCATGACTGAATTTTAAATTTTTTTTTTTTATTGGTGCACAATTATATATAAATAAATAAAACCAAACTTTCTGTTTATACTCTGAGATGACCAAATAAGGTCAGAGGAGTACACAACATGGAGAGAATACAAGAACATTCTACTGAATTTAGTAGTCATGCAGCTTGAGGAATTTGAAGAGTACAATGTGTACAGAAAGGGAGGAGGGGTTATGTTGATATTTAAGAAACACATAAAATCTAAGGAAATGAATCCAGTTGACATGGGTGGACAGTTGAGTCAGTTTGGTGTGACATAGGCACTTGGAAAGCAAAAATAAGAGTAGGATTGTGTAGGCCTAATAACATGAGATATAGATGAGTCATTATAACTTAATATTCATAAAGCGAATATTTGTAATTCGGGAGAGCGCTCTGGTCGCGGGATAAGTATTTTTACCATATTCTTCGTTAATTAACATAGTACATTGTGTTTTATAGAGATATTAAATAGGTTTAGTAGCATTCATTAGCTTCTTATTTTGAATTTACCCAGCGATTTTTGAAAGTTGCGACTCCCGGTGTTGGTACCAACATTGTTGCTAGCCGCCATATTATAGTTGATAAGAAATAGCATAACGTATATATATCTCGAACTGATAGCGTAAGGTAAAAAGTAAACTAGATAGCGTAATACGAAGCACTGTATTAGGAATCTGTTAGCTTATTATACTATTATCAATTAATCAAAAATATTATTAATCTTATTAAATTTCATTGTTAATTAAATTGTATTTAAATGGAAATCATGACCCAGACTAGAGCTGCGAAGCAAAGATCACAGACTAGCAAGAGTGCTGTGACTCGGGGAGAAATGAAGGGGGCAATTCTCCAATGCATCACAGTCTCAAAAATTGTGCAAAATGTGAAATGTTTGCCAACCTTTCTAAAACAGGACATGATCTAGCCAAGGAGGATGGATGCGTTTGTGTGTATGCTAGGTGTCTAGAGTGTCAAGAAATTAGGTTTGTTTGTTATTTGGTTTTTAGGTGCATTAGCAACTAAGGCCATATTGCTCCGGGGAGATGCGGTAATTATTCCATGACCTTTCCGCATCCTCCGTATTTGGTGGTCATGGGCTCGAACTTCGGTCTAATCAAGAAGCATGTGCTATGCACTGCTGCTCCTGCCCACTTGGCTACGGAGGTGCCAAGAAATTAGGTGCCAACTCAGCATTCTGACGGGCATCTATAAGAGCTTGAGGTGTAGGGTAAATGCCCTCGACGAAATTAATATGAGGGGCCCATCAAGCTCTCAGCTGCCCAGCTCAACGACAGAGCTCACACCTGTGCATCAGGCAAAACAGAGGCAATCTCCAAGGCAGAATGCACTGGTCCCAAAGGAACTAGTTATTGTTGGTGATTCTATTGTCAGGGAGACGTGGAACATACTGTGCAAGAAAGATAGGTGGAACAGGACCAGGGTCAAAATGGGCAAAAGTTGATGACGTAGAGCATGTATATCATCTTTTAAGGGTACAAAAGGTGATACTGTTGTACACGTTGAAACTAATTACATTAAGAGTAAGAAATCTGCAGATTTACTGAACAATTACAGTCAATGTTGAAAAATTCACGAGTTAGGCTTGAATGTGAAAGTGTCTGCAATTCTGCCCAGACATGATAGGAGGGGGTATATGATGAGAGCCTTGTTGATCAATTCAGCCCTGGAGAGATTGTGCAAGGCTCAAGGGGTAGAATTTTTCAGCCTGGTCTGTGCTTGTTGACAGGATAAACTACTTCTACAGGGATGGGATACACTTAAATAGAAAGGGCACAAGAATATTTGCTGATGCTATCAAGGCAGTGTTAGGTGGGTCAGAAAACTGCTAGCTTGGGGGATACACAGACTAAAAGGTTAACAGTGGCCACAGGCAGAGGCAAAAGTGATTCTTGAACTGCTTCTATTAGAATGAGAAGCACCTGGAAAGCAAGGTAATGGAGATTTCCAGGACTGCTGGGAGTCATAGTGGAACAAGTAAATACATGGGCTGTGTTAGGGTAACTAAGAGTAGGAACAGGTGCATGTATACTTGCACATACACCAATGCTAGGAGTATAGTTAATAAATTTGATGAGCTTGAAGTGCAGATCAAGACATCAAAGGCAGATATTGTTGGGATATCAGAGACACGGTGTCACACAGATATAAGCAGTGCAGAATTGGAATTTGCGAAGTACAATGTGCACAGGAAGGTTAGACAGGACAGGAAGGAAGGAGGGGTTATGCTGTTAGTTAAGAAACACATAAAATCTAAGTAAGTGCATCCAATTGATGTTGGTAGACAGTGCAATGTTGAGTCTGTTTGATGTAACATAAACACTGGGAAAGGAAAAATGAGAGTAGGAGTATGTTATAGGTGTAATGACGCTGATAAGTACAATGAACAGTTGTGCAGAGAAATAGAATGGGCCAGTTAATCAGAATGTCTCATAATGGGAGATTTTAACTTTCCAGATACAGACTGGAACTTGTGAATTGGTCACTCGCACACCAACAAAACTTTTGTGGATTTATTGGATGACTGTTTTCTACAGCAACATGTTCGAGAGGCAACCAGAGGGAGTAATACTCTTGATCTTATTATCAGCAGTGATAATTCATGCATTAAGAATTTGCAGATAAAGGAACCACTGAGTGACAGTGATCACAATATACTGATGTGGGAATTACTTAAAGATGTAACTACCATCAAGGGTAAAGGAAAGGGCTTTTGCTTTCATAAAGATGACTGCAGGGGTCTCAGACAGTTTTTAAATTCTATACAGTGGGATCAACTGATGATGTTACCAACATTGAAGTCTAAATTCTAATTTGAATTTTGGAGGATACTAGGTTTTACATTCCAACTAAGAAATACTCTTCAAGGTTTAGGCCTAAATGGATGTCAGATGAATTAATGAATCCCTTACATTTTTTCTTCTCTGCTCGTGGCAGAGAAGAAAAATGTAAGGGATGCATATAAAGTATCAGGTGATACAGAAGCCTATGGCAGATATAAACTAGTCTGTAATCAAGTCACAAAGGAGGTTAGGCAGGCGAAGGCAGATTACAAGAAATCTTTGGCAAAGGATGCAAAGAAAAACAGCAGAGAGTTCTTTACTTATGTAAACTCTAGAAGGAAAGGGATAAATCAGATTGGACCACTTAACATAGATGGGTTGACTATTGATGATCATGCTCAGGTAGCTGATAAACTTAATGAGTATTTTGCAACTACATTCACACATGAGGAGTTATTCAATGGGAGGGGGGTGGAGCCAGAGGTTTTTCAAACTCTAACAAGGAGCTAAGTGATTTTGTACTAACAGAGAGCAAAGTGGAGGACAAATTGTTGAAGTTAAACATAAAAAAGGCACCTGGGGTGGACGGGATCTATTCAGTTATATTAAAGGAGGCAGCAAAGGAAGTAAGCAAACCCTTAGCCATAATTATGAGAGATTCCTTGGACTCATGGGAGGTCCCCATGGACTGGAGGTTTGGAAATGTATCACCAATTCACAAAGGGGATTCAAAAGGTGACACGAGTAACTATAGACCTGTTAGTTTAATTTGTGTTCCATGGAAAATAATGGAATCACTGGTTAAAGAAGCATTGCAGGATCATCTAGACAAGACAGCAGTAATAGTTAAGACACAGCATGGGTTTGTTAAAGGGAGGTCTTGTCTGACCAATTTGATTGGATACTATGATGTGGTCACAAAGGAACTGAATGCCAAAAATAATTTTGATATCATATACTTGGATTTCAGGAAAGCTTTTCATACTGTTGCACATGGAAGACTGCTGTACAAATTGGAGAGGTATGGCATTAAGGGTAAGTTGCTGCAATGGATAAAGGGATGGTCGAGTGGGAGGTGACAAAGAGTGGTGATCAGTGGACACTGCTCTTCATGGACAAATGTTATTAGTGGAGTTCCCAGGGTTTGGTGTTGGGCCCATGGTTACTATTATTATTAGCCATATGGTGTAAGGAAGCCTGAGGCTTATGCTGCACCAACAAAAAAAAAAAAAAAAAATTCCCCGCATTACCCTGAGAGAGAGAGAGAGAGAAGTAGAAGGAAATCACCAAGAAAGCAAGAAAGAAAAGAATGATGATATCCAGCTCAGGACCCTGGGTTTGCCAAGCCCATACTCACCAGATGTGAGCCCTTGGGGTTGATATACCTTCATCAATGATATTGATGACGGTATATCAGATTTAATATTCAAGTTTGCAGATGATACAAATGTTGGCAGGGTTGTTAATGACAGTAAAGACAGCATGCTACTCCAACTGGATCTAGATAAGTTGGGCAAATGAGCTGAAAAGTGGCAACTGACGTTTAACATTGACAAGTGCAAAGTACTGCATATGGATAGCAGTAACCCAAGAGAAACTTTACCAACTGTGTGGTACTACACTCAGGGAAGTGGAAGTGGATATGAAGTTTTCTGACCAGTGCAGACAGACTGTCAGAGCAGGTCATGAAGCCTTGTCAATGATATATAGGAATTTTTCTAGCAGGACAGAGGTGATTAACCCATTGTACAAGGCAATGGTCAGGTCACACCTTGAGTACTGTGTACAGGTCTGGAGGCCTCATTTTAGGAGGGATGTAGAGTTGCTAGAACGAGTACAAAGAAGGGCAACAAGATTGGTGAGGGGATCAAAAGGGTTCTCTTACCAAGAAAGGCTTAAGTTCTGTAAATTGCAGTGCCTGAAGAGTAGGCACATGTGAGGTGATCTGATTGAGGTGTATAGGCCTTAAATGGGTTGAGCAAGCTGAATGCTGATGGGATTTTTCCTCTTGCTCAGATTAAGAACCTGAGGGGCATAGATTCAAATTGAGGAAAGACAGTTTTAGAATAGATGTGCAGAAATTTCTCTTTAGCCAGCGGGTAGTTGATTTGTGGAACAGACTTCCGTCTTTTGTTGTGGAAGTTGATAGCCTAAATAATTTTAAGGCTGAGCTGGACAGGCATTTGGAACGAATGGAGGGATGAAAGCGGAGGTTTTTTTTTTTTTGTGTGTGATGCTGCATAAGCTTGCTTTCTTGCATCATATACCTCTACTAATGCTAAAGCTATTGTATCTGTGATTTGACACAAATATTATATCATATAACTAGTAGTGCTTGGCAGTGGAATTACAGGTTTTAATTGTGGTAAATAAGCAGCTTCACGGTTCTAATCACATTGCTTGGGATATATTTTTTTTGTTTTTAGCTAAGAAATTTTTATTTCTAGTAAGGCTATAACTAATTTAAAACTCTTCAAATCTAAGTTTATATGGTATGTGTATAGGATAATACATATAACATAAACTTGACAGCATAATACATATAATGTAAACTTGATAGCATAATATGTATTATTGCATTTAGGTATCTATTAGTTTAGTGCAGTATTCTCAAATTAAAATGAATTTAAATGGAAATAATGCTTCAGACTAGCTCAGCAAGGGAACAGGCTCAAAGTAGCGAGGGGGGGATTTGACTTGGGGTTGAACTGAAAGGGCAGTTCTCCTATGAATTACAAAATATGCTTGTGTGATATTTATGGACCTATCTGGAACGGGACATGATAGAGCCAACAGGGATGTCTTTATGTATATTCAGTGTAAAGTGTGTGAGGAAATTAGGAACAAGCTAATTTCGTCACACTATCAAAATTCTGAACAAGCTCGGCATTCTATAGGCATTTATGAGAGCTTGAAGAATAGGGTGGATGTACTCAAAATAATTAAAATCGGGGCCATCAAATTTGCAGCTGCCCAACTCAATGTGAAAGTTTAAAATTGTGCATCAGGCAACACAGCAGCAATCTGTAAGGTAGAATGCACTAGTTTCAGAGGAGGTAGTTACTTTTGGTGAATCTGTTTTCAGAGAAATGGAAAATATATTCTGCAAAAAGGATAGATTAAATAGGGCTAGGGTATGTCTACCAGGGGCAAAAAGTAGATGATGCTGAAGAGTAGAGGGAAGAGTAGAGAGAAGAGTAGTACTATTATAAGGGCATGAAAGGTGATACTGTACACATTAGCACTAATGACATTAAGGATAGAAGGGCTGAGGACTTACGTAGCAAGTACAGGACAATGTGGGAAAAAGTTGGAAGTTATGTCTGCCAGGGGCAAAAGTTGATGACGTTGTAGAGCGGATATCATCTTTTAAGGGCACAAAAGGTGATATAGTTGTACACGTTGGCACTAATGACATTAAGAGTAGGAGACCGGCGGAATTACTTGACAAGTACAGGTCACTGATGAAAAAAAGCCGTGAATTAGGGTTGAAATTGAAAGTGTCTGCAATTCTGCCCAGACACGATAGGAGGGAGTATATGATGAGAGCCCTGTCAATCAATTCGGCCCTGGAAAGATTGTGCAGGGCTCAAGGGGTAGAATTTTTTTCAGCCTGGTCTGTACTTGTTAACAGGAGAGACTGCTTCTACAGGGATGGGATACACTTAAATAGAAAGGGTGCAAGAATGTTTGCTGATGCTATCGAGGCAATGTTAGGTGGGTCGGAAAACTGCTAGATTGGGGGGATACAAGGACTAATAGATTAACAGTAGCCACTGGCAGAGGTGAAAGTGATTCTTGCACTGCTTCTATTGGAATGAGCCGCAGCCTGGAAAATAAGATGCAGGATATTTCAGAGACTGCTGGGAATCATTGGGGTACAAGTAAACACATGGGTTGTGTTAGGGTAGCTAAGAAAAAGAACAGGTGCATGTATACTTGTGTGTACACCAATGCTAGGAGTTTAGTAAATAAATTTGATGAATTTGAGGTATTGCTCAAAACATCAAAGGCAGATATTGTGGGGATTTCAGAGACGTGGTGTCACACAGATATAAGAAATGCAGAACTGGAATTTGGGGAGTACAATGTGTACAGAAAGGATAGACAGGATAGGAAGGGAGGAGGGGTTATGCTATTAATTAAGAAACACATAAAATCCAAGGAAGTGAAGCCAGTCGACATCGCTGGACAGTGCAGTGTCGAGTCAGTTTGGTGTGACATAAGCATTGGGAGATCAAAATTGAGAGTAGGAGTGTGCTATAGGCCTAATGACTCTGATGAGTATAATAAGAAACTGTTCGGAGAAATAGAGTGGGCCAGTAAATCAGAGAGTCTTATAATGGGGGATTTTAATTTCCCAGATATTAACTGGAATTTGGGGGCTGGTCACTCACACAGTAGCAAGGCTTTTGTGGATTTATTGGATGATTGTTTTCTACATCAGCATGTTCGGGAGGCAACTAGAGGGAGTAATACTCTTGATTTGATTATCAGTAGTGATTCTTCATGCATTCAGAATCTGCAGATAAATGAACCACTTGGTGGCAGTGATCACAGTGTGCTCAAGTGGGAGTTACTCAAAGAGGTAACTACCATTAGGGGTAAAGGGAAGGGGTATTGCTTTCGTAAATGCGACTACAATGGACTGAGACAGTATTTAAATTCTATACAGTGGGATCAACTGATGATATTGCCAACAGCAAATTCAAAATGGGAAGCATTCAAAGAACTTATCGTGGAAGCTACTAGGCTTTACATACCAACTAAGAAATATTGTTCAAGGTTTAGGCCTAAATGGTTGTCAGATGAACTAATGAGGCATATGGCAGAGAAGAAAAATGCATGGGATACATACAAATTAACACGTGACACGGATGCCTATGATAGATACAAGTTGATCTGTAACCAAGTTACAAAGGAGGTTAGGCAGGCGAAGGCAGATTACGAGAAATCTTTGGCAAGGGATGCGAAGAAAAACAGCAAAGAGTTCTTTACTTATGTAAACTCTAGAAGGAAGGGGATGAATCAGATTGGTCCACTTGAGATCGATGGGTCAACTGTTGATGACCCTGCTCGGGTAGCTAACAAACTAAATGAATATTTTGCATCGACATTCACACATGAGGAGTTATTCAGCGAGGGGAATGCCAGAGGTGTATTCAACTCTAGCAGTAAGCTAGAGAATCTTGTAATAACTGAGAGCAAAGTGGAGGAGAAATTGTTGAAGATAAACACAAGAAAGGCACCTGGGGTGGATGGGATCTATCCAGTTATATTAAAGGAGGCAGCAAAGGAGGTAAGCAAACCCTTAGCCATAATTATGAGAGCTTCCTTGGACTCAGGGGAGGTACCCATTGACTGGAGATGTGCAAATGTGACCCCAATTCACAAAGGGGGATCAAAGGCTGACACAAGTAATTATAGACCTGTGAGTTTAACTTCTGTTCCCGGAAAATTAATGGAGGCACTGGTGAAAGAAGCACTGCAGGATCATCTAGACAAGACTTCAGTTATAGCTAGGACACAGCATGGTTTTGTTAAGGGGAAGTCTTGCCTGACCAATTTGATTGGATACTATGATGCAGTCACAAAAGAACTGGATGCAGGGAATAACTTTGATATTATATACTTGGATCTTAGAAAGGCTTTTGATACTGTTGCACATGGAAGACTGCTGCACAAATTGGAGCAGTGTGGCATTGGAGGCAAGTTGCTGCTATGGATAAAGGGGTGGTTGAGGGGGAGAAGACAGAGAGTGGTAATCAATGGACACTGCTCATCGTGGACTAATGTTATTAGTGGAGTCCCTCAGGGTTCAGTATTGGGGCCTTTATTGTTTTCTGTATTTATAAATGATATTGATGATGGTATATCAGGCTTAATGTCCAAGTTTGCAGACGATACAAAGGTTGGCAGGGTTGTCAAGGACACTACTGACACTATGCTGCTGCAACAGGATTTGGAAAGGTTGAGCAGATGGGCTTCGAGGTGGCAAATGAAGTTTAACATTGACAAATGTAAAGTACTACATATGGGAAACAGCAACCCCAGAGCAACGTATCAACTCTGTGGTACTACACTGACAGTGGTAGAGAATGAAAGGGACCTGGGGGTGGTGGTGCAGGCAGATATGAAGTTCTCTGAGCAGTGCAGACGAGCTGCAAGAGTAGCTCATGGTGTATTGTCAATGATATATAGAAATTTTTCTAGCAGGGATAAGGAGGTGATTATTCCCTTGTATAAGGCAATGGTCAGGCCACACCTAGAGTACTGTATACAGGCCTGGAGGCCTCATTTCAGGAAGGATGTAGAGCTGCTGGAACGAGTACAGAGAAGGGCAACTAGATTGGTGAATGGGACAAAGGGGTTCTCTTACGAAGAAAGGCTTAAGTTTTGCAAATTACAGTGTCTGGAAACTAGGCACCAGCGGGGTGATCTGATAGAGGTGTACAAAGCCTTGAATGGTTTGAGCATGCTCAATGCTGATGGGATTCTTCCTCTAGCTCAGAAAAATCACCTGAGAGGGCATAAATTCAAATTGAGGAAAGACAGATGTAGGATAGATGTGCGGAAATTTGCCTTTAGCCAGCGGGTGGTTGGTGGGTGGAACAGACTTCCATCCCTTGTCGTGGAAGTTGATAGCCTAAATAAGTTTAAGGCTCAGCTGGACAGGTATTTCGAACGAACAGAGGGGTGAAGTGGAAGTGGTTATTTTTATTTATTTATGTTACTTTTTTTTTTTTTTTGGCTGATGCTGCATAAGCTTGCTTTCTTGCATCAAATGCCTCTACTAATGCTAATGCTAATGCTAATGTTATAATTAAATTTGAAAGTGTCTGCAATTCTGCCCAGACATCATAAGAGAGAGTACATGTTGAGAAGCTTGTCAATCAGTTCAGCCTTGGAGAAACTGTGTACAACTCGTGGGGCAGAATTATTCTAAGTGTGGTCTGTGCTTTTTAACAGGACAGACTATTTTTATAGTGATGGGATACACTTAAATGGAAGGAGTGCAAAAATATTCACTGATACTATAAATTTTTGCACTCCTTCCATTTTCAAGAGCTCAAAATTCTTCATTTGCACAGTGTATCCTTGAACCCATCCAGTTTTTCATTCCTGTAATGCCAAACAACATGAGGCTGAGAATGACCATGAGAAAGAGGTTCCACTGGAAAAGGCACCACACGAAGTTTGATCTGAAGTGCCAAGAATACTATTAGTACTGACCATGTACTTTGAAGAGTTGACGGTAGGAAAAAGATCTAGTATTGTGTGTATTGTTATGATTGTATGGTATTCTGGTAGGTAAATGGACAAGCTGAATGAAGTCTTTAGTAATTGCAAAAGCCTCAGCATCTCAACAGCTGGATTTGTTTAACTAGAAAAGTGAAGCCAGTTGGAGTTGTAAACAATAAAATCATCAAAGAAAATTACCTCACTATTAGGGAAGTTAGGCTGGAGAAAGTCAAGTTTCAAAGAAAAGAAGTCAAAGAATGTCAAAAAGTTCCAAGTGATTAGTGGAACTGGGAGAACAGTAGAGGCAAGAGATAAATTTGACAAAACAGGGCAAAGAGATTTTTTTTTTCAGAGGAGATTTGAAATTAGGAAGTCCCCGTGAAGGAATATCACAGAATGAACATGTGCACAAATACCACTTTTGGAGCAAAAGGAATCATACAGTGAATAATTTGGGAAACTGAGACGAGGAGTAGTGGTTGAGCCAAACAATAATTGGGATTCTGTCAGAAAAAAGTAAGTGCAGTGTGGCCTACTTTAGGCAGAAATGAATGTTAATGAGGTTGGAACTGAGACCATGTTTATTTGTGAAAGAAATGAGGAAGTTTTTAGAAGGTGTAGATCTTTTGCAGGAAAGTTTGTCCTATTAGTTTAATTATTCATAATGCATTCAGTAGATAAAGTAAAAGGGGAGATATATATGAATTAATGAAATTTTTTGCTATATGGTGTAAACGAAACAAGAGTATACCTGGCTCCTTGACATAATGCAGCCTCAACGCCTCCTGCATACATACATACATACTACTTGGATACACTAGCTGATCTGAACACTAGCTAGAGAGTTACCACCAGGTCTGGTCCAGTGTACTCTCTAGCAGCTGGCCTGCAAAAACTGTTTGAACTGTTCTGTATCTTTGAAATGTATGAAATATTGGATCTTATCGTAATGCCCGTTATAACCTCAAATGACATCATTCTTACTGCATTATGCAAGAGATGGGGGGTTGCTGGAACTTTGCTCTGGAGACTAAATATGAGTTTCACTACTTCAAGCTTTAATAAGCAAAGTATGGTATTACTTGGATGATAAGAATCATCTACTACCTAGTATTGCCTGGTGACATGGAGGGAATGGGTACCAGTTCTTGATCCCTACTTATCAATATAAGTTCAAATATGGGTGTGAACCTCCAGTATATACTAATTGTGGTTTTAGGACTTGTACATGGTGGGGGGGGATATCCAGGATTGCTGTTGCAAATGACTAGACAACTTTCATTTAGATAGGTATGTGAATAAGCAAAACAAGATTTTAGGCACTGAGCAATCCATGTTATTGTTGACAATCCATTGCATGCAGAAAGAGTCACTGTATGGTGTGCACTTCCTCTGCATTTGGCACTTTGGGCCAGGGTTTATCAATGAAAGCATTGACAAACCTGTAGAAGAATTTTTTGTCTAAAGGCAGGAATGACAACTGATGTCTTCCTCAGTGTCATTAGGCACAATTTTGTGTTTTTTTTTTTGTATAGCTATGGCACTGACATGGATAACAACTAATTTCAGCAGGTTGGTGCAAGGCCTGTACTGTAGGAATTATCCTGGAGTTCCTGGATAAAAATTTTTACAGCAGGGTGGTTCCTAACGCCTATTTTGAGGTGTATGGTAAAAGAACTGGTTTGGCCTCTTTATTTAATATCACCTGATTTTTATCTCTTGGGATATCTCAAATACAGTGTGTTGCATAAGAATCCATGAACCATTCCTTGCTGAAGAAAGCAATTTAAGATGAAACTATTTCAATGCTGGGGAAAATGTTGGAGCATATTCTTCGTAACTTCACACTCTGGCTGTGGCACATTATCAATAAATGTGGAGAACATGGTGAACATGTTGTGGCATGAATTTTCCAACACTGCTAAATATAATTCAAGTGTTAATTTCTATTTCTAAGCAATATTTTGTTCTTCAGATGAACAAAATGACATGATGAATAAAAACTCATCCTGTAGTTCATCATAAATCGCTCTAATTTTCTGCACTGGGGGAAGGGGGCAGTTGACTTTAACATTGTTTTTTTTTTTTTTTTCAATAGATTGGTATTATTATAGTTTTATGTCTGCTACATCCAAGTTATTCATTACCTTGGTAATGTCATTTAAGGACTTAATGAAAGAAGAAAAAATTAGTCAAGAAACACTTGATATGATGAACCGAAGGCGAAAAATGAAGAGCAAGATAAATACTAACAAGGAAAAAATTGAGTATACTGAGTTATGCAAAGCCATTAGAAAGAAACTCAGAGAGGACATAAGAAGATTTAACACAAGAAAAGTAGAACAAGCATTAAAGGAAAACAAAAAATTTAAATCAGCAGCTGAGCAGTAATACAGAAAGACAAATGATACTGAAACTGAAAAATAGCGATGGTGTACTTATAAACAGCAGAGAAGGCATAATTCAAATAGCAGAAGACTACTATAGAGAATTATACAAGGAGCAAGGGAATGATGCCAGCAGTGGGGAAGATAGATTGCAAAGTCGCAATGCATACGAAATACTTGATATTCTTCCTGATGAGGTAGAACATGCATTGAAGAAAATGAAGAATCAGAAAGCCCCGGGGAAGATGAAGTTACTGTAGAGTTGTTAAAATTGGGAGGAAGAGACATAACACAAAAACTGGCAAGGCTCTTCAAAAAGTGCATTAGAAAAGGTGTGACGCCTAAGCAGTGGAATAATGCAATCATAGTTTTGCTGCATAAGAAAAGAGATAAATCAGAAATTGGAAATTATAGACCAATTAGCTTGTTATCCCACATCTACAAGTTGTTCACAAGGGTCATTACTAACAGATTAGAAAGAATACTTGATGAGAATCAACCGAAAGAGCAAGCTGGCTTTAGGACAGGATTCTCAACTATGGATCACCTTCACATAATATCACAGCTAATGGAGAAAGCAAATGAATATAAAACACCATTATGCGTGGCATTTGTGGATTATGAAAAGGCATTTGACTCCATACAGCATAAGGCAATGTTTCGGACACTGGAAAGACAAGGCATAGATACCCTACATATTATGATGTTGAAGAAAATATATGAGAGTGCTACCTCCTTTATTAGACTAGGCAAAGACAGTAGGAAATTTAAAATCAAGAAAGGAGTTTGACAAGGAGACACAATATCTCCGAAGCTGTTTACTGCTGCTCTTGAGGAAGCTTTCAGAAGATTAGACTGGTCGCAGAAAGGAGTCAATGTGAACGGAGAGTACCTAAACCATTTACGATTTGCAGATGACATTGTGGTCATAAGCCACGATCCCAAAGAATTAGAGGGAAATCTTAATCAGTTATGCACAGTTAGTAAAGATTTTGGACTAAAGATGAATATGACTAAAACAAAAGTAATGATGAACAAGTATGCCACAGAAAGGGACATATTGATTGAAGGAGCAGTAATTGAAAAGGTGGAGTCATATACTTATCTGGGACAAGTTATTAGCTGTAATAATGATAAATGGCTAGAAGTCAAGAGAAGAATAACTTTTGGATGGATAGCATTCAGGAAATATAATCACATACTGAAGAGCAATATCCCAGTTTGTCTGAAACGTAAAATAATGAACCAATGTATACTCCCCACAATGACTTATGGAAGTGAAACTTGGGCACTCACCAAAAGAATGGAAGAGAAGCTGAGAACTACACAGCGAAGAATGGAACGAATTATATTGGGAATCAGACTGTTAGATAAGAAGAGAAACACATGGATTAGGCAGCAAACTCAAGTAAAGGACATTCTTATCAAAACTAAAGAACTGAAATGGTCTTGGGCAGGACACGTAGCTCGTAGACATGATAACAGATGGACTAAGAAAATAACAGAATGGCACCCAAGAGGAGCTAGAAGAAAACCTGGAAGACAAAGGCGGAGATGGATAGATGAAATTCATGAGTTTGTGGGTAGTAAATGGATGGCCAGTGCTCAAAACAGAAGGAACTGGAAAGTTGCTGGAGAGGCCTTCATCCTGCAGTGGATCGAAAATGGCTGATGATGATGATGATGACATAATAGAAATTAGGTCATGGAATTAGGAATAGAAATAATGTAAATTATAACATGACATAATGGAAATTTTTGAAGTTCGGTTTAAAATACATAACAATGTTTACAAAGTAATGAGAGAAAATAAATGTTTGCACCATGTAAGGAGTGAGGCTTTATTCTTTTAAAATACTGGTTGAGTGAAGTGTATTCTCCACAGCTTAAATGGGATAAATAAACATAACACTAATTATATAAATTAGAAGTTTAAAACAATATTCTGGGATTCCTCTTCAGTAAGTACAAAAGAGATCTTGGAGACCTTATGCACTATTTGCATGAGGTCTCAAAAATATCAATAAAAAGCAAAAGCGCAGCTCTAAATGGGTAAATGATGGAGCAGTAGACTGTGTTGACATCCAATCAAATTGTATTGTTGTATCTCACTTTACTGATTCATTATTTGATGACAATATGTAAACAAAGTGAAAAGAAAATTTCTGAACATTCCCCATGTCATGCAAATTCAACAGTTTTAAAAATTTTTATATTTAATCTGTCTGAGATGAAATAATTTAATTAGAATTTATTTTAAGTTATTTTGGGATATAAAGAAATTGTGGATGGATATCCTTAGACTCATGTGATATTCTTATACTGGTAATTTTTGTTATGCTCTAAACAATTTTAACTTTTTCATACCCATTTAATATACATAATGGATAACCAGATACTAAAGCTAGCCCTTTTTTTTATGAATCTGAAATAGTATGACACATATACTAAAATTTCAACTGAGGATGATATTTTAAAATTTCAATGTCACAATTAAATTTAACCCTGCACTAGTTACATGGGAACTGTGAGGTTTCTCTCAAAAATAATGAGCCCATATTAACTGTTAGGTAAAAATCCAAGCTGTTCTGTACCTTCTTATATATTGACAGATTTTTACTTCATATGTTTATTTATCATTTTTCCCAGAGTTATTTTATGAGAGAACATATCTGGTTCCATGCATCATGTTTGTTCTACTTTTAACTGATAGTAATGCTAATGTGCAAATCTAATGGGTACTGATGATATGAAGCTTGGAATTTTGTGTTTGTTTCTAGTCTGTAGTTTATTGAATTCTCCTAAGCAATCTATAGATCACATGGAAGAGTTCAACAGTTTAATGGTCTTACATGATATTTTTGAAAGATTCACTATTATTTTTGAATAATAAACATGAAAGCAGACACAGTATTCACTCACTACAGAGAGTTAGCAACATGCTTAATATTCAGATCTTGCACACTTTAGTGTGACAAATTTGAAATAAATTTTGTAAATGAAAATGAAAACAGTATCTAATATAAATTATTTTTTTCAGGCTTTTTTTTTACACTCTTTATATACATAATAAGTAGAAATATATGTGCAAGCACAGGTTTGACATTTTGTACATTAACAGTTTTTTAAATTGAAAAATGGAAGAAATTAAAGTTATGCCCAGTAGTGTGTGTGTGTGTGTGTGTGTGTGTGTGTGTGTGTGTGTGTTTAATTTTTGGAAGAATTGTGTTTTTGAAAATAAAAGATGTGAAAAACAAAGTGTTTTTAACTATTTAATTTTTTTTTATTAGAAACCATAACATTAAACACAATAAGGTTTGAAATCCATTGAGAAAAGATAAAATACTGATATACTCCAAGCAGAATTTAAAAAATCCAAATACTTTTTCTGGAAATTAAAAAGCAAGTTGGCACAGGTTCTGCTCTACCACCTTTACAATATGGGCAGTGAAGCAGAGCAGTGCAGGGTTTAAATTTAATTGTGACCTTCATTTTCTTTCCTTTGCTACTTTTGTCATACCTGAGCATAGTTAAGAAAAAAAAGCTGATCATGTGTGAGATTTAGCCCTGGTAACAGTGGTTCTTCTCCATTCTTAGCTTCCCATTTTTTATATGCCTAAAAAAATTATAAAATGTTATAAAAATAAATAATTAAATATGTTAAATATCAAAATATATCCATTAAGTAATAATCATAAGCATAATTTGCTATATTACGAACAAGATTTGAAAAAAACAAAAGATAGAACAGAATACAGAAATGTTTTGGGAAAAAGGAAAATTTATGAGGATTTGTATAAGACAAAGTATGCTAAATATTTCTACCTTATTTTTGTCTTAGAGAAGTATACAAAATTATTTGTCCTGAGCCAACCCACCCTTTCACATGTACACTGCCCTACCATTAATATCCAGACACCCCTCCGTGGATGGGGAAACAGGTCCTGTGCATGCAACACATCACAGAACCTGCTATAAATATGCACACTGGGCTTCGAACAAACAGACAATTGCAAAAGTGGGCATGCAAGATGACATGTTCAACAGAATTAACAGACTTCCAAAGTGTAATGATAGTAGGATGCCACGTAAGCAAGCATTCTGTATGAGACATCACAGTCGTTCTGGGGATTCCTAGGTCAACAGTTAGTGGTCATACTCAAATAGAAGAGGAATGGGACTGAATCTGCCAAAAAATGGCCAGGTAAACCCTGAAAACTAATAGAATGGGACAAGAAAATTCTGCAAAGAACTGTGTGCACAAATCATAATTTGCCATTGTCTCAAGTCACACAAACCCTCTGTGAGAGTAGTGCTGACTAATGTCAGCACTAGTACAAATACAAAGGACACTCCATGATATGAGTTACAATGGTCATGCAGCTTTTCACAAGACATTGATCACCTCAACAAATGCTAGATGCCAATTAACATGGTGTTGGGAGTGTGAATCCTGGACTGTAGAGCAGTGGAAAACAGTCCTATGGACAGACAAGTCAAAGTTCACAGTCTAATGGCCATTCCTGGGTGTGGTGAATGCCAAGGGAACAGTTCCTTCCTGATTGTATCCTCCCAACAATGAAATTTGATGAAGGCAGTGTCACGGTAATGGGCTGCTTTTTATAGTTTGGCTTAGGCCCATTAGTCGTTATCGGCAAAACCATGAATGCTGTGCAATATCAGGACATCCTGAACAAGTGGGCACTTCCAACATTATGGCAATACTTCAGGTAGGTCCATACCTGTATCAGCAAGACAACACACCATGCCATACTGCTCGGGTTGCAACAGAATGATTTGAGGACTGAGTGTGGAAAAGTTGGAGTGGCCAGCCTAGAGTGCTGATCTGAACCCTATAGAGCATCTTTGGGATGTATTGGATTGTTAGGTGCGTGCATGTCGAGATTGCCCAAAGAACAAGGCTGAACTAGTGGCTGCATTAAAGGACGAGTGGAGGAACATATCACCTGACATTTATAAAAAGCTGGTTGAGATGCTGAGAAGATTGAAAGCCGTCATAAAAGCAAAATGTTTCAGCAGAAAATATTAAATGACACAACAAAAGCTCTTTTTTTTTTTTTTTTTTTTTTTTTGTCTAAAGGCAGGTGTCTGGATATTAATCAGTAGGACAGTGTATATATATATATATATGATTTATTTGAAACTAAAATTATTCATCAAAATGATACACAACTTTCCAAGCACAGTTCATGCAGTACTCATAATAGCACTTTATAGTGACTAATTTGCAAATGGATTAATGATTCTACAGAATTTTCTTGTTGTGAATGACTAAGTGATTGCTCTTTTGAGTTAGTGAAATATCTAACACCGCAATTAAAATTATAGTGAGCATACTACCTCCGATATTGCTGGAATCAATAACATGTTAAAAAAAAAACAGTTATATGACATCATAAAAAAAAAGGTAAACTGCAGCCATTATCAATCCACTGCAGGATGGAAGCCTCCTCAACAATTCATATTGAGGGAAATGGACCATAATCTTCCAAGCTGGTCCAGTGCAGGTTAGCAGATCGACCATATTTAGTAGTCAGGGGCTTAAAACCTGGTCTGCTCAAAGAGCGTGTGCTACTGCATTCCTACTTCTGGCCACTTGGCTATGGAGGCATACATGAAAGTAACCATGAGGCTGAAGGTTGAAGCATATAAGTTTGAAGAGATTTAGGTTGCTTTACCCTGTGAGCAATATGAGAGCAAAAAACATATTTCATATTAACAAAAAAAAAAATATATATATATATATATATATATATATATCTCCATTCATGCTATAAAGCTTAGTACCTTTTATCATATACAACTTCTGTATATGATGGGTCAGTAGCAATAAACTCCATTTAAGTTCACTAACAATGGACAGAATGGGCTTGGCACACCCAGGGTCCTCACCATTCTTCTCATTTTTGGTGATTCCCTTCTACTTCTCTCGCTTTCTCTCTCTCTCTCTCTCTCTCTCTCTCTCTCTCTCTCTCTCTCTCTCTCTCTGTCTCTTCAGAATTTTTTTTTTTTTTTTTTTTTGGCTGGTGCAGTATAAGCCTCAGGCTTCCTTGCACCATATGGCTAATAATAATAATAATGTAGTCAAAAATGTTCGAGTTGGTTCCATTCCACACCTTCACTTGTCCAACTGTTTCATAATGTATGGATGATAATTTTCAATATGCAGCAGATCAATTGCAATGGTCATGCTCACTTTCCCACAGCTATTGGACTGATTATGGGGTTAAAGATAACATAAAACCATATGGATTCACATTCCTTGGTAGTGAAACACTAAACTTTGTGACAAGCAGGGTGTAATTTTCCCTTTTGATACTGGTTGGAAAACGTTTTCTATGCTGCTCATTTTATTTAAAAGTGGGCAGCATACACTACTGTTTTGGCAAGGTGATTAGAAGGAAGAGAAAATGACACTATAAAGGAACTAAACAACAACTTAAAAGTGCTTTTTATTTTCTTTTTTTAAAATTTAACTATAAATATGAACATAGGAATTTGTTTTTTAAGTGAAAAACTAATTTCATTCAGAAACACTGATATCCAGCAGTGCTGTAAGTTTCTGAGTAGCAGTATATGAAAATCAAGTGCTTCAGTTACAATAAAAAACAAGTTATGCAATGCAATGCAATGGATATATGAATTACATTTCAGGTGCTTTCAATTTTTAACTTAAATTATTTTTTAATTATAATTATGATAATCACAACATTAATTTTTGGTGTGATTAACAGAAGTAAAAAGGAAATGCAATTATCTTCTTATCAATTAATTACTAAGGTTATAACTTTATAGAACACTTAATAAAACTCTATAGTTTTGAGTTCCCTAAACTTAGCCATTCAGTTAATTATAACTGTATAATATTTATTACTTTTCTCCCATATACTTTTTTAGTCCTCTTCTTCTCTCTCTATCTATCTATCTATCTATCTATCTATCTATTTATGTGACACGCGGATCGGACACGTGCTTTTGAACTCCCGCCATTTTGCCCTTTTTGACATTTGTTTGCGAGAGCCCTCAGTCAAGACTTATATTGTTCGATTCCTCTTCAGAAGAGCTTTCGAGTAATAATAATTTTGTGTGTGTAGATTTAGCAGAGTTTGAGTTAGGTTAGAATTTAATTTTTTAACTTTAGCCATGGAAAGCTGGACATTCCAGTAATGGCTTATTCCACCCCCACCCACCCATCCCATCAAGTGCCTCCAGCTATGGCCAGCGAAGGTCAAACAACCACAGCAACGGAACCTACAGCTACTGCCAGCAGTGACCAAGACACCGGAAGCCACACCCTGCGAAAACAGGTGAATACTTCAAGGTCCAAAAGGTCAGTAACTGTTAATACTTATGCTAATGCCGTATCTAATGGATTATGCTTGACGCCAGCGAAAACCCCTCTCTCGCGACCAACAATAGTAAATACACGGTTGAACAATGCTCCTACAAATGAAGCAACCACTATTACTTCCCAGGAAAATGGAATAGTAATCTTCGCTACCAAGGAAAACACCCCTTTAGAGCAGTTCACAGCGATCGCGGAGAAAGTACCACCGAAAAATATTACTCACGCATCCCGTGTAGCGGGAACTGTGCAGGTGTATTTCAGCCACCCCTCATGTGTGCAAGATATCCTGCAAAACAGAATAGACATCGGTCTTCATCACCTGGAAGCGGCACCAATTGCCTTAGCACCAACAAAAGTTACAATTTCAAATATCCCACCTGAAATTCCTCATCAATTTCTGAAAGGAATTTTATCCAAATACGGATCCGTTACTGGGAAAATATGCACACTCTCTGCAGCAACCACGAAACCGGAATTTTCGCATATAAAAAGCTTCCGCAGGCAAGCACTTATGCACTTCGCCAACAATGACGAAGCAAACAACATCCCAAAACTCATCAACGGCGATCTAAACGGAATCATTTACACCTTCTATACCTCCATTTCCTCACAATGTTCCTTCTGCCCCGAAGAGGGCCACATAAGGAAAAACTGCCCGCATATCTCTAACTCTTCTGAAATTAATACCGAAATTCAGGTGGCACCAACCAGGGTCAGGCCAAATGCACAAACCAAGCTGACCGTTGGAGACAATGGGGATGCTGAAGAAACTGTCAAACAGTCTGAGATGCTTCCCACACCAAACTCTTCAGAAAAAGAAAATTCAAAGACCACAGAAGACCAGGACGCACTCTCTTCAGAAGACCGACCAACCGAAACAAGAGGTTTTTCTCGGAATCAATCCCCAAGGCAGACCACATCCAAAGTCACAAAACAGAAGAAGACAATGCACGTGGCGGCAGGAAAAGAGCAAACCGGTAACAAAGACAACAGGAGCGATGAAAATAAATACAGAACACCACAGAAGACAAGCGGTCAGATCTCAAATAAGTCCATCATACCACCAAGTATGGAAATAAATATGCAGCTACAAACCACTCACGACCTTAATGAAGAAGAACCCGAATTTCTGGGAACTGAAGAAGAGACTACCCGTGATTCTCTTGATTCAAGTGCTTCAGAGGACGAGGAAAGCGATTTTCCCTACACTAAAGGTCCTTTAACTGTGGAAAAACTATGCTCCTTTCTACGGGAAGTACGCGGCTCCCCACAGAAGCTGGTGACAGCTCTGAAGTTCACCTTTAACATACCCAAGCTGATCTCACAACTTACAGATCTGTGTTCCAAACTAAAAGGAAAAAAAGGACAGGGCAGATGTGAATAGATCCAAGTGCCTGTACTACTTGATTAACGGGCTCGAACAGGTCGTTGGACCTTCACCAGGTCCAACGACATCGTGCCGACCTACTCTTCCTACAAGAAACAAATATTAAAACAGACACAAGGCCATCCTTGAAATGGGCAGATTGGCCATATGTATTCCATCATTCTCCAACACAACAACATCATGGAGCAGGAGTGAGTGTCAGCCTTCATCATAATTCTGCATGTAACTGCACCTTTTTAACATCTACATGCCACAGCAGGACAGACTTGCTATTCAAATAACCAACTTCATACAAAGCCATCTCTCTACTATAGATCAAGAACACATCATTCTTGCTGGCGACTTCAACTGCATTCTTAGCATTAGTAGAGGCATATGATGTAATAAAGCAAACTTATGCAGCATCAGCCAAAAAAAAAAAAAAAAAAACTTCCACTTCACCCCTCCATTCGTTCGAAATATCTGTCCAGCTGAGCCTTAAATTTATTTAGGCTATCAACTTCCACAACAAGGGATGGAAGTCTGTTCCACCAACCAACTACCCGCTGGCTAAAGGCAAATTTCTGCACATCTATCCTACATCTGTCTTTACTCAATTTGAATTTATGCCCTCTCAGGTGATTATTCTGAGCAAGAAGCAGAATCCCATCAGCATTGGGCATGCTCAAACCATTCGAGGCTTTATACACCTCTATCAGATCACCTCACCGGTGCCTAGTCTCCAGACACTGTAATTTGTAAAACTTAAGCCTTTCTTCATCAGAGCAACCCTTTGTTCCATTCACTAATCTTGTTGCTCTTCTCTGTACTCGTTCCAGCAGCTCTACATCCTTCTTGAAATGAGGCCTCCAGACCTGTATACAGTACTCAAGGTGTGGCCTGACCATTGCCTTATACAAGGGAATAATCACCTCCTTATCCCTGCTAGAAAAATTCCTGTATATCATTGATAAGACACCCTGAGCTACTCTTGCAGCCCATCTACACTGCTCAGAGAACTTCATATCTGCCTGCACAATTACCCCCAGGTCCTTTTCATTCTCTACCACTGTCAGTGTAGTACCACAGAGTTAATACGTTGCTCTGGGGTTGCTGTTTCCCATATGTAGTACTTTACATTTGTCAATGTTAAACTTCATTTACCACCTCTCAGCCCATCTGCTCAACCTTTCCAGATCCTGTTGCAGCAGCATAGCATCAGTAGTGTCCTTAACAACCCTGCCAACCTTTGTATCGTCTGCAAATTTGGACATTAAGCTTGATATACCATCATCAATATTATTTATAAATACAGAAAACAATAATGGACCCAACACTGAACCCTGAGGGACTGCACTAATAACATTAGTCCACGATGAGCAGTGTCCATTGATTACCACTCTCAGTCTTCTCCCCCTCAACCACCCCTTTATCCATAGCAGCAATTTGCCTCCAATGCCACACTGCTCCAATTTGTGCAGCAGTCTTCCATGTGCAACAGAATCAAAAGCTCTTGACCTAGAAAGGAACAGAGCATGATGCACTGAGCACCGTACAACATTAATCAACAACCTGCAGGCCTTGATAAACAACAATGAACTGGTTGACGTATTTAGACACCAGCACCCAGAAGAAAAGTCCTACACCTGGAGATCAGCAAATACAGCATCTGAAAGACTACCTTACCAAGCCCGACTGGACAGATACTACATCCCAAAACACACCATCTCCCTGGTCAGAAGCATCACACATTTGCCATCTTATATTTCAGATCACTCCTTTATAAAATTACAGCTCTCCTTCTCACCCAATCACTTCAAAAGTGGAGGTGCTTATTGGATGTTTAACGATAGCCTTCTTCAAGACAAGGAATACATCTCTAAGCTACAAGACCTGATATCCAATCTTGCCCAATCCAAAGACAGATTGGAGCCCATGAACACATGGTGGCCTAGATTTAAAAGTCAAGTGGAATCATTCTCGCAAACCTACAGCCATCAGAAAAGTCAACAAAAGCGTAATAATCTCTATCAACTTGAGCAAAGGTTGAAAAATCTCTCATCTGATAGTCAGACCCATCAATCAACACTACAAGCCATACAAACCCACTTAGAACACTCTGCAAAAGGCGCCCTACTCAGATCGAGATACACCCACATAAATCTATCTGATGCCCCGACCAAATACTTTTTCTCATTAGAATGCAGACATCACAAATCAACCACAATCACTGCCATTCAGCTGCAAGATGGAAACATCACTGAAGACTCAGAGGAAATCTCTGAAGTAACAAGATTTTATAGAGAAATTTATAGTTCTCAAGAAACCTCTACAAAGGCAACTGAGGAAATCCTTTCAGGATTTAAAAAAATCTCCCATATGGCCCAATGCAGTATGGAGAAACAAATCACCCTTCAAGAACTAACAGCAGCATGCAAAGCCCTTTCCAAAAATAAATCACCAGGTCTGGGCGGACTGACTTCTGAATCAGTCCGTCCTTCTGAATCTGACCACCTGTGTCGCTCGACTGATTCCCAAGAAAGGGGATCGCACCAATCTACAAAACTGGCACCCGATTTCCTTAATGAATTGCCAAAGCCATTGCCAATAGATTAAAAGCCACTCTCCCTGATATCATTGATCACCAACAAACATACTCAGCCTGGAAGATCGATTCACGACAATCTACATCTGATCCGTGACCTCCTCTCCACTGCAAACAGCCAAAGAGAATTCCTAGCACTAATTAGCCTTGGCCAGGAAAAGGCATTCAACAGTGTTGAACACAGCTACCTATTTCAAACCTTGAAAGCCTTTGGATATGGACTCTACATCGGAACAATCAATCTGCTATACAAGGAAGCCAAATTCTGCCTGAAGCTGAACAACCAGCTCACCTGCCACTTTCCATATTCCAGAGGGATAAAACAAGGCTGCTCACTCTCTGGACAACTCTAGGCAATTGCCATAGAACCATTCCTTAATAAAATTGCCGCCAGTATACAATCCCGACGAATGCTGCTACCAGAACCCCACCTAAATATAACCTACTCAGCATACGCAGATGACGTCACAATTGCAATACAACATGAGAGCGAATTTGAAGTCATTTAAAAGGCTCATGATCTCTATGCTCAAGCATCAGGTGCAAAACTCAACCACTGTAAGACCAGCGGCCTGTGGACTGGCAACTGGAAAACTAGAACCAACTCCCCCATCCAATGCACATGGTCCAGCAAGGGACAGATATACCTAGGTGTGTACCTCGGCAATATCCTCCTTTTCTCCCAGAAGAACTGGCCCGAATTGCTGAGTCATTTCAACAAAGTACTCGGGAAATGGAGAAGCGTGTGTGCCACATCTTTGCTGAGAGGGAGAGTGCTTGTGGTCAATCATGTGGCAGCAAGCGTTCTCTGGCACACCTTCAAAATTCTTACTCCACCTGTTGACTTCTTCCACCAAATCTAGGCATCTGTCTGAAGTTTCCTTTGGAACAAAACCAAATGGATGTCCTGCTCCAAACTTAGCCAGCCTCACGGGGGTTAAGGGTTGGTCTCTCTTGACGACAAAATCACAGCATTCCGGATCACCTTTCTTCTTAAGATGCTGCAAACAAAATACCCACATTCCGACACTACAGATAAACTACTAGCAACAGCCACTAGAGGACTATCTCTTTCAACAATATTGAGAATGGATATGGCACCAGCACCACTCAAGATGCACTGTACCGCTGGAAAAAGCTAAACCTTCACCATACTCTTGAGAGAACATCCCTTCCCGGAATACTTTCAGAACCGCTCTTCTACAATAAAAGAATAATAGACTCTGCAAATGATGATATTCTCTTCTTTCCTACATGGAACTGGGCAGGAATAAAAATCATAGGCGACCTCCTAACACCAAGCCTTGAATGGAAAGGATCAGAAGATTTGCCCATTAAAACCATAAATGCAAAGCAACAACATAGACATCTAAAATCAGCAATCACACAAGCTCTTCCAGACATCACTACAACTAAAGGGATTGGAAATATCACTGGATCCTCGCCTACACCAACCTTCGTCATCACGTCACCAGAAGACACGGTACCTCTGTCTCCTACACCCTCCAAAAAAGTCTATCAGCTAATCATGTCTCGCCATACAACCACGATTTTCCCATCATCCACCTGCCAAGCTGTTCCTGCACCCCTCTCCACTCACCACAAGCCACCATCTAACTTTCAGTGGAACCTTCCATACAGGATGAAATGTTCCAAATTGGATGCAGACACACAGTGGAGACTGTGGCACAACATCCTTCCCACCCCAATCAAGCTACAAATCTTTGGGTTACGCACCTCAAACTACTGCCTCTTCTGTGCCACTCCAGGTACCCTGGAACACACATACCTGGCATGCCCTGTGAACGGGTTTGAGCCCATCACCACCAAATACGGAGGATGCGGAAAGGTCAGAGAATGACCACTGCATATCCCGGAGCAATATGGCCTTAGTTGCTAATGCTCCTAAAAACCAAATAACAATAACAAGCCCTGTGAACAAGGAACTCGTCAAATACGCTCTGAATGCAGCAAAGCTTGCCTTCAACCATGCCCACACTCCGGAGGACTACTGGTACCTACTTCACTCTGAGCAGACAGCACACACCACCTGCAACTTCCTATTCATTGCTGCCACGGCCATCATTTACAACTTCTACTTGAAGCACACAAGAAGCAGTGATGATGTGCCTCCTGTCGACACATCGGCGCAACATCTGAAGTGGAGCCTACGGAGGAAGCTGCAGAGCAGACTTCTACTCGAATTCCACTGCAAAAGACCAGAAACTGTGGATCATCTTAACAGCGAATGGAACAGTGCCGGTCATCTGTTCACCATCAATGAACAGGCAGTCACCTTCAACGTGTGACACTTAATATGAGTATGATTCATTGCCAAGAAACTGTTTTCTTAATTCCTGGAATTAAAATGTTGAAAAATGTCAAAATCCTTCTGACATCCTTTTGACGGAAGACCACAGGAGGCATTGAATGGAGCGTGTTGGGAATGTTGGGAGGTGTTTTACCAAGATCATTAATACATGAGTTGGAAGAAAATGGGATGCTAGCAGGTCAGCTTTATCCTTGGCTGAAGTGACAACAGAACCATCTGGTTTTGACACAGGTGGGAACAAAGATGGGCAAAAGTTGTGGCCAATAGCTTTGGCAAGAGACCAGAATGCTCGGCTACCATTAGGGCAAGAAGCAAGTTTACTACTCTTAGCCTGTTCAAACTCTAGTTTGGACTGATCAATAACTGCCTTACAATTGTTGCAGAGCAGACTTCTACTCGAATTCCACTGCAAAAGACCAGAAACTGTGGATCATCTTAACAGCGAATGGAACAGTGCCGGTCATCTGTTCACCATCACTGAATAGTCATTCACCTACTTTGGTGTAGGCAGAAAATGAAACTGAAGAATTAGAAACAAGCCAATTACGATATGCAACGTTCTTCTCTTGAACAGCCTTAGCACATTTATTGGAAAACCAAGGTTTAAACAAAGGACAAGATTTTAAAGTGGAGTGTGGGATAAAGGATTCCATTCCTACAAGAATAATTTCACTGACACGATCAGAGCAAACGTTCACATCAGACGTTTTGAAACAGTAATCCGACCAAGGAAAAGAAGAAAAGAAATCTCGCAGGTCATCCCATTTTGCATTCTTCTAATGCCAAACAATACGAGGTTGGGAATAGCCATGAGATAAAGGCTCCATTGGAGAAGAGACTATCACCAAGTTGTGATCTGAAATGCCTAAAGGACCTCTCACTTCGACTGTGTACTTAGAAGGGTTGTTTGTGAGAAAAAAGATCAAGCGTGTTGGCTGTATGGTTAGGATTGTCCGGTATTTTTGTAGGTAAATGAACACTCTGTGTAAGGTCATTAGTAATTGCAAAAGCTTCAGCATCTCGACCAGCTGGGTCGGTGTGACTAGAAAACGGAAGCCAGCTGGAGTTGTGAACATTAAAATCACCAAGGAAAATTACTTTACTGTTAGGAAAGTTGGACTGGAGAAATTCAAGTTGCAAAGAGGGGAAGTCAAAGGGCTCCAAGTGATTAGTGGAGTTGGGAGAACGGTAGAGACAACAGATGAATTTAACACAATGAGGTTGAGAGATTTTAGGCCAGAGAAGATCGAAAAGCGGAGATTCCAAATTACCAAGTCTCTGACAGGGAATATCGGAATGGACATATGCCACCTTTGAGGCGAAAGGAATCATACAGCGAATAATTTGGGCAACTGAGATGAACAGTAGTTGAATCAACTGATAACTGAGATTCTGTCAGAAAAAGTACATGGGGTTTGGCAAACTGCAAGTGGAAATGGACATCATTGAGATTAGAATTGAGACCACGTATATTTGTGAAATGAATTAGAAAGTGTTTGGGAGATTTAGATCTTTTCGCAGATAAGCTTACTCTATTAGTTTGACAATTCATGGTGTATTCAATAGTGAGAAAAAATGAGTGGAACATGCTGTATGAAGTAATGAAATTTTTGGATATCGCGTACACGTGGTAAGAATACCACCCAGATCGTTGACATAACGTGGCCTCGACAATGCCCCCCCCCCATACACACTATTCTGACTCCCTCCAGTCACTATCTGGCAGAGTAGAGGTAACAAGATTATACACTAGCTGATCCGGAAGCCTCCTAAAGAGTTACCAATAGGTTCGGTCCGGTGTACTAACTTGCGGCCGGCCTGCAAACACCGTTTTAGAGCTGTGCCCTTGAAATGTAAGGAATATTGGATCTCACCACGACGTTCATCATAACCTCAAAAGTCATCAATCATACTGCATGATGGAAGGGTTGATCAGAACTGAGCTCTTGAGACTAAACATGGGTTTCACCACTTCAGGCCTCCAATAAGCAAAGTTGTGGTATTGCACCAGTTGATGAGTTATCTACCACCTAATACTGCCTGGTAACACAGAGGGGCAGCATTCCTCCATGTGGTGTGGGCGCCATACCTTGACCCCTGCTTATGTTGGTTCACACCTGGGTGGTCACCCACCATGTGCTTGTGCATGGAGATTATACCCAGGATTACTAACAGTCCCACCATCGTGAAGGTGCAAACAGAGGTTTTGGCTATCACAGACCATCCAGACTTCGCCGAAATTGGGTCCACTTGACTTGAGTGTCACCCGAATATCAGTTCCATCAGCGTTTCAGACTCCCAGGTAGCAAGTACAGCTTGTCTGGCATATCTGAGAGAATGTCTGTGACATCCTCAAGAACCATATGTATATATGGTCCTTGAGAATGTCACAGACACATATCTGCCCTTCTACATAATGTATATGTACAAGGGCAGACATGGCAAAGACAATAGGTGCATATGCATATAGAAGAATTATGGGAGAAGAGTAATAAATATTATACAGTTGTAATTAAATTGAATGGCTCACACACACACACACACACACACACACACACACACACACACACACACACACACACACACACACACACACACACACACACACACACACACACACACACACACTTTGTTCCTTGAGGTTGTCACAGACATTCTCTCAAATATGCCAGAAAAACTGTACTTGCTACCTGGGAGTCTAAAACGCTGATGGAACTGATATTCGGGTGACATTCATATCAAGTGGACCCAATTTCGGCGAAGTCCGGATAGTCTGTGAGAGCCAAATCCTCTGCTTGCACCTTCACGATGGTGGGACTGTTAGTAATCCTGGGTATAACCTGTGGGTGACCACCCAGGTGTGAACCAACGTAAGCAGGGGTCGAGGTGTGGCACCCACACCACATGGAGGAATGCCACCCCTCTGTGTTACCAGGCAGTACTAGGTGGTAGATGACTCTCATCAACCAGTGTAATACCACCACTTTGCTTATTCGAGGCTTGAAGTGGTGGAACCCATGTTTAGTCTCAAGAGCTAAGTTTCGGTCAACCCTTCCCCATCTCTTCCATCATGCAGTATGACTGATGACGTTTGAGGTTATGATGAACATCATGGCAAGATTCAATCTTCCTTACAATTCGAGGGTACAGCTCTAAAACGGTGTTTGCAGGCTGGCCGCTAGTTAGTACACCGGACCGAACCTATTGGTAACTCTTTAGGAGGCTTCCAGATCAGCTAGTGTATAATCTTGCTACCTCTACTCTACTCTGCCAGATAGTGACTGATGGGAGTCTGAGTAGTGTGTATGCGGGGTGCATTGTCTCTCTACCTCATTCTGTCAAATTAATCTGTTGTCTCTACTGTTCTCCCAACTCCACTAATCACTTGGAGATTTTTGACTTCCTCTCTTTGCAACTTGACTTTCTCCAGTCCAACTTTCCTAACAGTGAAGTAATTTTCTTTGGTGATTTTAATGTTCACAACTCCAGCTGGCTTCCATTTTTCTAGTCACACCGACTCAGCTGGTTGTGATGATGAGGCTTTTGCAATTACTAATGACCTTGCACAGATTATTCATTTACCTACAAGAATACTGAACAATCCTAACCATACAGCCAACATGCTTGACCTTTTTCTCACAAACAACCCTTCTAAGTACACGGTTGAAATGACTGGTCCTTTAGTCACCTCAGATCACAACTTGGTGATTGTCTCTTCTCCAATGGAGCCTTTATCTCATGGCTATTCCTAACCTCATATTGTTTGGCATTAGAAGAATGCAAAATGGGATGACCTGCAAGATTTCTTTTCTTTGGTTGCATTACTGTTTCAAAACTTCTGATGTTAACGTTTGCTCAGATCATGTCAGTGAAATTATTCTTGTAGGATTGGAATCCTTTATTCCACACTCCACTTTAAAATCTCGTCCTTTATCTAAACCTTGCTTTTCCAATAAATGTGGTAAGGCTGTTCAAGAGAAGAACGTTGCATATCGTAATTGGCTTGTTTCCAATTCTTCAGTTTCATTTTCTGCCTACACCAAAGCTCGCAACAATTTTAACGCAGTTATTAATCAGTCCAAACTAGATTTTGAACAGGCTAAGGGTAGGAAACTTGCTTCTTGCCCTATTGGTAGCCGAGCATTCTGGTCTCTTGCCAAAACTATTGGCCACAACTTTTGCCTATCTCTGCTCCCACCTCTGTCAAGACCACATGGTTCTATTGTCACTTCGGTCAAGGATAAAGCTGACCTTCTAGCATCCCATTTTTTTTCCAAATCACGTATTAATGATCTGGTAAAACACCTCCCAACATTCCTAGCATGCTCCATTAAATGCATCATGTGGTCTTCCATCAAAAGGATGTCAGAAGGAATTTGACGAATCTTGATGCTAAGAAAGCTCTAGGTCCTGATGGTATTTCTTCACTTGTTCTCAAAACCTGTGCTTCTGAACTTACTCCTCTTCTTTGCTGCCTTTTTTCACTTATCTTGCTCTTGGCTTTACATACCAACTAAGAAATATTGTTCAAGGTTTAGGCCCAAGTCGATGTCAGATGAACTAATGAGAGATATGGCAGAGAAGAAAAATGCATGGGATACATATAAATTAATGGGTGACATGGAAGCCTATGATAGATATAAGCTGGTCTGTCACCAAGTCACAAAGGCAGATTATGAGAAATGCTTGGCAAAGGATTTCCAAAGCAAAGAAAAAAGAAGAGTTCTTTACCTATGTAAACTCTAGAAGGAAAGGGATGAATCAGATTGGTCCACTGGATATTGATGGTTCAACAGTTGATGATCCTGCTCAGGTGGCTAACAAACTAAACAAGTATTTTGCTTCTACATTCACACATGAGGAGTTATTCAGGAAGGGGAATGCCAGAGGTGAAGTAAACTCTGGCAGTGAGCTAAATGATTTTGTAATAACTGAGAGGAAAGTGGAGGAGAAATTGTTGAGGATAAACATAAAAAAGGCACCCGGGCTGGATGGGATCTATCCAGTTATATTAAAGGAGGCAGCAAAGGAAATAAGCAAACCCTTAGCCATAATTATGAGAGCTTCTTTGGACTCAGGGGAGGTACCCATAGACTGGAGATGTGCAAATGTGACACAAATTCACAAAGGAGGATCAAAGGCTGACACAAATAATTATAGACCTGTAAATTTAACTTCTGTTCCAGGAAAATTAATGGAGGCACTGGTTAAAGAAGCACTGCAGGATCATCTAGGCAAGACTTCAGTTATAGCTCGGACACAGTGGTTTTGTTAAGGGAAAGTCTTGCCTGACCAATTTGATTGGATACTTTGATGCAGTCACAAAAGAACTGGATGCAGAGAATAACTTTGATATTATATATTTGGATCTTAGAAAGGCTTTTGATACTGGTGCACATGGAAGACTGCTGTACAAATTGGAGCAGTGTGGCATTGGAGGCAAATTGCTGCTATGGATAAAGGGATGGTTGAGAGGATGAAGACAGAGAGTGGTAATCAATGGATACTGCTCATCGTGGACTAATGTTATTAGTGGAGTCCCTCAGGGTTCAGTGTTAGGTCCATTGTTGTTTTCTGTATTTATAAATGATATTGATGATTTTATATCAAGCTTAATGTCCAAGTTTGCAGATGATACAAAGGTTGGCAGGTTTGTTAAGGACACTACGGACACTATGCTGCTGCAACAGGATCTGAAAAGGTTGAGCAGATGGGCTGAGAGGTGGCAAATGAAGTTTAACATTGACAAATGTAAAGTACTACACATGGGAAACAGCAACCCCAGAGCAACGTATCAACTCTGTGGTACTACACTAACAGTGGTAGAGAATGAAAAGGAACTGGGGGTAATTGTGCAGGCAGATATGAAGTTTTCTGAGCAGTGCAGATGGGCTGCAAGAGTAGCTCATGGTGTCTTGTCAATGATATACAGGAATTTTTCTAGCAGCAATAAGGAGGTGATTATTCCCTTGTATAAGGGCACACCTTGAGTACTGTATACAGGTCTGTAGGCCTCATTTCAAGAAGGATGGAGAGCTGCTGGAACGAGTACAGAGAATGGCAACAAGATTAGTGAATGGAACAAAGGGTTGCTCTTACGAAGAAAGACTTAAGTTTTGCAAATTACAGTGTCTGTAGACTAGGCACCGGCGAGGTGATCTGATAGAGGTGTATAAAGTCTTGAATGGTTTGAGCATGCTCAATGCCGATGGGATTCTTCCTCTTGCTCAGAATAATCACCTGAGAGGGCATAAATTCAAATTGAGGAAAGACAGATGTAGGATAGATGTGTGGAAATTTGCCTTTAGCCAGCGGGTAGTTGGTTGGTGGAACAGACTTCCATCCCTTGTTGTGGAAGTTGATAGTCTAAATAAATTTAAGGCTCAGCTGGACAGGTATTTCAAACGAATGGAGGGTTGAAATGGGAGTGGTTTTTTTTTTTTTTTGGCTGATGCTGCATAAGCTTGCTTTCTTGCATCATATGCCTCTACTAATGCTAATGCTAAAAAGGCTTCAATTCTACAAATTGCAGTGTCTCGAGACCAGGCACGTGTGGGGAGATCAGATTGAGGTGTTTAAAGCCTTGAATGTATTGAGTAAGCTGAATGTTAATGGTATTCTTCCACTTGCTGAGACTACACATGGGAAAATTACAAGTTGAGGAAGAATGGTTGCAGGATAGATATGGGGAAGTTTGCCTTCGGCCAGCAGGTGGTTGATCGTTGTAACAGGCTTCCAACTGTTGTTGTAGAAGTGGATGGGTTGAATAAATTCAAGGAAGAACTAGACAAATTCTTGCAGGGTAAGGATGGGTGAACTTTTTTTTTTTGGCTGATGCTATATAAGCTTGCTTTCTTGCATCATTTGTCATTACTACTACTACTACTACTGAGAAAATTGGAAAATCTGTTATAATGGATTCCTGTTACAACCAAATTACATATTTAAAAACTGAATTAATTAAAAAATGTAAAAAAATGCTAAAGATAATATCATAAATTGAGAAAATTCTTTATTGCAATCAACAATAGGAGAGTGAAATAAATATAGAATATAGTCCCACAAATTTGAAACTTTTTTTTAATATTTTTCTGAGGGTAGTTGCCCAAAGAAGAATACCAAAGCTTATTATCAATAACATTGTCTATTTAATTTTAAGTCAAAGAAGAAATAGACTGGCTGGTCTTGAAATAAACATCACAGGTGCCAGATTTATGCATTATGTTCCACTAATAATATCCAAACACCAATTTCTTTCTGTTTTACATATTTCCTAGACTGTATGTCATTGTTATTATGTATTGCAGTATATATAATCATTAATTTTTTGTGTGATAGTTTCAGTATTTAGTAATACAATATTATGTATTTAGATCTTAAGGAAATTCAATTGCTTAAATTCAATCACACCATCTATACCTTATCTTCAAAAAGGCCTCTAAGGTTGGGAGAGTACATATCCAGAATTTAAAACAAATACACCAACCGTTTAATTAAAATGGTTTAATACCAGAAACTAAAATGAACCAAACGATATTACACTGTAAAATGATATATGCAAGATTTACAAAATAAATATACACGATGAAACTTTAATATACAATAAAATAAATAAATAAATAAAATATTTAAAATACAATAAAGCTAAAAGCGATAAAACATTGACTGAAGCTTTCGGAGGCTTCCGCCTCCTTTCTCAACAACAATGATATTAAATCAACACATCCTTAAGTAACAGGCTCACGGCACACGTGGTTGACCAGGCGCATACTCAATACTTCTTCCATACGATCCAGAACCGGAAGCGGCTCGGGAGCGTGGAAATATAAAACGCTCGTCTTTTGCCAGGACCACAGCTTCTAGTAGGGGGTGAAATCGAACACCCCTGTCCCTATTCATATTATTGTTCTCAGACGAGCCTATCCACAAACTCTCTAGCCACTTACGGTCCCAGAACCTATGCGCCCGGTCAAGGATGACAGCATTCACCGGGGAGACCTGATGATGTTTCTCCCAATAATGCTGAGCAATGGCGGACTTATTGAACTCTGCGGTCTGTATAGCTCGCATGTGCTCCCCCAGACGGTCTTTTAGTCGCCGTCCTGTCTCACCCACATAACATTCCCCACAGTCCGGGCATTCGATCCCATATACGACCCCACTACTGGTATCCCCAGGAATGGGGTCTTTGACCTGAGACAACACTGTGTGCAACTTCCGACCCGGAAGCTGCACACAGCGTGTCTGAAAGTCACGTAGCATTCTTGAAACACGATCTGACAAGCCCGGATAGTAGGGAATATAAACTGTGGCGACTGGAATGGACGATATTTCATGATTAGGCTCCACGCCTCTATTATATTTATCAATCACCCTCTGGGGGTAACCGCATTTCATAAGATCCGCCCTAACTCGCCCAATTTCTTTCTCTCTCTCCTCAGAGGTGCTACAATGTGTCCTAACCCTACCCAAAAGTGCCCTGGCCACGCTGTTTTTATGCTGGGCAGTCTGTGCTGACCTATAATGGGTGTACTGGCTCCTACACATAGGCTTCCTAAACACTGTAGTACTAAGCTTGGAGCCTTCTCTACTCACCATTACGTCCAGGAATGGGAGGGAACCATTCACTTCCACCTCTGAGGTGAACTGTATAAAAGGAGAGAAATCATTGAGAAAGCCAACTACATCCTCTTCTCTCCCTTTTTGCACCAAAGTGAACGTGTCATCCACGTACCTCTTCCACTTGCGCATAGGGAACTCCAAACTTGTAAAAACCCTATTTTCTAACTCTTCCATTGCCAGGTTTGCGACAATGGCGCTAATAGGAGAACCCATAGCTGTGCCGTGAACCTGTTTGTACATCACTCCTTTATACAGCAAAGTCGTACTCGAAAGACATAACTCTACACCACAGCATATATCCTCTACACTTAGGTGCGATCTAGCACTTAGGGTATCATCTCTTTGCAGTGCCACCTTTACACATTCCACCCCATGGGCTATGGGTATACAAGTAAATAATGACACCACATCTAGCGACACCATTATTTCATTCTCCCCTACATTTTGATTTTTAACGAAGTTCACAAAATCTACACTGTCTTTAACCACAAACATGGACCGTCCCACTATAGGAGAAATCAGCTGCGCCAGGAATTTTGACAAAGCATAGGTAGGGCTCCCAACAAAAGAAACAATGGGTCGTAACGGGACCCCCACCTTATGTGTTTTCGGCAGCCCATAAAACCTGGGCAGCTGACACCCCGTTGCATGCATAGACCAGTACTTTTCTTTAGAAATCTTACCCGTTTTTAGCCAGAGCTGTAAAATCTTATTAACACGTTGTTCTAAACCGGCTAGAGAGTTTCTGTGGATGACCTTGTATGTATTATCATCTTGTAATAAATCTAGTGCTTTTTTATGATAATCATCACTATTTAATACTACTGTAGATCTACCCTTATCTGCCGGCAGAACCACAATATCTTCATCCTGCTTAAGTTCCTTTAATGCTTTCATTTGATTACGGGTGAGATTAGGAGTAGCCTTTCTGGCCTGACATAGGATGGCTGAGGCTTTTACCCGAATACGATTAGCAATGGGTTCTGGCAATTTACGAATTGCCCTCTCAATACCCATAGCTGTCTCAGTAATCGGAGGTTTAGGGGGTAACAAGGCAAACTTAGGCCCTAAAGCCAATAGCCCCTCTTGCTCTGTTGTTAGAGGTTTACCACTCAGATTATGAATAAAATTAGATTTATTAGCCCTATACATATTTGCCTGTTCTTCCAATAACGTATTGAATTTGCTAATGTGCCTCATCTTATATAAATGTGCAATCCTACCAACCCTATTATGAACTAACGTCCTGACACATGTTAAATGTAAAGGGGATAGTCTACTACTAATATTACCTAGAGATACACCAATCAATCTCCTATTGCATCTTAAGTCATCATGTAATTTCTGTATCCAAGTGTTCAACACCTTCTTCTGATACCATGTAATAATCCTCATCATTCGCACATCCTCAAACGGTGCTTTAATCCTAAATCCATGCGGAATGAGTCCATGTTCCCTACAACGGTACGCAAATCTTAGGTGTTGTTGCTGCTTAACCTCTCCTATGCTGCACTTCTGAAACTGCCGGATGTGTTGCAAAACTGTATGGCCATAAACACTGACAATATCTTCAAAAAGGCCTCTAAGGTTGGGAGAGTACATATCCAGAATTTAAAACAAATACACCAACCGTTTAATTAAAATGGTTTAATACCAGAAACTAAAATGAACCAAACGATATTACACTGTAAAATGATATATGCAAGATTTACAAAATAAATATACACGATGAAACTTTAATATACAATAAAATAAATAAATAAATAAAATATTTAAAATACAATAAAGCTAAAAGCGATAAAACATTGACTGAAGCTTTCGGAGGCTTCCGCCTCCTTTCTCAACAACAATGATATTAAATCAACACATCCTTAAGTAACAGGCTCACGGCACACGTGGTTGACCAGGCGCATACTCAATACTTCTTCCATACGATCCAGAACCGGAAGCGGCTCGGGAGCGTGGAAATATAAAACGCTCGTCTTTTGCCAGGACCACAGCTTCTAGTAGGGGGTGAAATCGAACACCCCTGTCCCTATTCATATTATTGTTCTCAGACGAGCCTATCCACAAACTCTCTAGCCTCTTACGGTCCCAGAACCTATGCGCCCGGTCAAGGATGACAGCATTCACCGGGGAGACCTGATGATGTTTCTCCCAATAATGCTGAGCAATGGCGGACTTATTGAACTCTGCGGTCTGTATAGCTCGCATGTGCTCCCCCAGACGGTCTTTTAGTCGCCGTCCTGTCTCACCCACATAAGATTTCTAAAGAAAAGTACTGGTCTATGCATGCAACGGGGTGTCAGCTGCCCAGGTTTTATGGGCTGCCGAAAACACATAAGGTGGGGGTCCCGTTACGACCCATTGTTTCTTTTGTTGGGAGCCCTACCTATGCTTTGTCAAAATTCCTGGCGCAGCTGATTTCTCCTATAGTGGGACGGTCCATGTTTGTGGTTAAAGACAGTGTAGATTTTGTGAACTTCGTTAAAAATCAAAATGTAGGGGAGAATGAAATAATGGTGTCGCTAGATGTGGTGTCATTATTTACTTGTATACCCATAGCCCATGGGGTGGAATGTGTAAAGGTGGCACTGCAAAGAGATGATACCCTAAGTGCTAGATCGCACCTAAGTGTAGAGGATATATGCTGTGGTGTAGAGTTATGTCTTTCGAGTACGACTTTGCTGTATAAAGGAGTGATGTACAAACAGGTTCACGGCACAGCTATGGGTTCTCCTATTAGCGCCATTGTCGCAAACCTGGCAATGGAAGAGTTAGAAAATAGGGTTTTTACAAGTTTGGAGTTCCCTATGCGCAAGTGGAAGAGGTACGTGGATGACACGTTCACTTTGGTGCAAAAAGGGAGAGAAGAGGATGTAGTTGGCTTTCTCAATGATTTCTCTCCTTTTATACAGTTCACCTCAGAGGTGGAAGTGAATGGTTCCCTCCCATTCCTGGACGTAATGGTGAGTAGAGAAGGCTCCAAGCTTAGTACTACAGTGTTTAGGAAGCCTATGTGTAGGAGCCAGTACACCCATTATAGGTCAGCACAGACTGCCCAGCATAAAAACAGCGTGGCCAGGGCACTTTTGGGTAGGGTTAGGACACATTGTAGCACCTCTGAGGAGAGAGAGAAAGAAATTGGGCGAGTTAGGGCGGATCTTATGAAATGCGGTTACCCCCAGAGGGTGATTGATAAATATAATAGAGGCGTGGAGCCTAATCATGAAATATCGTCCATTCCAGTCGCCACAGTTTATATTCCCTACTATCCGGGCTTGTCAGATCGTGTTTCAAGAATGCTACGTGACTTTCAGACACGCTGTGTGCAGCTTCCGGGTCGGAAGTTGCACACAGTGTTGTCTCAGGTCAAAGACCCCATTCCTGGGGATACCAGTAGTGGGGTCGTATATGGGATCGAATGCCCGGACTGTGGGGAATGTTATGTGGGTGAGACAGGACGGCGACTAAAAGACCGTCTGGGGGGAGCACATGCGAGCTATACAGACCGCAGAGTTCAATAAGTCCGCCATTGCTCAGCATTATTGGGAGAAACATCATCAGGTCTCCCCGGTGAATGCTGTCATCCTTGACCGGGCGCATAGGTTCTGGGACCGTAAGTGGCTAGAGAGTTTGTGGATAGGCTCGTCTGAGAACAATAATATGAATAGGGACAGGGGTGTTCGATTTCACCCCCTACTAGAAGCTGTGGTCCTGGCAAAAGACGAGCGTTTTATATTTCCACGCTCCCGAGCCGCTTCCGGTTCTGGATCGTATGGAAGAAGTATTGAGTATGCGCCTGGTCAACCACGTGTGCCGTGAGCCTGTTACTTAAGGATGTGTTGATTTAATATCATTGTTGTTGAGAAAGGAGGCGGAAGCCTCCGAAAGCTTCAGTCAATGTTTTATCGCTTTTAGCTTTATTGTATTTTAAATATTTTATTTATTTATTTATTTTATTGTATATTAAAGTTTCATCGTGTATATTTATTTTGTAAATCTTGCATATATCATTTTACAGTGTAATATCGTTTGGTTCATTTTAGTTTCTGGTATTAAACCATTTTAATTAAACGGTTGGTGTATTTGTTTTAAATTCTGGATATCTATACCTTGTACAATCGTAACACCCATACCAGAGGCAAGGTTCAAATCTGCAGCCTTATTAGGCAATCATACTACCTGCTGGTTCAATCTGGCAGCATGGGTTCACATTTTGGCTTAAAGCTGGCAGCTATCAACTCCATGGAGATTAGCAACCAGAGCTACTGTATTATCTAATAAAAATATTCAAATGTGATTTCCAACAATATTTTGAGATTATTTACTTAGAAAAAAATAATACTTATTTTTATTACGCAGTTGAAAGAGCTTTTCCCAAATTCACATCAGTAAAATGATCAATTCTATTGATTAAACTTTTGTCTCCAATCATGTGACTGCATTAAATTGTGCTATGAGCTCACTTGAGCTTGCCAAGTATAGATACATAAGAATAAATAAATAATATTTATGTATTTATTCTTAAAAAATGAATTATCCCTCAAATACATAAGCTATGTGCATAACTTTTAAAAAACTAAATTACAGTATAACCTTATAAATCAGACATCTTCAGAATGCCAGATTTATAAGGTTATACTGCAATTTGATGTGGTATCTTGCATATGAATAACTGTAATTTGATATGCCAATTTTTACCATCAAGAATGGTTAAAATTGAGCAAGTAACATGTATTTGTAAAAACATATACCAAAATAATTATATTATTGTTGACAATTAAAGCACTTGTTATAATAAAACATTTCTCATTTACGCAAATTTTACTTATGACAGAGTAGAATTTCCTTATATTTAATATTATTAAACTGAGAGCACATTAATAATGATCATTACAGCAAACGTCTTGTTATACCCCCATGTATATAACAATAGCCTTTCACACTTTTGTCTGATACATAATATTTTCATGCCACTCAACTCATTTTTTTAAATTTCACATGATTTGCTTATAGAGAGCTACAATGGTGCTTCAGTATTTGCTGTTTTCGATGCATATTGTTTTTTAAGTACAAGCAACTTTTGAATAACTGTATACAGATAGATTAACCATAGTTCTGAAAAAGTAATATTCTGTTTTTAAACATCAACATATCTGTCTAGCATTCAGGAGAGCTAGAAGACATATACATGTTACAAAAACTAACAATTCTTTTTTGTATCTTAAAATCAAAGTTTCTGCTTTGAGTGATTCTATTACATTGTGTAATAAATTAAATTAAAAAAAAAAAAAAAACTGTCTTCATTCTTGCTGTTTCTCTATTAGCATTAGTAGAGGCATACAATGCAAGAAAGCAAGCTTATGCAGCATCAGCCAAAAAAAAAACCCTCCCATTTCACCCCTCCTTTTGTTCAAAATGCCTGTCCAGCTCAGCCTTAAATTTATTTAGGCTATCAACTTCCACAACAAAAGATGGAAGTCTGTTCCACCAATCAACCACCCACTGGCTAAAGACAAATTTCCACACATCTATTCTACAACTGTCTTTTCCTCAATTTGAATCTATGCTCCCTCAGGTTCTTAATCTGAGCAAGAGGAAGAATCCCATCAGCAATCAGCTTGCTCAACCCATTCAAGGCCTTATACACCTCAATCAGATCACCTTGCAGTGCCTACTCTCCAGGTGCTGCAATTTGCAGAACTTAAGCCTTTCTTGATAAGAGCACCCCTTTGTTCCCCCTCACCAATCTTGTTGCCCTTCTTTGTACTCATTCTGGCAACTCAACATCCTTCCTAAAATGAGGCCTCCAGACCTGTACACAGTACTCTAGGTGTGGCTTGACCATTGCCTTGTACAATGGGATAATCACCTCCATGTCCCTGCTAGCAAAATTCCTATATATCATTGACAAAACTCCATGACCTGCTCTGGCACCCTGTCAGCGAACTTCATATTTGACTGCACAATTACCCCCAGGTCTTTTTCAGTTTCCACATTTTCGATATGCTAATTATAACATTAGTTTTTTTCATTTCATCCCCCACAGACATTAATAGATTCAAATTTACATGTAAATAGGCTATATCTGTTTTATTATTAAGGTTTATCTCACTTACAGGAAAGAACACACATCCTTTGACCAAAAGACATCCTTAAATTATCTCAGAAGAGATAATTTATGGATATCTTTTGGTCAAATCATTTGTTTGCAACTGTTCACAGTGAAGATGAATTAAGTCATTTTAGTCAAAAATGAACATTTGAAACTCTTCTTTGAACATTTTTTCTTTTATGATCACTTCAAACAAAACACGAGATGTAGTCACTCATTATAGCTGAATCCCACCTTCACTAATATTTATTCTACATTACTTTAATGCACTAATGGAAATTTTTCACTCATATTACACATATTTGGTATGAAAATGTCCAAATGCAAATGCAAACAGTGTAGCTTTAGGGCTGTTATGTGCCTTGGTCTTCCACACTGTTCGGGAAAATTTAAACCAGTCTTTGTAGTTTCCATTTTTGTTATTATGATCTAGAAACTCATACACAAGTCTAGATGCCTGCTAGTAATTTCCTCCAACAACAACAGTTATTTTACTTCCAAATCTTAATAATATGGCAGCATCTGTTTACTTGTAGTCCAATTAATATATCACTTTTCACTTTGGCTTCAGACAACTTTGGGAACATCAGATGTTATAATATTATTATTAGTAGTAGTAGCAGCATATAGTGCAAGAAAACAAACTTATAGAACATCAGCAAAAAAAAAAAAAAAAAAAAAGCTTTCCAGATCACCTGTCCCTCCAATAATTTTTCTAGCTCTTGAATTTATTCAAGGAATAAATTCAAAGGAAGAGCTAGAAAGATTTATTCTTTACCATGATGAATGTTTACTGTGGTAAAGATTTATTCTTTACCATGGTAAACATTCATCAATCTTTATATTCAGAAAATGAATGAAACATGTCAAAAGAGATACACAAGTAGTCAAGTAGTCTGGTCTCTTGTCAAAACTATTGGTGGAAACTTTTGCTCATATGTATTCCCACCTCTGTCAAAACCTGATGGTTCTATTGCTACCTCAGCTAAAGATAAAGCCAACTTATTAGCATCCTACTTTTCTGCTAACTCTTGTATTGACAACCTTGGTAAACCATATCTTACCATTCCCAGTACATTCCACTCAGTGTACGCCTGTAGTCTTCCCTCAAAAGAAAGTCAAACAAATTTTGACAATCTTGATGCCAAGAAAACTCCAGGTCTGGATGAGAGTTCTCCACTTGTTCTCAAAACCTGTGCGCTGAGCTTACTTCTGTTCTGTGTTGTCTTTTTACATTTTAATATTTTGCTGGTGTTTTTCTGCTAGGAAATTTGCTCACATCCAGCCAGTTCCTAAAAAAGGGTGACAAATCATTCCCATCCAATTATTGTCCCATTCTACATACTTCTACTCTTTCAAAAATAATGGAGAAATTCATTAACTGCCTGCATTAACTTTTACATCATCTTATCTTGAAATCATTCATCTGATAAATGAACACCAATATGGATTCTATCAGTGTCAATCCGCTGGTGGCATACTGGCTTATGTTATCCTTCTATGGACAAATTCAATGGAAAAGTATAGTAAAACTCAAACAGTTGCTCTTGACATTTTAAAGGCTTTTGATAGTGTTTGGCATAAAGGTCTTCAAAATAAGCTTCCATCTTATGGATTGCTGACTGCTTTTTGTAATGGGTATCCAGTTTCTCTCTGAACACTCACTGTGTGGTGATGGTGGATGGCTCTGTCTTGTAACTTCTCCACTAATGCTGGAGTTCTCCAAGGTTCAGTTCTAATTCTTTCTCCCACTCTTTTCCTCTGATATATTAGCATTAGCATTACCATTAGTAGAGGCATATGATGAAAGAAAGCAAGCTTATACAGGGTGTCTCAAAAATACACGGCATAACTTCAGGAATGAGTTCCTCATATGTAGACAATAAAAATATTTTATATCAACATAGTTCCGGAAATGCTTGGTTCCCGAGTTATTAACCAGAATGCCTTATCTCCCACAGGTGATTTCCTTCACACAAGGTCAAGGTGGTTTTCCATTCCGACCATGATGTGGAAACTCTCCGCAATCGAATTGTGGAGAGTTTCCAGGTTGTGAGACAATACTAAACACGCCAGGAATTTGGCATCGTCTTCGCAAGTCCATGAGACATCGATGTGAGGCCTGTATTCAGGCAGAAGGTGGACATTTTAAACATTTGAACAATTACTATATGATGATGTGAACAGTTAAGTGTCATAGACAGACCTTCAAAACTTGGAAATCAAGCATTTCCAGAACTATGTTGATATAAAATATTTTTATTGTCTACATATGAGGAACTCATTTCTAAGTTATGCCATGTATTTTTGAGACACCCTGTATAGCATCGGCCAAAAAAAAAAAAAAAAACCCCTTCCCATTTCACTCATTCGTTCAGTCCAAATGTTTGTCTAGTTCTTAAACTTATTTAAGTTGTTGACCTCCACTACAACAGATGGAAAGATTGAAATTTTTTCCAACTATCAACCACCAGCTGGCTAAAGGCAAATTTATGCACATAAATCTGCAATTGTCTTTTCTCAATTTGAATTTATGTCCCCTCAAGTGAGTAATCTGAGCAAGAGGTAAAATCCCATCAGCATTGAGCTTGCTCAAACCATTCGAGGCCTTATATACCTCAATTAGATCACCTCGCAGGTGTCTAGTCTCCAGATACTGCAATTTGCAGAACTTAAGCCTTTCTTGGTAACAGCAATGCTTTGTTCCACTCACCAATCTCATTGTCCTTCTCTGTACTCATACCAGCAGCTCAACATCCTTCCTAAAATGAGGCCTCCAGATCCGTATGCAGTACTCAAGGTATGACCATTGCCTTATACAAGGGGATAATCACCTCCTTATCCCTGCTAGCAAAATTCCTGTATATCATTGACAAGATACCATGAGCTACCCTTGCTGCCTGTCTACACTGCTCAGAAAACTTCATATCTGACTGCACAATTTCCCCCAGGTCCTTTTCATTCTCCACTACCCTGAGTGTAGTACCACTCAGTTGGTACATTACTATAGGGTTACTGCTACCCATATGGAGTACTTTACATTTGTCAATGTTAAACTTCAGTTGCCACCTCTCGGCTCATCTGCTCAACTTTTCTAGATCCTGTTGCAGTAGTGTACTATCATTACTGTCATTAACAACTCTGCCAACATTCGTATAATCTGCAAACTTAGACATTAACCCTGATATACCTTCATCAATATCATTGATAAATACAGAAAACAACAATGGGCACAACACTGAACCCTGGGGGGGGGACCTCCACTAATAACATTGGTCTACGAAGAGCAGTATCCATTGATTACCACTCTGTCTTCTCCCACTCAACCATCCTTTTTATCTATTGTAGAAACTTGCCTTTAATGCCACACTGTTCTAATTTGTACAATAGTTTTCCTTGTGCAACAGTATCAAAAGTTCTCCTAAAATCCAAGTATATGATATTAAAATTATTTTTTGCATCCAGTTCCTTTGTGACCACATCATAGTATCCAATCAAATTTGTCAGACAAGACTTCCCCTTAAAAAACTCATGCTGTGTCTGAACTATAACTGCAATCTCGTATAGATGATCCTGCATTGCTTCTTTAACCAGTGACTAAATTATTTTCCCAGAAACAGAAGTTAAACTAACAGGTCTGTAATTATTTGTATCATCCTTTGATCCCCCTTCATGAATATTAATGAGCTTCTTCTACTGAGTGGAAATCCTGTTTTTGCTGATGATAGCACACTGCATTCCACCTTCCAGTTTGAGAAATCTTGCCCTGCACAAACAGCTTCAACTTCTCAAACATCCACTACCAATTCCTTAAATGCTGATTTCCAGGTAATTCTCCAATGGAGAAAGATAACTTACAAGGAGCAGTATGAAAGTAATGCCTCCTATTTTTTTAATCAGAAAATTTAATTCTTACAACTATGCCTTTTACATCATTAATAATAACCACACTGTTATTTTTCCACAAAGTCAGTCACCATCATTTTCTATGCATCTCTGTCAGGCACCATATTCCAAACCTGTAAAAGTCCATATTCTTGCTACAGAGGGCTTTGCGAACACTGTACGTGAGCTGGTTGTCGTCCACAAAGTGCATCCTTCAGTGGGCCCAAGAGGTGATAGTCGGCAGGTGCAAGTTCCGGGCTATGAAAGGGGTGAGGAAGAACAGTGCACCCCAGTTTTGCAATGGCCTTCAGCCATCTGGTGTGGGGTTATGTGTTGTCATAGAGAAGAACCTCATTAAAAGGTTTTTGTCCGGTCGAACTCTATGGATGTAGGCTTACAACTTTTTCAACATTTCCACATATTGATCTGAGTTGATTGTGGTGTCACTCTCCAAGAAGTCCACAAACAAGACCCCATCTTTGTTCCAAAACACTGTCACCATAACTTTACTGACAGAAGGCTGTCTTTTGAACTTTTTCTTGTACGGGGAATTTTGATGGTGTCACTCCATCGACTGTTTCTTCATTTCAGGATCCTAATGGTGGACCAAGGTTTTGTCACCTGTGACTATGCATGAAAGAAAAACCTTTCCTTCGCTCTCGTAGTGCTGGAGAAGTTCCGTGCATTTTCAGGACCCATCTAGTTCCTTTATGATGGTTATCACAGCAGGTTTCCCTATACCATCTCTGAGTCAGGCATCTATACCTATTGCATCACACAATTTGTATGCTGTGATGTTGCGGTCCTCTTTGATCAGCACGCCGATCCGGCTCTTGTTAACAATGTCACTCTCTCCACTCTTAAAGTGTCTTACTCAATATCTAACTGTACTCGCATCTGATGCTCCCAACGAATATGACTAACTAAATTGACATCAAAGCAGTATTACAAACTGACCAGAGTCATCGCTCCTCTTCCTGGCCCCACAAGACGAACGCAAGACTAGTGAGACACTGAATCAAGACTGTGACCTACCTGAAGTGACACTGAACTGAACATCCAAAAACCATGACTGTGACCGCAGTAACTCACCTGAAGTGATTCTGAATTGGCAATCAAAAACCACGACTGTGACTGCAGCTACGCTGATGCCTCGCCTTTTGGCGATCTGGGTTGGACGCCTAGTCTGGCCTACTTTCTCTCCCTATCCTGGTGGGGGGAGGGGACGGGAACATCCCGCACTGATATCTGGGGTTGTCTTCCCTATTGGCCCCATACTTCTGTCTTTCCCCTTCAGTCTTTCCCCCCCACTCTCTCTCTCTCTATACACCACAGTGTACGCCCCACATGACAAAAACTTCCAAATTATAACAGCCAAATCGCGCATCAATTCTGAAATTTAATCTCATTAGCGAACCACCCCTGAAAATTGCGTTATTATTATTATTATTATTATTTATTTATTTTATTTTTTTTTTTTTTTAGGCCCTAGCCACTGAAATCTCAGGAAATTAGGTGGCAGGGCCTGCCAGAGTAAATATAATTATGCTGGGTGTACCTGGTCTGCCTCCACGGGGCTGAGTGTGGGGAACATTGGGCCCCAGCAGGGGTCTAGCGGCTAAATGGCCAGAGGAACAACGATACACAACACAATACTTCCAAATCCCATATACTTTTAAATCTCTGGCCTTAACAGTGATCTGTTATACCCACAAAGAAACCACGTGGAGATGGGCGGGAAACCCCTGGTGCCGTTTGATAAGAACACACTTTACAATTTACACTTTGTACTTGCATCTACAGTATTGTCACAATAAACATTTCTTCCTTGGTAAGAAATTCAATCGCCACTCTTTGCTTGATATGTATATCTGTAACATCCACCAATTTGAACTATCTGCGTGCTGCACTCACGAGATTGATCACAGTGTCACTCAGTTTGGTGAAACTAGAGACCTCTAGTGACCACTCAGTGACACGTGAAATGATCTACAGTGGCACATTTGAAAGCAAAAAATTAGGAGGCATTACTTTCGTACTGGTCCTTGTATTTAATCTCAGTCCTATCTTATATCTCATAAAAAGGATTCTTATGATCCTATGCGTATCTTCAATGTCCCTCAAAATTCTAGACAAGATCACATATCTCTATTAGGGATTATCCTGACTTCTAATTTCTCTTGGCATAAACACTTCACAAATATTGCTTCCACTGCATCTAAAAAACTGGGTTTTCTCTTTCACTCTCAGCATTATTTTTTGTCTAAGCAGCTACTCACTCTGTACAAATCTCAAATTTGCCCTATCATGGAATATTGTTCCCACATCTAGGGTGATGCTCCTGTAACTTCTCTCAGGCTTCTAAACTCCATTCAAAAGAGGGCAGTTAGGTTACTTAATGATCTATCCCTTAAAAAGTCTCTCCACTCTCTGTCTCATACATAGACATTCTGTTTCTGCTGCATGTATTTTCTGTAGATACTCCACAGACAATGTTTTTTGAACTGGCTTCTGAAATCTCCCTCTCTCTTCCAAGCCAGTCTGAACAAGTGCTGCAACCAGTCAACATCCATTTACTGTCCAACTTCAAACTCACAGAGCCAACTTTTCTTCTTCCTCGTTTATCCCTTCAACTTCCATTTTCTGGAACAATCTCTCTTCACAATTATTTCCTGAAAATTACAACCTACAGAAATTCAAGTCTAATGTCAACAAGTATCTTCTTTCATCTACTCAACCTCCAACCCATGCACAGTACTAAGTACTATAGGTTCTAATACCTCTCGTGTTTGTTATTATTGTTATTATTTGGTTTTTAGGAGCATTAGCAACTAAGGCCATATTGCTCTGGGGATATGCGGTGGTCATTCCCTGAACTTTCCGCATCCTATATATTTGGTGGTCACGGGCTTGAACCCCGGTCTAATCAAGAAGTGTGTGCTACGCACTGCTGCTCCTGCCCACCTGGCTATGGAGGCACCTCTCTTGTGTTTGGGGTTTTCATAAAAAAAAAAATAATAATTAAAATATTGGACAACTGGACATATTAGAAGGAAAGGACAAATGAGGCAGTTGGTATATAAGCTTGCTTCTTCCATGCATCATTTTGCCACTACTGACACAAAACTAAAAGGTTAATGTATAAATAATGTACGACAATGCAAAACTGAAAATGCTCTTAGGTGATGAAGATATTTTCAAAATTTTATTCACCAACTGGAAAATGTGCATGCTACAGTAGAAGGCAGCATAAAACCATAATCATGGCAGAATTTATCCTTTTGCATGATGAGTTGTCACAAAGTGTATGGATTGCTCTTCTTTGGAGACACTATTGCCATACAAATATATATCTGGAGATATCACAACTGCAAGACAACAATGATGGTGACTTGATTTTCCAACATGGTAGAACTCTGCCATATTACTACATAGAAGTTTGCACATACCTGAACAAACTGTTTCCTGGGAATTGGATTGGAAGAGGAGGCCCAATTTTGTGGCTCTCACCATCCCTTGATCTAACTCCTTTGTATTTTATTCTCTGAGAATTAATGAAAGATGGGGTGTATGTTCTGCCTATGTCAGGAACTAATATGGATCTTAATGCATTTGGGAAGCAATTAGCTGCATTTACAGAGATATGTTGTGCTTAATATGGGTGGATTTAGATTACAGGTGAGACATCTGTAGCATAACTAAATCCACATCAAACTGGTGGTTTAGATCTGTAGATTGGCTGAGTTGGCATTTGAATGTGCAATTTATTTGTTATATTTACTTATTTAACCTATAGAGATTGGTAGCTATAGCCTACCTCACAATTTTCAATTTAGTTTGTTCATTATTTTCTTTCTGTGTTCATATAATTTTGGGGAGGAGGTGTTTCTGGAGTTCAGGAGCTGCATTTTGAAGCTCGGGTTGACCAGTGGGAGGATTATGAATTTCACTTTTTGGTGCTGCTCTGAAATAGAGACATGCCTACCAACTTTCAGAGGTCTGATTCTGGAAGGAATTTGGTATGGATCCGTCTTACAACTGGCACTTGCCAGAGTAGAGGGGTTTCTCTAAAATTGATGTAATGATGGATAACATGCAAGAAATATCTATCAGAGGGGGTACAGGGTGCAAGAATTGTGAATGTGCTCAATTTACATTGCACAGCACTCATAAGCACCTCCCAACCTCCCTCAAATCCTCCCTGGGATTTGAGGGAGGTTGGGAGGTGCTTATGAGAGTGCATTGGGGTTTGTTGAGCTAGTCTGGTCTCCTCTGCTTTCGGAAGTTGCTAGATTTGTGAAATAGAGTGGGATAAATGGTGGGTTGGAGAAGGTGGGGAGGAATTTTGCATGCCTTATCTTGTTAGAAGGCTGCAGGCTCCAACAACATAAGGTATTTCAATAACTTGTAAATCCCGTGAGAATAATACTATGGTTACTAGTACTAATACTAACTAGCACCACTACTAATACTAACACTAGGTAGTAGATCACTCTCATCAACCAGTTTGTTTGTTATTTTGGTTTTTAGAAGCATTAGCAACTAAGGCCATATTGGTCATTCCCTGACCTTTCCGCATCCTCCGTACTTGGTGGGCACGGGCTCGAACCCCAGTCTAATCAAGAAGCGTGTACTACGCACTACTGCTCCTGCCCACCTGGCTATGGAGGCACCCCCATCAACCAGTGCAATACTACCACTTTGCTTATTGGAAGTGTGAAGTGGTGAAATCTATGTTTGGTTTCCAGAGCAAAATTTCCAACATCCCTCCCCATCCCATCTCTTTCAAGCTATGCATAGTACTACTAGTACTAATACTAATCAGTACCACTATTAAACTAATAGTACTATTATTAATTATTAATATACTAATAATACTATAATATAATAGTAGTATAATACTAAGCCTTACTAGTACTAATACTAACATTAGGTGGTAGATGACTCATCAACCAGCGCAATAACACCACTGTGCTTATTGGAGGCTTGAAGTGGTGAGACCCATGTTTATTCTTCAGAGCAAGTTTCCAGAATCTCCCCCATCTCTTTCAACTCAAGCATGGTGCTAAGTATTGCACATTTTGATACCTTTCATGTTTGTGGTTTTCATAAAAAAAAAAAGTCTAATTAAAATTTGAAGATATCTTTGATCACCTGGGCATGGTGTCAGGTTCGTATCATGTACCCTATTCACACAATAATATTTTAGTTTTTTAAAGAAGGTTTAGGAACACCCTGTACTAATTAAATAAATACAGGTTTGACAGGTTTAAATAACGTTTTGATGGAATATTGATGCCAAGCATTCTAGCTTCACTCTTTTTTTGTGGTGGCTGCCCTTGAGAACTGCTATTATAGACTATAGGTTACAAGCAGAAGAAATAATGTTCCATCCATTTAAATAATGCGAACAGTAAAAATTCAAACTGCTGCTTGTAAATAAACGAATATTTATAGATGATACTTCTTTCATAGGGAAAAGCATAAAATTAAATTTAACATTAAAATTAAAATGGAGAAAACGTTTGTTGAAGGTCATAAATATTTTTTTATAAATCAGAACGTAAAGATTTTTGGTATATTTCAGAGAATGTTCCTAGATTGTATTTTCAAGCATAATCTAAAGAAAGAAATAAGATATTATTGCAGCAAAGAAAGAATGCAAGCTTATAAAGCATCAGCAAAAAAAAAAAAAAAACCTATACACTTACTTCACCCATCCATACCCTCCAAGAATTTTTCTAGTTCTTCCTTGAATTTATTCAAACCACTCACTTTCAGAACAACAGATGGAAGTTAGTTTCAACAATCAATGACCCGCTGGCTGAAGGCAAACTTCCACACATCTATCCTGCAACCATCCATTCTCAATTTGAATTTATGCCCCCTCAGTATGTAATTTCAGCAAGAAGAAGAATGCCATCAATACATTTATCTTACTCAATTCATTCAAAGCCTTATACACCTCAATCAGTTCTCCTCACAGATGCCTAGCCTCCAAATGTTGCAATTTGTAGAACTGAAGCCTTTCTTGATAAGCACATCCTTTTTTACCCTTCACCAATCTCATTGGGTAATAAGTATGTTAATGCTAGATCTTTAAAAGTCAATGAAAAATATAAAAAAATCCAGTCATCTACATTGTCAGAACAATGCATAATAATCAAGATCAATTTCAAATGTGTGAGTTGAATGACATTAAAATGCAGGGAAACAATAATGATAAGGGAACACAGCATTGTGTATAAAGAACTAAGAAATACATTTAATATAATTTTGGGTGCCCATATAACTGAAGTTCTGATCTTATCCTGTACATCTTCAAAAATATATGCTAATATAAAAGTAAAAAGTTAAACATTATGAGCAGCTAATACACAGACTAATCCAAAAAGAAGAAAACACAAATTTCCATGAGTCATAACACTAGCACAAGTATTGCAATTTGTTGCACTTTATACTTTCTTCTTTTTGGATTAATCAAAAAGAAGAACTGCATTAGCTGCTCATAATCTGTAAGTTTTGTTTACTTATATTAACATACAACATTAATATAAGTAAAGTTTTGATGTTTTGATCTTATATTGGAGCAGAATGGTATTAAGGGTAAGTTGCTACAATGGATAAAAGGATGGTTAAGTGGGAGAAGACAGAGGGTGGTAATCAATGGGTGCTGCTCTTCGTGGACTAATGTTATTAGTGGAGTCCCACTGTTGTTTTGTATATTTATCAATGACATTGATGAAGGTATATCAGGCTTAATGTCGAAGTTTGCAGATGATACAAAGGTTGGCAGGGTTGTTAATGACAGTAATGGCAGTGTGCTACTGCAACAGGATCTAGATAATTTGGGCAGATGGGCTAAGAAGTGGCAACTGAAGTTTAACCTTGACAAATGCAAAGTACTGCATATGGGTAAAAGTAACCCAAGAGAAAAGTATCAACTGTGTGGTACTACACTTAAGGTGGTAGAAAATGAAAAAGACCTGGGAGTAATTGTGCAGTCAGATATGAAGTTTTCTGAGCAATATAGACAGGCTGCCAGGGCAGGTCATGGGGTTTTGTCAATGATATATAGGAATTTTGCTAGCAGGGAAAAGGAGATGATTATCCCTCTGTATAAGGCAATGGTCAGTCCACGCCTTGAATACTGCGTACAGGTCTGGAGGGCTCATTTTAGGAAGGATGTAGATTTACTCGAGCGTGTACAGAAAAAGGCAACAAGATTGGTGAGGGGAATGAAGGGATCCTCTTACCAAGAGAGGCTTAAGTTCTGCAAATTGCAATGGCTGGAGACTAGGCACCTGTGCGGTGATCTGATTGAGGTATATAAGGCCTTGAATGGGTTGAGCACCCTGAATTCTGATGGGATCCTTCCACTTGTTCAGATTACGAACCTAAGGGGACATAAATTCAAATTAAGAAAGGACAGATGTAGAATAGATGTGCGGAAATTTGCCTTTAGCCAGCGGGTGGTTAATTGCTGGAACAAACTTCCATCTGTCGTTGTGGAAGTTGATAGGTTGAATAAATTTAAGGAGGAACTGGACAGGCATTTGGAGGGAATGGTGTGATTTTTTTTTTTTTTTTTTTTTTTTTTGGCTGATGCTGCATAAGCTCATACACTTGCTTTCTTGCATCACATGCCACTACTACTACTATATAATATATGTGAAGTTTTGATCTAATCCTGTTAATCTTCAGAACTATAGATTTACAGGATTAGATCAAAACTTCAATAATATGTGGACCCAAAGTTATATTATTATTATTAATTTCTTAGTTCTCTGTTAAATGTGCTGTCCTAAAGTTAAATTTATTTTAAAAATATTTATTTCATATAAATGTAAGGTAAAATGCTACAATACATACTCTGTAAGATTGTTTTAGCCCACCATTGTCAGCAATATTTTCTCCTTGAGTCATTCTACCATTCACCTGCAGGAAAATTAAGTAAAAAATTTAACAATAGCTATAGCAAAAGGATATTTCTGAAATTCATATAATTATTTTTAGTTATGAGGACTTACATTTATAAACACATTATATACTAAAACCAGTAAAATTTAAATCTAACTAAAGTGGCAAAAATGTTGAATTACTAAGAAAATTCATCATATCATTAGACATCTTAAAATGTTAAACAAAATGTGAAACATTTTACTTAACATTTTAAAAGTATTATTAATAAGAGTAAAGTTGTATTCAGATTATATTTTTCCTGAAGAGTATTAGATTTGGTATATATGTTAAATTGGGTGTCAGCCAAGTGATATTTAACAACCTTCTGGTATATTATTAATTTAATAAACATGATGTAAACTTTATCTAATTCTATGGTAGATCAGGCCAAGTTTTTAAAGAAAATGCAGATGCAACTAAGTTCATGATGCAAGAGGATATTGTGTCTGTGTGGCTACAAATTTATGTAATCTAAATCAATTTACATATATTTATGAAGAAGGACTTGAATTTTCATAAAAATTCAAGTCCTTCTTCATATCCTTTCCCTTCCTTCAAAAATTCCTTTCCCTTCACCCCTTCTCTTCACACAGTGGTAGCGGTAGAAAAAGCTTTCACATAGAGAATTCCTCTAGTCTGTAGTCAGGCCACCATCATGGTTTGACAGCACCTATTTCACTACTTGTAAAGTAAAGTAGATCAAGAGGACATTGAACAGCAGTGGTAAAAGCCATCTTGAATTACTGGAACATAATTGTTTCAAAAAAAACAGTTGTTAATGTTATATAAAAATATATGAGGGTAACTGTAGTTCTTAAAAATAACTAAATTTTAGATACTAGCTTTTGCACTATATTTTACCTTTATAAACTTTCTCTGAAAACTATACATATAGTAGAGATGCGCACAATAGTTTTACTAATTCAATTGTTCCTAAAAACAAAACTTCATAAAATAATGAAGAATTTTTGTTATGTTAGCAATTAATCAATTTTTTTATGCATTATAGGCATTACAGCCATAGTAGCTTATGTGCCATTAAACTTCCTATAACCGTTTTTTTATAATAAAAGCAATAATTAAATTAGTAAAATTAACATTAAACATTTCATAAAGATACCTTATAATTAATAATCCAATTGTTTGGCCACTCTATTAAGTGTGATAAATGATGTGCTAGCAAAGAATGCTTAAAAATGATCCATGTATTGCTTGGCTGCTTGTTTAGATTCAATATTTTTATTAAGCTTTCAACACAATAGTTTATTAGAAAGGAAACTTTTAAACCACATGACAGCTGGTCTTTCTGAATAAGCAAAGGAATAGAATCAAAACTGGACAATGGGTCTATCCAGTTAGAATGGGCAGCTGGATGGATGGTTTAAAAGCACAGTAGATGGTTACTTTAGGTATAGTAAAAAACATCGAGTTATATAACATCCAATTGGACATTTTGATCAGCTCTCCTTAAATCAGTTCATGGGTTAGGAGATTGGTTGTGGTTGAAAGCCCTCTGACAGTGAATGGTTGAACCTGTCTTAATCTATTGCCCTGTGGAATGAACTTTAAACCCTACCTTTCTTCCCCTGTGGAATGAACCTTGTGGTTAAACCTTACCTTTCTTGCCTGTAGTTGAACCTTTGAAGTAAAAATTATTATTCTTACTTTCAAAAGCACTACCACAAAATACTTCTCTCAACCAATGTTAGTTGAATAGTGTATAAATCAAAACTGATGTTTAAAAGGGTTATTGATTCTTTACCAAATAATATGTCAATCAAGAGGCCATTATCCTAATTTTATGTCTTTGTGACAGACCCATTAAAAAGGTGACTTTTGCAAATTAGAATGGGCAGCTTGGATGGTTTAAAAGCACAGTAGATGGTTACTTTATGTGTAGTAAAAAATGAATAGAGTATTACTGGGTCTGTTTCATGTAGTGTGACAAGGGTTGAATTTTTTTTTTGTTTGCATCCAAGTGTGTAAAACCCTTGACATATCCCTGAAAGTAGTATTTGGACACACAGTCTGGAAGCTGAAATGAGCACATGAACCAATTTATATCTTTTGGAGTATTAATAATATTCGACATATATAATATCAGCATACTGAATAATACTCATATTTTTAAATCTAATTTGTTAATAAATTTACTCTGTTTTTATCTCTGATAACAAAATGGATAATTTGATGTAATAAACAGAAAGTGAAAATTCTGTTACACTTTGATTATTCTTAATTTTAAAAGCACTACCAAAATACCATTGTTAGTTTAAGTGGCTTAAGGTAAACTGATGGTTAAAAGGAGTTGGTTCTTGTCCAAATAATATGTCATAAGTAATACAATAAAGAGAGAAAACTTGAACCCTCATCTGTGATACTGATAGGTAGCCTCTCTTTTGCAGATTTTCATATGCTTATAGCAAGCGATAGATAGGATGCCAAGGGCATGTGCCAGCTGTTTTTGAGTATTACACAAACTTATTACTGAACTTTGATATGATGGAAATAGAACTAAATAGTTAATAAAAGGATAAGACATGGTGAATTACCATAGAATGGACTTCATTCATTGCATGTGCAGTGTCCAGAGATTTTTATTTTATAAAAATTACTTCAGAAGGTACTGTAATTGATTTGCATTATTATATGCATATGTTCCTGTGAATTTTATTGAGAACTAGAGTTAAAATGAAAATAATACAGTATAAGCATGAACTCAGACTACCCCTTTAAGGAAATATGAATTCATTTGTGTTATATTAATTGTTGTGGCTAATGTATAGAATAAATGTAAATAATTTTGTAAAGTAATACTATTTAGCTGCCTTAGTGTTTGGCTATTGGTGTTTTTTTTTTTTTTTTTTTTTTTTGAATAATATGAATGCCACTAGGTGCAGCCCTGTTGTCACTGAAGACTACAGACATATCCTTATGCAAAAAATGTTTGGCCTACTTGAAAACTTTTTAAATATTTTTGGATAAACTTCCAGTAATCCATAATATGTTATAACCTGGCACTACTGTGGTCCTGTAAATCTGGATTATCAAATGTCTACTGTGCTTTAAAATATTCAGAAGGGTTTATTTGCTATACATGAAAGTTTATACAATGCAGCGTTAAAAATTAAATTAAATAAAAATTTCTTTGTGTTGTTTTCTGTGTGTTAGGCGCTAAGGCAGCTACAGTCATGAAGGATCAGTATATTGGATCTCTAACTGTGTGTATTCTTCAGTTGGTTTGTCCATCTAGACAAAAAAAACACGAGAGAGAGATAAAACGATGCAATCCTTGCCCATTCCAGATGTTTGCTAAACCCTGTTAGCTGATCCTCTTAAATTATGATAAAAATGGTTGAAAACTTCATGCCAAACAGCATATACAAAATAATAAAAAAGTTACATTAAATTTTAAAACAAGAATCACAAACATTTATCTGCAATTTATTTACCATAAATGATAAATGAACAATTTAAATTGCTTGTTTTGTTTCTTTAACTTTATTGACAAAACTGTCTTACATTAAGACCAATATCTTCTAATACATAGCTTGAATACTGATCTATGATACATTGAGCTCTCTCTCTGAAACGGCTCACAGTAGCATTGTTCCACCATTGCTTTAAGTTTCCATCCTTATCAAACTGGCGTCCTGAAAATATAATACAATCCTTTGTTAAACTGCTTGCCAAGACATATCTTGTGTTCATCTTCATTGCTGAATACTACAGATTAAGGCACATTTTAAAACTTTATTTCTATATTAAAGAATAGACCTTTCCCATGGGAACAAATCCGAGTTTAGTTCAGGGGTAGGGAACCTGAGGCCTTTTTTTCATGCTTGCCTAAACATACTCAAACAGTGATACGATTTTAATAACAATTAATAAAGGCTTACAATTGAGTAGATTAGTTCTGGCTTTCTGGGGTTTCATTTAATACTTTCATTGATGGAATATATAGGTGTCCCTAATTGATGAGTACAATGACAGATTTAAAGATTTTGAAAAACATGTGACATTGAGGTTAGTTCTTCAGCCACACCTGGGTGATGTCTCAAATGCACCTGAAGATTTGCAGTCAGATATGACTGAGCTCTGATGTCTCTATTTTTGAAATACAGAAGAATTCTTTCGAATATCCATGACTGCATCAACATGCTCATCTTGTCATTTACTCACTTGCTCTAGTACAACCTACTGTTGTGAATCAACATTTCACGGATGGCCAACACCCATCTAAAAAGAGATGGCCTTTTTAGATGGCCAACACCCATCTAAAAAGAGACTGATAAATATAAAAAAAATAAGACTTTTTTTGTATTACTCCTGTACAGGCATTATGAGAAATATATATATATATATATGTAAAATATATAATTCTTGGATCAATAACTGTCCTTCCAATGAAAATTTAACAACAAACTAACCACACCCCTGGCTTAGTGTATTATTAAAATGCCATAATTACAATCCCCCCCCCCCAAAAAAAAAAAGAATTCCAGTCAGCAAAATAGCCAGCAACATTTCTGGTTATGCTTTGGAATCCCATTATCATGCTAATTCAGTTTGACCCTTACTCCAAGGGTTGCATTCATTTTCCAACTTTCAGTTTGAGATGACATTTAGATAAAGACACAACACATATAACTGAGTTATATCATACATCTAGTAATCAGGGTAAGCTGAATGAGTATATACATGCAATCACGATAACTGAAACAAAGTAATGTGGGGGGGGTCAGTATTATAATTATAAATATATTTGGATTAGTGAGATTATAACATGAAAATACATTTTATGTATATAAATTATTAATCTACATACACATTTATTTGGTCATATTATAAGGTACAGTATTACTTTTTAATACATATTTGCATTTAATAAAAAAAAACTAAATGGTGTTTAATAAATACAAATTTAGCTAAGAATTTAATAAGACTTAATATTCATAGAGTCTCTCTGTTATTGGTGATTTTGGTGTGAATGTCGTACTTTGTCATTAGTAACTTACAGCGTACTACAGCATAGTGGTAATTGTAGTGTTTTAAATTATAGGAAATAAGTACCTTGAATGTTCTGATCATGTAGGCAGGCACACTTTTTGCTTTTAGCTGAGAATTAGAAAATCAGTAAAATTATTTAGAAAAGTAATAGCGAAATCTGGTAATACTGGTAATACCTTTGCATTGTTATACTCCTACTCCTTAGTTTGTGCAGTAATTTTACATCAAATTTAGACTAGAATCATACTTCAAACAAGAGCAGCAAAGCAAAAAGCTCAAAGTAGCAGGAATGCTTTAGCTTAGAGGAGAAATGTCAATGGCAGTTCTCTTGCCAATCGTAACTACATCTGTTATGCTAATTGTTGCCTTTTTTTGAAGAGTTACCTGTAGTAGGACACAATATGGCCACAGATATTGTCTTTGTGTGCTTTTGTTGCAGTGATTGTGAGGAGCTTAAGCACCAAGTCAGTATTCTGATGACCATATATGTGAATCTGAGGAAAATGGTTGGTACTCTCAAATAAATTAAAAAGAGGGACTATTCAAGCACTTAACCACCCAACAAAACTCTGGAAACCACTCATGCAACACAAGACACAACGAGATCCTTCACAGATGAATGCATTGGTCCCAAGTGGCAAATGTTGTCAGTGACTCTATTGTCAGGGAAATGCAATCTGTAAGAAAGATACGTGGAACCAGGGTATATCTGCAAGGGGAAAAAAAAAGAAAGAAAGTTGGTGAAGTCACAGAACTGCTATCATCTTCTAAGGACACAAAAGGTGATATTGTTGCATATGTTAGTACTAATGATATTAGGAATAAGCAAACTGAGGATTTACTTGACAAGTAAAGGGCAAGATTGAGAAAAAGACATGAGTTAGGATTCAATTTGAAAGTGTCTGAAATTCTGCCCAGACACAATAGGAAGGAGTACACGTTAATAGCCTTCTCAATCAATTTAGTCCTGCAGAGACTGTGCAAGGTTCACAGGGTAGAATTTTTCTCGGCATGGTCTGTGCTTGTTAACAGGAGTGAATGGTATTCACTTATCAGAAGGGTTGCAAGAATATTTTCTGATGTTGTGAAGGTAGTGTTAGGTGAATTGAAAAACTGCTAGCTTTGAAGGAATATGCAGTCTAATTTTGGGGAATACATGGATTAAAGCGGCCTCAGGCAGAAGTGTAAGTGATTCTTGCACTTCTATTAGAACAGGCACCAGCCTGGAAAGCAAAGTGTTGGCAATATTAAGGAATGCTGGGGGTTCTCATGGGAAAAAAAATACATGGGCTGTGTTAGTGTTACTAAGAGTAAAAACTGGTGCAAGTATACTTGCATATACACTAATGCAAGAAGTACAGTAAACCAATTTGATAAATTTTAAGTATTGGTTAAGTCATCAAATATAGATAATGTAAGGAAGGATATCAAAGACATGACATGGTATCATTCAGACATAAGGAATGTCAAATTTCAGTAGGGAGTGAAATGTGTACAGAAAGGACAGACAGGATGGAGATGGGGGTTAGCTATACCCTTAGTTAAGAAAACATAAAATCTAAGGCAATGCATCAGTGGACATGAGTGGCCAGTACAATTTTGAGTTATTCTGGTGTGGCATAAGCATTGGGGAAGCAAAAATGAGGGTAGAAGTGTGTTATAGGCCTAAAGATGGTGATGAGTAAAACAAAACAATACAGAAAAAGAGAGCTGGCCAGTGAATCAGAATGGCTTATAATGGGGGATTTTAACTTTCCAGATATTAACTAAACCTGGTGTGTAGGTATTCACAGAGTAGCAAGACTTTTATCAATTTATTGAATGACTGTTTTCTACAGCAGCATGTTAGAGAGGAAACAAGAGAAAGCAATACTCTTGATCTGATCAGCAGTAATTCTTCATTCATTAAGAATCTGCAGGTAAAAGATCCTCTGGGTGGCAGGCTTTTCATACCAACTAAGAAATATTGCTCAAAGCTTAGACCTACATGGATGTCAGATGAACTAATGAGACTCATGGCAGACAAGAAAAATGTATGAGACACATATAAATCATCAGGTGATACAGAAACCTATGGTAGATATAAAATAGTGTCTGGAATTGAGTCACAAAGGAGGTGAGGCAAGCGTAGAGTAAGTTAGCCAGATTACAATAGGTCTCTAGCAAAGAATACAAAGAAAAGTGGTAAAGACGTCTTTCTTTATGCAACATTAGAGATGAGATGAATCACATTGGTCTGCTAGATATGGAATGATCTAACTATTGATGGTCTTACTCAAGCTGCTAACAAACTGAACAGATATGTTGTATCTAAATTCACATAGGAGGAATTTTTAAAGGTGCAGATGCCAGAAGTATATATTATATTCTACCAGGGAGCTAAATTTTGTGATAACTGAGAAGAAAGTAGAAAAGAACCTCTTGAAGCTAAAAGTAAACAAGACACCTGTAGCTGATGTGATCTATCCAATTATATTAAGAGACACAGCAAAAAGAGTTAGCAGGGTTTTAGCAATTATTAGAAGTTCCTGGGATTCAGGGACAGTCCCAGTAGATTGGAACTGTGCAAATGTCTCTCCTGTTCACAAGGGGGGGGATAAAAGGTTAAGATAGTAACTATAGGCCTGTTAACTTGATCTGTTCCAGGGAAAATAATGGAGTCATTGGTTAAAGAAGTAATGTAGGGCAATCTATATAGGAATGCAGTAATACTGCAATCATAGAATGGATTTATTAAGGGCAATCTTGTCTGAACATAACTGGATACCATGGTGCAGTAACAAAAGAAGTGGATGCAAAAAATAATTTTGGCTTCAAATACTTAGATTTCCACATAAAAGACTACCGTACAAATTGGAGTGGTGTTGCATTACTCCTAATGCCATTACTCCATTACTGCTGTGGATAAAGGGATGGTTGAGGGGGAGAAGCCACACATAGGTTTTTGATGAGCTACTCTCTCTTGAACTAATATTATTTCAATGCTAGGCTCAATGTTGTTTTCAATATTTATTAATGATATTGATGAAGGCATATTAGGCTTAATTTAGCATTAACAAGGGCACATGATGCAAGAAAGCAAGCTTATATAGCATCAGCCAAAAAAAAAAAAAAAAAATCATCCATCCCCTCGCTCCAAATGTTTGTCAAGTTCTGCCTTGAATCTATTTAAGCTATCAACTTCTACAACGACAGATGGAAGTTTGTTCCAGCAATCAACCACCTGCTGGTTAAAGGCAAACTTCCACACATCTTTCCTCAATTTGAATTTATGCCCTCTCAGGCGATTATTCTCAGGCAATTAATGTCTAAGTTTACAGATAATATGAAGGTTGTCAGGATGGTTAATGACAGTAATCAGAGTATATTACTGCAATAAGATCTCAAAAATTAGGCAGATGGGCCGAGGAAGTGACAACTGAAGTTTAACATTAGGAAATGAAGACATTTAATTTCCATTTTTGTTCAAAAGAAATAAGGACAATTTTTCTTCAAATACTTTATAAAAAAGAACTTTATGTTATGCAACATGGAGAATTGGCTTTTAGTTTAGTAGATTTTTCTAATTTTCTTTTGTCTATTTCACTGTGACTGCTGTTACTTTTTTCTCAGTAGTAAAATAAAAACTAATACCTTAATGAAGCATATATTTTATTGTTAAAAGATATGATTTAAATAATCACCTCTGTATATTTTCTCTCATATGAGATGAAACTGCACTATTATAAAACTACTACTCACATGTTTACCTACTGAATATAAGCTTTGTTAGTATGCTCCATACTGAGTAATTATACAGCCAAGTTTCATCTTATAACTGCTGCTACTGCCAGTGCTGATGTCTTAGAGCATGCAGGACATAACATTATTCAAGGAGAAGAGTAAAGGTAAATGAATGGAAAGTAAGGATTAAATATTTAAAGTGCTAATTTAGTCTCATCAGTAAAAATTACTGAAGATGAACTTAATGTTAATGACAGGCATATTCTTGGACAATAGGTCTTGTAAATCTTTATGACTTTTCTTAGTTTTACAGTTTCTTAATTACAGCATCAGGGGAACACTGTTAAGTATATAATGCAGAGCCTACATCAAATTTAATTTGGTTTCATTAAAAGGGACAGTATATACATATTAATCATATATCTTCATATTAACAGATGTTCTTTGTTTTCAAAACTGATGAAATTCATAAAAATTTATATTCATAAAGATCTGAAGTTTGTCATTTAAGAGAATACAAGGTAAGTGTTTTCAGTACTGAGTCTTAAAACTGAATTTCCCATATATCATTAGGAAAAGTAAAGAATATATTCACTGGTGGCCAACCTTAAAGTAAAACCAAAAACTTGTAACATCTATTGCCAATCCATTTTAAAGCTAAAGAGTTAGGAAGAAAACTTTTAAAACAGGATTTTCATCTAAAAGGGAGAGAATAATTTGCAATGAGCATTTGTTAATAACATTGTGTATGAATAATATGTTTATTGTTTTTATATAAAACAAAGGCTTTTGTTTTTCATTTCTTCTCAATTTACAACTATGATCACTCACTCATACCAAAAATTTAAACTTGGCATATCAGACCTGTTTAGCTTTGGGAACCCCTTTTGGTCACTTGGAAGCAGTTAAATTACAGTTTAATAAATATTTGAATTATACTGTAATTCAAAGGCACAGCCACTTGGATGAAATTGAATTATTTTGTTTCAATTGTTCATGCAAATGAGTGTTGTTCTCTTCCCATATCCTTTCTGATTTTTTTTTTGTTTCAGGTGAAGAGCTCAAGCAATCTACAAAATTTAATTATGTGGACCCAATTGGTAAGGGTTCAAATTTAGTTTAATTGGCACATAGTTCACATGCACATTCTAGGTACTGCATATGGGTAGCAGTAATCCCAGAATAACATAACAAGTACATGGTACCACACTGAGTGTAGCGGAGAATGAAAAAGACCTGGAGGTAATTATGCACTAACACATAGTTCTCTGAGTAGTGCAGACAGGTTGCTAGGCCAACTCATTGGGGTTTTGTCAATGATATACAGGATTCTTTCTACCAGTGATAAGGAAGTGATTATCCTTATCCTGTTCTCTAATGAAATGGTTAGGCCACATCTCAAATACTGCATATGGGTCATACATTCTTCTTCATTTTAGGAAGGATGTGGATCTTTTGGAATGGGTGCAGAGAAGGGCAATGGGCTTAGTGAGTGGGAATAAGAGGGTACTGTTTGTTGTTTGTTTGTTATTTGGTTTTTAGGAGCATTAGCAACTAAGGCCATATTGCTCCGGGATATGCAGCGGTCATTCCCTGACCTTTCCGCATCCTCTGTATTTGGTGGTGACGGGCTTGAACCCCGGTCTAATCAAGAAGCGTGTGCTATGCACTGCTGCTCCTTCCCACCTGGCTACGGAGTCGCCTAAGAGGGCACTCTTACCAAGGAAAGCTTCAATTCTGCAAATTGCAGATCTAGAAACTAGGCACATACGAAGAGATCTGATTGAGGTGCTTAAAGCTCTGAATGATTTGAGTAAGCTAAATGCTGATGGCATCCCTTCCTCATGTTCAAACAAAACACATGAGGGGGCAAGGGAGCATAAATTTAAATTGAGGAAGGATAGTTGCAGGACAGATGTGCAGCAGTAGTTGATTACTGGAACAAAGTTCCATCTGGCATTGTGGAAGTGAGTAGTTTGAATAATTTTAAGGAAGAGCTGGACAAATTCTTAGAGGGGATGAACAGGTGATATGGATTTTTTTTTCATATAAGTTTGCTTTCTTGCATTATTTGCAACTACTAATACTAATTTCTGTTTGTTTTATTTTGCTTAAAGTATTTTCTCTAAATCATCCCCCCCCCCCAAGATGTCTAGTTGCCAACTTTGCAAACCACAATTTCTAAGCCATTCTTCACATGGATTTCACATTGCTTAGCACTGCTCATCAATCTGATTGCCCCTCCCTGAATCCTCTCTAAAAGCTTTATCATTTAGTCTCTATCATCCTTTTCCCTAAACAAAAAAAATCTACAGAAAGGCAAGTTATATCTGGGTTCTAATTTCTTCTTGAGACATTAAAAAAAAAAAAAAAACAATATAAGTTGGAAAGCATTTTAAATGAGTGCCATAGACACTAAAAAAGTGCATGGCCCTTCATAGGAGTGACTGCTGAGCAAGAAGACATGAGCATTAAAAGCAGGAAAGCACTATAACCAGGAGAGTAATAAGGGGAGTTAATTGTATATGATTTAAAAGACTTACTTTGCAATGTTCTGCTCAACAGAGTATTTAACATGAAAATGGGAATGAACCTGATGATCGACTTGAAGATAAGGTTACATTATGGAATTACTACATGAAGTGAGATAGAATGATTTACCTTTATCATCAAATCCATGGGTGATTTCATGACCTATAACAACTCCAATTCCTCCATAATTCAATGACCTAAAATAATAAGTAAACAAATATATATATAAATAACACGCTAAAATAACAATACACAATTTAAATTCAAGCATACTGTGTAGTCTTGTCTGTTAGTCTAAGAAGGAAGATTTATAGATACTTTACATTCAGTGGCACTTTCTACAAACAAATATCTTGGCTCAGCATAGGAAACCCCCTATCTTTACACCCCTTCTTGCACAAACCTTTGTTAACAACCTAGAATCTTCCTTCTTAGACCAACAAACAAAACTATCCAACTATGATTAAATATGCAATTAGCATCCTATAGATATGGAACCATAATAAAGACAGCCTTATGGAGTTTTTTGCCAACTTAAACAGTTATCACAAAAACGTGTCCATCAAAATGCCCTGTCGATCAATTCGGCCCTGGAAAGATTGTGCAAGGCTCAAGGGGTAGAATTTTTTTCAGCCTGGTCTGTACTTGTTAACAGGAGAGACTGCTTCTACAGGGATGGGATACACTTAAATAGAAAGGGTGCAAGAATGTTTGCTGATGCTATCGAGGCAGGGTTAGGTGGGTCGGAAAACTGCTAGATTGGGGGGATACAAGGACTAATAGATTAACAGTAGCCACTGGCAGAGGTGAAAGTGATTCTTGCACTGCTTCTATTGGAATGAGCAGCAGTTTGGAAAATAAGATGCAGGATATTTCAGAGACTGCTGGGAGTCATTGGGGTACAAGTAAACACATGGGTTGTGTTAGGGTAGCTAAGAAAAAGAACAGGTGCATGTATACTTGCGTGTACACCAATGCTAGGAGTTTGATGAATAAATTTGATGAATTTGAGGTATTGCTCAAAGCATCAAAAGCGGATATTGTTGGGATATCAGAGACAGGTAATGCAGAACTGGAATTTGGGGAGTACAACGTCTACAGAAAGGATAGGAAGGGAGGAGTGGTTATGCTATTAGTTAAGAAACACATAAAATCCAAGGAAGTGAAGCCAGTCGACATCGCTGGACAGTGCAGTGTCGAATCAGTTTGGTGTGACATACGCATTGGGAGATCAAAATTGAGAGTAGGAGTGTGCTATAGGCCTAATGAATCTGATGAGTATAATAAGAAACTGTACAGGGAAATAGATTGGGACAGTAAATCAGAGAGTCTTATAATGGGGGATTTTAATTTCCTAGATATTGACTGGAATTTGTGGGTTGGTCACTCACACAGTAGCAAGGCTTTTGTGGATTTATTGGATGATTGTTTTCTAAATCAGCATGTTCGGGAGGCAACTAGAGGGAGCAATACTCTTGATTTGATTATCAGTAGTGATTCTTCATGCATTAAGAAGCTGCAGATAAAGGAACCACTAGGTGGCAGTGATCACAGTGTGCTGAAGTGGGATTTACTCAAGGAGGTAACTACCATCAGGGGTAAAGGGAAGGGTTATTGTTTTCGTAAAGGCGACTATGATGGTCTGAGACAGTACAGTAAACCCCTGCTATTTGCGGGGGTTACGTTCCTGAGAAATGCCGCGAATACCGAAAACGCGAATACTGAGTTATTGCTCCCATAGTAATAAAGGGGGTTCCGTTCCAAAGTATGAAATATATAAGAAAAACTAGTCTAAAATTTTGTCCATGTATGTATTATATGTACCTTCATAATATGACTATGTACATAGACAGTACATAGTGAATTGCAAGCATATGGCATCGAAATAAAAATAAGAAACAATTTAATATTAAATGTAATATTTATTAGAAATTTCAAACAAATCTTTCAAACCAGCGCCTTTTCTAGCTAAAAAAACTTATCCCGCCAGTGCTATCACCAGTTTCGCTTAAGTGTTGATAAAGGAGTTTTGCCTTTTCACGAATGATGAGTGAACTTAACGGAATTTTATTTTGAGTTCGGTCTTCTATCCACAGATTTAAAGCTTTTTCCATTTTTTTAAATTTAACAACACGAGTTACAGAGCAAATTTTTGAAGCAATTAGCGCGTTTTCATGGACACTACGGCAGATTTTTCTTTCCGATTTTTTGATTGATCGTTCCGTTGACTCATTGATTTTATAATGTTTTGCCACTGAGAAGACACTTTCACCATTAGAAATTTTGTCTAATAACTCAATTTTATTCGCTAATGTCATCACCTTCTTTGATATTTTCACATTTCCCTTGTTATTTGTAGCCATATTTTTGTACGGGTTAGAAAGAACTTGTCCACAATAAAGTCACTTTCTTCTGTTAACACACTCGAAAAAGTCTGTTTTACACTGAAAAACGGTAGATTTATCACTTTTGTAAGCATATCAATTTATAAATTGATAAATTTATTCAATTTATAAGCATATAAATTAAAAGCAAATGACGAAACCTTCCATGACAAGCGCATAACACACTGAACAAGGATTAGCGAGAAACATCCAAGCTTGCGATTTTGTCACCCCCCCCCACCCACTGAGCACTGTTTTGACCGGAAAAGATGATTTTAGCCACGCCTATGTTTTTTTATGGTGGAAAATGTTCACGGCGCTTTAAAATTCACATTTTTTTAGGTTTCATTTTATATTAAATCAGCGACTGCGAATACAGATACCGCAAATAGCGGGGGTTTACTGTATTTAAATTCTATACAGTGGGACCAACTGATGATGTTACCAACAGCAAACTCAAAATGGGAAGCATTCAAAGAACTTATCTTGGAAGGTACTAGGCTTTACATACCAACTAATAAATATTGTTCAAGGTTCAGGCCTAAATGGATGTCAGATGAACTAATGAGACATATTGCAGAGAAGAAAAATGCATGGGATACATATAAATTAACATGTGACACAGAAGCTTATGATAGATATAAGTTTATCTGTAACCAAGTTACAAAGGAGGTTAGGCAGGCGAAGGCAGATTACGAGAAATCTTTGGCAAGGGGATGAATCAGATTGGTCCACTTGATATCGATGGATCAACTGTTGATGATTCTGCTCAGGTAGCTAACAAACTAAATCAATATTTTGCATCTACATTCACACATGAGGTGTTATTCAGATAGGGAATGCCATAGATGAAGTAAACACTGGCAGTGAGCTAGATGATCTTGTAATAATTGAGAGTAAAGAGGAGGAGAAATTGTTGAAGATAAATACAAGAAAGGCACCTGGGGTGGATGGGATCTATCCAGTTATATTAAAGGAGGCAGCAAAGGAAGTAAGCAATCCGTTAGCCATAATTATGAGAGCTTCCTTGGACTCAGGGGAGGAACACACAGAGTGCAGATGTGCAAATGTAACCCCAATTCACAAAGGAGGATCAAAGGCTGACACAAGTAATTATAGACCTGTGAGTTTAACTTCTGTTCCAGGAAAATTAATGGAAGCACTGGTTAAAGAAGCACTGCAGGATCATCTTGACAAGAATTCAGTTATAGCTCAGACACAGCATGTTTTGTTAAGGGAAGGTCTTGCCTGACCAATTTGATTGGATACTATGATGTAGTCACAAAAGAATTGGATGCAGAGAATAACTTTGATATTATATATTTGAATCTTAGAAAGGCTTTTGATACCGTTGCACATGGAAGACTGCTGCACAAATTGCAGCAGTGTGGCATTGGTGGCAAATTGTTGCTATGGATAAAGGGATGGGTGAGTGGCAGAAGACAGAGAGTGGTAATTAATGGACACTGCTCAATGTGGACTAATGTTATTAGTGGAGTCCCTCAGGGTTTAGTGTTGGGTCCATTGTTGTTTTCTGTATTTATAAATAATATTGATGATGATGCGTACAGATTATCAGGCAACACAGAAGTCTACGGTAGATATAAACTAGTCTGTTAATCAAGTTACAAAAGAAGTTAGGCAAGTGATGTCAGATTACGAGAAATCATTGGCAAAGGATGCAAAGAAAATACAGAACTAGTTGTTGGTGGCTCTATTGTCAGGGAAACAGGAAATATATTGTGCAAAAAGGATATCAATGTTTTGATTGTTAATGATTGTGCTCAGAGGGCTAACAAAAGAATGAGTATTTTGTGTCTACATTCACAAAATGAGGAAATGTGTAGGTTAGTGGAGGACAGAAGCTTATTAAATTAACAGAGAGCTAAATTATTTTATAATTACTGAAAGCAAAGTGGAGGAGAAATTGTTGAAGTTAAACACATGAAAGGCACCTTGGGTGGATGGGATATATCCAGTTATATTACTGGAGGTAGCAAAGTAAGTAAACCCTAGCCATAATTATAAGAGCATCCTTGGACTCAGGGGAGGTCCCCACATACTGGAGATGTGCAAATGTATTCCCAATTCACAAGGAGGGGGAGATCAAAGGGTGACAGGAGTAATTACAGACATATTAGTGTAACTTCTGTTCTGGAAAAATAATGGCATCAGTGGTTAAAAAAGCATTGCAGGCTCATCTAGACAAGACTGCAGTTATAGTTCAGATATAGCATGGGATTTGTTAGTGGGGAAGTCTTGTCTGATCAATTTGAATGGATACTATGACGTGCTCACAAAGGAACTGGATGCAAAAAATAATTTTGATATGATATACTTGGATTTCAGGAAAGCTTTTGATACTGTTGCACATGGAAGACTACTGTACAAACTGGAGCAGTATGACATTAAGGGTGAGTTGTTACAATGGATAAAAAGATGGTTGAGTGTGAGAAGACAAAGAGTGATAATTAAGACACTGTTCTTTGTGGACCAATGTTATTACTGGAGGCCCCAGGGTTCGGTGTTGGGCCCATTATTGTTTTGTATATTTATGAATGATATTGATTGAAGATTCAACATTAAACTTCATCAATGATATTGATCAAACTTAATATCGAAGTTTGCAGCTGACATAATGGTTGGCAGGGTTGTTAATGCCAGTAATAAATTCAGTTTATTAGCTCTTGGTCATGAGTTCCTACAATGCAGAGAGGCAACAGCTCCAGACAAGCCAGTAGTTGCAGGTTTGTCCAAGAGGCATTCTGGACAAAACACAGGACCTGCATGGCTGTGTAGAGGTACCTTCTATACTGTACAGAAAACATCCTGACAATGTTAAGCTTGCCCCAGGACAACTAATGCAACAGCTATAGGGGTTTACAGTAAGGCATAAAGAGAGATACGTTTAGAATAGAATACAATTAATAGGAAAGACAAAATTATTGACACAGGTAGTTACAATTAAATACACATAACTGGCATGACTTGGTTATCAATAAATTCTCGAGAATAGCTAGTGCATGAGAACTGCAGTTCAAGAATACATAAAGACTGGAGTTGCCTGATGGGTGGAAAGTATGTGCTTCCCTAGACATCTAGACTGTAAAGTCAGGGTGAAAAGAGAGGAAGGATGTAACATTGTGGTTATATGTAGTTAGGTGGAGAATATTAGTATGAGTTTAGCAGCTTTTGACAGGAGAGCTTTATTTGGCCTATTAAGACAGGGTCTATATTCAAACCATTGACAAAGAACAGAGTGTTGAATGGGAAGCGCCTTTCGATTAAACAGAGTCAGGTTAGTAAAGGGGCTAGTGTTGGTTTGGATCCTGTTGGTTTCCTGGGGATTCTCCAAGCTATGATTTCCCAAATTTCTGGGCAGTCAATGTCCACATACATTTTTGTAAGGAAAATATACCACTGGAACAGGAGCTAGAAATGTTCAGCAGATGGGCTGTGAAGTGGCAACTGAAGTTTAACATTGACAAAGGCAAAGTACTGCATATGGGTAGCAGCAACCCCAGAGAAATGTACCAAATGTGTGGTGTTACACTCAGGGTAGTGGAGAATAAAAAGTACCTGGGGAAAATTGTGCAGACACATATGAAGTTTTCTGAGCAGTGTGTACAGGTTGCCAGAGCAGGTCATGGGGTCTTGTCAATGATATATAGGAATTTTGCTAGCAAGTTGAAGGAGATGATTATCCCTTTGTATGAGGCAATGGTCGGGCCACACATTGAGTACTGCCTACAGGTCCAAAGACCTTATTTTAGGAAAGATGTAGAGTTGCTACATGCCAAGAAAGGAGCTACATGCCTAGACATGCCAAGAAAGGTGTAAGTTCTGCAAATTGCATCATCTGGAGACTAGGCACCTGCAAGATGATTTAATTGTGGTCTATAAGGCCTAGAATGGTTTGGGCAGGCTCAATGCTGATGGGCTTCCTCTTTCTCAGATTACAAACTTGAGGGGGCATAAACTCAAATTGAACAAAGACAGTTGTAGAATAGATGTGTTGAAATTTGCCTTTAGCTAGCAGGTAGTTGATTGCTTGAACAAACTTCCATCTGTTGTCATTATTAATATTATTATTATTATTAGCTATATGGTGCAAGGAAGCCTGAGGCTTATGCTGCACCAGCCAAAAAAAAAAAAAAAAAATTCCTGAGTTACCCTGAGAGAGAGAGAGAGAGAGAGAGAGAGAGAAGTAGAAGGGAATTACCAAGAAAGAGAAGAATGATGATATCCAGCTCAGGACCCTGGGTGTGCTGGGTGTGCTAAGCTCATACTCACCAGATGTGAGCCCCTCTTAAATAAATTCAAGGAAGAACTGGAAAAACTTTTGGAGCAAATGGATGAGTGAAATGGGAATGTTTTTTTTTTTTTTTGGCTGATGTTGCATAATAAGCTTGCTTTTTTGCATCATATGTCTCTACTAATGCAAATTTGTGACCACATAATATCCAATCAAATTGGTCAGACAAGATTTCCCTTTAACAAACCCGTGCTGTGTCTGATGTAGAACTGCAGTCTTGTCTAGATGATCCTGCATTACTTCTCTAATCAGTGGCGCTATTATTTTCCCCAGAACAGAAGTTAAACTAACAGGTTTGTAATTATTCATATCTCTCTTTGTCCCACTTTGTGAATTGGGGATACATTCCCACATCTTCAATCTGCAGGGACCTCCCATGAATTCAAGGATGCTCTCATATAATGGCTAAGGCTTGCTTACTTTCTTTGCTGCCTCGCTTAACATAATTGGATAGATCCCTTCCACCCCAAGTGCCTTTCTTATGTTTAACTTCAACAATTTATTTTCCACTTTCTTCTCACTTATTACAAAATCATTTAGCTCCTCCCTGTCAGAGTTTGATAAACTTTGGGTCGGCATTTCTCTATAGAATTCTTCACATGTGAGGAATTCTTTAGAGAAGTGGTTAAAAATACTCATTTAATTTGTCAGCAACCTGAGCTAGATGATTAATAGTCAAACCATCAACATCAAGTGGACCAATCTGATTCATCCTCTTCTAGTGTTTACATAAGTTGAGAAGTGTTTGCTGTTTTTCTTTGCATACTTTGTCAAAGATTTCTCGTAATCTGCCTTTGCTTGCCTAACCTCCTTTATAACTTGATTACAGAATAGTTTATGTCTACAACAGGCCTTTTTGTTGCCTCATAATTTCTATTCATTTCATGAATTTTTCTTATCTGCCACGAGTCTCATCAGTTCATTTAACATCCATTTAAGCCTTTACAGGCGGGCCTCGATTAACGCAATTAATTCGTCCCGCGAGCGCATCGCGCAAAACGGAAATGTGTTAATCGAATATCATAACCAATAGGAAAAATTATAATTGGTCCTTGACCTTCTGGAATGTCCATAAAGAATTTTAAAAATACCTTTTAAATAACTTTTTAACTGTATATAATGTAAAAAATTATAGAATTAAATGTTTATTGCATAAAACAGCGGTTCTTAAACTGTGCGCTGCGGAATATTTTAAATTTTTGAGGGAAACACAGCGATACTCGACATCTGTCGGACACCGCGTGAACTACTAGCTCGAGGTAGTTCACAGTTTCAGCATTTCTTATTAAGTTGTTTGGACCTAACTACTAAACGAAACTGTTAGGTATTTCTTTTGGTCTGGGTGCACCTTGAAAAAATTACTGAGACATTAAAGGCGCCATGAACCGAGAAACTTTGGGAACCTCTGACATAAAATACACAATGAAGAAATCACCGTTGCGGAAATATTTGAGCAGTGTTGACTTTCTATTTTCATCAATCAATTTCCGATAGCTGACAACAATCTTCTCTGGGCCCTGGCGAAATAAATATCGCAGAGAACATCAAACCTTTTATTTGAGGTTCTATGCGATACGAAAGATTTCATCTAATTCTTTTACCGTTATCTCCTTCGCAGTAACATTTTCATCTGGCTCATTTAAAAATTTGAATTTTTAAATGCAAGTCTGCACTGACTTTATTAGCAGGAGACAAACACGTCTTCTTCCGATGGTTGATGGAACACACCGAGGCGGGCAGCAGGCAAACATTTGTTTATTGACCGTACAACTCGCAGTAAGCTTAACGTGTGATTCAAATCTTTTTCAACTATCGCATAAAAAAAAAAAAAAGATCGCATTAACTGGAAATCTGCATTGTGTAAAATGAAAAGTGGTATCATTTTTCAAATAACGTTAACTGAATATCGCGTTAATCGAACTCGCGTTATGCGAGGCCTAGCTGTACCTTGAAGAGTGTTTCTTAGGTGGTATGAAAAGCCTAGAAGCTCTATGATTAATTCCTTGAATGCTTTTCTCATCAGTTGATCCCACTGTATAAAACTTAAAAGCTGTCTGAGACCACTGTAGTCTCCTTTACGAAAGTAAAAACCCTTCCTTTACACTTGATGGTAGTTATATATTTAAGTAAATTCCAAATCAATATATTGTGATCACTGCTAGTGGGTCTTTTATCTGCAGATTCTTAATGCATGAAAAATTACTGCTGATAATCATATTAAGAGTATTACTTCTTGTTGCATATATAAGATGCTGCTGTAGAAATCAGTTATCCAATAAATCCACAAAAGTCTTTATATCATGTGAGTATTCAACCCACAAATTCTAGTCAATATCCATAAAATTACAGTCCCCATTATAAGACATTCTGATTTACTCGCCTACTTTGTTTCGCTGTACAGTTTTTCGTTGTACTGATCAGAGTCATTAGGCCTATAAGACACTACTCATCCTCTTTATTTTTATTTTCTCAGTGCTTATGTCACACCAAACTGACTCCATATTGCCACCCATGTCAACCGGATGCACTGCCTTAGATTTTATGTGCTTCTTAACTAAGAGCATAACTCCTTCCCCTCCTATCCTCTCTATCCTTTCTGTACACATTGTACTCCCCATATTCAAATTCTGCATCCCTTATATATCTGAGTGACACCACATCTCTGATATTCCAACAATGTTCGCATTTGAAGTCTTGACCAGCCCATCAAATCCACCTAATTTATTTACTATGCTCCTAGCATAGGTGGATTTGATGGGCTGGTCAAAACTTCAATACTTGTTCCATGATGATTACTTGTTCCATGATGATTTACTTCTTTTAATCTGTGTGTCCCACTATGGGTTGGATACACAGACTGCTAGATTAACGACAGCTGCTAGGTGAGCACAATGTCTCATTTAATTGCAAATTAAAAATCAAAACTTCATCTTATTGCCATTTAATACTTTAGTCAATTTAATTGATTAAATATTAAATGGGATATGTTAATTTAGGAAAATCATGTTAGGCTACATTAATTTAGAAAAATCGGCAAAAACAGACAGTTAGCTGAATGTATTTGCTTTTTAACAGAATGAAAAAAAATATCTGTATTTATATCTTTTTCACATTATGAAAACTAAATCTGAAATTCAATTTCACTAAAAGTAACTCTCAGTTTCAATTAGTAGGAATTAATGAGATACATGTATTACCATCCAGTTACATGAGAATATGAGTTCGACTGACAATGGAAAAACAAGCTACTTCAGAAAGTTTTGCAAAGATATTTAAAGTACACATTAGCCAAATATTCATAAATGCCATGCTATATCTAATTAAGGGGCCAATTATATCCTTCTAAAACAATCTATTCAACATAAATTTATACAACTACATTCTGTCCCCGACATATGTAAGAGGTACGTTCCGGGACTTCTTATGTAAATTGATTTTTACATATCTTGGGAATGACTAATAAAATATTGCTAATATATCCCTGATATGTCAAAATTACAAAAACCACATAATATCCTCAGAAGAATGAAGAAAAATAGTTATATTCCATAACAATTAAAAACTTTATCTGGGAACAGCGGTGAATTAACTGGAGTGGCAGATAAGAAAATAAAACATAAAAAGAAAAAAAAAACACGTTATTGTACTGTAAAAACTGATATGTATTTCGTATGCCATGTAGGCTTTATAAGGGCTAATAAGGGAATCAAACCAAAGTGTATATATTTAAGAAAATTGGTCTAAACCACACAATGAATCAGTCAGGTGGATGAACTGAAGGTAACTTAAAACGAACCTGAAGCATTAATAAGACACATTAATCACAGGGTGTTGTAGGCTGAGTAGAGGTCAAGGAGGTAGTACATGATAGGAACTCTTCAATCTTCATCTGTTTCGTATGCTTTTTTCCCTCTTTATAAATTTTGCGATAAGCAATCTTGAACTTTTCTTTCTATTTTCAAAACACGTTCGGTGTTTTCATCTATTCCATCAAACATAGAGACTTTCCTGAATTTGATGAAATGCTTCTGCCATTTCCTTTAATTTGAACTGCTTCTTGGGTTGCTCTGATTCCTCAGCGGATTCGGCTCTCCCTTGCTCCTCAACTATTTGCCATTCAACTGGGCTAGGTTTTTTGTTGTTAAATCTTCACTTCGTTCATCCACAAGCTTGACTACATCTTTGTTCTCCAGGACCAGCTGCAACTCCTGGGCTAAGTTTACAATTTCTTTGGTAACTGAAGACATCAGCTCATCTTTGTTGAAGCTTTCATTGCTAAGCTCAGAATTTTTTAGATTTTTCCAAATTCTGCTCATACAAGTTGTAAAATCATTTCAGGCTCTTGAAATGTTGCACATTCCATCAAGGATGTTAAAGGGCTAGAGTGTAATTCTGTGAAGAAATAGCCGATGGGACACAGTCCATGTGGCTTAAACATTGTGGGATTTCCCTGAAGTGCTTCAACGTAGTTCACCTGTCTCAAACACATGTTGAATGTTTCGTCAGAATTTTTAAAGCAGAAAATGAAATTTATTTCCTAGATTCTAGTTATGTCACAGGTTATTATCCAACACAGTTTGTATGAGAACAAAAATAAAAACTTATACTTATTGTTCCTTCATTTGACTTCACTCAAAAATTATACAGAAAGTATCTTTACGATTTTACCAAAAAAATTTATGTAAGTCCGAATTTACGTAACTCGGGCTTATGTAAATTGGGGACTAACTGTACTATTAGAGAATTTTGGAAATGTGAGAGAATTTGGAATGATGGATTTGAAAGTTTGTAATGAACTATTATTTGATAATAATAATAAAGGAGTAAGTATTTGGTAAAGTATTTCATATAAGTTTACTTATGTGCTCTTTGAATTAGAAGTAATTGCCAACATACATTAATCACTTAGTTTCATTAAATTTATACTCACTTTGGAAAGTGCTGACTGTAGAATAGTGGTTGCAGAATACCAGCAGGAAACACAATATCATTTTTATTTGGATTGTAAAAGGCATTTACTACTGCAGGTTCAGTGGTCCATCTGGAATGACAAAATTACCAGACTTTTAATAGTTATTTTGTCTACTTTATGAAGATAATTATACAGCTAACAAAACTTTGAAAATACTTATTTAAAAGTCCTCACAACAGTGATTATTCTACTGTAATACAATATTTATGTGAAAACAATAATACATTATAATTAAAAAGACATTTACACACACACACACACACACACACATGCACACCTTACAAATATATACATATAGGTGTGATTCAGGACCTGAAAGCAATGATCAAAGTTCATATAAATATGTGTCTGATTCTGAATGATTACAGAACTATGTCCTGTTTGATTTTAAAATTAGCTATGGAGCCCAGTTTTTAATGGCAAAATATAATAAAAATAAGTAAACATGTACCTAGGATGAATAAAAGTTTTATGAAATATGTGTCTGCATTTATGTTTATTATTATTTATTATTTTTTACAACTGAAAACTGCATTGTCATTTCAAACAATAATAGCTGTCTGTAATCATTCAGAATCAGACACATGTTTACATAAACTTTTTTCCATTGTTTTTCGGTCCTGACTGATTCCAAAAATATTACCCACATTATGAAACATCCTGTGTGTGTGTGTGTGTGTGTGTGTGTGTGTGTGTGTGTGTGTGTGTGTGTGTGTGTGTGTGTGTGTGTGCATAAATACCATGTGCATAAAGTTAAATGTTTTTCAACCTGTTTAATCTTGTGCATAAATACCATGTGCATAAAGTTAAGTGTTTTTCAACCTGTTTAATCTTGTGCATAAATACCATGTGCATAAAGTTAAGTGTTTTTCAACCTTTCAACAGAACACTCAGAAATAGGAAGTCCCAAATGGGGGGGGGGACTTCATATGGAATCTGCGAATCTAGGAAAAAACATTGTCTTCATGAGCAGAAACAAAATAATTCAATGTGGAGAGAAGAATATTATGTGGCTGTTCATAACAAGTTGAAAGAACCTCTAGGTTGGGCACATGATAGATATTTCTTCTTTCCAACACAGGCTAATTGTATTTAAAATCCTTTAATAATATTGAGTTACTATTTATATAATTTTTATAAAGTGACTTTTTATCAATTAAATTTTACTATATATATATATATAAAGTATCACAATAAAGTAACTTAAACTCTGGCACAACAGAACTGCTTAACAACTAGTGATATATCAGGATTCTATGTTTAATCTTGTCATCAGACTTAAGAATGATATTAATGAAACTAAAATTACATAAAGTTACTTGTGGAGTATACAGAGAATTGAATTAGAATTGTAAGAGTGTGATGTTCAATTATGTACCCACAGTTCCATCCTTCTCCTCAATGATCAATGTGCATTTCTTCATGCAAACATTATTAAAAGGAGTCCAAACAGTGGTCAGAGAGGGAAACTTATTACTCTCTGTCAAAGGATTGGCTTCCTTTTTATAGAGAAATGTGTATAAGATGAGATGAATGCAAATTACCAATTTTGAAAAGCTGATCATGTCAAAGAATAAAAACATTAGTTAAAGTGGTTCTTTTAAGAGATAGCATAAAGCTATGAGATTAGAAGAAAAGATCATTATTTTCGACAAATTAAATAATGGAAACAGCTCTTTGATTTCATTTAAATACAGCATAAACGAATCTCAGACACCAACTAAAAAAATAAATCAGGTTAGTGAATGATCCCTCTTTGACATATCATATTACTCCCCATCTCACAGCCATTCTGTTTCTGCTGCTTGCCTTTTCTACAGATATTCCCATGGACACTGTTCTTCTGAATTGTGATCTGTAATTCAACCTCTTTCTCTTCAGAACTTTTCAGTCTTAAAAATAAGAGTATTTGGCAATCGATGGATATATATGTGCCCATGGGAAACTTTTCCATAGTTTTCCAAAGAAGCATATTTCTTGATGTTAGTGAAACTCACATTAGAATTAGCAATGGCAAATGGCACAAAAATCAAGCTTCTCTGACATGATCAGTTTTTCATAATTGGTAATTTGCATTCATCTCATCTTGTATACATTTCTCTATAAAAAAGGATGCCAATCCTTTGAGAGAGAGTAATCAGTTTCACTCTCTGACCACTATTTGGACTCCTTTTAATAATGTTTGCATGAAGAAATGCACGTTTATCAATGAGGAGAAGGATGGAAAACTGTGGGTAAGTAATTCAACATCACACACTCTTACAAAGTTAAAATTAAAACTTGAAATTAAATCAAAATCATGACTCAGATCAGTGCAGCAAAGCAAAAGGCTCAAGCTAATGGGAGTGCTGTGGCTCAGGGGAGAACTGAGAGGGGACAGTTGCCCTCTGAATCACAGCCTATTAAAATGCACTACTTGCTTGATGTTTGTGGAGCAGTCGAGTACGGGACATGATACTGCCATGGGGGATGTCTTTGTGTGTGCGCGATGCAAGGAGTGTAAGGAAATCAGGCGACAACTCAGCATTGTTATGGGCCTATATGAGAGCTTGAAGGACAGGGTGGATGCCCTCGAAGGATTAAAAGTGAGGGCCCATCAAGCTCTCAGCTGCCCACACCAATGCCAGAGCTTGCACTTGGTCATCACGCAACACAGCGGCAGCCCACAAGGCAGAATGCGCTGGTCCCAAAGGAACTAGTAGTTGTTGGTGACTCTATTGTCAGGGAAACGGGAAACATGCTTTGTAAAAAGGATAGGTGGAACAGGACCAGGGTATGTCTGCCAGGGGCAAAGGTTGATGACGTAGAGCAGATATCATCTTTTAAGAGCACAAAAGGTGATATAGTTGTACACGTTGGCACTAATGATATTAAGAGTAGGAGACCGGCAGAATTACTTAACAAGTACAGGTCACTGTTGAAAAAAAGCCGTGAATTAGGGTTGAATTTGAAAGTGTCTGCAATTCTGCCCAGACACGACAGGAGGGAGTATATGATGAGAGCCCTGTCGATCAATTCGGCCCTGGAAAGATTGCGCAAGGCTCAAGGGGTAGAATTTTTTTCAGCCTGGTCTGTACATGTTAACAGGAGAGACTGCTTCTACAGGGATGGTATACACTTAAATAGAAAGGGTGCAAGAATGTTTGCTGATGCTATCGAGTCAGTGTTAGGTGGGTCGGAAAACTGCTAGATTGGGGGATACAAGGACTAATAGATTAACAGTAGCCACTGGCAGAGGTGAAAGTGAACCTTGCACTGCTTCTATTGGAATGAGCCACAGCCTGGAAAATAAGATGCAGGATATTTCAGAGACTGCTGGGAATCATTGGGGTACAAGTAAACACATGGGTTGTGTTAGGGTAGCTAAGAAAAAGAACAGGTGCATGTATACTTGCGTGTACACCAATGCTAGGAGTTTAGTAAATAAATTTGATGAATTTGAGGTATTGCTCAAAACATCAAAGGCAGATATTGTGGGGATTTCAGAGACGTGGTGTCACACAGATATAAGGAATGCAGAACTGGAATTTGGGGAGTACAATGTCTACAGAAAGGATATACAGGGTAGGAAGGGAGGAGGGGTTATGCTATTAGTTAAGAAATACATAAAATCCAAGGAATTGAAGCCAGTCGACATTGCTGGACAGTGCAGTGTCGAGTCAGTTTGGTGTGACATAAGCATTGGGAGATCAAAATTGAGAGTAGGAATGTGCTCTAGGCCTAATGACTCTGATGAGTATAATAAGAAATTGTACAGGGAAATAGAGTGGGCCAGTAAATCAGAGAGTCTTATAATGGGGGATTTTAATTTCCCAGATATTGACTGGAATTTGTGGGTTGGTCACTCACACAGTAGCAAGGCTTTTGTACATTTATTGGATGATTGATTTCTACATCAGCATGTTCGGAAGCAACTAGAGGGAGTAATACTCTTGATTTGATTATCAGTAGTGATTCTTCATGCATTAAGAATCTGCAGGTAAATGAACCACTAGGTGGCAGTGATCACAGTGTGCTGAAGTGGAATTTACTCAAAGAGGTAACTACCATTAGGGGTAAAGGGAAGGGTTACTGCTTTCGTAAAGGCGACTATGATGGACTGAGACAGTATTTAAATTCTATACAGTGAGACCAACTGATTATGTTACCAACAGCAAATTCAAAATGGGAAGCATTCAAAGAACTTATCTTGGAAGCTACTAGGCTTTACATACCAACTAAGAAATATTATTCAAGGTTTAGGCCTAAGTGGATGTCAGATGAACTAATGAGACATATTAGCATTAGCATTAGTAGAGGCATTTGATGCAAGAAAGCAAGCTTATGCAGCATCAGCCAAAAAAAAAAAAAAAAAATAAATAAATAAAAAATAACCACTTCCACTTCACCTCTCTGTTCATTCGAAATACCTGTCCAGCTGAGCCTTAAACTTATTTAGGCTATCAACTTCCATGACAAGGGATGGAAGTCTATTCCACCAACCAACCACCCGCTGGCTAAAGGCAAATTTCCTCACGTCTATCCTACATCTGTCTTTTCTCAATTTGAATTTATGCCCTCTCAGGTGATTCATCATCATCATCATCACCAGCCATTTTCAATCCACTGCAGGATGAAGGCCTCTCCAGCAACTTTCCAGTTCCTTCTGTTTTGAGCACTGGCCATCCATTTACTACTCAAAAACTCATGAATTTCATCTATCCATCTCCGCCTTTGTCTTCCAGGTTTTCTTCTAGCTCCTCTTAGATACCATTCTGTTATTTTCTTAGTCCGTCTGTCACCATGTCTTCGAGCTATGTGTCCTGCCCAAGACCATTTTAGTTCTTTAGTTTTGATAAGAATGTCCTTTACTTGAGTTTGCTGCCTAATCCATGTGTTTCTCTTCTTATCTAACAGTCTGATTCCCAATATAATTCGTTCCATTCTTCGCTGTGTAGTTCTTAGCTTCTCTTCCATTCTTTTGGTGAGTGCTCAAGTTTCACTTCCATAAGTCATGGTGGGGAGTATAGATTGATTCATTATTTTACGTTTCAGACAAACTGGGATATTGCTCTTCAGTATGTGACTATATTTCCTGAATGCTATCCATCCAAAATTTATTCTTCTCTTGACTTCCAGCCATTTATCATTATTACAGCTAATAACTTGTCCCAGATAAGTATATGACTCCACCTTTTCAATTACTGCTCCTTCAATCATTATTTCCCTTTCCGTGGCATACTTGTTCATCATTACTTTTGTTTTAGCCATATTCATCTTTAGTCCAAAATCCTTACTAACTGTGCATAACTGATTAAGATTTTCCTCTAATTCTTTGGGATCGTGGCTTATGACCACAATGTCATCTGCAAATCGTAAATGGTTTAGGTACTCTCCGTTCACATTGACTCCTTTCTGCGACCAGTCTAATCTTCTGAAAGCTTCCTCAAGGGCAGCAGTAAACAGCTTCGGAGATATTGTGTCTCCTTGTCGAACTCCTTTCTCGATTTTAAATTTGCTACTGTCTTTGTCTAGTCTAATAAAGGATGTAGCACTCTCATATATTTTCTTCAAAATCATAATATATGGAGTATCTATACCTTGTCTTTCCAGTGCCCGAAACATTGCCTTATGCTGTATGGAGTCAAATGCCTTTTCATAATCCACAAATGCCAGGCATAATGGTGTTTTATATTCATTTGCTTTCTCCATTAGCTGTGATATTACGTGAAGGTGATCCATAGTTGAGAATCCTGTCCTAAAGCCAGCTTGCTCTTTCGGTTGATTCTCATCAAGTATTCTTTCTAATCTGTTAGTAATGACCCTTGTGAACAACTTGTAGATGTGGGATAACAAGCTAATTGGTCTATAATTTCTGATTTCTGATTTATCTCTTTTCTTATGCAGCAAAACTATGATTGCATTATTTCACTGCTTAGGCGTCACACCTTTTCGAATGCACTTTGTGAAGAGCCTTGCCAGTTTTTGTGTTATGTCTCTTCCTCCCAACTGGCGCCTCCATAGCCAGGTGGGAAGGAGCAGCAGTGCGTAGCACAGGCTTCTTGATTAGACCGGGGTTCGAGCCCCTCACCACCAAATACGGAGGATGCGGAAAGGTCAGGGAATGACCACCGCATATCCCGGAGCAATATGGCCTTAGTTGCTAATGCTCCTAAAAACCAAATAACAAATAACATCTTCCTCCCAATTTTAACAACTCTACAGTAACTTCATCTTCCCCCGGGGCTTTCTGATTCTTCATTTTCTTCAATGCATGTTCTACCTCATCGGGAAGAATATCGGGTATGTCGTATGTGTTGCTACTTTGCAATCCATCTTCCCCACTGATGGCATCATTCCCTTGCTCCTTGTATAATTCTCTATAGTAGTCTTCTGCTATTTGAATTATGCCTTCTGTGCTGTTTATAAGTACACCATCGCTATTCTTCAGTTTCAGTATCATTTGTCTTTCTGTATTACTGCTCATGGCTGTTGATTTAAATCCTTTGTTTTCCCTTAATGCTTGTTCTACTGTTCTTGTGTTAAATTTATGTCCTCTCTGAGTCTCTTTCTAATGGCTTTGCATAACTCAGTATACTCAATTTTCTCCCTGTCAGTGTTTTTCTTCCTCTTCATTTGTCGTCTTCGGTTCATCATGACAAAGCCGACCGGGCTAGCCGAGTGGGTAAAGTACCTACCCGGCAATCCAAAGGTCGCGGGTTCGATTCCCGCCTCGGGCTTGGATCAAAGTAATGCAAAAACCTTGGGAGGTGCAATATGGCCACAGAAGCCGATGCGCCAATAACTACCAAATCAAAAAAAAAAAAAAAAAAAAATCACCATGACAAGTGTTTCTTGACTAATTTTTTCTTCTTTATCACTTTAAGAAAGTTGTAATATTCCTCGTCGATATCTTGGTCCTGAGCAGTCTGCAGAAGCTCAAATTTGTTCTTAAGTTCCAGTACATACTGTTTTTTCTCCTCTTCTGTTATCTCAAAGACCTTTGTATTATTTACTCGAGTCAGTTTTTTCCTTTCCTACATTTATATCAAGTGTACATCTTACCATTCTGTGATCACTTCCAACATTTACCTTATTCAGGACGGTAACATCATTCACAATATATCTTCTGTTAGTGAGGATGAAGTCGACTTCATTAGTTGTTAATCCATTTGGCCTCTTCCATGTCCACTTTCTGTTCACCCTTTTCTTGAAAAAAAAAGTGTTCATTACTGACAGTCCTTGAGATTCTGCAAATTCCACAAGTTTTTCACCTCTTTCATTTCTTTCACCAATTCCAAAATTTCCTCTAGTTCCCCTTTCTGCGCTGTTTTGTCTCTTTCCAACCTTAGCATTGAAGTCCCCCATAATAATAGTGTAGTGGGTTTTCTGCTCATTTAGAAGACTCTCAATTTCGGTGTACATTTCTTCAACCTCTTCATCATCATGGCTCGATGTTGGTGCATAAATCATTATAACCTTTAGCTTGTACCTCTTAGAAATCTTGAGTATTAGTTTGACACCCTTGGTGATGTACTTTTGAATTCCAAAATGTTGTTTTTAAAATCTTTATGGACCAGAAACCCAACTCCCCCTTCACTCCTTTCACTGTTTCCATTGGTGTACAGCAGATTTCCACTTGATAAACTTATAAGTGATTCATTTCTTCTTCTTGTTTCAGCCAAACTGATGATATTCCAATTCACATTTTCTAATTCCTTTTCCAGCTCTAATATCCTGTCTTCACCGATGAGTGATCGTACGTTATAACAGGCCAAGTTCAATTTCCGTGCATGGCAGCCTGGTCGTACCCAGAGATTCTTAGCACCCTCTGCTTCCACTCTGATCCTCTCGCTGCCGTAAGAGGGAGAGTGAAAGCTGCTGGGGACTGAGGGCCATTTGTATTGTTGTGCCCTCATTGCTGGAGGGTTTGGTCTTTTCCTCTTCACGCCGACCAGGCGTCTTGAAGAGAACCACTCTACACGTTCGTTGCCACCTAAGTGACGTAACAGGGCTTACCATCGAGAAGGTGTGCATGAGTGGATTTTAGGGAGGCAGGCCAACTGGACTTCTCCTAAATCTTCTGTAATAGAGAGATATTGGATCCATCAGTGTTTTAGGCTGAGTGTCTGATAACACACAGGATACCTGTTCCCCCCTAAGCCCCCCTCAGATGATTATTCTGAGCAAAAGGAAGAATCCCATCAGCATTGAGCATGCTCAAACCATTCAAGGCTTTATACACCTCTATCAGATGACCTTGCCGGTGCCTAGTCTCCAGACACTGTAATTTGCAAAACTTAAGCCTTTCTTCGTAAGAGCGCCCCTTTGTTCCATTCACTAATCTTGTTGCCCTTCTCTGTACTCGTTCCAGCATCTCTACATCCTTCTTGAAATGAGGCCTCCAGACCTGTATACAGTACTCTAGGTGTGGTCTGACCATTGCCTTATACAAGGGAATAATCACCTCCTTATCCCTGCTAGAAAAATTCCTATATATCATCGACAACACACTATGAGCTACTCTTTCAGCCCATCTGCACTGCTCAGAAAACTTCAACCTCCTGCACAACCACCCCCAGGTCCCTTTCATTCTCTACCACTGTCAGTGTAGTACCACAGAGTTGATACGTTGCTCTGGGGTTGCTGTTTCCCATATGTAGTACTTTACATTTGTCAATGTTAAACTTCATTTGCCACCTCTCAGCCCATCTGCTCAACCTTTCCAGATCCTGTTGCAGTAGCATAGTGTCAGTAGTGTCCTTGACAACCCTGCCAACCTTTATATCGTCTGCAAACTTGGACATTAAGCTTGATATACAATCATCAATATCATTTATAAATACAAAAAACAATAATGGACCCAATACTGAACCCTGAGGGACTCCACTAATAACATTAGTCCACGATGAGCAGTGTCCATTGATTACCACTCTCTGTCTTCTCCCCCTCAACCACCCCTTTATCCATAGCAGCAATTTGCCTCCAATGCCACACTGCTCCAATTTGTGCAGCAGTCTTCCATGTGTAACAGTATCAAAAGCCTTTCTAAGATCCAAGTAAATAATATCAAAGTTATTCCCTGCATCCAGTTCTTTTGTGACTACATCATAGTATCCAATCAAATTGGTCAGGCAAGACTTCCCCCTTAACAAAACCATGCTGTGTCTGAGCTATAACTGAAGTCTTGTCGAGATGATCCTGCTGTGCTTCTTTAACCAGTGCCTCCATTAATTTTCCAGGAACAGAAGTTAAACTAACAGGTCTATAATTACTTGTGTCGCCCTTTGATCCTCCTTTGTGAATTGGGGTCACATTTGCACATCTCCAGTCCATGGGTACTTCCCCTGAGTCCAAGGAAGCTCTCATAATTATGGCTAAGGGTTTGCTTACTTTCTTTGCTGCCTCCTTTAATATAACTGTATAGATCCCATCCACCCCAGGTGCCTTTCTTATATTTATCTTCAACAATTTCTCCTCCACTTTACTCTCAGTTATTACAAGATTCTCTAGCTTACTGCCAGAGTTGAATACACCTCTTGCATTCCCCTCGCTGAATAACTCCTCATGTGTGAATGTCGATGCAAAATATTCATTCAGTTTGTTAGTTACCTGAGCAGGATCATCAACAGTTGACCCATCGATATCAAGTGGACCAATCTGATTCATCCCCTTCCTTCTAGAGTTTACATAAGTAAAGAACTCTTTGCTGTTTTTCTTTGCATCCCTTGCCAAAGATTTCTCGTAATCTGCCTTCGCCTGCCTAACCTCCTTTGTAACTTGGTTACAGATCAACTTGTATCTATCATAGGCTTCTGTGTCACGTGTTAATTTGTATGTATCCCATGCATTTTTCTTCTCTGCCATATGTCTCATTAGGTCATCTGACATCCACTTAGGCCTAAACCTTAAACAATATTTTTTAGTTGGTATGTAAAGCCTAGTAGCTTCCAAGAATGCTTCCCATTTTGAATTTGCTGTTGGTAACATCATCAGTTGGTCCCACTGTATAGAATTTAAATACTGTCTCAGTCCATCGTAGTCGCCTTTACGGAAGCAATAACCCTTCCCTTTACCCCTAATGGTAGTTACCTCTTTGAGTAAATCCCACTTCAGCACACTGTGATCACTGCCACCTAGTGGTTCATTTACCTGCAAATTCTTAATGCATGAAGAATCACTACTGATAATCAAATCAAGAGTATTACTCCCTCTAGTTGCCTCCCGAACATGCTGATGTAGAAAACAATCATCCAATAAATCCACAAAAGCCTTGCTAGTGTGTGAGTGACCAGCCCCCAAATTCCAGTCAATATCTGGGAAATTAAAATCCCCCATTATAAGACTCTCTGATTTACTGGCCCGCTCTATTTCTCCGTACAGTTTCTTATTATACTCATCAGAGTCATTAGGCCTATAGCACACTCCTACTCTCAATTTTGATCTCCCAATGCTTATGTCACACCAAACTGACTCGACACTGCACTGTCCAGCAATGTCGACTGGCTTCACTTCCTTGGATTTTATGTATTTCTTAACTAATAGCATAACCCCTCCTCCCTTCCTACCCTGTCCATCCTTTCTGTAGACATTGTACTCCCCAAATTCCAGTTCTGCATACCTTATATCTGTGTGACACCACGTCTCTGAAATCCCCACAATATCTGCCTTTGATGTTTTGAGCAATACCTCAAATTCATCAAATTTATTTACTAAACTCCTAGCATTGGTGTACACGCAAGTAATCATGCACCTGTTCTTTTTCTTAGCTAATCTAACACAACCTATGTGTTTATTTGTACCCCAATGATTCCCAGCAGTCTCTGAAATATCCTGCATCTTATTTTCCAGGCTGCGGCTCATTCCAATAGAAGCAGTGCAAGAATCATTTTCACCTCTGCCAGTGGCTACTGTTAATCTATTAGTCCTTGTATCCCCCCAATCTAGCAGTTTTTCGACCCACCTAACACTGCCTCGATAGCATCAGGAAACATTCTTGCACCCTTTCTATTTAAGTGTATCCCATCCCTGTAGAAGCAGTCTCTCCTGTTAACAAGTACAGACCAGGCTAAGAAAAATTCTACCCCTTGAGCCTTGCGCAATCCTTCCAGGGCTGAATTGATCGACAGGGCTCTCATCATATACTCCCTCCTATCGTGTCTGGGCAGAATTGCAGACACTTTCAAATTCAACCCTGGCAAATTCAATATGGCAGAGAAGAAAAATGCATGGGATACATACAAATTAACACGTGACACAGAAGCCTATGATAGATACAAGTTGATCCGTAACCAAGTTACAAAGGAGGTTAGGCAGGCGAAGGCAGATTACGAGAAATCTTTGGCAAGGGATGCAAAGAAAAACAGCAAAGAGTTCTTTACTTATGTAAACTCTAGAAGGAAGGGGATGAATCAGATTAGTCCACTTGATATCGATGGGTCAACTGTTGATGATCCTGCTCAGGTAGCTAACAAACTAAATGAATATTTTGCATCGACATTCACACATGAGGAGTTATTCAGTGAGGGGAATGCCAGAGGTGTATTCAACTCTGGCAGTAAGCTAGAGAATCTTGTAATAACTGAGAGTAAAGTGGAGGAGAAATTGTTGAAGATAAATACAAGAAAGGAACCTGGGGTGGATGGGATCTATCCAGTTATATTAAAGGAGGCAGCAAAGGAAGTAAGCAAACCCTTAGCCATAATTATGAGAGCTTCCTTGGACTCAGGGGAAGTACCCATGGACTGGAGATGTGCATATGTGACCCCAATTCACAAAGGAGGATCAAAGGGCGACACAAGTAATTATAGACCTGTTAGTTTAACTTCTGTTCAAGGAAAATTAATAGAGGCACTGGTTAAAGAAGCACTGCTGGATCATCTAGACTTCAGTTATAGCTCAGACACAGCATGGTTTTGTTAAGGGGAAGTCTTGCCTGACCAATTTGATTGGATACTATGATGCAGTCACAAAAGAACTGGATGCAGGGAATAACTTTGATATTATATACTTGGATCTTAGAAAGGCTTTTGATGCTGTTGCACATGGAAGACTGCTGCATAAATTGGAGCAGTGTAGCATTGGAGGCAAATTGCTGCTATGGATAAAGGGGTAGTTGAGGGGGAGAAGACAGAGAGTGGTAATCAATGGACACTGCTCATCGTGTACTAATGTTATTAGTGGAGTCCCTCAGGGTTCAGTATTGGGTCCATCATTGTTTTTTGTATTTATAAATGATATTGATGATTGTATATCAAGCTTAATGTCCAAGTTTGCAGACAATACAAAGGTTGGCAGGGTTGTCAAGGACACTACTGACACTATGCTAGTGTAACAGGATCTGGAAAGGTTGAGCAGATGGGCTGAGAGGTGGCAAATGAAGTTTAACATTGACAAATGTAAAGTACTACATATGGGAAACAGCAACCCCAGAGCAACGTATCAACTCTGTGGTACTACACTGACAGTGGTAGAGAATGAAAGGGACCTGGGGGTGGTTGTGCAGGCAGATATGAAGTTTTCTGAGCAGTGCAGACAGGCTGCAAGAGTAGCTCATGGTGTATTGTCGATGATATATAGGAATTTTTCTAGCAGGGATAAGGAGGTGATTATTCCCTTGTATAAGGCAATGGTCAGGCCACACCTAGAGTACTGTATACAGGTCTGGAGGCCTCATTTCAAGAAGGATGTAGAGATGCTGGAACGAGTACCAGCAAGGTGATCTGATAGAGGTGTATAAAGCCTTGAATGGTTTGAGCATGCTCAATGCTGATGGGATTCTTCCTCTTGCTCAGAATAATCACCTGAGAGGGCATAAATTCAAATTGAGAAAAGACAGATGTAGGATAGACATGAGGAAATTTGCCTTTAGCCAGCGGGTGGTTGGTTGGTGGAACAGACTTCCATCCCTTGTCGTGGAAGTTGATAGCCTAAATAAGTTTAAGGCTCAGCTGGACAGGTATTTCGAACGAACAGAGGGGTGAAGTGGAAGTGGTTATTTTTTATTTATTTATTTATTTATTTTATTTTATTTTATTATTTTTTTTGGCTGATGCTGCATAAGCTTGCTTTCTTGCATCAAATGCCTCTGCTAATGCTAATGCTAAAGTAAAAGTGGTTCTTAAGAACAAACACGCACCCTGCTTTTCAAGTTTAGAATGATATGCAGTTTGAATGACAATAGCACTCAATCATGATTAGAGGCAATCTATAAAAAACATACACTATGGGGCTTTATTATCAAAAATTATTGAATCATAACATAATCATACCAGATGAACAAACTATTGGAAAGAATGAATAGGTGAATTGGGAGGTATTGTGGTTTTTTTTTTTTTTTTTTTTTGCTGATGCTGTGTAAGCTTGCTTTCTTCCATCCTTTGCCATTGCTAATTTCACTGACATCAAGAAACATGCTGCTTTGGAAAACTATGGAAAAGTTTCCCATGGGCACATATATATCCATCAAATGCCAAATACTCTTATTTTTAAGACTGAAAAGTTCTCAACTGGTAGTAATGTGATTTTAATAATGTATGTCACCTTATTTCATTTAATGTCTTATGTCATTTGATGTTATTTTATGCCGACCGGGCTAGCCGGGTGGGTAAAGTGCCTGCCTGGCAACCCAAAGGTCGCGGGTTCGATTCCCGCCTTGGGCTTGGATCAAAGTACTGCAAAAAAAAAACAACCTTGGGAGGTGCATTATGGTCACAGAAGCCTATGCACCAACAACTACCAAAAAAAAAAAAAAAAAAAAAATGTTATTTTATTTAATTATTTAATGTCCTATATCCCTTAATGTTAATTTATTTATTTCTGTAATGTATCTGGTTGTCATCATTTCTGTAAGTGTCAGCCCCTGACTTTTTGGCCATGAAGGGACATTACAATACTATCTCTACATCATCTCTACTTGCTTTGCTAAAATGACAACGAATGTCACCTTCCTGGTTTCTGTAAACAAATAATTTACCCTCTCTAATTAAATCTTTTATATGTGAATAGTTATACCCATCATTTTCTGGAAGTTTGCAAGACCATTCTTTTTTAAGTTTCAATCATCTATTTATCGACATCCTTATTTGGATAGTTGTTTTTATTAATAATGACTTGGCAAATATTAATGTGAAAATAGTCATCAGTGAAAAGTATAACTGAATAGCAGTAACAAGCAGATTTTTATCACAATTTTTTTTTTCAAAATTTAATAAAGAACCATGCAGGTAAAGAAAATCTCAGAGAGAAAGAGAATTTTAGTCTGCTAAGATTAGTTGCATGTTTCTCTTTGGTGCCCAACGGCTGAATAATCACTAGAAGAATGTAATGCAAGAATAACTCCAAGGTGTGATTACAAAGTTTTCAAATTATACTTTTAAAAAATGTTGGCCCTTACCAGGTACTTCAATGAGAATGAAAATTCACAACCATGTTGCATTGTTAGGCTGGTACAAGCAAATTTACTCAAATGTCAAAAGCAACTTGATTGTATTTCCTGACATCAATGAGATCGTACATCAGAAACTCACTATGTTGAGCCTTCCTGTCAATTAGAATTTCATTTTTCAAGGAAATTCTACAGCAGATACCGGATATGCTAAGAAAATGTATGAAAAATGATATGATGGAGGTTGACTAATACATTATGACAATATTCCAGCACACATAAGTCTGAATGTGTGATAACTTCTGGTTCAACAATAATAAGATAAAGTCACCTGATCTAGCTGTAACTTCTTTTTCCCAAAACAGAGGTTCTGGTATAGTGTTATTTGTGGCTCCAGGGGTTTCTCCAACTCTGCATTAGGCAATGTGATGAATACAAAATTCTATAAAGGCCAGATTTATGTAGGTTTAGTGTGGCATTAGTGTGGGGTTGTGTTGTTTATCCAGCCTCTTAGCATAGGGGGCCTTGGTTTTCACACAAACACCTCCAGTTTACTGTCCAAGACTACAAGGAGGTGGGCCTGGCAGTAGGGAGTATAAAGCACTGGTGGGGCAAACCCTGTGGTAGCTTGAGAGCCCAGTAAAAAAAAAAAAAAAAAAAAAAAAGGTGAAAATGGAAGGTAGTAGTGGAAAGACAGGGAGCGGGAGGGGGGTTAAAGTGGTAGAGAAAAAGAGGAGAGCAGTAGTGTAGGCACCTGCCTGGTTAGGCAATGTGTTCATCACCGCCTAACCTAGGACAGTGTAGGACCCCAAGACTGGATGCCCATTCAGGAGGGACAGTATAGGATCCCAAGACTGGATGCCCATTCTCCCCCCTGAGGGTGGGAGTTTACAGGTGGTGGTGGTGAAGTTACCCCAGTTGGTAGGAGACAAAGTTCATAGGGATCCCTATGTTGGGGCACCTGTTTGCTGCTCATTCCCACACTGGTCAGGGATAAGTCCTGCTGACCAGAGTCTGTGCCCAAAAACCATGCAGGCTAAATAGCTATGGCATGGTGTCTGCTTGGGTAGGCAGGGGGCCATGCTGGTCCATCTGCCCACCACTCAGTCCAGTTGGGGAAAGAGGAGTGACAGGCAAATTTTTCCCATTCAATAGTCATTCGCCCTCTGCTCTCATTCTGGTTTTTTTCTCTTCTGATTTTGTGCTTTTTTCGTACATTTTCCGTCACGTATTTTTTTCCCTCTCATTTATCTTTTTTCTTTCTCACACTGGGGGGGGGATGCAGTGGTGTGTGGTGTATCTTAATGTGCTAGATCAGTGCTTCTCAAACTATCTGTGGTGAAGGACTAGTTTCTTTATTTCCAATCCATCGCAGACCAGTACTTTTGTAAAATACAAATCTCGCAGACCAGTAATGGACAGATCGTCAGGGACTAGTAATGTCCGTGACCAATTTCTAATTCATCGCGGACTGTTAACAAACAGTTTGCGGACCGGCGCCGGTCCACGGACCACACTCCAAGTAGCACTGTGCTAGATAACTAATAACTAAATTTAAGTAACTTAAAAGGGGTATAGAACAAGAAGTAAGCAAGTACTAAAATTGGACATGTATTTTATTCTTTCACATTCACGGGCATATGCCCATTCATTCTTCTGGCATTCGTCTCATTTGTTCGGCTTATTTGGTCTGCACTCCAACTTACTAGTATTTTTCAGTTGCTACAATTTCATGCAGGCCAGAGAGGAGTACAGCGTGTTGGTGTTGTTAGTATATAGATCAGGTTGTGTTAGTATCTTAAGCTAAATAAATTATATATATATATATTTTTTGTGTTTTTATTATTTTAGTTAATGTCTAATTGATTGTTTTTAATTTGTCCCTTGCTACGTTAATGTCATTGCCATGGGCAATTGGACTATTATACGTGCTTAATAGTCCTTTATCTCCTGTTCAGGATACACCTTAACACCCTATAGAAAATAGACACCAAAATTTAAGTAATTTAAGTAATCAAACTATATATATATATATATATATATATTTTTTTTTTTTTTTTGTGTGTATTCATGCAGCCAATTACATTCATTCCTTCACTCACTCCCATTTACCATAACACTCTCTAATAATGAAGGAAAAAATTTCCCTTCATTATTACATAGTGGGTGTAGGGGGTCCCAAATCCCTGCACAGAGCAGAATGTTCCTGGAGGAAAATCTCAGTCAATCCAGTTTTGTCAAGTCAAGTATCTGTCAGAGAGCTGGAAACAGCTCCACTGTCAAGTTAAATGCCCATGAGAGACATGGGCAGTTATTGGTTATTGTTTGGCTGCTGGAGGGGGGCTGAATTGCCGTTCTTTGGATATTCCTTCACATTTCAAATATTTTTTGTGTAAAATTTGTGAAAGCTTTGTAATTATCTTCTTCTATTATAAACAAGTGTTCTTGTTCTCTGGGGAGGGAGACAATTTCTGTTCTGGTAATGAGTCAAACAGCAGCAAATTTCTGAAGCAGCAGTATCAAGCCTCAAAGGGACTAGCCTTGGAGATAACAGTATAGAATACTCAACAATCGACTTTTATCTGTTTTATTTTTTTAAAATATAAACTGTGAACCTTTTTATCACACTGCATATATCTAAGTATGCAGTATAGAAAAATTTTAAGCACCTTATTTTGTGAGAGGATTTCTTGGGTTGCAATGAACTGACCATTGAATTTATCACTTGAGGTTTCTGAATTTGTCATTGGTCATATAATCAAGGGATAAATTCAGAATTTTCAGAGCCATAGTGACAGGAGGTCTGGAGAGGTGACTATTTCTATGGGGATGGAATTTAACCTTTTTATAGCATATGAAAAGGTTAAAAACATAGTATATGAAAAATCATATGCTATTTTCATACTGTATGGAATTGTTTTCAGAGGGAAGACAGGATTTTTCTATCACAAAATCCTGCCTTCTCTCTTTTTTGATAGTTCAAAAAATTTATTAATGCAAAACTTTCAAAAATTAATTAACACACATCAATACAAAAAAAATGTTGTGATAGCAAAAATATTCACTAATACAAAAACATTTTGTGATAGTTAAAACATTCATTAATACAAAGTCAATAAAACAGCTAGCCAGGAAAATATAAATTTAAATAAATATTAGTAACAGTTAATAATGTAAATTTAATATTTAAATGAGAAAAAAAAAAGGAAGATATTGCTTACTGAACAACATACCTATCCTTATTAACAGGTTGCCTCAGCTTTAGTAGGTTTTTAGAGGCTTCAAATTTAAGTACATTGAGGATATTTACCAGAAAGAGGTCGTCGTGAATGATTAGCTGCAAGAATTAATATAAATTTAATATATTTGATGAGTTACAAAATTTTGATTAAAAAATCATAACAATACACTAATAAATATAACAGCACTTACTGCTTCATACTCCTTAGACAGCTCTGCTTGATTAGTTAATAGTTCTGGATAACCTATCCTTTCATTCATAGAATTAGCCTATAATAAAAACAAATCACAGATAAAAACAAATAAAAACAAAAAATACTGTAAATTCAGAAATATAGTAAAAGATGGGAAATAAATCAGAAATAAGTGGGAATTAATAAATTTTCTAACATTTTGAAACAATTAATTTATTGATACATACATATTAAGAAATGACTACTAACATGATGAGCATAATATATTAGTACCCTTTTAAGAATTATGTCATGAAATATTTGGTTATTTTTTGTTGTACACTGGATTCTACTGTACACTGTTTATAAAAAAATCTGCATTTGTTTAAACACTCAAATATTTTTGTTACATTTTCTTCCCACTGAAGGCCTCGACGCAAAGTCTCAAATGCTGCCAACAATTCTTGTTTGGAAGATTTAATATTGTCCTCATTTTCATCGAATTCATTGTTGATATTGTCACTAGTTCTTTGAATACTCTCAAAAATGTTGGAGCCACTTGGATATTCAGCTGCTATGACGTAATTATCAACTCCTAAAAATTCGTCAAGAACAATTTCTCCGCTGATCTCTCTTGGAACTCTTCCCAAGATTGCTCAATGTCTTGTAGTAGTTAATCCCTCTCATCACTGTTAATTAGCATTTTAGCAAAACCTGCCTTTGCGAAACAATTTTTAATCATTGTTTCCATCACATCTTGACTCCACACTTTCACCATGCTGATATGAACATCTACAAGTCTAAAAAATAATTTATAGGTTGGTTGGTTTCTATTTTCAGTATAATTTTTTTCATTATGCACTTTCGGTAGTGCATTTTCAAATCCTTGAGCCCATTGGCTGCAGTTTAGATGAGGTATTTGGAAGGAAGAAACCAAGCTTCAGACTTGTTTCGAAATTACCAAGTGAAGGTAGGCAGGGCAGTTGTCGACAATGCGATTTTTCTGTGTTCTTTCATCACCTTTCTATTGAAATTTAAAATCCTGTTCAAAATTTTTTTTTAAAACTGTTTCTTTCCAATGGGTATAGTCTTCTTTGATTGCAACTCCACTTTAATCAGAAATAACTTTTTCGAGTAAACTATGGTGCTCTTTAAATTTGTCCAGCCAACCGAAACTGGCTTGGAATGTTTTATGCCCCAGAAAAAAAACATACCCCATAGCCTTTTCTTTTATTAATGGTCCTGATATCGGCACATTTTGGTCTCAAATCAACTTCATCCACTTAAAAACTACTTCATCTACATCTTCATACAGGCATAATTTCACATGCTTCCGACTGGATCCCGTTTTCTCAAACAGTTTGAAAATCGAAACACAGTTTTTTAGAATGGTTAACCCGATTTACATTATTAAGCACTTCCACTTTTTCACACTACACTCGAGGATTTTCTCTTAGACATTGTAAGGTTGCTTACACAGCAGCTAAAACAAAATTGATTTAGGGACCACTTGTACCTACCATGTAAACAGAGATGGGTGAAATTTAGCGAAAGTGTGGATGACTCATTTCTTCAAAACAGATGAATTTCAGGGATAAAGGAAAGTCACTCTCTCCTAATTCTCTAATAGGATGCTTACAGTAGAAAACAGGTTGATCAGACCCAATGTCCACGTCGGGAATATGCCTTAATCTTTGCCAATGGCTGTGGATACATAAATAGCAGGTGACCAGCATGACTTCTCGGTATAGTAGCATACAGGATGTATAGGTTTTACTTCTTTTTAGCCATTGCTGACCCACTGCTTGGCAAAGGTATCTCCCAAAACCTTCCATCTTTTTCTATCCTGCGCCATGGTTGGCCAGTTTCCTCCTCCAGAGTTTTACGGGCACCACTAAATTGTAAAATGTTTTAGCTCTTAATTAATGGAATTAATCCCTTCAGCTCTTAAAAGTTAAAGGGATTTATTCTTAATTCATGCTTTCTACAGCATCAGCTCTATTGCCTAAAGGCCAGAGGCGCCAACAATACATACTCAGGTCTCTAGAAATTAGTTTTCTATATGGAAATTTTCTTTATTATACAGAAACTATTTTCAATGTAATGACCAAGGGGAAATCTAAAAAGTTTGCTACATAAACAAATTCACTATATGGAAGTTCATTAAAGAGAGGTCCAACTGCATATACTAATTCAGCATAGAGTGAAAAAAAAGCCCATAAAAGTTCCTCACATCATTGATGGGATTTGAAACCAGGCTTTACTACCTGATGTGGGGAGGATGGTGGTTATAACCAGTGTGAAGACTTGTACAGACAGGACAAGAGGGAAGGAAGGAGTTATGTTCTTTGTTAAGAAGCACATAGATTCCAAGGCTGTACTCCTAACTGACATGGGTGGACAGTGTAATGTTGAGTCAGTTTGGACTGACATAAGAACTATGAAAACAAAAATGAGAGTAAAAGTGCATTGAGCCAAGTTACTGTGATGAGCATAATGAACAACTATACAAACAAAAAATTAGACCAAAAAAGTCTAAGTCAGTATCATGGAGGATACTGACTTTCCCAATATTGACTGGAAATTGTGGGGCTGGTTATTAATGCAGTAGCAACATTTCTGGATTTACAAGATGACTGTTTTCTGTACCAACATGCTAGATAGGTAACAGTAGAAAAGAATACTCAAGAGTATTTCTTAGTGACTCTTTATGCAACTAGGTGGTAGTGAGCATAGTGTGCTGATGCGAAATTTATTTAAACATATAACTACTTTCAAGAGCTGCTTTTGCAAAGGTAACTATAATGATCTTAGACAGTTTTTAAATTCTTTTCAGTGGCATCATCAACTGATGCTAAGAACTGCAAATATTAAATAAGAAAGAAGTGATTGGAGAAGTAAGAGTAGAAGCTATTACACTTTTAATACCAAATAGTGTTCAAAGTTTAGACCTTGAAATGGATGTCAGATGACTGATGAGCCTAGTGGTAGAGAAAAAAATGCATAGGATGATTATAACTTATCAGGGGGAGACAGAAGCTTACAGTACGCCTAAATAAAGTAATCTACAGTAAAATCACTCAAGGATTAAGGCAGGGTATATTAGGTACTCAGCTTGCTAAGAAAGCAAATAAAAGTTGCAAAGAATTCTTTTCTTATGTGTTTTGCTCCCTAGAAGGATTAAACCACATTGGTACACTGGATATGAATGGCCTAACTATTGATAGTCCTTTTCAACAAGGTGACAAACTGAATAAATTTACATCTACATTTTATGTGTGAAGATGTTTTTAGACATGGGGATACAACAACTATACCATGTTATAACTGGGAGTTAAATGATTTTTATGATAATGGAGAGGAAAGTAAATAAGGCACCAACAGCTGATAGAGTCTAGCCAATTACATTAAAAGAAGCAGCAAAAATTAGAATATTAAAATAGTCTTGAATTTGGGGAGGTCCCTATGGAGTGGAGATGTGTGAATGTATTCCCAATTCACAGAGTAATCAAACTGTGAGGTAAGTAATTACAGACCTGTAAGCTTGAATTTTGGTGCAGGAAAAATAATGGAGTCACTGATTAAAGAATAATGCAGGTTCATCTAGACAAAACAAGACTGCAGTTATACTTCAGACACGGCATGAGTTTGTTAAGGAGAAATTTTGTCTGACCAATTTGATTAGATATTATGATGTAGTCACAAATGAACTGGATGTATAAAATAATTTTGATATCATATACTTGGATTTCAGGAAAGTTTTGATACTCTTGCACATAAAAGACTGCTATATAAATTGGAGTAGTGTGCCATTAAGGGCAATTTGCTGCTATGGATAAAGGGTGGTTGAGTGTGAGAAGACAGAGAGTGGTAATCAATGGACACTGCTCTCCATCACAATGGAGAGCAGTGTCCATTGATTTATGTGATGGGCCCCTCACTGTTTTCACTATTTATTAACAATATTGATGAAGGCATAGCAAGTTTCACCTAAATTTGAAGATGATACTTCGGTTGGCATACTAGGTAATCACAGTATGCTTCTTCAAGAGATTGCATAAATTAAGCAATATTGGCTGAAAAGTAGCAGTTGAAGTTTAACATTAATATATACATAAAAGGTACTGCATTTGGGTGGCAATAATCCCAGAGTAAAATACTAAGTAGGTGGTGTCACACTCAAGGAAGAGAAGGATGAAAATGACCTAGGGATAGTAATAGTAATGGCAAATGATATAAGAAAGCCAGACAAAAAAAAAAATAAATAATAAATAAAAAAACAGTTCACCCACCCATGCTTTCCAAGAATTTGTCTAGTTCTTCCTTGAATTTATTCAACCCATCCACTTCCACAACAATGTTGGAAGCCTTTTCCAACAATCAACCAACCCCTTGTTGCAGTAGTTCACCCTGATGGCTATTAGCCACCTTGCCAACCTTTGTATCATCTGCAAACTTTTAGACATTAAGGCTGATATACCTTCATCAATATCACTGATAAATATTGAAAACAACAATGGACCCAGAACTGAACCCTGGGGAACTTCACAAATAACATTAGTCCATGAAGAGCAGTGCCCATTGATAACCACACTCTGTCTTCTTCCACTTAAACATCCCTTTATCTATAGCAGTAAAATGCCCTTAATGCCACATTGCTCCAGTTTGTCCAACTGTCTTTTATGTGCAACAGTATCAAAAGCCTTCCTGAAATCTAAATATGTGATGTCAAAATTATTTTTTGCATCCAGTTCCTTAGTCACTGCATCATAGTAACCTATCAGATTGGTTAGACAAGACTGCTTCCTTAACAAATCTCTCCCCTTTATGAAATGGATATATACTCACACTTCTCTAGTCCATAGGGACCTCCTCTGAATCCAAGGATGCTCTCATAATTATGGCTAAGGGTTTGCTTACCTCCTTTGCTGCCTTTTGATATAATTGGATAGATTCCATCCATTAATCATGAAGTTAGGAATGAAGTTCTCTAATCAGTGCAGATAGGCTGCTAGGGCAGCTCATAGGGTTCTGTCAATGATATATAGAAATTTTTTAAACAGGGACAAGGAAGTGATTTTCCTGTTATATAAGGCAATGATTAGGTAGCATACTGAGTGTTGCATACAGAGCAGCAAGCCTCATTTTAGGAAGGATGTGGAACTGTTGGAGCAGGTGCAAAGAAGAGGGAAAAAAATTATTCATGGGCACAAAAGGGTGTTCTTACCAAAAAAAACTTGAGTTCTGTAAATTACAGCATCTGTATATTAGGCATGTGTGAGGAGATTTGATTAAAGTGTTTAAGGCTTTAAATGGATTAATTAAACTAAATGTTGATGACATCTTTCCTTCACTACTACTAATAAAAAAAAAATTAACATCCAGAGCATAGCCAGGTTGGTTAGGTAAGGCACAGAGCAATAAAATTTCATGGACCAAGAAACCTTTTCCTTAGACTGGTGGTTGAGAAACTTGACACTACTACTTTATTATTTCCATCAGTTCTATATCCTTCTGACTGGTCTACTTTTCTAATCGATTCAATGATTGGATATGTGAATGTCGATTCTTCAAACTTTACTTCTGAAAACACATTTCTCATAAGTATCAAGGTTATGGCTGTCTGATCATTACTACTATGAAATATTAATGAAATATCAACATCTTTAAAAAACCATCAATACAGTGGATGAAGGTTTTTTAGCATATTATAGTGGGTATAAGGCTGCCTCAGTGGATTCTAGTTTCACTTATTTTCTTGGCAATGCAACTGGCCCTGGGTGTCTTGAGAGAGCTCACTGTTGATCTGTTTTATGGCAAAATGGGAGTCATTACTTTGTAATTAGTAGGATTTCACTTGGTATTCTTATCATATTTATAATTATCAAATGAGGAGTAGTTTTTAATATTTTTAGTGCATAATGTGTTTCTGTTTGAAGAATCAGTACCACAGATAATTTTTTTATGGCCTTTAGTTGCTGTTGCACCATAAAACCTCTAATAGCAAATATATCTGTTCTCTTATTAATAAAATCAGTATAAAATGTTTATGAGAATATCATTATATAATATTACCAAACACAATTTTCTCATCTGTAAAATTTCTCCACAAATACATAATACACTTAACCAGTAGATTATCACTTTAACTTCAACTTTAATTAGAAGTTTTTGCAAGTTGTATCAGGTGTTATTTATTTATATTTTTTTGTGTAATTTTCTTTAATTACTCAAGTTGAGTTGTGGAACGTGCACTGAGTGCATATTCAAATTCAGCGATTCGAACACCTCTCAAAAGACAGTGCTTTCCAGTGCATAAAAGTAAAAAATTAATTAAAAAGTAAGAAATATTGGTAATTAAGATAAACAAAATGTTATGTAGATACTCTAATATAAAATTACAGAAATTATGGAGTGCTGACGTAAAATTATTGAAGTGAAGTGAACTGAAGTGAATATTTTTTACCTTTCCTTCTCATAAAGAATTTGAACTGTGATGAAGGACAATAAATAAATAAAAATTCTTTCCATCTCCAATCTCTGAAACAGCTAAGTATTTTAGTTGTTTCAGAGTTGGTAGATTCAGTTTTCACTCACAGTAAATAATGTGCAATCATTTCATCAGATTCATTTTCAAATACAGGTATATTTTGTCTACATTTCCAATCTGTGATAGGATTTATTCAATGCTGATTCTGCTGAAATGTGAGAATGGATGCTCAGTGATGCCAAACACATTCTTTGGCAGCACTGAGCAACACTTAATTTCTTGACACATATTGATACCCCAAAGTATAAATCAGTATCATAGGCACATAAACTAGACTTTTCAATATAATTTTAGAAGAAAAAAAAAAAGTGCAAATGACATTTGACTAAATACAGAAATTCAGTTTAAATATTTAATGTTGCTGAGGATACAAGACCATTTCAGCAAGCTTGTTGTACTTTTATAAATGCTTTTAAGAATTCTTTTCAAATCTCAACACAGTGTAGTATACCTCAAATTTTGTACACTTCTTTAGGTTTTTAGGCTACTGTTTTTAAAATGTATTTTTAGTGCTCTCTCTCTTTTGTTCCTTTTTCTCTTTTTCTTGGTGGTTCTAAAAGTACACTAGAGCACCAATTATCCACAGTAACTGGAGAAACCTAGAAGTCAGATAACTAAAAAACACAGTTAATCCAATTTATATTTTGTTAGGCTTGTCACAGATATGTATTTGATGTAAATGAAAATAAGACTATATTATATAAACAAATGAACATTTTTTTGTATCCACGTTCATTTTCATTCATGTTTAACTACTGATTAATATTTTCTTCGTCTAGCTCTTTACAAACAAATGAACATAATTCATATTCCAAAACACATAAAAAAATAACAAAACATTTTTCTAAAAGCCATTTTGTTAGGAAGTGTATAATTTTTTTTCCGGGTTATTTTATATTTTATTTTTAAGAAAAATAAAAAAAATTTAAACAATATAATCAAGGTCATCTTGGTTTTCCATGAAATGTCTCTGCAGCTGTTAGTTGCAGTTCCTCATTAACCTTCTCTTCTGGGAAAATGCTCAGGACTGCCAACGGCTCTTGTACACTTTAGATTAAATCATAATTTTTTTTCATTATTTTATTTTTTCAAATCCAGGTTGATTATCATCCACATTTAACCATAGATTAATATTTTCTTCTTCTAAATTTTTGTATCTTTCAATACACTATAATGAATTCAAAATATTAGGAACAATTTCTTTCATATCAGGAGTCTTCCATTTCCAAATTACTGTCAGTGATCCCACTGACAGTAATTTGTTAAAAAAACCTTTTTTTTTTTTAATTGTTAGTAATGTCCAAAGTAAAAGAGGATTTGTTTCTTCTGTAATAAAGTCCATTATGGAGTTCTTTCTCTACAATTTTTTCATGGGTTGCACCAATGATATAACATTTGGCAGGAAATTATTATTATTATTATTATTAGCCATATGGTACAAGGAATCCTGAGGCTTATGCTGCACCAGCCAAAAAAAAAAAAAATTCCGGAGTTACCCCCTGTGTGTGTGTGTGTGTGTGTGTGCGTGCGTGCGCGAGAGAGAGAGAGAGAGAAGTAGAAGGCATCACCAAGAAAGAGAAGAATGATGATATCCAGCTCCATTTTCTGCAGTTAGATTTTTCACAGGAGGATGGTACAAAGTGTTATCTAGTAACAAAACTGCTTTCTGGGGGAGACCTTTCTGAGATAAAATTTTTGATATTTGGAATGAATTTATCTTTCCACTATATTTTGAAATATTCCTAGTCATCGAAGTGGACTAATGAATAAAATAATCTATTGGTATAATATTTCTGTTCTTCAGCCTTCTAGAGATTTTGATTTTCCCACTAATTTTAACCTGTCTTCTCTCAAAATGTTGGGGCAATACAAGATTGTAATTGGGTCTGCTTATATATACCTGGGGGTATTTTTTTTCTTGTATGGATGTTAACATATGAGTGGCAATCACTCACCAATAAAGTCCTGTTTCATCCACATTGTAAACTTGTGCTGGAACAAGGCCTTCTTTTCAATAATCTCTGATAATTCATCAAGAACATTTCTCCCAGGCCGATTTGTGATGAACGACGTGGAAGCAGCCCTTATACCATGCCTCTCTTTAAACTGTTTTAAAAACCTTTTTAGGGGTTTGTGATAACTTTGAGAAAAATATTGCAGAACACATGTACATATGTATAATGACTGAAGAACAAGCTTTGATAATGGTTGAAAGATAAGAATAGAAGTGGTGGTACAGTACTGTAGTTTCAAGACAGTAGAGTATGTACCCCCTTCCCATGCACAGAGAAGGGATACACTCTATTTTATGAATCAACTCATAGAGAAAATTAATTATATGCTCCATTAAGCATGCTTTTTTTAATAACTGCTAATAAAAAACATATCTGGAACCCCAGTTAATCCAGCCCAACAGATAACCGCACCCTGCATAATAAACATTCTGTTATGATATGCATAATGATATGCATAATACTATCTTAATTTTAATGAAAAGGAATCCAATTTATTTACAAGTCTTTTTAATTTTCATTATGCATGCTTTAAAATTTAGAAAGACTATAATAAATAATAAATAACAACAAAAAAGAGAGATAATATCATGCCAAGCACTTAGACTTTAAAATTGCCATTAATGAGTTTGGTGAGATCAAATTTCTTAATCACAGCATTTTAAAATGATAGGAAAGCAAATGCATACAATAAAATTTATATAAGCTTTATTTAGTACAAAAAATGATGTGCAATGAAAATGATAAATAAATAACACACATATTATTTGTTTCAAACATGGATATATACTATGAGTATTGCAAGCAATGTTCCAAATGCATTTTGTACCTTTCAGGACTGTTGCTCACCATATATATGTTTTAAAAGTTAAGTGTCACATTTAAATTCTATTAACTATTAGATGCAAGGACTAAGTGATGTACTAAATTGTTTTTCTTTCTCAAACATTATACAATATGATTTTTAGTTCCTTGAACTGTTTCTTTGCATGATGCGTGTGGTTAAATAATGTTTAATTGTCATGTATTGCATGCCTTCATTATTCAAATTGATACCTCTTCTGTAAAGTGGTTTGGTTCATATCTTTGTAACATGACTTGTACACTACACATTTGCACTAATAACATTAAGAGTAGGAGATAAGCAGATTTACTTTACAAGTACAGGTCAATGAGAAAAAAAGTTGCAAGTTAGGATTAAATTTGAAATTGCTGCAATCCTGCCTAGACACAATAGGAGGGAGTATATGATGAGAGCTTTGACAATCAATTCGGCCCTGGAGAGACCATGGGTTAGAATTTTTCATAGCATGGTCTGCACTTGTTAACAGGAGTAACTGCTTCTGCAGAGATGGAATACACTTAAATAGAAAGGGTGCCAGAATGTTCGCTGATGCTATCGAGGCACAATTAGGTGGGTCAGAAAACTGCTAGCTTGATTAACAGTAGCTGCAGGAAGAGGTGAAAGTGATTCTTGCATGGTTTCTATTGGAATGAGCAGCAGCCTGGAAAACAAGTTGCTGGGGATTTCAAGAACTGCTGATAGTTGTCATGAAACAAGTAAATACATGGGCTGTATTATGGTTAATTAAGAGTAAGAATAGGTGCAGGTATACTTGCATGTATACCAATGCTAGGAGTACAGTAAATAAATTTGAATAATTTGGAGTGCTGGTCAAGACATCAAAGGTGGATATTGTTTGGATATCAGAGATATCGTGTCACACAAATATAAGGAATGCAGAATTGGAATTTGGGGAGTACAATGTGTATAGAAAGGATGTTATTTGTTATTTGGTTTTTAGGAGCATTAGCAACTAAGGCCATATTGCTCCGGGAATATGCGGTGGTCATTCCCTGGCCTTTCCGCATCCTCCATATTTGGTGGTGACGGGCTTGAACCCTGGTATAATCAAGAAGCGTGTGCTGCGCACTGTTTCTCCTTCTTACCTGGCTACGGAGGCACCATATAGAAAGCATAGAAAGGGAGGAGGAGGAGGAGTTATGCTGTTAGTTAAGAAACATAAAATCTAAGGCAGTGCATCTAGTTGATATGGGTGGACAGGGTGAGGGTAGGAGTGTGTTATAGGCCCAATGACTGTGATGAGTACAATAAACAACTGTAGAAAGAAATAAAGTAAAACAGAATGGCTTATAATCTGGGATTTTGACTTCCCAGATATTGATTGGAACTTGTGAGTTAGTAATTCGTCGACTAGACTTTTGTGGATTTATTGGATGATTGTTTTCTAGGGCAGCATGTTCAAGGGGCGACCAGAGGAAGCAATACTCTTAACCTGATTATCAGCAGTGATTATTCATGCATTAAGAATCTATAGATAAAGGAACCACTAGGTGGCAGTGATCACAGTGCACTGATGTGGGATTTACTTAAAGATATAACTACCATCAAGGGCAAAGGGAAGGGTTTTGCTTTCACAAAGGTCATTATGGTGGTCTCAGACTGTTTTTGAATTCTATACAGTGGGACCAACTGATGATGTTACCAACAGCCAATTCTAAATGGGAAGCATTCAAGGAATTCATCTGTAATGCTACTAAATAACACTGACTCGAATCTGTAAAACGTCGTTATTATGATAAAATAAAATAAAATGCATGTGTACTGATTGTATAACTATATGTTAAAATATTAAAACAAAATAAAATAAATGTTGTATAACAAGAATAAAATTCAATAAAATATATAAAATTAAAAGCGATAAAAGTTGTTTAAAACCACTAATACAGGAGCTTTCGGCAGCGGCTGCCTTCATCAGCTATAGTGGTTGCAGGATGACCGACAATCTATATGTACCACACATCTTAGCAGGTCTTCGACATGAACTATGGGGTCTGCACACGGTTCAGTTCTCATGCACTGGAACTGGAAAATGGACGGGCCACTCTAAACCATTCATCTCTTCATAAGATAAGGGCTTCAAAGAGTGGATGAATGCGACAGCCCTTATCCCTATTAAGACTGTAGCGCTCGGACAAACATATTCTTAAACTCTCCAGCCATTTCTGGTTCCAAAAGCCATGTGCCTTATCCACGAACATAGCTTCTTTAGCAGTAATACGATACCCCGGGGGCTCACATCTGGTGAGTATGGGCTTGGCAAACCTAGGGTCCTGAGCTGGATATCATCATTCTTCTCTTTCTTGGTGATGCCTTTCTACTTCTCTCTCTCTCTCTCTCTCTCTCTCTCTCACACACACACACACACACACACACACACACACACACACACACACACACACACACACACACACACACAGGGGGTAACTCGGGAATTTTTTTTTTTTTTTTTTTTGGCTGGTGCAGCATAAGCCTCAGGCTTCCTTGTACCATATGGCTAATAATAATAATAATAATAATAATGCCCAGTTTTAAGAGCTCTATTGTGTTCCCCCAGGCGACCTCGCAATCTGCATTTCTTTTCCCCCACATAACACCCTCCCCACAATCAGGCCACTTAATTTCATATATAACCCCACTAGTGTCATTACCCGCAATAGGATCTTTTGTTGCGGACACTATTGTGTACAGCGTCTGACCTGGCAGCTGCACACAGCGTATCTTACACGAATGCAAGATACGGGAAATGGGTTCTGAAATTCCCAGATAGTAGAGGATGTATGCAGTGGAAACAGGTGTAAAAGCACCCCTGCAACTATTGTTCATACCTCTTAAACACCTCTCAATAAGGCTCTGGGGTAACTGCACGTTACTAGGTCCGCTGTAACATGTTTAATCTCTCGCCTCTCTCTCTTCAGACGAGGAGCAGTGGGACCCCACCCTTTCCAATAAGGCCTTAAGACTGCAGATTACGGAGGTTCAGCTATAGCGGAACATGCCTGGGAAACTGGGCATGGCATTACTGCTAAAGAATCCATGATCATGGATAAAGCACATGGCTTTTGGAATCGGAAATGGCTGGAGAGTTTAAGAATATGTTCGTCCGAGCGCTACAGTCTTAATAAGGATAAGGGCTATTGCATTCATCCACTCTTTGAAGCCCTTATCCTATGAAGAGATGAATGGTTTAGAGTGGCCCATCCATTTTCTGGTTCCAATGCACGAGAAGTGAACCGTGCACAGACCCCATAGTTCATGTCGCAGACCTGCTGAGATGTGTGGTACATACAGATTGTCAGTCATCCTGCAACCACTATAGCTGATGAAGGCAGTTGCTGCTGCCGAAAGCTCCTGTATTAGTGGTTTTAAACAACTTTTATCGCTTTTAATTATATATATTTTATTGAAATTTATTCTTGTTATATAACATTTATTTTATTTTGTTTGAATATTTTAACATATAGTTATACAATCAGTACGCATGTATTTTATTTTATTTTATTTTATTTTATCATAATAAAGATGTTTTACAGATTCGAGTCAGTGTTATTTAGTAGCATTACAGATGAATTACAGAGTTCCTGATTCCAGAGGCCTTTTCAGTGAAACATTCAAGGAATTAATCTTATAAGCTACCAGGCTTTTCATACCAACTAAGAAATACTGTTCAAGGTTTAAACCTAAATGAATGTCAGATTAACTTGTGGCAGAGAAGAAAAATGCATGTGATGCACATAAATAACCAGGCGACACAGAAGACTATGGTAGATATAAGCTACCCTGTAATCAAACCACAAAGAAGGTTAGGCAAGCAAAGGCAAATTATAAGAAATCTTTGGCAAAGAAAAGCAGAAAAGACTTCTTTATTTATGTCAGTTCTAGAAAGAAGCAGATTAATCAGATTGGTTCACTCGATATTGATGGTTCGACTGTTCATGTTCCTACTGAGGTAGATGATAAATTGAATGGGTATTTTGCATCTACATCACATGAAGAATTCTGTAGGGAAGAGGAAGCCACAGGTTTATTAAACTCTAACAAGGAGCTAAGTATAATAATTGAGAGCAAAGTGGAGGTGATATTGTGGAAGTTAAACATAAAAAAAACACATATGTAATGCATACAGGTCTGGAGGCCTCATTTTAGGAAGGATGTACAGCTGCTGAAATGAGTACAGAGAAGGGAAATGAGATTGGTGAGGGGAATAAAGGGTTGCTCTTAACAAAAAAGCTTAAGATCTGGAAATTTCAGCGTCTGGAGACTAGGCTCCTGTGAAGTGATCTGATTGAGGTGTATAAGGCTTTGAATGGGTCAAGCAAGCTCAATGCTGATATAATTCTTCCTCTTGCTCAGATTATGCACTTGAGAGGTATAAATTCAAATTGAGGAAAGACAGTTGCAGAATAAATATCCAGAAATCTCCCTTTAGCCAGCAGGTGGTTGATTGCTGGAACAAACTTTTATCGGTCATTGTGGAAGTTGATAGCTTAAATGAATTCAAGGAAGAAATTGGACAACTGTTTGGAGCAAATGATTAGGTAAAATAAGAAGTTTTTTTTATTTTTCGTATGGATAAAGGGATTCCTTTCATAAGCTTATTTCCTTGCATCATATGCCTCTGCTAGATCATTTGAGCATAACTACATTCAGACCTTTTAGAATTCTAAATAATTCTTTTGTGAAAGTTTATAGCTCAATACATGTCTGCTTCCTTTTTAATGTATTCTTCTTTTCCTCTTAGATGTCATGCATTAGTTTATTTTTTTTTCACAATGCAAAAAAGGGATGGTTGGCTTAACTTTAGGAAGCATCGATTGTAATCTACTGCCAGGAAGCTGCACACAACCAGTAATGTAGAAACGCCAGAAATATACTGATCATCATATGACTGTAACTTATTCAGAAATGAAGTGAGGAATGGGGGGTTGCAACATCTAGATAGGGCCCTGACATTGGTAATCTCAGTCTCTGTATCAACTACTCCATAATAATGTAAATGTGACCATACATGACTGAATAGAGCTCAAGTGGTGATAAAAAGATGTATTGGGGCATGTGCTGACTTATTAGCATTAGCATTAGTAGAGGCATATGATGCAAGAAAGCAAGCTTATGCAACATCAGCCAAAAAAAACAAAAAAAAACAACCCACTTCCATTTCACCCCTCCATTCGTTCGAAATACCTGTTCAGCTGAGCCTTAAATTTATTTAGGCTATCAACTTCCACAACAAGGGATGGAAGTCTCTTCCACCAACCAACTACCCACTGGATAAAGGCAAATTTCCGCACGTCTATCCTACATCTGTCTTTCCTCAATTTGAATTTATGCCCTCTCAGGTGATTATTCTGAGCAAGAGGAAGAATCCCATCAGCATTGAGCATGCTCAAACAATTCAAGGCTTTATACACCTCTATCAGATCACCTCGCTGGTGCCTAGTCTCCAAACACTGTAATTTGCAAAACTTAAGCCTTTCTTCGTAAGAGCAACCCTTTGTTCCATTCACTAATCTTGTTGCCCTTCTCTGTACTCGTTCCAGCAGCTCTACATCCTTCTTGAAATGAGGCCTCCAGACCTGTATACAGTACTCAAGGAGTGGCCTGACCATTGCCTTATACAAGGGAATAATCACCTCCTTATCCCTACTAGAAAAATTCCTGTATATCATTGACAAGACACCATGAGCTACTCTTGCAGCCCGCCTGCACTGCTCAGAGAACTTCATATCTGCTGCACAATTACCCCCCAGGTCCTTTTCATTCTCTACCACTGTCAGTGTAGTACCACAGAGTTGATACGTTGCTCTGGGGTTGCTGTTTCCCATATGTAGTACTTTACATTTGTCAATGTTAAACTTCATTTGCCACCTCTCAGCCCATCTGCTCAACCTTTCCAGATCCTGTTGCAGCAGCATAGCATCAGTAGTGTCCTTAACAACCCTGCCAACCTTTGTATCGTCTGCAAACTTTGACATCAAGCTTGATATACCATCATCAATATCAATTATAAATACAGAAAACAATAATGGACCCAACACTGAACCCTAAGGGCCTCCACTAATATTAGTCCACAATGAGCAGTGTCCATTGATTACCACTCTCTGTCTTCTCCCCCTCAACCACCCCTTTATCCATAGCAGCAATTTGCCTCCAATGCCACACTGCTCCAAATTGTGCAGCAGTCTTCCATGTGCAACAGTATCAAAAGCCTTTCTAAGATCCAAGTATATAATATCAAAGTTATTCCCTGCTTCCAGTTCTTTTGTGACTGCATCATAGTATTCAATCAAATTGGTCAGGCAAGACTTCCCCTTAACAAAACCATGCTGTGTCCGAGCTATAACTGAAGTCTTGTCTAGATGATCCTGCAGTGCTTCTTCAGTGCCTCTATTAATTTTCCTGGAACAGAAGTTAAACTCACAGGTCTATAATTACTTGGGTCAGCCTTTGATCCTCCTTTGTGAATTGGGGTTACATTTGCACATCTCCAGTCTGTGGGTACCTCCCCTGAGTCCAAGGAAGCTCTCATAATTATGGTTAAGGGTTTGCTTACTTCCTTTGCTGCTTCCTTTAATATAACTGGATAGATCCCATCCACCCCAGTTGCCTTTCTTGTGTTTATCTTCAACAATTTCTCCTCCACTTTACTCTCAGTTATTACAAGATTATCTAGCTTACTGCCAGAGTTGAATACACCTCTGGCATTTCCCTCACTGAATAACCCCTCATGTGAATGTCTATGCAAAATATTCATTTAGTTTGTTAGCTACCTGAGAAGGATCATCAACAGTTGAACCATCGATATTAAGTGGACCAATCTGATTCATCCCCTTCCTTCTAGAGTTTACATAACTAAAGAACTCTTTGCTGTTTTTCTTTGCATCCCTTGCCAAAGATTTCTTGTAATCTGCCTTCGCCTGCCTAACCTCCTTTGTAACTTGGTTACAGATCAACTTATATCTATCATAGGCTTCTGTGTCACGTGTTAATTTATATGTATCCCATGCATTTTTCTTCTCTGCCATATGTCTCATTAGTTCATCTGACATCCATTTAGGCCTAAACCTTGAACAATATTTCTTAGTTGGTATGTAAAGCCTAGTAGCTTCCAAGATAAGTTCTTTGAATGCTTCCCATTTTGAATTTGCTGTTGGTAACATCATCAGTTGGTTCCATTGTATAGAATTTAAATACTGTCTCAGACCATCATAGTCGCCTTTATGAAAGCAATAACCCTTCCCTTTACCCCCTATGGTAGTTACTTCTTTGAGTAAATTCCACTTCAGCACTCTGTGATCACTGCCACCTAGTGGTTCCTTTATCTGCAGCTTCTTAATGCATGAAGAATCACTACTGATAATCAAATCAAGAGTATTACTCCCTCTAGTTGCCTTCCGAACATGCTGATGTAGAAAACAATCATCCAATAAATCCACAAAAGCCTTGCTAGTGTGTGAGTGACCAATCCACAAATTCCAGTCAATATCTGGGAAATTAAAATCCCCCATTATAAGACTCTCTGATTTACTGGCCCACTCTATTTCCCTGTACAGTTTCTTATTATACTCATCAGAGTCATTAGGCCTATAGCATACTCCTACTCCCAATTTTGATTTCCCTATGCTTATATCACACCAAACTGACTCGACACTGCCCTGTCCATCAATGTCGACTGGCTTCACTTCCTTGGATTTTATGTGTTTCTTAATTAATAGCATAACCCCTCCTCCTCTCCTGTCCTGTCTATCCCTTTTATACACATTGTATTCCCCAAATTCCAGTTCTGCATTCCTTATAAATGTGTGACACCATCTCTGAAATCCCCACAATATCTGCCTTAGATGTTTTGAGCAATACCTCAAATTCATCAAATTTATTTACCAAACTCCTAGCATTGGTGTACATGCAAGTATACATGCACTATACAAGTATAGCAAGTATAGCTGCCCTAACACAACCCATGTGTTTACTTGTTCCGCGATGACTCCCAGCAGTCTCTGAAATATCCTGTATCTTGTTTTCCAGGCTGCTGCTCATTTCAATAGAAGCAGCGCAAGAATCACTTTCACCTCTGCCAGTGGCTACTGTTAATCTATTAGTCCTTATATCCCCCCCAAACTAGCAGTTTTCCTACCCACCTAACACTGCCTCGACAGCATCAGCAAATATTCTTGCACCCTTTCTATTTAAGTGTATCCCATCCCTGTAGAAGCAGTCTCTCCTGTTAACAAGTACAGACCACGCTGAAAAAAATTCTACCCCTTGAGCCTTGCACAGACTTTCCAGGGCCGAATTGATCGACAAGGCTCTCATCATATACTCCCTCCTATCGTGTCTGCGAAGAATTGCAGACACTTTCAAATTCAACCCTACTTCACGGCTTTTTTTCAACAGTGACCTGTACTTGTTAAGTAATTCTGCCGGTCTCCTACTCTTAATATCATTAGTGCCAACATGTACAACTACATCACCTTTTGTGCCCTTAAAAGATGATATCCGCTCTACAACGTCATCAACCTTTACCCCTGGCAGACATACCCTGGTCCTGTTCCACCTATCCTTTTTACAGAGAATGTTTCCCGTCTCCCTGACAATAGAGTCACCAACAACTACTAGCTCCCGTGGGATCAGTGCATTCTGCCTTGGGGGTTGCCACTGTGTTGCGTGATGACCAAGTGCAAGCTCTGGCGTTGATGTAGGTAGCTGAGAGCTTGATGGGCTCCTCAATTTAGATCCTTCGAGGGCATCCACCCTGTCCTTCAAGCTCTCATATAGGCCCATAACAACGCTGAGTTGTTGCCTGATTTTGTTACACTCCTTGCATCGCGCACACATAAAGACATCCCCCATGGCAATATTATGTCCCGTACCCGATTGCTCCACAAACATCATGTAAGCAGTGCATTTTAAAAGGCTGTGATTCAGAGGGCAACTGTCCCCCTCAGTTCTTCTCTGAGCCACAGCACTCCCATTAGCGTGAGCCTTTTGCTTTGCTGCTCTGGTCTGAGTCATGATTTCGATTTAATTTCAATTTCAGTACAAAATTATAACCCTAAACTTGTATCCCAGCACAGTTATAATGCTATATATATTTTTTAGTATCAAGTATTATCTATGAGTTCCGTTTATATAACTTCCATATCAAGTTATGTATTAATTAATTATGTTACGTTTGTAATCTAAGTCGTCATATGTATTTAGTTAAAAGTACAATTTAATTGACAATGAAGCTTAACAAAATTAATAGATTTTACTGATTAAGTGACAATATTATATTATATACTATACTATACTAATGCCATCTAGTTCGGGATATAACGTATCGTATAACAATGGTGGCAAATTACGAACAGTAAATCTATTGATATTTAAGTATTAATTAACTTCCAAATCGCGTTGTCTCAATTCAGGATAAACTAACGAACCTGACTAGGTCTATAAGCTACTTATAGAAAATAAGTTTATGTAACAATTGGTCAATAAAGTGGCTAAATATGGCTAAAACTTCTCGTTCAGCGGAGCTGCAACTTGTAACATGTGGATTTGATACCCTTACCGATACCTTTATGCAATTACAAGGCCGAGTAAAGAATAAATATACCTAAATTTAAATCAAAAGTTTTAGAAAAACAATAATTTCAAATCAATAAATAAGAAAATCCACTTAGTGGCTTTGAACACACGTCTGGCTCCCACTAGCCTCATCAGCAGACTCCCGATCAATAATGATCAACAATAATGCTATACTACTAAATTTAAATCAAAGTTTTAGAAAAACAATAATTTAAAATCAATAAGTAAGAAAATCCACTTAACGGCTTTGAACACGTCTGGCTCCCACTAGCCACGTCAGCAGACTCCCGATCAGCAATCATCAACAAGATGATCAACAATTATCTAATATCAGGGACAGTGTTGTCTTTTTTAATCCAGTATTCTTCTTTCAATGCATCTCCAATGAATTACTTTGCACACACAAAAGCTGCTTTAGGTATTCCTAAACTATTTTTTGACTTAGGATCATCTTCGCTACCTTGATCTGACTTATCGTATATACCTATAGTTATCGTATAAGGTAACGTATATACTATAAGGTATTGTATATACCTTATAGTTAGTAAACTGCCTCCCCCTGCATGTGAGTTTCCTATAAACCGAGGTAACCAACGGGTGACCAGCACAGCAAACTTAAACATCCAAGAACAGAAGAGCACCATTCACCTCCATTTCTGTAGTAAACAAAACGTGTGGAGACAGAAAATTAAGGTATTGGTATATTTCCATTCTGGTTATGATGATGGCCACATTGCTATGGCTTACATTCCCCACTATCTGAGCATATCTACATGTCTTGCAAGAGTGTTGTGCCAATAGCATATTGGTTATGTGCAGCTCCCTGGCAGGAGATTACAATTGATGCTTGCTAAAGTTAAGCCAGCATCCCTTCATTGCATTGTGCTAACATGGTTTATTGTGTTACTTGCCTGGATTGTGGGGTGTGTTACAGTGGAAAAACTAAACACAGACTTTGTGATCATATCTCTGAACCTGAGGTGGGGCTATCACCAGGCCAATGTTGCTGACTCAACCATTGCAAAAAAAAAAATTGCAAAGTTCAAAAAAAACAATTTAGTGACAATAAAAGAGCAAGAAAACCTGTAACACTTGAAATGAAATTAGGCTGAATTAAGCATTTTGAACATGGCAAACATGATGCTGACAGTGACAGGCATAATGGAATTTCTCTGTAAATGATAAAGAGCATTATAAAACATGCTGCTAAACATAAAGAACATACTAAAGCTGCAATTTACCTAACTTCATTAACCTCAAAAAGTTTTAGGGATAATGTACACATTATTGGTTGTTTTATCTTCCAATTGGAGTCACCACAAATGTAATCCCTATTTATAACATTAAGCCTATGGAAAAATAGCTTCAATATTTAGTGTTCAACAAGCTGTTGTGTTTTTTTGAGGGGCAAATTAAAGACAAATATGTGGTATGCCTGTAGCCACAAAAAAATAAATGATGTAACTTTTTTAGGAATTGTTCTAGGCTCCCTTTTCCTATACAGGAAAAGGGAGCCTAGAACAATTCCTAAAAAGCCTGTATAGGAAAAGGGAGCTCTCTTTCCCTATCTAGGCTCCCTTTTCTTGTATAGGAAAAGGGTGTCTAGAACCTATACAGAATATTCGCTTGAGCGTGCAGAGAAGGGGAATGAAGGGATCCTCTTACCAAGAGAGGCTTAAGTTCTGCAAATTGCAGTGGCTGGAGACCAGGCACCTGTGCAGTGATCTGATTGAGGTGTATTGGGTTGAGCACGCTGAATTCTGATGGGATCCTTCCACTTTTTCAGATTACGAACCTAAGGGGGCATAAATTCAAATTAAGAAAAGACAGATGTAGAATAGATGTGCAGAAATTTGCCTTTAGCCAGCGGGTGGTTAATTGCTGGAACAAACTTCCATCTGTCATTGTGGAAGTTGATAGGTTAAATAAATTTAAGGAGGAACTGGACAGGCATTTGGAGGGAATGGTGTGATTTTTTTTTTTTTTTTTTGGCTGATGCTGCATACACTTGCTTTCTTGCATCACATGCCACTACTACTATTCTGTATTTTCTAACATGCAGGAAAAATATACATAACAGATCAATACTTTCCAAACTTTGTTGATGTTGACACACTGTGTACATACCAAAAACTGACACCCCAACCTTCTTCTTTCTTTCTTTTTTTTTTTCTCTATTCTGTTCCATATCTTTTATCTCTGTTTTGGGCCAAAAACATGTAGACAAAATGAGAAAGGGAATATGTGCAGTACATATTCAAGGCCACTTAACTTTCAAAGAGAGAAAATGTGCCAGAGCTCACCAGCCACTGAGTGTGAAGCACATGACAAAGTAAATGTAAAATTTTACCATATTACTCAATAGCTGTATTTACTCAATAAATAACATCAATATGCAGTGAAAATGAATCAGAGTGAAAATAATGCTGATATGATGTCAAAATGTGGTGATACCCTAATGAATATAACATAATGTGACACCCACTTTGGAAAGTTCTGTACTAGACAGTATAACCAATATAATCATAAGAGTGGAATTATTTGAAATCTGATTTCCTAGTAACACAAAACATCATTTACCTGACATATTATAGATAATATCAATATCTATACTCAGCTCAACAATAGACAACTCTAAATTTTAATAAAAAATTCCCAAAATGTCTTGCCAAAAGGAAAAAGTGAAGATTTAAGTAAAATTTAAACACATGCTTGATTTATTTTCATTTATTCTAAACATTAAAAATCTTTTTTTTTATATTAATATACACACCCAGATATGTACATGCTGCTGATTATTTCCTTACCTTGTTTCTTGCCACCTGCCGTGTCTCTCCATCCATCCAATCATTTTCTTCTAGTAATTCATTAAATGCTTCTCTTATATTATGGATCATCTCTAAAGCCTTCAGTAATTAGAAATAAAGTTGATCAGCCAAAAGCCAATTTGGCCACCTTTATAAAGTTGTAAAAATGGAATCTATTTCCCTTTAAGAAATTACCTATCTTTGGCTCTCTTTGAAACTTTGCACACTGATTACCCTCATAGAAAGGTATTCAAGAAAATATTTAGTTTAAAAATGATTTTGCTGTCAGTACAAAACATTGGTCAATATTCAAATTGGACCTAACTTCCAAGCTACTTGTTATTTGAGTGACTCATATGCATTCCATAGTTTTTTAATATGCTGGCACTTTTTTGGCATTGTTATCTTGAGTAAGAAAAAAAGTTCAACTGTCAGGAAAGTCATCACCACACAATAACTGCTTGTTAGTTATTTGGTTTTTAGGAGCATTAGCAACTAAGGCTATATTGCTTCAGGGATATGCGATGGTCATTCTCTGACCTTTCCACATCCTCCGTATTTGGTGGTCATCGAACCCTGGTCTAATCTCCTGCCCACCTGGCTACGGAGGTGCCACAATAACTGCAAACAACAAGCTTGATGGTGAATTTAACAAAGGCAGTTTGTTTGTTTACCAGTGGCAGATGACACCTGGGAGGGGGAGAAATGAATCTGAATTTCAAGTGGAACTGTTACAAAAAAAGCTTGCAATGGGTGTTTAGGCAGAATCTGCTTCCCCCTTCTGACCAGTTATCTAGAGAATTTCACTCGAGAATTTATTAATGAGGTTTCTGAGTGCAGAGATCAATGAGGACCAAAAAAACTGGTATTGGCTGCAATATGCTGTTTAGAAAGCATAAGAAATACTTACTGGCTAGTCATGGAAATGATTAAGTCTTCCATTTTATCAAAGAGAGTGGGTACCACTGTTGGCAAGGTTAAAATGTCCCACAATTGCCTTCTTTGCGAGCAGGCAGAGATTACCAATTTTATTCGTTCTACTTTTGAAATAAAATCCTAATTTCGTGAGACAGATTTCATCATTTCCTGTGTCTCTGTTGAGTATTTACTTGATTTTAAATACATTTTAAATTTAGCATAAAAAAATTGTAAATTTGGCACAACTTTTAAAACCATTTATTCCACTGCCAAAATACTTGCCAATCTTTGGATATTGGATTTCTTAACTTCAATACAGACCCACTTTTCTGCCAAGATGCAGGAAACAGCATGATATGTTTCTTACAAATTAATAATAATGCAATTAATAATAAAGAAGTGAGCACAGCGAGCAGGGAATAAAGCCCCCTGCTCACTTCTTTTGATAAAATAAAATAAAATACTTACAGAAGCTTTCGACTCTGTGTGTTTCTCTTCCTCAGCTAAGAATTCATAAATACGTTACTATATCTATATAATATCAGTGTAGATACACCATAGACAACTCTTAAAGAAAAACTACGATTGTAGTGTGAAAGGCATCATTTCATCTGTATCTTATATTGTGGTCATCCTTCACAACAAGTTACCAAATATTGCACTACCTTGAATAAGTAACATTTCACTAATAGAGAAGACTATTGTCACTTAATCTCAGTGGGGGCCACCACCCAGACGGCACCGTTTCAAAGCTAGTTAGCATTTCATTGGTGGATGCCTTTCACACTACTTTAAGAGTTGTCTATGGTGTATCTACACCGATATTATACAGATATAGAATCTTAAACTCTTAAAATATTTTGCTTTGTTGCATTTAGTTTATTTAAATAAATATGTTACATATGGAAATCAAGAATGGTACCGCGTAGTCATGTTAGATAAATGTAGCCTGTGGCCATGCTTAAACAGAAGCTTGTTTTACTGTGTATTTTAGTATTTATTACGTATTACCACGTAACCTGCATTTCACTTCTCCCATTGGCTGAATAAATATCACTAGGAGGAAAATTATTTTAATGTATAGAAAGATAATACATTTATTGAAACATTAAAAAGAATTTTATTTCAGAATACAAACAAAATTATAAACTTATTATTTTTACATTCCTACAAATTTCTATTACTGCTCTTTAAAAGGGTGGGAAGGGAAATATCTGTTTATGACAATTATAACATAATTAAACAACAGTTCCAAGGCTCTCACTAACATAAGAGATGAAGCAAAGCATAACTTAACCACTTACACATTCATTAAAAATAATATATCTCATTAAAAGAGGTTCTGAGTTAGTGTAATTAGAAAATTAATATTTGGCAATATTTTATTCAAGATAACTAGTGAACATCCTTCTTATTTGTGCAGAAGAAAGAGTCATCAATTAAGTAAAAGCTGGAAATTAGCTAGAAATACTCTGAATCTTAATTTCTGGCCAGAGAATTCTGTGATTCAGCAAGAAATATTTTCTTACTAAATCTCAACTTTATTAGCCAACTTAGTATTATTTCTAGTATTATTAGTACTTACTAAAGAATACTTACTAATAATACTTAGTAGTATTATTAGTAAGTATTCTTAACAGTATGGAGTTTGAAGAATCTAATTCAGATTTGTTTGATTTTGCTACGTGGTTGAGGCACAATTTAATATAAAATCAACTGCAACAAATATATCATTATCTTATATGACAAAGCCTAACTCATTTCAAATTATCATTTATATGTGAGGAAAGGTAATAACAATAGCCTGAAATTAATACTTTAAATAATTTAAATGATTAATTATTAAGTTTACAGAAAGCACAACTCACATTTTTACATGAACATATTTTTCTTAAGCGAATCTAGATGTATTCTTTATTTTGTGACCACCAGTCCATTAAGATCAAGGTTATTGATTAGCCTTATTGCAGAGCTAGACTAGTAGTGATTAAATTTTACCAGGCTTATACTTAACTTATTAAGGTTTCAGAGATGAAGTGGTGGAACTCTAGTAGCAATGAAATATGAGATATTAACATGGTTTAATTCTGCCATTTGTTTCACCATAAAGTTAATCTTGCTGAAAAATGTGTACAAGAAAGGGAAATTTAAATTCCCCAAGGGGTCATGATCTGGACTGGAGGTGGGATACCAAACATGTCCATTTAAAGAGTCAGGTTTTTATTTTGAATATATATTTCTGATTAGTCAGCAAATGCTGGATGCTGTTTACAGTTTAGAAGTCTACACGATTAGAGAATATATATATATATATTCATCATGCATCTTAAAATTAGCTTCTTTTTTTAAAATTTTTACTAGACCTAATTTCTTTTTAGCATTAGAAACTTGCTAGATTTTTTAAAAGAGCAGATGTTAACAATGTGTGTGCAATTTTATAATTTAGAAGCAGGTTTTTGATACTTTAATACAAGGCAAGAAACTGTTCTAAAAGAACTCAACAAAAGTGCTGATCTCCTTTGGAGATGAACTAAATTTGTTGATACTTTTTTTTTTCTGAGTGGAAAACTGATGCTCCTACGAGTTGGTAGGAATGAAACCAAAAAGATTACATGATGGTTTTCTCATGTAATTACAGGTATGGGTGCAACTTCTGCAAGCAAAGTACATTATATAATATTCACATAAAATCAGACTACAGCATGAAAATATGCTTACTTCTGTTCTAGTTGGAAATTAGTATTAGTATTAGTAATGGCCATATGGTGCAAGGAAGCCTATGCTGCACCAGCTAAAAAAAAAAAAAAAAAAAAAAAAAAAAGAATAAAATATCAAATAATATTTTTAAATTTTTACTAGACCTAATTTCTTTTTAGCATTAGAAACTTACTAGATTTTTTAAAAGAACAGATGTTAACAATGTGTGTGCAATTTAAAATTTAGGTATAATTAAAGATCAAAGTATAATTAAAGATATTTTTACTGGATATATACATTATCATTATTTCATAAGAATAAAATAATAATAAGAAGAAAATTTAAAAAAAATAATAATTAATAAAAGAAAAGAAAACAGACAACTTATGCATTTCTCTCCTCCCGTAGGTAACTATCCAGCTGACCTTTGAATTTTCCCACACCGTCAGCCTCTACCACCCATGTAGGTAACTTATTCCAATAATTAATAACATAACAGTTTAAACATTTCTCCCCCCCCATAACTTGAATTTATTGCCCCTAGTTCTAGAATAATTTATAACTGTAAAAATTTCACCCCTATTCATTTTACTTATGCCTCTCAGATCCTTAAACACCTTAACCAAGTCTCCTCTAATGTGCCTGCCTAGTTTCCAAGCTCTGCAACCCACATATTTGATGTCTTTCCTCATATGGATGCCCTTTTGCTGATCTTACCAGGCAAGTTACCTCGCCTTTGGACCCTTTCAAGAAGCTCAATATCATTCTTTAGGTGAAGTGTCCACACTTGAACACAGTATTCCAAGTGTGGTCTAACAATAGCCTTATATAATGGGATTATGATGTCCTTATCTCTACTATCAAATATTCGATAAATCATTGATGGGACACCATGGGCCTTCCTTGCAACCAGTCTACAATGCTCGGAGAACTTCATGTCTGACTGTATCATAACACCCAAGTCCCTTTCCCCAACCTGTTCCAGCTTATAAAGTAACCACTCATGTGGGACTGAGTCAAATGCTTTGCTGAAATCCAAATAAACAATGTCAAAATTATTCCCTAAATCCAGCTCATGGATGACCCTGTCAAAATAGCTAACCAGGTTTGTTAAACCTGATTTTCCCTTTACAAAAGCCGTGCTGGGTATCCTTCAGAATTCCATTTCCATCTAAATGATCCTGAATTCCACCCTTGATCATTGCCTCCATGATATTCCCTACTACTGAAGTTAGACTGACCGGCTGGTAATTTCCCACTTCACTCTTAGGACTGCCCTTATGTAGTGGAGATACATTGGCACTTTTCCAATCCAACATGCCAAATAAGTGGCAAGTGTATATTGTTATGGAGGACCTCCAGTACTCACTGAGATCAAATTACTGTAGAAGCTGTGCTGGCTTGTTGTAAAATGGTACTAATTTTTGGAAGATTTCTTCATCAATGGGGCTGTAGTTAATTGATCCTGCTGGATGGGATTGATAACTGCAGCCCAAACCAGGGGCTGAAAAACCTAGAATAGGTCAAAGCTTTTCTTCTGTGAGCTATTATGGATTTTATTTCCTATATAACATGCAAATTGGTCCATGAACACTTATTTGTACAGACATAATATGTAATAAACTATACGGACTGACACACTATGACCAAGGTGGCTGATGCATTAAAAATCCCAAGCAAGAAGCAAAAAAACAACCAACCAACTAACTTCTGATATTAAAATGTATAACATTTGATTCTTCAGATAAATAAATGGAACCAGGTTATAATAAAGTCATCGCTTTTAATTGCAATAGAGGTCTTGAAGAAAGTGCTTGATTAGTTTTATTTCCCAAGGAAGAAATAACTTGTAGGCTATATGCAAAATCATTAAACAGTATAATAAACATGTGACATAATTCAAGGTATACATTACAAATAAACAGCAATGCACTTATCCCATAGGAGCAATTTGCTTTATTTGATGTAACTGAGGAAACTCGTGATGATTTGTTTCATGATATGAGACCTTATAATGAGAATCTAGTTTGATATTGAAACACTTTTTGCCTAAATAGATTAAAATCTGCCTTTATTTCTCAAAGAGATTAGTTGAACAAATTGGTACATTCAGATGTTTCATGTTATGGGCATGTATATCTAACACTTTGCATTGTGCTCAGCCCAGTGTATACCTACATGAACATTTGCTGTCTCTGCTTTAGACATCACAAAATTTACTTTTTGAAAACAGTCTGAAAAACAAAAGCAGAACAAAAAATTGTCATTAATAAAATCATACAAAAGCATATAATATATCATGAAATATTATAATATATTAATACGTTCCACAATTATCTTTCGAAATAAGGCATATGTACATCACCAATGAAGAGAAGTGTTTCAATTTCTTCAATTATAATTCCAATTCACCTATGCACCATGCCACTTAAAAATAACTTAGTTTGCATCTCATATACAAAAAAATAGAGGTTCGCCACTTCACACGCTTCATTATTTCATGAGACATCCCATGAAAATTACAGTTATAAATGCATACCTTAGAGTTACAAGATTTCTAGTTTTTGCGAATTATAAATTAAAAAAAAAAAGGAATATCTCTCTCTCTCTCACTTTCTCAATAACAAACCTCTAACACTATAAGCAGGCAATACTTCATATTGTTATTCTGAATTTACTGAACATGTAGGAAGGCTATATTTAAGCACTGTACACATAAAATAAATAAATATCTTTAATACCTTAAATGTTTTTTAAATATATAATTACAATTTTTTCCCCATTCTTCTATCACAAATCAAAAACAAAAGTCCTTGAAAGAAACTAATGGTAGTAAAGTAGTAGTGCAAATGAGAACTTCAATGGTTCAATGAGTGAGAGAAGAACAACATAAACTTAGATGATTGTTTTCTACATCAGCATGTTCGGGAGCCAACTAGAGGGAGTAATACTCTTGATCTGATTATCAGTAGTGATTCTTCATGCATTAAGAATCTGCAGATAAAGGAACCACTAAGTGGCAGTGATCACAGTGTGCTCAAGTGGGATTTACTCAAAGAGGTAACTATCATCAGGGGTAAAGGAAAGGGTTTTTGCTTTCGTAAAGGCAACTACGATAGTCTGAGACAGTATTTAAATTCTATACAGTGGGACCAACTGATGATGTTACCAACAGCAAATTCAAAATTTGAAGCATTCAAAGAACTTATCTTGGAAGCTACTAGGTTTTACATACCAACTAAGAAATATTGTTCAAGGTTTAGGCCTAAATGGATGTCAGATGAACTAATGAGAGATATGGCAGAGAAGAAAAATGCATGGGATACATATAAATTAATGGGTGACATGGAAGCCTATGATAGATATAAGTTGGTCTGTAACCAAGTCACAAAGGAGATTGGGCAAGCAAAGGCAGATTATGAGAAATCCTTGGCAAAGGATGCAAAGAAAAACAGAAAAGAGTTCTTTACCTATGTAAACTCTAGAAGGAAAGGGATGAATCAGATTGGTCCACTGGATATTGATGGTTTAACAGTTGAGGATCCTGCTCAGGTGGCTAACAAACTAAATGAGTATTTTGCATCTACATTCACACATGAGGAGTTATTCAGGAAGGGGAATACCAGAGATGAAGTAAACTCTGGCAGTTAGCTAGATAATTTTGTAATAACTGAGAGGAAAGTGGAGGAGAAATTGTTGAGGATAAACATAAAAAAGGCACCCGGGGTGGATGGAATCTATCCAGTTATATTAAAGGAGGCAGCAAAGGAAGTAAGCAAACCCTCAGCCATAATTATGAGAGCTTCTTTGGACTCAGGGGAGTTACCCATAGACTAGAGATGTGCAAATGTGACCCCAATTCACAAAGGAGGATCAAAGGCTGACACAAGTAATTATAGACCTGTGAGTTTAACTTCCGTTCCAGGAAAATTAATAGAGGCACTGAAGAAGCACTGCAGGATCATCTAGACAAGACTTCAGTTATAGCTCGGACACAGCATGGTTTTGTTAAGGGGAAGTCTTGCCTGACCAATTTGATTGGATACTATGATGCAGTCACAAAAGAACTGGATGCAGGGAATAACTTTGATATTATATACTTGGATCTTAGAAAGGCTTTTGATACTGTTGCACATGGAAGACTGCTGCACAAATTGGAGCAGTGTGGCATTGGAGGCAAATTGCCACTATGGATAAAGGGATGGTTGAGGAGGAGAAGACAGAGAGTGGTAATCAATGGATACTGCTCATTGTGGACTAATATTAGTGGAGTCCCTTAGGGTTCAGTGTTGGGTCCATTATTGTTTTCTGTATTTATAATTGATATCGATGATGGTATATCAAGCTTAATGTCCAAGTTTGCAGATGATACAAAGGTTGGCAGGGTTGTTAAGAACACTACTGATGCTATGCTGCTGCAACAGGATCTGGAAAGGTTGAGCAGATGGGGTGAGAGGTGACAAATAAAGTTTAACATTGACAAATGTAAAGTACTACATGTGGGAAACAGTAACCCCAGAGCAACGTATCAACTCTGTGGTACTACACTGACAGTGGTAGAGAATGAAAAGGACCTAGGGGTAATTGTGCAGGCAGATATGAAGTTCTCTGAGCAGTGCAGACGGGCTGCAAGAGTAGCTCATGATGTCTTGTCAATGATATACAGGAATTTTTCTAGCAGGGATAAGGAGGTGATTATTTCCTTGTATCAGGCCACATCTTGAGTACTGTATACAGGTCTGGAGGCCTCATTTCAAGAAGGATGTAGAGATGCTGGAACAAATACAGAGAAGGGCAACAAGATTAGTGAATGGAACAAAGGGTTGCTCTTACGAAGAAAGGCTTAAGTTTTGCAAATTACAGTGTCTGGAGACTAGGCACCAGCGAGGTGATCTGATAGAGGTGTATAAAGCCTTGAATGGTTTGAGCATGCTCAGTGCCGATGGGATTCTTCCTCTTGCTCAGAATAATCACCTGAGAGGGCATAAATTCAAATTGAGGAAAGACAGATGTAGGATAGATGTGCGGAAATTTGCCTTTAGCCAGCGGGTAGTTGGTTGGTGGAACAGTCTTCCATCTCTTGTTGTGGAAGTTGGTAGCCTAAATAAATTTAAGGCTCAACTGAACAGGTATTTTGAACGAACAGAAGGGTGAAATGTTTTTTTTTTTTTTTTTATTTTGGCCGATGCTACATAAGCTTGCTTTCTTGCATCATATGCCTCTACTAATGCTAATGCTAACTTTTTCAAGTTCAATTGTTAAGCTTAAATACACCATCAGTAAAACCTTCTTCAGACAATTTTCAAGGAAGACTGTTCTTAGAGCTGAAGTTTTTTTAGAAGTAATAAGATCACTCAGTTTTAAAACATTAAATGATCTTATTATTATTCTAAAAGAACATAATTAGAGTGTTCAGCAACCAGTGTGCCGTGAACTTTGCTGATACCTATAAATAATACTATATGTATTATGATTAGAAATTGACAACTGAGAACTTTTATCTATTGTAAGAAATTAACTGTACATTATTTACTCCCAATTATAGTTTTTATATATGTTTGTAATGCTACTCATTGTTATTTTTCACAATACGCTATTTTTACTGAAACCCAATGTTGTACGTGCGGGACAGTAAATTATGTTTGGCGTAGGTATCCAACACTCACTTTCTAAAGTTATTTGTGTGTTTGCCCTTCCAATATTTCTCATTTTGTCGCTGTGCTGACTGAAATAAGATGCCACTTGTTAAAGTTAGATATTATGGGCTGTTCCTTAAAAAGTGTAAGGATTAGCAAAACATCCCCATCTTTTATTATTTTATTGGCTTGTTTTGATATTTGTCTCTGTTTGTCCTTGCTACTTCAACTTTATTACTTTGTTCCTTTGCCGATACACCCACCCTTTGTTATAAGACTATATTTTAAAGCGATAGATGTGCCCCTCCCTCCCTCTGTTCAAAGACTATTAGTCCCGCATTTATTACTTTCAGTTTCCTCGTAGCTGCACTCTGAAATAGTCAGAAAACTGTGATCACGAGCCATAACATTGTTGATTTTCTTTTTTTAGCAATGGACAAGTTCCCGGTAAGGAGTATTCCATCCAAGAGTGCAAGTACTGGAAGTTTCGAGCCCGAAAAACAGAAACAAAAATTAGTGGCAGACAGTATAGTGATAATATTTGTCTTTTGGATTTTTCTGGTGTGATGATAAAACATGCCCAACCCATGAGTGTCTTGTGTGCGGAGAAAAACTGCTATGGTTCCCAGTAAACTGAAACAGAATTTCTCATCAAAACATTCTTCTCTGGCATACAAAGATATAAATTATTTTCAACAGTTATTGCACCAAAACAAAAAACAGGCAACGTTCATGACTTTGTCGGTACATATTTCAGAAAAAGTACAGGAAGCTAGCTATAAAGTTATTCTAAAGGCCAAAAGCCACACACAATAGCCAAAACTTTGTTAATGCCAGCTTGTAAAGAGATAGTGAAAATAGTCCTGGGCTCAGAAGCTGCTAATGAAATTTTAAAAATTCCACTCTCAGCTGACACAATCAGTCACTGAGTCAGTGACAGTGAAGACATCATGAAGGAGAAAATCAACAGCAGTCAGATGTTCTCACTTCTGATCGACGAGTCCACAGAAGTTAGCGGTCAAGCTCAACTTCTTGCCAACATTCGGTTCATTGATGGAGATGTAATTTCAACAAATTTATTTTTTTGCAAAGTGCTACCTGAGCGATCCACTGGTGAAAAAATATTTCGTGTTACTAATGAATATATGTTCCAAAATGACGCTTCCATGACAGGTCGAGCTAAAGGCTTTTCAGCTAAAGTGCGCAAAGTGAATCCTGACATACAATATGATCATTGTCTTATTCACCGTGAAGCCATTGTTGCCAAGTCATCGCCATCTTCCCTGAAAGTTGTGCTGGATAAAGTAGTAAAAGTCATTAACTTCATTAAATCGCGGCCCATCAATTCATGGCTTTTTTCCATTTTGTGTCAGGAAATGGGATCTGAACACACCACACTCCTGCTACATACAGAAGTACGGTGATTATCACATGGTAGAGTGTTAACATGCCTTTTTGAACTTAAGGTTGAGGGGCATGAGTATGCAGAGTTATTTGCAGATGATGAATGGGTGACTAAATTTGCATATCTTTCATTAAAAGTCGTTAACTTCATTAAATCACGGCCCATCAATTCGTGGCTTTTTTTCCGTTTTGTGTCGGGAAATGGGATCTGAACACACCACACCACACTCCTGCTACATACAGAAGTACGGTGATTATCATGTGGTAGAGTGTTAACATGCCTTTTTGAACTTAAGGTTGAGGGGCATGAGTATGCAGAGTTATTTGCAGATGATGAATGGGTGACTAAGTTCGTATATCTTTCCGATATTTTTGTTCACTTGAATGAGCTGAACCAAAAATGCAAGGCAAGAACGAAAATCTTTTTACGAGTATCAATAAGATTCAAGGCTTTCAGAATAAGCTGGATTTGGAATACAACACATTGCAAATGGGTTGTTTGAGATGTTCCCAACTGTATGGCCACTTGCTGCTGGTAATAAAGTAGTGATGGACTTCATTAAAGAACATTTAGATAACTTGCAGCAGAAGTTCAAGGATTATTTTGGAGAGAGTGTTGAAGATTTCGACTGGATTCGTGATCCATTTGTGGCAGATACAAAATCTCTTCCAATGAAAGTACAAGAGGAATCAACAGATCTGAAGGTGAACAGAATATTGCTATTAAAACATCATGAAGTGCAATTGGCACATTTTGGTTGTCAATAAAGAAAGAATACCGGCTAGCTCCAAGATGGCAATTAATATGTTATTACCATTTTCAACTACATATTTGCGTGAACTGGGCTTTTCAACCTTGACTGAAATTAAAACATCAAAGAGGAAGAGACTCAGATCCAGTGATGAAGAAATGAGGCATGCATTGTCAATGATTCCACCACGCATCAGACATCTGTGTTCAGCAAAGCAGGGCACAAGTATCACATTGAAGGTATGCTATTTGGCTTAATACTAATAGAATTTTTATTATTATTATGTTTTTTTTTTTTTTTTTGGTGTTGCTTTTGTTCAGTGATTTAGGGTTCATAAAATGTTAATATATGCAGGAGCCAATTTCTGTTGGATTGTAGGGACAACAATAATTGATTCTATTGTGACTTATAGCATATTCATATTAACACTGCCTAAACTATGCTTTTTGGAGGATTAAGATTTCGATGTGCCATGTTGGGTCATGGATAACTTAAGGTGTGCTGCGAAGAGAAAAAGATTGCAGAACACTGTTCTAGAGCACTGTTTGTTGTTTCTTATTTGGTTTTTAGGAGCATTAGCAACTAAGGCCATATTGCTCCAGGGATATGCAGTGGTCATTCCCTGACCTTTCCGCATCCTCCGTATTTGGTGGTCACGGGCTCGAACCCCAGTCTAATCAAGAAGCGTGTACTATGCACTGCTGCTTCTGCCCACCTGGCTACAGAGGCACCTTCTAGAGCATTATGACTTCTTAACATCAATAACAAACTTATTATTCATATTTTCTGTTCATATTTTTTTAATCTTTTAAGACAATAACACATTTCTGGATATATTTTATAAAAATATTACCTTAAAATGACTACTGAATAATACAGTAACTGCATGATTATTCATATACTGTATTATTCATGAGTAATTATTAATTACTCATTAATGAGGTATATCACACAGTAAACACCTAACTGTAGCAACAAAAATTAGAAAAATGAATCTATTCACTGAAAAATATTTTTACGTAAAAAATGTTCAGTTTATAACAGAGCAAAATTTTACTCACGGTTTCTTTACTTTTTGGATCAAAATTTTCTCGAATAAAAAGAGCTCCTACTGCCATGCCCATTTTCTTATTAACCAAATCTACACACTGATTCCATCGCTGTCTCTCAGCAGATACTCCAAGCAACACCTTCTTGAAATCTGTACGTTTCTGGGCATATTCTTCATCCAAGAATGGTAGCATTTGCTTCATGAGTCTCCAAATTGCATAATTGTGAATCATCCTGGCATAAGATGTAGAAATTAGTAAAAATGTGCATGTGTGTGTGCACAGCACATATGCATACACACAGAGAGCACCAGCTAAAAAAATTCTAATATGCCTTAGTTTATTCAGCAACAATAAAATCATTTGTCTATGAATACAAAACAAACGTGATTAAAAGTCACATTTCGGTTTCTTGTGCTGTCATTCAGAGATCACATTATTTTACTTGATTGCCAACCATAGATATAAGCACTTGACATAAAACTTTCACTTAACCCAAACCTTTGATCTGCAGTTCTTAGAAGAGCATGGCCAATAGAACATGATAATTACTCAGAGAACTTACTTTCTCATTTGTGTGTTTATTCTACATAATGGTTGTACAGGTGTCTTTATGAGACAGTGATATATGAAGCCTCTAAAAATTAAATGGAATGATGTTACCTTTTTTTAAAAAAATAACTGTTGCTATTAAGAACCTGATGTTTATTTTTATAATGCTACATACAGTTGGCCAGATTGACCGAGTGAAGAAATGTGTTTTTTTTTAAATAAATGACTATTAATATTATGCATGTGACATTTTATTTAGGTTCAATATCCTAAGCAGCCACTGCACCCAAAACCCCATCAATACCAACAATTTTTTTTATTGAGCACCTATGAAATGTGGCACCATATGTATATATATGGGCAGCAGTGATCCCAGGATAACACACCAATTAGGTGGTACCATACTCAAGGTTCTTCAACTTTCATTCTACACCACACTCAAGGTGGTGGAGAACAAAAGAAACCTAACAGTAATTGTAGAGTGCAACATGAAGTTCACTGAGCAATATAGGTGCTTTCTAGAACAGCTCATAGATTCTGTCAATGATACAGAGGAACTTTGATAGCAGGAACAAGGAAGCGATTATCCCATTGAATAAGCCAATAGTTCGGCCACACCCTGAGTACTGCATACGGGTCTGTAAGCATCATTTTAAGAAAGATGTGAATCTCTTGAAAAGGGTACAGAGAACAGCAGCAACCAGAGTAGTCAGGAACACAATGGGATACTCTTACCACCAAAGACTTCGGTTCTGCAAATTGCCCCATTTGGAAACTAGGCACTTGCAAAGAGACCTGATTGAAGTTAAGGCTTTAAATGGATTGAATAAATTTAATGATGATGATATTCTAACGTTTTTCAGGCAATACAGACAAGAGAACATAAATTGAAAAAAGGTTGGAGGCAGGATATATGTGCAAAAAATTTGCTTTCAGTCAATGGGTAACTGATTGTTGGAACAAACTACTTTATAATGTCATGGAATTGGCTAGCTTGAATAAATATAAGGAAGAATTAGACATATTATTAGAGGGTATCAACAAATGATGTGATAACTCCTGATAGCATCTGCAATCTTGGAAAAATTTAAGTAGGATGTGAGTGACCAACTACAAAGAACAAAAAATATGGAGAACATGGAACTACACAAGAAAGAGCAAGAAGAAATACAACCAAAAGCAGCTGAAGTGGAAACAGATGAGGTCATGATATCCAGAATAGAAGGCGAGTGGAAGAAGGCCCTAATAGAATTCGAGGGAATAGACCCACAAAGACCCATGCCACACCAAAGCAGAAATCTAGTAGAATCCTGTGGAATGTTACAGGTTACCTTATTCAGCAAATAATATGATATTACCTTGACAATAACAGTGAAACACTAGAGGCCATCCACACAGCTGTATACTGTGCTGCCATAAAAGTCACTAGGATCAGTAGAAGAGAGACGAGAAACCAAGGTGCCTCCGTAGCCAGGTGGGCAGGAGCAGCAGTGCGTAGCACATGCTTCTTGATTAGACCAGGGTTCGAGCCCGTGAGCCACCAAATACGGAGGATGAGGAAAGGTCAGGGAATGACCACCGTATATCCCCGGAGCAATATGGCCTTAGTTGCTAATGCTCCTAAAAAACCAAATAACAACAACAACAACGAGAAACCAGAAGAAAACAAAAAAAACAAAGAACCCCCTGATTGGGAGAAAAGGCTTCAGCAGAAGACAGAAGAATTAAGAGTCAAGATAGGCCAATTGACCCAGTATCAAGGGGGTAATAGGAGTAAGAAGTTAATTGGAAAATTGAAAAGCATCCTCAAGAGAGACAACATCCACAACAAACACGAGACTAAAAATCAGAGAACAGGAGAATACTCAGATGCACTAAAGCAGACCCTCCTCGCACTCAGCAAGAGACTATGCCAATATAAAGAGAGCTCCCAGAGAAAAATAAACAACAGAGTCGTCAATTAAAACCAAAGTGCCTTCTACAAGAGTATCAGACAGATGGGAAAGATAGCAACAGGCCACCTGAACAGAACATGATCGAGAAGTTCTGGGGCAACATGTGGAGCAGTGAAGTAAGACATAACAGCCCAGTCCTCAGGATAGAACTAGAATGGAAGAAAGCCAAGAATGCACAGGAGACGACAGAATAGGAGATTCAGGAGGAAGAAGTACTACACTCAATCAGGAAGTTCCACAATTGGTGAACCCCAGGAATAGCTTAACATCCACAACTACTAGTACAAGCTCACTCACACACACACACAAGCACCTAGCGGAGCAGTTCATTTGGATAAGTCACCCAGAGACAATTTCAAAATTTCTTGCTTAAGGAGTAACACACCTGAAGGCTAAGGACCAAGATAACAAGAAACCCAGCAAAATACAGGCCAAATCACCTGTCTCCCAATGATGTTCAAGATCCTGAACAGCTGCATAACTAAGAAGATATTGGACCACTTGAAAAACCAGATCACATCCTTAAGTACCAGTAGAACCTGGTACTTAAGGATGTGTCGCTTAAATATTCATTATTGCTGAGGAAGGAGGTAGACACCTCCGAAAGCTTTAATAGTGTTTTTATCGATTTTAAATTTATATTTTAATGCATTTTAACTTATTTACTTATTTTATTTTATTTTATTTTTGTTGTAAATTAGTTTTTTGTAAATAATCATATATATTTTTTGCAAATATTATTTTACAGTCTTTTGTATCATTTTATTTTATTTTATTTTATTTTATTATTAAATCAGTTATAAACGGTTGGTGTAAATGTTTAAATTTGTGAAATGAAAAGATGTAAGGAGCAATTAACCCTTGAAGCCTCTGTTATAGAGCAAGCCTACAAGAAGCACTACAACCTGTACACAGCCTATGTAGATTACCACAAGCCTTCGAGTTTGTGCCTCATAGCTAGCTAACAGAGAATCTCCAAATTCAATTCGACAGTGACAAACTTCCTAGCAGTAACCATGGTGAAATGGAGTACCACCATCATGGTCAAGAACATCACATTGATCCCCATCAGGAGAGGAATCTTTCAAGGAGATGCTCTGAGCCTATTGTGGTTCTGTCTAGCACTCAACCCACCATCCACCATGCTCAACAACAGCAAATTTAAATATACCCTCAAAGAAGAAAGGAACAACCTGTACACCCTCTCCCATCTGATGTACATGGATGACATCAAGCTCAATGCAGTAACTGAGAAGCAACTCCAGCAGCTACTCGTAATCACAAAAGAAGTGAGCAATGATATCAGGATGAAATTTGATCTAGACAAATGCAAAGCCCTCAGATTGCATCAGGGAAAATGCCTGTCTGAAAAATACCAACAGAGACTCAGAAGCCTACTCAAAGCAAAGCTGAATGGAGGGAACACAGTAAAAGCCATAAACACCTATGTAGTCCCAGTGCTAATGGGATCATAAATTTGACTAACACTGAGCTGGAGGATATCATGAGAAAGACAAGGACAATAATGACCAAGAGCCACCAACACCACCCAAAATAGGCCATGGAGAGATTGACCATATTGCAAAAAGGAGGAAGGGACTTGATAGACCTCATCGAGCAACAAAAGAAAATGATACTGAACCTGAAGGATTACTTCCAGAAAAACATACCACTCTACTAGGCCATAAGAAAGATAGAAAAGCAGAACAGCCTGCTCAACCGAAGTGAGGAAACCACTCCATGCCCAGACAGAACAAATGACCTTCATCAAGACCTAGTAGATAAAATGGCTTCCAATGCATGGCTCATGAGTGGGACACTCTTCCCCCCGAGACTGAAGGATTCATTCTCACCATCCAAGACCAGGTAATCCACAACAGAAACTATAGAAAATACATCACCAAAAAGTCCGAAGTGACAGATGACACATGTTGACAATGCCACCTGGCCTCAGAAATGATCTATCATATCACCGCAGGATGATAACCCAGCCTGAGTACACTCATAGATACAACCAGGATAACACATTAGAGGCTAGTGAGGAAATGCCAGTTGAATAAAGAAAGTGCACCATATTACAAGTACAAACCCCAGGCTGTACTAGAGATCCCAACCTGTACTAGGACTATGCCATAATAACAGACAAGATAATCCATTACAACCAACCAAACATAACCCTTGCCAACAAGAAGGAAAGAACTACCTATCTGATTGACACAGAGATGCTCAACACTGACAACCTCCAGAAAATCACCAGAAGTACAGAAACCTAAGACAGGAAATCAGAGATGTGGCATATGCTTTTTTTTTTTTTTTTTTTGCTAGTTGTTAGCGCATCGGCTTCTGTGGCCATAATGCACCTCCCAAAGTTTTTGCATTTACTCTGATCCAAGCCCGAGGTGGGATTCGAACCCGCGACCTTTGGGTTGCCAGGCAGTGTGGCATAACCAGGGTAGGGTCAGCAGGTACACTGTACCCCCTGACACCGAAATCTGGTATTGTGGTGCTTTTTTAGAAAGCAAATGGAGCCTTTTTTTTGTGAATGTACCTGCTGACAAAAATCCTGGCTATGCCACTGGGCATATGAAACAAGTAATGACCATCCAATCATCATGTGAACCACTACAAGAACTCCAGAAAATCGCAGTCCTGAACTACTGTAGGATAGATGGAGAATTCCTCAATGAACAGTAACATGGACATAACAACCATCCTGTGCACTTGGTACCAGGCTCCATCACAGGGTGGAACCCATCCCCCATCAGGCATCAGGAAGAAATAATGTGATAATAATAATAAAATACAATATGGTGCTCTATTTGTTATCATCTGAACACTGGTAAATGCAAGGTACAATGTTGTAATAATAATAATAATAATAATAATAATAATAAAGGGAACGGACCACACGAGCAGAAGATGATTGAGGAGTTCTGGGGAAATATATGGAGCAGGGAAGTAAGACATAACAGCCAAGCCCCCTGGATAGAACTAGAATGCAAGAAAACCAAGGACATACAAGAAATGAAAGAGTGGGAAATTCGGGAAGAAGTAAAACAGACGATCAAGAACTCTCACAACTGGCAAACTCCAGGAATAGATAATGTCCACAACTACTGGCACAAGAAGCTCACTTGCACACACAAGCACCTGGCAGAGCAGTTAACCTGAATGATAAGGCACCTAGAGACAATCCTGAAGTTTCTCACTCAAGGAATCATATATATGAAGCCTAAAGACGAAGATACAAGAAACCTAACAATGTACAAGATCCTGACCAGCTGCATAACCAGGAAGATATCAGACCACTTGGAGAGCCAGAACATAAAGGCCAAACAGCAAAAAGGATGCAAGGAGCAATTAACCATAGATGCCGCAGATATGGAGCAAGCCTACAAGAAGCACTGCAACATGTACACAGCCTACATCGATTACCACAAGGCCTTTGACTCCATGCCTCATAGCTAGCTAATAGAGGTGCTGAATATCTACAAAGTCAATCCGATAGTGACAAACTTCCTAGGAGAAACAATGCTGAAATTAGCATTAGCATTAGTAGAGGCATATGATGCAAGAAAGCAAGCTTATGCAGCATCAGCCAAAAAAAAAAAAAAAAACAACCCACTTCCACTTCACCCCTCCGTTTGTTCAAAATACCTGTCCAGCTGAGCCTTAAATTTATTTAGGCTATCAACTTCCACGACAAGGGATGGAAGTCTGTTCCACCAACCAACTACCCACTGGATAAAGGCAAATTTCCGCACGTCTATCCTACATCTGTCTTTCCTCAATTTGAATTTATGCCCTCTCAGGTGATTATTCTGAGCAAGAGGAAGAATCCCATCAGCATTGAGCATGCTCAAACAATTCAAGGCTTTATACACCTCTATCAGATCACCTCGCTGGTGCCTAGTCTCCAAACACTGTAATTTGCAAAATTTAAGCCTTTCTTCGTAAGAGCATCCCTTTGTTCCATTCACTAATCTTGTTGCCCTTCTCTGTACTCTTTCCAGCAGCTCTACATCCTTCTTGAAATGAGGCCTCCAGACATGTATACAGTACTGTAGGTGTGGCGTACCTAAATGGAGTACCACCATCAAGATCGAAAACATCACAACCACGCCAATCCCCATCAGGAGAGGAATCTTTCAGGGAGATGCCCTGAGTCCATTGTGGTTCTGTCTAGCACTTAACCTGCTATCCACCATACTCAACAGTAGCAAGTATGGATATAACCTCAAAAAAGAAGGTAGAACCTGTACACCCTCACCCACCTGATGTATATGGATAACATCAAGCTCTACGCGGGAACTGAGAAGCACCTCCAGCAACTACTCCAGATCACCGAAGAATTCAGCAATGATATTAGGATGGAATTTGGTCTAGACAAATGCAAGACACATGGACTGCACCAGGGAAAATTAGTCAACCAAAACTACCAGCTGCAGACTGGTAAAGAGATCGAAGCCATGGCAGAGAGAGAGGCCTACAAATACTTGGGGATGATGCAGGCTCAGTAGTTACAGCACAAGGAAATTAAGGCCTGCCTGACCGAAAAATACCATCAGAGACTCAGAAGCCTGCTGGAAGCAAAGTTGAACAGAGAGAACACCTATGCAGTCCCAGTGCTAACATACTCCTTTGGGGTCATAGATTGGACTAACACCGAGCTGGAGGATATTATGAGAAAGACAAGGACAATGATGACCAAGAGCCACCAACCCGAAATCTGCCATGGAGAGACTGACAATTGCCCAGAAAGAAGGAGGAAGGGGCCTAATAGACCTCATTGGGCAACAGAAGACAGCGATAGTTAACCTGAAGGATTACTTCCAGAAACACACAGCAGCACTCCAGCAGGCCATAAAGAAGATAGACAAGCGGTATACCCCACTCAACCTAAGCGAGGAGCCTCCCTCAACCAGGAGGCACAAACGAAGCTAGAAAGATGGGCAGAGAAGACACTCCATGGCAGACATTACAATGATGGGGCTCACATCTGGTGAGTATGGGCTTGGCACACCCAGAGTCCTGAGCTGGATATCATCATTCTTCTCTTTATTGGTGATTAATTCTATTTACAACTCTTGTCCTCTCTCTCTCTCAGGGGTAACTCAACTTTTTTTTTTGACTGCTGCAGCAAAAGCCTGAGGCTTCCTTGCATCATATGGTCAATTATAATATAATAATCTCCATCAAGATCACATAAATAAAATTGCTTCCAATGCATGGCTCATGAGTGGGACGCTTTTCCCCGAGACTGAAGGATTCATGTTTGCCATCTAAGGCCAGGTAATCAACACCAGGAACTATAGAAAATACATTGCCAAGGAGCCCGGAGTGTTCGATGCCACCTGGTCTCAGAAATGATCCAACACATCACCGTGGGATGCAAGGTGATCACCCAGACTGAGTACACTCATAGACACGACCAGGTAGCTAGGATAATACATCAGAAGCTAGCAAGGAAATACCGGCTGATTGAAGAAAGTGCACTGTACTAAAAGTACAAAACCCCAGGCAGTACTAGAGACCCCAACCCACAAGCCATACTGGGATAGCACCATAATAACAGATAGGACAATCCTGCACAACAGACTAAACATAACCCTTGTGGACAAGAAGGAAAGGCTATCTATCTGATTGCCATAGTGGTACCCAACACTGGCAACCTGCAGAAAACCCATGGGGAAAAAATCAGAAAGTACACAAACCTAAGACAGGAGATCAAAGAGATGTGGCATATGCAACAAGTAACGACCATCCCGATCATTGTGCCAACCACAGGTATGGTGCCAAAGACCCTACATAACAGCCTAGCAGCAATAGGTCTTCCAGCGAACACCTAAAAGGAACTCCAGAAAGTTGCAATCCTGAACACCTGTAGGATAGTCAGAGAGTTCCTTGACAAACAGTAACAAAAGACATAACAACCACCCTATGTACTTGGTAACAATATCCATCACGAGGTAGAACCCCCACTCAGGGAGAAATAATATAATAATAATAAGAATAACAACAACAATAATACTGAATATATTATGACAATGAATTAGTAATCATTATACATTAGTGCAATGGACAGTTAATCTTCAAATTCTTAGTTCAAAGTTTTTGAACTCTGCACTTAAACTGATATCCTACCCATTCATAGATCCAGTAATACTTAATTTCTCTATTCTAACCGATCCCACATTGTTTTCTAAAAGCAAAAATAAAGAAAAATAAAAGAAAGGATTAATTACACGCATTAAAGATACTAAAATACACTAACCTTCGTTTAGTTTGATTAACTATTGTACCCATTTCCTGAAGATATGAAACAGCATAAACTACTATGGGTTCATCCTCTGTGATAGTAGTAGGTAAGAAGGTGTTCAGATAGCTTAACCATTCAAACTATAAAAGAAATTATCATACTATAATAGACAGCAAAATATTCAGTATTTTGGAATGTATCAATTAGAACTTTAAAATAAGAAATTTCAAATGGAGACAAAATTTAACTGAATAAAAATACATAATTTATAATCTGTGGATTTACTAAGCAAGTACAGGTCAATGATGAAAAAAGTCGCGAGTTAGGGTTAAATTTGAAAGTGTCTGCAATCCTGCCCAGACATGATACGAGAGAGCATGTATATGATGAGAGCCTTATCTACCAATTCAGCCCTGGAGAGATTGCGCAAGGCTCATGGAGTACAATTTTTCTCAGAGTGGTCTGTGCTTGTTAACAGGAGAGATTGCTTCTACAGGTATGGGATACACTTAAATAGAAAGGGTGCAAGAATATTTGCTGATGCTATCGAGTCAATGTTAGGAGGGTCAGAAAACTACTAGCTTGGGGGGGGAATTCACAGCCTAATAGGTTAACAGTAGCTGCAGGCAGAGGTGTAAATGATTTTTGCACTGCTTCTATTGGAATGAGCAGCAGCCCAGAAAGCCACTTGCTGGGGATTTTAGGAACTGCTGAAGGTCATGAAACAAGTAAATACAGGCTGTGTTAGAGTAACTAAGAGTAAGAACAAGGGAGATCAAAGGGTGACACAAGTAATTGCAGACCTGTTAGTTTGACTTCTGTTCCAGGGAAAATAATGGAGTCACTGGTTAAAGAAGCATTGCAGGATCATTTAGACAAGACTGCAGAAATAATTCAGACAGCATGGGTTTGTTCAGGGGAAGTCTTGTCTGACCAATTTGATTGGATACTATTATGTGGTCACAAAGGAACTGGATGCAAAATATAATTTTGATATCACATACTTGGATTTCACGAAAGCTTTTGAGCAGTATTGGAGCAGTATGGCATTAAGGACAAGTTACTACAATGGTTAAAAGGATGGTTGAGTGGGAGAAGACAGAGAGTGGTGGTCAATGGGTACTGCTCTATGTGGACTAATGTTATTAGTGGTGTCCCTCAGGGTTCAGTGTTGGGCCCATTGTTGTTTTGAATATTCATCAATGATATTGACGAAGATATACCAAGCTTTATGTCAAAGTTTGCAGATGATACAAAGGTTGGCAGGGTTGTTAATAACAGTAATGACAGTATGGTGCTGCAACAGGATCTGGAAAAGTTGGGTAGGTGGGCTGAGAAGTGGCAACTGAAGTTTAACGTTGACAAATGCAAAGTACTGCATATGGGTAGCAGTAACCCAAGAGAAACATACCAACTGTGTGGTGTTATACTCAGGGTAGTGTAGAATGAAAGAGACCTTGGGGTAATTGTGCAGTCAGATATGAAGTTTTCTGAGCATTGCAGACAGGCTGCCAGAGTAGGTCTTGGGGGTGTTGTCAATGATATACAGGAATTTTGAGAGCAGGGATAAGGAGGTGATTATCCCCTTGTATAAGGCAATGGTCAGGCCACACCTTGAGTGCTGCATACAGGTCTGGAAGCCTCATTTTAGGAAGGATGTAGGGTTGCTAGAAGAGTACAGAGAAGGGAACAAAGGGGTGCTCTTATGAAGAAAGGCTTAAGTTCTGCAAATTGCAGCTTTTGGAGACGAGGCACCTGTGAGGCATCTGATTGAGGCGTATAAGGCCTTGAATGGATTGAGCAGGCTTAATGCTAATGGGATTCTTCCCCTTGCTCAGATTACAAACCTGAGGGGGGCATAGATTCAAACTGAGGAAAGACAGTTGTAGAATAGATGTGCGGAAGTTTGCCTTTAGCCAGCAAGTAGTTGATTGTTGGAACAAACTTCCATCTGTTGTTGTGGAAGTTGATAGCTTAAATAAATTCAAGGCAGAACTAGACAAACATTTGGAATGAATGGATCAGTGAAAAGAGAATTTTTTTTTTGGGTGATGCCGTATAAGCTTGCTTTCTAGCATTGTAGGCCTCTACTAATGCTAATGCTAATTAGAATAATTCATTATTATTATTAGCCATATGGTGCAAGGAAGCCTGAGGCTTATGCAGCACCAGCCAAACAAAAATTTCTGAATTACCCTGAGAGAGAGAGAGAGAGATATCACAACTTGGACAGTACTGGTGTGCGTGTGCATGCACACACACACACAAGAATAAACAGCTAATATATGGTTAAAATTAAATAAAATTAATGCACTATTTACAATTATAATTAAAATAATAACATTAAAAACAATACAATATGGAATATACAATAGTTTTTAATCTTCCTCTAAAATTAGCTAGTCTGGATCATTGACGTATATCAAGTAAATCAGCTATTCAACTTATATCTCACTGCCACATTCAAGCATTTTGCAGTCAGAAACATTCAAGGTGCAATATAGATTTACATATTCACATAAAATATGTTAATCCATATAATAACTCAGTCATAATTAAATAAACTGCAAGAGGAGAGATGGCAAATAGTGGCTAGAATTTTCAGTTAAACAAAAAGGAGCTGTAATGAGCAAGGTAGAGAATAGCCATCTTCCTATCCCTATTTCTGTTAATATATGTTTCCTTGATTGTATCATCCATGCCTCTTTAAATTTGTCTCACTTCTGATTGTGGCAACTTTGTATTAATGTTGAAACTTCAAGCAGTGGTTCTCTGTAATGCTGGAGAAGGAATAACCCCTCCTAAGTTTTCCAATCTGATATTCCTGCTGTACTCTTCAAAAAGCTGAGTGTGTAATGTAATGTATAACTATCAAACACAGTGTTTGCATCCTGGCAGTCAACTATGTACAGTGTCCCAAATCTTCTGGAGTGTGGCTTTCAGTAACTATTTAAATTTCTCTTTGTGCTACTGAGAACCTTTCTTCCCCTCTCCAACTCTCCCTGACCATGATATACAGACTAACTGCTGGTGTGGCAAACTTATGCTAAACACAATCAATCTTGCAGACATAACTTTGAGGTCAAATCTTAAACTAGTACTGGTAGCTATTGCCTGCTCATCTTGCTGGGATTCTCATGGATATTCTAAGATGGCATTTCCCAACTCGTAGTTTGCAAACCCCCTAGAAGTTCATGAGAGAATTTTGGCAATTAGTTTCCTCCTAATTTATTAAACTATTTAAAAAGAGAGATATTTCAGCTGATTTTGGGTTTAAAACGTTGCTCAATTTGATGAATTCAACATACTGATTAAGTCATCAAATGCAGACATTGTAGAATAGTGGAAACATGCCATCACTCAGACATAAGTGATGCTGAATTTGAATATGGGGAGTACAATGTATACAGGAAGGAGAGACATGACAGGAAAGGTGAAGTGGTTATGCTCTTAGTGAAGAAGCATAATAAATCTAAGTCAGTGCTTCCATTTGGCATAGGTGACAAGTCCACTCTTTCTCTTGAGTCAGTTTGGTGTGATATAAGCACTGAGAAAACAAAATTAAAAGTAGGAGTGGATTATACACCTAATGACTCTGATGAGTACAACAAACAAATGTACAGAGAGTGGACAGCAAATCAAAATGTCTTATAATAAGGGATTTTAATTTTCCAGACGTTAGAGAGGCAACAAGAGGAAGCAATACACTTGTTATCAGCAGTAATTCTTCATGCATTAAGAACCTGCAGGTAAAAGACCCACTGGGTGACAGTGATCACAGTGTACTAATGTGGAATTTAAAGAGATAACTACTATCAAGGGTAAAGGAAAAGGCTTTTGCTTTCGTAAGGGTGACTACAAGGGTTTCAGACAGTTTTTAAATACTGTGCGGTGGGACCAACTGATGATGTTACCAACAGCAAATTCTATATTGAAAGCATTCAGGGAAGTAATCAAAGAAGCTACTATGCTTTTCATACCAATAAAGAAATACTGTTCAAGGCTTAGACCTAAATGGATGTGAGATGAACTAATGAGACATGTGGCAGAGCATGGGATGCATATAAATTATCAGGTGATACAGAAGCCTATGATAGATATAAATTAGTCTATAACCAAGTCACAAAGGAGGTTAGGCAAGTGAAGGCAGATTATGAGAAGTCTTTAGCAAAGAATGCAAAGAAAAACAGCAAAGACTTCTATGCTTATATTAACAGTATAAGGAAGAGATTGAATCACATTGGGCCACTTGATATCAAATGATTAACTGTTGATGACCCTGCTCAAGTTGTAGACAAATTGAATAGGTATTTTGCATCTACACTCACACACATGAGGAATTTTTAGAGAAGATGATGCCAGAAATTTGTAAAATTCTAATGAGGGGCTAAATGACTTTGTGATAACTGAAAGGAGAGTGAAGGAAAAACTGTTGAAGACGGACATTAAAACACCTGGGGCAGATGGAATCGATTCAATTATATTAAGGGAGACAGCAAAGGAGATAAGCAAACCCTTAGTCATGATTATTAGAGCATTCTTAGTTCAGAGGAGGTCCCTATGGACTGGAGGAGTGTAAATATATCCCAATATCTAAAGGGAGATCAAAAGGCAACACGAGTAATTACAGTCTTGTTAGCTTAATGTCTGTTCCAGGGAAAATAATGGAATCACTGGTTAAAAAGTAATGCAGGACCATTTGGACAGGCATGCAATTATACTGCAATCACAGTGTGGATTTGTCAAGGGGCAGTGTTGTCTAACCAATCTGATAGGTTACTATGATGCAGTGACTAAGGAACTGGATGCAAAAAATAATTTTGACATCGGATACTTAGATTTCAGGAAGGTTTTTGATACTGTTGCACAAACTGGAGAAATGTGCCATTAATGGCAAGTTACTGCTATGGATAAAGGGATATTTAAGTGGAAGAAGACAGAGTGGTTATCTATGGGCACTGCTCTTTGTGGCCTAATGTTATTAGGCCACAAAGAGCAGTGCCCGTTGTGTTAGTGGAGTTTTCCAGGTTTCAGTGCTGGGCCCATTGCTGTTTTCAATATTTATCAATGATATTGATAAAGGTATATCAGGCATTAATGTTTAAGTTTGCAGATGATGCAGAGGTTGGCAGGGTAGTTAATGACACTCATCAGGGTGAGCTACTGCAACAAGATCTAGGAAAATTGGGTCAATGGGTGAGAAAGGGCAGTTGACATTGACAAATACAAGGTACTGCATATGGGTAGCAGTAACCCCAGAGTAACTTATCAACTGTGTCGTACCACACTCAGGGAAGTGGAAAATGAAAAAGAACTGAGGGTAATAATGTAGTCAGACATGAAATTCTCTAAGCAGTGCTCAGAGAATTTCATGCTGTCAGGACAACTGATGGGGTTTTGTCATTGATATACAGAAACTTTGCTAGCAGGGATAAGGAAGTGATTATCCTTTTGTATAAGGCCATGATTAGGCCACAGGTCTGAAGGCCTCACTTTAGGAAAGATGTAGATCTGCTGAAATGGGTGCAGAGAAGGGCAACCAGATTGGTGAAGGGAACAAAAGGGTATTCTTACCAAAAAATACTTCAATTTTGCAAATTTCTAACTGAAAAGCAAATCCTTCAGCTGGAACATCCTTCCTATTCCTCTTTCCCAATTCAGTTCCATCAGATTTATTTCTATTTTCTATAAGTATCAAAACTTGTTGCAAAGTACACACCTTTTGGTGTCTGAAGGCAGTCCAGTACATTGAGGGCGCTAAAATTGACACCAATAAAGTGTTGTATTCTGGTTTGTTCCAAAAATGCTTCCAACTATGCCAGCAGAGAATGGTTTTTGTGTAGAGCTGCCATTGGGAAATACTTTGAAGGGGGCAAAAGCAAAAAATTGGTAAATTCAATTTTAACTTATTTATAAAATCATTCCTGAAACTTTCTAGCCATATCTCATATGTACTTTTCATCTAGTTCTGTTTTTAAATATTTTAATAAATTAGAAGGAAACTAAATTAATGGCAAGAGCTATAAAACAAGGAAAGAGAAAAAGAGGCCATTATCAAAATATAAAGCCTTCTGTGATAGTATAGCGGATTTGCCATTTGTCAATCGTTTTGAGAAGTGTGAGTTCAGATCCTATCATACATTGGAGGAATTTCTGAAGGCCTCTTTAATCAGAGCTGTAGTTAGCCAATCTCTGAATATAGTTTCCCACTGTGAGGCATTCTGGGTTTTTCATCCCACACAACATGTACAATAGCTTGTGAACACACACATGTATTTACACAATACACAATGATGAATCCAACAAGATCCCCTAAACAAGAATTTAGGATTTCATTTTGAAGTCACAAGCCCTTCCTGTACTTCCTGCTTCCTGTTCACCTGCTTGAAGTGAACACACAATAATGTATATTGAAACCTTAATGTTAGTGGAGGTTTCAATATAATTGTGAATAGAATAGAACAGAACAGTGTTAATGTTATATTTGTGTGTGGAAGGTGGAATAAGCTTTTTTGTGCCTTAAATCAAGGAAAAAAGGCAGATTGTGTAAAATTAAAACTTAAGTCAGTGTCTATATGGTTATATGTAAAAAAAAAAAATAATAGGAAACTCTGTAAAAATCTGACTTAGTCCTATATGAGAAGTCACTTTATAAGCTGAAATATGTTGGAATAACAGGGAAATTCCTCAGATAGATTGCAGGGCAAGAAGCAAAGGGTTACAATTAATGGTCTTCAGATTGGACTAATGTAAGAAGTGTGGTTCCCTAAAGGTCAGTAGTGGGACCACTGTCTGTGGGATTTTTTGAATGACATTGGTGATGGGATAGATTATGTGATGTTAAAATTTGCAAATAATGTCATGATTGGTAGAGTAGTTAATGATTATTGTCAAGTAGAGCTAGTTCATGACAACTTAGACTTCAGGTATAATCAGAAAAGACACAGCTATATTTTAATGCAGCAAAATGCAAGATCTTACACTTGGGAAATGGAAACCCAAAAATAACTTATACAGTTGGTGGTGTTGATCTAAAAACAGCAGAGGCAAAAAGGGATTTGGGCGTTATAATATGGTCAAACATGAAGTTCTCCAAGCAGTGTGGACAGGTGGCAAGGAAGATCTATGATGTCCAAATGGAGCAGTGTGGCATTGAAGGCAAATTGCTGCTATGGATAAACAGATGGTTGAGTGGGAAAAAGACAGGGTGGTAATCAATGGACACTGCTTTTTGTGGACTAATGTTATTAGTTGAGTCCCCCAGGGTTCAGTGCTGGGTCCATTGTTGTTTTCTGTATTTATTTATGATATTGATGATGTTATATCAGGCTTAATGTCTAAGTTTACAGACGATATGAGGGTCGGCATGGTTGTTAATGGCACTAATGACAGTATGCTGCTGCAACAGGATCTAGAAAAATTGAGCAGATGGGCTGAGAGGTGGCAACTGAAGTTTAATGTTGACAAATGTAAAGTACTGCATATGGAAAGCAGTAACCCCAGAGTAACTTATCAACTGTGTGGTACTACACTGACAGTGGTAGAGAATAAAAAGGACCTGGGGGTAATTGTGCATTCAGATATGAAGTTTTCTGAGCAGTGCAGACGATCTGCAAAAGTAGCTCATGGTGTCTTGTCATTTATGAAATACAGGAATTTTTCTAGCAAGGATAAGGAAGTGATTATCCTCTTGTATAAGGCAATGGTCAGGCCACTCCTTGAGTAATGTATACAGGTCTGGAGGCCACGTTTTAAGAAAGATGTAGAGCTGTTGGAACGAGTACAGAGAAGGGCAATAATGTTAGTGAATGGAACAAAGCGTTGCTCTTACGAAGAAAAGCTTAAGTTTTGCAAATTACAGTGTCTGGAGACTAGGCACAGGCGAGATGATCTGATAGAGGTGTATAAAGCCTTGAATGGTTTGAGCATGCTCAGTGCCGATGGGATTCTTCCTCTTGCTCAGAATAATCACCTGAGAGGGCATAAATTCAAATTGAGGAAAGACAGGTGTAGGATAGATGTGAGGAAGTTTGCCTTTAGCCAGCAGGTAGTTGATTGTTGGAACATTGTTGCTGATGGAACTGATATTCGGGTGACACTCAAGTCAAGTGGACCCAATTTCGGCGAAGTCCGGACAGTCTGTGACAGCCAAATCCTCCGCTTGCGCCTTCACGATGGTGGGACTGTTAGTAATCCTGGGTATAACCTCCTTGCACAAGTACATGGTGGGTGACCACCCAGGTGTGAACCAACGTAAGCAGGGGTCGAGGTGTGGCGCCCCTCTATGTTACCAGGCAGTACTAGGTGGTAGATGACTCTCATCAACTGGTGAAATACTACCACTTTGCTTATTGGAGGCTGGAAGTGGAGGAACCCATGTTTAGTCTCTAGAGCTACGTTCCGGTCAACCCTTCCCTATCTCTTCCATCATGCAGTATGATTGATGACTTTTGAGGTTATGATGAACATCGTGGCGAGATCCAATATTCCTTACATTTTGAGGGTACAGCTCTAAAACGGTGTTTGCAGACCGGCCGCTAGTTAGTACACCGGACCAAACCTATTGGTAACTCTCTAGGAGGCTTCCGGATCAGCTAGTGTATAATCTTGCTACCTCTACTCTGCCAGATAGTGACTGGAGGGAGTCTGAGTAGTGTGTATGCGGGGAGCATTGTCGAGACCATGTTATGTCAAGGATCTGGGTATATTCTTACCACGTGTACGCCATATCCAAAAATTTCATTACTTGATACAGCATGTCCCACACACTTTTTCTTACTATTGAATACACCATGAATTGTCAAACTAATAGAGCTAGCTTATCTGCGAAAAGCTCTAAACCTCCCAAGCACTTCCTAATTCATTTCACAAATATGTGGTCTCAATTCTAATCTCAACGATGTCCATTTCCACTTGCAGTCTGCCAAACCCCATGTACTTTTTCTGACAGAATCTCAGTTATCGGTTGATTCAACTACTGCTCATCTCAGATGCCCAAATTATTCGCTGTATGATTCCTTTTGCCTCAAAGATCTTACTTGTGCATATGTCCGTTTTGATATTCCCTGTCAGAGACATGGCAATTTGGAATCTTCTCTCTTTGATCTTCTCTGGCTTAAAATCTCTCTACCTCATTGTGTCAAATACATCTGTTTTCTCTACCGTTCTCCCAACTCCACTAATCACTTGGAGCTCTTTGACTTCCTCTCTTTGCAACTTGACTTTCTCCAGTCCAACTTTCCTAACAGTGAGGTAATTTTCCTTGGTGATTTTATTGTTCACAACTCCAGCTGGCTTCCGTTTTCTAGTCACACTGATCCAGCAGGTCGAGATGCTGAGGCTTTTGCAATTACCAATGACGTAGCACAGATTGTTTATTTACCTACAAGAATACCGGACAATCCTAATCATACAGCCAATACGCTTGATCGTTTTCTCACAAACAACCCTTCTAAGTACATGGTCGAAGTGAGAGGTCCTTTAGGCACTTCAGATCACAACTTGGTGATTGTCTCTTCTCCAATGTAACCTTTATCTCATGGCTATTCCGAACCTCGTGTTGTTTGGCATTACAAGAATGCAAAATGGGATGACCTGCGAGACTTCTTTTCTTCTTTTCCTTGGTCGGATTACTGTTTCAAAACTTCTGATGTCAACGTTTGCTCAGATCGTGTCAGTGAAATTATTCTTGCAGGAATAGAATCCTTTATCCCACACTCCACTCTAAAATCTCGTCCTTTATCTAAACCTTGGTTTTCCAATAAATGTGCTAAGGCTGTTCAAGAGAAGAATGTTGCATATCGTAATTGGTTTCTTTCTAATTCTTCAGTTTCATTTTCTGCCTACACCAAAGCTCACAACAATTGTAAAGCAGTTATTAATCAGTCCAAACTAGAGTTTGAACAGGCTAAGAGTAGAAAACTTGCTTCTTGCCCTAATGGTAGCCGAGCATTCTAGTCTCTTTCCAAAGCTATTGGCCGCAATTTTTGCCCATCTCTGCTCCCACCTCTGTCCAAACCAGATGGTTCTGTTGTCACTTCATCCAAGGATAAAGTTGACCTGCTAGCATCCCATTTTTCTTCCAGCTCATGTATTAATGATCTTGGTAAAACACCTCCCACGATTCCCAACACGCTCCATTCAATGCCTCCTGTGGTCTTCCATCAAAAGGATATCAGAAGGATTTTGATGAATCTTGATGCTAAGAAAGCTCCAGGTCCTGATGGTATTTCTCCACTTGTTCTCAAAACCTGTGCTCCTGAACTTACTCCTATTCTTTGCCGCCTTTTTTCACTTTCTTATTCCAAAGGTGTTTTTCCTTCTGCTTGGAAATTTTCTCATATCCAGCCAGTTCCTAAAAAGGGTGACAAATCCCTCCCATGCAATTATCGTCCCATTGCAATTACTTCTACTCTTTCTAAAGTAATGGAGAAATCAATTAACCGTCAAATCTTAAACTACCTAGAAACCTTCCGTCTGATCAACGATCTCCAGTATGGATTCCGTCAGTGTCGATCCACTGGTGATATTCTGGCTTATGTTACCCATTTATGGACTAATTCAATGGAAAGGTTCGGTGAAACACAAGTAGTTGCTCTTGACATCTCAAAGACTTTTGATCGTGTTTGGCATAAAGGTCTTCTAAACAAGCTTCCATCTTATGGTTTGCCAACTGTTTTTAGTAATTGGTTATCCAGTTTTCTCTCTGATCGCTCACTGAGGGTGATGGTAGCTGGCTCTCTGTCTTCTAACTTCTCCACTAATGCCGGTGTCCCCCAAGGTTCAGTTCTTTCCCCCACTCTTTTCCTCTTGTATATTAATGACCTTCTTCCATTGACTGGAAATCCTATCCATAGTTTTGCCGATAATAGCACATTGCATTCCACTTTCCAATTTGAGAAACCTTGCCTTGCTCAATCAGCTCAACTTTTCGAAAATCTGCTACCAATTTCTTAAATGCCGATCTTAAATGTCGTCAGTCTAAAAGACTGACTCAACACTGCACTGTCCAGCGATGTCGACTGGCTTCACTTCCTTGGTTTTTATGTGTTTCTTAACTAATAGCATAACCCCTCCCCCCTTCCTATCCTGTCTATCCTTTCTGTAGACGTTGTACTCCCCAAATTCCAGTTCTGCATCCCTTATATCTGTGTGACACCACGTCTCTGATATCCCAACAATATCTGCCTTGGATGTTTTGAGCAATACCTCAAATTCATCAAATTTATTTACTAAACTCCTAGCATTGGTGTACACGCAAGTATACCTGCACCTGTTTCTATTCTTAGCTACCCTAACACAACCCATGTGTTTACTTGTACCACAATGGCTCCCAGCAGTCTCTTAAATATCATGCATCTTGTTTTTCAGGCTTCTGCTCATTCTAATAGAAGCAGTGCAAGAATCTCTTTCACCTCTGCCACTGGCTACTGTCAATCTATTGGTCTTTGTCTCCCCCCAAGCTAGCAGTTTTCCGACCCACCTAACACTGCCTCGATAGCATCAGCAAATATTCTTGCACCCTTTCTATTTAAGTGTATCCCATCCCTGTAGAAGCAATCTCTCCTGTTAACAAGTACAGTCCAGGCTGAAAAAAATTCTACCCCTTGAGCCTTGCACAATCTTTCCAGGGCCGAATTGATCGACAAGGCTCTCAACATATACTCCCTCCTATCGTGTCTGGGCAGAATTGCAGACACTTTCAAATTCAACCCTAATTCTCGGCTTTTGTTCAACAGTGACCTGTACTTGTTAAGAGCTAGTACAGAGCTAGACAAACATTTGGAGCGAGTGGATGAGTGAAATGAAAAGTTTTTTTTTTTTTTTTCTGATGCTATATAAGCTTGTTTTCTTGCATCATATGCCTTTACTAATGCTAATGCTAATTTATCAAACATTTGCTTGTAGAGACAGAGATGTCATAATCTCACTGTATAAGGTGATTATAAGACTGCACTTGGAATATGTGCTCAAATATGCTGACTTCACCTTAAAAAAGACATTGAGCTTCTTGAAAAGTCCAAAGACAGGCACTGCACCTGGTGGTATTGGCAAAATGGCATCCATATGATGAAAGAGTAATGACTGGGCTACAGAACTTGGAAACTGGGCATCTTAGAGGAGACTTGACTTAAAACGAACAAGAGAGAAATCTTCATTTTTGAATGATTCCAGAACTAGGGTCCATAAAATCAAATTACAGAGGAAGAAGTTTAGGCTGTATGGAAGGGAATTTTCTTTTAGCCAGTAAGTGTTAAGTATTGGAATATTATTATTATTATTATTACTTAGCCACATGGTGCAAGGAACCCTGAGGCTTATGCTGCACCAGCCAAAAAAAAATTCCCGAGTTACCCGAGAGAGAGAGAGAGAGAGAGAGAGAGAGAGAGAGAGAGAGAGAGAGAGAGAGAGAGAGAGAGAGAGAGAGAGAGAAGTTGAAGGGAATCACCAAGAAAGAGAAGAATGATGATATCCAGCCAGCTCAGGACCCTGGGTGTGTCAAGCCCATACTCACCAGATGTGAGCCCCTGAATAAGTTGCCTCCATTGGTGGTTGAGGCTAATTGAGATTGGGGAAATTCAAAGGTTAGCTGGACAGATAACTATATGAAGTGTAAGTCAAATAGGGAGGTTTATTTTATTATTATTTATTTATTATTATTATCTTTTAATTAATTAATTTTTTTGAATAGTGCAGCAAAAGCCAAGGGCTTCCTTTCACTACATGGCTAATAGTAACTCTATCTAAAAATCAGTAATAACAACAGAGATAAGATGGACACTGTTACTATTTACAATATGAGTTGCATCATTAAATGTATTATACAGAAACTGTATATTCATCTTGTATTATTATCAATTAATACATATCCCATTGTCTCATATCTCATATTCACACATGAAGAGTATATAATAATATAAGGTCACATTAGATGGACTTTGAAGGAAATGAAACACTGAAACAAATAGTCGAGAAAAATACCTTGTCGTAAATTCAGGCAGAATACAAGTAATCTGTGGCAAAGAATGCAGACAGAAGTAGGAAAAACTTCTTTACCTAAGGAAATACTAAAATAAAAGGGATGAATTGCAATTGGTATACTACATATGAATGGTACAACAGTTAATGATCCTGTTCAGGTTGCTGACAAACTGAATGGAGATTTTAAATGGCATATTCACACATGAAGAGTTTATTAGAGATGAAGATGCTGGAAGTATATCAAATTATAGGGAGATAAGTGATTTTATGATAAATAAGAGGCAAGTAGAAGAGAAAATGTTGAAACTAAACATAAAAAAGGTACTTGGTGTGATAGGATCTATCCAAATATACTGAGACAGACAGCATAAAAGGTCAGCAAACCTTTAGCTATAATATTATGGGAGCATACCTGGATTCAGGTAAATTCCCTATGGACTGGAGATGTGGAAACATATCCTCAAGTCACAAAGAGGGATCAAAGAATGAAGTGAGTAATTACTGACCTGTAAGCTTGAAGGAAAAGGGTAAAATGATAATGGAGTCACTGGTTACAGAAGTAATGCAAGACCATCCAGGCAGGAATGCAGTTATACTACAGTTGTAGCATGGATTTACTAAGGGGTGATCTCGTCTGACCAATCTGACCAGACACTATGACACAGTAACAAAGGAACTGGAGGTAAAAAATAATTCTGACATCATACATTTAGATTTCACAAAAGCTTTTGATACTGTTTCATTTAAAAGACTGCTGTATAAATTGGAGCAGTGTAGCATTGCTACTGTACAAATTGGAATGTGGCATTGGGGGCAAGTTACTGCTATGGATAATGGGATATTTGAGCAGGAGAGGACAGGGAGCGGCTATTAATGGAGCACTACTTTTCTTGGACTAATGTTATTAGCAGAGTCTCCAAGAGTTCAGTGCTGGCGCAATGGTTGTTTTCAATATTTTTTAAGGATAATTTTGAAAGCATATCATGCTTAATGTCTAAGTTTGCATATTACACAAAGGTTGGTAGGGTGGTTAATGACAGTAATCAGGGTACTCACTGCAGCACAATCTAGAAAAATCAGGCAGATGTGGCAACTGAAGCTTCAAAGCTACCCATGTGCAGTATCTTGCAGTAACAAATGCATGGTACTGCATATGGGTAGTACTAATCCCAAACTAATATACTAACTGTGCAGCACAACACTAAGGGTGGTGGAGAACAAAAAAGACATGGAGATCAAGATCACTGTGTAGTCAGACATGAAGTTTTCTGAGGGATGTAGACAGGGTCACAGAACAGCTCATGGGGTTCTGTTAGTGATATACAGGGATTATTAATACTGGTAAACAGGGATTATTAATACTGGTAAATGATGCAATCGAGCAAGCATATACAGCATCAGCAAAAAACAAAAAAAACCATTAAATTTACTCAATACATTTAAAGCCTTAAAAACTTCAATCAGGTCTCCTTGCAAATGCCTGGTTTCTAAGTTGTGCAAGTCATTAATATACAAGTGGAAAAGAGTGGAAGAAAGAACTGAACCTTGGGAACACAAGCATTAGTGAAGAAGATAGAAGACAGAGAGCCAATTACCATCACCTGTAGGGAGCAGTCAGAGAGAAAACTGGTTAGCCAATTACAAAAAACGGTTGGAAAATAGATGGAAGCTTATTTAGAAGACCTTTATGCCAAACACAATCAAAAGCTTTTGAAATGTCAATAGCAACTGCTTGAGTTTTACCAAACATTTCCATTGAATTTGTCCATAGATGGGTTACATATGCGAGATGTCACCAGTGGATCGACACTGACAGAATCCATACTGGCGATCATTGATCAGATGGAAGGTTTTCAGATAGTTTAAGAGTTGGTGGTTAATTGATTTAGAAAGAGTAGAAGTAAGTGCAATGGGAAAATAATTGGATGGGATGGATTTGTCACCCATTTTTATGAACTGGCTGCATATGAGCAAATTTCCAAGCAGAAGGAAAAAAATCTTTGGAATAAGAAAGTGAAAAAAGGTGACAGAACAGGAGTAAGCTCAGGAGCACAGATTTTAAGTACAAGTGGAGAAATAGCATCAGAACCTGGAGCTTTCTTAGCATCAAGATTGTTCAAAATCTTTCTGCCATCCTTTTGACAGAAGGCCACAGGAGGCACTCAATAGAGTATATTGGGAACGGTGGGAGGAGATTTGCTAAGATCATCAATACATGAGTGGGAAGAAAAACAGGCTGCTAGTTGATCAGCTTTATCTTTTGCTGAAGTAGTAATAGAACATCTGGATTTGACAGAGGTGGGAACAGAGATGGGACAAAAGTTGTGGCCAATAGCTTCGGCATGAGACCAGAATGCTCAACTACCATTTGAACAAAAAGCAAGTTTTCTAGTCTTAGCCTGTTCAAAATCTAGTCTACACTGATTAATAACTGCTTAACAATTATTCCGAGCTTAGGTGTAGGAAATCATGATATGCAGCATTTTTCTCTTGAACAGCCTGAACATTTATTTGAAAACCAAGGTTTAAATAAACAATTAACAACACTGACACAATCTGAGCAAACATTGACATCAGAAGATGTGAAACAGTAATCTGACCAAGGAAAAGAAGAAAAGAAATCTTGAAGATCATCCCATTTTGCATTCTTGAAATGCCAAACAACATGAGGTTGAGAAAGACCATGAGAGAAAGGCTCCATTGGGGAAGAGACCATCACCAAGTTGTGATCAGAGGCGCCTAGAGGCCCACTCACCTCGACCGTATATTTAGAAGTTTGAGAAAAAGATTAAGCACGTTGGCTGCATGGTTTGCATGGTTAGGATTGTCTGGTATTCTGGTAGGTAAATGAACAGTCTGTGTGAGGATCATTAGTAATTGCAAAAGCCTGAGCATCTCAACTAGCTGGGTCCATGTGACTAGAAAATGGAAACCAGCTGGAGTTGTGAACATTAAAATCGCCAAGGAAAATTACCTCATTGTTAGGAAAGCTGGACTGGAGAAAGTCAAGTTTCAAAGAGAGGAAGTTTGTTTGTTTGTTATTTGGTTTTTAGGAGCATTAGCAACTAAGGCCATATTGCTCCAGGATGTGCGGTGGTCATTCCCTGACCTTTCCGCATCCTCCGTATTTGGTGGTGACGGGCTCGAACCCCGGTCTAATCAAGAAGCGTGTGCTACGCACCGCTGCTCCTTCCCACCTGGCTACGGAGGCGCCAAAGAGAGGAAGTGAAAGGGTTCCAAGTGTTTAGAGGAGTTGTAGTAGTAGTAGTAGTAGTAGTAGTAGTGGCATGTGATGCAAGAAAGCAAGTGTATGAGCTTATGCAGCATACACTTGCTTTCTTGCATCACATGCCACCTACTACTACTACTACTACTACCACTACAACTCCTCTAATCACTTGGAACCCTTTAGAACCTTTTAGAGGCAACAGATGAATTTTACAGAATGTGGTAGAGAGACTCTGACAGGGAAAAACAGAATGGACTATGCATAAGTACCACCTTTAATATAACTGGATAGTGATTATCTCACTGCATAAGGCAATGGTAAGGGCACACCTTGAGTTCTGTACAGGTCTGGAGCCACATTTTTGGAAAGATGCAGATCTGCTGGAATGGCTGCAGATAAGGGTAACAAAATTACTGAGGAGGGACAAAAAGGGTACCCTTACCAAGAAAGGTTTCAGTTCTGCAAATTATAAAATCTAGAAACTAGGCATTCGCAAGATTGAGGTGTTTAAAGCTTTGAAAGGAATGAGTAAGCTAAATGCTAATAATCTTCTTCCTCTTGCTCAGACAACAGACGTCAACTGACATAATTTTGAATGGTTACAGGATAAATGTGTGGAAATTTTCTTTCACCCAGTGGATAGTTGATTGTCGGAACAAACTCTTCTATCTGGTTCTGTGGCAAAACTTTGTTGATATGGTACTTGAAGGATGAAAACTTATATTCACATCACACCACCCTATTTGCAAAAAATGAAACGATCAGAGTCTATAACTCTTCTGATTTATTTTCTGTTTTATTAGCTTAAATTGACATATTAACTTATTTTCTAGAGTAGCTTTATATTCCAAGTTACGATACTTAGTTTAAAGTTTAACTTAGATAGAGATTTTTGTAGGTATTACTTAGTATTGGTAAGGGTTATCAAATCCACGGGTTACAAGTTGCAGCTCCGTTGAATGAGAGGTTTTTTAACCATATTTAGCCGATTTATTAACCAATTGTTATATCAAATTTTTTCTATAAGTAGCTTATAGATCTAGTCAGCATCCTTAGTTTATTCTGAATTGGGACAGCGAGATTTCGAAGTTAATCAATACTTAAGTGTCCTTGAGGTTGTCACAGACATTCTCTCAGATATGCCAGACAAGCCGTACTTGCTACCTGGGAGTCTAAAACGCTGATGGAACTGATATTCGGGTGACACGCAAGTCAAGTGTTCACAACTCCAGCTGGCTTCCATTTTCTAGTCACACCGACCCAGCAGGTCGAGATGCTGAGGCTTTTGCAATTACTAATGACCTAGCACAGATTATTCATTTACCTACAAGAATACCAGACAATCCTAATCATACAGCCAATACGCTTGATCTTTTTCTCACAAACAACCCTTCTAAGTACACGGTCGAAGTGAGAGGTCCTTTAGGCACTTCAGATCACAACTTGGTGATTGTCTCTTCTCCAATGGAACCTTTATCTCATGGCTATTCCGAACCTCGTGTTGTTTGGCATTACAAGAATGCAAAATGGGATGATCTGCGAGACTTCTTTTCTTCTTTTCCTTGGTCGGATTACTGTTTCAAAACTTCTGATGTGAACGTTTGCTCAGATCGCATCAGTGAAATTATTCTTGCAGGAATGGAATCCTTTATCCCACACTCCACTCTAAAATCTCGTCCTTTATCTAAACCTTGGTTTTCCAATAAATGTGCTGCGGCTGTCCAAGAGAAGAATGTTGCATATCATAATTGGCTTGTTTCTAATTCTTCAGTTTCATTTTCTGCTTACACCAAAGCTCGCAACAATTGTAAAGCAGTAATTAATCAGTCCAAACTAGAGTTTTAACAGGCTAAGAGTAGAAAACTTGCTTCTTGCCCTAATGGTAGCCGTGCATTCTGGTCTCTTCCCAAAGCTATTGGCCACAACTTTTGCCCATCTCTGCTCCCACCTCTGTCAAAACCAGATGGTTCTGTTGTCACTTCAGCCAAGGATAAAGCTGACCTGCTAGCATCCCATTTTTCTTCCAGCTCATGTATTAATGATCTTGGTAAAACACCTCCCACTATTCCCAACACGCTCCATTCAATGCCTCCTGTGGTCTTCCGTGAAAAGGATATCAGAAGGATTTTGATGAATCTTGATGCTACGAAAGCGCCAGGTCCTGATGGTATTTCTCCACTTGTTCTCAAAACCTGTGCTCCTGAACTTACTCCTATTCTTTGCCGCCTTTTTTCACTTTCTTATTCCAAAGGTGTTTTTCCTTCTGCTTGGAAATTTGCTCATATCCAGCCAGTTCCTAAAAAGGGTGACAAATCCCTCCCATCCAATTATTGTCCCATTGCAATTACTTCTACTCTTTCTAAAGTAATGGAGAAATCAATTAACCGCCAACTCTTAAACTACCTAGAAACCTTCCGTCTGATCAACGATCGCCAGTATGGATTCCGTCAGTGTTGATCCACTGGTGATATTCTGGCTTATTTTACCCATTTATGGACTAATTCAATGGAAAGGTTCGGTGAAACACAAGTAGTTGCTCTTAACATCTCAAAGGCTTTTGATCGTGTTTGGCATAAAGGTCTTCTAAACAAGCTTCCATCTTATGGTTTGCCAACTGTTTTTAGTAATTGGTTATCCAGTTTTCTCTCTGATCCTCACTGAGGGTGATGGTAGATGGCTCTCTGTCTTCTAACTTCTCCACTAATGCCGGTGTCCCCCAAGGTTCAGTTCTTTCCCCCACTCTTTTCCTCTTGTATATCAATGACCTTCTTCCATTGACTGGAAATCCTATCCATAGTTTTGCCGATGATAGCACATTGCATTCAACTTTCCATTTTGAGAAACCTTGTCCTGCTCAATCAGCTTCAAGTTCTCGAAAATCTGCTGCCAATTCCTTAAATGCCGATCTTCAGGTAATTCTCCAGTGGGGCAAAGACAACTTAGTTGATTTCAACCCTTCTAAAACTCAGTCTTGTCTTATATCTTGCAAAAAGGATTCTTCTGCTCCTATGCTTATCTTTAGTGACACTCTGATTTCTAGGCAAAATGATATATTTCTTTTGGGGATTACCCTGACTTCTAATCTCTCTTGGCACAAGCACATTACAAATATTGCTTCCTCTGCATCTAAAAAACTTGGTTTTCTCTTTTGCTCTCGGCGATACTTTTCTTCCAAACAGCTGCTCACTCTGTATAAATCGCAAATCCGCCCTGCCATGGAATATTGTTCCCACATCTGGGGTGGTGCCCCCAAAACCTCTCTCAGGCTTCTTGATTCCATTCAGAAGAGGGCAGTTAGGTTAATTAATGATTCATCTCTAACAGAGTCTCTCCACTCGCTTTCTCATAGACGCACTGTTTCTGCTGCATGCCTCTTCTACAGATACTTCCATGGGCACTGTTCTTCTGAATTGGCTTCTATAATTCCCGCTCTCTCTTTCAAAACAGTCCGAACACGTGCCGCCACCAGCCAACATCCATTTACTGTCCAACTTCAAACCCACAGAACCAACTTTTCATCTTCCTCATTTATTCATTCAACTGCCATTTTCTGGAACAACCTTCCTTCATACGTATTTCCTGAAAATTACAATCTACAGAAGTTCAAGTCCAATGTCAACAAATATCTTCTTTCATCTTCTCAACCTCCAACCCAAGCACGGTACTAAGTACTATAGGTTCTAATACCTCCCGTGTTTGGGCTCCACATAACAAAAAAAAAAGTGTCCGTAGAAGTACCGTTCGTAAATTACCGCCATTGTACACGATACAACATATCCCGATCTCGATAGCATAAGCGTAGTATAGTATAGTGCATAATATAATATTGCCAATTAATCAGTAAATCTATTAATCTTGTTAAACTTTATTGTCAATTAAATTGTACTTTTAACTATATATATATATATATAACGATTTAGATTACAAACGTAACAAATAATTAACACATAACTTGATACGGAAGTTCTATAAAGGGAACTCGCAGATAACACTCGATACTGAAAAATAAATATAGCATTATAACTGTGTTAGGATACAAGTTTAAGATTTTCATTTTGTACTGAAATTGAAATTTTATTGAAATTAAATCAAAATCATGACTCAGACCAGAACAGCAAAGCAAAAGGCTCAAGCTAATGGGAGTGCTGTGGCTAAGGGGAGAACTGAGGGGGGACAGTTGCCCTCTGAATCACAGCCTTTTAAAATACACTGCTTGCTTGATGTTTGCGGAGCAATCGGGTATGGAACATGATACTGCCATGGGGGATGTCTTTGTGTGTGCGCGATGTAAGGAGTGTAAGGAAATCAGGCGACAACTCAGCATTGTTATGAGCCTATATGAGAGCTTGAAGGACAGGGTGGATGCCCTCGAAGGATATAAATTGAGGGGCCCATCAAGCTCTCAGCTGCCCACATCAAAGCCAGAGCTTGCACTTGGTCATCATGCAACACAGAGGCAACCCCCTAGGCAGAATGTGCTGGTTCCACAGGAACTACTAGTTGTTGGTGACTCTATTGTCAGGGAAACAGGGAACATGCTTTGTAAAAAGGATAGGTGGAACAGAACCAGGGTATGTCTGCCAGGGGTAAAGGTTGATGACGTTGTAGAGCGGATATCATCTTTTAAGGGCATAAAAGATGATATAGTTGTACACGTTGGCACTAATGATATTAAGAGTAGGAGACCGGCAGAATTACTTAACAAGTACAGGTCACTGTTGAAAAAAAACCGTGAAGTAGGGTTGAATTTGAAAGTGTCTGCAATTCTTCGCAGACACGATAGGAGGGAGTATATGATGAGAGCCTTGTCGATCAATTCGGCCCTGGAAAGTCTGTGCAAGGCTCAAGGGGTAGAATTTTTTCCAGCGTGGTCTGTACTTGTTAACAGGAGAGACTGCTTCTACAGGGATGGGATACACTTAAATAGAAAGGGTGCAAGAATATTTGCTGATGCTGTCGAGGCAGTGTTAGGTGGGTAGGAAAACTGCTAGTTTGGGGGGATATAAGGACTAATAGATTAACAGTAGCCACTGGCAGAGGTGAAAGTGATTCTTGCGCTGCTTCTATTGAAATGAGCAGCAGCCTGGAAAACAAGATACAGGATATTTCAGAGACTGCTGGGAGTCATCGTGGAACAAGTAAACACATGGGTTGTGTTAGGGCAGCTATACTTGTATACTTGCTATACTTGTATAGTGTATGTATACTTGCATGTACACCAATGCTAGGAGTTTGGTAAATAAATTTGATGAATTTGAGGTATTGCTCAAAACATCTAAGGCAGATATTGTGGGGATTTCAGAAATGGTGTCACACATTTATAAGGAATGCAGAACTGGAATTTGGGGAATACAATGTGTATAGAAGGGATAGACAGGACAGGAGAGGAGGAGGGGTTATGCTATTAATTAAGAAACACATAAAATCCAAAGAAGTGAAGCCAGTCGACATTGATGGACAGGGCAGTGTCGAGTCAGTTTGGTGTGACATAAGCATAGGGAAATCAAAATTGAGAGTAGGAGTATGCTATAGGCCTAATGACTCTGATGAGTATAATAAGATACTGTACAGGGAAATAGAGTGGGCCAGTAAATCAGAGAGTCTTATAATGGGGGATTTTAATTTCCCAGATATTGACTGGAATTTGTGGGTTGGTCACTCGCACACTAGCAAGGCTTTTGTGGATTTATTGGATGATTGTTTTCTACATCAGCATGTTCGGGAGGCAACTAGAGGGAGCAATACTCTTGATCTGATTATCAGTAGTGATTTTTCATGCATTAATAATCTGCAGGTAAATGAACCACTAGGTGGCAGTGATCACAATGTGCTGAAGTGGGATTTACTCAAGGAGGTAACTACCATCAGAGGCAAAGAAAAGGGTTTTTGCTTTCTTAAAGGCGACTATGATAGTCTGAGACAGTATTTAAATTCTAATTGGGACCAACTGATGATGTTACCAACAGAAAATTCAAAATGGGCAGCATTCAAAGAAATAATCTTGGAAGCTACTTGGCTTTACATACCAACTAAGAATATTGTTCAAGGTTCAAGCCTAAATGGATGTCAGATGAACTAATGAGAGATATGGCAGAGAAGAAAAATGCATGGGATACATACAAATTAATGGGTGACATGGAAGCCTATGATAGATATAAGTTGGTCTGTAACCAAGTCACAAAGGAGATTAGGCAGGCAAAGGCAGATTATGAGAAATCCTTGGCAAAGGATGCAAAGAAAAACAGAAAAGAGTTCTTTACCTATTTAAACTCAAGAAAGAAAGGGATAAATCAGATTGGTCCACTGGATATTGATGGTTCAACAGTTGAGGATCCTGCTCAGGTGGCTAACAAACTAAACGAGTATTTTGCATCTACATTCACACATGAGGAGTTATTCAGGAAGGGGAATGTCGTAGGTGAAGTAAACATTGGCAGTGAGCTAGATGATTTTATAATAACTGAGAGGAAAGTGGATGAGAAATAGTTGAGGATAAACATAAAAAAGGCAAATGTGGTGGATGGGATCTATCCAGTTATATTAAATGAGGCAGCAAAGGAAGTAAGCAAACCCCTAGCCATAATTATGAGAGCTTCTTTGGACTCAGGGGAGGTACCCATAGACTGGAGATATGCCAATGTAACCCCAATTCACAAAGGAGGATCAAAGGCTGACATAAGTAATTATAGACCTGTTAGTTTAACTTCTGTTCCAGGAAAATTAATGGAGGCACTGGTTAAAGAGGCACTGCAGGATCATCTAGACAAGAATTCAGTTATAGCTCAGACACAGCATGGTTTTGTTAAGGAAAAGTCTTGCCTGTCCAATTTGACTGGATACTATGATGTAGTCACAAAAGAACTGGATGTAGGGAATAACTTTGATATTATATATTTGGATCTTAGAAAGGCTTTTGATAATGTTGCACATGGAAGACTGCTGCACAAATTGGAGCAGTGTGGCATTGGAGAGAAATTGCTGCTATGGATAAAGGGATGGTTGAGTCAGAAGACAGAGAGTGGTAATCAATGGACACTGCTCAATGTGGACTAATGTTATTAGTGGAGTTCCTCAGGTTTCAGTGTTGGGTCCATTGTTGTTTTCTGTATTTATAAATGATATTGATGATGGTATATCAAGCTTAATGTCCAAGTTTGCAGACGATACAAAGGTTGGCAGGGTTGTTAAGGACACTACTGATGCTATGCTGCTGCAACAGGATCTGGAAAGGTTGAGCAGATGGGCTGAGAGGTGGCAAATGAAGTTTAACATTGACAAATGTAAAGTACTATATATGGGAAACAGTAACCCCAGAGCAGCGTATCAACTCTGCGGTACTACACTGACAGTGGTAGAGAATGAAAAGGACCTGGGGGTAATTGTGCAGGGAGATATGAAGTTCTCTGAGCAGTGCAGACGAGCTGCAAGAGTAGCTCATAGTGTCTTGTCAATGATATACAGGAATTTTTCTAGCAGGGATAGGGAGGTGATTATTCCCTTGTATAAGGCAATGGTCAGGCCACACCTTGAGTACTGTATACAGGTCTGGAGGCCTCATTTCAAGAAGGATGTAGAGCTGCTGGAACGAGTACAGAGAAGGGCAACAAGATTAGTGAATGGAACAAAGGGTTGCTCTTACGAAGAAAGGCTTAAGTTTTGCAAATTACAGAGTCCGGAGATTAGGCACTGGCGAGGTGATCTGATAGAGGTGGATAAGTCCTTGAATGGTTTGAGCATGCTCAATGCCAATGGGATTCTTCCTCTTGCTCAGAATAATCACCTGAGAGGGCATAAATTCAAATTGAGGAAAGGCAGATGTAGGATAGATGTGTGGTAATTTGCCTTTAGCGAGTGGGTAGTTGGTTGGTGGAACAGACTTCCATCACTTGTTGTTGAAGTTGATAGCCTAAACAAATGTAAGGCTCAGCTGGACAGGTATATTCCGAACGAATGGAGGGGTGAAATGGGAGTGATGTTTTTTTTTTTTTTGGCTGATGCTGAATAAGCTTGCTTTCTTGCATCATATGCCTCTACTAATGCTAATGCTAATGTTGATAACTGTAATAAGTAATGGATAAATGTGTGAAAATGTTCTTTTAGCCAGAGTAAATGATTGTTGGAAGAAACTTCCATGTGGTGTTGTGAAAGTGGAAATGTAAATAAGTTTAGAGTAGAATTAGAAAAATTATTAGTGGGAATGGATAGATGAAATGGGTAGTGTTTTTTTTTTTTTAGCTGATGATGCACATGCTCTTGCTTATTTGTATCAGTTGCCACTAATACTAAGATGCAATACTGATGATGTAACTTCAGGGAAGAATGTACAGCATCAATCAAAAAACATAATTGTTTAAATTGCATATAATCTTTAATAAACTTAATGTACAAGAATGATTTTAGTGGTATTCAGCATAGTAGACTTGAAAGAATCATTTATCAATTGAAAACAAGTGCAAATCACTGGCATCAAGACTACATATAGTTGACATTTAAAATTGACACTACTCTGCCTGAAGTGTTAGCAATGATTCTGACAACAGATGCAATTTCTTCTTCACCAACTGTGTGGAGACTGTTTCTGTACACATAGAGTTTCACATATCCCCATAAAAAGTAGCATAGCAGTAGTTGAATTTGGGAGAATAAGGTGGCCAAGAACATTCAGGGAAGTAATTTGAAATAACATAATCACCAAATGCTTACTGACGACATCCAAAATTGCATTCATTGGCCAAGAGTCATCTTGCTGGAAAAGCATTTCCTTGAAATGAACACCCCTGCCTCAAAGAAATATGATGAAATCATAGTCAAGGACTGCCTGATAATGTTCATATGACAGGTAAAACAGGACAAACAATCCCAATTGTCGGAACAGTGCACCATACAGTAGCTTCATTAATGGTATTAAAACAGCAGTTTCAATAATGTATTGGAATTTTTGGTAGCCTATATTCTTGCTAATATAACGATGACAGTGAAAATGAGCCTCATGTAAACCGCTTTTGCAAGAATATCTAACAGATTTCCAGATTTCTTTGCAAAAGTTATAGAAATAGACTGCAAAAAGCATCCTAACATCTCTAGTACTCACTGAGGCTTTGGTGCATTTGAATCTTAAAAGAAACACTGCCAAATACTTTGTTAGAATTGTGTCAGTTGATACTGACAACATAGCATTTTAGTCATTGAAATAGACCACAAAATCATCCTAAACACCTCTAGTGATGTAAGGATGATTATGATGCATATGGCTTTTATAAGATTCAAATGCAACAGATGACTCCAATGCATTTGAATCTTATAAATAGTGACAGATATTTTGTTATAATTCTGTTATTTTATGACAACAAAACCATCCAAACATCTCTAGTGCATTTGAATAATAAAGAAACACAGATATTTTGTTAGCATCCTGTCAGGTGATGTTCATAACAGTGTTTCTGTCACAGAATTAGACCACAAAATCATAACATCTCTGGTGCATTTTAATCTTATAAAGGAACACTGCCAGATATTTTGCAAGAATGCTGTTAGTTGATGCTTACAACATAGCAATCAAAATTTCACAGACTTGGAAGGGCTTCACACAGCAGCTTTATTAACATATGCAATGTTGTTAACTGACCTCACTGTTGTCTTTTTAAAACACCTTTTTTATTGTCTGTCACAGCACCTGTATTTTCGAAGTTCTGGACCAACCAATATGTTTATTGCTGATTTTATTAAATCTTCCATGCAAATGAATTTCTGCAAATACACTTGCCCTACACCACTAGTAGAATACAATATTTTTACTATAAATACACAATGTTCTGGCATGCATGCCACCTTCAATGATTTGAAGTTATCACTGGTGGAGGCACATTTTCCAAAGTGTACTGTGATTTCCTATAAATTAACTATATCAAAAAATATGCAATTTAAACTGAAACATCTTTTTTGATTGATGCTATATAATGACACCACAGCAAAAAACTGCACAGGTTAGTATAACATATCTGACTTTAGTTCTGCATTAAATTTTTATATTATTACAATTAATTAATTAAAAATTAAACCTTTTAATAATTTATTTATTTTTAATAATTTTAAATTAATTAATAATTATTTCAGTCAACTGAAACAAATGAAAATGAAATGGTAACAGGTACCTTGCAAATTACAATACAGCAAGGTTTCGCTCTAACACAGTTTGAGAATTGCTGGAAATCTTGCATAAAAAGGTATTTTTGAGCTTTTGTGCTGGGAAAACCCTTCTATTATGTTGGATGTAATTTTCAACGTTTCCATTCCTTTTTGTGAATTCCTGCTGTTGACTTGCTAGTCGTTATCACCTTCATGATATTTTTGTAAAGCACATTTCTGGAGGCCACTACCATAAAACAATAAAAAGAGTTTTCAGTTTCTGGTTTATTGGGCTTTTCTGTTAGTGCAATCAATTATAAATGGGTAGTAAACTCGATCTTGCATTTGCTATAATACTGATAGCTGGAATTCTGTGGGTTTTCACATTATTATGGTGAAATGTTTCCCCTTTCATGAAATATTCAATCATATAAAAAAAAAAAAATTTTCAGAAACTCATTACTCCACATCTCACTTGTGTGTGCCATGTTCTTTGTTGTTAATTGCTTATAATTTTTACTATATCTTGAAACAGGCCTATGGGGCTGGGAATTTCCATACTATAATAATTAATGATAGACACCAGCCAGGAATTAAACTAAAAATTTACTAAAAATTTTTAGTTTAATTCCTGGCCGGTGTCTATCATTAATTATTATAGTATAATTTTTACTGTTTTAAATTTTACAAAAAAAAAAAAAAAAGTCAGTGAACAGAAATATCAAATAGTATGTACATATTACAGTGCATATTAATTAAGCTATGTATGTAAGTGTAAATTTATTTTTATTTTTTTTAACTGGAAAATATTCTTCCAATTTTCACGTATCATTTAAAGCAGGGTCCACTGTATTTTGTTGGGCGATCCCTGGGTTAGGTAATGTGCTATTGAACTTATGACTTCAAAGAGTGCAGTTTGTGACTTTTAAAGAGAGCAGAAGGTACATGAAATCTGGATGCTGCAGAAGAGATTGTGCTTAGCATTGATGAAGAGGAAAAAATTAAATGAATGTACATTAACCCAAATATAAGTATCACAGTTTGTAAGGTAAGATGTTTGTTCAGTTATTACTATTTAAGTTACTACTATTATAGAAATAAAGTTAAAATATTAAGTTATTACTACTATAAAAATTAAGTTTCCAATAGTTATAAAAAAAAAATTCCATATTTTTGTTAGCTTTTGGAATGTAACGCCCCTTTTTGTAGTGGTCCTTAGTCCCGTATGACACGGTTTCACATTACACAAGATTTTGTAGGAACCAAACTACCGTGTTATATGAGGGTTACCTGTATATTGCTTCTCTGGAATTCATAAAAACTGAATCATGTTTCAGTTCTGCTTTACTGCATAGTTATTTTGTGGAATTGGGAAGAGGACCCAGGTTAGCTTAAAATATATCCAAAGCTGAACTGAATATTAACCAGTTCAGTTTTGTACAGTAAAATCCATTCGAAAAGTGTGAACTGATTATTAATCGGTTCACACTTTTTGAAATAGATTTTATAATTTTTTAAATGGATATTACAAAAAAAGAAAAGTTTGTTTTGGTTATTTTATAAGCACAAAATTAGCTAAGATCATGAAACATCAGAATATCAGTCTGCAAAATTCCATGTACTCTATGGTTGTATAGTTTCTGTGAAAGGAACTCTGAAATGCTCACTCGAAACTAACTTTGCTACAATTTAAAAAAACACAGGCCACAAATTAACATTGACAAATGCAAAGTACTGCATATAGGTAGCAGTAAAGCCAGAGTAACATACCAACTGTGCAATACTACACTCAGGGTAGTGTAGAATGAAAAAGACCTATTGTACAGTCAGATATGAAGTTTTCTGAGCAGTGCAGACAGGCTGCAAGAGTTTGTTTGTTATTTGGTTTTTAGGAGCATTATCAACTAAGGCCATATTGTTCCGGGATATGCGGTGGTCATTCCCTGACCTTTCTGCATCCTCCGTATTTGGTGGTGACGGGCTCGAACCCCGGTCTAATCAAGAAGCGTGTGCTACACACTGCTGCTCCTTCCCTATGGAGGCACCTGGCTGCAAGAGTAGCTCATGAGGTCTTGTCAATGACATATAGGAACTTTGCTAGCAGAGATGGAGGTGATTATCCCATTCCATAAGGCAATGGTCAGGCCACACCTTGAGTACTGCATACAAGTCTGGAGGCCTCATTTTAGGAAGGATGTTGAGCTATTAGAATGAGTACAGAGAAGGGCAACGAGATTTGTGAGTGGAACAAAGGGTTGCTGTTACAAAGATAGGCTTAAGTTCTGCAAATTGCAGTGTTTGGAGACTAGGCACCTGCAAGGTGATCTGATTGAGGTGTATAAGGCCTTGAATGGTTTGAGCAAGCTTGATGCTGATGGGATTATTCCTCTTGCTCAGATTCCACACCTGAGGGGGTATAAATTCAAATTGAGGACAAACGATTGTAGAATAGATGTGCGGAAATATGACTGTTCCAGGAATATTTCCGCACATCTTTGCTGGAACAAACTTCCATCTGTCGTTGTGGAAGTTGACAGGTTAAATAAATTTAAGGCTGAACTTGACAAACTTTTGGAGTGAATGGATTGATGAAACTGGAATTTTTTTTTTTGGTTAATGCTAAAAAAGCTTGCTTTCTTGCATCATATGCCTCTACTAATGCTAATGTTCTTGTCCAGATAGTGACTGAATCCAGTTCTTTTTCACACAGTGTGAAAGAACAGCAGTCATAGCCATTAGTGCCATGGCAGAAGTACAAAAATGGAAGATGATTCATTTCTGCATCTTCTTCAACAGCTGGTTAGAAAAATCCTACATACTGTGTGTGTGTGTGTGCTTTGCATTTTTTTTTTTTTTTTTTGGGAAAATGTAGCTAACCAATGATGGACGTGTGAATAGCATAATGTACAATAAGCACATATTTGTTAATAACATGCAGCACTGAAATGCGAAAATTTCAAGATGTATGAGAACCATAACAACATAATATCCTTGGACAATAAATATTTTTGCTGTGACAACATTGATAACTACACTTGTTATTTGGTTTTTTTAGGAACATTAGCAACTAAGGCCATATTGCTCCGGGATATGCGGTGGTCATTCCCTGACCTTTCCGCATCCTCCGTATTTGGTGGTGACGGGGTCGAACCCCGGTCTAATCAAGAAGCGTGTGCTACACACTGCTGCTCCTTCCCACCTGGCTACGGAGGCGGCTCGATAACTACACCATTAGTGTATAAATTTTGAAAGAAGATTAAATGGTAAGAATATGTCCAAAAAATTTATAGAAAGTTTTTTGGACATATTCTTCCTGGTCTGTTGGAAAAAATACCACTACTGTATGCAGACTTTACAAAAAGTAATACAGTCCCTTCATCTTCCCCCACTCAGTCCACTAGGAAATCCTACTGGGCAGAGTGGGGGAAAATGGAAGGACTGTTTGTTGGTTGCTCTGCATGTTCTCTAGATTCATATACACACCTACAGGTATAGAGAAATTGTAATGAGCTGCTGTGTTATTAGGTCTGGTGCCTCAACTGATTGGAAAAATAAAAATAAATAAATAAAATAAACAGAAAATATGTAATTTAAAATTAAAATAATTAACTTAACAATCACATTCAGTATGTAAAAATTTTTTCATGCCATGTTCCGTTCAAAACACTTGAGTGGCAACCTGTACTTTGTTATCTGAAATGGTGTACCTACTGGTATGAGATTAAAGAATTTCTACTCACTTCTGGAACTGTTTCTGAGAGCTCTCGTAGTGACATTTTATTATAAATAGCTCCTGTATCATGTCGATCAGCCTCTGGCATTGAAGCCTAGACAAACAAACATTTCATCAGAATTTTAGTATATATTGTAATAATCATTACTCTTAGTAATATGTTTAGCAGTTTTTGATTTGGCTAATTAAATTAGAATGCAAGCAAGAGAGGAAGAATCTGGAAATTAATGAATGAATTTTAATATGAGCAAAAAAAAATTTACTTATTAATTATCATTTTTGACAGAAAAAGAATTTCAAAATTCTTAACTTTAAACTTTCATTAGCTAAAGTTCAAATTGAGATAAACAGCTTTAAAAGTTTAGGAAGAACTTTAGGAAGCTGAATTAAATAAGTATAAATTATCTTTCATATGTTCTATTTAAGAGTTTACAACCACCCAACTTGAAAAATCAAACCCCATGAAACTTTTCTATCTTTCTGTCAGCATGCACTGATTCTGCATTCCAGACCCTTTCTTTAAAAATAATAATTTCCTAGAAGCAACCAAAGCAAAATGGAGGCCTACCATCAAAGTCGAGAATGCAACTATACCAATCCCCATCAGAAGAGGAATCTTTCAGGAAGTTGCCCTGAGTCCACTATGGCTCTGTCTAGCACTCAACACACTGTCCATCATGCTCAAACAACAGCAGGGTGTATAGATTATTTCTCCCTAAAAGAATGGAGGAAAAAACTATACACCCTCTCTCAACTCAACTCATGTTCATGCATGATATCAAATTCTATGTGGCAACTGAGAATCAACTCCAACAGCTACTCCAGATCACCAAAGAGTTAAACACTGATATCAGGATGCAATTTGGCCTAGACAAATGCAAGACCCATGTATTTCAACAGGGAAATCCAGTCAGCTGAAACTACCAGATGAAGACCAGTGAAGAGATTGAAGCCGTGACAAAGAGAGAGACTTACAAATATCTGGGGATGATGCAGGCTCAACCATCAGAACACAAGGAGATTAAGACCTGCCTAACTGAGAACTGCCATCAGAGATTGAGGAGCCTGCTAAAAGCAAAGCTGAATGGTGAGAACATAGTCAGAAATACCTACACAGTCCCAGCACTAGCAATCTCCTTTGGAATCATAGACTGGACCAACACCAAGCTGGAGGAGAGTATGAGATCAACCAGGATAATGAAGAAAAACAGCTACCAACACCACCCAAAGTTGGCCATTGAGAGACTAAACATAGCTCAGAAAGAAGGAGGGAAAAGCTTGACAGACCCTGTTGAACAACAGAAGACGGTGATTACTTGCAGAAAAACACAGTGCCAATCTACCAAGCCATAAGAAAGATGGACAAAAGGCACACACTCACAGAGACAAAAAGACAAGTGAAGAAGGCTATCCAAATCTGATCATAAATAAAAATGTAATGAGATTTACATTTAAGAAGTCAATCTCAAAGGGAGACTGAGTTCTGAATAAAGACCTCCATTATAACTGGCTACATTAGCTTCATATTAATATTACCATAGGCTTGAAAAACAAACTGGAAAGGTGTACTAGTATTCTATGGCATACTGAAAAATAGTTATTATTTTTCAGTATGCATGTTTCTGTAGTGATATCAGTGGTTGGATCTCCAGGACTGCCGATTTTTGTGATTGAATAATGTTCATCTTTAAAAATTATTAACTAATATAATCAGTGTCGTACCTAGGTATGGGCAGACCGAGTAGCCTCCAAGGGCCCAGGAATGTAGGGGGCCAAAATTCCATTATTTTAAGTTTTTTAAATATAAAAAATGATTGTTTCTTAATATAATACTTTAATTATAAAAAAATATTCAATATTGCCTTATTTATATTGCAGTAAATATATTTATTTTATAATCAGATGTTAAAAGAAATTAATTTTTCCCAATTTTTATTATTTAAACCTAGTGTTAATGCAACAAAAACCCACAATAATGCAGATTCACATTTAAAACGCCGACCGGGCTAGCTAGGTGGGTAAAGTGCCTGCCTGGCAACCCAAAGGTCGCGGGTTCGAATCCCGCCTCGGGTTTGGATCAAAGTACTGCAAAAACCTTGGGAAGTGCATTATGGCCACAGAAGCCGATGCGCCAACAACTACCAAAAAAAAAAAAAAAAGACATTTAAAACTGTTTGCTTTGCTTTGAATGTAACAATATCAGTTATGAAATATTACAACTGCATTAAATGAAATCAAGGAACAGGCCAAAGGAAAAGATGCAAAACTGTTGTCTGAAATACAAGGTTTGTTAACAGAAAGTTTCTTGTATTCTCTCTACCTTATGAACTCCTCTAAGTGTGTGGTTGTCCTGTAGTATAAACAGAAAATTTATTATTTTTTTAAATTTAAATTAATTCTTTTAAATTTATTATAAGTGTAATTGTTTGGTATGAAACGTTGAATTTTATAAATAAAGTAAGTAAAGCCATGCAAAGTAGTACAATTGATATGAACTGCACTTATATTGATAGAAGGAACTCTTAGTAAACCAAACAAATTTAGAATAACAGGACTTAAACTGTGCTTTGTTGTTGTTTTGGTTTTTAGGAGCATTAGCAACTAAGGCCATATTGCTCTGGGGATATGCGGTGGTCATTCCCTGACCTTTCCGCATCCTCCGTATTTGGTGTTCACGGGCTCGAACCTCGGGCTAATCAAGAAGCATGTGCTACACACTGCTGCTCCTGCCCACCTGGCTATGGAGGCGCCCTTAAACTGTGCATGGATAAAGCTGTAGACATTGAAACTGAGTTGGAAGTACCGTCAGCGTTACCAGAAGTGTGAGTTTCTAGACAAAAGAATGAGTTTACCATTACTTATGAAACTTCTTCAGATGAATGCCCTATTGATCCAACCAAAAGGTTTGAAACAGAATTTTTTAATATAATGATTGAGGAAGCTATCATTAGCTTACAAGAAAGATTTGATTAGATGAATGAAATATACTCGGCTTTTCATCTTATTCTAAAATCAGAAAACTTCATGAATTTATTTGAAAGTGCAATAGAAATGAAATGTCAACGCCTTGATGGAATTCTTACTGGCAAAGATGGGAGCAACAGCATCATCGATGCCAAAGAGTTTCATCAAGAAATCCAACCTTTGCAACATGTTTGGGAAAAAAAATGGGAAAAAAAAAAAGGGAAAAAAAATCTGGTTGTTTAGAATTAATAGCATTTATTTGTTAGTTAAATTATTTATTATTTTATTAATTGAATTATATCCCAACATCACCATTTCTCTTTGGATATTATTAACATTGCCAATTACGGTTGCATCTGGAGAGAGGAGTTTTCAAGGGCATATGATGCAAGAAAGCAAGCTTATGCATCATCAGCTAAAAAAAAAAAAAAAAAAAGCTCCCATTTCACCCCTCCATTCATTCCAAATACCTGTCCATATCTTCAAACAGGCCTATGGGGCTGGGAAATTCCATACTGCAATAATTAAAGACAAACACCAGCCAAGGAATTAAAAATATTTTTAATACCTGTCCAGCTCAGCCTTAAATTTATTTAGGCTATCAACTTCCACAACAAAGGATGGAAGTTTCTTCCACCAACAAACTACCTCCTAGCTAAAGGCAAACTTCCGCACATCTATCCTACGTCTGTCTTTTCTCAATTTGAATTTATGCTATCTCAGGTGATTATTTCGGCAAGAGGAAGAATCCCATCAGCATTGGGCATGCTCAAACCATTCAAGGCTTTATACACCTCAATCAGATCACCTCGCAGGTGCCTAGTCTCCAGACACTGTAATTTGCAAACTTTAAGCCTTTCTTCATAAGAGCAACCCTTTGTTCCATTCACTAATCTTGTTGCCCTTTTCTGTACTCATTCCAACAGCTCTACATGCTTCTTAAAATGAGGCCTCCAGACCTGTATACAGTACTCAAGGTGTGGTCTGACCATTGCCTTATACAAGGGACACCTCCTTATCCCTGCTAGAAAAATTCCTGTATATCATTAACAAGACACCATGAGCTACTCTAGCAGCAAACAGTCTGCACTGCTCAGAAAACTTCATATCTGCCTGCACAATTACCACCAGGTCCTTTTCGTTCTCTACCACTGTCAGTGTAGTACCACACAGTTGATACGTCACTCTGGGGTTACTGCTTCCCATATGTAGTACTTTACATTTTTCAATGTTAAACTTCATTTGCCACCTCTCAGCCCATCTGCTCAACCTTTCCAGATCCTGTTGCAGCAGCATAGTGTCAGTAGTGTCCTTAACAACCCTGCCCACCTTTGTATTGTTTACAGACTTGGACATTAAGCTCGATATACCATCATCAATATCATTTATAAATACAGAACACAACAATGGATCCAACACTAACCCTGAGGGACTCCACTAATAACATTAGTCCACGACGAGCAGTGTCCATTGATTACCACGCTCTATCTTCTCCCACTCAACCGTCCCTTTATCCATAGCAGCAATTATTATTATTATTATTATTATTATTAATATCCATATGATGCAAGGAAGCCTGAGGCTTATGCTGCACCAGGAAAAAAAAAAAAAAAAGTTCCCGAGTAACCCTGAGAGAGAGAGAGAGAGAGAGAGAGAGAGAGAGAGAGAGAGAGAGAGAGAGAGAGAGAGAGAGAGAGAGTGTCAAAAGTAGAAGGGAATCACCAAGAAAGAGAAGAATGATGATATCCAGCTCAGGACCCTGGGTGTGCCAAGCCCATACTCACCAGATGTGAGCCCCCGGGGATAAATTTGCCTCCAATGCTACACTGCTCCAATTTGTGCAGCAGTCTTCCATGTGCAACAGTATCAAAAGCCTTTCTAAGATCCAAATATATGATATCAAAGTTATTCCCTGCATCCAGTTCCTTTGTGACCACATCAGAGTATCCAATCAAATTGGTCAGGCAAGACTTTCAGTTAACAAAACCATCCTGTATCTGAGCTATAACTGAAGTCTTGTCTAGATGATCCTGCAGTGCTTTTTTAACCAGTGCCTCCATTAATTTTCCTGCAACAGAAGTTAAATTTACAGGTCTATAATTACTTGTGTCGCCCTTTGATCCTCCTTTGTGAATTGGGGTCACATTTGCACATCTCCAGTCCCTGGGTACCTCCCCTGAGTCCAATGAAGCTATCATAATTATGGCTGAGGGTTTGCTGCCTCCTTTAATATATAACTGGATAGATCCCATCCACCCCAGGTGCCTTTTTTATGTTTATCTTCAGCAATTTCTCCACCACTTTCCTCTCAGTTATTACAAAATCATCTAGCTCACTGCCAATGTTTACTTCACCTACGACATTCCCCTTCCTGAATAACTCCTCATGTGTGAATGTAGATGCAAAATACTCGTTTAGTTTGTTAGCCACCTGAGCAGGATCCTCAACTGTTGAACCATCAATATCCAGTGGACCAATCTGATTTATCCCTTTCTTTCTTGAGTTTAAATAGGTAAAGAACTCTTTTCTGTTTTTCTTTGCATCCTTTGCCAAGGATTTCTCATAATCTGCCTTTGCCTGCCTAATCTCCTTTGTGACTTGGTTACAGACCAACTTATATCTATCATAGGCTTCCATGTCACCCATTAATTTGTATGTATCCCATGCATTTTTCTTCTCTGCCATATCTCTCATTAGTTCATCTGACATCCATTTAGGCTTGAACCTTGAACAATATTCTTAGTTGGTATGTAAAGCCAAGTAGCTTCCAAGATTATTTCTTTGAATGCTGCCCATTTTGAATTTTCTGTTGGTAACATCATCAGTTGGTCCCAATTAGAATTTAAATACTGTCTCAGACTATCATAGTCGCCTTTAAGAAAGCAAAAACCCTTTTCTTTGCCTCTGATGGTAGTTACCTCCTTGAGTAAATCCCACTTCAGCACATTGTGATCACTGCCACCTAGTGGTTCATTTACCTGCAGATTATTAATGCATGAAAAATCACTACTGATAATCAGATCAAGAGTATTGCTCCCTCTAGTTGCCTCCCGAACATGCTGATGTAGAAAACAATCATCCAATAAATCCACAAAAGCCTTGCTAGTGTGCGAGTGACCAACCCACAAATTCCAGTCAATATCTGGGAAATTAAAATCCCCCATTATAAGACTCTCTGATTTACTGGCCCACTCTATTTCCCTGTACAGTATCTTATTATACTCATCAGAGTCATTAGGCCTATAGCATACTCCTACTCTCAATTTTGATTTCCCTATGCTTATGTCACACCAAACTGACTCGACACTGCCCTGTCCATCAATGTCGACTGGCTTCACTTCTTTGGATTTTATGTGTTTCTTAATTAATAGCATAACCCCTCCTCCTCTCCTGTCCTGTCTATCCCTTCTATACACATTGTATTCCCCAAATTCCAGTTCTGCATTCCTTATAAATGTGTGACACCATTTCTGAAATCCCCACAATATCTGCCTTAGATGTTTTGAGCAATACCTCAAATTCATCAAATTTATTTACCAAACTCCTAGCATTGGTGTACATGCAAGTATACATACACTATACAAGTATAGCAAGTATACAAGTATAGCTGCCCTAACACAACCCATGTGTTTACTTGGATTTTATGTGTTTCTTAACTAATAGCATAACCCCTCCTCCCTTCCTATGCTGTCTATCCTTTCTGTAAACATTGTACTCCCCAAATTCCAGTTCTGCATTCCTTATATCTGTGTGATACGTCTCTGATATCCCAACAATACCTGTCTTTGATGTTCTGAGCAATACCTGAAATTCATCAAATTTATTTACCAAACTCATAGCATTGGTGTATATGCAAGTATACATGCACCTGTTCCTATTCTTAGCATATTCACGAGCAACAGTTGGCCAAGAAAGAATTAATGGACTGGCCATTATGCCAATAGAACAAGGTGTACTAAAAGATATAAAAACATCAGACGTTACAGATATCAAGTAAATATCGTAAGGCCATGGTTCCCAAACTGCTGAGATTTATTTGGACCCCTTCAAAAATGAAAACAAGTTTGCAGACTCCCTTCAAAAAATGAAAACACAGTATGAACACTGGGTTTTCTGAAAAGAAAATTCAAAATTTAATGTGTGAAACAACCAAACTTTATTCTTATTTTTATACGGATACATAACAATAATTTTATTTATCATCAATTTACTATACATAGAATGAATAATTTGAAATATGTATACAATTATATTCACTAATCTTATCGAAAATAAGTAATGTTCTATAATAAAGTTCAATGCAATTCTATCAGTATATTTTTTAAGAAAATAAACACATATTACTTGATACCTTCTGAACATTTTGCAGACTCCCTGGAACTGGTCTACAGACCCCAGTTTGGGAAACGCTGTCATAAGGTAATCATGTGAAAACTTTTAAGTTTATATAAATAATGTACTAATCATTGAAGTTTAAATAAATAATTATGATATGAATAATTTTTGGGTGTTTCCTTTTTTTTTTTTTTTTTTTCAATTTTACAAATTCCACCTTTAATTTTTGCAAGGAGGGGCTCCCAGATGAATATTACACCTGGGGCCTACAGATATCTAGGTATGGCACTAAATATAATTCATTGTTTTATAAAAAATCTTAAAAAGATAAAAGCTGGCCACCAGAGCACTGAATTTTAGGAAATGGATGGAGACCTGCTACATTTCAGTTGATCTTACAGAATGGCTTCAAGTGCTAATGGCCACACGTATCTAACTTAGTGTCAAATACTCTCTTCTGGTAAGCCAAATAACATTTGATCAAGCTGTACACCTATGAAGATATTTCACATACAAGGACAATATGATTAGGCCAAGTTAAAAAAAAAGAAACAAACAATTTAAACTGATTGAGCTTAAAGGATACAAACACTTTAATATTATTGTGAAGTGTATAAAAAAAGCAGGCTGAAAAGGGGAGAGCCTCAGATCACCCTAGTGAGGTTTTTTTTTTTTTTTTTTTTTTGTACAATTAATAACATGATAATCAGACTATTTGTGGAATTCCCCATTGCTTAAATCTGTAGCACATCTTCATTTTACAAAAATTATCAAATTATTCAACTGTTCTCTAAACTGGATTTATCACATATTTTATTTTACTATTAAAAATGGATGAGATATCACAAATTTAGCTGTTAGACAAACTCACTTTAGTATATTCTTAAGAAAATTTGGCTATGTTTTTCATTACATACCGCATTTAATTTTCATAATTAAATTAAAATTAATTTACAATTTAATAAATTTAATGTAAAAATTTACATTAGCTAATCTTGTTTCCAAATAAAGAACTTCGCTCATTTCTTCTTCAGCATATTCTCTTTCTGCTCCCAACAAAACAGCTATTTCAATCATTAATCTCAGATAGGCTTGTCGTTCTCTCTCACTACTATCTTTTAGAAAGTACTCTCTGCTTGGTAAGCCAAAGGACATCTGATCAAGCTGCACATATAATAACAATTAAAAAAAAAATTAGTAGTACACATAATTCAATTGTACACTCAGTGACCAGTTTATTAGGTATGCCTACACTTTTCGTGGAATGGGATTACAGTAACAGCATCACATGTTCATACTATGTGAAATAAAACAAGTGGACAGGTATTTAGGGATGCTGTATATGTGCAATTCAGTGCAAGAATGGGCAAGATAAAATTTAACCAACTTTGAACATGGCATGGTAATCAGTGGAAGATGTAATGTTATGAGTATCTCAGAAACAGCAACTCAGATGGGATGTTTTCACAAACAACTGTATCTCAGGTTTATCGAGATTGGTTCAATAACCAACATCCAGCCAAAAGCAATCCTGTGACTGGAAACAGCTTGTTGATGCAAGATACCAATGGAGGCTGATAAGACCTGAGGGGGGTAATAGTAGAAAGGCTATGTCAGTAGCTTTTCTGTTACCCTGCAAGTCAACCCAGCTACAACAGTGGTCTGTCACCAATAGGGTATCAGAGCCAACAACTAAACCAAACTCTACTCCTGTCAGCAAAAAAACCAGAAGGTATAATTACTACACTGGACAGTGCAGGATTAGAAAAATGCCTGGTCTGACAAATCCTGGTTCTTGCTATTTCACACCAACAGAAGGACCAGAATATAGTGAAAACAGCATGAGTCCATGAGCCCATCTTGCCAGGTGTCAACAATGCATGTTGGCGGATTCTCCCAATAGGATAGTGTGAGGAGTGTTTTGTGGTGCACAGATGACCACTTTATACCAGCAGAGCAACATTTGGATGCTATTATTATTATTATTATTAGCTATATGGTGCAAGGAAGTCTGAGGCTTATGCTGTGCCAGCCAAAAAAAAAAATTCTGAATTACCCTGAGAGAGAGAGAGAGAAGTAGAAGGGGAATCACCAAGAAAGAGAAGAATGATGATATCCAGCTTAGGACCCTGGGTGTGCCAAGCCCATACTCACTAGATATGAGCCCCTAGAGTTGTAGATTACCTAGATATTGTTTCCAGGCACATATATGGTTGCAGTATCTATCTAAGAATGGGTTCTCCCAATAGGATAATGCACTATCAAAACCAGGATTCCACAGAACTAGTTCTAGAAAGATGAGAGTGAATTCGGCCTAATGAGGTGGCCTCCCCAGTAACTAGATCATAATCAAATTGAGCACATGTGGGATGAAGTGGAAACAAGCTCTTCAGAATGGCAATCCACAACCATCTAATGGGTATCAACTGTGAGAAGCAACTGGAGTTAAAATGGATGTATCTCCATTGCACACTTGTGACACCCCATTGAGTCAATGTCATAATGAATTCAAGCCTGTTTTGAGAGGTAAAGGGAAACCTACTCACTACTATGCAAGTGCACCTAATAAAGTGGCCATCCAATGTATATAATCAATAAGTACTGGTATTATATAATTTGAAATATATAAGTGAAACCTTTCTGCTGTGTCCTTCTGTGGGCAATATTTAAATTAATTCCTGGAAACTATTAAAATATTCACCAATAATGTGAATGCCTTTGTATGTTATTTGCCATTTATTTATAACAAACAAATGAATAATGACAGATAATTTTTAGTAATACAAACTTTTTATCCTAGGAAAATATTTTTCTGAAAAAGGCACCATGATCACTGGATTTACTGGCTAGAAATCCAGTGATCATGGATTTACATAAGTCTTTTTTTCACAACAGTCTAAGGTTAGCATTATTATTGCAAAAAAGTAAATATTATATTTCTGTAAATGTAAAAAGTATACACCGATGAGCCAAAACATTATGACCACCTACCTAATACGATGTTGGTCCTCCATGTGCAGCCAAAACAGCTCGTACCCGGCAAGACATGGACGCTACAAGATTTCTAAATGTGTCTTGTGGTATCTGGTACCAACACGTAACCCACAGATGCTTTAACTCCTGTAAGGTCTGTGGTTGAGACACCGCAGATTGGAGTTGCTGTTCCAACACAACACCCCAAGGGCTCACATCTAGTGAGTATGGGCTTGGCACACCCAGGGTCCTAAGCTGGATATCATTATTCTTCTCTTTCTTGGTGATTCCTTTCTACTTCACTCCCTCTCACTCTCTCTCTCAGGGTCACTCAGGAATTTTTTTTTGGCCTGGGCAGCATAAGCCTCAGGCTTCCTTGCACCATTATGGCTAACAATAATAATAATAAACCACAGATGCTCAATGGGATTGATGTCTGGGGAATTTGGAGGCCAGGGCAATACCTGGAAGTCTTCCTCATGTTCCATGAACCAGTCTCAAACAATCTGGGCAGTGTGGCATAGCTTCACTTCCAGAGGGGAAGACCGTTGCCATGAAAGGGTGTACCTAAACAGCAATGTTTAAGTAGGTGGTAGACATCAGAGTGCCCGGCACATGGATGACTGGACCCAGGGTCTCCCAGCAGAACATCACCCAAAGCATGACATTGCCACCACCAACTTGTTTTTGTCACATGGTGCATCCAGGTGCCATCAATTCCCCAGGTAAACAATGCACACATATCCGGCTCTCCACATGGTGCAACAGGAAATGTGATTAATCAGACCAGATGACCTTCTTCCAATCACTCAAGGTCCAGTTTCGATGCTTGCGTGCCCATTGTAGGCACTGTCACTTGTGAACCGTGGTTAGCATGGGCACTCGGCTATGCAGCCCCATTTTCAGCAGGGTTCGATGTACTGTGTGTTGTGACACATTGCTCCTATCACCAGCATTCCAATTACTGGCGAGTTGTGCCACATCGCCATTCTGTTGCCATGTACTATCCAGGAGAGCCTTCGCTCACCTTGAGCATCGATGAGCCGTGGTCATCCAACACCTCGCTGGTGGTTCGTGGGTTTTCCCTCCTCGGACCACTTTCGGTAGGTATTAACTATGGCTGACAGTGAGCATCCCACCAGCTGTGCCATTTCGGATATGCTCTGACCCAGTCGTCTAGCCATTAAAATTTGGCCTTTGTCAAACTTGCTTAAGTCCGCTGCCTTTCCCATCTGAAGAACAAGAGAAACACTGATTAACGGAGTTCAATATCAGGTGTTTTTTATACTGTGTCCCGACCCGCACATACGCCGCAGTTGCTTCAATTTGCATAATGACTCACTGGTCATAATGTTTTGGCTCATCGGTATAGATTTCTACATAAATTGTACAGTGAAAAGTCGAAACAATACCAATTGTATTGTTTCGACTTTTCCTTTCCTGAACATCATTGAAACTTACTATTAAAAAAGCAATTTTTTATTTAACTATATACCTAACAATTTTTGTATCCATTATGTTTTTAAAAATTTAGACTAATGCCACTGAGAGCACCATCAAAAGCAAAAATACTTTTGATGATGTTCTTAGAATGCCAATGGAAAGAAGGAAAATACCTTCTTTCCATTAGTGTGAATCCTGTTTGAAGTTTCCATCCTTTTTTCAGATTATCATCATCTGCTACCTGATCATCATTTTTTCTTCCCCAGTATTCACTATGTGTACTTCACTATTCACTATGTCGACTTCGCTTTCAGCATCATTAATTTCCACATCTAAATTCCAAGGAAGTGCTTCAATTTCAGCTTGGATTATCCCACATCATCCAGAAGCAGTAGTGAATGATATGATGCAAACAACAACAACAACACACACACACTTCAGTTTTCAAGATGAAAGAGACCAGTTATGAAACCAAAAGCAAAAGCTAATTATAGATGGCAGCATGTCTACAAAGAGGTTTTTGGCTATCCTTAAAACAAGAAAAGTGCAACCTATATGGAGCCTACATTTTAAAAATATGGATTTCTGTACATACCCACGAAAGGGTTAACAGACATCAAAGAAGCAATGTGGCATTTCTCATATTGCTTGACATTTCCCAACTATAAACTGATTCCAACAAGCAAAATAAGTGACTCAAAGGTCAACAGCTATCAGTAGCTTGAGTATTCATAGGAACAGATTCCTGCAGACAAGATGTAAGAACAAAAAAAATGCATCCATTGTGTATGTTATCATTAATTTAAAACGTTTTATGACATTTTTGTTTTATAATAATTTGTAGAAGAATAAGAGAAATTTACCTCAATATGCTATAGATATTGAATTGAACGTAACAGATATTGAATTTGGACTTCGTAATGTTCCACTTTTTGTGGAAAAGTGGAACTTTTCCACAGAAATAAGAGTAAAAATAAGTGAAAATAAAAAAGAATAGTATAGCAGACGTCAGTGGTAGCAAAAATGCAAAAACCACATGTTGCATGTTGCTTGTATATAACTGTAATATTATGTTACAATAAAAAGAAATGGAAGTATGCCAGTGTAGCGTGGCAAACCAGTAGAGCGAAGAATTTAACATGCAAAAGTAAGGTTACTCTAACTTTACTTCTGCATGTTAAATTCTTTGCTCTACTGGTTTGCCATGCTACTGGCATACTTCCATTTCTTTTTATTATAACATAATAACCTTACTTTTGCATGTTAAATTCTTAAATTCTTCGCTCTACTGGTTTGCCACACTACTGGCATACTTCCATTTCTTTTTATTGTAACATAATATTACAGTTATATATACAGTGAAACTTCTCCTAACGGACACCTCTCGTTAACGGACATCTCTCTACAACGGACATTTTCAAATTCCCCAACTCACCTCCATTGGTTTTAACGTGTTTGCAGCTTCTGTCTAGCGGACATTCTCTGTAACGGACGCGGACAGGCAATCTGCACTGTTTCGTTTAGATTAGCACTTAATTTGATCTCCCCATAACGGACAGCGGGCGAGCTCACGGCCCTTTTTCTAGGAACGTTTCTTCCACGTATTGCTTCAATCGTGTGTTTTCTATTTCCAATTCTCTGAATTTTATCAAGGTTTACGTCGCGGTTCTAAACCCTTTTTCAAGAATTTTAAGGCACGTGTAAAACTTCTGATGAATTAGGTGTGTGCAGGGGGGGGATATGGTCGGCCTTTCGTCTTTTCAGTTTCAGTTTTCAGTTTTGTTCAGTGTCGTGTGAAGTGCACAATGTCTTCTCGTAAACATTTAACTTTAAAAGATAAAGTCGAACTCATTAATGCGTATGATCGGCAAAAAAATAGTGTTCGCAATCTCGCTGCAGAATTCAAAATCGGGAAGACGCAGATAAGCGACATCCTAAAGAAAAAAATGAACTGCTCAAACAATTTTGGCAACACGGAAATGATCAGGTTCAAAAATCATTCCCGAAAATTGTTGGACTTCAAATTTGTTGCGCACGTGCTAAACAAATTCCCATTAATGGGCCTATTATTAGGGAAAAGGCTTTGGAGGTTGCGAAATCTATGGGAGTAAATGAGTTCAAAGCTTCTGTGGGATGGCTAGACAAGTTCAAAACTCGGCATAAAATTTCTTGGAAAACCGTAAGTGGTGAAGGTGGATCTGTTGATGCCGTCAAATTGGAAGATTTATGTCGTGATTTTGAAGCTAAGGATATTTACAACTGTGACGAAACAGGGTTGTTTTTTTAAAGCTCTTCCTGAAAAAACAATGAGTCTTAAAAACGAAAAGTGCCAGGGCGGAAAAATTTCTAAGGAACGCTTGACTGTACTATTTTGTACAAATATGCTGGGAGACTTTGAACAACCTCTTGTTATAGGAAAACCACAAAATCCTCGTTGTTTCAAGGGCATAAAGTTGAATCTTTTGAATGTTGACTGGAAGTCTAATAAAAAAGCGTGGATGACACGAGATATCATGAGCGAATGGATAAGTCACTTTAACCAAAACATGATTCGTCAAAACAGAAAAATTATTCTTTTCATGGATAATGCTGCATCTCACCCGCACATTGAATTGTCCAACATTCAAATCGTTTTTCTGCCACCAAACACATCTGCAGTGTCAGCCCTTGGATCAAGGGATAATAAAAAATTTTAAACTTCACTACAGAAAACGTGTTTTAAGACATCTTCATTGCAAACATGAACGATGTAACATGTGCGAGTGACCTTGCAAAGAAAATCAGCATCCTAGATGCGATTCAATGGATTTCCTCTTCAGTAAATGCAATTAGAAAACAAACTGTCGTGAACTGTTTTGTAAAGATACTGAAGGACTTTCAATGGTTTCTTCACTCCAAACAAATGTTGAAAACAAAATTATCAGCCGGAAGAAGGTGCAGAAGAAAATAAGTGATTACTGTATGTATTTTTCTTAAGATAAAGTCATAATATGCATAGCACAATTGTATGTATATTATTTACAAAAATATTGCGCAAAATCTGTATATAATTTAATTTAATTTTACATTAAACATTTAACGATTTTTCTTTATCTCTTGTGTATGTAATTGTATATTATTTACAAAAATATTGTTCAAAATCTGTATATATTTTAATTTCATTTTACATTAAACGTTTAACGATTTTTCTTTCTTTCTTTTTTTTTTTTCTCCCTCAGACTTCTTGTTAGCGGACACTTCTCTCTAACGGACACATTTTCGTTCCCCCTGGCTGTCCGTTAAAGGGAAGTTTCACTGTATATATAATAATTTTATTCTTTATAAGGAGGTACTAAATAAACATCAATTATAGATCATCACAAAATCAAAAAGATACAGTACACCTTTTATAATGAAATAAAAATATAATTTTAAAAAATAATAAGTTTAAATAACTTAAACCCACATAACATGACACCCCTGGAATGTTGTTGCGGCACCCCAGTTGAAAACCACTGGGTTACCGCCTTGCTACAATAAACTGAATTAGGGTACAAGCTAAGGATAGGATACAAAAAAACTACACCAACCAACGATAGTAACATCAAAAAATACTTTATTCTTGTCCCATACATTGAACAGTGGCACAAACAACTTAACAGATTCTTTAAAGATACTGAATTTAAAATTCTGGCCAGACCAATATGGAAATTACACGCTATACTGAACAAGCATTCAGTCCTTTTGCAATACAAATGAACCTGATATACAACATTTCTTGCAATGATTGCAACTCGTCTTCTCAGGGCTCGACACAGTGTACACTGGATGTGAGAGTAAAATAGCATGCATCCTCAGTCCATGCTTCTCATTCAACAGTGTCAGAATTGGTCTTTCATGCCATTAATGAAAACCACACATATTTGTTCAACGAGGCCAAAATACTTAAGTGTCCAACATAATTATACTAGACTATTAATTGCAGAAACCATCAAAATTAAATCACATGTGAATTCTATTAATGTTTGCCATACATATCTAATCTCCAATTCGTGGTCATTTACGTGCATGCATGAAGAGAAATAATCTCGCTATTTAAGATCCAGGCTCACACATACTCCGTAATTTCCATTCCTGTGATCAAGACATATTGGTCGAAAAGCACTGTCAGATTCAGGAAGGAAAGTCATTTTTGCAAAATTTATGTTAAACGTTTTAAATTTTTTAATTGTTTTTAACTGATTTTATTACTGTAATCATTTTGCGTTAATTTTTTATTTATTTTAATTTCTGGAGAGTGTCATACAGAAGTGTTCTACGTACCATATTGAGGTAAATTTCTTTTATTCTTCTACAAATATTGAAATACAATATAGAACAAATAAAGCATTGTAGCTCCGTTTTATACCATCAAATTTTATAATAATGAAATAATCTAGAGCCAAATGTTAAGGCATATGAACAGCGGAAAAACACTATTATGAGGACTGTTTAATAAAGAATGACTGAAATTTTTTTTACAACATACCTTTATTAATCATTCATATAGTCCCCATTTGATGGGGACTATATGAATGATGGGGATATGAATCCCCATATCTTTCATCATTCATATTTTTCATCCCCATATCTTTCATCATTCATATCCCCATATGAGTAAATGCATTTCATCAAATAGTCCCCATTTGATGAAATGCACTTACTCCAATGTTCCTGCCATTCTTCAAAAATGTGGTGGAAGAAATTTTTTGACATACATTTGAGAATTGCCTCCAATGTTTTACAACTTCTTCTGATGGCTGGAAACACTTTCCTTGCAGCTCCTTCTTTAACTTTGGAAATAAAAAAAAAATCACAGGGTGCAAGGTCAGGGCTATAGGGCAAATTAAAAAACATATCTGCACAATGTGAGGTCTTACATTGTTGTGATGCAGCATCCACCCACCTATGTGTAGCTGTGGTCATTTGCGATTAATGTGATTCTACAAAGTGCACAATACAGTTCTGTAGTGTGAAATGGTGTAATATGCTGGTAAACCATTCCTTTAATGACAAAAAAAAAAAAGAGGACCATAACCTTTCCCACAGAAGCCACAACTTTTCCTTTTTTCAGTGTTGGCAATGATGTAGACTTCCAGAGAGAGAGCTTTGTTGCTTACTCTCTGAGTCGAAATGATGAAGTCATGTCCATTTCCCGTTATCACCTTGTGCAGAACCTCACCATCTTTAGTAACCATCCAAAAATAATAAGTAAATAAAAAAATTTATTTACTTATTATTTTTTTTTTCCTCAGTCCCAGTTCATTTTTGCACTAGGTTTTTCTAATTTTTTGACTGTTTAACCACTACTTCACTTCCACTTTCTACTATCCCTTAAACTTCTCTTAGTTCTGACACCTTGTGTACTTTTCATTTCCACAGATACCTTATTAATTCTACAAACCACACATTAATTATATATATATAATAATTTTATTCTTTATATGGAGGTACTAAATAAACATTAATTATAGATCATCACAAAATCAAAAAGATACCGTACACCCTTTATAATGAAATAAATATATAATTTTAAAAAATAATAAGTTTAAATACTTTCATTGATTCTAAGATGCCATCAACTGTTAGATACCATTATTTTCAGAGCCACCAACAAAGAAAAAATTACATGCTAAAATAAATTGACAAAAAAATTTATTTCAGCAGAATGCAATTTACTGACATTTTATCGTATATTAGATCATTTGCTTCTGTACAAGGTGATTACATAGGGAAAATGGTCACTTTTTTAACAATCTGTCACTTTATTCACAAAACATACTCTACATGGTTGCCATTCCTTTGAAAACACATATGGATGCATCTCTCCCACTCATGTTGAACTGGCATTACCACATCTGGTGTTATTCTTGTAATTACATTTCAAATGCATACCTTTAAGTGATTCATGTTTCATATCTTTTCCTGGTACACCGTGGCCTTCAAATGCACCCACAAGTAAAAATCGAGTGGGCTGAGGTCTGGGAACCTCGGAGGCCACTCCATGGGACCATGGCAACTGATCTAGGTACCAGGAAACTACTGATCCAACCATCGGTGCACACAGATACTATAATGGAGTGGTGCCCAGTCTTACTGAACATACACCAGAAATTCTCCATCCTCATTTAGTGGGGATGGCATGATTGTGCCTTGGAACATGTTTAGGTACATTTCAGCATTCAGATTTGTGCCAAAGAAAACAAGTCTGATAATTTTGTTTCCCCATATCCTGAACCACACCATCAGTTTTCCCACCTTGCATCCTTGAAGGACTCATCCAGTGTGGGTTGGTATCACTATTTATGAGATTAACTTCTTCATTAACGTAAAAATTGGTTTTATCAGTAAACAGAATCCCAGATGAGAAGTTTGCATCACTGGCCATTTGCAAAATTCCATCTGAATAACCAAGTGGATGGAATTTTGCTATCGTCTTCACTAAGATGCTGCAACATTTGCATTTTGTATGGATGCCATTTGTGCTTTTTAGTGGTGTGGATAATACTTGATTGGCTGACAATGCTTTCTGCACACAACCATCGTGGGCTTTTTTGGGGACTCTTTGCAAACGCTGCCAGCACCGTGTCAGTTGTGCCTTCGTTGGTGGACGACCACTTCTTGGTTGGTCAGTAACACTTCCAGTCTTTCTGAACTTCTCAATAAGTTTGGTAACAGTGTTGTGTGCAATGTGCTTGCCATGTCTCCTGTTAAATTTCATTGCAACCTTGTGACAGCTTCCTGATCCTGCCATGAGAATGATTTTTATACACTCTTCTTTAGACAAAGGCATTTTAGGAGGGTACCTAAAAACAGAAAAAAAAGAAACATTATTCCCTATGTATGAAAACTGAATCACCCTGTAGTATCAGAGTCTGAAACTTGTTCACATTCAGAGTCTGATTCCTCTGAATCACTTTTCAATTCAGAGTCAGTGTTTTCCCACACAATATCATCCTCTGTACCATCTAAAGTGTTGATACAACATTTCTTAAAAGAGTGCTCCACTACTGTCGTTGGGATTTTCTTCCATGATGCTGACACCCATTCTGCAAGTTTTGATGTCGGTGCTTTCTTTATCTTACCAGAAGGTGTCAACAGAAGGTTTTCGGTCAACAACCAGGGCTCATATTCCTTCTTCAAATAGTCTTTAATATGGTTTGTTGACTGAATCATCGAGGGGGTTGCAGTTGGCTAGTCATCCCACCAGGAATAGCAACCATGTCACTACACTTTTTTTGCCAGCTTATTCTTTAACTGTTCAGATAAATAAAGACAATTAGGAAACGCGTCATGAAACGCACAACGTTCACGAAATGCATCAAGAAGTAACATACTAGGTGGGTTATGTAGATCACCCGGATGTCTATTCCAGAAGACAATTAGGAAGTTACCCATCAGCTCAGCCATCATCCATCCATTTTTTTTGTCCACGCCCAATAACAACTTTGGAAAAGATCTCATTCTTTGGCATCACTTTGTGGTTTAAAATTATATATGGCAGCAACTGCTGGCCGCTGGACTGGCAATTGTGCATAGCATCACAGTATTACACTGCTCTTTGTAACCTGTACTAATGATCTTGATTTCTTTAGCACCTTTAGCATCGACAGTATAATTTTGAGGTATATTGAAGAATACCAGGATTTCAGCAGCATTTCCTATTTGGCTAAAATCATAATTTCATTTTCTCCTCAATTGAATTACATGCGTCGCTGGAAGTTAAGCAGCTTCTGTTGAAAGGGGATCACATCTAGTGAGTATGGGCTTGGTGCACCCAGGGTCCTGAGCTGAATATCATCATTCTTTTTCTTGGTGATTCCCTTCTACTTCTCTCTCTCTCTCTCTCTCTCTCTCTCTCTCTCTCTCAGGGTAATTCAGAATTTTTTTTTTGCCTGGTGCAGCATAAGCCTCAGGCTTCCTTGCACCTTAAGGCTAATAATAATAATAAAGATAAAGTCAGCAGGAAGTTTTGACAAATCAATGTTTGATGATTTAATGATAGTCTTACAGAATGCATGAATTGGTCACACCAGCCTCTTGTTGCTTTGAAATTTTTTTCATCTATTCTGAGGAATTTGGAAATTTCTCCTGACTCAATTGCATTACTTGGCATGTAGTAGGCAATCCTCTTGTACGTATCTTGGTAAAAAAATACATTACAGCTTCATCTATTTGTGGGTATCTTCCTTTCTTAGGTCCTGTAACACACTTGATTGTTGTTTTTCAAGAAAATATGGGAGATGCAGTCAACGATGAATATCTGCTTCACTAATATCAAATTTACAAACCTCTGCTCTGTTTCTATGCTTTTCTGTGTACACAATAAGTTTTCATTTCAATGTAGCATCATAGTGAAATCTTTTTGAAGACATTTTAAATGGCTTTAAGGAGACCAAATTTTAGTTACATGTACTAGCACCAATAAACATAACATAGCTAATAAACTAATAAACATAAATGAAGTGACAACAGGATGAACAAATATGCAACTGCTTGTGCAGGCACTCCAGCAAGCCTGCTGATCTCCCCTCCACCCAATTACAACCCCTCCCTCAACTTTCTTTTCAGTGATTGTAAGATGCACCCCAATTTCAGAGACATTAAAATGTGAAAAAATGTGCATCTTAAAATTGATGAAATACATTTTATTTATATTTTTTGTTCATATGGCAAATGGATTTGTATACATAATTTCCTGTCTCATCAATGATAGGCAAACAAACTACTTTCAGATATAAAGATTATACCCAGATATAATATCCAAAAACTGAACATTTTTAGCAGATTTTTTCCTAAGTAGCAGCACAAAACAAATTAATTTCAATTTGGCACAAAATTTATCCTCTGAGTAGTTCTATTAGACAGTAAACTGGCTCTCCATATATGATAACATTTAAATTAATGCTTACTAAAACTGAGTCAAAAGCATACACTGGTGTTCAAAGAAATTGCATTACCTAGGAATTTCACATTTCTAACCCTTTTTCGCGATGGTATGTTACATTAATGACTAGCATCACAAATAGAAATATTACGTCATCACCTATGCATGTCAATCTTATCTGATGCAATCTGTAAGAAATATTGCCATATACTTATGTTATTCGGATGAAAATTACAATTTTAAGGGGTGATGCACTTTCTTTGAACACCAGTGTATTTGTGTACAATGTGCATATAGTGCTCATTGCACAAATAAGTGCATTCTATATTTCGTGACCAGCAAACATAGAATGCACTTATTCTATATTTAATCTTCTGCAGCCAAACATAAGACAGTGCAATATGTGAGCATCCCTGGATTCAAGAAAAATACCTGTAGATTAGAGATATGCAAATGTCTCTCCTATTCACAAACATGGATTAAAAGATAAAGTGAGTAATTACAGACCAGTAAGCCTGACCTCTGTTCAAGGGAAAATAATGAAGACAATGGTTAAAGAAGTAATGCAAAATAATCTTAAAAAGAAAAGCAGTTATACGGAAATCACAGCATGAATTTGTTAAGGGAAGATCTTATCTGATTAGCTACTATGATGCAGTAACAAAGGAACTGGATGAAAAAAATAATTTTGACATCATATATTTAGATTTCAGTAAAGATTTGTACACTGTTCCACATGTACATTTGTACACTGCTGTAAAAATTGGTGTATTGTAGCATTGTGGACAAGTTACTGCTACAGATAAAGGGATGACTGAAGAGAGGGGGGGGGTGATATGGTGGTTATAACTGGGTACTGCTGTTCTTGAACTAATGTTATTAGTGGAATCCTTCAGGGTTCAGTGCTGGGCCCCTTACTGTTTTCAATATTTATTAACCATATTAATAAAGGAATATTAAGCTTATTTTCTAAGTTTTCAGATAATACAAAAGTTCACATGGTAGTTAATGATAAAGTTTATTAGGCATGCTGATGCAACGAATCCTAGAAAAATTAGACTGATGCACTGAGAAGTAGCAATTGAAGTTTAACATTAGTAAATGCAAGTTACTACTTATGGGCAGCAGTAATTCCAGAATGGTTTATAACAAAAGAGACCTAAGCGTATTTATATAGTCTGACATGACATCCTGTGAGCAGTTTAGACAGGCTGCTTGACAGCTCATGGGGTTCTGTCAATGATGTAGAGGAATTTTACCAGCAGAGATAAGGAGTTAAATCATTCCACTATATAAAGCAATGGTTATGCCACATCTGCATACAGATCAAGATTTGATTGATTTGATTTGGTAGTTGTTGGCGCATCGGCTTCTGTGGCCATATTGCACCTCCCAAGGTTTTTGCAGTACTTTGATCCAAGCCCGAGGTGGGAATCGAACCCGCGACCTTTGGGTTGCCGGGCAGGTACTTTACCCACTCGGCTAGCCCGGTCGGCCACAGATCAAGAAGCCTCATTTAAGGAAGGATGTGGAAGTATTCGAACAGGTGCAAAGAAGAGAAACAAGATTAGTCAAGGGCAAAGAAGAAAAGAGTATTCATACAGTGAGAGACTTCAGTTCATCATGCAGTGCTTAAAAACTAGGAATCTGTGAATACATTGAAGTGTTTAAGGCTTTAAATGGATTTGGTATTCTTACTCTTTCTTGGGCAGCACACATGAGGGGACAGAAACAAATTGAAAAAGGATGGTTGCAGGACTGATGTGTGAAAATTTGCTTTCAAACACATTTCCATCGTCAAAGTGAATAGTTTGAATAAATTTAAAGAAGGGTTAGATGACAAATTAATCAGGCAGGTAGGGTTTTTTTTTTTTTTTTATCAGAGCAGACACAATAACTTTGATGGTACAATATTGATAATACTGTACTAATATGACTTCCATTTAAACTACGGTGGAAACAGAAAATTAATATTACATGTTGAGGGATTATGACCAACAAATTCAAATGCTTTAATAAAATGAACCATAATTTGCTTGCTTCTCTATTGTGACAAGTTTTCTGGATTGATTTGATTGATTTTAGTGCATTGAAGGTGTTGGGGGGGGTCATAGAACATTTATTTTAATCTATCATAGAAGGGCAACAAGTGGAAATTGCAATACCTGGAGATGATCTGACTAAGGTGTTTAAGGCTTTGAATGGGTATAGCAAGCTCAATGGTGATGGAATTCTTCCTCTTGCTCAGACTACATACATCAGGGGGTATGAATTCAAATTGAGAAATGACAGTTGTGTTGAAGTTCTGTCATTACCCAGCAGGTGGTTAATTGTTTGAACAAGCTTCCATCTGTTGTTATGGAAGCTGATAGCTTAAATAAATTCAAGGAAGAAGAACTAGACAAATCATTGGAAGGAATGAACATGTGAAATGAATAGGAAAGTGTCTTTTTTTTAGCTGATACTGTATAATATTGCTTTCTTGCATCATTTTCCATAACTAATGCAACACAGATGAAAATAACACAGGATTTAACATAAAAAAAAGTTTTGACTACTTTTGAATATAATAATAATATGCAATCATTCATTCATTATTCACATCAGAATCACTCGTTATAGTTTAGATAACATATGTATGGGCACAAAAGTTAAAATTCAAGGAATTAAACTTATTTATAATAAACATTTGATAAATTATTTTCATTTATGCATAATTAATTTAATTTAGCATTTAATTATATATATTAAGTATCCATTTCTTGATTAAATTATAAGCTAAGCTTATGTTAATCTATAAAGATTAATCTATCAAATGTCAAATTGAGATATATTAGCATTAGCATTAGTAGAGGCATATGATGCAAGAAAGCAGCTTATGCAGCATCAGCCAAAAAAAAACAAAAAAAACTCCCATTTCACCCCTCCATTCATTCCAAATACCTGTCCAGTTCAGCCTTAAATTTATTTAGGCTATCAACTTCCACAAAAAAAGATGGAAGTTTCTTCCACCAACCAACTACCCGCTAGCTAAAGGCAAACTTCCGCACATCTATCCTACATCTGTCTTTCCTCAATTTGAATTTATGCTATCTCAGGTGATTATTTCGGCAAGAGGACGAATCCCATCAACATTGGGCATGCTCAAACCATTCAAGGCTTTATACACCTCAATCAGAACACCTCGCCAGTGTCTAGTCTCCAGACACTGCAATTAGCAAAATTTAAGCCTTTCTTCGTAAGAGCAACCCTTTTTTCCATTCACTAATCTTGTTGCCCTTCTCTGTACTCGTTCCAACAGCTCTACATCCTTCTTAAAATGAGGCCTCCAGACCTGTATTCAGTACTCAAGGTGTGGCCTGACCATTGCCTTATACAAGGGACACCTCCTTATCCCTGCTAGAAAAATTCCTGTATATCATTGACAAGATACCATGAGCTACACTAGCAGCAAAACCGTCTGCACTGCTCAGAAAACTTCATATCTGCCTGCACAATTACAACCAGGTCCTTTTTGTTCTCTACCACTGTCAGTGTAGTACCACAGAGTTGATACATTACTCTGATGTTACTGCTTCCCATATGTAGTACTTTACATTTTTCAACGTGTTAAACTTCATTTGCCATCTCTCAGCCTATCTGCTCAACTTTTCTAGATCCTGTTGCAGCAGCGTACTATCATTAGTGTCCTTAACAACCCTGTCAACCTTGTATTGTCTGCAAATTTGGACATTAAGCTTGATATACCATCATCAATATCATTTATAAATTCAGAAAACAACAATGGACCCAACACTGAACCCTGAGGGACTTCACTAATAACATTAGTCCACGATGAGCAGTGTCCATTGATTACCACTCTCTGTCTTCTCCCACTCAACCATCCCTTTATCTATAACAGAAATTTGCCTCCAATGCCATACTGCTCCAATTTGTTCTGCAGTCTTCCATGTGCAACAGTATCAAAAGTCTTTCTAAGATCCAAATATACGATATCAAAGTTATTCCCTGCATCCAGTTCCTTTGTGACGACATCATACTATCCAATCAAATTGGTTAGGCAAGACTTTCCCTTAACAAAACCATGCTGTGTCCGAGCTAAAACGGAAGTCTTGACTAGATGATCCTGCAGTGCTTCTTTAACCAGTGTCATTAATTTTCCTGGAACAGAAGTTAAACTAACAGATCTATAATTACTTGTGTCGCCCTTTGATCCTCCTTTGTGAATTGGGGTCACATTTGCATATCTCCAGTCCATGGGTACCTCCCCCAAGTCCAAAGAAGCTCTCATAATTATGGCTAAGGGTTTGCTTACTTCCTTTGCTGCCTCCTTTAATATAACTGGATAGATCCCATCCACCCCAGGTGCCTTTTTTATGTTTATCTTCAACAATTTCTCCTCCACTTTCCTCTCAGTAATTACAAAATCATCTAGCTCACTGCCAGTATTTACTTCATCTATGGCATTCCCCTCCCTGAATAACTCATGTGTGAATGTAGATGCAAAATACTCATTTAGTTTGTTAGCCAGCAGAGCAGGATCATCAACAGTTGAACCATTAATATCCAGTGGACCAATCTGATTCATCCCTTTCCTTCTAGAGTTTACACAGGTAAAGAACCCTTTTGTTTTTCTTTGCATCCTTTTCCAAGGATTTCTCATAATCTGCCTTTGCCTGCCTAATCTGCTTTGTGACTTGGTTACAGACCAGCTTATATCTATCATAGGCTTCCATGTCACCCATTAATTTATATGTATCCCATGCATTTTTCTTCTCTGCCATATGTCTCATTAGTTCATCTGACATCCATTTAGGCCTAAACCTTGAACAATATTTCTTAGTTGGTATGTAAAGCCTAGTATCTTCCAAGATAAATTCTTTGAATGCTTCCCATTTTGAATTTGCTGTTGGTAACATCATCAGTTGGTCCCACCGTATAGAATTTAAATACTGTCTCAGACCACCGCAGTCGCCTTTACAAAAGCAAAAATCCTTCCCTTTACCCCTGATGGTAGTTACCTCTTTGAGTAAATCCCACTTCAACACACTGTGATCACTGCCACCTAGTGGTTCCTTTATCTGAAGATTCTTAATGCATGAAGAATCACTACTGATAATCAGATCAAGAGTATTACTCCCTCTATTTGCCTCCCAAACATGCTGACGTAGAAAACAATCATCCAATAAATCCACAAAAGCCTTGCTAGTGTGTGAGTGACCAACCCACAAATTCCAGTCAATATCTGGGAAATTAAAATCTCCATTATAAGATTCTCTGATTTACTGGCCCACTCTATTTCCCTATACAGTTTCTTACTATATTCATCAGAGTCATTAGGCCTATAACATACTCCTACTCTCAATTTTGATCTCCCAAAACTTATGTCACACCAAACTGACTTGATAATGCACAGTCCAGCGATGTCGACTGGCTTCACTTCCTTGGATTTTATGTGTCTCTTAACTAATAACATAACCCCTCCTCCCTTTCTATCCTGTCTATCCTTTCTGTAGATGTTGTACTCCCCAAATTCCAGTTCTGCATTCCTTATATCTGTGTGACACCATGTCTCTGATATCCCAACAATATCTGCCTTTGATGTTTTGAACAATACCTCAAATTCATCAAATTTATTTACCAAACTCCTAGCATTGGTGTATATTCAAGTATATATGCACCTGTTCCTATTCTTAGCTACCCTAACACAACCCATGTGTTTACTTTTACCGCAATGACTCCCAGCAGTCTCTTGAATATCCTGCATCTTGTTTTCCAGTCTGCTGCTCATTCCAATAGAAGCAGTGCAAGACTCACTTTCACCTCTGCCAGTGGCTACTGTTAAACCATTAGTTCTTGTATCCCCCCAAGCTAGCAGTTTTCCGACCCACCTAACCCTGCCTCGATAGATGCAAGAATATCAGCAAATATTCTTGCACTCTTTCTATTTAAGTGTATCCCATCCCTGTAGAAGCAGTCTCCCTATTAACAAGTACAGACCAGGCTGAAAAAAATTCTACCTCTTAAGCTTTTCACAATATTTCCAGGGCCAAATTTATGGACAAGGCTCTCATCATATACTCCCTCCTATTGTGTCTGGGCAGAATTGCAGACACTTTCAAATTCACAGCTTTTTTTCAACAGTGACCTGTACTTGTTAAGTAATTCCGTGGGTCTCCTACTCTTAATATCATTAGTGCCAATGTGTACAACAATATCACCTTTTGTGCCCTTAAAAGATGATATCCACTCTACAACATCATCAACCTTTGCCCCTGGCAAACAAACCCTGGTCCTGTTCACCTATCCTTTTTACATACCATGTTCCCCGTTTCCCTGACAATACAGTCACCAACAACTACTTGTTCCTGTGGGACCAGCGCATTCTGCCTTAGGGGTTGTTGCTGTGTTGCGTGATGATCAAGTGCAAGCTCTGGCGTTGATGTGGGCAGCTGAGAGCTTGATGGGCTCCTCAATTTAGATCCTTTGAGTTCATCCACCCTGTCCTTCAAGTTCTCATATAGGCCCATAACAACGCTGAATTGTTGCCTTGATTTCCTCACACTCCTTACATCGTGCACACACAAAGACATCCCCCCCCTCCTGGCAATATCAAGTCCTGTACCTGATCGCTCCACAAACATGAAGCAAGCAGTGCATTTTAAAAGGCTGTGATTCAGAGGGCAACTGCCCCCCTCAGTTCTCTCCTGAGCCACAGCACTCCATTTAGTTTGAGCCTTTTGCTTTGCTGCTCTGGTCTGAGTCATGATTTCGATTCAATTTCAATTTCAGTTCAAAATTGTAACCCTAAGCTTGTATCCCAACGCAGTTATAACACTACATATCTATATAATGTTATAACTATATTGATAGCTATATCCTATTTCACCTAAGAAAAACCTTGGGTAAATGGAAAACTACGACAAGTCCAAAATAAGCCCATTCACTCATTTAGTAAAGACATATTACCATGGAAAGAAGTTAGTCAGTTGTTTATTTAAAGTTCCTTTGATCATAGTGTGCTGAATTCATATGATCCTATATGTAATATTAATCGCATGCCACTGTCACATCTGTTCAAATGTGGGTTTGAACAGATGTGATAAATTCATCTGTTACTTTATTACCAGATGAACTTATTTGATCATATATAACTCTTCTGAATAGATTAATTACATAAATCTAAAATACAGTATTTGGTTTGGTTGTGCTTACAGCCTACCAAAACAGAACTCCAATTTCACTTTTCTTGGACTTCAACTGTAATGTGTTGAAGTCCCATTCTAGAACCAATTTTTAATCAGTGCACACTATTTGTAAAGGTTTACAATAGTGAAACAAGTTTACTTTGGCTTTTTTTTGTTAAATAAAATAGAGGATAGGCTTCAGAGTGCAGTTTACCCTTTCATTCAGTTTAGGACATTGATCATATGCCAAAATAAAACAGAGCTGCTATTTATTACAATAATTTGATTAATCAAATTCTCTAAATGTAATATTATTTCAATACCTAATGGATCATAATTAAAGTTTTCTCAATGTTATGAGAAAATCTCAACCTTGATTAATACTAAAAAATCTTTGACTTTATAGCTTAAATTCTATTTCAGTTAGTTAGAAACAAAAATTACTTGAATTATATTAACAGATGAATTCTTGTCATCTGGGCCAACCCACTGCTCTACTATGATTCCTTGATTATAATCACCACGTAACCTCCCTAGTAACTGTTCGACACTCCAAGAGGGTGCAGCCCATTCTTTGTCTGTCACTGGCCAACCACCAAGCTGTTTAATAATATCTCGAAGTGGTTTATCACCTATTGTTTGAATCTGACCTATGAAGAAAATGGTAGCATATGTTCAGTTCTTAATATATTAAAATTGTTGGTCTACTGCTTAAAACTAATTTTTCTTTAGGAGCTGATTTAGTCATCACTGAATTTATTTTATTCAATGTTGTTATTACACTTCAACTAAAAAATTAACTAGACTCCTTGTTTTCCCATTTCAACCATTTTACTTTATTCAAATTATCATGCACTGTTAAAATATTAGCAAAAAGAAAGTCTACCGTTAAAGCACCTCCATCTGATAATAGTAGATTCATATAATGAGAGTACACACATTAATACCTGAAATATAGAAACAAAAGCTAAATTTTTAAACTTTAAGTACAGATGCTGATTTATGACACTAACAAGATTACTTATCTTATGCACTATCTAAACTTTTCACTTTTATATTTTATTATATACTCAAGTTAGAGATTTAAAAAATAATTATCTGAATTTACTACATATATACCTACCTACTGAACTAAACAGAAAATTTACTAAACAAGTCATTAATTTGGAATAATTTTAAAAGTCATTACAAAAAAATGTATAAAAGTCAACAACTTAAATTTTTTTATGCAACTTTTATTAGTAAAATATCAAAATATGAACCACAAATTATGTTAGTAATGAAAGTAGTGAGTAATATATTATGATTATATTTTTTAACAATTACATTTTTTTTTTGTAAAATGAAATGAGTAAAATGACATGAAATTCATGGAGCTAGTGTGCAGCCCCAGCAGATTTTTAGATTGAATTCAGGATTATCTCTACTGCAGTTAGTATGATCTAATCAAGATTATCTGGGTGCACCATATTCCAATTCAATGAACCTTGGTGAGGAATCCATTTCTCTAGCAATAAAATAGCAAAAATATCACACAAAAAAAAAAAAAAAAAAAAAACAGACATAAAAAAAAGGCATAAAACTCATAAACAGAGACCATTCAATCTCATACATCTAAACAAACTGCTTTATAGCTGGCATTCATATAAAATGCATTATCCCACAAAAGTGATTGGAAATGATGTAGCCCAATGTCATCTGAAGGTACTTAGAAGGATTTAATTCAAAAACTAACCAATAAAGAGTAAAAGCATTAAAAAAACTGCACTCATTTCACAGTTGAGTAGTCTGTAATTAATGGTTAAGAAAATTTTTTAAATAAAAGGCCTAAAACTGTGGAATATGAAATGTGTTATTTATTTATGAAAATTATATACTCGCTACAGGATTACTGTATATTTTTATGGTTTTAAAATTAATACAAGTAAAACAGTTACTTTATAAAGAAAATGCTTCCATTCCATTACAAGATCAAGCCTATCAGCAATTTAATATTTCAATGTTATTCGTATTTTGCTCAATCAGCCTTGAAGAAAGTATTAAGAAGATGGAATTATTACACTTGTAAGAAAACAAAAAAAAAATTTCCCTTAGGTATTAAGTACAGTCAAACTTCCCTATAATGAATTTGATAAATACAGTGAGAAATTTGTTACAGAGAAATTTTGTTATACAGAGAATATCTTTTTTACTGGAAATTGTCTCCTAATTAGAAAATTAAAACAAAAATGAATGTACATTTATTTTTAATATATTTTATTTCAAAACCATACTTATTTAAATTACATGTTTACACAATTATCGGCAAATTATTACAAATTAAAAAAGTTGGTAATTTTCTTTTGTACAATACAATTAAAAAATTATTTTATTCTCCAAGAAAATTTCACATTTATTCAGAGCATTAAAATCACTATCAGGAACATTTTCACAAAATTGTTGACCCAGATGAAGAGTTTTAAATTTAAAAGTATGAATCATTTCTTCATGAGTTGACTTTTCTATGGGTTGTTCTGATACATCTTTAGCATCATCATTGATTTTTTCATGATCACGGTCATGCTTAACACTGTTCAATAGTATTGCATCTTCATTTGGATGTTCAGTTGTAGCCAGATCTGGCTACAACTGAACATCCATAAAATCCAGTGTTATGTGATTTTAAATGTTTCCAGATGATTCTAAAAACCATTTTGAATAATGTATTCACTCATATTGTTTGTCTAAACTTTTGGCAATTCAGAGATGCAATTTCTAAATTTTAATGTAACTTCCTGATTCCTATGTTCTTGTAATGCATTGATAATCTTCATTAATATTCTCTTTCAATAATGATACTTTAAATTTTTAATAATGCCTTTGTCCACTGGCTGGAATTTTTATGTTACATTTGGTGGTAAAAAACACAACTTCACACTTTTAGGTTTGGCAGAAATATTGGCAGAATGAGCTGGACAGTTATCAATAACTAACATAATTTTTCTGCTATTTTTTTTAAAAATTCGTTATAAAGAGACTAACACTTCCCTATATGGGGTTAATTTTATAGTAACTTCATTTCAAGGTGCAATGTTTGGAAAAAATTCGTAATACAGTAGGCCCTCAATTTAACGGACTAACTGGGGGAAGGGGTGTCCACTATTGTTGAAAGTTATTAAATCAAATGTATTTTAAAAACATATATTAATAACGAACTTACAATGTACAGGATGTATTAAAATGTTATTATAATAAATAAGTACGAATAAAATATTATTATAATGTACATTGAGTAATTTATACTAAAACATTTGTTAAAATATAAAAATAAATTTACAACAGCAACCAAGCTTTATTTTAATTAAACACGTCAAAAACTATACAGTGTAACTAATGGAGTGTTTCCACCACTTTTTTTAAATTTTTTTCCCCTTTAAAGCTCACACAAAGTTGTTTTCAACGTGAACATTAGTTTTTTTCATTTAAATCCATTTTAGAGGGAAAAAAAAATTTTTAATTTTTAAACTCCACTGAATAAAAAACATCCAAAAAACATTAAAAAAAGATACATAACATTCAATATTAATATTAACTTAATTGAAAGAATCACAATTTTCAGAGTCAGAAACAACTGTCATATGGAGGGAGCGGTGTTAATTCCTTGCTGGTAGAGGGTTCTGGTGAAACAGGTCCAGTTGATGAAGTGGTCTTGAAGAAATCATCAAGCTTCAGTTGCCTCACACCTTGGTGCTGCTTTCTTATTACTGTAGATCGAACTTCTCTAAAATGTTCATAATAAGGAAGCACATCAGGGTCTGATGATGATTCAGTATAATGCATGATGTCATCCATATTTTGTCTTATAACACACAATTTAGGATGCGGTGCAACTGATTCTTCGTCTTTGTCATCATCATCATCCTCTTGTTCTCCACAAAGAATATTTTCTGCAATCTCTCCCTCAAAAAAAATTTGATAGCTTGGATCACCTTCATCATTTTCGAGCCACTGTTCCAAATCATTCTCAGTTGCATTTTTGTTGCCAGCCCTCAGAAAAGTGTGTCCCTAAAATCAAATGCCTCAACTCCCTCAAAGTCCATTTCAGGTTCTACGCCATACAACAACTTCTTCCAAGCATTAGCCAAGGTAGTAATCTTCATATCTTTCCATGCAGCTGCTAAGTTGAAGATAGCAAATCTGATGTTGTATGCATGTAAATTTTGCAGTGTCCTGGTTCCTCCTGTATCTTCTTCTGTGTCTTCTGTTTCTTCCAAAACAACCATTACCTCTTCCAAAAACTTCTTATACAACCTCTTATAAGCAACAATTGCACCCTGATCCATCGGCTGTATCAGTGAAGTAGTGTTAGGAGGCAGAAAAACACATTTAATTCTCCCATCCCTGCTATCTAACCTCTAACATTAGGGTGAGCAGGTGCATTATCTCGCAGTAAAACAGCCTTTATTTCATTAGAAGGAATTTTCAGCACATCTGTCTAATGTGCGACGCTATCAGATATAAATAGGTTCTAAATTTTTTCTTTAGGACAGAAATATTTTGTCCGTTAAATCGGGGTCCATTAAATTAAGGGCCTACTGTATAGAGAAATTCATTAAATGGAAGTTCATAATAGAAAAGTTCCACTGTATTTGGAACCATGTGAGGTACATAACAATTGGTTACCGACAGAGCAAGTGCATCAAGTTGAGTCTATTTTCACTTGATAGCAAGTATAAGAAGATACAAAAGTAAGTTGACAAATGAGAAATAAATAAAATAAAAGAATTCTAGGCATTTTTTATGATACATTACCTATTCGGTACCACAGTCATTCAACTGTTGTAAGGTCAGTCCAGAACTAGTAAGGTGCATTGTAGAATTGAGCAATTAATTTTATTGATTATCAGATACATGGATATAGTGAATTAATGAAATAATGCCAGGAGAAAAATCAGAAAATATTTCAAGTCTGAAAAATGCTTGCTAAGATGACTTGTTTCTTTCACTAGCTCAAAGTTCATTATGAGCAGCAAAGATAAGATTCTACTGTAAAGTAATAAGAATAAAAGAAAGTTTGCCAAGGACAGCTGTCATCCTGGAATAGAGGAGTATCAAAGTCATGAATGTCTCTCAAATTTTCAGGAACTGATCATTCAGAATATTTTTTTAGCTAGCCTGATTCACCCTGGTTGGTATTTCAAGTAAGAGACCCATTTCATAATAGTTAAAATATCCCCAAAGCATCACTGACCCTCTAATCCATTACTGCAAAGCACTACAGAAACTGGTGCTTCTGCAACACCTTGCAGTCTGGATGGAATGACTCATTGCTTCTCCTGTAAATCAGTGCCTCTCATCACTGGAATCAAAGTACAGCCACTCCTCAACTTACGTAATATTCAACTTAAGGAAATTCGACTTTATGTAAGTATTTGCCTGCCAGTGCAAACTTAAAAAATTGTGGAAACGTATTTTGCATCCCGTAGAATAAATGGGGGTATCATGAAAATATCATAATGTGAACCCAATAACACATTGGTTTTTTTGGTAATTCATTCCAAGACCTCGGAAGTTGAATTTTCACTATATAACTAAGCTATTTATCTCTCTAAAAGATCATTTTTATAATGGAAATTGCACTACCCTTTCATCGTTATCATATGTTCCCGTTATAAGAATCAATTTTGAATGCCTTTGTGATATTTTTCTAAAAGACATTTCTGGAGGTCACTACTATAAAACAATAAAAACAATATGCACTTTCTGGTTTATTGGGCTTTTCTGTTAGTGCATATAATTATAAATGGGTAGTAAACTCAATTTTATTGCATTTGCGATAATCCCGATAACTGGAATTGTGCAGGTTTTTATGTTACGGTATTATGGTGAAATGAGTTCCCCTTCACTGAAATCTTCAATCATATAAAAAACACAAATAAAATTTCAGAATCTTCTCTTCATTCCTATTTACTTATTACAATGATGAAGGGAAAGCGACCAATGGAAAGTGCAAGTGCTGGCAGTGCTAGGAAACAAAACAAAACAAAATTGATTTAGAAATGAAGATGATTAATTAAGAAGTATGAAGCAGGACAAAGTTTGTCATCTATTGCATGGAATTAGGTCTCACTGCTTCAACAACGAATACTATTTTAAGGGACAGTGTGCGCATAAAATAACACGTTAAACTATCAACGTATTTCACACTGGGGCCAGTCCGCTCCAACAGTGATCACAAAACAGCATTCAGGTGCTATATCAAAGATGGAAAAGCTATTAATAATATGGATAGAAAATCAGATTTAGCAGCAAGTGCCCCTGAATCTAATGGCCATTCAAGCAAAAAGTATTTATGAAGATAACAATATGTACATATCGGGGGAAGTCCCTACGGACTGGAGATGTGCAAATATATCTCCAATTCACAAAGGGGGATCAAAGGGTGATACAAACAATTACAGACATGTTAGTTTGACTTCTGTTCCAGGGAAAATAATGGAGTCACTGGTTCACAAAACGTTGCAGAATCATTTAGACAAGACTGCAGCAATAATTCAGAGACATCATGGGTTTGTCAAGGGGAAGTCTTGTCTTTTTTTTTTTTATGAAAACCCCAAACACGAGAGGTGTTAGAGCCTATAGTACTTAGTACCATACTTGGGTGGGGGAAGATGTAAGAAGACGTACGGTGTTGAGAAGACGTAAGAAGATATTTGTTGACATTAGACTTGAACTTCTGTAGACTGTAATTTTCAGGAAATACGTATGAAGGAAGGTTGTTCCAGAAAATGGCAGTTGAATGAATAAATGAGGAAGATGAAAAGTTGGTTCTGTGAGTTAGAAGTTGGACAGTAAATGGATGTCCGCTGGGGGTTGCATGTGTTTGGACTGTTTTGAAAGAGAGAGTGGGAATTATAGAAGCCAATTCAGAAGAACAGTGTGCATGGAAGTATCTGTAGAAAAGGCATGCAGCAGAAACAGTACGCCTATGAGACAGCGAGTGGAAAGACTCTATTAGAGATGAGTCATTAATTAACCTAACTGCCTTCTTTTGAATGGAATCTAGAAGCCCGAGAAGTCTAAAAGCATGCTACGTTTTGCAGACACCGCCCCAGATGTGGGAACAATATTCCATGGTAGGGTGGATTTGCAATTTGTACAGAGTGAACAGCTGTTTGGAAGAAAAGTACTGCTGAGAGCGAAAGAGAAAACCAAGTTTTTTAGATGCAGAGGAAGCAATATTTGTAATGTGCTTATGCCAAGAGATATTAGAAAACAGTGTAATCCCCGAAAAAGATATATCTTCTTGCATAGAAATCGGAGTGTCACCAAAGATAAGTATAGGAGCAGAAGAATCCGAGATATAAGACAAGACTGAGTTTTAGAAGGATTGAAATCAACTAAGTTGTCTTTACCCCACTGGAGAAATACCTGGAGACTGGCATTTAAGAAATTGGTAGCGGATATTCGAGAAGTTGAAGCTTGATTGAGCAGGGCGAGTTTTCTCAAAATGGAAAGTGGAATGCAATGTGCTATCATCAGCAAAACTATGGATAGGATTTCCAGTAAAATGAAGAAGGTCATTAATATAAAAGAGGAAAAGAGTGGGGGAAAGAATTGAACCTTGGGTGACACCAGCATTAGTTGAAAAGTTAGAAGATAGAGCCATCTACCATTACCCTCAGTGAGTGGTCAGAGAGAAAATTGGATAACCAATTACAAAAAACAGTTGGCAAACCATAAGATGGAAGTTTGTTTAGAAGACCTTTATGCCAAACACGATTGAAAGCCTTTGAGATGTCAAGAGCAACTACTTGTGTTTCACTGGACTTTTCCATTGAATTTGTCCATAAATGGGTACCATAAGACAGAATGTCACCAGTGGATCGACACTGACGGAATCCATGCTAGCGATCGATCGTTGATCAGACGGAAAGTTTCTAGATAGTTTAAGAGTTAGCAGTTAATTGATTTCTCCATTACTTTAGAAAGAGTAGAAGTAATTGCAATGGGATGATAATTGGATGGGAGGGATTTGTCACCCTTTTTAGGAACTGGCTGGATACGAGCAAATTTCAAAGCAGAAGGAAAAACACCTTTGGAATAAGAAAGTGAAAAGGGCAGCAAAGAACAGGAGTAAGTTCAGGGGCACAGGTTTTGAGAACAAGTGGAGAAATACCATCAGAACCTGGAGCATTCTGAGCATCAAGTTTCGTCAAAATCCTTCTGACATCCTTTTGATGAAAGATCACAGGAGGCATTGAATGGAGAGTGTTGGGAATGGTGGGAGGTGTTTTACTAAGATCATTAATACATGAGATGGAAGAAAAATGGGATGCTAGCTGGTCAGCCTTATCCTTGGCTGAAGTGACAAAAGAACCATCTGGTTTTGACAGAGGTGGGAGCAGAGATGGGCAAAAGTTGCGGCCAATAGCTTTGGCAAGAGACCAGAATGCTCGGCTACCATTAGGACAAGAAGCAGTTTTCTACTCTTAGCCTGTTCAAAATCTAGTTTGGACTGATTAAGAACTGCTTTACAATTGTTGTGAGCTCTGATGTAGGCAGAAAATGAAAGTGAAGAACTGGAAACAAGTCATATGATATGCAACATTCGGCGCCTACATAGCCGGGTGGGCAGGAGCAGCAGTGCATAGCACACACTTCTTGATTAGACCGGGGTTCGAGCCCGTGACCACCAAATACGGAGGATGCCGAAAGTTCAGGGAATGACCACCGCATATCCCCGGAACAATATGGCCTTAGTTGCTAATGCTCCTGAAAACCAAATAACAAACAACAAACTAACATGCAACATTCTTCTCTTGAACAGCCTTAGCACATTTACTGGAAAATCAAGGTTTAGATAAAGGACGAGATTTTATGGTGGAATGTGGAATAAAGGATTCCATTCCTACAAGAATAATTCTGCTGACACGATCTCAGCAAACGTTGACATCAGAAGTTTTGAAACAATAATCCAACCAAAGAAAAGAAATAAAGAAATCAAGCAGGTCATCCCATTTTACATTCTTGTAATGCCAAACAACGTGAGGTAGAGAATAGCCATGAGATAAAGGCTCCATTGGAGAAGAGACAATCACCAAGTTACAATCTGAGGTGCCTAAAGGACCACTCACTTCAACCATGTACTTAGAAGGGTTGTTTGTGAGGAAAAGATCAAGCATGTTGGCTGTATGATTAGGATTGTCCAGTATTCTGGAAAGTAAATGAACAATCTGTGTGAGGTCATTAGCAATTGCAAAAGCCTCAGCATCTCGATCAGCTGGGTCTGTGTGACTAGAAAACGGAAGCTAGCTGGAGTTGTGAATATTAAAATCACCAAGGAAAATTACCTCACTGTTAGGAAAGTTGGACTGGAGAAAGTCAAGTTGCAAAGAGAGGAAGTCAAAGAGTTCCAAGCAATTAGTGGTGTTGGGAGAACAGTAGAGACAACAGATGAATTTGATAGAATGAGTAGAAAGATTTTAAGCCACAGAAGATCAAAAAGAGGAGATTCCAAATTACCAAGTCTCTGACAGAGAAAATTGGAATGGACATATGCACAAGTACCACCTTTGAGGCGAAAGGAATCATACAGTGAATAATTTGGGCAACTGAGTTGAGCAGTAATTGAATCAACCGATAACTGAGATTCTGTCAGAAAAAGTACGTGGGGTAGGCAGAGTGCAAGTGGAAATGGACATCATTGAGATTAGAACTGAGACCACGTATATTTTTGAAATGAACTAGGAAGTGTTTGGGAGGTTTAAATCTTTTCGCAGATAAGCTTACTCTATTAGTTTGACAATTCGTGGTGTATTCAATTGTAAGAAAAAGTGGAGACATGCTGTATGAAGTAACGAAATTTTTGGACATGGAGTACACATGATAAGAATATACCCAGATCCTTGATATAACGTGGCCTCAATAATGCCACCTGCATACACACTACTCAGACTCCCTCCAGTCACTATCTGGCAGAGTATAGGTAGCAAGATTATACACTAGCTGATCCAGAAGCCTCCTAGAGAGTTACCAACAGGTTCGATCCAGTGTACTAACTAGTGGCCAGCCTGCGAACACTGTTTTAGAGCTGTATGCTCGAAATGTAAGGAAGATTGGATCTCGCCATGATGTCCATCATAACCTCAAAAGTTATCAGTCATACTGCATGATGGAAGAGATGGGGAAGGGTTGACCGGAACTTAGCTCTGGAGATTAAGTGGTGGTATTGCACGGGTTGATGAGAGTCATCTACCACTCGGTATAGACTGGTATCACAGATGGGTGCATTATTGTCTGACCAATTTAATTGGATACTATGATGTGGTCACTAAGGAACTGGATGCAAAAAATTATTTTGATATGTTGGATATCAGGAAAGCATTTGATACTGCTGCACATAGAAGACTACTGTACAAATTGGTGTAGTGTGGCATTAAGGGCAAGTTGCTACAATGGATAAAAGGATGGTTGAGTGGGAGAAGACTGAGAGTGGTGGTCAATGGGTACTGCTCTATGTGGACTAATGTTATTAGTGGAGTCCATCAAGGTTCAGTGTTGGGCCCACTGTTGTTTTGTATATTTATCAATGATATTGATGAAGGTATATGAAGCTTAATGTCGAAGTTTGCAGATTATATAAAGGTTGGCAGGGTTGTTAATAACAGGAAAAGTTGGGTAGATGGGCTGAGAAGTGGCAACTGAAGGTTAACATTGACAAATGCAAAGTACTGCATATGGGTAGCAGTAATCCCAGAGAAATGTACCAACTATGTGGTTAGGCATTCCATAGCTGAGTGGTCAGGAGCAGGAGTGCAGTAGCACACGCTCTTTGAGTAGACCGGGATTCAAGCCCCTGACCGCTGAATACGGTTGATCTGCCAACCCGCACTGGACCAGCGTGGCAGATTATGGTCCATTTCCCTCAGCATGAATTGTTGAGGAGGCTACCATCCTGCAGTTGGTTGATAATGGCTGCACTTTACCTTTTTTTTTTTTTTTTATGTGGCGTTACACTCAGGGTAGTGGAGAATGAAAGAGACCTTGGGGTAATTGTGCAGTCAGGCAGCCAGAGTAGGTCATGGGGTCTTGTCAATGATATACAGGAATTTTGCGAGCAGGGATAAAGAGGTAATTATCCCCTTGTATAAGGCAATGGTCAGGCCACACCTTGAGTACTGTGTACAGATCTGGAAGGCTCATTTTAGGAAGGATGTAGATTTACTAGAACGAGTACAGAGAAGAGCAACTAGACTGGTGAAGGGAACAAATTTTTCTTATGAAGAAAGGCTTAAGTTCTGCAAATTGTAGCTTCAGGAGACTAGGCACCTGTGAGGCAATTTGATTGATGTGTATAAGGCCTTGAATGGATTGAGCAGGCTTAATGCTGATGGGATTCTTCCTCTTGCTCAGATTACAAACCTGAGAGGGCATAGATTCAAACTGAGGAAAGACAGTTGTAGAATAATGTGCAGAAGTTTGCCTTTAGCCAGCAGGTAGTTGATTGCTGGAACAAACTTCCACCTGTTGTTGTGGAAGTTGATAGCTTAAATAAATTCAATGCAGAAGTAGACAAACATTTGGAATGAATGGATCAGTGAAATGGGAAGGGTTTTCATCTTTTTTTTTTTTTTTGGCTGATGCTGTATAAGCTTGCTTTCTTGCATCATGTGCCTCTACTAATGCTAATGCTAAAAATGCGGCAAACGCCAAGCCAAGTTGGTTGCAAGCAATGGGTGGTTTAATAGGTTCAAACATCATGTTGGTTTCCAAAACATTAAAGTAGGAATCCCAGGGGTTCATATTTGGTGAGTATGGGCTTGACAAACCCAGGGTCCTGAGATATATATCATCATTCTCTTTCTTGGTGATTAAAAAAAAAAAAAAAAATTTCTGTTTATACTCCGTGATGACCAAACGGTCAGAGGAGTTCACAAGATAGACAGAATACAAGAACATCACTGTATTCAGCAGTCACGGGCTTGAGCCTCGATCACTCAAGTCACATGTACTTATGCGCCCACGCGTCTGACCACTAGGCTATGGTGATTCCTTTCTACTTTTCTCTCTCTCTCTCTCTCTCTCTCTCTCTCTCTCTCTCTCAGGGTAACTTGGGGAATTTTTTTTTTTTTTTTTTGGCTAGTGCAGCATAAGCCTCAGGCTTCCTTGCACCATATGGCTATTAATAATACTAATAATAATAGTATGCGGTGAAGTCGCCGGTGCCGATTCTGTAGCTGCAGAGAAATTTTGTGATATGTTGGAAAAAACCCCTTGTAAATCTCCACAGCCCTCAACTTCTGCAGCGGCATGCTTATCAGCTAGAGAGTTAATTCTGGCAACAATGCTCAAAAGGTAAAACTTGTTGACATTATGCCTGTCTCCTTTCTCTTTTTGTAATTGTATAATTTTGAAATGTTGTAATTTTTCCTGTACATGAGATAAAAAAATCAAATAATTCTATTTACATGTCCGTCGAACATTTCTTTTTTGCTTCTATCAAATTCAGCGCAAATAGTTGTGAGTGCAAAATTTCCCTAAATGCTTATTTAGGGAATTCCGACTTACATGGTGTTCTGCGGAACGTAACCCTTGTGTTAATTGGAGAGTGGCTGTATAGGCAAAAATGCCTACAATTTGATTCAATTTGGATACATCAGACTATTTTTCCAATCATCAGTAGTCCAGTTTTTATGCCTTTAAGTCCATATTAGCCAGGCTTTTTATGCACAGCTATTAACAACAGTCATTTTCAGAGGACCCTACTCCAGATATCTATGTTATGCAATTATTTGATTTGCAGAATTTGATTAACTCTTTTCAGTAGTTCTCATCTTTTTTGAAATCATTTTGCATTCACTTGACACAATATTCATTGCCAAATACTTAGTACAATATACTTTTGGCCACATTCTGAATGATTTTGATTTACACCATTCCTTAAAAACTGATTTCTGGTTGATTTTGACTCACACCTTTCCTTAAAAATTATTATTACTGTTCTTTCTGAAACACCAGCAAATTCAGCTACATCTTTAACAGTATACCCTTTAGACATGACAAATGTTATCACTCCTTTTTGTCACTCACTAACATCTTTTCTGCACCCCATCATTCATGGCAAAAGCCCTTGCTTCATCAGTCACAGCTGAATTTGCTGTGACTAATGAAGTGCTGTAAGCAAACAAGCATAGAAGATATATGTGCTCAATCTGCTAATCCTAAATATCACAAGTGACTAATTTTTTTATAGTGTCATCATTTTACTATGAGCAAAAAATTAAAAAGTTTAAATTTGTTAGCCAGCATAATTAACTGCTATTCATTATATAGTTTTTCTAAATATTCACAGTTAATATAAGTACTGTATTTACATTCTTTTAAACCTGTAATCTGATGCATTACAAAAAATTAGGTTTTATTTGAAATAAATATTTTTCATAATTAACTTCTATCTTAATTAAAGTGCTTATTCTGAATATAACTTACTTGTCGATATACATGATCTATAAAAAGTTTTTGCTTTGATAGTGGCATTATTGTCATAGCTGTTGGGTGGTTCTTCTAGTAGATCTGAAAGAAATTAAGCTACTATTGCCAAAAATGTTATTCTAAAAAAATTATACCTCTGTAACTAGATTTGTACATATTTATATAATTAATGAAGAGATAAATATATACATTTCAAAGATGAATAATTAGATTATAGTTTCCCCATTGCTTATCATTCTAGTGGAGATTCTAGCACTAAAAATTTCAAACACATGTCTTGATACTATTTGCACTGTCTATTCTAATTAGCAATTTTTATAGTAAATCATAATATCATCCAGAATAGGTTCATTACAGAAATCTAACAAGACAAGAAAATGTTTTAAATAACATTAGTTTTTGTCAAATTTTACAACATATGATATACACTCAGTGATCACTGAATTATGACCACTTACCTAATACCGTGTTGGCCCACCATTCACACAGATAACAACTGCTATTCACCTAGGCACTGACTCCACTAGATGTCTGAAGGTGTGTGGAGCAGCAACCATACTGCCTGCAAGGCTTTCCACAGTGCTGGAATAGATGATGGTTGCATATCCAGATGCCTCACTTCCCATTCCAAAACATCCCACGTGTTCAACTGGATTGAGGTCAGGTGAATTTGGAGACCAATCAAGATGGATGACATCTTTACTGTGTTCCTTGAACCACTTGTGCACTGTCTGGGCCTGATGACAGGCTGCATTACTGTCTTCAAAGATCCCATTTCTGTCTGGAAAAAAATGTAACATGGCAAGGTGCTCCTAAAAGTTGCCAGTAGACCTCACCAGTGAAATGTTGGTCCATACACACCAAGTGTCCTAGTTCTTGCCAGCAAAACATATCTAATATTAAGCAACCACTGATGCCTGCCTGGATAGTGGGTACCATCACAATAGGTCCATGGACTCATGTTGCTTGCACTGCACATGAGGGCATCCATGGCATGTTGCACCGAGTATTTGGTCTTTTTCGACTAGCATATTCGTTTCCAGTCCTCCAATGGCCAATCAGTGTGTTGCTGATGCCACAGCATATCATTGCCAATGATGATCAACATCGAGGAGAGGGGGTTTCTTGGGTCATCTGCTGTGGAATCCCATATGTCTGAGTGTGCGGTGCATTTTCATTTGGGACATTGTTCTTGTATTGCGATGTCAACTGCTGCATAGTGACCTGCCATTAAGTCCATATAATGCACTGCACCGTTCTTTCACAATGAACATCCACCTTGCATAATCCTTTACAGTTCTGTTGACATTTAACACCATTCTTTGTAGATCTTAACCACAGCAGACTGCAAGCAACTGACAAGGTGTGCCATTTCAGATATGGAAGCACCCAACACTCGAGCTTCCACAATTATGCACTTTTGAAACTCCATGATATCTTTGCTATGGCCCATAACTGCTACATTATCACTCTGACTTGCATGACCAGAAGAAAATTACCAATGCTTTAGCGTATGAAGCTATTCAGCTTCATACGTAGGGCATTAGAGCATTATACACTGCAAGCTATGCAGCAGAGTCTTTTACAGATGAGGTGGTCATAATTTACTGATCACTGAGTGTAACTGCCACTAAATGCACAGTAACTAAATGTTTCTTTAAATTATCAAAGAAGAAACCCCCTTTTGCCGATATAGGATATGTCATAGAGTGAAAATAACTTTTTGACCTCTGTGGGGGCGATTAATGCATTAATACATATTTAAAACAAGCAACTTTCAAGGAGTTCACATCTCAGAAATACACTTCTTCCTTCACGAACAGTAACACTATTTTTTTGAAATTCTCATGACCAAAGTAAAGCAAGCGTCTTAAAAGTTAACAAAAGTATCTCCTGCAGCTTCCATTCTCAGTGTTTCAATTATAAACCAATAACTTTTCTTATATTGTGGGTAATACATAACTGCCTTCTATGAACAATCATAAGGATCTTAGCTTATGTTTCTCTAGTGAGCTGAATTTTTGCAATCATATTAATTATATTGTTTCTGAGACAATGTAGTTCCTTAGTATCATGAAAAGTATCACTACAATTTCTAGTAACGACCGACAGACTGGTTTAAGTTAAACATTATTTAAATAAATAAATAGATACATACATAAATGAAGTACTAAAACAGATATAAAACAAAAGCATTATCATAATCAATATCATAAGTAAAAATCATAATTATTTTCTCTCTCTGACATCATGATGCATTTCTACTGAAGCTGTTTTACTTGAATAATAGCAATGCAGCAGTAGTGCTGCATTACTACTATCAATGTAGAAAGGTCCATTAATAGTGGTCTCAGGGATCAACTGACGATGTTACCAACAGTAAATTCTAAGTGGGAAGCATTCAAGGAATTAATCGTGGATGCTACTAAAAGTTTCATACCTATTAAGAAATAGTGTTCAAGGTTTAGACCTAAATGGTTATCAAATGAACTAATGAAACTCGTAACAGAGAAGAAAAATGCATGGGATGCATATAAATTATCAAGCGACTCAGAAGCCTATGGCAGATATAAGCTAGTCTGTAATCAGGTCACAAAGGAGGTTAGGCAGGTGAAGGCAGATTACGAGAAATCCTTGGCAAAAGATGCTAAGAAAAACAGCAAAGATTTCTTTACTTATATAAACTCTAAAAGGAAGGGGATGAATCTGATTGGTCCACTTGACATCGATGGTTCGACTGTTGATCATCCTGCTCAGATAGCAAACAAACTGAATGAGTATTTTGCATCTACATTCACACATGAGGAATTATTAAGGTTTGAAAATGGCAGAAGGTTATCAAATTGTAGCAGGGTACTTAATGATTTTGTAATAACTGAGAGCAAAGTGGAGGAGAAATTGTTGAAATTAAATAAAAGAAAAGCACCTGGGGTGGATGGGATCTATCCAGTTATATTAAAGGAGGCGGCAAAGCACCTAAGCAAACCCTTAGCCATAATTATGAGAGCATCCTTGGACTCAGGGGAGGCCCCCATGGACTGGAGATGTGCAAATGTGTTCCCAATTCACAAAGGGGGATTGAAGGGTGACACGAGTAATTACAGACCAGTTAGTTTAACTTCTGTTCCGGGTAAAATAATGGAGTCACTGGTTAAAGATGCATTGCAGGATCATCTAGACAAGACAGCAGCAATAATTCAGACACAGCATGGGTTTGTTAAGGGAAAGTCTTGTATGACAAATTTGATTGGTTATTATGATGTGGTTTCAAAGGAACTGGATGCAAAAAATAATTTTGATATCATATACTTGGATTTCAGGAAAGCTTTTGACACTGTTGCGCATGGAAGACTACTGTACAAATTGGAGCAGAATAGTATTAAGGGTAAGTTGCTACAATGGATAAAAGGATGGTTGAGTGGGAGAAGACAGAGGGTGGTAATCAATGTATGCTACTCTTCATGGACTAATGTTATTAGTGGAGTCCCACAGGGTTCAGTGTTGGGTCCACTGTTGTTTTGTATATTTATCAATGATATTGATGAAGGTATATCAGGCTTAGTATCAAAGTTTGCAGATGATACAAAGGTTGGCAGGGTTGTTAATGACAGTAATGGCAGTGTGTTACTGCAACACAATCTAAAAAATTTGGGAAGATGGGCTAAGAAGTGGCAATTGAAGTTTAACCTTGACAAATGCAAAGTACTGCATATGGGTAGAAGTAACCCCAGAGAAACGTACCAACTGTGTGGTACACAGTTGGTACGTTTTTCTACACCACTTAAGGAGGTAGAAAATGAAAAAGACCTGGGAGTAATTGTGCAATCAGATATGAAGTTTTCTGAGCAATGCAGACAGTCGGCAAGGGCAGGTCATGGGGTGTTGTCAATGATATACAGGAATTTTGTTAGCAGGGAAAAGGAGGTGATTGTCCCTCTGTATAAGGCAATGGTCAGGCCACGCCTTGAGTACTGCATGCAGGTCTGGAGGCCTCATTTTAGGAAGGATGTAGATTGGCTTGAGCATGTACAGAGAAGGGCAACAAGATTTGTTGTACCAAGAGAGGCTTAAGTTCTGCAAATTGCAGCAGCTGGAAACTAGGCACCTGCACGGTGATCTGATTGAGGTGTATAAGGCCTTGAATGGGTTGAGCACGCTGAATTCTGATGGGATTCTTCCACTTGTTCAGATTACGAACCTAAGGGGGCATAAATTGAAATTGAGGAAAGACAGATGTAGAATAGATGTGCAGAAATTTGCCTTTAGCCAACAGGTGGTTAATTGCTAGAACAAACTTCCATCTGTCGTTGTGGAAGTTGATAGGTTAAATAAATTTAAGAAGGAACTGGACAATTATTTAGAGGGGATTGTTTTGTAATTTTTTTTTTTTTTTTTTTTTTGGCTGATGCTGCATAAGCTCATATGCTTGCTTTCTTGCATCATATGCCACTACTACTACTACTCAGCTGTGGAAACTAAACATGGGTTCCACCACTTCAAGCCTCCAATAAGCAAAATGGTGGTACTGCACCACTTTGCTTATTGATGAGAGTTATCTACCACCTAGTATTGACTGGTAACACAGAGGGGCGGCATTCCCCTGTGTAGTGTGAACTCCACACTTCGACCCCTGCTTACATTGGTTCACACCTGGGTGGTCAACCACAGTGTGCTTGTGCATAGGGGTTATACCCAGGATTACTAACAGTCCCACCATTGTGAAGGTGCAAGCAGAGGATTTGGCTGTCACAGACCATCCAGATTTTGCCGAAATTTGGTCCACTTGACTTGAGTGCAACATTCTTATCCTGAACAGCCTCAGCACATTTATTGGAAAACTATGTAAAATAAAGGATTATAACCCTACAAGAATAATTTCACTGACGATCTGAGCAAATGTTAACATCAGAAGATTTAAAACAGTAATCCAACCAAGGAAAAAAAGAAAAGAAATCTTGCAGATTACCCTAATTTGCATTCTTGTAATGCCAAACAACACAAGGTTGAGAATGGCCATGGGAGAATATACGAGGTGCAAGGCAAAAATTTCCCAGTTTGGGGAAATAAAATTCATTTAGACTTATGTTAGTTACATCAGTTACATCTTGGCATTGTCACCTTCAAAATAGTTCCCTCCAAAGTTTATACATAAATCCTAATGCTTCTCCCACTGTTTGAAGAATCTCTGGAACTCCTGTGATTCAGCTTGAATTTCTTTGAACACATTCTGAGATTCAGCTTGAATTTCTTTGAACACATTCTGAGATTCAGCTTGAATTTCTTTGAACACATTCTGCAATTCAGCTTGAATCTCTACAACATCTTTGATATTTCATCCTTTCAACTGGATTTTCATATTGGGGAACAGGAAAATCACAGGGGACAATGTCTGAAGAACAGGAAGGGTATGGGACCATCACTAACGTTTTCTTGGCTAAAAACTGCTGAACTAACAAAGCCATGTGGAGTAGCACATTGTCACAATGCAGAAGCCAATCCTGAGTGCACCATTTGTCTGGGCATTTTCTCCCGACATCCTCCCTGAAACACTTAGGACCCTGAAGTAGAACTGGTGATTTATAGAGTTTGGCCTGGAAAACTCATAATGAGCAACTCTCTCATCAAAGAAAACAATCAGCATGCTCTTGATGTTTGATCTGACCTGCCTTGCCTTTTTTTGGGGGTGGAGATGGACTTTTTCACTGGGAGGAGTGATGCTTTGTCTGGGTCATACCCATAAACCCAGCTTTCATCCCATGTTATGGCTTTGGAAATAAAATTTCTGTGCTTTCTGGTCTGTGCTTGCAGGTCCCTGCACACAGAAAGCCAGTTCTGTTTATGTTTGTCACTCAGCAAATGGAGCAAAAATTCTGCAGCAGTCTGCCACATGTTTAAATTTTCAGTTAAAACGCATAGACATACACTATGCAATAGGCCCAGAATGTCACAGATATTGTTAATTGTATGCCATCTGTTCTCACAGATGACGATGCATTTTTTGAACGTTTTCATCAGTCTAACTTGACAATGGATAACCTGAGTACACAAAATCCTCAATCGAAGTTTGGTTGACTTGTAAAGATAAATATCATTAAAATATTTGTGTTCTACCTATAGTATCATTACCAAAAACTTGTTTAAGCTGAGTCTCTGAAGATGTTTTCCCAAGTTTATGAAAACAAAATTGGTGCAAATTCGCTGTTCCTTGACATCTGCCATCTTATTTGGCTGCAAAAATCCAAGACACACACACTCAACAAAACATGTTTAAACACCAACTGCACAAAAGTGCAATGCGTATTGGCACAAAACTTGCCACACTAAATAACAGTGAATTAGTTCTTTGGTATTTAATGATGCACTGCTACATTACATGTGGTTTTTACTCCATACAGCCAGTCTGGAAAATTTTGGCTTGCCTATCCTATGTGTGAGTGTATATCCTGTAATATAAAATTTCCAGTGTCCATAACATTTTTCATGTCTTTGATTGACAAGTCCTTTGCCTACATTTTTGTTATGTCCTTTGTCTTAATCAATACGTGTATACCTAGCTGGTAGACACATATAGATCAAGATAGGGCCACGATAAAACTAAAATTAGTTTTATCATGGCTATTGTTTAAAATCATTATTACACTACTATTTGTTTATCTAATATTTATAAAGCTAAAATTATACTACATCCTCATAATATTTAATTGAATACAATGGCATTAAAGGTACTTGCAGACATTCAATACCTAATTATCTCTCATATCTTATACTCTTCTTTTGTATTTCTTGAATATTTTTGAAATATAAACTAGGCCACCGGCCAAGGCCAATGGAAATTAATTATAAATTTTGATCCAGTTTGCAGCTGAACAAAGGTTGGCCACCCATCACTATCTTCATATAAAAAAACATGACCTACATTTCACATAATAACCTTGTCCATTCCTGCAGCAATTCATAATTTCTTTTGTACAAATGTCAGACTCTTAGCTGGAAATTTCTTCTTAAGGAACCAAATGACATAAAACAGAAAAAACTGAAAAATTAGTTGCAAAGCAGGTCAGGCTGGAAAAATTCCATAAAAGGCCAAAATGTTGTGTCTCCAATTCTGCTCAAACGTAATAATAGGGATTTTGTGGGTGAGAGCCTTGTTGATTAGCTCTATTACCAAGACACTTTTCAAGGGAGGTAAATTTTTCTCATCATGGCCTGCCATAGTCAGCAGAAGAACTATGTTTAGTAAAGATATAATTCCTTTAAACAGAGGAGGTGCAAAGCTCTTTGCTAATGCCAAGATAATAAACCAGCTAAACATTGAGAGAAATAACTAATTAGAGGAGTGTGTGTGTGTGTGTGTGTGTGTGTGTGTGTGTGTGTGTGTGTGTGTGTGTGTGTGTGTGTGTGTGTGTGTGTGTGTGTGTGTGTGTGTGTGTGTGAGGAGGGGAGGAAAGATTACTGAAAAGTTACTACTGTAGTTAGTAGAATGGATGAAGGTTTTGCACCTTTCTTGAGAATTCTTGTGTGCAACTTTGATTTATCACATACAAGTAAAAAGGACAGCAAAAAGTAATAATATACAAAATCTTAACTTTTACATATATATAATCCAGGAATGTTGCAAACAAAAATGTGCAAATTTTAGATTCTGGTTGTTAACTAATGCTAATATTGCAGGGCCAATTGAAACAGGGTGCTACCTGAGATAAGAGATTAAGGTATTTCATTATGGTGAATATAGTGTGTTCAAAGAAGACAGAGGGACAACCAAAGAAGGGAGAAGGAATAATCTTGACAAAAACTCACTGAAAGCAACTAGTTCATTTCCAAAATCTGATCATGTCCAGACAGAAGTTAAATCTGTGAGGTATGAGATGACCTGTGGTAAAGGAAAAATAACTGTGGGGGGGGGAGGTATTGGGCCAACCACCTTCAAGGAGCATGATAAAAATCTGTTTGGGCAACTTGAATGGGCAAGCATGATTGCCTTGTAATGGATAATTTTAATTTTCTTGTTATTGACTAGGAACTGCAGACTGACATACACCAAATGGGATGACTATTATTTATTCCAGAAGGTCAGGGAGAAAGAGAGAACAAGGAGATTAAATGTCCATGACACCTTGATAATGACCAGATATTTGGTTCTCACTGAGGATCTGGGCAGTATCTAGGACATGCAATGTAGGAAATAATAGTGAGCACTGAATACAATATTATAAAATGACTAGTGTTTACAGAAATCTCAACTGTTAAAGGAAAGGATCAGAGCTTCATTTTCAGCACAGAGTGGGGAAGGTGGACTATAGCAAATTGAAGTATTAATTGAACTGTTAATTGGAGAGATAACTATATACCATGGGGGCATGACTGCATTATGGGAAGTATTTAAAGGCATGGGATAGGTGTAGACAACATATCCATAAACTTTTTTTTTTCAAAAAAAACAAAAAAAAACCACTCACTGAGGTAAAATCAGAGTACCAGAATTCCCCTGGAAAAGAGATCTAAGAATAAGAACACGGAAAAAGAGAGTAAATCGACTAAATCGAACAGATACTTTGCAGTGATCTTTACTGAAAATGCATTGAACCAGAAATAAACAGTGAAGAGAGGGTCAGCTTGCTCTAAAGTAAGGAATATTCTACTTCTGAGGAGCAACTTGTAGAAAACTTACTGGGACTGAGGTTCCTTAACTTTATGATCTTGTCCACCACAGAAGTCAAACTACAGACCAGTGAGTTTGACTTCTGTGGTGGACAAAATCACAAAGTTAAGGACACAATATAGAACCAACTTAATGAGAACAGACTCCTAAAGGGATCATAGCACAGATTCATGAAAGGAAGGTTTGACTGACCGATTTGGCTAACTACTATAGCAAGGCCATAAAACTCTAGAAGTCTAGGTGTATAATGGCTAAGGCCATTATACACCTAGACTTCAGTAAAAACTTTGATATGGTGCCTCATGAGAGGTTATTGTATAACTGGAAAAAACTGGGGTTATACATAAAATACTAGTTGGATCAGGGGGCTAACTCAAGGACAGAGGACAGTCATAAATGATCATTCTTCAAAATGGACTAGTGTACCAAATCAAGTCTCTCAGGAATTATGCTGGGGGTCCCCTCCTTAATGATACTGATGAGGGGGTAGAATGAAGGCTGTCAGTATGCAGATTTGAAGATTGGGAAGGTTAATTTCCAGAACCAGACTAGGCTGTTTGAAAAATATTTGGAAACAAAAATGGCAACTTAAAGTTTAATACTTCTTAATGTAAGACCTTACACCAGAGAAGAAACCCAGGAGTAATTAAGATACTTTGGGGTGGTACAATATTGGGGGTATTCAATATGATTAAATATGAAGTCTACTATGCAGCATAAAGAGGTGGTAACAAAGTCATATTTGTCAGACATTTATTGGCCCTTTGCAAGTAGAGAGAAGGATATCACTATTTCTCTCTATAAGACAATGGTGAGATCACACTTGGAATATTATATACAGAACAGGAGGGCATGCCTAAAAAAGAGGCATAAAATGTTCAGAGAGTTCAAAGGAGGGCAGCTAATTAGCAAAAAATGCTATGAACACTACTCATTGTGATTGTGAGGGAAGGCTGAGAAATAAATGAAGGAGGTATATTCTCACTGGTGAGAGACCCAGGAAGACAATTATAAAATACAAAAGAGCAACAGAATGCCGAGCCTCTTGAAGTTTTTACATTTTGGGCAGCTATTGTAGATAATGTTATCCCCAAGGAGAAGGCAAGTTTAATATGGTGAAAGGCAGAATTGGATAGTCATTTTTTGGTGATAGTAAAAGCATGAATGATTTCGAATTTTTTTATATTAGCATTAGCATAGGCATATGATGCAAGAAAGCAAGCTTATGCAGCATCAGCAAAAAAACCCCCTCCCATTTCACCCCTCCATTCGTTCCAAATGCCTGTCCAGCTCAGCCTTAAATTTATTTAGGCTATCAACTTCCACAACAAAAGATGGAAGTCTGTTCCACCAATGAACTACCTGATGGCTAAAGGCAAATTTCCACACATCTATTTGAATCTGTGCCTCCTCAGGTTCTTAATCTGAAGAGGATATTTTGGAAGATGCAGAAAAAGTCTACCTCATTCAGTCATCTGGACATTCTAATACCAATTCCAAAATAAGCTTAGTTGTAATAGCATTTTTTTTTATTCACCTCTACCCAAAATATTAGTATTAAACTGAAATTCAGCTAAATATAATTTTAACTGTTAATCAGTATTTTCCAGATGATATAAATATAGTATATATAAATCAAATAGAGTTACCTTTAAGGATAACTTGGAGGTCATCTGCCATCACTTCAAAAGTGCTAATACTACTCCTATCCTCCGGGATTATGTGCCTCTTGTTCCAAGTTCCACAAGCAAATTGAAAAAAATCTTCACATGGATCCACTGCCTGATCAATAGCATTTAATAATGATGAGGCTGAAATTGAATGAGAGATGTTTTTTTAAAAAAATGAATTAGAATCAGAAATAAAACAAGGAGGGTAGCTTTTTCTTTCTTTCTTTTTCCTTTGTTTTTTTTTTTTTGCATTAACAAACTGAAGTGATTCATTAGATGAGTTGTTGCAACAATAATGCTGCTGAAATTGAAAAACTCTACATATTTATTTATTTATTTTTAATATAGAAACCAAATGAATCCAATCCAACTGGAGTCATGGTGCAAGAAAAATATTTCATCAAATGGTTGACAAAGTAATGATGCCTCGAATGGCAGACAAATGCAGAAGGATAAAAAATCAAGCATTTTACTTAAGTGGTTAATTTTATAATATGAAATGTGATTACAATGTACATCTGTGGTTTTGTTTTATAAATTCTAAATTATAAATTCTATAAATTCTAAAAATATAAATTCTATAAATTCTAAAAATATTATAAATTCTATAAATTATAAATTCTATATTTTGCTGCAAGGTTAATTAAGGCAGCAAGCATAATAACATAATTCTCTCCATTAGTTGAAGTACTGTCTAAAAGTTGTGTCATGAATTCCATTGATAACCGAAATTCCTTAATCACAAAAAATAATGCATTTTCAAATAACGGTGGCTACAGGAAGTTAAGCAGTTCTGAAAATAACTCAGGTGTCATTGTCGCTAAACTGAAGACAATAACGTTTCTAGAACTCTGTTCCTTTGATAAATTTCATTAAATTCTGCCACCTATTGAATGTTTGGAAAAAATACCTAGATCTAATGGCACCTAGCCAGATTTAGATTAGTAACTATTTCAAGTCCATTTGCAGATGCCTGTTTACTCAAAGAGAAAAGGTTGTGCATTGGGAGGGAAGGGAGATCTGTAGCAAAACAAGCCATTATTTTTGGGTTAAACAAAAAGGAAGAACTTTGACAGCATCTATATTCTGATCATATTCCACAATTATATAATCAAGAAATAGTTCATCAGCTCAGTCCATTGTTATTTGGTTTTTTTTAGGAGCATTAGCAACTAAGGCCATATTGCTCTGGGATATGTGGTGGTCATTCCCTGACCTTTCCGCATCCTCCGTATTTGGTGGTGACGGGCTCGAACCCCGGTCTAATCAAGAAGCGTGTGCTACGCACTGCTGCTCCTTCCCACCTGGCTACGGAGGGGCCTAGCTCAGTCCATGACACAACCCTAATTATGTATATTTTTTATGTGCAAGGTGATGAAATTTAAAGATATGCAGTTTTCATATTTTCAGGTTTACATTGTCTGTATCTTTTTTGTCATATCTGTGCCAAAATTCTTGAATTTGATGTCAAGATCAGGCAAAATATTACTTTTTCAAGTTCATAATTTCTACCTTTGATCTTTTCATGAGTTCAGGTGTATATACATTTTTCCACATAATGGACCAAAGAAACAATGGGCATATGCATTTTTATGGGTCTTTCAATTGGGTATTAACAAATTACATCTGTATGCAGAGATTAACTGGAAACAGTAATTAGAAAACTGTATTTTATAAGTAAGAGCAGCTATTTTTATATTTATAATAATTTTGAAAATAGACATGGGTGCATACACTTTCAGCAAGACTGAAGGCAATGTTGGCTTACAAAAGCCAAAATTAAAGAAATTCTCTGGAATTTGGAACCAGAAATTAATGAAGCTGAAGCAATTAATACATCTATAAACATAGAGGATATTACTGTAAAGAAAACATTAATGAGTTTTTATTTATTTACTTTTACTACTTTTCAATGTTTTTTAAATTCTTATCATTTTTTTTTTACAAAATTTTGATTGTGATTTTATTTTAAGACCATGTTAAAGAAGTTGGTTGTATATTTCCATATATACAACCATGAATAATGATACTAATGGAATGTGTAAAACAGCTTGAGTCGTGCAGAAATTTTCATTTGCAAATAAAATTGGTTTATGTTCATTTTACAAGTATGCTTTTAATGTAAACTGATTAAATTGCTGTTGGGGAACAATTTTACCATTGAAAACACAAAGCTACTGGTAAAATTTAAGGTTAAAAACTGTAAAATTGAAAAAGTACTATTTAGCCTAATTTTAACGTGACAAAAAGGTTGGAAGACAAAGTACCTTTAAACTGCAACATCCTTATAATTACTACATCCTAATATCAAGTGTCAAAATTGGCATTTTTATAAATTATTACATTAGCACTCTATATAAAATCTAAATAAATATTTCTCTAAAGTCCCCCATCTTGCATTCCATCACCTATTGGTATTTATAATCTCATTTTATTGAGATTCTCATTTCATTCAATAAATGTTTCTTAGTTCTGCATCCATTGGGTAACCAATAATGTCATGTAATTATTGAAATGCATGATGAAAACAACAATATATATATAAATATAGAACTTAATGATTCCAATGAGCACTGAGGCTAGTAATTGGGTTTAATAATGCTCCGTCATCCTGTAACAAACAAATCCTCTGCTTGCATCTCCATGTTAGTGGGACTGTTAGCAACGCTGGGCATATCCCATCAACTGCACCCTCCATTGCAAAAATACTATGCTGGAGATAATCATTCAGATGTGAACCAATTTAAGCATAGTTTAATATGTGGTTCCATACCAGACAGATAAATGGCAAACCATCCATAACAAAAGATCCAATATTTTTTATATTTCAAGGGTAAAACTTCAAAACAGTTTTCATGGGCCAGCCACTAAGTCCACCTGACTGAACCTAACAATAATGCTCTTAGAGGTGTCTGGAGCAGCTAGTGTACATAATGCTTCTACTCTGCTAGCTATTACTGGAGTCTGAGTAGTGTGTATTTGGAGGAGGGCACACTGATCAGGCTATGTAAAAGAGGTTGGGTATATCTTACTATGTGTAAGCCCTGTGTGCATATCATGATGAATAAATTAATGGAACTAATTTGTCTGTGAAAAGAATTAAACCTCTCAAAAACTTCCTAATCCATTTCATAAATATATGCAGTTCTCAGATGTAATCTTAATGATGTCAATTTCCATCGAGAATCTGCCAAGAACCACTTGCTTTTACAGACAGAATATCAATTAGCAGTTGGCTCAACTATTACTTATCCTACTTGTTCCACTTATTTTTCTGATTCCTTCTGCTTTAAAGGTGATACCTATGTATACAATCACTCTGATTTCCTTGTAAGAAACTTTTCAAATTTGAAATCTCCCTCTTTTGATCGCCTTTAACTCAGAATCCCTTGACAACTTCTGTAAAATTAATTTGTTGCCACTATCATTCTTTCAACTCAAAAATCATCTACTACTTTTTGATTTTCTTTCTTTGAAACATGATTATCTCCATAACTTTACTAACAGTAAAGTAACTTTCCTCTGTGATTTCGAAGTCCATAACTCCAGCTGGTTTCAATTTTCTAGTTGTGCAGATCTAGCTGGTAGAGATGCTGAAGCTTTTAAAATTACTAACAACCTTACATGTTCATCTATTTATTAGGATACTAAATAATCCTAACCACCCACCTATCATTCTTGACCTTTTTCTCAGAAACAACCTTTTGAAGTATACAGTTAACATTACTTGTCCTCTAAGTACTTCAGATCATAACTCCATAGTAATCTCTTGCCAAAAGAGCCTCCCTCACATGCCCATTCTCAGTTTCATATTGTCTGTCATTACAAGAGTGTGAAAAGAGTTGATTGTGTGATTTTTATTATTCTTTTCCTTATGCTACCATTTTGAAACTTCTGATCCTAATATCTGCTTAGATCATATATATATATATATTTTTTTATGAAATCCTAAACACCAAAGGTATTAAAACCTACAGTACTTGCTACCATGCTGTTGTTATTTGGTTTGAAAACCAAATAAAAACAGCATGGTAGCAAGTAACTAAGGAGCATTAGCAACTAAGGCCATATTGCTCAGGGGATATGCGGTGGTAATTCCCTGACCTTTCCACATCCTCCGTATTTGGTGATCATGGGCTCAAACCCTGGTCTAATCTTGGTACCATGCAGCGGTTGAAGGTTGAGAAGATGAAAGAAGGTACTTAACATTACACTTAAATTTCTGTGGATTATAATTTTCAGGAAATGCATATGAAGCGAGGTACTTCAAGAAAACAGAAGTTGAATGAATACAACAATACCTTGCTTAGCACGGCTTCAAACAGCACGGGTTTCACTATAACACGATTTTCAATTAAGTTTAAGTCGAAAATTTACTGTACATATTAAAACTCATTCAATAGCCTAGACACGTACTCTGCATATATGCTGCGTTGTCATAGCCTAGGAACACGTACATATATGCTGCAGTGCCAACTCTATTGTCTCACATGCACATGTGCCAATAGCTCCCCTCAGGCAGTCAGCGGCAATGTGCAACAGTGTTCCATCCTGATGAGATGACACGATAGCTTTCAAACTTTTCATTTCACAATTTATTTTTTACCCCTTTAAATACGATTAAAAATATATTTGCATCTCATGGCTAGAAATCACTGCCAACAACATGCATTCTGTTTGGCAGCATGTTTTGCCCCATTCAGCAAATGATTTCACTGGTTTTGAATCACAAATTCAGACAATTGCCGAAGATATTGTGAAGATCGGAAAAGACTTGGGATTCGAAACTTTGGACACTGCAAATGTACGCATGACTGCACTGACTTACATGCAAATGACTTAGATGATTCAACTCTCTACAAAATTGACAAGCAAACTGCATACAAAGAAGAGAAAAACAATTCTGAAGTGGCACCAAAAGAATTTTCTACAGAAGAATTGGAAAAAAGTTTTTTTTTTGGTGGGGGGGGGGAGGGTTTGACATGGCTTGCGAAGTGATTATGAATCAAGATCCGGATGTTGAATGTAGCATCAAGATACGGTAAATTTTACAAAATGAAATTCAATGCTACAAAGACTTGTACGCTGAGAAAAAGAAGAGACACCTTCACCAGACATTATTATTGAAATACTTAAATAAACAATAAAGCTTTTTTCTCATCTCTCATGATGTTACCTTTTCATTAATAAAATTTTTGCAATATTTTTAATTTCAAATCCTTTTAATTGGCTATCAAGTGCAAATTGTTTATAGATTTATTATAATTTGTTTATAGACTATTTCTCTGGTATGCATTCAATTAAAACCCAATATAATTATACCTCAATCAGCAAAGCTTCATGGAACAGTTTCGGTACCAATTATCAGTGGTATGCAGGGTCATTGCTGCAAATAAGGAAGAAGGAAAGGTGGTTCCATGAGTTTGAAGTTGGACAGTAAAAGGATTCTGAGGTTCCAACATGTGTTAAGTTGTTATTTGGTTTTTAGGAGCATTAGCAACTAAGGCCATATTGCTCCGGGGATATGCAGTGGTCATTTCCTGACCTTTCCGCATCCTCCGTATTTGGTGGTCATGGGCTCGAATCCCGGTAATCAAGAAGTGTGTGCTGCGCACTGCTGCTCCTGCCCATCTGGCTACGGAGGCGCCCACTTGTTAAGACTGGTTTGGAAGAGAGAGCTGGAATTATAGAAGCATTTCAGAAGAACAGTGCTCATGGAAGTATCTATAGAAAAAGCATTCAGCAGAAAACCTTCTATGTGACTGGGAGTAGAGAGACGTGTTAGAGATGGGTCATTAATTAACCTAACTGCCTTCTTTTGAATGGAATCTAGAAGCCTACAAGAACTTTTGCGAACACCATCTGAGATGTAGGAACAATATCCCATGGCAGGGCAGATTTGAAATTTATACAGAGTAAGCAGCTGTTTGGAAGAAAAGTAATGCCAAAAGTAAAAGAGAAAACCCAGTTTTTAAATGCAGAGGAAAATATTTGAATGCTTATACCAAGAGAGATTAGAAGTCAGGGTAATCCCTAATAGGGATACATGATCTTGTCTAGAAATCTGGGTGTCATCAAAGATAGGCATAAGAGCAGAAAAATCCTTTTTTCAAGGTATAAGACAGGACTAAGTTTTAGAAGGATTGAAATCAATTAAGTTATCATTGCCCCACTGGAGATCAGCATTTAAGCAATTGGTAGTGGATATTTGAGAAGTTGAAGCTGTTTGTGCAGGGCAAGGTTTCCCAAACTGGAAGGTGCAAGGCAATGTGCTATCATCAACAAAACTCTAGACAATATTTCCAGTCAATAGAAGAAAGTCACTAATGTACAAGAGAAAAGAGTGGGAGAAAGAGCAGAACCTTGGAAAGCATCAGCATTAGTAAAGAAATTAGAAGGCAGAGAGAGCCATCTACCATCATCCACAGTGGGTGGTCAGAGAGAAAACTAGATACTCAATTACAAAAAACAGTTGGCAAACAAAGAAATGGAAGCTTAATTAGAAGACCTTTCTGCTAAACATGATCAAAAGCCTTTGAAATATCAAGAGCAACTGCTTCAATTTCACCAAACTTTTCCACTGAATTTGTCCATAGATGAGTAACACAAACCAGTATATGAGCAGTGGACCAACACTGATGGAATCTATACCGGTGATCACTGATCAGAAGGAAGGTTTCTAGATAGTTTAGGAGTTGGCACTTGATGAATTTCTCCATTACTTTAGAAAGAGTAGAAGTAAGTGTAATGGGACAATAATTGGATGGGAGGAATTTGTCACCCTTCAGGAACTGGCTGGATATGAGAAAATTTTCAAGCAGAAGGGGAAACACTGGTGGAATAAGAAAGTATAAAAATATGACTCAGAATAGGAGTAAGTTCAGAAGCACAGGTTTTGAGAACAAGTGGAAAAATATCTGGTGTTTTCTTAGTATTAAGATTGATTCTTCTGACATCCCTTTGACAGAAGACCATATGAGGCACTGAGTGGAGCATACTGGGTATAGTAAAAGGTGGTTAGCATTAGCATTAGCATTAGCATTAGTAGAGGCATATGATGCAAGAAAGCAAGCTTATTCAGCATCAGCCAATAAAAAAAAAAAAAAAAAAAAAAAAAAAAAACACAACTCCCATTTCACCCCTCCGTTCGTTCGAAATACCTGTCCAGTTGAGCTTTAAATTTGTTTAGGCTATCAACTTCAACAACAAGTGATGGAAGTCGGTTCCACCAACCAACCACCCGCTGGCCAAAGGCAAATTTCCGCACATCTATCCGACATCCGTCCTTCCTCAATTTGAATTTATGCCCTCTGAGGTGATTATTCTGAGCAAGATGAAGAATCCCATTGGCATTGAGCATGCTCAAACCATTCAAAGCCTTATACACCTCTATCAGATCACCTCACCGGTGCCTAGTCTCCAGACTCTGTAATTTGCAAAACTTAAGCCTTTCTTCGTAAGAGCAACCCTTTGTTCCATTCACTAATCTTGTTGCCCTTCTCTGTACCCGTTCCAGCAGCTCTACATCCTTCTTGAAATGAGGCCTCCAGACCTGTATACAGTACTCAAGATGTGGCCTAACCATTGCCTTATACAAGGGAATAATCACCTCCTTATCCCTGCTAGAAAAATTCCTGTATATCATTGACAAGACACCATGAGCTACTCTTGCAGCTCGTCTGCACTGCTCAGAGAACTTCATATCTGCCTGCACAATTACCCCCAGGTCCTTTTCATTCTCCACCACTGTCAGTGTAGTACCGCAGAGTTGATACGTTGCTCTGGGGTTACTGTTTCCCATATGTAGTACTTTACATTTGTCAATGTTAAACTTCATTTGCCACCTCTCAGCCCATCTGTTCAACCTATCCAGATCCTGTTGCAGCAGCATAGCATCAGTAGTGTCCTTAACGACCCTGCCAACCTTTGTATCATCTGCAAACTTGGACATTAAACTTGATATACCATCATCAATATCATTCATAAACACCGAAAACAACAACGGACCCAACACTGAACCTTGAGGAACTCCACTAATAACATTAGTCCACGTTGAGCAGTGTCCATTGATTACCACTCTCTGTCTTCTGCCACTCAACCATCCCCTTATCCATAGCAGCAATTTGCCTCCAATACCACACTGCTCCAATTTGTGCAGCAGTCTTCCATGTGCAACAGTATCAAAAGCCTTTCTAAGATCCAAATATATAATATCAAAGTTATTCCTTGCATCCAGTTCTTTTGTGACTACATCATAGTATCCAATCAAATTGGTCAGGCAAGACCTGCCCTTAACAAAACCATGCTGCGTCTGAGCTATAATTGAATTCTTGTCTAGATGATCCTGCAGTGCTTCTTTAACCAGTGCCTCCATTAATTTACCTGGAACAGAAGTTAAACTAACAGGTCTATAATTACTTGTGTCAGCCTTTGATCCTCCTTTGTGAATTGGGGTTACATTTGCACATCTCCAGTCTATGGGTACCTCCCCTGAGTCCAAAGAAGCTCTCATAATTATGGCTAGGGGTTTGCATACTTCCTTTGCTGCCTCCTTTAATATAACTGGATAGATCCCATTTACCAAGATCATCAATACAAGAAGAAAAGTAGGATGCTAGCAGGACATCTTTATCTTTAGCTGAGGTGGTAACAGAACCATCTGGTTTTGACAGAGGTGGGAATAGAGATGGAAAACAGTTGTGGCAAATAGTTTTGGCAAGAGACCAGAATGCTTGTCTACCATTTGGACCAGAACCAAGTTTTCTACTCTTAGCTTGTTCAAAATCTAGTTTGGACTTATTAATAATAGATTTAAATTGTTGTGAGCTTTGGTATAGGCAGAAAACGGACTTGGAGATTTGGATGCAAGCCAACTGTGATACAACACCATTATATTGAACATCCTTAGCACATTTATTAGAAAATCAAGGTTTAGAGAAAGGATTTCATCCCTACAAGAATAATTTCACAGACATGATCTGAGCAAACATTGACATTAGAAGATTGAAAACAGCAATTCAACCAGGAAAAAGAAGAAAGAAATCCCATTTTGCATACTTATAACCAAACAACATGAGGTTCAGAATGGCCATGAGAGAAAACTTCCACTGGAGAAGAGACCATCACCAAGTTGTGATCTGAGGTGCCTAGAGGACCACTCACCTTGAAAGTGTACTTGGAAGGGTTGTTTGTGAGAAAAATATAAAGAGTGCCGGCTGTGTTGTTAGGATTGTCTGGTATTCTGGTAAGTAAACAAACTATCTGTGTGAGAGTGTTAGTAATTGCAAAAGCCTCAGCATCTCAACCAGTTGGATCCATGTGACAAGAAAACAGAATCCATCTGGAGTTGTGAACATTAAAATTGCAAAGAAATATTATCTCACTGTTAGGAAAGTTGTACTAGAGAATGTACAGTTTCAAAGAAAGGATGTTAAAGAGTTTCAAGTGGTTGGTGGAGTTGGGAGAATGACAGAGGCAACATGAATTTGATATAATCAGGTAGAGAGATTTTAGGCTAGAGAAAATTGAAAACAAGAGAATTCCAAATTACTAAATTTCTGACAGGGATTATCAGAGCAGACATATGCACAAGTATCCTCTCTGAAACAAAAGGAATCATAGCAGCAAATAATTAGGATAACTGAGATGAGCCGTGGTTGAATCAACTGATAATTGGGATTCTGTCAGAAAAAATGTGTGGGAACACTGTAAGTGGAAATGGACATCACTGAAATTGGAACTGAGACCATGTATATTTGTGAAATTAACAAGGAAGTGTTTAGGAAGTTTAGATCTTTTTGCAGATAAGTTTGTTCTATTAGTTTCACTATTCATGATGTATCCAGTAGTAAGAAAAGATGGGGAGGACATGTATGAAGTAATAAAATTTTTGGATATGGTATAGCCACAGCAAAAATATACCCAGCTCCTTGACATAACATGGCCTTAACAATGTCCCTCCACATACACACTACTCAGACTCCCTTCAGTCACTATCTGATCCAGAAGCCTCCCAAAGAGTTACAAATAGGTTCAGTCCAGTGGACTATCTAGCAGCCAGCCTGCAAGTACCTATACCCTCAAAATGTAAGGAAGATTGGATCTTATTGTGATATCTACTATAAACTCAAAAAACATCAGTCATACTGCATGATAGCAGATATGGAGGGGGAAGGGAGTTTCTGGCACTTTGCCAGACTATAAACATGAGTTTCACCACTCAACACCTCCAATAAGCAAAATGGTGGTATTGCACTGGTTGATGAGAGTCATCTACCACCTAGTATTGCTCAGTAACACAAGGGGTGGCATTCCTTCATGTGGTGTGGATGCCACACCTCAACCCTTGCTTACATTGGTTTGCACCTGGGTGGTCACCTCCACTATACTAGGTGCCATATTCCAGGAATTGCACATAGGGGTTATATCCAGTCCCACTATTGTGAAGGTGCAAGCAGAGGATCTGGTTGCTACAGAACAACCAGACTTTGCTGAAATTTGGTCCACTTGACTTCGGTGTCACCTGAATTTCAGTTCCATCAACATTTTAGGCTCCCTAGTTAATGAAATTATTCCTGTAGGGATGAAATCCTTTATTCCTCATTCTGCCTTCATCTAAATAATGTTAAGGCTGTTTGAGATAAGAATACAGAATAATGCAATTGGTTTGTATCCAAATTTCCAGCTTTGTTTTCTGCTTTTGCAAAAATTTGATACAGTTTAAACAAGTTATTAATAAATCTAAACTCAATTTTGAAAAGGCTAAGAGCAGAAAACTTGTTTCTTGTCCAAATAGTAGTCAAGCCTTCTGGTTGTTTGTCAAAGCTATTGGCCACAACTTCTGTCCATCATTACTATAACATTTGTTATACCCTGATGATTCTACTGCATCCTTATTTAAAGAAAAAGCTGACCTATCAGAACCTTACTTTTTCTCTACCTCTCTTCCATTAATGCTCTTGGTAAGTCTCCCCCCTAACATACTGAATATATTTCATCCAGTACCTCTCCTGATCTTCCAACAGAAAGGCATTAGAAGAATCCCACATAATCTTGATTCAAGAAATCAGGTTCTAGCTACATTTCTTAAACTGTTCTTAAAACATGTGCTCTAGACTTAACTCCTGTTTTGTGTTACCTTTTTACACTCTTATTCTACTGGTGTTTTTCTGTATGCATGGACATCTGCTCATTTTTAACCAATTCCTAAAAAAAAGTGATAAATCCCTCCCTTCCAATTATCATTCCACTGCAGTTACTGAGCTCTTTCCAAACTAATAGGTCAAATCCATTAATCATTGGCTCTAACCACTTTGAAACTTTCCATTTGATTAACGATCATAAATATGGATTCAGTATTTCAATCCACCAGTGATATCTTGGCTTTTGTTAGTTGTTTGGACAAATTCAATGGAAGAGTTTGGAGAAACTCAATCAGTGTTCTTGATTTCTAAGGCTTTTAATCACATTTTTCATAGAGGTGTTCTAAACTACTTTCCATCTTATTGTTCATATGGTTTGTCTTACATTTTTGAAAGTGAATAACCAGTTCTCTCTCTAATCACTCACTACATGTGATAGTAAATGGCTCTTTGTGTTCTGACTTTCCAACTAATGTTGGAGTTCCCCAAAGTACTGTCCTTTCTCCCACTCTTTTCCTGCTGTATATTAATAACTTTCTTCTACTGAATGTAAATGCTGTTCATTGTTTTGATGATGATGATAGCATACTACACTAAACTTTCCAGTTCGAGAAACTCTGTTCTACACAAGCAGCTACAACTTCTTGAATATCTATTTCCCCAAATGTTGAATCCTAAAATAACCACCTTAGTTCTGTCTTATTTCTTGCAAATGAAAAGATTCTTAAGATTCTATGAAAACATCCCATGTCACTCATCAGCCGACCAATTTCACAGAAAATCTTAGAGAAACTCAGATACAGGGCTAGTTTAAAAGTTCAATAAATCAAGCTATCTAAGTCACCAAATTTCCAAAAAGAGTCATATGGATATGTGTTAATTATGATTTATATTTTCATAAAAATAAAACAAATAGCAACTGGAAATGAAAAGCGACCACAGATTACAAAAGATTTCAAGATTTTAGAAAGTATAGGGTCACTGCCATTCAGGAAAAAAGTATGTTTTTCAAATTTAGCTAATAAAATATTATTCTATAACATCAATAGTATGGGAACACTTAAGCAGCCTCATGATAAATGCTACAGAAAAAAATATTGTAAAAAATTTGGTAACAAAGTTTTATATAATATTTTCTCATGAAAAAAAACATCATTTGTATTGCATTTTTGTTTTTAAAATTACTATTCTTGTACTATAAGAGGCTACAAAAAGTCATTTTTAGACTTTATAAACTTATTTTTGTTGACCAGCACTATCAGTGAAGGTTAAAATGAAAGATAAAAATTAGCTGAGGTTGAATTTTACAACTTTAGCATGTTAAAAAAGGGGGGGGGGGAGGCTGCCTAAAATATACATTTTCCTACAGTGCACTACTGTAGTACACTGTACTGCTGAAGCAGGATGCCAGTGAGTCTGCCTGGTTGCAAAAACTGTCTGAGCCAGCCACAGTTGTTCTTAACATTTCGGAAACATTTTATCAAACATGGCATAAAACCCTTCTAAAGCAAACTGTCAGTCAATGGTTTAACTTGCAAAAATTAAGCTAACTAACCTGTTTAACAGATAATAATTTGTACTTACAAAAGCCAATATCAGACCATAGACTGACAACATTAAGTGTAAAATGTGCATTTCTCTAGCCATTCAATTCATGTAACAGGACACTGAAAGATTCTACTGATGAAAAATTCTTCTACTTCTACTGACAAGAAATCCACCATTTTACTGATGACAATGCATTGCATTCAAGGACACGCTGGAGGGGGCTTGGGGTACTCACAGGAGCCCCTTGCTAAATTTGTGAGGATTATCTTCCCTCTTTAAAACAATTAGTCTGATAGATTAATCAGGAATGACCCTTGGCTGAAATTCTTCTTGAGGGAACCCCTTGTTAACAAGTTGACAGCACACACCAGATTACATGAATTCCTCTTTTCAGTTGGACAAACCATGCGCAAACATGCACTGCGCAAACAATGTAATCCTGAATATCTATCACCCTTAAATGCCAATCTCTAAATCATTCATTCACCACTGGTGAAAAGATGTCTTAGTTAATGTCTATCCTTCTAAAACCCAATCCTGCATTGTAATACCAAAACCAGTTTGAATTTGAATGGCAGGTAATGACCATCCATTATGGGTCAAATCCAAACTCACCAAACTATTTTTGCCTTTTTCATCAGTTCAGTCAACTTCAGTTCTTCAGAACCATTGTTCCTTATTACATATTTCCCAATAATTACAAACTTGAAGAAATTTAATGCTACTGGGTTGACACCTCTTCAGGTTTAAGCATGCCACATTCAGGCTCTAGTTTTGCTGTAATTTCTATGGGTTGTAGAATGATAGCGAAAAAAAATAAAATTTCCATTCCATTTTGAGATAAAAATGATATTATGGTATGTTGTTATATACTTTTTTAGAACCCATGTAACTTATGAAACTATTTAATACTTGTAAAATGTACCACATGTTAAACCAGGAATTGGTAGACTTCTTAGTTAGGAAATAATCTAAAACGTGTGTATTTTATATGAAAAGCTTTCAGGAATCCCCTTTATTAATTTCAGGATAAATAAATATTTATCTCCAGGTAAGAGTTTTTGAATAACTGGAAACTCTAATCTCACCCCATCCATGCAGGGCAGTGGTGAGGTATTTCTGCACCTAGGGCTCAAAGGCCAAGGAAGCTATCAGTTTACCTATCTACAACTGAGGCAGCTAGCCAAAAGTTCTCCCTCTACTTCTCTCCAATTAACTATATCATATGATTCATCATCTTTAAACATTAAATGGGATGCAGAAATTTAGGTAATTTCTGTATCCCTTTCAACCATGTGCCCCGGGCAGATTATTATTATTATTATTAGCCATATGGTGCAAGGAAGCCTGAAGCTTTTGCTGCACCAGTCAAAAAAAAAAATTTCTAAGTTACCGTGTGAGAGAGAGAGAGAGAGAGAGAGAGAGAGAGAGAGAGAGAGAGAGAGAGAACAAACAAGAGTAAGAAGTAGAAGGGAATCACCAAGGAAAGAGAAGAATGATGATATCCAGCTCAGGACCCTGGGTGTGCCAAGCCCATACTCACCAGATGTGAGCCCCTGGGTTTTTTTTTTTGGTTTTTTTTCGGTAGTTGTTGGCGCATCGGCTTCTGTGGCCATAATGCACCTCCCAAGGTCTTTTCAAGCCCGAGGCGGGATTCGAATCCGCGACCGTTGGGTTGCCAGGCAGGCACTTTACCTACCCGGCTAGCCCGGTCGGCCCCCTGGGGTTAATTGCTACACCCTTATCCCAGCACTGAATTCGTGGTACTCCAAGTTTTACAGGTTTCATAACCTCTGTGTTTATGTGTTAGATTACCAAAAAATAATTACTTATACACACATTGTATTTTGATAATTAAAGGTTTGCTTACCTGTTTTAACACATTCTTGAGATAAACAGACATTCAGTTTAGCTGGAAAGATATATTTTAAATATTAGATTATTATATATGAATATCACACATACATAAAGAGAATTTCTTAGGTATATAAAGGGATGGACAACTTATGGCATACAAACTTGTTTCATATAACAAGAGTTTAGAGTTACTCTTGGTTAGGGTTTTTTAGAGTTTTCAGTGAAACAAAGGGTTGCTGTTACCAAGAAAGGCTTAAGGTCTGCAAATTGCAGCATCTGGAGACTAGGCACCTGCTAGGTGATCTAATTGAGGTGTATAAGGCTTTGAATGGTTTGAGCAAGCTCACTGCCGATGGGATTCTTTCTCTTGCCCAGATTAGTTGCTTGGGGCACATAAATTCATATCGAGGAAAGACAGTTGTAGAATAGATGTGCAAAAATTTCTTTAGCCAACAGGTGGTTGATAGAACAAATTTCCATCTGTTATAGTGGAGGTCAACAACTTAAATAAGTTCAAGGCAGAACTAGACAAACATTTGGAATGAATGGATGGGTGAAATGGGAGGAGTTGGTTTTTTTTTTTTTTTTGGCTGCTGCTATATGAGCTTGTTTTCTTGCCAAAAGTCAAAATGAAATAATAAAATCAAAAATAAAACTGAATCAGACATAAAATAACTAATCTCCAAAATAACTTGAACTATAAGAAGCTAAACAATGAAACTTCTCATGAAAAATGTTCAAGTTTTGGACTTGAAAAGATATTCCAGTCCAAAAATCATACTAATACAATATTTTTTATTTCTTGAGTTATTATAAGCTAATGACATATCTCATGATTAGTAACAATTCTATTCCATTTGTATTTCAGTTGTAATATTCTAGTACAAAATTTTAGCAATTACCATTGTTACTTTAAAAAAAATCCTTGTTAAAAGAATGTATAAATAAAAAAAAAAAAGATATTCAATAAAGAACAAACTCATACATAAATAATTAGGAAACTAGTTCATTGCAAATTTATAAACATTTTCCACCTGAATACATTATATACCAGCCCTGGTATATAGTATATTTTTTTTGAGATAGCTGACCTCAGAAGAAAAATCTCAATTGTAAATGTCATCATTAATTTAGTGTATAAATTACCATACTGTCAATTATGCCATCAATGTGGGGGAAGCACACCAATCAAGGGGCTTGGAAGTTGGTATGGTACTGTTGAAGTGCCTCCATAGCCAAGTGGTCAGGAGTGGGCATGCAGTAGCACATGCTCTTTGAGTAGACTGGGGTCCAAGCCCCTGCTGCTAAGTACAGTAGATCTGCCAACCCACACTGGACCAGCAGGGCAGATTATGGTCCATTTCCCTCAACACAAATTGTTGAGGAGGCTTACATGCTACAGCTGATTGATAATGGCTGCTGTTTACTGCTTACTTATGGTACTGTTGATAAAAATCATATAAGGCCTTCAAAAATTTCGAGGGAAAGGAGCTAAAATTTGTAGCTATTTTATTCACATATTTTATTTTGGTACAGAAAACAGAGTAGATATTCAAAGCAATCATCTCTAACTGGCATGGCATAAAAAAGGTGTATCGATTTTAATTTTCCTGCTATCTCACAAAACTGTTATAAACACTCATTATAATAAGCATTTCAATGTACTATGCTTCTGTTGTGTTAATAATGCCCTTCCAGTTTTCTCACAAATAAAAGTTCACATTGTACAAGTCTCGTGAATATGTTATACATTCTGTAAGCTCTTCCATATCATCCCTTATCTAACTTATTACAGTGGCTCAATGTACAGTAAATGTACATTGAGCCACTGTATATCTGATGTAACTTATGAAACTATTTAATACTTGTAACACATACCACAACATAAACCAAGGATCAGTACACTTCTCTATTATATAAATCATTTTAAAAATAAACAAGATCATTAAAATGTCTTATTACCCAAAATAATGTTTGGTTAATGAGACATTCAGCTAAGTATTGTACAGTGATTTTAGTTAAATTCCTTTCAGTAGGACAATATTACCAATTGCAAATTCTAAATATCCAACATTCAGGGAAGTAATTGTAGAAGCTAATAAGCTTTTCACAGGAACAAAGAAATACTGTTCAAGGTTTAGACCTACATGGATATCAGATGAACTGATGAGACTAATGGCACAGAAGAAAAGTGTGTGGGTTGATCAGACACAGTCCTAGGGTTTTTGGTGCCCCTAGGCAAAAACATATTTGGCACCCTTGAGATACTTTTATCAAATATTATTATTATTATTATTATTAGCTATATGGTGCAAGGAAGTCTGAGGCTAATGCTGCACCAGCCAAAAAAAAAAAAAAATTGCCGAGTTACCCTGAGAGAGAGAGAGAAAAGTAGAAGGGAATCACCAAGAAAGAGAAGAATGATGATATCCAGCTCAGGACCCTGGGTGTGCCAAGCCCATACTCACCAGGTGTGAGCCCCTGGGGTTATTAAAATAAAAATTTTGAATTTCAGCATCCCCAGATGCTGGTGCCTCTATGCCCTGCTTACTAGGCTTACAATGTTCCACCAGCCCTGGGGATGATTATAAATTAGCAGGGTATATGGAAACCTGCAGCAAATACAAACTAGTGTAAGTACAAATCAAGTCACTAAAGCAGATTATGAAATGTCTTTGGCTAAGAATTCAAAGAAAAGTAGCAAAGAATTCTTTGCTTATGTTAATACTAGAAGGAAAGATATGAATCACACAGCCCACTACATAAATGGCATAACTATTGATGACTGTTCAGGTCGCTCACATACTAAATAAATATTTTGCATCTATGTTACCCATGAAGAAGTTTTAAGAAATGAGAATACCAGGAATACACTAAATTATAAACGGGAGCTAAATTATTTTATGATAAATGAGAAGCAAGTGGAAGAAAAATTGTTGAAGCTAAAAGTAAACAGGGCATCTGGGGTTGACATGATCTATCCAATTATATTAAAAGCAGCAGTAAAACAGGTAAGCATGCCTTCAGCCCATAATTATGAGCATCCTTGGATTCAGGGGAGGTCTCTATACATTACAGACGTGCAAATGTCTCTCACATTCATCAACACGGATCAAAGGACAAGTTGACTAATTACTAACTGCTAAGCTTGACTTCCATTCCATGAAAAATAATGGAGTCAGTGGTTAAAGAAGTATTGTAGGATCACCTTGACACTAGTTATATGGAAATTACAACACAGATTTGTTAATTAAGAATTTCATATTAGCAGATCATACTATTGCATCATTCATATGCAGTGGCATGACCCAACTCAACTAATAGTAGTAGTAGTAGCAGTAGTGGCATGTAATGCAAGAAAGCAAGTGTGAGCTTATGCAGCATCAGCCAAAAAAAAAAAAAAAAAAATCACATCATTCCCTTCAAATGCCTGTCCAGTTCCTCCTTAAATTTATTCAACCTATCAACCTCCACAACGACAGATGGAAGTTTGTTCTAGCAATTAACCACCCGCTGGCTAAAGGCAAATTTCCGAACATCTATTCTACATCTGTCCTTTCTTAATTTAAATTTATGCCTCCTTAGGTTCGTAATCTGAACAAGTGGAAAGATCCCATCAGAATTCAGCGTGCTCAACCCATTCAAGGCCTTATACACCTCAATCAGATCACCGTGCAGGTGCCTAGTCTCCAGCCACTGCAATTTGCAGAACTTAAGCCTCTCTTGGTAAGAGGATCCCTTCATTCCCCTCACCAATCTTGCTGCCCTTCTCTGTACACGCTCAAGCAAATATACATCCTTCCTAAAATGAGGCCTCCAGACCTGTACACAGTATTCAAGGCGTGGACTGACCATTGCCTTATACAGAGGGATAATCATCTCCTTTTCCCTGCTAGCAAAATTCCTATATATCATTGACAAAACCCCATGACATGCCCTGGCAGCCTGTCTGCATTGCTCAGAAAACTTCATATCTCACTGCACAATTACTCCCAGGTCTTTTTCATTTTCTACCACCTTAAGTGTAGTACCACACAGTTGGTACGTTTCTCTGGGGTTACTTCTACCAATATGCAGTACTTTGCATTTGTCAAGGTTAAACTTCAGTTGCCACTTCTTAGCCCATCTGCCCAAATTATCTAGATCCTGTTGCAGTAACACACTGCCATTACAGTCATTAACAACCCTGCCAACCTTTGTATCATCTGCAAACTTCGACATTAAGCCTGATATACCTTCATCAATATCATTGATAAATATACAAAATAACAGTGGACCCAACACTGAACCCTGTGGGACTCCACTAATAACATTAGTCCACGAAGAGCAGTACCCATTGATTACCACCCTCTGTCTTCTCCCACTTAACCATCCTTTTATCCATTGTAGCAACTTACCCTTAATACCATTCTGCTTTAATTTGTACAATACAATAGTCTTCCATGCGCAACAGTGTCAAAAGCTTTCCTGAAATCCAAATGATTCTTGCACAACTTCTATTAGAATAAGTAGCGACCTGGAGCAAGGGGTATTGGGGGTTTCAGGGACGGATGGCAGTCATCGTGAAATAGGTGGGTATATGGGATGTGTTAGGGTAACTAGGAATAGGAGCATGTATGCTAGAAGTATAGTAAATAAATTTGATGAATATGAAGTGTTGGTCAAGACATCAAAGACAGATATTGTTGGGATAGCACAGACATGGTGTCACACAGATATAAGGAATGCAGAACTGGAATTTGGGGAGTACAATGTGTACAGAAAGGATAGACAGGGAGGAGGTGTTATGCTGTTAATTAAGAAAAACATGAAATCAAAAGAAGTGCACCCAGTTGATATAGATGAACAGTGCACTGTTGAGTCAGTTTGGTGTGACATAAGCACTGTGAAAGCAAAAATAAGAGGAGTGTGTTATAGGCCTAATGACTCGAATGAGTACAATGAACAATTGTACAGAGAAATAGAGTGGGCTAGTAAATCAGAATATTTTATAATGGGGGATTTTTACTTCCCAGATATTGACTGGAACTTGTGGGTTGGTCACTCACATACTAGTCAGACTTTTGTGGATTTATTGGATGATTGTTTTCTGCAGCAGCATGTTCGAGAGGCAACCATAGAGAGTAATACTCTTGATCTGGTTATCAGCAGTGATCATTCATGTATTAAGAATTTGCAGATAAAGGAACCACTAGGTAGCAGTGATCACAGTGTACTGATGTGGGATTTACTTAAAGATTTAATTAGCATCAGGGGTAAAGGAAAGGGTTTTTGCTTCCGTAAAGGTGAGTACAGTGGTCTCAGAAAGTTTTTAAATTCTGTACAGTGGGATCAACTGACGATGTTACCAACAGTAAATTCTAAGTGGGAAGCATTCAAGGAATTAATCGTGGATGCTACTAAAAGTTTCATACCTATTAAGAAATATTGTTCAAGGTTTAGGCCTAAATGGTTATCTAATGAACTAATGAGACTCGCAACAGAGAAGAAAAATGCATGGGATGCATATAAATTATCAAGCGACTCAGAAGCCTATGGCAGATATAAGCTAGTCTGTAATCAGGTCACAAAGGAGGTTAGGCAGGCGAAGGCAGATTACGAGAAATCCTTGGCAAAAGATGCTAAGAAAAACAGCAAGGATTTCTTTACTTATATAAACTCTAAAAGGAAGGGGATGAATCTGATTGGTCCACTTGACATCGATGGTTTGACTGTTGATGATCCTGCTCAGATAGCAAACAAACTGAATGAGTATTTTGCATCTACATTCACACATGAGGAATTATTAAGGTTTGAAAATGGCAGAAGGTTATAAAATTGTAGCAGGATACTTAATGATTTTGTAATAACTGAAAGCAAAGTGGAGGAGAAATTGTTGAAGTTAAACATAAGAAAAGCACCTGGGGTGGATGGGATCTATCCAGTTATATTAAAGGAGGCGGCAAAGCAACGAAGCAAACCCTTAGCTATAATTATGAGAGCATCCTTGGACTTAGGGGAGGTTCCCACGGACTGGAGATGTGCAAATGTATCCCCAATTCACAAAGGGGGTTTCGAAGGGTGACACAAGTAATTATAGACCAGTTAGTTTAACTTCTGTTCCAGGTAAAATAATGGAGTCACTGGTTAAAGATGCATTGCAGGATCATCTAGACAAGACTTTGATGTAGGGGGGTAGTGTATTAGCATGGATCTTTCACTCTATGGGATTCCCCTGCTTACTACCAAAAGGAAGCCAAAAGTATATAATTTAAAATATATTTATGAAAACTATTATGGGATCACTTCAATATTTTTGTATCTTCTGCCCAAAATACAAAGTCATCCCTTTGTATTCTGAAATCCTTTTCACATTGTAGAATTTCCAACACTTAATTTTTATTTTTTTTTCTGTTTTGTTGTTTTGGGAACAGCATAATAACATACTCTGTATCCAAACAATAATGAAAGAAATTAATACAAAAAACAGGCTTAAAATTCTGAAATTTTGGAAAAGGAATTTTTCAGAATCCTCAATTTATCCCATATTTTTCAGTAAGCTGAGCAGACATCTTGTTTTTCAAGGTCATTCTGATTTTGGGTATAATGTCCAGGACACCTGGATAAACCCAATTGGGTTTCAGGCTGCAGTTCCCTTAGGTTTATATACTTAATTGCTATTTTTTTTTTTTTTTTGTTGTTGTTTTTGTTTTATGTGGTTTAAAGGAATAAACTTTCAGTTGCATTGCAACTGGTACAGTCCTCGCACCCTAAGGACTGTATTTTGTTAGTATTCTGTATGCGTTTATTCATTTGCTGAAGAAGGGGTTCGTTTACCCTGAAAGCTATGAATTATGGTTGTAGTACGTGCTGTTAATGCTATTGTAAAAATTATCAATTAAACATTATACACACATTGTTTGAATTATAGCATGATCCTTCTTATTTTTGGGTTTATGTATATTGTGTAATTTATATTTTGGATGGAAGGCATTTCAGGCATTAAGGCCTAACAGTGCTGCCTAGCAATCTGATGTGCCACTTCACCTAAAGATTTACGTTGTAAAATTAAATTAAATTAAAAAGCAATTTAAAAAGGAATATAAAAGGTTGGAGGAAATGGAAGAATTAAAATCAGATAAGGCTAAAGGATTATAAAAACAATTTGAAAAAAGGAATACAGAATGGACTAAATGGTTAGACAAGAAGGAAAAAGGGAAAAAATTACATTCATTCACTTAGCCATTTCTCCGCTACTTCATCAGGGGTTTTGAGCAGACAGATAGCCATATTAAATGAATGTCTCATGCAGTGGCATAACTATGCCAATGCAGTGCATTGGGGCCCACGGCCGAAAGGAGCCCATGGCTGAAAGGGGCCCACTGTCCTCCTACCCAAAACAGAAAAAATTTAATTGAGTAAAAATGTGTAAGTTTTTTTAGTTATGTTTATAATAAAATTTACTATGTCTACGAACAATAATTTTTTTCACACAAAGCATATTTAAAGGAAAATGGGCCTGTAGTACTGGATTCCATGGTTTAAGATAATAATAATACAGCATATCCAGTAGAGACAATAACTAGATTTTTAATAACCAAGTAAGTTGAGACTAATTTGTACCCACAGTTGACTAGGTCAGCTTTTACTCTGGAAATCTCAGTGCACCTAGCTTCCTCTGAGCTGGAATGGCTCCAGGTTCAAGAAAATAGAGTGCATGCAGTGCTGTTTAGATGGCAAGGGGCATGGGCTGATCTGTAGTTAGAAAACTGCTCGCACCCTAAGGACTGTATTTTGTTAGTATTCTGTATGCGTTTATTTATTTGCTGAAGAAGGGGTTCGTTTACCCTGAAAGCTATGAATTAGTCTTAACTTACTTAGTTATTTAAAAATCTAGTTATTGTCTCTACTGGATGTGCTGTAATATTATTATCTTGAAGCATGTTTATTGTTAGCTAGCTGCACAGCACAAGTGAAAACAGGTGAAATGGTATTAGCATAGCTGCTGCTTCCAGGGCAATTTTTAAAGATTTTGTGACAATGGAGGCCAAAGTCAAATAAGGGTCCACTTATTGGGGGCAGGGGCCCATTATTATTGAGTATAGTATTACTTAATATTTTCAGGGGGGGGGTGTCCCACACTAAACTTTGCATTGGAGCTCACTTTTTCTAGTTATAGCACTGGTCTCATGCATACCCATTTCTGTAGTCCCAATAACAGTTTTACTAAAATTCATTATCCATTTTTGGTTTTGTTTTTTTTTTTTTTTTTTTTTTTAGGAGCATAATCAACTAAGGCCATATTGTTAAGGGAATATGCGGTGGTTATTCCCTGACCTTTCCGCATCCTCCGTATTTGGTGGTGACGGGCTTGAACCCCGGTCTAATCAAGAAACGTGTGCTACGCACTGTTCCTTCCCACCTGGCTATGGAGGCACCTTTTGGTTTTGTGCATCCTAATTATAATAAAATGTGAATGAAAAAAAAAATATATATATATATATTTTTTTTTTTTCTAAATATTTAAAAGGGGCACTGTAAAGTTTTATGCATACTGTGTTCATAGTATGCTTGAACTATTGTTATCTACCTTATGCTATAATGGCCATGTTTTAAGTCAGTAAATCATTTCGAAAGTGCTCTTCTCACTTGGTGATTTTCTTAATGAACTTTTTCTTTAATTCATCTCGTTTCTTTAATTTCATTTCTTTAATTCATGACAGCATGCTGGCAAAGCAACAAGGATTGGCTGACCATAAGTCCCGTTTTCACGGGAATTAAGGTCAGCCTATCCGTTTTCAATGGGACAGTGCCGTTTCTTTGCTACATACAGGCAGTCCAGTCGTTTTAATAAAAATATGTTCCGTTTTAAAAAAAAATAATAAAAACGCTTAATGGCTGCCATCGTAGGTAGTAATCATTCGTGTAACCACAGGTAGAGGCGCGTCGATCGAATGCCGAGAGTTCCATCTGCCGGTGGTTACCACCATGACTAAAAGAGGCTGACAATTTTCATTCAACATCAGTCAACAATGTGATGCGTGTCAGTAGTTTGTAGCCAGCATTTGTTCTGTGTGCTTGTTGGTTCTCGCATACCCACACACTTGAAAGTTTTTATTTTATAATTTTAAAAGTTTTAAGCCTCAAAATTTTAAATGTCAAAAAGGAGAAATTGCACATTTAACTAAGACCTTTAAAAAGAATTCAAATTTATTAAACTGAACAATTGGTACAGTGATAAAACAAAAATGGTTTGTCAACGTCGTAATGTTATTTTATTTTATTTTATTTATTTTTTTTTTTTTGTTGCTTATGGAGGTAGGAGTGACATTAACCAACATCTACTAGCCGGAAACATAAGGATGCTGAGAAAACTTTGAATTCGGTCCAAAGCATCAGCTCATTCATCGTAAGACGTGATGATGGAGAAAGTGATAAAATCGCAGCATGCGAAGCTCTTGTTGCTTATCATACAGTGCATCACAATCAGAGTTTTCGTACAAATGACTGCTTGTCAAAATTGATAAAAAAAGATTTATCAACCAAAATTTTCTTCCGCACATCAAAATTCAGAAGCAATAATTACTAACGTTTTATCACCATATACTGGATGAAGTTATAATGGATTTCAGTGAAACTAAAAGCATTGCAATAAGCTTAGACTCGTCAAACAAAAAATAAATAAATAAAAATCAGAAAAGTAGACACTTAATAATGTGTTAATAAAAGGAAATGTCACATTAACTGTACTAAAATTGAAAGTGTTAGACTACATATATTGTGTATAAAATTATGTTAAAGCAGACAAATATATGGAAAAGTATATTTTATTAATCAATATAAATAGTGTATATAATGCAATTCCGTCTGTAATATATGAAATTATGTATAAATAAAATAGTACTAGGTTGAGTGCACCGAAGTTAAACAGCATTAGGTCCAGTTAGTAGGGAGGGTGATGATCTGGGAACACCTTGTGTAGTTGTCTTCCTTTCTTTTTAATTGATAAAAAAAAAAAAAAAAAAAAAAAAAAATATTATTTTTAGGCCACCCGAATAATTAAATTCATCTGCCGTGCTGTGTGTCTTATGTCTGTTAATTGCGTGTGTTCTATAGTTGATTCGTCGGTTTTGCAGGACGAAAAACCTTGCTATCTACGCTTGAGACCGACTAACTCAGCCACGGAGTAAAAAAAGCCAATTAAAGTTCCTCGCGTTATCGACGGGATTCGAACTCCAGGCAGTTTTCACATGGGAGTAACTTGCGTCCGTGGATTGACAAAAAATCGCAACGAAAATGCGACACGAAATGAAATACGTAGCAGCGACGCATAATGCATGACGCAATCAGTACCCATACCGTGCGGCCACGGTGTAACTCGCACGCGTGTCGCGTTTATGTTTTAAATCGCTATATCTCAGCTTCTAGCAGTCCGATTTAAAAATTTTAAAAACTAAAATATTTCTTTCGTAATTCCCTACTGTATTTCATAAATATATATACTGCATATATGTATATAATTCAGCATTCCGAAGTATAGAGCATGTATACGTGTAATGCGACCACCGAAACCACCTCCATTGAGTACAAAGGAGAGAGCTGTAAAAACTTTGTAATAAACTTATAAAACAATTGTAAAAAATTAAACCACTGTAATATTGAAATAACAAACGTCTCAAAAGATTCTAAAGAAGTTTCACTTAACTTTCACTAGGCGTACTCTGTACACACAATTTCAATTTTTTTTTATATACACAGTCAGAGTCGATGAGCTTAAAAACTTTTGTGAATTTGCAGGAGACAATTACGCAAAACTATTAGAACATGGGAATACAAGATTTTTAGCAGAATTTTAAGCATATTTGACGGACTTCGTTCATATTTTCTTTCTCAGGAGAAATGTTACGTCTATATGTCCTGTTAAGTTGAAAAAATTATTTGAAGCTCCCTGTTTGAAATTATGGTTGTCATTTTCAAGAGCTCAAGTTTCAAAATTTCAAACATATATTAGTTTTATTGAAAACGATAATATTTTAGCTACAGAAGTAACTATGAATATTGAAAATCTTACAAACATATTAGAAGCCAGAAAAAAGCGAACTTTTTATAACAACAGATGTTAAAAATAAACTAAAAATATTAATAGACGGAGGTGAAATTGGTGAGGTCAAGTTTTTTGAAGTAATTAAGAACTTTTATGAAACCAGCTTAAAATATGTAAACAAGTGGAAATGCAGCTTGGGAAATACTGAAAAACTTAAATGGGTATTAGTGAGAAAGGTGCCTGAATGGAAAGAAATACAGGATAGTTTCAAAGAGGAGCTTATTACACGAACAGGGGCAGGCGAAACTCGCATATTTGATCAGTGGGCACTTATTATTATTATTATTATCCGTTTATTTCCATAAGGAAATCACCCCGGGACGGCAAAGTGCCAGGAGGGTGCTAAGTACATATCAGGGTACGAGATACTACGTGCAGTGGGTTACATATACTGAACACGTAGTCTCGTCCCGAAATATTATATACACATTTTATGTTTAATATATACAGTATTTACACATTGATGATTCTGTACATACATTATACAACTGATATATTTACAATTCACTAATAATTCCATCTATAACATACATATTAACATAACTGTTACAGAAGTTGTAACATAACTGTTACAACTATTATAAAAGCAATAGTTGTCAGGCAGTTGGAATAAAGAAAACATTACATTTCTGTATCTGATAGATGGGTTCAAATATTTTCGGAAATGAGTGAAAAACATCTAGAATTCCAGGATTTTAGTAACGTTGTGCAATTTGTTCTTTGCCTGCCTTTTATTTTATTGGATAGAATATTTTCCATAATGAATAGCATGTGGTTAAAGGAGAATCCATGCAGTTTAAGTGTTTAAATCTTGAAAGCCATGTTGATTATAAAGCAAAATTGTAATATGCAGTGTGATGTTTTACGACAAGACCTTAAAAGATCAAAATTTGTTACATGGAAAATGTACGTATCTACAGATCAGAGACCGTTGAAGGTACTAAAAAGCATCCATCACAATACATTAACGTTCCAATTATACAACAAATGTGAAACTGTCCTCTCTTTGCTGGGTACGAACGTTCGATGATCAAGAGAGGGATCGGAAAAATCATCGATCACCACTGAAACTATAAAATCTCTATTAATAATAATATATCACTCAGAAACTTTCTAAAGTATGTTTAAAAAAAATGAAGATGAACAAAGAATCATTATGCAAGCTCAGTTTTTCCACCAAATACGAAAAACGCAACCTCCATAATGGACGAATAACGGAATTAAAAAAAATAAAAGCTGTCCAATAATAAAGCAGTATTTTTTGCTGAATTTTTATATTTTTTCTGTTATTTTATTTATTTATTTTTTTCAATAAAAGGAATTCATTATATGAAATTTAATTTTTGTATCTTTGTAGGACTTTTCATATAGAAAAATTCACAAATAAAAAAATAAAAAAAAACCTCCTTTGTATTCCTTTCCTACATGTCCTGAATTTAGGTTTGGAAAATGGAAAAATGGTTACCGTACCCATAAAATGGGGTCAACCGGACAAATTTGTAAATCACGCAGGAGCTAAAATAACGATAAAAACTGGCCCCTCTAGATTTCCGACGTCTCCTACATGAACTTTAACAACTATACCAAATCAGCCGTCAGTCCCCTCCTTCGGTGGCAGATCTAGAGATATGGTAGTTTCTCCACTGATCATTTTACCGGTTCTTATATGTATATATATGTGTGTGTGTGTGTGTGTGTGTGTGTGTTTATATTTTATTTTTATTTTATTTTTTATTTTATTTTATTAATAACATGATACACTGTTAATGGTTACCTGTTGTGTAAAGATCAATAAACATAATAACAATATGAAATCCAACAGGACGATAAACATTGATATAGATTCAAACAATAAAAGCATATGTACAAAAGAGGATTGTATTAAGTTAAGTTACCGGTAAAACAAGTAATAATTAATCCGTTAGAGAATAGAAAAATAATATAACAAATAATAATAAACTACGATAATTAGATGTGATCTAATCACTTTGCAGTTTAAGAGAAGAGGCAAACTTGTGGATGGAGTTCATCAGTGATTCGGAGTTGTCAAAGAAGTCAATGCGAGAGTCATTTGCTGATTTTGTTCAGTGGACTGAACTTCATTAAGTCCGTGTTGGCAGAGTCAAGGCGAAACGGTGTAAGGTTCCTGACTTGTCTACAAGGAGCATTGAAGTTTATTTTACTCAGGATATCAGATGCTTCGTAAATTCCAGTGATTACTTTGGCTAGAAGGGCGATGTCAGCAGTAACTCTTCTAGTGCACAGAGGCCTCAGATTAAAGTAATCACACAGCGATTCATAATACACTGAGTGATAGAATTGAGGATTGCGGTACGTAAGGTAACGGACAAAGTTTTTTTGGACTGCTTCAATTTTGTTAGTTAAAGTCTTTGTGTGAGGATTCCAGATGGGTGAACTGAATTCAAGGATTGGCAGAACAATAGTTTTATAGAGGATAACCGCATATCTGTAGCTTTTGAACTTGTATGTGTTCCGTTTGATGAATCCCAGTGTTTTGAATGCTTTGCTGGTGATTTTAAGGACATGGGCATCGAATTTAGCACTGCTGGAAAAGAGAATCCCTAAGTCGTTAACTTGGTCACACCTTTCGATGATCACAGAGTTAATACTATACTCCGTATTCATTAGTTGTGGAGATCTGCAAGATGAGAAAGAGATTACTTTGCACTTCGAGGGGTTAGCAGACAAACCATTCAGAGATAGCCACAGAGAGAATTTATTGAGAGCACATTGAAGCTGTTGAGAATCGGTAGTCTCCTTCACTGCTGAGTAGATCTTAAGATCATCTGCATAGAGAGCAACTTGAACATTGGAGGTGTACATGAAAGAAGGAAGATCATTTATGAAAACAATGAAGAGAAGAGGACCTAAGGGAGAGCCTTGTGGTACTCCGCTTAGTGGTATAAAACAGTCTGAGTTCACTTGATCTATGATAACGCTCAAGGAACGATGCGTGATATAGCTGCGTAGCCATGAGAGCAAAGGGTCACGGATACCATATAGCTTAAGTTTTTCCAGAAGTTGTTCGTGAGGGACTTTATCAAATGCCTTAGATATGTCTGTGTAGACTGCATCAACTTGTAGGTGGTTATCAAGAGCTTCCGAGGTGTATTGCCAGAAAGGAAGTAAATTTGTGACTACTGACTTGCCACTGCAGAAACCATATTGATTCTGATCAATAAAAGGCTTGAAGAATTCGAAGAGATGTTTGTGCACTGCTATGTCGAAGAGTTTAGCCAGGCTGTTTTGCAAGGTTATGGGTCTGTAATCGCATACGTCATTTTTATCACCTTTTTTGAAAATAGGAACTATATTGACCTGCTTAAAGTGCTTAGGATACTTCCCCAGCCTGAGAGACAGGTTGAAGATCCGCAGTATGAGGGGTTTCAATGTAGTGACAGTCCTTTTCCAAAATAAGCCTGGAATGTCATCTGGGCCTCTAGTATAGTCATTTCTCATGCTTTTTAATGCCGAATTTAAATCTTCATCAGTGATAAAGAGATTAATGAGGATATCATCTTTAACAGGTGTGAAGTCAGGAAATGAGACAGGTCTCAATGTATCATTTGTTTGAATTCTGGAAAAGTGTTTGGCAAACTCTTGAGCAATACTGAATTCGTCAGATAAGAGAATTCCATCTGCGTTACGGAGTTGTAACTTTCTACTGGTTATGTTCTTATGCTTCATGAAATTCCAGAATGGTTTGATGTGAGTAAGAATGGTCTGTGAGTAAGCAGACTATCCTGAACTGACTCTGTATACATGTTGTAGGAGTTTAATATGAGAGTTTTCACTTCTTTGCGGAGTTGGCTGAATATTTCATAGTATTGACTGTCACCTGTTTGCTTATACTTGTTTCTGTAGAATTCTTTGGATTTGATTTTACGTATTAGTTCACTGTTATACCAGTGCGGGTAGGTAGAGCGTGCGGTAAGATGGGATTGAGGAACAATGTCAGATATAACTGAATGGACACAGTTAATCAGGTTGTTGGTGAGCACATCGATGTCATCCATAGCGTCAGCGAGCTGCTTGTCTACATTTCTTAGAGCTAGGTTGAGCAGAGGCCAGTCAGCCTTTCTGAAATTGAATCGAGGAGTACGGGGGCTGCATTTGAAGTTATGAGAAGTCACTGTGATATCAAAAGTAATTGGTGAATGATCCGAGTGAAATATGGGGTTGTCGGTGTGAACATCTATATGAGTAGAGGAAAATATTAGGTCGAGGTAGGCATTTTCTCTGGTTGGAAAATTGCAAAGATTGCAAAGATTGCAATTGAAAATTGCAAATATATATATATATATATATACACACACACACACACACACGCGCGCTATTTGACTGAATTAACAGAATAGGTAGAAAATGTGTTGTTAACTCTTGCAATGAATCGGGACAAAATTTCTCGTTGTCGCCTCATGTCATTGTTATTTTATGGAATAACGATCACATGAGGAGACAGCGAGAAATTTCGACAGGTATAAGGAGCATTTATTATAGTTATTATTATTATTAGCTATAATGTGCAAGGAAGCCTCAGGCTTTTGCTGCACCAGCCAAAAAAAAAAAAAAAAATTCCTGAGAAAGAAGAATGATGATATCCAGCTCAGGACCCTGGATGTGCCAAGTCCATCCTCAGCTGTGAGCTCTGGGGATAGGGGTTGTATAAGAATTATATAAAGGTTACATTACAGAAGTCAACATAAGATGCTAGAAAATACAGTCACCTGGCATTGATACGACGCATGATCCTTCAAACGGCTAAACAGGGTTGACAGCGGTGAACCATGCTCGATATAAGGATGTCTATAAGATTTTGCAGCAACAAATTCAGAGGCAGACTAGCCATAAGACTTACCGGGGAAACCCCGGTGGGCCGGAGGTCGGTGTGATTTTTATTGTTACACTCCGATACATTTTATTTATTGACTATTATCTATTTATATGAAAACTAAATATAAAAAAATCATAATTTCATTATCATAATCTAAGAAAGTAGATTATTAAAAAAATCATAATAAGAGTAGATAATTACTCTAGTTATTTGTAATCGCTCTCACTTCCTCACAATATGGCCAAAAACACTAGTATGGGGCCGCTACAAGTTTTCCTCGGTAAGAATTTGCGACTCAGTCCGCCTCTGAACAAATCTCATCCCATTCTTCCATCAACGCAGCTCTCAACACATCTTAGCTCATCAAGTGACCGAGGAGCTGGCTGTCGACGTGCAATGAGACGCCCAAGGGCGTCCCACACTTGCTTGTTCGATCGGATTTAAGTCTGCTGATCGTGCTGGCCACAGCAGTCGTTGGATATCTTCAGTTTCAGCATATTCTCCACCCCCTTGAGCTGTGTGTGTAGTGACGTCATTGTGCATGAAGAGAAAATCTGGGCCAACCGCACTCCTAAAACGTTTCACATAAGGTTGGAGGATCTTTTCTCGGTACCTCTGCGCAGTTATGGTACCCCTATCAAAAACATGAAGTGGGGTGCTGCCGTTGATCATTATTCCGTCCCATACGAGAACACCGCCTCCAATGTAAGTGTTCCTTTCGCTGATGTTGGAGGATTTCTACCGCATTCCTTGTTGTCTCCAGATGAAATAACGTCCAGATTCTAAACGACGATGACTTGCCACCCTGAGTACTGGAGATGTGGCTATCCAACTGAGCAAACAAAAAATGAGGGCGAATGAAGTGATGTTGTCTAAACCCATGTTTAATTTGCATAATGTACGGTCTTAAAGTTGTAGATCTATTTCTATTGGATACTCGGAATTTGCATGCCAGGATGCCTATTATATCAAATTTTCCAAATTTTGTTTCATTGTAGTTTTATCCCACTTGATGCAAAACAGAAAATAATGGCATCAGATCATCACAAGAAAAGGTTTATTATCTGTAAACTCTAAAGAATTTTTTTCTATAACGCCCTTAGAACAAAAAAAAAATCAACTGATTACCAGTGCCAGTCAACTGATTACAAATCTGTGGCAAAACTATAAATTCTAGTTTCATCCATCCAACTGCTGAACGTACCCCATGTGATATTCAATAACCACACCAAATTAGTCGTTGTCCTTCCCTCTCTCCCACCCGAATTCTCGGACCCTCTCGCAGTAGTGGACCTGGCTATACAGTAGTTTAGTAGTTCCATCACAGTTAAAAATGCAATTCATTCGGTATGAAAAAAAGGCGCCCTTTTGAAATTCTGTTCAAGGACATTATGATTTAAGATTTTATGAATTTTCAAATTGTAAACTTAAAAACAAATTTTTGCTAACATTCGAATTCAAAAGCTAACTGAAACTGTCGTCAATTATTGAAAACAAGAAATTACGTTCAACAAAAACAACCAGTCATGAAGATGAAGAAAATAATATGATGGAATTCTTGTAATTTAATCTTCACGTGTATTGCCCTCTTGGGTAGCGCAGTTGTCATAATCACCGTCATTCCCACACCGGATAAAAAAGACCCAAGTTCGAATCCCGTCTATGAGGCGGGAATTTTTATGGGCCATTTTTCGCAACGTGCTCGATTAGTCGGTCTAAGGCCGAGGACAGCAGCATGTTTTTTTTTTTTTTTTTTATGCAGGAAACCAGGATTTTTCGTCCTGCAAACTGACCACAAAACACCCACAGTTTACAGACATTATATACTGCACAGTATGAGCTAAGTTACTGATGCGCCTAAGGGCGCTTACACGTTGAACACTGCCGCTTACCGGAAACCAGCAGCGACATAAAGCCGATGCTTCTCACTGGCTGTGAACACATAGAAAGCAGTTGACGAGTGCAACTTCTACGTGTAAGCACCCTTAGGGTGCTTACACGTAGAACGCAGGTAACCTTACCTGAAACCAGCAATGACATGCAGGTGAAGCTTCTCACTGGCTATGAACACAATAGAAAGCAGTTGACCAGTACAAAACTTTACCCCATCGCATACCGAGAAGTTGCACTGGTCAACTGCTTCCTGTGTGTTCATAGCCAGTGAGAAGCTTCCACTTTATGTCGTTCGGTTTCCGGTAAGAGGCTACCAACGTTTTACGTGTAAGCACCCTAAGACACCCTACAACAACCAACCATCTTCATATGTGCAACATCAACTGAAGAAGCAGATGACGAGGAACCTTTAGACTTACATGAAGAACACTAGGTTAAAAGTTATCAAACAGTATTCAGTTATATTATTTTTTCTTTTACATTTTATTCAAAATTATTTTTCACTATAAAGTTTCTTTATTTTATAATTTGTTTGTTTATATTCTTATTTCAAGTGAAAATTAAGGTAAAAGTGTTATATTTACTTCATTTTTCATTAACCTCAAATATAATAGTGGAGTAAGTCAAATGTTCCATTTAGAAAACAGATTTTAAAAATTTTTAATTTTAGTAATCTTCTATGATATTTCAAATCTTTTACTATAATAATGACGGTTTCTAAGAGATTTCACCATATGAAAGGGGGAAACGGGAGACGTCATTGGTTAGCCGTTAACTATGATTTAAATGACATTAAACATTTAAACTCTATCAAGTGGTTATATGCACCATATGCTGAAATCATAGATTTCAGCATGTTTCTTAATTTTTTTTTGGGATGTGGTCAGAGCCATGCAAAGCCATCTGGTGACCCAGGACAAAACTCCATTCGGGTTCCCCCTTCCAATATTTTTAATAGTAACCCCCAAAAATCCCCTATTTTTAAATTTTATGTACAGAGTCTGACGAGGACACCTTTACTTTGGAAACTTCTCAGTGCATCCCTTTTGCACGGCCCTGGATGAGGTACTAAAAATATTCAAATACTCGAAAGAGTATACATTTTATTTATACCACTCTGATTCTCATGGACTGCATCAATAATTTAAAATAAAACTTCTTGTTGTGACCAACTAAACAACAGATAAAATTTTAATAAACAAACTAAATAAAATTTTTATAAAAATCAGAGTAGAAATCAACATACATAAAATTAAAATAAATATATTGATAAAACAAACAAATAATAGATAAAGCTAAAAAAAAAGAAGACTGTATTGAAATCCCCATAGAAGCTTCCGGAGCGAAGATTTTTATCAACTTAAAAGAATGGTATGACAAACAAAAACTTCAATAGAAGTGTCGACACATGTGCATCTAACACCTGCCAGACACAAACCGGCATGGATCATGCACGCTTTATGGAGGTATGTGTGTTTGGGGGAGGGGGGGTGAGATAAAGGAAACGCCATTAGAAGATTCAGGGAAGGAAAGAAGGGGTATTGGAGAAAGGTGGAAAAAAAAAGGAATAACAGGGTGAAATGGAAAGGAAAAGAAAAGCCAGAAGGAGAAAGAAACAATGAAGGAAAAAACAAACGGGGAGGACGGGAGACGGGGAAGAGGAGAGAGTAAAAACAGAAAAAAAAAAAAAACCTCATTAGATTTCATGGGAATTCAATATCGTTCATTGGCTAAATTATGCGCTTTTTATTTGGCTGAAAATTGTAGGAGTGAGCAGCAAGTCAGTCTCTCTTTTCCCCCGTTTCACTTTCTTTCCTTCGCCCTATTTACCCCGCCACCTTATTAAACTAAAAAAAAAATATATTATGTTTATACTTCACCACGATTACATAAGTCAGAGGAGTTTACAATTAATCATTCAGGCAAGAATACAATCATCAATCGTATTTAGCAATCGTGTGAGCTCGAATCATGGTCAATCCAAACACGCTTGCTATTGCACTCGCATGCTGATCGCACGGCTACATAATAATCTTTATTGAATGTACCATAGCCTGGAAGTAACAAATGAAAGGTATATTATGTCAGTCATGAGAGGAAGCCAGAAAACATAGCATGACAGGAATATACTAAGTATCTGTTTTATTAAGTACATGAATCCTTTTCATGAAATGTAGCGCCTCTTCAAACAACATCATGTGTTCGTACCATGCAATAAAAAACAGGTGGACAGATATGTAGGGATGCTGTACGTGTGCAGTTCAGTGCGAGAATGGATAAGACGAAATATTTATGTAATTTTGAACATGGCATGGTACTCGGCACCAAAAGCGCCGGTATGAGTACCTTTGATACAGCACGCCTGCTGGGGATTTTTACATACGAAAGCCCGAGTACATTCTTTATTCCTGCCAGGTGTCAGCAATGCAGGCCTGTGGTGGCGGTGTAATGGTGTGTGGAGTGTTTTAATAGCATATTGGGCCCCTTGATACCAGTGGAGAAAGATTTGGATGCTACAGGTTATCTGGAAATTGTTCCTGACAAGGTACATCTCTTCATAGCTGCATTCATCTGAAAATGGGTTCTTCCACCAAGATAATGCGCATCTCATAAGAACGGAAATACACAGAATGCTTCCAGGAACATGCGTGTGAATTCAGCCTACTGCAGTGGCCTCCCGAGTCACCAGATCCAAATACAATTAAGCGCCTGTGAGATGAGATAAAATGAGCTCTTCGGAGTAGAGATCTACAGCCATCCAATTTGCAACAGCTGTGGGAAACAATTGAGTCAACGTGGGGCAGCATTCCTGCAGCAACATTCGTCGAGTCCATGCTACTTCGGACCCAGGCTGTGCTGAGTACTTAAGGGAGAATCCACTTGCTATTAGGTAGGTGTAATTAATATATACAATAAAATAATTTTGTTATTATAACAACGTTGTTATAACATTTTGTTATAGCAACGCAGATGCTCAATGGACCAAGTTTTAAAAATTTATAACACGAGTGCTTGTTATTATGTGGTATCGTCTATGCTTGCTGTTAAGTTTAACCGAAGTTCTTTGTTTTAACAACTATAGTGCGAACATTTTTGCCAAATTTTTATATTCAACAACAAACACGTGTTGAATACGTGGTAAGTCTACACGTAACGTCTTTTTGAAATGGCGCTGTAAACATTTCTCGCAGTTTCGTAACAGATGCAATTTATATTTTTGTGCTAGCTTTCTATTCGGAAACATTTCATTTTCATCCTTTTGAAATTGTATTTCCCTCATTATCAAAACGGGAAAGAGACAGCAGTTTACACTTCTGGGAAAGGTTGCTGCGCCAAATTTCATAAAATCTGGAGTAAGCCAAACACAAATGGATAAGAATCTTGACATAATGAATCTGCAGTCAGAGGGTGGAAAGTAAAGTAAAGAAGAACTGAGAAATTCTGTTGTTGACTTGTTTACTCTTATCTCTTAAATCAAAGTGGCAAACAGTAATATGATCTTATTACTGACCCCCTCCCCCGCTCAGCTCTAATGACAGAATTCGGAAACTATTCTGAAATTATAATCCGGGAATATCATCTAGGGCCAAAGAGATTTAAAAGATAGATATAATACAAGACCAGCACCGTATTCATCAATCACTTGAGCTTGAACAACGGTCAATATGGCGATCAGTGTGAAGATAATCGAACACAGAAGGTTTTGTAGGACAGTTTTCCAGGCATCATGGCTTTCATAAAAATTAAACATTATCAGCAGAAGATGTATAATAAGCAATGTTTGAATATTTAATTTAGAAAATCAACGCTTTTTTATTAGTTATAATTTTGATAGTTAATAATTTTTTTTATTTATTTTGATATTCAAAATACATTAATACTTACCGACATTTCGATGGGTTGCAAATGCCAGATAAATAAACACGACACATAAAATGAGCAGAAGGGTTACTGCCAGCATTAGATATCGTTCCAATTGCGTACGTTGCCTCAGCAACGTTGGATCTTTAATTTGGACTTGAAGCGAACCCATGTCCACTCTTATTCCCTTTTCTGAATCGATTAAACCAAGAGGATTTTCTCGAATGGCGATTTTCGTAGCTTTCTCGGTTTTAGGAAGAACTGGTTTATCTGGCCGCTGAGGACTGTGCGGCTGATCTGTCTTAATCTGAGGATGGGTCTGACCCAGGCTTCCGTTAGCCATCAGTTCATACTCAGCTAGATAATTTGTAAGGGTATCTTTAGTTTCTCCTGGCAGAGCCATCCCTTCGGACAGTCTATTGTCACGTGACCCCCAGTGTCACCTTAAGTTGGTAAAAGAAGCAGATAGCGCTGCGCTAGAGAGAGCCACACTGAAAGAATGTCACTAGGAAATAGAGTATAAAGATAACTGCTTCTTTCATCAGTTTTTCATTTCCTGCAATAGGAAAAAATATATTATACATTAAACTAGACTGAATGCCTAAATAAACATGTGCAACAACAAAAAACTATGTAATAGCAATGAAGTAATATGGCAGGGCATTTTTTTTTTAATGATCTTTTAGATCTCGTAAATAATCCCAAAAATATACACTGTATGTGCGGATTTGTAGGGACCTACACTCAGACCATTGTACAACTCCCGAAAGTATACTTGTTTGTACACTATATATATTCTGTGGTTGGAATGTCTGTTTCTGTAAGAAAACTCCAAGATTCCGCTGGGAGGAAAGAACATGCCCATAGCAAATTAATCGGTTTTGACCAAGTCCGACAAAAAAAGTCATTTTAAAATAGCTCGTAAAGCTCTTTCTGTCTCCATGTATACTTATGCCCCAGATAGGCCATTTCCACTAGATGTCAAATTAATGCTTTACTAGCGGATTACCAATTACTGCACCCTCTATGAGTATATCGTTGAATGTTTTACTAGATTTTGTAAATACGCCATTAAGTTCGATTATCTCTCTGCGACACAATATACTTGTAACACTACTCAACCTGTTGAAATTCTCGGCCAACTGTTTTCCGCCACACATCCTAGCTGTAGAACTGTAGAAGGGACATCCCATAGTCCATCCTTAATCTGCTCTATTAGGAGGAAGTGAAATACGCTGCATTGCCAAAAGCAACCGCATTCACGCTACGAGTAAGAACGAGGTGGGTATCAAAAAGTTCGTAGCCTTACCTAGAAATAATAGCCCTAGAGAGGTGAAACTTCACAGGAACTTTAATCCTTTTCTATGTACTCTCCATGTATAGTATTCTCCCATTTATGGATCGGTTGTTTACTGCCTTGATCATAGAAGTCTGTACTTTTTTCCTGAAACCACGAATCCATTTCATTGATGACTTCCTGAGACGAATCAAAGCGGCGTCCACGCAATGGTTTCTTCATTTTTATTATTATTATTATTATTATTAGCAGCTATATGGTGCAAGGAAGCCTGAGGCTTATGCTGCACCAGCCAAAAAAAAATTCTCGAGTTACCCTAAGAGCGAGAGAGAGAGAAGTAGAAGGGAATCACCAAGAAAGAGAAAAATGAGGATATCCAGCTCAGGACCCTGGGTGAGCCAAACCCATACTCACAAGATGTGAGCCCCTGGGGATATTATCGAAAGAAGACGAAGTCTGACGGTGCTAGGGAACCCATCGTGCGGAGACCTTGGACATGTGCAGGTGGTCATGTAAAATGCAGTGAGCAGACGCATAACTAATTCCCACTGCATTTGCGATGAAATGAATTGCCACACGTCTGTCACTCAGCACCAGCTGCTCAACCCTTGCAACCGTCTCACTGTCTGTGGATGTTGATGGTCTTCCTTCTCTTGGCTAGTCAAAGACACTTGTACGACCACACTGGAACTCCCGTTTCCACTTTTTTAGTGTCATAGGATGGACAATTCTGCCCATATACAGCTTTAATTTTTAGTCAATTTCCTGGACTTTCTTGCCCTGCAAATACAGGAACTTGATCACTGCTCGATACCCCACTTTGTCAACCACAGCGTCCTTCCTCAGATCCCGGGCTCCACCTCTGGTATACGATCACATACGGGAATGAAATTTTACATGTTAGTTATTGAATATGTAGACAACTTATATTAAAAACGGCATCTTCCTACTGATGTTTTATCTAGGTCAGGGTACGAACTTTTTGATACCCCGTCGTAGGTCACCAAAATACAGTAAACGAGTCGAAACTTTTAGCTTAGCGACGTCCAATGGAGACCCGTCAAAGAATGCCACGTTAACATACTTTTAATACCTGTCAACGCTCCGGATTTGCAATGGAGAATCCGTCTCCTGACTTATTAGTTTGACCCCCTTCTCCATCTCACTGTCGTAACTTAGTCCCTCCTGCCACTTCCGTGTTTTTTTTTTCTTCGAAAAAAGAGAAGTAGTAAAACTACGGATTTTCCCTTAACTTCGGATTTTTTTTTTTTAAGCATTCTGAGAATTTCTGCTTAATTTCATTAAAAAATTAGCCCTCGGGTGAGCTAGACTACCTTGAATAAGTATGTGAAACAAGGTGTGGATGACCTCAACGTTCATGGTAGTATGAGTACGAAGCTAATTAATATTGTCCTTCAGTAAGATGCTAAAAAAATACGACGTAAAATTTCGGAAGATAAGCACGATTTTCCATGTAGATGTATTGTAAAATCTGGATAAAGTTTTTGTGTACTGCATGCAGATGTGATCTTTCAATTTCGAGTTTCGGGAAACGTGTACACTCACACACAAACAAATAAGCATAAGGACAACGTGAACTGCTTAGAAAGAATCGCAAAGATAGATATGTCTGAATATTTATACAGACATATAAGAACGTAACCTTCTTCTGAGATGTGTTAATTATTTAGGCGCATTTGTTCAGAAATATTTTCCGACAGATAAAGGTAAAAAAATACTGTAGGGAAAGAAGAAAGCAGCACAATTTTAGGGAAATTATACAAGGGGCAAAGAAGAGGTAGTGGCGGTTCTGAAAAATGTGCCATTATAGTTTGCTATAGATGTCAGTAATCAAAGTGATTCCAAGTTATATTCCATTGTCGTGACCTTTCATATAAAATTAATGGGCAACTCGAAAGCGCTTTACTCTCACAGCTAGCATTAGAAGGTTATTATTCTACAAGGTTTAGCATCTTTAGCTGACAACCTGAAAGATTTAGCATCTTTAGCTGAACAACCTGACTTTTTGGAACTTAGTGTTGAAAAGTTCATGCCATGGTACATCTAAAAACTAGTGTAACAAGTGTATTAATAGAAGAGAGTGAGCACTTGAATGATAATAAGTTTTTCTCGTCATCTTATTAATTTTTGTGCTGAAAATGGAGATCTATACCTTCTTGTGAAACCAAATGAATATATGGTGAACGTTTACTACTACTACTACTAGTGTATCTAGAAGTGTTAAAAGGAAATTTTTATTTAAAAAGTTTCAATTAATGCGTGCCACTAAAGTAAAAAATATTTGAAAGAATATGTTTTCACTTTGTCTTTCTTTTGGTAAATGTTTCACAAGACTAGAAGAAGAGTGGCGACCTCTGCCAATTGATATTGACTGGAACTTGTGGGTTGATCACTCGCACACTAGCAATGCCTTTGCGGATTTATTGGATGATTGTTTTCTACAGCAGCATGTTTGAGAGGCAACCAGAGGGAGTATTATCTTGATCTGATTTTTAGCAGTGATTCTTCATACATTAAGAATCTGCAGATAAAGGAAACACTAGGTGGCAGTTATCACAGTGTGCTGTTGTGGGATTTACTCAAAGATGTAAGTACCATCAGGGACAAAGGGCTTTTGCTTTCGTAAAGATGACTACAGTGGTCTCAGGCAATTTTTAAATTCTATACAGTGGGACCAACGGTGAATTCTAAATGGGAAGCATTCAAGGAGGTAATCTTGGAAGCTACTGGGCTTTTTATTCCAGCTGAGAAATATTGTTCAAGGTTTAGGCCTAAATGGATGTCAGATGAAATAATGAGACGCGTGGCAGAGAAGAAAAAATGCATGGGATGCATATAAACTAATAAGTTTAGATCGGAATGAGCATGGAGGATGTGGGTTAATCTCAATTTTTTTCTCTGCTAAAACAGTTGCACCTCTGTAGAACGATCGGTTGGATACAAAGAAACAAACAAATTATTTTATTTCTTAAAGCTGGAGTCTTTTGGTTTTTTCCAATGATGAAGATTGCGTTTCTAGCCGAAACGCAGCTGCTTTGGCCACTCACTAGTGAACTAAACACACCTCCAAACAAACCTACCTTTACAGTTTAGAAGAAAAGATCCGAAAAATATGCGTTCCTCTTCTATGTTTAAAAATTATTTGTTTAATTTGTTATCTTTAAACACTTCATACTACCTTCGTGTTGCCCTCGTGGGTACCACCTATGGTACCCACGAGGGCAACGAAGGTAGTATGAAGTGTTCTCCCCTACACCGTGTGGAAAAGACCTGATTTCGAGTCCCGTCGATGATGTGAGGAATTTTATGGGGCTTTTTCACAACGTGGCTGAGTTAATCGGTCTCAGGCGAGGGCAGCATGGTTTTTCTCTCGAAAACTCAAGTTTTGTCCAGCAAACAGAAAATCAACCACAACATCCAATTTTTAAAGCCAGACAAAGCAATATCGCCTAGTTCGCTGATGCTCCTAAAACGCTACTAGTACAACAAAAACCTTTATGTTTACGACATTTCTTTGCACGCTAATAACATATGCATTGATATTCAACTGTATTAAAGATAAAAACAATAGGTGGCTCAAGATCATTCATTAAACTTATTCATTTCATGTGGATTGATTAACAAGAGAGAAGCTTAGTTGAGTGAACTTGAACTGTCTGTTTTTTTTTTTTTTTTCTCCGTACGATATTCTATCTTCTCTCTTACGAATGACTTTAGTTAGCATTAGTCTTCAGAATATTAGTAACCCATATATACTGTATAGTTTTGTGTACAGCATCGTAAATGGAACTTACCCAGTTATGCAGGATCTCAAATAAGTAGGCAAATACACTGTGCTGCCACTTAATTAGGTATACCCCTGCTGTACACAAAAATGGTTTGTCCCACAACGTTGCAAGTCACATGACCACAGTTGTGGATATAAATGCAGCAGAACAACCTTTCTAGTAAGCGCATAAATCGTAGCAAGAATGGGGAAATGGAGTGATCTAACGGACTTCGAACGTGGCATGGTAGTAGGTGCAAGACGTGCTGGACAAAGCATCTCTGTAACGGCAGTTCTCCTGAACTTTTCAGGCGCCATAGTTTCAAGGGTGTATCGAGAATGGTGCAACGAACAGAAAACATCCTCTCAACGGCACTCCTATCGAAGAAAATCGCTTGTTGACGAGAAAGGTCAGAAGAGGATGGCTAGAATTGTGCAAGCAAACAGACGGGCCACAATGCCGCACATCACGTCAGAATACAACCTTGGTGCGCAATGTCATACAACTGTTGTATACGAATGGTATACAACAGCAGACGGCCACATCGCGTACCTTTGTTATCAATGAAGAACAGGAGAGCACGCCTCCTGTGGGGACAGCAACACCAGCACTGGACTATCGAGGATTGGAAAAGAGTTGCTTGGTCTGACGAGTCGAAGTTCCTGGTTCATCATTTGGCGAAAACAACATGAATCCATGGAACCGTCACGTCTGACGACTACTGTGCAAGGTGGTGTGGGGAATGTTTTCTTGGTACACGTTGGGTCCATTGATACCCATAGATTCAAGTCTGAATCATTGCTGACCAAATGCATCCGTTCATGTTGACAGTTTATCCTCAGTCAGATGGTTACTTCCAGCAGGATAATGCGCCGGTGCACAAAGCCCGAATCACTATGGAATGGTTCCAGGAACACGACAATGACTTTTCTTTGCTGCAGTGGCTCAGTTCCCCGGATCTCAATCCTATTGAACATCTTTGGGATGAGCTGGAAAGGGATGTTCGTTGCAAACCTACACCTTTCGAATCTCAAGGAACTGCATGACACACTCATGTTTGTATGGTGCTCCATTCCTGCACAACGTTTTCAGAATCTTGTTCAATCCATGGCTAGACGAATTCAGGCTGTTTTGTAGGCTAAAGGAGGCTCAACATGCTACTAGGTAGGTGTACCTAATAAAGTGGCAGCACAGTGTACGTGCGAAATAGTCAGGCACAGAAAGTAATATGCCTAGTACAATAACATGTGCAAAAAGGAAACATGTAATAAATACGCATAAATAAACTAAATAGTGCAAGGCGTAATAAAAATAGATGCCAAATTTGAAGAAGCAAAGATGCGTATAGCAAATTCATGGTAACAGATATCCGAATTTAAGCTGCTGTTGGCATGGCATCTAAAGAACGGCCTTTTAGAAACCATATCAAGTGCTTAAATTCTCAGTTTCATTCTTTCAAAACAAAAAAAAAAAAAAAAAAAACCACCGTATTTTATTGTCTGAAAAGAATTTTCAAACTTTTGCTGTTTAGCGTTCGTAAAGTGGAGGCTTCTGTTTATAGGTTTCATGTTTTTTCATCTAGTTTTATATAAGTGGGAATTCTCTGCTGTTTCCATAGAGCATCGTGAAGTATTATTGTTGTTACAACAACACACGAACAATAGTATAGCATAAAACCTCAAGAGAAATTATTTCTCCCTAATTTCTTTTGAACGTACTTTCCTCTGTTATTTATCAGCTTATTTGGAAAACGTAAATAGGAAGTCCGAAGGGAAAACTTTGGCTCAGTATTTATTCTTTCTTTCGACTCCCTTTGATATCTTCGTTTTCCACACGGACCAATTATGTTTCAAACAGAAAATTATTTTTTAAGGCGATGAACAAAGCGAACTGCAACTTCCTTTTTTGTGTGTGTTGTTTTATCAAGTGAGATTTACGACCTTCTTTACTAGTAAATAAAGATCCAAGATGGTAAATAAAAAAATTCAAACCCTGCGTTTAAACAATCAACAGCAGCAAAGCTTAGCTTGCTGCTGCTGCTGCTGATGTTGTTGTTTGTTTAAATTTCATCACCAATTTATTAAACTAATCCAAAATTACCCCGTTCAGTGGTGCACAATACTCAAATACGTAATACTATAGTTATTTGAGTGTTAATTTTATTCCGATTCTAATTTGAGTAATAATTCCATAACTATTCTAATTATTGCTCTTGTGTATAAATTTCTATACCATGAGTTGTAGGAGTGGACAAAGATTAAGTACAGTCGAGGTGCACAGTAAACCGAACTGAAAATGGGAATAAAGAATTGATACAAATGAAAGCATTTGCAAAAATTTCTAATAAGCACATACAGTATACGTAGTTTTAACAGAGCGGCCTACCTGTAGAGAGTGGTAGGCAGAGAAGTCTATATGCTAGATGACCCAGTCCATTTTTTGTTGTGAGGGAATGAGTCATATATCCATTCAACTCGGAAGTATTTAACAAAGACGAAAACTATATATCTTTATTGCAGGCAGGCAATAATACCCATAACAGCGACAATGCCACCTTTTCTGATATTGAGATTGATTATTATGCTATCCGGATCTAGATCAAGTGATGCCTTTTGTGAGCAGAAGTTTCTCTTTCAACCAAATCAAGGTTAAATGATTCTCTTAACTTATGCTGTACTGGAAATGTGCCTCAGGTTCTTATGTTGCGTTATGTATTTAAAAAAATGCCATATTAGGGTCACCCGAGAACGAACTCATCTGCCCATGTGTAATATGGCCATAAATTGCATGTATCCTCTGATCGATTTTCCTGTTTTGCTGAACGAAAACCACTAGTTTCCCGGGAGGGAAACCTTGTTATCAACCTATGAGACTGACTAATTCAACCACATAGCGAAAAAACCCATAAGTTCATAGTGTCATTGACTAGAATCGAATGGACTAGTTTGTAGCGCTGGTGAAGGCTCAAAATCTGAAACAACTGATATAATGTTATAATTAGCATACGTGGTGATCAGTTTGAGTGTTGCGAGGAAGAATGAGTCGAGATATTTCCTGCTTTAAACGTGGAATAGGTGTTAGCATCTCGATAACAGCCAACATGGTTAATTGTTCCCATTCTTTGGTGTCATGAGCAAGTCTGCTATGACTAGCTCAACAACTATCGTTGAACAACCAGCCAAAAGTCGCACGTTGCACAGCAACGCGTGGTTGACGCCCGTGGTGAGCGTCGGGTGTTTCTTCTCCTAACACAGCAGGGACGCAGTCAGTCACCCGCTAACTGCCCAGTACAACATCCACATGGACTATGCGCTGGATATTAACTCATATAGGCTTATGGCAGTCGACAGCCGTCACGAGTACCCATGCTCATTGCGAGACACAGGAAACTGCGCCTCGCATGGACTTGTCAGCATTATCACTGGACCAGTCGACATGTAGAAATATCTCTCCTGGTCTGATGAATTGAGTTGTGCTATGGTTTGGGGACTATTTTCGTGGCATGCTCTGGGGACTATTTTCGTGGCATGCTCTGGGGACTTTGATCGTCGTAAATCAACGGTTCGATGGGAACCCCTACTTTTCTATCGTCGGTGACAAAGTGCACCCCTTTATGTGATAGCGTATCCAGACAACTCCACCATCTATCACCAAGACAGCGAGCCATGCCACAAGGTGCAGCAGGTTGCTAACTGGTTTCAGGAACGTGACAATGAATTCTCCGTATTCCTATGGCTACCAAATGAGCCGATCTCAACCTAACTGAACATGTTTGGGACCTTCTGGAAGAGGACATTTAATGCTGTGTCCATCCACTTGTCATTGCGCGGCTTCACTGGGAACATTGTGCAACGCGTGGTAACACTGCCACATGATACCCTCCAACACCTTGTGGAGACGTACCAAGGCGTGTAAAGACTGTATTACTGGGAATAGGTGGGCCACGAGGTATTAGGTAATGCTAATGCAACGCCAACTAGTAAAATGGGTGGGGTAAAAAAGAAACATTAACTTAGAGAATGTGAGTCGGAATATAAATGTTGGAATTTATGGGAGGTTAGCAGACATAACGCTTCATTTAAAGAGGTTATTCTTGTAAGCTTCATTTACAATAATCTTCTTATAAATATTGTAACTGAGTTTTTAGCGAATCAAAATTGGCTTAAATACATACTGTTAATTGTCTTTAAATCTTCGTCTAAGTCGTATCAAAAAGATTTTTCTCAGGCTTGACATCGGAAGTGTTAATGCATATTTTATTCTCATATTATAGTTTTATATAACTAAACATTAATACAAAGAAATAATTTTACAAGAAATCATCGGAAATAATTTTGAACGCTCTGATTAACTTAATAATCAGAGCTTTCAAAATTACTCAATTCAAAACGTTAGATACAATTGCGTGAAGGCAAAAATGTAGCATAATTATATCGTGAGATGTCAAGGATAACTATAACAGTGCAGACAATTACGATAATGAAGCTTTATAAGAGCACACCCTAAACAGATGTGCCAGTTATGTCTATGATCCTAATCTGAAAACCATCGGTATTTGATAGATAGCCCAAGCATAAAAGCTTTTAGCCTTAACATGGATAGCAAAGAGATTTAGAAAACACGGGTAACGGGTAGTGGTTAACCATTTCTTTTCTTACAAGGTAATTCCAACAGAGAAGAACCATGTTGTGTGACACTAAGAAAGAAAATCATGAATAATATTCAAAGTTAGTTGGAACGTTTTAGTTCTTTTATTTGAGACTCTTAACGCTTTTATTAATTAAATCAGGAGTAGGATGGACCTATCTGTGATGAGTTAACTGGAATGGTCTAGTTATTTTTTATGGGTACCTTCACTTTGATTTCCTCAGGGAACGACAGTAGATGACTCTAACATGTTCAACACCCACGAATTAAAAAAAAAAATAGTGAATTTTCCAAATTTAAGATTTTTTTTTATTGCATATAATTTTAAAAAAAGTTATCCACCCATGCGTATTATGTCCATAAATTGGTCTTCTCTGGTCAGTTTTTCAGTTTTGCCCTTGGGTAGCACAGTTGTTGTATGGTTTTAGGCACATCAACAAATTAAACCATACTGTGTCGTATATAATGCCTGCAAATTGCGTGTATTCTGTGGTCGATTTGCTGTTTGCTGGACGAAAAATCTGAGATTCCAGGACAAAAATAATGTCCTCACCTTAGATCGACGAATTCAGCCACGTTGTGCAAAGGACCCACAAAACGTCTTCGCGTCATTGACGGGATTCGAACTCTGATCTTTTCCACCCATTGTGGGGAGAACGGTGATTATATCACCTGTGATCAAGTAGCGCAGTTGCTAAAATCGCCGTCTATGGGGTGGAAAAGACCAGAGTTCGAATCCCGTCAATGATAGGAGGAATTTTTTTATAGGTCTTTTTCCCAGTGTGGCTGAATTAGTCGGTTTCAGGTGATATGGTCCCCCCCCCTCTCCCGAACTCGGATTTTTCGTTCGACAAACAGCAAATCGACCACAGAATACACGCACTTTATAGACATATTATATACGGTGCAATATGGCCTAAGTTACTGATGCGTCTAAAACCCTACAACAACCTGTTTTACTGGTTGATAATCTTCATAGAACGATTATTGTTTTCTTCCTTCCCACCAGGAATTAAATAAATAAATAAATTTTCTGTTTATACTCCGGGACGACCAAACGGTCAGAGGAGTTCACAAGATAGACAGATTACAAGAAACAGCACCGTATTCAGTAGTCACGGGCTTGAACCCCGGTCACTCAAGGCACGTGTACTTATGCACCCGCGCGCCTGACCACTAGGCTACGGCGGCCTGTTAGATGCGTTTGCTCTCCTGCTAGTCGGGAACTTTTGTTATAACAAGAATCAAACATGTATATGTCCAATCTGTCTGTAAAATATTTGGTTTCCCAATGAGCCAGTTACTTCAATCGCAAAAACCGAAAACTGCTTCGCTTTGCATTGTTATTTGGAAAGGACTCGTGACTTATTCGAATTCACCGACAAGAAGCTTTATATAATATGTAATAATCCATTCATCACTTGTTCTGGCGTGGTAAGTGGTAGGAGATAGTGTCCTGCTCAAATATTTGTATAACGAAAGGGATCAATATAGTGCAAGTGAAGTGGTTCTCAAATAGTAGCAGTGACGGTTAGATGAACGCCACTCAACATTGACTTATGGCGAAAAGTTAAGTAACGCTTTGAATTTTATCAGTAAATCTGTAATGAGTTAAATAAAATGAATTCGTGGTAAATGAATTCGTGAGAACAAGATATCTTGAATACAATGGTCTGAACGAACTTACTTTACTTTTCTTTCAAACATACAAAACACCAACTACACTGCTTTCTAAAATCTTAAGCACATTTCGGGAACCGCGAAAATATTCTGCCACAACTTTGCAAGTTTCACGTGGCTATATTCACCGTCTTCCCATACTAAGTTGAAGAAAAGTCTTGGTCTTCGAATCCCTACATTGATGTGCAAAGTTTTTTTTATGTACTTCTTTTCACGACATGGCTGAGTTGGTCGGTCTGAGGCGAGAGTTACATGGTTTTTTCCACCATATAACCCTCGCCGAATAAAGAATACAAGCAATTACGGACACAATATACTGACTCCTCATAGTCATAGCGCTTAACATCATTGCTTTGCTTTGTCGCTTAGCAAACACCCAATTCCTAATTTCGCACGTGACCTTTAATTCATAGTCATTTTATCAATTAATGATAAAATGACGAGGGATAATTATACGCAAATCACGGAGGACAATATCTTCAATACAATATCAATTGCTGGCAAATAGAGGTTAGGGGTTTGGCCTTACTCCTGACTACGGTGCATGGTTTACAACGATGCTGCATGTTGTCGATGAAGATTTCAAAACACCACGAGATAGTAATGATGCTCACTGGTCTAGAACACGAATGAGATGCTGCTAAGAGCATCCCAAGCATGCACTATAGAACTGGGATTGGAAGATCGCAATGGCTACGCCATATGAATAATCATTTCCAGTTCATCTCCGAATAACTGTCAAACACTTTAGTGTTATATTCCGGTAAGATGAAATTATTCACTATTACATAAGGGTCCCACATAGTTCAGGATGTCATCTCTATACTACGTCATTGGGATCTCTGAAAGCACATACAGGTCAGTACAACGGTTTATATACGAAGAGATGCTTGCGCAAACCAGCGCATAGTCCTTCATAGTTGTTTCTTTTCCGTTTAATGATGTAAGTAGTCTTCATGACCAAGGTCAAGGTCGTTAAATATTCGATCAGAAGACTGTTTATGAGCGAATATTTAACAAACCGTAGGTATAGGGATGAAATTCCTGAAATTTCCTCTGTTGGTGAGGAAATAGCGTGTCCCTGGCCGTCTCCAGACGCAGGTACCAATTAAATCCCTCGGTAAAGCAAATCTAACTCGTCACTAACTAGAACACTTACATCGCCTATATCAACGGATACAGTACTTCAGTCTTTCATGAACACTGACCAGACTCAAGTCCAATGGGGCTTTCCTTTTTAGACGCTTAACTTATTGGCAACCCTGAAGTGACTGTTTGATTCACTGAGTAAACGATTCGTCAGCGATATCTCACTGCAAATTCAGGCAACATCAATTTGCATACGGTATGTGGAATCGGCGCCATGTTTTGCGTATTTATTGATCCGTTCATCGCAAGTTTGCAATATATACAAAAATATTTTGCAAAGTTAAGCTTCGGAAAGTAGTGTACGAGCAACGTATGTGAGCAACGTTTTTAATCGGCCCACTTAATTTCATCTTTAAAGGATATAGTGTACTTTTGTCATATGCGTATTTTTGAAAATCAAGGTGATGCCATTTAGGTGATTATTCTCTGAGGAGGAGAGTAATTGAAAACTCCATTTTGTTCGGCCTGTCTCGGAACTGGAAAGTTCGGTTCAATTCTTTGTTTAAATTGTTTCCAATTTTAATAAAGAATACCTCTTCGTCAAAAATTTTCACTTCGTTGTGGAGCAGTCATGGGAGTTATGGTAATCGATATAATGCCAGAACTGTAGAGTCGTAGATGCCATTCTACATAGCGATATTTGAATTTGAACTTGCCACAGGAAAGGTTTTGACAAGACTGTTTACAAAAGGATGCAGGAAAGAGTTCTTTATGCAATGCGGTCTACAATCTTTGTTCCCTCCCAACGCACACCTCCTGGTTCGAGATAAAGCAGTCACGTGATATAGATGAATCAAGATTCGTTCCACGTTTCGCGACAGAACTTTAAGGGAGGGATGAGAGAAAGAGAGACTCGCATAATATCGTGAAAGGGAGCAAATATAAAGGCGGCGGTTTGATGATGTAAGTAGTCTTCATGACCAAGGTCGCTAAATATTCGCTCACAAGACGCTGTGTGTGAGCGAATATTTAACGAACCGTAGGTATAGGGATGAAATTCTCGAAATGTATGCTCCCCTTTCACCGGTGCTATTGATCCGCACTCACTGGACAATAATGTCATACTACAAAGGGCTCGTTTGGTAAACCAACACTTAACGAGGAGGGTAGACCCTCATGAATGGGCTCACTCGCTCCCAAAATCTTAACCTCGTACAGCAGCATTTCACCAACTTTGTTTTTTGCACCCACTGAATTTAATGGATGTCTCCGATGTACCCCGTATATATAGATATTGTACGCGTAATTTGCATAGACATATGAAAATAATTTCATAAATTTTAAGTCACCATAGCATATTTAAAATCTAAAATATCCTCACAGACAGCCTTTGGTATCCCGAGATGATCACTGTGGTGCACCATCGTGAGCAGCACAATGTGGTATAACAACCGTTGTCCCTACACCAGGTGGAAAAGTATTAGAGTGGAATACGATGCAAGAAAGTTTAAAAATAATCAGCCAAAAAAAAAAAAAAAAAAAACTTTTCCACATCAACTGCCCATCCCCTCCGATATTTTGTCTAGTTTTTCCTTAAATTTTTAATTTATTCAAACTGTCCACTTCCAAAACAACAGATGAAAGTTTGTTTCAACACTCAATCACTCATTGGCTGAAGACAAACTTCTGCACATCTATCCTGCAACTGGTTTGCATTTATGTCACCCCACGCGTGTAGTCTGAACAAGAATGCATCACCATTAAGCTTGCTCAATCCAATCAAAGCCTTAACACGGCAATCAGATCAAATCACCTTGCAGGTGCCTAGTCTCCAGACGCTACAATTTACAGAAATGAAGCCTTCCTTGGTAAGAGATCACCTTTTCTTCCCTTCACCAATCTCCTTACTCTTCTCAGCACCCATTCCAGTATTTTTCATTTCCAACCAGCCTGAGTGTAGGTACCGCACAGCTTATACGTTAATCTGGGATTACTGCTACCCATATGCAGTACCTTGCATGTCTCAATATTAAACTTCAACTGCAATTTCTCAGCCCAGCTACCTAAGTTTTATTTTAGATCTTATTGCAGTAGTACACCTTGACTGTTACTAACCACCCTGCCGACATTTGTATCGTCTGCAAACGTTAAGCCTGATATGTCATTAATATCATTATTAATATCATTAATAAATATAAAAAATAACAAAGAACCCAACACTGAACCCTGAATGACTCCACAAATAACATTAGCCCACGAAGAGCAGTCTATTGATAACCACTCTGTCTTCTGCCAATCAACCATCCCTTTATCCATAACAGTAACTTGCCCTTAATGCCACACTGCTCCAATTTGTTCAGCAGTCTTTTATGTGCAACAGTATCAAACGCTTTCCTGAAATCCAAATATATGATATCAAAATTATTTATTTTTCCCGTCAATGAAGCGAGGAATTTTTATGGGCCTTTTTTGCAACGTGGCTCAATTAATCTGTCTAAAGTGAGGGTAGCATGTGGACATGCTTTTGTAATGGACGGCTCCTAGAATGGCAATTCAACTCCGCCTCTTATCTCTATGAAGAACAGCGCCACTGTAAAAGTGCCAAATATGTGGATAGGCGAGGGTAGCAGGGTTTTTTCTCCAGGAAACTCGGGTTTCAGAAATCAGCAAAGCACAGAACACACGCAATATACAGACATAAGTCGCTGATGCACTTAAAACTATACAACAACAACACTGTGGTATTTTTATTTAAGTACGTGTCTCGTTTGGGTAGTATACTACTACACTGCTCGACATACTTAATAGATCACGTAGAAAAAGTGGTGTAACTCGTGCAGTTTGTAATGAAGTGGGACAAAAGTTAGTATGATGGTCTGGCATAGAATAACGATGAAAAAGGAGACAGCGAAAAACTTCAGACAGGTATAAGGGATATTTATAGGGGTTATATAAGAATTACCAAAATGTCACATTACAGAAGGGTATGGATACAAATGTCCGAAAAATGTCATGTGCAGTGGCTTTGTCGTGCATGAGAAGAAAATCTGGGCCCAACCTCTACTCTAAAAAGTCGCACATAGGGTTCGAGGATCTGTTCTCGGTAGTACCTCTGCACGGATACGGTACTCCTATCAAAAACATGAAGTTGGGTGTGGCCGTTGATCATTATTCCTCCACACACGAGAACACCGCCACCACCGAAAGAGTCCCTTTCTCCGGTGTTGGAGGAACGATACAGCATTTCTCGTTGTCTCCAAATGAAATAACGTCTATAATCTGTGTGTAGGCTAAAATGGGGCTCATCAGAGAACTGTACCCCATTTGCCAGGGCTCCAAGTCACATGTTCATGGCACCAATTTCGACGCGCTCTGTAGTGGTTTGGGTGTTAATGGGATACAGACCACTGGTTTCCTTGCGTATAGACCACTTGAATTGAGCCTTCTTAACACAGTCTGGCCAGAAATTTTCTCACCTGCAGCAACCTCAAGAGACAGTTTATGACAGGGCATCGTAGAGTATCACCTCTGTTAGAGCCACATAGCGGTGTGTTCTGGTTGACGCAGCTACCGGGCGACCATTGTCCAGCTCTTCTTGTAATGGTTCCTCTCTCCTGAAACTGCTTCCATAAAGTAAAAAAAAAACTATATTATGTTAAGGTCACCTAGAAAGTCAATTGAACTGACCATATGTATTGTACCTGTAAATTGCGTGTGTCCTCTGGTCTTTTTGCCTGTTTTGCTGGAGAAACCCCCCCCCCCACAGTTTTCACGGGGAAAAACTTGCTATCTACGCCTGAGACCGACTAACTCAACCAAAGAGTGAAAAAAGCCCATAAAAGTTCCTTGCTTCATCGATGGGATTTGAACCCGGGCCTTTTCGAACCGGTGGGGAGGAAGGACAGTGACGGTACCACTGTGCTACACGCACAGTGTGCCCAACATTAGTAACCTCCAAAAAGATCAGAAAGTACACAGACTTAAGACGGGAAGTCAAAGATATATAGCATAAGGAACAGATAATGACTATCGTGATCACCGTATCAACTACCGGCATGGTGCCAAAGAGCCTCCATAAGAACCTAGCAGCAATAGGCCTCCCAGAGAACACTTACATGGAACTCCAGAAAGCGGCGATCCTGGACACGTAGACAGAGAGGTCCTCCATCAACAGAAATAATAACCGGACACAACCAAACATCCCATGCACTTGGTAGCAGTATTCGTCACAGGCTGGAAAAAATCCCATAAAGGTCAAAAAGTTTTTTAATAAGAATAGAAATCACTGGATTTCTATTGGTTCGATTTTAATGAAATGTGGAATCTGGCTCAAAAAATCTTTAAAAAGGCCCAAATATAAAATTTCGCGAAAATCCGTCCACTGGGAGTCGAGTTGTTCATGCCGATGGACGAACATGGTGAAAGCAATAAGTGCATTATGCATATATGCTAACGCGCCTAAAAAAAAACCGCCACTAGCAGCTTGCACAGATGTTCGTACATGAATGTTCGTACATGAAGGTTCGGATGTTCGCACATGAATATTCGGCTTCCAGCCACATCTACACGCGCCGTCGGTGTTAAACAAGTCGGTGTGATTCCGCTAACCACATTATTTTGGGTGCTCCCTTGTAGAAAGACAATTGGTGGCTACGGCAATTCGGTGAGAACGACGATTCGGGGAAATGCGAAATAAATAAATCTTTATTGTGAAGTAGAGTTACAGCACAATATCCCATCACGGCGACGAGCGCCAGGGGTTCACATATAGCAGTTAGAGAAAAGATAAGTACAGCGAACAAATACAAAATCCTACAAAATACAGTTTACAAATTCAAAAGGCTACAAAATACCGCGAACAAATTCAAAAGGCTACAAAAATACAGCGAACAAATACAAAAGGCTACAAAATACCGATCACAAATACAAAAGCAATACAAATACAGCATAAAAACGCAGAGCTAGACATAAATACAGAAATAAATACAAATTGGCCATATATCAGGGTTCAAGGGCTTTGATAAAGTTGTGTCTGTCCTTCTTCTTACTTATTATGCTGTCGATGTCGGCGTCCACACGGTTGAGGGCAGCGAGCATCTGCTTGGGAAGAAATCTGTCAGTGAGTACAAGCCTGTTGTGGTGAGCCACGAGTGCTGGTGCCGACCTTAGGCTTGGCTGTGGAATCCTCCAAGAGCAAGCGTTCCAAATATTTGGAGATGATATCTGGCCTGTGATGAGTTTGGCTGTGAACACCAGCCTCTTTTCCACGATCAGGAACTTCAACCTCGGGATGTCGAGTGCTTGTGCCATCATGGTGGTTGTGGTAGTGGGAGGTAGACGAAGCTTGTTATTGGCCCATTTCAGTAACCAGTATTCAGCGGTGTACACTCGCTTGAGGTTTGTAGGTGCAGCAGAGGCCCATATTTCTGCACCATAGAGAATGGCGGGGTAAACGGTGGAGGTGATGAACCTTTTAACAGTGACAGGATGTCGGACGTGTAGCAGCTGCTGCTTTGAGATCCACCGTAAACGAGAGAATTTGGTACTGATTTTGTTGATCTGGTTGACAAAGGACATCTTTTGGTCAAACAGAACGCCAAGATCTGTGTGCGAGGGTACATTTGGTATTCGTACCCCTGCGAGTGAAACGTGGAGTACTGTCGGCATGGATTTAAGGGAGAATATAACCTGGGCAGACTTCACTGGGTTGATTTTTAGATTGAAGTTTGCCAGGTACAATTCTAGATCCTTAAGTTGGGAATTGATCTTGTTGCTGAGCTGAACGGGATTGTCGCCAGGGTTAATTTGAGTCAGCAGTTTGAGGTCATCGGCATAGCATAGGAGACCCTTCGTTGAGGCAATAATGGGCACGATGATAGCTGTGAACAGGACACCGGATAGGACACCCCCCTGCGGTACTCCAGCAGTAATGTCGCAGGATAGGGTGTGTTGTTGCCGATGGAGAATAAGTATTCTGTGACAGAGAAGAGATTCCAAAAAGCACAGCATATCACCTCGAATGTGAAATTTCTCCTTAAGTAGGAGGAGCAAGGCCGGGATCGACACAGCATCAAAGGCTGCGCTTAAATAGGCACATACTTGCTTTCCAACAGCCTATGAGAAGGATCCACATGAATCCTTTCGTACAAAATAAATGAATAAAAAATATTATTTGTTTTTTTCTATATTTCTGCATGCCTTCTTTTGTAAGTCGCCAAAATTTCTCTAGGTTCCTAAACCTTTTACTTCACTGATTTTGTCAATATGTGATCTTCTGTGTGATTACACCGAATTTTTGGCCTACCCCAAATTGTTGTAATCACCGAATAGTCGCAAATTGTCTTTCACCAAATTGTCATGCACTGAACTGCCGTACAACGAATTGTCTTGCAACGAATTGGCATGGACCTATCGAGTGGCTTCTGAGTTTCGTGCGCACAGCGGCCAGACATCTGCGATCCTGGTCATGGAGCATTTTCTACCGTCCGGACTTGTTCTTTCTGTTGCTGGATTCTTGTGACAGCGAAGGATAACCTTCAATAGTGTCCGGAACGATGTTTCCATTGTACGATCATGACCATCTCTTTCTCACGGTACACCAATAACAACTCCACCTAGGTGCTGCAGGTCTTCTTATAGGTCCATCTTACTATACGACCCATCACCTCACGACCATTATCAATGGTAGGAAGTTTGCTGATAGCAAAACGCTAAGTTCTCTAATACATTAGTAGGGTAGTGTAATGAAAAGAATTAGTTAACATATACAGTGGCGGACAAAAAAAAACTGCATCGCTTGTGAATTTTGCAAATAATGTGTTTTGCGCTGCATTCATTGTGGATTTCAGAAATGTTCGAAATGCATTTGTTAGATGGGATATATATCTCTGTGAATGAAATCCAATAAAAAGACCTCCTGATATACCTAATTACCATAAATGTCTTCCCAAAGGATAAAATGCATTATTAATGGAAATATGAGAAATCATGCAAATGGTAATCATAACACTCATACATTTTATTGCATTTATGTGTACAAACTGAAATAACAAGTTAACGCTAATAGTATTATGTGCTGTAAATCAGAAAAATAAGTCTTCAGTATTTTGTTGTTCCTCCTCGAGCTGCAATTACAGCCTTGCAACGACCTGGCATAGAGTTAATCAACTTCTGGATATACGGTTGCCCAATTTCGTGGTACCACACCCTTACAATGTTCTCCTGCAGCTGAATCTTATTTTTTGGCTTCTTCTGAGCAATTTTAGATGATTTTATGTACCAGCAATTTCAATAGGGTTCAAATTTGCCCTGTTACCGGGCCAGTCCAACACCGTAATGCTAGCATTTCTGAGGTATGACTGCACCTTAAGGGAGAAAAACGAGGGAAAACATTGGTGTAAGTATGTTTTAAACCTTGTGAGACAAGAAGACAAACTTATCATTAAATCTAAATAGCATAAAACTTACCAATTTTGCTGTGTGGCAAGGTGCTGAGTCCTGTTGAAAAATGCAGTTTTGGACGTCGGTGTGGTGATCCCTAATAACGAGTTTCAGGCACTCCTCCAAGATAGCAGTGTAGGTTTCTGCATTCACCGTTTCGTTAATAAACTTAATTCGCCCCACCCCTTTTCTTGTTATGCATCCCCAGACCATCTGACCGACGGGGAACTTTATAGTCGGTGTTATGCAGTCAGGATGGTATGCCTCCGCTTTTCGTCTTCTGCCATATCGCTTCTCATCCGAGCCATGCAGGTTGAATTTCGATTCGTCGGAAAAGAAGACAGTGTGCCATTGCTCTTTTGTTCATGAAACATGCGTTTTAACCCAAGCAAGTCGCTTCTTCCTCATTTATTGGGGTAAAAAAAGTTTTTTCTTAGGTCGATAGGCATGCAGACCACATTCCAAAAGCCGTCTTTGGATAGTTCGTGCACTTTTTTCAACACTAGAGGCCATCTCAAAGTCCAGTTTAGATCAGGAGCACTAGCATGGCGATTACAAGGCATAGCCGTTTCAAATATCGATCTTGGGAAGGCGTAGTCACTCCTTTACGCCCTGATCCATGTCTTCTCTTCACGTCACCGGTTTCACACATTAATTTCAGCACCCGGGATACTGTTGGCAGTCTATTTTATCAGCAATAGCACGCGTAGAAAGCCCTTCCTGGAACAGAGCAACAGCTACAATTTTTTTTTTCTTGGTGTCAACTGAACATATGGGGCCATGCTTACACCTCCGCAAAACAGGATGCTAATGAGCGTGTATATCCTTCCAACGCCGTATTTATAGAAACGCTGATGCAATACCTTGCAGTTACTGTCTGATGCAATAGAAGCGTTATCTGACGCAATACCTTTGCTTTTCGACAAACAAAATGACTGTAATCAAACAATATCTTATACGTTTCACTACAAATGTTGCTTTTTTAAGGTGATGCAGTTTTTGTCTGCCACTGTAGTACTGCTTTAATAAAACCATAAGGCGATATCGCTGCCTATGAATAATTTTTTTAATGGGTAAAAAAATCTCTGGTGCTCATTTGATTCTAAGACACTGCGGTTCATCCTACATCTTTTCTTCACCATGTGGTGGTCATATGCTAATACATTACAACGCAGTTAGAATTCCTTCATATGTCTGACAGTTAGCTTCAAAGTAGCCTAATTTTTTGTATCTCTTAGAGATGTAAACGATCATTTAGAGATGAACTCTAAATGATCATTAATAACGCTTGCCAAACTCCTGGAGCAATCACTGTCTGTTCACAAGTGTTGAAATTTTTTTTTTCTCAGTGCGCTTTATTATGTTTGATACTTTTTCCTCAAAAGACATTAACAGGAAATTGAGTTCACATCAGATTTTGCCTGTGTGGAAGATTTTCATTTATCCCAATGTGAACTGTGACTGCCATAAGACTTACACGGTTTAAGTTCTAAAATAAATATACCCAAATAATTACCAGTGAACTGATCATTCTGTCAATAATCATATTAGCTCATTAGAAAATGCACGTGCCACAGTTTATGAAGAATCCTGATGACTTCTAGGCTCGATGTTTCTGAAAGGACTACGCAGTTTGATGATGACACTCATTTACTCTCCTCCTTGCTTAAAACAGCCATTCTCGATTATGGGAAGGTTCGCGTTTATTATCCAATCTGCATAATAAATTATAGTGTCAAGAACAGATGGTTAGACACTGTTTTCACATCGAGCTACTCCACATCCCTTGGGGGCATGTTCACTTGCGGTCGGCATTCGCTACTGCAGTGTCACCAATAATTTAGTTTAGCTTCTGGTAGTTCTAAGTAAACAATCCTTCAGCTGATTGCGTTGTTTGGCTGATCGGCTCGGATTTGTCAGCAGCCATTTCGTGGCGACAGTAATTTTTGACAAGCGAAACATCCGTCAGCCAGAAGCCGGGAGTATTATGTAGTTTGCGCTCTTCCCTCTTGATAGGGGGGGGGGGTGTTCTGCATAAACGGAAGCAACTCCCCTTGTTTCTCCAAGCATTTGCAGCGAAATTTTAAATCGCTGTTTACTTTAAGATGGCCATTCCTTCTGAAGAATTCGGACATATTTTTCCTTAGGAATGTTAATTAACTGTAATTTTCTCTCTTGCTGCACCTCACTTATGACAGTTTGATAAACCGTAAGAATCCTTTAGCGATATATTGAGGTTTTATTTTTAATGCAAAGATCTTGAAATTGAGAATCCTTGCAATTTCTATTAAAATGCCAAGACGTATTCGTGCAGAATGGGGAGGGGAAAGAAGTGACCTCTGTATATTGATAATCGTATAAGGAATATTAAGCTTGTCAAGGTGAAGGATGCGCCTCTAGTGTGCTAATCCTCTTGCGACATTTTGGCATTGAATAAAAGCAGTTTAGCTGTCATTGTATTAGCCGAGGTATAGGGGATGATATCACCTAAATTTCATTTTATGAATTCTTTTCAGTGGCTGACGTTTAAACTTCTATGACCAGGGAGTGGAAAAGTGTAAAAAGGAAATTTATTTTTTGTTTTCTCTGTTCTTTAATTTCATTTCGCTGTTCATTTTTGTTGAATATTTTCCCTTAATTGTTTATCCTCAGAAAATTACATTTAACACTAACTCTTTGTTATTATAAGTTCCGATTGCATGCATAAACTTCTTGCAAAATCAGGGCCAATATATCCTCTTTTCAAAGAAATGGATGGTCGCATTATCATCCTAAAAGCAACCACTTCCTTTGGGGTAAAAATGAATTGCAGAGTATGCGCGATTTGAAATTTCTTATCAGAAAAAAGGCGACATTTTGCCATCCAGTCACACATTAGTGGATACAGTCCATGCCATGAGAAGAATCCATAAGGGTAAACTCCTCCGTTGCTCATAACTTTAAACAGCATGACGACAAATGATGGACCTGTCGCCTCATGCGGTTGCCTTCGCTCTAACCCTGCTGTTTAAAGAAAATAATGTAAATTTATCGAAATTCTACAAACAATAAAGGCTTCCATAGCCGTGTGGTCAAGCGAAAGGGTACAGTAGTTTGAGTTTATCGTAGTTCAAACTTACTGCGGGGCTCTTTTCATATTCTCTATCTATCTTGTAAACTCCTCTGCCTCTATGTGGCCATTGCGGAGTATAAACAGAAAAATGTTTATAATATCTGCTTACAATCCTCTACAAACCAATCAGCTGGACTCAAATTCTACTGGACAACTATTGAACTTCAGATTTTACAGATTCCTAACATTGTTCGTACATATATGAACTGACCTCGGCCTTTGAAAGTATTCCGCAATTTTTCGACAGTCAATGGTGATTCGACATCGCAGTCCTTCATAAAGCTGTGCTGTCCCTTTCTTGTAGTATTCACTTTCTGCCACAATTACACCGTCTGGAAGCGGAGACGGGTCTTCTGACCTTTTCTTATAAATCCACTTCCTCCAGACTGTCCTTGCATAACCGCTTCTTTTAAACTCTCCTTAATAATTTTGGACCTTTAGGCTATATCTTTTTTATGTCCATAGTTCTTGCCATTATACTCGAACTTCTCGCGCACTAAACATCCCATCATGGAGTTTTGTTTGTTGACTATTGATAGATTTTACGCATCAAGGTTGGCCTGTGGTCATGTGGTCTAATTCCCGATTTACATGTAATACCTGACTTTAATATACCTACATATACACATTTTCATCGTATAGTGTAAATGAAAAACGGATAAAAAAACAACTGAAGTATATTTGGGCCACCCGAGAACGTTCTCATTTACCCAAGTGTATAATGTCCATAAATTGGGTGTGTTTTCTCTAGTCGATTTGCATCTTTTTCTGGACGAAAAACCCCAATTTGGGGGGGGGGGAGAACCTTGTAATCCTCACCTGAGACCGACAAATTCAGCCATGGAGTGGAGGAAAAAAATCCATAAAGGTTCCTCGCGTCCTGGGAGAGATTTGAACCCGGATCTTTTCCATATCCGTGTGGGGAGGATGATGATTATAATTATTGTGCTACCCACCTAGACATACAACAGCGATAGACTTAAATATTTTGGCAGGGTAGTGTACTTCCCGTCGGGTTGTTGTTATGATAGGGTTTTAGGAATATCAGCGACTAAGGCCATATTGCTCTGTGTATATTGCCTGTGTTCTGAGGTCGATTTTCTGTTTGCTGGACGAAAAACCTGGGAGAAAAAATTATTCTACCCTCGCCTGAGACCGGCCCTTCGGGACAGAAAGATCTTTTATAGGGTTTATCTTTTATTTTTTTTTTTTTTTTACACCATGTTGACCGAGTTAGTCGTTCTTGGACGAGGACTCTTGTTTTGTTTTTTCGAATCCTAACGCGATGTTTTTATCTCGGAAATATAGAATGAAAAAAAAGATATATACTGATATCATGGCGCTGTTTCTACGCAATCTGAACAATCAAATAACTTAATGCAAATCTTTTATGTATCCTTAATGAACAGCAATTATGAAGCAGCTGAATGAATCAAGTGTGTTATCTGTATGGCGTTTTTAAAAGTGCTTAAAACCCATGGATTTTAATTTAATCAATTTTCATTTAACCAATCACAAGTCATTAGGTAAAATGGAATTTCCATATTTTTTTAGCATATTATACTTTCAGAAATTCCAGTGATAAAGTTCTATTCATTAAGCAGTTCAGTAGAAAATACTGATTAAACTGTCCATAGACTATTTTGATTAAAATATTGTACACAATCATTACAAGACAGCAGTGCACAGCCGCGTGACAGCCATTACAAGAATTTTGACCCTGCAGTGGTTGTTGGGATTTCATAATTTGCAATCAAAGTGTTTCAAAAGAAATTCTTCTTTAACTGACTTCTTCAAGTTAAACAACTGCATCAGAATCCTTCTATGAGAGACAGAGTCGAGCAGAGAAAGGGGCTGGGGGACAGTGGGTTCTATTACAGCCGCTCATCAGACTGAAATAAAGCAGTGTATCATTTCCTACTTCTTTTACATCCTCTTAAACCATTATTTGCCTTAAGCGTTAATGCTATTCGCCGAGAAGCAACAGATGTGACTAAGTACCAAAGAAAAACCAAGGAGTACGTGAACACCTCAACGCTATTTTTATTTTTCAGCTGAGGCAGCCGTGATGCTTGATCATATGCGCTGCAACAGTAATCTAGAGTCTCCATTATCGACCAAGGAAAGTAATAGGACTAGAGATGGTGCGGTAATCAACCAGAGCTTGTGTACGTAATTTATAAGCACTTCGTAACAGTTGGGCGTAATATCACACCGCTAGGTAAGCAGCTATGGATTTGTGGTTTAATAAAGAAGAAAAATGAGGCGCACCGTAGGAAGATTTTAAGTTTCAATATCGTGGAGGCGAAGGAAGGAGGAGAACTGAACTCACCTCAGATTTTGTTGATGTTTTAGGTATTTCAGCCCTCGTGGGTTTCAGCACCGTTGGTCCACCAGGTGCAAAAGACCTGAGTTCGAATCTCGTCAATGACGCCAGCAATTTTTATGGATATTTTTCACAGAGTGGCTGAGTTATTCTGCTTCAGGCGAGGGTAGCATGGTTTTATTTCCAGCAACTCGGGTTTTTTGTCCAGGAAACAGTAAATCAACTAGAGAACACACGCAATTTACAGACATGTTATATGCGGTGCAATATGCCTAAATTGGTGATGCGCTTAAAACCCTACAACAACTATGCTACTCACGAGGGTCAGAAAACAGGCAAACCGACCGTTTCAGACAGTCTTTTCCCGACAGTTATCAAGTTTATAGAACTTCTTAAGGTTTCTCTCTAAGGCAGATTTTTAAGCTGATTGAGGAATTTGGAACTGAGGAATTCATCTCTCGATTTATTTTTAATCTCTCAATCTTGAGATATAAAAAATAAATTACAGAAAAGCCTTTATTAATATCTTAAATACATACTTGAAAAATTTGATGCTGAACTCCCAGAACCAGGGGCAAAGCTATGCGAGAGTAAAATTACTGCCTTGAGTGTGGATTAAAATAACATTAAACTTGTAATAATAGTACTAACTTCTAATATTTACAAGGTCCTCGGGAATAGTACAGTCATTATAAAAAGGTGTGGAAAAGGTCTGGGTTCGAATCCCATCAATAATGTGGAGAATTACTATTAGGCTTTTCACACTTTGGCTGAGTTAGTTGGTCTGAAGCGAGAATTTGTTTTTTCGTGCTGATTTTCGTGCTGAATCCCAGATTTTTCGTCTAAAAAACAACAGACAAAACCGACCAGCCGCAATTTTCTCTTATAATATACATGAGTGAATGAATTTGCCTTCTGAGGCAGCATTAATCTGAAATATATATATTGATTTCAGAGATATTTAATTGCATTTGGATAGATTGACTGCTAGAGCATTATTTGTAGGTAATTCTATGAGACAGCTATCGCTTGCTGGAGTATTCGTGAATCTGAGTATTTTGATAAATGCGATAGTTCTTTATATCATCAGCAAATATTTATTGTTGTACTCTGCCACCAATGCAATGCATGTTTCCAACATCGTGGATTAAAAAAAAAAAAGGGGTAAAGTCCTAGCGACGATCCCTGGCGAACACCCTACTGAGGAATAAGCTGAAATTAGTTCAATCCATGTCAGATAACACTTTCGGTCGTTAATATAGCTAAACGATAGTATGAAGGGTATGCAGAATTCCATAATATTTTAATTTGTTGCCTCTAAGTTCATGCCAGACACTGAAATGTATTGCCCCTTAGAATACTTGTTCCCAACTCTTCACTCAGTTCGTTATAAAGGTGGTTGGTTTCTGGTAACTGATTTCTCTGTTATAAAAGTCACTTTGAGCAGACGACGATCTCGACTGTTTTTCTAGGTCGAATGATTAAGATAATGGTATATGTGATTAACAGCGGTAATTGAAAATTAAGCTCGAATTCATTTCCAATTTTTTACCAGCTTTATATAATATACATACGAAAAGAATAGCTACCATGCAACAATTACATCTCACAAAACAGTATTTGTTCTAATTTACTCTTGGGGGGGATCAGTCTGATCGCCCCATCTGCCAATGGCAGTGAACGGAGTGAATAAATCTGGTATATACTTTGAGTAATTATTAGCGATCAATAAATTTAAATAAATTATCAAATTATTTTAAAAATATTAATAATAATGCTTGAATTCTCGGACGTTAGAATTCATATGATTAAAAGTTAAAGTTCATGGAAAACAAAATTTTCTGTGTAGATTTTTCTACCCTGAGCCTTAAGATGCCATGAAGCCATGAAGAAACACTGGGATGGGCAGATATATACCAACTTTATCGAATGACTGAGCCTGTGATTTGTTAATTGTCACTGAAAATGTCACGCGAATTTAGGGCCTCTCTCTCTCTCTCTCTCTCTCTCTCTCTCTCTCTGCATGGCACAAGTGATGCTCGTACATAATATGGACTCTCTCTCTCTCTCTCTCTCTGCAGACAGAGAGAGAGAGAGAGAGAGAGAGAGAGAGAGAGAGACTAATTGCAAGTTACCAGGTTGTAGACGTCCCTTGTTAACCCAGCACTTTTGAAAAATATTTTTTTTCTAATTCCGCTTGAATGATGCCAATATTTCATCTTTTTTTCTTAATGGGTTGTAATACTTAGTGCATGTAACTGTTTAAGTTTTAAAAAGTTTTAATTTTTAAAGCATGTAGTAGTATGTTTTACACTTTTTATTTTCAAAAAATATATATTAATTGCGCTAAAAGTTACAAAAACCTATTAGGCATAAAATAGAAATATCACTCTCTTAGCTTTTTCATTTTCCAATTTAAAAGACAGTTAAGTGGGTGAATTTTTTTTCAAACTGCGCATATATTTCTGCTTATGTTTATAAATATAATTAAAAAAATAAAAAAACACATCTATATTAGATGTTGTTAGTTACTTTCATTATTAGACTTATCTCATATTTCACAGCGCTCGAAATTTGAAACTACGTGTGTTGTTTTCCATAGAGTAGCAGCCGTTTTAAGAGAATACTTGAGTTTTGTTATGGCTTTCATGCAGTGAAAACAATAATAAATCTTTCAAAAATAACTTTGGTAAGATAGTAGATGTTTATTGACCCTAGTGGGAGAGGAAAAACAACTAAGTGAAATTTTAAACTTATCCGCTTGACGTCGACGTTGACACATCCGTCGACGCTTGTCCGGTATCGTACCATTCTTCAAGCGAAATCGAAATACTGTAGTTGCAAAAAACACGGTGGCAAGACACCTGACAGGTTCTCGCGCCAAATTTTTACAAAAACTGTAAGAAAGTCACGTCAGAAACTATTGCAGTAAAAGTTAACTGTATAATACCTGGTGGCAGGACCTGCCAGAGAATAATGGGCAGCCTGACTTACCTCCTAGCGGTGCGTAGGGACAACGTGGGGTCCCATTAGGGGTCCTGCGGCCAAAGGCCAGACCATAAAAAAAGAGAACCCAACATAATACTTCTCACAAAAAACACACAATAGTTTTGTCTGGCTTTTTCAGAGTAATGTATACCTCACAAGGGTACTTATGGCATGTGGGAAACCACCGGTGGCGCTCCCTCCCCAAACACTATGTACTTAGGAAGGCAGTCTGCGCAAGTAGCACAGTGGTTATAAAACCCGTTCTTTCCACACCAGGAATATGATTTTTTTTTTTTCATTCCGTGGCAGAGTTAGTCGGTCAGGAAGATTTTTCTTCCAAGGCATTCAGGGTTTTTCGTCTAGGGAAACAGACCATAACATACGCAATTTATAAACATAATACAGAAGGGTAGATGAGGTAATTGTCGGGTGGCTTCAATGTGAAAGTTTATTTTATTTATTTATATTTAGGAAAGAAAAATAAAAATAAAAAAAACTTATTAGGATCACCCGGAAAGTTATTTCTTCTGTTCATATGTATTTTATCTATAAATTGCGCGTGTTGTCTGGTCGATTTGCCTGTTTTGCTGGACGAAATACCCCGGATTCCGGGGGAACTTGCTATCTACGCCTGAGCCCGACTAACTCAGCCAAGTAGTGAAAAAAACCCATAAAAGTTTCTAGTGTCATCAACGGGATTCGAACCCGAGCATTTTCCACTCGGTGTGAGAAGAACGGTGACGATGCCACTGTGCTACCGCAGAGACTATTTAGAAATGTATTTGTGTAGGGTGGCATCTGTCACGTTAGTTCATCTCCACCTCGTTTCACTTTTAAGAAACAGAACTCTGTAGAAATGGCTAGAAATGAACTTGGCTGTTTGGCTACCCGGAATAAGCAGGTCGGAAATGCGCCACCACGGGAAACTAGACCAGGGGCTACCAGCCAGCAACAGCAGCAGCAGCAGCAGCAGAAGAGAGGGACGCCAAGAGCCCAACAAAGTTCGAGCCAAAGACTAGCCAAAAATTGTTTAAAAAAACAAAAGTATCTTTACAACTATACAAAAATTAAACACAAGATTAACCTAAACATATTGAGGTAATCAAATGATACTTTTTGAGGTTTTAAAAGTAAACAAAGCAAGTAATCTCGTTAAATTTTAAAAATTAACATAAATATCAAAAATTAAGGGTTATATACAAGACTATTTAGAAAGGTAGAAAAACTTTCAGATTTTTAATCATTAGTCAACGATTAACATAGGAATCGTCATTTTTGAGTAGCACCTGTGAGGTGCACCGACACCGCCAACAGATTAATCATTTGTTTCAGCCGAAGATGCCATCCGTGGTGATGGAGTATCTATGCCTTTTTCCTTTCGTTTGGAACAGTGTGGGTTATTTCTTGATCGGGGAATTTTAAATTTCTATGTGGTGATGGGGTTACTCGGACTCTGGATTGGTTGTCTCTGTTTATAGATGATGGAAATAAGAAATGTTGACCGAAGCGTAGCAGCTAGTTCTTGTATCAGTTTATAGAATAAGTCTCTGAAATCGATGTGGTGTAAGGCATAGTGTCTACTTCGAGTAAGATTGCCCACAATCATAGAATCGAGCTCTTAATGGTGATGAATTCACTATCTGTAACTCGGGTCTTTGATGCTGACAGTACTCAGCAGCTGCTTGGATAAATCTCTCGTGGAATAAAATTTAAATTTCTGTACGCTCATTTCTTCGAATTGAGGTTTCATACTATCGATTTTTCTGTAAAATTCGATCGATATGGTTAAGGTTTAAAATAGATCCCGTTTTCCGAAAATGTTTTCTTTGTTCGGTTACTCCTTACCTTCCGAAAAAAGAAAACGTCTTTCTTTGTTCGGTTACCTTGTCTTTATATATCCCTTTGTTTCTAGCTGTTACTACCATTATTTCCTTAATATCCAAGAATAAATAATTTTTCTTTCTTCGCGGACGATAATGCACGAGCCGAAGTGAAAGAGGTGGTAACGCAGAGTCCATTAGATGATGAACAACAATTTGAACACCGGCTATGAAAAAAAAAAAAAAAAAAAGAAAAGAAAAACTGGTGCGTTGGTTGTGTTTTATATCAGTGGAGGAAGGAAGCGATGTTAGATTATAATAGTTGCCTCGACCAGTGTGTCGCAATCTGTGGGGCGTTATCGTGTAGCAAAATTTCTAAATATTTGATGAATAAATTTAAACCATTAAGTGAAGTAGTGCAAGCGTTACTTTCCTTAATGGGAGCCGGCCTTGAGTGTGTCATCATTGTCTGAGATATCGGCTAAATATGTTGTCACGTGATAAAAGTTAAACCATGGGACCAAAGAACGCACCCTTAGAAAGTAGAGTAAACGGAGAATTTTGTCATTATTCAGCAATAAATGAAATTACCTCAGTTGCTACATGCATAATCTGGTAGGGACACTGTCTCTGACAAAACCATCGATTGCTTGGATGATGCGAGGTGCCTAATAAACGGGTCACTTGGTGTACATATAATTCCAGAAATCGAGAAAATAATCGTTCTACCCCTGATATATTTGCTGTTTGCAAGAGTGTTAACCTGCGCACTAATTTACTCATTGCAACTCACTAATAATTAAGTTCATTATTTTCAGTTCTATTCAATGCCAATAACACAAGAGGGGCCACACAATGCATTTCCTGAAATGTGTTGTATTTTTTAAAATTTTTATAATAAGTTAAAGAGCTCCTGATTGTATTTTTACTTCTGATGATATTTTTCATTAACTGATTTATTTTCCACCTAAAAGACTTATTACAAATTCCTTTGAAATCTTTAATTGCCACATTATTTTGGGCATTCACTATTTTATAAATCTTTTTGGTAAGTTAAAAACCCCAAGCAGTGTGTGTCCTTTTATCTCTTTGTAGGTATCCTTGCTATTGTTTGCAGTTCCTTAGGGCATTGACTACTTCAGTCACAATTACATATGATCCTTATCTTGTGTTATATCTATTCGTATATTAGATTTGTTTTATATTAGATGTAATCTTTCTCTTGTAATATACCTGGGTGTTTTTGCAAATCAGCTTGTGTTCATGGACTGAGTTATTAAAAGACCAGAATAACTACAGATCTGATTTGAACAAGCCTTTAAAAATGAGATTCTAATTCAGACCTCTCCAGATGAATCACAAGAGGCTAATGCACCCATAGTATCACAGAAGACTTCCTTTTAACAAATTCACGAATGAGTATTTCTGGTAGTGCCTTTCATCTCCTTATTGATAAAACATTTATTTGGTGCAGTCAATATTCCTTGGTGATTAATCTCAACTGGTACAGTGCTTCAGTACTGAATTAATCCGCAAAGTCATCAAGCATCTTTAGATATTTATTTCTACTCGGAAGACGAAAGCGAGAATGAAATGCTTTTAGTTTATTTCTTAAATAAAATAAATAGTTATTTAATTCTGAATAATTACAAACCAACTGTCCCGTTAGTCATCACAATTTCATTAAAACGGAAAGTGATTTGGTTGGAAGAATGAATAGACAATATGGAAAATGATCAGGAAAAAAAAATATCGGTTTAAGTACTGCGCACATAAAAGCAATTGCCTTTTATGAGCTCGTTTTTGTTGTCAGTTTGCTAAATATACAAATTATGAATTATTACTTTTTTTTTCATGGTTAACATTTACAAATGTAAGGTACTTCATATGGGTAGCAGTGATCCCAGAGTAACTTATCAACTGTGTGTTACTACACTCAGGGTAGTGGAAAATGAAAAAGATCTGGGAGTATTGTGCACTCAGATATGAACTTCTCTGAACAGTGCAGATATGATGCCAAGACAGCTAATGGGGTTTTGCCAATATATACAGAAACTTTGCTAGCAGAGATAAGGAGGTGATTATCCATTTGTATAATGCCATGGTTAGGCCGCATCTTGAGTACCGTATACAGGTCTGGAGGCCTAATTTTAGGAAGGATGTAGATCTTGGAGATCTGATTGAGCTGTTTAAAGCCTTGAATGGATTGAATAAGCTGAATGTTAATGGTATTCTTGCACTTGCTGAGACTGAAAACATGATGAGGCAGATATGATGTACCATCCTTCCTCAAGTTGAGGAAGGATGGTTGCAGGATAGATGTAAGGAAGTTTGCCTACAGTCAGAGGTGGTTGATTGTTGAAACAGACATCCATCTGTTATTGTGGAAATGATGGATTGAATAAATTCAAGGAAAAACTAGACAAGTTCTTGGAGGGTACAGATGGGTGAAGCGTGTTTTTTTTTGTTGATACTATATAAGCTTGCTTTCTTGCATCATTTGCCATTATTACTACTACTACTAGTACAAATTTTCTATAATAACAATAAAGACTACTTACAATTTACAAATTTAGTCATATTTATTTTTAATTTCGTACGAGACAATTGTTATATTTTGATTTCAGCTTATTTTTGGCAAACAAAGTAGAAAAACGTCGCTGCCTCTGATCTATACTATAACACAATGCACAGCCTAAGACTTTGATATACCTGAAGCTTTCACTCTATCAAAGATGCCCTCATTAAATTCTAAAGGAATATTTTGAACGAGTCGAGAAATTGAATAGATTTTTTTTCGTTAAGACATTATCCAATTTCTAGAAATAACAAAGACTCTGATTTTGCTGATTATAAAATTCTAGTAGGCAATTAGATAATATACGAAGAAAGATTTCAGCCATATTGTAAGACTTCATAATAAATAGAAGGAAAAGTATACGGTTCCTTTATGGAGTGCTATTGTAAGTGCTTCACCTTTGCTTCGATGGGAAGAAAGAAAGAAAACAGTTTCTATGATGACAACCAGTTACTGCGAAATTATTATTTACTTCACAGTTATTTAATCATACTAGCTGTTAATGTAAGCAGAAAAGAACGGTTGTCCCCTTAAGGCTTTTCCCTTTTCTGTGTAAAGAACCTGTAAAGGGTTACTGAAAAAGTTAAAGATGTTCAAAGTAAAATATGATAAGGACATAGCCATTTTTTATAAATTGTGTGTAGATATGCTTAAATGTATGAATTGAGCTACATTCCAGGTGTGTTCGATTTCTTTTCTTAAATTAATTGAATTTTTTCCATTTTAAAGGAACTTTTCCCCAATCTACTAACTAATAATGTATAATAAAAAGTAATTGTTTCACCACTTTTCTGTAAGTAGTGCGAAACGTACGTATTTCATGGGAGAAATTAATTAATCGATCGGTATGATGAAAAGGTGGTTAAAGATTTTTTTCAAAAAATTCTGAAATTTTGAAAAGAATCGCATTTCTGTTCAAATTTATCGCACCGTTTCTGTAGAAGGAAACTGGGCGGGACTATGGAATAGTATTTAGGAACTAGAAATCTTCTCAGAGACCAACAGGACGGATCTCTCCACCGCCCCTACCCCTTCTCATAGCTCTTATTTTTAGCTACTCTTGAAGATGTATGTAACTAATGCAAATAATTAGGATCGAAGCAATGGTAACGTATCACCCCACTTAGATTCGGTGTATGTTTTCTGTCTTTTCTGGATGTATTTCAGGGTATAGATAGCCTGAAATAGATGATGAGGCATTCGTAATGAAACCGCATATTCCAGTACAGAAAAAAAATCAAACACAAATTCAATTAATTAATCAAGAAAGTCAAGAATTCCTTTCGATAAAACTTTTTTAGTTTTTCTTATATAATGATCATCTTATCGATCATATACTCTTACAATGAGTGTACGATCGATAAGATGACAAAGATGAATCGTACGTCTCCACTTTTACGGTCAGCAAAATCCATACTATGGCACTTGCTGAACTTGAGGACACACAATTGGATTTAACCAAGTCGTCAATAAGAGTTAAGGCAACTGGAGGGTAATCGCATCTGAGAGTTTCTGAAAACTTTAAAGAATTTGATGCTCTCTGTATACACTCAAGCAGTATCAAACCACCAGCGCACAAAGTGATTGGTTGGTCGATTTAGTGGTGTTTTCTGATGCATCAGCATCTAAGGACGCATGACCAAATAAAGAATTACAAAGCAGATAACTGAGGTAAATACTAAAGTGGAAGTGGGACTAAAGCTAAATCATGCGAAACCCATAACTTAAAAGTAAAGTTCGATCAGAGAGTACATCTCCTTAGTTAATCTCCTTATTAATTAATTACTAAGTTAAAACTTTATTCAATAAAACTCTATACTCTAAACAGCCGTCCAATTCAATTGCAACTGTATAATATTTATTACTCTTCTCCGGTTTGCTCCTTTTTTTTTTTTAAGTCTGTCTCTTTTTCTCTCTGCATATACACCGATGAGCCAAAACATTATGACCACCCACCTACCTAATATGATGTTCGCCCTCCACGTGCAGCCAAAACAGCTCGTACCCGGCGAGGCATGGACGCTAAAAGATTTCTAAATGTGTCTTGTGACATCTGGTACCAACACGTAACCAGCAGATCCTTTAACTCCTGTAAGGTCCGTGGGTGAGACGCTGCAGATCGGAGTTGCTGTTCCAACACAAACCACGGATGTTCGATGGGATTGATGTCTGGGGAATTTGGAAGCCAGGACAATACCTGGAAGTCTTCCTCATGTTCCGCGAACCAGTTTCGAACAATCCGGGCGGTGTGGCATGGTGCATTATCCTGATGAAAGACGGCACCGCCAGAGGGAAAGACCGTTGCCATGAAAGGGTGTACTGGTCATGTTTAGTAGGTAGGCGGTAGACGTCAGAGTGCCCGGAACATGGATAACTGGACCCAGGGTATCCCAGCAGAACATCGCCCAAAGCATGACACCGCCACCACCACCGGCTTGTTAATGGGGTCGCCTCCTGTATCGACCCCATTTCTTCTGTCTTTCTCCCCTCAGTCTTCAGTCTCCTCTCCCTCTCTACCTGCTCGCCAGCGTATATCCCACAGGTCAAAATTTAATAGCTCCAAATTAAGTTCGCTCACATTTCGGTCTTTCAATCTAGCGATCAACCCACGCAAACGGTTTTTTTTTTTTTTTTTTTTTTAAAGGTCCTTGCCACTGAAATCTCAGGAAACTAGGTGGCAGGACCTGCCAGAGTACATAACTGCAATACTAGTGTACCTGGTCTGCCTCCACGGGGCGAAGTGTGGGCAACGTCGGGCCTCAGGTGGGGTCTGGCGGCTAAATGGCCAGAAGAACAACGGTACACAACATCACACACCTCAAGGTCCATATACTTTTAAATCTCTGGCCTTTACAGTGAACTGTATCACACCACAATGTAAACTACGCGGAGATGGGGGGAAACCCCTGGTGCCGTTTGACCCTAAACACACTTTACACTTTACACTTTACCGGCTTGTTTTCATTCCACGGTGCATCCAGGCGCCATCACTTCCCCAGGTAAACGATGCACACGTACCCGGCCGTCCACATGGTGCAACAGGAAACGTGATTCATCGGACCGACGACCTTCCTCCAATCACTCAAGGTCCAGTTTCCATGCTCGCGTTCCCATTGTAGGCGCTGTTGCCGGTGAACCTTGGTTAGCATGGGCACTCGAAGTGGCCTGTGGCTATGCAGCCCCATTTTCAGCAGGGTTCGATATACTGTGTGTTGTGACACATTACTCCCGTCACCAGCATTCCGATTACTGGCGAGTTGCGCCACAGTCGCCTTTCTGTTGCCACGTACCATCCGGGAGAGCCTTCGCTCACCTCGAGCATCGATGAGTCGTGGTCGTCCAACACCTCGCTGGCGGTTCGTGGGTTCCCCCTCCTCGGACCACTTTCGGTAGTTACTAATCACGGCTGACCGTGAGCATCCCAGCAGCCGTGCCGTTTCGGATATGCTCTGACCCAGTCGTCTGGCCATTACAATTTGGCCTTTGTCAAACTCGCTTAAGTCTGCTGTCTTTCCCATCTAAATAACAAGAGTAACACTGATTAACGGAGCTCAGTATCAGGTGTTTTTTATACCATGTCCTGACCAGCGCACGCGCTGTAATTCATCTGCAGTTGCTTCGATTTGCATAACGACTGGTTGGTAATAATGTCGACTCCCTAGTCATCGGTGTATGTATCTCTTTATAAGCGATACCACGTTCACGAGTCGTACATAATAATATTTGGACTGTCTAAAGCTAATAATACTGCACCTTCTATTAATCACAGAAAAATAAAATCGAACGCGTCAGAAATATAACGCTCGTACATTAAGTGACCTGTTAATGCACGAGCGTTATATTTCTGCCATCTATACAATGTTTAAGTTATGGATATTCTGCCATCTATACAATACTGTTATACTACAGTACTGTATAGATGGCAGAATATCCGCTGCTTGAATGGTTCTAATACTCTTTAACTGGATTAGCAGTTATCAGCAACAATTAGAACCCACCCCCGGTCATCAAGCGATGAAGGATATCATTATCCCAATGTATCATTATACATTGTCTGTATATTTACAGACAATGTATATTATTTATTTATTATTCCAAGGTAACCTTAACGAATACCGTGCATATATGCGCAGATAATGACTCCTCTAGCAAGAAGCATCGATGCTTGCAGCTTACGTGTAGCAATTGTTCCGATGAGATGCGATTTTTATGCTGGTCCAAACTGCATAATTTTTGGAGAAGCAATTAGAATCCACTTGCATCCATTTAACTACACTACAAAGTCTGGCAGCAGGCTATTTTTCTGGCCTATGTGCGTTGGAGGTGTTCTTTTAACTTAGCGAAAACAGCGAACAGAAAAAAAAACTACAACAACAACAACAAAAAAAAAACAATATGCACAAGATCAATAAGTGTTGTCTACTTCTGTATTGCATTTCCAAATGGAATATTGAAAAGAGCAAAGCCTTTGCATCGAGTTTCAAGCTCGGTGAAACAGCTTCTGAAACACGACACGTTACGAACAGCCTTTGGAGAAGACCAAACTTTTATGCGTTGATAAACGCACAAAAGTTCAGGTGATGTTTTTGATAAAGCAGAGTCTCTGTACGCCACAAGTTCCAGCCAAGAACCGAATGCCTGCGGTCCCATCAGCAGCATTTTTTTTTTTTTTTGGAGTGTGCTGGTTGTGTTAATATCACTAACTGAGAAGAAAATTTTTCAAAAGCTGAGAACAAAATTACAGTGGATAAACTCGAAAGCCAGCGTTAAATTTACTTTTAACAGTCTAGTGCTCTCTTGTTCCGGGCTCGAGCAGTATTCAAGAATTTCCTGGGAAGGAGAAGAATTTGAACTACAGTTCAAGCGAGATATGCAATTTTACAATAATGATAAAGTCAAGTTTTTGTCTTTCGAATGTTCCACGGAATCTGAAAGTAATTTGAACTGGTGAGAAAAGAGGAATATTCGCAATTGTAATTCGTTTTACAAACATCATAAAAGTCAGAATTTATCGCCCCAACCCTATATTCAAATATAAGTTTAAAATGGAATATATTAACTATTTTCTATTAAGGGAGGTGCCTTTTTTATATTTTTAAAGCCTAACCATCAAAACCCAGAAAATTCTACGAGTTCAATCCCCGTGCATATTAGCGGTTGAGACAGAGTCAAGCAGTATTATGGAAAAAAAATCCCAGACGCACTTCCATCGATGAAAAAATCTCTTGCTTCAGTATGTGTCCTCATATCATTCTCAGAGTACTCTGAGAGAGCAACGATGCAAAATAAAAGTCAAAACAAATATTTGTTTTTAAATACATTCTTATAACTTTGGGTAGCATCTCCCATAGCCTAACTCAACGGCTACAAATTCCTGAGTTCAGGTAATAGGATTATACCATTCACAGAACATTCTAATTAAGTATATTCCATAATATTCAAAAAAGAAATATCCGTTAATTTAGAAAAATTGACAGCTATAGTCCTAAAATCAGCGATGAATGAAGTTTAAAAGAATACAAACGTAAATGTAAAACTGGATCGCTTCATTTAACTTTAAAAAACTCCTTCTGAAATATAGAGCTCATTACTATTCAATTCCGGATTGTAATTTGAATTTTTTGCTGTTAGAAATAAAATATTTAAATATCCATTAACAGTTGTTTATAATTAGGCTTAAGAATGTATGGAAGGATGTAAATTATTATTCCTTAATAAAAAATCGATGTGTCTTCGTGTGATGAAAACCTCGCAAAAGAGATGGATTTAGAGAGAGCGAGATTTGCAAGAATAAAAATCCATCGGCGAAGTCAAATCAAATAGAATACAGACATATACTTTCAAAACGGAAATAGATTTTGTCAAATGCTGTGAGTGATTTTTCTTAGCGACCATGATTGGAGCAGTCACAAAAGTTGTTTATCAAGTCTTCCTGCAGCAAGATTGGACGGTCAAAGAAAGAGACTTCTCTGATATCAGTTGGTGGTTCAGCTGCCGCTGACGTACGGCGATACGAGGAGCAACTCGTTGCTATCTCTACCTCTTTATTACCATTGCTGTTTGAAAGGGTCGAAAAAAAAATCCAGAGCGGGTGACAGTTGGAAAAATTCGCTTACAAAACCAGGATACAGGTTCGGGAAGAAAGCGGTGGTGTTAAGAATAGAGGACTGCTGGAAGGCAATGCTCCGGCGACTACTCTTAGCAGACAACTGCTGGAGAAGTCAAATATACGCAGCAGCAAGCTGAAATTGCCTAGAAGCGGAAGGAAGACACTTCGTAAAGTGCGCTCTCTCTCTCTCTCTCACGAACCAATCTCCAGGTAATGTCATATATAACCGTAGAAATGCTGACTTTGAGAAATAATAAAAACTGCTGACAGAAAGAGTAATGAAACACACACACACACACACACACACACACACACACACACACACACACACACACACACACACACACACACACACACACACACACACACACTTAATAACCTAGCTACTTCCTGCGCAATGTACTTGGGAAATAGCAACCCTATGGAAATAGGCGAACTGCGTTAATTTCATCCATATTTCTTCGTGTGAGAATGAATATTACAGTATATCAATTATTATTGCGAAATTTATGAATCTGAGAAAGTTTCTTGGAATAATTGTTCTTTTAATAATTTTCTACTACGCTGTGCCTTTTCAAAATATTACAAATAATCTTTGTCCAGTATATTATTGGGCAAAGTGATTTAAAGAGATTTATGTTATGCTTATGCATGTGGGACTACATATCGATTTTGCTGGCTCAATGGGCGTTATGATAAAAGTAGTGGAAATTCGATTGTTTCTGGAAATAACTGCTTATTTATTATCTTTGATAACTTTATCCCTTCCAGGATAGCGTTGACATCTAAACGAATGACGACCACCCGAACCTGATTTCGAGTGGTTGTCATTCGTTTAGATGACCGTGAGTGACCGTCCTATGGTGTCTTATAACGCAAATTCTCGTAGATTTTATTCTTGAGAAAGATAAGAGATAGTGGCATCCCTATCGTGGGAATAGGGTACATGCTGGAGTATTTGGAATTCCGCTGATCCAGAAGGTTCCTAATACCAGCGGCTACATGGCAGCAAGCATTTTTCAATCAGTAGAATGAAATTCAATGGCTTTTGTAGCGATACTGAAGTTCAAGGTGGTTGTAGAAGAACCTTATTCAGAATCCAGAAATGTAAAACGGTATGATGTATTGTGACACCGCAGCAATCAAATCAACGATCGTCGTGACCTTTACTCTACTCAAACTGCCAGAGTTTGAGTAGAGTAAAGGTCTGTTCCTCCAGACCATACCAATTTCCATACCATTCATCCTCAAGCGATATCGATTTTGATCCGCAATCGTTGCTTATTATATAAATATTCCGTAGATTGCTTGCTGATGATACTGTAATTTCACTAACCAGCTACAATACCTTTCAATGACTATGGTTGCAACACTTTAAGACAAAATATCGGTAACTTTTCCGCTGGAACGATTTCAATTTGGCCTTTCTGCATGAAATCGTACTACATTTCCTATTGTCTTTAAATTATCGTTGTCACTCAATTATACGAAACTTCTGTTTGCGATTCGGGAGTATTGCAAACAGAAGTTTCTTAATCTTTCATAATCCATAAAGGGAATTTAGAGCTGCGCCATTTGCTTTTGTATACTACAACTATTAGTAATACAGGCTAATTTCGGAAAAAGATGGATGGATGGCTAGCTAGTCATTGAAAGAATGTAATAAACAGATACAAAGATCATTCATTAGTAGTTCATTCATTCATTCTTGTCAATGATATACAGGAATTTTGCTAGCAGGGATAAAGAGGTGATTATCTCTTTGTATAAGGCAATGGTCAGGCCACGCCTTGAGTACTGCGTACAGATCTGGAGGCCTCATTTTAGGAAGGGCGTAGAGTTGCTAGAAAGAGTGCAGGGCAACAAGATTGGTGAGGGGAACGAAGGGATCCTCTTACCAAGAAAGGCTTCGGTTCTACAAATTTTAGCTTCTAAAGACTAGGCACAAAATCAAAAAAAAAATTGAAAAAAATAGAAATCATTTTTTGAGAAATCTTTATTCCAACAGTAAGCATTTGGTATTATTTTCTATTAATAATTTATCTATTATCATGGATATTGCTGCTATCTAAAGGTTCCAACTGATACTTTTTTGTGAATATATTTATCATTTGACAACCCGAATAGCGATCCACTTCCCACATTTTAATTTATTCTGGGAATGTAAGATAAATTTCAGTGGACATTTCTGTTTACATTATTATATATTTTCATCTAACAAATATTCGGCAACTCCGTGTGAATCAACCGCTGTACGAAATTTATTAAAATGTTCAAGTATTACGTTGTTATTTAGCCTTCGAGAATGCTTCTTTCTACATAAAATTCCTTTTTTATCTAGTTTTCTTATTGAAATTCGCTTTTAAACTGTTATATTAAATAACTAATAATGCGCAGAAAACAACGTACTCTGTCAATATGAAAATATTGATGAGATATCCCTGTCCAATGTGCCTGCTATCTTTAACTCTGTTACTTTCGATAACAGGGTTCCTGCAGTATATTGAATGACACGAAATAAATACGTTTTTTCTTCATGTATAAAGTTGCCATAAAATCGTTCAAAAAAAGACGGAAGGAAGCAATAATTCACTTTACACAACATAACCTTAAACTAAAATCTCTTCCCTTGACAATGGAATCACAGATCCTGTTAAGAGAACACAGAAGGATTTTGATTAATGCTGCAACTGTCGGCACTCCGTATATATATATCCGGACATAAAAGTATCACGAGAGTTTGCTTCCGCTGCTGTGCAGACTTGATATCAAAATTTCTATAATGCTTGCAATAATGGATAAAGTGATGACGTCCTGTGGAAAATATAAAGAAAGAATGTGACATAGCCGAACGTCTCTGATAACATGACACGGAGTAAATTGAATTTTATGACTTGGAAGCGACTATGCTATTTAACTATTCTGTTTGCCTACTTTTAATGAATTATTTAGTATGCGTTTTAAAAGGGAGAATAAAATATAATGATTTAATGAGGAGAACACCTTACGGCGGTAACTCAAACGCTATACTTATAATGAATACAGAGAAAGTACTTCTACAGGGGCTACAATTCGTTGCTTCTTTGCATTAAAGTTAAAAGAACTTCTCGTGAACGCCCTTTCACGTGATATTTATTTGCTCATAAAAGATTCGACGAGAATTGAAGTCTTCGCGTTTGTAACCTTTGCCATTATAGGCTATAAATGGTTCTTTTTATGGGCGTAATACAAAAGGAATAGAGCTAGGCCGTCTTAGCACAATGGTATTTCAATATCATTCTTCACTGTCTCCAAGACAGCATATACGTGGCTCTGTCTGTCACTAAAGACAATGGTCTTTTGTTAGTATGAAACAACGGAAAATGAGAACAAAACATTGCATTGCGAATTTTATAACACAAGATCTTGCCTTTTGTGTCTTCTATACATATGAAAATCTAGGGCGAATATTGATTTATTTCTTATATATGGATTTATATTTCAAAAAAAACGGTAGATTTATAATGGAATCATAGATCCTGTTAATATAGCAGAAGAGTTTGAGATCTATGAATGTATTATATCAGGAATTAAATGTGTGCAGCAGACAATGAATGCTTGTGGGTTAGTTTGGATTGTTTAGGGTTAGCTTCAAGGAAACTCGGACCTTGAGGTGTCAGGATATCTTGTCTGTGAATTACGAATATTCTAACCATTGGGGGAAATGCCGGGAGAAGAGAACTCAACATCTCTGAAAGGACCATAAATGAGACTCTTTTGTCCTTATGGACATTTTTTAACTCTAAGTTAAGCAATGTGGGCAGTTCTCTTAATTCAAAAATTTAGCAGTCGATTATCATTTTAAACAGTAAGGAAAGTTTTTCTGCTCCTAGTTTTTATTTCCCACATTGTTAATCTTGTTCTTAAAATTGCTCTAAACAAGAGATTGTGGAACCAGTCTTGAACATCAGTTTTCTTTCTATAATGCATCTGTTTATATCAGAATAGATTTTTTTTTTGACATGCTATATAATGAGATTATTTATCATCCGGATAACCCTCTTTACTAATCGTATTATATAATAATTTAATGTCGTTTTTAAAAATATACATTTCTTTTGTTTTGTTTTCATCAAAGAAACTAAGTTAAGAGGAGCGTGCATTCTGTAAATTGATTATATTCTTATCTGCATATAATCAATGCAATTAAACGTGATCAAGCCAGCTCATAGAAATGGCATATCATGTAAAATGAGTTAATGCAAATTATCTGTATTTAATCACATGCTGCGATACCTCTACAATATATTTAAATAAACTTCTAAAGAACGTTATGTAACCATCATAAAATCTAATGTAGGAAAAAAAACTCATTTTCATTATTTCTTGAGTAGCATTAATGCTAATAAAACCTCATCCCTAAACTTTAGAATGATAGTACTGTTTATTTAAAATTTCTAATTTTAAAAACGAAAAATATACTTTCAGAATAAATTTAAATTTACATCTTTAGTTATTCTAATTTAAGGAGCATCACGTTTTTAGTACATACATAGCACTCTCTCACTCGTACACGAGTCCAATGAAAAAGGATCGACAACATATGCTGCACACCTTATTAATTTACCATTTAGACTGGATATCATCGCCAGAGATCAAATGCAGTAGGTCAGTTACAGTTCTTTCACAAAAAAAGGTAAAAAAGTCAGTATCTGTTTTATTTAATACCCTTTGATATAAAATAACATCACGAAAATTCTTGCAAGGCTTGGTATATATCTTATAATGCATTTCTTAGCACCATGATCTAGTTTTCGTCGTATAATAATGGAAATAATATATTCATTTGCAACATTAGAAGAAATACAATAGTTTACGCAGTTGTTGCAATATCCCATAATGGCTTGACTTGAAAGCTAGGAGTTATACATAAACGATGGGTTTTAATAATAGCTGCGTCATGCATAACGCTCCGAGTGAGTGAGGTCTTTCCAGTTACGGTCTATTGGATTTCATACCAAAGTTATTTATTTCGTACCAAGGTTATATGTGTAATTTTCTGCAGCTGGCGACGCGCCTTTGAATGGTGTTGCCATTCAAATATCATGAATAGTAACAACAGGTCGCTAGAATCAGCTATATTTAAACGGAGAAGTGTACTGTGAGAAGTTTTCAGTGGGCATTCCTAAAAACGTCTCCACTGTAGTAGAAGTGATTCGCATGTCTGAGATAACACAATCTTAATTAAACTACAAGGCAGATCAGTGCATGTTGAGTACCAAAGCAACTTAGGCTGTGAGGCATCAATATATTGTGTCTATAATTGCGTGTATTCTTCGATTAGTCTGCCGTTTACCGTGAGGGGAAAAAAATCCGAACTTCTGGAAGAAAACCATCCTTGCCCTATGTGGGAGGACGGTGCTTTTAACCACTGTACCACATGCGAGAGTATTAATTAAACTCTAGAGGAACACGAAATAATTAATGAAACGAACCACTTGGTTCGTTTCATTAATGATTCATCAATACTTCTTTTACAGAAGAGAAATGGTAGATGAAAGGGATCTTTTGTGATTTCTTCGATTAGGAGATTTCGCCTGTGCAATTAACATAGCGGCCTACAGCATATCACCTACGATGATCTAACGAGCGAGTACGCGTGGCGCGAATCACTTGAAAATTAATCCTCATGGAATTTTCACGGAGTCCGACAGTCTTTTAGAAATAACCTACTGCATACTTCTCAGATAGTATTTAATTCATGTCTCCTATAAAAGAATAATCTCATAAAAGATCGGCATTTTTTTTCATTTTTTGGAAGCAATAGAAAGAAAGAAAATATACAAGCCAGATTATGATATTTTCAGAGGTAACCGCTTCCAAGAATTTTAATTAGGCTAATTCTGTCATTATCATAGCTTCTACTAACTACTAAGGAACACAACTTAGACTTTAATATGTAACACGAAGTCATGTTATTACACCAAAGAAACTGTATCATCGAACAAAAAAATTGGCCTTACAGCACACGCGAGTTATAGACACCATTCACTGATTCACTGTAGTCTTAGAGTCTTAGTTGCCTTGGAGTTAACCCAAATGGTCGCAACCCTATTCTATAGATTGCGGTTATAGTGAATGATCTGAAGAGGTTAATTCCACATCCAAAAGTGGTAACAACAAAAAAGAAAGAATCAGTAGCTGCCTCTGAGCTTCTAAAATTTGAAATCTGAGTTATATCTGTGGTTGTTATACTGTATGCAAAGTCTTAGTATTCTCCTTTTTAAAAAAAAAGAAGAGGAGGAACAATTTTACAATGTTCGTGTCGATCACTGGGCCAATTGCACCACGCATTGTTTATAATGCTAAATTTCTTTCAACATGCTAGAAATTAATTAATCGTGTATTGAATTATTTTAGAATAAAATAATTTAGCCATTTTGTAATGTTTAAAATAAACATGATTCAAAGATAACGAAATTTTCAGAAGCAAAAATGTTTACAGTAAGAAAAAATGACACATTATTTTAATTAACAAACTGACAAAATGACACTTATTTATCAACAAAGAAAATGTTTACTAAAATTTAGTATATATTTTCTAAAATAACTAAAAACTATTTAACCCTAAAAAATAAAATAACTATTTATTTAAAAAAATAGCTAAAAATTATTTAAGTTAAATTTTTCTAAGAATTATAATCAATCACAGCTTCATCTTTTATCATAAAAAAGAATTACAAGATAATTTAAAAAATTGAATTGCTACCGTTTTTAAAGAACCTGCCCGTGAAAATCCAAGTGTTCATGCTCCCGTCTATATTATTATTCCTAAGGCTGAGTATTTTATTTTAAAAAGGGCCTTAATCTGGTAAGAAAGATAGGTGATTTATTTTTAGTATGTAACGAGAAAATTTTCACGCTATTTTTCATTTTAAAAAATTTATTTTCGAAATAATATTATTACATTTTCAAGATCACAATTTGATGTAATGTAGTTTTATACTGTAAAATAATTGTATATATATCAGCAACTGAGAAATAATATGAAATTGGATAGAATGAAAAATTGTAATATCAAAATAAAAAGTTAGAGTAAAAAAAACCAAAAAAACTAAATCAATGGCCAAACAGCCATTCATTCGTTTTTTTGATAAATTTTAAAATAATCAATATAGCCCAACAAGCATCTGCAAAGAAGAAAATATAGACGTGCAGCGTACTTTAATCACTTATTAGAACATTTATAAACATTTTAGTTTAATTATTATTAAAAATTATTATTTTTACATCTGAAGGAATGCTCGCTAAAAACATTTTTATATTTTAAGTTGATCATGTGTCTTTTGAGATCGAGTTTAAAGCTGAAAAATTATTAGATAAAATCATGGAAGCCCTCGCTTGAGACTAATTAACTTTTAACGATGTGAACAAACCCGATGCCGATAAAATTCCTCCATATAGAAAGGATTTAAACACCAGGCCTTTTAGGACCTCTGTTCTAGCCGAGAAGGCCTCTCCGGTATGGCCGCGGGAATTGAAACGAGATCTTTCGAAAGGTAATGTTTCACGTATAGGGATTGTGTACACTGAAAGCTGTGTTGTGAGCAGACAATGTTTTAATTATTTAACTTTTAATAGAAAATTAGGTCACCTTTCATTATCCGCGTATAATCTTCCACCTTCTTCGAAGAATTTCTCTTAGTCACACTTGTCCATCATGCTGCTTACAAGAGCGATCATAAAATTCAAATTCTGAGTTGAATTATCTGGAAACGAACCTATACGCTCAATATTTTTATGAGTCAAATATTTTTATTCAAGTCTAGTCTGTTATTTCATGTGACTGTAGTTCCTTGCAGTGAAAAATTAAATACAGAGTAAAATGGACTATGTGGAGCTAATAATTAGTAGTGGTTGAATATAATATGGAGATGGAATTCTGAAATTTTTGGCCCACCAGTGTGTGTGTGTGTGTACAACTTATCCTGTCTTGTAACTGGCATACATGGGTGACAAACCACTACAGCATATTTCTGCAAGTCCACGAGCCTATCAAATGTCATTATTATGTGTAAATGCCTTGTGTATACACTAAGTGGCCACTTTATTAGATACCTACCTTTTCACGAAAATCAATGCTCCTACAGTAATAACATCCTATGTTCGTACCATTCGATATAACGCAGGTAGGCAGATACGTAGGGATGTATCATGTGTGCACCTCAGTGCGAGAATGGGCAAGACAAATGGTTTAAGTGAGTTGGAACGAACGTCGGTGCCATCCGCGCCAGTATACTAATCTCGATGCACCCGAGTGCGTATCGGGTGTATCGAGATTAGTTCAATAATCAAGTAACATCTATTCAACGGTGAACGGAAAAACGTGGGGGGAAAAACTAACTACAGGATCGCCGATTAGAGAGACCAAAGGAAGTTTATAAAACTTGTACAGGGCAACAGAAAAGAAGGATACATACAGTCAAATAACAATAGCAACTAAAGAAGCATTTCAGAATGCATGACTCGTTGTACCTTGTCACAGAAGGAGTATTGCGGCCGATGTCGCACCAACAAAAACAAAGGTTCGCTTATAATGGGTTCAGAGACTAATACTAGAGGATTGAAAAATTTGTTTCCTGGTCTGACAAAAACCGGTTTCTGCTGTTTCACACTAACGGGAGGACCGGTCATGGATCTAAACTGCCAGGTGTCAGCAGTGCAGCCTAGTGATGACAGTGTAATGGCGTGGGGAGTGTTTTCGTGCTGCCAATTGGGTGGGGAAACATTTGGATACCTCAGATTTTCTACCGTTTTTCGATTAGGCATATCCCTCCATACCTCAAAATAACTTAATACACTTGGCGGAGTTGAGCTAAAGCCGGTAGTGGAGGAAAGGGACTTTGGTATTACGATACGGTCAGATATGAAGTTCTCCGAGCATTGTAGACTGGTTTCAAGGAGGTCCCATTGTGTCCTATTGATAATTTATCGAACAATCGCTAATAGAGATAAGTACGTCATAATCCCATTATATAAGGCTATTGTTAGACCAAACTTGGAATACTCTGTTCAAGTATGGAGACCACACCTAAAGAAAGACATTGTGCTTCTTGAAAGGGTCCAGAGACGGGTAACTCGCCTGGTGAGATCGGCAAAAGGCTTCGAATATGTGAGTTGCAGAGCTTGGAAACTAGGAACCTTAGAGGAGACTTGATCGAGGTGTTTAAGGCTCTGACAGGCATGCATAAGCAAAATGAATGAGGATGAAATTTTCACAGTTATAAATGATTCTAGAACAAGGGGCATTAATTTTAAGTTACGGGCGGAGTTAGTTGTTTAGACTGGATTGCAGGAAGCTTTATTTTAGCCAGCGAGTTATAAATTACTGGAATAAGTCACCTACATGGTGGTAGAGGCTGGCAGTCTGGGGAAATCCAAAGGTCAGCTGGATAATTACCTAAGGGAGGAGGGAAATGCATAGGTTATCCATTTCCTTTTCTCTTATTAATTTTCATTATTATTATTATTATTATTATTATTGATTTGTTTTTATTCGTATTATTTTATTTTATATATTTCTTTGTTATTTTATTTTATTATTATTTTTTTTTTGGCTGGTGCAGCATAAGCCATAGGCTTCCTTGCACCATGTGGCCATTACTAATACTAATACTGCAGGGTTTCTAACAGGATTATAGGATTGTGCGCATTTCACAAGGCCAGAATTACACAGAACCGTTTCCTGAAACACGAGAGTGAATTAAATCTACTGCGTCGTTGGCATCCCCAGTCATGATTTCAATTCAACTGAGCACCTGGAACAAGGTAGAACGAGCTCTTTGGAGTAGAGATCCTCAACCATCCAATTTGCAACTGTGGGAAGCAATTGAATCAACGTGGACACCACGTTGACACCGCGTTGAGCCCATGCCACAGTGAAGCCAGTCTGTTCCGAGGGCTGAAGAGGGATCCTACTCGCTATAAGTCACTCAGTGTTATGTCATTTCGATAAATTTCCTGTATGGGCGGCTTTCCAGTTTCGATAGATGTAAAATCTGAGTTTCCAAGCAGAAGAGATTCGGCTATGGCCTAATAAAGAAGTCCATTAAGTTCCATCCATCCCGATGGGAAATATTCTGAATTTTGACCGGTGATAGAATCGAATCCAGTCCATTTGAACAAAGTAAAAAGGGCGAACGATTCTATCTAATGTCCCAAATGCAAAAAACAAAGATCATGAATGAAAATGAAAATATTGTGTCACAAAACATTATTCTTTGATATTGGTAAATGCCATAATCAGCAATCTTGTTCTATTTGCGATCATAAATGTCAATACATGAATTTAGGATTATTGATTGAAAGCTGGACCTTTAAAATTAGTTTGAACGGAAATACAACAATATGTGAGACGCGAGATGGTGCAGTAAGTGCTGCACCACTCGCATCTCACATATTATGGTATTATCGTCATTGGGCTGTTCAAGTGTTTTCAATGACTACCTGTCCCTCGATGAGATCTCAAAAAAGATCGAAACACCTCTTGGAGCAGTGCCTTTCATTTGTAGTCGTGTAATACCAAGGCAACTCGTGGTGAAATGCCTCCACATTATGAGATCGATGCACCAAGTAGCAACTCAGTTTGCTTACAGCTATGTACAGAAAGCGGTTATGCCCGACAAGTACATGATTCGTTAAAGAATTAATTTAATCTAAAAGTTTCTGCTACTTAGAATAATCTAAGCACAAATATACCAAAATAATAATTATATTATCATTTACATTTCTTTTTGTTTCGCTCATTTCTCTGGCCACTGTTCACGACAATTTTTAGTATCTCTTTATGCCACATCTATAAGCTAAGATAACTGACACGTCTTTATTTATAAAGTCCGGTTTCTTTGTATTTACAATACTTCAGGAGGATATGCAAGGCCACCTTTGCTACCTTTCAACAGGCGATGACCTATCTAGTATACTGTCTACCTCACCTCTCTGTAGCCTTGAGACTCGTTCCTTTACCGCTCATCTACGTGGGCATGATGCCAGATTAAAACGAACGGTCTGCCAGAGCCTGAATATAATATCAAAGTCATTCGGTTGAAATGGGAAGGTGTGTGAATAGATATCCTCGAGATGGATTCTGTCAAATGAAATACAGTAACTTCAATGATCTCCAAGTGAAAATTATGAGGACACTCGCTTGTTATTTATAAAGAAACAGTTAAAGGAACAGCAAAATTGAATACTTAAACGGCTTATCGAATTGCAAATAATCATATGTAAAGTGAAATGGCAGAGGACGTTTACATGGTCTTCGTACTTCCGTAGTGTCAATCATTCATCGCCTATAAATATATAAACTAATCAGACTTACCTGTGGCTAATGCGATTTGTAACTTCAACCCTGACGAGGGTTACATGACTATTAATATCACTCGTCTGACGATGTGCTGCTGCATACTACTCTATTGCAGACGACATTCCATTTTCCAGGAAGATACCCATCCCGCAACATTGTCTTTCTCTGCTTACCTTCCATTCCATTCACCCAACTAGAACGAGTTGTATTTGGAAGTCTTGCTGCTGGAAAACGCGGTAAAACTCCGCAGTACCTGAGCGACAACTGCCGTGTGCCAGCTGGTCTCCTGCGACGCTCAACATCTCGGCGGAAGAGACGAGTGCGCTTCAGTGGTCTAGTACTGTTCTCGCACTAAAGGAATCGATTGCCAGGGTCGCGAAAGCGTTGTTTGTAGTCACACCTTGTACCACGATGAAAGGAAGAAATAATACAGCGCCACCTCTATACTGTCGGAATGCTACCGTAGATTCTCCATTCCCTTTTTTTTTTCTTCTTCTTCTCTCTGGTGCTCATACTTTAAGACGGAATCTTCATCAGTTGTAACCACGACATACCGTTCGAGGCAGTCAAGAAAAATGATGAGGCGAAAAAACAATTTTTAATATCGTGCGATAAGAGAAACAATGTGGAAGAAAAGCAATCTTTATTATTCGCTGGTATAAACCTTACAAACAAATTTCTCTCACTTAACTGGTATTAGACCGATTCTAAAGGCTATTTACTTGTCTCAATTAAATTCCCAATGAGGAATTTTGACAGATGCTCAATCCGACAACTTCATAAATAAATCTTATTTCTCAAAAATTGCTAAGGCAGTCGTAAAAATGTAACGTTATGGTTATTTTACATCCAGTGTAGAACGGTGGGCAAGAACATTGCAAAGTCACAGATTTTTGTGCACTGTACATTAGTCCTAGAGATTCTGTGCAATGAAGTTCGTTATTTCGATAATGGCAGGTAAAATAATTTTAATGTTTTGTAACCTTTGCTCCTCCATCTGTGGAATTCATGTGGTTCGCGTAAAATGTGTTCAGTCGAAAGATGGTTCATATTGGAAAAATTAAGAATCACTACTTTAGAGGATTTAACGATTGGGATTTTAATACTGAACTAAACCTGTTTTTATTTTTGGTGTTTCAATAGATGCACGAGGGAATAAATCATTTACAAGTAAAGCGGTTCAAAGGAAGGTTCCAAAAATATTAAATATTAAGCTTTTGAATGATTTATGGTGTAAAATTCTCATCCATTGATGTTTTTGTGATTCTTTTTTGAACGGAAATTCGTTATGGTTCTAACACAGAGAGATAATTGGCAAATGGATTAAATGCATATATCTGTTTCTCTCATACACTACAGTCCCGATTATTCGAACCTCAGCTACTTAGATTCCACATTATCCAATGTAAAATCTCGAATATATAACGAATACCCATCAAAAATAAAAAAGCAGGTATACCCCTATTTACTTCGGGGATATGTTTCTGAAAAGTGCAACATAAATGCGAACTTATCTTTCAGTAACATTAATAATTGCGCACACGCTTGCTGAACGTCACAATTTTACGTTGGAAATTACCTTTTGGATTAAACGAAGATAATTTTAAAAGGCATCGCACGTTAAAATGTTAGTATTCGTAACAAACCCATGCCTTGTATCCTAAGAAGGTATTATTTCTGAGCGTATTCAAAACATGACTTTGGCTTTCTGTCATACATAAACTTTCTAATAAATTCTTTACCTTCTGTGTTTCAACCGTTTGAATTTGAGTCCCGTTGGGAGTTGATGTAGGTCGCATCTCGATATTTACTCTTTCTGGTTGGAGAAATTTTATCTCTATATAGGGCATTCGCTGTCAGCCATTTGTTGTCTGAAAGATCATTCTCTCTCTCTCTGAGCTTATGTCTTCTTTGACTCTATTCGCATGACTTCGTTTTTAGTTGGTCCACTTACACACCAGACTTTTTGTATGACTAGGTGGGCTTTAGGGTAAGGTGTACTTCACCTTACTGCTTCCCTGCGCAACTAGGAAGCAAACCCAGGGGTTTTCATCAATATCTCCAGGATGTAAGAAGACATTTACCGAAGAAATCAGTTTCATTTTTATAGTGTTCGACATTAAATTTTATTTCGCATTAAGATTTTATTAGCATTGTATTTATTGTCTAATTTGACTTCTTTAAATACTAGAATAAGTGCCCAACATAAGGTACCCCATCCATGAATATAACGTGCGAGCTAAATTCCAATAAAAGAAAATTGCCTTGAAAAACTGCAATAAAAATTAAGAGCACGATTTTTGAGAGGCCTTAAACGAATTAACGAATTTCAACTATCAACAATAGCTTTCCCCAGTAATAAATCAAAAATTAAAGGCACTTTGTGCATAAAACTAACACGCCATATCAAACACGTTCCCAGGGTCATTACGCTTTCTACGTTTTTAGAAAGGCCTACTCGAGTGTCGCCAGTTGCCTGCACTCAGTCTGTTATACAGTCTAGGCGCAATTATGATGGCTCCCTTTCCAATTGCACTCTCAGATAGGGTCAAACAAACCTTTCAAGATTCATAGAAGAATGTTAACACAATATGGAGAAAAGTTTGAAGTATATTAGCCAAAAGAACAATGATTACTGTCGGGCATTTTTTCCCTGAATGAGAGCATTAACTTAAACGTCACCGTCTGTTCTGCTACTTTTAAACATCTCCACCCATTTGTACACCTCATTTGTACACAGCAAAAGAGAGCATGCAGTTCTGTTTATGTGTAGAAACAGAAAAAAAATCAATGTAACTGAGTAATGATGCCTAGTTTTACGCCATTACTTGATCTATTAAGTACACTTTGATTGCAGTAAAGACCAATTTCGAATCAGAGTACACTTTAGTGGAATAACATATATACGATCATTCATTAAAATGAATGAACTTACCTAATACAGTCTAATAGAACTACTCCCAATTTTTAGAGAACTCAAAGCACTATTTTCTGACGCTTCCACTACACTAGCTGTAATCCATATTTTCCCTTTCATTTACAAAGTTAACCCCACACAACTGTTGCTGCATCTATAACAATGCATGTCGCGAGTCGAACTCGTGAATGATGTTTGCTTTAACACTTGCATAGACTTAATGTAAATGTATTTCTATAATTGGCAGGAATATGGGCTAATATTTCAAATATTTTTACAATAAATTACTTGATCGAGTAACGGCTTAACGCTTCCAGAAATTTCCTTAATTTCTAGAATCTTATTCTTGCTTATATACAGGTTGTTAAAATATGCGGAAATGATTCAGGACTTTTATTTTATATGGAGAAGTAAACTTTTCATTTCATAAGTTCCTTAATTCCTCTATATGTACAGTACTTTATATAGATGGTTGTTCAAAAACGGAGTTAGCAAAAAATGGCATGACAACACGTTTTTTCGAGAAATTCCTTTGTTGTACTACTTTTAGCCACCTGCAGGGCTGTGATTGATATATAACCATATTTTATTGGGCGATTTTAATTTTATTTGTAATCTTTACTTAATGAATATGCATATGAGTATTCAGTCTTGCTTATGCCCTTCCTTAATCTACGAAAGTCCATCAAAAGTTCTGAGGCTGATGTATGGCAATTCTAGCAACGCAGATGGGGGTAGGGGAGAGGTTCGTTTGAAGACATGGTTCAGAAGCAGGTTTAAAAGTATGCAGGTAACAGCAAAGATATCACCAACAAGCACAGCGATTCACAGCCAGGTGCTTATGGAGTTATAGAGGCTTAATCGACCCTTTCCATATCAGATTTGTCACTGCGTGCAACCGCCATAAGTTTGAACCTCGCAAAGCCAACCGGCGCTGATGTAGGGGGAAAATGGGAAAACGAGGGAGATGTAAATGTATTGGGTACCCATGTGCACAAACGGTCAGGTAAGCCAAAAAACTGAAGAAGAGGGATCTCTGATCCTTGGAGAAAACGAACTACGAGATGCCCTTGGTATCCACAGGATGTTTGTAAGGCAATATCCTTACTCTTTGGAGATATCCACAGGAATGTCCGTGAGTCCGCTGTCCATAGGGAGTTGTACGACATGGGTTTCGTTAGAAAGGCTGTTGCTCAAAAGTTCTACATCGCACCAATCAACACCAGCCGTCATTTGTGATAGTGTCTAGTCCATCGTTCTTCGACAGGAAACAGCGGAAACAGATCCGATGGGGGGACGAGTCGTGTTACGCAGGCTTCAAACCAGACAGTTTAATGTAGTTATGGAGGATACCCGAAGAACGTCATCTACGGCAGTGTATTGTGTCCACGTTAAAGTTCAGAAAAGGAAAGTTCATGGTGTGAGGCTGATTTTGGTCATTCTTACTCGGGCCGCCGATTGTAGCATGAATGTCGAGTCGCACATATGGCGTCTTTGACAATTCCGATCCCTGAAGAAGGGATCAGAATTTCCCAATTATAGGAAAATGGGCGCTCCATGTTCCAACACGATAACGTTTCATGGAAGATGGAGCGTTGTCGTGCTGAAACATGGAGGATTGTTGAAATCAGGTTTTTATACTGCTCATTACACGATAAGCAGTGTGAAAACCCGATTTCGAAAAAAACTAAAATCCACTGAATTAACCTCGAAACATTTGAAAAGCTGCATTTTTAGCAAAAAGTCATGGTACACGGTTTTTTGGTCTGATGGACGTAATCGAGTCTATAATGTTATATATCTCAGTGTGTCTTCCCTGTTGTATTTCGAACTACTACTTTTGGATTCTATAATTTTTACATTTTTTTTTCTTTTTTGGAACTGAGAAGTTTCGTCGAGGTGTTTCTCGTAGTTTGAGCTTGAAAATATGCGCGCCGTTCCTGGAAAATGCGCGCCTGAATACCATGCGGTATATTGACGTTCGGGAAAATTCTGCTCTTCCTTTATTGTGGTAGCAGTATGGGTAGGGTCCTCTTCTGTTTTGGCGTGATAGTGCACCATGAACAGTAATGACTTTGTTTGAGACATGAGCGTGGAAAAGCTTCAGTGGCTTATTCAGAACCCGATATTAAAATCATTAAACAATTTTGAAATTAATTGGATCATCGACTTTGGGCCAGGACAACAAGCTCTTAATCAATAGTTGAGTGGGCCGCTATGTTGAAGGAGGAATGTAGCAAAATACTTCCTGTTATCAAAATTGGTTCGAATAACAGGAAGCCACATTTGATCTTAATTACACAGGATATGTATAATTAAGACCGAAGGTGAGCGAATACATTAAGTATTGTATCAATGGATGGACCTCAAAACGTGCAGGGTTCCGGTTACTTTTAGCAATATAGTGTATGAATCCAAGTCCTTTACTGGATGCCCATTTAAAGAGTTTTTGATGGCTTTTATCGTATTACAATAATAGTTATATTTATTTTGTTGTATTATCTACATTTCCGTTCTGTAATTCTTACTTTTTTTTCTTTATGGAAAAAATGCTGCAAATTAATGCAATATTTCTGCAAGTGCATTCCCTTTTTGACTTTGTATCGACTGATCACTTCCATCCAACAATCTCAGACGAAGATGGTAAACAGAATTTCTCTTTTAATAACTTTCTATACGGGGAGAATAAAACCAGGATATTTCCCTGACCTACATAATGATTTTTCCCAGCTGTTTGCTGCGCCACTAATGATAAATTACCTTAACGGTACTAGAAAATGCTCTTTTTGAATTCGAGTCAACATCACGCACATCGATCATTACGTGTCCAATGACTAGAAATTACAGTCGCTGCAAATGGAACTGTTGAATTTTCAAGTTATACTTCCTTGTGTGTGTTTTTTTTTATATCAACTTATTTTTCTAGCTTTTTGCTTCAGAGTTCGTTTAAAATTAATAGTCATCTGCGTTAATATAAAAGGTGAATGAAAAGGCTTGGAATCTGATTTAGTTTAGATTTTAAGTTTAGATATGAGAAGGAAAAATAAAAGTCCCATCAAACTACTGTCATCATGAAATGAAACATATTTTTATTTCCGGCAGGACAGAGTTGTTTTGAACTTGCACCGAGGCTATTAAGGCCAAGCAGCGTCAGTATATCGTGTGTGTAAACTGCGTTTGTTCTATGGTAGGTCTAATTATTTTGTAAGGACGATATATCCGAGGTCCTAGTGGAAGTAAAAACAATTCAACCGTAGCCTTTATTTCTATATGATGTAGAAGGACAGGTCGCAGGTTGTGGACGTCTCGATTATTCATAGCTTTGCATACAGTGGCTTGATTCAAGGATTATGAACCCGACTATGTGTAAGACTTTTACAGATTTTGTAAATTGAACATTTGTTATGGTTCCAGTGCTGTCATTTCATTTCATTTAATCTGATTATGCAAATTTGGTCTGCAATAATGATAAATACATTGATTTTCTGTAGGCCACTCTATAAGAACCAACGCATTTAGTTTCTGGTTTTCGTTGTCCGCATTAGAGTATGATTGAGGAGCTCTTCGCGATTGGATTGGTGGCATCTCAAGTACTATTATACCTGTTTGCGAGTGCTCCCTATTTGTTGTGTAGCATTGTGGCAACTCGTGCAATAGTTTAAGAGATGAATGCCATGTAAAAGACTCTTGCCTTTTTTAGCCAAATTTATAAACTTGTTTTATTTAGTAAAATTATTTATAAAATAAGCACACCGCTGTCTCTTTAAGCAGACCTATGAGTATAACACTGCTTTAAGAGAATATTTTTGAATGTTTTGCAGTTTATTAATGCACTTTAAAAAAGCGGTTAATGGCCGCTATTTTTAGTTTTGTCCATTTTTGGATATATAACAGTATACGTATTTTTAATACATAACTAAATAGAAAGTTTGGAAAAGTGAGGAAAAACTAAGTAGAAAGGAAATTTGTGTGAAACAGAAATACAAATATAAGTACAAAAGAAAATTCAGTTGAATTTCACTTTTTTCGTTCTCTTACTTTCGTATAACAAGGACTTTCATTTATGAACGTCATATCTCTCATTTTATTCACACCATCCCGATCTTTCCACCGTAATAGCATTCTTTACGATAATCTAAATTTCTGCATTCTGCTTCATTTTACTTATTTTTTATTTCATTTCTCGACTTCATTAAATTGAGTCCATAAAACAATGACTCCTTTGGCGTTGCACCATCCAGAAGAAAGAACAACTCAATGACGAAAAGTGTGAATTACGTTTTAATAACCAATAAAGTATGTTCTTCTTTGCAGTCTGCAATACTTATCACAATTTATTTGATAACTGTGATAATAATCTGAAATATTTATTTGATAATTGTGATAATAAAATTGTGATCAATTCTAATTCGAATTTTACAAGAAAAAAAATTCGAACTATAATTCTAAGTTGTATAATTGCATTGACTTCCGTCTTGGAGTAACTTCCATGGTCTACCCTTCAATTCACTATGTACTCAGTATTCTGTGCACTTCAACAAGAAACTTACAGCTCATTGTTAACTTAACTGTGACGCTGGTATATCAGGCGCCATGAACGGTACATTGATAATGTTAATTAATTGCATCGTGCAGGTATTTATCCCTCTGAAATGTATGGGTTTCCTTCGATGAAAACGAAATGATTGGTGCAGTTGTTTGATATTTGCATTTGATTTAGGATTACACACTTGCTCTCTTATGTGAGGAATACACATATAAGCCATACCGAGTCCCACAATCGCCCTCCTGTTCTTTTACCGTATATTAAAGGCCTGGATTCGAACTGTCGAGACTGCAATGTTTGCTGGCTGTTTTGGCCGATTAGTTGGTCTCCTGGAAACAATAGTTCCACTCGAGGTCTCCTGGAAACTATAGTTCCAGGAGACCTCGAGTGGAACTATAGTTTCATTCTTGATTAAGAATGTCATAGTTTCATTCTTGATTAAGCGTTCATTTGATATTTTACCATGCATACACGAAATTTATGTTCCAGTATCGGAGCGAGATGTTAAGTCTTGGTGTTTTACCGTTCTGCAATCACTGATTCTTATTTCAGATTACGATACTGAGATACAGCCAGCAGTGAGAGAACTGTATCACTCCTTATCCTCGAATATAAAATTTTAAGCTGTTTATTTGAAGAATATTTTCTAGACTTCCTCGTACTATATAATTCAAATTCAGTACATAATATTACATCTGTGTACACAATATCACATCTTCTAAATTGGTTTAAAAAGCATTTTTATTATACTGTGTTTTTATACATATTAAGAAATTCTGTAAAAGTTCGTTGCTAAATCGAATCTGTACTCGGCCACTAAAACTGATATATCGGCTGCTTTTAAAGAGTTCAAAAGAAGATTTAAACTCTCCCAGCTAACTGGTAGCAGTATCTCACGTAAAAAAAAGATATTCATTTAGTTTGGAGATTGCATCAGCGTTCCCTAGATGTTTTTGCCACTGCATCCCTGATGTTGACGGTATCGAATCCTTATTAAAAATATGGCTGCATGCGTATTTCTTTCCCTGGGTGCGAGACCTTAGATTTAGAACCACTAAACTTTAGTTCCACTCTTACATAATATTTCAGATATCTAAATTAAAATACCTATCAAACATTAATGTAATCCCAATAACTTTATCCAGAACGTAACCACACCTTGTTACGTTATTTTCTATGGGAAACTGTTTTCTGAGTTACGTATTTTCGCTTTACGCTACATTCAAGATACATTATTTGTATAACTTGGGGATACCTATAAGGCTGAATTCATGGACTATATATATATTATAAATCCAATCCCCTCATCACCACCAGTGACGCAGTTCTAGATTTAAAACCGCCAATGCTTTTAATGGATAACGTTAATGTAAAAGCTCTTTCTTTATAAACTGAAGAGGAGAACAGACATTTCTTCTAAGACGTTTGTTTCCATGCAGGCCGATAAAAACTACATCACTGTCTTGCCAATAAATCGCCAAGTTTTCTGCCATGAACTTTGTTCTTAGGGAGCATTAAATGAGCGGACCTGAAACGCAGGTGGTGCTTGAAATTACATTGTACACAAGATATCGCTTTCTTCTGACGTTAACCTGTCTTTTTCGAAATTTAAAAGGGGGCTCATAATGCACGTGATTCCTCGCAGCACAGAATAAGGAGACAGCTACATTACGGCAGCAGACAGTTCATCTAGTCTGGCGCAAATGTATTTCGAGTGTCATGAAGCCGGATAATGCAGGAAAAAAAATCAATTTGAAATATAGCGATGTTCTCTCGAGCGTAAGAACTAAACATAATCCAGCAAGCGTGGCACATAATCTTTTAAAACAGAAAATATCTCTTGTTTTCTGCATCGCTGCTTGCTCACTTCTGCCGTTTTAATGTGTTTCTCTCTCTCTCTCTCTCTCTCTCTCTCTCTCTCTCTCTCTCTCTCTCTCTCTCTCTCTCTCTCTGCAATTTATCGGGGAAATCATTACGCACGAGATATTCGCTGGCGTACAATTGTTGTGACCATCAGTCACCATCTTCCATCTGTTTTTGCATTATCTGTGGGAACTTTGTGGAATTACGGAATTTTGTGTAATTAATTAAAAAACTTAAAATAATTATTCTTGAAGTGAACGAAACTTTGTGAATAGTGTAGTCATAAAGAAATTACACTTAAAAATTTATAACGGTTTTGATGTAATCATAATAAGATGCATGAAAACAAAATAGTCCCATTGTAATAAGGAGCTTCAAAGGAAAATGAAATGAAAGGAAGACATCGATCTACTGATAGTGTATTACTAAAATCACTTAAAAGGGTGAGTATCGCGTGCTATGATTCGCATATGAAGAAGGAGAGGCAACACATGTGAAATTTTTAGTTAGACAGAGAGGTTTGTACAACATTTCTCATGTCAACTGTTATTATCGAAACGTTAATAATGCTGCAGCAGCAGGCAGAGCCTATAGAGAGAATGAAGTAACTTCCCTTTACTTAATCTTGAAGGCTTCGATATGAATTCTTAGAACAGACTGGGTGCATTAATGTTATGAATAAACAAAAAAATTGTCCCTCAACACAGGTAGAGACCATTGCCGACAGGCTGTAAACGAATTAACCTCAGTTTCACCCCAGTAGAATGCAGTGTGAGGATTCAGACGGTTGCAAATTCCCGAGACATTAGTAACCAAAGCAATGACCAAGATCATAAAACTGTACCCTTTAAAGTTCAATACTGGTGCACAAACGTACACTCAGTGATCATTGAATTATTACCAGTTACCTAATGCTGTGATGGGCCGTTGTTCCCGCGAACAGCAGCCGCTGTTCGTCTAGCCATTGCCTCCACTAGATGTCTATCAACTTCCGTAGGATTCTATAGCCAAACTGCCTACAACTTTCCACAGTGTCGGAATAGATGACGGTTGTGTATCCATACCTCCCTTCCCGTTCAAAAGCATCCCACAGGTGTTCGATTGGATTGAGGTCAGGTGAATTTGGAAGCCAGTCAAGATGGATGATGTCTTCACTGTGTACCTCGTACCACTCGCACACAGTGCGGGCCCGATGACAGGTGTGTGGCGCATTATCCTCCTGGAAGATCCTGTTTCTGTCCCGAAAAAAATGCAACATGGCATCCATATTGAGCAACTACTGCCACCTGCCTAGATAGTGGGCATCATGTACGGTGGATTCATGGATTCGTATTGCTTGCACCACACATGGCGTCCGTCGAAGTGTTGCATCGGTATTTGGACTCGTCCTATCAGCATGCTTGTTTCCAGTCCCAGCGTGTCCAACCAGCGTGCTATTGACACCCCAGCATTCGCTATCGACCACGATCAGTGGTGAGGAGAGGTGTCTCGTTGGGTGTCTGCTGTGGAACCCCCATACGTATGAGTGTGCTGCCCATCGTCATTTGGGATGTTGTTCTTGCATTCCCTATATTGTATTGCGATTTCAATTGTCGCACAGTGGCCAGCCGTTGAATCCGTACAATGCGCTGCACTCTTCGCTCAACACGAACATCCACTTTACGTATTCCTTTACAGGCCTGCGGGAGTAACGCAGTGGTATCGACACAGTCCTTCCCACACCAGATGGAAAAGGCCCAGGTTCGAATCCCATGACGCGAAGAACTTTAGTGGCCTTTTTTCCACTCTGTGGCTGAGTTAGTGGTCTCAGGCATAAATAGCAAGGTTTTTACCCCAGAAAACTGGGGCTTTTTTCTTCCAACAAAACAGGCAAATCGACCAGATAACACATGCAATTTATAGACACAAATACTGGTTTATGTATTGAATTACGGGTAACCCTAATATAATATTTTTTTTAAAAAAAATCCTTTACAGGTCTGTCGGCGGGAGGTGTTTGACCCTTTCGGCATAGTCTTTCATATTTTAAGCACAGTGGACCGTGAGCAAACGACAAGACGCGCCGATTCCGATATGGAAGCACACGACACACGTGATCCTACCCTCATGCCCTTTAGAAACTCCGTGATATCTTAACTGCATTCCATAACTGCTACTTTATCACTTCGACTTGCACGACCAGATGTAAATTATCGCTGCTCTAACGTAGGAAGCTGTTTGGCTTCTCGCCGAACAGCTTCCTATGGAAATGGAGCTTTTCGATACTGAATCGCACAAAGATAAATTAATATCATCTTCAAACCTTCTCAGAAATGTAAATCACAGGCAAGCCACAGCTTGCCTGCGAATTATCCAGTCCTCATGCTCAGATCTTATCCATTTTTCAAAATTTCTCTGGAAACAAAATGTTTTTCGGGATAAAATGTGACTTTATTTCTAGAGTAAGAGAAATTATGATCTGTCAGGTTTCATAATTATGAAGATAATTATGGATTAAATTAATTATGAAGAAGGAAAATTTTGTTTTATGGCTGATTTATTTGACACAACTGAAATTATCCTACGTTTTCTTAATACAAATGTCATGAATTTATAAAAATATAAACAAGATAGGTGATGAAAAAGGAAGTTTATCCTTACTAGCGTAAATTAAACACCCAAATCAAAAAATATTTTCAGTGTCCAGTGAAATTGAAAAAATAAAAATCAACATCATTTAAGTGAAGACAGTGTTTCATCATTTCCAGTGTCTTAATTAATTTCTCAAAAATCGCCATCATCTGTATTTCCAGCATCCCCTCCCATGTCTGTTGGAGCCGGTATAATCCCAGATGAACGATAGGATTCAAAATGAGAATCGTGCATCCATTAAAACTAAACATTTCCTTTTTTTAAAATTGCTATTTCTACCAAAACACACAATAAAAAATTATTAATTCGCATATACAGGCCAATGTCAACAAGGCAACTGTTAAACACTAGTGTTAAGGGAAGACGCCAAGACATGGAACGTCAGCGAAAAGAGAGCACACCATTGTCCAGAGATAGATAAACAAATTTTGAAACAGCATGATATAAAGCAAGTTTTGTAATGGAACCCGTATTTTAAGCGCAGTTTACTGTATGAAGAAGCAAGTTTAAATCTTGTGGTTTCAAATTCGACTAGAGCTCAAAAAAATTGAATAAGACCAGCATTACAATTCAATTTTCATCTAGGAATGGACAAGACCAGTTCCGATGGGATGCCCATACTATTTTCATTTGAGCTTCCGACGTTTCCAAGTCCTAACAGAAATAAATCAGTTCCATAAATAGAACTTCATTGTTACTAATCAGTGTGTGTGTGTGTACTGCATAACCAAGGATATAAATGTAAGCAACGGAATGACTTTAATATTAGCGCAAGTTTTCTACTAACCTGGGCAAAATTTCTCGCCGTAGACCACACATAAAAATTCGTTTATTTTTTTTACTCACCATTGATTTGATTTTTGCTCACTCTTCAGACCGCTGCTCTAGACATCTACCTGTTACCCGTTCGGCGACGACAATCTTCCCTAGGCATAGATATTGCATATAAAAATGCATAAAAAATCATAAGGAAAATTTCTTATTGCATTTCTGAAAGTCAAATTCTTATAAATTTCGTTTATGATTTCGCATTTTCCACCGAGGGCCTTATTGATCGTTTGATTTAATGGTTGTTGGCCCATCCCCTTTAAAAATAAGCAGTGGTCATAAGTGACCAATAAAGTCACAGGACACTGCGTATCTTAGAAATATCCCTCATGACCATGAACTGCAAATCAAATTATTTCCTAAAATTTTCGTAGTGTTTTTTTTTTATACACATATATATGTACGATCTTAGAATATCAAATATTCTTCCAACTTCGGGTATAAATCTTTCTTGCCGAGTTTTTCTTATCAGCATTCAGCATGTTGCTTCCGTGTGGAGTACGTTTAATTGGTGTTCCAGAACAGGTCCCTCTCCTAACACAATAACTGCCTTCCTTCCACGACACGCTCCCCAGAGTGCGAGCTCACTTCCTATTTTTTCAGCCCACTTTCTTATTTCCTGGTGGCAAATATTAAGAATGGAACGCATCGCGCATACCTTGACTGAATTTTCTTAGCAGCTCGACTGCCTATCGACGAACCAGCACACATACACACGCGGGCCCTACACTGTAGAAATATTAAAAGCAGTTGCTCATGTTTTGCATTCTAATAGCGTTCAGTTGTGAGCAGAACACTTCACTTCTAGATGTGCACCTAAAGGAAGAGATATTGATTGCACTCAGCCTTGCCATCTTCAAAGGCATTTTCGTCGAAAATGTGCAGAGCACAGGCGCGCCTGCGCCTGTTCGCAGAATAATAATAATGATAATAATAATAAAGTGGCTACACTATCTTTTTTTTTTTGAATTATGACAATTATGACAGCGATTATTTAACATACTTAGATTCTCTGAAAAAAAACAGTTAGGTGTTTACCGACACCGATTTGTTTTTTTATCCAATATAATTAGCTGCACAATTATGAAGTAAACATAGTTTAATGTCCAATACATAGGAAATAAAATAACCAATACGCTGATATTTATTTATTATCAGTATTAATATTTGATTTAAGATTAAATTAAGATAATATGCCTTGTGCATAATATGCACAAGGCATATTATCAAGGCATATGTGGTTTATTCAATTGCCAGTTTATGAAATGACTCATTACTGAAGACATAGAGTGGCACCTAGAACGTCTGTTCAACTCCACCTCGTTTCTCTGTGAAGAACAGTATCAATACAAATGGGCCAGATACGTGTGTGATGTAGCTTTGTGTGTATTATGTGTGTGTTCTGTTATTATGTTCTGGCTTCTTGGCTACCCAGAAGCATCACTCACCTGGACAGATGATTCTGGGTACTCGTCGACACCACGGGAAGATGGGCTAGGATCCTCTGGGGGACATTCCAGATGGGGGGAAGAGGGAGGAAAAAAAAGAAAAGAAACCCACCCGTGGTACAGGTTGTGAAGAAAAAAATAAATAATAAAGAAATAAATTAATTAATAAAAAATAATAAAAATAAATACATAAAAAGAAAAATAATAATACAATAGATAGATAATAAGAAGAAAAAAAACAAAAAGAAAACTAGTGGTACTGATTTAAAAAAGGGTAATTAATAAAAATAAATAGACAATAAATTTCAATAAGGCCATATCTAAATGGAAAATTAAGCAGGAAAAAAATTATAAAATAAAAAAATTAATTTGGTGCGTTTGGAAAAAAAAAAAAAAAACAGCTGCACCGGATTAACTAACTCCAGCAGAACGCGTCGAAAAAATAAAATAAAACAAGTTTTTCACAGCGGACTTTCAGTTCGCTGCATGAGTATTTCCAACGTGTCTTGCTTCATCATGAGTTCGCCTTCTACCCTCCAAAACTTGTGCAGCGCTGAGAGATTTTCTGGTGTTCGGAGCAGGAGATCCGGTTGATGCTCAGTGATGTTTGGTACTGCCTGTGTAAGAGTTCTTCTTATGTCTTCATACAGTGGACAATCGAGAAGGAGATACTTCCAGTTCTCCTTTTCTCCGCAGAAACAGCTATCTGTTGTAGACAGTCCTAGCTGAAAAAGCTTCTCGTTGAGAGAGCCATGTTCAGTGACCAAGAAGGAGGATTCTAAGGTCAGCGACAACCAGGACTTAACAGTTTTCGTTGCAGTAAACGAGACTTCAGGAAGGAAGTTTCTAGGGACGGCGCCTGTTACAGAGGTATCCCATCCTGCCAAATGTTTATTAGTTCATTGTACCACCTAAGTCTTTCAGCTTTGGGGTTGCTGCTTAGATGCAGTTCAATTTCAAGCATTTTAGTTGGAATTTTCTTCTTCATCCTGAAGTTTAGACCTCGATAGATGACGTAGAAATCCAGTGGCAATGATCCGGCGATTACTTGAATGGCAGCTGTGGACACTGTCCGGCAAATTCTATGAGTAGACAAAAGCATGCTTCGCTGGATGGAGTTAAGTTTTTCTCTCATTTTGACTAGCTTCACTCTATGAAACCACGCTCCAGCCGCATATGTCACAATAAGAAAAAAGACCGCTCTGTAGTATAAGGACAAAGTATTATTTGAGAGCCCCAGTCACATCTGTAAATTCTAATGATGGCCGCTGATAGTCTTTTAGCCTTGGTCCCTAAGTACATAAGATGATGGTGGAAGCTCAGCTTATGATCAATAATCACCCCCAGGATTTTCGTCTGTGTTACGATCGGGAGTTGTTTTCCAGAAATATTAATTTGTGGTGTGGTGAACGTCATTACTGAAGATGGGAAATGAGATCTTTTTCCACAGCTTGTGGTTCAGGAGTTGGTGTCTGAGAAACTACAACCGCACAACCAAGATGTGATGATCGCCCCAAGGTTTTTTCTGTGTCTTTGGTGGGAAGTTTAGGACGTGGTTTATTATGAACTGTTGCAAACCAACAAAGCCACATAATCGAAGTATACTGTCAATAACTCCAGGGTTTAAACGCTGCAGTAAAATAAAAACAAAAAGTCCCCTGTCTGACTAATCGTAAGGGTGTTTTTTTAACGTTAAAAACGTTTTTACAGGGGTTATTCCAAAAATTTTGTAACGACAAACCGTCATGCGAAAATCGTTACGGAAGTGACGTCATCTTCAGCTTTAGTCATCACAGACCAATACTTTCAGTAACCGATATGTAATTATTATTAATAAAATAAAAACATTGTTATATTATTATCCATGAATTTTATTATCATCTGAAAATTAAAACGTTTTTAACATCTGCCGATGACTGTTAAATGTAAAACACATTAAATATTCTAGTGGCAGGACACATTATGTACCTGCTACAGAATTATTATTATTATTATGTTTTTTTTTTATTTAGAACAACTGGGCCTCATTAATGCCAAATCTATGATCAGATAACCACCTGTTCAAAGTGCACAACACACATTAGGGAGAAGACAAAAATAATTCGTCTTCTCTCTATTGTGAGTTTAAAGGAGTCGTTTACTTCACAGGTTATTTCCATTAAATGATAATTACAAATTAATAATTACACGGAAATCATTATCTTTCTTAACAGCATCACAATTCAAAACCTTTTCCTGTTACTTGATCACATGATCACATACAGGGACTCACAACTGGTGAGTATGGGCTTGGCACACCCAGGGTCCTGAGCTGGATATCATCATTCTTTTCTTTTGGTTATTGCCTTCTACTTCTGACTCTTGTTTTCTCTCTCTCTCTCAGGGTAATTCAGAATTTTTTTTTTTTTTGGCTGGTGCAGCATAAGCCTCAGGCTTCCTTGCACCATATAGCTAATAATAATTTCACAGTAATTATCTTTTAAATTGACTTCTTTTAAAGATAAAGTAATTTTATATATTGACACCTCATGGCCTTGGTTTTCTCATTACCTATCTGAGCAGTCCAACAGTTATATGAAAAAAATGACAGATAATCTTTCTTTCGACATGACTTGCTAATTTGGCAAACTGAAAAAAAAAATAATAATAAATAAACAGCTATAAATAAAAATCATTAAATCAAATTAAAATCATTAAATTAAATCATTAATGTTGGTTATAATATTGGTGTTAATCAATATTAATATCTAATAATAGGTATAGTCGATCACCATAACTACCTGTTATTTTTAATATTTTTAAAACATCAGCACTGATTTGAACGGCTTGAAATCTCTAGCACTAAGTAAGCAATGCTGGACAATTCTTAATGGTATTTTAATACCAACCATTCACACAAACCACGCAAAATGTAGAAAAATATAACATAAAAGGGATTAATTACATTATTATTTTATACTAAAAATATAGAATAGTACGATTCAGCGGTGCAAGTAGGAATTTGAAGTAAGAGAGAAATATCCATTTAAGAAAAAGCTTTTTTCTCAAGTGAAACATAAGATTATAAAAGTGAAACCAGTTTAGTTTTAATTTTTGTTTTATAAACAAATCACAAGTTCAATCGCTCACACTTGTAACCAAAATGTTGGCACTATAATTTGTGTTGCCAGATTAATGTGCTACTATGTTCCGGGTTGAATTTTGAGATCCTCTTATATCCACCATATAATCCTGGTCTCTGTCTTTAGTTACATGCTTGAACCAGAGATGTTGCAAGCCGATTTTGAATCCTGACTGAAAATTGAATATTTCACTTCCTCGTCCCAGTTCAGAGAAGAATAACTGTATGGGCGATCTATTATGGGTAGTGGTTGCATCAACCTTCACTACTCTCGCTGGGATGATTTTGAGTTGCACTATGAGGGAAGAAGCTGCAGCTGAAGAATGATTCAAAAGATCAAAATGCGGTCAAAACTCTTTGCCAAATATTTTCGCAGCTATAGGAAGGAACTGAGTCAGCGTGGAACAGCATCCCTGCGAGAAGCTTTTGACACCTCATTGAGTCGATTCCCAACGAATATTCTGTGGGCTTTGGGTGGGGGATCTACTCGCCCATAGGTAGATGTTAAATAGGTGTAATTAATAAAGTGGCCACTCAGTGCATGCTATCACGGAGAATATTGAATAGGCCTTTAGAAATTCATATGCTCCTATCAAACATATTCGTATTCGTGAACATATTCCCATGTTTTTTGGAATAAACCGTTTTAAAGTTATCGGTAACATTCGAGACATTTGAAATTAATAACGAACGCTTAGGTGTTGCATATCATTACAGCTAGACACGTAAAGGATGACTAGGTAAATTTTATTTGAAAATTTCAAATGTACAAAGACGACGAAAATTATTTGCCAATGTTTACGCTTTTGTAAAGATTAAGGATCAGAATCGACCGGAATGCTGTTTCGGTTCGTCATATACAAAGGTGGGCAAAATAATGGAAACAGCTGTGATAACAATTACAGGTATACGCTAATATAGTGTTAGGTCATCATTTTCCTTTAAAACAGTTTGTATTGTATTCTACTAGAACAGATTCAAATAAATCTGTTTTAAGAGGAATATTGGGTCATTCTTCGTGGAAGAACGTTTCAAGCTCCTTCAGCGATGGTGGACGAAATCTGCTTCTCACTCTCCTCTGCAAATATGCCCACAGTAGCTCAATAAAGTTTAAGTCTGGTGATTATGCAGGCCATGCGAGATGCTTAGCCTCAGGAACCGGGTCGCTCAGAATGTGAAGGTAATCAGTGGCAGTAATACGCCCGTTCAGGGTGATGGTAGAACACAAAAAATAGCAAGATATTGCTGCCCAAATCATCGTCGATGCTCCTCCATGTTTGATTGGTACTAGACAGTCGGTTCCTTCAGCATTCGCTGAACGTAATCTCGTCCTGATGTTGGAAAAAGTGTGACTGATGATTCATGTGAAAATATGACAGATTTCCAATCATCAAGTTTTTGTGCTCCTTACACTATTGCATCCTCTTTCATTACCATCAGGAAGAGTAGCAATAGCGGCTCTGCCACAAATTTCAGCTTTATTAAGGCATCGCCGAACTGTTTGCTTGATTGGATTGCTGGGACTCGCATTACGTTCTGCAGTTATTTTTGAGGCAGTAGTTTTTACATTTTCGGGCTACGATCCCTTTCATCATCCGGCTATCTTTTGAAGTGCAACTTCTTTAGGCGGGCCCCAAGCAAGTTTCACATGGGTGTAACTTGCGTCCGTGTATTTACAAAAATCGCCACGAAAATGCGACACGAAATGACGTACGCCGTACGTAGCAGCGGCGCATGACGAAATCAGTGCCCCTATAGTGTAACTCGCACGCGTGTCGCGTTTACGTTGTAAATCGCTATATCTGTTTCTAGCAGTCCTATTTCAAAAATTTAAAAACCAAAATATTTCTTTTGTCATTCTCTACCGTATTTCATAAAAAATATTTTAAATTCAACGTGTCGAAGACTAATAGTGAGCATTGTAAGGCGTATAGAGCAGGTATACGTGAAATGCGACCAACGAAACCACCTCCGTTGGGTACAAAGGGGAAATCTGTAAAAACTTTGTAATAAACTTGTAAAATAATTGTAAAATATTAAACCACTGAAACATCGAAATAATAAAAGTTTAGTTTATTATTTCGATTTTTTTTGTTTAATTAAATAAAAGATTCTAAAGAAGTTTCACTTAACTCCGCTATGCGTTCTCGGCGCGCACACAATTTTTTTTTTTCAGTCAGCTTCGATTTTTCTGCAACAATTCGTCCTATCAGATTTTGTTTTTTTGTACTTGGCGAATACAAACGTCACTTTCCATACAGTTGCTCCAGATACATTAAACAAATCAGCAGTTGTTTTAGCCCTTGCTAAAGATGCACCAACAACAACCTCTTTGGAATTCAGACAGGTCGGCCATTTTCTTCATGTACCTTTTTATACCATCTCTAAATAAACATCAGCTTTTATTGTCTTTCCTTCACAATACTACATGCAAGAAACAGAAAATCCTCGTTGCATGTTCATAAATATGCCATACAGCCATTAAAAGAACTATTACTAAACAGAATACACGTGTGGTAACTTCTGTTATAATAAGATAACAACACACCTGAATACCAAAATCAGAATTCCTTACTCATAATTCTGCTTCTAGCAATTTTAAACAAAAATGTCATTTATTAAAAATAATAAAACACGTTCAATTGATAAAATGAAAAATAACAGGGACAAGGGTACTAAAGGAAAGCAAACAATCCATAGATGTCTTTTTGGGAAGTTTGTGGATCTGAAATTTGATTTGGCAAAATCCTCAACAAAGAAGTGTGGCTTAGTGACGAAAACTGTAAATCCTTCCTAATCGCACATACTCGAGAAAGTATTTGTGGCACTCACAAATAAACTGCTAACATTTTTATTACCTCTAACAGTAACGACGCGAGTGCAGAAGTCCGATAAGTACTGGGGGTAGTAAAACCCGGTTGGTCGAGTTTGTATGGATTCCCAGGACATAGTAAACGTAAGCACTTCGATGCTTATTTACGACGTGATCTACACAAAGCCGCCCAGAGGAGAGAGTTTTCACTGATAACCCATCTCTCCCTCTCTTTTTCTCAGAATGTAGTTGAATAGTTTTCTACATTAACCACGCGAGACTTACTAGAGAATGAAAGCATTTTATTTCTCTACTCGTTGGAAGAAAATGTCCTCTTCGGCAAGCAGTTTTTAAATGAAAAACTGTGCCAACAATTTAAAGAATCTTTTTTATATTTTCCGCTTCGGTTGAAATGCGAAAATACGTGAAGTTATTTTCAATCCAATTGAACAGTTAAAAAATAAAACAAATAAAACACAAATATCAAAATCACCTCAATAATTCCTGAATTTACTCAGAACTATTTTTTAAAATAAAGAGAAATGACAAGGAAACTGATCTCTGTGCTAGAGATGGTAAGCAAGTGGAACAATTCATCCATTAACGGCTAACACGTTATCCAAAAAAGAAGGAACTCATGTCGAGGAATCAGTTCTGATTCCACCCATATTAGTATTTCATTCACCCAAGTGGCAACACCATGCATTGCTTGAAGTAATTTACAGCAAAAATGAAAGGTTTGTTAATTGGTGGATGAAAACCAGTGAATGGATTCCTCACTTCTAATCACCTGACATTAGCTAAGACCCACTTTTTAAAAATTTTGAATAAGTTTCTCAGGCAATCGACGTGATTAGATCTCGACTTTGCCGAAGGGCAGCGAGTGACAAACTACTATTGGTCTACGACAAGGATTCGCCATCCTTTGCTACACATACTCTATTGCAAACGTCATCAACGCATGCAGAAAAATGAGAGTAATTGAACTCCGACTATGATTAATTGGCGAATTTTGTATGAGAAGAGTGGTTGCAATTTGGCACAATCCCCCTCCCCGTTTATTTTGTTTTCATTTTTTATTATTATTATTATTTTGTTTTCATTTGCAGGCTTGTGCTTATAGCGCAAAAATAATTTCCAGAAATGAATATTACACAGCAAATAACAGAACTGATGCTCAATTCACCATTGTCGAAATTCACTATGTACTCTCATTCGAATTTTGCATCGATTGAATTGAAGATTGGTTGCGTAGTGACACTAAGATGAAAACACTAGTAGTTGATCGCTGTCCTTCCATATTGCATGAAAGGTGGAGTTCCGGGTAGACGAGATGAATTTACAGGCGAGGATTGTATTGTTTTTTTCTCAAACCTCAGAAAAACCTTACAATTCAAGCTGCGAAACATGCCAATCAATCATATAATACGTGCGATTTGAAGATACAGTACACTAATGCGTTTAATGCGTTATAACCTTAGTCTACAAGATTTAGATTTTATTAGTCTCCAACCTGGTTATACGCACAGCTTCTTAAATTTTTTTTCCATCACTCAGTATAATTGAGTAGTTTTAGTGTAAGAATCATATAGCGTAAAGGAGCCACAAGAGTTTGCTAACTAATGGCATTAAGGTGAAAAAAAAATTATGCGCTTCGCTCCTCATGTAGGGAACTATCCAGTTGACCTGTGAATTTCTTCAAACTGTCAGCCTCAACTAACAGCGGAGGCAACTTTTTCCAGTAATTAACAACTCGCTGGCTAAAAGAAAACTTCCTACAATCTAGTCTAAACAGCTTTCCCTGTAATTTGAATTTATAGCCCCTAGTTCTGGAAATCTTTATAACTGTAAAAATTCCACCTTCATTAATTTTACTAACCCCTCTTAGAGCGGTTAGTAAAATAAATGAATAATCGAAGTCTTTCCTTGTACAGTCGCTCTTTTGCCAATCGCACCATGCGAGTTGTCCTTCTTTGAACCCTTTCAAGAAGGTCAATGTCTTTTTTCTGATGAGGTCTCCATACTTGAACACAGTATTCAAATACTGTCTTACAATTGCCTTGTACAGTGGGATTATGGCCTTCTTATCTCAACAGCATATTGCTCGATAAATCATCGATTGGACACCATGTGTTTTCCTGGCCGCCTGTTTACACTGCTCACAAAACTTCATATCTGCCATGTATCTCCCAGATCCCTTTCTTCCTCTACTTTTTTATTTCAATCCCATTATGTGTATAAATTATTTTGGGATTACTATTTCCCAAGTGTAAGACTTTGCATTTTGCTGCATCAAACAAAGCTGCCATGTTCTAACCATTATGATAACACCCTTCCACAAAAAGCTGGCAGTACAAAATTGTCATGCTAAAACAGAAAAGGGACCCCTTTACTGCTTCTACAGCGAAGGAAAAGTGGAATTTTCCAGGATGTCAATATACCGAGGGCATTACTCGTTCTAGGAACGATGTTACTGATCCAAGCCCAAACAACGAGAAATCACTGCAGAAGCGACACGACCTCCCGGCAAACTTCATAGCTGGGATAATGCATTCTGGTAAATAACGCAAGTTAACGTTTGGTTTATATATACGAGTATATATAAATAGCTACAGTTTCTCCATAATATTCGATGCAGTGCAGCTCCCTACTTGTATTGATTATCAGTTACTCTGGCCTTCTTGAACATGGCAGTATTCTATGAGGATTGATGGGATCTACATACCACTCTTCAGAGCGCCTTCCGGTCTCTTTCACCAGTACGTTTCCATTTAATGATTACTTTACCCCCCTTAATCTAGCGTGCTGCAGTTTTGCTTTAATGTCACTAAGAGATTTATTGCTAATTTTACATCCTCTGGTAACCCCACAACGGAAGTCGCTAGTTGAATGCCTCGACCCATCTACTGTACTTCGTTATCTGCTTACTTCTAGCGTCAGTGCTTTTGTATCCATTCCTAACACGTGGATATAACACGTGAGTATGGTTCATTTTTTCTCAAATCCCTGGAGTGTTTGAATGTTTTTGGCAATATAATTTTTTCTTGATATATTAATTTTATGTTTGTAACTGTGAGACACCAGTTTCTGAATTTGTTAACAAGTCTCATAATTTACATAAAATTTTTTCAGGAGTCTAGGTTACTTTACAAGCCATTCTTTACCGTTTTAATCGAGCACATTATACTCCCTCTTTTGATTGTCTCTTTTTAATCAGGAGATTTTCAGTATAAGAGAATGGCTGAATAACATCTCGAAAGATCAATCTGGGGTGGGGGAGAATGAAGATCGATAAATGCGTAGAATTTTATTCCAATTAGTGCACTTTGGTTTGCATTTCCCTCACAAAACCCAATTAGCTGTAACATCTTTTTGAGAAATATATATATATTTGAAAATGAAAAGATAACTGGGAGAACAAACGTATTGGAATGACCTAGTTGGCAGTTTACTCCAAGGTCAATGAGATGCCATTGCCTTGATGCTGAAAGAGGGAATTATTGAGTAGTTATTCCAAGCCACCTTGGTTACCGCACGGTCAATGATCTCCAATGCGCGTAGCTAACTGTACATGAGGAGAGCTGATAATTACATTTTAACGGGAGTTTTGAGAAATGAGAATTAATGTGTATGCTTTGCTGTACTCAGCTACATTTGTAACGAAAGTGAGACATTATACCTCAAGTGGGAAAAAAAAATAATCGAAATTAATCAATCCCTTTTTTAAGCATCAAAATATTATTATCGGTATGAACGTTTTTAATGAACACTTCTATTTATAGAGTGTGGGTCTAGGACAAAGCGTCCCTTCAAGAAAATCAAATTTTCAACAGCACTTTCGTCAAATTATCTGATTAAAACTTTTCCTGTACCCAGAGTGATTTGTGTTATCTTTTGTTTTCCAGAGAAAGAGAGAGTACCTAACGCCAGGAGGAAATACATTAATAAACTACAGCCAAGTACTAAAAAAAAGCCATGCTAAGAACCTCAAAACACCGTGTTTACCTAAGTGAACTTCAGTTCTCAGTGAACATCGACTATAATTAGAAGAAGCTGATTAGCTTTATTGAGACAGAAAAGGAAGCTGATTAGCTTTATTGAGACAGAAAAGAGTTGCTCTTTGTTTTTAGTAAGTGTTTGTATAGTTAGCTTCTTATAGCACAAGTTTCCTGCGGGTAACAATGTTCACATCCTAGAAGCCATACCCTTGTACACCCTTTTTGGTCTTATAAACTAATTCAATTTTCAGCTTTAGAATTGCTGTGATAAATAAGAAAAGTTTCCAAGGGGCTAAAAGATAAATCCAAGCTTGCCTAAGCTGCGAAGGTTGCCCTCTGTAGTTCTCTGATGCAGTTTTGCCCAATATGATAGCAGCTTAATGTCTCCCCGCCTCCATGTTCTCAGTCTCACAAACATGGAATTACCAAGCAGTAAGCAGTACAGGCGCTGGCTAATTAATATTTGCAATTATAGGCGCTTTTAGGTGATTAAACTTCTTTTTTTCTGATCTTTGGCGGTAAATTAAAAGAGTGGTTCGTGCAAATGTGCATTAAATATGTATAACCCATAGGACATTTACTCAATGAGAAAAGTGCATTATGAACAGGGCGAATCATGCAAATGAAATTATTCACACGTTTCAAATCCACGTTAAACATTCGGTTGAAGAAAAAAATGATGCTGCGCTAACGTTCTTGTACATCGAAATTATTTCTTTTGATTTCATATTGGTTAATTAAGTTTAAATTACTCCATTCTACCTCGATTAGAGGATATTCCCAAATACAATGAGTATGTTTCCAACAGCTGGGTCGATTTCTGAGACTAATTAATCCATGGTAATCAGTTCTATTTGCAATAGACCAAAGTGCAGCAACTGCACGCGGATATATGAAGAATTTGCATATATGGGTTTTGTTTAGAGAATATACGAGCATTTCCATTGTGAATAAAATGTACACCTCGAAGCCCAGCATTTCTGTGATAATGTGAGCTTAACTTTATTGCTTGTAGTGCTGGGTTCCAAGTACAGTGCATATGCATACTTACAGAATATATTGCGAGTTTGTATATGAGTGAATCGCCAGAGTGTATTAAAAGGAGACATAATATTTCTTCATGGAGAATATAATGTGTACAGGAGAGTTAGAGAGGGACGAAGAACAAAGGTTGAACTTCTTATCAAAAGTGTCTGAAGATACCAGATCGCTTTCAGAATCTCGTATCTTCAGATTTCATTTCCTAAGTTAAATCTGCATGGTGTAAGATGGCTTGCAGTAAATGGAAGATGACATTTGGGCGCGACACACTATTACTGGCCCCAGATGATTTTGGAATGTGTCATAAAATCCTCTTTCAGAAACTTGAATGGACAGGCAAATGTGATTGCCTCATTATGGGTAATTTATCTCTTACAGACAGGAAATATTGTGGACTGACAGTACAGTTGTGATCAGATTTTTGTGCTATTTGGTTGACTATTTAATCTAATATGTCAGATAGGGTATAGAGGGCTCAAATTTTCTTGACCCTGCTCTTGCACTGTCATATCCACAATAGTCCGAATCAAGGATTCGGACTATTGTGGATATGACAGTGCAAGAACCGATAGCAGATAGTGACCATAGTATTATAAAATGGGAAGTATCCGAAGAAAGTTCGGTGGCACAAAGGGAAATGAATACTTCAGTTTCGAGAGAAGAGAGTTAGAAGATGGGGATATTTCTTGGATTTTGCTAACTAGAAAGACAATGATAAGTTGTAGAAAACACGAACGCATTATTGGAAGCTCTTTTAAGGATCTATTCTGATACCAGCAACACATTCTTTCAAGTAGACAAGTGCCGCAAAAGAAAGATGCCAGAATGGATGGGAAGAGAGTTTTCAGTTTAATTTAAGGAAACAAAAAATAGGCATGGGATAGTTACAGACATGGATTCATGTGACAAATGTATAAGCGTAATTGTAACAAAACCACATATGGGGTATGATAAGGCGTAAGCTGTCTAATAAATCACGGGCGAAGAGGACAAAGTGAAGCGGAAGTAGAGAGGTCTCCAGAAGATGGAGAAATCGTATAATCACAGGTATCCTGAATGAAGTCGCAGCTAAGTTGAAAACGCATTTGAACCAGGAGGAGGAGATAGAAAAGAAGTGTCAGCTTTCTGCTGTGTTCTTTCTGCTCATGTTGGAAGATGGATATAAAATAATTCTGTTTATATTCTTGAACATTGGTATGAGAAGACGGGTGTTAAAAAATTTGTTATGGCAGCTGAACAACTGCAACCGATTAAAAATCGGCCCAATGTATTTGAGTCTTCTTACTGATTCAAACATGCATGTCACTGCACTATTTTAAAGTATTTTAAATAGAAGCGGGAGCTTTTCTTCAGAATTCATTGATAAAATAAAAAAATAGTTTTCATATTAGTGTTGTAACATTCTCGAAACGATAATTACTTGGAATTAATTTCCTATACTTATAGCTGTAAGATACTCGTAAATCCTCTCTTAAAATTTGTACTTTAAGTAGTTAAAATATTGCGTAAAACTTTAAAACCATGTCTGCAATAGGGACATACTACTTAAAGGTTATTAACTCTCGGATATCGCCAAAGAGACAGAGGTTTACTGCTGCTCAAAGATCGATTTATTGGTGCACTTTAGACCTCCTGTTGCTTAGCAATATGTGATATCAACGTCACTGGATATACAAAATGTCACGATATTGACGTCGTATATTAAGAAAGATTTCAACTTCAGTTTAACAGCGCGGAACAAAAGGCCATAAGATGCACTTAACTATCTTCAAAGCCTATTCTTCGCTCCCTAATAGACGGTCAGTCTACGGTAATCTCTGCTTCTCTCCAGCGACATCGAAACTCTATTGTACAAAGAAATAAGGTTTTCCTATTCGTCTGTGGAGAAGTTCGTTGACACTCCAACAGTAAAAATCAATCTGGTGACTATCTTCCTTTTACTGTTTCAGCTGGAATGGAGCCATCGATATTGACAGCTTAAATCAACAGACTGCTAAGCTTCAAAAAAAGACTTTCACATTTATTACCAACCTCGATGCAGTCGATTAAAATTTACTAAATTGTAATGTAAATTCGATTAAAACTAATAGTCTGAATGAATAAATTAATTTGATTTATTAAATCATTAATTAGAAAGATTGAGTTAAGAGAAATTCCACAACTTCCGCAATATATATTGGAAGTTTTTGAGTAAGCCTAAACACTGCTGTTTTTTTTTGAAAAAGCAGGCGGTATTGTAAAGATAATCAGCAACATATTAAGTAGTTATACTCACTATTTAGAGAAAGACAGAGAGAGAGCCATTTTTTTTTCATCCGATATCCTGATTTTTCATGATGCAAACAGGCTAACTGACCATTTCAGATTTAATTATAAGATTAAAAAGCTTATTATAAAGAACATCCCAGGGTCCCTATAACCTAGGGATGTTCCCAGAGTTATAGCCACCAAATCCCAGTATGCTTGGGATTCGTAATTGTTGGCTCCAACCGGACTCTGTGGTGGGACTTGACTCAATGCTTTCACGATTCACCTCAAGTTGACTTCCACTTGTCCAAGGTTCAGATCATGTTTCCAAAACCTTTTCCAGGACAAAATTTGGCGGAGCATCTTCGAACAGCTCAATCAGAAGGAGCAGAATGTGTTGAATTTCATTTAAAAGTTTTGAGCGCCAACGATGAAACATTTTGTTTGTGAATACAGTTCCACAACTTCTACAACCATCTTCTTTGTTGCACAGTTCAGGATTCTATTTTCTTCTGAAAAAAAAAAAATAGTCAGAAAACAAAAACTGTCATAGCCAAATACAATTCTTCAGACTTTTGGGACAACCTGTTATGTGGAGTAAAATAGCGTTCAACTTATATGCTGATTTACAATGTTAGTCATTTGAGAAAAAGTGTCAAGTACTTAATTTCGCATTTAAACATTAACGAATTAAATTTTGGTTATCATCATAAACTCGATTCCCGTTGAGTCTTTTCGAATGATATATGATTTATCTTCGTAGATGCAAACAGACCAATATCGTGAATAAACATATAGTCAAGAACGGATTGTATGTAATGTATAATAGATCTACACCTCATAATATCTAAATTATCAATAACAATACAGATGTAATATTTTATGGCAAAATAAAATCTCAGCTTTGCTTTATAAGACGTTAAGGAAGCACTGGAGAAGATTAGAGCTGTGTTTAAAAACCTAAAAGAGAAACCCTTCATTTCAATTTTTAAAACTTCGTCTTGTTAGAAGTTATCAAAGAGATAAGGCCAACTCTGGAGTAAAATTAAAAATTCTGTAGCTCTGAAAAGAAAAGGGGGAAGAAAAAGGCCCGAAGAAATTAAATTCTTCTATACTTTTCGTACTATTGTACGGAATTGCGTTTCTCTCTTCTAACTTTGCCTTTTCAGCAAGTGGTCGGATTCAGGAAGCGAGAATTCTGGCGAGATTTGCATTTAAATTAAATTTTCGTTCGTAAGCAGTGGTAGGAATGGAGGAAGGTTATGAACTGAATAGCGGATCGATTTATAGAGGTTCCGAATACTAAACTTCCGTAATAAACTTTAGTATTCCGAATACTAAACGTCCGTTTTACTATTATTATTAAGAATTGTTTAAATTTTGAATTTGTGTAGCTCTTTATGCGACATGAGTAAATGTTATATTGCATTATTATTAATCGTTGGAAAATTTGTTTCTAACGATTGCGAGCAGAAAGGTGTCTTTTTTTTTATGATTATTTTTATTTGGATTGGGTTTGGTATTTTGATAGATTATGCAGAGTTGATCAAAACAACTACTTTATAAAATACTCAATTTAAGATCTTTAACGTATTTTTATCTTATAAAAAAATACATGAAGTAGAGACAAAAGTTATAAATATAATTATAATAATCTATTTTGCTTTCTTAGATCTTGTTTTAAATTATCCTAAAAATATCTGAGTCGATACCTTGGGTTTTTGGAATTAACGTCGAGGCTTCTAAGGCCATGAAAATTTAGTATTTGGTATCTATAAATCTCGTGTATTCTATGATCAATTTTCCTTTTTTGCCGGATGAAAAGCCTGAACATTTGTTCTAAAGCAAAACTTGACAGATTTGAACCTTATTCACAAAATATTAAAAAGGATTTTAAAGTTGATCTTAACTACAGTTATAAGAAATCTGAGGAGTCTAATCTTATTAAAACGAAATTCTACTTCGTTTTCTCAAACACACTCTATTTTCTGTTTCGTAACTATTTAAAAATATCTTAAGAATTTCTTTTTAAGAATCGAAAAATCAATACTTAGCCTGTTGATTTTCAGGTTAGACATATAAGACCCTTATAAAGTGTGATCAGTCAAGGCCTATGAATAAGTATGGTTTAGACTATGTATATAAAGTGCTTAGCATCATAATACACAGCCATTTCTGAATAAACAGAAAATTTTTAAGGTGGCATCGTTTTAGGTTATATCTCATATTGTGAATACCTTCACAACGAGTTGCCATGATATTGCACTACTTCGAATAAGTAACGCTTCACCTAAGGAGAAGACTAGTGTTACTTACTAGTGTCTTCTCCTTAGGTGAAGCGTTACTTATTCGAAGTAGTGCAATATCATGGCAACTCGTTGTGAAGGTATTCACAATATGAGATATAACCTAAAACGATGCCACCTTAAAAATTTTCTGTTTATTCAGAAATGGCTGTGTATTATGATGCTAAGCACTTTATATACATAGTCTAAATTTGTTCGCAGCTTGAGGCTCTAGCCCTAAATGCGCCTTAGTCTAAGTATGGTTTGTAATTTGGATTTTAAGATACTTGCACTGTAATACAATTAAAGTTACGGGGTGAAGAAGAAGGTAAGATTTTAATGATGAGATAATGATTCATAAGATTTTAATGACGTGCTCTGTACAGCCATTGACTGATTCCGATCCATACTATTAAATCACCACTCTTAAACGTCTCTATCCACAATATTAGCGGGATGGAATTAAATTCCCTGTTCGCTCCAGATCAAAGTATGTCAAAAACCGATTGAATACTTTAATTCGACGCACAATGAAAAGCGCCACGGCCCATTGCTATTCGATCCATTCGACGGCATAAATCCAAACGAGCTTTTTTGAAGTACTGTAAATACCACAAACAGCCTGTCGCCCACAGTGCATAAAGTTTTCTAAAGAAGGCATTCTTGAATAGAAGCCATCCGTAGATCCAGCAAGCTGCGATACAAGTTAGTCTTGTGAAGTCTCTATAGTGTCTCCTAGTTAATGCCAGAAAATAGTCACATTTCGTGGTACAGAGAGACAGAAGAACAGCATCGAACATATCTTCAAGAGACAGTTTGAGTGTTTCAGAACTGGTTCTACAGTCTTCTTGTATAGCTGCCAGTCGCATTCAACAACCGACCACTTCAGTTTGACTCTGTTCTGCTGCCATTCTGTGTCATTTTAACAAGGATGGCCATCTTGTGCACATCTTTGCTTACGGAGTCACGAAGATGTTTTTGTTTCATAAATGACGAATATTTGATTTTATTTTTATTTGTATTTAAGAGTGTATAAGCGTTTATGTATTTTTCCTTAATCTTCGAGCACAAGCGTATTTTAAAATTTAACTTAACTTATTGATAAGGATTATTGTTAATCCTTACCAAGAACTTCTCTTACGTACGTTTTATTGGAAGGTAAAAGATTGTATTCTAATCAGTATTTTCGTCTCCCCAAACTGTTAATGTTCAGCGTAATAATCGTGTGAAATGCAATAACGATTATTTCAACTATACAGTGACCGCCTTCTAGTTTAAAGGGTTTGGTTGTAGCGCATATTTACAAGTTAACATTTTCAATAGTCTGATAACAGTATTTGACTCATGCTGCTTGGAACCGTGTTTGTCTGGAATACGTGGTTATTAATAACTGTGTTGTATGCACCAGATGGTTAACTGGAGTCGTGGGAGAAAGCCTCTGTAACTAGGCCACTCTGTAATTTGACCTATTGTAGGCCTGATGAATGCGCTTTTGCTTATTTGACTATATGGTCAGGTTTCTTGTTTGCGGATTAAAAACGAAAATCAGTAAAGATTTGCCAAGAAAGCCACCCATGAATCAAAAAAGTTCAGATATTTAACTGTATTTACATTTTTCAAATGCTTTCAATTTTTCAACGTTTTCAATTTCTCAAATATTTTTAGTAAATTTTTAGTTCAATTTTGAAGATTTGCATACGTACACTTTCTGAACACGTAGTACTGTATAGTACTGTAGCTAGAGCTTTTGCCGCCCGAGGCGGTCCCTGAGTTTGCTGCCTCTCTCAATACACACCAAAAATACTATAAAAAGTCAAAACGACGAATAGAGAAATAAATTAAAACACTATGTTTATTTTTGAAGTACAACTTTAATTCCAAAGTTCAAAAATGTTATTTTTTCTCGCTTTTCTGTTAGCAAAATCGTCGGTGACATTGTCGAAGTCTGTTTCAAAAAGTTGCTGTTCTATAGACAGTATGGCAAGATTTCTTAAACTCAAGGTACTCATTGTAGATCTTAGGCAATTCTTAATCAATTTTTTTAATTTAGAAAAACTCCTCTCACAACTAATAATTTTTTTAAAATTAAATATCACGTGAAAGGTGCCGCCTCCAAAAAAGTTCCGCCCGGGGCGAATCGTCCCTCCATACCCCCCAATCTACGCCACTGGTACTGTGTGTTAATATTTTTTGTAATGTGTTTTTGTAACATTTAATTGTGTAACAATAATAAAATAGGAGATTTATGGGAATAAACAAAATAAAAATAAATATATAACAACAAGAGTAAATTACATCAAATTTAATTCTATAAAAATGAACCGAAATTGATCAATGCGATTAGTAGGAACAAGTCTGAGGTCCGTTTTGAACTCCACCACAAAAAGTAACCATTGGCACATCCCAGGAAGTAAACAGCATTCCGAATTGGCCCTGTCAGCCGACGACGTGGGATTTCTGGTTTGCAGAGCTAATCAACCATGGAATCACTCATGCTGCGTCAGAATTGAACCACGGAGAAGGTTTCAGCCAGGATTTGTTTTCTGTATTTCTTTTCAAAACATATTTCTACTTAGGTCTATTTCAAAAGATGTTGCTGAAATTTATGGTATTGGAGGGGAACATGCGTGAAATACGTGTTAGGCTTTGAAGTGCATTTCTATAGACAGTAAAGTTGTAATTTTGGTCTCTCCTTCTCAATTCCGGCTGCATAGAATGTTGTCAATGTAGAGGGCATCCAAAGTGTGTGTAAACAGCTGACTAAGGGTTATAATATTCCGTTTAATGATGAGATGTTTCCACGGTGGGATGTTCAGGTTTGAGAACAGTACCGCTTTGGAGATTGTGAAGGGGTTCCTCGTGGCCCAGTTCAATCATCTCAGGTATCAGTATTCTAATCCAAGATGGCTTTTCAGGTGGGAGGGCTGGGCAGTTGACCAAATCACTGATGCTACATATTGACTGGGACGATATATCTCTGGACATGCTGAACTATTAGATTTGCATTACAAAGACCGGTGAGCTCTTGCCGAATGGCCCTCATGGCAGAGAAGTACTTGCTTCTGGAGTCCATGAAGTGTGGGAGGAACGTTACGTTTTGGTCCCGTGTTAGCCCTAGATCTTTGTGATGAGAAATCTTCCTGATTTCAGAACCATTAATGATGACAGGAATGTGGTTCTTTGGTTTCTTTTTAGTGGAAATTACTTGCGCTGATTTTTATTCATTTATTTTTAAACCAATGGCATGTAGATACTTTTCAAGGAGTTCGAGTTTCCGTGTTACTTCATCAGAGATTAAATGGACCGAGTTTGGGTCTCCTGAAGAGATAAATAGGTTCAAATCATCGGCATAGGAGAGGAAGTCGTGGTTAACGGACAGAAAGGGTTCTAGTACAGCAGCAAATAGCGTTGAGGAGATGACGTCCCCTTGTGGGACACTCCTCGAAATGGCGAAACTTCTGCTGAAGTATTGATGTGCGACTAGCAGATGTCTAGGTTGAAGGATTGATGCCAGGACTTTCAGGAGATTGCCGGTAATATTGAAATAGAATTCCAGAATGCCCAGGAGAGTGAGGATGGATATCTGATCATATGCTGCCTTTATATCAAGAAACAAAATATCAAGTTGCGACTTGCAGTTGAATGCCCTTTCTATCCTGAAAAGGGCGTCTTGGAGGTTGGTGGTAGTGGATCTTCCATTAATCACTGAATGTAGATAGGGATGTCTATGGTTAAAGCAGTGATCGATTATTGCTGTGTGGATGAAGTTGCTGTTCTCGGCAATACTCTCTCTTTTTCTTTCAAGTCATCCCCACTTCAGCTCTTCTGATAACATTTTTGTGTTTAGCAGCCTCTTTTAGTGACGTCGCCTTTCTCAATTCATCGTCTATGCCTTCCTAAGTTATAGTTAGGTTTTGCGTGTACCCCACGAAAACTGCTCTCGTGGGTAGCAGAGTTGGTAAAATCGCCGTCCTCCCCCACACCTTGTGGAAAAGACCGGAGTTCGAGTCCCGTTCATAACGTGAGGAATTTTTATGGACCTTTTTTCACAACGTATCTGAGTTAGTCGGTCTCAGGCACGGATAGCATGGTTTTTTCCCAGGAAATTCGGGTTTTTCGCCCAGAAAACAGATAATCGACCATAGAACATACGCAATTTAGAGACAGTATATACGGAACAATATGCCCTTAGTCGCTGGCTGGCTGGAGGGGGGGGGGGGGTTGTTCTATAATAAGAACAACTCGTCCCCCTCGAAAAATCAGTACTTTACGGTTGCTCTTCTCATAATCTCCTCTCTCTCTCTCTCTCTCTCTCTCTCTTAGAAGTTATAATTCCTCCTGTAGACCATATTAAATTTTTAGGAGCACATTTGGATTCTAAACTTCTCTTCTCGATCCATTGTGCAAAGCTTTGTTCTACCGTTTAACATTCTTTTGGTTTATGAAGCTCGACCTCACTCTCATTAATAATCCGAACACCATATGGAAATGCATTGAAATCTTCTACTTCACTTCCTTTGTGCCTCATTAATCTCGTTTTTCACCTTAAAACCCTTTAGCGTACTTAAGTAGTGCCCTTTAGCGGCACAGAATATTTCCTCATTTATTAGAGATCCTTCATTCATTCAGTTGATTAAATACCAAGCTTGAACTTCCTTTTGTCAGTCTGCGCGTGTAGCACAGTGCTATCGTCACCATTCTTCCCCACCGGGTGGAAAAGGCTCGGGTTCGAATCCCGTCGGTGGCGCGAAGAACTTTAATGGACTTTTTTCACTCCGAGGCTGAGTTTGTTGGTCTCAAACGTAGATAGCAAGGTTTTTCCCCCTCAGAAACTGGGGTTTTTTCGTCCAGAAAAACAGGCAAATCAGACACGCAATTTACAGACAAAATAAATATATGGGTAGATGTAATCATTTACGGGTGACCCTAATATCATAATTTGTTTTTTGCCTCTTGTGTCATTTCGATATCAACTTTCCATTAAATTAAAATAATCCTTCTACTGTTCTCTGACAATACAAATGTGCGTTGTGCCCCTGATTATTGGCCAAAATGACTTCTTCAACATCTTCAGTGAATTCCACCCAAGACTACTAGAACCAAACCATCCCTCCAGTCTAAACTTTCCAGAACAAACAGATTTAATTCTTCATTCGTCAACAGCCAGGTCACGTTTCAACAAGCTTTATTTTTATCCTTCGTTTACTTATTTTATGTTTCATTATTAAGTTTTTATTGGATGTAAACTCCTATAGCCTTTATTGATTGGAAATAAATGGTTTTATATACATAATACTGAAAAAAATTAGCAAAATTTTAAATATTAAAAAAAATTAACCCGAGCGAAGTGATTTTAAGTTTTAAAATCTCTTGTTGTTGGGTTGAATGGAGCAAGCTTGCATGTCAAAACACTGTTTGGCATCAATTCTTACGAAAAACAACAAAATAATCGTTTTCCTTTCATCCAGAAAAACGTGATCCAGCGATTTTAGCTTTTCGGGAATTTGTCTTGAAAATCTTACAAATTTTGGACTGAATCTGGACATAAGGTAGCAAAAGACAAATTCCTATAAAATATCTAGAAAAAAAACAAATACTACTAATGAAATAAATGCCATTAAATTAATATTATAAACACTTTTATTATTTTTTTTAGGAAAAACAAGCTTTTGTGATTTAACTTATCATAGCCTATTTGTTTAAAAGCCATCGAACGACCTTAGTTCGAAGTACATCCCCCCCCCTGCAGTTCTTTGAATTTAAACACTTGTGAACTGATAAGTGTCACGAGCTGATATGTCTCTCCACTGATGCAACCAAACTGATACCGAGTTTTTCTTACTTTGGTATTTATAGTCATTTGATTAGTCGTTTTTGTAACTTTATATCGTTTTTAAAAAGATATAAAAAATAAGAATAAAATGTATATCTTTTCATTTAAATTGGTGGTTTTTAACTGAATGTATTCCTTCAAAAAATTAACCAGGATAACTGTGAATGTAGAAAATGTGGAATCACTGTGACTAATAGTCACAGATCTCACCAAACTGCCCAATTTTCGTTGCATGGATAGATTGTACTACCTAAATCCATGAGGGGAGGGGGTCAGGTAGAAGAGGGTTGTTTAGAATTTATGCCAAAGCCACAAAGGCCACAAGTATTGTGTATGTATTTTACGGTCGGTCGGGTTGACTGTTTTGCTGGATGAAAATCCCAAGTTTTCGAAACCAAAAACCACACAAGCCTATTTCAAAACGACTAACTGGACCACGGTGTACAAAATCCAGAAAAAATTCCTCCCATCTTTTTTGGGACTCGAACCCAGCTAGAACTCGTTGGTTGGATGACCTGATTATGCCATCTTCCATAACCAGTGTGTATTCGTTGTTAATTAACTGTCATCAATAAAATTAATTATAAAGTTCTGTTTATCAATCTATAGTTCTTTGTAAAAATCATCTACTTGGAAGCGCAATGAAATATTTTCACGACATGTTCAATTTTTTTGTGACTGTCGCTTAATGCTTAGAAACCAGTATAGACGACTTGCATCATGTCATGTTTTACATCTGCGACTGCGTTCATTTTGACTTCCCAGGCAATTCCCACTTTATTCTGCAGCCGCACAAAAAAGCGAAGCGTTTGTTGATCTGTGATTAGAACTCCTCGGATTTCTCCTTTGAAGTCTATCCCCAAAGGATTGTACTTAATTAAGAATCGTGCTGTACGTAATTCAAGAGCACTTATGTGCTAATAAGAAAGCCTTTTTTTCACGCGTGGAATTTTGCATGACTTCGTCTCAGGTAATTCTGCATCTGGTGTTCAATTTAACTCGGACTATTATTGTTGTTTAGAACTATCCACTAATACTGGCCTTGATTGCCTTCTTTTTTTTTCTCTTTTTTCACGTTTTATGTCATCCCGTTGAATTTACATTTTCGGGGTTTTTTTCGTTTTTTTGTTTTTGTTTTTTTAACATTTCATTCCAACAGAAAAGTAACAACATTTACAGAATTTGTCGCAGTTTGCAGTGCAACACAAGTACAGTTTCTGTCATTCTGTCTAACTCATAAACTGAACGGTTACTGCCTTCACTAGGAAGATGCAAAAATTTCTGACCACTCGAAATTTTACTTTACTAATATGCTGCATTCCCAAAAGTATTGGAACTGGAGTAAATAAAGATAGTGACCAAAAATAGTGTATTTTCCACTCAAGTCTCAATTTTAACAGTCACGATTCGTCTTTGTCAATAATCACAGCATCTAATTCAGAACGTGTTGTACCATATTTTAAGATGAGTCTGTGTTTTAACAGTCCAATATTAGTATCAGTAGAATCAATTCGTCCTAAATAGGTGTCCGCAATGGCTCTGATAACAGCAACCACCACAGAAATGACAGGGAGGTTTCTGCGTAAAGAATTTCATTAATTTTCTTAACCAACTCAATTAGAAACGTTTGCGAAGTTTATGGCGACCGGGCGTGTTAAGATGGAAGCTTGGAAGCGACGCAACCAGGTACCAGTTCTCAAGAGCGAAAAATGAAGTTTCAATGGAATATTTTCGTGTAATGGGCGGCGTTAAAATGAATACAGTATTGCCAGGACCTTTTTAATAAATTATTTTAATAATAAATGTAATGTTATTTTAATAAAATAACATTACATTTGAATTCTGAAGACTGTAATTTTCTGGGAGGAATGCACTGAACATAATGAGAAAAGTTATGAGAAGGAAACTACGCATATGGTATTAAAATAACCTTGATAAGCAAACAAAATATTCTCACTCCAATGCAATATATTTTCTCTCAGAAGAGAGAGAGAGAGAGAGAGAGAGAGAGAGAGAGAGAGAGAGAGAGAGAGAGTCATATGGTTTGGTTCTGTGGATGATGTGGATGAGCTGTTGGTTTTCCAAAGGAGAAAGTTATTCATACAAATTAAACAGAAACCGTTCTTTCTTCTGCCATATCAATCTGAGAAACGTAAAATGTCAGTAATACGATGTTATTGCATGCCTACGTATAGCCGAGCCAAAACGTTGAAAACTAGACTGATACTAAACTTAGTATCAGTCTAGTTTTCAACGTTTAGTATCAGTTTTCAACTGATACTAAACTTAGTATCAGTCTAGTTCAGTTTTCAAACGACAACTGGAGGTCTGCACAAAAGGCTTTGACTCGGAAACAGTAAATTCGAAGGGAGCTATATCTGGTGAATAGGATTCATGTTCCATCATTTCTCCTCCCATTTCTTCAATTATTGCCTTCTCAATTGGCGAAAAATGGACAGGTCCATTGTCATTCCTTTTAATATTTTTTACGCCGTGGCACAGGTTAGTCAAGAAGGTCTCATTTCTCCCCATGTAATTTCCAGACAACATACACCGGCCGTACTTGCATGTGCGAAAAGGGTGTACCTGGTTTCTTTTTTTTTTTTTTGAGATTTTTCTCTTGTTGATCTCTTAAGAATATCGGCGTAACCATTTACAATGTGTGCATATTCTTGTATTGGACGTTGAAGGCTTTCCGTGGTTTGTAGTGGTTAGACTCTTATACAGTATTAGTATTAGTATCAGCCATATAGTGCAAAGAAGACAAAGGCTCTTTCTACAACGGAAAAAAAATAAAGAAAGAAACAAAGAAAAAAAAGTAGATAAGAAAATACGAAACAAATTATGCGCTTCCCTCACTTAGGTAATTGTCAAGCCTCAATTACCCATGGAAGCAATTTGTACCCCTAATCAATGATTCGTTGGCTAAAAGAAAACTTCCTACAATCTAGTCTAAACAGAGTCCCCTTCAATTTGAATTCATGATCCCTAGTTCTGTAATTCTTTATAACAGTGAAAATCCTGCCTTCATTCTTCATTTTACTTACTCCTTTCAGAGGCTTATAAACTTCAATCAGATCCCCCTCCTAGGTGACTGGTTACCAAACTCTGTAGTCCACATAATCGAAGTCTTTCCTCATACAGTCGCCCTTTTGCCGATCTCACCGTTCGACTTGCCCGTCTTTGGACCCTTTCGAGGAGCTCAATGTCTTTTTTTCAGTTGAAGTTTTCATACTTGTACACAGTATTCCACGTGCGGTCTTCCAATTGCCTTAAAGAGTGGGACTATGAACTCCCTATATCTACTGAATATTGTTCGATAAATCATCGATATTAACATAGGTTTCGTGGCCACCTGTTTACGCTGCTCAAAAAACTTCAAATCTACCCATATCGTAACAGTCAGATGTAAGTTATCTTGGTGTTGCTTTTTCCCAAGTGTAAAACCTTGCATTTTGCTGCATTAAAACATTGCCACTTTTCTGACCATTCTTGAAGCCTATTCAAATCATCCTGAAGGAGCCTGCTTGGCACTGATCATTAATGACTCTTCCAATCTTTGCGTCGTCTGCAAATATTGACACCGCGCCCTTTATCCTTTCATTCATGTTGATTAAAATCAGAAAAGACAGTCGTTGTGAGACCAAGGATTAGTTCTTGGGCCACTTAAAACCATTTAAGCGACCTGAAGACGTAGTTGTGCTCTTTATACACTTTACGGATGATAGGATTATTTGTAGTCTTCATAGCTTGAAATGGTTACATAAGAAAAGAACTGTGAGCAGATGGCGCTAAACAAGACGAGATGACGTCATTGAGTAAACGTATGAACAGCATTGCCCGGAAGATCTGAAATCTCCACTATGTGTGAACCATTCAGAGAATGACTCTGGATGAAATATTTTTCAAACCAATAAGGTTACATAACACAATTGCTGAAAAACGCTTCGTCAACTGTTGTGATCGACGGAGCGTTTTTAATGGATTTACGTAATCAGTATAACGGGCCAACTGTTCCCACAAGTTTCGGGATCCATAGTAATGCAAAATATTATAATCCATGAATGTTATCCCTCCAGCAAATTTTACCGAGTACTTTGGAGTCTTAAAAACGTCTCTGTTTTTAAGACTCCAATAAAACGGATTGCAGAAATAAGACCTTAAATGGAAAGGGAGTTTGGAGTCACGTGTTATTCAACGTACATCTGCGAAATGAATTTGTAAGTCTAAATCCTTTCTGCAGGTTAACGTGTTTCATTACTTTTGTTTTTCGTTGTTCTTTAAGATTAACAAAAAATATAATATTATGGTCGCGAATATACAGCGAAAGTGGAAATCTGGGTGATAATAATGATAAAATAACGGTGGTTGCAAATTTAATAAATGTGAACACATAACGTAAATGAATTTAAATTCTGGACACAGAAAATATACATATCCCCCCTTCCCCAAAGCACGATCAATATCAGTCTTTTTCTAGCATACCACTTTCTTGGGCTCACTCCCCATGCTTGGGAATGTTTAGAATTTTCGCTGAGCCAACTCTGTCCTTGTCTGAAAACTGCGTGCATTTTACAAATATTTCTGTGGAAGAGGGTGGGGGGAACTCTTATAAGTCCCGGTCGACTAACTCAACCCACACAGCCTCGGCCATTCGTCCCGAAAGATCTGGATTTAAATCACGTTATAATGTGGAGGAGTTTCTAAAGGAGGAAGGCGAGGTTCCCCCCCCTGAGTTTTTTTTTTTTTTTTTTCGGCCCGCGCAACATTCAAATAGGCTCGTGAATATACATACACACTTTTACAGACATAGTACACGACGGTACAATATAGACTAAGTTGCTGATGCGCCTAAAAACCAAAACAACAACAGCTTCGCAACGAGTTGCCCTGATATTGCGCTACTGTCAAACATCTGCCATTTATTTAAAGCGTAAAACAGGCTATGATAACCTATTTCAGTACTTTCTAGTCAACATTTTTATATCACGTTGAAGGAGTTGGAACGTTTAATTTGCTTTTTAGTGAATTAAATAAAATTAATTTCATTCGCAGTTAAAATTAACGGATTAGGCAACTAGAGTATCTTAAAAATCCCTGTTATTGGATTGCTGTCTGAACTACACAATCGACATTGAAAGAATAATTATAAAAATTACGAAAACTTGACATCGGGAACAATTACGATACATGTGATAGTTCAAGGTTAGTGTGACTAACACGTGTGGAAAACTTCCTGTACTGAGTATGTACTGTTGCTGAAACCTGTTACGAAACACGAATTGAAGTGTTTTTATCATTCCCGTGAATCCAAGCGACAGCAACAAGCACACAACATATTTGGTTACTCGCAGTAAGGCATCGTGAGGGAGTAGGCGTCGTTTACTTCGATTAAAAAGAAATGGAAGAAAAATCCAAAGAACGTGTAACTGCAGCCGAGCTGCTAATACCGTATCTTCGTTCGTGTCGATCAGAATGTGTTAACCCCAAAGAGGGAAAAATATCAGGTATTAATTGTCCTATTATTGAGTCTTTATTTTAAATAGAAAGAAAGAAAGTTTATTTTAAATAGAAGGTCTCTTACAAATGGTATATCATTATGCTATACGACTTTACTGCGCATAGCAATTAAATAAGGAACTAGTAGGCATATCAAGCACAAGACTCTCACGTCATACAGAAATCGGTATGTCGAGCATGCACTGCAGTAACCATTTTATGAGGTGTCAACTAGCCGCTGGCGTACTTTGCACCGACTTCACGAGCATTCGACAAACGTGCAATGGCTGATGATAAGAAGAAAGCTGGTCGGCATCAATTTCCTCCCTGAAATAATCTGGAGAGATTCTTGCAGGAAATATGTTCAAAAACTCAGATATGTGCTTAAAAAGCTTTCATCACTCTCGGTTTCCAAATATCGTCGGTTAATAACCGAAAACCAAGAGCTATAATTGGTTTAATCATCTTTTCCATCTATTTATTTTTTTTCCCTAGACCATTTGGGAGTTTTCTAGAGCATTCGTGAGCTTTCTACAGCGTTCAAGAATGTTCCGGAACGTTCTAGAATATTGTTTCTGGAAGGCTCTAAAACTTTCGACTGAGTTCCCTAGAAACATTTATGTGCCTTCTAGAAACTTCTCAACCGGTATACAGTGTATATACGAGGGGTTCCGCACAAAGTAAGCATTTTCGTATTTCAAAAAGTGTATGTAGTTGCCAGAGAGCGAGTGGTGAAAAAATGTTTTAGTGAATTACTTTTTGTAAACAAGTGTTGTGTGCATTAGTGTAAATCGTGAATTGTGTTTAAATTAGAAATAAAAATCTACAGTTTCTTAATAGTGTTCTTATGTGCGCGTATCCCAATCGTACATGAAATATGTTACGTTCTTGCTGAAATGAAACTGATAGCTTTTGCTACATTTGCGGAGAAGTGGTATTAAAATCGCAGCGTAAGCCACTGTCGCAACTTATGAGAAAAACCCTGTGAACTCTATTTTGGATGCAAGGTTGGAGATAAAGTATGGACTCCAAAGATTTCCTGTCGCTCATGTTCAAGGACATTAACAGGCTGGCTTAGAAGTACTCATGAATCGATGCCATTTGCTGTTCCGGTGATATGGCGGAACTTCTAGACCATATAAACAATTGTTACTTTTGTATAACCAATATTTCTGGTTTTTCTGGGAAATTCAATTGTAAAATAGAGTATCCCAACGTACCTTCTGCTCTAAGGCTGGTTCCTCACGATGGTGCAATGCCAGTGACAAAGCCACCAGCAACTATGGACTTGACTCTGATTCAGGATCGGAAAAGGAGTCTCCAGAAGATGCAGAACCCAGAACGAGTACAGAACCAGACTTTTCAACTTTTGATACTTCGGCATTGAAGTATCAAGACTTTTCGAACTTTTGATACTGCAACGCCACATCTAATCACTCAGGCAGAATTGAACGATTTGGTTAGACATTTGGATCTCTCCAAAACCAAAGCTCAATTACTAAGATCACAGCTTCAGCAGTGGAATCTTCTTGAAAAGGGCATCAAGGTGTCTTTATATAAGAAGAGGCAATATAACATAACGATCTATTACTCCATAGATGGTGGTCTGGTTTATTGTAACAAAGTCCAGGAATTAATGAAATAGTTACATTTGGAGCACTTCCCCTAACAGTGGAGTCTTTTCATTGATTCATCCAATGTCAGTCTGAAAGCAGTTTTACTCCATAATAGAAATAAGCATCCATCTATACCATTGGCCCATGCAGTTCACATGAAGGAAACGTACGAGAACCTACAGGTTCTTTTGCGAAAAATATGTTATCAAGAATACAAATGGAATATCTGTGCCGACCTAAAAGTGATAGCTTTGCTGACTGGGTTGCAAGGTGGATACACTTAATACTGCTGCTTTTTATGGGAGTGGAACAGCCGAGCGAAGGATTGCCACTACAGGGTAAAAGAATGGCCAGACCGTTCAGAAACTACACCAGGCCAGAAAAATGTAGCACATCCCCCTTTGGTGGATAAGTCAAAAATCCATTTACTCCATTGCACATCAAGCTACGTTTGATAAAAATATTTGTGAAAGTGATGGACAAAAAAGGATTTCCTATTTGAGGCAAAAGTTTCTTCGAATCAGTGAAGCCAAGGTAAAAGAGGGAATTTTTGTGGATTCTCAAAATCAAACTGCTGTACCAAGATGAAGAATACACTAAAAAATTAAATGCTACAGTAATAAGAGACGGAAAGGCAGTCGAAAACGTTTGACGGAAATTTTTAGGCAATGAGAAATAACAAAATCACAGTGAAATTGTGGATGTGTAAGTGATCCGGTCACCATTGACCGGATCACTTACCAAAATTTTAGCGTACAGAGTTGGGATGCAGCATGTCGTTAAAGCTCCCATTTAGACTTTTTCCTGCAAATCTGGGAGTGGGGTCCGATGAACATGATGAAAGGTTTCACCAAGGTATTTCTCAAATGGAAAAAAGATAACAGGGAAAATGGAGTCCAAATTATGTTGCCAAGTTACTCTTGGAATCTCGTACGGGAGACAGCAGTGGACGATGATAAAAGGCAAAGAACGACAAAATAAGTGTTTATGTTATCAGATAAACATTTTTGTAAATAGAATAGGATTAATAGACTCATTGTTCAATATTTAGTACTGTATGTAACATTTTCTTAAAATATATTAAATCTTTTTATTAGAAACTTAGTTTTTGACTTTAATCCCTTCTTCCTTAACATTACAGAAATATGGTTAGCATAATTGAATTCGGCAACGTGAGATCTACAAGAATCATCTTGAATTTTAGTAAGGAGAGAAAAAAATGATTTTTTGCCGGCCAGCGTAATCTTTCCCCTCTCAAGAAACATAATTTGCTGTCATGCACTAAACATTACCGGAATTACCAATAATCATTAGCGATCTGCATAATCAATTATGTAGATAGTTACTTTTCGTTTTCTATCCACTTTTAAAAAGAAATTGTATCTTGTAAGAGGGGGGAGGAGTATAAATCGGAATACCCTCGCGGATGAAACGACTTGAACACAATTGTAATATACAGAAGATATTGCCATTCTAAGATCGCTGCCAAAATTGATCTTCATTTGCCATCAGTGGATAAGCACCTGTTTCTTTTTTGCGGACGAAAACTTAATTTACTGCGAAAATAAAGTGAAAATGGTTGTAAAAGGGAAATATAGCACGGTCACTGCTGTACCAGACTTTACATACAATAATCACTGTCCCTATTTCGTAAGCGAGAGATTAGTAGGTCAGAACAAGGTAGTGTGAGACATGTCCATCGCTATATTTAATTTACCTCTTTTCGATTTCATGCATGGTGTGAATGAAATGCTGTTTAATATGTTTAATGTAAAGCTTCTACTGGGAACCGCAATGCTCAGTGCATGCAATTAATAACGTATGTGAAGTGAATTTAGTCCTGGTTGCTAGGTCAGGATTAAATTCACCATTGACCGAATTCTAGTGATTAGCATTCCTCACCAGAATTCGGTGTCAGGTGCTTTAGTGTCATTGATTAACATACCATCCGGAGGAAAGTTCATCCGTTACCCTTGTCTGTGTGTGATATAAGGGATGCCATCTAGTGGAGAAATTTTAATGCTTCCTCCGATTTTTGCATCGGAAAAGTAATTTGTGCTTATTTTACTCTCTTTCTTTCTACAATCACGCGCTAAAGTACAGGGTAACATACCACAAGTGGAGCAATAGGATAAGATTTGTTACATAGCGTTCTTGTTATATTACTTAATCGAACTGGCATGTCTATAGTATGCTACACTACAGTTTAGGAGAAAACAAGCTCTTTTCTGTTTCTCGAGTTTCTGTAAAGATACTCTCTACTTTCCTAGGAGATATTCCATCATGGCTGAAGGGATCGCTCATCAGAGTAGGAGGTGGATTATTGGAGGTTGGACCAGACAAATATCAACATGTGTTTGATGGACTCGCTCTAGTCCATCGATTTCATATACAGGATGGCCGGATCACTTACCAAAATCGATTTCTCAGGAGTGAAACATACAAACGAAATATGAAAGCCGGGCGAATTGTGGTGTCTGAGTTTGGGACTGTTGCTCACCCCGATCCCTGCAAGACTATACTTCAAAGGTAAGTACAATAAAAGTAAGGTATTATAGTGGTAGAAAAATTATAATTTGGGGCTACGCTAGCAGTTAACGGCATCTTATCAAAATGGCTAAAAACGTTTTTTCAGAGAGTTCTGTTAACCTCATGTCTTCCATACTAACAGGCGTTACTTATGGCGCAAAAAAATTTGTAAAGGAAGTTATTATTAGTATTATAATGGCTGAATTATGCAAGGAAACGAATTTTTTTCTTCTTGTTTCTCCTATCAGTGGAAATGTACCTCCTTCGTTGGTTTTACTGATTCCTTCCCTTCAGGGACTTGTATGCTTCTATTAGATGCATAAGGGGAAACTGATAAAGTATATAATGCCCTGATCTTCTTGAGATGCTCTGCCACTTTTACGCCGATTTCAGTCATTTGAAGCAAAATTGCTTGGCTCTGATCGTTTACCACCATTTCGATCTTTAAGTCTTCAGAAAGGTTTGCCAACTACTCCTGCACTCTCATCAATATTATTAATACTTCTGAATGCTTGAGGGACTCCACCTGTTACACTGATGCAGCTTGAGAAATGTTCATTTATGACCACTGTCTGTTTCACATTAATCAAATGCTGATAATTTTTTAATCAGCATTTGATTAAAAAATAGGAGACGGATACTGGGCATGGGAAGATCCAAAAGAAGGACCTTGCCAGTAACCTCAATCTTCCCCGGTTTATATAACAGCTTTTTTTTATGATGAAACGTGTCAAAACTTTTATTGATAATGTCAATAAAGCATCCAACTGTTTTATAATTTCGTTATAATAATTAACTAGGTGGGTCCGGCAAGACTTCCTTTCAAGAACCCATGTTGTGATCAGTTAAGGATACTGTTCCTATCGAGATAGGCCTGTATTTTATCCTTAATCAGCGATTACATGATCTCATCCCCACTGAAGTCAAAGTCCCTGGTTTTTATTTACCCATCACGTCTTTTGCAACTCCCTTGTAGACTAAGGACACATTAGCACATCTCCAGTCAGGTGGATCGTCCCAGAGTCTAATAATAATCGTATTAATATTCCCAATGGGATGATGCACTCATGTTCAGCAATTTTTTAATATAACAGAATGAATGCCAACCACTCTCTTTCAGCTTCATTGGTTTTCCCCATAGACTTTTCTCCGAGATTGTCGTGTCACTTAATTTACAGCAGTCTGGTTTCTTGTCACTGCACCACCGTGGTTCGACTGGGCCTTCAATTGTAAAGATAATTGAAAAGTACATATTCTACTTATCTGCCACTTCTACTGGGATTTCTCAGACTCTTTGATCAAGTAAGTGGACTGTCTGATTCACTCTCTTCTGTTTCATACTCACGTATTAAAAGAATTGACTCCATTTTTTTGTTCCTTTTGTTCTGAAAGCTAATATCTAAAGGATATGAGCTTTCGGGGTTCATGGTCAGTCCTGTGTTGAAGAGATAGTGTTGCAATTCGTTGATTTAGAAATTTGCTTGGTGAATAACACCCAGTACTTGGTTGGGATTATGGATATTATAAAACAATTTGATATCGTCTGCATAAACTGCTACATTATTTTGATCTTGGAAGTATGGGTGGAGAGTGGCAGCACATGAGAAGAAAGGAAAACAGGACACCACCTTTGGGAACACCACTAGAGCAGGTCCGAATATGGATCAAATCATAGGTTTTTAAAAATAGGATTCTTTGGCTTAACAACTTCACTTGTTAAAAATTTTAATTAAATTGCTCTTAATTTTGAAATAATATTGGAGATTTAAAATTATTGTGTCAAATGTCACTTTAATATCTAGGATACTTCATTTCAGGTTTCTGTGTCAGCAAATTTATCAATTCACCCATGAGACTAACTTGTCACTAATTTTTATAAAATGTTCATAAAATGTTGTCCTTGTTTCAAAACGAAATTCCGAACATCTGTAAACCAGTCGGTATCCATTCATGATTCTACTCAAAATTTACTAAACCAACTTTCGTTCTTCTTCATTTTCTCTCTCTCTCTCTCTCTCTCTCTCTCTCTCTCTCTCTCTCTCTCTCTCTCTCTCTCTCTCTCTTTTCTGGTCTCGGAAAAACCTTCTTTCATATGCGTTTCCTAATGAGAAATGAGAATAAATACACAAGGATTGAAATTTGTACAAAAAGTCTTACGTATTGAAAAAATTACGGGCAACATGGCCTTTGCAATTACAAATTGATTCAGTGCATTGAATCAGTTTGTAAATAATATTTTTTAAACAACTTCAAGAGGTACATTTTTGGGGACTATATATTTTAGAAGTATTTAAACTGTAAAAACGACCTAATGGTAATGATAATTAGGCAGCAGGAATATCCCCTTATTACTTACACGATGGTTTGAAAACTTAATAATTTTTTTTTCTGCTTCTCACAGGCTGATGTCCACGTTTTCTAACACTGAGATGACAGACAACGACTTGGTGAATATTGTGCAGTACGGAGATGACCTCTACGCCAGTACAGAAACCAACTTCATTACAAAGATTAACCCAAAGACATTGGAGACTGAAAAGAGGGCAAGTATAAGTCTTAAAATAACGTACCGTTATTAAGCAAATAAAGTGTACGATGACATTTCTCAATATGAAAAACCTAATACATATTCATCTAGTGTAATAAAAATAAATCTTTCTTGTCAAACTTGAATGTGCTGCTAATTTATGACTTCCTTTTATAATTTGTTCCTCCTCTTATTTCATATAGGTCAATATCAGTCGTTACGTTGCTGTGCATACCGCAACAGCTCATTCTCACTCTTCCAAAGATGGTGACGTGTACAACCTTGGAACCAGCTTTGGAACCTCTCAAGCTTATCACATTATAGAATTTCCGCATACTGGTAAGTAGATTAAGGCTTTAGATGTTTATTGCAGCGGGCTTTTAATTCAGTTAATTAGATATTTTAAAAAATTGTGCAAGGATACAAATATTTTTAACTCGGTGATATTTAAATTATTTTGCTAGTTGTTGTACTATGCTGTTTTTTCTATGATAACGAATAACCACAGAAAGAGGTGTGGGGGGATGAATAGGGAAAGCAATGTTTCTAACATTATTGTCTGTAGAACGACCTCCAAAAATACAAAAACCTGACTTTTCAGTCTTGAAGATCTTGGAAGATATTTATTAGTGTTCTCCCAAAGACCTATCCACCATTTAGGAAATTCAGTATCATCTGAAGGTGCATCTTACGGAAAATTCAGAGTAATGTGAACCTTATCAAAACTGCATAACATGGAGATGAGTCATGCCTCAGAACCCAATTTTCCAAAAATGTACATCATATTTTTGGAAAAATTACGAAAATGTTCATCAGGTTTGTGCTTCTGCCTTCATCTAGAATTAGCCTCCTATGTATTTAGTGTTTTCGAATGATTCATGACCTGCGTGGTCATCAGTGTAATTTTAGTGTACTCCTCCCTTTATTTGAATAGTTTTAAACCAGTAAATATATCGAGTATTGGTACATTGTTAACTTTCGAAACATGCTGGGAACTGTTGTACACGTAATTTTCTAAATTTCTGCATGAAAACAGGTTGCTACATATACCAAGCCGGATTTCAGCAATGCTGAAATGACATGCAGATCATCTGTCACAAATTATGACTTCCCGGAAGGATGTGTTCCAAAATAATTGCTTCTACTAAACGTGAAAATTCGTGTTTTTCAATCTCTTTCATCGTAGTGCATGAAGCAAACTTGGTTCAACCAAACAGCAATGGAGTTTGCATGCAAAATGTAGAAACTCGCAATTCCCCATCTGTTTCGTAATGCGTACATGTTTAACTCCATCATGTCCATCTATAGGATGCAATAATTGAAATGCTGAAAGAATTTTTCGTAAATAAATGTTCAGTGGTCAGATGAATGAAATATGATTGTAAAATCATTAATTTCATTATGTTTTATAAATTTAACGCTGAAATTTTTACAAAATGATCAAAATATGAGGTACGAAGAAGATGAATAAAAATTTACAAAACAAAATTTGCTCAATAATTGAGTAAAATCTGTAGTTCCTGATTTATTTTACTGAAATACTGCTTAATTATTCCTAAAATGTATTAATGTAATTATTTTTAAATTATATTACTCTATACTTTCTCTTATATAAACATTCCTTTTTTATTTTATTTTTAGATATGAAAAACTGACTTTTCTTTTTCATATTTGAAAAAAAAATGGCGAAGTTCACATTGTTCCTTTTTCAATTCTCCCGGATTTTGGACTTAAACTCATTTTTGTCCCAATTATTTCCAACAACATCTTGACATCCTAATCCGATTTTTAAAAGCGAACCTTGTCATGATTATAAAAACTACAAGCCAGCTTATTGCACTTTATCATACTATTTTGCTAACCAGAATTTCGAGGGTTAAGGGTTCAATTTACTGGAGTTCCATTTATTATAAGTGGGCGGGATACTCCTGAAGATAATTTTTGCTTTATACAAACTACTGACTCTCTTATGGCATTACAAACAATGCTACTCTAATGTACACTGTAATTTCATTAATTTTCACTGAGAATTTTGCTAGTTGCTTTTATTAACTGTGAACTAACTTTTAAAAGGAAGTTTGCACACTCTTATTTGTACATAGAATCTGAAAACTTTCTTAATTTTGTGCATGCTAGGTGTAGCAATAAAGTTTCCAGACTGGTGCAATAAAAAAAACACAAAGTAAAAGAGCTCAAAAATAGTTTTGTTATTCAAAGTAATCACCACCTGATTGAATGCCCTCTTTACGTTGTTCTAATAGTTTCTGAAAAGAGTCAGCGAAGGCGTCCAAAGAGATTGTGTTCACTTCGGAAGTTGCTTTTTTTTCTTAAGTCCTCAACAACCTGAAATTTTCTTTCCTTTGAGGGCACTTTTCACCTTGGGAAATAAGAAGTCCGCTGGCGCTAGATCTGGAGAGTGAATGGCTGATCTGTACAATGCAATGTTTCTTCAGCAGTATTCCCTCTAAACTGTGCGTGCACACACGGGTTTTGAAATCAACGCACACAGGAAATTCAACTGCACACAAAAAGTTAAATTCCAAAAAAATATATGATAAAAAGTAATTTTAGGTTTGCAGTTTTACATGCACTCAGTTTAGTGGGCACAAGTTTTTGTCACTAGGAAAAAATTGCACAACTTAAAATTTTTGCACACACACACACATGCTATTAATAATTATAGGGGGGACACTGTTCACCAGAAATGTCTTCACAACAAACGTTGAATTGGCGGAAGACATTGTCGTACAACAAGAACCAGCTACCTTTCTCTCGAAATTGCGGCTCACCCGGGGAAATAATCTTCAATATTCATTGAAGCACCTGTTCGTTGAACTCAGCTCTCTCTCTCCTTCAAGTACAAATTCCTTGTGATCACACCCTGGTTGTCGAAAAACATGATCAACATCGTCTTGATCCTGGATTTCTCTAAGCGAAACCTTCTGGCTTTGGTGATGATTTTGAAGTACGCAGCATGCTCTGACTTTTCGTCTCTGGGTCGCTCTGAAACACCCAACACTCATCTCCGGTGACAGTACAGTCGAGGAAATTAACATTGTCTTGACAGGTCTAGATGAAGTCTTCGCAAGACACTCTTCGTTGTTTCTGCTCATCCGTGAGGTTGTGCTCCACAAATGTTGTACAGACCTTCCTTTACCCTAAATCTTCATGCAGAATTTGATAAATCGTCTCCTTATTCATATCCTTGGCTATCATTTTGAGAGTAAAACGATGATCTCTTGTCACAATTTCCCGAACTTTTGCAACTCTGTCCCCATTTCGAGAGGTTGAAGATGCTCACTTCTTGGGTTATCGCGAACATCCTCATCTGTCTTTGAACCACTTATATCAAAATTAAAGTACAACTTAAAGTTTCATCACCATAAACAGCTTTTAACATTTTCATACGTTTCTTTTGCAGATTTTCTCGAATTTAAAGCAAAATTTGTTATTCGTTCGTTCCTCCATTGCAAAATCGTGACATTGAATGTTAACGCTACTGATGAAACTAGTTGTTACTTGCAACCTGTCAGCCTACTGGGCAATCTTTGTACCACCATCTGTTGGAGAAAGCTTGAAGTACAATATACCACCCCAGTTTATTTTGAAACTCATCGAACATGACTGCAACAGTACTAGTCCGAGAGCAGAGCAATATGGCCTTAGTTGCTAATGCTCCTAAAAACCAAATAACAAACAAACATAGTCCGAGAACTTTATTATCACACCTTGGAGGTCTCAGAGCCCCAAACTTTCTTTCCTGTACGCTGTCAGTTTTTAATGAACAATGCCATTAGAAGTCTATTCATTTAAAATTCAATATTGTGAACCCGGAACTATTGTATTTCACAGTTCAGATTGAAAGTGGCCAATGTTTATAATACACATAACACAGTGAAGTTTGAAAATGTTTCGTGTAATAAGTTAAACAGATTCTTATAAAATTATAAATAAAATCGAAGAAAATGTGTACTATTTCTTTCTTTTGAGACAATGAAGTTGTTCTTTACAGATGGAAATAGCTCGACTTTCAATAGAGGAAAGATAGTTAGCACCATTCAGCCTCGACACCGCTTCTATCCCAGCTATTACCACAGTTTTGGGATGAGCGAAAATTACTTTATCTTTGTGGAACAGCCTCTCTACATCTCTGTACCGGGAATGATGACAAGTGGCCTCACTCACAAACGTTTCTTCGACTTGTTGCAGTGGTGTCCAAAAGAAAAAGTAAATACATCTTAGATAATTGCAAACTTCTGTAGTTTAAATATTATATCTTTCGATTAGCTTTCCTATTCATTTGCAACAAAGGCTATAATTCCGAGATCAGTTAGTTTCCTAAATAAGCTTAAACACCATTACTTTAACTGAAATCAAAAATAATTATTTTTCCCAAAAAAAGTATACGATAATTTTTATGGTGATCTCAAACCCGGAAGGTTGTTGAAACCCCTATTATTTTAGTACTATGGAAGGCTAAGGTTGGGAGACTAGAAGAAACTGGAAATGGGGTTGAATTTTTGTAGATTATAATTTTTAAAAATACGCTATCCTCCGAGAAGTATTCAAGTATCATTAATATTAAAGAACGTGGCCTATTATTAAAAAGATTAATAAAGTGTGGTCCCGCTGTGCTGGTGGACTGAATGATAGTACTTCGTCGAAGAGTTTCGACCACTTCAACATAGCCATCAGCTGGAATTTCTCCTTCAGTGCAATTCCCCCCCCCCTTATAGTAGTTGAAGTGAGTCCTCCTGGCTGTGGCCAACATGACTTCTATCTTTTCGTGATATCTTACAGTGTTCACTATGAAAGCCAAACTATGTACTGCAGCATGTACCGACAAATCGACAATCGTACCCCTTTGGAACTCGATAAACTCCATAGCATGACTCATCTGCTAATATTTCTGGAGCTGTTTATCTGCATTTACCAAGGCCACTTTGAAAAGGACGTTTGAATACATTGAGAAGGTAATTTCCTTCGCACATACGAAGGAAAAGTTTTTGTAGAACCAGAAGAATAAGGAATAAATGAAGAGAAAAGTTACTTTGGCGAGGTTGGAGTCGGATACTGAATAGATAATAGTTCGTTTAAACGTGTTTTAACTTTTTGGGTGAACAGGGAAATTGCAGGTGCTAAATTCATAGGAACAGTGCCTATAGAAATATCCATAACAAAATCTAGAAGAAACTGTACTTCTCTGTGAGAAGGAGTGAAATGAATTTGTGAGCGAAGATTTAAATAACATAATGATGAAAGGACGCGAACTTATTCTATATCTACAAAAAAAAAAAAAAAAAAAGAAAGAAAGAAAGAAAAAAGAAATGTATATTATTTACTTAGTCAAAAAGTTACTGTCTAACTATTCTTTGAATTTTTCCAAACTCTGCCTCGGCCACCCTTGAAGGCAACTCATTACAGCGCTCCATAGCACTCTACAGAAAGTAAAGTCCATAAAATCTCATATACTGCTACTCCTTAAGATTTTATAATAGTACCCTCTGATTCTTGTCTCACTCGCTCAGCAATGAGACAACATTTCTCTGTTGTCTTATTCATTTTATTAATCCCCCTTAGGGATTTATATACTTCAGTCGGAGACGTCCCTAAGGTCTCTAGTTGCAAAGATCTTCAGATCACATCTTCCAAGAAAGACGTTCCTCATAAGGATAATGCTTAGTGCTATTCACTAATCCAGTTGCCCTTCTCCTGAACTTCTGCCTTCTTTTCACTGCGTCCTCCAGGTTTAGGTAGAATACTCAAGTATGGTAGCGCCATCGTCTTACAGAGAGGGACAATCACTTCATTCTATCTTCTTACAAAATTCCCATGAAAATAAATAGAACACTTCACTGTCTGCTTATATCGCATGTTAAAGTTCATGTCTCTCTGTCGTAATCTCCATATCTTTTTCATTCGGTACATCCTTTAATCCTTCTGAAGGAACATAGCCTGGATCTGATCGGTGCCCCCTTCTCAGACTTTGTCTTCAGCAAACTGTGACAGCCTCCCCTGTATCCTCTCATCAATATCATTTAGGAACATATGAAACGAGAGGGGTTCGAGCACTGATCCCAGAGGGACCCCACTTGTTATTCTAGTCCATTCTGATCAGTTATGACATTTATTATGACCATCTCTCTCTCTCTCTCTCGTCCTTCAACCCACCGCTGATAAATTTTTCCTGTCATCCCAGCCTGCTATAATTTAAAGCAAGAACTGAACAAAAATTCAGATATATGCAATTTTTTTTTTTTTTTTTTTTTTTTGTATCCAGCTGCTTTAAAACCTCGTCACAGTAATAAGCCAGATTTTCCAGGCTAGATCTTCTCTTAACGAAATCATTCTGAGACCAATTTAGGATGCCATTCTTGTCCAGGTTTGTCTTTTATTGTATCTTTAACCATAGATTCATAATCTTACCAACCATAGAAGTCAAAATCACTGTTCCATAATTGGGCATTACTTCTTTAGTTCCTCCCTTATGCACTGGGGAGACTTACGTTAGCTCAACTTTTTGAGTTTTTCGTTAGCTCAACTAAGTCTTCCAGCTCTCTTGTCATCCATTTTGGCATCTTTCTTTTGTAATGCTTCTCAAACTGAAATGACTCTGTTCGTGGCCTTCAGAATAAGTCCTTTAAGCACTTCCCGTAGTGCATTAGTATCAAAGAGAATACAGTAATAACTCTAATTAATAGACCTCAAGAAAACGACGTACCTGAGTTCACCGTACTTTCCCTTTCCTGTAATTATAGTCCTGATCTTTCCCATTAACCACCGAAATATCTTTGGATACTACTCATTTCATGGCATTATGATCACCCCCTGCTTTCGGTTTCTGAACTGTCATATTTTTGATGCTGCTTGGATACTTGGTGAGAGGTACGTCAAGGATATTTGATCCCCTTTTGCTTCTCTATTGAAATAAATAGTCATCCAGTGTTGAAATGAATAGTTGATTCAAAAAAAGTACCACCACTGTGTGGTGTGTTGCGTGTCCCCGATTTCGGATCTGTAAGAGGGAAATTAAAGTCGCCCATAACAATACACTCGCTTCTGCTTGCCCACTTAGGTTGTTTAAAGATACTTTTATCGTACTCTTCGCAATCCCTTGGCATCCTCACTATCGTCTTTCCTTTATCACTATTCCGAGGTTTCTGAATGGTAGGGTATGCCCTAGGGGGCACATTTGATTTATTGGGGATATTGTTTTTACGAAGCAATTTTTTTTTTTTTTTAATAAATATGGACAAGCTCACTAATCTAGACATGAAGGGTATTTTATTCCAACCTTTGAAATTAAATGTACTGAAATAATATTAATTTATAAAAGTGTGTATACTCATAGCCAAGTTATGTCACGTCTGTTCATTTGCACTTGTTCTAGAAAGTGGAACGTTAAATTTATGAAACATTTTGAGGGGGAGGGAAACAAGGTATAAAAGTTTGGAACCTCTGCACTGGTCATCTCACACCACACGAACCCAAATGTATCTGAACTTGATCAGATTCTGGGAACCGTTTTTTTTTCTTTTTTTTTTCCAAGCAGCTTTTAATAAGCAGCATAAACCCCCACCTCTTCACTCCTCCCTATTTGTTCTGGACTGTTGTAATGAAATTCATCATCCCATGTCTCGAAATGGCACCATGTTTCAGCTATTTGTACAATATTGGAATTAGTTGATTTGACTAAGAGTTCAAATTCGCTCATTTCATTTACAACACTCAGGAGATGATCCTGTATTGCCTCTTCACCATAGACTCCATAGAGGCTAAATTTTGTATTCTTTTTGCTACCCTTACTAATACATCCTTTATTGATATTTACTGAAGTACAGTACTTTTCTACTGCAAATAACCGCTGGAGATTGCTGTATCCAATTCATTGGTTCTTTCCGTGTATATAACATTATGAAATATCCAACAGCTTTTTACATCTGCTTTTTCTCAAGGAAAAAACAGATGTAACCTTGGTCCATATCCTTTATCTGAATCTCAACAAAGACATCATATAACCCCACCCCCTAATTAGCAGTTTACCTAAACCATTAAGACCTTCTCTATGGCATTAACAAAGACTTAAGGTACAACAGTAAGTGTTATTTTCTTAAGGTACTTAAGGTATAAGAGTTGGTGTTATTTTCTAGGACTAGAGGAAACTATTTGTGTCAATTGAAAAATTGACACAAATTCTTTTAATGTCTTAGGTACCGAGGGTGGAAATTAGTAACGGCTTTGTTTTATTTTATGTTTATCCTATCATGAGTTGCTTTGACATCTGGTTTTCCTTCAGCTGGTATCCTTGAAGTCATAACGATAAACATGTGTGTGTTTCTATTAGTTTAAGGTGTCTGTACGCTTTCTGTTGGCAAAATTTATCTAGATCAATGGCCAGATTTTTAATCAAATCTACCATTTTTCCGGTAAACAAGCGTCTCAGAACTTTGGGATTGTTAAAACTGTTTCTTAGCGGAAGCCATGGTCTGCTTGGCAACTTCCAGCCATTCGGGGAGTTTTAATCAGGTTTGTGATATCGGGGGGGGGGGGATCGAGGGGGATCTGTTGTTTCCTTAGGGTGACTACAAAACTGATGTAGAGTTGAGCCATAGAAATGGTGTGCTGGTTGCCAGTCCGCCGGTTGAGCCATTTCAGCAGCCAGTATTCAAGGAGGCGATAGAACACGTTGAAATGTGCCATAGGAGCACATTTAGCGGCAGGTGACCATGTAGTTGCTGCATATAAAGGTATGTGTTAGAGACATCAGCGGGCTTATTTCTTGACTAATTCAGCATCACATATCCATGTTAGTTCCTGGTGGGTTGCCCACATTGCAGAGAACAATTTTGTTTTATTGTTCAGGAGGTAAGCTTGGAATATCAGACCCTCATCCCATACTACCTCCGGATCTTTGTGCATTTTAACTTTTTGAATGGGTTATCCTTTAATGTTGATATTGATATCATTACGTAACTTCTTCCAGGTGAAAGACATTTTGAGCTGCCTTTGCCATATTTCTAATCCGTCTGAAGAGAGATATTGTTTAAGTTCATATCATAAGCTAGGGGTTTCTTGGCTTATGATATGATTATTGATAAGTATTTGATATAAGCTTATGATATTTGGTATTCGTATAAGCACTGACAGAAACTAATAAATGCCAACTAACACAAGCCAACAAATCTCACAGGGATTTGTTGGCTTGTGTCGGTGTTTATACGAATCTATGTCATCTATCAGATAAAAGGTTTTGAGATAAATCAAGTCCAAGTCATGAATTTATTCAATTTTTTTTATTAACGGTCGAAGTTAGGACAAGAGGATGAAAGCTGAAATTTATTTCCGGATGATAACAGGGACAGGTATATCTTTACATGAAGTTGCAAAATATACAATCATCACAATGTAGAAAAGATTAAAGTAAAGAATTGTATAAGTTACGACCAATGGCTAAATTGCTAATTAGGAACTTATACTGAACCGTGAGTAACGGTATTTGTCTCCAAGTTGATCATAAGTCCAAGTCTCAAGGAAGAATATCCGCCTTCGGTCTTTAGTGGGGTCTGAAAAATCCCCTTGATTGAAATCGATCACAGTAAAGTGCGAGAATTTTTTTAATTTTATTCTCCTTAACTCCATAAAGAGCTAATGCATTCGCACTACATATGCAAAGATGTTCTTGTTTATACTCCGGTACTCCACATCCTTATGAATACAATCGTTAATCGTATTTGGCAGTCACGGGCTTGAACCACGGTTCACTCAAAGAGCGTGTGCGACAGCATTCTCGCTCCTCACAACTCGGCTACGTCAGGCTGATCATTGGCTGTGAAGTCTGATGCTGGTAAGCGACCACACGAGTATGTTTTGAATAGAAAAGGAACAGTATGTTGGACTTAAGTGACACAGGCACGCAGACTCTTAACTAGTTTTACTTACGATGTTTTAACTCGAGAACGATGTAACATAGCTATAAATTGTGATCTTACGTAAAATGAAAATTTTCATTAAAAAGTAATCTTTCAAGCACATTATTCCATTGCAAACTGCTAAATGGCACTTCTAGTGTGATTGAACAAAGTACAATTCGAAGATTTCTTTTCTTTTTATAGGTAAGGTTCGTGGTTATCAAAAGAAATACCGGAGAAGTTTTAAAAGCAAAATATTTTGCCGATGCTTTTTTTGTGTTCCATCATATAAACGCCTACGAGGAAGACAACCACCTTATTGTGGATATGTGTTGTTACGAAGACGATGGAATAATGAGAGGTTTGTTCGTCAAGTTTCTGGAAGACACTGTGAACTATCCGAAAAAGCAAAGTGAGCTGATCAGAAGCTGCGCCAGACGTTATGTGTTACCCCTGGGGGTTCCCTTACAGAATAAGGTAGGTGGTTTTAATGAAATCACTTTTGCTATACTGTTATACATTCTACACGTCACTTTCTATAATTTTTCCATCGTTTAGAACACTTTGGGCTTTTAAAATTACCAGACATCTTTTATTGGGTGATGACTGATTTTTGAAGCTATTTTTCCACACCATGTGAAGTGACCTTGATTTGGTACACTCCTTATTTGCCTAAACTATTAAGTTTATTTTCATGTATACCATATTTTTCTGCTATATTTTCTTGAACTCCTTATTCTAAAACATATCCTCTTTTTGTCTAATATTTGATTAAGATTTTGGATTGACTCGGGTACTGTATATTCATCACAAATAAATAAATTTCTCTGAGAATCTTAATTAGGTTTTCTGAGCGATTTTTCTTTCATCTGTTATCTGGGGAGAGTGAAGAATGAACGCCGCTCGCAAAATTCGCTAACCGTCAACGTTCACGAATGTATGATGGATGTTGCCTTCTAGAAGAATCTCAGCATTCGGATGAACGTTGCGAAAATTAGGTAGAAAAATATTTTTTTTCATGAATCCCGAGAATTTTGTTTTGCCGAACTTTTACACGTACTGGAGTTCAGATTTGTTGAATTAGAAGTTTTCGAGAAAATGGATAAAACAAAATAGTTTTCGCTACCCTCCCTACCCAGTACTTTCTGGCTCTTTTTCCGGGAGTACTCTCCAACAACATAGAACTAAGATGCATGCCTGCTCTATTGTTTTGGTGTAACACGTGAGTGGTAAATATAAGTATAAACGAAATGCTGTGTACTAATTACATATCATAAATAATTTATGTAGTGTATATCGTGTGTTCAGATACATTTTGGCGTATATGTAGTTTGAAACTATTATTTACCTTGCTGATTGACGATGTGTTATTAAAAGCTGGTTATAGTTCGGAGACACCAAACTTTTTTTCGTGGGATAACAGGGTGATTGTTAATGCCATATTTTAATTAATAAATTTCGCTGTCAAATCTGAACACAAAACATCACGTCATATTCGGTGCCCAGAAGAGGCGAAGGGCAAAAATAATAATAGCCGTAAGGACAATGAACTTAGGACATAAAAAATACAGTGCCAATCAATGAGAATTTTGTTCAATGCGAGTGGTGATAATATATTTGAAAAGGATTTCGTTTTGTCAAGGGTTTATGCAGAGTTAGTGTATGGTTGTTGTAGAAGAAACTCTGAATGATCGCAAATTATAAGAATCACGTGAGCTTTTTGGTAATTAAGAAACAAGGCTAGAACGGTGTTTGAAAGCACAAGACTTTGCTTTCAAACACATTATTCATTTCTTATAGTTAACAACTAATTGGTACCACTATGCTTCTTCTTCCAGTCACATAGTTCCCTGGGGAGCTGTTGTGGCCACCAACAAAATCCTCCAATTGCATCGATCATATGCTATACGAGCGGCATCGCAAAATGTCACGCTCAAAAGTTCATTGATCCTATCCTTCCACTTAGTTGCGGGTCTTCCTTTAACAGCAGTTTTTGCAGTTGGTTTTGTTATGGTCTCTGTGGCATCAGATAATGTGGTGGTATGCCATTGCCTACCACATGGCCGATTTTGAAAGGGGCCGGCTTTAATCATAGAAAGAGTCATCATGCATCCCACGAAGATGCTCTTGAATCCTAATCTACAAGCGTTAGGATTATTATATAGAATTTCTTGATTGAAATGGATAAAGTGCCCGGCAAAATTTAAAATTATTTTAATTTCTTCAAGAACTCCAAGCGGTTTTAGAAAGGTTGAAAATATTTCATAATAACGAATAAAATTAAACCCCTTTTAATTTTATTCGTTAATCAATCAATTCTTTGGATATATTTTCATTCGTTTTTCATTTCTGGGTGCATTATAATAGCAAAGAGGAAGTTTTTAATTCTTGTTGCAGTGGTGATTCAGTTACGAGTATAAAGCTATGGTATATTTGGTTAGAGAGAAATGGGCTTTGAATTGAAAGCTGCTCTTAGGTAAAAATCCTACTGTTGCACATAACTAACTTCAGGTTCTCATACCTAGGTTACGTCAACCACAAACATAGTTGGCTTGAAGACAACCGAAGCAAAGGCATACCAGCGTTCTGATGGCGCTATCTTTCTTGCCCACGAGAACCTAACAGCCACAGGTAACGATAACTTATATCTAGTTCTATATTAATGGTATTTATAGCTAAAGAAATTATTCGTTTCGGATGATATATTTTTATATTATTATAGCCAGTTGTAAGTAGGTAAATGATCACTAGCTGACAATCTTTGTTCTGCATAGCTTACTTCTTTTATTTAGCAAAAGCCGAGCTACGTAAATTTACTCTTGGAGACAAGTATGGAACCTTTTAGAAAGAAAGATAAATAAAAGTAATAGTATTTAGTTACATATACAATATAATAATAGGCTATTCATATTATAATTTTATTATTTAGTGATTACTGTTGAATAAATTATTGAATACATCACAAATATAGTGAATATTTGTGATTGGTTATAATTATTTATTATTTGATTATGATTAAATTTTACTTCTTATTATAATTTTATTATATACTGTATACCCCGATATTATACGAGATTGCTTTTACAGGTCAAATAAATGATATTTCATCATCTGTTTAATTTTAGATTACCATATTCTCTTAATAAAACGTATAATGTGTGAAGCATTGATTTTAACTTTTTTTGAGACTCCATCATAGCACTGGACTTGTTTCATGCACGCACGATTAACCACCCCCAAACACTTTGATTCACGCTTACCTTGCTAGCTTCCCGGCTGTAAATGTTGCTTCTTCTTTTGTGTAATCAGAACTATAAAGTTTTATTTCATTTTCAAAGTTAATTCACTTAGGATCGAACTTCTGAACTGACACTTGAGTTTTAAATAAAAATTTGAAAATAATCAAAACTTTGAAAATGATCAAAGGTCAAACCACTTTTTAAAATGTGTGTTACAATTTCCGTTATACAAGGTGACACAATAAAATATATTTTAAAATAAAAACTATTTTTTTACAAGTAAAAATATAACTTGAACGACCCAATGAAGCCAACCAAGAAAGGTTGCCAACAGTTCGTGCACCTGCAACCCATTTGCGTTCCAGTAGTTGCCTATCACTCTTCATCCTCGCAAACAGCTTCGGTGCTCTATGAAACGAGTGAAAGAGACCTCGTTTCGAGTCCCATCACCGATCAAGGTTAAAAAGTCCGTAATTCCTTTCTTCAGGATAAAGAACTTGTGGAGTTTTTCCCCGTAGTGGCCGAATTGATTTTTCATCACGCAAATCAGGCAGACGCACAACGTAAGGCAAGCAATTTACAAACACAATATCTTTACCCTCCATGACCTTACTTTCATATGTACATATTTCAAGCACCAAACCCATCATTTAGTTTCAAAGTCGTTCTTTGGAGCTCTTGTTTATTTATTAATTTTGTTTTCGTGTGTTAGAAAGTAAATGCTCTGTACAGTACCCCGTTCTGAATGCCAGATACCAGTCCCAAAATTGCCACTTCATCAACACAGGTGGGCCTTGAAGTGTCTGGAGATTTGATGGTATGGTTGTTAGAGGGAGCACAGATAGGCTCTTTAACAACCGGTACTGTACATGAAGTATATCCTCTCTCCCTTTTTCTCTAGAGAATCTGTGACGAGAAAAATATATCATATAAACTGAATTAGTTTTTTGGTCTTTTCCCTTTCTTAGAAGGGACTCAATCTCCCCTTATGGCTAAGTAGTTATGACGACGTCTGCCGCTAAGTCGGAGCTGAAATCGGGTCTACGATCAGTTTTTTTTTTTAATTAAGGACATTGCATTCACAGTATGCGAATATATACCTTGACCATCTAAAATAGCTCACCCCGACTATGTAAAAATGTAAAGATGCCCACTTCATATTTTCTATTTTTTTTTCTCTAGTGTATTAATGCAGCTTTCTATCCTAGCACTGTTGATTTTCATGCGTACAAATTTAAACAGAAGAAGAAAATTTTCAATAAACTTCTGTGTGTTCTTATTGCAGGTTGTGCGATGGCAGAAATGCCGAGGATAAACTATGAAAAGCACAACGAAAAGAAATACAAATATTTTTACGCGTGGGGTAGAGAAGAAAGTTTCCAAAGTTATTCGCTGGTAAGTGCATGTTTCTTCTTGGCCTGTTACCATCTCATTTGAAATTAATGCTGTTTTTCAATTGACGAGTTACATTTTAAATAATGGCATCGGGTCTGGTTCTTATCACTTTGCTGCCTATAGGCAGCTAGTAATAGGCTCTGGGATGATATTTTCATATTGCAAAAGAACATTTACCCATTTATATTTTACAGATAAAAGTGAACGTTGAGACTAAAGTTATTCTTACTTGGAAAGAAGAAGGCGCCATACCATCTGAACCCGTATTTGTGGGTAGACCTGAAGCTGAAGAGGAAGATGATGGTGAGTCTCGGTTTGAACTTAATTGATAGGATTAGAAAACCGAATCAATTATTCCACTAAGTATAAGTTCTTCCATTTATTTTGACAGCCATGTCATTCGAAATTTAACCTTTGTTTAATTCCCGTTCGCGAAATGTGGAATATAAAATGCTCAAAGCATATTAATAATCAGGAAAGAATCATTAAGAAACAGTTATTTGTAAACAAAAAAACCTTATAAAAAAGGCTATACCATACAGAAATTCAAACTTATTTGGTGTCATCGTACGTTCCCTGCTTTGGCCACTGGTCTCACTGAAGCTGATCCAGAAATGGACAAAAACTTTTTTTTTTACGCAGAAGAACACAAAAGAGATGTAATGCTAACGAATCTTTACCAACATCGTTGGTTAAATGACGTATCTTTTAACATCGAAGCTTCTTTGGAAATGGTAAAACAGAATTTCGAACAGTAAATAAATGTTGACCATTCAGTGGATTACTCGAGGACAATGTACATAATCCAGGAAGAATATTATCCAACTTAAGGCAGGTCATCTTATTTCATTGAGCCAATTTACGTATAAATATAAATCGAAGATTGAAATGGAGCAAAATTGCGCTGGGAATTGTAAAGTGCTTCTTAAAAAGTGACAGTTATTTGATAGTTTAGATTGAGATACTACTACTTTAACAGTGATAGTAACAATGATAATCAGGCTTGGGGAAAGAATTTGAGCCAGTTTCCAGAAGTAAATACCTGCCAGTAGTCAAGATTTTATATATAGATTGGATTATAGTGAAAATTGACATTATAATCGGAAAATGAACGATATTAAGGTTGAGAGCTTCACATCTGCTGTCCTCCAAAGGGAAAAGCACTCAGCTCATATCAGTAATAAGTTACATAAGATAATGGAAATGTCATCTGGTCGGACAGTAGTTTATCATTTGGTATGGTTTCAGATGGCCAGCCCAGTCTAATTGAAACCGAATTTTATGATGAATGTTGTGAACATCGACATCAGATATTTCGAACTGTAAAACAAATTATGGAACAAAACTAGTTTATCAGCATGGTTATTTGGCAACACCTATTGCTATATCCCGAGATAAACCATACACATGGACATTGCACTCGCAGGCCATGCTCATGGACTACGAGTGCTATTTTATTTTGCATCTTATATTTATATTAATTTGTATATAATGAAAAAAAATCTAAATTTATATAAATTTAAAATATATATAATTTAATTATATATATAAGTTATAAAATATAATTATAAATAATTTTATAGAAAATTAAATTTAAAATTTAAGGTACCAACAACTCTATAATTTTCTCTTTACAGGTGTGATACTCTCGTCGCTTCTGTACCAAAATGATGACCGTAAGGTATCACTACTTGTTTTGGATGCTAAAACTTACAAGGAACTTGGAAGAGGCGAATTCTGTACGCCATCTTCTGTTCCTGCTGACTTTCACGGAATCTTTAGGCCAGATAATGTTCCTGACGACGTAGAAGATGTGGAGAAATGAAATAAGAGAAGAGTTATATTCCAAATAACAGTCTTCGAGTGTTCCTATTATCTTCAAATTACAGCTTTAATAACTTTGTGGACAGAACAATTAAAACTGAAATGACCTTGCGTACAGAACGAGGAGTTCATTATATTGGCTTTTAAACCATATTATGAAAATAGCGCGGTGTAACTTCTGAAGAAATCCGAGTCCATGTGATGATCTTTCCTGATCTTTATTGAGGCTAATTCGTGAAACACGTTAATGGGATGCAACCAGAATGAAGCTAGACGAGACGCAAATGGTTACTATGTGAAGTACTTTGTTAAACTGCATTGTAAATTGCATGGCGTTAAATTAAATAAAGAGTTTATTTCTGGAAAGTCTTTGCAGCCAATATTACGCAATCTCGAGAAACGCTTTCTGAGAAGACTACAATCGGCAGTTATTATTTTACTTAAATACAATAAAATTATTGCGGCTTTCACAATAATTCTCTAACCGTCCTAGGTACTAATTTAGCCGGGTCCATTAGAAGTACTTGGAATTTAAATCCCTTTCGCTCTTTAACAAACCATAATGCTTCCACGTGCAATACTAATCCTAGTTTGTTAATGCCGTTACCCAAAATATGCTTAAGTGTTGCATAAATCTGTTATGAAAATGATTTTGAAATGAAGAAAATGTCTTCCAAACTTGGAGAATATTACATTACTTTGATTACGTTGAAACCAAGGCATACGCGGCTTCAATGTGGCTGCGTTTGCTTTGTTTTTAATGTAATCAAAGTTCTTTCCAAAAATCAAGCTTTTCCTCCCACACGGGCACAGCTCCGTGTGGGAGGAAACTTTCTTCACTAGGGTGTTGCCTATTCGGACCTCATTTTTTAACGTTTCGTCATTTATTTCAAAGTTTCGATGCTGATTTTGTAAATTAACTTGGAACCCTAGTTTTTCTACATAATTTGTTTTATTGCTCTCTTTTGCTCCTTAGGAAATTAGCTCTTTCTTTCTTGTACGTACTGTAATCTGTTAGTCGAGAGGTTTGCTTCCATTTCCGGTATGCCTTTTGTTTTTTATGAAAGTCTCTTCACAGTTGGGTTGAACCACGCCGATATGCAGTGGACGATTCGGATTACCTTGGATGTCCCATCGATAGCCGCTTGCCTTTGTTTTTTTGTAAGGTAATGTGACGCTTTTTCCATCGATTTTGGTTGCAACCCTTCTCATTCATAGCTCATTAGGCGTCTGAGAATTATGACTAGTTTTATGAATATAGAGAAAAAAAAATTTTTCATTGACTTTTCGTTTTTCGAACTGCCTTCTGTTTTAGCATTGGTTACAAAGTGAAAAACACCTGCAAAAGGAGAATAATCTGACTGGAACTTACTACCAATAGTTCTTAATTTTATCTCTTGTTGGTTGTGGGAGATTAAGTCAAGAGACTGGTCTCCTTGTGAAAGGCGGCGTTCCGAGCTGAAGTAAATCAAATGTGAGAGGGGCTTTAGCAAGATCTTTCCTGGTCTCTAGACATTTACTTAGGCGTAAGTTGAAATCCCCTAAAATTAAGGGAGAGCAGTTAGGTCTCAGACTGGCTGCCATCCATGTGATTAATTCTATTCTGTCTTCTTCAGTTTGATCAAGTTGACTTGGCGCATTATGGCGTTAGCTGCCAATGCACCATTAAAAACCAAATCATCATCATTAGTTTGGTTAGGTGATATGTAAACTATGCAAAATTTGTAAAATTGCTGTTGTGTGTTCCAGTAAATGTAAGTTCATCCACCTAGAAAATCCCTACATCTCTTTCTTTCCTGCCTTCTGCATCTGTCTACAAATTTATATGAGGTTGGGAATAGGGAAAAATCGAGATGCCTGACCTTTGAGAATCATTTTCTGTTAGGTACGTAAAATCATAATCCTCTGCAAAGAACGTAGTTTGAAAGAGATAGTTTGTTAACTATACTGTAAATATTTTGGTAGGAAAACGGCGAAAGACATTTCCTGGTGGTCTAGTCCTAAGTTACCCTTTGATTGCTGTCCTTGGTGGAGTCTTTTCGGTATTGTACAGTATTATCACGTACCGATCATTGTGCATGAATGGCTTGATTAAAGATCCAGGAGGCCAAAATTTATCATCAAGAACATGACGCCTTTTGTTGGAGGGGCAGGTAACGAGGAACGATAAGTATGAGGGATATCTTGTTTTTAATCCCCAAACATCGAATAGGTCATTTCTGAAAAGGACTAGAATGTTTTCCTTTTTTGTGTTCGGGTTGAGCCTTGAAACGAAAATTTCTGGACGTATTTGGATTGCCTCGATGTTGTATACTGTACCGAACAGTCCGTCCAAGAGGGAAGACAACTCCTCATCTCCAAACTCTATCATCAGGAGGGTATTTGGCATCGTCTCTAAACGGGATGTGTCGTTTATTATTTTAACTAAAATGCGGATCATCTCCAGGAGAAAGTTCAAAGTAATCTTTTCCCAGTGAAATTGGTTGCACCACTGAAAGGTTTCTTGCTTGGTTGAAGGGGTGTCTTCTTTTAGTTTTCATCTACTCTGCAGTTTTATCTAATTGCGACAATCTACAGGTCCTTCTTTGGTATTCTGTACGTTAGAAGCTTTGAGCGATGTGCAGATATCATGATTTAAACTGAGGACCTTGGCGGGTAACCATGTCATGTTTCCTGATTTTGTTTCTTCATCTATGTGCATTTTTTTGCACTCCTTTCATTTTTGTTGCTATTTTCAGTGATCGAACGATTTTATTCATTAATCTTACCAGCTTTCTGTCTCTTACTTATATCTAGTAATTTCTGAGGTGGAGGCCCCCTTGCTACGCTGTTTTGGAATAATGGCCTTGACATTATTTCTGGTGATGCCTTCGGCTTCTTTATCATTTAGGATATTAGTTTAGAGAATTCCCTGCAGAAGCTCATTCCCAGCCTATTGAGGATATCCAATAATATGAATTTAATTTATGTATTCAAGGTGTACTGAATGTATTAAATCAATTTGCTCAGAGATTTGTGTGTTGTGATCTGGTTGCCATATTCGAATTGATTCACCACATCTGCCGATGCCTTTCGTAAACCTTTTAGCGCTACTTTATTCTGATCTCGAGGTATTGCAAGTGTGCAATGCCCTGTTGATCTCCCCCCCCCCTCACTTTGCGGCCATCCTTTACTTTTCACGTAGTGTGTCACATGGCATCAAGCTGGTTGACAATTGCTTGTAGTTTCCCAGTTAGTTGTTCTATGCTACAGAGAGGGCTACGTGCCAGAGGACAATGGGAGTTTGGCACGTTCTCTTCGTTAGCTCGATTCACAGCCTATCCCTTAGGGGACGATGCTGACGAAGTGGGTGACACTTCTGCTTCACTTTTTCTTTTTTTTTTTGGCACAAGATGTAATTGACTTATTTCTTTATCTTTTTGCTGCTTAATTTTTAAGCTGTTATAAGGACTGCAATATTCACACGTACTGCTTTGCAGAAATTACAGGTCGTAATATATTCAGCCTGGATATTACACAAACTACAGGTATGTATGACACCTCTTTCCCCATTTAATGTGAGATAGTAAATTCTTTTACTGGCAATGTAACCAATTCTTATTTAATTTATAGACAAAGTACTGTTCCTTCTGTTTACTAATTTCTCCGACTGTTTTCATCTAACAGAAGGAAACAATCGGAGTAAATGGTAGAATTCTAGTTATCCGAATCATTTGGGATCGAAGCAATTCTAAATCAACTGTCTGCATATAAAAGGGGAAGTACAAACAAAGTTAGAGAACGTTACAATAATTGTATTTATTATTAACGTATTAATATAGTATATAGTACAGGCTTACACAACTTAAAAATAATTGGCAATCTTCATTTGCTTCAAAAGGTGTCAGTCTTTTTTACACTCCAGGATTCAGTATTTCTTGAAACATATAATTAGTTCTTAATCAATTACATGTTCCTTCCTGAACATCTAGTAAAGATCCAAAGAGCATTAAACGCTTTAATGGCTGTTAGTTTCCGGAATATATATTCGCCATAATATATTGTCTTCATTTTCAGTTTCTCTCTGATTCTGATTAGTATTTAATGGTGAATTTGTTTTCTCACATGACAATCGATGGAAAATTTCGGTGAAACACAGGCAGTGGCTCTTGACATCTCAAAGGCTTTCGATCGTGTTTGGCAAAAAGGCCTTCTAAACAAGCTTCCATCTTATGGTTTGCCAACTGTTTTTTGTAATTGATTATCCAATTTTCTCTCTGACTGCTCACTGAGGGTGATGGTAGATGGCTCTCTGTCTTCTAACTTCTCACTAATGCTGGTGTCCCCCAAGGTTCAGTTCTTTCCCCCACTATTTTCCTCTTGTATATTAATGACCGTCTTCGATTGACCGGAAATCCTATCCATACTTTTGCTGATGATACCACATTGCATGCAGCTTTCCAGTTTGAGAAACCTTGTCCTGCTCAATCAACTTCAACTTCTCGAATATCCGCTACCAATTCCTTAAATGCCGATCTCCACGTAATTCTCCAGTGGGGCAATGAAAACTTAGTTGATTTCAATCCTTCTAAAACTCAGTTTTGTCTTATCTTTGGTGACACTCCGATTTCTAGGCAAAATGGTATATCTCTTTTGGGGATTACCCTGACTTCTAATCTCTCTTGGCACAAGTACATTACAAATATTGCTTCCTCTGCATCTAAAAAACTTGGTTTTCTCTTTCGCTCTCGGCGTTACTTTTCTTCCAAACAGCTGTTCACTCTGTACAAATCGCAAATCCGCCCTATCAGGGAATATTGTTCCCAAAACCTCTCTCAGGCTTCTAGATTCCATTCAGAAGAGGGCAGTTAGGTTAATTAATGACTCCTCTCTAACAGAGTCTCATAGACATACTTTTTCTGCTGCGTGCCTCTTCTACAGATACTTCCATGGGCACTATTCGTCTGAATTGGCTTCTATAATTCCCGCTCTCTCTTTCAAAACAGTCCGAACACGTGCCGCCACCAGCCAACATCCATTTACTGTCCAACTTCAAACTCACAGAACGAACTTTTCATCTTCCTCGTTTATTCATTCAACTGCCGTTTTCTGGAACAACCTTCCTTCATACGTATTTCCTGAAAATTAGGCTACAGAAGTTCAAGTCTAATATTCAACAAATATCTTCAAGTCAACAAATAACTTCTTTCGTCTTCCCAACCACCAACCCATACACGGTACTAAGTACTATAGGTTCTAATACCTCTCGTGTTTGGGGTTTTCATAAAAAAAATATATATATATCTACAGCTTCAGCGCAGTTCATGCTTTATCTCTAATTTTTTTGCATTTCTATTAAAATGTCCAAAGATGAATTACAGACTTCATTGAACCGCACTGAAAAGGTCTGTGTTTATGGAAACTTAAGACGAAAAAAAAACTACACAGATATCATTTAAAGAACAAGACTTATCAAAAAATCTGAGAAGTTTGATGTGGAAAACAGATAAGCAGGCAGGGTAGATTACACTACTCTGCATTAAAAAAAAAAAAAAAAAATCACTGATTTCTCAGAAAAGTGTGTTTCTGAATCATTTTCTAATGCTGATTTCAAAAATGACTTCCGTTTGTTTCCATCACGTCAGGTTTCTTCAAAAATCATGAAAGAAAATTTGATTTTTCACAAATTTTTATAAATTTTGGCGGGGACTTCTCGTTCTCTGTGTCCGTACCATGAGAAAAACGTCCCATGTGCTAGACTTTTTGACCTAAGTCTAGAACCAAGGAGAACTGCAGATTCCTTTGGTAAATTTAAATATCTTACCAGATCATTTAGTAACTAAAACAGTTGAGGACTGGACTCAATGTCTCCAGGCGTGTTGACGTGGGACCTTCATCTTTAGAAGCTTCACTTTCGGCACTCTCTGCTGCTACATTCTCTTCAGTATAAGTGGGGGCATGGAATCCGCAGTTATCGCCACGTGGGACTGGTCTAATGGCAGATGGAGTATTAGGGTACACAATGCCCTTCTTACTCTTTGCATTGTATCCCTCTAAGTTAACCAAGCAAACTCATCACATTGCAAATGGTATAGTCTTCTTTTTACCATTTTCCAAAATATCAAACCATAAAAACAGGTTAGGAAAACTTTATGCGGAGTTTGTTGTTTATCTTGTCACTTCGCTCCAAACTAAGCATAATACACATTTTTTTTACAAATGCTGTAATATCGCGTGAAGATATTTTACTCACTTTTCAGCGCAAGTCTGACAGGATAACCTCAAAAATAAACTCAGCTCACATTGATAAACACTGCTCCATGGAGTTTTCAAGGTCAAGAAACGAATGACTGAAGGCAGTGTTGCCAACATGTGAAGATTTAGTTTACAAACTCCCAGTATTTACTCCTACTTAATACATTCAATAATACAATTCATTACATCAACTAAAGTGATTTGTGAAAACATGGTACGTAACAGAAAAAAAAGAACGAATAACATTTCTGAAATCAGCATAAAAACTGAGTTAAAACAGCTATTAGTTTATAAACATCGAAACCCATGCATAGTAGTGTTACCAATGCCACTTATGATGTGATATACTGTATATAAACTCTGCTGAAAAAAAAAATGTCCGGGAGTATGAACAGATTATTTAATTTGACTGGATCCCTTCAGTGCTATCTGCATTGGTCGTCTCCAACACATCTCAACAAGTTCAAAAGTGTTTCTGAATTAAGCTTTTTGACAAAAGTTTGAGTCCACAACTGTGGAATTGCTAATGTACGGCTTCCCTTTCATCGATGTGTAGGGTACTTACAGCTCTGCTAGCATTTGTGGAGCTTGGTCAGGTCCAGTAACACTGTGCGAATTGAGTCACCTTCATAAATCACCTGCGGTCTCTTATCGGTCTGTTCATAATGTTGGGTGGCACAGGGAAAAAAATGTCGTGTGGTTCTGGCATTGTGCTAAGAGCCCGATTGTGCAATATGCGGGATGCTTTCTTTTCAGCAAAAGAATCTTTTCGACGGTTAATCGAAGACTCTAACCATTACGATTTTTATTTCCAAGGCAGAACGCCTGATGAATGATATCTCACTCTTTCTTTTCTTAATGGAATGGTCTCAAAACTTCAGTCTTATTTACGGCCTGTAGAAACCGCTTCAAAGCTTTCATTTTTCTATTGGCAGATGTGTCTGCTTGGTTGCTTGCTGTACGTTCCAGACTTCGTTCTTGTAGCCAGTCCATTTATTACTTTGTTCTCATGTCGATATAATGCGGCTTGGTTTTTTTGAAAGAAAGAGGTTTTTAGAGAAGCGAGTTACCTTCAAACAATTTAAACGTGCTGCAGGGATGTTTACCTGAAATGCGATACATAATAGCAGTCAGGTTGGTTAAATTAATCTCGGCAACAGTGTAAGATATTCTGCTCGAATGAGCTTAGATATAAAAACGAAAACATGTTTGGAAGAAATCCCTGGGAAAAAGTGTAATTGGAAACTGTTGTTGAAACCATTTTAATTCAATAGAAGCGAAGTGTTGCCTTCTACAGAATTAGATGGTAAGGTTAAGTTTACCAGGAGGGGTGGAAATGTGAATACAAAATGTCACAAAAATGTAATTGACTATTGAGTTAAGGTCTCTCTCTCTCTCTTCCCCAGTTACTGCCAAAACCGCATGCGCAAGCTTGTATATTGCAGGTCGTTTCACAGGTTGTGTAACCCACAGAGAAAATTTTATTTTCTCCTCCTGAGATCGGTTAAATGTTTAGAAATTCTTATCTCGGAGGATTCAAACCTGAACTTCTTCAAACGATTAGCGAAACCACGGTATAAACACATTTCCACACTTTGGACAGTAAAAGGATGCTGATTGGTTGCGGCACGTGTTCGAATTAGTTTGGAAGAGAAAGGGAGAATTACATAAGCTATTTCAGAAGCGCATTACTAATGGAGGCATCTATAGAAAAGGCACGCAGCAGAAAGAGAAAGCCTGTGAGACAGAGTGGACAAAAACCAAACCAAACTATTACATTAGGGTCACCCGGTAAGTTATTATGTATACCCATGTGTACTGTGTCTATAAATTGCGTGTGTTCTCTGGTTGATTTGCCTGTTTTGCTGAAAGAAAACCCCAGTTTCTGGGAAAAACTGGGAGTGGACAGACTTTGTGAGAGATGGATTATTGATTAACCTAACTATCCTCTTTTGAATGGAATCTAGGAGTCTGAGAGAGAGAGAGAGAGAGAGAGAGAGAGAGAGAGAGAGAGAGGTTATAAGGAACCGCCTCAGATGTAAGAACAAATTCCACGGTTAAGGCAGATGTGAGGTTTGTACAGAGTGAGTAGCTGTTTAGAAGAAAAGTGACGCCGAGAGCCCAGTCTTTTAGATGCAGAGGAAGCAATATTTGTTATATGCTTGTGCCAAGAGAAATTAGTAGAAGTCAGAAGAACCACCAATAGAAATACACGATCTTGTCCAATCCAATTTATCTTGCACTGTTTAAGTGTGCTGTTTTTTTTATATAATTTTAGTTCTACGCAAAACTGTGAGGATCAATATCAAGTTCCACTCACGGCTGTTTATCAGGGTGTTGCAGCGATTTTCTTTCTTTTTTTTTTTTTTTTTTCTTTTCTTTTCTTTTTTTTTAAACATCCTTGGTTACATTATATAACCAAACCACTCTTTATTGCCTATTTAATACTGTATTGGAGGCCGAATTTAGGCATAATAAGCCAATATCTGAAGGGTCCTTAGTGCCCGATGGAGTGAAAGGGGATCTTTCCATTTATATTTGTGAGAATGAAAAGCTAGAGTTACATATTTTGTCGCACTGCCTCTGTCTAAATCCGGTCCTGGCTATTCTGCAAATTGGTTTCACCATAAACAACGCCCCACTATGAAAACACGTTTGCTGAAAGAAAGAAATCGGCAATCTGGAACGTTTATTTTTCGATAATTCGAAAAGGAAACCTGAAAACAGAACCCCCGACGAATTCCAAGTGCTGTTTTCATCTGATGAACCCAAACGAAATCTTGGATTTTCAAAGGCGAGCAAGAACTATATTTGTGTAAAAATATATATAAATTATAAATATATTGGTATTAACCAATGTTTCTTAAAGTAATCCTAAGCATGTGCCTAAACTCAAGTTTGAGATTTTATACTCGGTGTATAAGTCGATCTTAAAATTTTGGATGATTTTTTTATGGTTTCAAAGCTCAAAGATGTTAGTTTCAAAGATGCTTTTGTCACACGTCGAAAATGATGTATAGACTTTGATGCATGGGTTTTAGGTATTGAAATGCCGTCGAACCTGTTCCACTGATCTCAACGATGTCCATTTCCACTTGCAGTCTGCCAAACCCCATGTACTTTTTCTGACAGAATCTCAGTTATCGGTTGATTCAATTACTGCTCATTTCGGTTGCCCAAATTATTCGCTGTATGATTCCTTTCGCCTCAAAGGTGGTACTTGTGCATATGTCCGTTCTGATATTTCCTGTCAGAGACTTGGTAATTTGGAATCTCCTCTTTTCGATCTTCTCTGGCTTAAAATCTCTCTTATCTATTTCTGTCAAATTCGTCTGTTGTTTCTACCGTTCTCCGAACTCTTCTAATCACTTGGAACTTTTTGACTTCCTCTCTTTGCAACTTGACTTTCTCCAGTCCAACTTTCCTAACAGTGAGGTAATTTTTCTTGGTGATTTTAATGTTCACAACTCCAGCTGGCTTCCGTTTTCTAGTCACATAGACCCAGCTGGTCGAGATGCTGATGCTTTTGCAATTGCTAATTACCTCGCACAGATTGTTCATTTACCTACCAAAATACCGGACAATCCTAACCATACAGCCAACACGCTTGATCTTTTTTCTTACAAACAACCCTTTTAAGTACATGGTCGAAGTGAATGGTCCCTTAGGCACCTCAGATCACAACTTCGTGATTGTCTCTTCTCCAATGGAGCCTTTATCTCATGGCTGTTCCCAATCTTGTGTTGTATAGCATTACAAGAATGAAAAATGGGATGACCTGTGAGATTTCTTTTCTTCTTTTCCTTGGTTGGATTACTGTTTCAAAATTCCTGATGTCAACGTTTGCTCAGTTCATGTCAGTGAAATTATCTTTGCAGGAAACCTAACCTTTATTCCACACTCCACCTTAAAATCTCATCCTTTATCTAAACCTTGGTTTTCCAATAAATGTGATAAGGCTGTGTTCAAGAAAAGAATGTTGTATATCGTAATTGGCTTGTTTCCAGTTCTTCAGTTTCATGTTCTGCCTACACCAGAGCTCACAACAATTGTAAAGCAGTTATTAATCAGTCCAAACTAGATTTTGAACAGACTAAGAGTAGAAAACTTGCTTCTTACCCTAATGGTAGCCGAGCATTCTGGTCTCTTTCCAAAGCTATTGGCAGCAACTTTTGCCCATCTCTGCTCCCACCTCTATCAAAAGGAGATGGTTCTATTGTCACTTCAGCCAAGGATAAAGTGGACCTCCCATTTTCCTTCCAACTCATGTATCAAAGATCTTGGTAAAACACTTCACACCATTCCCAGCACGCTTCATTCAATGCCTCCTGTGGTCTTCCGTCAAAAGGATGTCAGAAGGATTTCGACGAAACTTGATGCTAAGAAAACTCCAGGTCTTGATGGTATTTCTCCACTTGTCCTCAAAACCTGCGCTCCTGAACTTGCTCCTGTTGTTTGCCGCCTTTTTTCACTTTCTTATTCCAAAGGTGTTTTTCTTTCTGCTTGGAAATTTGCTCATATCCAGCCAGTCCAAAAAGGGTGACAAATCCCTCCCATCCAAATATCGTTCCATTGAAATTACTTCTACTCTTTCTAAAGTAATGGAGAAATCAATTAACCGCCAACTCTTAAACTACCTAGAAATCTTCCGTCTGATCAACGATCGCCAGTATGAATTCCGTCAGTGTCGATCCACTGGTGATATTCTGGCTTATGTTACCCATTTATGTAAAAAATTCAATGGAAAAGTTCGGTGAAACACAAGTAGTTGCTCTTGACATCTCAAAGGCTTTCGACTTCTAATCTCTCTTGGCACAAGCACATTACAAATATTGCTTCCTCTGCATCTAAAAAACTTGGTTTTCTCTTTCGCTCTCGGCTTTACTTTTCTTCCAAACAGCTGTTCACTCTGTAGAAATCGCAACTCCGCCGTACCATGGAATATTGTTCCCACATCTGGGCGGTGCCACTAAAACCTCTGCCAGGCTTCTAGATTCCATTCAGAAGAGTGCAGTTAGGTTAATTAATGACTTTTTTCTAACAGAGTCTCTCCACTCTCTGTCTCATAGATGTACTGTTTCTGCTGCATGCCTTTTCTACAGATACTTCCATGGGCACTGTTCTGCTGAATTGGCTTCTATAATTCCTGCTCTCTCTTTCAAAGCAGTCCGAACATGTGCCGCTAGCAGTGAACATCCTTTTACTGTCCAAGTTCAAACTCACAAAACCAACTTTTCTTCTTCCTCATTTATTCATTAAATTTCTGTTTTCTGGAACAGCCTTCCTTCTTATGTACTTCCTGAAAATTACAATCAACAGAAGTTCAAGTCTAATGTTGACAAGAATCTTCTTTCAACTTTTCAATCTTAAACCCATGCACGATACTAAGTACTACAAGTTCTAATACCTCTTGTGTTTGGAGTTTTCATAAAAAAAAAAAAAAAAATGAGGAAGAAAGTGGAGAAAGCTGGAGAATTATATTAAGAATATCAAGAAGGGTTCAACTAGAAATATGGAAGGTATTTCGTCATGAATTGCAGTATTTCATTGTTGTCAATACAAGCGGACAATAATATTATCCTTTGTGATGCAGGTATTCGCGAGTATAGTATCGTTTATACGATTCATTCCCTACTATAGGGAACTTTAGAAAGAAGGACAGTTGCTAACTGAAGCAGAAAAATGGCTGTAGCGTTAAAAAATGTGGTATCGATATTTTAGGAACAATGCGAAGCTATATGAATGGTTGCCAGGAGACCAAGAAGCCCGATATAATTAATGTTTTGCTTTTAACGGCAATTTGGAACATTCAATTGATCAAGTCCGGTGTGGCTTCAGGAGCATTGCTATGTTCCAGCATGTGGGCATTCTGCACTCCACCTACCTTCTCCTACCAGAGTTTAGCGATAATGTTGCCAGGGTGATGTGTGCTAAGTGCCAAAGCAACTAGAAGCGAAAGTATATTATGTCTATAATAGCTGTTCTTCTGGTAGGTTTGCCTGTTGCTGAACGAAAAACCCGAAGTACTTGGATATAAAACCATGCAATCTTCACCAAATAAATTAGCCACACTGCGATTCTTTCCGTCAATGTAGAAGGTTAGCGATCGTAACCGTTGTGTCAACCTCGAAGGGTTGGTGTTGCCAACAGGTCAGTTAGAAGCACTGATGGTTAATTAGTCAAGTCTCGTTTTTTTGAGATGCATCGTCACCAACAGCGGGAGTGTCACTGACAGCCATCTTTCCTTTGAGTCTGCATACGCCTTAACCCGTAGAATTTCAGCTCGTACAGGAGTACCTTACCTAAAAACAAAAGATATCCAAGTGACAGTGGCCATCGCAGCTAGCGAATCTAAATCCTATCTGTTCCCTAAAGAACGGATAGGATTTAGATTCGGTAGCTGCACTACTAACCTCAAAGACTCCAAGACTTTGTTATTGTTGTTCAAAATTTTCAATTTTTTTGTACATTTGTTGGTAATGTAATGTATCTCTGTACAAATTTGTACTTGTGCGTCATATCGAATACAAAGGTTACTTAATTTTGTCCACTACTGTATCACTACTCTATTGGAAACATTTTTTAAGAACGTAATTCCTACTGCATTCAGCCTTAGCAATAACAACAGGAGTATTATTAAAAAAAGAAGTAAGAGGGGATTGGGAGAGAAGTTGGTTGTGTTAAAAAAAGAGAGAGAGAGTTTGTTTTTGCCAGGGATGAAACATATTGATATTTTTTTATAATTCTGAAAAATAAATTAAAAGATTTTTTATCTAAATTTTTGCATGTTTTCTTTATGATTCATTAAAATTATTCACCCAGCTATTCCTTTTTTTTTGTTATTTCTTAATAGTTGGAAGATATTTAATCAAAATGAAGCGAATCTGAACAAAAAATTGTTCACTTGAGTTGTTCCTTTTTCATTTGAATAAAAACTAATTTTTGATTTTAATTACATTCACTATTCATTTGAGTACGTAGTATAATACTTTGAATATTTTTTTTCTTAAACACCACCAATTAGACGAATCATTTCTTATTATAAAAACTCTTCTGGAATGTTTAAGACTTACAAACAGCGGGAGGCATCTCTCGCATTCTAAAGATACACATTTTATAAGAGAACAGTTTCAGTTTTCTTCCAATTTCTTTTAACAAAAGCTGCACGCAGAACGATGCAAGCGTCGCTGGCTGATTTTTAATAAAATCGGAGTATCGAGTCAAGGACAGCAGAAGATGCAACACGCGGGAGTCGCAGGTGACGAGGATGCTAGTTGGAGCAATCTCCCAGGATGAGGTAAAGTTTTACGAAAAGCCAGGGTCTAATGAATGCGTCTGCTTGAGAAGAATGTGGAGTTTATAAAAGGGGATAAAAGTTTTGAACTTTCCTACAAATAATTTGCATAATATCAAAATATACTGCATGTTTAAAAACATGCTGTTTACATCTTTTCAGCTCGTGAGGTTTATAAACAGCCACTCGGCGGGAGGGGAGGTAGATGGCTTTGACTGAGTTCTATTGACAAACATATAGATGACAAACATCTACTTACCCCCAGGGGCTCACATCTAGTGAGTATGGGCTTGGCACACCCAGAGTCCTGAGCTGGATATCATCATTCTTCTCTTTCTTGGTGATTCCCTTCTACTTCTCTCTCTCTCAGTCAGGGTAACTCGGGAAAATATTTTTTTGGCTGGTGCAGCATAAGCCTCAGGCTTCCTTGCACTATATGGCTAGTAGTAATAATAATAATAATAATAACATGTTTGTCATGAATAAAAAATTCTCATCTTTATTTAGTTGTAAACCATTTTCGTAGTTATCCACCAATTCAACAGAAACGATGATTGTTATTAAAATTATTCGATTAAATCTGATGCGTACGCTAACTATTACGTACGAATAATATTCATATGACATTACATTTGGTGGTGAGGAACAATAATTCTTTTTTGATTTTAGCCAATTTATAGATAAAAGTTTTCATTTGTTTTCATAATATACTAGGCCGGAGGAAGGAGGGAGGGGAGATAGAATCAAAATATTTGCATTAATGCAAAATTATCTTTTTTTGACGATTTTTATTATTTATTTATTTACTTTTTCATAGTCTGATGTAAAATGGTGAGATATGGTTCGTGGCGCCATCTACAGTACAGAAAGAGAAACTGCACTTGCATATTTTTATTTAGTCACTTAAACGTGTATCGCTTATGGTTTCTTTGTATACTTTCGGGACCGTTACAGGTCGATTAGGTACTAAAAATTTTATTTCTCAAATATCCCTCGAAGCACTTGGTTTTAGATATTTTCAGGTAAGTAATGTGAAATTCCCTTATTTAAATATTGTGGAATTATTTTTGGCAGTATTACGGTATTTTAAATTTTCTCAGAAATCAAAGATGTAACTTGATTTTAGTTTGTGCTGCTTGAAGTGGCAATAACAAACGAAGTGATTTTAATCATCAAAGGTCTCGGTGAATAAAATACCAGCACTTTCCTTGTGTGTTTCTTTCCCTAAAATCTTAATCTAAAAATGACTTGAGAAAATGTTATTCTAAAAATTATTAAATATTTCCTGTTAGCTAGAGTGCAAGAGTTTTTTCTTTTTTAATAATCTGAAAAGAGATAATCTGAGTTGAACTTTTTTATTTATTTATTTTGCTGATTTATATTACTGTATAATGTCAATGTATTTCAAATATGGATTTACGAAGATACCATATTCTCATGGATTCGTAAGGTATGGAGGATAGTTAATTAAAAAATATTTTTTCCAAATTTTCAGACGAGGGAAGAATTTAAATTAATATTTAGGGAAATAATCTTGTTTTAGCATTCCTAATCTGATGATTAAAACGGATATGACGCCTTACTTAATTTGTGAGGGCGGGACAAAGAATTTATCTACCATTCTGCGTATATCCTGATATTTTTATAGAAATATTAGTCTTTAGAAGTATTTCTCAATAAATGTAATAATAAGTTTAATGCATTTTGGTTGTTCGGAAAGTTTTAACGTGTTTAGATTGTTTGGAAAACTATGAAAGTTTTCTGAACGTTACTGTTAATTTAAAATTAATTTAGAGTCTATGTAATCAATATTTCTGCTTACACAGACTATAAATTTAAATTAACATAAATTTTAATGAGGGTTCAGTGGAGTCTGCTTCTCCAAAATTTGCAGAAAAATACTGTAATGTGAAATTTGAATACTGTACCCACCACCGAAAGTAAAAATTCATTATGCTTCATGTGGATAATAGGTGGCGCCACCAGTCGTACCTAATAATAATAATTGATCAAACATGCTAAATAATTTATATTTATTGCTCTATTACACGTAGAAAATCTCATTTATTTCTTACACAAATCCACCTTGTTTTTTTTAACAGGTACTTTATTTCATGCATGTTCATTTAAGTCCAATAACAAAATTATTAAAAAAAAAATATATATATATATATATATTAAAGTTTTTCTATAATAAGTCAATACATATTAACAAACTATTTGGAACATGTGGGAAACAATTACAAAATAATATTCAAAATTTGTAAAAATTCTTAATTAATTATCAGTATTAATAATATGGCTTAAAAAACACGATAATGGAGGATCGTATTAGCCATTCTTTGATAGTTGTACGACCATCCATTTAACTCTTATGAAATGGATGGAATTATTCATAGATGAAATTTATATATAGTTTTAAAATCAGACTGATTAATTCGGTAAGTTATCATTATCTTGCAAAAAGAGGGATATATTCTGTGCATAGAAGAAAGCTCCAGAACGTTTGTTAAATTTATAATAAAAGAAAGGCTCCACCCCAGCATTAAATATGCACCTAGGCCTCGGGATAACATTTCAGGGCCGGTCATTTAAAATAAAAAGAGTAACGGGTAAATAAACTTTAAAATTATAGAAATAAATCGGCGATGTTTACCTCCCCTACTTCTTCGAGTCGGCTTGTCTATTTAACAATATTATGAATGTTTAATGCTTTTTTTTTTAGCTTAATGCTTTTTCTCCGATGGTCTGTAAATTACGGTGTATTCTGTGGTTTATAACTTGTAATGTAACTGATGATATTTTAAGGAGTCCTTATGTGCTGTGATGTAATGACTAGATCGTAGATATAGCTTAGCTTAATTCTTCAGCACTCACCTCTGAGGTGAGTGCTGAAAAATTAAGCTAAGCTATATCTACGATCTTGTAATGTAACTTAAAAAGTAGTATTTTAAGTTGAGAGTAAATGAGTGGTGTTATTTATTATTATTTTTTTTTTTAGAAATCGCCAATCTATTTTCAAAAATGAAAGATTTTAGCGCAGTAATGCAAATGACGAATTGTGAAAATTGCATCTTGGCTCCATCTACTGACAAAAGGTAAAAACAAGTTTAACTTAAATTCGTATGTTAGGTGTCTTGAATTCTTTGTCCTTTTCAGTTAAAATCTAAGTTTTAATAAGAAAAAATCACTGGAGAGCTGCATATGAATTATACAGTACAAGGAATAAGTTTTTTTTTTTTTTCATGTATGCCTCTAAGTTCCGAAGCAAGTATGACTATAAGACGTTAATCTTACGGCCATAGATGTTTCCAATCCCACAATTATAGACGTATACTGGTTGTTATTCATGTGTCTGTTTTGTGGGGGGAAAAAATCCGGGCGAGGAAAAAACCATACCATCTTTGCCTGAAACCACATCTGAGCCACATTTTGAAAAAAAAAATGCTCATAAAAATTCAATTCGTCACTGATGAGATTCGAACGCAGGAGTATTTCGCCTTACTTGGTAAACGATAACTTCTTTTTTCCTTATGTTTTGATCGCAACTCGTCTATGTTGAAGTTAACATAGCTTTTGATTAAAGTCGAATAAATTTAAATATTATCATCATCAGCCATTTTCAGTCCACTGCAGGATGAAGGCCTCTCCAGCAACTTTCCAGTTCCTTCTGTTTTGAGCACTGGCCATCCATTTACTACCCAAAAACTCATGAATTTCATCCAGCCATCTCCGCCTTTGTCTTCCAGGTTTTCTTCTAGCTCCTCTTGGGTACCATTCTGTTATTTTCTTAGTCCATCTGTCATCATGTCTTCTAGCTATGTGTCCTGCCCAAGACCATTTTAGTTCTTTAGTTTTGATAAGAATGTCCTTTACTTGAGTTTGCTGCCTAATCCATGTGTTTCTCTTCTTATCTAACAGTCTGATTCCCAATATAATTCTTTCCAATTCTTCGCTGTGTCGTTCTCAGCTTCTCTTCCATTCTTTTGGTGAGTGCCCAAGTTTCACTTCCGTAAGTCATGGTGGGTAGTATACATTAGTTCATTATTTTACGTTTCAGAAAAACTGGGATATTGCTCTTCCGTATGCGACTATATTTCCTGAATGCTATCCATCCAAAATTTATTCTTCTCTTGACTTCCAGCCATTTATCATTATTACAGCTAATAACTTGTCCCAGATAAGTATATGACTCCACCTTTTCAATTACTGCTCTTTCAATCATTATTTCCCTTTCTGTGGCATTCATCTTTAGTCCAAAATCCTTACTAACTGTGCATAACTGATTAAGATTTTCCTCTAATTCTTTGGGATGGTGGCTTATGACCACAATGTCATCTGCAAATCGTAAATGGTTTAGATACTCTCCGTTCACATTGACTCCTTTCTGCGACCAGTCTAATCTTCTGAAAGCTTCCTCAAGGGCAGCAGTAAACAGCTTCGGAGATATTGTGTCTCCTTGTCGAACTCCTTTCTCAGTTTTAAGTTTATTACTGTCTTTTTCTAATCTAATAAAGGAAGTAGTATTCTCATATATTTTCTTCAAAATCATAATATATGGGGTATCTATGCCTTGTCTTTCCAGTGCCCGAAACATTGCCTTATGCTGTATGGAGTCAAATGCCTTTTCATAATCCACAAATGCCAGGCATAATGGTGTTTTATATTCATTTGCTTTCTCCATTAGCTGTGATATTACATGAAGGTGATCCATAGTTGAGAATCCTGTCCTAAAGCCAGCTTGCTCTTTCGGTTGATTCTCACCAAGTATTCTTTGTAATCTGTTAGTAATGACCCTTGTGAACAACTTGTAGATGTGGGATAACAAGCTAATTTGGTCTATAATTTCCAATTTCTGATTTATCTCCTTTCTTATGCAGCAAAACTATGATTGCATTATTCCACTGCTTAGGCGTCACACCTTTTCTAATGCACTTTGTGATGAGCCTTGCCAGTTTTTGTGTTATGTCTCTTCCTCCCAATTTTAAAAACTCTACAGTAACTTCATCTTCCCCCGGGGCTTTCTAATTCTTCATTTTCTTCAATGCATGTTCTACTTCATCAGGAAGGATATCAGGCATGTTGTATGTGTTACTAATTTGCGATCCATCTTCCCCACTGCTGGCATCATCCTCGCTCCTTGTATAACTCTTTATAGTAGAGTCTTCTGCTATTTGAATTATGTCTTCTCTGCTATTTATAAGAACACCATTACTATTCTTCAGTTTCAGTATCATTTGTCTTTCTGTATTACTGCTCATGACTGCGGATTTAAATCCTTTGTTTTCCCTTAATGCTTGTTCTACTTTTCTTGTGTTAAATTTTCTTATGTCCTCTCTGAGTCTCTTTCTAATGGCTCTGCATAGCTCAGTATACTCAGTTTTCTCCCTGTCAGTGTTTTTTTTTTGCTCTTCATTTGTCGTCTTCGGTTCATCATGACAAGTATTTCTTTACTGATTTTTTTCTTCTTTGGATTTCTTTTTACCTATAGGTTTCTTGGGCTTTATCATTTTCAGAAAGTTGTAATATTCCTCCTCGATATCTTGGTCCTGAACAGTCTGCAGAAGCTCAAACTTGTTCTTAAGTTCCAGTACATACTGCTTTTTCTCCTCTTCTGTTATCTCAAATTGAAGTAACTCCAACCATTTATAACAGACTCCTCCGATCGGTAAGTATCAAATTCATAATTTCAATATTACACTTTAAGTTGAAGAGTTATTCGTTGACCCTGAATCTAGTAAGATACAGTGCCAATTTTAGACTACATTATGCACCAACAATTTTCAATAGGGTTCAAATGTGCACTGTTGCTTGTCCAGTCCAACACTGTAATACCAGCATTTCTGAGGTATGACTGCACCTTAAGGGAGAAAAACGACGGATGACATTGGTGTAAGTATGTTTTAAGCCTTGTGAGACAAGAAGACAAACTCACCATTAAATCTAAATAGCATAAAACTTACCAATTTTGCTGTGTGGCAAGGTGCTGAGTCCTGTGAAAAATGCAGTTTTGGACGTCTGTGTGGTAATCCTTAATAACGAGTTTCAGGCACGATAGTAGTGTAGGTTTCTGCATTCATCGTTCCGTTAATAAACTTAATTCGCCCCACCCCTTTGCTTGTTATGCATCCCCATACCATCTGACCGGTGGGGAACTTTACAGTCGGCGTTATGCAGTCAGGATGGTATGCCTCCGCTTTCGTCTTCTGACATGTCCCTTCCCAACCGAGCCATGCAGGTTGAATTTCGATTCGACAGAAATGATGACGGTGTCCCATTGCTCTTTTGCCCATGAAACATGCGTTTTAACCCAAGCAAGTTCCTTCTTCCTCATTTGTTGGGTCAACAAAGGCTTGTTCTTGGGCCGATGGCATGCAGACCACATTCCGAAAGCCGTCTTTGGATAGTTCGTGCACTTGCTTCAACACCATCTCAAAGTCCAGTTTTAGATCAGGAGCGCTAGCATGGTGATTACGAAAGCATAGCCGTTTCAAATATCGATTTTGGAAGGCGTAGTCACTCTCTTACGGCATGATCCAGGTCTTCTCTTCACATCACTGGTTTCACGCTTTAATTTCAGCACCCGGGATACTGTTGATTGGTGGCAGCCTATTTGATCAGCGATAGCACGCGTAGAAAGCTCATTAGTGCTTACACCTCCGCAAAACAGGATACTAATGTGCGTGTATACCCTTCCAACGCCGTATTATAGAAACGGCTGAAGAATACCTTGTAATTACTGTCTGATGCAATAGAAGTGTTATCTGACGCAATACCTTTTGCTTTGCGACAAACAAAATCTTATACATTTTCACTACAAATGTTACTTTTTTTTTTTTTTAAGGAAAGTTTACTAATGAATAAGATAGATTGTCTAATTTTAGATGTGTTGTTGTTTGTTTTTTTGCGAAAGCACCTAAGGTTTCTTGCTTTGTTGGATGAAAAACCCGATTTTCCGGAAGCTTCTCGACTGTGCCTAACTTGATCACTGTGTAAAGCGATAAAAAAATTCTTTTTGATGGGTTCCGAACTCACACTTTTACCACGTTGAAACCCCACCGATCGTAACCACCGTACTGCACGCGAGAACAAGCAAACATTTTTTTCCGATTAAGACAAAGGTCTTGATTCGTGGCCGGAATCTTTCATATTGTGTGGCCCGCTTGGTATTAGTATGAGTGCAGGACTGATAAGGGAGGGGACGTTTAAATTCTAAGGATATTTTCGCATTTTCTATCTTATTCTGTATCTCATCAGAAATGATTCTGAAGAACACACACTGACCTCTACAAGTTTCCGTTTAGTTGCGTAGTAAATAATAATAACGTTAGAAAATAATTCCTCCTTACTCCTGTTTTATTCGATGCAGCGAGGGCAGGAGGAACACAACGAGCCTTTCTAGGCGGCATCATCTTATCTGCAGATCGATGCAAGTAAGAAAAGGAATGCCGAGCGCCTTTGACTCATTCCAGCTGAGTGGGAAGCTTCTTGTTTAACATTAATCATTCAACAACAGCGAAATGTCACGTAGGCAGATTATCGCTAGAGGGAGTTAGGAGCACCGTTGTTCAGGAGAAGAACGGCTACACCCTTCTAGAACAAGGGTCGACAACGAAAAGATAGCGAAATTATCAGATTTTTTTGTTTTAAACACGTGAAATGTATTTTTATCAAACCAATATTACGGAATTTTATAGTTGCTTGAACTAAAGTATTTAATTTGATAAATGTAACGATATCGGTCACATTTTTGGTAGAAACCACTAAAAGGATGTCACGTGACGCACACCGGAAAATAGGATGGATATTCGAAGAGCCATTTCATGTGGGTGACGTCTTAAAGAATACTTTTAACCGCCGAGACATTTGAAATATTTTACGGGTCGTTTAATGTCACTGAATGAACTTCGTCGGGCATGTGTGGCCGTATCGTATTATGCGGAGCAGCTGCTCTTCTGTGACGTGACCAGCAGTCACGTACTGGACATTAATTAATCTCGATAGCAGTCAGCTATTTTTCTGAATTCGATGAACGATGCGAATATTTCGGCCAAAATCATGACTCATCAGTTATCGCTCTCTCACTTTTACAGGTGCGTGCTGTTCGTGCAGGTTACTTATCCCCTTACCGTCTGGTGTGTGTGTGTGTGTGTGTGTGTGAGTGATGCCTGCGCTCATGATTTTCGCTGGATTACATCGCTTGCCAATTAACTCCGAGGAAAAAAGATGCCGTTTGGAGAAGACACGTACTTGATAAGACCGAATTTGCGAAAATCATGGAAATACGCGTGTGTGCTCCTCATAATTTGAAAGTATAATATTAATTTAATTAATACCGCACGCGCAATATAATTACGCGCGAAAAAAAATTATTATAAATAAAAAATACCGCTTCCACCAAAGTGATCCACCTTTTTCCCGAGAGATGGAGCCACTATCAATGATGACGAGAATGGGAACGAACGCGAAAAAAAAATGTTAGATGACTGCATCAGATTACATAGAACACGTGCGTGGTGACTGTGCACACAAGCCCGTTGTGCGTCAGACCACGCGAGGAGCGTGAGAACCTTCCGCGGGGCACGCACCGTGTCAGCCCGCTCTCATGCCACGCACGGGCGTCGCCCGTCAGTGGCACGCTCGGCCGTCAAGCCGGTCTGTTATCTGATTAGCCTCGCACCAGAGTGCCGCGATTGCCGAAGCGTAACAGGTGGATGTTAGCCTGGAGGCCAGGTGATATTGTACGCCGCAAACGAACAAACCGATAGTGGAATTGTCATTGCGAAACCTCGCTGCGTATTAGCCGTTACCCGCGAATGACAGCTACTTTTTTCTCGGCACCCTGGGTCAAGGGTTAAGTACGCACATCGCGGATTTTCAAGCTCATTTAATTTGCGCGAACGCCACTTTCAATTAAATGAATTTTTTCTTCTTCCTCTGCCATAGCTGTACGGCAGGTATTTGTACACCCGACTCCTGCGTTCGATTTCACTTTCGTAAACCGATATTGCGCACTTAGCCGCCCCTTTTTCGTTATTTCTTCGGTTGGTCCATTCACATCTATTCACCCCGCCGTGAATCCTTTTTTTTTTTTATTTATTTTCATTTTAACAAGAAGTGACTTGGATGCAAGACCCTCGTTGACAATTGGTGTAATCATCGTCCTCCACTTCTCCCCACACCGTGTGGAAATGACCTCAGTTCGATCCCCTTAGTATAGTGAGGAATTTTAATGGGTCTTTTACACAACTCGGCTGAGCTAGTCAGTCTCAGCGAAAGTAGCATGGTCCTCCCCCCCCACCTGGAAACTCGGGTTTTCATCCAGCAAACAGAAAATCTACCACAGAACACACGCAGTTTTTACAAACACAATATAGTCTGCAATATGGCCTAAGAGACATACAGTTCTTGCAGTTTTTTTTTCGAAACTAGAAGAAAGAAAATTGGGCAATATTCTTGCATTTTCTACCTTGCAAACTCCTCTGACTCAATGTAGCTCTCTTTGCCCTCAATTTGGAGTGTAAACACTTTATACTGAGTAACCACTTTATTAGATACATCTACCTAATAGCGAGTAGGATCCACCTTATTTCTCAGAATAACGCCTGGATTCGTCATAGCAGATATCGAAAGCGTGCCCAGTAATGCTGGTCCATGCTGATTCCACCTCTTCCACAGTTCTTGCAAATTGGATGATTGCGAATCTGTACTCTGAAGACTTTGTCCCACCACATTAAAAAAAATGTTAGATTACTACATTCAATTACATAGAACACGTCTATGTGCTGACTGGGCACAGAGGCCCGTTGTGCGTCAGACCACAACGCTCAACTGGACTGAGAACTGATGGTTGGGTAAAGCCTCCGTAGTAGGTTGAATTCACTTGTATATTCCTGGAACAAATTGTGCACAATTCTGGCCTTGTGACATGGCGCAATATCCTGTTGGAGAAATCCACTCGCACCCGGATACCCTGCAACTATGAAGGGATGTGTCTGGGTGGAAATTTTTTCCAGATAACCTTTGACATCCAAATGTTGCCTCACTAATGTGCACACAAAATCTTACTACAACGTTACACCGCCACTACCAGCCTACATTCTTGCTACTGGGCAGGATCGGATTTCACAGACCCATGCTGTTTTCGATATATTCTGGTACTCCCATCACTTGAAACGGCAGGAACCGGGATTCGTCAAACCAACCGACATTTTCCTAATCCTCCACTGCCCAGTGTTGGTGTTCCTATAACAGTATTTTCTTGTTTTTTGCCAACAGGAGTAAATCCCTGTTCTGTTGTTGATCACGATACCCCATCCTTGAGAGTTCTGATGTTAAGATATTGTTTTTTCTTTGGGCTTTTTAAAACATTTTTTCTAGCGCGATGAACGTTACGTTTTAATATCGTGAATTCCTGTGGTGGTCACAGGAATTCACGGCTTTCCGAACTGTTTTTTGAATGAGAAGTGCTAATTCCTCAGGATTATAGTGAGAATTAGCATTAATATCATTTGAAGGGAAAATCCTGGATTAGAGATTTTTAAAAATTGTTCTAACGAACGTTTCGAAGCGAATACCTCAAAAGGTCGCTTGGTGGTTGCTTCGGAACTTGAGCTGTGTTTAACAGGAAAGAGTTGAACCTGTGGTCAGATATAGTTAGGTCAGTGTCTATCTTTCAACTCTGAATAAATGAGAGTAGTTGTTATTTGCCAATTTATATTAGATTGACCTAAGGAGTTGGAAAAGATATAAGGCTGACCTGGAAAGTTAATGGCATTCAGCTGATGAGCAAAAATGGTCTTCGAAAAAGCGCCTTTTTGTGTCCGTGGGTTTGCTGTACCATAGAGAATATTTAGAATTTGCATCCATTAAAATTAATAGAGGCTCTGCTTTAATAGCGTGAAGTGCCGATTCTGAGTACCGAAATTGAGGTGCGATATCTGTACATGGTAGTCAGCAGGTGAGGGCAAATGGCTGTCTTCTAACTTCTCTACGTTGCAAATTGCGTACGAAGACTGGAAACTAACTACGTTAGGGTTTTCATTGAAGATAATTATGGCAGAGTTCGGATTAACATGATTGGGTTGGATTATTCTTGAGGTCATGGGGTAACCCATGACTTTACCATGTGAATGACATTGCTCCTATAAGTAAATTAGATCAAAATGCGATACATCTACTAAACGACGAACCTCATCGGCCACCGATCTTGCCCGTTGAGCATTTATCTGTAGTACTGTATTCGCACTTTAGATACCAAGAGAAGTGGTTCTGGTAAATTATCACTTTGTAGTTCCTTACATTTCGGAGTGAATGGTTCTTGAGCATACAGTTTTAAAGCTTGTTAAGTGTTCTAGGCAAGTAGTATCGCCCCGTGATCCTTATTATTGCGTTTGCAATTTGAGCAGATTTGAGTGGGGGTCTTCCTTGTGTGGACATTCATTGAAAATATGTCCTTGACGAGAAAACAATGACCGCAGGTAGGCACGTCCTGTTTGTGCTTGATGTGTGACCGAACATCAGTACAGTCACACATCAAACAATAAAAATATCGTTTGATACAATACTTTTATTATTTTCTCAAAATATAAGATCACTTTTTCACGACAGCGAAATTTTTAACCTTATGGGATGACCATCCGATGTACATTCCATCTAGTGAAGTAACATTGGAATAAATCCGAGGCGATTATTCCAGCACCCAGTTTGATGATTTTTTTTTATCTAGTTTTTGTCTTAAAACGAAAGCTAATTTCTTTTCCTCGATTTCTGCCCTATTAATAGATTTTTATGAAAGATGTCATCCAGAATGTCTTCTTTACTGAAATCGTTGTCTATATCGAATATTAGGATTGTAGGTTATTTAGTTCTGTTGGCGGCCCAGCTGTTAGCCTTAGAGATTTTAAGAAAGCAATAAAATTTAAATCATCTTTTGAGCTCGTTTCAGTGATAACTCCATTGTTTTTAATCATACGAAGTGCTTTTACTTTTGCCTCCTTTAGGTCCTTATTCTCCCCTATATTTCCCATGTCCAATTAGAGCTGCCGGTAGACCTCACCTGTAAAACGTTGGTCCATACGGACCACGGGTGCTAGTTCTTGCCAGCAAAAGATGCTCCTTACTAAGCAACTACCGCCACCTGCCTGGAGAGTGGTACCATGCACAATGAATCCATTGAATCGTGTTGCTTGCGCCATACACGAAGGCGTCCATTGGCGTTTTGCACCAGGCATTTTGAGTCATGCACCAGCACACTCGTTTCCAGTGCTTCACTCTCCAACCGGCTTGTTATTGAAACCACAGCATTCGCGGTCGACAATAATCAGCGGTTAGAGGAGGACGTCGCTTGGGCGTCTCCTGTGGAACTCCTCACGTCTGAGTGTATGGCGCATCGTAATTTGGGATATTGTTCTGCATTCCCATATTGTATTACGATGCCAACTATCGCACTGACCTGCCGTTCAGTCCAAACAATGCGCTGTATCCTTCACCAAGAACTTCCACTTTGCCTAATCCTTTACAGTTCTGTCGGCGGGAAGTGGTTTGACCCATTCGACAACATTCTTTGTAAACCTTAACCAGAGTGGACCGTGAGCAACCGACATGACGTGTCGTTTCCGATATGAAAGCACCCAACGCACAAACTCTCACAATTAGACCCTTTTGAAACTCTGTGATATCTTTACTACGTCTCATAACTGCTATTTTGTCACATTGACTTTCACGACTGCCCTCGTGAGTAGCACAGTTGATAGGATCGCCGTTCTCCCCCCACCGTGTGAAAATGACCTCAGTTCGAAGACGGGAGGAATTTTTATGCGTCTTTTTCATAACGTGGCTGAGTTAGTCGGTCTCGGGAGCGGGTAGCGCATGGTTTTTTTCCTCCCGGACACTCGGATTTTTCATCCAGCAAACAGAAAATCGACGCAAAAATTCAATGATAACTGAGTGTGAAAACAACGGATGTCAGTTGAGACCGGTGAATTATTACAACGCGATGTTGGAGAAAAACATTCGAAATCGATACTTCCTTTATAAGGTTAAAAAGCTCTGCGAGGAATTCTTTTTAAAAATCCAAACTTTCATGAAACATTCTTAATAAGGGAATAGTAAATTAAACTATATTAAATATTATATTAAACTCGTAACTAAATCGATACATGAATTAAAATATGCATTATTTGTAAATCTGAAATGATCAATGAATATGGAGTAATTTGAAATCATACTAAAGTAACATTTGTTACTTTAGCATGATTTCAAAGTAACAAATGTTACTATAATTTGTTACTTTAGCACGATTAAGTAAATATTGAAAAAAAAAGTTTTTTTTTTTTTTTTTTTTGTGTTAATACCACGAAATGATTATTCTCTGAACTGATCTGACAGTTGCCTCATAGTGATGCAGATGAGATGAGAGCATTGTACGAGTGATGAAATCAGAAAACAATTAGCCTACTCCACAGGGGCAATCGCCACCAACCAGCTCTCTTCCTTATCGTCAGTAGTACCAGATTAGGAGTGGCAACATACATCGTGTGATATGCCCTGTATTTAACGACGGGGTTTGTTCTGTGGGTTTAGTCGACACTGTAGATTGCAGTCTGCCACTCTTTTTAGAAGTTTCAGTTAGGGTCCCGTGAACGACTGAATTTCTGATTCAATCTTCGTTGTAGTTAGTTGATCTAAGACGGAGTGAGTAGAGGAAGTAACTAACAAACTCAGATCCATAAATACTAAACGAACGATTGTGAGATTTTAGCAATTGGTGGCAGAACATACCTCGTTGGTTAAAGCTTTATTTTTTGCAGTCTAAAACATCCGGGTTTACCCCAAAGGGATTAAAGATGTGCTCTTAACATGGAAGGTAATGGCGACTGTTCTCTGGGACTGCCATGACATTCTTATTGTGCATTTTCAAATAATATAGCGGAATGTCTCATTGTTTTGCATACTTCTGAAAGAAGTCAAGGATTCAATTTGCAGGAAATCGTCCGAGCCATTGAGATGTAGAGTAGTAGTGCGTTACATGATGGCACAACCCGCATACAGTACGTACAATCCAAGAAACCAATCTAATAATTTGGGCGAATACTTGATCATCATCCCTACACTCTGACTTCATCCTTTAAAAGTGATTTCGATATTATTATTATTTTTTTCACTTAATCGACATCTTGGTGGGGAATGTTTTTCTGAAGTGAGAAGAGGACTGGTTTCACCTTCTGCATGACTTTCAGATATCCAGATCTAAGAATCCAGTTGGTGTCAAAAAGAAGGGAATGTACTCCTTCAGGGAAAGAAAACTATAATTGCAATTATAAATATATACTTAAGTGTATAATATACAAAATATTGAAGCCCCTGTACAATTTATATAGTCCGCGCGGTAGCACAGTGGTTATAATTCCAGTTCTTACACCTAATAGAAAAGGCCCTGGTCCGAATCCCACCAATTCCCGTCGCGTGGTTGACGGGATTGTGTGGCTTTTTTCACTCCATGGCTGAGTTAGTCGCTCTCAGACGTGAGTAGCAGGTTTCCACCCCCACTCCCGGAAACACGTATTTTTCGCCCAAAAAAAAAAAAAAAAAAAAAACAACAAAAACAAAAAAAAACTGGCAAATCGACCAGAGAACACATTCAATTTTTAGCATATTGCACATGGGCAGATGAGTTCGTTTTCGGGTGGCTCTAATATGACAGTTTTTTTTTTTTTTTTTTTGCACAAATTATATAAAGCTTGGTGGTGTATGTGTTAAGCGCCAAAGCAACTAAGACTGTGAGACATCATTATATTACTTCCATCAGCGTGTGCATTTTCGTCAGTTTCTGTCTTTTGGGCGAAAACCCCAGTTTCTTGAAACTAAACCATGCAACCCTCGAACGAGACCGATCGATTTGACCACGATGTAGGAAAATCCAATAAACGTACCTACCACAAGACGCGATTCGACCTAGATCTTTTGCACTCGGTGTGAAAGGATGGTAGTCGTGGCCACTATGGTAATTTTTAAAGGTTCAATTAGAAGAAAGATTGAGACGAATGTTCATCTTTAAGACCCGGTCTTAGAAATCCTGTAGAGGATACAAACTTCATGGCATTCTTCTTGTGCATTCTTCCCCCTTATCCAGAATCAGTCTGTCTAGATAGTAACTGATGGATGTGATAAACAGTTCTACAAACAGAAGGGGTTGGACCAGACCTTTATATACGACAATAGATATCACCGTCCCTTCAGTCTGGAAGCATTACTTCATGCGGTCTCTTCTGAAACACTCCAGTGCAAAGGACATCAGCGACTTCCAACCCATTCGCAATGCCGCAACCTATTGAAAATTTTCGCAAAATCGATTCTGCAGAAATCAGTGATTGCTGTTTTAGCCATAGACTTTCTTGAAAGTGTGGGACATTTTGGATTCTACTATGATAAAAATGGCCATAAATAATCTCTACATAAGTTCAACATTCGGCCAGATGTTGCACTTAAGTATCGTACAAAAATACTTTAGAATTACTGGACACTTGTGGTTTTTACGAGGTCTGCTCGCTGACAGACAAATCCTTGAGAAGCATGGAGATGTAAGCATCGAATATAGCTTTCACATGGGCTTGCCACAATGAGGATTTCTGTCTGCACAGGAAGGCTATTCTACATCACGTATCAAATGATTGAACTTTGAATACCAGCTGCTCTATCTATGTGCAGAGAACGCGAGCATTCTTAGTGGCAGACTGACATGTGGCCGCTTCTGTCAAGGGTAATTAATGCCTTACGGTGCAGCATCACCACCCAAGATGACTTCTTAAACATATCCGAAGGAGCCTCCTGCAACCCATTTGAAAAGATACTTTTTAAACGTAATGTTTAGTCGGTAACTGTAATGTAATTCCTTTTTTATGTAATGCTGTCAAACAAGCATTTTGAATTTGTATTTTTCTGTTTTATCTCGTACATTTTAACTTGTAAAACTGATCCACCGCGTACCAAGTATGCTCTCATAATTATAATAAATAAACTCGAGTTCTACCGAAGGTTAAATTTTAAAACGCGAAGGTCACAAAAACTTCTGTGTACAGCGCCATCTCCCTGAATGTTTTTGAAATGTTTCTGAATGTTTCCTACTGTGTTTAACTTTCTGCCATTAAAAATTCTTTTTGGTTTTGAGTACATACTCTACTTAGCTTACTCCATTCTGATAAACAACTACTCCAGCGCTATCTATTGGAATGTTTTGAAAGTCAGTAGTTCTAGCGATAAATATTGAATAATTATAAAAAAATGTTAAGATCTTTAACGTTTACTTATCCAATCTCGTCAAAAATACATTAAAAACCCAAATCACTATACAATATTATAAAAACTTGAAGCTTTTATAATTTAATTATAATTACAAATTTATAAAATGTCATTAAAAAAATCGCGAAAACTATACCGATTAATTAGTATTATAACATAATTATATTTTAATTTTTATTAAATTAATCTATTAATAATTAAATAATAGTTAATTATCAAATAATTTAATAAAAAATCAGCGAAAAGCAAAGGTGCAGATGCCAAAAAGTCCTAGCTGCTGTGCATTAACGTTGATGATTGCTGTCTAAAAGTAAACCCCGATATATGCAACTGCCATTTATTTGAGATAAGCTGATAGGTTTCGCATGCATGTGTGTGTGTGTGTGTGTGTGTGTGTGTGTGTGTATGTATCAGACAGTTGCCAGACCGCCTCTCTTTGATTGGCTGCGGGTTGCATGAACTTTACTACGAAAACCGTTTCGGTAGACCAGACAGCTATTACCACGTAATAAAAACAAAAAAAAAACATATCGGCGAGTGGCGCTCCACCTGCCGAACAATTTAGGGGTACTAATGTAATGCGATTTCTCTGTCTTCCTCCTAGCTATTCCCCACGTAACGACTCAACTCGATGGGAAGTTGAGAGATCGCAACGACCTCTTGTCATCACCTGGGTGGAGAGTTTTAATGTCACTGTCGGTGGTTGTCCTGTTGGCCGCATGAGAACACGAAAGGAAATGACTCCCTTCATGACACCAGTCACGGCATGTCGAGAAGTGTAAACTGCGTGAAACTACAAGCTCAGACGGCTTCTGTCTTATTAGAAGAAGTTCAGTTGATGGCAATCGGGACGAAACATGCGATTGATTACATTGCAGGAATATCAAAGGGAGTGGTTAACTGGATTGTAAATGGATCGTTGGCTTATAGCAATTGAAGAGCGCAAAAATGCATGACAAACTCACTGTTGTCACATCGTTGAGTCATATTACTATTATTATTACTGGGACAGCAACAAGTGGGTGAGCGATAAACCACCCAGAATGCCTTTCGTCACCTCTTCTTCTCCACTTCCGTATTCTCTGTTGCAGTCCTCAGTAGGGACATCCATTCACCGCTTGCATCTCGATGGCTTGTTGACCTGTCAAAAAAAGTTATCAAAGATAGAGACTTGTGTTCGAAACAAGAGTCAACCGGTCCTTAGTCATTTCGTTCAAAAAGTGACTAAATTCAAAGTTCGGTCACGGATTCTAAACTGTTTCATCTTCTTCATCATAAAATTCAGCTTCAAACGAGACCTCACATCCCTGATTCAATGTTCTCAGTGATAGTATAGTGGTTTTCGCCATTTGTCTGGTGAAGTTTGGGTATTGTAATTGTAACTATAAAGTGTCCCACAGCTTTCAAAGGAGTCTGCAACCAGTAATTCGATCATCAGCAGTTTCGCTTTATGATTTTCACATTTCTTTTTTTTTTGTTGTTGTTATTTTTCCCCAGTAAGAGTCTACTTGTGGCTAATTCTTCCATTGTATACCGCAAACGAGATGGTTTGGTCGCAGCCTATAAACAATACATTTTATAACGTTTTTATTATATATGCAACTGTACCGTAATAGTGCATGAATATAAGCTGAGGGTCCAAATGAGTTATCGGAAAAATTAATAAATGATTGATACACATGCAAAGAAAAAGCAAAGAAGAATAACATTGGTACAATACAGTACTTACATGTTTGATTATAATTTGTATTTTTTATTTTATTTTTTTTCAAATTTTAATCGGTGATTTTTCATATTAAACTGTGATTATTATCAGTAATGTGGTTTTTGTGAACTGACGATTAGTATTTACATGTTAATTAATAAATATTTCGTTTTTGTTTCCTATTTTGTTTTCTTATATTCTCTTATTATAACATTCATAAATATGAATATGCATATTTTAAATTTATATTTATACATAAATATAAATATACAGATTTGTTTCTAACACATATATATATATATATATATATATATATATATATATATATATATATATATGTTGTAAATATTAAATAATAATAAAAATACAGGAACCCCTCTACTTAGTAAGGGTTGCGTTCCACAGAACGCTGCGTAAGTCGGATTTTACGTAAGTCGGGGAATTTCACCCATGCTTGTGCAGCACTCGCAACTGTGCTAGCAGAATTGATTGAATCAAAAAAGAAATGTTCGACGAACATGTGAATAGAACTACTTATTGTATTTATTCAATTTTTTATGTCATGCGCAGGAAAAATTACAAAAGCGTGCAATTTTAAAAAATTTCAAAATTAGAAAATTACAAAAGAAGAGGAGAAAGGCATAATGTTAGTAAGTTTTACCTCTCGAGCATCGTTGCCAGAATCGACGTCTTCAGCTGATAAGCACGCTACTGTGGAAATTTAGAAGCCGCTCAACCTTACGAAAGAAAGTATTAATGGATGACTGGATGGTGGCTTTTTTCTTTTCATCATAGATTTCTTTGTAGCAAGCAAGCATATCATTCACCCCTCTGTTAATTTTTAAGAATCGTTCGCTATCAGGATCCATCTTCTCAAACCTCGCCATTGGCGATGCAATTTCGCGAAATGCCATTGCCATCTCTCTCTCTCTCTCTCTCTCTCTCTCTCTCTCTCTCTCTCTCTGTCTGGTGATGAAGCATCTCGGCTCCTCCTTTGATTCATCTTGAGCTTCGTCAGCATTTTCTTCTTTCACTATCGCTGCCTGCAAGTTATTAAGTTCTTCGATAGATAATTCCTTCTCTTCTTCCTCTATTAACTCCTCCACGTCCTTGGCATCAACCTCAAACTGAAGTAGCTCTGCAACCTTTACAATCTTATCTGTAACCTCTTCATATGATTAGTCTTTTTCAAATCCTTCGAAGCCATTTACGTGCCGTGGGCATATTTTCTTCCATGCGCCATTTAAACAACTTTTAGTAATTTCCGCCCAGGCTTTATTAATGTTTAAGATGGCGTGGCATTTTAAGATTTTCAAAATTCTCTTAACGTAAAATTTTTCTCACCGTCTACTGCAGCCTGAGCAAATGTTGTGCATAAATAGTATGCTTTTAAATTCGAAATAACGCCATAATCCATAGGTTGAATGAGTGAAGTCGTGTTTGGCGGTAACAATATGACTCTCACGTTCGACTTGAAATCATCTAGATGCGTAGGATGCATTATCTAATAGAAGCAAAATCTTGAAAGGAACGTCGTTGTCTTTACAATATTTTTCAGCCTCGGGAATGAAGCAACATTTAAACCAATCCTCAAAGAGAGATATTGTTATCCATACTCTCTGGTTTGATCGGAAAGGGTGGCACGGGTAGGGTGGCTTTATTGATGCCCTTAAATGCACGAGGATTTCCAGAATAGTACCAGAAGCAATGGTTTTAATCTGTAATCTCCCTCTGCATTGGTCCCAAGCAAGAGCGTGGCCCTATCTTTTGAAACCTGGCATTGTATTTTCCTCTTTGGCAATGTATGTTCGATCCGGAATTTTTTTCCAATACAGAGCAGTCTCGTCAACGTTAAAAATTTGCTGCGTTGAATATCCGCCTTCATAAATAATTTTTTCCAACACATCACAAAATATCTCTGCAGCTGCAGAATCGGCACTGGCGACTTCATCGCATACTTTAACGTTTTGGAAACCAGCGCGATGCTTGAATCTATTAAACCACCCTTTCCTTGACACGAACTTGGCTTGGGGTTCGCCGTACTTATCCTTAATATCTTTATAAATACTTTTTGCTTTCGCTTGAATGGTCATTAGAATCGGGGGCACTCGCTTCTGAATCTGATTTTCCATCCATATTATTAACAGCTGTTCCATCTTCGATATAGCACCTGAACGCTGTTTTGTGATCACTGTTGATCTTAAGTGCGTTGATCCTTTGTCGTGTTCTTTTATACGCGCACTGTGCTTCAAAATAGTATTCACTGCTGAAGCAGCGAGACCTAATTCCCTTGCAATAGATGACAAACTGTGTCCTGCTTCGTACCTCTTAATCGTTTTCATCTTCATTTCTAAATCAATTTTGTTTCGTTTCCTGACACAACCACCACTTGCACTTTCCGTTGGTTCCTTTCCCTTCATCATTGTAATATGTAAATAGGAATGAAGAGAAGTTTCTGAAAGTTTTTTTATATGGTGAAGGGGAATTCATTTCACCATAATACTGTAACGTAAAAACCCACACAATTCCAGTTATTGGGATTATTGCAAATGCAATAAGATCGAGTTTACTTCCTATTTATAATTAGATGCACGAACAGAAAGCCGAATATACCGGAAAGTTAAAATTGTTTTTTGGTCGTGACCTCCAGAAACGTGCTTTAGAAAAATATCACAAAGGCGTTCAAAATTTATTTTTATAACGGGAATATATGATAACGATGAAAGGTAGCGCAATTTCCATTATAAATATGACCTTTTAGAGAGATAAATAGCTTATTGTATCTTTACTGTACAATAAAAATTTCTTCTTAGTTATACAGCGACAAGGACTTGGAACGAATTACAAAAAAAAAAAACAATAAAAAAACAATGTGTTATTGGGTTCACATTTCGATATTTTCATGATACCTCCGTTTATTCCTACGGGATGCAAAATACGTTTCCACGATTTTTTTTAAGTTTGCGCCGGCCCGCAAAAACTTACGTAAAGTCGAATTTCCGTAAGTAGAGTATTACGTAAGTCGGGGAGTTACTGTATACTACATGTACCCCCCGAAGTTTACATTCCCCCTCCGGTGCAAACGCTCCTGACTCAACACCATTTGGATGCAAATGCCATTAACTGTAATCTTTTATCCCATCGCACTTCTTGGGTTGATTAATTTAGAAAGAATACTTCGAAAGTGCTGGAATATTTTATTATTTTTTTTTTTTTTCGAAAAGACAATGCTTGCTGAGACTGTTTCGGTGGAAACCCAAAGCAGAAACGATGGAACAATCTCAAAGGTAGAAACCATGAGTACTGGAGAAAATGGATACATTTTCACATTGCTCTTCGACCACAAACATACCAAGAATGACGCTGATCTTATTGAATCTGAATTTCTGATTGCGTGCCTGAGCTCAACTTCACAAGACAGCCAATTACTCCGTTCTTCCCAGCGAAGATTTTCACCGCAGTCATCCCACCAAGTATAAATTCTCAGATAATGATACTGAAGATGGTATCGCTCTTGCCCCAAAATACGAAGACCACACCCCAGGAATGCTATTAAAGACAGAATACAAGATGCGGAGGTTAGTATACTACCTCCCATAAAGGCTGTTGAAAGGCACCAAGTTGAACCATTCTGCGTGGGACATGAGGCAGATTTACCCGAATGTGTTTCCGTCTTCGAAAAAAAGTATCTGAATATCAATAATCATAGCACAACACAATGCGATACCGGATTTTTTGTACAGCAAAGAGAAAATCAACCACAGAACACATGCAATTTATTTACAGACAGTATATTCGAAGCAATATGGCCTTAGTCGCTGATTCTCTTAAAAACAACAACAGTTGAATCTCACATTTCTGATCTTGAGGATGATATAAACTATTGTGACGAAAAAATTCACAACTGTGTACCACAGCTGTTTATACAAAGTGAACTCGACAATCTCTTGAGAGATTTAAATCTACCCAATGTGTCCGTAGAGTTTTCAGGGTCAAAACTGAAATCTCAGAATCCGTTGGCCAGGAACAGTTATTTTTCATGGTGTAGACATCTTGAAAAGAATTAGTTAACCTTTTCCAAAGAAGACTCAATGATATATTGCAACAATATCCCTACAGGTAGGAACTTTTTTTGGAAATTTGTACCAACAACAGAGTGTGATTAACTGAGGGAGGCAAAGGCTCAGAGGAGTTCTGCTTCGTAATGATAAAAGTATGCGTTTATTCCTGTAGTCCATTCAGTACACTTCAAAGAAAGTTGCGAAAATGTTAAGCGTCTTTAAAAAAAAAAATTCAGCGTAAAGATCATAGTTGGCATTTGGTAATGTGAACTACATTTTTTCTTTAAAAATGTAGTTCACATTACCCATCAGCAATAAAACATCAGAGAACTTTTTTAGAATGCAGGCCTGTGTAATGTCTTTTTGAAACATGGCTACAGCATGACAAGCAACTAACCTTGTCACGAAAAACTTCCCGTACAGTTTTACAACGAAAGATCTCATAAGAAGTCATAACTTCTTTTCCAAAAAATTTATTTATCGGTGTTCAATCAAGAGAAGTGCATACATACTTCAAATATATTTTATTTCTCTTCTCCTGAACATAACAAAGACACCAGAGAAGAACTGTTACTTCTCTCTCTCTCTCTCTCTCTCTCTCTCTCTCTCTCTCTCTCTCTCTCTCTCTCTCTCTCTCTCTCTCTCTGTGCACTTAAGACATACCATGCCAATTCTTTAATTTTAAAAGACTTCAACGTGCGATTACTCAGACATCTCCCGAATAGAGCTAATACCGAACTGAACAATACATGCGACATTTAGGCCTTGGCCAATTCGAGAAACTTCCTAGAAAGAAACTCCCGGAGCCCCCCCCCCCCCTTCAGTTATCTAGTATCAGATAACTGTCAAGAGGTCAGCATCATATCTCAGAAACAGGAGTCTCAGAACCATAAGAACTGGTAAATGATCCAAACTTTTGCTCTCTAAGAATTTAAACAAAATTCTTTACATCGAAAGAAAAAGCCTTTAGAAAACAGCAGAAAACAAAGATCACCAAAATTTGTCAAATTACCAGAAAAAACGTTCAAAGAACGTTTATAAAACTCAAGCGTCAAGCACCTTATAAAATTATCACTAACAGACTACGCCATTCGAGGATTTTGGTGAAGTCGCGTGAAGCACTTCACAGGGATCACAACGTCTGAAAGCATAAGGGTCTTCTAAATAAGTTTCCGTCTTATGGATTGCCAACCGTATTTTGCAATTGGATATGCAGTTTTTCTCTTTGACCGATCAGTACAAGAAGTGGACGGCTCACTGTCTTCTCCACTAGTGCTGTATTCCCCAAGGTTCATTTCCTTCTTTCACTATTTTCCTCTTGTATAGTAACAATTTTTTTTTTTAACGAATGAAATTCGATCCAGTTTTGCTGAAATTAACACACTACATTCCACCTTCTAGTTTCAGAAACCTTGCTCTGCGAAAGCAACTTCTCAAACATACACACATTCCTTAAATGTTAATTCACTTCAATCTTTGTAAAACTCAGTGCTGTTTTATTTCTTGCAAAAAAGCGTGACAAATATTTCTTTCTCTGCCTCTAAAAAAACTGAAAACTGGCTTTTTCTCTTTCGCTTTCGGCGTTACTTTTCTTCTAAAACAGCTACTCATTCTGTACAAATCCCAAATCCGCCTTACCATGGAATATTGCCCCTACATCTAGAGCAATCTCCCCATAACGTCTCTCAGGCTTCTAGATTCCATTCAAAAGAAGGCAATTAGATTAATTAATGACCCATCTCTCACAAAATCTGTGCACTCTGTCTCATAAGCCTTCTGTTTCTTCTGCATGCCTTTACTTATAGATATCTCTTAAAAATGGCATAAAAGAAAATTTAAACCTATCTGTTGATGTATCCCAATTGCCCACAAAATGGCCTTCCTATGCATCTTTTCGATTAGATTGCAACATAACCCAATACAAAATCTTGATTCAGCCATCTGCCTAGCCTCGAGGGCTCCATGAGCACTGTTCTTCTGAATTGGCATCTCCAATCCCCACCGCAGCTCTCTTCCAAACCAGTCTGAATACGTACACCAACCAGTCAGCATTCATTACTGTCCAACTTTAAAACTTTAAACTGACGAAACTAACTTTTATCCCTTCAGTTTCTCTTTTCTGGAACTACCTACCTTCACACGTATATCCTGAAAATTACAATCTACAGAAATTCAAATCAAATATCAGCAAATATCTTCCGTCTTCCCAATCTTTAACCCACGCAGGGTATTAAGTACTACAGGTTCTAATACCTTTTGTGTTTGGGGATTTCCTTAGAAAAAAAAATAATAAAAAATATCTCGTCCAGTGGGAACAGCAGCTTGCCTCGTAGGCAATCCATCCAGCCTAACGGAGTTCGATTATGCGAACTGGTTTAAACGCTTTCAGTTGGGTATACGCTGTTCTTGCAAGCGGTCATCGCATCTTAAAAGTCTTTTCTGCAAACGTATTTACCAACATTCGGCCTTTTATTGTTATTAAGGTTTAATGGTGCAAGGGCTGCAACGGCCATATTGCGCCTGGCACAATTTTTCTGACACGTGCAATTTCGTGTAACTGGCATGCATTAGATGAGCTCGATTTTCCCACAGGTGCATATTTGCTGATGTATTTCGCTTCTTTAACCAACTGATTTCTGAATTTTTCTCTGCAAGGCTCTGATCCTTCGCTTTTTCGATTGGTTCATAAGAATGTCAGCTTCAAAGAGAAGTGCATCGTAAAGTTCTTTGGCTTGTGGATTACCGAACATCCGCTGTATCTACCAACTTTGTCCAATCTGCCTTCAATCTTAAAAGTGCATTAACTGACATCATATTTTTATCCACACGCTCATTTATCTGAAGGTACAGCCAAATTCAAATGAAACGGAACCGCAATAGTCAGGGAAAAGACCATAACCGGATGAAAAAGGGCTGCGTCCTGAAAAGTTTACGATGATCCGTTGGTGGTCATTGTTTTTTAAGATGGCTTTCCTTAATGGTATGTCAATCACTCGCTGCGCACCCACTTGGACTACCCGATTAAGGGGTGGAGGTAATAGATTACGAAAAATTATCGCGTCCACATTCGAATCATCAGTATTCTGTGGTCACATCTCTTTCCGCAGCCTCCTCCCCTTTTGCCTGCATTCCTAGCGGCCAGCGGAATCGTCATGATGGACGCCATTTAGCGATGTTCATTGAAAGATAATTAAACTTAATAATAAGCTTTCTGCTGCTTCCACCAGAGGGTCTGTCACTCCTGAAAGCGGGTTGCTATGGGGAAAGGCTTGACCGTTTAACACTTTCATTGCTCGCTTTATCGCTGCAGGTGTTTAGCAGTTTTTTTCCCGACGAAAGGTGTCGCTAGTAGTCATGGGAACTATGCTTACGACACGTACACACACACGAACAGCGAGTAATTAGTTTTGGCACGTCACATTCACCCTTAACACGGGCCACGCGTCGACGCCAAGACCAACCGTCCTTCTACGCAATCTCGCTTTCAATCTCGTGATAGGCACCCTTGTGTCCGTCGGCATCCCTGTCGTTCCCACGACCTTTTGGGAGCGGTTTCCCGACCTTGTGGGCGGGTAGGAAAAAACACGGCACTCAGGCTGCAGGGTGGCTGTCGAGGTCTGTGTCGTCTCGTCAGTTTCAGCCTCTTTCTCTCTCTCTCTCTCTCTCTCCTCCCCCCCCTGCCGTTTTCTGCACTCCGTAGTCGGCAGGTCAGTTCAAAACTGCGCTATTACTTCTATAGGTAAATGACTTTCCCATGCGCATGCGTGACGCTTCACTGCCCATCCTCCGTTCTAGAAATCTGAAGTATGGTAATGACGGTTTGAATGGACTGTTACAGCCCCGTCGGTGTGTGCACCATCTTCACGTGGAATCCTTTCAATGTGAGTTAAAAACTCTTGATGAGAGAGTTTTTGAATGGACAAATTTCCACTTGGTAGGAGATCGAGTACCGTGTTAGTTTTACAATGGGTAGAGTGGCTTCGGATGCGAAATAATAGCCTAAACTTGTGCAAAACCATAAGCATTTTGTATAAACTGTCATAAATTTTATCGATAGACTAATAAACATATGAAGTATCTGGGTGATCACTAGTGGTTATAATGGGTGATTGCATCCTCTGTGCAGGGGATTATTATTATCATCTGTTTATTAACCTTAGGTTCACCCCCTGAACAGCCAGTGGGCTAGGAGGGTGTACAAATATATATATTTTAAATACAGCGTACAATTTTATACAAATTTTTGATATTTAAAATAATGAAATTGTTTAGAAAATTACATTCACTTAATAACAGTAACTTTAAAATAAAATTGATATTAAATTAATATTGCAATTACAAATACAGGTTGTCCTACATATTTTTTCTGTCATTACAATTTGCTTTGCTTTATATTTTTGCATTAAATAATTTACATTTCTCATATAAATAAAGCTCGCGTTTTATAGTAATTCTGGTGATTTGCTCAAGATTTCATCGATAATTTCGCTTCTGTATCTTCTATTTTCTCCAAACTTCTTTGGATCTATGGAGAAGGTGTTGAAATGTTGAATCGTGTTACACGGGAACATTCCTTTCAGGGAGTCCAGATAGTGAGCTTCATCCTAAGGGGACGTTGCCCGCACTGGTGGTTTCTATTACTTACTTTGGGAAGTGAGATAATATCCTCTATCGATGGGGCATCAATCTGACGGGTTAGCAGCTGGAGAGTGTGGACAGATTTTTTTTGAGAACAGTGAGCTTCCAGGGGGTCATGCCTAGATTGACTATAATAATAGATTTGGAGATAGTGAACGGGTTCCCTCCTAAACGGTTCAGCCACCCCAGAATCCAGGATTCCATCGCCAAGAATCTGTTACGCAGAGAGGCAGGTGCTGAGGACCAGATTTCAGATGCATATAAAGGTATAGGAGTGAGACATCGATCAATGTATTGACAAAATCAAATTGATGTTGTGGCAGCCTATAAGCTCCTGACGGATAGCCCAGAATGCAGCATAGATCTTCTTCTTTGTCTTCAGGAAATGATCTTTGAAATTTAAATCTTCATCCCACGTTAACCCTAAGTCAGTATGCGATGATACTTTTGGAATCGTCTCGCCATTAACTACAACTCGGATGTCATTCCTGAACTTCCTCTTTGTAATTGTCATGTGGGCTGACTTCGCATTGTTTAGTTGGAGTCCAGCCAACTGTAAATAATCTATTAATTGTTGAATTTGATTGGAGGTTTGATTATTAATTTCTTGAATCTGTTTAGGGTCTTTTGAAATAATAAAATAATTTAAATCATCGGCGAAGGAACATAAATTTGGATGTGCAGCAAGGAACGGTTCAAGTAGAATTGCAAAGAGGGTGGTCGACGTCACCCCACTCTGAGGTATCCCCCTCGTTGCATAGATAGTTTTTTGGTGAGATCCATTTTCTATAATTAGTTCTCTCCGGTGTAGTAAAGACTTCAGAATGCTGACTATTTGGTTTGATGCCTTGAAATATTCTTTTAGCATGAATAAAAGGGTAGGAATTGACACAGTATCATAAGCAGATTTAATATCAAAAAAGGATAATGTCCAGTTGAGCTCTGTCGTTCAGGGCCTTTTGGGCTCTGAAGAGTATCGAGGAGATCTGAGGTAGTGGACCTGTGGTGTAGGACTGTGTGGAGGTAACATGTCCGGTCGAAAAAACAGTGTTTGATAATTACTGTTTTTCAAAAATTTTTAATAAAGTATCTCCTATGGCAATTGGACGGAAGTCTTTTTTTACCTTTAGTAGCCTTGGGGTTTTCAATTTTAGGGACTGGTTTGAAATAATAAGATTTCCAGAGTTCGGGTATGCCGCCTGTCTTTAGAATCTTCCGGAAGATGTTAAGGAGGAGATCCACAATACATACAGAGCACACCTTGACCATTAGCAGTGGAAAGCCGTCAGGTCCAGTTGTCGCCTTGTTGGGCAGGCCATTTATCACGTCAATGAGCTGTTGCTTAGTAACTATTATATCATCCATAGCATTTAGGGTTTCCCCGGTTAGACTAGGCAGGATTGCGGTTTCTGTGGTCGCATCTGGATGATTGCAAGATATGCGCGTACACTCCTCAAATAGCTTTCCTTCATGTGAAAGTGAGTGTTACATTTCGAGGAAATTCTCCGGGACTTCTTAATTTGGGACAAGATATACTATTGGAATCTTCTTGAACCACTAGGCCAGAAACTTCCATATTTTCCAGAAAATACGGACATTTTCCACAGAATGTGGAAGTGTTCGTTCAACTGTGTCAACTCTTGACATTGTACCATAGATGTAGTAACTTTGAGACTCGTAAACTTTATTATTTCATATTATTTTATTTTTTCAAAATTTTTCAGTTGATCATTCGGTGTACAATTTTATTCTTTTAAAATAATTTCCAAGTGCTTCTGACTGTCATACCTGCGACTGGGGGACCACTGATTCGTTTCTGCAGTGGGATCGATTCCATCCGATTGTCGCGGTTGCTCTGGAAATCTGCAGTTATCTTGGTTTCCAGTACCTTATTATTTCAAAAAGTCTTGAATTAGGGTTAAATTTGAAAGTGTCTGCACTTCTACCCAGACACGATAGGAGGGAGTACATGATGAGAGCCTTATCAATCAATTCGGCCCTGGAGGAAATGTGCAAGGCTCAAGTGGTAAAATTTCTTTCAGCGTGGTCTGTGCTTGTTAACAGGAGAGACTGCTTCTACAGGGATGGGATACACTTAAATAGAAAGGGTGCAAGAATATTTGCTGATGCTATCGAGACAGTGTTAGGTGGGTCGGAAAACTGCTAGCTTGGGGAGATTCACAGACTAAAAAGTTAAAAGTAGCCGCAGGCAGAGGTGAAGGTGATTCTTGCACAACTTCTATTAGAATAGGTAGCGACCTGGAGCGAGGGGTGCTGGGGGTTTCAGGGACGGATGGCAGTCATCGTGAAACAGGTGAATATATGGGATGTGTTAGGGTAACTAGGAATAGGAATAAGTGCATGTATACTTCCATGTATACCAGTGCTAGAAGTATAGTAAATAAATTTGATGAATTTGAGGTGTTGGTCAAGACATCAAAGGCGGATATTGTTGGGATAGCAGAGACGTGGTGTCACACTGATATAAGGAATGCCGAACTGGAATTTGGGGAGTACAATGTGTACAGAAATGATAGGAAGGGAGGAGGTGTTATGCTGTTAATTAAGAAAAACATAAAATCAAAAGAAGTGCATCCAGTTGATATAAATGAACAGTGCACTGTTGAGTCAGTTTGGTGTGACATAAGCACTGCGAAAGCAAAAATAAGAGTACGAGTGTGTTATAGGCCTAATGACTCGAATGAGTACAATGAACAATTGTACAGAGAAATAGTGGGCTAGTAAATCAGAATGTCTTATAATGGGGGATTTTAACTTCCCAAATATTGACGGGAACTTGTGGGTTGCTCACTCACACACTAGTAAGACTTTTGTGGATTTATTGGATGATTGTTTTCTGCAGCAGCATGTTCGAGAGGCAACCAGAGAGACTAATACTCTTGATCTGGTTATCAGCAGTGATCATTCGTGTATTCAGAATTTGCAGATAAAGGAACCACTAGGTGGCAGTGATCACAGTGTACTGATGTGGGATTTACTTAAAGATATAATTACCATCAGGGGTAAAGGAAAGGGTTTTTGCTTCCGTAAAGGTGAGTACAGTGGTCTCCGACAGTTTTTAAATTCTGTACAGTGGGATCAACTGACGATGTTACCAACAGTAAATTCTAAGTGGGAAGCATTCAAGGAATTAATCGAGGATGCTACTAAAAGTTTCATACCTATTAAGAAATATTGTTCAAGGTTTAGGCCTAAATGGTTATCAAATGAACTAATGAGACTCGTGAGAGAGAAGAAAAATGCATGGGATCCATATAAATTATCAAGCGACTCAGAAGCCTATAGCAGATATAAGGTAGTCTGTAATCATGTCACAAAGGAGGTTAGGCAGGCGAAGGCAGATTACGAGAAATCTTTGGCAAAAAACAGCAAGGATTTCTTTACTTATATAAACTCTAAAAGGAAGGGGATGAATCTGATTGGTCCACTTGATATCGATGGTTCGACTGTTGATGATCCTGCTCAGATAGCAAACAAACTGAATGAGTATTTTGCATCCACATTCACACATGAGGAGTTATTAAGGTTTGAAAATGGCAGAAGGTTATCAAATTATAGCAGGGTGCTTAATGATTTCGTAATAACTGAGAGCAAAGTGGAGGAGAAATTGTTGAAGTTAAACGTAAGAAAAGCACCTGGGGTGGATGGGATCTATCCAGTTATTATAGGAGGCGGCAAAGCAATTAAGCAAACCCTTAGCCAAAATTATGACAGCATCCTTGGACTCAGGGGAGGTCCCCACAGACTGGAGATGTACAAATGTATCCCCAATTCACAAAGGGGGATCGAATGGTGACACGAGTAATTACAGACCAGTTAGTTTAACTTCTGTTCCGGGTAAAATAATGGAGTCACTGGTTAAAGATGCATTGCAGGATCATTTAGACAACACTGCAGCAATAATTCAGACACAGCATGGGTTTGTTAAGGGAAAGTCTTGTCTGACAAATTTGATTGGATATTATGATGTGGTTACAAAGGAAATGGATGCAAAAAATAATTTTGATATCATATACTTGGATTTCAGGAAAGCTTTTGACACTGTTGCGCATGGAAAACTATTGTGCAAAATGGTATTAAAGGTAAGTTGCTACAATGGATAAAAGGATGGTTGAGTGGGAGAAGACAGAGGGTGGTAATCAATGGGTGCTGCTCTTCTTGGACTAATGTTATTAGTGGAGTCCCACAGGGTTCGGTGTTAGGTCCACTGTTGTTTTGTATATTTATCGATGATATTGATGAAAGTATATCAGGCTTAATGTCGAAGTTTGCAGATGATACAAAGGTTGGCAGGGTTGTTAATGACAGTAATGGCAGTGTGCTAGTGCAACAGGATCTAGATAATTTGGGCAGATGGGCTAAGAAGTGGCAACTGAAGTTTAACCTTGACAAATGCAAAGTACTGCATATGGGTAGAAGTAACCCCAGAGAAACGTACCAACTGTGTGGTACTACACTTAGGGTGGTAGAAAATGAAAAAGATCTGGGAGTAATTGTGTAGGCAGATATGAAGTTTTCTGAGCAATGCAGACAGGCTGCCAGGGCAGGTCATGGGGTTTTGTCAATGATATATAGGAATTTTGCTAGCAGGGAAAAGGAGGTGATCGTCCCACTGTATAAGGCAATGGACAGGCATTTGGAGGGAATGGTGTGATTTTTTTTTTTTTTTTTTTTGGCTGATGCTGCATAAGCTCATACACTTGCTTTCTTACATCACATGCCACTACTACCACTACCTACCAGACTGATCTGGATTTTATGCGATGTTAATCTGTTACAGTATTAATTGCCACGCTTGACATCTGAAGACAGCATTCAGAAGAAAGTATTGATTAGAGTTGAAGGTTTTGTGAACTAAACTTTGTCGTGGTTCAGAGGAACCAGCTGCAAGGATAAAGAGTTTTTAGATGAGAATATCCAACTAGCTGGAACCACGTGTAAATCTTAACAAAAATGTGCCTTTCGTAATCATTTGTTTGTCTCCTTTAATGCAGCAATGCCTTTTAACGTAGAGAAATCCGACGCGTATCTTCAAAAGAATTCCATATCGCAAAAGTGTTTCTTGTTCTGATCGAACCTTTAAATTTGTTGCTTATTACCGCATACTTTTATCGACTGTAGCTGGCAGGAGAGTCAAAGTCATATTAATATTTACAAAACTTGTATAATCCCAACTTTTCTAATATCTCTAACATCTTGCTCACTAAGATTTGTGCCTTCTGGACTAACACTTCTGTTCTTAAAGTACGTTTGAAATACTCAAATAATTTGATCTTATAATCGAAAATCCTAAAAATTTGAAGTTTATTTCAGAGTCTAGTCTGGATTCAAAAGATAGTCTTATACAAAAGTTATAGACAGAAGAAATGCAAATAGATGCAAAGAAAACTGATGTGGGTGATATCGTATTTCTTGTATAAAGACTGCATAGGACTGCAGTAATCTGAAGCTCTTATCGTGGGTGCAAGTTTAGCAGGAGCCACGATTCAAGAAACTAAAGACAACTGGTTTCTCAAAAGCATTCATGTCAATGGTTTGTTAGGACTGGAAAGCAGGCGGTTCGTCCACATCTCAGAGGCGTAAATGTGGCAAAAAAACAATAATAGAATACCACAATAATAGAATACCACAGCTTCAAGAGCGAAGCTGTGGTATTCTATGGAGGATTGTGTAGAAAAATAGGACATTCAAAGTGCAGCAAATAATATCTGAATTCGACCAATCTCAGAACTGCCCTATTTCAACCCGTACCACGTGCAAGGAATTGAAGAACCTGGGTATTAGCAATCTCCTACCTATTCGGAAGCAACTTGTTTCAAAATAAAACAGAAAAATCTGCTTGCAGTGGTGCCGAGATCATCGTGAATGGACAGCAGAAGAATGGAAGAAAGTTACGTGGTCAGACGAGTCACGATACCCTTTGTTTTGCACTGATGGTAGGCAGAATATGTGGCGAGAACCCCGTGAAGCGATGGACCCTGTTTGCCTTGTTAAAACACCTCTCAAACACATCATACCATATGAACTGGTGCATTATGACCAACATAGTCCATGCGCCATTAAACCCTATCACAACCAACCAATCAACCTTGTTAAAACAACCCAAGCAGCTGCAGGTGGCATATTGTATGAGGAATGTTTTGTTGGCATGGACTCGGTCCGTTAATACCAATGGAAGGTCGAATGTTATTCGGGGACTATCTGAATGCTGTATAAGAACTACTGCACCCTATAATGTTACACCTTTATCCTGAAGGTGATAGCTACGTTATGGATGACAATGCAGCAGCGCATTGTGCCAGAATCATATACTAATGTTTCGGAGGCCATGACACGGATTTTCACCATCTCCCCTCCCTCAATTCATCTGATCTCAATCCTATTGAGAATGTGTGGGATATACTGGACTGAGCTATTCAGCAACGAAGTACTCTTCCTTACAACTTTTTTATTTTTATTTTTTTTCTGTTTATACTCCGGCACAACAACCAAGTCAGTAGAATTTACAATAAATCGTCAATACAAATATTTATCGTATTTAGTAGTCACGGGCTTGAACCCCCGGTCCACTCAAGGAACGAATGCCATGCTCTTTCGTTCCTGCCCACTCGGCTACGTCTGTCTTATTTTTGTCGCAGCTGTTCGATATTTTGCTAAACGAGTGGTTACAATAAGACCAAAACGCAATAAAACACTTAATGGAATCCTTGCTGCGCCACACACTGGTTGTTATTCGAAACAAAGGGAACCCCGATTCCATACTGAATAAAGGTTCGTTTCGTTTTTTTTTTTTTTTTCTTTTGCCCAGTGTGTGTGTGTGTGCAGTTTCCGAGACAGTGGATAAGCGACAATCACTGTCAACCCTTTTGCGTTTCTTTCTCATCTTTTTTAAGATGATCATCGTAAACTTCAGTATTTTTCTGTATTTGTTTTGTTTTCTCTCCGTTACTTTTTGTATCATTTTAGTTTTTAACGTATTCAGAGGAATTCAAAGCAGAAGAAATTTCTTTCTTTTTATTAGCGGAGGAATTCTAATCGCTGGATTTAATTTAGTTAGACGCTTACTTCGAGTTTCTGGAGATAAAAACTCTAGGATGATCTTTCAGAATACCATCCTTCGGTTCAGCATCTTTCGGGCTTCGTTAAGTTCCGCTCTTGTACTGTCAGCATTAGGTGTACACTGCTCGACAAAATTAATAGAACAAAATATTTTTCATGAATATTTTATTGAGAACAGGCTTCTTAGTCGATCGGGCCATGGGGAAGACAGGTGATCTTTCCGATTTTTAGAAAGGTGTTATTTTTAGAACGCGTTCGGTAGGAGCCACAATTAAGAAAAAGAGAGGAAGTTACTGGTGGAAGATAAAATGAAGAAATTCGATAGGAAAGTCAGTATTTTAAGAAGGAGATCGCAGGAAAGGGAATTATACGTTAGAATAGAAGGTTCAGTGCACAGAAAATTACTAAAAATTTCAGTTTAAGCAAAGAAGGACCATTTTCAACTGAACTGTGCATCAGGAGTTGAAAAATCCGGGATTTGGTAACTTCGTGCCTATTCGAAAGCCACTTCGTTCTGTAAAAAATCTAAAGATTCGACTGGAGTGGTTCCGCAAACGCCAAGACTGTACTGCGGAAAAAGAGTAAAAAGATCACGTGGTATGACGAGTTTCGATTTACGATTTCTTTACACCATTGAAGCGCCATGCATGCGCACTGTCTCGCGTCCACCACTCAAGTGGCTGAAGGTGGTATCATGATGTAGGGTATGTCCTGTCTGTACGTCCTGGATCCGCTCATTCCTTCAGAAGGTTGTGCTACCTTTGAATCTTTCTGTCGTTTCGGACCAACTTCACCTTTCAGTGCTTCATTTTTACCCGGATTGTGATGGACTCTTCCAAGACTACAATCCAACTCTCCACCGTGCAAAATTTGTATCTGAATAGTTTGAGGAACAATCCTAGGATTTCCAACATCTGTCTTGGCAGCGTAATTTTCAGCTTCAGACACCTAGTTAAATGGATGCCACGACGTGTACAGACTGAAATTCGAGGAAAAGTTGCCCCTACTAGATACTGGATAAAAGTTTCTACATTTTTGGCCACGGAGTGTACAATTTTAATGCTTCTGTGTCACATGAAAACTGACAAAAGTTTTCTTCAAACAGCTGTCTCCGTAAACCTGTGATAACTCTGTAGCACTCGTACCAGGTCGAACGCAAATGCGAATAATAAAACTTTGCTTAGTCTTCAGATCTTTCATTATTCAGCTTCCAAAAGAGCAAATAACTTAAAGCTACTGTGCAACTACCAGCCAACATGCCACAATTTGCAAGTATGTCAGAATATTTTTAGACACGCACTCTCTCCTGCCATCTTCCAGCCTTTTTCCGAAACTTGACTGGTAGTATGGTGGCGCTACCAAGGAATTATGACGAATGAAATAATTGGCCTGTATATGAAATGCAGTATACCATTTTCATCTTTTCGGTATATCATTTTAATTAACAAACAAAATATTAATTATGCATTTAATTTAACTTTTGTAAGATCGACGATCTCTCAGTACACGGTGAAGAAATTTTATTTCGATTAATTAACTGATTCTTGCGCACAATCATAGATCAGAAACGTTCATATTTTTTTGGAAGTGCATCATAGCGAGTGCTATTCAGCGCGAGTTCTAATAGGGTGGCAAGTTGTATTTGCATATCAAAGCTACCGACTCAAAGATCTTCTCTGTGGTGATTAAAAGCGTCCCGGGCCCCCTTTAGTATTTGCAAATACCAGTCCCCACTGGTATTTTGGCGAGCATTTTCTTTACATCTGAGTTATATCATTTTTGGATATTTGCCGAAGCACTTTAAGCATTCGTTGCATGGAAATATGCTCACGTGATCTCTTCTGGAATCCGTGGGCATTGTTCAGTTCTGGAATTTCATGCAACGAGTCTATTAGTTATTTATGACCACAATCTGGCTGCAAAAAATCCTTCTTAATTAAGTGTACTGTAATTTATTATTTACTGTTTATTTATTTCATTCTGTGTGTGTTTGAACCGAAGTCATTTAAAGCCCGAGGTTAAAGAGAAGAAAGCGAAATACTTTCTCGAGAGATAAGAAAGTTCGCTTGTGGTCATAATATATATCCAATGCAAATAAAAAGAAGAAGAAAAAAATAGTAAAGTGTCACTAATTAATGGGCAGGACTTCTGTCTTTCTTTGAGTGCTTTTCTGTGTCTTCATTAGCCCTTAGAACTTTATAAATTTTATGAGTGATCGTTTTTATCAACCCCTCTTCACCTCCCCTTTTGCAGACTCTACTCCACCTGTCCTTACTTCGGGGACGAGTTTTATTTCGCCATTAAGCGCAGTCTGGAGAGTTAAAACCTGGGCGACATTAATATTGACATTTGCCAAACAGCTGATGGGCACAGTTGGTCGTCTTCCTGAGAGATTATCAGCCAATAGCCGACAGTATTTATGTCCTAACAACCAACGCAAGTTTCAGAACAGGAAATTTCTTTATGGACATCCTCCTTCCAGTAAAGACATTGGCGCAATTCTCATTGCACGTTCTTGCGCAAACTATCCAGTCATCCCCTGAAGAGGAGAAGATGCATCTTTTAATTATCGTCCCCCACCCTCCCTTCACTTTCCCACCCCTACCAATCGGGTTTTTGGTTTCGTAAACATCGATCTTCCCTTGTCGGTAACTCGGGGCAACCTTTATCGGGTCGTAAGGCTTATCACTACACTCTGATAATGAGCTGTTTATGGTTGTCCGCTATCATTAAAAAGCTTTCACCCTAACCACGAGGTCTCTCGCTGTTAAACGTCGTTTAAGAGCTCGTCACGGCGGCGCTGGACACGGCAGGTAATCCAGACAGTCGGACCGAGGGAGGATCTGGGGGACCGGATGCAACGGCGTGGCCCAGAGCACTTCCAGGTCGCGTGGAATTTAGCCTCCCCCTTGTCAATGTTTATGGAAAAGCTCGAAGCCAGATATTATCTGAGGAGGACGAGGGAAGAGGGAAGGATGGAGAGGGGTGACAAGATTTGGAAGGAATTTTTCCTGAAATGTTTGCTGCTGCAGCGTTCCTGAACGTTTTATGCTTTTTTTTTTTTTTTAATCGGTAAAGGCATTCCCTCACATACAAGGTGCACATATCGTAGCGAACGAAGAAGATTGCTGGAAATGTGGAAGAAGACAGGTTTTAATTTTTCCGTTGAATTTTCCGTTCTATTGTTGGAAAGTCCAGTCTAAATTTATTGGATTGTTATCAGAAAATGCTATCAATGAAATAAAAGAAACGGCGGATAATTAATCCTTTATCTAAATTTCCAGTGAATCGTTATGTATGTTAGGAAGAATGTATGGAGGACTGCTCCAATAGCTGTGACAAAGACACAAAGAATAAGGAAAAGACAGTGTGTGTGTGTATTTTTTATTTTTTTTCCCTCACTCCTGAAATCCTGAATAAACCTGATCATTACACTTGATATGGATCCCGGAATTGACACCTCTACTACCTGGACAGGATTTAACCAACAGTGACAAACCACTGGACTTGGCATTTTTCAACACAGACCTTCAATGACTTGACTGAACTAGACAGGACCTGGTCCCGTGAGTGACATCCCAAATGGGAACACCAATAAGACTGAAGACCAAGCACAGCTTGCTGCTGGCCATCTTGGCTCTCAAACCATGCTCCCTTGCGTGGTCCTATCTTTTCCCCTCTCCCCCGGAAGGGGGAGGGTTGGAGACGGTCTTTTCCATCCTTCCCCTCCCCTCATTGCCACTCCTCACTTCGCCTGGTAGGGCATGGGCCTGCCCCATTGATTACTGGGGTCGCCCTCTCTATCGCCCTATTTCAGTCTTTTCCCCCAGCCTTCCTAATACGCTAGCGTACACCCCACATAAGTTGCAAAATTTAATAACGACTAAATTTAATTACGTTCACACTAACCTCAATTTGCCTTTCCTCTCAATTTTCTTAACCCCCACCGAGCGAGAATTTTTTATTAGGTCCTAGCCACTGAAATCTCGAGAAGTTAGATGGCAGGATCTATTAGAGTAAATATCTAAATACTAGTGTACCTGGTGTGCCTCCACGAGGCGTAGTGTGGGCAACGTTGGGCTCCAGCAGGGATCTAGTGGCTAAATGGCCAGAAGAACAACGATACACAACACTACACTTGCAAAATCCATACACTTTTAAATCTCTGGCCTTTACGGTGAACTGTCACACCCACAATGAAAGCAACGCGGAGATGGGGGAAGCCGTGGTGCCGTTAGACACGAACACACTATACACTATTTCGAATCCAAGACATTAAATAACTTATTGGTGAAAGTTTTTTTATCGTTTTGAAATATATTCTGACAGGCATTCCAAAAGACAGTACAGTACAAGGTATCTGTAGTCGATTATTTAAATGATATATCAGTCATATACTTCTTTCTTCTATCAGGATAATTCCCAACGTCACTTAAGGCTGTAGAATTTAAGCATGTGACCATATTCTATTAAGTGATAGTTTCGGTTTCCCAAAAAGTCGCCAAAAATTCTCTCTCAAAAATCAGTTCAAGCGATGCAACAGTTGATTGAGAAATTGTCTGTTTTATTATTTGAAATAAGTCAGGGATCGTCATTTTCCTGACATTTTAAATAGGCCAGAATTGCAGACATGGAAGCAGTTTCAGACGGCTTGGAAATATTAAAATGCGACCGAAAAAGTGGAATACAAGAGGTGTAGTGATACACGCGGAATTAGAGAAGCAGGTGGTAAGAGAAATATGCCCTCTACAAAAGAGGGCATGTTTCTCTTAGCAAGAAGGGAAGGAAAGGAAAGTTTGAACTGTTGACCCAGAACAGCTTAAAAAATAGGTCTTGTGATAATGGATGGATGGAAGGAAAAGGGTTGAGGAAAATCCTCCGCACTCAGGCCAGTTTTAGTTTGGCCCGTTGTACCCTTAGTTAATTTGTATTTTTGGTTCCCGAACCGCTTAAGTTTCTCAATTTTTGCCTCCTGAAAGTCCAGTATTGCAAATGAATTGTTTCTTTTGGTGGGCGGGATGAAAAATATGAATTTACAGAAGTGATTGGTGGTAGTTGTAGGGTTTTAGGATCTTCAGCGACTTCGGCCATATTGCACCGTAATAATGTTTGTAAATTGCATGTGTCCTGTTGTCAATTTCCTGTTTGCCGTACGAAAACCCCTAGTTTCCGGAGAAAACACCATGCTACCCTCGCCTAAGACCGACTAACTCAGTAACGTTGTGAAAAAAGGCCCATAAAAAGTCCTCGCGTTATTGACCAGCTTAGAAATTATCTCGTTTCTACCCTATGGGGAGGACGGTGATTCTATCAACTGTACTACCCACGAAATTAAAAAGCATGTAGTTACCTGTGAAACTTGCTAATTTAGCCATCTTAAGGAAAAAAGAGGTCCACAAAATTTCTTCTATTTCCTAATGAAACGGAGCTTTAGTTTGGTGGTAAATGGAAATGGACCCAGGTCTTTTAAATGTGGTGTGAGAGTTGTGGCTATAGATAGTGTAAAGCGTATAAATTGTAATCGAGTCGGATGGCACCAGGGGTTTTCCCCATCTCCACATTGCTTTCATTGTGAATTCACTGCAAAGGCTAGAGATTTAAAAGTGTATGGATTTTGTGAGTGTAGTGTTATGTATCGTTGTTCTTCTGCCCATTTAGCCGCTAGACCACTGCTGGGGCCCAACGTTGCCCACATTTGGCCCCTTGGAGGCAAACCAGGTACCCAGTAGTGGCTGTAGATACTGATCTATTCTAGGTGGCGATTCGGAAATATGCTCTCTGGTTTCCGCCTTTGATTTTTCTATGTAGTTATAGGAACAGTATTCGCCATATAGTGCAAGCCAGCCACAGGCTTTTGTTGCACTGGAAGAAAAAAAAAAAAAAAAAAACAAGTACTGTAGATAAGAAAACACAAATTATATGCTTTCCTCCTGAATTTATGATCCGTAGTTCTGGAATTCTTTATAGCAGTGAGAATTCCACCTTCATTCATTTTACTAATCCCTCTCAGAACCTTATAAACGTCAATCAGGTCACCTCTGAGGTGCCTCGTTGCCAAGCTCTGTGTCCCATATAATCGGAGTCGTTTCTCATACAGTCGTCCCTCTGCCGATCTCGCCATTCGAGTTGTCCGTGTTTAGACCCTTTCAAGAAGCTCGATGTGTTTTTTTTTAGATGAGGTCTCCATACTTGGACACAGTATTCCAAAAAGTGGTCTTACAATTGCTTTATATAGTGGTATTATGACCTCCCTATCTCTACAGGATAGCGTTCGATGAATCATCGATAGGACACCATGGGCTCTCCCGGCTACCTGTTTACACTGTTCAGAAAACTTCATATCTGCCCTGTACTGTAACTCTCAGATCTGTATCCTCCTGCATTGTTTTTAATTCAACCCCACCAAGCATATGATTTATTTGTGAGTTGCTATTTCCAAAGTGTAAGACCTTGCATTTAGCATCATTAAAACATAGTTGCCACTTCATTTCTTTAACCACCTTTGAAGTCTTTTCAAGTCATTCTGAAGGAGCGCTGCTTGGCACTGAGACTCTGCCAATCTTATGTCATCTGCAAATTTTGACATCACGACGTCTATCCCTTCGTCGATCTCATTTATGAAAATGAGAAACAACAGCTATCCAAGAACTGATCCTTGAAGGATCCCACTCCTGAAGTTACGCCGATCTGAAGAATATCCATTAATCACAACCCCTTCTTGATGGAGGTGAAAATCGACGTCCTCTTCAGCAGGAGGTGACTATTTCTTCCTTAAAACGTGAACCATGCAACATCATATTGAAAATAATTTCCTCCATGCCATGAACAGCTCCTTTAACATTTTCTTGAATGATCCTTGCTTCATGAGTAGATCTTACAACTAAACCATACTAAAATTGTAATTTCAAGGTGTCACCAGTTCCTACAACACGATGTCCTAAGGGTGAGCGAGCTGTTTCATTTGGCGATCTTTAGATCACAACAAGACGGTTCTTTGTGCCACAAACGACAGCTGATGCGGTTCCTGATTCTGCAGGCAGGAGCTTTGGCAGCTTCTAGATAATCACTAATGATTCAAGAGGACTAGTACATATAGGCCAGTTCATCTCTAGTTAGCCACATTTCATCACTGAGTGCGCTTTCAAGGTAGAATATTCGAGGACAGGTGATCTCTCCTCAGTGGTCTTTCAAGTCTGAGTACTCGACGAGGATAGGTGCTTCAGGCTGTGCATTTCATCACTGATTGGTCTTTTAAATCGGTGTACTCGACGAGTCCATTGGAAACGTCAACCTCTGAGACTAAGCATATTTCAACGCTTATGAAGATGACGCATTTGCAACAGATCTGTGTTCATCTTCTGACTACAATTTACTGACGAGAATACTTCCCCGGTCTGACTTCAATTTACTTAGGAGAATACTTTCATGGTGTGGAATTCAGCTTTCCGGGTTATATTTCATTTATTAAAAATACTTTTTTTTCTCAGACTGGACATTACATTGAAATTGTATGCACTGACGGCAATTTTTCACTAGCTACTTTCCGCAGCAGGGACTCCAAATTCATTTTATATGAACTGCAGCGCTTCAATGTCTGTCTTATAACGGTACGGGTACATGAAGCGCAGAACTTCGATATCTTGTAATGGAGGGGAAATTAGTGCTGTGAGTCTGTAGATATCTGTACAGTATTGTGGTTACTGGCGGGGATGCCAGGAAAGCTGGCTGGAACCGCCTAGTACAATAAATAAATAAATGCCCTGCAGCCATCTTGCTTACTCTGATTTGGAGCAATTCTTAACATCTTGAGTCGCTTATAGCAGATTTGTCAATGCTGTTAAATTGATATTTTTAGGTCGGGCGAGACCGGACAGATGGTAGTGACCTACCTCCTTGTGATGGGGACGGTAACTCGTGGTGGTAGTGTGATTGCTCGTCCCCGCCACGAGGCTAAATGGTCAAAGTATAAATTTTGTTTTGTTATTTTGAGTGGTGTTGATCTTTCTTTTGTGTTGTTAGAATAACCTACTGCAGTAGTTGATGGTGGAGTTATGCCCCGGTTCTCTTGCGATCATCATCAAAACACAATAGGAACTACGCCGCATATGGGCGAAAGCCCAGGTGTCGACTCAGAATGGAAGTCCCTCCAATGACAAAAATGCCCGCAGCCATATGGACGAAAATCTGGGAAGCCATTATTCTGAGTTTGACAAATGAGAAATGCCCCGCAGCCACCCAGCAATCTATCTTAGAATGTTACCAGTAATCCCAACCTGTACAGTAACTTCTCATGAGGGACTGAGTCAAATGCTTTGTTAAAATCTAAATAAATTATGTTGAAATTATTCCTCAAATCCAGTTCATGAGTACCTGTGTCAAAATAGCCTTCTAAGTTAAGTTATGGTAAAGTTTCTTACCATTTTCAATGACATCGACAGTTGTCCGAGGGCTCCCGGTTAGAACACGCTTGTGTTATTTCATAAGCTCTTTTAACCTACCTTCTAAAAATGGAAAGGTGCCTTATGAGATCATCGTAAAGCTCGTATTGTTTTGTAACAACCTTGTGCCACCACTTTTTGAACAACTCTCTTTCAATTATCTTCTTGCATAATGTCTCGCACCAGTCCGTTGACATTTCAAAAGGTGTCAGCACAGAATGGAAATCGTGACCATAGCCATTGATTTCGTGGAGTGACTAAGGCCTCTGTATTCCACTTCAAAAGAGATCGTGGATTATAGGGATTGAGACCACCGCTTGAGGTGTATGTCCCAGGCGGCCTCCTTTCTGTTGTTTGAGTTCTACACCTAATATACAGTTGGTGTGAAACCTTGCCTGACATGGATTATTAATCGTGAAAACTATGTCAAAATAGCTACGGATAATCCAAAAATCAAGAAAATATTATATCCAGAGTGGCGTCGCGATGCCCTTGGAGGAACATGATGACTATTGCAAAATAAAATTATTCAACAAATTAGGTTCCTTGAGGGTGTTGCTAAGAGGAAGATGGGTTGCAATAGTTGCGGTCCTTTGGAGGGGGGAGAAGGTAATGAAAAGAAAGAACCAATGCTTTTAAAGGAAGATAACACTGTTGAGTCCAACTACACTGCTCGACGAAATTAATAGAACACGTAGAAAACGTGGTGTAGTTGGAGCAGCTTGCGATGAAGGGGACAAAATTTGGCATGATGGTGTACCATAGAATAACGATGAAATGAGGAGACAGCGAGAGACTTCAGACAAATATAAGGGACATTTACAAGCGTTGTATAAGAATTACTAAAAAAGGTTACATTAGAGAAGTCGACACAAGGTGCTCAAAAATATGGTCACATGACATCAGTATAGTGTATGATCCCCTCTAAAGGTTAATCAGGCCCAACAGCAGTGAACCATGGTCTTTATAAGGGCGTCTATAATATTCTATGGCAAAAAATCTCATTTTTCCAACAGCGCAGACCCTACATCACCAAACGATTCAGGAGTTCTTGTCGGCATACAATGCGATGCCCAAGGGCGTCCCCTACACGTTCGATTGGTTGAAGTCTGTGATCATGCTGGCCACGGCAGTCGTTCGATATCTCCAGTTTCAAGTTATTCCTCCACCACATGAGCTCTATGTGCAGTGGCGTTGTCGTGCATAAACAGAAAATTCAGGCCAACCGAAACCCTAAAAAGTCTCACAGGGTTCTCCATACCTCTGCGCAGTTGCAGTACCCCTATCAAAAACATGAAGAGGGGTACGGAGATTGGGTGCCCTCTTTGAGTAGCACAGTTGGTAGGATCGCCGTCCTCCCCACACCGGGTGGAAAAGATCTCAGTTCGAATAACGTCGATGACGGGAGGAATTTTTATGGGCGTTTTTCACAACGTGGCCGAGTTAGTCGGTCTCAGGCGAGGGTAGCATGTTTTTATTCTCCTCGAATACCTCGAGGAGAATAAAAACCTCTGGTTTTTCGTTCAGCAAACAGAAAAGCAACCTCACCACACACGCAATTTACAGACAGTATACACCGAACAACATGGCCTTAGTCGCCAATACTCCTGAAACCCAACAACAACAATGGCCATTGATTATTATGCCGTCTTACACGGGAACACCGCCTCCACTGTAAGTGTTCCTTTCTCTGATGTTGGAGGGATGGCACCTCATTCCTCGTTGTCTCCAAATGAAAGAACGTCTAGAATCTGTTTGTAAGCTAAATCGGGACTAATCAGAAAAAGAACTGTACTCCACTTGTTAGGATTCCAAGCCACATGTTAATGGCTCCAGTTTCGACAAGCTCTGTGGCGGTTCGGGGTTAATGGGATACAAACCACTGGCTTCCTTGCGTATAGTCCACTTGAATTGAGCCTTCTTAACACAGTCCGGTTAGGAAAATATTTTCACTTCGGCTGCAGCAAACCCAAGAGACAGTTGATGACAGGACACCATAGGGTTCCGTCTTGCTGTTGGAGCCAGATAGCGGTCTGTTCTGGTTGCCGTAGCTGTCGAGCGACTTTGGCGAGCTGTTGTTGTAATGGTTCCTGTCTCCTGAAACTGTTTCCATTGTACCAAGAAAACACTGCCTGACACATTGAGCCAACGTGCCACCTTCGCATGCTACTGCCCGGCTGCAAGTCGTCCAACGGTCCTCGCCATATAAAGAATCATCTAAATGCCATCCTGAGTACTGGAGTCTAGTTGTGACTATCCCACTGAGCAAGCCACAAATCGGGAATGGAGTGATGTGGTTGCAACCCTTGTTTTTATAGGCATGAGTAATTTGCATAATGTGGCGGCTGTAAGGTGGTAAATCGATTTCTGTTGGATACTCATAATTTGCATGCCCACAGGATGCCTATTATATCAAATTATTCGCTTTCGCAGACACTGCTCACAATAAAATACAGTATTCATGAAAAACATTTTGTTCTGCTAATTTTTTGTGCAGTGTAGTGCTCAACCAGTTTTATTCTTCCATAGTTGAGGGAATTAGTAGTAAACTTCGAATACTCCCCCGCAGAATTGGGGAGCTTCAAATGAAAAGCGACCAGCAAAAAATTTGCGAAATTACAATCCAAGGTTCCGTCCTCTCCCCCTAATCAACATTTTAGAAATGTACCCTTCTGTTGAGCAACAGACTACAAATTAACAAATTGTTCTGCAGAATGTTCTTAATTTGTTTCACCTAAGGAGTTAGCATTTAGTTAGACTTGAGTTAAACATCAGGAATTTAGTTAAACATCAGGAACTCCATTTCTGTGGCTTTTTCTGAAAACATTTGTTCCTCCACAAATTTCCAAGAGGCAAAGACCATAATTCATCTTATAAATTGCGTATTCCGAAGGTCAGATTTGTCTTTTTAACTTCAAATAACTCAGTTATTGAAAAAGCTCCTCGTCCAACCATCGACCGTATTCCACCCTGAAGAGCTCGCTGTCAAGTGCTAAATTTCGTGAACAGGTGATTGACTGTATTAATTACATAATATCGCAACAAACCCTGACATTACTGATTTATGAATTTTGTTGGAAAGAACCCTCTCGATATTTTTATTCAAATTTTAATTGGCTCTTGTAGGATTAAAACCGTCTGTCCACTGCTCTCAACTAGCTTTAATTTTCGTTCTGTAAAAGCGCGTGTTTTAGTTTACCCCACGGGTGATTAAACTAATGTCCCCTCTCCCCCCTTAATCATACACCCACCCCAAGACGATAAATGGTAGAATGACTGAATAGCATTGTTTCGCTAAGGAGAGGCGCCTATCCCAAGGAAGCATTCCATCGGACTCGCTCAGTATGCGGGATTAGAATTCAACTTTTAAGTTTCCCAGACGTCGCCTCTAAAAGTGAAGTCCAGGAAGCGCATGAAAGAACCGCTCAACATCGCACGGGAATGATCGAACAATAAAAATGGCTGTTACTGGGGCCCCGCTAACACACCACCCCCGTCGTTCTCTGATTAACTCCCTCCGCCATCGCCGAAGGCGTAGCGTGCGTCTTTTCAAGATCGCTCCGCGAACCCTTCAACAGCGCCCTCTCGGTTCCTACCCGAGAACTAAACACCCTCCCTGTTCGTGCATCGCGCTTCGACTTCCATTCTCTCACACTCGTCATCTGCCGCATTATCGCACTCCCTCCCCCTCTCTCTCCTCAACCCCCTACCCTTGTGCCAAGTGCATCGCGAGACATCACATTTGACAGTTTCGCCGAGCACGAGTGTCCACCTTGAGACGCTGCTGTCGTCGCTGCTGGAACGGAATGTAGACCCGTTTCCCACGGCCCGAGTCCGGGAGGCCTCACACCTGTCTTTCCACCCCCTCCAGGAATGTTCCCACAGTCCCGCTGTCACCCGCCGGAACCACTGGCTCGGCTCGTGCAGCTGCTCCATCCCTGACTGCTCGACTCTTTGTTGCATGACGTCATGCGCACGAACGGAAGAAAGTGCACGATGCGTGCACGCAGCCAGAACGTGAGAACGCGGAATGATGTGTCTTTGTTTAGTTTCTCCTTCCAAGTAACAAACATACCTCTACTCTCCAACGCAGCTACGTTTACACTCCACTGGCATCAGGTAATGAACTGTGGAATCGCTGGATGCGACGCTCTTCGTGCTGCTTCCCCTCCCCCACCACCCCAACCAGTCTTACCTTCCCTCAGCGTAGAAAATTCGGTTGCGCCGATTAAAAATCACAATGGAGTGAGGATGGGTAGGAGGGCTGATGCCAATATACGCAGTCTGTCCCTAGAATTATGAATTTGAACCTTTTAGCTAAGCATTTAGCGATCCCCTGAGGAATTTGTGTTTTCCCTTAAATACCAAAAAGTATCTTTCAAAATTTTATTTCGAACTTGTAAGATTAAAAACAAATTTTGCAGTTGTCATATTTTAAATGTTGAAGAAAAATTCGAAATATCCAGAAGTGAAACTGTTTTCCATGGCTAATTTCCATCTTCATCGATCTCTTAGAGCCAAGTAGAAACTGTAGACGTACTTGTGTCAGTTTTCAGGAAGGTACGTGCAAAGTGACTCGATTTTCAAATCCTGAAAGTGTAGGACACTTGGTGGGTGGTTAGCAAACGTGACATTCAGAGATGTCCTTAAACATTTAGCAAGGTGCGATAAAATTCGGAATATTTTATTACCGTTCTTATTGAATACTCTGCAATAAGATATGAACTCCATATATGAAATACAATCATCGCCAGTCCCTGGGATCACACCTTTTACATGTTGATTAGCTTGTTCGATGGCATTTCAAAATACATTGATATTTTAACCGCGTTCTCAGTCCGTGAAGGGAAATTTGAATGCCGATTCGGCAAATGTACTCTGAATCTGAAAACAACCACTTCTCCTCAGAGAAGCCACGTTAATGATTGCAAAAAGCCCTCCTACCACCTTGATGCTCTTCTTCCTCCAATAAAGAAAGGAAATGAAGAAGAAACAATTACTGTTTCTTTTTCTTCTTGTTTTATTTTATTTATTTTATTTTTTTTTCTTTTTTGGAAAGTTGACGAAGCCTGTTAAATTCTAGTACATTAATGGGTTGATGCAGAGGAAGCAATATTTGTGTTATGCTTGTACCAAGGGAGATTCGAAGATAGGATAATCACCAACAGAGAAATGTGATCTTGCGTAGAAATCAGGGTGCAATCGAAGATAAGATAGGAGGCAGAATAATTGTTTTTGCGAGATATAAGACAAGCTGAGTTTTAGGATCGAAATTAACTGTTTTGTTTTCCCAATTGAAGTCTTACCTGGAGATCGACATTTCAGGAACTGCTGATGAATATTCCAGAAGTAGGGCCCTTTGTACAGGCAAGGTTTCTCAAACTGGAAGGCGGATTGTAGTGTGCTATCATCAGCAAAACTATGGATAGGATTTCCGGTCAGTGGAAGGAGGTCATTAATGTACAAGAGGAAAAGAGTGGGACAAAGTGCTGAACCCGAGAAACGCCAGCATTAATGAAAAAATTAGAAGATAGAGCGCCGTACAGCATCATCTGCAGTGATCGTTCAGAGAGAAAACAGGATACCCAATTACAAAAACGGTCTGAAATCCATAAGATTGAAGCTTATTTAGAAGACCATTTTGCTAAACACGATTAAAAACCTTAGAAATGTCAAGGAAAACTGCTGCAGGTTCATTAAACTTTTCCATTGAATGTGTCCATAGATGGGTAACATAAGCCAGGATATCACCAGTGGATCGATGCGATCATTGATCAAATGGAAGGTGTCTAGATAGTTTAGGAGTTGGCGGTTAATGGAATTCTCCATTACTTTAAACAGAGTAGAAGTATAATGGACGATAATTGGATGGGATGAATTTGTCACCCTTTTTAGGAACTTCCTGGATACAAGCATCCAAGCAGAAGGGAAAAACATCAGTGGAATAAGAAAGTGTAAAAAGGCGACACCGAACAGCACCGAAAACAGATTTTTAGAACAAGTGGCAAAATGCCAACAAGACATGGAGCTATGTTGGCATAAAGGTTATTTAGAATTCTTCTGACGTCTTTCTGTTGGAAGATCACGGGAGGCATTGGATAGAGTGCATTGTGTATGACAGGAAGTAATTTACCAAGATCGTCGATAAAAGATTTAGAATAAAAATAGGATGCTAGTAAATTAGCTTTGTCTTTGGTTGAAGATGCAATAGAACCATTAGGTTGTAACAGAGGTCGGAGTATTGATAGAGAGAAGTTGTAATCAATATCTGTAGGAAGAGACCATAATGTTCTTCTACTACTTGGACAAGAAGTAACTTTTTTTCACTCTTCAGCCTGTTCAAAATAAAGTTTGGACTGGTTAATATTAGTTTTACAATTGTTCCACGCTTGGAGTTGGCAGAAAATGAAGTTGGAGATTTGAATACAAGCCAAGATCACTTAGAAGGGTTGTTCGTGAGAACAACCTTTCTAAGTGATCTTTTTCTCACAAGTAAGAAAATGAAGCCAAATGGAGTTGTGAATACTCAAATCGTCAAGCAAAATTATCTCACCGTTAGAAATGTTGGGCTTGAAAAGTCATGTTTGAAAGAAAGGAGTCAGAGTTTCAAATGAATAGTTGAGTTGGGAGAACGATAGAAGCAACAGATGAATTTGACAGAAAGGGGCAGAGAGATTTTAAGCCAGAAAAGATTGAAAAGGGGTTCCAAATTACGAAGTCTATGATAGTGAATATCAGATTGGGCATATGCACAACTACCACCTCTGAAGCGAAAGGAATCATACAGCGAATAATTTGGACAACTGATATGAGCAGTTGTTAAATCCACTGATAATTGGGATTCTGTTAGGAACAGTAAGCAGAGGTTGGCATACTGTAAGTGGAAAAAACTATCTAGCTTCCGAATCACTGAGGATCTCCGTTGCCTCTGTGGTCACGAGGAAACATGGAAACATCTCATGTATGACTGTGACCAGTATGAGGACCTGCGATGCAGGCTCCCCACTGCTATCACCTACTTCCCGCAGAACATGGAACAGCATCTTCTCGACTCGGAACAAGCATACAAAGCCCTTACCATTTTTGCACAGAAACTCTTTGCTAGAAGGCGAGCACTTATAGCAAACCACCATGCACAGCACCCAGAAGCTAATGATGAATCCCAAAACCAGGACTAGAGAAAACCGGAATACACAAGAAAACTGTACCAAATAACCCACAACCACGAACATGACCATCATTTAGCCTTGTTCACGAGGGAACTGACAACCAGGAAGACCTACGTCTGAACCAGAGACAACCTGACACAGGACTTGATTCATGTATGACCCTGCGACTGGGATCTGACTCCTATATTGAAAAAGAACACCAAAGAAGATCCGGTTCAGATCGTTTGGACCCCCACGTGCTCACACATGATCGCCACATGCCTGATGGCGATCTGTACCGGGCTCCCTTGCCTGGTACCTTTACTCCCTTTCCCCTGGTGGGGAGGAGGAGACAGTCTTGTCTCCTCTCCACCCCTGATTCTTCTCCTGGTGGGGCTTGGGCCTGCCTCACTGAAAATCCTGGGATCGCCTTCTCTATCGTCCCTATACTTCTGTCTTTTGCCCCCAGCCTTCAGTCTCCCCCCTACTCTGCCTAATGCGCCAGCGTATAACCCCACACAAACTGCAAAAACTTAACTTCGTCCAAATTAAACCGCCTACACCTCAATTGGCTTTTCTAATTCCAGCGCTCACCCCTACCGAATTTTTTTTTTTTTTTTTTTTTTTTTTTAGGCCCTAGTCACTGAAATCTCAGGAAACTAGGTGGCAGGGCCTGCCAGAGTAAAACTTCATTCTGTTTACCTGGTCTGCCTCCACGAGGCCAAGTGTGGACAATGTTGGGCCTCAGTAGGGGTCCAGCGGCTAAACGGCCAGATGAACAACGATACACAACACTACACATATACAAAATCCACACACTTTTAAATCTCTGGCCTTCCCAGTGAACTGGTACACCTACAATGAAAGCAACGCGGAGATGGGGGAAACCCCTGGTGCCGTTAGACATCAATACACTTTACACTTTACTTTACACTGTAAGTGGAAAAGGATATCATTGAGACTGGAAATGAGACCACGTATATTTGTGAAATAAACGGGAAAGTGTTTGGGAATTTAGATCTTTTCGCAGTTAGGTTTGTTCAACTTGTTTTACGATGCAATTAAAGAAAAGACTGATAGGGATTATGAAAGGAATTTAATACAAAATTTTTTTGGGATTTTATGCTCAAGAATCAGTCCGCTAACGAATTTTCCCATAAGCTGCATTAAGAGTAACCCATCATCAAAAGAATTTTATTTGTATAGGGACCTTTATATCACTGGTAATGGTTCATTTCACGAGCAAGATCATTTTGGAAATTCTCCTCTATTGAGAGGATTATTATTTCGAGAATTATTATTGCTATTGCATTAATTAATTATTATTTTGCAATTTCTAGAATTATTATTGCCATTTATTTGTCTTATTAGAATTAATATTCGTTGTGATATTCCAAAAAAATATTTTCTTCTCTAAAAATGAACTGCTCAAAGGAGAGCAGTTCATCGAGCCAACGGCCATTTTCACAAAAGTCGTTTATTTGTGTAATACTGAAGCGACTCGTTATGGTGTTGTATTTCAGAGAGAGTGACGACGTTGTAAGAAAAACACTTATTTTTCTTAAGTTTTGTTTTAAACCTAGTTATGATGAAAAACCTGCTGTTGAGGAGAGAACAGAAGTAGAAAAAGAAATAGAAAGAAGAAAGGTTGGAAAAGTCTAAGATAGATTTCCTTTTATGAGGTGAGGTATTTCTGTAGGCTTTTTCCACAATGTGGCTGAGTTAGTCGATCTCAAGCGATGGTTGCATGGTTTTTTTGCCCGGACAAAAACATGGAACCCTTGCTGTTTTCCGGGATCTTCGTCCGGCAAACTGCAAACCGACCGTGATTACAGACGCCGTATACTGATGCCTCATGGCCTTAGTTACTTTGTCGCTTAATACACGCCTAACATAACTTGACCTAACTTGAAATACCTCATGACCTTAATTCCTTTACAAAGCTGATATTACTAAAAGACAATTGGTTATAATTAAATATAATCAATAGGTGGATGAAATTTGTCATCCATCACATCCAAGCAGCCCAAGATTTTCTCTTTCCTTCCCGGCATCATTTTTAATTTTGAGCAACTGATGAGCTTATATAAATTCGAAATCGTTCCCATTTCTTTAGAGTTCTTCCAAATCCTCTCTAAAATTCTCCATTCTCTTTAAAGGAGAACGATAGGTTAGACAACGCGTCTCTCTGTCTCTTTTGGCTCCCTTCCACCTCCATACTCACTTCACTCACCACCGAATAGACACAGTAACCATTCATAATTCCACTTCAAACTCATCGAAATAACTGATGCACTGAAGTCAGAAATGCTAATATTCCATACAAATTTTGAAGCAAACAATTTAATCCTACGTTCATTTCTCCTACTTCTATTTTTTGAAACTTCGTTCCTCCATAGGTATTTCCTGAACACAAGAGAAATTCAAAACTAATCTTAATGCAATTTCTTGTTCTCAGAGAGGAATAATAGCGTCTGCAATTATTCCTCTCTGAGAGTTAGCGAGCTCCATTTGTTTTCCATCGCCAGTGACTGATATGGACACTCCAATCGGGTCACAACACTTTCCAGCACACGTCACACACTATGTGGCCACTTAGATTTACATATTTTTGCATAAATTATTGCATATTGTGTAAACCTCCATGGACTTAAAGTAGTATCCAAGTAATGTACATTACAAGCTAATTCCAGTCGAATTGCACTATCACTATAATTATTAAACATAATAGAGAATGTGAGAGGGCGCTGTGATCGATTTAGAAAAGCGTAAAATAGTGTACATCTGTGTTCTCTATGATTACTGTTAATTTATTTAAATTCTAGAATAAGAAATAGTTAATCTTATAAACATTCATTCGATAAAATAGTGTTTCATCCTATTTTCTTGTAGGAAATTATTGGTGAGTGCAACAAAATATTTCTTTAAATTATTTTTTCATAAAACTTCGCTTCTTAAGCCTAAGACTGCGCTGCATTTTACAATATTTCCATTATTACGCAGAGAATTAATAACGTTAGATTCTGAGCCTTATGAATGAATTCATAGAAATTTGTTTAATACTGCAGAATGTATAGGGGGGGGAAGGAGATGAAATGGTACTATGCGTTATCGGTGATAGTAGTTGCAGAAACGTTATCTAACTAAATAGCATGATCTAAATTGAAGTATTTGGTAATGTTATGCGGTAATGGAGGTGGGGTGCGGTAAAGGCTGTTGTTACGAGGGAGAGTATTCAAAAAGAGTTTAATAAATCACAGTAAATATTGTGGGCATCAAATGCACGTTCTTTTCACACCATCAGTAATGGAATCGCCAGTCTCCATTAAGGCCTCTGTAATCGAGTAGTCAAACGCGAAGGATTACAATACACACGTTTGAGTTAACATTGCTTACGTGGCTGCTAAACACGGTACTGTTCTTGTAACTCCTACTCTTGTATGGCCGTTTTGAAGTATAAATAGAAAATAAAAAACGAACGAAAATGATGCATATAAATATCGTAGTATCCGAGTGCGAAAGAGGGCATCGTGGGTAATAACTCGACATTCATTTTACACGAAGCATTCAATTTGCATGAGGTAGTCAACCGATTTCACACGCACGTTTATCAGCTGCTATCCGACAGAGCAGATGGATTAAAAAAAAAGTCTTTCTGGTGCAATCTTTTGTTGTACTTAGTGCATACAGAGGGCACGTGGCTGGCTCGAGAGACATTAAACCTTTATTTTTTCAACAGTGCGGGAAGTAATAAAGTAGCTCATGACAATACCTCCGGTCTGTGCTGTTTTATAACTTCCTATCCCCTGTACAAAGAGGGTGGTCACAGAATTCGCAAACCTGCGCGTAATCGAGCTGCGGAGGATACAAAACTCATAAATTCGCGTGCGACAATGAAACGAAACGGCGGAAAGAATGATATTTCCGCACAGCAAACACGGACTACATTTCTGCTAAACATCCACCTCTGGAGACCGAGATAGACGCCGCCCCTTACTCTGTACTTTTACCGCACTTGGGACGTTAACTAATTATCCGCTACGAAAGAGACTTGAGAATGTTGGTTAGACACGCACGCGGCGGAAAGTCACAGGTTCCGAACTGCACGTCCACAAAGGGTTGCGTTGTGTAATTGTGGATTCGTGCGTGGTTGTTGCGAAATAATACGTGCCGAACTCATTGGAAAGTCGATTAGCGATAAATCACAAGTGTAAACACCTCTTCAAAGCGAAGTGGGAATTGTAAGTTTAACAAAAAATGAAAATCAGAGTCCATCATGTGATAGAATACGGATTTTTACTTATTTATCTTGGTTGCTTTCAGCGAGGTTGAAAAACATTTATAGCGTTTTTCACACTGTAATGGAGTTATCTGGTGCACGGTTTTTGTACTAGAAACTCGAATTTTTTAATACCTTAAAATAGATTTTCCAATTTTGAGGGATAAAAGCAGTTTACGGACATTATGTACGGCGCCTCATGGCCTTCGTTGCCTCTGTGCTAATTCTAAGCAATCAAAGCGCTACAGGAAAAGAAAGCGGAAGTATGTGAAGGTTCTCGCGAACATTTTTATGTGAATTCAGGAAGAACGTCAGCGCCAAAGGATCCAGTAGAGTTCGTTTAACCACTAGGAAAACTAGGCAAGTTGTCCCAGAGGATAAATTTTGGGATGACTGGGGACAACAATAAACTTGATTGCTTATTAAACTGCCACCCATACAATTCATTATCATATTCTCCATTTTTGTGTAAATAAATATTCAGTTACATATGTTTGTGTTAAATATAAACATAAACAAATAAAATTTATGTTAATATTTACCTGTTTATGATATGTATTTTGTGTGCTGAACGCAACGGTGGTATTGGATTTTCTCTAGTGATACTAGAGAAAATTTTGGTGGCAGTTGAGTTTTGTTTTTACGATATTTATTGTAACCATACTGTGATATATATAAGAGCCCTGGTATTCTTATAACAAGGTTTTTCCCCAGTTTTTTGCTATGAATACAAAGGCGTAAGTTATCTCCAGAATCGTTCTGCTATGGTTAGATTATATTATTTAAATCCGAAGCAGAATATATAGTTGGTGGCCATAAGTTTTGCAGTACATACACTCAGAGATCGCCGAATTATGACCAACTACCTAATACCGTGTTGGGTCACAGTTCGCACGGATAACAGCCTCTGTTCGTCTAGGTGTTGACTCCACTAGATGTCTGAAGATGTCCGTAGGGATCTGCAGCGATGCTGCTTGCAAGGCTTTCCACAGTGTCAGAACAGATGACGGTTGCGTATCCATACGCTTCACTGCCCGTTCCAAAGCATCCCACAGGTGTTCAAATGGTTGAGGTCAGCAAAATTTGGAAGCCAATCAAGATGGGTGATATCTTCAGTGTTCCTCGAACTGTTTGTGCAGAGTCTGCCCGATGACACAGCACATTATCATCTTGGAAGATCCTGTTTCTGTCTGGAAAAAATGCAACATGGCAGGGTGCATGTGATTTCCTAAGAACCGCGGGTTGTCTTCAGTGAAACGTTGGTCCATACACGCTAGACGTCCTGGTTCTTGGCAGCAAAACATGCCCCATATTAAGCAACCACCGGCACTCACCTGGATAGTGGGCACAGTGCACGATGAATCGATGGTTTGTTTGTTTAGGAGTTTTATGGCGCATCAGCAGCACTGGCTATAATGCGCCAAGTCAATGACTCGATGGACTCGGGTTGCGCCGACCGGGCTAGCCGGGTGGGTAAAGTGCCTGCCTGGCAACCCAAAGGTCGCGGGTTCGATTCTCGCCTCGGGCTTGGATCAAAGTACTGCAAAAACCTTGGGAGGTGCATTATGGCCACAGAAGCCGATGCGCCAACAACTACCAAAAAAAAAAAAAAAAGACTCGGGTTGCTTGCTACACATGCCCGTCGGAGTGTTGCATCAGATATTTGGTTCAATTTATCACAAACAGACCTCACAAACACCAGAAAGTTGTGATCACATCTTGTTTCGTTGCTCCCTGTATGATGATCTCAGACTTTCTCTTCATGCACCTACTAATTTTCAACCAGACAGGAGTCGTCTCTGCTTCAAAGCTGGCAGTCATATCTGATTTTCTTCAGGCTTTCGCTCAAGGCGTATTTCTGCGAAGGCGTTCAGTGTCGATAGATCTCAAAAGGATACAGCACAATGGCTCTGTTGATGCATAGCTAGTTAGATCTCCTTTAATAATTGTTGAATATGCAAACTCAACTCCTCAAGAAGTGTAAATTTTCCTCTGGATTAGGCCCGCAGACAAAATTAAGGGTTTTTTTTCCCCTAGCCGCACCTACTTTCTTTCTTTTTATTTATTTTTTTTAATCTTATTTTTAATATTTATTTTATTTTCTTCTACTTCATTTATTATTTCATTTTTATTCATTTCTTTTCCATATCCAGCATCTTGGGTGTTTTTTTTTTTTTCCTCTCCCTTCTTCCCTCTGGAATGCCCCCCCTTCCCAGAGGATCCTGGCCTACTTTTTGGCAACACTAGGCTGGTCAGAGCCTCTTTTGAGACATTACGTGCTTTACATGGACTGGTCCACCTTCCCGTGGTGTGGCGAGTACCCAGAATCATATGTCCAGGTGACTGGTGCTTCTGGGTAGCCAAGCGGCCAGAACAGAATACACAGAAACATACACCAATCACATTTCTGGCCCCTTTATAGTGTTACCGTTCTTCACAGAGATACGAGGCGGAGTTGAACTGACGTTCTAGGAGCCGCCCTATACAAATGCACATGTCCACACACACACACACGTGGCTAAGTGTGCGGCGTATCGTCATTCGGGATATTGTTCTTGCATTCCCCATAGTGTATTGCGATGTCAACTGTCGGAAAGTGACCCCTTCATAGGCACCCTTCATTCACCACAGACATCCACCTCGTGTAATCCTTTACAGTTCTGTCGGCGGGAGATGGTTTGACCCGTTTTACACCATTCTTTGTGCACTTTAACCACAGTGGGCCATGCACAACCAACAAGACGTGCCGTTTCTGATATGGAAGCACCCGACTCATAAGCTTCTACAATCATACTCTTTTTGAGAGCCGTGATATCTTTACTACGTCCCATAACTGCTATTTTATGACTTTGATTTGTACAGCCAAATGGAAATTATCACTGCTCTAGCTTACGAAGCTGTTCAGCTTTTTACACTGTGATCTGTGCTACATAGTCCATTACGAATGGGGCGGTCACAATTCCTTGATAACTGTGTGTATAAAGCAAGTCTGTTTTTGAATGCATACGGGTAATCAAGACAAGGTATGGATACCTCATATCTGCTCTGGTAGTTACAGATAAACATCAGAAGAGGATGATTTCGTGGTGGTCGTAGGAACATGACAACTTCTACTTTTGTGTAGTGGGTATATCAAACTTTTAAAGCGGGCTGATGGAAAAGTTGTAATTTATCGGAACATACCGTCATCTGTTGGATCCATGCCACCCAGTGAAGACCTGCTAATTCTCGATCTACCTTCCAGAGATAAGTCTTCAGAATTGAATGACTAATCTCGCGAATAGGATAATTGGGATTATTAATATTTTATTGCAGGCAGTGAATGGTTACATGATTGCCTGATGCAATAATACCCATAACAGCGACAATGCTAGGGGTTTAACATGAAATAACTAATACAGGAAAAATTACATAAAACATATATTAAAACATAAAACATATAATACATATTTTACATATAAAATTAATATTAACGTGGAAATAAAAGAACACGAAAAGACGATGGCAGTCACTCGGCTGAAGATGAAAGCTGTTCCCTGATGATGCGTCTTCTGTAGGATTTGTCCTCTATGTACTTTTTGTAGTCCATGTCCATCTCTTGGACGTTGTGGAGCATCTCCATGGGAAGGAATCTGTCGCCTATCCTGAGCCTCCACGCCACAGACTGCAGAGAGGGGAGGGCTCTTAAAGGTTTCGAGGGGATCCTCCAATTGCACATCTGCCAAAAACTTGGCGTATTGACTTCACCCGCTATCATTTTAATTGATACGAGCAAGCGGAGGGTGAATATCCGTTTGGAGACTTTTCTGTAATTCAGAAGCTGGGTGATATCTGAAGTATGTGTGAGTGGTGGCAGTTTATGCTTGAAGAGGAACCACAGAAGAAGCCAGTACTCATCAGATGCAATGGTTTTTAGCGTGGTTTTCGTTGCCGACGCCCAGATTTCTGAACCGCAGATGATGACTGGCTGCAGAAACCGGTATATATATATTGGAGCGTGTACTCAGGCTCAGTGACATGAAGGAGGTGTTGTTTGGCAATCCATCTGGATCTGCAGACATTATTGTAAATATCTGCAACATTGTGTTTGAAACTGAGTTTGGGGTCGAAGGTAATGCCGAGATCTCTGTGCTTGGTTACTGGGGTGATGAGGTTCCATGGATTTCCAAGTTTAGTTGCGTTGGGTTTGATTTGTGTGAGAATGCCATTTGTGCAGATTTGTTTGGATTTATCTGAAGAGAAAACTGTGCCAAGTATGTAATCAGATTCTTAAGGCTATTAATTATGGTTTCAGAAACAGAATCAGGTCGGGGGGTTCCGTGAATCCGATAGAGAAGCTTCAAATCGTCTGCATAATTGATAAATTCTGTTTGCTGGCACAGGAATGGGTGGAGCGGTCAGTGAGAATTTTTGTGTGTTGAAGAGAATGCCTACACCACCACCACCAGTCGTCCATTCCCTGGAAGCAAAAATGCCTGAGAAGCAAGCGGGTTGAGAGAATGCGAGGTCTTCTTCATTGGGGGACAGCCATGTCTCTGTGATACAAATGATGTGATACAATCTTGACAAGAGAAGAATTTCCATTGTCTGAAGTTTATTTCTCAGGCTTCTGACAGTTTAACAGAAAATTGTGCAGATTAAAGAAGTTTGGATGAATATCCTTTTTGGAGCACTGATGGCCTTTATCAATCGTTTATGATTCGTTCTAGAGGTTGTTCTCACCTCAAGCTTCATATGTCCTCCCTCAGGCGTTAGCGGCGTGGTTTCAATCCGTTGAGGATACCTCTCAGAAGCCTGTTTAAGTAAAGCGCTACATTTCCTTAATAAATAAGGAAATTGGAAGACTTAGCGAGGGACGTGGGTCTAACCAAATCCATTGCAGAGCTCCTAACATCTCGTTTGAAAGAGTGTGGGGTGCTGGATCTCAGCTGCAGATTTCCACAGTCTGAACTCAGCCACGGAGTGAAAAATCCCATTAAAGTTCCTCGCGTCATCGACGGGATTCGATCCCGGGCCTTTAGCACCCGGTGTGTGGAGGGCAGTGACAATACCACTGTGCTACCGCGCAGATAAGAACTTTTGGAAGATTAAATTAAATGACTGATACTGAGCAAAACGTCTGTCAGTTATTTCGCCTTAGCAGTCATTCGTCTGGCGGTCATTTCGCCTTGCTGTCTTCGTAACATTCAGAATGAATATTACAAAAGAAATAGTTGACAAGTTGATTGAAAATTACGAAAAAATGGGATGCAGAATGTAAGTCAAGCTCCATTACTTAAATTTTCACCTAGATTTCTTCAAAATAAATGAAAGCAGTGGGAGAGATTCTATCAGGAACATGCAGACGATGGAGAAGAGGCACCCGGAAAGTTTCTGCTTCTTAATTTGTGATTTTTTTTTAGCTTATTGTTTACTTATAGAAAACAATACTGAATTCTGTTCAGAAGTTAAACGTTGTTAATAAATCTAATATAATGTTATTAGATGTTTTTCTTCTTTCATTTCCGGGAACCATGGATGCTATGCAAAAATCAGGTCATCTTGGGAATTAGACTTCTCAAATTCATAAAGAAACACCAAGGAATGCAGAAAAACAATCTTTTTGAAAATATATTGAATAATGTTAAAAATGCAGAAAGCTTATTCGTGCTATAAGCTTTCCATATTTAATAGTGGTGTGGGAAAGTAAAACCAAAGGGCTTGTCTGGAAGGCCCAATTATGTTGCATCTACACTGGTCACTATCTTAATTGATCTCAAATTTCATATTTGCCGTGATGCCAAGGTGTTCACAGAAAGAAACTAAACTCTAACATTTCTCAAGTTATTTTTATTTCTTTTCGTCTATATTTACATCCAGAACACGAATATATTGCAGTTTTGGAAAATGCCGCAGGTTATCCATGCTGACCTGTTGTTCCCGCACTTGCATGCCAAGCGTTTCCTCGTTCACATTAAAAGCCTGGACGCAGCGGCATCCAGGCGCCAGCTCCCATGGATGTCAAAATAAGCGCAGACCTTTCTTCTTTTTGAGAGAGGGGCGACAAAATGAATACTGAGACCATGCTTGAATAAGGGCGACATTTTCTCCTTTGCATCGAGGCTCTTAAGTCTTGACACGGTGATGATGGTAAGTGCCGAATGTCGAAAAGGATGGAGACAAATGTTAGAAGGACAAGTGTCGGGAGAATCGCCAGAATTTAATTATTTCCATATAAACTCCTTGTTCAGACCTGAAACTTAAGGAAATTCTATTCTCAAACCATGCTAAACATCTTCCAGGCGTTTAGGATGTCATGAGATCATCATCATCGTGGAATCTGGGTTCTATGGACAAGGAAGGTACCGAAAAAAAATCTGGAGAACTTTGGATTTTTTGGATGCTTGCCAAGGGCACACGTACTCACAGATTAAAAAAAAAAAGAAAAAAAAGAAAGAAAAATCTAAAAAGATGATTTTCTTGGGGATCTTTTCTTTATTGTTTGACTCCTTGTTGACTTTATTTTAAAAAAAAAATTATTTCTGCCTAATTACGTACTTAGAAGACATGATCGGTCATAATAAACTGATCATCACAGAAAAAGTAGAGTATACATTTTCCAAAGCCGTCTTATTGAATTATAATTTGACTTCATTTGATCCAGAATGAAGGTTTCACAAGATCCTCCTCTCGCTTTAATATAAAAATCAGTTAATGTTATAGCATTTTTAATAAACAAACTCAGGCTTTTGAATCTTTCGCTAAAGAATTTGGATATATTTCGACCTTAGAACTTGGATGGATAATAGTATGGAAAAGAACCACGCGCAATGTGGCTGTACAGAGTGGTCCATTTAACGGGCAGTGCATCCCCTTCTTCTGTGTCTTTAGATAAAGGGACAATATGTGCCCATCTAGTGTTAATACACTGCTTGACAAAATGAACAGAAAATGTTTTTCCATGAATATTTTATTGTGAACGCGAATATTTGATATGATAGGCGTCCTGGCATGAAAATTCCAATAGAAATCTATCTACCACCTAACAGAGCCGCATATTATGCAAATTAGTCATGCCTATTAAAACACGGATTGCGACTGCATCACTTCATTCCCGTTTTTTTTTTTTTTCCTTCTTTGGCTTACTCATTGGGATAGTAGGAACAGAACTGCACCATGAGAATGGTACAGTTCTGTTCTCTGATCAGTCCTGTTTTAGCCTACGAACAGATTCCAGACGTTATTTCATCTGGAGACTACGAGGAATGCAGTACCATCCCTCCAACATCAGAGAAAGGGACACTTACATTGGAGGCAGTGTTCTCGTGTGGAAAATAATGATCAACTGATGCACCATCGTCATGTTTTTGATAGGGGTACCGTAACTGCGCAGAGGTAGTGAGAACAGATCCTCGAACTCTATGTGCGACTTTTTAGGGGTGCAGTTGGCCCAGATTTTTTTCTCGTGCACGACAACGCCACTGCACATAGAGCTCAAGTGGCGGAGGAATGCGTTGAAACTGAAGGTGACATGTAGACATATGTAGTATCTCATGTAGGCCGGCACCTGAACGAAAGTTCAACTACACTGTGATGATTACAGAGCACTGTAACAGGCCAGGAATGTGTGTAATGTTATGTTCGTGCAGTGTGTGTGTGTTGTTCAGTTGTTTCTCGCCGTTTTGTCACCTGGAAAGCCTTCCCAGTGTCCGTCTACACCACGGGGAGGTAGGCCACACTACGCATATGCCCTGGCCAACCTCAACAGTCACGCACTAAATGTCCAAAGTTTGGAGCCATTAAAAAGAATCCCGTGCCAGCAAGCCGGCAAAAGCGCGCGCGCGCACACGCACACACAGAGTCATTCCCAGGAAACAGGACAGCAGAGAACACGAAGAAATAAAGAGAATAGCATAAAGTAAAAAAAAAAAATTATCCATGTCTTTGCCCACGTCTTTATGAAGTACTGCCCAAAGTAGACCACAAAGAGGAAAGGTGTACTGTCAAACAAAAGTAGTAATGTCATCCAAAAACAAGATCAGCAGGAACAAATTCTAGATATAATTCTGTTAATCTGGAGTGGTATCAGAAGTCTGGTTGATGACGGTGTCACTGTGCAGAGGAAGGATTTAGTTGTGGAGAGTCTTGATAAAGAATGAACCAGAAAATGCAGCATCTGTTTAACACCTTCGTATATTCTTGAAAACCAGCAAAGTTTTGGACATTACGTCATCAGGACGACAAACGAGGCAACAGGTTGCATTTTCATTTATGAAGTGATTTCAGTTTGATTGCTTGCATTAACAGCCGACCGGGCTAGCCGAGTGGGTAAAGTACCTGCCCGGCAACCCAAAGGTCGCGGGTTCGATTCCCGCCTCGGGCTTGGATCAAAGTACTGCAAAAACCTTGGGAGGTGCAATATGGCCACAGAAGCCGATGCGCCAACAACTACCAAAAACCAAAGCTTGCATTAACATTGAAAGACTTTCTGCGATTAAAAGCAGCATCGCAGAAGGTTTGAAGGGCCTAGAAATTATTGAGCGATATGAGTGTCTTCTCACATCCGGGACACAAGTTTGGAACTGTTGCCTTAAGAGCCAATCTTAGGTCCTCGTAAATGGAGCATTTAAAAAGGACGTGAGGAGAGTCTTCCAGTAGTCCACATCGATAGGAGACTGTATTTGAATTGGTAGAGTTTTGCGTTAAGCGAACCATGTCCAGTTAGTACGTAGGAGGTAAACAGTGAGGGTGAAAACCATTTTCTGGTGGATGATGAAAATAGTACAGTTTCGTCAGGAACGAATTTCTTGGTAATAGCTCCTTTTTCGGTAGAATTCCATCTATTCTGTCAGTTATTAACTAACAAATTCCTGAATCGAGTTCGTTCAGTTTTGAGATCAGCCTGAGGATTGAAAATGAATCCCTGAAATTCTGTAGAAATGCCTCGGCGGATGTAAAAACAAAGACCTCTAAACACAACATGCAGGTCAAGTGGTATAATGCCCGCAAGAGTCTGTAGAGCTGGAGTTGATACTAATTGGAAAATTTTATGAATTCTTCCCTGAGATTTTATTAAACTTATTTAATAAATGCCTGCTAGAAGGGCTTTTCCCTCTCGTATGGAAGCTTGCGCTCTTAAAAATCTTGCATAAACCGGGAAAGCCAAAAACAAACCCCAGAGCATACAGGCCAATCTCTTTATTGGCAAATCTTGGCAAATTATTTGAAAGGATGATTGCCCCAAGGATTTTTAAATTATTTACAGAACATAATCTCTCCTCTGATTGCCAGTTTGGATTCAAAAAAGGACGTTCCACTGAGGACGCAATCTCAACCCTGCTGACTTACATTCAGGAGGCAAACAGCAAATATGTTCTTGCTGTTTTTATTGACTTTGAGGGCGCTTTCGATTCCCTTTGGTGGGAGAGTGCTCTCAGGTCACTGCAACTGGCAAAGTGTGATGACTACCTGTTCAGAGTCCTCAGATCTTACTTTAAGGATCGACAAATTAGAGTATGTGCAAAGCATTTATCATACACGACTACCGTTTCAAGAGGATGCCCTCAAGGTTCAGTCTTGGGACCTCTCTTTTGGAATGCAGTGCTAGACCAGTGGCTCACGAAGGATAGCGATGAGTTCATCAAAGTTGCATATGCAGATGACTTGGTGGTGGCGGTGCAGGGAGGATCAAGACAAATTCTCGAACAAAAAATTCAGTCAGTTTTGAATAATTTAGTGGCATGGGCGGGTTTGAATAAACTAAAGATTTCTGTCACCAAGACCAATTTCATGGTGTTTAAACACCACTTCGATTATGGAAGGCCGCCAAAGGTAACCCTATATGGTACTCAAATTCCATATGTACAGAACACCAAATATCTGGGTTTAACTTTAGATGATCGTCTCAGGTTTCATGTACATGTCACTAAAATCAATGAAAAAATCAAAAAGTTCGTAGCTGCAGTTGTTAGAATTTCCCGCAAGGAATGGGGTTTATCCAAAAAAACTCTGGTATTGTACTACAAGACGATATTTCTTCCCATTGTAGATTATGGTGCTGGTATTTGGTTTGCGGCTGCTACCAAGGTTACAACTAAAGCCAAGCTTCTGTCCCTGCAACGTACAATGTTGCTTACAGTTATACGCGCTCCAAGGACAGTGTCGACAAATGCCTTACAGGTTATTGCAGGTACCATCCCCTTGGATTTACACATTATTTTCCGAGGTATTGTATATAACTTAAAGAAGGGAAGGGCGTTACAAATATTGAATATCACCTCTAATCCAAATAACAACATAAAGGAGGAAAAACGTAGAATTTTTGGGGCGAGCTTGTGAATTGCTGGCAGCAACGTTGGGATTTGAGTGAGTATGGAACCATTACAAGAGGCTTCATTCCAGCCGTAAGCTTTGCAATGGACAGGAGGGTGTCGTCTTGGTTTGCTCCCACCATGACAACGAGTTACTTAATCACTGGACATGGCTTAAGGGCCAAACTATTTGAAAGAGGATTAGAACCTGACCCCTACTGTTCGTGCGGTGAGGTGGAATCTTGGAGACATGTCATCCTTGAATGCGGACTGTATACTTCAGACAGGCAGGAATTACTAAATAGGTTGCCAAACCTCACGGAGAATAATTTACCTCTCTTGGTTCAGAGGTGGGACATCTTTGCTTTGCTTCAGGAATTCTCGGCCAAAGTTTTTAAAAGAAGACAGGAGCTAAGAAATCTATTGCAGGATACCAATTAAGGGAAGTGCTGCACATTTGACGACAGAACACTTCGTGTAATGTCATCTTTATAGGATGTTTCTTGTCTACAGCGAGATGATCTTCTGCTCCTGGACACCCAATTCAGGCTTGCATTTGTGGATGGACTCTAAAGTGGAGATAATGTTAATGTTTCTAAGTGTTAAGTTAATGTAAGTGTATGTATTTACTATTTGCATGTAAATAATCGTATAATGTTGCTTTTTTTTTTCAACAAGTGTACATTGTTCTTAGTTGGAAAATTTTTATTTTTATTTTTTATTTTATTTTTATTTTATTTTATTATTTTTTTTTTTTTTCGCTGGCCTCCAAGTTTGGGCAGCCTTGGGGGCGGGATTGCTGGCACCTACCAGTATAGCACTACTTCCGGTAGGTGCAGGATTTGTGCATTACAGCACACATAGAGAATGGTGGATCCAGGTGTTAGTTAATCCCTGGTGGCGAAATGGCCTGACATAATGCTCTTTTTTTTCAGGCCTGTCTTGCAGACGTTCTGAGCTTTCTCAGGAGTAAAAGGTGGAGATGGGCTTGTGTCTAGGAGCCACCCTTCATATCAGGACACACACAATCAAATGTTCGGAGAGTGGTCAAACACCCTTGGCATTGGGCCTGAAGTGGATTAGACAATGGTGTTTTTTTTTTTTTTTTTCCTGCTCCTCCTTGCATTCTGTCTGGAGTCAGCCACTCCACACTTACTTTTATTATATATATATATATATATATATATATATATATATATTTTTTTTTTTTTATTTTATTATTTTTTTATTTATTTAATTTATTATTTTTATTTTTTTTTTGTTTTATTTTATTTATTATTTTTTTATTTTATTATTTATTTTATTTTTTTATTTTTATTTTTTTCCCCATTACCAACAACACGGGTGTTTTTTTTTTTTTTCTTTCTTTTTTGTCTACCCCTCTGGAATGGGCCCCCAGAGGATCCTGACCTACCTGCTGGCAACATCATGTGGGTCAGAGTCTCTTTTGAGACAGTATGTGCATTACTGGGACTGGCCCACCTTCCCGTGGTGTGGACGAGTACCCAGAATCATCTGTCCAGGCGATTGATGCTTCTGGGTAGGCAAGTGGCCGGACACAACAACAACAGAACACACACATAATACACACAAACCTACGTCACACACATCTGGCCCATTTGTAGTGATACTGTTCTTCACAGAGATACGAGTCGGAGTTGAACAGATGTTCTAGGTGCCGCCCTTTACAAAAACACATGTCCACATGTTCGGTCGAAGCTGCTTACTAGAAATTGCTAAAACGCTGGCTTGACACAGTGGGACTGTAAGTGAAAATCTGCACGTGACAGACAACTAGCGAGCCCTGAGCTCAGCTGGAAACCTAGCTAAACAAAATTACCCTCGATGAGACCCCATCCTGGGAATGACATATGCTCTGAATGGACAGCCAGCTGGAACCTGCCTGGACATACCCATGATATAACAAATAGCAGGAATGTTACTGCAGAGCCATACTGGCGATCTGAGTCAGCTCCCTTGCCTCGCCACCCTTATCCTTCCCTCTGGTGGGGCATGGGCATGCCACTCTGACATCTGACTGGAGTCGCCTTCACTGTCGACCCCACACTTCTGTCTTTCTCCCCCCAGCATTCAGTCTCCCCATCTTCTTTATCTGCAAGCTAGCGTACGCCCACACCTCAAAATATAACTTTATCGAAATCACTTTTGCCCACTTTTTTGGCCTTTCATACTTCAAGCGCTCTCCCTTCGCAATCGAAAATTTTTTTTTTTAGGTCCTCGCTACTGAAATCTTAGGAAACTAGGTGGCAGGACCTGCCAGAGTAAACTTTTAACTACTAGGTACCTGGTCTGCCTCCACGGGGCGAAGTGCGGGCAACGTCGGGCCTCAGCAGAGGCCTGGCGGCTAATGGCCAAAAGAACAACGGTACATGACATTACACACCCGAAGATCCACACACTTTTAAATTTCTGGCCTTTGTAGCGTACTGTACAACACGACACCTTATGGTGGCAAAGTGTCCTGGCGAGGTTCCGGGAGGCCGAGGTGTCTGCTCCCCTTTATCGTCTAGTTTCTGATTATTTCCATGGTCGTAGCCTAGTGATGTATTCTGGTGTCTGTTCGCTTACTCGTGCTGTTACTCGGGGTTGCCCTCAGGGATCAGTCCTAGGACCGGTCTGCTGGAATGTGGTTCTTGATGGGTGGCTTGGGGTACAGCGCGACAAAATTTTGAAGGCGGCATATGCAGATGACTTGACCATATTGGTTTTTGGAGAGTCTCGTAGGGAACTTGAAGAACGTGCTAACGAAATCTTGGGAGACCTTGATGGTTGGTGTAATATGCACAAACTACAGATTTCTATTGACAAAACTAAACAAATGCTTTTGAAAGGTTATTTGAACCTGAATAGACCCCCCAGTATAAAAATTAATACTCAATCCATTAAAATTGTAAGAACGTATAAATATCTTGGAATAACGATGGACGATAGATTTAGTTTCGTAGCCCACGCAAAAAATATACTGAACAAAATAAAAGTCTTAACTGGTAAAATCATTAGAATAACTAAAAATGTCTGGGGAATTAAACCCGCAACTTTAAAGTTATACTACGAGTGTATATTTATACCAATAATTTGTTATGCTGCAGGTGCATGGGGTTATCGTGTTAATAACTGTTTAGTCTTGAAGTATTTGACTCAAGCACAACGTTTCTTTCTTCTTGCAATCACAAGAAATTGCAGAACAGTGTCAACAATGGCACTCCAAGCACTGAGTGGAAAACTTCCCATTCAATATGAAGTTATTTATCACTACTTACAATATTATCGTCGGAAAGCTCTGCCTGCAAGGGTGAGCAACTATTCAATTAATTTAGACATACCAACTAAGGATGATAATTGTAGAATCAGAAGAGAGTTTGTTAATAGTTGGCAATTAACTTGGTCCAATGCAGAAGTTGGTAGAGTTACTTTTAGATACCTTCCCAACATATTAGAATTTACCAAGCAACAGTTGGCCTGGTTCTGCCCAGGTCTGAATGTATCTTTTCTTCTTTTTTTTTTTTTTTTTTGATATGGTAGTTGTTGGCGCATCGGCTTCTGTGGCCATATTGCACCTCCCAAGGTTTTTGCAGTACTTTGATCCAAGCCAGAGGCGAGAATCGAACCCGCGACCTTTGGGTTGCCGGGCAGGTACTTTACCCACTCGGCTAGCCCGGTCGGCCTCTTTTCTTCTAACAGGGCATGGCAGCTTGAACTCCAAATTGTTCTTTCTGGGGTTGGCTGCCTCTCCATTATGTAAGTGTGGTGCTCCTGAGACCATGGAGCATTTAATATTTAACTGCTATCTCTATACAGACTTAAGAAATAATCTACAGCTTCTTACAGAAGTGTACAATGAAAATGACCTACCATGTTTTGTCAATGATAAAGAAAATTTCCTAGCTTTTTGTAATTTTGCGGATAAATTGTTTGCACGTAGGAAGAGACTAATTGAAGTCGATCTGTAAACAGTGATGCCAAGTAATCCAGAATCTGTGTTCAAGGACAAGAACTTTTTTTTTTTTTTTCCTTAAAATATGTTTTCTGTAAATAAGTCCTTAGTTCTCTTTTCTTAAGTAACTATGTTGATTCCACGATGGTAATGATGTTGTGTTTTGTAGATTATTTGCCATAAATATAAAATTGGATTTAGTAGAATTAACAGAGGTTGTCTGTTGGTTGTGTTAGTGATCTTGAGCAGTGTGGTTTCTGTCAAAATGTGACTTGTAAAGACTACCACGATATTGATAGCGATTTTGTGTACAGTGGAAAAGCTGGCTGTGCATGTTGTAAATATATGATATTGAATTGTAAAACGCTGACAGGGTGCTACTTATGTTTGTTCATGGATAGCGCCTCGCTATTTGCCTTCTGAGTTTAACGGTGGAAATCTGGTAGTGTCGGATCAGATAATCATAGCACCAGCCAGAACAAAAAAAAAAAAAAAAAAAAAGTTGAGGTAAAGTGGTTGAGTCCTGTAAAACGACTGAACAAATGTGTCTGGTTGCTGTGGCCTAATACTTTTCAAATGGTGTTAATTAATGTAATGAAGTGTTATTCATATTTTTGGTTGTCTGATTAAGTCCACCAGGAGTGGTGATCGTACTCACTTAGCTAATAGTAAACATTGTATATAGTTTTTTTTTTTTTATTATTATTTATTTTTATATATATATATATATATATTTATATATATATATATATTTTTTTTTTTTTTTTACTCTATCCACTATTGTAAACTTCTCTCTTCTATTTCATGTGAGGTCTATCTCCCCCTTATCTTCTATGCAACCTCCCCATACCTCAATTCTTATCTCCACTTCCTTTCCCTTGGGGCTCCCAGGCTTGCCTGATAGCCCCAGTAAGAGTCTCAACTAGAAAGTGAACCTGGCGCGCCTCCTCGTGGCCAAGGTTAGGAGTCAGAGGGCAGGGGACCAGGTGTCCCCTGCCCCCTGGCTGCAAAGTCGCCAGTGCCGGCACTCAACACTCATCATAACAAGACACATACTTACACACCTACATACATACACTTGCCGGCCTTCACCTTTTCAGATGCTACAGCGGCATATAGGGGAAACCCTGGAGACCGCAAATGAAACAAACACACCTTGACCTTGTACAACACGACAAGGTAAACTACGCGGAAATGGGGGAAATCACTGGTGCTGCTTGACTCTAAACACACTTTACACTGTTCGGCAAACGTTAAGTAGGCTAAGGAAAAAACAATAGTAGATAGCTTAGTTTGTACCGATTTAAATGCAGTACGTCGTCTAAACCAAAGACTGGCAGCATAGGTTTTAATTGGGATTATGGCAGCATTATAAAATAGATGTAGGGTTTTAGTGTTCATTCCCCAGCCTTGTCGGGTAATTTGGAGCAGCATTGCGGTAAAACTCTTAACTTTGATGAACAAGTGTTGAATATGTGCCGTAAAGGAAAAGCGGTCGTCGATGATGACTCCTAAAAATTTGGTGCTTCGGACAAGTGAAAGTGATTTCTTGTTAAGTTTTACAACTGGTGGTCTGCCATAGTGTAATTTGTGTTTAAAAATCATAATCTTCGATTTGGTTGGGGATAATTTCAGTTTGTTCTTAGAGGTCCAAGACGATAGTTCAAGGAGTACTTTATTGGCATGGAGTTCTAAATCAGATCTTGAGTTTCCATCCACCAAAATGACAAGGTCATCTGCATATGCAAGTTTTTGCACATCTTGAAATTCATTCGTTCTAAGCAGTCAATCATCAAGAACTAGGTTCCAAATCAAGGGACCCAAAATTGATCCTTGGGGGAAACCACGGGAGACAGATCTGTGAATCACCGTGCTTTTAGTGATAACGGTGACAGTGTGATCAGCAAAGTAATTTCTAACAAGTTTATAAAGCTGAAGAGAGCAATGATTGGAACGGAGTCTACTGAGGGCATTCTCTCAGCATAAAGTATCAAAACCGCCCTAAAAATCGATAAAGATCGCCATAACGTATTTGGAAGTGGAGCTATCAATAAGATGGTGAAGTTCTAATAAAGCGTCTTCGCATCCAAGCCCTTGCCTAAAACCGTATTGAAGAGAGGATGTGGAGCTTGTAGCTCCCTGCAGTGTAGTAATTTTATTAGCGATTAGTCTCTCTAGCACTTTTCCCAGGTGAGAGAGCAAGGCTATGGGGCAGTAGGATCTGGCATTGTCTAGTGGCTTACAAGGTTTATGTAAAATTTTAAGAATGGCGTGTTGCCATGGTCTGGGAAACGTTCCAGTATTTAAGCAGTTGTTGGATAATTTAAGTAAAACTTTGGGCCTTAGGTCATAAAAACGTTTGATAAATATATTATCAAAGATTTGTTTGATTGAATTTTATTCAGGATTGAAGTAAGTTCCTCTGCAGTGAAACTGAAACTATCCAATGACTGCCGCGGCCAGCACGATCACAGAGTTAAATCCTATCGAATATATGTGGGACACCCTTGGGTGTCGCATTGCACGTCGACAGCCAACTGCTTGGTGAGCCAAGGTCTGCGCTGGTGGAAGAATGGGATTTGTTACTACAGAATCTTATAGATATCCTTATATCGAGCATGGTTCACTGCTCTCAGGCCTGTTTATTATGTGACCATATTTTTGATCATGTATCGACTTAGGCAATGTGAGTTTTTTGGTAATTTTTATTCAACCCTATAAATGTCTCTTATACCCGTCCGCATTTTTTCGCTGTCTCCTCATTTCATTATTATTCTAGGGTACACCACCACATCAAATTTTGGCATCGTAAGCTGCACGAGTTATACCATGTTTTCTACGTGTTCTGTTAATATTGTCGGGCAGTGTAGCTAGAAGTCCTGAGGCTGTCTAGAAGTCGTGAGGCTTTTTGTTTGGAGGTGTTTCCTCGTTTTAACTTCCTGTATTCTTTTTCCAGCGATTTCTATTTCAGGATAAAATCTGAAACAATTACTCTTCATCAACTGATCCCGTTCATATTTCTTTTTTAAGATTCACTCTCCCTTTGGCAGAAGGTGGCAAACTCCAGTTGTTGCGTATGGCTATACTAGAGCAATTTAAACATATAAAGTCCTCATTTGGAAACAGAATTTGTTACTTGTTTAATGTTACTTATTTATCTTGCCTCCATGAAATAATTTGCTTGCACAAATCTGATAAACAAAATCATCAATGCTATAAGTCCTCCCTAAGGAATGGATTCAGTTTTCACTCCCTACTTTAGGCGAGAATTTAATCCCTTGATCTCTTTAAATGCTTTGTATGATTTTGTAGGACTTTAAATGCTTTGTAGACTTTGTAGGATTCCCCCCCCCCCAGAAACTCTGGTTTTTAAATTTACATGCTAAGTCGTAGTCTCTAATTGACTTGGTACTAAAGTTATTTAACTATTCGAACATGCTGCATAAAATTCAGGCATTTTATGTTAAAACAGGAGTACGTCAATGGTCTCCTTTAGGATCTGCCTTTTAAAATCTGTGTTAATGGTGGTGATGATGGGTTGTTCGATTTTGCACTAAAATCAAAGGCTGGTAAAACCACGAAGCATCAGTGTATTCTGTGGTCGGTTTTTGTTTTTCTGGATGAAAACCTGATTTCCGGAGAGGTAAAACTTGTAACTTTTTCCCTTAACTCCGCTTCAGTATTAAAATCTCATAAACGTTATTTACGTTTCGAAGCCAGGCCTACATAGTAATGTATGGTGTTTAATACATGTGCAAAAATATTAAATCAATAACTGCCCCTAAAGATTACGTTCTTCAGATGGACGAAACCATATGAAACTGAAGATAACTTCAATAACATATTTTGAAGTTACCTTAAAAATCCACCAATGTAAATTAATAAATTCAAAAATCAATGCAAGCATTCTTTTTCACTTTTGAAGATTCTCTAAAATGAAGATGCGATTTTTCTCCAGATCGAGAGGTTTGCTGCCATGATCCCAATCAGGTTGACGCGAGTCTGTTGTTATATTTTGTTTGTTTATTGTAAACAAATATTTTACCAGTTAGGTAATGTGCACTGTTATTATTTTCGTAGTTATTAGTGCGAAGAAGTGGAGGAGTTGCAATCAAACCATTGCTTGGTTAAGACTAGAGAATATTATAATGTTCTAAAATAGTTCATGAAGATAATTTTTATGGTATGGATTATGTTGTCAGTGTTTCTTATGTTGTTAACTTTTATATAGATTTATAATTTCGAAACATTTTAGAACTACAAAAATTTATGGCATTTTTAAATTAAGATAATTATCATTTAAAAATGAAGTTTTCCTTTTTAGTTAACCTGTGGATTACATCTTATACATGTCTTAAAAATTGCCCATCTTCTCTACTCTAAAGAATATATAAAATAAAGGCGGATAAACTGGTTAAGTTATTTTACTGATATAACATGCGTTATCACTTAAGAGTTGTAGCTCTCTCTCTATCTCTCTTAAATAAATAAGCATTTTAAAGGTATTTTGACTTAGTTCCAGCAAATCACTTGAGCTTGCCAGTCAGTTTTATTTTGTAAGGTAATTTGTCAATGCTAAGTAGAAAACCCCAAGAAAAAGTTTATATTCACATTATATTGGATTGCTTGTCCAAAGGTGAGCGTCAATCGTCAGATGGAGGTAGAGGGCTCTGTACATCGCGAGTTCGAGTCTGCACAAAGCTACAAAATACGCAGTCCGTTGTTAACAACTGTCGTGTCTATTGTAAACAAGTGTAGTTGCAGACTCCTTTGTTTTTTTAACATAAATACGACTACTTAAGCACCCAGAATCGCGCGATTATCTTCGAAACAATACAAGGAACTAATTGAAGAAAGAGCACCACAGTCGTGAAGGAAACTCTTCCTAGCTGTGCAGTGCCACGCTGCAAATAAGAAATGCCGGCTGGAAAGAACCAGAAATTGTGTTTAAGCGTAAGAAATTGAGTTCCATGAAGCGCACACTTTTTCTGTGGCCTCAGCAAGCGACATCGCGCGTGAAATGACTCATTTCACATCATGTGTGACAAAAAAGGTATCAGCAAACCACCCACGGATCCATCAGTACCTTCCTTCTCGAGTTTCCCATGAATGCTTTGCTAGTTTTTGCGCTACAAGTCAGGACCTCGAGCGGTTATTAAACCCTGTCTTCTCCCTCGTGACGGTCAATTGTAGCCACTTAGAAATTCCGTGACATACGGTCGGTCATGACTTCTGACTTGTAACCGACCGACTATTTTTAGTCGTGAAAAAACAATGGCCAGTTCCTCATTCAAAACCATCAGCTGCATTGTGACAACGCGTAACTCTGTCACGTACTGTGACGTCACATTTATTGCATCCTCTAGTGAAGATGGCGATTTGCAGTCATGCGATTGGAATACTAACGTTGCTTAATTAGCGTTTGAAAATTAAACTTATGCAGAAGTTTAATATTTTTGCAAAGTTGTATCTAATGCGATGTGCATTTTTCTGACATCTGCTCTGTTGACACTATATAAAAAAAAAAGGCCGTTCTTGGGGAGATTTTAACCCATCTACAAAATGCACGTTATTATGCAAGTATCACATCATTAACCCTGTGGCTGTTTGATATTAGTGATAACTACTCGAATTCTGCACTAAAATATTCTGACTGCCAGTGATTATGCAAAAAAACGTGCCTCATTATTTCTCAAATCTTCCTATTGATCTAATTACGGTTTCCCAGAAGTGTGAAACTTGTTTTCGATGTCCTGTTTTTCCGCTTTTTATAGCATCGACACTTTTCTGGTCTGAATTTGGCTCGCTTTTCCCCAGCTGCGATGTAATGCCATTTAGCCGAATTTAGAAAAAAATTCTGCTTGCATCCTGAGAAACGTGAACTTTTCTGTCACTAAGGGAGTTGGGGAATTAGTTGAGGTCTGATCACCATCATCTGGAATAACCCTTCCAGCAGATGGAAGGAACACTTATTTCAATAAGTTGAGGAGTAGGGGGCGGTGGATTCTAACGTGAAAAATCCTTTTCGAGTGTTTCGACTTGCAGTCCTTGAATGTAGTATTGGAATATATGAAAACATGAACATTAAAAAGAATTAATTTTTCACAGCGTGACATCACGCACATGCGCTGAAATCTCAGTCCGTACTAACTTTTTTTTTTTTTGGCAGACCTTTTTCGTAAACAAAACGTTTATCTCCAAAAGAAAGAGGTTTTTTTTTTTTTTAATTTTATTATTATTTTTTTTTATAGGACGAACTGTCTGTCATCATGATTAATGACTGGTTTGTTCTGACACACCACTGAAGTGACAAACTCCAAAGAGCCATGGCGATGTCGAAGAATCCCCGCGGTACATGAAAATTCATATTTACAATCATGGCACGCGACTTCCTAATCAAAACAGTATATTTGCATATCCAACACTGAAATCTTCTGTCGTATCGTACTGCTTGGTCCACATCTTTATTTAATTAGGCATTTACGTTCTTTAAGGAGCAAACTGGTTTTCGGTCGTTAAAGTCCTGAAGTGGTCATCGTTCTTCGTGTAGTCTAGGAAAAAATGTCTGGATCTGAATCCAATAAGTCAACACTTTTTTTTTTTTTTTTACTAAGATTTTAGATCATAGGATTTACCATTTAGAAACTTTTTTTTAATTACCAACAAAACAGACAAACCAAACTTCAGAACTTGATTGTGCCCAAATTTATTGAACGGAATAAATACATTTTTTTTTTAACACTGGTGTGTAATTCCAAGTTGATATAGTGCCAAAAAATATCTCACGGTAGTGCTTTTCACTACACAAATAGGGTGTAGTTTATTTTTAGGTTCGGACATGTACATTTTGTCATACTTGAACTGAAATTTTTGAATTTGATATGTGAAGTTCGATTACATATTACCTCTTTCTAATTTTAGATGTTAAGATTTCTAAATTTAAATTTCGCCTAATGGCTTATCCCCAATGGGAGTTTACTTATTTGAATAAAAATAAATAAATAAAACAATGATTGTAATGTGTGGGTACACAACAGCCAGCTGAACCCGCTTATTGAATAGCAAATATCCTATGCTTTAATGTATATAATTTTCATTTTCTTGTAAAATGAAATTGGTTTAGATTAGTATTATAATAGCTTAATCATGCAAGGAAGCAGACTTTTCTGAATCTGCCATACCAGAAAAAAAAAAAAAAAAAATTGACGTTCGTTTCAGAGGTACACCGATGACGTTTTTAGTCTATGCCAAGAATGGGAACAATCCTGCACGGTTGCACCCCAAGTTTGCTAACAGTCAACTGAAGAGGGCTATAGAAATTTCTCCAGTAGTCTGAAATCGAATAAACGCCTGTTCGAAAGAGTGGCAGACAGCGATATATCGCGTTTATTTTTCCCCCATTATGTATAATTATTAATCAGTTTATTCTTTTTATTTTCTTATTATTGTTATCATTCTGTACGAAATAATAGATATCACATGGAATCTCTGGTAGTTCCTTTCCAATATTGACAGTTTATTTCAACTTGTAACAGAAAATATTTTTCTATTCCCTTTTTAAATTTCAACACTTTTTCCTTAATGAATAATTTCTGGTACTGAATTTCTGTTGTTCGTGGACCACGTTTGGAGCCAGAAATTTAAGTAAAAAAAAAGAAGTATATATTCCTTGAAGAACATCTGCTGTAAAAGATTGAGAACGATTTATCACTATTACTAGTTATATTAAGCTAATAAAGAGCGGTATTATCACTTTCTGATAGTTCTTTGTTTCTTTGTCACTGTATGTAATGTGTGTACGAAGCTGCAGTCTGAAGTAGTCAAATGTGAGGGTACATTTGTACACGCGTTTAAGCGGACCGCGATTTATGCCCACGTGACTGCTAAATAGTGTGATGTTCTAGTATTCTATCTTGTAAACTGCTCTCACATTGGCACTCCAGAAGTACAAATAGAAAAATAAGTTTTATTTATTTTTTGATCCAGTGTATAACTGATAATGTCGGTGCCGAAATATTACGTCACACTGCTCTTTGTAATTAAGTAATTACAAAGAGTAATGTGATTTATAATTACGTTGTTTATGTAGCAAAAGTGCCCTCTTTCTAATTTTTGAACAAAGCGCTAGTCATTTGGTATAAACCAATGAGTCAGGATTTTCTATAATTCTGTATCACAGTAAGATTCGAGATTTTCTACATCACTGTATGTTCGGTTGCATATAAGCATGATTTGTGCAAACAGTATCGCTTCTCTCTTTTTTTTTCTTTTCAGTTATTACTCTCCTTTTCATCGTAACAGAAAAGACTTCCTCATTTTAAAGTTGCCGTTTTGATATGTATAGGCTATCCTTGAAATAAGTTCTGATAACTTTGTCAATGATAGGTCTTACAGACGCCGGATCTTGAGGAAACCTACCGTCAAGCCGCCCTATATGGTCTGACGAGTTCCATCCTCTGCTCTGCTGCTCCCACAGCTCAAAAGGAGACTGTCCTCCATGAACGTTGAAAATTATATAGATGTATGTAGGCTATTTTATTATAAAACTACACTGCGTAATAGTATCAACATTGCTTATGGCACTGCATATATTAATTGGTTATATATTATTGCATTACTGTTCTGTATTGTAATTTGATCTGTTTGAAATTTGTGTTTGTGCACACTTTATGTAATATGCGACTTTTTATTTATGTAATGTGTTACTTTTGTTATTTGATCTGTTGATAGTGTACATCCCTCTAGCCTGCAGGCTGTGCAGGGGGTGAACCAACACTGTAGTAAATCAGATTTTAATAATAATGTCCGTCTGCATGTAATAACTGAAATCCCAGTGGATAGATTTTAATGAAAATTTTATATTTGGGCCTTTTACAAAGATTTATCGAGCCATCCCATATTTCATAAAAATCGAACCAATAGAAATCCGGCAATTATTATTTCTTATTTTTCGTACACATCACATAGGCTATCTATATAGGGGCCGCCGTAGCCTAGTGGTCAGGCACGCGGGTGCATAAGTACACGTGCCTTGAGTGACCGGGGTTCAAGCCCGTGACTGCTGAATACAGTGCTGTTTCTTGTATTCTGTGTATCTTGTGAACTCCTCTGACCGTTTGGTCGTCCCGGAGCATAAACAGAAAATTTATTTAAAATTTATATACCGTATATAAATAGCTGAAGCATTGGATATTACGTTTGTTGTCATGCGCTGGTTGGAGGAATAAATGGGTAATGTGGCGGATGCGCTGAAAAGAAATATTCTGGGCTCGAGAATACAAATCGTTACTTTTTGCTCTTTTTTTTTTGTTATAAATCATGAATTATTAGCATTTGCTAACGACCTCGAAATGTATGTGAACATTAACAAACATTTTTTTTTTTTTGATTTAACGTTGGCATTCAGTAAAGCGCATTTCTTTTTTTCTTATAATTCTGAGAGTTTAATAATTTAAACAAATATCAATACGAATCCTGTAGAGATGCTGCTTAACCTCGCCCTCACTTGTCAAAATCTGGACATTGGCCAACTCTTTTCGGGTCTTTCTCTGCGTAAGAGATTTGAGAGGATGACTCGCAGATAGGTTAGTAGCACAATGCCACGAAAACATAGATTGCAGTGACACTATGCCAGCTAGTAAACAGTAGTTTATCAGAGTTGGCATAAAAACCTGTTACCTGCCGGTCGACTTTGTAGTCCCCTTGTTCTGTTATTTTTACCTTGTCTGGAAAAATTCCACATAAAAAAGGATCGTTTAGAAACTGATACGATGGTGTGTGTCAGTGTTCCAGTTATAGGATGATGAGTTTCCATTTTCACACTGAGCAAAGATGATGCTTTAGTTTATACCAGTGGTTCTCAATCAGTAGCCGACCGGGCTAGCCGAGTGGGTAAAGTACCTGCCCGGCAACCCAAAGGTCGCGGTTCGATTCCCGCCTCGGGCTTGGATCAAAGTACTGCAAAAACCTTGGGAGGTGCAATATGGCCACAGAAGCCGATGCGCCAACAACTACCAAATCAAAAAAAAAAAAAAAAATCAAATCTCAATCAGTGGGTCAAAACCCCTCAATGGGATCTCGAAGGCTGTGGTGGGGAGTCATGACGCAACTTAATAAAGGGAAGGGAACCGAGCATACTATGACCAGTTACGGGATTTTGGTTTTAAACAATTTAAAAATATTTAACCCTTTCTTGTTTTATTATTAATAACTTTTTTTAGAGATCAGATAGAGGTTGTTTTTAACAGCGTATGATGTATAATTCAGAACCTGATGAATTAAGAGTATTTTGCTTACGTTCGTTTTATTTGTGCCTATCGTGTGATTTTTATCACTGAAAAGTAATTCCTGTTTTTATTTATGCCTGTGATATAGCATTAGAAGTGAATTAATATGCTTACATATTAATTCCCCCAGTCAGTTTTATTTGTTTGATATAACTGTATGGCTTAATGTGGTAAACAGGAAATCGTGTGTTCTTAAGAAGGGATTTACTTTCAATTACTTAATTTCTAGTTACTACTTAATTTCTAGTTTTATGGCCTAAGGGCCCTTTCAAATTTTAAAATCCTTCACGTTTTGAAGGCCTTTAGTCCATAAATATGTACAATCACACCCATAATGATATTATTAGTCCTGATTGTGAAAGCTGTCTCTAGGTGAGTGTTTTGGTTCACAAATAAATAATTAGAAGTATCTATAGAAACTGGACATTTATTGAAAAAAGCCCACATAAACGGAATGAGGTAATCTACATATTTACATCTACTACCCGGATGATGTAGTAGGGACTGCACTGGTTACCATGACAAACAGCGACGTCACAGCACATTTTCACCATAGTATTCGGGTTATGATAAACTGTTTTTCATAAATCACCACGGTCTCCAGACACTGTCGCCCTCTGCCGGTGATGGCTGGGCTGGGTCAACAAGTTCGACCTTTACACTGGGAATCTCGTCACTCACGGATCGGGTACTTTCCTCTCGATGGGCATGCGCAGTGGGATTCGGGACCTCGGACAGAAACTCGGAACCTGTTTCGCTGCCAGTGGGACTCAGGGCGCTGCTGATCGAAGTCGATGGGCTGGCTGACCTCGGAGACAGCGGAGATGATGGTGGCCAGGAGGACTGGCTGGCACGAGAGCCCTCTATGCCCGATGAAGATGCCACATCGGACGAACTGACTGATGGGAGATTTAACTGGCTCGGAATCTGGCCCCTGATGGAAGACAGCGCCTGGCTCGGGAGGAGGAAGGCAAAGTCGCCATTGGGGAGGCGACTCGGAATAACGGGCAGACCTGCGAACAGCTTGCTGGCAGCAGCTGCAGCAGCAGCAGCGGTAAGGGAAGAGTCGGGACCAGATGTTCCGTTGGTGGTGTTGTTATTGATATCGCCCCCTCCGATAACGGCTCCTTGCGGGGCTGACGGAAGGAAACCCACGGTGGGCACCGCCACTCCCCCAGGTATCTGCACACTAAGGGACTGTAATGGCGATAAGAGACCGGGAAAGTTGGCCGTCATCCCCGGGAATGCCACCGCTACTCCAGGAGGAGGGATGGAGAAGGGCGTGGCAGCGTTCATCGCTGTCAGACAGCTGGAGAGGTGGGACAGGAGGCGCTGACGAAGACTAGGATCAACACCTTCGATCCTGCTGACATATCGGGACACTTCGCTGGCACACTCGTTGAAGCCTGCTTTGAACTTGTTAAGTACAGTCGGGTCAGTGGATATTGCAGCTGTAAAGAGAAGGAAAATGTCATTACACTCCATTTCATCAACAAATTCACATTAACTCCTAAAAATCTTTATAACTACATATTAAATTAAACAGAGATAGAAATCCTTTAAAATTAATACTAAGATCACTCTGGTGTCTGAATATATAAAACAGTTCTTAACTCTTCGAATTTGACTAAGATTACATTTTTTTTTAAATGTGGGGATAAAATGTGGGTCTTAATTTGTTCTAGAGCTGATGATATATTTCCACCAATAGAATAAAATTTGAATCAATAATATTCAGCAAAAAAAAAATCATTTTATTCTGTCAAAGCACTACACATAAATCAAATTTTTGGTCCATTACAGAAATTAGGGAGGGTACACTACTAACCTGCCATTTGTTGGCGCTGAACATTTTGTAAATGTCGGACGGTCATTTCTAGAATATCTGCCTTCTCAAGCTTGGAATGACGGGATGGCTGCAAAAAAAACACGAGGAGTTTTAATTTAAATGACACACAGACATAATCAGTAATTCTAGGAAAAAAATGAACTGCTGCTGAGGGCTGATTTTCACGAGTTAAAAAGGAACACGAATGGCCCACCATTCGTGTTCATCGCTGAAGGCAACGAAAAATTCGAAACAGGCGCATCTCATAAAATCAGCGTACTTTTTGCGACAGCAACAATTCACTCTTTCCCATAATAACTCTCCATTTCACTTTATCGGTTTAAAAATACAAAATTATTAAAATTTGATTGTTCTTTATATATTTTAATAAATTTATGAGGATAAAAATCTCTTACAGTAATCTGTTAGATTTTCTTCTAAACGGTGTAAAATAAAAATTTAATCGGGTGGTCTGCATCAGCACAGATGGGTTAGTACCATCCCAAATAGCACATTGATTCAAAATGATTCTCCCGATATTCCACTTAAATTTCATTGAGTTTTAAAAGGCTTTTCAAACAGAATGAATTCTTAATTTACATGTGACTTTCCGTTAATGATCCCTACATTCTGTCGATGCACCCCAAGTAAAAATTCTACACATTCCACCATCTTGCGATTATTATTAAAACTATGTTAAACATAATGCGAAAACGTTTCGAGTCGTAAATACGAAGGCATTCGGGCCCTTGAATTCGAGTGTTGATATAGGCACGTGCAAATGTATTTGGCAAGTCGACAAGGATTTTAAAACCAACTCTACTGCAGAGCGTATCGTGCAAGCCTTGCCTTTCTTTATTCTCAGGGTTTTCGCAATCGAGAAAAAGTCGACAACTTTAACAAGCATCCTTAAAGTGCACGTATCTCAAAGCGCCATCTAGGTGTGGTTTGCGTTGTAATATTTACACAACTGCAAGCACCACCCAAATATTAAGGATATTAAAGTTCCCCATCTTTACGGAAAACCACACGAAAGAGTGAATAATATTTACGTGGCAACCCTCACGTCATAGTGTCAATGTTTGTTGTAAGGTGGAGGGCAGTGCGTACCATCCTGCTTGAAGTATGAGCCACATGCGTGAGAAATATATTCACTGAGATTAAAAAAAAATAAAATAAGACAGCAAGAACGTGTTTCACACATTTCGAAAAGGGGACGCCAATAAACACATACATATACACCTGTCCCTGTAAAGGAAAGGTTTTAGTCCAACTACGGAATAAGATGCGAGCAACTTTTGAACCCTCTTAAAAAAACTTCTTAACTTGTTCTGTATGCTAAGAATTCTCGAGAAATGTCTCTTACAATGGGTAATTTGGCAAGGAAACCAACTTACATCTTTGTTTAGTGCGTCCAGAATTAAGGTCTTCAGCTCGGACAGACACTGGTTGATACGGGCACGTCTCCTCTTCTCCATGATTGGTTTCGTGGCCTAAAGAGAAGAAATGGAGGTTATTCTCAGCACTTAGAATTCATGAATTAAAAGAATTACGACTTAAGGAAAGTCATAAATTTATAAGTGGGGGTGTTAGGTACTTGTAATCAAGAACGAGTCGATTGATGCCTTGTTACGGTCAAGGACTGACGCACAGCCAGTGGCCATTCGAATGGCAAAATTCCTTCCATTGATTTTATGCATTTAACTGTAGATTGCTGGATGTTTCTAAAGGTGATGATTATGGTAACCTCGTCCTCCCCGAGACGCACTGCTTATTTATCATTCAGATTTCATTACGCAACCTCTTTCTTGCTATCTACAACCTTTGTCTTATTTTTAGTTCTTTCAGTAGGCAACAATTTCCCTTTTTATGACTTGATTTACGATGTAAAATTTCTTTCTCGAAATCCGAAATATAGAATAAAGATTTGGACACGTGTGATCCCTTGCGTTCGCGTTTTAATATTTTAGTGGAGTGTAACTGCTGTACCCTTTTACAACAATGTTTATCGGTTCCATTTTAATGATACAAGGAAATTTATATCGGGCTGTTAATAAATGATCATTTCCTATACTTATATCATTTGATTCTAAGTCTAGAAGTCAGTTATCTATAACGGGAATGTCTCCTTAATTAATTCCTTTATCTTACGATGACACCAAAGTTCCATTTACATTTGGTACTCAATTGCAGAGCATAAATCCAGATGACAAGGGCTCCACCTGGTGCTAGTTTATTGTTCACAATTATCATTGGCCATGAGTTTCCTCTTTGAGTATCGAAGAGTTTCCTCTAGACAGATTTAGGACGTCAGAATGCATGCACTGTACTTATTTCTCCAACCCTTGGCTTTATCATTTAAGGAAATCTTAACACGTGTAAATACGAGTGTTAATTAATTAAAGTGAATGTAGCTGGAACTGGTTACTACCAGGAAATGTTAGCATGGTTCTGAAGACAATTGATAAGACATAGGAAAAGTCATTTAAGGCAGTGTCGGGTACTGCTGAAAGTTCTGACGAAGGGTTGGGACAAGGGGGGGGGCAAGAATCACTATCTTTCGGGCCAACTTGTTGTAACTTACCAAACCAGAGTGGTCTGGGCCGACTTGTTGTAAATGAGAGAAGTACATCACATTCACACAGCCGAAATTGTTGATTGGTCTGTTAGGTTAAGAAAAATGATCGCAAAGATACTAAAGAAAAATTTTTAAAATATTTCTTAACATGGATTTTATATAAAATAACGATTTCAAATGTTTCATAACACAATTAATTCTGGTTATAATCAGCAACCTGTACGTGTTGTATATTCTATCCGGATGTCAATACGCGTTCAGAGTCCCCGATACTACAGTTCAGTAGCAACAATTTTTTTTTTATTAAAGGCCAGTTTGAATAAAAATACTGAAAACCAACACTCCCACTTAAATATTACTACACGTACAAATGGTAACATTTAAATTATAATAAATAAATAAACACAAAGCAGCGTAAAAACCATTTTCTTTTAATATTCTTTAGAAAGTGCTTAACCAATTAATCTTCTAGAAATAGCCACAAAGTTTCTAAATTTCTAATTTCAATTAATGGAGATGGTACGGATACCGATAGCTCCCATAGATTAACAGATTGGATAATTGCTATGGCTTGAAAACGTGCGTTTGTGATTAGACAATTTGGAAACAATGGTTATCCCGAATCAATTCTGATAATTCTACACACTTTGGTAATATTGCAGTAAAGGGGTCCGTCACAATCGTTTCGAGTTAAATTTCGGTAACTCCCTCCCTTCCTGAGAACAGTGATTTCAGGAACTGATGACGTTATCTGGTCACACCCCGTTACGATCCTGACGCAAAGAGGACATTAAAAAGAGCACGATCAGTCAGGGTCGCCTGCAGAAACCAGTCAAACCACACAAAGCTACAAAAATAAACGACAGCATCAACACGACAAGAGGTCAGGCGAATGACGGCACATCTTCCTAGAATAAGCGCTTCCTTTTACCTGTCAGGATGCAGGAAATATAAATACCGACCTTACGGGATAACTCGACGCTAATCGTGGCCATGCTCCGTCAACTTTCTATACCTTCCACCGTTTCACACATTCGCCTCGTCACAGACGACTTTCCAAGCAGTAAACATCATCGGGCGGCCAAATTTTTGAGGTAATATCTGTCATTTTGTTCCGCGCTCTCCTCAATACCCAGAATTCAACGGGGAAGTTTAGAACGCTTCCAGTTGGAGTGTGCCCCCCGACCAACGTAATTAGACCGCGTTTATGTCTGTAAACAGCGTCTACCGATGGAATTCTTTGGAGACCCGTAATTAGTCCACCTGTGGGGACTGCAACTCATGAACGAAGGGGGAGGTCGAAAATGAGGAGTCCCCCTTAATTAAAAATTCAATTCTGTATTTCAGTTGGAAACGAAGTGCGAGTCTCTCTCCAAACGTAATTAGAAAGAAAGAGAGAGACGGAAGGTCAAGCGGAAGCGCAAACTACCCTGGAGTTTGTGGGGGATGTTAACAACGCGTCGTTTGTAAGACGGACCCGGAAATGTGTTGGCGTTATCGTTTGAAAGGCATTCAAAAGGTCAGTCATTGTTGGCTCTGACGTCGCTTGTAGAGAGAAAGAGAGAGAGAGAGAGCAAACAAAAAAAAAAAAAGTGACAGAGGTGGAGTTAGCAGCACGTGCAAGGTTCGGTCACCTACACAGTGCCGAAGCAGTTAGGGGTACATTGAGCTAGGGAGCGTGAATCACTTGCCCGTGGATAAGACCTATGAAGCAGAAATTAATCAAGTAGGTGTTCGGGGACTCAATGATATCATCGTTGAGAATAAGTGTTTGGGTTCGTACCCTTCTCTCCATTTATGGCGATGATTGAATAAATTCTGTGCAGGCGAACGGATGGATGTTGTGTAGAATCGTGATCATGCAGCATGAAGGTCACTCACATCTAAAATGCCGAGCGTAACAAAAAAAAATCTGATCGCAACACGTGTTAGTGTCTGAAGTATGATTTCGAATCCCCCGATTGACCAAAACCCAAATAAGTTTGCGAAAAGCCAATTAGGGGTTTTCCTATTGTTTCATTGTATTGGTACTTCAATGTATTTTCAATGCATCGGCGTGTTAGTTCATAACAAGGCTACGTTTTGTTTGCTCTTACGGTTTTGTGTTCAGTTTTCCATGTGGAATTCGTAATAGACAGACAAACATATATAAGGGATCAGCGTATATTGATTTCACTAATGAAAGACAGAAACAAGCACAAAAAATCCGTAACAGAATGTTGTCTATGCACGGTAAAGGTTACTGTTCAAAAACCGCTGTCGGAGAGTCGTCAAGAAAGCGTCCTGTCTCGAGAACCAAAAACGTCGATCCTAACATTTCTTCCGACAAAGTTACGGTAACCGTTTTAAAAACGCGATACCAACGATATTATCAACGGTGGGACGAAACTTTTGAACAGCCTGCGTCTCACCATCAAACGCCAGGAATCGGAACAACTGACATATGGAAAGGAATCGCCCTGCTTCATTATACACCCACCAACACATTACCAACTTGCTTCGGGCCAAACGTATTTTGGAATGGGGGAGGATTGAATCAACACCCTGCGTAAGGTTCAGATTACTCGCTGTGAATTTCGAACGCTGAAATCAAACGAGCCGATGAAGAATTGATCCGTTACTGGCCGAAAGAATGGAGCGCATGTCCGAATGCTGAAAGAATTTTAATTTGAACAATCATTGCACGTATGAGAGACAGAGAGAGATTGCGCTTCTTGTGTACTTGAGAATAAAATGAAGCGCCTAAGACTGAATAGCTGTTCATTTGTTTGTTGTAAGGTTTTAGATGCATGAGACTTAGTCCATATTGCGCGGTATATAATGTCTGAAAATTGCATGTGTTCTGTGGTCGATTTGCTGGATGAAAAATCGGGGTTTCCGGGATTAAAAAAAAAAAACATGCTCTCCTGAGACCGACCAACTCAGCCACTTTGTGAAAAAGGAGATAAATTCCTCGCGTCATTGTCGGGATTCGAATTCGGGTCTTTTTCACCCGGCGTGAGGTGGACCGCGATTCTACCAATAATATGTCTAACATATCGCCTTATCTGGCCATGGTCTCGCCTTTGAGAAGTGGCATACAACTCAATTAGTGTGATATCCCCATCTTGCGCAAGCATCTTCCGCTCCTCTGTTGCTTCCATATGCCTTCTCTCCGTCTTTCCTGTAAAATGCTCCTTTCTGCTGGCTTCCTTCACTCTTGCAAGAGTGCAGGCAGTCCAACTACTGCCCCTGTTTTGGCTGTCCATGCTGGAAGTCCTTTCCTGGTGATCGTGCCTCCCCGTAACTAAGTGATCAGTCGAACAATACAATCAACACACTACTCACATTACCAACACCGACTGGCTTTGCAAAGTTGTGCAAAGAGAATTTGTGGGGAACCACAGGAACCGCCCAAGAAACACAATGTCCACTAAACTCAATTAGCGTGATTTGTGGATAAACACGAACTTCTTTCCTACACTCCCCTCCTCATCACCTCCACCGTTTCTGCGAATGCATCTGACAGAATTTCTGGTCGCGTAAAACTATAGAAAAAAAAACCCAAGTAGCACATGCGCAGCTGACTGAAGAAAATGGTACATCTCCCTCTTCAGCAAAAATCTGAAATAATCCGAAATCGAATTTGACAGTAATAAATGTAACCCGGGGGGAGGGGGGAGTTGCGTGCATAATAAATCAGTGTTAGTCCCTCTTTTAATTACTATTTCCAGCGACCAGCATTACAGGGGTATTTTAAGAAGTGAATGACAGACGGGTTCTTCTGAAAAATCCCTCTCCAAGTCACCCAGCCATTGAAAATGTGTTTGATACAAAATATATATTTGTATATAAAAAAAGTATATACATAGTGTATTTTTATACGTAAACTGTATATAAAAGTGCAGCTGGGTAGTTTATCCATTTTTTTTTAAGAACTATCAAAGCCACTGCGGAATTAATATTCCCCATCCATTCTTCTCCCCACTGAAACACTCAGCTGACTGCTGTTTTCTGCTTGTCACTGCTCCGCGCACATCGAGAACCTCGCATCCCTCCTATCACTCTCACTCGTCCCCCTACCTTCTTTCGCACACTGCCCTCTTATCCACTTTCGCCAGTAGGGTGCCACCGAAATATCTAAACACTTCCAGGCTTCACCTTTCGCTTTGGCCTGAAAACGTAATTGTACTTTTCTAAAACTAACTTTAAAATTCTCCTTTTTCTGGTAAATTTATTACAAACTGAGATCTCGAACAATTTCTAAAACATCCAATTGCTTTTAATTCCTTAATTAATCGTGAAATCACGAAATGCAAATTGTATTTTCACAAATATGCCATTATGATTCGAAATGCTTAACCAAAATTAAATTAAATTTAAAAAAAATTAAATTTCCTTATAATTTTATACAATTAAAAAACTAATTAAGGTTACACTCATTGTAAAAAAATGCCAGCAAAAAAGTCAATGAACATATCTCTCTCTCAAGAACTAACCATTTCTTGAGAGAGAGATGGGTGGAGTAAAAATTAGCTTTTATTCCTCCCCCTTTTAAAACGTTATGGTAATTTCTATTAAAAATGGTTGTTTAATGAGATGCAATAATCCTTAAGTGGTAATGTTTGTTTACGTGTGATGGCGAAATTCGGAGTACCCAGAGAACAAACTTCAACATCTCAACGACAGTTAACACTAACAACTCAAATATGTTGCTGACGCTCTCTAAAAGGCATTTTGAGACAAAACAGACATTGCGTCACTAATACGACGACTTTCACCTTTAAGAATTCAACGCTACCTGTTGTATTAAAAGTACGGGGGGGGGGGGGATTGTTCCGCAAAACTACACAATTTGAACGTTGGGGAAATGGCGAAGTTTGCGCATAAGCGAGTTCTTAATAACAGTAATCAATTGATGATCGTCACCGACATACGGCGCCATCAATTAAAGTACGGAGTTAAAATGGAAATTAAACTTACCCGCCTGTTTTCGCTGACCTTCGTCAGTGTCGGTTTTTCGGCAGGCATATTGGAGCACAAATCCAGCGTGCTTGTTGTAACAGCGAACCGAACCTTCTGCCAAAAGCACTTACGGAGTATGAGGTGCAACCGGGAGAACAAACACAACCACTCGCGAGCGACGTGTGTAACGGAATGCTATATTCCGTGATCGGGCACCCGGTCAACCACGCAACACAATCAACAAGTGCATCTGTGTGGGAACGCGAGACGGCCGGTGCTTTGGCATTTATACGAGGTCAGCGAAGCATACACTCGCCTCGTGTGAGAAACGCGGCAACGCAGCGTTCCCACACTAGGCGATCGGGGGTCTGGTAACAGCAGCCTGTTGCCAGATCGTGCCTGGAGGTGGCTGTCCGGACCGCCGCACACACTGGTGCGGCACGCAGCGATTTCTCTTTCCCCCCGTTTACTCCCCCATTCTCTCCCTCCTCGAATCCACCCCTGGTGGCCGCAGACAGATAATAGAAGCCCGCCAAGTTGACATCCAGAGCTGACCAGAATCGCAAAACTAACCGGGCTTCTTTCCGCCCCCGTATTTCGTTCCGGGCAAAAAAACAAAAGGGTTGTCGAAATCGGTGCGAAGGCAGCTGAACGAGTGGGTGTCCTTTTCGCCGCGACAGACATCGGAGTCCTATTTGGATGCGATAAGTGACAATAAGAGGTCACCTGATTCCCGGTAGCTGTAAATGAGAAATAGGAAGACGGAGGCATGACTAAGTGGGAAAATCCGCGCGGTTCTGAAGTGTGCTGTCGTAGACAGGAATAAGCTTACCGATAGAGGATTCTTTCAGATGTACAGTGCTGGTAATGAAAATTGTCGCTGCCTGTGATTATACTACCGCACGACATCTACTTATTAATCGTCTGGTGCCGTTCAGTCGATAGATAATTGGAAGGAATTCTCGCACAAGACACTAATACGCATGCGCCATCATTATTAAATTGAAATTCCGGCATTTTTATGGTACGTTTCGATATGAAAACATCATCAGAGAGAAAGTGAAGCATGGGATAAACATTTTAACAAAAATGCCATAATATATTATTATTATTTATATGTGGTAGTTTTGCATTACCGTAGGAGGAGGGTTATTATGTGGGTGTAAATGACAGTACAGCCCCTTTTCCGATAGTATTTGGTAAATTAATTCCCCCCCCCCTTTGCAGTCGTATACAAAAAGTATATTATACTTATTAATGAATTTATATTATTATCCATCGAATAATTTTTTTTCTGTAATTCTTATAGGCCTAATCAGTCCTTTAAGGGACCATTCCCAAATTGCGTATGCAATGAGAGAAAAAGAGTGAAAATCGAGTAAAAAATTATACGTGAGTGGTGGAATAAAAAGTGGGAATAGGTGCTTCTTTATTACCCTTAGTGTTTTCAATCACTAGTAAATTAATACCTAAGTTGAAATTTCTAGCAGAAACAAATCGTTTGACTTGAGAGGTGGGGAGGATATCTAAAAATTTCTTCCTTTATTTTGTCTAAAAAAAAAAAGATGGAACCAATAAATATTAACAACCACGAACAGATCTACAGTACAAGGATATAGGCAGACGAAATCTTTGCATAAAAGGCTTTCGAGGAGGATGTCACCACAAACGAGCGATACTGCGGTCCATCACTTTCACAATCGCCAAGGTCTACCGCTTCCCCTTAATGGTCATGAAAAACAGCCATCCAACTAACCGTGACCCTGACTTTTGATCCTTTACAGGGTCAGGGCTGTCGAGACTTAAGTGTTCTTTCCGCTTTGACGGACACATGACAGTATTAAGTCCACGCACGAGGATGACGTGTGCGGGGCAATGTGGGCTGATTGTTTTCGCGGAAACTTCCACCGCACGATCAAGTTGAGGAATGGTTTCATGCGCGAGCTGTAAAGTGCAGTTCGCAACTACACCAATCGTTCTTCAATAGTTGACTACTTTTCTCGGCGCAGATCTGGACACTAAAAGTTGGACTTTCTAACGAACACAAATTGCATTTGCTTACTGTAAACAATAAAGGCGCGTTCAGATCCACTTTACTTTCGTCCAGCATCACAGGGCTTTTGTTTTTTTTTCTTCCTGACAAACAGACCAGTCGACCTTCAGAACGCAGAATTTTGTTTTGATGCATCGTGGTGTCACCTGACCTTACTCCTCTTAGTGGAAATTAATAGCCGATGTGAAAGAGGATAGTCCGCTTACAGCGACAGTAAGCTCGATTCGTTTCGTACGGCGCATGCGCAGAGGAAATAATAAACTGCTCCGAATAGAGCGGGATTTGCTTTAAATGTTTCAAATTCATTTCGTGTCTGCGAGTGACGTTCGAAGGTACTGTATACGAGTGCAAACTAATGGGGCAGTCATATAAAATACTACTGGGAAAAGGGGCTGTATCGTCAGTCCACCCACATAATAATCCTCCTGTAGTAATGTAAAACCACCATATGCAGAATGCCAATACAGTATATAATTACCTTTGAGGCCAAGGTTCCGATGATGAACTCTGAATGACGAGTGTTGTATTAAGGTGTGATGCGTTGCCATGACGACGAGCGTTACCTAAATAGTGAGAACGTATGCTTGTAAGCTCCAGTGGAGCGCATCTTCTACTTTAATTGCACGCTAATTGACAGTCAATTAGGAGCGATAAAAGCCGTGTGTGTGTGTGTGCGCGTGCGCGCGCATGGTTACTCACAGCTGACATAATTACGTAGGCAGGTGCCTGGGAACAGCTGACATGATGAAATCCCAGTTCTCCCGGGGAACTGCTACTCCTTAAAGAAGTCCGAATCCCTAAGTATCTCCTTTGAGTGAGCCCTCCCATCCCCCGTGTTGCATCAACGCCGTTTCCCCGAGTACTTTCACACATTTACATTATTATACCCGGTGAACAGGTGCTTTCGGATTGTGCCAAAATGAAAGGCAAATTTACACTCAGGTACGAAGGGTTTCTGTGACGGATAAATGACCTCCGATCAGTTCGTGCGTGCGTGTGTGTGTGTGTGTTCGCTCGCGAGTAATACCAACAAGCGCAGAGCCCCGCAGCACTCCCTTCCGGTGCGATAAGGCCAATTAAAGTCGGGGAACGGGATAAAGAGTCCACTTGTTTCCCATCGGGACAAATGCGTTCCCAACACCTCATAACCGTCAGGTTATTCAACCCCCTCCCCTCCCCTCCCCTTAACTAAACCAATCGCGGGGTTATGAGATCCTAACGAAACTCGCGGGATGATTAGTGTCGTTATAGTGGTGACTTTCAGAATGCCGCTTTCCCCACTGTAATCATTTCCCCATTCACCACGGCACCAGCGCGCGACCAGATCTCGCTGATTGGTCGCTCTGTGGGCGTAGTTTAACGGCTCTGACCCGCGCGCAATTCCGACGGTAATGTGAGGCCAGCAGACATCTGTTGGCAGGAGTCCACGTGCCATCGTTTTCTTTCCCCTTCCCCGCACTCGTGCGGAGTGTGGGAAAACTCCGCCTCCCTGGCGCGCTCTACGGACCACGGTCCATGACTGCACACGTAAACACCGAGCCACGAGACACGCATTGTCGGAACCGGTTTCAGGGTCTATGGTAGCACGTACGCCTGGTGGTGTAGAGGGGAAGGGACGGAGGGAAAGGAAGCGCTGGGGTTACGGCAGCGTGACGGAACAGCGATGACGGAATGAACATGTGACTGAGTCGGGTCGCACGGAGACCCGACATGCTGAGAGACTGTGGGAAAGTGAAAATCAACAGCGCGGTTGCCTTCGAGGACAACAACCATTCCATCAGTCTTATCCCCCACCCTACCCCTTCGTCTCTCGAAACACCATAATACGCCAGAATTCAACGTTCGTGGTGGTAACAGGTGGCGATTTCGCTTAGCACGCGCTGCAATATACGCGGTTGAAGCGGCTGTTAAGAGATGCGGTGGGCTTCGTAGTATGGAAGAACACCGATTGAGCAATGAGCCGTTTGCTGCTGTTGTTGTTGTTGTTGTTGTGGCATCGGCCAGTTGGGCACAGAACTGAGTGCGTCGAATTCGTGATAACATTGGAAGCGAGTGTTAGTTTGCTTTATGTTTTGAAACGCCAAGTGTGACGGTTCGCTTTGAAAGAATGATTCATGTCGATCCAGTTCATTCCAGTAATGAACTGGCAGTGATTCCGTCTGAGTCTGCATTTTTTACGTTTTAAACTTTTTTTTTTTTCTTTTGTTTCTGCCGTTGGGATTAATTCCGAAATTTGAGTTTGGCAAAAGAAGGGATGAACTCATCTTGGTTTGCTTCTTACTTTTGGCTACTTTAAGAAAATCGGAAAGAAACAGTGAAGGCACGAAGAGTTTAATGTTCTTGTTTATACTCCGGCACGACCACCAGGTCAGTGGAGTTTATGATGCACATTTTACGAAGTCGTTTTGGCAGAGCCTCAACTGTCCCCCTAGTGGAGATCGTGAACATTTTTCCAATTATGAAGTCCAGCCTTCGTGTTCTTTTTCTTGGGAGGGTGAGACACCAACATGGACAATCCAGCTTTTTTGAGAGGGGGGGTGAAGGATAACAGCAGTAGAAAATCATTCTGCTTATACGATAACTTTTTGAATTAACTTAGGAGTGTGGTTATTGAAATCATCCTCCACAACCCATCTAAAGATCCACCCAGGACTGATCTGGCTTGCACTGTAAGTGCTGATTGATATTCAGGTTCGTCGAAGTTGTCATAATATTCCAGTGTATGCATCAACAATCATTACTCTTTTCTTCCATCTATTAAAAATAATTCCTGGTACCAAATAAATAAAGTATAATTTATGCGAGGAAAGTGTTTCTTGCGTTTATTGATAAACAGTCCTCTTGATATCAATAAGCATTCTTTTGCATATCAATAAACGCATGATATGCGTTTATTTATAAATAGTCATTTTATATGATAAACAGTCCTCTAGATGGTGATTATGTCCTTGAGGCCTGTCTACAGGACTCTTCAACAGAATTGTAAATTTAATTGGTCTATAGTATTCAAGATTTTCCGATCCCACTTCCTTTTCCTTATCGAACGATAGAGCCGTGAAAGTAAGTCCGGCTTGGGACAGCCAGTAAAAATTTACCTCAATTATAAATTGGAACTTCAGGACTACAGTATTGCCAAACTTCTCCCAAACTGTTTTTGGTAACAGAAGAATCCTTACCACGCTTTTGCTTTTCCCTCTTTCACTGCCTGGATACGTGAAAGTAACTGAAAGCAGATGTAGACCTGCCTCGCCGAAGGTGAATTTATGGACGTTCCACAGGAGGGCGGTGGATAGATGAGTACAGTTTTCTTTGCCAAGCTGAGTTGTAGACAGATGAGAAACGTTTTATATAACTTGGTATTCCATATGTGGTTGATTCATTTGTTTATATAATTCGGAAATGAGCAGTTATGGAAATCATTACACATTTATTTATCTTTTTGGATACATATTCACTTTCATCCAATTACTGAAACGCTTTTAATGAAAGTTGTAAAGTTACACATTAATTATTTACACGAAGTGAATAATTTGACGTCATCTGCATAAAGAAGTAGTCCCTTCCAGAAATGAATTAGTACGCTATTAACATAGATCTTAAAACCAAAAAAGTTACTAGGGACGCCCCTCCTGGAAGAATATCTGCAAAATTTTTATTTTTCTTGAACATGTTCCTCCAAATATACTTTTATGATCTTTGTTGAACATAATCATATAAGTTTCATAAGGAATCCTTAACTGCACAAAATTGTATCTTATGTTTTAATAAAAGTATTGAAAACTGAATCAAAAGAGTTAGAAAGATTCGCGTGAATAACATAAACCCATTTTCCCATGATTTTGGTACTGGAAAGGGATTTTGATACTGGAATCAATGCTGACTAATTTTTTGCCACCCAAACTTAACATACGGGGTTTCTAAAACTTTTCGATGAAGGTTGAATTCCCTACAAGAACGGAGTGATCTTACTCCGACTGATTGCCGACAACGGGAGATTCAACCCACGAAATTCTCTTCAGAACTAAAAAATTTCGCAGGAATATTGAGAAGTGGAGAAGGCGTAAATAATTGTGGCATCCGAGATGCCATAACTGTGCGGCATCCACTCTACCGCGGCGGATCCTTGTGACGACCTGCAGATCGTGGGAAAGAATTGGAATGTTAGACTGCCGGAACTTTTGCATTCCCCCTCTTCTTGAGAAAAATTCCCTATCCATCCGGCGACCTTGCCCCGTGGGTGTCTCTCTCCAGCAAAATACCACGTGCAGGCACGTGGCCCGAAGCGCAGCGCAGAAGCGGTGTGGCATCTCGCGTTATCCACTTCCTTCTTGGTGGTGGCCTTAGCTGAGATTTCTTCTGTCTGAGACAACTTGCGAAGACAAAGATTTTTGCAGCGCGAATGTTACGGAGGATTACCTTCGTACATAAACACTCCAATCTCCGGCTGCGTGGTCAGGAAATCTGATACTGTTCCAAACGAATGGTAAATATATATTTTGCTCGTCTGCTCAGAAAATCCTCGAAATCACCAACAACAAACTTGATTAAAGTTGGGATGTCAAAAAAGTAGAAGTCACGTACCACGGGTGGGGCTGAGGAATGCTGACAATAAAACTAACCAAATTACGCGACAGTTTGGCTTGTCACATTTCGCTGTATTATTCATGACATGTCGTAACCGTAGTAACAGAAAGATGGTAGTCTGTTGGATCCTGGGAGAGTTGTTATGAGGTTTTGACGAGTTGGGAGGCACTATATTTTTGTATTTTTTTTTTTTTTTTGTATAGAATCACATATTTTTGTGTCAGCGTACTTAAAATTTTATTCTTATACATGAAAGCGTCAAAGTTGTTTAGCGGCTATGGCTGAAGGTAGACCTTTTCAGTTGAAGGTGTTGTTGAGCAAAAATAATTACAAAGTAAATTAAGACTTAATACTGAGGGAAAAATCAACTCAGAGACTTTCCATTGAACTGAAAAAATCAAGTCTCCGTATCATGACAATAAGAGTCATGTTAATAAGAAGAATCTTAAAATACACCGGATTCGAGTCCTATACATTCATATTGGTTCAGACCTTCAATGAAGGTGATTTTCACAGCGCCGATTTAAAAAAAAAAAGTTTCCTGCAATGAGTGAGAACGTCAGCATTTACCGTAAATAACCTGTTTGGTCCGATGTGATATTCAAATCACACAAGGGGATCATCAATTCGCGGGGTGGACTTCCTTCAATCTTCGTCCAGTGCTCTCTTCATTTTTGAAATAATATCCTTCGAAGTGTTTACGCTTGCATCATCATCATTGGTGAACCCACTCGTAGAAGCGATCCCTGAAGTAATTTCTTGATAAATCTGTAAGAGTGGTTCGTTGTAGCCATAGAGGCTTAACCTTCCTTAAAGTGCCACTTAAGAATTGCAGTTTTCTTTACATACTTGTCTCTGTAAACCTCACATTTCTTTCAGAGCGTCTGTAGCAATCATGCTATGTCGATATACAAATATTCGATATAATATCGAATAAAACACATTGCTTAGTCTTCATAACTGCCATCATGATACAGCTCGCAACAGAGTACAGAGTATTTTCGGGTCTAACGGCACCAGGAATTTACCATCTCCGCGTATGTTCTTTGTATCGAAGACAGTACGCTGTCAAGGCCAGAGGTTTAAAAGTTTGTGGATCATGTGTAGTGTAATATTTTGTGCCCCTTGTTCATCTAGCTTGTTAGCCGCCAGGCCCCAGATGAGACCTGACGTGTTTACGTACTCCGCCACGTGGAGGCCAGCCAGGTGTTCCTTTAAAGTTTGCTCTGGCAGGTCCTGCCACCTACTTTCCTGAGATTTCAGTGGCTAGGACCTAAAAGACAAAAAAAAAAAAAAAAAAAAAAATTCTTCTTTTCTTTTGGGCACAGATTGTATATTATACGTTGCTTAGAGGGGCTATAAGGGATACGCGCTGGAAGTGATAAGATTTCCTAATAGGTCGGGCATGAATTTTGGTGTTTTAAATTTGGACGTGTGGGGCAGGCGTTGTGTAAGGGGATAGAGATGGGAGGGAGGTGGAAGACTGGGGGGTTGGAAATTAGAAGTAAGGGATCGATAGGGAAGATGACCCCTGTTGAAATAGTGGGGCATGGGCATGACCCACCAGAGGAGAAGAAGTGGCAGGAGGGGGAGGAGAGAGCAGGCCGTCCCCTTCCCCCTGCCAGGGAAAGAGGAGTAAAAAGCAGGCTAGGCAGAGTGTCTAGCCGGAGCGCCATATGGCTGTATGGCATCATAAGATGCAATCTTCACCTTTGTGTTAGTCCAGTGGCGGTCCGAGTCCAGAAGTCAGGTCCAGTTCGTCACGTTCTTGTGTTGTATCTACTTCAGATGGTCACTAGTTCAGAGTTTTTCAGTCATTTCAGGTAGTACTGAAATGACTAAAAAAAGTAGTCACGTTTGTGTTTTCATAGGTTATTGATGATGTGGCAGGGATCTTTGTCTTTCAAAGAGTTCGCGGGCGAAGACGGCGAAAGCCCGGTAATTATCTTCTTCTTGCAATATTATTTTTTCTCGGTTTCGTAGCAAAGAGTTTATGCGTGTGTATAGCTGACATCTGAGGTCCTCATAGTTGTCATAGTCATGGAGAAGGTGTTCCCAGGTTTCCACCTGACCGCAGTTACAGCTCGGGTTGTCGGAGATTGCCAGCTCGTGGAGTTTCCCTCTGAAGGAGCCGTGTCCCGTAAGAAGGAAGGTGGTGTGCCAGCCAGGGGAAAGCCAGGACGGGGAGATAGGATATAACCTACTGACATCGGTTATAAATTTTTTGGTGACTTGTCCTTTTGTGGTAAGATTCCATTTATTTTGCCACGTAGATTGCAGATATCTTGTGTAGTCTAGATAAGTTGTGATTCTTCCTTTCGAATCTTGGTGTAGCAGCTCACAATCTCCAGGTCCATGGGGAAGGAAGCCCGCCAGGACCTGGAGCGCATGGGTGCTCACTGTGCAGCAGGCTCTAGTTGTTGTCAATAGTATGGATCGGTGTATCGACTCCAGCTTTTTCTTGTTGACTGCTGTGTTTGCTTTCTGATACCAGGCGCCTGCACAATAGGCAAGGATAGGGATGAAGAGAGCTTTGTATAGAAGGGAGAGGGCCCTCTTCTTTAGTCCCCAGACCTTCCTGGTGATTTTGGTTATCAGGGCCGAGAGCCTCCTTGTTTTGGTTCTGAGGTAACAGAGATGAGATGTGAAGTTCAAGTTTCGGTCTAGTATTATTCCTAAATATTTTAGTTCCTGTTTGAGTTTGATAGTCGCTCCCGCAACAGGAATCCACTAACCGACAACATGCCAAACTTGCAACTGCATCGCGTATTCTTGGACATACACTCCCCTATCTACCCGCAGTCCGCCGAAACTTGAGTGGTTGTATGGTGGCGCTGTTCCGAGAAACTAAATGATCACCCTGTATAAATGGACATGTTAATCGCATTAACTGTATGCCCTGAAGTCCTGACAATCCTCGTGCTAAAATTGAAGGAGGTATTAACTCTCCTGAGTTTGGTGTTTGCGAAGAAAAGTTATCCGAGAGAGTGCTGGGATCTTCTTTCTTTGGTGACACAGTTACAGTTACCTTATTTCTAAACAAGTTAAACGATTTAGTTCAATTAGACAAAGCCCAAACCCCCTATGAATAATTTTTCTATACATAATATCAGGGCCTCATCACAGAGGAGTAAAAGGGACACTTGCCCCTCTGGATGTTACAGATTTACTTTTCACTTTGTACTACACTGTCGACGGACAGTGGTAGTGAAAGGGGAAAAGTAAATCTGTAACATCAGGTGGCTTGATTCTATTCGGAATGAATATTATAACAGTCAATAAGTTCATGACAATGAAGAAACTGGGCTGACGTTTATGAGAACACTTCTAGTTCTGTACATTGAACTTTATTAGAAACATAAGGTACAATCCTACGGTGCGATGGGTTCCTTATGGAAAAAAAAATGGTAGAATGCGATATGCCATTGGCCCAATTATGTATAGCGTACTGGTGAGATGTGATCATTTTTACATGTACATCTATCACGATTAGAAAAGAGATCAACGCTTTATCTTTCTGGAATAAAAGAAAAGTATCAAAATGTTCCTCCTTTGAACACTCGGAATAACGTAATCCGAAGGCACTGTACGATACCGAATACGTTTTAGGTCTGTCCGGTTCACGTCCTTCAAAGAAAGAGGACAAGAGGAGAAGTAGACGCCAGCCTTAGTTGATTGTAGATGACAGAAAAGATATTCAGAACCCAGTGTAACTTCCCGTTGCTCTTGTGTATGTGGGTACCTTGAAGTGGACGAGCATCTCATCAGAGCGCAAGGTGCCCGGGGCGAATTATCATCAGCGTCCACAGCTTCTAATCGGTGTGCTCTGTTGCTATGACCTCTATAACTTTTGTGGATAATATTTTAGGACGTCTTAAAATATTATCCACAAAAGTTACGAAAGCAAGAAGTCGTTGTTAAGAGTCATATTTTAGGACGTGGTCGAGTGCAACCTAGACCACGTCCTAAAATATGACTCCTTCAGTAGCCCCATGACATGTCAGTACATTGTCTTTCGTTCTCCTAAAGCAGTTCATCCAATAGTCGCTCTTTTAACCCTATCGATATTTCGATTAGCCCAAAAGCATTAACTTGGCCTAAAAACGGAAAACTGCAATAACTTGTTCAATAGTAAAAAAAAAAAATTTCTAATTAAAAAAAAAAAAACAACCTAATTTTGTTTTCCTCTGTTAATGATTTTCTGAGTTGGTCGCAATGTCCACATTTTGTTATCCGTCTTAAGCGGTACATGGGTTGAATTGGATTTTGACGAGACCTGACCTAAGATGACAACAGATGGCGCCACATGCTGTTTACCGATAAGTAAAAATTCCTACTAACTGATTCTCGATAATTGGCTCATATGGATTTGTTTTCATGAGAACCCATTGACGGATGGATAAAGTAGTCAAATATCTGTAAACGACCGAGGTATGAATCTGCCTCTGATTTGTACCCATATCTTAATTTCATGAAAGCTCTCTCTCTCTCTCTCTCTCTCTCTCTCTCTCTCTCTCTCATCTCTCTCTCTCTCTCTCTCCCCCCCCCCCCTCTTTAAGCTAATACTGTAGGATTAACTGAGACTTAGTGTCATCCCGGAATTGGTAATGTGCAATTTCACTTTAGTAATCATAATATATTCAGGAGAGATAGAAAGGGTTGAGAGGAGGGGGAGAGTATGTTTCTTTTCAGATGTGAATTGAAAGCAGTCAGACTGCTGCCAGAGGCAGATCAACCCCGGGTGGATGTAGATTCGGTACGGTGGAAGTTATCTGGTGATAATGAAAAGTTGACAGTTTGGTACACTACAATTACTAACGATTGGAGGAAAAGCATAAAAACCTTTTTAGGGCAAATCTGAATGGGCAGGAAAAGGTAAAGGCCTCATTATGGGTAACTTTAATTCATTCCTTATCAATTGAAATTCTTGATCAGGCATTATACAGTACTTTCAGGTCGCTGGATTCTTTCGGTGGGAAATATTTTAACAAATTATCCTGAAAGCTACAATCGTGTTTCTTCATTCCAGTTCTCAAGTATCACGAAAGGAGGATTCCAATATGGATGACGAGAGAGTTGACAGATCTTTCACAGGTACACCACGAAAACACTCAGCACCCTGCCACCGCCACCAGCCTGAATTGTTGACACTAGGAATGATCGAGGGTCCATGGACTCATTCTGTTTTCTCCATATTATGGTCCACACAACAGCGTGGAACAGCAGAAACTGGGATTCATTAAACAGAGCAACGTTTTCCCAAAACTCCATTGTCCACTGTTGGTGTTCCTTAACTCACTGTAACCGTACCTTCTTGTGTTGAATGTGGTTCGGGTGTCGACTACGACAAAAGAGACGACTGAACTTGTTGGATGTGTTGCCACTCTTTGGTTCCCTGGTGTGGGTTGTTATTTAACTGACTGTAGCCTTTCTGTTACCCTGCCCACTCTTGTCAGCCTCTGTTGGCCTCTCTCAACAAGAGCTGTTTCCAACCACTGAAAGAATCGCTGATGGTTTCATGTTATTTGTTATTGGACCCGCCTGGACACACCCGAAACAGTACGTGAAAACCCCAACAGGGTTGCAGTTTCTGAAATATTCATATGACGCGTCTGGCGCCGACGGTCGTGGTACGTGTACTTTCAAAGGTACTTCAATCTTTTTTCTTGCCCATTCTCGCATACATAAGCATTCCTACGTATCTTCTCTCTCTTGTTTTATGTCGCATGGTTCGAACACGTGATGCTGTTACTGTAGAAATGCTCTTTTTCTACCATTTTCATGAAAAGGGTAGGAAAAAGTGGACACTCAATATTGCCAGTGAAAAATCTTCTTAGGCTCTGTCAACTGGAATGATAATTTCAGATCGTTGGATTCTTTCAGTGAGAAATATTTTAGCAGATTAGTACATGTGTAACAATAGTAGATAAGAAAAGCAAAGGCGAAGTATGAGAAATCATTGGCAAAAAGAGCTAAGAACGGAGACAAGGAAATTTTTTTTCATATGTTAATACAAAAAAAAAAAAAAGCAGTAAATTATGTAGTTTCCGCTCCAAGTCCGAAATGGGGATATCGTAGACAATTCAGCCAGAATTGCAGATATTTTGCATCCAGTTGTACAAATTTGCAGTACATTTGAATGAAAGGTATACAGAGAAAGAGAGACTGTGATAAAAACAGTCATACTGTATAATGATCACTCAGGTACACCGAAAAGAAACACTGTTCAGAGTGAAAGAGAGTAAGGCTTGCTCATGGAGTGAATGGGGCTCATTCAACTGTATTAAAGAAAGCGCAAGGGAGTGTATGATACCATTAGAATTGCTAATGAGATCATCACTAGACTCTGGGTGATTCCTTTGGACTGGAAATGTCTCACCCATTCATAAAGAAAGGATTAGAAATGAGTAACTTTGGCACGCTGAGTTAGACTTCTGTAGTGGGTAGATGATGGAACGTCTTGTTGAGATTGCAATATAGAAATATCTTGATAAGAATGAATTCCTAAAGGAACCGCAGCATAGTTTTGTAAGGGAAAGCCTTTTCCAACAAACTTGATTAATTGCTGTGATGGTGTCAGAGAGCATTTAGATGCTGTAAACAGTTTCGAAGCTGAATATCTAGATTTTAGTAACGCTCATGAGAAGATACTGTTCAAATTTCAGTGCTCCGAGATTACTGGGAAGATCTTCTAATGGATCAAGGGCCGGCTAATAGAGAAGAGGTAGATGGCGTAAATTAATAAGCATTCTTCAGAGTGGACTAATGTGGCGAGTGGGATTCTTCAGGGTTTTCAGTGTTAGGCCCTTGTTTCCGATTTTCCTCAGTGATGCTGCTGACGGTGCCCTCGTCGGTAGCACATTTGTTAAGATCACGGTCCTCCCCACACCGGGTGGAAAAGACTTGAGTTCCAGTCCCGTTGATGATTTGAGGAATTTTTATGGGCCTTTTTCACAATGTCGCTGGGTTATTCGGTTTCAGGCGAAGGTAGCATGGTTTTTCTCCAGGAAAGTGGGGTTTTTCATCTAGAAAAACAGCAAATAGACCTCGCAATTTACAGACAATATACACGGAGTAATATGACTTTAGTCGCTTATGCTCCTAAAACCCTACAACAACATATATCCGTTTCGCCCATCCGAAAGTTTGTCCACTTTTTCCTTGAATTTATTTAAGCTATCAACTTCCACAACGACAGATGGAAGTTTGTTCCAACAACCAACTACCCACTGACCAAAGGCAAATTTCCACACATCTATTCTACAACTGCCTTCCCTCAATTTGAGTTTACGCCCTCTCAGGTTTGTAATCTGAGCAAGAGGAAGAATCGCATCAACATTGAGCCTGCTCAAACCATTCAAGGTCTTATACACCTCAATCAGATCACCACGCAGGTGCCTAGTCTCCAGACGCTGCAATTTGCAGAACTTAAGCCTTTCATCGTAAGAGCACCCCGTTGTTCCCCTCACCAGACTTGTTGCCCTTCTCTGTACACGTTCTAGAAACTCTACATCCTACCTAAAATGAGGCCTCCAGCTCTGTCATCATCATCATCAGCCATTTTCAATCCACTTCAATCCAGCAACTTTCCAGTTCCTTCTGTTTTGAGCACTGGCCATCCATTTACTACTCAAAAACTCATGAATTTCATCTATCCATCTCCGCCTTTGTCTTCCAGGTTTTCTTCTAGCTCCTCTTGGGTACCATTCTGTTATTTTCTTAGTCCATCTGTCATCATGTCTTCTAGCTATGTGTCCTGCCCAAGACCATTTTAGTTCTTTAGTTTTGATAAGAATATCCTTTACTTGAGTTTGCTGCCTAATCCATGTGTTTATCTTCTTATCTAACAGTCTGATTCCCAATATAATTCGTTCCATTCTTCGCTGTGTAGTTCTTAGCTTCTCTTCCATTCTTTTGGTGAGTGCCCAAGTTTCACTTCCATAAATCATGGTGGGGAGTATACATTGGTTCATTATTTTACGTTTCAGACAAACTGGGATATTGCTCTTCAGTATGTGACTATATTTCCTGAATGCTATCCATCCAAAATTTATTCTTCTCTTGACTTCCAGCCATTTATCATTATTACAGCTAATAACTTGTCCCAGATAAGTATATGACTCCACCTTTTCAATTACTGCTCCTTCAATCATTATTTCCCTTTCAGTGGCATACTTGTTCATCATTACTTTTGTTTTAGCCATATTCATCTTTAGTCCAAAATCCTTACTAACTGTGCATAACTGATTAAGATTTTGCTCTAATTCTTTGGGATCGTGGCTTATGACCACAATGTCATCTGCAAATCGTAAATGATTTAGGTACTCTCCGTTCACATTTACTCCTTTCTGCGACCAGTCTAATCTTCTGAAAGCTTCCTCAAGGGCAGCAGTAAACAGCTTCGGAGATATTGTGTCTCCTTGTCGAACTCCTTTCTCGATTTTAAATTTCCTACTGTCTTTGTCTAGTCTAATAAAGGATGTAGCACTCTCATATATTTTCTTCAAAATCATAATATATGGAGTATCTATGCCTTGTCTTTCCAGTGCCCCAAACATTGCCTTATGCTGTATGGAGTCAAATGCCTTTTCATAATCCACAAATGCCAGGCATAATGGTGTTTTATATTCATTTGCTTTCTCCATTAGCTGTGATATTACGTGAAGGTGATCCATAGTTGAGAATCCTGTCCTAAAGCCAGCTTGCTCTTTCGGTTGATTCTCATCAAGTATTCTTTCTAATCTGTTAGTAATGACCCTTGTGAACAACTTGTAGATATGGGATAACAAGCTAATTGGTCTATAATTTCCAATTTCTGATTTATCTCCTTTCTTATGCAGCAAAACTATGATTGCATTATTCCACTGCTTAGGCATCACACCTTTTCTAATGCACTTTGTGAAGAGCCTTGCCAGTTTTTGTGTTATGTCTCTTCCTCCCAATTTTAACAACTCTACAGTAACTTCATCTTCCCCCGGGGCTTTCCGATTCTTCATTTTCTTCAATGCATGTTCTACCTCATCAGGAAGAATATCGGGTATGTCGTATGTGTTGCTACTTTGCAATCCATCTTCCCCACTGCTGGTATCATTCCCTCGCTCCTTGTATAATTCTCTATAGTAGTCTTCTGCTATTTGAATTATGCCTTCTCTGCTGTTTATAAGTACACCATCGCTATTCTTCAGTTTCAGTATCATTTGTCTTTCTGTATTACTGCTCATGGCTGCTGATTTAAATCCTTTGTTTTCCCTTAATGCTTGTTCTACTTTTCTTGTGTTAAATCTTCTTATGTCCTCTCTGAGTCTCTTTCTAATGGCTTTGCATAACTCAGTATACTCAATTTTCTCCCTGTCAGTGTTTTTCTTGCTCTTCATTTGTCGTCTTTGGTTCATCATGACAAGTGTTTCTTGACTAATTTTTTCTTCTTTGGATTTCTGTTTCCCTATAGGTTTCTTGGGCTTTATCACTTTCAGAAAGTTGTAATATTCCTCGTCGATATCTTGGTCCTGAGCAGTCTGCAGAAGCTCAAACTTGTTCTTCAGTTCCAGTACATACTGCTTTTTCTCCTCTGTTATTTCAAAGACCTTTTGTATTATTTACTCGAGTCAGTTTTTTCCTTTCCTTTCCTACATCTATATCAAGTGTACATCTTACCATTCTGTGATCACTTCCAACATTTACCTTATTCAGGACGGTAACATCATTCACAATATATCTTCTGTTAGTGAGGGTGAAGTCGATTTCATTAGTTGTTAATCCATTTGGACACTTCCATGTCCACTTTCTGTTCACCCTTTTCTTGAAAAAAGTGTTCATTACTGACATTCCTTGAGATTCTGCAAATTCCACAAGTCTTTCACCTCTTTTATTTCTTTCACCAATTCCAAAATTTCCTACAGTTCCTCTTTCTGCGCTGTTTTGCCTTTTTCCAACCTTAGCATTGAATTCGCCCATAATAATAGTGTAGTGGGTTTTCTGCTCATCTAGAAGACTCTCAATTTCAATGTACATTTCTTCAACCTCTTCATCATCATGGCTCGATGTTGGTGCATAAATCATTATAATCTTTAGCTTGTACCTCTTAGAAATCTTGAGTATTAGTCTTGACACCCTTGGTGATGTACTTTTGAATTCCAAAATGTTGTTTTTAAAATCTTTATGGACCAGAAACCCAACTCCACCTTCACTCCTTTCACTGTTTCCATTGGTGTACAGCAGATTTCCACTTGATAAACTTATAAGTGATTCATTTCTTCTTCTTGTTTCAGCCAAACCGATGATATTCCAATTCACATTTTCTAATTCCTTTTCCAGCTCTAATATCCTGTCTTCACCGATGAGTGATCGTACGTTATAACAGGCCAAGTTCAATTTCCGTGCATGGCAGCCTGGTCGTACCCAGAGATTCTTAGCACTCTCTGCTTCCACTCTGATCCTCTCGCTGCCGTAAGAGGGAGAGTGAAAACTGCTGGGGACTGAGGGCCATTTGTATTGTTGTGCTCTCATTGCTGGAGGGTTTGGTCTTTTCCTCTTCACGCTGACCAGGCGTCTTGAAGAGAACCACTCTACACGTTCGTTGCCACCTAAGTGACGTAACAGGGCTTACCATCGAGAAGGTGTGCATGAGTGGATTTTAGGGAGGCAGGCCAACCGGACTTCTCCTAAATCTTCTGTAATAGAGAGATATTGGATCCATCAGTGTTTTAGGCTGAGTGTCTGATAACACACAGGATACCTGTTCCCCTCTAAGCCAGCTCTGTATGCAGTACTAAAGGTGTGGCCTGACCATTTTATCGCCTTATACAAGGCGATAATCATCTCCTTATTCCTGCTAGCAAAGTTCCTGTACTTCATTGAGAAGACCTCATGACCTGCTCTGGCCGCCTGTCTGCACTGTTCAGAAAACTTCATATCTGACTGCACGAATACCCCCAGGTATTTTTCATTCTCCACTACCCTGAATAGAGTACCATACAGTTGGTGCATTTTCTAGGGTTACTGCTACCCATATGCGGTACTTTGCATTTGTCAATGTTAAACTTCAGTTGCTACTTCTCAGCCCATCTGCCCAACTTTTCTAGATCGTGTTGCAGTAGCATACTGTCTTTACTATCATTAACAACCCTGCCAACCTTTGTATCATCTGCAAACATCGATATTAAGCCTAATATACTTTCATCAATATCATTGACAAATATACAAAACAACAATAGGCCCAACCCTGGAGGACTTCACTAATAACATTAGTTCACGAAGAGCAGCGTCCATTAATTACCAATCTGTCTTTTCCCACTCAACCATCCTCTTATCCATGGAAGCAACTTGCTCTTAATGCCATACTGCTCCAATTTGTACAGCAGTCTTCCATGTGCAACAGTATCAAAAGCTTTCCTGAAATCCAAGTATATGATAGCAAAATTATTTTTTGCATCCAGTTCCCTTGTGACCACATCATAGTATCCAGTCAAATTGGTCAGACAAGATTTCTCCTTAACAGGTCCATGCCGTGTCTGAATCATGGCTGCAGTCTTGTCTAGATGATCTTGCAATGCTTCTTTAACTAGTGACTCCATTATTTTCCCTGGAACAGAAGTTAAACTAACAGGTGTATAATTACTCATGTCACCCTTTGATCCCCCTTTGTGAAGTGGAGATACATTTGCACATCTCCAGTGCGTGGAAACCTTCCCTGAGTCCAAGAATGCCCTCATAATTATGGCTCAGCATTTGCTTACTTCCTTTGCCGCCTTCTTTAATATAACTGGATAGATCCCATCCACCCCCAGGTGCCTTTCTTATGTTTATATTCAACAATTTTTCCTCCACTTTGCTCTCAGATATTACAAAATCATTTAGCTCCCAATTAGAGTTTAATAAGCTTCTGTTCTCCACTTCCCTACAGAATTCCTCATGTGTGAACGTTAATGCAAAATACTTATTAAGTTTTTCAGCTATTTGAGCAGGATCATCTACAGTGGAACCATCGATATCAAGTGGACCAATCTGATTCATCCCCTTCCTTCTAGAGTTAATATAACTAAAGAAGTTCTTTGCTGTTTTTCTTAGCATTCTCTGTCAAAGATTTCTCGTAATCTGCCTTCACTTGCCTAACCTCCTTTGTGACTTGATTACAGACTAGCTTATATCTACCCTAGGATTCTGTGTCGCCTGATAATTTAGATGCATCTCATGCATTTTTCTTCTCTGTCACGATTCTCATTAGTTCATCTGATATCCATTTGGTCCTAAACCTTGAACAGCATTTCTTCGTTGGTATGAGAAAAGCCTAGTAACATCCAAGATTAATTCGTTGAATGCTTCCCATTTAGAATTGGCTGATGGTGACATCATCATTTGGTCCCACTCTATACAATTTAAAACCTATCTGAGATGACTGTATTCACCTTTCCGAAAGCAAAAACCTTTACCCCTGATGGTAGTTACATCTTTCAGGAAATCCATCAGTATACTGTGATCACTGCCACCTTGTGGTTCCTTTTTCTGTAAATTATTAATGCATGAATAATCACTGCTGATAATGTTGCTCGAACATGTTGCTGTAGAAAAGTATCATCAATAAATCCATAAACGTCTTGCTAGTGTGCGAGTGAACAATCCACAAGTTCCAGTCAGTATCTGGGAAGTTAAAATCCCTCATTATAAGACATTCTGATTTACTGGCTTACCAGGCTATGCTGCTTCAGACTTGGATCAGTTACATATTTGGTCTGAAAGATGGAAATTGAAGTTAATCCTGCTAATGTAAGGTTTTACGTTTGTGGAAAAGAAATCTAGGTGACGTATGGACTAGGGAACACAAAATTAAAGTTTGTTTGGGATGAGAAGGATTTAGCGGTTATGATAAGATCAGGTTGTGGTAAGTGGTTATGATAAGGTTCAGTATGGACTATAAGTGGTGGAAAGGACTTTTTCCAGCATGGAGGATTATTATTATATTATTTATAAAAGGATGGTGAGACCTCATTTAGAATGTTGTGGTCGGTCTGGAGGGGGGGGGGGGGCTCGTCTAAAAAAGGAGAGAACTTTTGAAGAGGATCCAAAGAAACGAAACTATATTGGTTAAAAGTGCTGTCGGTTGTCTTTTCGAGGAACGTTTTAAAAGGTGTGCACTGGAAAGCTTGGCGACTGAACGTCTTGGGATGACCTGACAGAGTCTTTCGGGGCATTAAAGGACCAAGCAGAATGAAGAGGTATTTTCATGTCTATAGGCTGTTGTTGTTTGGTTTTTAGGAGCATTAGCAGCTAAGGCCATATTGCTCCGGGGATATGCGGTGGTCATTCCCTGACCTTTCCGCATCCTCCGTATTTGGTGGCTCACGGGCTCGAACCCCGGTCTAATCAAGAAGCAAGTGCTACGCATTGCTGCTCCTGCCCACCTGGCTACGGAGGCGCCTTATGTCTACAGGCAAAACTAGAACAATGGGATACAAATATTACATTTTGGACAGCAGTAGAAGTTTAGATCTCATGACGTTCATCTTCGGGCAGCGTGTTGTCAGTTAATGGAATAAGATTCCTCCGAAGTTGGTTGTAGAGTTTGATAAGGTTCAGGGGAGAGTTGGAAATTGGTAAATTGTGATTGAGTGGGATTTTTTTTTTTTTTTTTTTTTTGCTGATGCAAATAAGTCATTTTCCTTGCATTATTTGACTTGACTAATGCTAATCCTAATTTGCAAGCTGCAGCGCTTAATTTCTTTCGAGGCATTCCCATGAAATTAGGATGGCTATTATGCGAGATTAGCTTTTACTGCTTTACGATTGCGTGATTCTCTCGTTCTCAGCACGGACATAAATTCTCAACCGTCTTTTGCGTCGTAGTTCGTTACTCATATTCACTACTCAAAAATCAACTGGCAGATTTTTATGCAAATTTGTGTGTGTTTTTGAGCACGTTGTACTCCATAATTACGGCGTTTATTTAACCACGTGTATTTCTGAAACCTTCAGAAATAATACGAGTCCTTCTTATCCTCTTCCAATCTTCTATTCACAACAACAAACTAATTAATGTTTAAATAAGGAGAAAGTCGAAGCTGCCGACAGCAAAGACGTGCGGGGAAACGCCAATAATAAAAGAATCACGTGATAGAGTGGTGCGTGTCGCGGTTATCTCTACGCCGTTTATCGTTACCGTGGTAACGGCATAATTGCGGTCTATTAGGTAAACGGGGGAGTTTTTATAAGGATGGCGACTGATACGTCCTGCTTGCATAAGGCAGACACCTACACGTGATTGTACGCTTATAATCTAACAAACGTGTTCCTTCCTTTCACAAAAACGTAATAAAATAATAACTATGCCGTGAAAAACATTTCAGGAATTGGAGACAATCGGAGACTTTTTATTATTATCCACACCCCTATCGACAGAAACACCACTTGTGAGTCTTTGCACTTCATATTGCCGAATAACGAAAAATGTGGAACGAAATGCTCTGAGGTTTCGTGCGTGTACATATAACATTTCTTGTTTCATTGTATATAAATAATTGTGTATGGTGGCACGTAGACAAGTGTCCATATCCACCATATATTCTGTATTAAATGGAATATCTACAAAATGGTGGGCCTGTAATTTAATGTATGTGTTTGCGTGTGTATTAAATAATGTGAAAAAAAAAAAAACAGGCCACTCTGCCACCAGGGGGGAAACACCCACATGGGATGTTTGCCACCCGGTTCCCCGTTCCTGGGCTCTTAGAGCCGAACCTGAGTCTACTTTACTAACTGTGCATCAAGCAGGGCCATGCAAATAGGGGGGGGGGCATTGGATGCGCCGCACCAGAGCCCCAGATCTAGGGGGACTCAATCGAGGGAGCCAAAGTTTCAACATAAACCCCTTTTTGCATGTGCCCCCCCCCATGTGCCTTTGCATGGTCCTGGCATCAAGCACCAACTCCAATTCCAATGGATGGAGTGCAGTACTATTGGGAGCCATCACCACCCTAGGCTGCCCACACCAGGAAGAAATAAATAAATAAAAAATTCTCAGACCTGCTCCCAGCGACTGAATTTCAAATAAAACGCTCGTATTCTGAACTTTCTTTGTTTTTATTCATGACGGACGTAACAACAGCATGGGCAGCTGAAACAGGATTAAGTATCTTAAAACAGTACTATTTTCGTACTTCACAACTATGCCTTTCTCTTTTATTTCAAGACTGCACTTATCAGATACATCTTCCAGGCTCATAACCAGGCCTTGCTGTCTCTCCTCTAGCTCCCACTACGCCCTACTCCTCGACTCCACTTTCGCATCCTTGCCGTATAAATTTAAACCAGCCCAATCAAAAGTCGCTGCTATATCTTGTTCCGTTCCTATTTGTCAAAATTTAACTTTTAGAACATTCCAAGCCGCCAGTACTCGCCGTCTTCTCTGCATCAGCACCCGCTGTTGGCTACCGTATGAATTCCTCCGCACTAAACCCCGTATTCTGCACCTGTCCTAAAACAAACGCTCAAGGACCCTTAATCCCGGATATAAGGAAGCCGCTTAAAAAGCTTCCAAGTAGCTCCAGAAGTTTCCGTTTTAATCTACACTTAATTCTAAATGTCCATTTTGGAAGGACAACCACGCCTTTTCGCCCTTGTTAGTTGTTTTGTTCCACAGAAAATTTAATGATACTGATTTAAATCTAAATTTGTAAGGCTAGATATCTTATATCAGCACGTTTTATATCCTTGCAGCACATTTCATCCATTAAGGCGTGGAGAACGACTTTTCCAAATTTCATCAATGTCCAGTCTTCCTACCCGGACAGAAATCAACTTAGAAATTGATGAAAGACATCATTATTGTGAGTATCGCCGTAGGCAGAATAAAGTTGCCTTGCGGTTGTTGTTGCTGTTTGGGTTTTAGGAGCATTAGCAACTAAGGCCATATTGCTTCAGGGATATGCGGTGGTCATTCCCTGACCTTTCCGCATCCTCCGTATTTGGTGGTCACTGGCTCGAACCCCGGTCTAATCAAGAAGCGTGGGCCACGAGACATATTTGTATGCATTTGTATTGACGAAATTTTAATCTCGATTCTAAACGCGTTTGCTTTCGGCGCTTGTGAATGTCTTTGAAGTGGGCAGGATTTATCTTCAATTGGACACGTCAATACCCTACTAGTGGTATTGTATGCGGGAGTCCTCACCACATTCAAACCCAAGACAAAGATGGTACTACTGGTCCACAGGTACATTTTGAAAATTCAGTTTTTTCCACTCTCTCATCAGTTTCCATTTTGCTTTATGGGCTAAGTAAGATTAAGGAGCTAGAATATTTAATCTTCGCGCTAGACACAAAATGGACTAGCCACGGCTGTATCGATGGTATAGTCCTAAACTGTTGTTGGTTTGACTCCTTTAAACTGCAGTTTAAAGAAGACGCCATTCACCAGCGTCGTCTTTGCAGTTCTAGAGCGCCTGACCACCTGAGTTTTTGGCTTCCGATTGTATCTTCGCAAAGATAAAAAATTTAAATGACTGGATCAAACTTCGATTTTGGGGTTGCATAGCACGTGATTTCAATAAAGCATTTAAAAACTAAACTCTGCTATACCTTATCCAAATGGTTCTTGAATATATGTTTGTTTATGATATTGGTCACGAGTTTTGCATTTACAAATGTATGTCATATATGACAATAACCAGATAAATGCGAAATTTAAGTAATAGATGAGTGCAAATGATTACCTGATATTGTAAATCAGGATGTTGCATGCACCACTATATCAGTTTGACGCGAATTCACTAGCAAAAGTAGTAATTATTCCGAATTGATTTCTGTATTTTCATGTTATCAAGACTACTGGGGTTAATAGGATATTTCCGTGGTTTGGAGTGGTTTCAGTACGGATCTTATCGGAAAATGGAAGAATTGTTAATGGGGTCTTTAATCGGAACTGCAATTAGCCGATCTCATGAGGAGGGAGTAGGGTTTTCCCTGAGATATTCCGATTTTAGCCTGTACATGCATACTGGCTGGTGAACATATGCTTAAATAAAGGTACTGTATTAATTGGAGCGCCAATTAATACAGTACCAAGAACATTAATACAGTTCCAGTTCTTGGAGCGCCAAGAACTGGAACATCATGGCCTGAGCAGCCAGGCTAACAGTACGGTACAGCACGAAATATTTTAACTCCAGTTCGAAATTACGGTAGGATAATTTTTCTAGATATTGATCACCACTTCTTTGTGGTGATCAATGAGTAATATTAAATTTATTTCTTATGATATTGCATAAAGTTACTACATATGATTTGGCTGAAACTGCTAAGAGTTTAAAGTGTCATGTTAGGGCCATCCGAGAACTACCTCACATCATATGCCCAGTGTAATATGTCCATAAATTGCGTGTTCTCTGGTCGATTTGCCTGACGAAAAACCCGACTTTTCGAAAGTAAAAACAATCTTGCTATCGACGCTTGAGATTAACAAGCTTAGCTACAGAGTGGGGGGAACCCTAAATGTTCCTCGCTTCATTGACGGGATTTGAACCGGGATCTTTTTCCACCCGTTGTGGAGAGGATGGTGATTATTACCACTGTGCTACCCACGCGGTTACTACGAAGTTCGTCACTATTGAAATATAAACACAATGACAAATCTTTCAAATTTAGCTGAACCAACTTGTTGCGCGGGGAGGCGTGCTCCCTACTTTTCTAATAGAAAATAAAGCTTCATTCTTCAACCCACATCCCAGTTTATACAGGAAGTTCCTAATTACGAACGGTTGGCGTTCCAGAGGTTCTTAAGTCAGTTGTTCAGAACGCGTTTTCCCATAGTTGTTGTGACCGCAGGGTAGTTGGACCGAAGCCTATTTCACACATGAGGCAGTATACTATACATTTGTATTAAGATTAGCGGGCATCAGGGGTCGAAATGGAAAATTTTGCGAAACTGGACACTCATTAGAATAACAGGAATCTAAGGATTTTTACGTTTGTACATGACGTTACCGATGAATATGACGAACCGGAACCAGAGGCCTCCGTAGCCGAGTGGTCAGGAGTGGACACACTACTCTTTGAGTAGCCCGGAGTTCAAGCCCCTGATTGCTAAATAAATCTGCCAATCCGCACTGGACCAACGTGGCAGATTATGGTCCATTTCCCTTAACATGAATTGTTGAGGAGGCTTCCATCCTGCAGTGGATTGATAATGGCTACTGTTTACCTTTTTTTTTTTTTTTTTTTATGACCAACCGGAACAACGCTCCAGGGTCCATTCAGAGTCCAGGTTTAAAAGGTAGTGTTCAGTGCGGAGAGTTCAAACTGGGAGCCATGAATTGTTTTCATCTCTGCAAGGGAGAAAGTTTGACAGAATGTAATGGGATCGTTATTCACAAACCATAATTAACTTGTGTTTCTCAGCCCAAATGTTCTACATGAAGAAGCTGACATTTCCATATCTGTAAACAACATTGTGTAGTCGTTTGTGAAATACAGACTCCCGATTATCCGAGGTGACTGGAAAATAATTTACCCCGGATAATTGGGACTGAATAATCGGAACTCCGGATGATTCGGACAATGAAAAAAACACTGGTAAATGTGACGTAGACGTAAATTTAATTACGCGCCTATTCATATTTATAAAACTACTCGAGAATGGGAAGATTGGACATAAAATTTATTATGTAAGTACATGTTCTTTGAAAAAGGGAAAATTATGAAGTTTGCTTTCCTACAAATGGAAAACTATTACGTAAACTACTTCGAAAATTACTACACAAGTTTCCAAAGTATCATCTTTTCAATGAAAGCGGCGCGTTCTTATTCCATGTAGTCGAATAGCCTCCACATGAGACAGAAAAAAAAAAAAAAAAAGAAGTCCTCTTGGGGCTACCTCGTCCACCCATGTATATTATTCATAAATTGCATGCATTCCCTCGTGGGTTTGCCTGTTTTGCTGGACGCAAAACCTAATTTCCGGAACAATAAAATAAAAAAAAAAAAAAAATAAAAAATAATTCAACCAAAGAGCTATATGGGCTAGAATTACTGACAACTCAAACATATGTACTGCTGCACCCTCGCGTTTCACCACTATGGCAGCCTGTATACAGCATGTTTCATTGAGCTTGCATGAAAAATTGAATGGCCAACTCAGACCACCGATCTTAACCCCTTTTATAAATATTAAAAAAAAAAAAAAAAGTTAACTGCAGCCATTATCAACCCACTGCAGGATGGAAACCTCCTCAACAATTCATGCTGAGGGAAATGGACCATAATCTGCTACGTTGGTCCAGTGCGGGTTGGCAGATTGACCGTATTTAGCAGTCTGGGGCTTGAACCCCCGGTCTACTCAAAGAGCGTGTGCTACTGCACTCCCGCTTCTGACCGCTTGGCTACGGAGGCTTAGTGCACACCACTGATTTAAAAATAAACAGGGTACTACATCTTGGTATAATGATGATTTATATATACTGTATATTTTTTTTTATTTCAAAAGAAAGAATCAATTGCGCGATTTAATAAAATTGCGCATAAAACTGAATTAAACTCCCCCAAAAGTTGCACGCAGTCCAATATATTGATTTCAATGGGGTGGATATATTTTGGCCCAGTCTTGGACATTTCGCTTAACCTTGCAACCCTGACTGGAACCAGTAGTGTAATGGATAGAATAGTTTCGTATGGGTTTTTATTACTTATGAGAATACGTGATCGAATCCTGATGTGGGCTTTCCTTTCTTCCCCCTCCCTTACTGTTCCTTGATTCTTTTGACATGAAAGTTGAACGAAGTAATATAGATGAGCGATATCAATTAAGAAGAATGTCACTGGGAAGGAGAATTACTGATTAAACAAACTGAACGTTAAACTGGAACCTTATTTTTCATCTTTATAACCAACCTTCACGACATGGCCAGGGTTAGCTTGTCGTAACTGGAAGTTCCTTGAAGTCTGGAACCAGGAAGCCCCTTAGGCTTATATTTACAGGTGTTGTAGTTGTGTGCTTTCTAATTCTCCGGAGTTCTCAAAGAACTATTAAGTTAATCGAACAAAGTTAGCATTGGGAGGGTTACGAATGTAACCTATTATTAGGATATTGCAGATCTAAGATACCACGCATAACAATATCCAATGCGCTGTTCTTTACCCCCCCCCCCCCTTAGTTTGCAATACACCCAAAGCAAATCACACTTGTTTGAATATGCCATTAAATACTTGAAGGACCCCCTCCCCTTTTTTTTTTTTCTGGATATGTTAGTAGGGGGTTGGATAAACAAAACACATCTTCAGGGTCAGCTTACGAACGTAGGCAGTTAACGAGTGGTAAATTCTTTTATTAAGCAAATATTGCTTTTCACCTTCTGGCATAGTCTCCAGGTGATGAAGTGTTAAGGGAGGCATTGTTAAGGAAAGAAGCCTTTTTACGTTAATGGTGTGCAGGTCGGTGATGATGGGGAAGAACACACGCGCGCACACACCCTTCTTCCCTGCGCTTTCGCGAGAAGGGTAATGCAAAAGACTGCGCTCATTTATTGGCATTCTGGGGTGGTCCGAAAGTCTCCTGAACTCAACCCTGTGGCAAACCTTTATACGGTACTGCGGGGAATGACTGAACGCCACCCACGGTACAGACGCCGTATGACAGTTTTGAAGACCACCCCAGCGTAAAACGTGTCTTCCTGGATGGGAAGATTTCAACAGTGCGGGGAAGTCACACAAGTTCAAGCAACTTTGGAATTTCTAGAAATATTCGATGGCCTCGGAGCAACATTTGTGAGCGGAACAGCAGAATTTTAATTGAAGAAGAGGACACGGAACACAGATTTTTATGGTAGGCCGCCGTTAGTGTCGGAAACGGGCCTAAAATGATGTGATAAGGACAACTAAGAATGGATAAAGATGATAATGATGAAAAATTGTACGATAATTTTTAACTGTATGGGAAATGCTACGATTTATTATCTTCAAATGGGTCTGGCCTCAGTTTAACGTCGCAGATTGTCAAGTTTTGTTTCCCGTCTTGATAAAAGGAAGTTCGAGGTTTAATCGGTCTCAATTTGCGCTTCTTGAGTTTAATAAAGGGATGGACTTTTGTGTCAGTTGAGCGATTGATAAAGGGACTGACTTTTCTTTTCTTTTTTTCTTTTTGTGGTACAAAACAGTCCAACCGACCTTAAAACACACAATTACAGATAATTCATCGTTGCGTGAGGATTTCGTTGTCGTTATACTAAAGCATAAAATACTTTAAAACCGATTCCAACTCTTTAAAGATTTCTCCAACATCTGTTGTACAATCTACCTCGTTTGAAGTTCTGTCGAGTCTGCGTAGTAAGGACCAATTAGGAAGCAATGTCGAGCAATTTGAATTTCATTAGTCGAGGAGTGGACCTGTTCAAGATCAAAGTGCTCGATAAAGTTAATTTAGAAATATAAATTGGTCACCCATCACTGATAACACCTTTCGTCCGCTGTCGGAGGAGAACTCTGGTCGACCTAGCCCTGAGCTAACACTGAAAGAACCGTGATGGTCACATTCGCCTCTTGAAAAATGTCTTTGCTGCTAAGATGGTAATAGATTTCTCCCTCCCCCTGAGTTATGGGAGAGGAACTTCTGCCTCCATTTACTTTTCGACTGATAAGAAGCAATCAGAGTTAAGCTATTCGTAGCACTCACACTTAAACAGTAACGAATTATATTGGTACTTTCATCCAGGGGCGTGCTATAAGTGATTACATATTAAGGAGTGCAAAAAACTGATCATTGAAGACTATTATAAAATCTTCTAGTTTATCTCTTTGAGAAGTATAATTTAGGTGTAAAAGTCAAATATAAGAAACCAAACTAACCTAAGGAAACTGAACTCTTTAGCTTACGGCTTCGTTAAATCATTGGCCATGTATGTTTGTTAGGTGTTGGTACCTTTCTTTTCTTTCTTTTTCACATAAAGTTAATTATTATCAGGTTACCTGTTCAGAATATTTATCAGTAGCAAAACGGCAGTGTAATGCTACAGGATCTGCCATTTGATGGAGGAGGACATTATCAAAACCTTCTGGCTTCTTTTCAGGCTGCCCAACTTAGCAACGGTTGAAAAGAGCTTTGATGAACTGTTTCCTGCGTTCACCAAAGGATTCGAATTTACAACTGGTTGGCCTCTTTGTAATCCTCGGGGAAACAAAGCGTGTCTTTTCGTATGGTGATAAAGAGCGTGTCGAAAAGGCAGACAGACGGAGGGAATATTGACAGTTAGAAATGAAAGCAATTTCCCTTGAATCGGGTGAAAAATGTAACAGAGGAGACAGATAGCTGGGCAGTTCCTGAGAATTCTTGAACAGTTATTAAAATAAATTATGCCTTTTGTTTCATTGGTTTGATTTTGCGTTTACCATGGTGTTCATCGTTACTAGTAGCAGTACCTTTTTATTTCTTTAAACAATAAGTAGTTTAATAGACGACGAAAGGCCTTCAAACTGCGTGATCTAAAAAATAGCCGATTTTCTGAGAAGAGCTAATTTCCCTGGCTTCAGTGTCGAAACGTCTAGAATAAATGAAAAGTTTAATTAAAATGCTTTTGGAATCTTTTAACTTTAAAAAATGCTGAGACTCCATCTTCTTCATGCTACTGCCAAGTTTTCTTCTTCTTCGATGTTGTCGTACTTGTTTCTCTGTTTTGCGTCATCAAGCATCCCTTAAAAAAAGGACAGAACCAGTCGTATTTGCTCGTGAAATGTATGCAAAAACTTCACACGACTACAGTAAAATTGCAGTCATTGGACCACTAATAATAGTTCAACTTTTTTTTCCATCTAGTATACATTTCAGTTACATTGTGTCAGAATTTCCTTTGTGAAGGTTCTCGTCGAAGTCGTCCTGTATATTTTCACGACTGACTGACTCTTTCCATAGTTGTGCCACAAAATCAATTCACAGAGTGATCCCAATGAACAATTTTAGACCACGTGATAACTCCAAACTAAATGTAATTTAAACTGCTCAAAATCGCTTCGATCTACGTCTGAATCTAATATAAATCTACTATATGAATTAAATATATAAAGCTATAACCTAATCTGTTTTTTTCTATAATCTAATCTATTTTTTCTATAATCTAAATCTAGTTTTAATTTATAATCTAAGATAACTATAATCTAAATCCAGTTTAAATCTATAATATAATCTATCCATAATCTAAATCCAGTTTAAATCTATAATATAATCTATCCATAATCTAAGTTTGGTTTCAGTCCATAAACTAATGTCTGTAATCTAAATCTTGTTTCAATCTGTAAACTAATATTCTCTAATCCAAATCTATAAATCTGCCCTAATCTAAGTCCAGTGTTTCAATCTATAAATTAATCTATCTATAATGTGTAAATCAAAGTTTCGGTCTATAAACTAATAAGCCTATAATCTAAATCTAATTTCAATATCTATAATCTAATCGAATAGTAATATAAATCCTAATCGAAACATAGTATGTAGTCAAAATCCGTAATATAAACGTAATCTAAATCTGTTATTTAACTAAACAATATATAAATATATAACTGTTTATCTAAACCTATAATCTAAATCAGTAATTTGAATCTATAGTTTAAAGGTAGCATCTGACTAAATATTCTTATTTTTATTTCAATTTATAAAGAAACAATTTTAAACACTGATCAAGGACCCGTTGAATTACTAATACAATCCTATGGGGTTCCCAATATTACAGCGTCCCTTTTTGTCTTATCACAATCACGAGGATTAAATTATTCTTTAATCACTGGAGATGTGAAAGAGCAAAATTTCAGTGTGGTTTATGTTTCTGAGTAAGACGAGAACATAAAACCCCTCTGGAAGATATCGTCTGTATCAGTGGGAAGAAGCCATTTTCTTCTGCGGATATTTATATTTTCGCAATTGCAGTGGCAATGCCAGCCTGTGAGTCTTGCTCGAAAGTAGCGCAGCTGTTGTCAGAATTGGATTCCAGGCGGATGGGTGTCGCAATTGTGTGGAGTGACTTAAAGCAGGCTTTGCTTGTTTTCCAGAACGTGCACTTGCAAGTTGCTATCAGTTGATAGCGTGAAATGCATTGGCGGAGCGCAGACTGCCAAATTTGACGTTTGAACTGGCAGAAACGGTTGTGTGGGCGTTTCCAGGGACGCCGTCTGGGTACGGGGTTCGCCTGGGGTGTGGGCAGCATGTGTACAACGGCACCTCCCCGCTACTTATATACACTGACACACCCTACACAGCCTAATAATTAGACAGAGGGACATCGCGTCCCCTTAAGGGAAGAGACAGAACTCCGAAGGTGGGTGCGGTAATGAGAGAGAGACAGGACCAGAGTCAAATAATTGTCCAGCGAGTGCTCTGATAAGTTGGGAGGAAACACCGTTTACGGCCTTTCCTTTGGGACGTCTTCTTCTTCTGCAAAAAGCACCCGAAATCAGAATTGCACCTTTCATTTCAAGTTTTTTTTTTTTTTTTTTTTTTTTGTGGGGTGGAAACATGGAGAGAGAGTAATGGCTCGATGGCGTGCAACGCTAGGAGTGTCGGCCTTTCTTCGACTTTCTTCTCTGCACCAAATCGCTAAGAAGCGGGGCGGAGTGTTTGCCAATGGAGGAGTTTTTGTACTGGGTCTTTCCTTCTGTAGAATCAATACGTCAAGTACGAATGCTACCGAAGACAAAGCGTTCGAAACTAGAAAAGATTTAAAAAAAAAACAAATAAAGAAAAACCGAGTTTACTCCCCTGTAATCAGCAATGATTAAAGGAAACACCTCAGTGTGCTGTTTGGAAAAACTTCTCAAAGAAATACCGAGGAAAACTCTGCTGCAGTTCGTAGTGCCACATCCCTAGCACGACAATGATGACAGGGGAGGACCCCCCCACTTGATTCCAATGATTTGCAACCATTGTATCGTTTTTCTGAGCAACCTGCTTCTGTGTATCTTTTTTATGGGTCATGCAAGGGCTGTTTACACTGACACACGCTTTAACACAAACGTAAGGATCGAAATCAGCTGCGGAACCAACCTTCAATCGGGCAGAATTTATGCTTTCATCAGAAAAGGAAGAGGATTTAACATTTTTGTTTCTCCTCCCATTTTGCTAGCGAGTTGGAATCTTGTTAGTGGTACGAAGATCATCTATTTAGAGGGGGGTTAGGTAGCCGGATTTAGCGAAACTTGTAGGGTTGGGTTCCTCCGATTTCTTTTTTCTCCTTTTGAATAGCAAACAGAAAAAGCAGCCTCTCACACACGCACACTTGGTTGCTTTGTTGCCGTTGTTGGATTTTTTGTTGGTTTTAGCGCTTTATCTTTTATTCTAATGGATTTCATAAGTAGTTAATATTACAGTCCTCTTAGAGCACATTTGTACCTTATCCACAGGCTCTGAATTTGCACCGAGTGGCCAATTTATTAGGGGCACTTAGCTAATAGCATATCCTCAGAACAGCCTGGATTCGTCGTGGTATGGACTCAACTTGGTGTCGAAAGCATGCCACAGGGACGTTGGTCCATATTGAATCAATTATTTCCCACTGTTACAAATATAAATGCTTGAGAATTATACTCCGAAAGGGTCGTTCCCCTCATGCCATACTTATATAGAACTGGTCCCGTCCGCATAGTAGGCAAAATGCACTCTGATGATACCGGGCCAGTTCTATATAATTCTGGCATTGTAGAGCTAATATAGCATATTATCCTGATGGAAGAGACCATTCGAAAATGGATACGCTGCAGCCATGAAGGGATGTACCCGGTCGAAAACAATTTCCAGATAACCTGTGGTATCCAAATATTGCTCAAGGCGCCCAATGTGCACCACGAAAACGTTCCACCAGTTTGCATTGTTGATATCTGGCAGGATGGATACATGGATTCTCGTGCTCTTTACGCCATATTCCAGTCTTTCTATCAAAGTGAGGAAAAAAAAAAAAAACAAAAAAAACGACGAGTTGCATGTTCTGAATGCCTTTTAGGTTACCATTGTTGTATTGGGTTGTTATTGGACTGACTGTAACCTTTCTGTTACCTCGCACAAGTCATGTCAGTCGCCTTTGGCCAATCGTATTAACGAGCTATTTCTGACTACAGGATAGCCATTTACTAGATGTTATTGGACCAATCTCGATACACAAAGTCACTTAAATCTTTCGTCTGTTCTTAATTCTCGTACTGAACTGCACGCACAGCATCCCTACGTATCTGCTTTGTATAGCAGGTGTGAACACGTGATGCTGTTACTGAAGATGTGCTTCATTTCATGAAAAAGGCAGTTATATTTAATAAAGTGGCCACTCAATGTATCTAAATGAAACATTCTTTATGCCCTCATACAATTTCAAAATTTTCTGCTGCTTAAGATTTTTTTTCTCTTCCCCATTCTGATGGAACAACTTTCTCTTAACACATAATTTTCAATGGGTTATATTTTTTTATATATATAAAAGCACACCGCGTATAACTCTGACTATAAATATAAATCATATACTTCAAGTGATTTATAGTCGGGGAAAACCCTATCATGTGCAATTAAAAGTGGGAACAACCAACCCCGAAGCACCTGCTAAACAGCATAACTTATTGCCATGAGCGTAAATGACAATTGACAGCAGACTTTTGTATTATAAATCAGACAAGTTATACTTGAATCGCTTCGATGATATAAGGAATTGTCTATTAACCCCCCATCTCCCCAGATAGACTGATGATTGATGCAATTAGGGTTGCACTTACTAACTACCTGCAATGGATCTGTCGCTTTCAGAATATGTGGTTGTCAACTGTGGCCCACTTGATATTATACATGCGGCCCGTTTGATATACGCTCATCGATCACTGAATTATGACCACCTACCTAATACCGTGTTGGGCCACCGTTCTCAGGTATAACAGCCGCTATTGGCCTAGGCATTGACTCCACTAGATGTCTGAAGATATCCGTAGGGATCTGCAAGGCTTTCCACATTGACTGAATACATGACGGTTGCGTGTTCATACGCTCACTTCCCGTTCCAAAATATCCCACACGTGCTATTAGATTGATGTCAGGCAAATTTGGAGGCCAATCAAGAATGGTGATATGTTCACTATGTTCCTCGAACCACTTGTGCACAGTGTGTCCAATGACACGGCGCATTATCGTCTTGGAAGATCCGTTTCTGTCCTGGAAAAAATGAAACATGGCAAGCTGCACGTGGTCTCCTAGGAGCTGCCAGCAGGCAATTTGCCAGGCAAACGAGGACTATACGACACACCAAATAGAGCCCCCTTTCACAATAGATGAACTGCATGAAGCTGCGGCAAGAACAAGGAACAAAAAATGTTCCGGCCCGGATCTAATAGAACCAGAGATGATCAAAAAAGCCACAGAAACTATCCCGGAACTTCTACTTCGACTATTAAACTGTTGCCTAAGGACAGGCCAGTTCCCATCTAGATGGAGAACAGCCAATCTAAAACTGATACCCAAGAACCCAACCAAATCCCAGGAATTACCGAATTCTTATCGGCCAATAGATCTGCTCTCAACGCTAAGCAAACTATATGAGAGACTACTGCACAAGAGAATACAACAGCATTACCACAAAGCAAATCTAAACACATCCAAGCAGTATGGATTCACACCAGGATCATCGACAATTGAAGCCATCCAAGGCCTGGTCACAAAAGCACCTCAATTCACTAAGCAGTACTTCCTTGTTATAGCGGTGGACTTTGCCGGGGCGTTCGACACTCTTTGGTGGCCGAGCGTCCTGGCCAGGCTCAGGGCAGCGAAAGTACCAATGAATTTAAACAACAGCATTAAAGCTTACCTCACAGACAGACGGGTACAGGTAGTGACACCCTTCCGAAGCTTAAACAGGCCAGTCCGCAGGGGCTACTCTCAAGGATCCATCCCGGAGTCGCTCTTGTCAAACAAATATAGTATTCGATGAACTACTCACCATGGACCCGGGGGAAGTCGAGACCCAAGCCTTCGCGGACGACTTGGTGCTGATGATTTCGGCGGACTCACGATCCGAATTGGAGGCACATGCAAACCAAGCCGTTCGAATCCTACAGGACTGGGCGATGCTCCATACTCTCAAAATTTCACCAGAGAAGACAGACTCAGTACTATTCAAGGGCAACTTAAACTTGAGAAGGCCACCGCAAATCAAGATAGCCGGGAAAACAATAAAACTGCCAAATCAGATTAAATACCTTGGAATCATCCTTGATGGAAATTAGGTAATTAAGGTGTATCTTTTAGGTACACCTTATGGACCTAAAAGATAAACTCAGAAAATATGCGGCATTGGTGGCCAGAGTTACACGCAGGGATTGGGGACTAAACTGGAGGACCCTATCCCTGTACTATAAAGCAAATTGTCTCCATTAATCTTCTATTCACTGCAGTACCCGCTTTCACATACCATACGGGAGACCCGTAAGTGATAACCGGGACTCCCGTATGGTATGTGAAAGCGGGTACTGCAGTGAATAGAAGATTAATGGAGACAATTCAATGAAACATTCTGCTCACAATAACAAGGACGTGTCGTACAGTGAGCACAAGTGCACTGCAGGTCCTGGCAGGGGTCCTACCTCTGTACCTGGAAGTGACCCGCTGCGGGCTTATGTATCATCTATCCAAGGGAACGCCGACCACGATAAATGACTTTACCATCAACATTACCAACAATCGGAAGAGAGAAAAACAAGGAATATTAGATCACTTGACACAGATATGGCAAAACAGGTGGAGCGAAACCATCAAGAGAGTGATAACACGCAAATTCATCCCGTACGACACCAAACTATACCCAAAGGTCCCAGCGTGGCTATACCCGGGATTAAACACAACCTTCCTACTCGCGGGCCATGGGCCATTCAAAGCCAAACTGAACGTACTGGGCATCACAGAAGACTGGCTGTACCTGTGGAGAACAGGAAACATGGCAGCATGTTATGCATGAGTGTGATTGTATGAGGACATTAGAAGCCTCCTAATCACAAGGATCCAATACGTACCGAACAATGAGGAACGCCACCTACTGGACACGCCCGAGGAGTTCACAGCCCTCACCCGCTATGCACAAGAACTCTTCTCTAGAAGGAAGACATTAATAGCCATCTACCAAGATGGACCAAACTAAAAAACCCCAGGCTAAAATGACAGATAGCGGAGACATATCCAGCCAAGTACAACACGAAAACTCAATGACCAAAGGTGGGACAAACCCCCCACAAGAAAGGGGACACCGGACTGATACCATAAAACCATGTTACGAAGGAAGAAGAGACAAACCACACTTGGAGGGGACCTGGACCTGTTCGTGTTCTTGTTGTAAGCCAGATCCAACAAGTCAGCAGAGACACTGCCTTCCCCTAACAAGACTTGTCACACCCACTTGACTGAGCTCTACTCCAGGAATGAACCCATCAAGAAACAGACAACTACACCGGACTAGACAAATGCATTGAGGTGCCTTCGTAGCCGGGTGGGCAGAGCAGCAGTGCATAGCACACGCTTCTTGATTAGACCGGGGTTCGAGCCCGTGACCACCAAATACGGAGGATGCGGAAAGGTCAGGGAATGACCACCGCATATCCCGGAGCAACACCGCCTTAGTTGCTAATGCTCTTAAAAACCAAATAACAAACAAATATATATATACAATAACATAGTGTTAGGGTCGGGCGCCACCTGTGGTTTCCCACATCTGCGCCATATGTACACTGTGAAGAAATACAGAACACTGTAAATGCCAGAAAAAGTGTAGTGTGTTGAATGTGTAGTTTTGTGTTGGGTTCTGTTGTGTGTCCTGGCATTTGGCCGCAGGGCCCCTGGTGGAACCCCACGTTGCCCGCACACACCACTAGGAGGTAGCCAGGCTGCCCATTATTCTCTGGCAGGTCTCCGTCAGGGTCGCCTGAGCTTTCTGAACGGAGACCAATTAAAAAAATATATATAAAATAAAAATAAAATAATAAAAAAATAAATAAAATTTTAAAAAAATAAAATAAAATAAAAAAATAAAATAATACATAAATAAAATAATAAATAAATAATTAAATTAAATTAAAAAATATATAATAATAATAATAAAAAAAACGATGATAATAATAATAATAGAAAATAATAATAATAAAAATATATATATAATAAAAAATAAAATAAAATAAATAATAAAAAATAATAAAAATAATAATAAAATAAAATAAATAAAAAATAAAATAAAGTAAGTAAATAAATAATAAAAATAAATAAAAAATAAGGTAGAGTGTGGCAATACAGGGTGTATGGAAGAAGATGGGGGATGAAAGTAAGAGTAAGGGGATGTAAGAGTAAGGGGATGTAAGTAAGGGCATCCCGTAAATTGACAGTGGAGCATATGCCCCACCAGGAGAAAAAGGGAGGGGATAACTCCAGAAGGGTAGAAAAACCACTCAGCGAGTGCTGAGTGTGACTTATATTTTGCGGTGGAGTGGTCAAGACCACTGGAGCCTTCCAAACCATATGGAAAGTTAGCAGGTAATCCTACTTTGGATGTTCCAGGGTTAGCAAGTCGATGCTGGTAAAACAGTCAAGTACAGATTTTTTATTTCAAGTTTGAGTAAGTCCTTTACAGGTTTCTATCCCTGGCTTGAGTTGGTTGTAGAGTCCTGCGCCTAGAAAAGAGGTTCTGTGCGTATTCAGTTAATGATTTATAATATTGTTCTTCAGAAATTAGCAGGTGCTCCTGTCCTTGAGGTATGTGTTGTAGCCTGGTGTACAGTGTTCCTCGAAGATCGTTATAAATTGGGCAGTTATAAAGAAGATGGACCCAATCTTCAATTTCTCCACATGTACAGTAGGGGTTAATGATGATTCCCAAGGTAGTCAACTTATGATTTATAGAACCGTGTCCAGTTATAATATATATACAATAACAAACAAATATTCTTATACCGCGTCCTAGCGCGGTGCCTTTCCTTCTACACTTCCTGGTGAGGGTAAGGGAAGACCTACCCCCCCCCTCGCTGCCCTCATTTCCCTCTGGTGGGGCAGGGGCATGCCCCACTGCTAACTCTGGAGTCGCCTTCCCTATTGACCCCATATTTCTGTCTTTTTCCCCCCAGCCTTCAATCTCCCTCCCCTACTCTGCCTAAACAGCGTACGCCCCACAAGCTATCAAAATTCATAAGTACAAATATAATACCTTTCGGCTTCCATTTATCCAGCGATTTCGCAAATATTTTTATTTATTTATTTAATTTTTATTTCTTTTATTTATTTATTTTATTTTTTATTATTATTATTTTTTAAGGTCCTAGCTACTGAAATCTCAGTAAATTAAGTGGCAGGACCTGCCAGAGTAAATCTTAGTCTATTGGTGTTTCCTGGTTTTCCTCCACGGGGCGAAGGTGGGGCAATGTTGAGCCACAGCAGGGGTCCAGCGGCTAAACGACCAGATGAACAAGTACACGACACTACACATGTACAATATTCATACACTTTTTTTAAATCTGTGGCATTTCCAGCGAACTGGTACACCCACAATGAAAACTACGCGGTGATGGGGGAAATCCCTGGTGCCGTCTTGACACTAAATACTCCTTACACCTTATAGTATCTTATGTTATGTATAGTATCTTCTATAAGAATTTACTATAACTCGGTGTTTACAACTCGCTATGGTTGCCTATGCTGCTGGCGCTTGGTTCCATAGGGCGCGGACTGTACAATTTCAATCAAAATTGTTGTCAATCCAGTGTACAATATTACTTTGCATTTTGAAGATTTGTCGAACGGTTTCAACACCTGCTTTGCAGGTTTTTTTTTTTGGGACGTTACCACTCGATCTCTACGTAATTTTCAGAGGCTTACGTTATCGCCTGAAACATCATATTCCCAATCAGATCCTTAGAATTTCTATTAACACTGAAGGGATGTTAAAGCTGAATGACAATTTGGCAAGAGTTGATCAGTTTGTGGCAGAGTAGGTGGGATAGCACAACACTGGACAGTGTAACGCGTAAGTTTTTTCCTGAAGTTGACACTCTTATGGATAAAAAAGCTACAGTGGTTTAGTGTTGACTCGTTTACCTCTTTTATTTGTTATCGGAACATGGATCATTAATTCAGAAACTGTTTAAATTTCGCTTGTCTCTTACGGAACTGTGTTATTGCGGCGGTGTGGAAGATTAGCGGCACGTGTTGTATTCTTGTCCTTCATACAATGAATTTCGAGTAACTCTGTAGAACGCAATTCCCAACTTTTCATCAGGAAATTGGAACCTAATTTTGTATCAAATGCTACCAGTTACCGCGCTCTTCAGGATTTTGCTAAGGCAGCCTTTAATAAGTCTTTCAATTCTTTCTGCAATGCTGCACCTGCGAATGTTTCAAATTCAGCTCAAGACACTTCACCTTCACTACAACGACATCCATTTTCTCAACAAGATCTATAATTCTGTGCTGTGTGTGTGTGTGTGTGTGTGTTTTTTTTTTATCTTGTATATGGGTAACTTTTAATTTTTGATATCTGTGTTAATTCTTAAAATTTAACGATATCACTTGCTTTGTTTACTTTGAAACCTCAAAGTATCATTTGTTTACCTCAATATGTTAAGGATAATCTTGTGTACAGTGTTTAATTTTTATATAATTGTTAAGATATCTTCTTTTTTAACAATTTTTGGCTAGAGTCTTTGGCTCGAACTTTGTTGGGCTCTTGGCGTCCCTCTCTTCTGCTGCTGTTGGCTGGTAGCTCCTGGTCTACCTCCCCATGGTGATGGCGCGTTTCCGACCTGCTGATTCCGGTTAGCGAAACAGACAGTTAATTTCTGACCATTTCTACAGAATCCTTTATCTTTAAAAGTGAAAGGAGGCTGGAGATGAACTTATGTTTCAGGTGCCGCCCTACACAAATACGTACATACGTAACATATAGTAAGGCGCCTCGGTAGCCAGGTGGGAAGGAGCAGCAGTGCGTAGCACACGCTTCTTGATTTGACCGGAGTTCGAGCCCGTCACCACCAAATACGGAGGATGCGGAAAGGTCAGGGAATGACCACCGCATATCCCGGAGCAATATGGCCTTAGTTGCTAATGCTCCTAAAAACCAAATAACAAACATAACCTTACCAAGTGTGCTCAATTAACGTTCCAACTGCGAATCAAACAAGAATCTCCTAGGCAAGAGTTTGAACAGTAGTACAAAAGGAAACCCAACCTTAACGCACTGCAAACTCCTTCCGGATAGGATTAACTACAAACCCTGCTAACAATTTCGGGTGTGGGATGTCTATTCACCTGTATACCGTTAGGAGGGCCAGGTGCTGCTGAAACCTTAGGGTGTGGGATGACTTTGCACTTGTGTACTGGAGGATGGGTCAGGTGCTACTGACGCCTTCGGGTGTAAAGTGCCGTATATCGCCCCCCCCCCTTTGCAGGGTAACTAACCCTGCAACGTTTTTTTTCTTCCCCTAGCCCTGGGTGAGTTGGTTCCCCAGGCCACGTCGTCTCCAACATTCGTTCCCTCCTTACCTCCCTCACCTCTAGGATGCCTTCTTTCCACGTCCTTTCTTCCTTCCCACTTTAACTTCTTCCCCTCTCTTTCTTCCCTTATTTTATTTTATTTATTTATTTTTTTTTGTCTCTGTCGGGAAGCTCAGGCGACCCTGGCAGAGACCAGACAGTGGACTGCCTGGCAACCTCCCAGTGATGGTGGCGAGCAACGTAGTCCCACTAGGGGTCCCCGCGGCCCAAAGCTTCAGGGACTCCCCTAGTGGGACTGGGAGAACAACAGAACATAACGCCGCTCTAACACAAAACAATACACTACACACACTTCTGGTATTTACAGAGTTCTGTTTACTTCACATGAGTACAAATGGCGCAATTGTGGGGAGGCGCCTCCGTAGCCAGGTGGGAAGGAGCAGCAGTGCGTAGCACACACACTTCTTGATTAGACCGGGATTCGAGCCCGTCACCACCAAATATGGAGGATGCGGAAAGGTCAGGTAATGACCACCGCATATCCCGGAGCAATATGGCCTTAGTTGCTAATGCTCCTAAAAACCAAACAACAAACAACAATTGTGGGGAACCACCGGTGGCACCCCTTCCAAACATTGTGACACTTGCAAAATATAACGGATTTTTTTTTTTTTTTTGTTAAGAATCGGTTAACTTTAAAATATACTTCAAGCGAACGTCTGGGTGTCTAAAGCGATAAACCGTGACATTGCGCAGTAGGCATGATAACTTCGAGGTATTTAAATTACGTTTCTTACCATACTTGTATATACATATCTTGTTGTTTAGCCATTCATCTATGTCTGAAACTGTTTCCAGTTTCAGAGAAAACTAGGCGCGCTAGAAAAACGACTCTTTTGCTAGCGAACGGATTTCAGTCCATGGAAGAAATGTCCTAATCATGGGTATATAGGCTTTTCTTAAATGTAAACCTCCGAAAATACGAGTAACTATATCCCCCCCCAAAAAAAAGGTGTTTTCGAACGTGCTTAGTTATATTTTATGATCTCGATGGTGGCTATTTTCCACATTTTTGCTTCAAATTAAGTAATCTCCAGGGTAATGAATGCTACTTTTTAAATTTCATGTCTCTAGCACTCTTTTACTCGAAGTTATTCACATTTTCACGAATTGTCATTTAAAATGATTGCTCTGTAAATAATGTTCTTACCCCCAGACTTCCAAGCATTTGCGTTGATAATCCGAGGGACAGCCACGGGCAAAAAAAGCGAAGAATTTAATTAAGGTTACAATTAACACTCAATGAACTGGTTGTGCGTTGCCGATAATGGTGTTTGCCCTCATAAATAATAGTAAAAACAAAACATGAACCGTGGACAGATGGCGTTAGTGTCGTTATGTTGTTTAGAATGCAATAGCGACAAACCCGCTGCAAACAAAAACATCGTACCATAATTATGACGGGGACACCCTCGCACTTGCTCCAGATATTAACACGGCAGGGCTTTTGAAGAACGGGTACGGGTTTGTTTTTATTTTCTTTCTTTGGAAAGCGGCGAACTCGCTTCTATGACTCAGTGTGGCCTTTCAGGAACGGCGATTGTTTATCCACCGAAGTGATCAAGGGCATTGCGCTGCTCCTTACGCGCACTTCTGGGTGAATGGCAACGCTCTCCGGACTCGGTGTTGCGACGTGAAAGGGCCTCTTATCTCGACCGCCCTCCGCAGTTTGTGCCTTAGCTTTGAAGCGTTTGAAAACTTCGAGAACATTGCTGATTTAAGTGACAAATATAGTTCGATGTCTAGATCGAAATATATTTGTATGATCAACAAATTCTACGCATGCGTACACCATTTGATTTATCAAAATACGTCACGAATGATTTTGAGAACAGTATTTTCTATTAATTTCATATTCGATATTCTCCTGATCATTAAATAAACTCAAGTTTGGGATACTTGAAATATGTTTTTGTGATTAATTAATAAAAAAAAACCCTCTTTAGTAAAATGCTACATATTAAAGAAATATAAAAATCCTTATAGTTTTTAATTAACGCCAGCTTTATTTTGTATACAGTTATTGCGAACTCTAATCTCTGAATTTAAGTTAATACAATGATATTGTTTAATGCTCCTAGATGGCGCTTATGTCGAAGACTCTGTAGATGCAGCATGCCTGTTCTTTTCATATTCTGTTGTAGTTTCCACACCATCTGTAACAGAGAATAATCATACACTTATATTCCCCTAAATTTACACGTTTGTAAGTAAATAAAATTAAACCTTATTGATACAAACTTAATATGATTTAATTGATGTAAATCCATTGAACGAAAGTGCCAGTTGCAGACTTTTAGAAATTGAAATATTTATCTTCTCTTTTCTGTATAATGTACAAATAATTTTAAATGCTCGCTCGTTTCTATAAGAATAAATAGTATTAATGCGGTACGTATAATACAGACATGTATAAATGGTACTGGTTTTTAAAAAAATGGCTTGATTTGTATAAAAATCGTACTTCATTATCAAGTAACCAACAGGCATGAAATACCATGGCATTGTTTTGTTAGTATTGGCAACTCAGGCCAAGGGAAACCAGTATGTTGTAGCTGCAGTTGTGTGTTCCAAGGCAGGCTGGCAGTTTCTTGAATTAAAAAAAAAAAAAAAACCTCTTAAATTTAAATCTCGCCATTAACTTACACCGGTTACCAAGACCTCTGTAATTCTCGCGTCATCAAGGGGATTCAAACCCGGATATTTCCAAGTGGTAAACCACAACTGTACTGCAAATGCAGCGAGCTTAATAGGTCAGATTACCGCAAAGACCCTCAGGGAAATCCCCCCTCCTCCTCCTTCCGATGTTGTCCTGAATTAGTAACCATTTCTTTTTTCTTTTGGACAAGTCATGCTATCCATGGGAATGACAACGCTAACCAGGGTGTGTCCTGATAATCGGACAAATTTCGAACGTGACGCTCCTTGAACAGATGATGAAATCCGACCTGTGTCTGCAGAACTGACTCCATCGAAGCCAGTTGCAACTACCTGCAGCATGACTTCTGTGACGTTTACGACACGCGCTTTACTTTTCATAGACTTCCGGGTTTTGTTTTTTGTGCGGTTGGTTGTTGGCAGTTCTTGCATTCGTTTAAAGCAACTGAAATTTCTGTCTCTTCACAAGGGTTTCGCCGAAATATGAAACTTGATACCCAATCCAGGAAGGCAGTTGAACAATCAGAGTACTTGTCTGCAGGCTGAAACTTGTGGATTTATTAGATGATTGTTTTCTATATCAGCATGTTCGGGAGGCAACTAGAGGGAGTAATACTCTTGATCTGATTATCAGTAGTGATTCTTCATGCATTAAGAATCTTCAAATAAAGGAACCACTAGGTGGCAGTGATCACAGTGTGCTGAAGTGGGATTTACTCAAAGAGGTAACTACCACTAGGGAAGTGTTTTTGCTTTCGTAAAGGCGACTACGATGGTCTGAGACAGTATTTAAATTCTATACAGTGGGACCAACTGATGATGTTACCAACAGCAAATCCAAAATGGGAAGCATTCAAAGAACTTATCTTGGAAGCTACTAGGCTTTACATACCAACTAAGAAATATTGTTCAAGGTTTAGGCCAAAATGGATGTCAGATGAACTAATGAGGCATATGGCAGAGAAGAAAAATGCATGGGATACATACAAATTAACACGTGACACAGAAGCCTATGATAGATATAAGCTGGTCTGTAACCAAGTTAAAATGGAGGTTAGGCAGGCGAAGGCAGATTACGAGAAATCTTTGGCAAAGGATGCAAAGAAAAACAGCAAAGAGTTCTTTACTTATGTAAACTCTAGAAGGAAGGGGATGAATCAGATTGGTCCACTTGATATCGATGGTTCAACTGTTGATGATCCTGCTCAGGTAGCTAACAAACTAAATGAATATTTTGCATCGACATTCATAGATGAGGAGTTATTCAGTGAGCGAAATGGCAGAGGTGTATTCAACTCTGGCAGTAAGCTAGATAATCTTTTAATAACTGAGAGTAAAGTGGAGGAGAAATTGTTGACGATAAACACAAGAAAGGCACCTGGGGTGGATGGGATTTATCCAGTTATATTAAAGGAGGCAGCAAAGGAAGTAAGCAAACCCTTAGCCATAATTATGAGAGATTCCTTGGACTCAGGGGAGGTACCCATAGACTGGAGATGTGCAAATGTGGCCCCAATTCACAAAGGAGGATCAAAGGCTGACACAAGTAATTATAGACCTGTGAGTTTAACTTCTGTTCCAGGAAAATTAATGGAGGCCTGATTAAAGAAGCACTGCAGGATCATCTAGACAAGACTTCAATTATAGCTAGGACACAGCATGGTTTTGTTAAGGGAAAGTCTTGCCTGACCAATTTGATTGGATACTATGATGCAGTCACAAAAGAACTGAATGCAGGGAATAACTTTGATATTATATATTTGGATCTTAGAAAGCCTTTTGATACTGTTGCACATGGAAGATTGCTGCACAAATTGGAGCAGTGTGGCATTGGCGGCAAATTGCTGCTATGGATAAAGGGATGGTTGAGGGGGAAAAGACAGAGAGTGGTAATCAATGGACACTGCTCATCATGGACTAATGTTATTAATGGAGTCCCTCAGGGTTCAGTGTTGGGTTCATTATTGTTTTCTGTATTTATAAATGATATTGATGATGGTATATCAAGCTTAATGTCCAAGTTTGCAGACGAGACAAAGGTTGGCAGGGTTGTTAAGGACACTACTGACACTATGCTGCTGCAACAGGATCTGGAAAGGTTGAGCAGATGGGCTGAGAGGTGGCAAATGAAGTTTAACATTGACAAATGTAAAGTACTACATATGGGAAACAGCAACCCCAGAGCGCCGTATCAACTCTGTGGTGCTACACTGACAGTGGTAGAGAATGAAAAGGACCTGGGGGTAATTGTGCAGGCAGATATGAAGTTCTCTGAGCAGTGCAGACGGGCTGCAAGAGTAGCTCATGGTGTCTTTTCTAGCAGGGATAAAGAGGTGATTATTCCCTTGTATAAGGCAATGGTCAGGCCACACCTTGAGTACTGTATACAGGTCTGGAGGCCTCATTTCAAGAAGGATGTAGAGCTGCTGGAACGAGTACAGAGAAGGGCAACAAGATTAGTGAATGGAACAAAGGGTTGCTCTTACGAGAAAGGCTTAAGTTTTGCAAATTACAGTGTCTGGAGACTAGGCAGCGGCGAGATGATCTGATAGAGGTGTATAAAGCCTTGAATGGTTTGAGCATGCTCAGTGCCGATGGGATTCATCCTCTTGCTCAGAATAATCACCTGAGAGGGCATAAATTCAGATTGAGGAAATACAGATGTAGGATAGATGTAGATGTGCGGAAATTTGCCTTTAGCCAGCGGGTAGTTGGTTGGTGGAACAGTCTTCCATCCCTTGTTGTGGAAGTTGATAGCCAAAATAAATTTAAAGCTCAGCTGGACAGGTATTTCGAACGAACGGAGGGGTGAAATGAAAATGTTTTTTTTTTTTTTTTTTGGCTGATGCTGCATAAGCTTGCTTTCTTGCATCATATGCCTCTAATGCTAATTTTAGGCAGTACATTTAGTGGAATGTGCATATCAGAATACTCAAATTCAGGTTCCATCCCGGTGTGTGAAATGATTGTAGTGTAATGCGGTTATAATCGGATTGGAATTAATAATAATGCTTCTGATGTAATCCGGTTGTTGGTAGTGTCTATCATAGCCGTATTCGGACTGTCTGGGGCAACTGGTTTAAGACATCGTGCATGTAACAACTTGTGCAAATTATCTTAAATGGATTCTTAATTGCAAAGCAGTTCCATACGAATTGTTTTTATACGGTTGACTAGTGGACAGTTTCTTCAGAAAGCAGGAAGTTTTTCTTTTCGGCTTTGACACGTTCATACTTTAAAAAAATTTCTTTTTCTTAATGAAAAGCAAATTATTCGTAACAAATTCATTTTCCTTAATTAAATCGTCTTCTCTCCATAGAATATAGAATAGTTGGCTCATTTGAATAGAATTCGTTTTCACGGTTATGCACAATGTGGATGTGCAAGTAAACGCGCCGATATTAAAAAATCGTAATAAAATGACACCATTTCAGTCAGATCATTTCATAAAAATGTATTTCTCCATTAATTTTTGAAAGATCTGAAATAATGAAGGCAGGGTATTGAGAATCTTACTTAATTGCATCGTTGCTTGCAATTATTTCTTGGATGCGAAACCTTAGACCAGAGATGGCAAACCTTTTCCGGCCTGCATACCAAAACTAAGCTGAAACAAAACATTTTAGCAATAGAGCAATGTATATGACTTTGTCAGTTTTGTTGCCTTATAAAAAGGTAGCAAGAGAACCCCATCTGCTCACGAGGTCATTCATTATTTGCAACCTGCGATGACTTGAAATATGTCGGCATTTATAAAGGGGAAAAAAATAATAAAAGCTAAATCATGGTGCATAACTTCCTCCCCGTGGATGATACATAGTCGAACAAAGACCTTGGCCTTAATCAAATAAGCACGTGTGGATATTTTTTTCAAGAACTGAAAATACCCTCATCAGTCTGCATACATCATTCTTGATTTATGTACTGGCATAAGGATCAAAACATGATATTAAATTTTGAAGTTTAAGACGGTTACGCGTATAAAATTTACTTGGAACAGAAACTTTATCTTACTTTCAAGACTGGAGACTCAAGAGACCGGAACAGGTCAACCATTGGCCTAATTCCTTACATGGAATAAAGAAGGAAATCACCATACATTATTTTACTATGACAACACACTATACTCTCGATTTTTCAGGGATGGATTCCTAGTTTTGGATTAATCGGGGTTTCTACAGCCCACAGAAGTCCAATCCAGTCTAAGTTGGATAACGAAAAGAAATACGTGGAATCCGTTAACGGGTGTTTTTTATATTTTATAATATTCTTTTACTATTTGCGGTTAATTTTAGTATTCTTTGAGGACACTAATTAAAAAAAATTTTTTGGAACAACAGCCCTATATATTCTCTTTTTTCTTTTTTTTCATTTGTGTCTGTGGCATTCGTGTTAAAACAGGACGATTTACATTGATAACCTCAGCTGTCAGATGCTCCTTCTGTGTTTCCTTGTTAAAACATATCGTTCCCTGTCTATTCTTCGTTCTTTCCTACGAATAAAAATGGAAGAGATACCGACTGTATAGGGGCGGTATATGTTTTAAAACCTCTTACGTCCTATTTCATATTTAAAATGCGTCACGTGCTCTTATCGAATATTGACCAGTTTAACAAATCAGCAACGTATCGGGTTACGACAACCCAATGGAGTTAATCGTACGTGATCAATCACTAGAGTTATGATTAAGAAGTTAGAACCTCGCCCTATCCGATAACATCGAACAACAAAACGGATTTTCTCTCTCTCTCTCTCTCTCTCTCTCTCTCTCTCTCTCTCTCTCTCTCTCTCTCCTAAAAGAAAATGCGCTGTTCGAAAGAATCAAATGTGCTGAATATAAAACAGGAGCCTTAAAATTTCATACCTTTCACCTATCACTTATTATACACATAATCGAATTTTAAAAAGAGCTGAAATTACGTTTAGTCCACAGAGAGCCGTGAAAAATGATGTGGTGGATGGAAAGCGGAGACCCCGACACAAAAGGGACTCCCTAAACGTTTATTTAAATGGTTATAACAAAAGGTGGGGTCTCCCGTAATCAGTAGAGTACGCAGGTTCTACGATCCTAAGTTCGCCACAGATGCACCACGAGTGTCTGCCGTGGTCAATGTTTTCCTTAAATAGAAGGACATTTCATGTTCTTAGGAGTTTTTCGTGAATTTTTCGGCGTTCTGGACTGTAATGAGGTTATTCAATTCTTTGTGCACTGAAGAGTTTTGAATCAGGTTCTTGAAAAACTAGCTATTCGTTGTCAGAGCTATTGACAGATTCTTTCCCATTCAATATCCATGATTTCGGTGGCTTAGATACGGACAGATTCTCATCATGAGGAACACATCCTATAAATGCATAAAATATAGGTGTATTATTGCATTTTTTTCGATTGTGGATAAAATATAGATATCCTTGTCAAATCCCTCGTGGTAGCACAGGGATTTGACAAGGATATCTAGAATTGCCGTCCACCCCCACTAGGTGGAAAAAGATCTGGGTCCGAATCCCGTCGATGACGTGAGGAATTTTATGGGTATTTTTCACAAGTGGCTGGGTTAGTGGTCTCAGATGAGGTTGGGTTTTCCGTCCAGCAAACAGAAAATCGACTACAGAACATACGCAGTTTCCAGACATGGTATATAGGGCGCAATATGGCCTAAGTTCCTGATGCACCTAAAACCCTACAATAAACAAATTGTTTCCTTGTCAAAGAGAAGTCAACATTCAGAAAAATCATATTTTGTTCCCTCCTTACAGAACAGCAAATAACATTGACGAATGGAACCCCTCTTAGCCAGAGTCGTCCAACCTTTTTTGTCTGAGGACAAAAATTGATAAAATGCTGAATGTCTCGGGCCATATGATTCTGGCGAGCCCCTGCAGAAGTCTTCACTAATTGCCCATTTTTTCCAATTGGGTTTAAGTTTCCTTATCAACAGTTATATTTGCAGTTTTTTTTTTTTTTTCATATTAATAATTAAATACGAAAATCTAACAGTTATTACGCAACATAACATACTTATTATATGGTTGAAATCATATCGTTAAACATGGAGAAAGAGGCCATGGATTGAATGCTGAGAAAAGACAAAAGATTCTTGTTGAAATTATACGCGAATTTCTTCAGATAGTGGTTTTCGGGAAGTTCAGAGATAATGTTCTGGTGTGAGGCATTACTGTATCGAGTTCATACAGTGGATGTGTTCTAAGGTCAGGTTGTGTGTTTTCGTGAGATATGGCTCAGCTATGCTTGAAAGTGCGCTAATTAAGTTAACAGGGATTAAATTTAAATGTTTTAAAAGTTTGTTTTTCATAGTCAGAAAGAAATATCAAAGGTCCAGTGCTGACATATCGAAGTGTATTTTTCCAAAATCAGTTACGTTCTCTATTGTCAGGGAAACGGGAAACATGCTTTGTAAAAAGGATAGGTGGAATAGGACCAGGGTATGTCTGCCAGGGGCAAAAGTTGATGACGTTGTAGAGCGGATATCATCTTTTAAGGGCACAAAAGGTGATATAGTTGTACACGTTGGCACTAATGACATTAAGAGTAGGAGACCGGCGGAATTACTTGACAAGTACAGGTCACTGATGAAAAAAAGCCGTGAATTAGGGTTGAAATTGAAAGTGTCTGCAATTCTGCCCAGACACGATAGGAGGGAGTATATGATGAGAGCCCTGTCAATCAATTCGGCCCTGGAAAGATTGTGCAGGGCTCAAGGGGTAGAATTTTTTTCAGCCTGGTCTGTACTTGTTAACAGGAGAGACTGCTTCTACAGGGATGGGATACACTTAAATAGAAAGGGTGCAAGAATGTTTGCTGATGCTATCGAGGCAATGTTAGGTGGGTCGGAAAACTGCTAGATTGGGGGGATACAAGGACTAATAGATTAACAGTAGCCACTGGCAGAGGTGAAAGTGATTCTTGCACTGCTTCTATTGGAATGAGCCGCAGCCTGGAAAATAAGATGCAGGATATTTCAAAGACTGCTGGGAATCATTGGGGTACAAGTAAACACATGGGTTGTGTTAGGGTAGCTAAGAAAAAGAACAGGTGCATGTATACTTGTGTGTACACCAATGCTAGGAGTTTAGTAAATAAATTTGATGAATTTGAGGTATTGCTCAAAACATCAAAGGCAGATATTGTGGGGATTTCAGAGACGTGGTGTCACACAGATATAAGAAATGCAGAACTGGAATTTGGGGAGTACAATGTCTACAGAAAGGATAGACAGGATAGGAAGGGAGGAGGGGTTATGCTATTAGTTAAAAAACACATAAAATCCAAGGAAGTGAAGCCAGTCGACATCGCTGGACAGTGCAGTGTCGAGTCAGTTTGGTGTGACATAAGCATTGGGAGATCAAAATTGAGAGTAGGAGTGTGCTATAGGCCTAATGACTCTGATGAGTATAATAAGAAACTGTTCGGAGAAATAGAGTGGGCCAGTAAATCAGAGAGTCTTATAATGGGGGATTTTAATTTCCCAGATATTGACTGGAATTTGGGGGCTGGTCACTCACACAGTAGCAAGGCTTTTGTGGATTTATTGGATGATTGTTTTCTACATCAGCATGTTCGGGAGGCAACTAGAGGGAGTAATACTCTTGATTTGATTATCAGTAGTGATTCTTCATGCATTAAGAATCTGCAGATAAATGAACCACTTGGTGGCAGTGATCACAGTGTGCTGAAGTGGGAGTTACTCAAAGAGGTAACTACCATTAGGGGTAAAGGGAAGGGGTATTGCTTTCGTAAAGGCGACTACAATGGACTGAGACAGTATTTAAATTCTATACAGTGGGATCAACTGATGATATTGCCAACAGCAAATTCAAAATGGGAAGCATTCAAAGAACTTATCGTGGAAGCTACTAGGCTTTACATACCAACTAAGAAATATTGTTCAAGGTTTAGGCCTAAATGGTTGTCAGATGAACTAATGAGGCATATGGCAGAGAAGAAAAATGCATGGGATACATACAAATTAACACGTGACACGGACGCCTATGATAGATACAAGTTGATCTGTAACCAAGTTACAAAGGAGGTTAGGCAGGCGAAGGCAGATTACGAGAGATCAAGGGATACGAGAGATACAAGGGATGCGAAGAAAAACAGCAAAGAGTTCTTTACTTATGTAAACTCTAGAAGGAAGGGGATGAATCAGATTGGTCCACTTGAGATCGATGGGTCAACTGTTGATGACCCTGCTCGGGTAGCTAACAAACTAAATGAATATTTTGCATCGACATTCACACATGAGGAGTTATTCAGCGAGGGGAATGCCAGAGGTGTATTCAACTCTAGCAGTAAGCTAGAGAATCTTGTAATAACTGAGAGCAAAGTGGAGGAGAAATTGTTGAAGATAAACACAAGAAAGGCACCTGGGGTGGATGGGATCTATCCAGTTATATTAAAGGAGGCAGCAAAGGAGGTAAGCAAACCCTTAGCCATAATTATGAGAGCTTCCTTGGACTCAGGGGAGGTACCCATTGACTGGAGATGTGCAAATGTGACCCCAATTCACAAAGGGGGATCAAAGGCTGACACAAGTAATTATAGACCTGTGAGTTTAACTTCTGTTCCCGGAAAATGAATGGAGGCACTGGTGAAAGAAGCACTGCAGGATCATCTAGACAAGACTTCAGTTATAGCTAGGACACAGCATGGTTTTGTTAAGGGGAAGTCTTGCCTGACCAATTTGATTGGATACTATGATGCAGTCACAAAAGAACTGGATGCAGGGAATAACTTTGATATTATATACTTGGATCTTAGAAAGGCTTTTGATACTGTTGCACATGGAAGACTGCTGCACAAATTGGAGCAGTGTGGCATTGGAGGCAAGTTGCTGCTATGGATAAAGGGGTGGTTGAGGGGGAGAAGACAGAGAGTGGTAATCAATGGACACTGCTCATCGTGGACTAATGTTATTAGTGGAGTTCCTCAGGGTTCAGTATTGGGGCCTTTATTGTTTTCTGTATTTATAAATGATATTGATGATGGTATATCAGGCTTAATGTCCAAGTTTGCAGACGATACGAAGGTTGGCAGGGTTGTCAAGGACACTACTGACACTATGCTGCTGCAACAGGATTTGGAAAGGTTGAGCAGATGGGCTTCGAGGTGGCAAATGAAGTTTAACATTGACAAATGTAAAGTACTACATATGGGAAACAGCAACCCCAGAGCAACGTATCAACTCTGTGGTACTACACTGACAGTGGTAGAGAATGAAAGGGACCTGGGGGTGGTGGTGCAGGCAGATATGAAGTTCTCTGAGCAGTGCAGACGAGCTGCAAGAGTAGCTCATGGTGTATTGTCAATGATATATAGGAATTTTTCTAGCAGGGATAAGGAGGTGATTATTCCCTTGTATAAGGCAATGGTCAGGCCACACCTAGAGTACTGTATACAGGCCTGGAGGCCTCATTTCAGGAAGGATGTAGAGCTGCTGGAACGAGTACAGAGAAGGGCAACTAGATTGGTGAATGGGACAAAGGGGTTCTCTTACGAAGAAAGGCTTACGTTTTGCAAATTACAGTGTCTTGAAACTAGGCACCAGCGGGGTGATCTGATAGAGGTGTACAAAGCCTTGAATGGTTTGAGCATGCTCAATGCTGATGGGATTCTTCCTCTAGCTCAGAAAAATCACCTGAGAGGGCATAAATTCAAATTGAGGAAAGACAGATGTAGGATAGATGTGCGGAAATTTGCCTTTAGCCAGCGGGTGGTTGGTGGGTGGAACAGACTTCCATCCCTTGTCGTGGAAGTTGATAGCCTAAATAAGTTTAAGGCTCAGCTGGACAGGTATTTCGAACGAACAGAGGGGTGAAGTGGAAGTGGTTATTTTTATTTATTTATGTTACTTTTTTTTTTTTTTTTTTTTTTTTTTTTGGCTGATGCTGCATAAGCTTGCTTTCTTGCATCAAATGCCTCTACTAATGCTAATGCTAATGCTAAATCCGATAAGCAGACCCGGGTTTACAAATATTATTTGCGCACGCACACACAGTGGTTTGGTAAAGAGAGCCTTAACGAGTTTATTAAAAAATACTTCCGGCCTTCAGAAAAATATCTCCACCTTTCCCCAACCACAAATTCAAAACAAAAATCACTTTTGCAAACTCCCTTCTCACAAACCGCCAAAGAAGACGGCTGCTGCATTTTCTTTAGATCTGTTGAGCTCGTCAAGACGTTTAGCCGACTGTTTTTCGCCTCAGCTTAGTAGGTCACGATGAGGGCTTTTAATGCCCTGATTGACATTTAGGCCGAACGAAATTTCTGTGCCTACACACGGCGTTGACATTTATCCCTAAGCAACACAACCCACCCTCGCCTTCTGCGGGCACTTCTAAGAGCCGCTTACCCGTATCCTGTGTTCCGAACCAACTTCACTCCCTCCTCCGTGAAACATTTGAACAATGGCTCGTCAGCATTGCTGCAAAGCGCGAGACAATTGCGTGTTACAGAATATGCCGTAAATGGAGGCTTTTTTTCCCCTTACCATTTGACGCACCCCAACAAGCTACTCTTTTCAAACTGTTTCTGACTGCCACCCTCGAGGTAAGTTAGGAGTGGGGGAGGTTTTAAGAACGAAAAAAAAAAGGAGAAAAAATCGGAACAAGTTGACAAGTGAAAGATGTTTTTACCATCTCTTACTACTTTCTTTCATATTACAGTTTTGTTATTTCCCTCACTCGGTCGATGTTTCCTTGTCACCTTATCCCGTCTGACCTTATTTCGGGAACAAAGCGTAGCGTAGTGGTCTCCCCTTCCATGTCACAACGAAAACGTAGGCGTTGATGTTGAGTGTCGTAATGTAAGTGATCTCGATGATTCTTCTATTCTCTCTATCTTGTGAGCTCCTCTGACCGTCCAAATGGGACGAACTGCGAGATTTCTGCTCTACTTTCTCTCTTGGTTGGACTACTCTTTTAAATCTCTGGACCCTAACACATCTGCTGGGATCACATCACTGAAATAATTCGCTCAAGAATAAAATCCTCCTTTATTCAACGTTTTTCCTTCGTCGAAGTAGCCATTGGTTTGAACAGATGTGCGAATTCTCGTAGAAATAAAAAAAATAAGCTTATCGCAATTGGAGGACATCTAAATCTTAACAAACCCAAATTTGATTATGCAATTCTAGGAGCGTGTTGTTTATTATTGGTGGGAGGTTCTTTAAGGCATCGACTAATTTGTTCATTCTGAACCAATTTAGTAAGTAGTTAACAAAAAAAAAAAAAAAAAAATCAGCTAATTGTAGTCCTGAGAATTCCTCTGGTCTCTAATGGATTAGAACCAGATCCTTACAAAAGAGTGAGATATAGTGAATCCACGTTAATGTCAAGGAGAACCCGATAACAGGAAACTAGTCTCGCACCCAAATGGCAGGCGGATTATCCGGTAGCTTACCAAAGTCATTGGGTTCAACATCTCTCCATCGTTACTTCCTCATCTTTTACATCCTGAGGATGCTGTTTTATCTTCATCGAAATCTAACTTACTATAATCTATTCACGAAAAGAACACAGCAAACAATAGCGCATGATTATCGCGTGCTCATTTGTAGACCCCCTCCGTTACATTGTAGAATTAACGATACTAAAGGCTACAAGTAAGATATGGTTCAATTTGAGTAAAGAAGTAATGGTGCCTCAGTGACGTAAGGAGTTGTGCAGTAAGACCGGCTCAACTTGCAACCGAGCACTTTATTTTTCTTGCGTATTGACATGCGTTAGCTTAGACGCACTGTCTCCTTTCCGTGGATAGAGTATAGAATCTTATTTTTTCTTTAATCCCACGTTGGTGACCTTGGTAAATTTCTCACCATATAAAACATGCCTTACTGAACATTCCTCATTCAGTGAAAGACTAAGAAATTTGAACAGTCTTGAAGCTGAATCCAGTTATTCCTAAAATGCTCCATTTTTACAATAATTTTTTTCGTTGGTGTTTCTTATCTGAATGGAAAGTTGGCCACATTGACGAATGATGCGTCATTTCCTAAGAAGGTGATAAATCTTCATTGTCCAATTATCGTCCTGTTGCCCTTACAGTATTTAAAATCTTTCTAAAGCAATTGACAAATTCATTAGTTTCAATCTTCTACATTTACTCAAGACCCTTCATCTGGTTAATGGCTATCAATATGGGTTGATGATTAATGTCCAATAGGAATATAGGTAATAAAGAGATGTAGTGAATAGAAAGGTCAGTCTTTGAATTGTGGCACAAATGTTAGGAATGTCAAAAATGATAGTAAGCCTTTCTACAACATGTCGGTGCTCAGAGCAAGCCTTTAAGATAAAGTCTGAGTCGCTCGAATAAAGTCAGAGATTTTAACTCAAACAAACAATTTGAGACCAAATTATAAAAATCCTCTGACCTAACTTTATAATAAAGTTTCCCTAAACTACGGAAAAACAGTCGAATGCTGGAGGTCTGAACACAAAGCGCATGCGCTGTTCTGTTTACCGTTCCAGCTTTACGCAAACAGGCTACAAGATGGCAGCCCGTTGCACGAAAGAGGAATTGCGATCAGTACGAGATTCGTCTCGAGTTTTACACGCTGAAGAAATAAAACTGACCCGAGTTTGTCCTAAGATATCGGTGGTGGTGCGTACATGAGTCAATTGCAAACAAACTGCAACAGCCAGCCCAAGTTTGCAATACAGATGGGGTATGCGCCAGCCTTAAGCCGGCGCATTATAGCCTTAGTAACTAATGCGCCAATAAAATCAAAACCAAACCAAACCAAGCCTTAAGCCAATACTCGCCTTAACTGCTCGAACTACGCTAGAAATCATTAAGGCGATTCTGTTTGAAGTGTTTCTTCGCTCTGCATATTCGCCAGACGGTGAATGAATCCAAGATCAGACAAAAGAAACTTTTGTTGCAAATTTTTTATTATTATTCTTATTATTAAATCCGTTTAGTATTATCGCAAGTGATTGCTTTCACCCCTTTTACACAGCCGACTGGAAGGGTGTACAAAAATTTGAATTTTTACAATACAATATGTATTTACAGAAGTGCAAATCATTTACAGTATTATTTACAGAATGTAATTATCATTAAAAGAGGTAATTATTCACAGTAACATAAAAAAAGTAGATGCCCAACAGTTATTTTATATTTTGGTCATTCCATCCTATTTATAAAGTTCAAGTTCCTAGCTTCTTTCTAGTCCAAGCTTTTTCTTCAAGGCGCCTCCGTAGCCAGGTGGGAAGGAGCAGCAGTGCGTAGCACACGCTTCTTGATTAGACCGGGGTTCGAGCCCGTCATCACAAAATATGGAGGATCCCGAAAGGTCAGGGAATGACCACCGCATATCCCGGAGCAATATGGCCTTACTTGCTAATACTCCAAATAACAAACAAACAAGCTTCTTTTTCGTACTTCTACAGTTCAAGCATGCTGCAAGCTTGAGAGAGGCTCTTCACTCTGTACTGCTTGCCGTCACAGTATTTCATAACTCAATGAAGATTGGGGGCCGTCAATCACACCGGGAAGCATCTGAGAAAGAAGAATATTCCTGGATGCAATGTGAACTCTCCACGGAGTGATATTTAAGTTGGTATATAAAACAGCCCTGGAGATGGTAAATTCGTTGCCGTGACCCTATTCATCCATCGCATTACCCTTTACTCGACTGTCAAGAATCTGTTTATGTACGACGTCGGGGCAGAAGACCAGATTGGTGATGCATATTGTGCGATAAGTTGTAGGCAACCCTGGATGTATGTTCCGACTACATCGACGTTGAGTAATCCCGTCAGCTCTTGTCCAATTGCCCACATCGCCGAGAAATTCTTAGTTTTCATGGTCGAAAAATGGTTCTGAAAAGTGAGGCCCTCGTCCCAAGTCAAGTCGAGGTTGGTGTGAGACTTCACTTTCCTTATTTGCACTCCGTTGTGATAGGCTATGATGTCATTTTTTATTCTCTTTTTTGTAAATGTGATTTGGGCTGATTTAGATATGGTTAGCTCCAGACCTTTCTGCATAGATAGGTTACAAGGCTGTTGATCAGGACAGCTACTCGCTGATTTTTAAGGTGGGTTTGTTAAGGGTCTTTTGATTTTATATATAATTTGAGGTCATCTGCATATGATGAGAAATTAGTGTACCTTGCGAGGAAAGGTTCAAGGGCCGTGGAGAACAACAGACTGAACAGGACACCTCCTGGATTTATGACTGATGATGAGTTCTCTTGGCGTAAGGATGAGGTTGATGGTTTTTAACAGGCTTCCTGCAATGCCAAAGTATTTTTCCAGAATGTAGATGAGAGCGGGAATTGAGAGCTTATCATAAGCAGATGAAATATCAAGGAAGATGACGTCCAGCTTGAGATTTACTGTTGAGAGCAATTTGAATTTTAAATAGGGTGTCTAGTAGGTTTGTATATGTAGATCTTTTGGGGATCACAGCATGTAGATGTTTGGGTCTATGAGAGAAGCATTGGTCGATCAGTGCTGATAAGATAGTTTTCTCAAACACTTTTAATAGAGAGCAGCCAACTGAGATCGGTCTGAAGTCCTTAGGCTCCTTAGGGTTTCTTCTTTTGGGTATGGGTTGTACCCTGTAGTGATTCCATATTGTCGGAATTTATCTGGAATTGAATATGCGATTAAAGATTACAAAAAGGGGCTTCACAATAAAGGCACTGCACACTTTAACCATGAATAGAGGTAAACCGTCAGGACCAGTTGTAGTTTTATTGGGAAGTCTATTGATGGCATTTATAAGGTGTTGCTTTTGTTAGAAATATAGTTGAGCAGGGTTGTCTGGAGTGTATGAAGAAATCGCTCAGTTTTGGGGTTTTTGGGTCTGATGGCACCTTGTTGAAAGTCAAAGACACCCATTTTTGAAATACCTTCTCTTCCATATGGATATCTTTGTTGCATTTGGATATAATACGTTTGGAGTGATTTATTCTGTTGAGTACCAACTGCCGGATTGCTTTTCTTTTATATTTAAGGAAGGTTGCCCGCTGTTTCTTGTACATTTGGTAGTCAGCTGAGTAATGAAACTTTTTCCATTTTCTGAAAGTTTTTTTGTTTCCTCTTGAATGCTCTGACTTCAGCATTGAACCATGCGTCTGATCTGTTAGATAATTTTATTTGCTTGGAAGCTCCTTGGGTGGCAATTTCAACTAGCTGGTTAGCAAGGCTAGATATAGAGATGTCCATTGGTTCTTGCTGTAGATCCTTGCAGTTTGTTTTTGTGAGACGTGCTAGGATGATCTCTGGGTTTAAGTATTTGATGGAGTATACTGTTTTGGTCAGCACTTCATTTCCGAAAGCTTCGCCAGCGTTTGAGTTGTTAGTAACGTTGACCTCAAACGTGATTGGAGAATGATCAGAAGGGAAGTTGTAATTTTCGCTGGTTAGATTAAGTTGTGGGAGATTGTGGAATAATTGATCCAGCGTCTGGTTTCCCCTGGTAGGAGGTGTGGTTTGATGAACTAAGCCAAATGTACCAACGACTGTTCTGAGATCTTCAGTGGCTTCATTATGTCTAGGCGTAGGCATGTTAAAATCGCCTATAATGAAGGTCGGGGTATTTGGGGGCTAGGTTGGCTGCTATCCGTGCTGGTAGTTCACTCCGAGAATCTTTTGTATGGTCGGGTGGTAGGTACACCAGACAAATTTGTAGTAGTATGGTATCCTTTCTAAATGTGGCGCATAGAGCTTCGAGGTTATCTGATTTGGTCACCTGAAATCTCGATTGCTTAAAACTAGATGAATACAGCAATGCAACACCTCCGCCGCGTCTGCTATCACTGGAGTTATGGAGGCTGAGATAATCGAGAGGCTGGCCTATTACATCCAGTTGCTTTCCGTGAGATAACCAGGTTTCCATCAAGCAGATGAACTGATATTCAGCTAGTAACATGATTGTTTGTAGAGGGTCAGCATGAGGCTGACGTTGGTTGCTATCCTTGTGTTGTATTAGATCTCATGCGGTAGGATGAGGGAGAGGTCCGTTCTTTGTACATTATTAGAGTTCCCTGTGGGCAGGTGCTAGTATCCGGTACTTTTAGTTAATCTTTTTTTGTCACAAGTAATAGTGAATGAAGCATAAGGAGGGGTATCTTGTTTTCATAGGTTTTAATATTAATTTAGGTTTTAACTTTAATTTGAATTATCCTCCTAAAATTCCATTAGTATATTTAAGAATGACCAACTTGCTCTATGCATTCATTCAATTACAGACAAACAAAACAAGCGTCACTACGTGCATTTTATGTAAGCAATATGGGTGAAAAAAATAACACTTTCTATCTCTCTGATAATTCTGTTATTTTCCTAAGTCACGAAAAAAAAAAACAAAAAAACAAAAAACAGAATGAATGAATTGTACTCAACGCCAACAGCAATTAAAAATTTCATCTTACTCTTTTGATCTTATGCGGCAGTCCCGGACTGTAAACATAACATTTATATATTTATTTTATTTGGCATTAGAGTAACAATGGTCTTTTGACTTCTTCGACTTCCGTAATATGTCATTTGCGACTCTTTGATACTGCGTCATTGGAAATAAGGAATTTCGTGCTGATGTCTTCAATCTTTGGCTTATCCACATAGTCTGCAAGCACTTCGTCACCTTTCCCATAGACAGAATGCTACAGTTTTTCATTCGAAGACTTTTTTTAATGCGAGTCTTTCCACTTATCCGACGTCATGCATAAAAGAAAGTCCCTCTCTGACCCGCTAACCGTGAAACAGACCAGCTGAGTAAAGTTCTCGTGGCAGCCAACACTCCCCCAAATAAATAAAGCTGTTACCACCCATCAACGAATCCTTGTATCAAATAAGCCTATTACTGTCCATCAGCGACTACTGAGAGCCGCTTATTTGTATTCTCCGTAGCGCGAGCAGGCTGCTCACCCTCCATTTGTACAAAAGGTCTTCTGTCCAGACCAAAATTTAACCTCAGAGAGACTAAAAAACTGAAACAGTAAACAGATTTTTTTTTCCCCACCCACTAGCGTCAGATGCTTGATCAACGCATGTGACAGACGCCAGAGGCCGGCGATGGGATGACGGAAAGTAGCGCAAGCGAAAAAAGGAGACGGGCCGAACGAAAGAAAAACACATCAAGCAAGAATCTGGTGACAGGTACGTGAGGAAATGAAAAGGAGCCGACTTCAATAAAATGGGACATGTTGTCTGTTCTCTGGGGTCAGTCCCTGCCTGCAGGGGTTAGCGAAATCGCATACAACCCGCTTAGTCAGGATTCGTCGGTATTTATGTCCGTTCCTGAACTAACCTTTGATGAAAGAGAAATTCTCACAGTCATATTAATGAGTAACTATTTTGTATTCCTTAGAAAGACGTACTTCTGTCATTTTCCAAGTCCAGATAAATTCGTTAATTATTGATTCAACAAATCTTCAGCAGATAACACAACTGACCGAAAGCCAAATTAAATAATTACAATGAGAAGCTGTTTGGCCCGTTGCAGAATCTACGCTCCTCTGACATCCGAATTCCTTCCAGAAGGCACTTCTGATAAGCCTAGGACAGCGTAAAAAATATAGAATAAATTAGTTTAAAACATATTTGTTTAACCTTCGGCTACTTAACAGGTTTCCAAACCTATACTTTTTCTCTTTCCTCTTTTTTTCCCCCTTCCTGCTAGCAGTTTGACCCTTCCTACACCATGCGCAAGACGCACACCATCACCTTGTATGCCATCCACGTTTATAGCAGTACTGATAGACTCCAGTGGCATGAACAGAATTCCCATATTATTTGGCCAACAATAAATAACAGTTTGGATAAGCTGCAAGAAGGTCTTCTGTCGGGCGAGGCTTCGAAGGACTCGTGGAAAATTGATTACAATCCAAGGCAGCTTCGAATTCCTGACACTAAAGGGTTAATCCAGTTGGTAATTACAGGAATCAATGGCTGATGTTTATCGGAGATGACAGCGGCTGATCAACAGGTTCACCCTTGATTTACTCCCATCTGCTGCAGGAGAATTTCCTTGAAAAAATACGATCGATAATAAATTATTTACTCGGATGCTTCCACCATATCCTCTGTGAGGAGAAAGCTGCAATCGTTTTTGGTTCCTGAATTTAATGTGTTATGTAAAATGGCATGACTACTGGACAGTAAAATCAGAAGAAATCAGTTTTGGAAATTTTTTTTATTTTCAAGGACGTTACAACTAGTTTAACGAAACTGTGCAAAATTAAAAAAAAAAAAAAGTCCAGATCTGTTGGTTGTATTCATTAGTATTACTCTTGTTATTTTTTGTAGAAATGTCTTCCTGCTTTCAAAATAAGATGTTTACATTTCCGGTGGCTTTTGTAGAGGTTTGTAGTCATTATTGGGAATTAATGCTGCTCCCACGATGGAAAATATCGCATGCTTTATTATAAACTGTACAAGAGTGTTCACCAATCCAGGTTGCATGTTATGTGGGCTGAAATCCCAGAAAAAGTCCTATTTTTCTGTGAGATCGGTCAACTACAGTCCGATTGAAGATGCTTTTAAGAATCTGTACAGGCGCTAACAGGATTAGAACCGAGACCTCTCCAAATGAGCAAAGAGATGAAATGACTGTGTTGTCATGGGTAACCCAACTTTAAAGTAGGATTCACTGTTAGCGTCGCTAAAGTTCATTAAGCGGGTAAGAAGAGTAGATTGTACAATACGGATTCTGGATTCAGCTGTATCGCGACTTTTCAATGGTTTGGAAGTCCACTTAGGACACATAGCCTCTAACTATATTCTGTTTATACAGAATTTTTTATAATGCCATTGGTTATTTGACATTTATGGCTGTGTACTTGAACTTTTCTAAGTTTGTGCATCGTATAAATGCCGATATAAATATCTCTGCTCTAAAGTAGTTCGAAATCATTACTTGTTTAAGGCATATTTTCGCACTGATTCTTGTAAATGTAATCGAGTGTCACGTAAACTTTTGGTTCCTACCTACCAGCGAATTCCCAAAATAAATTATCATTTTGTTTTCTTGTTCTCAATAATAAAACATTGTAATCTGCAAAAAAACATATTTCTAACCTGCCTTCAGAATTAGCCAACCCACGTTTCAAAGTATTCAGATTTAAAAAATAAAGTTAAAAACCTATCTGGCTGTCTGTGTGCAGTCTGCTTGTTATACAATCGTTTATATATAGACGTCCGGAAATTAGGATGAAAAAAAAAAAAAGGAAGGAGAAAACAAGTTAGTTAATGTACGCAGTGCACTATATTTCGCGCATTAACAAATAATAATAATTCATGATTATATAATGTATATATAAAAGAATAGAAAGCAATGACTTATTATATGTGCAACCTCTTCTGCCATATTTCCTGTGCTTCATCTAGAATATACGGTATATTGATAGCCCATGTGATATGTATGGAAAAAATAATAATAAATGCTAATTGCCGGATTTATATTGGTCTTATTTTATTGATTGAAAAGTTCCGACAAATCATTCTAACAGAGCGAAATATAAAATTTCATTAAAATCCATCCACTGGGAGTCGAGTAACTGCTGTTACATGCGGACGGACGAACAGACATGATGACTATAACAGGTAGTTTAGACATTATACTAATGCCAAAAAAAAAAGTCTCTGACAACTTACTTTTGACAATTAGTGGCATACATAATGAGCAGTGAATCCACCTTCTGGCGGATCCTTATGGATTTGTTTGAAAACCATGTGGAATCCGCTGACCACAGTGATATTAGGTAACACTTGGAATTAGGTGACTAAACCAAAAAAGACCCTTACTTGAAATAGGAACAAATGAAGAAGTGCACGCAGTTATCCAATTTCTGCATACTCATGGAACCCTCAGAAATTTATCGGTAGCTGCCAAGTCTATTTTTGGCCCCGTCAGTTGGGGCTTGTTTGAACCGAGCACCAAAACTTCTGTTACTTTCCTTTTCAAACACCCCTGGAAAATCTGTAGGTCGTGACTCCTGTCTTCGTCTCACTATTTTCTTAAATTTGCTTTTCAAATAATTCAGAAAGTTAATATCTTTATTGCAGGCAGTGATTGGATACATGATTGCCTGATGCAATAATACCCACAACAGCGACAATGCTAGGGGTTTAACGTGAAATAACTAATACAAGAAAAATTACATAAAACATATATTAGGACATAAAACGTATAATTACATATTTTACATATAAAATTAATATTAACATGTGAAATGAAAGAACATGAAAAGCAAAGAAATGATGGCAGTCAATCGGTTGAAGACGAGAGCCGGTCCCTGATGAAGTTCTTAAATAATATATGCTTTTAAGTATATACTTAAATAACTTTTATCATTTTTTATAATCTCTTGTCGAACCAGTTCTAAATTGCGCAAAACTCTCTCGCAGATGTGTCTGAGGCCCTTCAGAGGCGCAGCGCAGGATGGCGTTTATTTCGCTATAACTTCCAAGCATCATAGAAAGTATAGAGCTTTCTTGATCTACTGGAAGACTTCTATCCAGGACTTCTGTGCTTCTATCTTGGCATACCATCTAAATATTCGTAGCCCTCGTGGGTAGCAAGTGGAACTTACGCGCAATCTATAGACACCTCATCATTTTGACTACTCATGAGCATTTAAGATCGAAATTATGATAAATTCAGATCTATGGTAAATTCAAATCGAAATTTGCGGTAAATAAACTTTTTGGTTATTTACTTTTTAGTTTTTCTCCTTACCAATCGACACCAACGTATCGAGTTTTTCTTTTATCAATGGTTAACTATCAGTTTATAGCATATAGAGAAAAAGATACCATAACTTTAACCATCATTTCCAGTTCGGATTCTCAACGACGCTGTTCTATCCACTGATTTCGGTTCGCTCAACCCTCGAGGTTTTAAAAAAACCGGAACAGACAAACTTTTTTGAAATCCCTCCACGATTTCCCCCATCGCTGAGTGAGAAATGTCTGTTGGTTCTGCTAAGATGAATACTGCTCAGAATTCCGTACATGGAACAATACCTGGAAATGTTTTCTTGTTTGCATGCCGACAGGGATTCCAGCGAGATTTTCAGTATCGTTAAATTCTGCAGGGGGGGGGGGAAGAAATAATAAAAAATGAGCATTTCGTACAACCCCTGCATGCTGATGCGCTTCAACTACTTCTGATCTCTTTGAATGAAAATTACAGCGTGAGTTCGCAGCCACCACAATGATTTATGACTCGCACGTCCCGTGAATGTGTGTAGCGCGCAGTGAACAGAAAAACCAGGAGCACCGATGGCTTATCTTTTTTTTCTTTTTTTTTTGTATGTGGCTTCTCGAGCGTGTAAACGCTTCCAGCAGAACTGGTCAACTTCAGACGATTTCGTTTTTCAGGACTCCCAAGTGGTTGGAAGTTGTATGCCAGTTTAATAATAAAATTTCTTTTGGTTTTATTGCTGTCTGCATCGAAAAATCCTCATGGTCTGAGAGGGACAAAATTTCACATTTTGATTTCCTCCGTGTGTGTTTTCGCATCTTCAATTAATGCATCAATTAATCATACGACAAACACCTAGTGGTCGTTAATTTTTAATTAAAAAGCATTTGTCTTCCCCCCCCCGTATTTTCTTAGCTGGGATCGCAGGTAGATATTCCCTGATCAATGAATTAATAACAGAGTGAGTGTGCAGGGCCTCCATTGACAGCCACTGCCCATTGATTTATGTGTTGTTGGAGTTGCAAAGCAGTTTTGTTTGAAATTTTCAGCCGGCTACTGATAGCAAAGAACTTAACTTTCTGCGCATGCAGACTTGCACGTAATTAGATTTATAGTCGCCTGCTGTCCAATTTATAAAACGCAAAGTATGTTTGAGTAGACCAGACGTCTGGCATCACCTATATTTTAAACAGACATTGTTTAGTTTTATTTTTCGCATATCAATTACGGCGTTTCTTCTTTTTGATAAATTAAAATCAGACGATGGCGGATTCCATCCAATAATTCTTCTTTTTAAGAACCTGGAAGACCACCCACCAATAATGAAAGCAGTGCTGTGATTGAAAACAGTTGAAAGAGAACGCGTTCGTTAACCGAAATACTACGAATCACAACGAGAAGGGACACTTCAATTATCTACCACAGCGAATTCGAGTATGAGACTGGAAAGAATGTAATTTTTACATGGTGCTTTTACTCTTTTTTGTTCCCACCAAATCCCTTCTTTTTACCAAATTCTGAATATCTAATCTGAATACCTGTGAAAACAAGATATCCTTCCTATGCCTCATTCACAATTACTTGTGACAAACAGGATGAACCAAAAGTGCTAGATACCAGCACCTGAGCATGTCAGTTCATCTGCTTGACCGAAATCTGGTTATTTCACGGAAGGCAACTGGATGTCATAGGGCAGCCACTCGACTGCGATGCAGGAACTCTAGTAAAAATATACAAAGAACGGACCTCTTCCACATCCTACCACATGAGATCGACAATAACACAGGGACAGCAATCAACGTCACCCTCATGCCAGCCTGTCTCAATATCTCTCCTTAAATGCTTCTACCAAGATGTACGCAGTATCAGCAATAAACTACACCCTCTACAAACCATCATGTTACTAGCTGAATATCAGTTCATCTGCTTGACCGAAACCTGGTTATCTCACGGAATGCAACTGGATGTCATAGGTCAGCCTCTCGATTACCTCAACCTCTATAATTACAGGGACAGCAGACGCGGCGGAGGTGTTGCGTTACTGTACTCATCCAGTTTCAAGCAGTCCAGATTTCAGGTGACCAAATCAGAGAACTTCGAAGCCTATGTGCCACATTAAGAAAGGATGCCATACAACTCCAAATTTGTCTTGTGTATCTACCCCCCCCCCCGATCACACAGACGATTCACGAAGTGATCTGATAGCATGGATAGTAAGCCAACCTAGCCCTCAATATCCCCACCTTCATTATAGGCGATTTCAACATCCCTACTCCTAGTCATGATGAGGCCACTGAAGATATCATATTAGTCATTGGCACATTTGGCTTAGTTCACCAAACTACACCGCCTACCAGGGGAAACCAGATGCCGGATCTGTTATTCCACAATCTCCCACACCTTGGTCTGACCACGGAACACTACAGCTTCCCTTCAGATCACTCCCCCATCACGTTTGAGTTCAACGTTACTAAAAACTCAAACGCTGGTAAAACTTTCGGGAATGAGGTGATGACCAAAACAAACTGTATTCTCCATCAAATACTTAAATCCAGAGATTATCCTTGCACGTCTCACAGAAATAAACTGGAAGGATCTACAGCAAGAATCAATAGACATCGCTATATCTAGCCTGGCTGACCAGCTACTTGAAATTTCCTCCCAAGGAGCTTCCAACTAGTTAAATTCTCTGATAGATCCAATACATAAATACATATATAGATTTGTGAACTATGGACCCCAGTACTCCAGGCCCATTCGTTACCATTAGATCCAATACATAGTTCAATGCCAAAGACGCAATCCGAGAAGCATTCAAGAGGAAACAAAAAGATTTCAGAATATGAAAAAAGTAACATAACTCAGCTGACTACCAGATGTACCAGAAAGAGCGGTCAACCTTCCTTATATGTAAACGAAAAGCAGTCCGGCAGCTGGTACTCAACAGAATAAACCACTCCAAACGTATTACATCCAACTCCAACAAAGATTTCCATATCGATGAGAAGGTATTTCAGGAATGGGTATCTTTGACTTTCAACGAGGTGCCATCAAACCCAAAAATCTCAAACCTCAGTAATTTCGTCATGCCCTCCAGAGAGCTCCTTTCAACTATAACTCTAACAAAACAACACCTTATAAATACCATCAATAGACTTCCCAATAAATCTATAACTGGTCCTGATGGCTTCTCTCTATTCATGGTTAAAGTGCGTAATGCCTTCGTTGTGGAGCCCCTTTTGTAATCTTTAATCGCATATTGAATTCCGGATCAATCCGGACAATGTGGAATCACTACAGGGTACAACCCATACCCAAGAGAAGAAACCCTAAGGAACCTAAGGACTTGAGACCGATCTCAGTGGGCTGCTCTCTATTAAAAGTATTTGAGAAAACCATCTTATCAGCACTGATCGATCAATGCTTCTCTCATAGACCCAAACATCTGCATACTGTGATCCCCAAAGGTCTACATATACAAACCTACTGGACACCCTATTTAAAATTCAAACTGCTCTCAACAGTAAATCTCAAACTGGATGTCACCTTCCTTGATATTTCATCTGCTTATGATAAGCTCTCAATTCCCGCTCTCATCTACATTCTAGAAAAGTATTGTGGCATTACAGGAAGCCTTCCAAAAACCATCATCCTCATCCTTACACCAAGATAACTCATCGTCAGCTATAAATCCTTCCAACAGGAGTGCATTGTAACGAGAGGAGTACCGCAGGGAGGTGTCCTGTTCGGTCTACTGTTCGCCGCTGCCCTTGAACCTTTCCTCGCAAGGTACACTGATTTCTCATATGCTGACGACCTCAAATTATACATAACATCTAAAGACACTGAACAATCTCACCTGATAAATCAGCGAGTCTCCGTCTTGATCGACTGCCTTGTAGCCTATCTAAAAATAAAATAAATTTTCTGTTTATACTCCGGGACGACCAAATGATCAGAGGAGTTCACAAGATAGACAGAATACAAGAAACAGCGCCGTATTCAGTAGTCACGGGCTTGAACCCCGGTCACTCAAGGCTATCTACTGCAAATAGGGCTGGAACTAAACGTATCAAAATCAGCTCAATTTATCATTACAAAAAAGAGAATCAAAAATGACATCACAGCCTATCACAACGGATTGCAGAGAAGGAAAGTGAAGTCTCACACCGACCTCGGCATGACTTGGGACGAGGGCCTCACTTTTCAAAACCATTTTTCGACCATGAAATCGAAGACTTATTCGGCGATGTGGGCAATTGGATAAGACCTGACGGGGTTACTCAACATCGATGTAGTCGAAGGCTACGTCCAGAGGCGCCTACAACCTCTCGCACAATATGCATCACCAATCTGGTCTTCTGCCCCGACATCGTACATAAACAGATTCCTGGCAATCGAGTACTGGGTAATGCGATGGATGAACACGGTCACGGGCAACGCATTCACCATCTCCACGGGCTGTTTTATATACCAACTTAAATATTACTCTCTGAAGAGTTCACATAGCATCCAGTAATATTCTTCTTCTTTCTCAGATGTTTGCTAGTGTGATTGACGCCCCCAGTCTTCGAGATCTTTACTCCACGTGCTGGACTCAGTAATGACAACCCCTACCTACCGTTGCATTCTATACTGTCCAACCTGTGCTGTCTGAAAAATTTCTTCCCAAACAACGCAGTTAACCTTTTCAATTCATTGGCAATAGACCCTGTGAAATACTCCGAAAGCAAGCAGTACAGGGTGAAGAGCCTCTCTGAGGCACACAGCTTACTTCCACTATATAATCTTGTCAATAATTGCATTTTGTAAACGGTATTGTAAATATACGCACTTGTGTAAATATTGTAAATAATTGTAATTCTTGCAATTTTGTACACCCTTCTAACCGGTCGGCTGTGTATAAGGGGGGAAAGCAAACACTGGCTACTTTATTTTAATAAACGGATTTAATAATAATAATAATAATACTGTAAATTTAAACAGCCTTTGAAGACAGTATAAAAATTGATAATAGGATTGGGCAAAAACAGCAGATTATGGTGGATGGCGAGAGCCAGTTTTTTTCGTCTTTCATTCTTGTAACATGGAGTTTGGTGGTATCGAAGGCTTTTTCAAACTTGCTGAGGTAAGTATAAACACTTCTGCGTGCTGCTCTGATTCTTTGAGCAATTTCCTGGTGCCGTGTGTCATGGTATTTGCAGTCCTAAGATCCTCTTCAACAACCAGAACTCCCAAATCATTACTATCGAACTCATTGTGTCAAACAGAAGGTGAATTGGATTGGTTAGTTCTCTACGAGCAGGATATTGAAAACCATCGCTGACATCTGATATTTCGGAATCTTCTCATATGGTTTTTGTTGCATAAATATCTTGAATCTTTTTTGATCTAATCGATCATCCAGTGACGTACACAGATTTAATTTGCACCTCTTTTTATGCCCAAAGGAGGAACCCATATTCTTCCACTCACAATAAAAATAAGCAACATGAAAACGAAGATTCACCACCTTAAGTTTTGGAAGAGAATGAGCACGTGCTTTCTCCTCTCAACGTACTATCAGATAACGAAATCAGTATTAGAAAGAAGTATTTCTTTTAATACTACAAAAATAATTTTTGCATTACCTGTGTCACGTAAAATGAATTGGAGGCGTTCTTTGGGTTATCTGATTAGAGATCCCTTGCCGCAAACAGTAGTTTTATAACCAGGTATCAAAGCCTTGAAATATGCGTCCCGCATGCGAAGCTATACTTATCTGCCGAACTTATGTGGAAATATTTCAGGAAATTGCACAATTTTCAGGGTGGGGACCAGTAAATCTTCTAAATACTAAGCTGACACACTACAATCTGATTAGTCGGGTGATTAATTTCAATAAAGTGAAAAACACCTGCCTTTCAATTGCAACCCGGCATTATATAGATAACTCCCTGTCTTTTGGGACTAAGCAATACCTCCCCACCACGTGTGCGCCCCGTACCCAATGTCTCATAATTGTTTAATTATCGAAACGCGACAAGTTTCTACTCCAGTAATGAAATTCAGACGATTAAGAAGAGCTGTCGAAGGACCTTCACTAACGAGCCCCATAAATTTCAATTTTATTTTATTTATTTATTTTTTTCATCATTACTACGTCGGGCATTCCATATGGTAGCACGCCGTCTATCTTCCCATTAGGATGCAAGAGATTGGTTGGTAACAGTTTTGTTGTTGATGATAATGTTTCCACTCTTCATCCCTTTTCTTTTAAAGATTTTCTACATGAAGGAATAGGTATTATATTACTCTTTCACTGAGTAAACAAAAGAATTCTTAACTGTAAGTCTGCAAATAGATGATAGAACGGAGCCTGTAGTGACTTTTCTATGAGGGTATACTAATTTAACCTCTACTGTCTTCTCTGAAACAGCTTGGACTCCATGATACAAAAAAAAAAGTTAATGAACTTCCCTGCCAAATATAATGACCCCTCTGAAAACAGAGATGTAGTTTATTGCAGACAATCTAGATGATATCCGACGGATTCATTCGGGTTGTTGAAACCTTTCAAGCTCCAAATATTTATACATTTTATCACTGGTTAGCACGCGACGTGAAAACGTAAAAAAAAAAAAATGGCTTGAACGCCTTCGTGCAGTTTGTAGGATCTTTCCAGGTGTTTTTCCTCCGATTTGTACAGAAGTACTCCTAACTGGTTGAAAACGACCGTCGATACCAGGTGGTGCTGACGACCTTGCTGACAATGACGGATTCGGGGACGCACCTTTGTATCTTTATTGATGAGCCGATATGCATAATCGCTTACTTGGACCTTGTGGCGGCAAAGGGTGGGATCTGGCCTAATTCCAAGGAATTCAGTTCATCAGAAAAAGAAGAAAACGGTTCTTCAAGGAAAACTTGATGTCACGACACGAGTATTTACGGAATGCAGTCGATGACGCATGCAAATATCGGAACAGGGAAAAAATAAATCAATATCCTTGATGACAGTTCATAAACGGGACCGTGTACCGTTTCCTGATGGAGCTTCCGTACTTGTATATTGAGACAGTTCTGCGCATGAGCGAAGGAACCAATTACTGTTTAATTGAATAGCCAGGGATCTAGAGCTATCGCTAAACCGTGTCAAATTCAAGTATTATTCAGTCTAGATCGGAAATTACAGAGGGGAGGGAGAAGAGAGGAGAGAGGAGGCAGTTATTATAAGGGAAAGTTTGACCACTTGGGTGGTTACCCGCTTGGGCAATATGCGTGTAAAATTTTAAGTATTGTTCTTTTTTTAAAAGAAACATGACAGGAAATAATCCCGATGAAGGATAGGTTCATTAATATTATCTCAGCATTGCCGAAGCCCTGATTAAGTTTCTTCTTATACTTTGCTGAGCCAGCGTTTTCGTCCTCCCTGGTCTAGATGGGCCTTACGAAACTGAGTTGTACATTCATTTCTGATAATCAGTCAAACGTCACTTTAAAGTCGGCAGAATAAATTGTTATTTCAAATGTAATAACTGTATCCATCCGCGTGAAATAGAGCGAATGCATCTTTTAACCTCTTATTTCCATAAAAAAATGATCTCGGACACTGTTCAGGTCGGTATTAGTTTGACTAACACTTCAGTAAGTAGACAGTTTCCAAAACCTAAAAGTTTTTGGCCTTATTCATCCCAAGTAGGACCACACAACAATTTACACGGTATGTGGACACTGTTTTTGTTAGGCGGTACCAATGATTCTCACAAAATCGCACTTAGTGGCACTATGAAGCTGCAAGCGTCTACAAAGCCAGATGAGTGTGAGTTGTATTGGGTAGCGCGAGTTATGGGTTCGCGCGTTTGTTGGTGTTCATCTGTATCACTGAGAAAGGCACTTTCTACCATCTCCACGGCACGAGGATCCGGATGAGGAGCAGAAAACTAGATAGTCTTCCAAGTAGGTCTTCTGAGTTTTTTCATTGTCGTATCTCCTCTCCCGAAAGACGAGGTCAATTATGTTTATTCTGTGACGGGGTCTTAAAAGCTCACCTGTGGAAGGTGGTGGTGTTGGGGGGTAAGCATTCTACCTAGAGACACTATCAGGCCAGCAAATCCAACCCCAAAGGCATGCGTTGGATCTCCCTGTTACAAGAGATTTACACTGTAGGATTCAGCATTGGTATTTCATCCCTTCTGGCATGCCAGGCCAGCAAGTAAATTTCCTACCCCAAATGGGATAAGCATGGGATGGAAACTTAAGTGTCCAGCCTATCCATCCCTCGCAAGGTTTCTAGCGTTTGTTAGATCCCAAAAGGTTCCTGGATGGAGGAGCCTATTCCCGGAGACATTGTGAGCAAAGTATCTAACCTGGAATGATCAGGCTAGCAAGAGCTGAGGTCGTGCTTAGTTACATTGGCGCTCTCTCTCTCTCTCTCTCACACACACACACATAATTAACACAGAACTTTTAGGACATCTTTTCATTTAAGTAACGGTAATTGGTTGGTTGGTAGGGTGGGTTGTAGGCCAATCAGTAACTTAGGCCACATTGAGCTCTATGTATTTGTCTGCAAATTGCGTATGTTCTGTGGTCGATTTGCCTGTTTGCTGGAAAAAAAACCAAAGTTTCCGGAAGAAAAATCCATGCTATCTTCTTCTAAGACCAACTAACTCAGCCACGGTGTGAAAAAGGTCCATAAAAATCCCCCCGTCACTGACGAGATTCGAACTTGATTTCAGAGTCCCGTATGGTCTTCTTCCATCGGTGTTAAAAAGACTTAAATCGGAACTCTCAGACCACATGACCTGCCTTCAGTCCATCCTGATAAACACACGCATTTAGTTGAATAACCCTGGCACCGACGCAGCTGTATTTAATACATGAGTTGGAGATGGTAGCTTCGGTGAAGCTCTCCTGCTTCCGTAGCACATTCATTTGAAAATTCTTCACACATTGCAGGTGCCATCTTGATGTCCCCAAATTAAATTCCCGGATTAACTCTGTCATTTGGCGACGATTGCACCTGATGATCAGCACCAGCTGTCGGGCACCTTGCTCCTTCATTCTTGCATTTTCGACCGCAGTTATGTTCACTGATAATTTACGGACTTTTTTCCATTCGTTAAAGACTCGAAATGACACCAGCGTTTGAACACTGAACAATGCAGCCTTCCTCTTTGCTGTAGCAACTGCTAAACATGCACCAACGATCATCTCTCTTTTTTTTGAAGTTCTTGAGATCCAATTCCATTGCTGTTGAATAGACTGAGGTCATACAGTGTTTACCTGCACGCCTCGTGCGCTACTTGACCTGTTCGATTTACGTAATTTAGCGTAGAATGTTGCGCATAGCCCAGACCTTCATGATCCTGATAAGGTGGCTCAGTAATGCAGGTTGAAGTAAGTGTAAACCAGGAATCACTTTGGAATGTTTGTTGAATCATGATCCACAGGCTCGCAGTTTTTTAGTCGAAAGCGATCTGGGAAGTGCGGCTGAAATTTCTTACGCTGTTTTAACTTCACTTTTGGCTGCCATTTGGGTTGTTGCTCCCTACAGGCAGGGCTCCATCCGTTGCCAAGCCCACCGCAGCCTTCGAAGGGTTCGCTTGGATCAGGCGCCATGGCGTCTTAATGGGGAGGCAATTTACACGTGCGTTAGGTGCGCTCAAAGACTCTCTCCACAGCCTTTAACCCGAAGTAGTCGTATTCACGCAGAGGCTGCGCATGACCCCCCGCTTGACAGATGAACACTCTGCAAGCATAGGCGTTCCTTCTGGAGGTCACCATCCTCCGTCACATAGTGAACGAGGGCTAATTTAATTTTCACACTTTTTACCGCGGACAGGTAAAAAAAAGGGCTTCTCAAGCTCGCGTGGCCCGCACACACCTAAAGACGACCTTTGACCTAGAGTGTTGTACCGTGGCCCTGCCATCCCGACATGTACCGTTTGCTCCGCCAATTTGTCTTATTTGATGTTAGAATCGGGGCGTAGTCGCCGATCTTCTGATATCTCAATCTTTGATCCTTCCAAGCTTATCGCAGCTGACGATCACTGTGATTTTATCGGCACTGATTTTAATTTAATATCGTCTTAATCTTAACGGAACCAACGTCTTAATCATCCAACTCCCCGCAGCTTATTTAGGTCCAGAAAATACAGCGGAGTTTATGCGTGCTTACATATCACGACAGCGTGTCTTCCTTCATCCGCATGCCTACGAGGCACGAGGGATTTTAAAAATCTTTACCAGCGGTAGAAGCGATAAACTTCACCGATTGGAAGAAAAGTGGACTTTGGAGATAGCTCTTCTCAACACTAAGCTTGACAAGTCCTTTTTTTTTTTTTTTTAGTTTCTTTTTTTTTTGTTTTGCCGACACCAGGTGTATATACTTCGATTTGGCAAGGGCCATATTTGTGCACATCAACTATGGTGTTAAAAAACACCTTGATACGTTTCCCCTTTGAAATACTGCCCGCAGCAAGGTCTCGTTAATCATGATTGTGCGATTATGTGTGCACCTCTTCAATGTTTTCCTCGTTCCATCAAAATGAGGAAACTTTTGTGGACGCTGTGATAGAAAAAAATTAAGTTTGGAATCAGCGAAGTTTATTTGCCAAGCTGTAAAATGTAGATCGAGAAATTAAGAAGTGTAAAATTTGCTATACATTTAATTAATAAATCTCAATTTTTTTTATTTCCCTTAATCGGAATCTTAATTGAATATGAAAACAGTATTCCTATCTCATTGGGTTGACACTAAGGCCACTATGGTTGTCAGATTACTTGAATGTCTCTTCTTCTAGAAGAACCAATCGCTGTTTGGCCAGGAACTGGGTTGCCTCATTGTTTTGAAACTATTAGGACCATCTGTTCTGTAATGTGCGGCCATTTGGGGATAAAGAAAACTTACAATGACTCTTCTTCCATCCCTCGGTAGTCCTAGGGGTGTGATGGTAAACAGTAAATATTGCTGTCATCCGGGTAAGAGAACCAGCTGAGAACCAAATACTCATGTGGACAGTTTCTTTGTCATCCTCGAATATCTTCAAATTTATCCCCTTTCCTTGGAAACTGTTTCTAATGCGCAGATGTTTAGTTTTGTCCACAAGAGTCTGAGGAACACCTTGGATAATTGGCACCTGGCAGGTGAAAATAGCACACCGGTTTGAGAGAGAGAGAGAGAGAGAGAGAGAGAGAGAGAGAGAGAGAGAGAGAGAGAGAGAAAAAAAGAAACGCTACAAACAAACAGATAATAAAAATAATGGTAAACGTCACGCGACACGAAAATACGCCCACACTGGTACGTTGTACAACCATTTAGGTGCTCCCTTAGAGAATGGGGATTTGTGCGCGTGTACGGACATCGCTCTGTCTTGCAGGTGTCTTAACGAACAGGTGCGGAAGTAGCGACTCCTGGCAGGTGATAAAAAAGTAACCCATTAGCATCCCAGCAGTCTGCTTTTCCTGAGTTAAGTAAATGCACCTTCCTCGTGGCTGTAGGGACTTGACAACTCATGCTCGCTTCTCGTTCCTGTTTAACCCGTTGTCAATTCGCATCCTTCAACACGTTCGTACACGTCTGCTCGCTCTGTTCGTGTTCGTACACGAAGCTGTCTGTGCAGTTAGTGTTGCCAAATGAGCTTTTTTTCTGCAACTTGTTCCGCAGGGATTTAAGAATGGGGAGAGAGGACATTGCTTGTGAAACAGCTGGATGATCTCCTTTCACAGCACTAAGAGATCTTTATTTAACTTTGAACAGCGTTACCGAATATACACTGCTCATCAATAGTAAAGGGAAACTGTTCAGTGCGAATTAAAAACCATAATAGGCGTCGGTAGAAATATTCGCCAGTAGTACTCAGCCAGCAACAAAGGATATTCTTTACAAACCTTAAGCTCTAATTTAAAAACATTTGAAAACGAATGTGTTTCTTGTTTTCCCACCCACGTAACTCCGTATGAGATTGAATCCTTGTTTGCCATTCCCGTATTTCGGCTTTAAGGATCATTTTAACTGGTAAGTAATTATTAGTCCAACTACCACAATAAAATTATAGCGCCGCTGTTCACCAATTACCATTGTTAGCCCTCGTGGCTAGTGAGTAGCCAATGACTACGGTTGTACATTCTGTGTGAAAAAGAGTGGATTCGATTCCCATCGAGTTAGGAGAAACTATTGGCATTTCTATTGGAGGGGAACAGGTATCCTGTGTGTTATCAGATACTCAGCCTAAAACACTGATGGATCCAATATCTCTCTATTACAGAAGATTTAGGAGAAATCCGGTTGGCCTGCCTCCCTAAAATCCACTCATGCACACCTTCTCGGTGGTAAGCCCTTTTATGTCACTTTGGTGGCAACGAACGTGTAGAGTGGTTCTCTTCAAGACGCCTGGTCAGCGTGAAGAGGAAAAGACCAAACCCTCCAGCATATGAGAGCACAACAATACAAATGGCCCTCAGTCCCCAGCAGCTTTCACTCTCCCTCTTACGGCAGCGAGAGGATCAGAGTGGAAGCAGAGGGTGCTAAGAATCTCTGGGTACGACCAGGCTGCCATGCACGGAAACTGAACTTGGCCTGTTATAACGTACGATCACTCATCGGTGAAGACAGGATATTAGAGCTGGAAAAGGAATTAGAAAATGTGAATTGGAATATCATCGGTTTGGCTGAAACAAGAAGAAGAAATGAATCACTTATAAGTTTATCAAGTGGAAATCTGCTGTACACCAATGGAAACAGTGAAAGGAGTGAAGGTGGAGTTGGGTTTCTGGACCATAAAGATTTTAAAAACAACATTTTGGAATTCAAAAGTACATCACCAAGGGTGTCAAGACTAATACTCAAGATTTCTAAGAGGTACAAGCTAAAGATTATAATGATTTATGCACCAACATAGAGCCATGATGATGAAGAGGTTGAAGAAATGTACACCGAAATTGAGAGTCTTCTAGATGAGCAGAAAACCCACTATGCTATTATTATGGGGGACTTCAATGCAAAGGTTGGAAAAAGGCAAAACAGCGCAGAAAGAGGAACTATAGGAAATTTTGGAATTGGAGAAAGAAATAAAAGAGGTGAAAGACTTGTGAAATTTGCAGAATCTCAAGGACTGTCAGTAATGAACACTTTTTCCAAGAAAAGGGTGAACAGAAAGTGGACATGGAAGAGTCCAAATGGTTTAACAACTAATGAAATCGACTTCATCCTCACTAACAGAAGATATATTGTGAATGATGTTACCGTCCTGAATAAGGTAAATGTTGGAAGTGATCACAGAATGGTAAGATGTACACTTGATATAGATGTAGGAAAGGAAAGGAAAAAACTGACTCGAATAAATAATACAAAGGTCTTTGAGATCACAGAGGAGGAGAAAAAGCAGTATGTACTGGAACTTAAGAACAAGTTTGAGCTTCTGCAGACTGCTCAGGACCAAGATATCGACGAGGAATATTACAACTTTCTGAAAGTGATAAAGCCCAAGAAACCTATAAGGAAACAGAAATCCAAAGAAGAAAAAATTAGTCAAGAAACACTTGTCATGATGAACCGAAGACGACAAATAAAGAGCAAGAAAAACACTGACAGGGAGAAAATTGAGTATACTGAGTTATGCAAAGCCATTAGAAAGAGACTCAGAGAGGACATAAGAAAATTTAACACAAGAAAAGTGGAACAAGCATTAAGGGAAAATAAAGGATTTAAATCAGCAGCCATTAGCAGTAATACAGAAAGACAAATGATACTGAAACTGAAGAATAGCGATGGTGTACTTATAAACAGCAGAGAAGGCATAATTCAAATAGCAGAAGACTACTATAGAGATTTATACAAGGAGCGAGGGAATGATACCAGCAGTGGGGAAGATGGATTGCAAAGTAGCAACACATACGACATACCCGATATTCTTCCCGATGAGGTAGAACATGCATTGAAGGAAATGAAGAAGCGGAAAGCCCCGGGGAAGATGAAGTTACTGTAGAGTTGTTAAATTGGGAGGAAGAGACATAACACAAAAACTGGCAAAGCTCTTCACAAAGTGCATTAGAAAAGGTGTGACGCCTAAGCAGTGGAGTAATGCAATCATAGTTTTGCTGCATAAGAAAGGAGATAAATCAGAAATTGGAAATTATAGACCAATTAGCTTGTTATCCCACATCTACAAGTTGTTCACAAGGGTCATTTACAAGGGTAAACTAACAGATTAGAAAGAATACTTGATGAGAATCAACCGAAAGAGCAAGCTGGCGTTAGGACAGGATTCTCAACTATGGATCACCTTCACGTAATATCACAGCTAATGGAGAAAGCAAATGAATATAAAACACCATTATGTCTGGCATTTGTGGATTATGAAAAGGCATTTGACTCAAATACAGCATAAGGCAATGTTTCGGGCACTTGAAAGACAAGGCATTGATACCCCATATATTATGATTTTGAAGAAAATGTATGAGAGTGCTACCTCCTTTATTAGACTAGACAAAGACAGTAGCAAATTTAAAATCGAGAAAGGAGTTCGACAAGGAGACACAATATCTCCGAAGCTGTTTACTGCTGCCCTTGAGGAAGCTTTCAGAAGATTAGACTGGTCGCAGAAAGGAGTCAATGTGAACGGAGAGTACCTAAACCATTTACGATTTGCAGATGACATTGTGGTTATAAGCCATGATCCCAAAGAATTAGAGGAAAATCTTAATCAGTTATGCAGAGTTAGTAAGGATTTTGGACTAAAGATGAACATGGCTGAAACAAAAGTAATGATGAACAAGTATGCCACGGAAAGGGAAATAATGATTGAAGGAGCAGTAATTGAAAAGGTGGAGTCATATACTTATCTGGGACAAGTTATTAGCTGTAATAATGATAAATGGCTGGAAGTCAAGAGAAGAATAAATTTAGGATGGATAGCATTCAGGAAATATAGTCACATACTGAAGAGCAATATCCCAGTTTGTCTGAAACGTAAAATAATGAATCAATGTATACTCCCCACCATGACTTATGGAAGTGAAACTTGGGCACTCACCAAAAGAATGGAAGAGAAGCTGAGAACTACACAGCGAAGAATGGAACGAATTATATTGGGAATCAGACTGTTAGATAAGAAGAGAAACACATGGATTAGGCAGCAAACTGAAGTAAAGGACATTCTTATTAAAACTAAAGAACTAAAATGGTCTTGGGCAGGACACATAGCTCGAAGACATGATGACAGATGGACTAAGAAAATAACAGAATGGTACCCAAGAGGAGCTAGAAGAAAACTTGGAAGACAAAGGCGGAGATGGATAGATGAAATTCATGAGTTTTTGGGTAGTAAATGGATGGCCAGTGCTCAAAACAGAAGGAACTGGAAAGTTGCTGGAGAGGCCTTCATCCTGCAGTGGATTGAAAATGGCTGATGATGATGATTGACATTTCTTTTACCATGGCAATGTTAATCGATTACAGGAAATGGTTAAAATATTTTTCCCACAAAAAAGACCAACTTTAGAATGCACGCAGTCCAGCTCAACCATTGCTGTTGATTGGTTTATTGTTCAGTACGGGTCACTTCGAACCGAAAACTAAATTGAGCAACCGCTCAAGATCATGCAGTTTTTCTCTGAACGATCCTGAGCGGTTGCCTCATAAATCACAACAGGAATAGGGGAAGGAGAAACAGATAACTCTCTTTGCGTCCCCAAACGTACTCAGTTTTAGTCAGCAGTAAAGGATATTCTTTACTGCTGACTAAATCTTGAGCTTCTAATTTGAAACCAAATGTATTCAGAATAAATCTTAGAAAATTAACCCATCCAAATAAGCCATAAAGGTGTACTTACTGAAGAACCATCCCACTGAAGTTTCTGTATCTCTTATTAATCTGAAAATGCCTGTATAGTGTTTACTGCCTTACGTCTCCTAGGGGGTCTCTCCCAACACCGCATAGTATACTCCGAGTCGCAATACAAACTCTGTAAATGCCAAAACGTGTAGATTATTGTGTAAGCTGCGTAGTGTAGTGTACTGTACTGTAGTGTAGTGTTGTGTTGGTCTGTTGTTCCTCTGGCCGTTTAGCTGCTGGGCCCTTGGATAAACTAAGATTCCCTCGTTGCTCGTCCATCACCACATAAAGGTGGGTTAGGTAATAGGTAGAGGCGAACCCTGGTGTCGTCTGAACTTGCCAGGGAGGATCCTCCTAAGTAGACTTCCACTTGGAGTGCAGAAGTTGAAAAGATAAAGAGCACCCCTGTGGAGGAGGCCCATCCTCCACGGGGAGACTTAAGTACAGAAAAAGATTTAGGGTGGTAGATTCCACCAGGGGAAAGCTTTGGATGGGAGATGGAGAAGTAAAACCGTAGGGTCAGAATGCCCTATGTTGAGTGAGGGAGAGGAGATAGCGTTGTGGGCGTTGCATGCAATATAATATAAGTCCCGCACTGGCAAGACCACGTGGGGCCAGTGTCAGCAGATCCCACGTCATGCCACCAAGGGGGGGGGGGATAACGTCACCATGTCAGGAGGGGGTTCCTGAATAGGTTACCACCACTACAATGTAATTGAGGGGCCTATCAGAAAACACACTCAACGTGCACATCAACCATTCACTCACCTGTCATACTAACATGTACACGGATACTCATTTTTTATATGACGTGTATTTAAGGTAAAAAACAAATATTTCATACTTAACTACTTTCACTCACATTTGTCATGTTCCATTCGTCATCTTACTCAAAGACAAGACACAATACCGGTAATCTAGCACTGTCTCTGGGGTAAAGCAACCGAGTGTGCGATAAGAAATCGCTTTGTATCACAGGTAGAGGCGAACCCTGGTGTCGTCTGAACTTGCCAGGGAGGATCCTCCTAAGTAGACTCCCACAGTACCGGTAGTCACAACCCACACTGATCTAGGGATAACTTTTGACCCCAGGCTCACGTTTCATGCCCAAATAGAACAAATAACCAACAAGTTTCTCTAGCTCAGATGGACTGCCACACAACAACTGCTGCATGTGAACGATCCAGTGCTCGTTAGAAACTTCATATTTATTCAGCCACATACTCTTCCATCTTATATGGAGCCGAATGGGCGCTCGCCCGAATTTTGTACACCCAATGAGGAACAGGAAGACCAGACTAATCCTGAGGTATAGCTGGTAACTGACAAGTTACCTGCTATACCTCAGGATTCCTCGCACAACCCTTTTTACTGCTCAGTTCTACAATGATTTTCTACAATGTTTTACAAAGTTCTACAATGTTTTACAAAGTTCTACAATAATGTTTTACAATGTTCTACAATGACTTCTCCGTTTTCCACAGTTCATATCGCTAAGTCTTTCCCAGGGAAAATTATTGACAAAAGATTATTCACAATTTTGTGAATAATCTTCTGTGTATACTCAGTGTCAGAAAAAACTTCCCCACCTAAAAGAGTTCATGGAAATATTTGAAAATTGCACATCCTGATGATATACCCAAATAATCCAATAGCCTATAAATCGTAAGCCAAATTCGGCGCTGTTTGGATGGTTAGTATGATACTGTCATTAGTAGCAAAAGAACAGTGATTACTAGTGAGCCAGTTTTTTGGAAAGCATTTTAAGATGACCGAACTGCTAGTACGACAGCGTCTGCCCAGCTGAATGAGTTTGAACGGGATCTCATAGTGGGACTCCGTGAAGCTGGATAGTTCACCCAGAGACTGCTGCTTATGTTCCGCGCGATCTTGGGACAGGTGGGCAATGTCGGCGGCACCAGTGGATAGCAGAACACGCCCACAGGCGAATATTAAACACCCAAAAGCGGAATGACCAGACGATTCACTAGCAGGCATCTTTGGAACATCCATTAGTCTACTGGCAGAAACAGGATTGCGTTCACGTTTTGCACTGCCCTTCTCCACATTCTACAGTGCACAGCGACTTCGGTGGTGCAGAGATAAGCCAGCTGGAAAGAAGACTGGCAGAGAATTGTCATTGCCAATGACAGGATCCGTGTGTGGTGACTCCATGGTGCAAGGGATATTCCTGCTTGTATTCAATAAGGTGTAAGGTGTATTTAGTGTCAGACGGCACCAGGGGTTTCCCCCATCTCCGCGTAGTTTTCATTGTGGGTGTACCAGTTCACTGGAAATGCCAGAGATTTAAAAGTGTATGGATATTGTGTATGTATAATTCCGTGTACCGTTGTTCATCTGGTCGTTTAGCCGCTGGACCCCTGCTGTGGCCCAACGTTGCCACACCTTTGCCCCGTGGAGGCAGACCAGGAACCCAGTAGGCTTAAGTTACTCTGGCAGGTCCTGTCACCTAATTTCCTAAGATTTCAGTGGCTAGGACCTAAAAAAAAATTATTGTATTTTTATTGCATGCATATATGCGTGCATACAAGCACATATATACACACATGCACATATGTACATCATACATGTGCCAACGTCAATCGTGGGGTTGACATCACTTGAGTTGGGTGCATATATGCGTGCATACACATACCAACGTCAATCGTGGGGTTGACGTCGCTTGAGTTGGGCCAGAACGTGGGTGAAGATATTTTGGATGTATTTAAATTTAGGTATGTGGGGCTTCGCTAGCTTGAAGATAGAAAGCGAAGGAGGCTGAAGACTGGGGGGAGAAAGACAGAAGTATGGAGCCAATAGGGAAGACAGCCCCAAGTTTCAATGTGGCATGCCCATGCCCCACCAGAGTAGAAATGAGGGGGGAGGGGGGTGACGAGAGAATCGTCTCCCCGTGGGAGTAGGGTTTAAAGGTGAAGGGGGTAGGGTGCCCTCTTCAGGCTGCCGTGAGGCTTTGGGAGCTAGGCTGCAGTTTGCTGTTTGTTGTCTCTATTCTTGTCCACTTGATTCAGATTGGGACACTCATGAGGCAATCCCTTTCCTTTTTTTTTTTTCCGTTGATTCTCTTTTCTTCTTCTTTTTCCCTTCTTTTCTTTATTCCTTTCTTTTCCATTCATTTTCTTTTCTTCCACAGTTTTCTTTTCCAGGAGTTGTCTCTGTCTTATGCGATTTATGTTACTGTACTATTAGTCTCGGTGTATGGCAATTAACACCCTTCTCCTTGTGAAGAGGTCCTGTGCATACTGGGAGAGCGCGCGGTATTCCTCTTCCGTGTCAATGAAATGATGTTCAAGTCCTTTGGGGAGGTAATGGATTTTCGTGATGAGGGTGCATCTGAGGTCTTCGTATTGTGGGCAGTCGTAAAGCAGGTGGTCCCAGCTTTCGACCTCCCCGCACGTGCAATTTGGGTCATCGACGAGGCAGAAGCTGAACAGTATTCGACAAAGGCATACCAGGAATCACGATATGATGTTGCATCTTTTATGATAGCCGTTCGCCACTTTTTTTTTTTTTTTTTTTTTAATGCTTTGATCTCGCGGATCTATGTTGAACCTGCTACCATTTTTCCAGTAATTACTTAAACCAATGCTCAGTCCAAATACCGCTCTAGCTATCAGACAGTTTCTCTGCAATTCTGACATGCTTTCCACGCTTTCTTGCTGCTCTGATTTGTCTCCTGTTGAGCATATCTGGGACATGATGGGACAACAGTCAATAGAGCCGTGCCTCAAGCCAATCCTAAAAAGTTTTAAGGGAGCAATTAAGCTAGATATGGAGAAAGAGTTGCAGGGATTGATTGACTGATATCCCTCAGAATCTCCTCTTTGGCTCAGTGCCAAGATGCATAACTGCTTGCGTTGCTATCAGAGGAGAACTAAGGAGGGGGGCAGTGTCACAAGGATATCCCTTAAATTTAGTTAATGATCATGTTTTGTGAATTTCCCCTTTTGTTGATTTAATGTGTTGAGGGGACTTGAGACGCTGTGCCAACCAGAAAACTCAACTATCAGGAATATCTAAATATATGAAATAAAGTAGAAACTAATGCAATAAATACAAGTACTTTTTGTCCCTCTTTCCCATCTATAGAGATTTTCTTCTCATTCGCTATAGAGATTTGCTATAGATATTTGCTATAGAGATTTTCTCCTCATTCGTGCAGTCACCAGAGCAACATTGGAAACAATTTCGAACACAGCGTTGAACAAGCTCCAAAACTGGGCTGCGCTTCATAACCTCGCCGTCTCAGGGGAAAAGACGAAATGCATCCTGCTTAAAGGCAGATTGCAAATTCGTAGACCACCAACTATGAAACTCAACTTCATCCCTATCCGCCTTTATACCGAAGTCAAATTTCTTGGTATTTACATTAATTCAGGGCTAACTTTTCGCTGCCATCTAAAGTACCTGTCAAAAAGATCCAGAGATACGCAGCCATGATTAGGCATGTTAGCTGGGCGAATTGGGGCCTGAAAAATAAAGCTTTGATCCTCATATATAAAGCTGTATCCATATCTATTGTCTGCTATGGTGTCTTCGTCTGGTGCAGACAAGCCACACTGGTGAGAAATAAAAGGAAGCTTAACTCAATCCAGAGGTTCATGTTATTGTCAATCTGCAGGGCGTGCCGTACAGTCAGCATCCCTGCACTACAGGTTCTTACTAGGTGTCTGCCGCTGTACCTGGAAATGGTCAAGCAGGATCTATTTTATCAGCTTAAGAAGGGAGTTCCAACCAAACTTGACATTGCAAATGACCCCAAGATAGAGAAAAATCGAATCCATCAAGGCCTCCAGACGATCTGGCAACAATCTGGGGAAACCTCTACGAAAGGGGACATCACCTGGCGTTTCCTTCCAACAGTACACATAACACACCCGAAGCCCCCACCCTGGATCTCGCCTTGGCTACAGGTAACCTTTACCATTACTGGCCATGGGCCGCTTTCGTCAGAAGCTGGCGGCCATGGGAATTTAGGGAGACCCGCACTGTCACTGCGAAGACCTTCAGTGCTGGGGACACTTCATGTATGAGTGCCCCCACCTATGGCAACAGCAGCTTGAATGGCCGTCAGGCTCAAGTTCCTGACGGCCATTCAAGGAAACCCACGAAATCAGGAGTCCACATTACTAAGTGATGAAAATACATACAACGCATTCACTATCTACGCACAGGAAGTCTTTGGACTCAGGCGAACCAGGATCGCTGAACTCAGAGCTACACAGGCATTATGCCACAGGGACCGAACGAAACTGACGTTAGACAACCCCACCTCTATAAGAATCGCCCTCGTATGAATGTCCATGCTGAACCACGAAGGGTAGAACTACTGCTAGCACCATCCCTGGCACAGGATACTGACCCATGAAGGATAGGATTTTCTGCTGGCAGTGTCCAAGGTGCGGGATGCTGAGCGCCATTCGCCCAGTCTATAGCATATCCCGCACTTCTGTGACTTTAAACCACAACTCCATCCCCCTCTTTTCGCCTATATTAGGGTGGGCTACCTCTCTATGTATCAGTCCACCTGCACTGTTCCCCCTCTAAAACCAATCTTGTCTGTTCTCTGCTTCTGCTTTTTTTTTTTTAACTTGGTCCTCGTCATGAAGCTCAGGCAACCCTGGCGGAGGCTAGCCAGAGTGTGAAGAGCATCCTGGCCCACCTCCCAGTGGCGGTGGCGGGCAATGCAGGGTCCCACTAGAGCCCTGCGGCCAAGCAGCCAGATATACAACAACAGAACTTAACACTACTCTGATACAAACCAGACATTACACTTTTTCTGGCTTTTACAAAGATTCTGTACTTCTTCACAAAGTATTAAGGCGCAGATATGGGAAACGACCGGTGGCGCCTTCCACAAAACACTTTGCCACTATAGAGATGTATATAAGGATCTCCGATATGAGAAGAAATATGCGAGTCAACACGGTGTTACTTCAGTAGAAATTAACATGTGTCTCGCATCTGAGGGAATCAGCTCATTCGAGATTCACTTCTATTTCTTGCTTGAAAACGGACTGAACTTGTCTTATCGACATCAGAATGATGCACGCAGTTGGTTCCTTGATGAAAATCTCTCTCTCCCTGTATTTGTGCAATGCGAAATCGCAAATACGAAAATAACTCTTCTTGGTGGCATCGCAGTTCATGAACGTAAGGTTTTTCAAGAAATAATCTCTGTTTTTACGCCAATTGCTGAAAACTAAAATCCCAAAATATATCTCAGCATCCGTAAATTGCGCAGGAACTAGAGGAGAAATAATTCCTTCCCCTCTTACCTCCCTCAAATAATCAAAGGAGTACGAAGATTATAGACCGTAGCAATAATACCGTCGACGCTAACATCCTTCTGAACTTTGAGTCAATGGCAAGCCTGCTGGAAGCTAGACGCAACAATCAGGGTTGATAACAGTTCTCTGGAAGTCATTAGAACGATGTCCTTGATATGTCCTCCATAACCAAAAACAAGGCCAAAGTAGTTCGAGATAATTGCGCAGATCGTTCCCATCACCACTTGCAAAATGAAGTGCCACTTATTTCTCTCCGTACACAGTTGCGCGCTTCCAAACCATTTCGAATGGTTTCGTAGATGAAAAACACGCTGCAAAGTTCGTTTCCAGCAAGGTTTTCATCCAGCACTGATGATGAAGTTAACGAGATTCACATGCCAGATCGCCTTCATAAAGCATACACGAGGCCCCCTTTTGAAACCGGGGATCCTTGGGATATTCATTTGTTTGCGAAGTTTCCTCGAATATTTACATACTCAGCGCCTCTTAACCAATGTGCTATAGTACGGAGGGTACAGTTCCCCCCTTTCTTCCCCGCTTTATTTACAATCCGTCAGGGCCATGAATTACAACTTCTGCTTCTATGGCCATACAGCATTGACACGGGTGGGGGGAAGCTTGGTTTTGTGCAGGATTTTTATCCTTTTTTCCTCGATATACGGACTGAGTTCAGTAAATCTGTCGGAGGAAGCGGCGGCAGTGTGTGCGTGCTGAAACTAAGCCGAGATAAATACCTGTTTTACCTGCGTTGCTACCTTATCAGGTGGCCGAGATTTTCTAGCACTGTAGCGCTACGGACGATGTCACGGCAGGGAGAAATGACTTTAATACTGACACTTTACGATCCAGCGTCACGCAGTCACGAGGTCGTGTTTCCCTGGCAGAAACCCGGCTGGCTCTCCGTGGGTAGAGCTGTCTTGCAGCCGACATTAGCAAGCGTTTATCAGATATTAAAGGGGATCGGAACAAGGACGAGAACACCGAATCCCCAGTCACGGCAACCTCGAATATCCGAAGGCTGCCGATGATGGACGAACATTTTCTGGATTTCGTTAAGATTAACTCAAATTTAATAACGCTTCTTTCTTTTTGCTTCTTTATATGGTCTACGGCTTACGGTGTACCTTCAGGGGCTGGCGGAATTAGCCAGAGGCGTCGTGAATCGTGTCAGTCTCCAATCCATCACTCTGTCACTTTTATCGACCTTTTATGCGTATTTTCACCTTGGCCAAAACATATTCTTCGGAGACCACTCTTCTTTTCTTTAGGAGAAGTTGAAATCCACGCGCAAATGTGTTTGCACACATTGAGATAGAAAGAATGCAATAAGTGGAATAATATTCACGAATGGCCATTGTAGATGAGTGGATACTCTTGTTTGCCATTGAGCAGGTATGGCTGGATACCAGCCATACCTGCTGAAGATAACAGAAATGTCTTTTAATTCTGGTCGGTGTTGATTCTGCGATGTTTTCATAGATTGTGCAATTCTGGTTATTTATTATTAGCGAGGACAGTTGGAGATTAAAACAGGGTTTGTTGATTAGATGTGACTTCTGCCAGCTATTGCTTCATCTTTCGATTTATGGAGAATATGATTTAAGTTTCTGTGTAACTGTGGGTTTTACATCCCATCCCCCTCGCAGGTCTATGAATAATTCAAAGTAAACTCTTTAAAATCCAGCACCCTAGGAGATTCAGTAGTGCCAGATTTTAAATTTTTCGGATTGAGTTGAGCGGTTGAGTTGAGTTGAGTTTCGGAGTGGGTTGAGCATTTTTCAGTGAATATTAAACGCAAACAACGAAAACTATTTTTATCTGTAAGAATTTATAATTACTATCTTGTCCTTTCATTTGTTTTTGCGGGCAAAATGATTTAAGCAGACAATACAACGGTCTTAATTCTCACATTGGAACACACTTGCCTTTGGTAGCGAGTTTCCCTGGTATTGCACTACTTGGACAGATAGATTTAGCTATATTACAACTTTAAAAACTATTTTATACAAGCGAAACAGAAACACTTCTTTACATCTGTTTTGTCTACAGGTTGTTACTATAGGTCAATTGCTATCTCATGAAGAACCAGTTAGGCCTGAAACGAGCTGTCATAGCAGTCTCATCTTTTAAACAAATGGCCAGTTAACCTTTTAGCTTGGCGATCTGTTTGAAATTGTGCAATACCAGGGCAACCCGTTGCAAGACAAGTTTATTCTGCTGTGAGAATTAACGCCGTTTCATCGTCTATGCAGTTTAAATGCTGCTGGCTCGGAAAAACAGATTAAAGGAAAAGACAGTCCAGCAAGCGTCTTATAAAGAGAAAAAGATCACCTTTTTTTTTTTTGCAAAGATCCTTAAAGACGTATGCGATCATTGATACGAGTGCTGGATTGCTTTCTTAATATTTCTGGATTGTAAAATGTTTATTTTATTTATTTATTTTTTATAAAATGTGCCGGATTTTAAAGAATTCTGTGTCTTAGAAGTATTTTACAGATTTTACTGTAATTAACTTTAATCCGTCTTAGAAACGCCTGCTGGTGAATCTCCAAATATATTAACAGCGTGTTATTCCTATAAAGATAATAAGGAAGCAATAACATGTAAGAACACGCTTTTGAAATAATCTGAGGAGAGGCAATTACTCTTAAACCCCATGTAACTGCACTAGGGGCCCAGCGATAAATTTATGAACCCTATTGCTACAAACCTACATTCGCCCACCCTCTAGGGGTTTTTTTTAACGTTAGGTTTCGCTTCTGAACAGACACCTTTTTGGCAACTCAGTCTCCCTCTCCATCACACCATCCGGCCCCTGAAACACTCTTCTTGTTCTTTTATTTGTGCCGGTATGACCGCCATTGTAGATAGCATGAATGCACGTGGTCAGTAATTATTGAATTGTGAATTCACCTTCTGTCAGCTAGTTTACCAAAGAAGCTTGAAAGCTCAGATACTAACTCGAACAGACGAGAATAATTCTCGTCCATTTGTTATTTTTACCAATAAGTAGTTGTTTTATTTTTAAAAATTTCTATCGCGGCAAAGGCAAGTAGTAACTGTGTGCCACCAGATTCGGAAAACTCCATTGAATTCAATGGCGATCATTCTTTTGGTGTACCTCGAATACAGCGTCTTTACTCCAAGTGGGTTTAGAGTAACAAAAGTTTGGGAACCACTTATGCAAACTTATCGTTCACCAGATATTCTATACCCTGAACATAAACGCCCTTGAGTTGCACCGTTGTTTGATTGCTTCCTTCATCGCTCGTGTGGATTCGACTTCCTGCCGCATCGTTTTTCAGTTTTCCAAAAACGTGAAAATCTCAAGGCCGAGCTGTAGGGAGAACGCGCGATCACTTCCCAGTGTAGTTTTAGGGTGGTTGTCGTAGTGTGCGTGATCCAGGTCTCTTTATTTTCGTGGCATGCTGTAATCAACTTGGAGGTTTCGTGCGTAATTTTTGAGGTGACCGTGTCGCATCTTCGCATGAAACGGCAGGGCAGCAGTCCCTGAGTCAAAGAACAGCACGAGCATAACCTTCTCAGTTCTTTCGAAAGGATTAAAGTTCTTCGACGTAGTGATGTTTCATAGTTTTAATTGCGCCTGCGAGTCTCATGGCTTTTCTGTTTTATATTGTCTAATTTCTCCATGCTTCCTTTTCTTTCCTGCCACTTTCTCCCCTCTTTCTTCCTTTTTTTATTTGTCTTCATTTTTTATTTACGTTTTATTTTTCATTTTTTTCCCTTTGTTCTTTTATTTTTCTTTTTCCTTTTTTTTTTTTTTTTTTTTTTGCTGGTAGTTGAGACGTTGGCTATCTTAACTACGAGAAGGCTGGCACCTACTGGTATTTCACTACCTCCATTGGGTGAGGGATATCGTCCTTTTCAGGACTGGAATACGAGATTGTTAAGGTGGCCACGGTACATAGTTGGGGTCCACCTCCTCGTGATATAGACGGACACTGGGTAGACTTTCTAGGTGATCGCCTTCCTGGTGACTAAGTGGCCATAAACAACCAAACAATACAACAACAACAACAACATTTACCCTGCATAAACACAAGATTGCACACCTTTCTGGCCTTTTGCAGGGTTCTGTATCATCACAGAGTTCCATGGTGGAGTTGAACTAAAGTTCTGGAGCCGCCTTGCATAAGATACTATACAAGCAACTCCGACTAACAGTAGTTGTACCACATTCATATTGTCTCTGCTATTGCGCATCACTCCGTGAAGAAATCAGTTTGTTAAGTTCGTTCAGTCAAAATGTCATTCAGTTAAGATGTAGTCGACCAGTGCTGGACGCTTACAATTGTCCGTTGGTCGCTGGCAACTAGAAATTTCATTTTGGCAACTCAATGTTTTTCAGTTATAATTTATTAGTTGAGAATCGTGTATGCATCGCAAAGGGTCACCCTGTTTCGAGTGAATGCTAGAATCAAAGAAAAACTCAAACAGGGTAGCTTATGAAATTTAATCAAAGCAGCAGAAAGAATGAAATGCGGGAGAAAGCGAAATAATAAATAAATTTCAGTTTATATTCCCGAACGACCACATAAGTTCAGAGGAGTTCACGAGATAGAGCGAATACAACAACATCCCGTATTTAGTATTTACGTTGCGGGTAAGGATTGGTTTACATAAGGAGGTACTTATCCCTTCCCACAAATAATAAAATAAGCCCCGCGATCCATTGTGATCCAGACTCCAGTTGTCCTTTCACCTACGATAGGGGGATGACATTATCCATCTGTAGAGAGCATCGGATCTAATTCAACCTCCCACGTGTAGATTGCAATCAGCCGTGCGAGGACATAAGACGCAATTTTTGCCCCGGGATAAGTTTGTTACGCAAGCAGGCGTCTGAAACTTTCTTCGTCAAGCGGTGCGGAGCAACCATCGAACTTCGAGGAATCACCACCCACACAATTAAAATACCTGCAAAAAGCCATGATACTCTTCAGTAATCTTTTAGAGAAATGTGCCACATTGCCTGCTCTACACAAAATCCAACTTCTCATCAAGTTAATTCTAGGGGTTTCATCGCGATGACCCCTTTAATCTACCACTTCAACTGTTTTATTTGCCTTACAGCATTACTAGGACAAAAGTGAAAATTTCATATCCGGTTCCTGGTCTGGTTACTAATTGCACTATGTGTAATATATACGCATTCAAAGTCGACAATAAAAATGATCTTACTCTGAAACAATGGGGTTCGCTATTGGGGGAGGGGGATCACCCAACAGCGAGCAAATGCGTCATTCAGTTAAAATGTAGTCGACCACAGCTGATAAATTTCAATTGCCCGATCGTCGCTGGCGACTCGATTTTCTTTTCTTTTTTTTTTTTTTAGTTAGGATTTATCAGTTGAGGTTAGAGCCGAAAGTAGAAGTGCTTCTTGAAAAATAGGTGTCTTTCATTCAGTTTAGACTGAAGGCATGAATTGGGATCATCTCTCCAACTAAAAATAAACATTATTAATGCAATGTGTTGAAATACATTTTTTAAAAAATCCTTATTTCTGGAAGTAATAAGAAAACAACTGCGAAAGGAAGGTCTCGTGAGCACTGCCCCGCATGTGTTTCCTCACGATCCATTTCAGGACACTAAGGTGGAATGAGCGGAGAATTCCATTCTGACCAAAACCGATCATCCGTAAGGAGGCTTGACCTTTACGGGATGCATCGTCAGCGAGCTTCATCAAACTCGCTTCACGGTTAGCTGCCCGTAGTTCATCCCGGTTTTGTATTAATCGAAGTCTCCTTCGGCCATCCATTTCTCTTTCGAAGGCATTTCTTTCTTCGATTATCACCCGATCTATAATTAATCGTTTTTCTGAGTTCTGACCTGATAATACTAAGTATTTATCTCTGTGTCCCCGCTTGTCTTCCAGAGGTGAGAAACTTCCCCGAGATGAGTGAGCGGTTGTTTTTTAAAGATAAGCTTTACGCCACCCCTCCCAGCGATCTATACATTATTAATGGCGTAAGTAGTGCAGAAGCCCTACCTGCCGCCTTCCTACAGGAACTGTTTATTATGATCATATGCACGTGAGCAGTTAAACACGTGCTAACAAGCGACTTTTCGGCTGATTTACTTATCAGCCGAATGTCGATTGTATCGAAGGGCAGGCTATAATTTTTTCCTTCTTTCCTCTCAACAGACTCGAAGTTGAAACAATAATTACGGTTTCCGTACAAGGTTCGTTTCCTTTTCTACCGCTGATATTGACTCGATAAGGTCATCACTCTCATCGGGGTCCGACCGAACCCAAGGTAGATCATTACGAAACTCATTGGTCACACAACTTGCAAGAAACTGTTCCCTAGATGGAAAAAAGGCCTTGTGTGTCGAGGATAAACGTGTTATAAACAAAACTTATTACCATCGACAAGATTTGTTCATTTCTACAGTCTGTCGGCGCCAACAAGATTTATTTATGTACTTATTCTCTACATTTTCATCATATTTGCATAGATTTAATTCATTGCTCAACTGCACGAAGTGAAATTCATTGTTCATTGTTTATTCTTCAATGTTCGTTAAGTGAAATCATTGTTCGTTGTTGGATCTTCATTGTTGAGTGTTCATGAAATAAAATTGTTGTTAGATCTTCATTGTTTAGTATTAATGAAATGAAATTAAATGTTTTATATTCATAAATTCATTGTTCATTGTTTATTCTTCAATGTTCGTGAAGTGAAATTTCGTTGTTGGATCTTCATTGTTGAGTGTTCATGAAATAAAATTGTTGTTGTATCTTCATTGTTGAGTGTTCATGAAATAAAATTGTTGTTGGATCTTCATTTTTGAGTGTTCATGAAGGGAAATTCATTGTTCAACAGGTTTTAGTGGATTTAGTACATTGTTCATCTCTGGTAAAACAATATGTACGATTCTATTGCTTGTAGCCCACCTTACTTGATATAGTATATTTTCCTAAGCACATCACGTGATATTTAAACTTCACATGCATTAAAAATCATCCAAGCGGTTCATTACTTTTAATAATACATGTTGAGATTATTAGACCACAATAATAATTCCATTTGTTCCTTCTGATTTTTCCTCCTCCCATTATACTGGGTTACACACAATTTATTGACTTCTATTCTAATGGACACACGGCAGATTATTGTGTGCTCAGTGTAAAGTTCGACTTTAATAAGTGGTATCGAGACCACTTTAAATTCTAACAACTGTTCGATGCAGTTTAAAAAGCTTAAGAGATTTGCGTGTTTTTCTCCATGTTTTTCCTTTACGTTTCTTTAGAAAACAGGATAATAATCGTTAACTGCAAAGAAAAGTCAAGAGGTCATCTTGGAGGATATCACTTCTTCAAAATGACAAGCCAAAGATATCATTTATGAGACAACACGCTAACGGGACTTAATGCTTAGAGGTTACAGAATAGGGAATAATTTATTTCTCTTAGACCTCCCCCCCACATCCCCTATGTGTGCGTGTTTTGTTGAAATTCTATCCATCACGTTTAAACCAATATATTGGAACAGACCCTCCAGTTACGCAGAAGTTCAATATTTACTGAGAGGAGGATGCACCAAAAAAGGAAACCAAATACCAACATTCGAACTGCGCGAGCTTTCAAAATATCTCCCTTCTGCAAATGGTGGCGAGAAGCAATTTCGGCAGATAAATGACACAATTAGCCCGCAGGAGAGAAGAGGAAAGGCGACAGCCTCCTGCTAACTCCGGCTATTGCTGTATACGTAATGTTTTCAAACGGCCCCTCCGGGATGTAGAGCCCGATGGTCTCTATTTGCCATAGATGTACGTTAAAATTATACCGAAAAGCCCCTCTGGTGGACATAATGAAAAAGTAGCGAGGTTAATCTAAAATAAGTAGCTTAAAATATTTAAAATCTTTCCTCCAGAAGCAAATTTCTGACTCTTCAATTATTCGTATGCTGATTACTATTAACTGTGTCATAAATATATAAAAATAGAAGCTCGAAATTTCGAATTTAAATTCCAAATAGGAATATGAATGTGGATGAATTGCAAAACTTGTTACCAAGCAAGGATCCATTATGTTCCGACATCAAACACGCATCGATATCAGCATTGTTTTTATTTGTATACCTGGGAGTGACCGCTGAAGTACACATCAGTGGCCACTCCCAGGAAGGATCCATCCGGGCACCTTGTTAAGAAAGGGTACAAGGTTACCACGAAGACCAAATAACCCGATCTTTTGATAAAGACGTCTTCTGTAAAAGAAACTTTCGATTCCCAGATGGTGTTGCTGTGTTGACCATCCTCTGTGTATGTGCGACCAGTAACAGCGACCACACGTGTGTTTTCGAGCGAAGAAAAAGTATAAAGTTTATTGCTTCCTTTGGACTCGCTAAGAAATATTATCTTCCCGCATCTCCCGACGTTTCCCATGATGTCTTATTTACTGCAGCCTGCGCAGATTTTCTGGCTTTACTGTTGACCGAGCGATACTAAAAGGAAAGTTAAATACTTCGTTCTGCTTCCAAACAGCTGAAAATTTATGTCTTTAACCCCTCCAGTGTTTGTACACTTCCTACCGAGCCGTATCGGGATTGCCCGATCACAAAACAAGGCAAAGTTCCTTATCGCAATGACCTTTCACTCCAAACTTCCACAGAGGGCCGGACAGGATACTTACAGCTGCGGCTAAGCCTATTCCGGCGGACAGAGGATATTAGCCTTTCATGCCCCATCACGAATGACCTAGGTCTGACCGGCGCTAGAATGCGGACCATTGTAATCGGGATTAGCTGCGGCCGGACGACAATGCGAAAAAGTTTTCATTCGTCCGTGAGAGTAGTCCCGGGCGTGTTCCGAACACAACACGCTGGACCCGTCGTTTGCACAAAAGATGGTCACCACTCTATTTACCTTGGCGTGGCCACGCACGTGCGGCCAGAACATGCCTCTTTTCATCCCCCCCATCCTTTCCCTTCCCTTTCGTGCAGAATTGTGTTCCTTCTTGACCTCAAAGGCCATAATGGCCCTATTTTCCGCCCTTTAGTCGGTGCACGCCCCTGACAGATCTCCCCTGCCGAGTTCCCCCCTCTTCTGCAACACCACTTCAGGAAAAGCGTGCATCTACTGATTTAGAACGGAAAAACGCTTTTTCTCCGTCAGCCTGTAACGGCTGAAAGGATCACCGTGAGATTCCGGGAAGCAAAGCCCTTTCAGCGGCTGAAAAGGATTGGAACATCGGGTGGCCTCGTGACACTATCATGGCCGACTAAGCAACGCTGCACGACACCTGCAGCCCACTCCTCCCATTTGACCGCAAAGTGACGGTGTGGTCACATCACCTGTACTCCCCTGACTTTCTCCGCCAGCACTTTTGACCTCCGGAGGAGTGTGTGTGTGATTGCTTTCATCATTTTCCTAAACATTGTTACCTCTCTCTCCTTCTCTACCACTTTAGAGCCTGCCACAGCACCACAATGCGCAGGTAGTTGTTGTCCGAAACGCGCACACAACTAGTCACGAACGCAGAAATGGCGTATCTTTAATGCACGGCTCAATGCTCTGTGCATTAGGAAGAACTGTAAATGCGCACGTGTGTGGTGTTGGCAAACGTGATTTCCTCGAGTGGTAAGCGATCGCCTATTCTTTTTCGTTCGTCTTACTCCTGTATGCTCGAGTTTTGATGGATTTATTCCCATTAACTGGAAAGCGTGACTTTCGTCTTAGGCGGTTCAGCCCATCCTGCAGTTGGCACGCAAATAAAAATTAAGAAGTAAACTTTCTGTTTATACTCGTACAACACACAGGATCAGAGCAGCTGGTTGCACATGTATATGTTTACCGTTTTAAAAATTCGTACGTTATAACTTAAATTGAATACATTTTGGGCGCATAATTTTTCGCTTTCAGGAAAATTTAAACTAAAAGTTTTTAAAAATCTTTGAAATTCGGGCATCGCCCAAGAGTTTCCCGAATTCTCACCGTTCTAATAGGGATAGGGTGAGACGGAATTGTGGGTAAATGCATTTAGCCAATGAACTCCTCCCATCACCGACGTTACACGTTCCCCTCTGTACCAGATCCAAATTGATCCTGATTCGTAGCATAACCATCGCGTTGAAAACGAGATGGTTGTGCTACGAATCAGGATTATTTACAAAATCGTTAGCTCTACCATCGACTCACCGGTTTTTTTTTTTTTTGTTTTTTTTAATGATTTTATTTAATTAGTTCAGTAGAGTTAGAACTAAGTAAGAGGGTTCAACATTTTGTTATTCGAGATTCTTGAATTTCATTATATTGTCCATTATATATCATACATTATATCACACTCTACGTTATGCATTATACTATATTAAACATAATAATGCATTACATCGATTTTTATATTTATTACTAACAACTTTTACTTAATTTTACTTTTAAGTGTAAGCTTAGCAATAAGATGTGGTTGAAGTTAACTTTAACTGTTTAATTCCACCCTTCATTTCCTTTTTTCGATTGTAAATTAGGTCTCGCATTGAAAATGCTATCAATATCAAGTCCCGTGCTGTTTTCAGTCATCCAATTTGTAAAATCCTCAGAGAACGATAATATTTATCATGAGCTTTTGAATGGATATCTACATGTACTCGCCTCATCAATCAGTCCAACATCCTTGTTTGTTCTCTCTCAATCCTGTATTCTTGTTGCTGTTCTACTAGGATTTTGGGAGCACTGTCGACTAAGGCCATATTGCTCCGTATATGCTGTTTGTAAATTGCGTGTGTTCTCTGGTCGATTTTCTGTTTGCTATACGAAAAACCCGAGTTTCCGGAATTAAAAACGTGCTACCCTCGCATGACTAACTCAGTGACGTTGTGAAAAAAGCTTTATAAAATTCATTGATGGGATTCGAATTCAGAATGTTTCCACCCGGTGTGGAGAGGACCGCGATTCTACCAACTGTGCTATTTGCTGCAAGGGCTCGTGCACCTCCCTAACAGCGATTTAGGTTTCGTTTCAGCCGTCAGAACAATTTGTAATTCGTAGCGGAATTGACTGAGAGAAGTGTCGAAAGCGTTCCTCAGGGGAATAGTAAGACTAATAGGTTTTTCACACATTCATTCACTCTAAAGGTTTGTCCAGTTCCTCCTCGAATTTATTTAAGCTATCAACTTCCACAACAACAACATATGGAAGTTTGTTCCAGCAATCAACTACCCGCTAGCTAAAGTCAAATTTCCGCACGTCTATTCTACAACGGTCTCTCCTCAATTTGAATTTATGCTCCTTCAGGTTCGTAATCAGAACAAGAGGAAGAATCCCATCAGAATTAAGCCTGCTCAACCCATTATACACCTCAATCAGTTCACCTTCGAGACGCTGCAACTTGCAGAACTTAAGCCTTTCTTGGTAAGACCACCCCCTTCGTTCCGTTCCTCTCACCAATCTTGTTGCCCTTCTCTTTACTCGCTCAAGCAATTCTAAATCCTTCCTAAAATGAGACCTCCACACCTGTACATAGTACTCAAGGCGTGGCCTGACCATTGCCTTATACAAAGGGATAATCAACTCTTTTTTTTCTCTACTACCAAAATTCCTGTATATCACTAATATCACCCCATGACCATTCTCTGGCAACCTGTCTGCACTGCTGTGAAAATTTCATACCTGATTGCACAATACTCCCAGCTCTTTTTAATTTTCTACCAACCTAAGTATAGTACCACACAGTTGGTACGTTTCTCTGGAATTATTTCTAACCATATGCAGTATTTTGCATTTGTTAAAGTTAAACTTCAGTTGCCACTTCTCAGCCCATCTGCACAATTTTCTAGGTCTTGTTAAGCAGCAGCCCTTAAACAACCTTGCCAACCTTTGTATCATCTGCAAACTTCGATATTAAGCCTGACATATCTTCATCAATATCATTGATAAATATATACAAAACAACAGTGGGCCCAACACCGAACTCTAGGGGATTCGACTAATAAAATTAGTCCACGACGAAGAGCAGCGTCCATTGATTTCCACTCTGTCTTCTCCCACTCAACCATTCTTTTATCCATTGTAGCAACTTGTCCTTAATACCATTCTGCTCCAATATGTACAGTAGATTTCCGTGCCCAAGTGTCAACTCTAGGGGATTCGACTAATAAAATTAGTCCACGAAGAGCAGCGTCCATTGATTTCCACTCTGTCTTCTCCCACTCAACCATTCTTTTATCCATTGTAGCAACTTGTCCTTAATACCATTCTGCTCCAATATGTACAGTAGATTTCCGTGCCCAAGTGTCAAAGGTTTCCTCAAATCCAAGTATATGATATCAATATTATTTTTCGCACCAATTCCTTTGTAACCACATCATAATATCTAATCAAATTTGCCAGACAAAACTTTCCTTAACAAACCCATGCTATGTGTGAATTATTATTGCAGTCTTATTTAGATGATCTGCAATGCATCTTTATCCAGTAACTGCATTATTTTCCCAGGAAAAGAAGTTACTAACTGGTCTGTAATTACTCGACTCGTGTCACCCTTCGATCCCCCTTTGTGAATTGGGGACACATTTGCACATCTCCAGTCCGTGGGGGCCTCCCCTGAGTCCAAGGATGCTTTCATAATCATGGCTATGGGTTTGTTTACTGCCTTTACCGCTTCCTTCAATATAACTGGATAGATCCCATCCACCCCGGGTGCCTTTCTTATGTTTAAATTTAACAATTTCTCTTCCACTTTTTTCTCAGTAATTACGAAATCATTAAGCATCCTATTACAGTTTGATGAACTTCTTGCATCCTCCTCCCTTAATAACACCTCATGTGTGAATGTAGAGAGAAAATACTCATTCAGATTGTTAGCTATCTGAGCAGGATGATCAACCAGTCGAATCGTCGACATCAAGTGCACTAATCTGATTCATCCCGTTCCTTCTAGAGTTTATATAACTAAAGAAGTTCCTGCTGCTTTGCTTTGCATCCTTTGCCAAGGATTTCTCATAATCTGCCTTTGCCTGCCTAATCTCCTTTGTGACTTGGTTACAGACCAGCTTATATCTATCATAGGTTTCCATGTCTCCCATTAATTTATATGCATCCCATGCGTTTTTCCTCTCTGCCACGAGTATCATTAGTTCATCTGACATCCATTTAGACCTAAACCTTGCACAGTATTTCTTAATCGGTATGAAAAGCCTATTAACTGCCACGATTACTTCTTGAATGCTCCCCATTTAGAATTTGATGATGGTAACATCATCAGTTGGTCCCACTGTATAGAATTTAAAAACTGTCTGAGACCACTGTAGCCACCACTACGAAAGCAAAAACCATTCCCTTTACCCCTGATGGTAGTTACGTCTTTAAGTAAATCCCACATCAGTACACTGTCATCACTGCTACCTAGTGGTTACCTTGTGTGCAAATTCTTAATACACGAATAATCACTGCTGATAACCAGATCAAGAGTATTACCCTCTCTGGTTGCCTCTTTGGCGTGTTGCTGTAGAAAACGATCATCCTGTAAATCCACAAAAGTTTGGCTGGTGTGCGAGTGACCAATCCACAAGTTCCACTCAATATCTGGGAAGTTAAAATTCCCCATTATAAGACAGTTTTATTTACTGGCCCACTCTGTTTCTCGGTACAGTTGGTCGTTGTACTCATCAGAGTCATTAGGCCTATAATACACTCCTACTCTCATTTTTGCTGTCTTAGTGCTTATGTCACACCAAACTGACTCAACATTGCACTGACCACCATGCCAACTGGGTGCACTTCCTTAGATTTTATGTCCTTCGTAACTAACAGCATAACCCCTCCTCCCTTCATGATCATATTCTGCATGAATCAAGAGTCAATGCGCTCGTAAATTTTCTAACTGGTTTATAAATGAGGCCGGGACCACCTCAGACCATAGGGTCATTCCTTCTCCCTTGTCCATTCTTTGGATCCTCTCCTCTGGTATTATAAACAACGTTACAAGATTCTCCCTGAAGAAGCTGACTGGGACTCTTTTGCAGCCACCCTACACTGGACCCACAGCCACCAGATTTCTTCACTGCGCTCAGCCCTGATGAGCACTGATCAAAACTGACTAAAATTATCTTCAATGCCTCCAAACTTGCCATCCCAAAAAAGAGACCCTGACCCTTGTACAACCCCTTTCCCAGGTGGTGCTGCGAATTGAATAATCTGAGACACCGGGTCTATACTGCCAGGAAGGAATTCTAAAGATCTAGGGCCTCCTGGCCACAGCATGAGGTGAATGAGCTTCAAAAGTATAAGAACATCTGCAACGGGAACAGCAGAAAAAAAAAAAAAAAAAAAACCCTCATGGAAAAGCCTTTTGAAAGTACAGGAAATAGCAACCCCTGGAGTATTGTGTAAAAAATCATCACCAGCAAGCTGCCCAGAGGGGAAGTTAGTTATAAACTGCACTCTAACCTCAAGTGACTGTTAACTAATTCATGGAATGAGTCAATGATTAACGTATTATCAATCTTCTTTCTCAATGATGACAGTCCCCTCAATGATCAACAACGCCTCATCACTCAGGAAAATGCCAGTTATTGGAATTCCACTACTGAAGAACCTTTCACAGATCTTAAACTTGCAGCAGCACTATAAAAAACGAAAAACAGCAAAGCACCATGTCATGACCTTATCGAGGTCGAAATCATGAAACATTTCAATAGTATCTTCCCTCGGCGTCTTCTGGAACTCTATAACAAATGCCTAGCACAAGCCACTTTTCCTACCATCTGAAAATTAGCCTCTCTTAGACTAATCATAAAAAAAGCCAGACAAACCTGCTATGCTCGCTATTCCTACCGCCCTATTGCTCTCCTCCCTGTTCTCAGCAAAGTCGTCGTTAAACTCCTATATCTGCGAACCAGTCAACATTATAACGTTGCCAATCTTCCATCTCCAAGACAGCATGGATTTAACCAAGGCTGTTGTACCGAGAACGCTCTCCACCCTCTAATTTCATCTCCCACCCAAACTAGAACAAAAGTATCTAGTACTCGATTGACTTTGCCATCACATTTGATGCTCTATGATGACAAAGCATTGTTATGCGACTCAGACATGAAGCCATCCCCTACAACCTCTATCACTGTCTACAAAACTGGCCTCACTAACAGAACTTTAATCGTTATGACCAAATACAGAAGCTCCACCTGTGAAGTTTCCAGAGGACATCCCCAGGAGTCAGTTTTAGGCCCTATGTTCTGGTCCATGGTCATGGACGAAATCCTCAATACCGAAATCGAGTACTCGCAGTTGATAGCATTTGCAGATAACGTACTACCGCTTGTCCATGCTCGTGCCTCCCTTGAGGCGAGAAGTAATACTTTCCTTAGCAAAATCCACAAGTGGTAAACCCTCCACGTTCTGCGCATTTCATGTGATAAAACCCGAAGCATACTCATCAAAGGAATCTTCAGTTATATTAGACCTCCCACAGTGAAACTAGGAAAAGTCCTCATCAAATTCGTTCTCTGATCAAATACCTTGGCATTATTATAGACACTAAGCTTTCCGTTTACTCCCACCTGGTTCACTTTTCTACAAAAATTAGAAAATACGCATCAGTGATCTCCAGAATCTCAAGGTGTGACTGGGGACTCAGACGTCGTGTTCGTACTACTCTGTACAAAGCCGTCTTCCTCCCGGCCGCTGCTACGGTGCGAGCGTATGGTATCAGTAAGCCTATCATTCAGAGGAGCCAACGCAAGCTGGAATCTACCCATAGATACAGTCTCCTCGCCAACACACATGCTGGTGTACTGTTAGTACGCCGGCCCTACGGGTTCTTGCTGGAGCTTTGCCACTATATCTGTAAGTTATCGCTCGAGGCTTAGTTACTGCCATCTGAAATTAATCCCTGCTACAATTCTCAATTATAACCTAGATCTCTCCAACCCTTTCAAGTAGGAGAAAAAGATATCTCAGCTCATCTTATCCAATACTGGCAAAATGAATGGAATCAATCAACTAAGGGCAGTATAACGGACTGCTGTATTCCAAATGTGGCAATCACCTATCCTAATCCTCCCCCATGGTTCTTTCCGGAACTCTATGCCACGTATATAATTCCTGGCCATGGATCATTCTAACTCTAAACTTTCGGGAATTGGGCTTACAGAAAATTCACTCTGCAATTGCGGTATGCCTGACGACGGAGAACATGTTCTTTACAATTGTCATCATTACCATCCTGTTAGATGCAAGATGTTTCTTGCGGCGAAAAGTTCTTTCTCGTCACAAACGAAGACCCCTCTACAAGAAACTTTCTGCATTTGTCCGGGCGGCATTTTCATACAGAAGAACAAACCTCGGAAGAATATATCTCAACTATACAAAACTAAGAGTGGAAAGACACGTCATTCTGCTGACTTAAATTCATTGTTGGTGTCCTGGTAACTGACCCGGGATCCTCGAACTTTTCTCCAGGTTAGGATTAATTAAACTGACGTTTGATCCTAACCTTTTCACTGTAAAGTGGGTCAGGTACTGACACCCGTCTTCAAGTGTGGGATGCCAAATTGGCGCTCTACTTTGCAGGGCACTCTAGCCCTGCAAATCTTTCTACTTTCCCTGTATCTGGGTGGGCTTCCCAGCCCAGGTAGACCCAACTGTTCAGTCTCTCCCCACCCTCTGTGCCAGAGAATGGCTTCTCTCCTCATCTTCCGACTTCTTACCCACTTTAATTCCCACTCTTTTAGTATCATCTTCATTCACTTTTTTTTTTTTTTTTACTTGGTCTCCTTCCAGGATGCTCAGGCGACCCTGGTGAATAGTAGCCAGAAAAAATGGACTGCCTGGCTCACCTCCCAGTGGTGATGGCGAGCAACGTAGAGTCCCACTAGGGGCCTTGCGGCTAAGTAGCCAGAAATAGAACAACAGAACATAACACAACTGTAATATAAATCACACACTACACCCAATTCTGGCTGCATTTCTTCAGAATACTTATGGTGCAGATGAGGGAAACCACCGGTGGTGCCTGCATCCTCTTGTTTTCCTGACAGGAACCCGGTTCTATCATCTTTTGCTATACCCCATCCGTACAAGGTACGAATTGTCGGAAACAGCTCGTTTCCGACCACGGGATTACTATTGTAGCGGAGCAATTTCGATATACCCGAGAGAGTCGTAAGGCCCCAACAAGGCTGCACTTTTTGAGGTACTCATGCCAGTGAGTGTGGTATGGAAAAACCCCAATTGGCAAAACACGCAACACCGTCTATGCGGAAACTGTGCATTATTAAAAACGTTGTCCAAATTGCAGTAATATTTGGCGTAATAACTACTTTTTGTTGCAATAATTTTTTTTCCTTTTTTTTTATAACGCGTAAACGTTTAACTTTCTTGGCGTTTTAATATTAGTAAAGCCAGATGATGCGAGGCAACTAACCTTTCCACCGCATCAGCCAAAAATAAATAAAACAAAATAATTAAATAATAGCAATAAAAATAACATAAAACAGAATATTTTATTCCTATTTCCACATGGTAACGAACCAATTCCGCTTTGAACTTGCCAAACTCACTGCCATTGCAGCTTTGGGAGGTATGCAATGTCAAAATTAATACTTGCATCCCATTGTTTAATGACTACGTCATTGTAATTTACTAATCTGGTCAGTCATATGGTGGGATCATTGTAATTTACCAATCTGATCAGTAATAATTTTCCATGGTGAGATTTATTCAAGATACCATTCTTGTCGAGATGGTTCTGAATGGCATCGTCAAACAAAGACTCCACGATCTTCCCTAACACAGAAGCCAAGCTCACTGGTTGACTGTAGTTACCTTACTCCTCTTCAGCGTCACCTTTTGGACTGGAGTATTTCTAAATTCAGGGAGGTTCTTCCTGGAAACTGATGACGCTCGCATTCACATTTCCAACGGTTTGATGCACTCTCACATAGCTTATTTAATTACAACTGAATGTGTATTCTTTTCGTGGAGTTTTACCCTACTTTAACCCCAATAGCTTTTCTAACAAACGCTTCTTTGAGATCGTAATACAGTGTATATCATTTATTTTATGGCAAGTTGATTTGTTAACATTCCTCTGAGATTTGAACTAGGTTTCTTCTGTAAATATCGACAAAAAATACCTGTTCAACTCGTCTGCCATTCTGCTGGGTTTTCTGTGGACCTTCCACTGCAACCAATTAAGGAACCTATTGGATCTACGCCCTCGTTGGTAGCGCCGTTGGTACAATCGCCGTCCTCCCCACACCGGGTGGAAAAGACCTGAGTTCAAGTTCCGACAATGACGCGAGGAATTTTTGTTGGTCTTTTTCACGGGCTAAGTTAGTCATGTGTGGACATGTGTTGTGTCTTATGTACGGTGGCACCTAAATAAATAAATAAATTTTCTGTTTATACTCCGGCACGACAACCAAGTCAGTAGAGTTTACAATAAATCGTCAATACAAATATTTATCGCATTTAGTAGTCACGGGCTTGAACCCCGGTCCACTCAAGGAACGCGTGTTATGCACTCTCGCTCCTGACCACTGGGCTACGTCAGGCCTAATAAATTTTCTGTTTATACTCCGGGACGACCAAAGAAGTTCACAAGATAGAGAGAATACATGAAACAGCACCGTATTTAGTAGTCACAGGCTTGAACCGCGGTCATTCAAGGCACGTGTACTTATGCACCCGCGTACCTGACCACTCGGCTAAGGCGGCCGTTTAAATGTTAGTTCAACTCCGCCATGGTGCACTGTGATGAGTACAGAGCTCTGTGCGGCGCCTCCGTAGCCAGGTGGGAAGGAGCAGCAGTGCATAGCACACGCTTCTTGATTAGACCGGGGTTTGAGCCCGTCACCACCAAATACGGAGGATGCGGAAAGGTCAGGGAATGACCACCGCGTATCCCGGAGCAATATGGCCTTAGTTGCTAATGCTCCTAAAAAACAAAACAAACAAACAAACAGAGCTCTGTGAAATGGCCAGATACAAGTATAGTGCTATGTCTGCGAAGTGTGTGTCTTGTTCTGTTGTTTTGTTTTATCTGGCCATTTAACTACTAGGGAGCAGCGATCACCAGGATGGCTGCTCCCTAGGACCCGTCCACGCCACGAGGAGGCGGGCCACAACAACACGCGTACTGTCAAACTAAATTTGCAAGGTAAGAATCCCGGATCCACTGGAGGAAAAATCAATTTCAGTGGATGCCAGCAAATCCCGTACCACTGGGAGCCCAACTCGGTGGTACTAGCAGATAAATAAAAATTAAAAAATAATAATAATAAAATAATAAAAAATACATAAAAAAGCAATGAATGTAAGCAAACAAAAAAAATAATAATAAATAAAATAAAATAAAAATAAGAATTCTCAAAAAAATGATTATAGGCAAATAAAAAAAAAATAAATAATAATAATAAAATAAAAACCACCAAGAATAATGAATTGAGCAGTGGTCATGTAGCTTAGTAATGGGGTGGCAATCAGCAGTAATCGAGTCGTTAGAGAAATCAGTATATAAATTCTGGTATCCCATGTTTCATAATAAAATTTCAGGTAGACTTGGCCAGGGCGGCACAAGCAGAACAGAAGACTCGGTGGAATTGATGCCAGAATCGTATGAAGAGAGGAAAAACATATACAATCAATGATGGTAGGTGAAATCTCAATTCAGTTATAAGGCAGATATCCTGATAGTAGGGAAGCCGGTTAGCTGGCGCCGTCTGTTAAAAATTTCTTTTTCAAATTCTTGGAAGATTTCAAGAGTTTCCTTATTTGTAATTAAACCGTGTTCATTTCCAGGAGCAAAGTGATGAGATGTAGTTGAGATGTGTTGCCGAAGATCTTGGTAAATTGGGCAAGAGTAAATTACGTGTTGCCAGTTCTCAGTGCCACTGCATAAGCAAGAATCTGTAGTGGTCAGATTAAACTGTAAGAGCTTCGCATTCAATGATCCATGACCTTTTATTAAGTATGATGTGAAGAGACTGGGGAAGAACCATTTCTATACAGTGTTGGGAGAGGTCAATGAGATGTCAGGTATAAACGACTTGGTTACAATACCTTTAGTAGACAAAGGACCACCTGGATTGCCAACAGTTGGTTAGAAGATTTCAGCATTTCTCTTTTGCTTTCTTTGGGTCAGCAGTTGGATCGACAGTAATATTAAGGAGGGTAATAGGTACCGTAAACCAGGACAACTTTGTGACAGCGGGTATTACTTTGTGATACCTACGCCGCGTGACTTATTTTTGATTTTACCGGGCATTCTGCAATCCGTCAGAGGGCAAAATTACCCCCAGAATTTTTACAGTTATTGCTTCCATCTGTTGGAACTGTTAAAACTACTAGCACAACTTTCAAGCGGCCTAGTGAATATCATTTTCAGGAAGCTGTTGAAACTTTGTTTTGATACAGAAAAACTTCAAGTGCAGTGGATTTGAAAGTAAGTTTATTTTAATATATTATGTTTTTTGATAATTTTGTAAAAAGTAAATTTTAAATAAGTGTTTATTTACTTTATTTTTCGTGAAAATAAGTAGAACATAAACGTATGGAGTACAACATTGTGACAGTTAATGGAGGTGTCACAAAGTTGCACCACGATATTTCAACACTTGTGCTTTTATTTTATTTTACTATATTTATAATAATTTATCTGTTTTAGAGTATAAAATGCCCGGAAAATTCAGAAGGAAAGTTGGGTCGCATCAATAGCGAAATTATACTGATGCTACGCTGACAGAGGCCCTTAATGAAATTAAATCAAATAAAATATGCTTACGGAAAGCAGCTGAAAAGTAAGTTTCAAGTAGTTTGTATCAGTATTCTGTTTTAAAATTAGAAAAATAATTTAATACTACCGTTATTAATAATTTTATGCTAATAAATAATTTTATTTTTTATGTATGGGATACATATAAACACCCTATTGTTAAAGCTGAAAGGGAATATTGATGCCACCCCAGGACATCCAACTGTTTTTAGTGAAACTGAGGAACAGGCTTTGGTTTCTCATTGTACTGTATTGTGATGTCAAATTATGGTTTTCCTCTGACAAGATTCGACTTGAGGTGCATAGTGAAATTCTATCTGGACCGCGTGGGCCGTACAGTGCTTATTTTTAGAAATAATTTTCTACGAGTTGACTGGCAAAACTCCTTCATGGGTCGCCATAAAATTCTTACGCAAAGATTTGCTCAAAATATATCAATTGCAAGAGCAGCAGTTGATGAGGATGTGTTAATAATTTTTTTGACCACTTGCAAGCAGAACTTGATGGAGTTCCAAGTGCAAATATTTGGAACTACGACGAGACGAACCTCGTAGACGACCCAGGCTCTTGCAAAGTAATCACAAAAAGGAGGTACAAAATACCCTGAAAAAATTAGGAACTCCACAAAAGCTTGCACTTCCATAATGTTTTGTGGGAATGCAGATGGCCAGCTTGCTCCACTTTATGTGAACTACAAGTCCAAGCATTTGTGGAATACATGGACTGAAGCTGGTTCTGCAGGTATAACTGCACTCCTTCTGGATGGTTTGACTACAATATGTTCGAGGACTTCTTCACCAAGGGACATTAATCAATTCAATGGAACCAGCAGGTAAACACTGGAGATGGCCTGCGGAAAAAGACGAAATTTGGCACGAAGACAAGGAGATTTTATGTAAAATAAATGCTCCTAAGCAGAGGGGGAAGCGAGCAATTTTTGATGTTCCAGAAATAACCCAGTTGTTTTCAACGTAATGAATGTGTAATGAAATGTGTGCCAACTGCTTTGCAGGGTTTCTTTTTGTTGTTTTTAGTAAAGTTTCTACCCTAAGTTCTATAAAAAAATGTTTGTGCTGAAGTACTGTAAGTTAACATATTAATAAAATACATTCATGACATTGTTCCATCGAAAATACTGAATGATTTGCTTCCATTTATCCTTTAATTGTCCTAAATTAGTCATTTATAGGTACAACACTATGACAGATGTTGAAATACAAAGGAGCAGAATGTTGGTTGTCACAAAGTTGTCCTACAAAGGAGTGTAACATTGTGACACCTAATTTCTCAAATTCTAATTGTTCTAATGCAAATTTGTAAATAAACGTAATGGTATTCAGAAGATGAGAGGTAATTATACCCATAATCATAATCGGAATATCATTTCGTTTATACTTACATGTATTTATTTTTAGAAAACAGCAAAAGGTGTCACAAAGTTGTCCTGGTTTACGGTATTCCTTTCCTAATATAATAGCAAAGACCTTTGTATAGTATTCAGTTGAGAATTTACAGTAAGAAGGCTGGCACTTTGAAACCAAATACAGGAGGCATGTTATAGAACTGGGATAAAGACGGTACGATACAAGATACGGAGAGTATTGTTTTTTTTTAGTTCATTCTTTCCTAGAAATTCTGAAGACCATTAATGTAAAGTTCTTAATCTTTTTAGAGAGATGCTGTAAATGTGATGAGAAGCCCGTCATCTAGGAGAACACCAAGGTGTTTGTGTGTGGACACTAGAGAAATTGAATTTCCTTGATATTTTATTACTGGAGGCCTACCATAATTTAGTCTTCCCTTAAAGGTCATCATTTTTGTTTTTGTCACTGAAACGGTGAGCTTGTTTTGAGTGCCCAGTCGGATAGTCTGGAGAGAGAGAGAGAGAATATTATTTACAGAAGTTTCTAGATCCCTTCTGGAATTTCAGTGGACAAGAATGAATAAGTCATCGTCGTAAGCTATTGTATTTATATTAGTTAGGTCATCATTAAGGAGAAGCCAATCATTTAGGACTAAGTTCCACACTAGAGGTCTAAGAATAGACCTTTGGGGGCAGCCACGAGTAATATGTCTGGATATAGACTGGTGTTTAGTTTGTATTAAGACAGAGCCATTACTAAAATAGTCCTTTATGAGAAGGTATAATAACTGAGAGCAATTTGCAACTCTAAGACAATGAAGGACACTCCCCCACCATAGTGTATCGAAAGCACCTTCGAAGTCTATAAATAAAATTAGAGTATATTTAAATATGGATTCATCTATGAGCTTTTTCATTTGAAAAAATGCATCTTCACAGCCCCGGTTTGGTGTAAAGCCTTATTGAAGGGATGAATTTAAGTTGGCCTCCGCAAGCAGTAAATTAATTCTAAGACTGATTAAACGTTCAAGTAGTTTTCCTAAGTGGGAAAGCAAGGCAAAATCCTGTAAGATTTTGGGTCGTGCTGAGATTTTCCTGGTTTTGGTAAAATTTTCAATAAAGCTGACTTACAGATAAAGGTAGGAAAGGTACTAAATTCTAAGCATTTGTTAAAGAGGAAAAGTATGCGATTTGGTAGCTCATAGAAGCGTTCAAGAAAAATACATTCCAGTAGATCTAGACCAGGTCATTTGTTCTTTTTCATTGAATTAACTGCAGATTTTAATTCATCCAATGAGAAAGGCAACGTTGAAGTGGGGATGAAATGCGATTCATTTAAATTTCCGATTTCAGCCTGCACAGGGGAGTCAAGGGTTGGATCGTCCTGCGGGAAGAGCCTATCTAGTATTTTATTCACAGTATTGGTCCAGTTTAAAGAGTCTTCAGTATTTGTTATAACAGTATTAAGGATATCTCCTGGATTTATTTTGTTTCTGCAGATTTTGTAAATCAAACCCCATGGATCCTCGTTACCAGCAGTTTTTACCGGATTTTGCCAGGATTCCAACTTAATTTTTTTTTATGGTTTTGACATATAGTTTCTTAATATTTTTAAATTCTTGGTGTAGTCTTGAGATTTCTGATGGTAAGATATTGTTGTTTCTTCGGGCTTTTTGAAAGGTTTTTCTAGCTCGATGAACTTTTCGTCTTAGTATTGTGAGTTCTTGTGACCACCAAGGAGTGGTTTTGGTGGTCAAGAACTTCTTCCTTGTTGATCTGGAAGTGGCTTTCAAAACTGCCTTTTGAATGAGAAGTGCTAATTCTTCAGGATTATATTCAGAAATAGCTTGTATCATCTATATCATCTGAAGGAAAGTCCTGGATTATTGAATTTTCAAAGTTGCTCCAACGAATATTACGAAGCGAATATCTCACAAGGTCCCTTGGAGGTTGCCTCGAAACTTTAGCTGTTTTTTCTAATAGGAAAGAGATGACCCTATGATCAGATGTAGTCAGATCAGTGTTTACCTCCCAGTTATGAATAAATGAGAGTAGGTTATTTGTTACCAATGTAATGTCTATATTTGATTGTCCTAAGGAGTTGGAAATGGTATAAGGCTGGCCTGGAAGGTTAAGGACATTCAATTGATAAGATAAAATGAGGTCCTCTAAAAGGCATCCTCTTGTATCAGTGGATTTGCTGTGCCAAAGAGAAGATTTAGAATTTGCATCCATTAAAACTAGCAGAGGCTCTGGGTTAATAGCGTGAAGCGCCGAGTCTAAGTAATGAAGATGAGGAGCAATATCTGTAGATGGCGGGCAATACAGGGAAATAATATAAAATTAAAATGTTGCTGTAGTAACATTAATGTACGTTGCAAATTGTGTACAAAGACAGGAAACTCTGACTGTATCAAGGTTTTTATTGAAGATAATTATTGCAGACTTCGGTTCCTCATGATTGGGTTGAATTATTCTTGAGGTCATGGGGTACCGCATAACTTTACCACGGGAATGAAATGGCTCCTATAGGCAAATCAGATCAAAAGGCGATTCATCTACTAAACGGCGAACCTCATCGGAAACCGATCTTGCCCGATAAGCATTTAACTCTAGTATACGTACTTTAGATACCAAAAGAAGTGGTGCTGGTAACGTATCACTTTGTGATTCCTTATATTTCGGAGTGAATGGTTCGTGTGCGTACAGTTTTTAAAGCTCGTAAATATTCTGGGCAAGAAGTATCACGAGTGGAATGCTTGTGATCCTTATTTTTTCGTTTGCAATTTGAGCAGACGGGTGGTTCTTCCTTGTGAGGACATTCACTAAATATATGTCCCTGACGAGCACAGTGCCTGCACGTAGGCACATTCTGTTTGCATGTGTTTGATGTGTGACCGAACATCAGATAGAAAAAACACTCTGTCACGACAGTGAAATTTTTAACATTATGGGCTGACCATCCGATGTATATTCGATCTAGTGAGGTAACAATGGAATGAATCCGAGGAGATACTTCCAGCACCCAGTTTGATGAATTTTTTGATATAGCTTTTGTCTTAAAACGAAAGCTAATTTATTTTCCTATTTCTTCTCTCGTGATAGCAAAGTCTTTTAGATTTTGTGAAAGAAGTCATCCAGAATGTCTTCTTTACTTAAATCGTTGTCTATATCAAAAATTAGAATTGTAGGATTTAGTTCTTTTGGCGGACCAGCTCGTAGCCTAGCCTCAGAGAGGGATTTTGAGGAAGCAATGGAGTTCAAATCATCTTTTGAGCTCGTTTCAATGATAACTCCATTGCTTTTTCTTTTACCTCCTTTATATCCTTTTTAAGTGTACTAATAACTTTGTCTTTTACTTCCCTGCTAGTTGAGCTTTGTGTGGCATCAGAAGCTCTAACTATAAGCAAATTTTGTTCCTTTTTCTGGATGGTTGTTTTGGTAGGAACATCACGTTGTTTGACAGGAGCGGCTTGTTCCGAAGACGGGGAAACCATATCCGTACACATGGTCCAGGTGAGCAGGCCTCTTAAGAACAGAAGCAAAAGCGCGAGCAGCAAACGAGTGTATGTCGGTTTCTTTTAATTCTTCAATACGGGCTTGTTGCAAATCCACTTTAACCTTAAGCCTTTCATTTTCTATCAATAGAGCATTTACCAAATTCTCTAATCCGCACCATGATCTTAGAATCATTTCTGTACCTGACTTGGTAATATTATTATCTTCTTTTAAAATGTATCCTTCCAATTTTTTTCGAAGGAGGATGACCGCGTCCTGCGTGGGTGAGTCTGTAATGGAGCTGAGAGCATCTTCTTGAATATATCTGATACCAGTGGAAGTTAAACAAGTAATTTTCTCCCTCAGTTGTAAGCTTTGTTAGCTTAATACTCGATATTGGTTCCGGTTTATTAAAGTCATTTTTATTTTCTATTTCCAAAAGGGGGAAACCATTTATATCTGGGGAGCGAAACTTGCCTATATCCCCATGTCTGATTCTGGTTTTTGAGATGTCAGATTCGAAGAAAATTTGGACTGGAATAGAGTCTTTTCGCTGCTCTTCCAAGTGGTTGTCGAGATTTGAGGTTGTTATATCATTTTGCTTCTTCTTTTTTCGCTTTTTGCCTTTTTTGGATCTTTTCTCGATAAAATAGCATTCTGTTGCTATTTTATCGATCGATAAAATAGCATTCTGTTGGTCTTTTTCCTTCTGTTCTTCGGCCTCTCGCTTTAGTTTTCTTTGAGTTCCGTAATTTTTGGAAGAACCTCAGTGGAGTGCACTACAGCTGACACAAGGTCGTTTTGGTGGAAACTAGAAGACATATTGAGAAGTAATAATTTCTCCTTCAGGGAAGAGGAACTAAATATTTGTCATCAAGTCAATTAAGTGATCTATATAGAGCACTTAATTGACTTGGATGTCAAGAGCTGAACCACTTCTGGTCCGAAACATGCAGCAATAAAAGTGGCGTGATCCTTTCGGCGCAATGCCTGACAGTGCTAGTAGAATCAGAAATTTGAATATTTTATGAAAAAGTGCTTACAGACTCTATTAAATCACATATAGAATACTGCACTTGTAGAAAGAAATGTTCTATTTCCTTTAAAATTTTGTGAACTATGTGTTATTTCCTAAATTAGTCGAATTTTCTAAATGCTTGGAAATTCTGAGCCTTTCACACCCTGAATTTTCAATGAAAACCGAAACTATTTTAGTTTTTTGGATCCAATGTTATATTTTCTATGAAACTGAATTGGTAGCACCAGAATTCGCAGCTGTAAAGAGGGACATATTTTTATTTTCAGAAAAAAAACAAACGGGTCCTCGTTAAAATGATTTAAAGTAGCGGCCCACCGCAGACCGGAAGTTGAAAGAGAAGTCGGAAATACCACGAAAGACTGACTTGCACTGCTTAGCAAGATTCCAAAGTTTAACTTGGGAAGGTGTTGCAACCTTCACTTATCCATACGAGTTTTGAACTGTCAAATACAATGTCAACAAGAGACGACAACAACAACAAAAAAAAAAAAAAAAAATTGCAGTGATCTCTCCATGACCGGCCGAAGACGATAGCCGCGTTGGGTATAAAGGTCAGCGGAGCATGTCACTACGCGTGGCCGCTATGGCACGTGGGATCTTCAAGATCTTAAAAATAACATAAGGAGTCGATGGAATCTCATGAAACTTTGAAGAGTCACTCACCTATTCAAAAAGATCCTGCCCTGGCAATCATCGTAAACTAGGAGAAAGTAAATCCTGTTTATTTTCGCTTCACAGAGGAGCCGAAAAACTATGTTCACACAGGGGAACTACCCTAGCGCCACCCGGGCTGAGTTAGTCAGTCTCAAATGAGGGCAGCATTGTTTTTTCTCCCAGAAATTCGGGTTTTTCGTCCTGTAAACAGAAAATCGACCAAGGGATTGAGCGCCGTTTATGGCATGTATTCAGGAGTTCGTCCTCGGTCGGACGCAAGATGTCTAATTATTATTATCGTCACCCTATCTCTAAAGATGAGTGCATAGTGCAGCCTGAACTAGCAGAAATTTCACGCGAAATTTATAGACAGTATACACGCAGCAATATGGCCTTAGTCGCTGATGCTCCTAAAACCCTACAATTACAACAACGTTGAATCTTTATTCTCTTTCTTGTATTCACATATTAGAAGAACTCTTTATCCCCCTTAGCTCTCTTTATTATTGCTTTCTGCCAATCGGCTTTTACCTGTCTTATATCATCATCGATTTTGTTACTTGTTATCTTATAATACTCGTATAAGTCAGAATCACGTGTATGTCTGTAACTGTCTCGTGCTTGTTTCTTTTTTGCTCAATTAAACTTATAACCTCACCCATCATCCATTTTGTCATCTTGCGTTTATGGAATTTGACCAGTGGTACGAATACGTTTGCAACTTGGAGGATAAATCCCTTGAACAATTTCCATAGTGTACTTGTATCCGATAGCACACAGTAGTCTCTCAAGAATTATTTCACTACGTTATAGTCTCAGCTCTTGAAATTGAAGCTCTCACATTTAACCATTGACCACTTAGGTTTCTTTAGATACAGTCTGAAAGATCAGCTTTATAACGATGAACTTCGTAATAGCCACTGACGCAAACACAAGACGTAACGTGGGAAGGGGGGATCTTACGGCTCTTTCTGAGTTAGACAACCCCTAAACGCCGGGAGGTTTCTTATTTGTTATTTTTCATTAACCATTTCTATCGCGTGATGTACGTTGTGATATGTCGCATTGTCCGATCAGAGTAAAAGGCCCAACGTGCAGCCTGTCCGTTGGCATTCCAGTCCCTCCCCATCAGAACATTTCTAATGCTGGTGACGACCAAATAACTTTACCAATCTGCGAGATGAGTGGGAACACAGGAAGCTATTATCTCGCGTGCATCAGCAGGGTTGTGTACTGCCCGTAGGGTCACGATCAATACTGCCTCGCTATTAACGATAATCCACAATGGCTGCCGGATGTTGTCTTCCCGCCATTTTTATGACCCTGCACTCCCTCCTGTGGCTTCCTTTGAGATCAGCAGTCGGTAGGACACTTCGATTAAACGTCTTTCCTACGGCACCGGAACAGGAAGGAGATCGAAGAAAGGTCAAGAAGAATGACACTCTATCAGCGTGGTCCTTATTAACCTTACGTGAGAAGGTGCCCGACTTCTGAGGCTTAAATGTCTTCGTCAACAGCTGTCTTAATTACTGGGCTGCTAATAAGTCGCGCTACAATGGATGCCCTGTGAGTTCTGTAGTGGGTCGATTCGTGTTATTTTAACGAGCGAAAGCCATCGAAAGGAGTGCATCCAGTGGGAGCTATTTTGTCATCCCTCCGGGAGTGTGAATAAATGGGAGGATTGAGCACCGTTTACGGAGTGTATGCAGGAGTTCGTCCTCGGTCGGATGCAGGATGTCTAAAGATGAGTGCATAGTGCAGCCTGAACTAGCAAGAATTTATGTATGAGTCATTAAACGATTGATATTATCGCCAGGTGGCTCTGTATTTTGAGACAAATTAAAACACTAAGCCTTGGCAGTAGCAAATGTTTTTGTCATGTCAAACGTTATGTTCTGTTATAAGTAAATAAAAATAGGAATAATGAGAATTACTCGCTGTCCTCAGCAGTGAGTAATGGCTGAAATAACAAAACGAGTCTCAAGAATTTCGCTAAATTGGTTATCGCAATGACGTTCAGTTATCCTCAAACCAGTACTCGATAGGGCTTCACTGCAGCATGATCTCTAAGTGGAATTTTTTGTATTCAAAAATAAATTCTGGCATCTCTGATCGGCCAATTAGAATTAGTGGCGTGTTTCTCGTTCAAGCACGTACTTCATTATCAAAAGTTTTGGTGATTTTTCGTGCCGTTATTCTGTGTGTGGGGAACAGTTGAATTCATCAGAATTAGTTTTGATGGCCCTTCAAGAATTCAGTCCTTTTGTTAAAACAGCATCGCTAAAGTAATATTTTTAGTGAAACGTATAAGACATTGTTTGATTACAGTCATTTTGTTTGTGGAAAATCAAAGATATGGCGTCAGATAACGCTTCTATTGCATCAGACAGTAATTGTAAGGTATTGCATCAGCCGTTTCTATAAATACGGCGTTGGAAGGGTATACACGCTCATTAGTATCCTGTTTTGTGGAGGTGTAAGCATGGCCCCATATGTTCACTTGACACCAAGAAAATAAAGTGTAGCTGTTGCTCTGTCCCAGGAATGGCTTTCTACGCGTGCTATCGCTGATAACATAGACTGCCACCAGTCAACGGTATCCCGAGTGCTGAAATTAAAGCGTGAAACCGGTGATGTGAAGAGAACACCTGGATCAGGCCGTAAGAGAGTGACTACGCCTTCCCAAGATCGATATTTGAAACGGCTGTGCCTTCGTAATCACCATGCTAGTGCTCCTGATCTAAACTGGACTTTGAGATGACCTCTGGTGTTGAAACAAGTACAGGAACTATCCAAAGACGGCTTTCGGAATGTGGTCTGCATGCCTATCGGCCCAAGAAGAAGCCTTTGTTGACCCAACAAATGAGGAAGAAGCCTTTGTTGACCCAACAAATGAGGAAGAAGCGACTTGCTTAGGCTAAAACCCATGTTTCGTGGACAAAAGAGCAATGGGACACCGTCATCTTTTCTGACGAATCGAAATTCAACTTGCATGTAGACATGTATAGTATCTTATGTAAGGGGGCTCCCAAACGCTAGTTCAACTCCGCCGTAGTACCCTGTGATGTTACAAAAATTCTGCAGAAAGGCAAGAAATGTGTGTAATGCTATGTTTGTGCCGTGTATGCGTTTGCTATGTTGTTTAGTTGTTTCTGGCCGCTTTGCTATCAGGAAGCAACAAGCACCAGGGAGGTGCGTCCTGATACCCGTCTACGCCACGAGGAGGCGGGCCACAACTGAGCGCGAACCGCAGCAAACCTCGAGTGTCACGTACTGAATGTCCAAACCATTCAAAATATCAGCAAATAAAATAAAATAAAATAGTAAAATAATAAAAATTATAAAAATAAAAGGAATTAAAAGTTAAAGAAATAAAAAATTTTAAATAAAAATACATTTTTGAAAAAAAAAAAAATAATAACCAGAAAATTTAAAGATAAAAATAAGTAAATAAAATAAAAATAAAATTTAGAAAAATAAAGATAAAAATAAGTTTATAAAAATCCCGTGCCAGCAGATGATCCCGCCTCAGGACCAGCCTGAGCCCAGCAGGAGATAGAAGTCAAGAAGACACAGTGATATCATTCGGCGTCGTACAAGTTTGGTTACCAACGGTCCAAGTCGAAGGTGGTGGTGAATATTGTACTTGAGCTAAAAATGGTGGTAGTGACGATGCTGGTGGTATCACGATATGGAGATGCTGGTCTGGACTGGAGGTAGAGCTGGAATAGGAGTAGTTCCTGAAATTGGGGCACTACTGATGAGTTGTCCACTTCTGGCAAAGGTTTTATGTGCAAAGTCTTGCAGAAGATGAAATTTTTCTTTGGAGTCCAAGAGAGACGGCTCATTGCCTGGAGAAAATGGTACACACACAGCAGACAGAGGCTGACGAAGATCCAAGTAATATGGACAGGTGAAAAGAACATGCTGCCAGTCTTCTGGGCTGCCACAGTTACAAAGAGGAAAATCAGAGAGGTTAAACACAGCAAGTTTAGCACGAAGAGAAGAAAAAGAGCGCGTAGACTCGGACTGAACCATTTTAGAATAGACTTTTGTAAGGCAAAGGACACAGATGGAATAAACTTTCTTGTGACCATACTTCTTTGGAAGAAGAAGACCACCGATCTTGCCACAGTTGAACCAGGTGGTTCCAGCAACGAGTTTTTTCGGTTTTAGGATCGCACTGGATATTAACAGTTAAGTCTAAAAAATCAACTGGAATGGCATGGCTATGGTAATAGCAAAATCCTCGATAAGCGATTTGGCGGTCCACAGGTAGGCAACCGTTTAAAACCTGGAGCGCAGCTGTCGAGACAGTGCGACAGGTACGACTCATCATTAAGAGTCTTTGGATAGAGGAGAGTTTCTCTTGGATGACAGTCTTCTTAGTATACCAAAAGCAGGCGCCAGCGCCATAGGTACAAATCGGAACAAACAACACTTTGTAAAAAAAACGAAGGATACGATGATTGATACGAAACGAAGGGTATAGGATTGATGCGAAAGATGGACAGGCATAGATGTATACTTGGCTATTTTATCATGAAGATGCAAGATATGTTTCTGGAAATTTAGCTTACGATCTAGAATAATACCCAAAAATCTATGCAAGTCAACCATGGAGAGAGAACGGCCAAAATGTTTAACAGTCGGAGGCCTGAAAATGTTAAGGCTGCCCTTAAAGATAAAGAAGCTTAGCCTTGTTAGGAGAAATGGTAAGTTTATTAATAACTGACCAAGAGCACAGATCAATCATAATGCTACTGGCAGTACTTTCCAAAAAGCACGAGAATTACTAAGGACAAGAAGGGTTAGATTATCAGCTTATGCTATTTTAAAAGCATTGGGAGTTGAACAGAGATTATTATTATTATTATTATATTAGGGTTACCCCTAAATGATTACATTAACCCGTATTCGTATCTGTAAAGTGTTCTCTGGTCGATTTGCCTGTTTTGCTGGACGAAAAAACTCCAGTTTCGGGGGGGGGGGGATCTTGCTATCTACGCCTGAGACCGACTAACTCAGCCACGGAGTGAAAAAAGCCCACTAAAGTTCTTCGCGTCATTGACAGGATTCGAACCCGGCCCTTTTCCAACCGGTGTGGGGAGGACGGTGACGATACCACTGTTCTACCCGCGAGAGTTGAACGGAGAAGCCACTCATTTGGAACCAAATCCCAGACGAGTGGACCAAGCACTGAACCTTGTGGGCATCCTCGAGGGACAGACCGACTAAGTCGCTGAGTTCCAGAAATGACTTGTACAGAACGGTGGAGAAAGTAGTTGCAGGTTAAGTTGTAGAGTTGTGAGGAGCATTGATCAGCCCTGAGGCGAGCAAAGAAGCCATACCACCAAAGGGAGGCAAAGGCTCCAGAGAAATCTACGAAAATACCCATAGCATATTTAAAAGTGCAGTTGTTTACTCTGGAGTCTAGAGAGAAGTTCAACCAGGGCCTCCTCAGTTCCACGACCTGGACGAAAACCAAACTGGTCAGAGGACCAGTTTGGTTTTCGTCATAAGCAATAAGTCGCTCAAGAGTTTTACCCAAGTTTGGATAATAACGCAATAGGACGATAGACCTTAGCAGAAATAGGTGTACCAGGTTTGGGACTTAATTTTAACAATTCCGTCTTCCAAAGGACAGGAAAAATTGCCTCGTTAAAACATTTATTATAAATGTGACAAAAACAGATGAATAGAGTTTGTGTAAAGTGTGTTTAGGTCAAACGGCACCAGGTGTCCCCCATCTCCGCTTAGTTTTCATTGTGATTGATACAGTTTGCTGTAAAGGCCAGAGATTTAAAAGTGTATAGATCTTGAGATGTGTAATGTCGTGTATCGTTGTTCTTCTGGCCGTTTAGCTGCGAGACCCCTGATGAGTCCCGACGTTTGCCCACAATTCGTCCCTTGGAGGCAGACCAGGTACTCAGTAGTTTGATTTTACTATGGCAGGTCCTGCCACTTAGTTTCCTGGGATCTCGATAGGGTTTGTGTAGTCACTTAATAAAATTTCCCTCGAGGTTATTAAGTCCAGGACAGCTATTATTATTGATTTTGGAGATTGCCAAATCAACCTCCACCAGGCTGAATGTATTCAACCTGCATGATTCGGTTCGAAAGCGATATGTCAGAAGACGAAAATCGGAGGCATACCATCCTGACTGCATAACACCAACTGTAAAGTTCCCCACAGGTTAGATGGTCTGGGGATGCATAACAAGTAAAGGGGTAGGGCGAATTAAGTTTATTAACGGAACGGTCAATGCAGAAACCTACACTGCTATCTTGGAGGAGTGCCTGAAACCCGTTATTAGGGATCACCACACAGACGTCCAAAACTGCATTTTTCAACACGACTCAGCACCTTGCCACACAGCAAAATTGGTAAGTTTTATGCTATTTAGATTTAATGATGATTTTGTCTTCTTGTCTCACAAGGCTTAAAACATACTTACACCAATGTTTTCCCTCGTTTATCTCCTTTAAGGTGCAGTCATACCTCAGAAATGCTGGCATTACAGTGTTGGACTGGTCCAGCAACAGCACAAATTCGAACTCTATTGAAAATTGCTGGTACGTAATGTCGTCGAAAATTGCTCAGAAGAAGCGAACAAGTAAGATTCAGTTGCAAGAGAGCATTGTAAGGGTGTGGTACCACGAAATTGGGCAACCGCATATCCAGAAGTTGATTAACTCTATGCCAGTCGTTTCAAGGCTGTAATTGCAGCTCGAGGAGGAAAAACAAAATATTGAGGACTTATTTTGCTGATTTGCAGTACATAATACTATTGCGTTAACTTGTCATTTCAGTTTGTACACGTAAATACAATAAAATGTATGTTTGTTTTTCATGCTATTTGCATGATTTCTCATATTTCCATTAATTACGCATTTTACCCTTTTGGGAAGATATTTATGGCACTTAGGCATTTTAGGTGGAGTCTTTTTATTGTATTTCATTCACAGAGATATACATCCCATCTAACAAATGCATTTCGAACATTTCTGCAACCCACAATGCAGCGCAAAACACATGATTTGCAAAATTCACAAGTGATGCAGTGTTTTTGTCCGCCACTGTATTTTTTATATAGCAAAGCAGTGTTGAGACTTATTTTTCAAGAGGATCTAACCCTTATGAAAGGGGTGTAGAGTACAGGGCATATCAGTGCATGTAGGGGATGCCGTTTACTTAACTTTCTATGCAAATACACGATTATTATAAAGTATTTTCCACATATGTTGTAAACATGCAATGAATGTATCATTGCCTAACCACATCCATGTGCAAATTAACACCGCATAACTCTATGATGATTTGGTTGTCGTTTAGCCTGTCCAGCAACAGCACTGTATAAAGGAGCGTACAGGAAAGCAATTTATTCCTTGTTTGGTGAACCAACAAGTCATGTCAGGTTGTCAGTATGTTAATTATTTGCAGCTCTGTTATCTATTAGTTAAGAATGTCTGAAAGAAGGGAACTCTTTGCCGGGATTTTGGCGCTGGCGAATCATGAGGCTTGAGGCAGGCCAGTTTGAAGCAGATGTGAGTAGATGGCTTAATGTTGATTGTGCAGTTGTCCACAAAATTCGGAAACGGTTCCAAGAGTCAAGGAATGAAACCAGAAGAAGAGTTCGTGGAAATAGGCCTTGAACAACAATTTCGAATGAAGCCTTCCTTCAAATGTTGGCACGAAGTCCCATGTTGACAATGTCTCGATTCCTTTTGAACTTCATGTCTATCTCTACCAAATGCAGGAGGCTGCACAAAGATGGCCTTTAAGCAGGTCGATGAACGGTTCGTATTCGTTTCGCCTCAAATGACAACAATTGCCGAAATTAATTTGGATGGAATTTTACAGGACTCAAAAACAAATTTGATGTGTTCTATTTATTGGTGAGTCCAGGTATAGCCCTTTAAAATGAATCGAGATGCACCCTCGTGTGGGGGAGTTTGCTGTCGGAAGATAAATGCCATTATTCAAATGAAGCGGTTAGTTCGATTTTCTGACTTCAGTTGTATAGGACATGATTGGGGTGCTCTTGGGAGACGCATTGCTACCCTTCACAATGTTTCCACAATGTTTCCAGGAGCTGTGGAACGCTTTCATGGACCAGACTGAACATCATCGACACTTGAACTTTTCTGCCCATCCTGATCAGCAGCATACAACGCCCCTGTGAGCGCTTTATTGCAGTCGAGGGGGGGGGGGGGTGCATGCCCTATATTGACTACTACTTGATCAACATGTCATCCCTATTAATTATATATTAACAGGGGATGTATAGGAGATCAGTTATGTATTGATTGTCATTTTCTCTTTACCAGTCTGTAGTATTCGGTACAGACCATCTGCTGTACTTGCGAGGCCGCAGTCGAATATTTCTACAAGTTACGCAATATGCCTTGTGTAGCGACTTTTATTTAATCGCCAATCTTTTGTAGTCTAAACATTCACAAGAACTTGTGTAATTTTTTAACAAGCCCCAGTTGAAGAAGATTTGAGATGTCCCTCCTTTTTAAATGGTTTTCTCTAGTAGTCGATGCAAATCGAACCCAGCCTCTTCAAACGAGTGGCAGTAGACGCTGCATCGTGTCGATTAAACTGTCACGGAGAACTATGTATATTCGGCCAGATATTTCAGCCAACTGCTCGCGAGCACCACGATTGGGTTCTAAAGTACTCACAAATAAGTGTTGGTGACTACTTTCAACACCGGCAAGTGTTGAAATTGTTCGCCAATACAGAGTTCACTTGTGCATTCTGCGTGACTGACCTCAATTCATTCTTAACTTCCTCTTTTCTTTTTCTTTTCGTGGCCGTGGTTCACTGTCAAGCATATTAGGACCTAAGTAAGTTCCCGAGGAGGGGACTTTGCCGTCCTCTCCTGAGACTGAAAAGACGGGATTCGAACCGGGCCTGTTTCGCACGGTATGAGGAGGACGGTGAGGCCCCATGTAGTGGCCAGCGCACGCGCTTTGAATGGAGTGAGGTTCAAGTTCGCGTTTTTCTTCCCCCCCGATTCCTGCATCCAGAAAACGAACAATCACCAAGGGCAAATGTATAAATTTTCGAACCACATTTTGAGGCTATTTTTCATTTAAAAAGGAATGACTGTCTGTAGCAAACGTTGTCTAAAACACCTGCTTAAACGCACTTAATTACAAAAGATAATTAAATCATTTGTTATCATTAATAATTAATCTAATAATGAATTTAATACTAATTAATACAATAATTAATCATTTATTAATTATAACGTTATTAATTAAAATGAATGCAACAGAATCTTGGGTCGGGAACAGGCAAGGTTTACTTCTTAGGTCTTATTAGACATAAAGTCAGCACTGTCAGACTGTCAAAAGACCACACCCTCAGTGGTGAAAAAGTAGCTTGAGAGAGCGAGTCACGTGAACAGTGTAGGCGAGGGGTTTAAATAGTAGAGTGACTTTTATAATTATCCCTGGATCGGAAAGTAGTGACAATACACGAAAACATGTACACAGTCTTTAAAAAAAAGATTAAACGCTTTTACACAGAAATTTCTTACCTGAATTTTAATCTAATATTGTTAATTAATTAATCAATCAAATGAATAGTGGATTTTGAAAAGCTTGTTAGCGTAGTGACTGAAAAAGAAATAGAGATCTAATATAGTTAGAGAAGGACGTTACGTGGTTATTTTCCATTACTAAATATAATACCACTCTTGTACCACTTGAAATTAATAATATAGTTTATTAACCTATTCGCCTAAACTACTACACATTAAGGTAACGTATCAGGTATCTTCCGATACCCATCATCAGACCGCGCTGCTGACAGACTCCTCTTGCCGATGCTCCAAAAAACCTGATGTGCATACAGCTTTTGTCTTTTTGTCTTATACACATCAGGTTTTTGAGAGCATCGGCAAGAGGAGTCTGTCAGCAGCACGGTCTGATAATGGGTATCAGAAGATACCTGATACGTTACCTTAATGTGTAATAATTTAGGTGAATAGGTTAATAAACTATATTATTAATTTCACGTCGTATAAGAGTGGTATTATATTTAGTAATAATCTTAATTGTAGATCTATTGTATTCAGGGTAATTACTCCATGTTCAGTAATAACCAGAAAATGTGTCCCCATTGTTTGAACGAGCAATCTTGAACAGTAGTGAACAACACGAGTCTCATGGGTTACTTCATTTGGATGATGAAATCAAAATTCAAATATTTTTAACATATTGTAGATATTTATACATTCTGAAAGCTTTTAATCTGAGTAGAAAAAGAAATGAGACTTGACTCGATAAAAACGCTTTTCTTTGTTCAAGTTTAACCTGGAAAGAAGTCATCTGAATGGTGGTAGTAGGACTGAAATGATGAGTAAGTTAATGACCTCTGTAACGTTTTTGTCATCCAGCTGTTCACCTCTTTAATAAAAGACAAATGGAAAGACAGGAGAACTTTCATTTCTGTGAGGCTCTTACTGGGGTGAAGCCACTGCAATCCGTGTAATTAAAGGCCCTTGAGTGGCAGACTTCACCAAGGGATGCACCCGTCTGTCCCTCTCCTGTGTCACCGAGTCCATAACTGATTCACGTCATTAGCAGTTGCGAAATACAGCAAACCTGGTAGCCGATAATTAGCACTTTCGTATTAAAATTGGACCGAGGAGAGCAGAGTCGATCTCTCTTCCTGCTGTTTCCTTGGAAACTGCTCTTTCTTGATAACTGCGGAGATAAGGAGGAGATAGTAGAGAAGAAGGGGCGTCGCACGCCATGAGGTACGCTCTTGTCAGCATACAAGTGCTGGGTGGAGTCGTGTTGCACGCTCTATGGCCCTTCTGGGGTTCACTAGTTCTCTCCCCGAAGGGGGACGCAGGGCAGCGGGTGGGAAGAGAGGACTCTGCGATGAATCAAAAACATCCCCGACGAATCTCGGGTGATAAATGAACGCGATAGCCCTCAAATGAACACTGTTAGGGTGTTTTTCGGCAGCGGAGATATTTCTCATCTCCCATGGCCAGGCAGTTTCGACACCGCCCACCGCCGAAGACAATTTTTAACCTCTCGCACCAATTTATCGATCTTCCTCCTCGCAAAAACGTCTCCCAATCATCCCCCACTGACACTTATTATTCCCCCTTGGTGCTGCCAATTGTACCACCACACCCTTATAAACGAAGCTGTCTTTTTTTAAGCAGACGGGTCACATGGCTTTTCCCCCTTCGCCAAGGGAAAACTGCCCTACCCTGAATTCCGAAATTGGGTCGTATCCGTTTATAGCAAAGAGTCAAAGTTGGCGACTCTGGTCGAAAATGCATTACGACGATGGTCATCGCCACAAGGGGTCGCCTCGGAGGAAGTTTATTACTTCCATCCTCATCTTCTCACCTTGCCCTGTCATTTCAACACCACAGACAGATCTTATCAGCTATCAGCACTCTGACTTGGCCGACAGCTTCCTTGTTCCGGCAGCAGATGGCATCTGTAGTCCGCCTAAAGAAACACAAAATTATCCCATTACACAAGTTATCAAAAACTTATCTACGGCGCTAATAAATAGCTCGGCCACTCTCGGAGATTTTTCTTGGGAGGTCGCTTACCTTTGACCGCGAATCTTGAAGTAACATCCATCCACCTTGGACATGTGTTATGTAAGAACACCGACTTAACCATCATCGCAATCTCTGTCGGTTGATGAGCGTTTGGGGCACACCGCTGAGTGCAGTAGAATTCATTGATCTTCGTCAGATGAATGAATCCAGCCTTAATCCAAGTCTACACTAGATTTCCAAATAGATGGAAAAAGCGATACGGAAGCAATCAGCAAATAGCAAAACCTCCTGACTAATGAGACAAGAGAGGGAGAGGAGGGGATAAATGTGGATCTCTTTCATTGATCGCTCATGCTCCCATTGACCTCAGTAATGCCATTTCTCTTCAGTTCACACTGTTCATGTTAGAATAATACTGTGGGCCCATAATTGCGGTGCCCTAGCATTTAATAATCCAAAATAAATTCCCCACAATAAGATCACTAGAGAACTCCCTTATCTCCATCTATTTCCTAAGCTTGTTTTGAATTTCAGTAGCATCCATTTTATTTATTTCTTCAAGTTGACTCGTTAGACCTTAACAACTCCTATTAAAACAAACACGAAGGCAACTTTTTGTCCATCCACCATTGTCGCCTGCTTATCAGTTAGTGAGATAATTATTTAAATTTGCTATTTGTGTCAAGTAACCCCCCGGAGGGAATTTTCGACAGTCAACTGGAAGATTAGCATAATTATCCGTCTGGTCATGAGGCGCTGCTATAGAAATGTTATTCACTAATGAATACTGATCTAAAATATCGGTCTGTCCTCAGAGTGGAAATTAAAACTTTCAGTGCCGCTGACTTCTAATAATAAGAGAAAACTGAAAGTCGAATTGTAACGATGGCATAAAAACGAATTTAATTGGAATGAATTATATCTTTTGTCTTCTGGCAGGAATGCCAGTAGACAAAAGAAATTTTTCTTTTGTCTTTTGGCTAATTTTCCACCGAAATTTTTATGGAAGCACGGGAGACGGACTGTGTCTCCTTTTCTGTCGAGAGACACTGGATCTTTAACAGCAGGTGCTTGAAAGAATTGAATGTACTTAGATATCATTTTGCTAACTGATAAAGAATTTCGGACAAAATCGTACACGTGATCAAGTGATGCGACATCTGCTAGAAACACAAGAGAGGGAACTTCGTGAAGGGTCGGTAGTGACAGGGTGGTTCCGACGATTGACTGGTGCATGTTACAGAATGAGGCCACCGTCTGGAGGGAGGGTGTTTGAGACTCGCCCTTAGAGGCCAGTACGAGGTGGGGAGGGCAGAAATTTCAGACGAAACTCCAAAGAGTTTAAACGAAAGTGCGATGGAGAAAATAAGCTTAAATTTTGTGATTGACTTCTCTCACTCGATGTTACACTTTTTTACCTTCTCTCTGTCTAAAATTACAATTTTTGCGTATTGGGATTGCGGCACGTGTTCCTAAGACATTCCCGATGTCACCCTACACCTTGGGGCACGATGAGCAGCTGTTTCAGGGAGCTTGCTGAAGTTGGGAAGGGAGTGAACGAGGGGGGGGGGGTCGACAAGCACCAAGACACGTGCAAATGTTTAGCTTTTCGTGTATTGTTCGCGTTACAAGCGGAACATGAAAATGCCCAGTAGTGTCATTACATAAAATATGTAGATTATACTTTGACCTCGTTAGGCCGTGTGCGTGCATACACGCTCGCTTCTCAGGGCAGTTGTTCTCTAATGTATTACGAACACAAAACAGTCAGTTCGAACAACACTTTGCGTGTCCTGCAACGAAGATCACAAGGCATAAAAACCGAAAGGTGAATCGGACCACTTCAATGACATTTGATCCTCGTGTTCGAGCTGTTTAAGAAGCGAACAGTTTAAAATAGCTGTAGTTTCTCGGTAATTCTACGCTCTGAGCATTTTTTTCAACGGAGGCATTGCCTACAAAGTTAATCCTCTCTTACTTCCTGCATTGTCTTTGCCAGACTTACGCGCCATCTGCGCAAGGGCTTGTTGCGACTTGGTAACAAACAAAATGTGACATTGGCAAGCTCTTGGACATCGAAAAATAAACTGAAGAGATTGCCAAATATTGGTAATAATTTTTACTACGTTTTTATTACTCCTTCTGAGAGTACTGACGCTGTTTCTAATAGTTCAAGGAAACAAAGAAGCATACAGGAATCTACAAATCCAAAATTTTAATAAAGTTTCCTTGGAGAGACTCGAAAATCGACATTGCTTCGATGCAGTTATTGCTCACCGGTATTCTGATATTGCACACCCCACTTTACGTTTTCAGTGGACAGGAAATTGCAAATGGATCTAAATATTCCATTACAGATTTGAATTGGATAACGATATTTACTTGTCAAGCGAATCGCATCCCTGTTACTACTTTAAGAAGTTCCACTCCAACACAGCTGTTTAAGAAGTTCATATTATTTATTTGTTTATTATATTATTATTTAATTTTCATTATTATTATGGTTTGTATTCTATATAAAATGGGATTAAAGTTCCCCCTCCCCTGATTTGAAATCCTATGACAGTCTATGAGAATCGGATCTACATTGTGATGCCGTCTTTTAAAATTAAAATTTAATTTTAAATACCGCAGATGGGGAGTGTTTCCTAAGACTTATGTCAAGAAGATAAACTGCAAACAAATTTAACACGATTTCTATGTTTTGAAATACAAATCCTGGTTATGATGCGCATGTGCATTATAACTAGGATTTGTACTTTGTATACTAAGTGCTATCCGAATTTTATGAGAGTGTATCTAAAACATCAATTCGTTTAATTTGCTTAATTTTGCATGGTCTTTTTCAAAGTATTCTCATTCTGAATTAATCGACCGATTCCAAGGTTCTGCATCGTTGGAAAAAAGTCTGAAATTCTCTTTTCTCTAAAGCATTTCTCGCAATTTTTTTTGCTGACTCCATGACATCGCTAAATGTCTGTCTTTTTCTCCAGTTTCACCTTTGTAAACAAGAAGTCTCAAGGAACAAGGTCCGGTGAGTAAAGAGAGAGGGGAGCCACAGCCATTTTGTTCTTGACCAGACTGTCGCGCAAACAGGGCAATGTGAGTACCCTATTATCTTGAAACACCACTTGAACGCTTGTGCTTTTGATAAAACAACTTTTCAAAGGCTGTTCGTAACGTGTCATCTGTTTCTGCAGCTGTTATGCCAAACTTGAAACAAAACTTGATGCAAACTGTTTTTGTTTTGGTTTTTTTGTTTATTTATTTTATTTTTTAAAACTGTCCATTCAACCATCGTAGACCACATTGTATATGTATTCACTAAACAAGTAACCAACAAGTTTTCCCTCATCATATACACAATCACCTTGGAGAGTGGGATATGACAAAATAAACCACCGCGAAGGTATACCTAGATGGACACTTCATACTATTATCGATACTGTTAATCATACTGCCCTCGTTGGTAGCACAGAGGATATCATCGCCGTCTTTCCCACACCATTGAAAAAGCCAGGGTTTCAATCCCGTTTAATGACGAGAGGAATTTTATAGGACGAAATTTTATCGGTTTTTTTCACAACTTGGCTGAGTTGGTCGGTCTCAGACAAGAGTTGTATTTTTTATTTATTTATTTTATTTATTTTTTTTGTCCCGAAACTCGGGTTTTCATCCAGTAAACACACCGGAGAATACGCGCAGTCTACAGACACAATATACACTGTGCTGCCACTTTATTAGGTACACGCCTGCTGTGCACACAAATCGTTTGTCTCACAACGTTGTAAGTCACATGACCACAGTTGTAGATATAAATGCAGCAGACAAACCTTTCTAGTATCAGTTAAGCGTACAAACCGTAGCAAGAATGTGGAAAAGGAGTGATCTAATGGACTTCGAATGTGGTATGGTGGGGTGCAAGACGTCCTGGACAAAGCATCTCTGAAAATGCAGTTCTCCTGAACTTTTCACGCACCACAGTTTGAAGGGTGTATCCAGAATGGTGCAACGAACAGAAAATATCCTCTCAACGGCACTCCTGTGGAATAAAATCGCTTGTTGAAGAGAGAGGTCAGGAGACGGACTAGAATTGTGCAAGCAAACAGCTGGGCCACAATGTCGCGCATCACGTCGCACAAAATATCGCAACGGACCACTTGTCGCACTTTGTCGCGAATGGGCTACAACAGCCGAAGGCCACATCGCGTAACATTGTTATCAATTAAGAACAAGAGAGCACGCCTACTGTGGGCACAGCAACACCAGCACTGGACTATCGAGGATTGGAAAACAGTTGCTTGATCTGACGAGTTGAAGATCTTGGTGCATCATGTTGATCGAAGGCGCATCATGTTGATCGAAGGCGCATCATGTTGATCGATTTGGCGAAAACAATATGAATCCATGGACCCGTCATGTCTGACGACTACTGTGCAAGGTGGTGGGGGGGGCAGTGTTATGGTGTGGGGAATGTTTTCTTGGCATACGTTGGGTCCATTGATCCCATAGATTCACGACTGAATGCCACATCGTACCTAAACATTGTTGCTGACCAAGTGCATCCGTTCATGTTGACAGTTTATCCTCAGTCAGATGGTTACTTCCAGCAGGATAATGCGCCAGGGCACAAAGCCCGAATCACTATGGAATGGTTCCAGGAACATGACAATGACTTTTCTTTGCTGCTTAGATCTTAATCCTATTGAACACCTTTGGGACGAGCTGGAAAGGGCTGTTCGCTGCAGGCCTACCCCTCCGTCGAATCTCAAGGAACTGCGTGACGCACTCATGTCTGCATGGTACTCCATTCCTGCACAACGTTTTGAGCATCTTGTTGAATCCATGCCTAGACGAATACAGGCTGTTTTGAAGACTAAAAGAGTCTCAACACTCTACTAGGTAGGTGTACCTAATAAAGTAGCAATACAGTGTACATAATATACTGACGCCTCATAGCCTTAGCTGCTTTAGGGTTAATTAACACCCCCACCCCCAAAAAAGGCCATTGTCTTTACTTTTAGGTAGCTTACTCATATATTCGAACTTCGTGCTATATATAGGAAAGTTATGTAGTAGTAATGGCATGCGATGCAAGAAAGCAAGCGATGCGATGCTTTATGCAGCATCAGCCAAAAAAAAAAAAAAAAAAATGACAAAACAATCCCCTCTAAATATTTGTCCAGTTCCTCCTTAAATATATTTAACCTATCAACTTCCACAACGACAGATGAAAGTTTATTCCAGCAATTAACCATCCGCTGGCTAAAGGCAAATTCCCGCACATCTCTTGTACAACTATCCTTCCTAAATTTCAATTTATGCCCCCTTAGGTTCGTAATTTGAACAAGTGGAAGAATCCCATCAGAATTCAACGTGCTCAACCCATTCAAGGCTTTATACACCACAATCGAATCACCTCGCAGGTGCGTGGTCTCCAGCTGCGGCAATTTGCAGAACTTAAGCCTCTCCTGGTAAGAGGATCCCTTCATTCCCCTCACCAATCTTGTTTCCCTTCTCTGCACACGCTCAAGCAAATCTACATCCTTCCTAAAATGAGGCCTCCAGACCTGCACGCAGTACTCAAGGCGTGGTCTGATGCCTTCTTTTCCCCGCTAACAAAATTCCTGTATATCATTGACAACACCCCATGACCTGCCTGTATTGCTCAGAAAACTTCATATCTGACTGCACGAATACCCCCAGGTCTTTTTCATTATCCACTACCCTGAGTAGAGTACCATACAGTTGGTACATTTTTAGGGTTACTGCTACCCATATGCGGTACTTTGACAAATGAAATGTTAAACTTCAGTTGCTACATCTCAGCCCATCTGCCCAACTTTTCTAGATCCTGTTGCAGCACACTGCCATTACTGTCATTAACAACCCTGCCAACCTTTGTATCATCTGCAAACTTTGATACTACGCCTGATATACCTTCATCAATATCATTGATAAATATACAAAATAACAGTAGACCCAACACCGAACCCTGTGGGACTCCACTAATAACATTAGTCCACGAAGAGCAGCACCCATTGATTACTACCCTCTGTCTTCTCCCACTCAACCACCCTTTCATCCATTTTAGCAACTTGCCCTTAATGCCATACCGCTCCAATTTGTACAGTAGTCTTCCATGTGCAACATATCAAAAGCTTTCCTGAAATCCAAATATATGATATAAAAATTATTTTTTGCATCCAGTTCCTTTGTAAACACATCATAATATCCTATCAAATTTGTCAGACAAGACTTTCCCTTAACAAACCCATGCTGTGTCTGAATTATTGCTGCAGTCTTGTCTAGATGATCCTGCAATGCATCTTTAACCAGTGACTCCATTATTTTACCCGGAACATAAGTTAAACTAACTGGTCTGTAATTATTCGTGTCACCCTTCGATCTCCCTTTGTGAATCGGGGATACATTTGCACATCTCCAGTCCGTGGGGACCTCCCCTGAGTCCAAGGATGCTCTCATAATTATGGCTAAGGGGTTGCTTTGCCACCTCCTTTAATATAACTGGATAGATCCCACCACCTCAGGTGCCTTTCTTATGTTTAACTTCAACAATTTCTCCCCCACTTTGTTCTCAGTTATTACAAAATCATTAAGCACCCTGTTACAATTTGATAACGTTGTGGCATTTTCAAACCTTAATAACTCCCCATGTGTGAGTGTAGATGCAAAATACTCATTCAGTTTGTTTGCTATCTGAGCAGGATCATCAACAGTTGAACCATCGATATCAAGTGGACCAATCAGATTCATCCCCTTCCTTAAGTAAAGAAATCCTTGCTGTTTTTCTTAGCATCCTTTGCCAAAGATTTCTCGTAATCTGCCTTCGCCTGCTTTGTGACTTGATTACAGACCAGCTAATATATATCATAGGCTTCTGTGTCGCCTGATAATTTATATGCATCCCATACATTTTTCTTCTCTGCCACGAGTCTCATTAGTTCATCTGACTTCCATTTAGACCTAAACCTTGAACAGTATTTCTTAATCTGTATGAAAAGCCTAGTAACTTCCACGATTACTTCCTTGGATGCTTCCCATTTAGAATTTGATGATGGTAACATCAGTTGGTCCCACTGTACATAATTTAAAAACTGTCTGAGACCACTGTAGCCACCACTACCAAAGCAAAAACCATTCCCTTTACCCCTGATGGTAGTTACTTCTTTAAGTAAATCCCACATCACTGGTTACTTTGTGTACAAATTCTTAATGCACGAATGATCACTGCTGATAATCAGATCAAGAGTATTACCCTCTCTGGTTGCCTCTTGAACATGCTGCTGCAGAAAACAATCATCCAATAAATCCACAAAAGTCTGACTAGTGTGCGAGTGACCAACCCATAAGTTCCAGTCGATATCTGGGAAGTTAAAATCCCCCATTAAAAGACATTCGATTTACTAGCCCACTCTATTTCTCTGTACAGTTGTTCATTGTACTTATTCGAGTCATTAGGCCTATAACACACTCCTACTCTTATTTGTATTGTGACAGTACACAAATTTCATTACCCTGTGATATTTTGGGCGGTTCACAATGGTCAGCGCATTTTTGAGGCAGAGTATATGTTCGAACCCCTAACCTCCTTATTTGAGGTCTCGCACGCTAATCACAGGTGCCACGGCCGACCCAACTACATACCCTTATTGATGCCGCGTTATAATTTTAGAAATATCGCCTCGAACGCTCACTTTTCAAAATGGAATAGCGACGGCATCGACGTTGCCACTCGGTGATAGATGTAGTCGAAACCAGATACGGGTGAAGAAAGGTCTCTCAAGTGTAGCAGGTAAACATCGAGTCGACACATATTAGTCTGTAACTTGGTCGGAAAGGTATTTCCATAACAACAAGAGTTTCTCTGCAGCAGAAGACACACTCATATTGTGAAACCGATACTGGAGGCATCCAGAAGTTCAAATCTGGACCCCATTGCATCCTTCCCTCTCTTCCACAATACAGTGCTGGTCTGGCTCTTTTTGATTTTCGCACGTTGAGACCACTTAAAGTTGCACTTCCGAGAGACATCGGCCATCAACAATTTCGTGTGTGATGGAATCCCCGAGAACCGGTTTGAAGTTACATTGAATCGACTTATTAAACGAAGGCGCACAAAAAGTAAAATTTCGAAGATGTTTGGCAACGCGGCTTTGATGATCCTCCGACAACTTCTTCATCATTGTCTCGTAAGTCAGATTCTTAAGAAATCGTCTTTCGCAACTACTTTGAACCATTGCCAACAGTTCCTTCAACACTGCCAACTTTTCTGATGTTGAAAACTTCACAATGCTTCCAATTTGGTTGCAAAAAAATCCCTTCTTACCGTATTTCGAAAACTTGTTTTTTAAAGTTGCCGAAATCGTTTCCTTCCTTTTGCAAAGTTAGGCTCTCACACCTTTCTCTTTCCCCATCCTGTTCCTCCCCCTTCGTAAATTGAGCTTTTGAGGTATTCATATTTAAAAATACTACGGTTGTTATTAAAAACTACCGACGAGATGAAATGGTCCGTAGACACGACTACGAACACAATCGAGCCATATAAAACGAAGCCACGTAATCGTCGACCTTGGTATCAAAAAGATCCTTCGTTGAACGCGTAATACGATCAGAGCAAGGGCGAAAGGTTGAGACACTGTCGTATCATATGTTGCAAGAAGTGCACTAAAGGGGTTTACCTTGTCAAGTACTCATAGCCGATAGACGATTAATAAGGTAATATTACGATAACCGTATTGTCGGGATGACGTTACCATGGTGATGACCCTTCTCGCATAAGTTCCGATCGTGTAAAGTCGATGTTTCTCCCTCGCATTTCTGCCACCCTACCCCCATACCAGATGTTCGGATACGTGCCAAACATCCCTTGGGGATCAGGTAGGCAGAGGGACAAACACCATAAAGTGTAAATATATGAGCGTTTAGCTACCTGGTCACGACAGGTTCTTCACTTGATGCCAGCTAAGTAAACAGCGATCTTGGTGGCCACGGCTGACACAGAAAAGAAACATGCCAAGGATGACTTCGCTATCTCCGGGTGAATGGAGCTTAACAAGAGGAAGCTACAATCGGACATAACCTTTTGACCTTTCCGTACGCTCTTTACAAAGCCGTCGCCGACCTTGAGTTAGCGGCCATAAAAACCGCTGACCATCCCGTAACAACAATAATTAAGCGGCCATTTTACAGCCTGCCAGCTTCTTTTCAATGATCGCACGTGCATTTCTGCCACCGGTCTGAGGATGGGGTAAGGGATTCGTGGCCACACCTTGACCCACACCTGGGGGTTATGGCGACACGACCCTCAGTCACGTCTAGAGGCTACAGACCATAATACACAGTTATTATGCGCGAGAGCGGTCCGTTGTCCCTGCAGCCAACGAGACCCTGCAATAAGGGAAACGTCTTTGGGTGAAAAACGTGGCAATTTACTAAGTACGGGTATCATTAGTTCTCACTGGAGATGGCAAGTATAATCACCCCTCATTAGAAGACGATCGCTTTTCTTAAACACCCCCTCTAGAAGTTCTTCAGACATTCTTTAAAAGTCCTGTTAGCAGCAGGAGGAAGCAACACGGCAATTAATATCTGCTGCAGGTTTCTAAGTGATAAAAGGGGCGGGGGAAAAATCCAAAGAGAGCTGCACCACTCTTGAAAGTGGGCTAAGCAAATCAGTCCAACTCCGCACTATTCTCCATTCTCATTCTTTAAGTCACACTAAACTAATTGGACAAAATTAAGGATTTTCACCATATTTTATAACGCTCGGGGCGCCCTCTGTATTGAACTTTACTTTTTTCCTCATCAAAAATAGTGACTCATGGAGCTTACTCTGCGATAAGCTCCTTGCCTGTGATATCGTAAAATGTCAGCAATTATTGGCTTTGCCACCTTCTGAACATGGCTTTATCTGTGCAGCTGCTTTGTCTCTTCCATCTAGTTAACTAAAACGCATATTTGATGTTAGACAGAAGATAACACTTAATAAGATAAGGAGGAATGATTTAAGTGGAAAAGTTATCGCATCCATTATCCAACGTATCCATCTGTTCCATTTTTAGATGCCAAATATTTGCATTTCTGAAAATTCGCTCGCTACTTGTATAAACTTTGGAATTTTAATTTAAGTTTCTCTCTAATGGTAGACGGATGGATTATCATTTACTCCATGGCATGTTTAGAAGATGGTTGGCAAGAACATAAGCGAGATAATTTGGCATTACAATACTGGCTTTGTAGACCGATCACAGAAATCTCTTTTAGAAGGCAGCAAACGATTATCTCTGTAAAGTGAAATTAATTTTTTCTGAATCTTAAAATCAGTGCAATATGTTAAGATAATTTGAAATGAAGCTTGTGAAACGCTTTTGGGAAATTATAGTGTTCCTGGACTGGAAATTTCACTGACATTTATAACTTGCGCACCAAGGTAAAGAGTGGCCCGCATCTACTTTATCTTTTCTCCGTCTGGCCCTCCATTGCAAGTGATTACTGTCTGTCTATAGCAAGTGTGTCTAACCAGTGACCCCAGGCATTTCTTCACACTGTGTCCCGCTACCATTGAGCAGCTCTGAAATGTTATGCCGCTCTCCACAGTCACAAAATAACTTTAGAAAACTGTCCATTTTTAGTAATATTTGATTGTTGTTTCCTTATGATATCTCCTCTTCAGTATCATTGGATGTTATTATTGTTTCCCAATAATTACGTTCTTCATTAATTACGTGGAAAAAATTAAACTGTAAACACAAACGTTGATCAATAGTAAATTAAATCCTATTTTGAAAAGTGCTTTAATTAGTGGTAAGAAACCGTCCTTGCTGCCCTTAAACCTAAGAGGCCAGCAATCTTCAGATTTTTACCTGTTTTGGCCTTTGGCCAAAAAGAATAATGGTAGATAATCTTCGTCTAGCGGTTGACAGTTCAGACCCATCTCTGGAGATAAAGAAGAGGATTGAGTTGTTTAAGGTAAATACCGAGGCCCCTAAGGAAGGGGGGTGTGAGGTATAGACAAGCGCATCAAAAAAGTCTTTACAGATAATTCTATAGTCTAATGCAAAAATAGAACCTTCTCAGGGCTCATTAATTCAGCAATCCGTTTTGATGCCAAGACACGTTTAACACCTTTCATTTAAAGATTGGCTGATCATATCGTATCCTAATAATAACATTTAGGCAATGCGGCGAAGTTATCTTTGGCTGGATAATATTTATGACTGTAGCTTTACATGGCTACAGTGTTGTGGCTGTTGTGTCGTCATTTTAATGACCTCTGCCCTGCTACCCCCACTTGAACGAGAGCCTGGTGTGCTCACCTTCGTTTGTTGGACTTCATGTGTGCCTGGCCGAGAGAACCGAATAACGCATACCCAATTAAGGCCGATTGCCTCGCCGTGTTCTTAATCTTCCTCCCACCACACTCGGTGTGAAGGCGGCCTAGTGTCTTAGGATTACAGATAGCACCGTGACCTACATGTCGAATCTTCCCGCTTCGACCCCACCCCAGCCCGCTTTCCCTGTGAGTTAGCGAGAAATCCACCAACGCCGCTACCGTGTCGGTTGGGATGTTGCAGAGGTGGCTGCTAGCCAGCCTAACCTGTTCACACGCCGACACGAAGGCTGCACTACGGTCACATGACCAAAGAGATAGTCGTTTGGTCCCTACTAGGTCTTATACCGCTGTCTGCAGAGTATGAGGACGTTATGCAGCGCATTAGTCAAATCAGGATGCCTACACTAAATAAAACAAAGCGCTTTATTGCATCCCCACTGGGTCTGTACTCCACTCCTCTCAAAACCATCTCCTGGTGTCAACAGGTGGTCATAGGTCGTAATTCGCCAGCGGGTCGTCGATGTCGGTCATAGCTCATGACGAAAGGCTGCAGAATTTTGGAGTGGAACACAAGTTATTTCCATTTTATAAGCTAAAGGGGAGGGGAGTGGTCATTGCAATAACCGCAGGCCACTGATATATAAACGGTCCTTGGTGTGTGTATATATCAAGCCCGCGAAGCGAATACACGAGTACACATAGTCGTTTCGGAAACAAAACGAGCTTCATAAACAACCCTTGTACGCAAAATTCCCCCACTCTTAAGAATTAATGGAACTCTTTGAAAACGTGCAAATAGACCAGACATGCGCATCTGAATGGTTAATGCGGAACTGCAGTATTACTCGTTGGGTTGACCATGGTTCTAGCTTACGTGATTATTATTATTATTATTATTAAAATCCGTTTATTGCTAGATACGGTAATCTTGTATTCACTATCCAGCAAACTCTTTTGACCCTATGCGGCTGTCCTGAAGCATAAAAAGAAACTTATTTATTTATTATTTCGTTAATTAAACTATTTAGCTTAGAGACATATAATCAAGAAAGACTTACCAGAATGGAATTTTCATTTCCAATCAATTAAAATTAATATGGTCACTGAAAGAGTCGTGTGGCAATTCTTTAGGAGACAGCAATTATTTGAAATAGTTCTTAGAATTTTACTTTGAAATTAAAACGGACCTCTCTCTCTCTCTCTCTCTGTGTGTGCCTGTGCCAACTCCTTCACTTTCTTAATTGGCTACAACCTCACATTCCAATGAGTGAGGTTGTAGCCAATTCCAAATTCCAATTCCAAAGCCCTCGTCCTGTGTCAGATTTTTTGAAAAGGCTCTTTCCAGTGCATGCCAATATTATTCCTTAGTTTCTTCTTAGTTGGAACTAGTTGAGGCATTTTCGATAGATTGAGTTCCAGGCCAACTGAAGTTCCTCTTGCTCAAGGATTTGGGTCTGGTTATTAGTCTGTTTGTTCTGCTTAAAGGAGTTATTCTGAGTTATCGAAGACAATGAATAATTTTAGATCGTCAGCCTACGAGCTGAAGTCTGATGAAATGTTCCAGTTGGCCACACTGCCAAATAATGTGGCCAACAGCACTTCACTCTGAGGTTATTTTCTGAGGTTCTGTTGGCAGTATATTGAGTTTGAAGATGGCTGAAAAAAAAAAATGACATCTATTATGGTAATAAAGTCAACCAATATTAAAATATTAAGCCCGCCGTAGCCGAGTGGTCAAGCTCAAGGGTACATAAGTACACGTGTCTTGAGTGACCGAGGTTCATGACCGTGACTGCTAAATACGATGCAGTTTTTTTTATTCCCTTTACCTTGTAACTACTGTGACAGTGTGGCCTTCCCAGAGTATACGCAGAAAATTTATTTTTTATTTAAAAGGGCAGACAGCTCCAGATTGCTCTATGCAGCTTTTGAGTAAAAGAGCGTTGTGCTTTCCTAGTGGTAGCATGCTGTACGCGAAATAACGTCTCCAAAATTCGGACACCTTATTTCTCTGTAGTTCTGTTCCTTACAGCTATGCATAGCCTTCTCAAAAAAACTTTTCTGTACAGGACAATTTACTACTATTGTTCGGTTGTTGATTTTTGTTTTAGGAGCATTAGCGACTAAAGCCATATTTCTCCTATATTGTCTGTAAATTGCGTGAGTTCTGAGTTCGATTTTCTGTTTGCTGGACCCGAGTTTCCGGAAGAAAAAATCGTGCTACCCTCGCCTGAGACCGACTAGTTCAGCCACATTGTAAAAAAAAAAAAAGACTCATAAAAATTCCTCCGGTCATCGACGGGACTCGAACTCAGGTCTTTTTCACCCAGTGTGGGGGAAGACGGCGATCCTACAACTGTGTTACCCACTAGGGCGTATGGTTCGGAAATCCCCTCCAAATCGAAGAAATGATTCCTTGAAGGAGAATCTGATTATGAATGTAGAGAGGTATGTCAAGTATAAAAATATAAAAAGTGCTACAGAAGTTGATTGGGAACGGTGGGAATTTATTGCCTACACGAGTTAGTTCTACATTAAATATAGGGGATTCTCAACAAATGCTATTATAGCTGCAAGAGAAAGGGACCTAATATTGGTAAGTCAGTGTGTACTCAATTAAATGAGCTTGACGGGATCACCTACTTTGTATACCTGCAGAAGATCTATGGACAGTTGGTCAATAGAGGCCCCATTGCACAGAATATGCATGTACACAGCCATCATGCAGATTCTGAAGCACACAGATAAACATCAGCACTTGTGGATAGGATGATTTGCTAATTTATTTACCTCTCTGAGAAAAATGGGATGATGTGAATTCATTTTGGGGATATCCAGTATCAAAAAACGTCAATTAGAAAACGACTAGAAGAGGCAGGATTGTGTTTATTTTATAAATTGCTTCGACTCTCTGCAAGAGATTTCATCCTGTGGAGTGACTTCGATGGTGTAGAGATAGTCCGTTCAACAATTCGTTGCCAAACCCCATAACGGTGTTAAGGACAGTTAACCCATGCATGGAAGAACATTCCGCAAGAGGATTTAAAGCATCGTTCAAACAGCAGTATGTTTCAATCCGACCTTTATTTACTAAATGCGAAGACTAAAAAATCTTTCATCACTTGCAGTGAGGGGTCATACTGACGCGTGCTAGTTTTTCACATTAAATAGCGATCTTATGTTCAGATGTCTTGATTATTTTTTTTTGCGTGTACTCTTTCTTATTTTGATACCGGAATAGATAAGTTAATCTCAACTTTTAGAATATGGAAACCGCATTGAGTTTCCTTGTTAGTTATACGCCATGATTACAAATACTGCATCATGGGACTTTTATATTGTATCTGCAAATTGCGATTTTAAGACTGATAGTCCTACCAAAGAAAAGCCTGATGGACAAATGCAAACTATAAAATTGCTTATAGATAAGTTGCTTATAATAATAGCTGATCGTTGCTTATAGTTTAAATATTCAAGGTTGAAGTTGATTAAAAACGAATACTGTCCCACACACACAGAAAAAAAAAAAAGCTGGGAGTGATGGATCCACCACCACTTTCGCTATTCACAGATCGCTCAGTTCCCCAACCCTACTCCTTCGTGGTCAGGGAGATAATTTTTGTGGTGTCGCCTCTGTTACTGTCATGTTACACCCATTATGTTTTTCATCGGTTGCTCTAGTCTGTTCTTTTGACAACCTCTTCATTAAAAGGACTCAAACCCACGGTTTTCCTAAATGTTTCTTGCTTACTAGCGAAGCACATCCTCCTTAAAGAAACTGTATCCATAGTTTACTTAAGTGCTGCATCACTTACGCGAAGTGTGTGAAACAGGAGTATGAACGACTCTCCTCCACTTCGAGAACTTTAAGGAGACGACTTTAAATTTCGAGTTTCTCGATTTCATTTCTAGCTAACGATCAAAAAGTTGTGCCAACAAGAAAAATTAGTGCAATTTTTCCACCATGTACATCTTCAACCTTTCATACACAATCTTTTTATGGACAATGTAAAATGAATACAAAGGTATCTTCATAAATTTGCATTTAATAGCTATATTACCTTAAAAATGGGAAGATTTTATTTTATAAAAAAAATTTCAGCATTTTTTGTCTGTATCCAGGTTAAAACATTAACTCTAAAAGCATTTATTAATACAATTCCATCTTTATCTCAAATGTTAAAAAAAAAAGAAGAAGGAAAAAAAACAACTTATGAGCCATTAGATTTGGGTCTCAAGTAAAGGCAGGGTTCTCTCACTAATTTTACATCAAGCACTTATGATTGCATTCTTTTTTGTGCACAAAGTAATAGCTCCAAACAGCTATCGGCTTCATTGTTTTTATTCTCACTAGAAGCTATTGTTTTTGCTGGTCATTAGTTTCGCACTGTCACGTGTTTTTTTGTTTTTTTTTTAATCCTTAACTGCAAAGGCGTATTTTAAATACTCGTATTTTCTACAAGTTGCTTTTTTTTGGTACTCCATGAGTAATGATGATGGGATGCAGGGATCATCAGAGGAGAAATACTTTTTTTTAAAGCATTTCTTCTCTACAAAAAACACAACTAATAGAATATGCGAGTCAACAAAGGCTGCAGGGAAGGAACTAAAACGTTAAAGTGATGACAAGAAGAAATGCGCTCCATCCACTCGTCACAGTTGTCCGCGCATGCTCAGTCACTGTGAAACACGCTGGCATGGTACTGGATTTCAAAAGGAAACTACTGCTTCCTTGTAAAATCCCACGCGCTTTAATATATTACAATAATTATAGATATTTAAATATATAAATTAATTTTATCGGCTTTTTGTAAAACTTTTGAATGTATTATATGTAGTTCATTAATATATGCAAAATGTCTCGATGATCGTGTTAGGAGATTGGCCAATAGCGACACACGCATTCTTATTGCTGAAGACCCAGTTGCCTTGATGGCAACAGACATTAATTTAATATTCGTCTAGCCAAACTGGTTTTGATAATGGTCTTCTCTGGTCATCACTTTTATTCGCGCTCAAATGCATCAAAGAGATTTAGATGAGCGAGCAACGTCTTGCGTTTGATAAATGAGGGAAAGTAAATATCTGCCCTCACCATACCTCCACCTCCTCTCTGAAATTCGGGATGTTGACAAGGTAGCTGTTGTGGCCACATTGATGACGCTTAACCTTCCATCAAGCACGGCGTCAGGTAACCTTTGAAACGCCATCTGTATAATTAATTTTACTTTTCTTCACCCCACTCCCTGTTATGTGTCGATATTTTCCTGTAGCCAGTTTTCGGACCGCTAAGTGACCTCTAGGCTGTTCCAGTTAAACCTGCTACACCTTGTCTCGGCTTGTACAGCAGCCGCAACACGCGAAGGGATTTTTTGGATTAAGACGAGTACCTGAAAGTTAGCTTTAACCCGATCCAGCTTGGCCATTGAGTTGCACTGGGTTTACCCAAGACGTCACAAATCATAAAAACAGGACGAAGAAATCGCGGGTCAACCCTCACAACACAAAAATGGAAGTGCACGTTTTCACGTCATGGAATTTCTCGTTATGCAAAGAGACTATTCGTGAGAATTTCACTCATAAATAAAAATGTCCTTGAAATTATACTTGTATTGACATCGCCATCTAGTGGAGCTCGCTGGAACTGATGGGATCTGAAATTGCGCTATTACTCACAGTGGGGTGTTAGAACGTGTAGTTTGTGCTTTCTGTCGGCAGCCTTTTTCCGTTGCCTCACCTAATAATGACAATCGGCAACCCCTCACACCAAACGCCTGCCTTTGAAGACTGTGGGTGGTCTGCACTGAGCGACATTAAGCACGTGCTATTCAAAACGACAGATATAAGTGGCTTCCTTCTGCTTTGTTTCTTAATGTAATCCCTTGGTGCGACTTGGTCGTTTCTCTTCCGTACATTTGCGCATCGCGACCCCCTACGTCATCTTAGAGTGATGCCAGTTCTTACACGCATGGGTACCAGCTGATGGAATGTTGGCATTCTAATTCGTGTTGGCACTCCTATGATCGACCGAAGTAATTTAAAATATCGACATTGCGCGGTTTTAATGCGAACAAGAGGTCATCATTTGGCCCAACAGTTAGTAACTGCGCTGTCAGTTATAACAAAAAAAAAAAAAAAATAGGTCCAATTTCGGTCACCAGGAGGCAATAAAACAGCTTTTTTTTGTTGGCAACCATCAAGTGATGGGAAATACTGGTATGCCAATAACAACCTAATTATTTTCCTATACGTTAAGCGTGACCACGCATTATTGTATTGTATGGAAAATTTTTCTGTGATCCAAACATCTTTTCTTTAATATGGTGTTTTTGGGTGTCAGTGTGAGCTTTCCCCTCAGGACTGGGAACGTAATTTTCTAAGAAATTCGCAGATATTTAAGAAATCTGTTCTCCAGTGCAAAGATTGATTAATGACTGTACACCCTATGACGTAAATCCGTGAAAAAAAAAAAAACAGGTTTATATCAAAAATAAATGTATCAACCGAATGTGGGAAATTACTTTTCGTTTTGGGTTGTTTCTGGAACAGCAGCGAACAGATTAACATTGAATTTGGTCAGTCTGTTTCTTGAATAAGGTAAAATTTTACAGTCAAATTATAAATGTGTATTCTCTATGACTGGAAAGGCAAAACAGTTGCAAAAAGTTATAACTGCCTTGCTGATGAAATTTTATAGAGATCGATTTTGATGTTGCAAAGCCAATGAGATCTGTTGGAAATTGTGCGATGCGTATGCTCGGGTGATGTGTACACAATCGGATTTCTATGTTCATGCAAAAAAATTGTTTTTTTAGTGGGAAACGTAATGTTAATCCTTCAGTGGGGATGCACCCATATGTGTACTGTACATGGCACAGACTGGATGTGACCACACCACAGCCAGAGATTCTGTGACTTGTTCATTTTAGGATAATCAGAAAGTTCACAATGTCCCCCAAACGATTAGTCGTAACTGTACTCATATTTCACCGCCCCTGCAGTTTCATCTCGGCAGTAGCAGTTATTGCAGTTTGGTGCGTGAACGCACCGAATTTCAGGGGTCAAAATCGGGAATGTATTTCGTGCAAATATATGAAGAAATTGTATTTTTGGGGAAAGACAAAATAATTGTCTTTCCTAGAAATACATCGGTTTTAAATTTGTCTGCTGTATGTAATTCATACGGCAAATCAATCTAATTCAGGCATTCTTGTTCCAATAAAATCACAAAGGTTGTTGCCAACGGGTTCTCCAGCGATCTTGGAGGCGAATACCACCAAGCTACATCTGGATGTCGGGTAAGATTGCAATCGTCTGGACAATTGTCGATCTGATCACGAATCGCGCTTGCCTCCAACGCTGCCGAATGCCAATCAGACCAATTCAGTGACCAACGCACGTTGCTTGAACATTAATCCACAGCCTCGGTGACATGCGGCGAGAATATTAGAAGGCGACCGCTAATGTTCTCACAGCATTGTTTCTACCGAGGGAGAAAAAGGTCAGATGTTGCCCTTGCTCTACTTCAGCACCATTACCGTGGTTAGTAGATTAGTAATATCGCTAATATTTCCAAGGGAAGCTCCAGGCACTTCTTCCCTCCACTGTTTTTTTTTTCCCGATCTTCTCCATCTTTCCATCGCTGATGCATCCCTCCCTAATTACACTGAGGTTAGGCAGACAACAAAAAAACCTCTGACAGTGTTTTGACAACGAAAAAAAACCCGCAAAAAAGCTCCGACATTATTTTTTAGACTTGTGCAGATGAATTTCCTGTCCCAGCAGGTGTTGGTAATTGGAACGAACACGTTCCGTAGAAGGGTTACGGTTTCGAATACTGGAGACTATTAAGAGGAAGAAGGCAACCCCAGGGTGTGCGTTAGAGATCATCATTTAAAAAGGAACACTGCGCATGTTTTCACCTGGATAACACCTGACACAAAACGCTGTTCGTTACGGGGTTCGAAAGGGGGGATTAAAGTGTCTGGACGAATTTTCGCCATCCTTTTCCCTTCCAGAGCCACGCAAAACAGTTTTGTTGTGATGTTCAGAAGTGAGCTAAAGGCAAAAGAAAGAAAAAAAAAATGGTTAAAGTGCTCGTGAGGGTGACCTGGAGTCAGATGATGGTGGCGCAAAAGGAGGAAACTCCGCAGTCATCTTGAGGAAAGCGTGGGAAAGCCGTAGGTCGTGGGGTGCTTAGGTACGTGTCTAGCCACCAACGTTGAGTGGCGTTCTTGTCACGGACGTTTCCCTCCCCACCCCCTTCTCTCTTGCCATATACTGTTGAGGAATGTGCGCCAACCACTGACCCACTACGACGGCACGTGTGCGGCCGAAAGCTGCCCCGGCATCGACAATTACAGTTAAGGCAGCCGTGGACGCAGAAATGAACATGAATTCGGGGATCGGCACGTCAGCGTGCTTAAGCAACGGCGCGTTCCCACGCCTCGTGCGTCAGTTGTTCTCCACGCACGCACAAACCCTCGCCTGACTTTTCCTCCCCCTCCGAACATGTACGCAGCCTCTCTCATTTCCATGCGCGTCTTCCGTCCTGCAATCAGCTACAGAAAGAGAATTGCAACACAACCCCGGTGTATGACACAAGTGTTCGTAAAGCGTAAACCGAAGTAATGACGATAACGCCATCTGGTGTAAGATAAGTTGTGCAGCTGCAGTTACAGTGTACGCTTCTACTTGCTTTTCAGGTCGTGGGTTTCACCCATTCAATATACGTTGTGACGTCATTCCGCGTTGATAAAAATAAAAAACTTTAATTTTATCCAGCTCGGAATTTCCCAAGGAGCTCCCCACCCCCACACGCACACCCCTTTTCGTTCTTCACCCCACAATTGACTGTAATCTCATCGCGGGAAGCTGCACTCAGTTTCAAAAGTATACTTTTCCCCAGTTGAATCTTGCGAGTTGGACTTGAAATTTCCAGTTGTGGATCCGAGGGTGAGGTTCTGTCAGATGACGAATGATTATTTCGCGGAGACCTTACGGAAAGTGTGGGAACTGAGCGAGACAACCAGATAAGTCGCTGTTTACTTCCCCTTTGGAAGATATGTCAACAGGTGCTTTGGTACGCATCTCGTGTGATATCGGACTTCATGTAGATGTTTCAGCGTCTCCTCTTCAGATCACCCTCTTATCTGCCGTGTCTACAAACGCTACAGTTTGCCGTAGCTACCGTAGAACTGGGCGTTTACACATACACTGACGCACACACATGCAGAGGATGTTGCGCAGAGATGAAGCTAGAATCGTATTCTCCAAAGTTGAAGCATCTGTCCATTGTTTCATTAGAAAGCCACACAAGTTATCCTCTACACAAGTAACATAATTATAAATAAAGTTAATCGAATATGTTTTATTCGTTATATTTATAATTAATTCAATCGCTAATTAAATAATTATTCAATATAATAAATAAATATTTTTTTGAACAGCCAATTTTTTCAATTTTTTTTTTGGTTGTATTGGATTCGAAACTGCAGCTGTTTGTTTTTGATCAATGATTGATGTGTCTCGCGATGGACAACCTACACTAATGCGTAATATCGATTCTCCATCTCACAAAACATAATACAGCGCAGCGTCGATAATCCGAATCTCCTTAATCCGAATTCGGGTTACTTTGCAAAAAAAGAGGGCGCTATACGCGTTTAATAACTTAATGAATTCGCATATGCAACAGAATAAAATCGTGTTAATTAGTTGTTTTTTATTAAACATCTTTTTTTTAATTGCCCTGAAGGTAAAGTGCGAATAAAATGTACATTTATTGAGTATGTTTTTCGTTAATTGTTATTTTAATTATTTTTAACTAAGAAAATTATAAAATACGTTTTTTTTTTTTTCGCATTTTATTTCGTTTAATCTGAGTTAGCACTGGGCTCGTTTACCTCGGATTGTGGATTCTACTTCAATAAAATAAAAAGTTTATTCAAAGTGATGGTTGCCAGTATTTCGCCAAAAATGGCTGTGCGGTGTGTGGTCAGTATGTGACAAAAAATCACGAATGTAGGTTCCTAAAATAATGACATTTTCGTGGAATAAATAGAAGAGATTTAGAAAATCTCTTATTTATTCTACGAAAATGTTTGTCCCAGTTTAAACTCCAGAATAAATCCCTACGTGGTCTAAAAATAGAAAACAACAAAAGTGGTGAAGCCATAATTATTTTCTGGCCTGAAAATAGCGGGTGAAACGGTTTTTCTTAAAATTACAGTAAAGAAGATAATTAAAGGGTTTTCACTGTAGGGATCTTGTAAGGTTAACATTAGGGTCAAGTGCGCACGTGGTACCCAGTCTAAAAATGGAAGCCACTTGTCGCAGTAAGAGAGAAAGCGAATCCCTTGCTAAGCACAGCAGCGCCACCTCTCCTTGTGTACACCACTTTCAGACTGTTGGCTGCTCTTTCGAGTACCGACCTAGCAGAGCGGAGGCCAACTCCGTTAAACCGGGTTTCGATTCGGGTTCTTATTTTTATTGCCGTGATAAGTACATTTCTGGTCTTTTGAGGGCTCAAAACCGCCCCCCACCTGAAGATATTCGTGCACTTACTGCATAAACCGGATTTGTCAAAGCCATTCACATTACAAATGTCGAAACACATTTGTGTCCGGTCATAAAATGATTGCGATCCCCAAACCTCCCCCCTCCTTCTCCCCTAATTTGGAGTTGCGACATAATGGCTCAAATGTCGTACTCGGTCACTTGCAGAATAGCGTTAGTCATTTCCTTATTCCTTTCCATACAAAACGAAGGTCCGATTCTTTGGCTTTGAACACGAGACGTCGGTGCCGGATGCTTTAGCACACAGTTTCGATGACGCCACCGCATCGCTTGCGGATTTCGCAGTAATTTGTGCGCTCTGAATGTCGCGTTTTTTAAGCGCGATAATAGCACGATTTCGAGTCCACCGTGCTCGGGAAGAAGTGTCGCACCGCAGACGGACTCTGTGCATTACAACGATTGCTTTCATCGATCATTCCGGACCTTGCGCGATGAGGTCGACTATTGTGACCTCTGGTGCGGGGATTCCATCGCACCGATCATTTAAATAATTCCAGGCCGGGTTTCTCCTACGTAATCCACCGAAGTTCGCCCTACCGACGGAATGATTATGGTCAAGACCGTAGGCAGCGGCGTCATCAACCCTCGAACTCAGGGTGTAGTTATTCACGCGGTCTCTCGTGCCAAAGAGGTGGCGTTGCACGTGGGTAGCGTCCGCCCTGGCTGCATGCTGGTCTTTGTGGCAACCGGTTTCGCCGTAGATGCAGCTCGTGTTTACACACGGTCCTCCTGTTTACCCACTTAGCCTCGAGGGACTCTTGGCTGAGGGCGGAGTTTTCCCACAGAGGAGTGCGTTCCTCAGCTCTCTGATAAAAACTGCGGCACGTGCACACGTGGCGAGCCTGGCATATGTCTTAGCGGCCTCTCTGATTTACAGGCTCGGATGGCGGCCCCGAACCCCCCACGCTTTCCCCCTCCTCGCCGACCCCACATTTTTCCCCCTGCGGCGGCGCGCCAGAACTCGCCGCGGCCAATAAGATTGCACGTGGCGCGAGCCGTCACAATCACACCTCTCTACAGTCCAGCGACTGGCGTCTCTCATTGGCTCGCAGCTGTGGAAGGTAGCGTGGGAAAGTGGCGGCCGACAATATCTCAGGCCTGCCGCCGCCTCATGCCTGCCTGACCCGGGCAGCAATAAAGCTTAGTAACGCTGGAACTTCCTCTCAGTGTGTGTCGACTCGTGCGTGCGCTGTCGCAACCATTCCGTGTCTGGCGCATACCTCTACATCGTCGTATACCGTTGCACGCGCTCGGCTTGAGACCCATCTTCCTACTGCTCAGGCCATCGCTCCACAGTGCGGAGTTACCTGTTTGCCGATATTGACGATTAGTAATCATGCCATCTGAAAAGACCCCGACCAAAACCAGCGAAACTCGACGGGTAAGTTGCTCCGCTTTTTATTTATGTACTTTGATGCGTACTTTTTATGTACTTCGATGTGTACAGTACAGTACAGTAAAGTAATGCAAGTTCTTAAATGCAGATTCATTTGATTACTGTACCTGCCTGTTTGTCAATGCCATGCAAACTTCCAAGTCGTTCTGAAGTCTCGCATTTATTCAGCTGGTTTTTATTATTAAAGTGAAAGAAGATAGAAGTTAACGAAAGGAATAATTACGAATATCGGGCATTATACAAAATAGCATTGACACCTGTTTTTCGTTTGATGGATTACAGATGTCCCAGAAGTTGGACTGCCTCTTTGGATCTATGGATTCCATCGTGGAATCTTCTCTCATCAAACGATACTTTGATCCGGGAACATTGATAATTGGAAGTGGGGGTGATCCATTATCTGACACTCACCATGCGTTGCAATATTGGAATCTTATTCCGAAGTGGGTAGTGGTCTTCTGTTCTCCCAGTAGCTCAATATCGAGATGCGCAGTTGCATTACTTTATTGTTATTTGGTTTTTATGGCAGCTTTAATGATCGTTGTAGTCCATAGTGAAAATTATAATTCAGGTTTTAATTTATAATAATCTTAATTTTTTAGAAGTAAACTTGGTAATTTCTAAATTTGGTTTAGTTTTTAATTTTAAATTTACTAAATTAATTGAATTTATAAAATGAATTGTTTTCTTAATTTTTTAGTGGTTTTAAACTTGTTCTGGAGAACGATACTGTTCTGCAGGGGTTCTCCATTTCTTTTATTATTATTGATTTTTATTTAATTTGTGTGTGTGTGTGTGGCGTGGCGTCTTTTTAAGAATATTGCGATGCCTTTGTCGATAAAGGTTGGAAACCACTGATTTATACAAAACCAAAAAATAGTGAGGTACTGCGTGTGATCAGAGTAATTTATAAATGTGTCTGTTCCGGCATAACTCGTGACAGAAATTAATTTCTATTGTCTTCTTTCAGAGCACCAAGCCTATCATGGAAAAGAGAAGGCGAGCTCGTATCAACAACAGTTTGGCAGAACTCAAAAATCTTATTCTGGATGCCTTAAAGAAAGATGTAAGTATTAGCCGAGTATTGTTTCTTACTTTAATTTTAAGCTTCTGCACCACGAGGAAGTAACTTAGAAGTAAGTCGGCCCACATTTATTTGATGTCTGCCGGGTTTTTTTTTTTTTTTTGCAATCCTTTCCTAGACTAGGGTGAAGGCGAATTCCATAGTACCTTTCATTCCCCCCGCTCGTCCTCCACCCTACGTTCCCTGTAGTTCCGTTGCCAGAAGGAAGAGAACATTCCCGGAGAGAGACAGACGCGGGTGGCCTGGCATCTGCCTGGGTACACAGCCACGTGCACCACGGCCTGCGTTTGTAAGATTCTAAATGGCACCCTCGCTGCCGGAACAAATGCATCACCGATTAGTGGCGCGTTCCCACGGTCGGCGTTACCCCCCCCCCTTTCCATTCCCTTAGGTGGTGATGCCAGGTGTGCAGCTTCGTGCTTTGGCTACCTACCTGCCTCCGGGAACAGCTCTTGCTTAACAGCGTACGTCGAAGTTTCTGGATTTCCCTCTCTTTTCAAAGTACAAATTACTTCTCAGTTGTTCCTTATTAGTTACTCGCTATTTTTGAATGATTAGTGTTTATAGGTGTCTTTAAATTACAAATGTTATATACCTTTTTTATTAAAAACCTTTTTCTAAAAATTGTATTTTGTTATCTTTCTAGAATGCTCGACATTCGAAGCTTGAAAAAGCTGACATTTTGGAGATGACCGTGAAACATCTGCAGAATCTTCAGCTGTCACAAATGGCTGGTAAGTTTATACCCTTGATCCTTTGATTAGACAGGTCAGTTAGTAGAAATGCTCGCGTGCATTTAAATTAGAGTTATAACATCTGGTCAGCTATGACGTCACTAATTTTGAACAGTGGAAACAGAATGGTGTAATCGCAGAATTTAAAACTGCAAAATAAGTAATACAGGAAAATTAGGAAAATTACAGCAGTGAGAACTATTCAAAGCTTAACATTTTGATAGAAGCCTTTTTTTTTATGTACTGCTATACACACACACATACAACTCAGGCCATAAATATTAGTATTCGTGTTTCTCTGTGGAAATTATATCAGTACGAGAATTTGAATGGTTGTATTGCTTTAAATCACAAGCTGAGTAAACCTCATCCATAATTGAGATGCAATAAAAAAATACTTCGATCCACATTTATTTAAACTTCCAGCGTGCACTTTTTTTATGATGATCCATTAACTAGGTTTGGTAGTACCACAAAGTAATGTCATCAAGTCTAAAAAGATTTAAATATAATTGAAGACAGCTCAGGGTATTAACATAAAACAATGCCCCATAGATACTGAAGAAAAAAATTGAATGGATGATGAGTCACCGGTAAAGTTTTTTTTTTTTTTTTTTTTCCTTCTTTAATGGCACCACTTTGGCTAGGTTGGTAATGGCTCTATTTGGCCAAAGAAAAAATTTGGTTCAAATTTTTTGACTGGAGGTACCTTATTGAGATTTGAGTACACCACTGAGGTACTTGGTCACTATGCGCCTCCATAGCCAGGTGGGCAAGAGCAGTAGTGCGTAGCACACGCTTCTTGATTAGACCGGGGTTCGAGCCCGTGACCACCAAATACGGAGGATGCGGAAAGGTCAGGGAATGACCACCGCATTTCCCCGGAGCAATATGGCCTTAGTTGCTAATGCTTCTAAAAACCAGATAACAAACAACAACAACTTGGTCACCAACGTTCTATCCATCAGCCAAACTAACCTTTAGAACTTGTGCAATTTTTGAGGCTAGATTGCTACATCACAGTCTCACTTTGAGCTAAAATAATCTGCACAGAGAGGATGAAGACATCTTTCTGTTCCTCAATACAAATATTGTTAGGTATACTGGTGGCCAAAAAGAGAGTAACTTCTGAGTAAGGCAGGCAGTTTGTATAAAGAAGAATATACATGCGTGATTTGATGTTGATGACATTCAACGTGCGAATGGCAAAAGTTTATGAAAATCTTCCTGTATTATTATCATCCATTTTGATATGATGAATTCTTGGCTCTATTGTTAAATTTAGAAATGAGGTTTACACGCTTTAAGCAAACTATGAATATCTGTAAGCCTAACAGTCAAATGCAAAAGTACAGTAGTACACGTGTTTCATCATGGGGTTAGAACCACGGTAAACTCAAAACTATACTGAGTGCTAAATACAGTGCTGTTCTTCTATTCTCTCTGTGTTGTCAACTGCTCTGTCACTATGTGGCCAGCCCGGTATATTTATTTTTAAATAAACTCAACCCTTAATATTTTTAGGATTCATGAAAAACAAAAACTACATGCAGTTATTTCACTTTAAACAAAATACGAAAATGTATCTTGAACGTGGTTATAAATTTTTCTGATTTTGGTGGTGGGGCAAAATTTATATTGTCAGTTTTGGGGAGGCGCCTACGTTATAAAAACCTATATACCATGTTGAAACGTATAAACTGGTGTCTAAAATTTAGGGTAGATATTACTCGTGATATACGATTATAAAACTGTATTTTTATCTTTTAATGTTGAATCTTAAATGATTGTAATTTTGGTTAAACAGAACTCCAGAATTAAAAATTCTGTTTTCTTTATTTTAGCTGCTGTATCCACAGACCCTGCTGTTATGAGCAAATTTCGAGCCGGCTTTAACGAGTGTGCAAATGAAGTTAGTCGCTTCCTGAGCCGAATCGATGGAGTTGACCCAGCAGTCCGACAGCGTCTTCTAAACCATCTAGCAAACTGTATGACGGGCCTCAACACGCCATCCAGTCCCGGAAGTTATCCAAATGTTCCGGTGTCGCCTATGGGTCCCATGCAGCCTGTACACATCCAAGTACCAGCAACCCTCACATCGTCAGGGGGTCCCTCCGTGCCAGGAGAGGTGGAAATCACAAACAGAGTCTTCGGTGGGCTTCAGGTCGTTCCAACCCGGCTGCCCAGTGGAGAAATCGCCTTCCTGTTGCCTGCCCAATCAGCAAACGGCAGTCTGCTATCGGTGTACGCCCCTGCCACAGTCCCCATCAGTCCGGCTGCATCATCGACCACTTCAACCCCCGACCTATCATCAACAGCTTCATCTGCACCAAGTCCTGTAAATGTGTTAGGGTCAACGGGCATTCTCAGCCCTGCTGCGAGTGACAGATCATCAATCAGTCCCAGTCCCAACTTACCACTTTCTTTGGTGAAGTCCGAAAATGTCTCTTGTTCAATGATTGCCATAAAGCAAGATGTAGAACAGGTGTGGAGACCTTGGTAGTTCGAATATTTTTGTGTTTCATCTGTAGATGGCGCCGCTGATCATAGACTATCGTTCAACCATTTTTTAAATTTTTTTTTTAAATCCTAAGAATGGACATTTTACTACAAATGCAAAATGGAAGTGCCTTACATCCCGGTATTGTGAACGTACAATGTGTATAGACACTTAAGAACTATAAGCTAGTGACCAGCTTGACTGTGATATTCCTTCCCTGTATTTATACCCCACTTATGTACATAGTCATGTAGATTTGTTAATGACAGATTCAACATATTAAAATACTTATTTGGCAGTAATGATTGTCTCGTTCAGTATTATGACACTTAATATGAAACAACGCCTTCATATCAAACCCAATGACCAGAAATACAAAAATAAACCTGATTATTATTTTATTTCGAAAAGGTGAAGGAGAGATTGCATATTGAAAGTTTTGTAACATATTTTGGTAATTCTAAACGAAATATAAGTGCTCTACCACTCTCGCCGGGTTACATTTCATACTTTCATTATATTTCATGAATTCTTCTCTGAGTACGTCCCTAATTTCAGTACAGATAATTAATTACCAAAGCCTAACATAAAATTACTAATAATAAGCTTTATTATTATTTTATTCCAAAATAAAATTTCGGGCACTCTCTAGTTGTAGCTCTTGGTACAAAACAATTAACAGCATTGAGAACTGCAAGTGCGTGGTTCTTTCCATGTACAGCACAAGGAATCCGTTGTTCAGCATTTATAAAATCTTATCTTTCTCCTTAGTTTCCGTCTGTCAGTATTGCATTTCCTGTTATCGGCTACCACAAAGCACAACAAATGTTCAGTGGTTAGCCCACACGTGTCCTTTAACCACACAGTTGGTTTTTTAAGCACCACAAGGTCTTGCAAATTATCTGATCTGTGAAGGACTGCTTTCGACTTATCACCAGTTCTGTCTGTGCTGAGCGAGAGTAATGTTAGCGTGTAAGAGGACCATCCATTAGCTATACAACTAAGAAAAAATGGGAAAAAAAATCAAATATGAACAGCTGTGTTTTGTTGTTCGATTTAAAGGATTTACAAACCCAAAGAGAGAGAGGTACGCTGCACTGATATTATTAGAGAAGGTTTAACAATGGTTAGTTTGTGTTCGTGACCAGAGAACCCGGATGAAACTTTCGCGACCACAACCATAACTGAAATTTCCTATCTGTAAACAAGTTAACAATTAATTTTGTGGTGAAAAAAAATTTTAATTAGGTATCGCTATGTATTCATAGTATTCGATTTTATTTAATTCTTCTTTCCATCTGCGTTGGTTCGCTGTGGAATCGGTTAACAAGCCTCATTTAAATAATCACAATAACGAAAAATTTTTTTCTAACTTTAAATAGATTAAGACAATGTCCCTCTTGCTACACATAAATAAAATAAATTGCAACTGAAAAGTGATATCCAGATTTTAAGAAAAACTCTACTAATGTAACCAATAATACTAATAAAGAAATTGTTTTATCAAATCGATCCAAATATTCTACTCAAAAATATTCAGACATTCTCCGAAGACGAAGAGCAATTATAAAAATGTCTAGCAAGCACTACAGATATAATTTTGAGAGAGGTTCGATTGTTGGGTACCATGACGGTTACCGTATATTTCGGCGTATAAGTCAACCTCTGAAGCATCAAAATCAGCTAAATTTTTTATACAAATATACGCTGTTGTCCCCTTTTGACCCACGGATTTGTTCATCTTAGCCAGGCGAAATCAGTTCATGGAATTAGTCGCGAGTTATGATTCCAGATTTACTTTCCGTGCTTTTGAAAATTAAATTTTCGAGATTATGAATATAGCAAACGCTCTTCCATGTCGATCATTGCTTACAGACAAACAAATATGCAACAGAGTGCTAAACAGGCAACAAGGAATGGCTCGGTTAGATAAAGCCTCCCATGTACACAGCATCAATAAAAACGATGTCATATTGTCACCAATGCCTGAAGGTTTTCGCTTCATGGTCGTTAACATAAGGACGTGCTGTATATCCTTGTCACTTTCCTTACACTTAACCGTGCACGATAATTAAATGTCATCAGGTAACCATCTAAAGGAAGGAGCAGGTAATACTGGAGATGTACCCTTCTGACGACCTGTCTCAAACAAATACGCCTACAGACGGCACGGGAGAAGAGTTATTGGACAGTGGACGACTAGAAACGGTCTGGTCCGATGGTCTGGATCGCTTTACCACACGCTAAAATGGCTCAAGTAGATGTTCCTAATGCAAAACTTTCTTGGTGTTCATGCGTTTGTTTCCAGAAGGCGAGTTGAATTTCATACTGAAACGTAAACATCATTAAACAATTCATGTTTTGCATATTCACAAAAACATCATTGAGTTTTCATTGTGATTAGATGCGAACTCGACATGTCCTACTTTTGGTTCCCAACTTTGCTTCATGTTTCGTGAGACATGCAATGAGTAAAGCAGCCATTTTCAATAACGTGAACGAAACGTTATAATTTTTAAACAATGTAGATTCAGGATTATTATGTATTAACCAGAATGAAACCTAACAAAGTTTTTCGTTGAATTCCCAGACAGTTTCCGGTACATCAGTTCCGAAATTTTCTACTTGAATGAGAAGTTCGAGTGCTTATCAAGCAGTTTAATATTCAGCGATTAATAGGAGATTTAATGTGAGGCAAAGAAGAACATGGTGGACTTAACAGGATTTACTGGTGGGGAGGAAGTATACCATCATGGCTTCATATCTGATTGGGAGCCTCTGGTTGACGTATCCCAGAATAAATACTCTTGGTGTCTTAAGACGATTACAATCTTGTTTTGTACAGATATAACAGGAACAAAATTCATGCCCAATCTAGGTTCTAATTTCGTATTGCTGTGGACTAAGTCGATATCTTTTTAAAAAGACTTTCAACTACGAAAGCAAGCCTTTTTATATTAATTTATATTATCCGACGTACGTGCACAAAAGCCTTTCCCCCTTCTGGCGTCTATGAATTACGACATACGTCACGGAGAGGCGACAGTAGCTTAGTCGGATTTGAGTGGTTTTAGTGGTTTTTAAGTTATGGCTGCAGTGCTAACACCGGGTTTGTTTGTTTAGTGTAAATCGGTGCCTTACTAAGAAGACAGAAAGAAGCAGAACCAAAGAGTTATTTTGATACAATCTAAAAGAAGAAATTATGATAGGTGTCATCTGCTTAGCGAGGCAGTAAAGAAGACACACAACTTGGACAAGCAAACAAAGATAGAATACAACAGTGACTGGGAAAATCCAGGATGGATTGTTCAGGTACGTTTCCTTTAATGCAATTCTCAATAGATCCAATCCCTTTCTTCAGTTCGCAGAATAATGTAAATTATTAATCTCTCTGTGGCAAGCTCATGTTAAAGAAATTACGCAGAAAGTAATGAGGGCTGAGGATATTGCTATTTTCGCGTGCCACTAACATTTTCCCTCAGCAGTACGGAAGTGAACCACAAACGGACCCACTGCACTTGGCGAATTTCGATTTATCTTACATGCAGAAAAGAAAGATTGTTTATCTCTCTGTTGATTTATATCTTAGCATCCCACAGGGTCCATGCAAACTAGTTTTGCTGGCGTCCTTTGTCATCCAAGAGAAGTTCATTTGATGCAAAATTTTATCCCCCGCCGTTCTTTTATTAATCTCCACCAGTGTTCTGTAATGTAGGACATGTTATTCCAAAAGCACCTTTTGTTTTTTTTTGTATAAATTTATTTGTAGCGTTATTTGTAAACAAAACATTTTCCTATGCTGACCCCCCAAACATGGACTGGTCCTTCCTTGGCACCAGGGTACTTCTAGCAATAGTAAGCCTTCGTTCTTTCAATCAAGATCCAAAATAGCTTTGAAAATGATAAATAAAAAACATTCTAGCGAGAATTTTTCTAGCCGCGAAATAAAGAATAAATTATTCAAATTGTTTAGCAGGGTACTGGGCTGCCTGGGTACTAGTACGTTATAAAATATAACACAATGCGAAATCATTTTCAAAATGGCGATAAAATAACTGTTATATTTCGTTGTGATGAATATAAAAACGAAATTATTATATTATTATTAGTAGTAGTGATGCAAGAAAAGTAAGCTTATATAGCGCTAGCCAAAAAAAAACCCGACACTTCCCATTTCACCTATTCATCCTGCCCGCAATAGTTTGTCTAGTTCTTCCTTAAATTTATTTATTTAAGCTATGAACTTCAACAACAGAAGTTTGTTCCAGCAATCACTCACCCGCTGGGCAAAGGCAAACTTCCGCACTATTCTGCAATCGTCCTTTCTTAATTTGAATTTATGCCTCGTTATGTGTGTAGTCTCAGCAAGAGGAAGAATGCCATTCACATTCAGCTTACTCAATCCATTCAAGGCCTTAAACACCACAATCGCCCCACAGGTGCGTAGTCTCCAGAACTGAAGCTTTTTCCCTTCACCAGTCTTGTTGCCCTTCTCTGCACCCGTTACAGCAGATCTACATCATTCTTCCCAAAGTGAAGCCTCCAGACCTGTATGCAATACTCAAGGTGCGGGCTAACCATGACCTTGCACAAAGGGATAATCACCTCCTTATCCCTGTTGGAAAAGTTTCTGTCTATCATTGACAAAACTCCCATCAGCTGTCCTTGACAGTATGTCTGCACTGCTCAGAGAATTTCATATCTGGCTACACAATTACCGCCAGGTCTTTTTCAATATCCACCACACACGGTTCATATGTTATTCTGGAGTTACTGCTACCCACATGCAGCACCTTGAATTTGTCAATGTTGAACTTCAACTGCCATTTCCCAGTCCATCGAACCCAACTTTTCAAGAAAACGACTGACGCGTAAGAAATATTAATTAATATAAATATTTCATCCTGCATGTGGACATGTGTCTATGTAAAGGGCGGCACCTGGAACGTCTGTTAAACTCCGCCTCGTGTCTCTGTAAAGAGCAGAATCAACTGTAAAAGGGACAGAAAAATGTTTGGTGTAGGTTTGTGTGTGTTCTGTTCTGGCCACTTGGCTACTCAGAAGCGTCAGTCACTTGGAGAGGCGATTCTGGATGGGTCCGTCCCAGTAAAGCACGTACTGTCTCAAAAAAGACTCTGACCCACCTGGTGTTGCCAGCAGGTGGGCCAGTATCCTCAGGGGGCCCATTCCAGAGGGACAAAACACAAAAAAAAACCACCTGTGGTGCAGGTTACGAAATAAAAAAATAATAAATAAATAAAACAAATAAATGAATAAAATGAAAAAGTAGCTCACTCCAGACAGAACACGAAGAAGAAAAAATGCTGCACTGGAGTGGTTGACTCCAGACAGAACGCAAGGAGAGAATAATATTGTACACTAGAGAGAGAGAGAGAGAGATGCTGGCATAGGTACACTAGAGAGAGAAGAAAGAAAAAAAATTGGCATAGATCCTGTATTGGATTGATAATGACTCTAGATTTTACCCTTTTTTTTTTTTTACCTCACTTTGAAGCCCCTTTATGAATCGGGGAAACATTTGCACTTCGTCAAGGCATAGGGACCTCCCCTGAATCCAAGGATCTCTCATAATTATGGCCAAAGGTTGTTTCCTTTAATATAATGGATAGGTTCCATTAATCCCAAAGCAATCGATTCTCCAAGTTATGTTGAACAAATTGCTTTGAATTGACAAGGTTTATTTATGCTTGACCAAGTTAAGTGCGATAATTCGATTTTAGCCAAAGACAATTCATGCTGGATTTAGACTTGATTAGCCGTAAGCCAAAGCATGAAAGGCCCAAAATATGGAATTATACATTTTTATCTTCAAAAAAGGACATAGGAACCCCCTCCCCCTTAGACAGCAAGGCTCCTAGCCATGGATTATTTGGCTTATGCTTAAAGCCGTCCTTGGATAATGTTATATTTCAGTAATGCTTAAATTTATGATGTTTTTTCATAAAGATATCCCATATGAGAAATTTGCAAGTCTTTTTCTCTCTCTCTTGCTCCAGCCCTCCCTCTAAAACCCTAAAACCATCTTTCAAAAAAAAAAAAAAAAAAAAGAAAACGCCATTTTACAGAAAACAACAGCAATAAGAATTAGTTTCTAAGAGATTTGGTGTTGGGAGAAGGAGAAGCAAAACATTTATTTTTTCCTGTTTCTAATATCATCAGTTAAGTGATCTGTATAATAATAAATGCAACATATTAATAAAAAATAATTACCGATAATATACACTTATTTTATAGAATTAAATATAATCTATGTAATTTTAAATCGCTCCTTTTTCTCATTCGTTCTGCTTCGCCCTTCTACACATATCATAAAGAGATAACAACAAAATTATCATCAAAATTTTTTAGGAAAAAAATACGTATATATAAAATCATTATAGGACTTTCTTCTGATATTCACTCTCAGCCGATTCCTTTTAAAATCCAATCCAGAATCTTAATTAAAGCTTCATTAAGTATAATGGTATCGTTAGTATTGGAATTGATTCTAAAAACTTTAGCCATCTGCATACAAAATGCATTGAACTCACCAACAGCCACTGAAAACGATTAATATGGACTCAAGTAGTAATGTTTCCAGGACAGAGGCCTATTAAATCCCTTACTTAAATAAAAGAATAATCCAGATTGTTCTGAAAATATACCAAGGTTCTCCAATTTTTGCTAGACTTAAAATAAATTTAAAAGATGGAGTTTATAAAAAAGATTATGGTGCATTTTGTGATACTGGAGATGATGACTTATCGGGAACCATGCACCTACCGTTCTCCAACGTATAATTCACAAAATAAGTCAGTACAGTGGACCATAATCAGAGTGATCATGTCGGAACTCTTGTATGCGTGTGCTTGCTTTTTAAATCAGGAAAGGATAGTACAAGAAGATTGTGACTTTTTGTATTCTTTTCAAAGCTAAAGCAGACTAAGTTAATTTCCAATTCGCCCATCAGATTGGAGTTTACCTTTGCCCGTTCAGGCCAAGCCCGATGACGTTGGCGAACCACGTGGTCATTAGTTTCGTTATTCATTGTCGTTTGTCGTGAAACCAGAGCATTGAAGGTCATTGGATGGTAGAAATCAGCGGTGGTTTGCCAAAGGTGAAGTATCCCCCGAGTCATTGCAAAGGTCAAAGCAATGAATGATAATGCGCGTTCGAGGAATTGGATGTCGTAAATTAAGCGAGTGATTGCTGCGTCTGGCTGAAAGATGTCACTCATGGATATGATGAAGGACGTTGATTGAGTGATAACAGAAGTGGTCCTCGTGAACAAACTCAGTTGGGTACGCGATCTATAGCCAGGAGTAGGTCACCACGAGAAGCTATTCTTGAACCAATTTATTTACGGGTGGTCCTGTCAAAATAATTTTTGTTTTGGATACATTAAACTTATCGGTAGTTTCCCAAGAAGAGCAAAGCATTGGTTGGAAGAGGATGCCTTATCGCGGAGCTCAATGAACCATGTCTATCAGTTCCTTAGAGCGAGGATTTCTTGTAGATGACAAATAGAAGAAAGCCAAGGTCGAGTCCCTCACATCCTATGGTCAGAGTGGTTTACAGTTAATGAGGTCAGAATTCATTCATTTTAACCCCGAGAGTTAGTGGTATGGGGGTGGGGACGAATATTGCGAGCCTTGACCAAGCCATTCTGGAATGTTGAGATATCTTTGTGTTGTAGTGGCTTGTTTGTTTCCCCATCTGGGTCCTTTTGCAACTTCAATGAGGAGATAAACGAAAAGTTAAGATGAGATGAAGTATTTTCTTCAACTAACGCCGTTGTGCCGTTTTTATACTCTCCCATTTATTCGCTCCTTGGAGCCCCTAAAACGGTACAGCGCTGGCCGAGAGGCCCTCTAACCCCTCCCCCTTCCTTGCAGCATCAGGTAATGGCTGCTATTGTCTGGCAGATAGCTCGGTGGGGGAAAAGGTTGTTACTTTCAGTTAGATGAAGCTCACGCGGTCCTTTGTTTCCTCGGGGTTCCGAGACGCGTGCGACCTCGCTCATCACACTGCTGACGCCACGTGACCCACTTGTCGCTAGAAGTTGAAGAACATGTCAAAGGTCATATAATGATATTGAGGACAAAGGCCTTAAGATTGGGAGCTCTCGGATTTCCGTGTTCCACTGGGAACAGACGTCGGAGCTGCTGCTGCTGCTGCTGCCAGCTTAACCCACGCTTAACTGGAATAGCACTCCACTAAACAGCAAGAAAGCTTAAAATCTCGCGAGTGAGTTAACGATACGCTCCACCAGAGTGCGCTATAGCTCCAAAGTAAATCAGATAGAGATCCATGAAGGACCCTTGCATAATGAATTGCTTGCAGTTTCCGTTACTACTGTTAAGGTGATCCTCCCTCCAAGTTAATGTTGTCTCCTGGGAAGGATAGCCGCAATATCACGTGATGCGAAGTTACTGCATTTACTTCAAATGAGGGATGTGTTGACCACTGTCGAGCGAAAGAGCCAATAACGTTAAATAAATATGCTGGTTTTCCATCCTGAAAACAAATTGGCCTTAGAACACACGATCTCCAAATAGGAAACACCGTATGTTCTTCTTTGCTCTGGGCGTAATCCAAAACAACCCAGTCCCAAACAGGTTGCAGTTGCTTTTAGACTGCGCATGTGCCTTTGATATCCTGATGTAATTTAGATGATGGGGTTTATGTTGTAGTAAGAAAGAAAGGTTTGAAAAAAATCACACGAGCAGGTTCCCACCAATTTGCTACTAATCCTCTCTAATAAATATGCAACGCTTGTAACGTTTAAAGAGTTTTTGATTGCTTTGTAGGAATCCATAAACTTTACCAATTGATAAAACCTCGATCCAAAAATTGTCACTCACCCTTGGAAACACATTTCCCCGGATGAAAAGATTTATGAGTGCAATTACCTTAAACTTTACAAAACTGTAGTACAATACTCGATGAAGTTTTGCACTTTATTTTTTATTTTTTATTTATTTTAATTTTTTTTGTTTTTGTTTGTCAAGTCGTGTTTTCAAAGTTATTTGTTGGTAATCAATCGCACTCAGATCGTGAATCGTACGGAGAGCAATTGTGACAACAACACCACAAGCCGCGTTTGGGTGTGGACACTTTCCATTCGAGTGTGTGCGCGCCGTCCAAAGTGTCCGTCGCCAGTCTTTCTCGCATTACGGTATTTCCACTTACCCACCATGACGGCGAGAGCATTCTTTAGGAGCACGCGCCGAACTGGCTGTCAGTCACTGTCTCGTCGACAAAGAGGAGGAGGACGGACGGATGGACGGAATGAGAGCCGAAAACAAAACTGGCCAACTTCACCTCCCAGGTCGTGGGAAACTGTGCGCGTGCACACTGGGAGTGGCGCCAGCTTCGGCGGGAAGAACGACCCAACCTACGGAGAGAGAGAGAGGGGCCCGCTTCGATTATTCTGCGAAGATGGAGCGGCGCCAAAGCGGAAGAACGGGAGGTAGGTGAAGGAGACTGTCTGGGTGATGATTATGCGGTTTCGAGACCACATGGGCGAATTTAGTGTGACTGACCGCGTGCCCGTCGACGTACAGTGCTGGAATACGCTGACGAGGACACGCGCGGTTCAAATGATTGGTAAAGAGCAAAATGGTGCCGAACGAGCGGCGTTTTTGGACTATTATCGCCAAGGCGGTTTAGCGACTGTAGAAACACCCCTTCCGCCCCTACCCACAGATCGATGTAGGCAGACGTGTGAAGGCGATTCCCGAGAAGCCGAGTTGGATTACTTCGACGGTACCACATTTTCCCACAGTCTGTGTACATGCGCAGAGAGGCCGTGATCACCCACACGTTGCTTTGTGTGGGTGATCACGATTCGGTATGGTGGGAAGGACGTTGGATCGACCAAGAGGTGCACATCGTTCTGAGTAGTTATTTGGGTTTTACCAATAGATGCGCAGTAGTTGAATCTTGCCATCAATCAATAACTAGACAAATATCAAGCGGGTGTTCTCAGGGTTCTGTCCTGGGGCCCCTTCTTTGGAATTTAATTTTGCATGACCGAATTGAGAAAACTTTTGATAACTTAAAATTATAGCGTCTGCAGACCATTTGAAGTTATAAGTGGAAGAACAAGAGCAGTTGTTGAGGAAATAGCAAGTGGTATTTTAGTGGATTTAAACCTCGGAGCATTTAACAACAAACTTATTATTAGTCCAGTCAAAACAAAGATGATGATCTTAAGCTTAATCCTAATCTTAATCCTTTGTACAGGAAATCAAGCATCTGTGGATTTTTATTGATCAAAAGTTGGGGTTCCCCCTCATCTGATTCCTCTTACTGAGAAGTTTAAAAAGTATACAGGTTCTTTGTATCGTAGTAGGGTTTTAGGAGCATCAGCGATTGAGGCCATATTGCTCCGTGTATATTGTTTGTAAATTGCGTGTTCAAGGATTTGCCTATTTGTCGGACGAAAATCCAGAGCTTCCGGGAAAAAAGACCATGCTACCCTCCCCTGAGATCGACTAATTCGTCCGCGTTTTGAAAAAGGACCATAAAAATTTCTCCCATCATAGACGGAACGCGAAAGTGTTTCCACCGGTGTGGGGAGGACGGCGATCCTACGACTGCTTTATTAAAGAGCCTCTTTAAGAAAAATTTCAAAGCCCATGGGCTTGTTGGTTGGTTGATTAGGGATTTATTTGCGCATCAGCATCTATATGGCCATAGTGCGTCACCATGGGGCTTGTCAAGAACTTTGTCGTATTAATCCGCAGAATTTCTCCCTATGGTGACGTATGCTGCAGGAGTATAATTTCATAGGGTTGAAGTAGTAAGATTCAGTGCTAAATTCTTAACAGAGAATAATGTTGTCAGCAGTGAATAAGAGCTGTGAATAAGAGATGTCGAGCTGTACCAACGGCAGCTCTGCAGGCATTTTCTGGGACAATCCCACTGGATTTATTTGTATTGTATAAAGGTTTATTTCATCGGTTGAATAGGCAAATTTCTACCCAGGTAATGAATATTAGTATAAATTTACAAAAATAAGAAGATTGAAAAGAAGGATATGGACTGAGTTGAAGAAAACTTGGCATTTAGGTGGAATGCCTCTTCATCGGGAACAATAACTAAAAGGTTCTTTCCAGATGTAACTTATTTGCAAAATAAAAAGATCCGACGATGGTTAAGTTTGACCGTACAGACTTCATTCCTGATTACAGAGCATGGCTCAATGTAGGAAAAATTATTCACGTTGGGCCTTGACACTTCAGATCATTGTATATGTGGAGTACGAGAAAATTGGATTCAGATATTATATGAATGTCATCATCGGCCATTTTCAATCCACTACAGGATGAAGGCCTCTCCAGCAACTTTTCAGTTCCTTCTGTTTTGTGCAATGGCCATCCATTTACTACTTACAAACTCATGAATTTCATCTATCCATCTCCAACGTTGTCTTCCGCATTTTCTTCTAGCTCCTCTTGGGTACCATTCTGTTATTTTCTTAGTCCATCTGTCATCATGTCTTCGAGCTATGTGTCCTGCCCAAGACCATTTTAGTTCTTTAGTTTTGATAAGAATGTCCTTTACTTGAGTTTGCTGCCTAATCCATGTGTTTCTCTTCTTATCTAACAGTCTGATTCCCAATATAATTCGTTCCATTCTTTGCTGTGTAGTTTTTAGCTTCTCTTTCATTAATTTGGTCAGTGCCCAAGTTTCACTTCCATAAATCATGGTGGGGAGTATACATTGGTTCATTATTTTACGTTTCAGAGAAACTGGGATATTGCTCCTCAGTATGTGACAATATTTCCTGAATGCTAACCATTCACAGAATTTATTCCACCAATGTATTCTTCTCTTGACTTCCAGCCATTTATCATTATTACAGCTGATAACTTGTCCCAGATAAGTATATGACTCCACCTTTTCAATTACTGCTCCTTCAATCATTATTTCCCTTTCTGTGGCATACTTGTTCATCATTACTTTTGTTTTAGCCATATTCATCTTTATCCAAAATCCTTACTAATTGTGCATAACTGATTAAGATTTTCCTCTAATTCTTTGGGATCATGGCTTATGACCACAATGTCATCTGCAAATCGTAAATGGTTTAGATACTCTCCATTCCTTTCTGCGACCAGTCTAATCTTCTGAAAGCTTCCTCAAGGGCAGCAGTAAACAGCTTCGGAGATATTGTGTCTCCTTGTCGAACTCCTTTCTCGATTTTAAATTTCCTACTGTCTTTGTCTAGTCTAATAAAGGAGGTAGCACTCTCATATATTTTCTTCAAAATCATAATATATGGAGTATCTATGCCTTGTCTTTCCAGTGCCCGAAACAGTGCCTTATGCTGTATGGAGTCAAATGCCTTTTCATAATCCACAAATGCCAGGCATAATGGTGTTTTATATTCATTTGCTTTCTCCATTAGCTGTGATATTACATGAAGGTGATCCATAGTTGAGAATCCTGTCCTAAAGCCAGCTTGCTCTTTCGGTTGATTCTCATCAAGTATTCTTTCTAATCTGTTAGTAATGACCCTTGTGAACAACTTGTAGATGTGGGATAACAAGCTAATTGGTCTATAATTTCCAATTTCTGATTTATCTCCTTTCTTATGCAGCAAAACTATGATTGCATTATTCCACTGCTTAGGTATCACACCTTTTCTAATGCACTTTGTGAAGAGCCTTGCCAGTTTTTGTGTTATGTCTCTTCCTCCCAATTTTAACAACTCTACAGTAACTTCATCTTCCCCCGGGGCTTTCTGATTCTTTATTTACTTCAACGCCTGTTCTACCTCATCAGGAAGGATATCGGGTATGTCATATGTGTTGCTAATTTGCGATCCATCTTTCCCACTGCTGGCATCATTCCCTCGCTCCTTGTATAATTCTCCATAGTAAATAAATTTTCTGTTTATACTCCGGCACGAGAACCAAGTCAGTAGAGTTTACAATAAATCGTCAATACAAATATTTATCGTATTTAGTAGTCACGGGCTTGAACCCCGGTCCACTCAAGGAATGCGTGCTATGCACTCTCGCTCCTGATCACTGGGCTACGTCAATAGTCTTCTGTTATTTGAATTATGCCTTCTCTGCTGTTTATAAGTACACCATCGCTATTCTTCAGTTTCAGTATCATTTGTCTTTCTGTATTACTGCTCATGGCTGCTGATTTAAATCCTTTGTTTTCCCTTAATGCTTGTTCTACTTTTCTTGTGTTAAACTTCTTATGTCCTCTCTGAGTCTCTTTCTAATGGCTTTGCATAACTCAGTATACTCAATTTTCTCCTTGTCAGTGTTTATCTTGCTCTTCGTTTGTCGCCTTCGGTTCATCATCACAAGTGTTTCTTGACTAATTTTTTCTTCTTTGGATTTCTTTTTCCCTATAGGTTTCTTGGGCTTTATTACTTTCAGAAAGTTGTAGTAATCTTCGTCGATATCTTTGTCCTGAACTGTTCTTAAATTCCAGTACATACTGATTTTTCTCCTCTTTTGTTATCTCAAAGACTTTCATATTATTTACTCGAGTCAGTTTTTTCCTTTTCTATATAATTTTTTCCCATTCCTATTCATTCCTATATGAATGTATGATGACTTAAGAAATAAGTGAAATAAGCTTTTCATGACTTTGTACCAGGAATAACATTTGTTTTCGATTAAAAAATTTACCAGACATTTCAGGACTTTGCAATCGAGTACTCAGAAGCAACTTTCCCGGTGATCGCTGCCTCTGGGTAACCAAGTGGCCAGCACAATACATACAACACACAACAAAACAGGGATCCGTATCAGCACAATGAAAGGAGGAGGAGTTGACCAAAAGTTCTAGGAGCCACCAAACCAGGGATCCGTATCAGCACAATGAAAGGAGGAGGAGTTGACCAAAAGTTCTAGGAGCCACCAAACCAGAATACAAATATACTTCAACTTGTACAGAGAAGGCAACGAAGGGGTCCTCTTACCAAGAAAGGCTTAAGTTCTGCAAATTGCAGCGTCAGAAGACTAGGCACCTGATAGGTGATCTGATCGAGATGTATAAGACCTTGAATGGTTTGAGCAGGCTCAATTCTGATTTGATTCTTACACTTACTCAGATTGCGAACCCGAGGGGGCATAAATTCAAATTGAGGAAAGACAGTTGTAGAACAAATGTGCTGAAATTTGCTTTTAGGCAGCGGGTTGTTGATTGCTGGAACAAACTTCCATCTGCCGTTGTGGTGAAAGTTGATAGCTTAAATAAATTCAAGGAGGAACTGGACAAACCTTTAGAGGGAATGGATGTGTGAAATGTTTTTTTTTGGCTGATGCTGTATAAGCTTGCTTTCTAGCATCGTATGCCTCATCATTGCCTCAACATTGCTTTAAGAAAGCAATGTTGAGGCAATGAAATTATGTTAAAGGAGTTCAACTTCCAGTATTGTTTTTTTTTGGTCATATTGACTCATGGGATTCGTACGTCAATACCTTGAAATTGGGGTGCATTTCAGGCTGCTGATATTATATTTGTAGTAACGTATTTATTTAGCTGCATGCTCAAGAGAGAGCACAGTTAGGATCGGAATAAATAATTCGTATATATATAAGAGAGAGAGAGAGAGAGAGAGAGAGAGAGAGAGAGAGAGAGAGAGAGAGAGATAAAAGCCCTCAATATGATTCCTGCTCACCGGGGTCATCATCCGATTGATAATCTAGAATTTACCGTACTCAGTTCTGCCACATGCTTCTCTAAACAGCAGATTATGTCTACTGACACGCATCGGAATGTGAAATCCCACCGCTCGCAATAATTCCTACGAGGAAACTGCACCCTCCCCTCTTCCTCCCCTGAAATTCAAATGCAAATCTTGTACGTGGCTTCCTAACACAACGTCATGACGTGCGGGATTCTTCCTGTGTACAAATACACGGGATCAATCTGCTTTTTCCTGCGACTCGTAAAACTGATGATTCAGCAGAGGCAAAAACCAACTCAACTACAACCAAACAGTTGTTGTAGACGTAAACAGCAACTGATGTTCAGTCGTCGCCAATAACAGACCTATAAGCGGTGATAACTAACAAATAAATAAGGAATATATTCGGTTTATGAGTCCTTGGTGAGCTGCCAAGCTAATAAATCTAGTTGTGATAACACCGTCCTCTGTTAGGAAAGAAAGAACAGCACACGCTCCGTTCCAAATAACCGGATCACGTGATCCACCTCTTGGCCAAACCGTTACCAAATATATGCAAAGACCGCATGTACCAGATGAGTAAAGTTAGGCCATAAATGATTTTTCTTTTTAAAAGGAAATTGTTCTTTCTGAAATGCCTCTTTGCTGTTTTTCCCTGAACGTGCTTGTGTTCTTCGATTGTGGAGGGAGGGGGAAGATATCTGGAAAGAGGAATTTTGACACATGATTGTTTTCTAACATCCTCCGAGAAACTGATGGAAAACTCAAAATAGATGTTTTGTATAAACGCACGTTTCTTGGTCTTCATTCCCCCTCCCCAAAAGCGTCGAAAAGTACCCTTGATTTATTCTTGGCAAACTTCCTACACATCTCAAGGGTACGTTTTGCCAACAGCTGCATTTTCTTTTTGTGTTTCTTGCTGTTGGTATTCCTGTTGATGCTGCAAATTAATCTCTCCACCGAGCATTGAGTAAAGAATGGGCAAAATCGTAGCAACGAATGATTTTGGGCTTGAGTGCGCACTCTGTGGATTAAACAAAGAAAAGAAAAAAGTTTTGTTCAATAAAGAGAAACTCTGCAAAGTAGGGTGAACCGCAAGGCAACAAAGGTGGGCCAAAATATTAATATTTGAAATAAATATATTTTTTTTAAGACTACGGATGTCACTAATATATTTGAGGAGTTTATATTGAAATACGGGTCCCGTAGTCAGCGTTACAGATAACAATATTAGTGTCCATTTTAATAATCCCTTTTATTTCTACCTTCTCAACTCTCTTCCCATCTACAATATTTACACAATACACCCTCACAGGCAGACGGTGGATATAAGCACCGGCCTCCCCATAGTGGAAAATTTCCAGATACGAATCCTGTCAATGATGCAAGGAATTTTTATGGATTTGTTTCCCTCCAGCTGGGATAGTCGGTCTGGGACAGAACTGTATAGTTTTTGTTCTCTGAAACAGGGCTTTTCTTCCAGCAAACAGAAAATCGATCACGCAAAGTTTACAGACATAATATACTCTATAGGGAGCAATATGGCTTAAGTCGGTAATGCGCTTAAATTGAAACCCTAAAGTAACCAACTAACAAGCATCAATCAATGATCATTGAAGCGAAATTGTTCCCATGGAACTCTTCTTTCCTGTGACAATATATCCTTTGATCAACGGATTCAATGAAGTTCTGAATTTTGTCCAATTCTCTGTGCCATTAATTTGAATTTCTGCCAACCCAAGACGCCTGAATTTTGTCCGTTACAAAATTTACCGTTTCAGTCTTCGCCCACGAGCAATTATTTATCAAACATGTTGATTTCTATGGTCGAGACCTTGCACAATAATGATATTATCCAGGGGTCGCAAGTTGATGTGGGTGGAGGAACCCACGTGCTCTTGTCGTAGGGAGTTTCGTATTTCGCAGCTTTTTATGATTCATGGGTATTTTCTTTCAACTTCGTTAATTCGAAGTCAGACGCAGTTATTTGTAGCACGGTACTGGGGTAGATAAATAGTACTTGGCTCACGAGTAACTGAAGTATATGCTGTAAAATTCCGGATTATTGTCCATTGAAAGTTATTTCAAAAAGGTGGAAGTTTATAAATACGCAATAAATCAATGATATGCTTATAAAACGCAAAAGATCGGTTTCTCTCACAATTGTCTTGGAATTAGAGAAGCGCAATGATTGCAAATCATAAGTTCCCTCTCAATCCATGGATAAAATCTATGGATATGAATTTTCGTAGTTCTGTTTCAACATACAAACTTCCTGCGGTTGACGTACGATAGCTATACGATGTTTGAACATTCGCTCCCTGTGATATTCCGGCGACGGACTTCAAATAATCCTCTCCAGACACTATCTGGTTTGTTACATTGGAGATCTATAAGAGAAGGAACGCCGCATCATGTGATGTACCGCGATCGTAAGTCAACATCGCGTTTTCCTGTTTGCCTACTCCAATGGTGAACAGGAAGGAAGGACATAAACCCTGGTTCACGTAAGCGTGACAGCACGTGATGAAAAATTCATCTCGCTGCACAAAGTGTGTATGATGGCTTAAAGAAATGGCTGGCGATTTGTTTTTGACTGCATCGCCCGCCTGGTTCTAGTTGTTAATGGCAAATATCTATTCGTAATTGCTTCTGGAGCATTCTATTTTTTGGCTGTTGAGGACGTGTTAATGATTGATTGGAGATGGAACAGAGGCACTATTATGTGTAGAAGCTGATCTTTGATAGTCGTTTAGGAATATACGCTTGTTGTATATTTGCGACAGTAAAATGGAAAAGCAGTGAGGTCTAATTTTAAGCGTACATAATACTAGGAAGTCAAGAGGACAAGTGGTAGTACGGCTCGCGTGGCCGTTGGAACAGTGTCCATGTTTAAGCCAAACTAAAGATTACAAAGAAGAAAATGAATGTGAAATACAGTTAGTATACAGCTGGAGTAGAGTGATTCAGCAGTGCCCTCCAAAGGTGGCCGAGTTATTCGGTCTTAGACGCAGATTAAGGGTTTTATCAGCAAAATACAAATCTACCAGAGAAAATACGCAATTTTTCGGACTTGACACTCATGGGCAGATGAATTAGTTTTCGGGTGGTCCTAATGTGACACTTAATTTAGTTCTGTGGCCCACACAATCGCCAGAATTGAGAGACGAAGTCTGCTGTTTCAGTAATGGAACAATAGCTTTTTTCTGTTCGCGAATTTGTATGTTTTCAATGCTTCTGTAACAAAAAATTCAAAATTCTGGGTTTGGTAAATCTTGAAAAAATAAAAAAAAATAAAACTACTCTGACTTCTGACAAGGGCGCTTTGGTGTTTGTGATACGATAATAGCAAGAACTAGTCCACTTTTCATGTTTAGCATGTTCTTGTAGAGTTTTAGGCGCATCAGCAACTTAGGCCATATTGTACCATATATACGTAATATGTCTGTAAATTTCGTGTGTTCCGTGGTCGATTTGCCGTTTGCTGGACGAAAACCCCGAGTTTACAGAGAAAAATCATGCTACCATCGTCTGAGACCGAATAACAAAATCACATTGTAAAAAAGACGCATAAAATTTCCTGATGTCATCGATGGGACTCTGACTCAGGTCTTTTCCAACCAGTGTGGGGAGGACGACAATTATTCCATCCGTGCTACCCACGAGGGCCACGTTTATGATGAGGACGGTACCATCATAGTGTTACTGTCCTCATTGCTCATAGGAAGACTGTTCTTTTTAGAAAAACGCGGAAGCAGAAAATGCAAGAAACATGATGGACTCGTAATAATCTTCGATCGGTAATTATCCCATTTCCTCGGTCATTTCATTCCGTACGTATTTTTTAAAACAGTGGAAAAGACTAGAGCCAAGAAAATGAAAAAAGACATCAAATTTGCTTCCTAGCTTCTCAGTGTTTTCTGGCGAACTTCTGTAGATTTCCAACCACCGATTGGTAAACTTTGCACTAGACGAACATTACCATTCTCCAGTGGAGTTCGTGCTGAGTCAAAACGTATAAGAGATGCCTCTCTTTAGATGAATACTGTAACTCATAACAAACTGGACTATTGCAGTGCCTGCTGTACTCGACAATTTCTACATCAAATTATCTCTGTATAGTATAGAATTAATTTAAAAAAATGCTCGCCCTCCTCAGTTATATTGTTTTAATGTTTTGCAGTCGACAGTGGAATACAATTCACTGTCCTCGTGGAAACCAATCCAATATGCACAGAAGTTTGTAAAAACGCGAAGATTCAAACACTGAGAAAGGAATTTTGAAGCCTATTAGACTACGAAGCAAAGTCTACTTCAGGTACTGTTTGTTTCGAAATCGGGTCATGAAATCCAATCTCAGCGGCGCCCTTCGAACGTTTCAACAGTTGCCTGGTTACCTTCATTGATTATCCTTTTGTGGAGTCGCGCTCCTCAGTTCACGGTCTTATCGACAGCGGATCTCTTAGACATCCCTCTGACCTTCGAGAAAAGCGGAACTGTTCCAAATCAAAGCTATAAAGAACACCGAGGTTGCATTTGCGCCAGCACACTCCTATCGTAGACACACCTCGTGCCGTTTGCATGCCCTCGAATTAAGCAACCTTCAGGCGGGGTGTTCAAGATTTGCGGAGTGATTTATAGATCGACTGGAGCACTGCGTCAGACACGAGGGAGGTGGAGGGAAAGGCAAAGAAAAACGATTTCGAGGTAGTTGGTAATATTTTATGCTGATAGGATCACTATTGGTGTGCATACAGTAGTGGCAATTCCCGTTAAGGAGAACTGTGACGTCATCTATGAAACAGAAGCATGGAAGGTGCCCCTGATGATGCTAAGTCCAAGGACAATCCACGAGTGTAAGCTATAGTTCGATGAAACCAAATTTCGTTTTGTAGAATGACCTATAAATTCATGGTGAGTCCTGCATTTCAGTTCCGCTTAGCGATGCCAATACAGTCCCTGATAAGAGAAAGGCTTCGAGATATCAGCTTGAAAGACCCCCCCCCTCTCAGTGACAGTGAAGGATCTGAAAGGAATTCTCTTTAAATTGCTTCACTTTTCCGTTGTTATGGCAGTCTGTGATGCGCATGTGGGCTGTGTTCACACTTGTGTGTCGTTTACCTAATCCCAGCGAGCGTGTTGCGCTTATTTTTATCTGGTGCACGTGTTCATGGTAAACATTGATGCTTCCCTACGTGTGACAGGTGTAAAGCTTGAGCAACAGATCTGGGCTTGCACGATAAAAAAGATAAAAAAAAATACTGCGCACGAAGTTGAATCGAAAACGCAGTTCTTGAAGTGAATATGGAATTAGCTGACATCCAAGTGTCTTTAGTGCGATGGGTCGAGTAGGAAATTGTCACTAAGCAGCACGAGAATGAAGATTTAGGATGAACTCATTTTAACTGTCAACTGTGCAGACACGAGTGAGAACGAGAGTAGAATGTCGAGGCTGCCGATACACGTTAATAGGGCAGTTAAAAGTAGAACAGAAATAAAGTACATAACAAAAGAAAAGGTTCTTGAGTTGCAATTATGTTAATTAGCGTTACTAATTAGTAATTGAATATTTCGGGGACGATTATCAACTTGCTTCAGCCCCTGGTCACCCATAAGGACAAAATGTTCTTGTATCCACAGTTCTCTCCAGATATGAAGACTTTCATCGTGTTGAAAGTCTTGTGGATTAATTCTAGGTTTATGAGGGAGGGGGGGGGCAAATTTCCCAGCACGGTCGGCTTTAGTTGCCAGACGGAATTTATTTTGTAAAGGCGGTATCCACTTAAACAGAGGAGATGCAAGGCTTTTTGCTAATGCCATTGAGGAGACATTAAGGGTTTGTGGAAGCTGCTTTTTCAGAGGATTTGAGAAGTTGGCACGCGATCGATTCGGGTCAGTGGCACGAGACAAAATTACACGGGTACTTTCTTGTGAGCTCTTTTGTGCAACCATCAATTACCCTGAACTAACACTGCCCACGCGCACAGTGGTTATTACCACTGTCCTCTTCGAGATATTGAGTCAGTGGGGGCCTTCAGACCTGTACTCAAGGTGTGGTCAGCCTTATACAAGGGGATAATCACCTCCTTATCCCTGCTAGCAAAATTCCTGTATATCATTGACAAGATCCCATGAGCTGTTCTGGAAGCCTGTCTGTACTGCTCAGAAAACTTCATATCTGACTGCGCAATTCGAGAGAGTACGTGACCTCTAATACGTGGCTCTGACTAGAAAGTCTAACTGTATCAAAAACCTGACAGTGGGGGAAACAATAGAGGGAGTGACCGCAATACAATAAAATGGATTTTATTCAAAGCAACTTAAGTGGTAAATGATAAACGCGGAGAACTTCAATTTTGACAGAAGACTATTATGCCCTCGTGAGTACCATGGTTGATATATTCACTGTCCTCCCTACACCGGTTAGGAAAGACCTGAGTTCGAATTCCGTCAACGACGCGAGGAATTTTTATGGGCCGATTTCTAAAAGTGGCTGAGTTAACCGGTCTCAGACGAGGGCAGCATGGTCTTTTCTCCCACAAACTTGGGTTTTTCTTTCAGCAAACAGTAAATCGATCTGCAAAACGCACGCAAATATTATATACATCACAATATGGCCTAAGTTCCTGATGCGCCTAAAACCGTGCAACAGCATTTCTGTGATAGGGAAGACCATGTAGTATGTGGTTAAAGATAGCACGAAACACAGAGTCAATAAAAAATGGGATGCAGGTAACAATTTTGACTTCTACATCTAGACAATAAAGTTTTTGATGCCATCCCTCATGTAAGAACGGAAACCTGTTATATCAAGATCGTACGCTGGATCCCAGGTTGGCTGAAAGATAGGAAGCAGAGGGATGTCATAATTGATTATTCTTCAAGGTAAACCAGAGTAACAAGTGGGATTCCTCGCAGCTCAGTGTGGGGTTTCCTCCTAATGTCGAAGGTATCGTCGACGTCGATAACAGAAGCAGCGAGCGGGTTGTCGAGAGCTGGAATAAGTTGGCTCTCAACGTCTGCATAGGAACTGAGTGATTTCCTCGTGAAAGGGTAGTACTATGAATATTCTCTTTTATTTTTGACCTCATGCAACAAACCTCCGCCGCTTTGCATGGTTTGGTCTTAATAATACTAAGTGGGTTTTGGGGAGACTCCGTTCATCCACTGTGTAGGAAGAGTTTAGTTCGGAATTCGTCTCTACTAGACTTTATTGCCACCGTAGGATTAAGGCTCACATTAGTGTTTTTCATCCCGCAAAACCAAAAAGCCAACCATAGACAACACACAAGTTACAGCGAACACGCGACACCTCGTGGTCTTAGTTACCTTGGCGAAGATTAAATTCTGAATAATGTTGGTGAGGCAGATGGACTGAATTTTTGAAGAAAGGTGAGATCTTAGATATCTTTATTAGCTAATAAAGATCTTAGATATTGGAGTTCTGTTGGGGTGGCGTACATTGTCGCCAGTAAAAGAAATGCACAGCCATATTTTTTTATATATTGTTTTATTTTAATTAATTAATTATTATTATTATTTATTTTTTTGGCCCATGCAGCAAAAACGTGTCTTCTTCGCATTAAATGGCTAATAATAAAACTGGTGCCCGCTTTCAACATTTTGTTACGAGTTTTATTTTATCCAATAAGTATAAAATATTCGCTTTTCAATAACTGAAACTGTTTTCTTGCAAGATGTTAGGCAAATTGTATTTCAGGCATTTCACTTTCCCAAATTCCAAGGGGCAAGTCCCTTTCTCTGCCCTGTGGAGTCCATGATTGACAATACTCAAGATTTTACTTCTCAGATTCTCATTCTTGGGCAGAGGGAGGAAGGGAGGCAGGGAGGATTTATCCAAATACGAATGAACTAACTGAACTTGCTCGATAATCATCTTTCGTTTCAATCTCTCTCTCTCTCTCTCACTCGGGCAATTAAACACCAGGTGGAGTTAGTTGTCGTCCTTAACTGCAACTTAAGCGATGAGCATCTAGAAGAGCCACGAGAAACTCAGAAAGATGGGTTAACAAAGATACGATAATAGAGCTTTTTTACTTTTTTTTTTTTTTTTTCTGCGCCGTTACATTCTGCTCTCATATCGTCTCGTTGCGAGATTCCCTGAGACAGGAAGGGGTGAGATAGGGGATATTTAAGAAGTGTGTCTAGACGTTAAGATTGTTTGATAAGAATGCGAACCGAAATTACTTGCAACGTTACTTGGAACAACGCAGAGCCGATCCCTGGCGAACAGAGAACAGTATTTATACACCACCTCATCAGATCCTGTTCTGACCCCCCGGCGACCCTCCCCGTGAGTAAATAGATAGCCGACCGACTGCAACGAGACTCGGCTCTGACTGGAGGATTTACAGCTGGACCACTAATCATAATCTCGACCTCGTGTACTGGGGCCAAGGGTTCAGGCATCCAATGACACCCACATAGCTGCGGTGTTGTGAGCCCGCACGTGTATCGGACGGCGGCAGCCGCCAAAGGGAGCAGTCGTGGGAAAAGTACACAGCGAGCTGACACTAAGATAAGAGGGTCAAGTGTGCCAAGGGTGGATGGGGGGAGGGGGAGGAGATGGGGAATACTGGCCGGGATGTGTTGACAACCGAGTCTCTGCATGGCGAGCGCGAACAGCCACTACATCCGCCAGTGTGCGAGCGCGTGCTCTTTGTCTTCCCCTGTGCAGCGATATGGTGTCATTAACACAGGCAGAGTGCACGGACAAAGGAAATTACGGAACTTTCAGAAAGACAGCTCGACTGTAACGCTCCTATAGGCGTGGTGTCCGGCCAGAGGAAGCAGGGGACTGTCCCGGAATGCGCGCATTTGTTAGAAACCACGGGGAGTTGAAGCATCCAGCGAATCCAGCTCGGGGGAGCGCGCATCAGCCCGAAATGGATGGAAAATCCGAAAATAGTGTTGGCGTAGTTGAGAGGAAATTGGTTAAGTTGGAGTGTAACGTAGTAATGAGTTCCCATTGTGAAGCCAGCGCTCCCTGGAGGGAATTAATAAAGTTGTTTGGAAATTCTGTATTAGGCAAGTGACTAGAACGCCATGCGCGTGACTGTAGCTTGTTATAAAAGAAATCAAATCGTAACAGGGGAAATAACGAATGATCTTTAACCTTCATCGAACAGTTCTACAATCTACAACTTTCAAGTTGTCTCCAAGAGTGCTGTTCCTATTGCCATAGAAGCCATTGATCATGATGTTTTTTTTTTTTTTTTTTTTCAGCAATTTATTCTAAGTATTCCTTAGGCCTGTTCCCTTCGATTTCCTCCTCTTCATCTTCCTCCTGTATATTTTTTTCTTTTATTTACATATTTTCACTCGATATTAAATAATTTCTGTTAAAATGCCGAACAATGATTTTTGATAATTCTTTAAAAAAGGGCCCAGTATATGGATGCACGTGTCATAATGTGCGTGCATGCCGCTAACTTCGAATCAGGGCAGCCTGAGGTGATTTGGCAACCCCCAAGGAAGATGGCTCTACATTTGAATTTTTGTTTAAATTTACTATCAAAAAAAATATTTTTCATTTTCGTTTGAAGACCTTTCTTGCTTTGGTTCTGTATTGGGGTGCACTTTATTGTACCTCTCTATTGAGTATTTTATTTATACGTTGTTTAGTAATGTTCTTTCATAATTATTGTTAATCTCCGTGACAAGAGCCCTCTCCCCTCAGAGCACCCACAATGCAGTCAGACTTTATTATCTCTTTCAGAGATCTAATAGTTGATGATAATTTCTTTTGTACATGCGCATATATTTGGAGTAAATATGAAGTTTCCATCAGCAAATGATGCAGACACAATAAAACAACTCTTACTACATAAGCCAAGATCATTTATATATGCAATATACACTGTGCCGCCACTTTATTAGATACACATACCTTGTAGCGTGTTGAACCTTTAAAACAGCCTGAATTCGTCTAGGCATGGATTGAACAAGATGCTGAAAACGTTGTGCAGGAATGGAATACCATGCAGACATGAGTGTGTCACGCAGTTCCTTCAGATTCGACGAAGGTTAGCCCTTCAGCGAAGAGCCCTTTCCAGCTCATCCCAAAGATCTTCAATAGGATTGAGATCCCCGGGCTGAGCGGGTCACTGCAGCAAAGAAAAGTCATTGTCATGTTCCTGGAACCATTCCATAGTGATTCTGGCTTTGTGCACCGGCGCATTATCCTGCTGGAAGTAACCATCTGACTGAGGATAAACTGTCAACATGAACCGATGCACTTGGTCAGCAACGATGTTTAGGTACGATGTGGCATTCAGACGTAAATCTATGGGTATCAATGGACCCAACGTGTGCCAAGAAAACATTCCCCACACCAAAACACTGCCCCCACCACCTTGCACAGTAGTCGTCAAAACATGACGGGTCCATGGATTCAGGTTGTTTTCGCCAAATTCTGAGCCTTCCATCAGTATGATGCACCAGGAACTTCGACTCGTCAGACCAAGCAACTGTTTTCCAATCCTCGATAGTCCAGTGCTGGTGTTGCTGTGCCCACAGGAGGTGTGCTCTCTTGTTCTTCATTCATAACAAAGGTACGCGGTGTGGCCTTCGGCTGTTGTTGCCCATTCGCGACAAAGTGCGACAAGTGGTCCGTTGCGATATTTTCTTCTGCGCATCAAGGTTGTATTCTGACGTGATGTGCGACATTGTGGCCCGTCTGTCTGCTTGCACAATTCTAGCTATCCTCCTCTGACCTCTCTCAATCAACAAACCATTGTCGATACACCCTTGAAACTGTGATTCGTGAAAGTTCAGGAGAACTGCCGTTTCGTTTCATAGATGCTTTGTCCAGCGCGTCTTGCACCTACTACCATGCCATGTTCGCAGTCCGTTAGATCACCCCTTTTCTCCATTCTTGCTACAGTTTGTACGTTTATCTGATGCTAGAAAGGTAGTTGTTCTGCTGCATTTATATCCACACCTGTGGTCATGTGACTTGCAACGTTTGAGACAAACTATTTGTGTGCACAACAGTGGTGTACCTAATAAAATAACAGCACAGTGTACATGTATATAAATGATCTTTAATACCATATTATCAAATATCATATAAAAGTGGATTATCTGCTTGTCTTGAACTCTTTTTAATCAATTTTACCATCACATTATCATAAATGACAATTTACATTGATTAGCCCTTATGTTAAGTGCATCTACTTAACAGCGATTAGATTTACCCCCTCCTTTACCCTCATAACAGCTTCAATTGAACATGGCACGGACTCAACGGCGTATCGAAAGCATGTCCCAGGTATGCTCGCCCATTTTGACTTAATTGCTGCTAACAGTAATTGTTGCAAATTGAATGGCTGCGAATCTCTGCTCCGAAGAACTCGTTCCACCTCATCTCACAGGTGCTAAATTCGATTGAGATCTGGTGACCGGGGAGGTTATTACAGCAAGCTGAATTCACTCTCATGTCATGTTCCTGGAATCAGCTCGTACAATTCTGGCCTTCTGACAGAGCGCATTACATCGCTGGAAAAATCCATTCTCAGATGCATTGACTGCGGCCATGAAGGAACGCCAAGTCGGAAACAATTTCCAGATAACCTGTGGCATCAAAATGTTGTTCCACTGGTATCAAGGGTCCAATGTGCGCCACAAAAGCACCACACCATTACACTGCCATTACTACCACATGTCTGCATTGCTAATACCTCGATACACTCCATCAGCATAAATCAGAAGAAACCGGGATTCGTCAGACTAGCAACATTTTTCCAATCCTCCACTGTCCAGTGTTTTTTTTTTTTTTTTTTTTTTTCAGCCCAATATATCTTCTTTTTTTTCTTTTTTTCTGACAGGAGTGGTACCCGTTTTGTAGTAGGCTGCGATACTCCATTCATGGCAAGGTATGACGAGTCATGGATTCAGAAATGCCTCTTTGGTTATTACCAGTGTTACTTGACACTGAATCAAGTAGCACTGGCAATAAGGAACTGTTTCCAACCACAGCAGTAGGTCAAGGTGTGTTGGAACGGTTTCGATACGCTCAAGACACAGACGTAAATGAAAATGTTTCGATGAACAACCGCAAGCGATATTCACAGAAATATTTCAAAATGGCATTCAGTTATTTAGATCTTGGGATAATACAATTTATATAAATGCGGCATCTTTTGTTCAAATAGTAATTTAGTCTTTTGCAAAAAAAGTTGCATTTCACATTATTATAAAACATTTAGGAAAAACCCTAAATGCTACGGATGATATAACAGTTACTGAGCAACAGCTCATTGACGTGATAAATGGCCTGCCCAACAAGGCTACAACTGGACCTGACGGCTTCCACTGCTTATGGTCAAGGTGTGCTCTGTGTGTATTGTGGATCTCCTCCTTAACATCTTCCGGAAGATTCTAAAGACAAGCACCATACCTGAACTCTGGAAATCTTATTATGTCAAACCAGTCCTAAAATTGGAAACCCCAAGACTGCTAAAGACTTCCGTCCAATTGCCATAGGATGTACTTTATTAAAGGTTTTTGAAAAACTAATACATCCAGTAATTATCCAACACTGTTTTTCTCACCGCGTCCAAACAGACCTACACCACAGGTCCACTACCTCAAATCTCCTTGATACTCTCTTCAGAGCACAAAAGGCCCTGAATGACAGAGCCCAACTGGACATTATTATTATTTTTTTATATTAAATCTGCTTATGATACTGTGTCAATTCTCACCCTTTTATAAATCCTAAAAGAATATTTCAAGGCATCAAACCAAATAGTCAGCATTCTGGAGTCTTTACTACACCGGAGAGAGATAATTATAGAAAATGGATCTCACCAAAAAACTATCTATGCAACTGGGGGGGGGTGCTTCAGGGTGGGGTGATGTCGACCACCCTCTTTGCAATTCTACTTGAACCATTCCTTGCTGCACATGCAAATTTATGTTCCTTCGCCGATGATTTAAATTTTTTTTTTATTATTTCAAAAGACCCCAAACAGATTCAAGAAATTAATAATCAAACCTACAATTAATAGATTATTTACAGTTATCTGAACAATGCGAAGTCAGCCCACATGACAATTACGAAGAGGAAGTTCAGGAATGACATCCGAGTTTTTGTTAATGGCTAGACGATTCCAAAAGTATCATCGCATACTGACGTAGGGCTAACGAGGGATGAAGATTTAAATTTCAAAGAACACTTCCTGAAGACAAAGAAGAAGACCTATGCTGCATTCTGGGCTATCCACCAGGAGCTTATATGCTGCCACAACATCAATTTGATTTGTCAATACATTGATCGATGTCTCACTCCTATACCTTTATTTGGATCTGAAATCTTGTCCTCAGCACCTGCTCCTCTCTGCTTAACAGATTCTTGGCGATGGAATACTGGATTCTGCTGTGGCTGAACCGTCTGGGAGGGAACCCGTTCACCATCTCAAAATCTATTCTTCTAGTCAATCTAGGCATGACCGCCCTGGAAGCTCACTGTTCTTAAAAAAAATCTCTCCACGTTCTCCAAGCTGCTAACCAGTCAGATTGATGCCCCATCGATAGAGGATATTATCTCACTTCCAAAAGCAAGCAATAGAAACCACTAGAGCGGGCAACGTCCACTTAGGATGAAGCTGACTATTCTGGACTCCCTAAAAGGAATGTATTAGTAATGGCCGCATGGTGCAAGAAAGCCTATGCTTATGCTGCACCAGCCAAAAAAAAAAAAAAAAAAACGAATAAAACAAAAAAAAAAAAAAACTAAATAAAAGAAAAGGAAATTAAACCTATCATCCTATGCGTTTCCCTCACCCGAAGGTACTATCCAGATGACTTTGAATTTCCCCAAACTGTCGGCCTCTACCACCCATGAAGGCAATTTATTCCAGTAATTTATAACTCGCTGGCTAAAATGAAATTTCCTGCAGTTCAATCTAAACATTTCCCCCCGTAACTTGAATTTATGTCCCCTAGTTCTAGCATCATTTATAATCTTGAAAATTTTGTCCTCATTCATTTTACTGATGCCTCTCAGGGCCTTAAACACCTCAATCAAATCTCCTCTAAGGTGTCTAGTTTCCAAACTCTGCAACCCACATATTCGAAGTCTTTCTTCATAAGGACGCCCTTTTTGCCGATCTCACCAGGCGAGTTACCCCTCTTTGCACCCTTTCAAGAAGTTCGATGTCTTTCTTTAGGTGCAGTCGCCATAATACTTGAACACAGTATTCCAAGTGTGGTCTAACAAAAGCCTTATATAATGGGATTATCACGTTCGATAGGACACCATGGGTCTTCCTTGCAACCTGTTTACAATGCTCAGAGAATTTCATGTCTGACCGTATCGTAACACCCAAGTCCAGTACTGGGTTTAGTTGAACTCCACCAAGTGAATAAGTTATTTTGGGATTACTGTTTCCCAGGTGTAATACCTTACACTTTGTTGGATTAAAGCATAGCTGCCATTTTTCTGACCATTCCTGAAGTCTATCTAGGTCTCTCTGAAGAAGCTCAGCTTGACAGTGATCATTAACTACTCTACCAATTTTAACATCATCTGCAAATTTAGACATCACGCCCTCTATCCCTTCATCAATGTCGTTTATGAAAATTAAAAACAACAGTGGTCCTAATACTGATCCTTGGGGAACCCCACTTCTTACATCAACCCAATCTGAGGAATAGCCATTTATCACAACCCTCTGCCTCCTGTCCTGAAGCCATCCTTCTATCCATCTAAGGATTTTCCCAGTGATTCCAACCTGTTCCAGCTTATAAAGCAACCGCTCATGTGGGACTGAGTCAAAAGCTTTGCTGAAATCTAAATAAACAATGCCGAAATTATTCCCTAAATCCAGCTCGTGAGTGACCCTTTCGAAATAGCGAACCAGATTTGTTAAACATGATTTTCCCTTTACAAAAACCATGCTGAGTATCCTCAGTATGGAATGTTCCCGTGTAACATGATTCAATTCCTTCTCCCCAGACCCAAATAAGTTTGGAGAAAACAGAACATACAGAAGCCAAATTATGGATGAAATTTTGACCAAACCACCAGAATTACTATAAAATGTGAGTTTTATTTATACGAGAAATGTAAGTAATTTAATGCAAAAATATATTGTAAAAGCAAAGCAAATTGTAATGACAAGAAAAAATTATATGTAGGACAACCTGTATTTGTAATTAAAATATATTAATTTAATATCAGTTTTATTTTAAAGTTAAAGCTATTAAGTAAATATAATTTTATAAACAATGTCATTATTTTAAATATCAAAAATTTATATAAAATTGTACGCTATATTTAAAATATATATATTTGTACACCCTCCTAGCCCACTGGCTTTTCAGGGGGGTGAACCTAAGGTTAATAAACAGATAATAATAATGTATTTCTCCTCACCTCATTTCTTTTTATCCATTACAAGATCTGATGAATGCATGGACATGATGGCAAATTGTTAACAAGTGGCTCGCTCGAGAATTTCAGCTAAGGGTCATCCCCATAGTGGCATAGCGTTCTGTGGAAGCTGCCACATCGGTGGCCACAGGTGAAAACATTTCAAACGGACTGTGTTAAAAAGGCTCAATTCAAGTGGACTCTGCACAACGAAGCCAGTCATTTGTATCCCATTAAATCCAAACCACTGCAGAGCTCGTCAAAACTGGTGACTTGAACATGTGACTTGGATCCATGACAAATGGGGTACAGTTCTGTTCTCTGAAGGGTCCCATTTTAGCATACAAACAAACTCTAGACGTTATTTCATCTGGAGACAAAGAGGAATGCGGTACCATTCCTCCAACATCAGAGAAAGGGACACTTATGGCAGAGGCAGTATTTTCGTGTGTACGTAATAATGAGCAACTGCCGAACCCCTCCATGTTTTTGATATGGGTACCGTAACTGCGCAGAGGTTCTGAGAACAGATCCTTGAGCTCTATGTACAGTAGCATTATCGTGAATGAAAAGAAAACCTGGGCCAACACCCCAAGTGATGGAGGAATATCTTGAAACTGAAGATATCTAACGACAGCCGTGGCCTGGTGATTACAAGACTTAAATCCGATCGAACATGTGTGGGAGGCCCTTGTGCGTCCCATTGCACGCCGAGCGCCAACTCCTCGGTCACTTGTTGAGCTAAGGTCTGCGCTGGTGGAAGAATGGAATTTGTTGCCACAGAACCTTATAAACACACTTGTATTGAGCATTGTTCGCCGCTGTTAGGCTTGTTTAGCCGTTCGAGGCGATCGTACTGATTCCCTCCAACGATTTACACCTCTCTCAGACATTTAGATTTTCGAGCATCTCGTATCGATTTCTGTAGTGTGACCTATTTTTTGTAATTCTTATACAACTCCTATAGATGTCCCCTTATACCTGTCCGAAGTTTCTAGCTGTCTCTTCATTTCATTGTTATTTTATGGTACACCACCACGATACCAAGTTTTGTCCAGCTTCATCGCAAGCTGCTCGAGTTACACCACGTTTATACGTGTTCTGTTAATTTTGTCGAGCACTATAGGAACTTTCCATCTGATCGCCAGTATGGAATCCGTCAGTGTCGATCCGCTGGTGATATTCCGGCTTATTTTACCCGTCTATGGACAAATTCAACTGAAAAATTTGATGAAATGAAACTGAAGCATTACAAAGACTGTTGGTTGTGTTTGGCACAAAGATCTCCTAAATAAGCTTCCATATTGTCATTTTCCAACTGCTTTGTGTAATTAGATACCCATTGTTCTCTCTTACTGTTCACTGCGGGTGATTATAGATGGCTATCTGTGTTGTTTTAACTTCTCCGCTAATGCTAGTCTTTCCCACAGTATAGTTTTTTATTCCATTCTTTTCCTTTTGTATATTAATGACTTTTTTTCCATTGAGCGGAAATTCTATCCATAGTTTTGCTGATGATAGCATATTGCATTCCACCTTCCAGAGAAAACGTTCCCTATACAAACAGCTTCAGCTTCTCGAATATCCGCTACCAATTCTTTAAATGCCGGTCTCCAGGTAATTCTCCAGTGGGGCAAAGACAACTTAGTTGATTTCAATCCTTCTAAAACTCAGTCTTTTCTTATAAAGTCTTTTCTTGCAAAAAGATTCTTCTGCTCCTATGCTTATCTTTAGTGACACTTCGATTTCTAGGCAAGTTGATATAACTCTTTTGGGGATTACCCTGACTTCTAATCTCTCTTGGCACAAGCACATTACAAATATTGCTTCCTCTGCATCTAAAAAACTTGGTTTTCTCTTTCGCTCTCGGCGTTACTTTTCTTCCAAACAGCTGCTCACTCTGTATAAATCGCAAATCCGCCCTGCCATGGAATATTGTTCCCACATCTGGGGTGGTGCCCCCAAAACCTCTCTCAGGCTTCTTGATTCCATTCAGAAGAGGGCAGTTAGGTTAATTAATGATTCATCTCTAACAGAGTCTTTCCAGATTCTGTTTCATAGATGTTCTGTTTCTGCTGCATGCCTCTTCTACAGATACTTCCATGGGCACTGTTCTTCTGAATTTTTTTTTTCCCCATTTTCTCTCTCTCTCTCTCTCTCTCTCTCTCTCTCTCTCTCTCTCTCTCTCTCTCTCTCTCTCTCTCTCTCGCTCTCTTCCAACCAGTCCGAACACGTGCCGTAACCAGTCAACTTCCTTTTACTGTCCAACTTCAAATTCACAGAACCAACTTTTCGGCGCAGAGAGTGTCTAAGGTCCGTACCAACTGTGCCTCTCTTAGGCACAATTGGTTCGATCACCGTCCTCCCCACACCGGGTGGAAAGGGCTGAGTTCGAGTCCCGTCGATGATGTGAGGGATTTTTATGGGCCTTTTTTACAACGTGGCTGAGCGGTCTCAGGCGAGGATAGCATGGTTTTTTCTCCCAAAAATTCGGGTTTTACCCATCAAACAGAAAATCGACCTCAGAGCACGCATTTACAGACAATATCGCCGGAGCAATATGGCCTTAGTCGCCGATGTTCCTAAAACCTCACTACAACAACAATTTGAGGTTTTCATAATAAAAAACAAATTAAAAAATAAAAAAGAATATTGCATGGAAGCTTGTTTACTCCTGTTTTAAGAAAGGTGTGTAGCTGTTGGAGAGGTTATAGAGAAGATTCACGAGATTGGTAAAAGAAACTCGAGAACTCTCTTAGTTACGTTGTTTGGCAACTAGGTTTCTGCGGGCTGACTTCATTGGGACGTTTACGTCTTTAAAAAGGTTGAGTAAGACATAGGAAGCATGTTTCACCTAGCCACGTGATATACACAAAGGTGCATACGCTTAAATTGAGAGGAGACAGTTGTAGACCATATGTCCGAAAATTTTCTTTTAGTCAGAGTGATTTACTGTTGAAATGAACTCCTATCAACCCTTTTTTAGAAGGCGGTAGGTGTTTTTTGTTTTGTTTTTTTTCTATTAAAGGAGGAGTTGGATAAATACTTGTAAGACACATTTAAGTGAAGTTAGAGATGCCGACTTGGTTATTCCGTTTTTTTTTTTTTTTTTTATGAAGTCATGCAAATTTGACTCATTGCATCATTTTGCCAATAATGATAATGTTCTACACTGTGCTGCCACTTTATTAGGTACACCCCTGCTGTGCACACAAATGGTTTGTCCCACAACGTTGCAAGCCACATGATCACACTTGTGGATATAAATGCAGCAGAACAACCTTTCTAGTATCAGTTAAGAGTACAAACCGTAGCAAGAATGGGGAAAAGGAGTGATCTAATGGACTTCGAACGTGGCATGGTAGTAGGTGTATCGAGAATGGTGCAACGAACAGAAAATATCCTCTCAACGGGACTCCTGTGGAAGAAAATCGCTTGTTGATGAGAGAGGTCAGAAGAGGATGGCCAGAATTGTGCAAGCAAACAGACGGACCACAAGATCACGTCAGAATACAACCTTCGTGCGCAGAAAAAAATATCGCAACTGACCACTTGTCGCACTTTGTCGTGAATGGGCTACAACAGCCGACGGCCACATCGCGTACCTTTGTTATCAAGGAAGAACGAGAGAGCACGCCTCCCGTGGGCACAGCAACACCAGCACTGGACTATCGAGGATTGGAAAACAGTTGCTTGGTCTGAGAGTCGAAGATCCTGGTGCATCATGTTGATGGAAGGCTCAGAATTTGTCGAAAACAACATGAATCCATGGACCCGTCATGTCTGACGACTACTGTGCAAGGTGGTGCTTGGCACACGGTGGGTCCATTGATACCCATAGATTCACGCCTGAATGCCACATCGTACCTAAATATCGTTGCTGACCAAGTGCATCTGTTCATGTTGACAGTTTATCCTCAGTCAGATGGTTACTTCCAGCAGGATAATGCGCCGGTGCACAAAGCCCGAATCACTATGCTATGGTTCCAGGAACATGACAATGACTTTTCTTTGCTGCAGTGGCTTGCTCAGTCCCTGGATCTCAGTCCTATTGAACATCTTCGGAATGAGCTGGAAAGGGCTCTTCGCTGCAGGCCTACACCTTCGTCGAATCTCAAGGAACTGCATGACAGACTCATGTTAGCATGGTACTCCATTCCTGCACTCCATTCCTGCACAACGTTTTCAGATCTTGTTAAATCCATGTTTAGACGAATTGAGACTGTTTTGAAGTCTAAAGGAGGCTCAACACACTACTAGGTAGGTGTACCTAATAAAGTGGCAGCACAGTGTATATATTTATATACAATTTCTGATAAAAATACTACCTTTTACAGATTACCTAATATTACTTGTAATTGAATGGGGCAAGCTATTTCGATAAAATAAAAAAAAAAAAAAAAAAAAGCTATTTATATAAAACTATCCCATGAAATCCCATCTGAGACCTCCACCTCTAATTTGCAGCCATTTCACAGCGAAATGAAAAATGTACCCACCAGAGTGGCCACCCAGTTCTCTGAAGAATAAATGACAACGCTTTCGTTTAGCCATTAGAGTAGTTTGGATTCATTCTACCATGGAGACTCAACAAGGTGTCGAAAGCGTGCCACAGGATCGCCCTCTATGTTGATCCAGTTGCTTCCCACTGTTGCAAATTGAATGATCGCGAAAAAAAGCCCATTATATCTCACGAATTAATTCACTCTTATGCTCCTGGAAACGGTTCTGTACAGACATGGCGCGTTACGCTGCTGGAAGAATCCGTTCGCAGATAAATACAGTTCAACCATGAAGGGATGCGCCTGCTCGGAAACAATTTCCATACAACCCCCTGGCATCCAGATGTTTGCTCCACTGGTATCAAGGAGATCCAGCGAATCTCCTTGATTCTCGAAGGTACTTCGAGTATCATCGTTGATAATATTTCACCGTGGAGACACCCAGTAAGTATTTTTGTAATTTCTCTAAAAACATTGACTGTTGAGAGGTCAAATAACGGCAAACAGCTTCCTCTAGTGATATCCAGGACATCAGACAGAGAATCTTGAAGGTTATGTCGAACTTAACAACCAGCGAACTTAACAATTTTTTAAATACAAGAATAAAACTTATTTCTCTAGCCGCGTTCAGTTTCAAACTACAAAGAATAAAAAATCTTAAAAAACTGGCTCAGCAAATGTACTTATATGGATGGCTGCTTACGTTCCTGTTGGTGCCTTGCTTAGAGAATTTCGCGAAGACGAACGGACCACAAATATTTCCGTGTCTCGTGCTTATAACAGCCCCTCTCCAATCCTTTCTTTCTCCCGATTTTGAAAGAGAAATATTTTTTAAAAAAAAAAAGAAGCCAATATAAGTGTAATCTTGACATGACGTAGCTTTGTTTTTCTGGCTGGAAGTGTTGCTGCTGCTTCCTTATGATTAATTTCTCTGTGTGTGTCTCATTTTGTAGCGTTTCTTTATACAAGTTACAAAATACAAGTTTTTATACTCAAAATACAGTTCATAAATATTTGAAAGTTTTAAACAAAAAACAACAACAAACAAACGTGTTGTTTGTTGTTGTTGTTTACTTCTAAGTGTTTTCAGATACACTGAGATTGTATTTTGCGTATTAGATACTTTTCCCTTTGTCTTCTCCGAATATCTTGAGGCACTATCAGTACTGATAAATTCTAAATCTGCGTGCACAGGTTGCTGCCTTCTGGTAGATTAAAAATAACCGCCCAAGAATACAAATTGCTTTCTAGAATAACTGCGTCAGATTACTGATGCGCGCAATTTCCCTAAAAGAACTTTACCACGCTCATAATCTCTGATACTTCGATGCTTGGAAGTTCTGAAAAGGGCTACGTTCGACTGCACGATCAGTGCTGCCACCTATTGAGAATCATTTGAAATTTGACCGCGTGGAAGCTTTTAGTAAGGGGATCATGAAGGGTTCTTTTTTGGTGTTTTTCGTTATCTGCACGATCTTCTACCTTTCTGCTTTGTTTCTTTGATTTATGCGTGGCTTATTCGTGACGTACAGTTTCAACTTGGACAATATTACAGATTTAGAGTTTTTAAGGGGTGTGGGTGGCAGTGGGGGGGTTAGCTTCCCGTTCTTAACTGGTTCCTCTACCACTACTAACTATCTAAACTGTTTCAGAATTAATAAATTCCAGCTTTCGGCTGTACTGAAAGAAACTGTCACGCGAGAAGCTTATTTAGGTCAGACTGGTAATATTACGGTGTCACCAGATGTCTCTGCAACACGAATTAAGTCCAGCACCATTGAATGTGAAATAAGAGCAGTGAAAGCAATAAAAAGTGCCGCGTAGTGGCTTTACGAAGGTGCGAACACAAATATCACATTTTGTCCGATGAAAAAAGATTTTAATGTCGGCATCCTTTTGTTCTTTTAATAGGAGAGTCAGGAAACTGAGGCACGCAAAGATCGCGCTGTTTTAATCGATGCTGTGGTAAGTGCGAACTATAAAGCTTAGAATTTGTAAAATAATTCGGTCAGTCTGACTTTTATCCACTTCAAGTGAGAAAATTCATCGTTAATGGCCGCCTGTGGCGTTTTCATTGTAGAATTGTGAGTAGGAACTAATATTCTAATAGTCTTGGCAAACATTAAGTTCAACAGAAATGGTGCTTGGAAAGATGGTTTGAAATACAGTGAATGGTCGTGTGTTCGAAGGCTGGTATTACATTTAGTGAGTATATGAATATACGATAGCTTTATGAACAAACATCAGCCATTATTTTAGGACTAGAAGAAGGCAGGAATTGGGGAGAGTTGTCTTCACCTGGAAATTAAGAAAAATAATAGGCAATGTATACATATAAATTTATAATTATTTAAATTTATTCATTTTTTAATGCTTTATTGTCTAAACGTATTTATTGAATTTTTATTTTGTATTTCGCTGTGTTGTATTGGCTAAGGTATGAAAAAAAAAAGCTGAAACCTTCTGTCTTTATGGGATTTGATCCCAGCTGAGACTGACTTACACCGCATTGTTTAAGTGTGTTCATTTTTTTAAGCAACCTAGCCATACACGACGCCATAATGTCACGAACTCATTTGCATAACTCAATTTCAAATCGAGTTTGACCTTTCCTGTGCATTATTTAGATACGTTACAATGAATGTCCCACTAAAGTTTTTGTCACCATCTAGTGTTTTTGGTTTATTCACGTTTTTGTCTTTGTCCAAGTTGTCATTATGATTTACACTGCTCGTTCAAAATATTATGACCACCTACCTAAGAGTGGGTATGTTCTCCTCTTCTCCACATGGACTCTATAAAGCCTCTGAACATTTCAGAAAGTATATTGTACTGTTGGACAGTTCCCGAGCCCCTTCTTAAGGTAACTAGTTCAATGCGATAAACAATTGGTCTCAGTTAGTACTAGGGCTTGCAAACCGGTTTTATAAAACCGGTTAAATCGGTTTTCATATTGAGTTGCTAAAACCGAAACCGAGCTTCTAAAACCGGATTCGAATATTTTCTTAGTTAGCCCTCGAATATAGTTTATTGTTATGCACATTTTCTTTTGTTTCGTCGTTTGTCTGGATTGTTCAACTGCTTTATGTTTTAAACATGTTTTTTATTTTATTTTATGTTTAGGTACGAATCTCATGGGCAAGTAGCCCAAATCTAGGAGAGGTACCTTTTATCTTCCCACCTGTATCATGGCACGATGCAGGTGCACTCATTTACGACTGAGTGAGTTGGAGCGATAGCGTAAAAGAAAATGCTCAACATTTCTCCGTTCCATCTATCTTGTTCGCCAGGCAAGTTATGGAACGCGCCTTATTGATGGTTACCCACTTGAAACAGATTCGCTGAATATTGCATCAAATTTCGATCGTAGAAAGTTTTTTGCTTCTTTATTCCTGTTAAATTTGCGATCAAATGTTCTCCAAAAAGCAGCTTCACCAAATTTAGCTTTTATGTAATTTTGAAAATACAGTAGATTTAATTGGGGAAAAAAAATTGCAAGTAAATAAATAAAAATTTTCTTTCGTCAAAATTTTGAAACTTGCCTCGTTTAGACTCTTCATTCCGTGCTTTCGGGAGTGACGCATAGTATTGTGCCTTTGTTATCTTCAATATTTTTATTTAAAATTGCCGGTGATATAAATTCCTACTAATTAATATTTATTACTCTTAATATGTCTAAGATGAAATCAAATGTATGGAATTATTTTGCTCGAAAAAGCAAAGATGAAGCACAATGTTTGAAATGTCAGAAGATAATGAAGTCGTCTGGAGGATCTGCATCATCTTTGATGTTGCATTTAAAGAAAATGCATCAGATTGACATTAAACAAGATAACAGTGAACCTCCCGTAAAAATGGTAAGAACATTAGTAAACTTTATCGTTATAAAATCTATGGAAGAAGAGATTTCAAAATTAGCTGCTTTAGATGGATTTTCTTTTAATTCAATTGCCAAGAGTGAGTTTATACAATCAAGTCTTCACCTTCAGAGAAATAAATACGATAAATTACCAACAGCCTCAGTGAATGGAATTAAAAATATGGTTCTGAATTATTATAAAACTAAGAAAGAACTCATTCAGCATTTCAAAAATTCATTGATTTTGGGTGCACGGTATTCATCGACTCTAGACGAATATACGTCTATACAAAATAAAAGGTATATGAATATAAATGTGCATTCAAAATACAATCATTGGTCGTTAGGTCTTATGGAGATTAATGGTTCACTTGATAGCAGAAGAACTGAGCAAATTGTGAAGGGACACTTAAAGGAATTTGGTTTGAACTTGGATGAGGATATTGTTGCCTGCACCACCGAAGGAGCAGCAATGATGATTAAGTTTGGCAAGCAAATTACGCCTATCATCAACAATGTATAGCCCATTATATACATCTGTCAGTTATAGATGTACTTTATGAAAAAGCAATCAATTATGGTGCCACAGTCTCTGAGTCTCCCAAAGACAATGAAGAAAATGAAAATAATGAAGAAAGTAGTGATGATGAAGAGGTTGAAGAAAGACAGCAAGGCATGCTTTATCAAACCGACTTTACCGATGAGCTCATTTATTTCTTCAATCCAATGGCCAATATTGCACAAACTGTTAACAAAGTCAGAAAAATTTGCAAGCTTTTTCGAAAATCGCCTACCAAAAATGACGTATTACAAAATTTTGTTAAAGCAAAATTTAATAGGAAAGAATATAAACTTATATTAGATTACAAGGCTAGATGGGATAGCACATTCTATATGATTGAGAGATTTTTGAAATTGAAAAATTGCATTCCAAATGCTCTATGTGCAGTACTGTCAACTGAAGCTGTGTCTGACGATGACTGGAAAACACTTGAATTGCTATGTGAAACTTTACGACCAGTTGAAATGATTCTGAATTCTATAACCTCAGAAGATGCAGACTTACTTAAAGCAGTCTTCAATAGAATTTTTGCTTGCTAAGCTTGATACAGCAGAAAACCTATTTGCTTTAAAGTTTCACTAAAACCTTTTGCAGTGTTACAAAGCAAGACGAAATTGCCAAACTGTGGCTTTGCTGAGCTATCTACACAACCCCAAAAATTTTAAGAAAGAAGATTCAGGTTCAAGAACTTTTGATTTTCCAAGTCAAATTTTGAAAAAGCACGCTGAAGAGATTTATCAGAGATTATTTGCAAAACATTCCGAAGGAGTCTTAGCGTTGAATGAAGAAACTGAAAATAAACGAACTGTTCTTTTAGAAGAAAACAAAGACTCGTCTAGTTCCGATGTTGGAGATACACTCATGCGAGAGTATGATAGTGTAATAAAGAGATTAACTGAAGAGCCTTCAAAATATCCGAGTCAATTGGAAATAAGCAAAGAATTTAAACTTTTGGAGGCAACTAGCAGTAGAAGTGAAAAGCTGGAGAAAGTTTATAGAGCACTGCTGACCATTAAACCAACAAGTGTCCAATCTGAGAGAGTGTTTTCGATCACTGGTCTCTTTAACACAAAAATAAGGTCAAGTCTATCAGGAAAAATGCTTAATATACTGTGTTTTTTAAAGGATCATTTTCAGAAAAAAGCTGAGCAATAAATAGTAAAGTAATATCCCCAAGCTGTTTTTTTTCACATTATTTTTATTTATTTATTTATTATTATTATTATTATTATTATAGAGCTTATTATTTTTTTGTTTACTATACGAGAAGGTAGTTTATTCAAAGGATTTGAATACAATTTGTAATTTTGTATAATCTCAAGCCGGTTACTTTTTTGGAGCATTTTAATTTTTTTATTTTTTTTTTTACTATAAGAGGTGATAGATTTTGTTTAAAAGATTTGATTACGATTTGTACAATCTACCCAAGATAAAAAAAAAAAATACCTGTGTTATAAGCTTTTAATTATTTTCCCTAAGTCTGAGAAAATCGGTTTTAAAACCGGTTTTAAGAGTAAACTTCGTTTAAAGCCGGTTTTGAAATTTCTCGGCTTTATGCAAGCCCCAGTTAGTATGTTATTTTATATCAGGCCGCCTTAGCCAAGTAGTCAGGCGCGAGGGTGCGTAAGTATACGTGCTTTGAGTGACCGGGGTTCATGACCGTGATTTGGCAAATACTGTACTGTTTCTTGTATTCTCTCATCTTGTGAACTCCTCTGACCAGTGCTCGTCCCCGAGTATAAAAACAGAAAAATATGGCGAGTCCACTGTTTGTTAGCAGCACCATGCTGCTCTAGTTGAGCCTAACGGTGTTTACTGAAGATTTTGTACGAGAACATTGGTGATTATTGGTTGTTCCATTTCCACATGATGTGAAGATCGTTATTCAAAACGTCAGTTTTAAATACAGGGATAAAATTTCTAAGATGAGTCCAGTGTAGTTTATTACAGAAGATTACAAAAATCTGAACTAAGGTCGTGAAGCGTCGGGGTATTGTCTATCTAAATTGAGTATGTTCTGTTCTGTGGTCAGTCTACCCGTTTTGCTGAATGAAAACCAGTTTTCTGTTAGATTGCATGGTTCCCCATGCAATCCTTATCCAGGACATAATAACTTGGCCACGATGTATTTTTTTTTTCTTTAAAAAAAAAAAAAAAAAAGACATAACTTCCTCACATGAAGTCCAGGTCTTTTTGACACGGTGTGGAACGACTATCTTACTGATCTTCAGGATTCAAGCTCCTTTAAATGATTGATGATTTTACTCAGTCTCAGATTGTATTGTTCGTATGATAACTTTACGAGACGTTAGTGGCTTTCCCACCAGAAAATGTTCTGTGGACACTCTTGAGTAGCCATAAATGGACGGGCAAATGGGCGATTGACTGATGATCTAAAAATATATTTTTATTTCAGAGCTTCACCTCTAAAAAATTGTGATAAGCCAGAGTTGAGTCAGAAAGTTGAAAGAAGACCCTGCTTATTCCCCTTAGGACGAGTGATGACATGTGCGATCTCAAGACCTCGTTTATTTTTAAAGTACAGTATTTCATATAGCGAGAGAGGATGCGACCTCTGGTTTAGAGAGAATCTTTTATAAAATAAAGGTTATTTATTTATTTTTAATTAATCTTTTTAAACTTCAAATGAATTAAACTTCGCTCATGTAAAAGTGGTAACAACTTAAGTAATGAAATTATGAAGCGGAAAATTATAAATATCAGCAGGGTTTTGTATAAAAATACTCCTACTAATAGATGTATGTTCTCGGGAGCCAAAGCTTCTGTAGATCGGTCTCATTTTAATAAGTAGGTGTTGATAGTGAGTGAAGACACTCGTAATCGAGACATTTCCAAAGATTAACGATTTCAACGAACTATCACGTGCTCTAGAAAGGATAGGATTAAGAGTCGATCTCACCGTACTAGGTACTTCCTTTAGTGGACACAATCCGAAATGTGAATATATGGCTTTTCTTTGGTGGGGTGTGTAAAGAGGAAAGAGAAATTAAACAACAGACCCTTGAGGTAGTCAGTGTCATTCAGTTCAGCATACAGTGAGCAACTAGAGAGAGAGAGAAAACAAGCCACTCAATTTCAGAAGAATTTACTTAGGTCTTTATATCACACATGATTAAATGCCTTCGAGTATCTGAGACTTGAGTTATGCTAAAATCTTTCCATGGAATTGTCCGATAGATTAGTAATTTAGGCAAAGGTTGTCTCAGAATATAAAGTAACAAAATGTGTATTGGCGTTCATTAATTAGACGATACTTTTGAAAGCATCGTAAAAGATGCACCTGTGCTCCAGGAATCCACCTGTGACCCTGAAATCCCTACTTCTATAATACAGATAGGATCACTGGAAATTGTCATCGAGATTATTCGATCTTAGAGCGGAAAATCAGACGAGGAAATTTCCTGGGATATGTTCGATGTACGGTAGGAGGGGATCTATCAAGATCCTCGATGCACGAGTTAAATGGGCTGCTAAGTAAGTCTGCTTCATCCATAGGTGCATATATGGACAACCCCCCCTCCCAAGGACATTTCGTTTTATATTATGTAATATTATTTTATATTACATAATTGTGCTTTCATATGTTGACACTTGTGAAAGCTACCAGCGTGGAACCTATAAGCCCCTCTCAAACAAAACTTCTGGGTATATCACTGTGGGGTGCCTAATTGGGTGAGTTTGTTTCTGAGTTACGATTCTTTCCTTTCAACGCGTCTTTCTATCTTTTCGAGTCTTATTATCCAATCCTTGCTTTCGGCCAATCCAATTTTTCAATTAAAAGCTGGGCAAATGTCAAGATTCTGCTCTTAATTATCACGTCTTCAGGGTGTAATCTCGTGGTGCCAATAGAGAATAGCTCTTGAAATGGTAAAAGATTTAGCTGTAATTTTATTTAGCCATCTTCAGAGCTTTCCAGGACCAGGGAGATCTTAATTAATACTTTTTTCTTCGAGTGATGATCAAAGTTGTGAGGCATATAAAGGGATTGGAATAACATCTGTTAATATGGTGTTTTATTAGACTGAGATTATTAATGCCGATGGGTTACTTCTGGTGGTCCAGAGCCCTGCACATCTTTTCCTCCGAATGTACTCGACGAGCGGAAGAAGATTTTTGAATAATCCAGTGAACGTTTTGGACTTGGACGCCATTAGAGGTACATTGTTATATTATTTCGGTTTCTTTTGTAAGCGAATACCATTTATGCGGTCTTATTTTACTTAGGTGAGTCCCATACATTCCAGGTGCAGTATTTTTGAGGTTTTATTATCTTAATGTTTACCTGTTTGTTACAATAGTCAGCTGACTTCTGAAGTAACAAAGCTGCATATGTAATCAAATGCTTACTGTTTTTTGCTAAGAAGGGGGTCACGTTTGACAAACAAAATGCTTTCTTTGTGGGTCATCCCCATTAACCTAATACAGCACCCGTGTTGCCACTCATTGCTGTAATTTGTCTGTCCTGAAGAGTGTTCACCAAAATGGTGAGGGTATTTCACTTTATAAGGAAATATTCCGACATCTAGGTGTTTCTTGTTATTTAGAGCTTTTTTTGGATTTGTAATAGGACTCATTCCATTATTTTTGCAATAATCGACCTCTGGTATTACACCGTGTTGTTCAATAATGGTGTCCTCCAAGAGAGGTTCGCCCCCCTGAATCGTTTTTTAGTGATGACCTTATAGTAATTGTAAAATCTGCAATCTTTTGCAGATTTAAGGCCTATTACATTTCACATAATAGTTTTTCCAAAATGTTGGAAACTCGTTACCCCCCCCCCCCCCATATTTCTCATTTTAATCATTCAAAGTGGAAATTTAATTTGATCTCCCTTCAGGGATGTTCCAAATGTGGTTGCAGTCCATTCCTTAAAAGCTATCCCAGTCATTTTCTCCACCGCTTTTTTGTTGACACCCCTTTTGCCTTTTCCTAATATTGCTCTCTTCACTTCCCGATGTACGTGCTTCGTCTGAATGGTGCGTGTTCTTTTACGTTCCTGTTGAACACGATCAGCTGGATGCTCAATCCTCTTCAACTCTTTTACATTCTTTATTTTATTTTGTTTATTTTTAAATATTACTTTTAACTGTGGCCAGAACCACGAATTTTCCCGGTCTAGTATTTTTATTTCTGTGGCTGCTCATTTCTGAGAGTTCTTAAGACAGTGCTGTGAAGTTCTGCATGCATTTTAATAGATTAGTGTGTAGTGGGAATTAACAAAGACAGCTTAAAAGCAGAGAAGTCTTTATGTTCCATATCTTCCTGTAGGACTTCGTAGAAGTAATGCAAGTTGATGCCACCCGATGTGTTCTCGTAGTGATGAGAAATGCATGGGCGGCTCTGGCAGGCATTATGTTTATCCACGCAGCGATTTGTTTTGGTTCTGCGGTCACGCTTTCTCGCATTCATTTCAGCACGAAACTCGTGCTTCGCGTCCCCTCCCTACCTTTCGATATTTGGAGGTTCTCTAAATAACGCGGCTAATCCTTCGAAGATTATCCAGAAACCACGTGAAACCTTTGCATAAAAATCTGAAAATTTACGAGAATGGTTCCGGAACCGGGCTGGATCTTCTTTAAAAGCCTCATTAGTCTCCGGCCGAAGCACACTTTATTGTTAACAGCGTAACCGTTTACGACAATAAGATCTTCCCCCTGCTATTATCGGGGACAAAGGTAGCAGTTACAGCAGCTTTGCGGTCCGAAACAGGGTACTCATTCGCCAGGCTGCAATCTCCGCACATTCCTTCGGCGCACGTGTTCCTTCCCTTCCCCGAGCGGCGACTTAACAATTTACAAACGACGCGCTACTTTCGTGCCACCACCTGGTAACGACGCACGTGGCGCGTGCCTCAGCTTTTGCGTGATGCCAGGAGCACGTGCAACACGAAAATGGTAACGTTGTTAGCGGCAGCCACTCGCGAACATCTGCTGCCCCGCGCTTAATGTTCGCTACTCGTGCACGAGTTTTCGGAATTCTGACACGGCGTTGTTTCGAGGCCCCCCCGCCCCTCTGCCTCCTTCCCTCCCCGTGATGCGAATCTCGATTACCCGTATTAAATCCCGATCTCCCCCCCCCCTTTTAAAGATTCCCCGACCGAATTTGAGTTCCGGATGTGATATTCTTTTGTTCTACTCGAATCGTTTCCGGATTGCAATGCGGAAATAATCTTCTGCACCACTTTTATTAACGCCAAGATGGTCGAAGTGATCCCAATTTTATTTGCAAGAGTTCTCCATTACGAGCAGTGATGCGGCGAAGCTGCATTTACAGTTATTTCGTCTCTCACAACGAACACGTTGGGGAAAACCAATTAAAGCCAGTCCTCGACCCTAAACTTTAATTAAAACTACAGTAAAATGTCACGAAATACAATTTACTCGCAGTAAAATAAGGTGTAAAGTATCTCGTGCTGTTGAGTGGATTCCTACCAGCGTGAAATTTGTGATTAATTTGCTGGGATTCTGGATTACAATTGGGGTGGCGCTGTAGATGGAATATATTGACTTTTTTGCCATCTCATTCCTCCCCATATTGGATGACTACTCCTACCACTCATCACCCAATGGAAGACTAGAATAAAACGAAATGGCGGATGCACAGAAACTAATGTTCTTGAGTCAAAGTCGTTGCATTCTGCTTGTCTTTTTGCTATCAGTTTATCAAATACATAAATCATTAATTATTACTAATCGCTTATTGTATTAATCACAGCATTAAATACGTGTAAAATATCAATTATTATTAAAATACAGGAAGAAATAAATAAGCTGCATTATAAAAGCGTTGGCAGAATACTACGATCACAACGATCGATTGATACTTAATTTGTAATGGGATAATTAGTTATTTACTTTTCACTTCTATTAATCATAGAAAACAATTAATTAATTTCAAAATATAAATTTAACTGCCTGAAATGTAACGCATTGCGTTCATTAACTTTTCCTCATTCCACACACAAACGAACAGTTTTTGTAGGTGGAGTACTCCAACTCCTCTTCATCATAATCAAATGTGTTGGAGGTCTTCCACTAATAACCCGAACAACATCATTTCATACCTAGAACAGTAAATCGCTTAGATAATGTTAAATGACTTCTGATAATAGCAATTAATACCAGATACCCGTGCAGCTGTTGGAATGAAGAATGAAGAAGACTTGTAGAATGAAGTCCAGATATTTCCTTTTACGCCTCATACATCCTCTCACTGTTATTTTAATTTCTGCATACACTACCTGTACTTTATTTTTAAGATATTTTGCGCGTGGTAAAAATGCCATCGAGAAGTAACCCAAAGTTTCAGCTGAGAGGTGTACGATTCTCATATTTTTCCATGGCAATTCGATTCGCATTAAAAATTCCATTTATCACCATTACTCGTATTTTAGATTTTTCAGTCGAAATTTTTAATTCACTTCAGCCCATTTATTAATCTATTCCGGGACTTGCCGTCTTCTACAGGTACAACCACGAATTCCCATATGAAGATAAGCAAAGTTGTTTGCATTTTCTATAAGTTCCAGCTACCGTATACTGTACTTCACTTACAAATTCATCCATTACATATATTTTTCCACAGATGCGGTCCAGGATTGAGCCTTGTGGACAATTCTTGTTGCTTTCTTTCTAATTTCTACTTGTTTAATAATAATAAAGTGTCATATTAGGGCTACCCGAAAACTAATTCATTTACCCATGTGTGTTTTGTCATAAATTGTGTGTTCTTTGGTCGATCTGCTTGTTTTGTTGGACCAAAAACCCAAGTTTTGGGTAGGAAAAAAAAAACCTCGCTGTTCACGCCCAAGACCGACTAACTCAGCTATCCTAATCATTTCTGAATACGCGCTCTCACCATATCTTGTTGAATGTTCCCTTGAGATCTCCAAGGGCGTCCTCTCGACAGATGGACCAATTTCATTGCTTCTGCTGAGTTTCCTTTAAAACTAAATTGTCTGTCCGATGCCGCATTCCTTTGTATATATATTCCTTATTCTTTTTTAAGTATACATTCCTTATTGCTGTATAAGCAGCCTCTCGTATATGTTCCCCAATATTGAAAAAGATGTTGAGCCGTATGATCCCTGGTCTGTTACGGGCTTTCCAGAACTTTTTTAAGGGCATCTTAATATATATTATAGTATATTATATAATGAGTAATATGGAAAGAAACGTTAATAAATTGTAACCAACAAACTGTAACTAATACTTACGGGCCAACGCACTTGCAACAGCAATGATGCATTACGACAATAATGTGTATATATGTTGTATATAGTAATTAATGTTGAAGACAATCATTTGTAAAATAATAAGAGAAGTTTACCTCTATATAGTACGTAGAACACTTCCGTGTGATACTCTCCAGAAATTAAAACTAAAAAATCGAAAAACTTACATTAGAGTAACAAATAATTTACTATGGCACATTTAAAAATCTATTTAACACAATTAAAAATCAATTTAATGCAAAGCATTAAATAATTAATTAAATAAATTAATTCGGCCTATTGTTTCCTACAGAAACTAGGCATTTTCATCCCTGGCCACACATGTATATAGCAATATAAAACCCTTTAGACAGGCGACAGAATTTGGGATTAAGAACTACGATACACTATTTAATAACCTTAAGGACTGTAGACTTGGCGACTGACAATTTATTCTCACTAGACGTTTCCTCGTTATATACGAATGTACACGTTGAATACACATTAGATATTATTTGGAATATGTTAAATAATAACTCTATACCGATTAATTATATGAAGCTTCCTTTTAAAGAAATTTTTCACTTAATTAAACTCTTTGTTGAGACCAACTATATCACCTTTTGAGACAAAGTATACAAACAAATTTTTGGTTTTGCCGATGGGATTGAGCTTGAGTGGCTTAATATCGGAGATCTATCTCTCAACGATTGAGCGTATACATTTGACGCCTTTTCTACCCCTTATCACATACTATGGGAGGTATTTAGACGATGTTCTAGTTATTACTGATAGTAGTACTATCCAAGACATTTTACATTCGTTTAATAACATTCATTCTAGACTCAAATTTACATTGGAAAGGGAGGATACGGATACAAAGTCATTAAACTTTCTAAATTTCACGCTTACCCGGGACTCGAATAAAATCCAATTTAGCATCTATAGGAAACCTACAAACACCGGTATGCTTCTACATTATAATAGCTATCACCCGTTCACCTACAAAAGATCGATTATCTTTAATCAATTTCTAAATGCCCATAAATATTCAACGACGGAATCTGCTTTGGGCTCAGAAATACAAATATTAACTAGCAGGTTCTTAAACAGGGGTTATCCCCTTGCCACAATAAACCGAATTAAGGTACAGGCTAAGGATAGGATACAAAATGCTACACCAACCAACAATAGTAATATCAAAAAATACTTAATTTCTGTCCCATATGTTGAACAGTGGCACAAACAGCTTAACAGATTCTTTAAAGATACCGAATTTAAAATTGTGGCCAGGCCAATACGGAAATTACACACTATACTGAACAGCCGCTCAGTCCTTTCCTCGTTCGCAACACAAATAAATGACCTGGTATACAACATTTCTTGCGGTGATTGCGACTCGTCTTACCTGGGTTCCACACGGTTTCCTTTGAATATTCGCGTTAATCAACATGAAGCCTCAGTTCGTGCTTCTCGTTCATCAGCGACAGAATTCACGCTTTTAACGAAAAACATACTTTTTTATTTAACGAGGCCAAAATACTTAATGTCCAAAGTAATTATACGCGACTATTAATTACAGAAACCGTAGAAATTAATTTTTTACACGAAAATTCTGTTAATGTTCGTCGGCCATATCTCATCTCCGATTCGTGAGCTTTTACGCGTATGCACGAAGGCAAATAATCCCTATTTAAGTTTCATGCTCACCCCTATTCGGTAATTTTCATTCCTGTGTTCACAACATACGGTCGAAAAGCGTTGCAGCTTCAAGCAGGAAAATAGTTTTGCAATATTTTTCGTTAAATTCTTTTAATTAATTTTCTTATTTTTAATTGCGTTAAATTGATTTTTAATTGTGTTAAATTGAGTTTTATTGTGTTAAACAGATTTTTAATTATTTTTTAAATTATTTGTTACTCTGATGTAAGTTTTTTGATTTTTTCATTTTAATTTCTGGGGAGTATCACACGGAAGTGTTCTACGTACTAAACTTCTCTTATTATTTTACAAATATTGATATATACATAGAACGTATTGAGCGTTATAGCTCTGGTTCATACTATGAAGACAATCATATATACCAAGATAGATTTTATAGAAAACGCAAGGGATAATGTAAGGTTAGTAGAAGGAAGAATAATATGCAAAAAAAAAAAAAGGGAAAAAACAGAATATAAATTAAAATATAAAAACAAAACTTATTGCTATTTACCCACAATCTAGGTGACTTCGTCTGGGGCGAAGTCATCTAGTCTAGGCCAACCACTCAGACTGGCAAAAAACGACAAGGGGTTCTCTGTTTCTGTAATGATCAATATCTCTTCTTCTTAGGATTTATTCTGTTATTACAGCGATTCTCCTCAACCTAACATCGAAAAGTCATTCCTTTATTCTTTTTTTTCCATTTTGTTCTATCTTCCCAATCTCCGTCCACCAGTCCTCTTCTATGCATGGCTGCGCTCACACCTTCTATCCACGTCCTTCTTGGTCTTCCTCTCTTTTTTTCTTCTCCATGGCTCCTCTGGGCAATCTGTCATTCTCCATTCTCTTCACCTGGCCAAACCACTCCAATCTTCTCTCCTCTATTTTATTAATGATGGTTTTTTGGACATTCATTATATTCCTTATCACGTCATTTCTATCTTTTTCAGTACTGGACTTTCTTGGCGATCTTGGCAAAAAAAACCATCTCAACGGCCAGTAGTTTACTTTTTTGTCTTTCAGTTAAGGTCCAAATCTCATATTCATATAATAAAACACTTTGTAATATTGCATTATATATTTGATGTTTAGTTTTGGTGATAATATTTTTATTCCACAGCAGAGAATTGGTCATTCCTATGACCTTTCCAGGTACAGCTTAAACAAAGTAGTTGACAAACAGCATCCTTGAAGTAGTCCTTTGGAAGGCTTAATTTCTTGATATTTTTGATCCAATTTTTATATAGCATGTATTGTTCTTGTAGATTCTTCGAATGATTTCAATTAATGGCTGGCTTATTGACATTTTTTTTTAATAGCCTTTCGCGAAAGATTTCTTGGCACATATTCAAACCAAATAAATATATTAAATAAATATATTTAATATAAATAAATAATTAAATATCTGCTAAGTTATATAAAATAATAATAGTAATAAATTTAGAGATTAAATAATTTGAATCTAAACTATAAAAGGTCGTTAAAACTTTTAGAATCAAAAGAAAAATAATATAAAGTAATAATGCAAACACACATTGAACATCTTGACCCGACAGAGAACGTAATTTATTAATTAAAATAAGAATAAATGGAACGCATATCTACCGTATCCAAGACGCGATGTAGTAACAACAATAGTCGTCATGAAAGAAATGCAAATCCCTCTAGCGAGAGTTAATGTGCATGTGGTGATCCTTATGTTATGGAAGTGGTAAAACGCCTGTAAATAGCCAATTAGTTAAAATTAAGTTGACGCAAAGAGAAACACTGTGATCATAGAAGTGAAGTTCAGTTGGTGTTTCCCTTGGTCAAAGTAAGTACCTTTACAATCTACTGTTTGCAGTTGTGGTAGCACAGGACGATGATGATGTAAACTACATGAGCAGAAAGTTACTAGAGGAATATAAAACATGGGGACTGACAGTTAATTTTAATAAGACAGAATACATGAATCGAAGTGGGGAAATTCTGGATTTAGATGGAATATAGTTGAAAATTGTACAGCAATTTAAATACCTGTGTGCAATTATCCAGGCTGATGGATCATCTGCGCAGAAAATTTAGAGAAGACTGGGTGAAGGTAGAAAGGTCATAGAAATGCTCAATTTTGTGCTATGGAATAAAAATATTATTAACAAAACTAAACATCAAATATATAATGCAATATTACAAAGTGTTTTATTATATGGATATGAGATTTGTACCTTAACTGAAAGACAAAAAAGTAAACTACTGGCCGTTGAGATGGATTTTTTGCCAAGAAAGTCTAGGACTGAAAAAGATAGAAATGACGTGATAAGGAATATAATGAATGTCCAAAAAACCATCATTAATAAAATAGAGGAGAAAAGATTGGAGTGGTTTGGCCAGGTGAAGAGAATGAATGGAGTTCGACAGATTGCCCAGAGGAGCCATGGAATGGATGCCATGGAGAAAGAAAAAGAGAGGAAGACCAAGAAGGACGTGGATAAAAGGTGTGAGAGTAGCCATGAATAGAAGAGGACTGGTTGACGGAGATTGGGAAGATAGAAGAAAATGAAAAAAAAAAATAAAGGAATGACTTTTCGACGTTAGGTTGAGGAGAATCGCTGTAATAACAGAATAAACCCTAAGAAGAAGAGATATTGATCATTACAGAAACAGAGAACCCCTTGTCGTTTTTTGCCAGTCTGAGTGATTGGCCCAGACGAAGTAACCTAGATTGTGGGTAAGTAGCAATAAGTTTTGTTTTCCTTTTTTTTTTTTTTTTTTTTTTTTTTGTATATTATTCTTCCTTCTACTAACCTTACATTATCCGTTGCGTTTTCTATAAATCTATCTTGGTATATATGATTGTCTTCAATATTAATTACTATATACAACGTATTATATATATATATAATTTTTATTTTAAAATTTTAATTATTTTATGGCCCCCAAGCGAAAGCTTATATTCGTATATATCTGTAGAACTGTGCGTTTTTCATGGGCAGATTTACATGTGCGGGCTGAAAATCCCTATTTCCTTCGTCTGAGATGGGCTTCTATTGACAATTTCTATTGCAGTTTCAAATTGGTTATCAATTTATTAAATCAGTGCAATTTAAATATTTAGCCGCTATTTTCAGAAATATTCGAAGATTTGTACGGGCTTATTTATAATTGAGTTACCTCAATTATTGCAGTGTTAATTTGAAACATATACGTTTAATTATTCTAATTTATGTGCTGTTTAAAAATTCTAAATACACCCCGCCCACGAATCAAAATCGATAAGGATTTAAGCAACACGTGAATACAGTAATTTTTACCTTGTCCATCGCCATTTATAACAACAAGTTTTATAGTCGTGGTGTCCATTCTGAAATATTTTCAGTAGCCCTCCAAGCAGTTATCAGTAGGGTTAGTTGGCGTGGCAATCAATTTCGCCAAGTATAGTTTAATTTAAAATTCACGCAAATTGAAAATGTCTAGTTATCTGAATATTTTGTTGGATATAAATTGAATATGCCAATATCAATCTAAGCTTTTAAAAAAAAGGCATATAAATAAATAAATATATCAAATTTAGGTCCCGAGAAAACAAACTCATCCACCTATATGTATTATGTCTGTAAATTTCGGGTGTTCCATGGTCGACAAACCGACCAGGGAACGAAAAAAATTAAGCTGATCGAAAAAAAAAAAAAAACTACTGGATTCCTGGATGAAAAACCTTGCTGTCCTCGCCTGAGACCGACTAACTCAGCCACGTTGTGAAAAGAGGCCCATAAGACTCGTCATTTAGGATTCGGAAACAGACCTTTTCCTTAGGGTATGGATAGAACGGTGATTACAACCACTGTGCTACCGCGAGGACTAAAAGAGAAAAGGACATGTATTTTATTAATTTGAAATTTTCTGATGAAAAGTTAGCGACTGACGAGCAGAAGCAACGTTGTCAGTACTAACAAGGGTGCAGTTAGTACTGACAACATTTCTCCATAATTGAAGGTACGGGATCCTTAAGAGTAATAATAATAAACCGCTTCGATATTGGAATAAAAGAACTGTGAGGGCATTTATCCAATATATAGAGCATTTCTTTAATTGTTGGTTAAAATTAATGCAGAAATCAATACAGAAATTGTCATTTGTCCAGCCACAGACCTTCCCAGCAAAGGCTAAGTTTTTGCAAATATAGTCAAATCCATGCCGCAGAGGATTGTCGCAGCCATCTCTACAGAAGGTGTCCTAGGTTCGTTAGTTACTTTCTCTACTATTATGGTAGGGCAGTATAACTACGTTTGTCCAGTATTGCGTTATACATATCGAAACTTCAGGTTTCGAATGAAACATAAATAACAGTTGATTTTAATTTGCTTACATGTGCTCATCTACTGATGTTCTCTCTAAATGTGTACAGTACTTGGAAGAAAAATTTCACGAGCATTCCTAAAATCAGCTTTATAAACTCTGTAAGAATCAAAGTTTACTGAAGAAGAAAAGGAAGGAGGAACTGACCACTTGATCTAACTGTAGGATCGAGACCTTTGAGCTTGACAGCAGCAAGCTGACCTATCTGTTGTAAGATTCATCACTGGTACAGAAAATAATTATCATTGTACCACCTTCTTTGAAAGCAGACAGATATCGATGGTGAAGAAGTTATTCCGAGTTGTGCAATCAGCTCGTGGTATTCAATTCAATACTCTTGCGGCACAAGAATTTAATGTGGAAAGAGGCCAACGTCGAATGCCCTGTCTGCTGCCCTTCAGATATAAAGTTGACGAGAACATTACACACGTAGTGAAGGTGGACTTCACCAGAGAGAGTTTTATTTCAAAGTAAATATTTTAATGATGACAGCGTATGCACAGTTGACCAAGCTGTAGCTAATTTTTCTTTCTGTGTCCTTAGAAGGAGAAGCTGGTCTTGAAGATTACTACAAGATCGCTGTAACTGCACTTTTGTTGAGTACGTTGACTACCTAAACCTAAGCGTCACCCAAAGAACATGACACTCCTTTCATGCCACTGAACTTCATAAGATGATGTTATTCGTGAGTTCAGACTCATTTTCTTTTCCATCTTTTGCCCCACTGGAAAGCTGGAACAGATTTCTGTAGATTTAGCTGAAAAATGTTTTTACTTCATTACGAATTCTCTGTCACTCTTATCCCTAAACAAAACAGTCACCTTTACGTTTCCTGCTGTCCTTATATATAATAAGACGAATCAGTTTCTGCCTGAACTATAATGGTAATTAAGTCACAGTTAGGTTAGTTATTCTCCAGTGGTAACAGATCCTAACTAGGCAATGGTGTCTTCTTCAGCGTAGTCTCTTTCCCCATGGCCATTCATAGCCTAGTGTCCTTTGGCATTACAAGAATGGAAGAATTCACGCGGAAAGAAATCCTTTATTCCTCGTTCCACTTTAAATTATCTATCTTCATCCAAACCATGGTTTTTCCCAAGGCTGTTCAAAATAAGAACATAGCTTATGTCTTGAATCCAAATTATGAAGCTTATTATTTACGTTACTCTTCCTCCAAATCTTGCTAGATCTTGGTAAATCTCCCCCTGTCATGCTACATACTCCATTCAATCTTTCTCTTGGTTTTCCAACAGAAGGACATTAGAAGAATTTCGAACAAACTCGACAAGAACTGCACTGGTCCTTGAAATTTGTGCTTCAGAGGTAACTCCTGTTTTGTGTTGCCTTCTTACACTCTTTCTTTATTTCGCTGACCCTTGTTTTTTTCTATCTGTGTAGAAACCAACCAAGTTTTAAGATGATTAATACATCTTCGCATTCCAAGTTACTGGCCTATTGAGATTAACTTCTCCCTTTCCAAAGTAATGCAGAAATCCATCAACCACAATCTCTTGCACTTCTTAGAAACTTCCAAAATGACTAATAGTCGCCAATATGAATTTCTTCAGTGTCCATCCAGTCTCAGAAAAACTCAATCGCTCGTTGGCTCTTAAATCAGTGGACACAACGCATCTGTATCAGATATGCGTTTTATCCTTGTTATTAAGCGATTTCGTCATCCGTCCCGGGATTGCCTTTCTGTTGTATGTGCCCCTAGATATTTTCAGACCGATTAAAATGTCTCGAAGGACACCTGTACAGGAAAATATAAAAGCATATTATTGTAGAGAAAGAGACAGAGTGAGTGAGAAATAAAACATCTGCTTTAAGATTTCCGCGTACCCCTCGAAGCACCTCGTGCACCTCCACCGGTTAACTAGATGACTCAGGGAACACGCCATTGATAACCACTTGTCTGAAACGTCATTATTTCACCATCAGGTTAAGAGTTTTTTTTTTGTTTTTTTTAATAGAGATGCCATCCATCGTAATTAACGATGTTTAGTGATTATATTGATACGTAGTAGCCGCCATTAGATGCGTTGTCGATGCCAGCTGATTTGGAGCGGAACACCAGCATTAAATCGAAAACAGCCTTACTAGAAGGTAGATGGGGGTTATCAAACTTCCGAGGGAGAAGGGGGACAACCATTATCTTTTTTCAAAATACTCAGATTGCTTAGAAGAATATTAAGACGCGGGAGGAGGGTGAATACGCACTCCGATTGAATATTTAGTACTACAGACAGTACAGAGATTGAGCAGGAACCGGAACTATTGAAACACCTTTCATCGAGTTCCAGTTAGAGAACAGCTGGATGTTTCAGCGTGACCTGTCACAAGACGCTAAGAGAACTGCATGTGATTAATATCACCGCTATTGGCGTTATCCGTCCGTAATCTGCGTCTGGCACAGAATGCAATTCGGGGAGCTTATTACGGGTCGATAATTATTGGCACCCACCCTCCCAGTGCTTCCTTAAGGAGTTATAAAATGCACCTCTGGTCGTAATGGGAAGCTTCCCCTTACTGGGAGCCCCAGAAAAGCCCCCCTGCTTAAAGAAAGTAACCACGCTATATCTTTCCCTAATAACCCAATTCTCGATGGCTAACGCATCTGTGGAGTGACCTTCTCTGGGGTCAGGTACGGTTCGGCGAAGCGCGCCAGTTACCAAAGTGTGCTTCCAAAATCGAAAACAAAAACAAAGGGGCTGCCGAGAGATGATATCATTTCCCGTCGGGCAATAAACGCCCTCCTCGGACACCCGTCTCAGGGCCATCCCCTGTTATGCCTCGGTAATTAGCCGCGCGCTACCTCCAGGCCAGGGACGCATATGGCGGAGCTATAAACGCTCGCTGCACTCGGCTGCAGCTGCCATGTTTGATGGCCCGCAAATTGATTAGTTACCAGTTTCCTGCTCGAGGCGCGAGCCTTAATGAAACCCCCAAATTCCTCCAGGAAGGGCGGAGTGCGCGGAGGTTTTTCGCTGGAAAACGTGCCGTCCAGGGTTGAAGTCGTGGAATGAATGGGGGCAATTAGTGGCGCGCGTCGTCTGCCCGTCCCGCCGAGTTTCCTGCGCGGGGTATCACTCGAGTACCTTGACAACGGAACAAGTGCGGCTACAGTAGTTCGAACGGCAGCGGGCCTTCGTCAGAACACGGCGGACAATGAAGGGTGTGACAATGCTCGCTCGCCTCATTATCGTCAAGCCATCTTCATTTCGCGGCGTCCTGGCGGTGGCATTACCTGTCGTTAACGAACGTGTCACCCCTAATCACCATTCCGTGACGTACTTCGGTGTCCGTTGCGAAACGCCTAATGTACCAGTGGAAATCGAGCCGCGAGGTGCAAGCGGGAGTAGTAAAAGGGAAATGTCACCACTTCCCTCCCCCTCCGTTAATTCGGTCGCAGTAATTCGCGAATGAGTATCAAAATTCTTTAGGAAAACGCTCCTTAATTCTGTTGGCGCTTCCTCGCGTCTTTTAGCACGTGACGTCCTTCTCACTGATTTCACATCCTTGTGGACATCACTGGCGGGCGCACCGGACGCGCGCCCTGGGCCCCGACTTCTGAAGGGCCCACGCAAAACCCCAACAAATTAGTTGAACATATTAGTTCAACTAATATGTTTTGAACTAATATGTTCAACTATTAGTTCAAAACTTTGTGATTATTATTATGCTATTCTTAATTATATTATACATATATTATATTCAAATTTTATTGGAAATAAAACATTAATAGTACATAATATTTTTTATTTATTTAAAAAAATGGTTAACATGTATTTTTATTTTCCCTGTCTCTCTCTTTTTTGTTAAGGGGCCCAATATTTTCTTCTGCGCCCGGGGCCTCAACCGACCTTAAACCGCTCCTGAAGATCATACTACTTTAACCTGATTGAGACATGTCTAAACATGTTGTTATTTCGTCTTTTTTTTAAAATACATATCGCATATTGTTTTAAAAAATTAAATTATTGTTTGTTGCCAGCGCTGATTAGAATAATAAATGAACAGTAACGCGGACGCGCAGAAGCGAAATGCTCTTGGTTCACACGTATGAAGTGGTTGTCTTTTATTTTTTTATCAGTTTATTAAAATAAAAATCATCGATTTTTATTATTTGATTATTATATTAATCAGCAGAAATATGAAATGCGTGTTTTATACATTCCGTGTTTTTTTTTTTTTTTTTTTTGTTAAAATCCAGGAGGAAAGTAAAGTACATTACAAAAATGTTGACTGGATACTGCAGTCTGATCTGAGGTACTTTTTACCATTTCTTTGTTCTTTGTCTTATTAAAGCACAAAAGATTCTCGAAATATGTGTTACGACTCACCTTTTACTAAAAAAATAACCAGGAACTAAGTTACGTTAGAAAGTATATCATGTTGTGAAATTACTGCGTTGTGTGAGGTACGTCAACGAAGTCTAAACAATTGCTTTTCTTTATTGATGTGTAAACATCTTTGGTGGCACCTACTAAATTTCGGACGGTGGTAGAAACAATTTGTCACGATTTTGCGACGCGGAAATGACATCTTTGACGTCACTTCCGTTTCATAACAAAGAAAAATTGAGTCGGGAGAGGAGATTGCGTAAAGGATCATGGGACTAACGGGGAATCATGGGAATAATGTTAATGAAGGAAATGACGTCAGTTGACGTCATTTCCGATGAGGTTACTAATCTGCATTTCTTTTGGGTATTTTGATTTGTATATAATGGTTACGAGCTCTTGTATTGTAAATATTTTATTCATCATTCACAAATTCCATACTTTCAGCTGGAAAACAAGATAGAGTACAATGGATTCATGTTAGGTGAAACAATGCAGCCGGTAATTCATCCAGGTTTCGTGGGTGCTGTAGAGTTCTCGTTTTCGATTCAGGATAGCATTTAAATCTAGGGATTTGGCTAACCAGTTTAAATGTCCTATTATTCATCTTCCTCTTGTCCAGTCCTGGGCACGGGACAGTTGTCATCCTGGAATACAAAGTATCGAAATCATGAAATTATGGGATCTTATCGCGTTTTCATAGTGTTATTTTATTTGTCTCCATACAAATATAAAATGGCTTCCACACTATGAAAACGCGATGAGATAGACAAGCAAATATACGTGTAGACGTTTCACTGCTAATGTTAAGCTTAAAAAGTGATTGCTACTAGTAACTTTAGTATTAGTAAAGACCAAATGATGCAGAGAAGCAAACCTTTTCTGCATCAGCCGAAAAAAGTAAATATAATAATAACAATTAATAAAATAAAATAAAATATTCCTGCTATTCCCACTCCGAGAATCCCACATCCAATTCCGCTTTGAATTTAGCCAGACTCAGTGCCACAATGGGAGATAACGTTCCAATGATCGACAACCCTATGCATATAGGTAAACTTCTTGAGAACTAATCTTATATTATTCCCGAAGATTTATATTTGTGTCGCCTAGTTCTCCCCTCACCTGCGAGGGAGAATAGACCTTCCTCGTTCACTTACGCAACGCTTTCAGTGCTTTGTACATCTCGGTCAAACTTTGCAGCCCACACCTTCTAAGCCATGAATGTACATCGATTTGCACTCACCACTAATCAGATCGCCCCTCGTTGAACCCTCACCAGAAGTTCTTTTTTGAAGCGTGACCTCTGGGTTTGAATACAGCATTCCAAATGTGGTCTAACCCATCGTCTTGTATAGATAGATGGCTTCCTTTTCTTCACTATGTACCTTCCTAGCTGCCTGCTTGCCCAGCATTGAAAATTTTAGGTCGAATTGAATTGTAACATATAAGTCTTTTTCATCGTGGACTATTTTGGTTCCTCTTACATACCCCAGGATTTCTAACTCTCAAATGCATAATCTTACAAATGTTTTTCAGAGATTTATAACTCTCCTCCCCATCCCTTCGATTACATACAGGTAAGGGTTCACCATTTGAGAGCTAGTGCCACATTGACCCGAAAGGCAGAAAAATTAGAATCCAAAAACCGGGATGAGGGGTGGAGAAAATATGAAGTGAACGTAACATTCGGTTCAACTTCTGAAGGAACACCACGAATTTATTGAATAATAGTAGCTGATTCATCTTGCTTCAAGTTAGACTATATCGATTCCCGTGAGTGCTTAAGGAAAGTTACTCAAACTGCGAATTCCCTCCTCCCGCTTCCAGTTGAACTGAGACAAAAGAAACCTTGTAATGTTATTTATTATTATTATTATCAATTTGTTGTTGTGTTACAATCAGAAAATAAGACTTTTCGTATCCAGCTAAACTACTGCATTAGTTTAGCTGAGTACCAGAACATGCGGACACAGTGACAGAAATATCACTGAGCAGTGATGTCCCTCCCCCCTCATTGTACCCATCTCGGTCATTTATTGTCATTTCTTTTTATTCATATGAACCAGCCATCGATTTCCCAGTTATCCCTTAGTGCTGTTGACATAAGTGCAAACTAATCCCGGCCCCCAATCGTTCACACAAAGCACATTTTGCACTCTGGGACGACAGATTGAGTACTGTTATAAACCATAAACCCACACACGACCTCTCCTGGCCCTACAAAACTTGTCTTTTAGTTTCGGTCTTACGCTTGATTATAGCATCACTCAACTAAGTAGTTTTGTATTAAGACACCGCTGACTGCCGTTTTCCAGGCCACAACCACACGGCATCTTGCAACCTGCAGAGGTCTCCGGTTACCAACGACTTCGGCCATCTCCGTCAATAGGGAGGATCAGGCTCGTTCCTGCCTCGTGCTCTCCCTCCGGGTCTCTTCTTTCAACACTCCGCCAAACCCCCTTTGCCCGTTATAGCACGTCCCTCATTCTGTGTACGTAATGTGTGAGCGCACGCGCGGTTTCTTTGATGTTAAATCAGTTCATTACTTCTTCCTGTAATGCATCCCCGCTCTCCTCGATATTTGACCCTCAGGGTCACATATTTAGGCGGCAAGCTCTCTTAATTAGTTCTGTATCCACGCCTGGTGGCATTGCCAAGAAAAGTTTCTTCTGCATCTTTGAGTGAGTACCGAATAATGTGCAAGTCTCGGGTTTTCTTTTATCTTTTCATTTGATCTTAGTGCCTCCATCCAAGAGCCAGTTACCAGCTGCATTGTGAGTCCAGCTTGGGATGTGACGTCATTGACTCATACCCTTTGAGCATGTTTTAGGGAGGTCCGATCCACAATTATACCTCTGCACTCACATTTCCTTCCAATGGAGGTTGATGTCAGCATTTTAATTATTTTCTGAATCAACGATTCATTAGTCCGCGCAGGCCTTTTTTGAAACCGTTCCAAGACATTTATTTTCATTAATTGTTCTTGGAGGATCGCTGGTCACACTTTGACCTTCGAGGCATGCTGTGGGATGCAGAAGAACAATTTACAATCGCAACGTACCATTCATTATTACAGGCTGTTGCTAATCCAGCTAAATAATTGAATGGGGCTGGTAGCAGATCCTATTGCAAGCGCATGAATAATATGAAAAAGCCAAAGAAGAAGAAAGACACTCCGGGTGGTCTAACCATGACTAAACTATGGGATTAAAGCAATAAGTTATGTTGTAGCAACTACGTCTATTGTTAGAGAAACCAGTGGAGCCGAAGTTGAGCATCCCTGGCTTTCTTTCGTGTTCAAGGCATTCAATATACAGATTGCCTCAGACATCTGCAGCGTTAGAAAGGGAATACATATTGGGTTAGTCGCCTGTTGCTTCCGGGCAGTTGGTTCTGCTGCCAATTATTTATAACTGAAATTTTTTCCTTTGGTTGTTGGAACTGACATTTTAATTCTAGTTTGTTAATGTGTGCAGTTGGGAAAATATTAAATTTACAATGGAGTAATTAATGGAAAAATATAAATAAAAATATATATTCAATGATTGTTATTTTATCTGTCGATCAACAGCTCTATCATCAATTTTAATATTTTGGGAGGAATTTTCATAAAAACTGAGAGAGAGAGAGAGAGAGAGAGAGGGTGGAATTAATTTATCTTATTTTTTTATGAGTGCACGTTCACCTGTTCATACAAGTAATCAAAAAGAGAAAGAATAAGGAATTTGGCACTATTAAAAGAAATTAAAGGATGAATATCCGGTAGTGAGTGTTTCGTGTTAGCATTGGCATTAAAATGCCAGAATGATGTCAGGAAGCGAAACCTATGTAGCATCTCTCGTTGAAACAATAAAATCAAACAAAAATAAATAAATAAACAATCAAACAAAAACAAACAAACAAATTAATTAATAAACAAACAAATAAAAAACAGAAACAAAAATAAACAAATTAATTAATAAACAAACAAATCAGAAACCAAAATAAACAAATTAATTAATAAACAATCAAACAAAAAATAAACAAATAAATAAACAATCGAACAGAAAAAAATAACCGAAATTAAAATAAATAAATAAACAATCGAACAGACAAAAAAATAACCGAAATTAAAATAAGTAAATAACATAAAAATGATAAAAATGGATTCCTGGTTTCATATCTTATCGACTGCTATCAAATATTTATCGAATCCGTTCTTAAATTTACATAAGACGATCTAACGAGAATAACTTGTTGCAATAGTTGGTTACTTTGACAAAGGCAAATTTTCTTTACATCCAGTCTACAATTAACCATCTTTCCTTAATTTTAACGATGTCCTCTGGTTTGAGCCATCCCAGAAAGACAATATGTCCCCTCATTATCTTTCTAGGATTTTTGAGGTTCTCATTGAGGTTCAAGGATTTTTGAACCTCAATGAGATTTCACACAGATGCCTATTTTCGGAAGTTTGCAGCCTATAGAACTAAAGTCTCTTTCCGTAAGAGTTATTTTTTTGAACCCACAGCTGGTTTCATTGCCCTCCTTTGTTCCCTCCTAAGCAAGATACCACTGCCGAAATGTGGCCTCCAGCTATATACGGTGTTCAAGATGCGGCTAAATTATCACGGCTCAGCTAAATTATCTCAGCAGATTTTGATACGACACTTGTAATACCATCATTAATGTTAAAAATTAACCTCTGACTCAGATGGACAATGCTGAGATAGAACAACACTCATATTTGCACGTAACATTAGGAAAGGCCTCGATCCATTTAAATTAGCTTTGTGACTATATCGCTGGTAGGGTCAATTATACATTGGGCATAGGGCCCGTGGTCTACGAAGCGCAAAACATGCGCTTGGGATCCTTTTCAGAAATAATCAAGGCGCAAAGTGATTCGTAATACGCTTTTCAAAAAACCGTGCTATATAATGCATACTTAATGAATTCCCTGTAAGATTTCATTAAGACACAACATAAAGCTTTGACTGTAAACTTCAGGAGTCCGCGCAGGTAGCGACAGTGGTGATAATCATTGTCCTTTCCATATAGGAATACAATGAAAGTGCAAAAAAACCATCATTGATAAAATAAAGGAATAAAGATTGAAGCCATTTGGCCATGTGAAGAGAATGGAGGACGACAGATACCCAGAGGAGCCATGGAATGGGTCTGGAGAAGAAAAAAGAGAGGAAGACCGAGAAGGACATGGATAGAGGGAGTGAGAGCAGCTATGAATAGAAGAGGACTGGTGGACGGAGATTGGGAAGATAGAAGAAAATGGAAAAAAGAATAAAGGAATGACTTTTCGATGTTAAGTTTAAGAGAACCGTTATAATAATGGAGTAATTCCTAAGGAGAAGAAGGAAAGAAAATGTTCTCGCCTCTAGAATAGGTTCAGAAGACCCAGCTCAATCGGTTCAGACCTGTTGTTTCTCTTTCAATTGGAAACATAAAACTTCTCTTCTGATCACTAATTTAAACTTTTTTCCCTTTTATTCATGGGATAAAAGTGACATCATTACCATTCAGAGAAGCCCTTTGTGACAATATAGTGGTTTCATCATTTGTTTCTCGTTTGAAATGTCTTGGTTGGAATCCCATTGGGAACTGAAGGAATTCTTAAAGGCCTTTTCAATCGGGTCGGTCGTAGTTTCGTTGATGTCAGCAGGAGGAGGAAATGGGGTTTTTTCAACCCGAACAACATGCAAATCGCCTGGGAACGCACACTTCTGTAGACATACTAATATGTCCTAAGATGTGGGACATATGAGCTTGATGTTCAGATAAAATCAGGAGTGTGCAATGGTAACCCCGTGGCCTGGGTTGGTTTTGGGCCTCTTTCTTTTGTTATAGCTGTTATACCATTTAAGAAACGCTTTGGATGCTCCTTTTGTACTGGGGCTCAAGTGCATTGCATCCAAACCCCCCTCCCCTTCCCTTTTGCACTGCCCTGGATAGAATCGGTGGAATTGTAACGGCAGAACTTGGTAATTGCGTATGGGATGGGAAAGATGTCTCGCTGTTAAAGGAAGAAGAATGGGAAGAAAGGTTTTATAATATCGTTCCCAGGGAGCTGGATAAGATCGCCATCATCGTGAGTATTTGTGGGAGGGGAGGAGCGGAAACATTTTTTAACTTCATTCGAAATCTCGCCACAATACAAAAACCGAAATCACGTCGCAAACAGCTCCGGACATTACTTACATTCCTTCCCGACTACCGTAATTACAGCAGCTTGTCTCGCGCTCACCAAACACCTTCCCATCCTCTTTCCAGTCTTCCGTTCTTATTACTCGCCATTTACTTATTTTATTACTGTCGTGATCGTGAACGCCCTGCGCTGCTCGGCGCAGTTACGGCACCTAAGAGTGAGAAAAATGCTGCGGAGCTGACCCCTTTATCTCGCTGAACACCATCACCTACTTAACACCTATTTCGGGCCGTGAACTTCTGCCGTCAGCCAGGCTGGGGGTAGGACCCATCAGTAGCTGCGAAGGATCGCCCGTGATAAAATCACACGAGACTGTTTCGTGCAATCTGCTTCTTAAATTGTTAGGTGGTGTCTGTCGACTTATATCATTCTCCGTAGGATTCGTGGAGCGTGCCACGGCCGACACTTAGTTATTTTAGCTTCTGGAGGTGCAGGTTCCGCAGTAGTTAATGGAGGGCCTGACATCTCCGCCCCCTCGCAGTTCACTGGCCAGTCCATGACCTTATCTCTATCACGGAGGTCATGTGGACGCATGCGGTAACAAGTGGATAGCAACCTCTTGTTACTAGGCGAGTACTACAGCAGCGTGTTCCAAGGATTGTTTGTAAAAAACTTACAGAACAGAGCTCGCACACTACTTTACATTATCTTCCTAATTATATGTTCTTTGAATAATATGTAATGAAACTTTTGAAGGGTGTATTGAAAGGAAACGCTAATATTGATTTTATTTTGAAATTAAGGGACATCAACAGAAAAACTCAATGTTCAAATTGGTAACCATCCAATTGATTGGATGGTTACCAATTTGTTTGTTTGTTTGTTGGTTGTAGGAGCATCGACGACTTAGGTCATATTAATAGCTCTGTATCTATTAAGTCTATATATTGCGTCTTCTATGGTCAATTTGCCTGTTTAATTGATGAAAAACCGGCGTTTCCGAGAGAGAAAAAAGCACGCTCCTCTCTCCCGAGACCTACTATTCCAGCCAAATTGAAAAAGACCATAAAATTCTTCGTCTTTTCCACGGGATTCGAACTCTGGTCTTTTCCACCCGGTGTAAGGAGCATAGTGATTATACCAACTGTACTACTCGCGTGAGAATACGTTGCATTACTGAATGCAGAATTTGAATTGCATTATTACGGCGGGATCTCATAAGTCCAGAATCCTACTCAATGCACATCCTGGAATTTCGAAAATTCTCTTGTTTTGTTTTTTTTAAAGTTATGCGCATAATTAAGTATCCATTGGCAACTCGAGAGCTTAGTGGCTCAAAAGAGAGATGCATGGGGTGATTATAAATTATCGGCTAAATCCTACGGTAAATTTAAATATGGATTAAATATAAATCCTACAGTAAATATACATTAGTATAGTATATCCAATTCCCTGAAGAAAGTTGCTCAAATGGTTAGGTATGCTAAGGCAGATTGCGAGAAGTTCTTAGTTAAGATTGCAACGAACAGTAACAACGGTTCCTCGTTGATAACACAATTGGTGTAATCACCGTCCTCCTCACACCTGGTAGAAAAGAACTCGAGTTCGAATCCTGTCAATGACGCTATGAATTTAATGGACCGTTTTCACAATGTGGTTGAGTTAGTCGGTCTTAGGAGACAGTTGCCGGTTGATGAAAGAAGCAAATCGATCACAGAACCCCAATTTACGGACATATTATGTACGGCTCGATATGGCATTGCTGATGCCCCTAAAACTCTAGAAAATAAAAAAAAAAAAAAAGAAGCAACTAGGATTTCTTCGTATACATTGGGATTAAAAGGAAAGGACCCTATTAATTTAATCGATATTTGTCGTATCAGTGTCGATGATTCTGAATCGGTTGTTGATAAATTGAATAAATATTTTTCATACACCTTCAGATGTGGAAGAAGTTTTTAAGGTTGAGGATATCACTAAATGGGAAGAATTGGAATATTTTATGATAATTGAGGAGGGATTAGAAGCGCAGTTATTGCAGACGAAAGTGAACCAAAAGCTGATGGAGTCCGTCCATTTATATCGAAGGCGATATAAAAGATGTAAGCAAACACTTAGCTCTTATAATGAGAGTATCTTTGGATTCAAGCATGGATCGTATAGTTTGGAAATTCACAAACGTCTCTCCTCCTCAGAAAGGTGGCTCAAATGATAAAATGAGCAACCGTAGACCTGCCAGTTTGACTTCTGTGCCCGGGAGATTACGGAGTCCATAGTTATGTCATAAAATCATCTCATCTCATCTGGACATATGGCATTGTGAAAGGATCACATCATGTCTTTGATAAAGATTGCTAACCTAATTAGCTACTCTGAGGTTTTCAGCAAAGAATCGGATAGAAGAAATAATTTGGAGCAACGTGGAATTAAGGGCAACTTATCAGATGGTTCACCGCTTCTATAAGATCACACCGTATGGCTATATCTAAGCGTTCTCTACTGTTACTGTAAGAATTGTGGTTGATACTGATAATACATATGATTGAAAGCAATCTGTACCGCGATATGGTTTTAATATGCGCATCTTTTTAGATTTTAACATTGCATATTACCGGATTTTAATGGAACGTAGTTATTTTTTGTTTACATCCTGTATATAGAAGTTACTTTATGCTAATTATACAATTATTAGAGTATCAGAATTACGTCTTTTGTCATTTGTAACATTTCTGAAGCATTTATGTCTTCAGAAATACTTGATGGGAGAGGAGGGTCAAGTTTTTTCCATTACTACGGCTGCAGCATTGCCTTCACTACACCGGTCCCACAGCACTTTTCAGGTAGTGCTGAAAGACTGGCAAAATGACTTTATTCACGTTTGCGCTTCGTCCCTGTACAGCTTAAATCTTTATTAAAGAGCGCAGATCTTGGAACAAGCATACGAGCAGCTCGGAACACCCACAGCACGCACTTACACTTCTTCATTTGGCGAAACTGCGCTGTGCAGCTGTTTTGCTTCCTTTTGTGTTAGTGCATTATGGCGTTTGATGCTGATGTGTCAATAAAACCAAATCAATCAATCAATAAACTTTTTATACGCAGGCTAGATCAAGTTTAATCTACTCCAAACATCCGAGCTTGAAAGTCGTACACAGGGCTGCTTAATCGAAAGCAAAGGGGACCAACGAAGCTCGGGCAATTATTAAGAGACCAGCATTAATACTCCAAATAACCTAAATCTATGTTGTACGTAAGTTATTAAAAAAACTAGTATTCTGCTAAAATGCCTAAATTTCTCTTAACTGTATATTCAAAAAATGTTTTCATAACTGCTCGAGTATTAGCCAATTTCGTTTATATTTGTTGAAGTTATAACCCCCCCCCCCCACTAAAGGTAGAGCTCATTTTCGCAATCGTTTCTAATAAATTCAATAAACTACTAAACTTTTCGGGGGTCAGAAGTGCACGTGGCAATGGAAATCGGTACACGCGCCTAGGATTTCCTCTCTCTCACTTTAATCCCCTCTTCCGAGGAAAAAAAGAAAAGGTGTTCGAATCAGGATATACTGCACTGCTCGTTTGAAAGTATCTCCCCTTCTTTTTAGCCGTGCCAGATTTGGTAAGAAGATTATCCGCATCAAGAGGATAAGGATTATTTATTGCCACGAATATCAGCACCACTGAAACAAATCCAGCTGTTCTTGTAGATTCACTTTCTGACGAGCATTCTCAGCCCATCCCGCTTAGGACTGGAAACAGCAATAAATCTGAAGCAGTGATTGGGAGATTATTTCAATGATGGCTGTTCAATGTACACTAATTCATGTTTGTAAGGTATGAAAGCGCAAAGATATTTTTACATATTAAAAATTCCATGCATTCTTATAAATACGTTTTTAAAAAAGGATTAACGATACTCAATGTGGATTCATATTTCGTGCATGTTTGCAAACTAACTCTTGAACGACTGGGACTGTTTATTTTTGGTTCGAGATAATTCACAAGTTGTTCGTTTAGAAAGTCTTCGGTCATCTTGCACAAAAACATTTAAACTAATAAAATTCTTAGCGTGATTCAAGTCTAATATTATTTCAGAGTATTTGTTCCATTAAACTGCGCCTTAAACCATGTCAGGGAGGAGGAGGGAGGGGTGCAAACTGAACTAGATGTAACCGGAGAAGCCAGACAACACCCCTGAAGGTTCCTTTAAGACGTCACTCCTGACAAGTAAACACGAGGCGACCAAAACAACTTTAGCAGGAAGGACTTGTTTGCGTGAATCAGAACTAAACCTCAATGCGTTCTCTGGCGTCTACCTGAAACCCCCCCTCCTTTCTCCCCTTCACTCGCTGCTTCATTCCCTACCGCTACGTTTCCAGACACAGGTGGGAGTCTGCAGCCGATCTAACGGAGGCCTCGATCCGTATAACAAAGGGCCAAAGTTCATTCTCCCCCGGAATGTGACTGCTGCACAAGTGCGGATTTGGTCCCGCTGCTTCTCCCGCACTGCTATACAGCGATCGACGCTTGACAGGTCACCTTCTAGTGGTCCAAAGGACTCTTACTGTTGGGGGGAAACGGGGAGGAGAGTCTCTCTTTCGCCGTCGTTCAATTGTAACCCTCACAACGGGAGGGAGTCGCGAATTTCTGTCCGTGGATGCACCTGGGCGTGAATTGGAGTGAGTGAGCTGTGAAAAAAGAAGCGGAGAGAGTTAGTGATCGCCTCCATATTCACCGTAGTTGCCCACTCTAACCTGTCGACTGGGGAGATCTCAGAGCATGTGAATTGCGTATGTCGATTCATTGACCCCCCTCCTTTCCCTCTCTCTGCTCCTCTGTCTAACGGTGTGCACTTAGGGAAGGTTGGAGAGAAAGAAGAGTACTTACCTATGCATTCGGGAGGGGAGGAGGGAGGGTTGAGATTACCAATCAACTATGGCCCCGCCAGGCCAAGCGACAGAAATAGAAGAAAATAATCTATAGCCTTAAGATTTCGTCTTTCACATAAAAAAGTGAAACCAGCAAGGGAAACAGACACTGCCGTACAAAAGGCCCCGAGAATGAATGTACAATAGAAATTCCCTAAACTACAGATGGTTTCGCGTTCACCCTCCCTTTCTGATGTGTCCCAGTCCGTTCACCGCTCTGTAGATGAAAGTAAAAAAAAAAAAGAAAAAGAAAGTCTGGCTGACTTTCTCTTGGTGCGTTACAAAGGTTTGTTGCCCTTCAGAAACGCCCTCTGTCGGTTTGTGAAATCTGTTAATGCATGTTCAGAATTCTAGCCGTAAACACGTCCGTTGGGGTGACCATTTCTTGAGCAAGCGGAGATGAATGATAACGATCTGTTGCACCTGGTGCTCCCCTCATTACGACTTCAGCAGATGGGATCAAAGGATGGTCAGTTGACCCACCCTGGAAATTCCTAATGCTCGGTGTTTATGCCTCCCTAAAACAGACTAAAAATTTATCAATCATTATTAGCCGTCACTTTAGCCCATAACAAGTCTTTAACATACTTTTAATTTTCCGTTAACAGCGATGTCTCGAGTGTTCCTCTCAGAGGACAGTTTGTGTTCACCTGCATGCTAACGGGTTTCTTTGCCATAACACCATGTTATGCAGCAACCCACGCAGAAAGTGATCGACTGTCGTGTTATCTATAATTACTAACCAGCTCTTGACTTAACTGGCAGGTCACTAAAAACTCTAAAAAAAGAAAATACACGCCTCTCTTTGAACGGACGTGTGGGAAGAGGCAATGCTCACATTTCTGTGCAACACTCCAACGTCTATGAGTTAATTCATGAAGCATAAACATACCTATTTGATTTCACTCGACAATTTAAACTAACTGATTAGATGACGTCAGACTTTACTGTGTCCAGTTCCTCCACTCTCCCAGAATATTTAGCGCGCAATCTAAAGTTCAATAAAAGACAAAAATCTTATGAATGGCAGGCTTCAATTTCGCATTTTCAGCTTTCCAATCTGCCTGCTGGTGTACGTTAGAGAGGATGTTCGTGGCGCCATCTATCGGAAATCAACGACAACTTAAATTGTTATGCAAATACTGATACTTTGTATCTTTTCCACTATCAAAAAATAACTTTTTCCTCATATTTTTATATAAAATTTATCCCTATAATTAATTTCGTTTCGCATACTATTATTTTCCACTCATGCATTTTGATAACGATCTGGTTTTTCTAGTTTTAAGACATTCAAATAGATACTTTGTGTCTATTTTTTTTTAATTGCTTATTTTAATTTTTATGTTTGAATTTTAGTCACGTATCTGTTTGTTTTTCTAACACTGTCTTTCACCACTTTCCAAAAACTAGAAGTTTAATGCAAAACTTTACGTTTTGTTTTTATTTGAAAAATAAAATTTTGGTAACATTATATTTTGTTTATTCTGAGAAATTTTGTACAATAAGGTCATTTCTACATCTGTATTCCCAGTAATACTCTTAATTTGCTCGTTATTAAGAAAAAGTCGAAATTACATATATTTTTTTTAATCCTGCCATCTATCGGAAAAATGAACAAGTAATTTGTAAAATATTTTATCAAGATGTTTTATTCGTGTACCTTTCGGTTTGCACTTGGTTATAAATTCGTGATGGCTAATTCCACTTTTTGATTCAGAGACAAAATCCATCATGGCTGTCACCCCTGGTCAGGTTTCCTGGCATAGAAATGTCTTTTAAAAGCCCCACAATCGGGATTTAAATCTTGTTTGTTAATTTTTCATTCAGGAATTTCCGAAACTTCGAGTAATTAATATGCAGGGGCACCATCCTGCATGAAGGTCTTTTGTTTTAATTTTAGGATTAAGAAATCTTGTAGTTGTAACACTTCCATTTAGAAAATGGTCTTATAGTCCCCTGAGAAAACTTTTGTCCTAGACAACAACACCTGGAGAGTTTAATTCCTTTTTAGTTCGGATATTAGGGTTATCTGTGGCCTGGCGAACCCAGTTGTGTCAGTTAAGAAGTCCAGTGATCTTGTAAATTGCCTCATACCACAAGGTCTTATTGATCAATCCATTAGTTTCAAACATCTGGAGAAACTTTTCTGCAAATTCAATTCTCCTGTCTGGATTATCCTCATTAAGTGCGTGAGGCAATTTTAGAATGCAAAGCTGTATCTTGAATCTTAAACTTTTGGGGGTGGGGATTTCGATGCAGAGCTTTCTTAACACGTATAGCATGCCGTGATCGAGTGGTCATGCGTGAGTACATAAGTACACGCTTTGAGTGACAGGGGTTCAAGCCCATGATTGCTAAATGCGGTGCTGTTTTTTGTATTCTCTCTTTATGTTAGACAGAATTTTTTTTTTTTCAGTTGGAGATGATGGAGAGTTTCCATTTCTAGGGATATTAGTCCCTACTTCAACCTCTTTAAAATTCTTAATAATTTGATAAACAGCATATTTTCATGGTGAAAATAGTCACAGAAATGCCTAGATATTTCTCTTCTGTGAACGTTTGTAATAAAGTTTTACTACAATAATTCTATTTTGGGTTATTATTTTAGCCGTGATGCATATAAAACTTTACTTCTTCCTACAATGAACAAAAGAGAAAAGAAAAAACAGCTTTCTAAATAAAACATTTTCAAATATTTTATGTACTCTGATAACTTTTGACTCGCCCTGTATCCAGAAATTCGTGAAGACTTTTCCAGCTTAACAACAAATCATTTTACCGCGCATTCCAACTACAAACTTCGATGAATCCAATTACTGTAGGCCTATAACTTTTGTTTCTCGCGATAGTCAAAATAAGAGCTTTCCAAAGTGGCTGTTGAGTCATCCCCAAAGGGTTTTTACCAAATTTTGCCATCGTATCAGCATTGTTTTTGGTCCGAAACGATGGAAGTTGCTTACCGTTTCATTTAAAATCAACTTAAAGAAAAACAGAATAGATGGATTGTCGAATAATGGGAGGTGTCGAATTATTTTTGGTACATGCATGATGTGTTGGCGTCAAAAAAAGCCGTGGTCTAAGTGTCATCCTCCCAAATGTTGGATGCAAGAAGTGGAACTACGAGTAGATGTAACTAATGGATAAGTTCTTTGCTGTAATTAAAATACCACACGTCGTTTCTTGCGCTAACTGTGAAGAATTAAAAGATAGTCTGTACAGTTGGTCGACAGATTCAGATATTACATTGCATCTAAAAGTTGGTTGCATATAGCGAAATCAAAAGTCGCCCTATGTGTGCAATCAGAAGACTGGAGTAATGGACTGAATAACGCTTGTTTCCCAGTGCCACCTGCTGACTCCTTCAAAGTTCATTTTAACATTAGCCTAAATGAAATAACAGGAGAGTGAGACACAGGATCCGCAGTTTAAATTATAAGAGATAGGCCCACAGGAATGACAGACTTTTATTTTCTTCCTTAGTATATGAGAACTGTAGCCTTACGATAACCCACCCTTTTGTGCGGTGTGTACAACTGCCAGTATTGCTTCAACAGTGAACCTCATGAATGCAATAACAAGCCATCACATTTATTACAGTAATAAATGGATATTTAAGATCCATCGATGCAGACAACTATTCTCACGCATTTGAGACCTCTGAATCATTGGGAATTTGGCGGACATGCCTGGCATACACAATCCAGTCCAACCCACGACTTTGGCAGGGTTATGCGGGCTTTAAAATCCCGTCGAACAAAAGAGATCTGATGAGGTGCGTTTATCGGAAACGCCATACTTGTAGCGTTGGTCAGGAGGTGTTATACACGCGAGGTGGTCGTGAAAGACGTCTTGGAGAATGAAGGGCAGACGTATGGTTCTGCCGGCAGCCACAAAGCGACCCTACACAAAACGTCTCGGCGAGTGGCAGGAGCCGTTCGCTGGATTAGGAGGTTCAGAAAGGATTATTAATTACTCTCTCCTGGTTGTATGGGAAGCTGCCGGGCAGAAGGAGGTTGACTACGCTATCGGTGGAGGAAAGGTTATCGACAGCACAGCTGAGTAATTTTCGTGAGATGACAGCTCTTTCTATATATGTCGCTGTTGTTCTTTGCGCTTACGTCGATGGTATCGAGGGAAAAAATCTAAGAATAAAAGCTCCTTACGTGATAACCGTGAGGAGAAATAGTAGGTCGTCCGGCTGACGCCTCTCGTGGGGTTTATCGCCATTGGAACGAGTCTGAAAGCATTGACCATAACGCTGGAGGCCTCGGGACATATGCATCGGTTACAAGCTATCAGACACCTTTGTGTAAATCCCCGTTAATGGCGTACATCTCTTAATTTATGGACGAAGACTTCTTTTATTATCATTGATAACTTCGCTAATCCGGGCAGAGCCAAATTTATTCTCTCGGTTTATTATTTTACGATTTTTTGTTCCCTTTTTTTTTCTTTTTTTATTCATGGCGGTAGCACAGAGGGCAAAGGAAAGTCTTCATAAATATGAGCGAAACGTCCCTCTTTAAAGATTAGCCTAGACTCCTTCTTTACCCTTATCGCAATCCTACGATTCTTAAGAGATCGTAGAAATTGGCAGGTAAACATCCCAACATAAAAAGTAACATATTTCTCTACTCAGTTTCGACACTGATCTAGCTAATCAGCAGCCATCTTGGTCCTTGAACTATAGCAATATATTTTCATATAGATTAGTAAATAAATCGATTTCTTGCGAAGTACCATGGAAGTACAAATGAGTTCAATGTGGAAAAGAGGGGGGCGCGATTTTCGTTAATATTTTTAATAAAAAAACGAGTTCTTTCAGTTAATTGCTTGCTTTCTTGATTGTATTCACAATAAACAAAGCAGATTTGGAGATATTTGACACTTCAAGTTTGGAGATCTTGCAGTCCTGTTATAGTAGTTGTAATATCCATAATTTCTTCATTCATAGGATGGTTTCTTAAGGGCTCTTTTTGGTGCGTTGAAGTTAATCTGTGAGACAAGGTAAGGGCAATTTATGGTACCATTTAACAGCTGGTTAAAAAGGAGGAGATCGGCTTTATCTCTTCTTTCTTTCTTCCAGCGATTCTAGTCCAAAGAATATACACTACTCTGGGTAGGATTTCTCATTGTATTTTAATCCACTTTTAAAACAGACGTATTCTATTGCTCTTTTTTGGATATTTTCAATTTCAAGTCTTTGATAAGTTGCATGGGAAGACCAGACCTGTGAGAAAAATTCTAGAAAGATGAATAGTGCCAATTGATTGAAGTGTCGGTTAACTCTCTTAAGAAATCCTCAGTTTTCAAAATTGAGCATTAATTGATTCAAATATCTTAAGTCTTTCTGAGAAATTTCCTCATCCGTGAAATTAATATAAATTCTTCTCGCTTGTTGAAAAATCAGTTGTAAGTCAAAGTTCAAAACGAGCTAGTCGCTGCAGAATATTTAAAACACGTTTTCAAACAAATTCTTTGGTTTTCCTTCGTGCGTGCGCAAGAAAATTTATGTTTTTGGGCTTATTCCGGATGACGCTGTTCCGATCGGCACAAATATGGACCAGCCTTGGCCCTTTCACATCACGGGTGTTTCAGTAATGCAAAACATCACGTCATGCCACCGTACAAAATCACACGCATCTCAAATGACTTGTCAGATGTGTTTACCATAGTTTTTATGTGGAAACGAAATCTGTTGACAGTGAGAAATTGCACTGGTCATTTTTCACTGTCAACAACTCGATTGCGAATTTCACAGATGGGTTGAGGGCTGTCAAATCGCGGACACGAGTTTAAAAAATATATTTTTTTACCCCCGGATTTTAAATAGTTTATTTCGATTCTGTAGGTACATCTAAGATCTTTTATGCGACATTTGTTAAGTTCAGAAAATTAAAACCTCCATCTGAAAACACGGTTCGTCCCCAGTGCGTGTAAATGTGTTGCCTGTAACCTCACAAGACCGGCCTTGCCCTTCCTTCGGTTGTATTTGCCCTGGGACGAATCCTAATCGCCTCACGCGAGAAGCGACGCAAACAAATACATAAATCTCGCCCTGACCCTTACGGCTAACATCGCCACATTGACCAGCAGTCGAAAAACACGTTTTTTTTACTCTCCACGGACAGTTCGACGGTGAGGTCATCAGGTGTCGTCCAGCAGAGCGTGAAGGTAACGGTGAGGTTCCGTAGGAAGAGGCAGGGCACGGTGCATCCTGACAATGGGCAGGAAAATTAGGGAGACAAACAACACAGGTGGGTAGCAACACGCACGTAGGTCGCCTAATCTGAGCCGAAATCCCTGACCTCAATAGACCGGCGGACTTCACTAAAATTGCTGTTCGGAGACGCTTCGACACACCGCTCTCGGTTACCAAAACTACGGTTCGTTGCCATGGAAATGACACGAACGGCGGACACCTTCCGAGTGTAAGCAAAGGCACGATAGCCATCCGTATGAAACTTGCTACGTCATTGCGCTAAATCAGTTTTAATAATCATTGAGAATCTGGCATTGCCAACCTAATAACATGGTTCTCCTCCCCGATGATAATTCTAAGTCACCCGAGATCGAAGAAGCTGCTCAATAATGCAAAACGAATTGAAAATACAGAGTATCAGATACCAAAACAATGTGTCATTTCAGAGCAACATTGTACAGGGACTGAATCATATTCTACCTCGAAGGTAGATCCTTTATGGCATCCCTCTCCCAACTGACCAAATTAGGTTGTCTTTGAAGAGATATCCTAACTCCTCGTAGTCTTAGCTACCATTTCGCACATTCAAAAGAGGGGGGGAAAAAAAAACATTCCATAACTGAAGAATACGATAACCTTATTTTAAATAGTAATAATTAATAAATAAAATTCTGTTTATACTCAAGAGATAACTACAGAAAGTAGGGTCGGCTACAATCATTGTACGACAGGCACATACTGCCCTTGATTAACAATGGCCGACTAATTACATCCGAAGATTATATGTCGAGAACCGGATAGCCCTCTGACAGAAGCTAAGCCCTATTCACATTGAGCAGATAAATGAAACACACGCAGTGTGTTTGTATGGACTGCAGCTGTGTCAAATTAACCAGCTGTCCTCTGGTATCGTGTACGCATAATGGAATGACCGAGATTAACTTACTTTCTCGACTTATCGCGTTATTGGTGACGTCATGGGCTTAAATACAGGTGCAGTTTCATCTACATGACGTCAGCACATCGTGCGATTAAACAATCCTTTTATTGACACTCACACGCGCGCGCGCGCACACACATTGCCGTTATGTTACTTTCAAGCACTTGGTAGCGCTAACTCTGGCGCATCTTTCCCCTCGATGCCTTTCTCTTCACGCGCCTTTTCACTTGGCCCGAAGACAGACGAACCAGATGTTTTTCCCTCCTCCCCCGAGCAGCAAACAGTTCCCCAAATAGGAAAGGAGCGACAGGTTACTGACCGGATAGAAGTGAGGAGGTTTTGTGGAGGCTCGCTCACCCAGAAGAAAGACCCTTACGATGTATGGAGGCGGAGTAGGGGCGATTCCAGATCGGGTTACCCCTCAGTTCGCGCTGTAAAGAGAGAAGATCCGGCACTTAGAGTTCATTCACAGGTGACCTGGAACGAGGAAGGAGAAAACTCTACTTTTACTTTGTAGCCATCCACGTGTTGTTGTGTTGAGGACTGTCTGTAGGCCCCGTGTGTACAAGCAGTGAGGGATCTGGTGGAGGGAAAGAGCGTGCATGATTGAAAAACTCACATTTCTCCACTTCCTCGCACACTGGTGAACGCCAATGTGTTTATTTCGAAATCAAAATTCCAAGCAGTCACACTCTCACAATTTCAGCGTTATTTATTTGAAAGAAATAAAATTCGTTTTATTTGAATTCATACGAGAAGAGTAATTCGTCTGAAGAGGAAGTGTCCCAGATAAATATTCTTTTCCTCGGAAACTTACTAAAGAAATTAGTGATCTTAGAGTAGATGTGAAGTGGATGGAATCAAGTTGCAGTGAATTGTGGAGACGTATTTATACTCGGATTTCACGCGAGTATTCAAAGTCCATGCGATTTTTTCTTTTTATAACAATTACAAACACGAAGGTTTGGTGAATGTGTAACACGTCAGAACTGCGCATTGCTCGCGAGTTGCAATGAAACAAGAGAGTTGATGACACCAGGATTCCTGTAGGTTGAAATTTTTAAAACATATACGCTTTGGAAGAAGGAAAGCCGATTTGGAAGTGAACCTGTGAATGAATGGTGATGATTGCCTAGTGGAGAGAAAATTAGAATTAATTATAATTGACAATTGGGAAGGAAAATGCTCGCCAAAATACAGGGTTATTAATTTATCTCTCAACCCATCTGGTGCGTTCCGAGGTAACTCTGAAAACAGCAATTGGGACACAGTGCGAAATATTTTTCGACAGATGGAAGAAAGCGGGTTCATTGTGAGAGCAAAGGTCCTCAAATACGAACACTGCCATTTCTATGAAACTGCCTTCTCACAGTGAAACTCAGAAGTTTGTTAAATAAACAATCATGCAAGTTATGATTAGTTTCAGAGAGGAGAAACAACGTCTGCTCCATCATTTGGCCAGCAAGAAATGATGGGGATTTTTAGGTGAGTGCCTCAGATTGTCTGGCAATCTGAGACACTCGCCTAAAAATCCCTATAAAAGGCAGATGAACAAGTTGCTAAGTCAATAGTAATTGCTAGTGAATAGGCATCTCTATATCTGGGCAAGTTCAGTTTAAAAGTGAACATCGGAATTAAGAATTTAGATTAGAAGAGCTCAAGAATTGCGCAGAAGGCTGCAATTTTTCGCTTTTGATACTTGCATCTATGCAGTAGCACTTAGGTCCTCGATTTAGAGGCCCTTCCAGGGCTTTTAAATCGAATCTTCTAGTTCTGGGTGTCAGACTGGCCCTTCAATACCGGCATTACTTACTCTCTCTCTCTCTCTCTGAAGGCATTGGTTCAATGCCAGGAACTCCCATGCATTTATTTTCGAACTCGCAACGCAATACGCGGACCTATTTTAAATATATTCCGCACCAGCAACTTTCTTAAAAATAGGGAAAGACCCAAAACTGAACGCTGAAGAGTCCCCCACTTGTTACACTGGTCCATTCTGAAGACTAATCATTTATGACAACCCTCTGTCTCTTTTTTTTTTTAACCCAACTTGCAATCCAGCGTTAGGTATTGTCAGTAACTGCCCAACTTCTTCCAGTTTATATAGCAGCCGTCCGTGAGGGACAGTATCAAAAGCTTAGCAGGATGGAACCTGGTCCCTCCGGATGAAATTGCGTTCAGAATCCAATTGAAGAATTTCTCTCTACTAGTAAGTCAAAGATACCAATGCCCATTGTTCCTGGGTCCAATCGACATGCTGTCAGCACCGATTCAAACGGGCCCCTTTGTTTATAGGGTCAAGGAAACACGGACAATTGGTCGTTGTGCATAAACCGCCTCTTATTCAGCTTTCTGTAGACACTTGGATACAAGTCTTTCGGTAGATACAGTATACTCCAAAACTCTACCTCTGTCTTCACTATTGTTCTCGACTTAAAAAAACGGGCATTAACATTAGAATATTGAACTCTTTTATTTGAAAGTTGTGTAGAAGTCCAAGATTTTTTTTCTCAGACGCAGTCAAGATTTTTAAGCTGTTGTAGACTCAGAACTAGAATCTGGTTGTGGATCTCAGCTCATCCATTGGTTTGATGTTTCGCGAATCTTTAGGATGAAAGTTGAGAGCAATATGGCTAGGAATGTGGACGACTTGCAACCGGGAAATTGCCTTCTGAGAGGATTTATTTGCAGTAGAAAAAAGTGAAGAACGAATTACTAATAGGAATAGTGGCAAATAGTAAAAAGTAAATATTGACATACCAGAACAATAAATACATATGGGTTTTGTCATCAGTGTTCGGATGGGAGTGACTAACTGCTGGAACTGCGTTCTAGTAGTTCTTTGCATTCTAAGTCCCAGATGAACTGTCCCGCTATAAAAATGCACAGCTTTTCTACCAGAAGAAAACCTATACGTTATATCACGTGATCGCTTGTCTTTCTGGGTTTCCTGATATTCCATTAAAGTGGATTTAAGCTTGAAAAACGGCAAACAAACAAACTTACAATGAGTCTTGCGCTTTAATGAAACTAAACTGGTTGGGCAGCCTTGAATAGAAAACCCATTTGTTGTTTTCGCTCGCCGTAGCATTATTTTATTTTTATAACCGGCGCTGACCTGCTTTATCACAAATTTGTGCTAAAACAGTAGCGATCATTGTGGACTACTATGAGTATTGTAATACGTGATGAATATGTCTGTGGCACGTGTCAGCCATTAATAGTTATTGTTATGTCCAGGAATTATTATGGATAAGCTTGTTAAAGTTAATCGACCTGACTTATCCTTGGAAAATGTGTGAAGATAAATTTACTTTTGACCAAAGGTAACTTTTATTAATTTATATATAGTCAGTATATATAATTTTTTATTAATTAAATATGAATTAGAATACAATTTTTTTTCTCTGCAGTGAAAAGGCAAAAAAAAAAGCAAAAAAAAATTGCTAATGATGCTTTTGTAACATTTTATTCGTAGTCAGAAAATATAGCAAAATTTTTAACAGTTTATGTGAAGATCACGAGATGGCGCCACCGCATTACAAACTTAGATTTCTCAGGGAAACTGCACGTTGAATTCCGTGTTGTAAAACTGCAACAGTGAAGTGTAAAATTCATTAAAAAAAATTATGATTTTAAAAATTGTATAAAAACATTCGTGTAATTTTTTAGAGCTGTTAGACATCAGCGAAGCAGAATTCGGTGTTTGAATGTTTATTATTAGCTGTGTGATTCCTGTATAAGTTTCATTACGATGTGGAATTCGACCTTAGGAACCAGCGGGCATTTGCATGCGTTAAATTTTTTATTCATTGTATTTATTTATTTATTTATTTGCTCAGCTGTATTCAGTCTATAAACAAGCCACGTAACAAGTTAATAAGTTGCGGTATTCCAAGACAAAAAGTCTACTTTGGCAGCTGTAACACGATCTAATCTCAACTCATATCTTACTTTTCTATATAAATGCGATGGAATCACATTTCTTTTCATTAAGTGAAAAGCCAGACTGTACGTGATCTTCTGAATACCATTTTCAGGAAACGGTTCGAGTTACTCGTTTCCCCCATCTTCCCCCTCGATAAAAGAAATATTCCCCCACCAGACTTATCTCTCTATCTCTTGGACCAGAAGTATTCCTTTCTGTCTTTTCTTTTCTGCGAGCCATTTTAAGGATTCCCCGATTTGATTCTTCTTTGTTGACCAGTCAGCTCTGCACAAACTGTTTTCGACAGTTCGTGCTTCATACCACAAATTACAAATCTAATTTAAAACATACAAATCACACGCGGACTATAATTGGGATTAGCATTATATTACTACGCAATGAATCTTCTTTCTTCATAAATATTAACCATACATGAACCGTGCACTGGCTGGTTAGAAGATTGGTCCCATGATATGCATACCAAGGTCTACTTGATGTGACAGAAATTAACATATGGTCCTCTGGACCATGGAATTTGCCATAAATTTCTTTTACGACGTCGTTGCTAGAGTATTCAGCTTTGGTAGTATGCTATTAGCTTTCGTTCTTCGTACATCTGATTAAGGATTTAAAGATTGGGAACAGCAGCTTGATATATTCCCCTCGTAAACTGATTTAAATCAAAATCTTATTGGACACGTCCGAACTCTTCCAGAATTTGTCTACTAAAATTGCTGCTATTGTGTTTATTTTTCACCAAACAAAGTTCCTAGCGATTTATCTACAACTGCGTAGGTTTGATTAGGAATTACTGCATTTTTTAAGGTGGAAATGGAAAACAGCTGATATCTTCTTCTATATTAATCGCCATGGTAAAATTTTTAACCTTAATTAGAAGTACATAGTATTAAATTAAAGCTAGTTTTTTATAAACATTAAAAAAAATGAAAATAACGCACACAAAATAATTAAAAATGGCTCAAATGATGAGCGTTAATGTCAGTGAGGCGTACCTCTTTCGTTAACTTTTAGAATTACAACAAATCTTTTACTGAATGCGACAGAAGAGTGTTTCTCAGCTATGGGAATAAATATACAAAATTTCTTCATGGGTTGAGACGGACTGGTTTCTCGTGACTACAAGAAGATCAGATAGACATAAGTCACATACGCAAGCAAGTGCGATGAAGTTTTTCTTAATCCTATAAAGAAGGAAATCTTTCATTGTCCACTAGCCATACTTATATTTTCTTTAAATCTTTGTCTGCTTCTTTTGTTTCTTGTAATTCTGGTCTTTTAAGAATGCCCCTTTTTTTTATTCTTAGTAGATCCATTTTCGTAAGGATTTTAACCTCGTTTTAACCATATAGTTTGCCCCATTTTCTTCAAAAAATAAGACTTAACTTAAATGCACTTAAGGTTCTTGCCTCCCCCTCTCCTCCTTGGTATTTGACATCAATATTGAGGTTCAACTCGATGAGACGAAACGAAGCTTACGCAATTGCACCAATACAAAAAGTTAATTCGGCTCTCTCCCAGGCAGCTGCCGACGGCGACTTTTATATCAGGAAGAACCGAAGACATTTTTTCTAGAGTTGGGTGTTTTAGGACAGTTTATCTATCATTTGGAAAGAAAGGTGGAAAGATCAAAACACAAAATGAATCACTCGCCACCTCGTACGTAATATCTTTCCACCACCTGGTGGGAGGAGGAGGAGGAAAGGAGAAAAAATAGATCCCTTCAACTTCAGAGATCGTAATACTTCCATTTATTTATTGGGGTAACTGTCGTCGCTTTTCTTCCTCCTACGTAACACCTGCTATCAGTCCCCTTAGGAAAGAGGAAGGCAGAACCAAAGGGAACACACGCTTTAACGAGTGAAAGAGCTAAAAAATGTTTAGTGGAATTTGTGTGGTCTTTACCGAAATGGTGAAATGATGACGCAATCTCGTTTGGCCACTTTTTTTTTTTTTTCCTTTTTTTTTTTTTTTTTATTTAAAGGGGGATGAGACAAAAATGGACAAGAATTCAAATGAATCAATGATGGGTTCAAATTTAGAAAGTTCATAATTTGGTCTTTGTGTGCGGTTTTTTGGTCTTTGTGTGCGATTAAAAAATAAGTCTCTATCTGAAACGCTCACGCTGTTTTCCAACCCTTTACGATTTTTGGCATTTAAAAAAGGAATCGCTTCAATGTGCTACGTGTAGTTTTTTGCCTGTTTTAGAATTGGGAATAGGCAATAAAGCTACGAGGCGTCCCTATGCAGTATAAATTCGATTATTTTTTTAATACTGTTCTCTGAAAATTTCCCCATTCATCCATGCTTTTTTCTGATGATCATACTTAACTGGAAAACTTCTTACGTTTTTCAAGAATCTAGGATTTTTCCCAACAAGGGAACTTCCCAGCAAGATTCAACGACAGTTGGTGTCTTGCCAGTTGAATTTGCACAAACCATTGTGGTTACAAATGCTTTGCTTGTTTTGTACCCTGGTGCAGTACTCTCACGGCGTGAGGATAACGATCTGCTGGGGAACGCTTTCCAGTTTAAACCGGTCTCATCAGCATTATAAATGAAGTTTTCGTCGTATCCTTCTTCCTCTACAAACAACTTCAACGTTTCTATGAAAGCGTTTGCTGAAGATATGTCGGCAGAAAGCTTTTTTCCATGAATTTCAAGTTCTCTAATATCGTTTCTCGCCATAAACTTTCCGAGCCAACCGGAACTTGCTTTGAAGCTCGGGTCTCCATTTAATTTTGTAGCAAAAAAGATCGCTTCTTTATATAATAAAGGACCAGATATCGGCTGTCCAAAAGATCGCTTTGAATAAACCACATGTGGACAGCATCTTCAAATTCTTCATTTCGAGCTTTTCCCATCACTTTAAATGCAAAATGGCCATCTTTCTTCAACAGATGATTAGAGAATTTTATAATGCTTTCACTATTTTTCTTTATGTCTGAGATTGTTAATGTGCCAACTCCATATTTCTCAGACATAAAGCGTTCCGATTCATCACTTTTCAAGGCCTCAATTATTGCAGTTTTGTCTTTTAATGTTAGCATAAAATGTTTTATTTTTGGTTATTATTAAACACGATTCAGTTATGGATTAGCTTTGGCGAATCCATAACTGAATCGTGTTTAATAATAACTGAATGTGCACACGTTTTGCGAAAGACTATGTCAGTCTTGTGAAAAACATTAACATCTTCTAAAAATCTAAATCTGGTCATTAAGCTATTGTAAGTATGAATATTTTTGTTGTGGAGGCACCTGGAATGTTGGACACAGTTCTTTAAAATTCCAGGCATGCGAGTACTATTGTGTGTGTGCAAATTGTGCGTGTCCTGTTGCAGTGTTGTGCTGGCCACATGGTAAAATCATAGAGACGAAACCCTACACCCGCAAGAGACAGGGAAAACCCCCAGAGGCCCAAGCCAGGAGAGAAGAAGCAAAAAAAAAAAAAAAGTGTGAAAATGAACTTAACACAACATGGAAAGGTCAGCAAATACACAGTAAACATTCATGATCATTAAACTAAGCAATGCTAACGATAATTACAATTAGCTGTTTTGTTTAAACATAGACAATGGGCACTATAGGGAAGGATTCTTTATGGTAAATTCCCCTATAATGTTTGGAGGACCATAAAAATACACAATTCGCATATCCAAATCATAATGATATATACCAATGCAAAACAATAGACTTAGAACGGTACAATGATCACAAATGTTAACAGTAGTCTATATTATCCCAGAATGGAACAATACAAGATTTGTTGGCCTAAAATAGTTTATACACTGTACTCTTAATAGATAACAAAATCTAAACAGATACTTAAAAACTGGCTTTGTAGCCATGGAACCAAACAATGAGTCCCACAAGTCCTCAGAGTTTTTGATGGAGCACTATGGCCACAGATGCCGATGCGCCTAATAAATCCCTAGTTGTAAATAATAAATACCTAAAACCTAATAAATACACAGTTGTGTGTGTGTGTGTGTGTGTGTGTGTATATATATATATATATATATATATATATATATACACAAATCCAAGACATACTTAAGAAAAATAATAGACAACACAAGATGTAATGACCACAAAATAGTTTTTTACATTACACAGTTCCCTTGGAGCCATGAAACAAAGCAATGGCCCACATGATGACTTTACATAATAAAAAGTATTTTATAGCAGGAAATCATTCCTCCTCAGTAAAGATAGAAGATGAGGAGGGTGGTACAATAGAACTCATACGAAGTGTAGTAATTGTTAAAGCAAGAGTTTGAATAGTATTAGCTGATGCAATAATTTCTGATGATGACGAAGCAGAGGCAGCAGTGGTCGATGAAACCGTGGTTGCTGTAGGAAAAGATGAAGCTGTAGTTGTTGAAATGTCCGCAGGGACAGAAGTTGGAATTAAGAGATACACTCTCTTCTAGCAAAGACATCATGGGCAAACACTTAGAGTGCGTGAAAAGAGTTAACATTTTGTGCCTAAGAGTCTCTTGACCAGGAGAGAAATTTTCAACCGACTGAAATAAATCAACCTATCATTGTACAGTTGACAATCATAGAGGACGTGTTTCCAATTTTCAATTCTACAACAAGAATAGAGATCAGTGTGAGATTACTTAAATTTGTATAGATTTTCATTTAAAGATACGTGTCCTGTTAATAACAAAGAAGTGTGAAGATCCATAGAGAACCAGGTTTTAATTTTCTTATTTATCATGAAGGTGACGTCAGGAAAAAATTCATTAGTGACAATACCCAGAGATGTGGTGGCCCAGCATCTTTGCCACACGTTTAATAGTTCATTTCAACACCTAGCCCTTTCACGCTTAATATCTGTTTGAGTACTGAAGGTGATATTTAAAACTCAGTTGGAATCTGTCTCTTAATGCGTTGGCAGAACTCTGTATATTAGGTGTAGGTCCAAGGGCAACGTGTCAGCAGTAACTTGTAACGCCGATGTAGACGCGGTTCGGTAAATTTTAAGCATATTAAGAAGCATAATTCTCTGTAAACTAGCTAATTTAGCTGAAATTTAACTCTTCTTGCCCTATGGAACCATGCGCCAGTGTCATAAGTTGCCATAGGGAGGAAGACGGCGTTGTAGTAAATCTGCATGGTCCGACGTGAGAGACTCTATTCAGTTCTGGAGATCTTCACAATGGCACCAGTAAAGTTTCTAATTTTAATAGTAACATGATTAAGGTGTGAGATGACATTTAATCTACAGTCCACAATCACACCCAAACATTTCGTTTCCGTAAAAATTGGTAGTCGAACATTATTAATTTTAACTTGTGGTGGGGGTTAAATTTGTAGCCCAAAACTATCATTTTAGTCTTCGAAACATTGATGGATAGCTTGTTGTCAAGAGTCCAACCATAAAGATTTGCATGAACAGCGTTAGTAGAGATTTCAATAGCTGCACAAGAATGACCACAAATGGTTACGTCATCGGCATTGGCAATTTGGTGTTGTCAAAAGATCTAGAAATCCACTCCTCCTCAAGACAGACCCCTCCCCTGGGGATACCCTCGAAGTGATGAAGTCATTGTACTGAATTTACTTAGGCGCCAGGTGAAATTCGCTCACAAATCTTTTTTTTCTTTTTTTTTTTTCCAAATTTCGCCTATTGGACTGAAAGCCACAAATCGCCGTCCACATAACGGAAAATTTCCTTCATGCAATGAAGATCAAGAGTTGAGACGGTCCCCTTAACACACCACAATAAGGGTCAGAAATCTTTCAGTGGTCGCGTACTAGTTTCGCTATGGTCTAGGCCTAGGGAATCTCCAGTTCCAGTAGTGAATCGGTGAAACCGGGAGTATGCTCAAAGAAAGTACCTGTAATTTTGCAAAATGGGTGTACACAGAGAGAGTTTTGAATTTCACTTTCAGTTTTGAATTGGAACATGACCATGCTCACTGGTTCATACATATTTCCAAAGTGCAGAACATTTGCTACTCTCCTCCGATTAGTTAATCGTCTTGATTTCGATGTCCTTTCTTTTAGTACTTATATTCTCAAAAGTCTTCTAAAAACACATTTCGTCCAACGAATTATTATAATGAACTTTGCGTTCTTTGGTGTTCTATCGCTGAACTCAGTGTTATTTGTTCATTCGATGTTTTCCTAGTATAAAAAGGTGTTGCTGAAACATAGATTCTGATTATTAAAAAAAGGGTATTAGCCTATTTTAAAATATGATTATCTTTGTTGGCTTTCTGTCTGAACCTACTTACAGTTCGTAACATATAATTCCGACAATTATATTTATACAAATATTTACAGCCAAGAATAATAGTTGGTCAGCATATCGGCGTACGCCATGGAAATCATCTTCAGAGCAGTAGTGAGGGTCACCCAAGTGACGGTTGGGAATAAAAACGCTATAAGTGTAAAGTATGTTGATGTCAAACGGCACCAGGGGGTTCCCCCATCTCCGCGTAGCTTTCATTGTGGGTGTAACAGTTCACTGTAAAGGCCAGAGATTTAAAAGTGTATGGATTTTGCAAATGTAGTGTTGTTCTTCTGGCCATTTAGCCGCTGGAGCCCAACGTTGCCCACACTATGCCTAATACGCTAGACCAGGTATACCAGTATTTAGATATTTACTCCGGCAGGTTCTGCCACCTAATTTCCTGAGATTTCAGTGGCTAGGACCTAAAAAAAAAAATTCTCGGTGTGGGTTAAGAAAATTGAGTAAAAAAGCCAAATGAGGTTAGTGTGAACGCAATTAAATTTAGTTGTTATTAAATTTCGCAACTTATGTAGGGTACGTTAGCGTATTAGGTAGTGGGGGAGGAGCGGAAGGCTGGGTGAAAAAGACAGAAATATGGAGACGATAGAGAAGGTGACCCAAGATTATCAGTGGGGCAGGCCCATGCCCCACCAGGCGAGGAGAGGAGCGGCGGGGAGGGAACGGAAAAGACAGTATCTCCCCTCCTCCACCGGGGAGGGGGGAAAGATAGGGCCACGCAAGGGAGCATGGTTTGAGAGCCAAAATGGCAGCAGCAAGCTGCAGTTGGTCTTCAGTCGTATTGGTGTTTCCATTTGGGATTTTACCCATGGGACCAGGTCCCGTTCAGTTCAGTCAAGTCACTGAAATTCTGTGTTCATAAATGTAAGTATGGTGGTTTTTCACTGTAGGTCAAGTCCTGTCCAGGTAGCAGAGGTAGTAGTAGTGTCATGTGATGCAAGAAGGCAAGCGTATGAGATTATGCAGCATCAGCGAAAAAAAAAAAAAAAATCATACCATTCCCTCCAACTGCCTGTCCAGTTCCTCCTTAAATTTATTCAACCTATCAACATCCATAACGACAGATGGAAGTTTATTTCAGCAATTAACTACCCGCTGGCTAAAGGCAAATTTCCGCACATCTATTCTACATCTGCCTTTCGTTAATTTGAATTTATGCCCCCTTAGGTTCGTAATCTGAACAAGTGGAAGGATCCCATCAGAATTCAGCGTGCTCAACCCATTCAAGCCCTTATACACCTCAATCAGATCACCGCGCAGGTGCCTAGTCTCCAGTCACTGCAATTTGCAGCACTGAAGCCTCTCTTGGTAAGAGGATCCCTTCATTCCCCTCACCAATCTTGTTGCCCTTCTCTGTACACGCTCAAGCAAATCGACATCCTTCCTAAAATGAGGCTTCCAGACCTGTACGCAGTACTCAAGGCGTGGCCTGATCATTGCCTTATACACAGAGGGACAATCACCTCCTTTTCCCTCTGCTAAAAAAATTCCTATATATCATTGACAAAACCCCATGACCTGCCCTGGCAGCCTGTCTGCATTACTCAGAAAACTTCATATCTGACTGCACAATTACTCCCAGATCTTTTTCGTTTTCTACCACCTTAAGTGTAGTACCACACAGTTGGTACTTTTCTCTTGGGTTACTTCTACCATATGCAGTACTTTGCATTTGTCAAGGTTAAACTTCAGTTGCCACTTCTTAGCCCATCAGGCGCCTCCGTAGCCAGGTGGGAAGAAGCAGCAGTGCGAAGCACACGCTTCTTGATTAGACCGGGGTTCGAGCCCTTCACCACCAAATACGGAGGATGCGGAAAGGTCAGGGAATGACCACCGCATATCCAGTAGCAATATGGCCTTAGTTGCTAATGCTCCTGAAAACCAAATAACAACATAACAATCTTAGCCCATCTGCCCAAATTGTCTACATCCTGTTGCAGTAGCACACTGCCATTACTGTCATTAACAACCCTGCCAACCTTTGTATCATCTGCAAACTTCGACACTAAGGCTAATATACCTTCATCAATATCATCGATAAATATACAAAACAACAGTGGACCCAACACCAAGCCCTGTGGGACTCCATTAATAACATGAGTCCATGAAGAGTAGCACCCATTGATTATCACCCTCTGTCTACTCCCACTTAACCATCCTTTTATCCATTGTAGCAACTTACTCTTAATACCACGCTGCTCCAATTTGTACAGTAGTCTTCCATGCGCAACAGTGTCAAACGCTTTCCTGAAATCCAAGTACATATATGATATCAAAATTATTTTTTGCATCCAGTTCCTTTGTAACCACATCATAATAACCAATCAAATTTGTCAGACAAGACTTTCCCTTAACAAAACCATGCTGTGTCTGAATTATTGCTGCAGTCTTCTCTAGATGGTCCTGCAATGCATCTTTAACCAGTAACTCCATTATTTTACCCGGAACAGAAGTTAAACTAACTGGTCTGTAATTACTCGTGTCACCCTTCGATCCCCCTTTGTGAATTGGCGATACATTTGCACATCTCCAGTCCATGGGAACCTCCTCTGAGTCCAAGGATGCTCTCATAATTATGGCTAAGGGTTTGCTTAGTTGCTTTGCCGCCTCCTTTAATATAACTGGATAGATCCCATCCACCCCAGGTGTCTTTCTTATGTTTAACTTCAACAATTTCTCCTCCACTTTGCTCTCAGTTATTACAAAATCATTAAGCACACTGCTACAATTTGATAACCTTCTTCCATTTTCAAATTGTAATAATTCCTCACGTGTGAATGTAGATGCAAAATACTCATTCAGTTTGTTTGCTATCTGAGCAGGATCATCAACAGTCGAACCATCGATGTCAGGTGGACCAATCAAATTCATCCCTTTCCTTTTAGAGTTTATATAAGTAAAGAAATCCCTGCTGTTTTTTTTAGCATCTTTTGCCAAAGATTTCTCGTAATCTGCCTTCGCCTGCCTAACTTCCTTTGTGACCTGATTACAGACTAGCTTATATCTGCCACAGGCTTCTGCGTCACCTGATAATTTATATGCATCCCATGCATTTTTCTTCTCTTCCACGAGTCTCATTAGTTCATCTGATATCCATTTAGGCCTAAACCTTGAACGATATTTCTTAATCGGTATATAAAGTCTAGTAGCTTCCACGATTAATTCCTTGAATGCTTCCCACTTAGAATTTACTGTTTGTAACATCGTCAGTCGATCCCACTGTACAGAATTTAAAAACTGTCTGAGACCACTGTACTCCCCTTTACGGAAGCAAAAACCCTTTCCTTTACCCCTGACGGTAGTTACCTCTTTGAGTAAATCCCACTTCAGCACACTGTGATCACTGCCACCTAGTGGTTCCTTTATCTGCAAATTCTTAATACACGAATGATCACTGCTGATAACCAGATCAAGAGTATTACTTTCTCTGGTTGCCTCTCGAACATGCTGCTGCAGAAAACAATCATCCAATAAATCCACAAAAGTCTGACTAGTGTGTGAGTGACCAACCCACAAGTTCCAGTCAATATCTGGGAAGTTAAAATCCCCCATTATAAGACATTCCGATTTACTAGCCCACTCTATTTCTCTGTACAATTGTTCATTGTACTCATTCGAGTCATTAGGCCTATAACACACTCCTACTCTAAATTTTGCTTTCGCAGTGCTTATGTCACACCAAACTGAATCAACAGTGCACTGTTCATCTATATCAACTGGATGCACTTCTTTCGATTTTATGTTTTTCTTAATTAACAGCATAACCCCTCCTCCCTTTCTATCCTGACTATCCTTTTTGTACACATTGTACTCCCTAAATTCCAGTTCTGGCTTCCTTATATCTGTGTGACACCACGTCTCTGATATCCCAACAATATCCGTCTGTGATGTCTTGACCAACACTTCAAATTCATCAAATTTATTTACTATACTTCTAGCATTGGTACAAAGGGTACTAGGAAAGTTTTGCAATATGACGCAACAATGAATCACAGGAAGCTGCTTGTTGCTGCATGTTGAGACATGTTCATACGTGCATAGTAGCCGCCGCGCCAAGTCGATGGACTCAGTTATTCATTAGTAGTGAGAGTGTAGAGTGCTTGCGATATCATTGTGGTCACGAAATGAGATAAGGACAGTTTTGCGGTATAATTTCGTGCGTGGTTTAACCATAGACCAGTGCTTAGAAGAAATGACTCTTGCACTAGATGATGATTGTCCACATCGTACAACGATATTCAGGTGGTATAGAGAATTCCAAAGGGGAAATTTCACTCTGGAGGATTCTGAGAGGCCGGGAAGGCCACGAACGTCAGTTACAGAGGAAAACGTTACTGCTGTGAGGAAAATGCTTGACGAAAACAGGCGAGTGACCTACCAACAGATAGAGGATACTTTGGGCCTAAATGCACCAGCAATTCGTTCGATTCTGCAAGATCATTTGCACGTGAAGAAACTTTGTTCTCTCTGGGTGCCGCATCAACTGACTGAAGAGCAGATGACACGGCGTGTGACTTGGTGCCGGGAGATGTTAAAAAAGTTTGATAAGGGACAATCTCGGTATGTGAACAACATCGTGACAGGTGACGAGATTACGATCTGCCGACCAAGGCTCAAAACAAAGTTTGGGTCTTTGATGATGACGACACACCCGTAATTGTCAGAAAATCCCGATCTGTAAAGAAGAAAATGATAGCTGTATTTTTCAAATCTAGTGGAATTGTGGAACGTGTCGTTTTGGACACCCAGAAGACAGTCACAGCTAAGTGGTATACTGAACAATGCCTGCCTAAAGTCATTGGATCTATGAAGAACCTGCGGCCAAAGTCAAGAATGGACACCTGGTACCTCCATCACGATAATGCTGCAGCTCACCGCGCCAAAGCCTGCACCGAATATTTGACCACGACAGGACTGACACTTCTCGAGCACCCTCCCTACAGTCCAGACCTTGCTCCCTGCGACTTTGCACTGTTCCCGCATGTGAAAATGAAGCTAAAAGGGAGGCGGTTTTCCAGTGATGAGGACCTTCTACGGGCTTGGGACAACGAGTGTGCTTTATTCCCTAGTGAAACTTGGCAGAACTGGTTTAAAGATTGGTTTCGGAGGATGGAGAGGTGTATTGAATGTAGAGGAAATTACTTTGAAAAAATTAAATAAACAAAGCTATATTGCAAAACTTTCCTAGTACCCTTTGTATATATGCATCTACTCCTAGTTACCCTAACACATCCCATATACCCACCTATTTCACGATGACTGCCATTTGTCCCTGAACCCCCCCAACATCCCTCGCTCCAGATCGCTACTTATTCTAATAGAAGTTGTGCAAGAATCACCTTCGCCTCTGCCCCCGGCTACTGTTAAACTATTAGTCCTTGTACCCCCCCCCCAAGCTAGCAGTTTTCTGACCCACCTAACACTGCCTCGATAGCATCAGCAAATATTCTTGCACCTTTCTATTTAAGTGTATCCCATCCCTGTAGAAGCAATCTCCTGTTAACAAGTACAGTCCAGGCTGAAAAAAATTCTACCCCTTGAGCCTTGCACAATCTTTCCAGGGCCGAATTGATCGACAAGGCTCTCATCATATACTCCCTCCTATCGTGTCTGGGCAGATACGATAGGAGTCAATTCCGGCAGGGGTCAATTCCGGGATCCATATCAAGTGTAGTGATCAGGTTCCGTCAGGATTTCAGGAGTGAGGAAAAGAAAAAAAAAAAAAACTGTCTTTTCCTTTTTCTCTGTGCCTTTGTCACAGAAGGTTGCCGGTCGTTGTCAGGGTTGCTGATCTTTGGCCAGTTCCGGTGGAATTTGCTGGTTCCAGTTACGGCCCAGCCCCCCCTTGCTCAGTTCGTGCCGTTAGCTGGTATTTCTTCCTGATCAGGTTTGTCTGTTTCGCTTGCACTCGTCGTGCTAGTTCACAGGTTTGCCAGCGAGGGGCTGTGTCTACGCGACGCTATATTCAGCATTCTCTCTTTCTCTACGGAATGAAAAATGATTGATCACTTTGAAGATCCGTTGTCGAAATTACTTTCGAAATCATAGATCTTTGGTTTTTCATATTAATTTGGCTGATTTAAATACTTCTTTAGATTTTGATAATTTTGAATTAACTAGATTTACTTATAAGAAGATTAACTGGTCTAGTTTTGCACGGTCAGTGGCTTTAGATTTTTCAGGAGACAATGTGGTTAATTTGAATTTTTTAAATGCTTGTGAGTATGCTGCTTTCGTTCAGTCTTCATTGCTTAGAGCCCTCAGTTGTGCCTCAACGAGTTAAGAGGCGAGTTGTTAATTGGTGGAATGCGGAATTATCCAGGTTAAGGAAAGAAGTATTTTTATGTAGGAAGGCATATCAGAGGTATAGGCGGTGGGGGCTGAATGAGGCTCAATTTTATCACGCATGTTATAGGAATACAAAGAAAATTTATTATAGGGCTATTTATGAGAGTAAATTAAAGGCTTGGAGAAATCTAGTTACTGGTGTGGGCAATACAGATCCTTGGGGATTAATTTATAAACTAAGTATGAATAAAGTAAGACCTGGAGAGATAATGAATACCGTAATCGTCAATGGAGTGGAAACAACTGATTGGATTACAACAGTGCAGGAAATAACATCGGAGTTGTTTCCTCATGAGGAAGAAGGGGGGAAGACAACAGAGCAAGAAGGCATCAAGGACTCTAATGTAACATACCTTGGGTCTGTTGATATTAGCTTATTTACTTTAGAGGAATTGAGAGCCGTTTCTAAGAAAATTAACATTTCCAAAGCCCCAGGAATCGAGTTAGTAGAGAATATCGCTGTTCTTAAAATGATTGAGCTTTATCCTAACATCTTGTTAAACTTATATAATAAATGCTTACTTCAAGGTACCTTTCCTGGGATCTGGAAAGTTGGTTTGATCAAGCTGTTAGTTAAGCCGGGTAAAAAACCAAATGACCCAAGAGGGTATAGACCAATTTCGTTATTGGCTAATCTTGGCAAAGTTTTTGAAAGATTGTTATTTTTAAGACTGAACCAAGTCATGGATAAAAATGGTTTGACCCTGCCTTATCAGTATGGTTTCAAGTGAGGGCATTCTACGGAGGATGCCATTAATGATCTCATGAATTTCACCAACCAGGCAGAGGATAAGTATGTGTTAGCCATCTTTATAGATTTTACTGGAGCTTTTGACATGGTGTGGCATGAGAGTATTCTGTCTGCATTAAGGGGTATGCAGTGTCCAGACTTATTGTATAGGACGATAGAGAGTTATTTGTATTGTAGGAAAATTATACTGAAAGCTAAGCATCTACAGTTTAATAGGAATCTTTCGAGAGGGTGTCCTCAGGGGTCTGTATTGGGCCCACTTTTTTGGAACCTAGTACTTAATTTATGGCTAGAACAATCAATTGAAAATCTGCATAAGATTGCTTATGCAGATGATTTGGTTTTGTGTGTTACTGGTAAATCCAGGGCTGTGCTTGAAATAAGAGTGGCCCAGGTATTAAATTATAGTGTCATGGGCTGATCTGCATAAACTATTGATATCTACAACTAAAACTGTTATGATGCTTCTTAAGGGGAAACTAAATTATGCGCGACCGCCAAAAGCTTTAATTAATAGGAGGCAGATTCCCCTAGTATCTGAGGTGAAATATCTAGGTATAAGAATTGATGATAGATTATCATTTTTCCCACATTTAAATTACTTACACGAAAAAATTAAAAAGTTTAGTGCAGCAATAATTCAATTAACACGGTCAGATTGGGGGTTGAAAAGGAAAGTTTTAAATTTATACTACAAGGCAGTCTTCTTACCCATAGTTGCGTACGGAGCATCAGTGTGGTACTTCAGAGTTACTAACGTTAAATTTAAACAGAAATTGTTATCGATTCAGCGCTCAATGCTTTATGTTATTTCTAATTTGTGCAGAACAGTCTCAACGAATGCTATGCAGGTTTTGGCCGGGCATTTGCCTCTAGACTTGTACATTGTGTATCGGGCCCTTTGTTATTACTTAAAAAAAGGCATAGTGGTTTCTTTCATGAATATTACATCTGATGTCACTATAGAGATAGCTAAATATATATAACGACTTAATCGTAACAAATAATTAATACATAACTATAGTGGTACACGTGATACGGAAGTTGTATAAAGGGAACACTAGATACCGAAAAAAAAAAAAATATATATATATATATATAACATAACTGTTTTGGGATATAACTTAAGGATTTAATTTTTGTTTTAAATTTTATTGAATTAAATTGGAATCATGACTCTGACCAGAGCAGCAAAGCAAAAGGCTCAAGCTAATGGGAGTGCTGTGGTTCAGGGGAGAACTGAGGGGGGCAGTTGCCCTCTGAATCACAGTCTATTAAAATGCACTGTTTGCTTGATGTTTGCGGAGCAGTCGGGTACGGGACATGATACTGCCAAGGGGGATGTCTTTGTGTGTGCACGATGTAAGGAGTGCAAGGAAATCAGGCGACAACTCAGCGTTGTTATGGGCCTTTATGAGAGCTTGAAGGACAGGGTGGATGCCCTCGAAGGAAATAAATTGAGGGGCCCATCAAGCTCTCAGCTGCCCACATCAACGCCAGAGCTTGCACTTGGTCATCAGGCAACACAGGGGCAGCCCCCTAGGCAGAATGCGCTGGTCCCACAGGAACTAGTAGTTGTTGGTGACTCTATTGTCAGGGAAACGGGGAACATATTTTGTAAAAAGGATAGGTGGAATAGGACCAGGGTATGTCTGCCAGGGGCAAAGGTTGATGACGTTGTAGAGCGGATATCATCTTTTAAGGGCACAAAGGGTGATATAGTTGTACACGTTGGCACTAATGATATTAAGAGTAGGAGACCGGCGGAATTACTTAGCAAGTACAGGTCACTGTTGAAAAAAAGCCGTGAATTAGGGTTGAACTTGAAAGTGTCTGCAATTCTGCCCAGACACGATAGGAGGGAGTATATGATGAGAGCCTTGTCGATCAATTCGGCCCTGGAAAGATTGTGCAAGGCTCAAGGGGTAGAATTTTTTTCAGCCTGGACTGTACTTGTTAACAGGAGAGATTGCTTCTACAGGGATGGGATACACTTAAATAGAAAGGGTGCAAGAATTTTTGCTGATGCTGTCGAGGCAGTGTTAGGTGGGTCGGAAAACTGCTAGTTGGGGGGGATACAAGGACTAATAGATTAACAGTAGCCACTGGCAGAGGTGGAAGTGATTCTTGCACTGCTTCTATTCAAATGAGCAGAAGTCTGAAAAACAAGATGCAGGATATTTCAGAGACTGCTGGTAGTCATTGCGTTACAAGTAAACACATGGGTTGTGTTAGGGTAGCTAAGAATAGAAACAGGTGCATGTATACCTGCGTGTACACCAATGCTAGGAGTTTGGTAAATAAATTTGATGAATTTGAGGTATTGCTCAAAACATCAAAGGCAGATATTGTTGGGATATCAGAGACGTGGTGTCACACAGATATAAGTAATGCGGAACTGGAATTTGGGGAATACAATGTATATAGAAAGGATAGACAGAACAGGAGGGGTTATGCTATTAATTAAGAAACACATAAAGTCAAAGGAAGTGAAGCCAGTTGACATCGATGGACAGGGCAGTGTCGAGTCAGTTTGGTGTGACATAAGCATAGGGAAATCAAAATTGAGAGTAGGAGTGTGCTATAGGCCTAATGACTCTGATGAGTATAATAATATATTGTACAGGGAAATAGAGTGGGCCAGTAAATCAGAGAGTCTTATAATGGGGGATTTTAATTTCCCAGATATTGACTGGAATTTGTGGGTTGGTCACTCGCACACTAGCAAGGCTTTTGTGGATTTATTGGATGATTGTTTTCTACATCAGCATGTTCGTGAGGCAACAAGAGGGAGCAATACTCTTGATCTGATTATCAGTAGTGATTCTTCATGCATTAAGAACCTGCAGATAAATGAACCACTAGGTGGCAGTGATCACAGTGTGTTGAAGTGGGATTTACTCAAGGAGGTAACTACCATCAGAGGTAAAGGGAAGGGTTTTTGTTTTCGTAAAGGCGACTATGATGGTCTGAGACAGTATTTAAATTCTATACAGTGGGACGAACTGATGATGTTACCAACAGCAAACTCAAAATGGGAAGCATTCAAGGAACTAATATTGGTGGCTACCAGGCTTTACATACCAACTAAGAAATATTGTTCAAGGTTTAGGCCTAAATGGTTGTCAGATGGACTAATGAGACATGTGGCAGAGAAGAAAAATGCATGGGATACATACAAATTAATGGGTGACATGGAAGCCTATGATAGATTCTGTAACCAAGTCACAAAGGAGATTAGGCAGGCAAAGGCAGACTACGAAAAATCCTTGGCAAAGGATGCAAAGAAAAACAGAAAGGAGTTCTTTACATACTTGAACTCGAGAAGGAAAAGGATGAATCAGATTGGTCCACTGGATATTGATGGTTCAACAGTTGAGGATCCTGCTCAGGTGGCTAACAATCTAAACGAGTATTTTGCATCTACATTCACGCATGAGGAGTTATTCAGGAAGGAGAATGATGTAGGTAAAGTAAACATTGGCAGTGAGCTGGATGATTTTGTAATAACTGAGAGGAAAGTGGAGGAGAGATTGTTGAGGATAAACATAAAAAAGGCACCTGGGGTGGATGGGATCTATCCAGTTATATTAAAGGAGGCAGCAAAGGAAGTATGCAAACCCCTAGCCATAATTATGAGAGCTTCTTTGGACTCAGGGGAGGTACCCATAGACTGGAGATGTGCAAATGTAACCCCAATTCACAAAGGAGGATCAAAGGCTGACACAAGTAATTATAGATCTGTTAGTTTAACTTCTGTTCCAGGTAAATTAATGGAGGCACTGGTTAAAGAAGCACTGCAGGATCATCTAGACAAGAATTCAGTTATAGCTCAGACGCAGCATGGTTTTGTTAAGGGGAGGTCTTGCCTGACCAATTTGATTGGATACTATGATGTAGTCACAAAAGAACTGGATGCAGGGAATAACTTTGATATTATATATTTGGATCTTAGAAAGGCTTTTGATACTGTTGCACATGGAAGACTGCTGCACAAATTGGAGCAGTGTGGCATTGGAGGCAAATTGCTGCTATGGATAAGGGGTTGGTTGAGTGGCAGAAGACAGAGAGTGGTAATCAATGGACACTGCTCAACGTGGACTAATGTTATTAGTGGAGTTCCTCAAGGTTCAGTGTTGGGTCCGTTGTTGTTTTCGGTGTTTATGAATGATATTGATGATGGGATATTAAGTTTAATGTCCAAGTTTGCAGATGATACAAAGGTTGGCAGGGTCGTTAAGGACACTACTGACGCTATGCTGCTGCAACAGGATCTGGAAAGGTTGAACAGATGGGCTGAGAGGTGGCAAATGAAGTTTAACATTGACAAATGTAAAGTACTACATATGGGAAACAGTAACCCCAGAGCAACGTATCAACTCTGCGGAACTACACTGACAGTGGTGGAGAATGAAAAGGACCTGGGGGTAATTGTGCAGGCAGATATGAAGTTCTCTGAGCAGTGCAGACGAGCTGCAAGAGTAGCTCATGGTGTCTTGTCAATGATATACAGGAATTTTTCTAGCAGGGATAAGGAGGTGATTATTCCCTTGTATAAGGCAATGGTTAGGCCACATCTTGAGTACTGTATACAGGTCTGGAGGCCTCATTTCAAGAAGGATGTAGAGCTGCTGGAACGAGTACAGAGAAGGGCAACAAGATTAGTAAATGGAACAAAGGGTTGCTCTTACGAAGAAAGGCTTAAGTTTTGCAAATTACAGAGTCTGGAGACTAGGCACCGGCGAGGTGATCTGATAGAGGTGTATAAGGCTTTGAATGGTTTGAGCATGCTCAATGCCAATGGGATTCTTCATCTTTCTCAGAATAATCACCTCAGAGGGCATAAATTCAAATTGAGGAAGGACGGATGTCGGATAGATGTGCGGAAATTTGCCTTTGGCCAGCGGGTGGTTGGTTGGTGGAACCGACTTCCATCACTTGTTGTTGAAGTTGATAGCCTAAACAAATTTAAAGCTCAACTGGACAGGTATTTCGAACGAACGGAGGGGTGAAATGGGAGAGGGTTTTTTTTTTTTTTTTTTTTTTGGCTGATGCTGAATAAGCTTGCTTTCTTGCATCATATGCCTCTACTAATGCTAATGCTAAAGCTAAGAAAAATGTTCTAACACAGTTGATTGGTATGTGGCAACAGAGATGGGCTCTTAGTGCAACTGGGGAGGTGACTAGATTGTTTATTCCAACAGTTAAATTTACTTATGATAGTAACAACAAATGGTTTTTTCCTTCTATGGTAACATCGTTTATTTTAACTGGCCATGGCTCATTAAATTTTAAACTACATTACTTTGGTCTAGTCAGCTCTCCTTTATGCAATTGCGGTCAACCTGAGACTTGGAGTCATTTATTATATGATTGTAGTTTGTATGTTCAACTTAGAGAAAGGCTAAAAGTGAAGATTGGTAATTTAGTTAGAGGCTGTGAAAGAGACCTTATTGCTAATCAGGATAAATTTCAAGCACTGCAAGAGTTCTGTGTAACTGTTTTTCAACGGAGAAGACATTGGAATAATCTAATGATTACTAATTAAGATTTGGTTATATACATTTTGATTATTTGTGTTTTTTTTTTTTTTTTAGTTTGTTTATATTATGTGTGTGTATATATGTATTTTATTTATTTATTTTTATTTTATTTTATTTATTTATTTATTTTTTTTTTTTTGCTGGCTCTCAGGTGTGGGCAGCCTGGGAGCGGGATTGCTGGCACCCACCGGTATAGCACTACTTCCGGTGGGTGTGGGATTTTTGTGCATGAGGCACTTAAAAAAGAAGAGCAAGCTCAGCACCAAGTGAATATGGGCGGCCATTAGGGTCTTTTCGCCACCGGGGAGCGGCTGTGCAGGTGACAGCGTCTCCCTGATGGCGAAGAGACCTTCCATACAGGTCTATTTTGCAGAGGTTCTGCACAAAGTCAACTTTATCAGGTGGAGATAGACGGAAGTCTAGGTGCCACCTTAGACATAATAATAATAATGTCGAAATTACTTAGTGTATGCACACTATGTCGAAATTACCATACCGCCAGGTCGGCCACGAAGAGGGGTCCTGAAAAACTGGGAGGAAGGAGGGTGGGTGGCGGTTAGTTAGTTAAGAGACAAAGGACATTCGAGAATTTTGCGGGGGGGGGGGTCAGAATTTGTAGCTTCTCACCTGGTGGAGAGTTGTCTGCTCAGTACAATAATCAGTAATGCAGGAAAATTCGGTATGAATCAGATATTCATCGAGTGTTGTCAACATTTTCTTTTTTACACTTTGAATTAAAACATTGGCAGAAATATTTATGTTATCTTCAGTGAGTAGAGCACAACGGAAAGGAGAAAATTTCAACTATTACCAATATGATGGCTAGTTCTGTAATGATCCAGCCATTGCTAAATTGATCATAAATCAGTTTCGTAATTGGTTGTCCGCGCTGAAGTTCCTATACAGTAGATATGCAAAAAGTCATGGGAAATGACAGAAGACCTTAACACACCTAATTCTAAGTAGCGAAATGATTGAGAGGCTTTCAGCGTACTTCGTAAGAGCGGAATCCACCTTTCCTAATACAAGGCGCTGTGACCTTCGTACGCAGTTCATTACTGACCTGCTTCCGATAATCGAACCGCTATCACAGAGGAAGAGAGATAAAAACAGCGTTCACACACTCCAGGAAGCCTTAGATGGCCAAGACTGATAGGAAGAAAAAGTGTAATAAATGCACCAGATAAGAGTCCAATTGGAGCTAAGGTAAACACATGGGAGTTAATTACCCACTTAATCTGTCTTAATGGATGCCTTAAGTACCCAATGTCACTCAAGATTAATTGCTCCGAGGAAAGAGTTGGGTATTAAAACTTTATTACAATCGTTTCTGCGGCAATTACTGTAATTGGAAGGGCCCTATGAGGTCAAGCGGACAATTCTCCACGTTCGATTGTGTTCCTTTGAGGGAAGGGGATTTTGGCCGCTTTGTGGTTGATCTATGGAAATCGTCTTCTCCTGGGTGGGATTTTTGTCCTCTTCATGCCTGACAACCAATTAAGGCGATATTAAATATTCATTGACAACGTTCAGGGTATTTATTTCATTGCGAATTTATACAGTCGGCTACTGGGCAATCCCAGAACGCCAGAGAAAGTAACCTGTACAACATTCCTTAGGAATAAATCATATCCCGTGATGTTTAGAAGACCAATTAAGAGCCTACAAATCAAACAGGGGAAGAGGGTGATTGAAACTGTAATAGAGAAGGGAAAGCCAACAAGAAACTACTTCACTTGCAATTAAATTGACCGAACGTTAGAAACTAATCTTCGTAATCCTTCTGGACGCATCAGAAAATCAGCCTTCCAGAGATCAACCCGACTTTTATCAAATATTATGTTACGTTTGAAAAGAATTAAATTTGAAATAAATAAATTAATATATTTTTTACAAAAAATATATTTAATCTTATGTTTGTTACCAAATGAAACAAATTCCGGTTGTTAATGTTTTCCATTTCGAGCGCTGCTTAGAAAAGCAAAAACTCTCAGTGCAATAATGAAAAGCTCCGGACTGGTTGTTAATAGATTCTTGAGAGCATTTATTCTAATTCGAATTATTAAAGGGAACTAAGCGTGTGTATATTATCTTGTCATGGTCTCATCTAGACTCGGTTGAATTTTAGCAAGGGTGAGGAGGAGCTTGCAATCGTCACTTAGTATTGTAGCTCCCGAGTCTTATCGGATAGACAGTTGCTGTCCGTTGTTCTTTGACGTCATATGGGTCACCCTGACAAAACAGTCTATCAACAGCGAAACCCCCACCGAGTTGTTCGCTGATTCAAGGCACGGGCGTTAGTTGCCGGTGATAAAACAGGAGGTAATTGTAGGGGACGAAAGGAAATACGATAGGAGTTGCAACATTTTGCAGAAATATGTGTTCATCTCTTAAAATCAGTTTGCCCGGCACGTTCTTACAGGGAGTGGGTACTGCCCATTGAGACAACCATTTCTTCTTCGATTTGCGTTTACGTATCTATCCCACATGTCCTTATCTGTGTCACCCTCCCGGCAAAAACCCAACTATTGTATCAATAATAACGGAGCCTGGGCCTCCATTATATAGGCTCACTATTCCTTTCCTTTCCACCAGAAACAACAAGGATGACCTTCAAAACGACCCCACCCACTACCACCGATAGCGGTGATAAGTGAGGGGTACGCCTATCTCCGCTTTACTGATCCCCACTAAGATTAAGTGATTAGCATTCTTCCTGCTCTGATCAAGGACTGCGACTTGGTGATATCTGAGGTTTGAAATATCCACCGAAAACTCCACCCTCCCGTCTGAGTGGCAAACAATAGGAAACTCTCCCCACCCACAGGGTAAATTAGTAGCCGGGGCTTTTCAGTAGATATCGAATTCGATCTCGTAGTACAGATCACTGAGCAACTGGTGGCCTCGAAGATGGAAGGCACGTGGATTTAAGCACCTGCTTCGATACAACTGCTGACTAAAGTTACTGTTTAAAACAAAACCGCTGCATCTACTGGAGATGCGACTTTAGTTTCTAACAATCGGTTCCATTGAGGTTGCTTTTCTTCTGTTTATGAATCACATTCCAAATGTTTTCAACCTTTAAACAACACAAAGAATGTGCATAGCGTTTTCAGCATCCCTTGGAATGTGTAAAATTGGGCAATGACTCTATGGCACACTGCTAGAAGCTGATCGGAGAATAGCAAGGATGCATCAACATCACAGACTAATGATGCCTTATACCGATGCAATAAAAACGGGATTAACGTTTTGATAGATCTTCCGTGTTCATCAGGATCTCCATTCATACCAGATGATCAACAATAGTTAATACTGGCTATCTGGAGATGACCCATGCTATTATTGTAGCAGTTAGAATCAAATTCCATTGAAATTTTAACGGAACACACACGGGTTGGGAAACTAGACAAAATAATACGACATTCCAGTGTCCATTCCGAACCCAGTGAAAAAGATCTCTTCTGGAATTTCTTTAACTACAACTGCGCAATGTAGGCATTAACGTCTTATCTAGTTTTTAATTGGTGCTCTAGTCGTAAGCGACCCCTTCAAAGGGCGCTTCCGTAGCCAGGTGGGAAGGAGCAGCAGTCGCTTCTTGATTAGACCGGGGTTCGAGCCCGTCACCACCAAATACGGAGGATGCGGAAAGGTCAGGGAATGACCACCGCATATCACGGAGCAATATAGCCTTAGTTGCTAATGCTCCTAAAAAACCAAATAACAACAAATAACGACCCCTTCAAAGGTTCTTGTAGTAGTTCATAAAATCGCATCTTTCATGTAATCAGTGTCCTTAGTATTTACAGTTTAATTTTCACACATCCCCCTTCTTAAATGAAGAAAGGAGAACATCTAGAAAAACCGATATGGAAAGAGTGATTGAAAAAATAAACCAGTTTAACAAGCTTCTGCTGAAATCTAATAATTTTAGATTATTAATTTTAGATTTAATAATCCCACTGGGTGGCAGTTTTTATAGTGTACTGATGAGGGATTTGTTTAAAGACAACTACTGTCAAGAGTAAAAGGAAGTGCTTTTAATTTCGTAAGGGTGACTACATCGGTCTCAGATAGGTTTTTAATATGTATGCAGTGGGACTAACTGATCATGTTAACAACAGAAAATTCTGATTGAGAAACATTCAAGGAATCGTATAAGCTTTTGGAATTTCATACCAGCTAAGAAATACCATTCTAGACTTAGACCTAAATGGATGTCAGATAAACTGATAAGATTTGTGGCAGAGAATCAAAATGCATGGGCTACACATCAATTATCAGGTGATACAAATCATTCATAAATGATACATGCTTTGACATTCTCTGGAAAATAATACAAAGAAAAGCAGCAAAGCAGCTTTGTTTATATTAACAGCAGAAAGAAGGGGTTGGATCACTTGATGTCGATGGTCTAACCGTTGATGATCCTGACAAACTGAATAGGTATTTTGCATCTATGTTCATACATGAGGAATTCTTTAGGTAGGGGGTGATTCTAGAAATTTAGTAAACTCTAACAGGAAGCTGAATGATTTTGTGATAGCTGAGAGAAAGTGGAGGAGAAATTGTTGAAGTGAAACATAATAAAGGGGCCTTGGGATGGATAGAATCTATCCAATTATATTAAGGAAGGCAGAAAAGGAGGTCAGCAAAACCTTTGCTATAATTTTAAGAGCATCTTTGGATTTAAGAGAGGGCCCTATGAACTGGAGATGTGGAAATGTATTTCCAATTTACAAAGCGGATCATAATGCGACATGGCTGATTACAGACCTGTTGGCTTAACTGATGTTCCAGGGAAAATAATGGAGTCACTAGTTAAAGAAGTAATGCAGGAACATTTAGAGAGGAATGCAATTATATTGCAGTCACATCATGGATTAGTTGACGTGATATCATCTCAGATTAGTCTGATTGGATACTATGATGCAGTAAAAAACAGTAACTGGAAGCAAAAAATTTTGATATCATATAGTTGGATTTGAGGAAAGCTTTTGATACTGTTGCACATAAAAGACTGCTCTACAAATTGGAGCATTGTTGGAATTAAGGGCGAGTTACTGCTATGGATAGAGGGATGGTTGAGTGGGAGAAGACAGATAGTGGTTGTCATTGGACACTACTCTTCTTGGATTAATGTTAGTGGAATCTCCCAGGGTTCTGTACTGGGTCCATCTTTGTTTTCTATATTTATTAATGATATTAATGAAGGAATATTATGCATAATGCCTAAATTTGCAGTGAACAAAGGTTGGCAGGATGGTTAATGATAGTAATCAAGGTATACTACTGCAACATGATCTAGAAAAATTAACCAGAAGGCTGAGAAATGGCAATTGAAATTTAACATTGAGAAATCCCAAGTACTGCATATGGGTAGCAGTAATCCCGGATTAACGTACCAACTGTGTTTTACTACACTCAGGGTATTGGAAAATGAAAAAGACTTGGGAGTATTTGTGCAAACAGATAGGAAGTTCTCTCAGCAGTGCAGACAGCCTGCCAGGACTTATTCCATTGTACAAGGCAGTGGTTGGGACTTATTTTGAGTACTGCATATAGATCTGGAGTGCTCATTTTAGGAAGGATGGAGAACTGTGTGTGTGTTATGGGGTTTAGGGGCGCATAAGCTGCCGGGGCTATAGTGCGCCTTGGATGGAGAACCACTGCAATGGGTACAGAGAAGGACAAACGTCCTGTCAGGACAATTCATAGAGTCAATGATATACAGGAACATTGCTAGCAGGGATCAGGAGGTATCATTCCATTGTACAAGGCAGTGGTTGGGCCTTATTTTGCATATAGATCTGGAGTGCTCATTTTAGAAAGGATGGAGAACTACTGGAATGGGTGCAGAGAAGGGCAACGAGATTGAGTAAGGGAACAAAGAGTGATCTTACCAAGAAAGGCTTCAGTTCTGCAAATTGCAGTCTACATTCTAGAGACTAGGCAACTGCAGGTGATCTGTTTGAGGTTTTTAATGGATTGAGCAAGCTTAACGTTGATGGCATGCTTCTTTCTCAGACTACGATTTGAATAAATTCAAGGAAGACAAATTATTGGAGGGGAGAGGTGATGTGAGAATTTTTTTTTTTTGTTTTTTTTGCTGATGCTTCGTAAGCTTGTTTTCTTGCATCATGGGCCACACTAATACACTGCTCGACAAAATTAACAGAACAAAATGTTTTCCATGAATATTTAATTACGAACAGTGTCTCCGAAGGCAAATATTTGATATGATAGGCATCCTGGCATGAAAATTTTGATTTACAACCTTGCAGAGCCGCACATTGTTCATGCCTATAAAAACGTAGGTTGTGACCACATCACTTCATTCCCATGTTTTGGCTTTCTCAGTGGGACAGCCACATCTCCAGTTCACAGGATGACAAGTCATCGTCGTTTAGGTATTTCTTTGAGATGGTGGGCCGTTAGACGACTTGAAGCCGGGCATTCGCAGGCAGTGGCTTAACGTGACACGCAGTGTTGTCTCGGCACTATGGGAGAAATTTCAGGAGACAGGAACCATTGCAAGAAGAGCTGGCCAAGGTTGACCGAAGGCTGCGTAAACCTGAACACACCACTATCTGTCTATTACAGCAAGACGGAACTCTACGATGTCCTGTCATCGACTGTCTCTTGAAGTTCCTGCGGCCACAGATGAAAACATTTCCAATCGACTGTGTTAAGACTCAATTCAAGTGGACTCAACGCAACGAAGCCAGTGGTTTGTATCCCGTTAGCCCCAAACCACTGCAGAGCTCGTTGAAACTGGTGCCATAAACATGTGACTTGGATCCCTCACAAGTGGAGTACAGTTCTGTTCTCTGATGAGTTCTGTTTTAGCCTACAAACAGATTATAGACGTTATTTCATCGGTACATTAGAGAAAGGGACAATAAGGTGGAGGCGGTTCTCGTGTGGGGCGGAATAATGATCAAGGGTCCCACCCCTTTATGTTTTTGATAGGGGTACCGTAATTGCACAGAGGTCCCGACAACAGATCCTTGAACTCTATATGCGAATTTTTAAGGCTGCGGTTGGCCCAGATTTTCTTTTAATGCACGACAACACTACTGCACAGAGAGCTCAAGTGGTTGAGGAATATCTTTAAACTGGAGATATCCAACGTCTGCCGTGGCCAGCGCAACCAGCAGACTTAAATCTGATCAAACATGTGTGGGACTCCCTTGGGCGTCGGAGTGCACGCCGGCAGGCAACTCCTCGGTCACTTAGAGAGCTATGGTCTGCGCTGGTGGAAGAATGGGATTTGCTGCCACAGAATCTTATATACACCCTTATATCGAGCATGGTCCTCGCTGTCAGGTCTGTTTAGCCGTTGGAGGGGATCATATTTTCGAGAATGGGGTATCGATTTCTGTAATGTGACCTTTTTGGTAATTCTTATATAACCCCTATAAATGTCCCTTATACCTGTCTGAACGTTCTTGCTGTCTCCTTATTTCATCGTTATTTTATAATATACGACCATATCAAATTTTGTCCCGCTTCATCGCAAGCTGTGCGAGTTACACCACGTTTTCTACACGTTCTGTTAATTTTGTGGAGCAGTGTACTAATACTAATTCATTAACTGAATTTATTCAAAGAACGCAATTTTTTATGATGTACTATAAATTCTAAAATCGGATGGCTTGATCAAAATCACGTAAGATTTCCTTAATAGATTTGAACCGTTGTCCATACTTGGTGAAAAGTGTTCTGAACTTCTGCTGCATATCCTTGATCAACTACTGTTGCCTCTTCTTGGGAGGATACCCTGTGATTTTTTATACAATTGAGGCGAACAGGGATTGCGATTTTATCTTATACCTGAGAAAAATGATTCTTCCTTCTTGCATGTTTCGTGCAACGCATTTTTTTTTTCAGATCTCGTCACTTCCTCTCAGAATCGGCCCTAGGAAGTGTGGACCCTATTTAGGGTGGTTTTGCGGAACCTTCTAGTATGGATATATTTTATTATTGAAAATATGTGTGCAATATGAGTCGTATTTTTCATACAATATGTATTACAAAGGACTATTTTGCATTAGATAGTTACTGTTAAAACATATAGGCACATAGACATGGTCCTTGTCTTCTTGAACAATTGAGAATATTTAGTTTATAACTGCAGAGTTTCTGTTTATACTTAAAGGCCTATTCTTACTTGATCTCTCTCTCTTCTCTCTCTCTCTCTCTCTCTCTCTCTCTCTCTCTCTCTCTGCAAATTCCTTTATTATTTTGTCAAATTCCAAGATCTTTTCTACACCACATTGAATAGTACGCATAGAACATGTAGAATTTGGCACCTAAGCTATTTCTAAAACGTCCTCAAACTGAACGCCAAATAAATAACAGTCCGTAAAAAGTCAGATGACCAGGGCCAATTAGATCCAGTCAGCTGAATCCGTCTAAGGTCGGACCTGCTTCTTATGTGGTTTCTGTTTTTGCTTGAAGAGTTTTCCAGTTCAAATGGATGATGAACTATTGCAATGTATATCAGCAGACGTTGAGTTGTCCCTCTTCAATTATCTCTGAGGGCTAATCACAATTTTTTATTTGTGGAATTTAATAGAAAACCTGGAGAATGAGGAGGGGTTTCCTGGTTTTCAGTTTGTGTGGTGCTCTTGGGAGGTAGGGATAATGAACAGGTGATTGGCATGTGAACAGAGGAGAAAGAAAACGTTGTTAGCAGTGATACACCTGGTATATTGTGTGAAAGTAGATCTCCTGTTTGAATTCTCTCCTTGGTGGTGTCTAATGCCTTTTGAGGTAAGGGAGCTTAAAGGTCAGGTCAGTTCAGAAAGAACTGCTGCTTGGGGCAGGCATTTTAAAAATCTCCACCCACCTTTGTCGGAAAGTTTGGGACAAAATTGTCACCCCCGTCAGAGTGATTTGTGGGTAGATAGACAAGACGGCTGTTTCCGACCTAGACACTTAATATCCGGTAAACTCTCATTTACTGGGCATTATGTCTTCCCCGTCAAAGCAACCTCCCCATTGAAACTTGATATAGCGAGTCCAGTGATTCCCTTTGGGTGCAAATGTTTGGTTCGAGAACAAGAAAAAATCACCGAGAATTAGATCTGAAGAATATAAAGAGTGGGGGACCAAAGCCATTTTGTTTTTAGCCAGAAATTATGGCAACAAAATGTTGAAAAACATTGGAGTGATGGAGTTAGATTGCTGCCAAAAGAGTCTGACTGTGAGACAATTTCTGTCAAGAGTAAAAAGGCTGTAGTCTTCCACCCTCTGCATTCTTCAGAGATTTAGCTCTTCGTGGTTTGTTTTTATTCCCGAAGCTACACTGTTTTGCACTTACCGGCAGAGATTTCATAAAATTTCAGAAATTCGAGAAAAACCTGAAGTCGATTGAAGGGGATCACAGAAGGTTTCTGTAAATGCTTCCAATCGCCCCAGAATTGATTAACTCGCACTATCCAGTTTCAAGTGAGGGGATGAGGAGGGATTGTAGTATGGAATACCAGGTAAATGACAACACATTTTCTGTTTTTAGGCTCGTTCGCATATGTATGTGCTAAACTTCCCCTTGTCTTCACCGTTTCCGTTCGCATGTAACAGAGAGACTCTCAGTGGACGAATTTTCATTAAATTTTGTATTTTGGCTTGGTACAAATATTTCTCTAGCCAAACCAACTTTCATTAAAATTGGACAAATAGAAATCCGGCAATTATTATTTCTTTTTTTCCTTACATACAAATTTTATGCAAGACTGATGTCGAATTTAATGTCGCTTGTGAAGAGAGAGAGAGAGAGAGAGAGAGAGAGAGAGAGAGAGAGAGAGAGAGAGAGAGAGAGAGAGAGAGAGAGAGAGAGAGACTTAAAAAAAAGAGAATAATACGGTAGAAGAGTAATAAATATTATACAGTTATAATTAAACTGAATGGTTAATTTTTTTGATCGTAAACGTATAGAGTTTTATTAGGTGTTCTATAAGATATTTAATATTAGTAATTAATTGATAACGAGATAACTCTATTTACTTTTCACTTCTATTAATCACAGAAAATGGGAAAAAAATAATTTAAAGAAAAAGTAGAACTCACTAAAATGTAACTCACTGCGTACATTAACTAGATTTTCTTTCTTTTTTTTTTTTAAACAAGCAGGGAACTCTTTGTTCATACCTCGTATAACACAGCTTCCTTCGGGTATGGTACTGTTAAAATCCGTGATGGAATTAAAAGTTTGAGAACAGCACGAGCTCTCAATCCAGTTCTGCTTATTCCTAAACATAGATTGCACTTCTGATTTATACAAGATGGAAGTCTCTGTGAAAAATAGCAGATGCATCTCTATCAGTTCCAAGATTGCTGTATGTCATCCTCGATTTCATTGTTTTCAGTTCAACCCACTTAAGTTGGCGTATTGTACTCATCTGCAACAACTGTTCACGTTGGAAATTCGGTGTTTCAAGTACCAGCTGCGTTAGTCTAGTGTCATCATCCGATTTGAGAGAAATTATCCCCTTTTGCATTTTGCAAAGTATTGCTTATTTTAAAAGAAATGTCGGCAATGTATTTCTTCCAAAAAATGGTAAAGGTATGCATCTGTCGTTTTCTCCCGAGATTAATTGGAAAACATCTGTGATTCTGATCTATTTTTGTAATTTTTCTTATATGGAATCTCGCTTTTCACGTCTCCGATATTTATTATATCCTCCTCACCTTTTTGGTTACGGTTCGGTTTAATCCAAACCAAAAATATCTTTCTTTCTTTCTTTTTTTTTCAATGTGATTAGTTCGATAACCCCAAACCAACTGTTATTAGAATTACGATGTTAATGACACCTGATGAATAGGTTAACCCGTAAGGCCATTATATTGATTTATCACGTGCTGCGATCCAGGGATTCCCCAGATCTGCCTGTTTCTAATTGCCTTTGCTGGAGTCCCATTCATGTTTTGTCAGGGTTAGTTTCATTCTCTTCCTTTATCTCATTCAGCTATCTTTTATTAATTTTTTAGTGAAATTAAAGAAATGTTTGTTAATCTATTACAATAATTTCTTTAATGGATTTTGCTATCGGCAAGCAGACTGTTCTTGTCATGAAATCCAACGAGGAACAAGCAGTTCTGTTTAGAAATAATGGAGCCAATTTTCCACTTATTTTTGCTCTTACCTTCTCTCGAATGAGTTGTGGGTCTCAAATATCAATTAAGGTTTACTGAAGAGGCTAAGAAAGACTGCTTTATAGCAATGTTTGCTTGGCTATTCTTCGATTCAATTATTGTAATAAATAATTCATATACGCTATGTTCCAAAATGGGCTCTCAGACGAAATATTCTGTTACTCCTCTCTTATAAGGCTGGAGAGGATGAAACCTACGATACGCAGTGAGAGGCTGGTATGTGTTTGGGTATTAGAACATGTCGGCACGAAGAACAAAGGGCCCTCAGATTTCAGCGCGTGACATTGGGCAACATGACAGAGTGCTGCCTCAGATAATGCGCTTGTAAAGAGGAAAAGTCTCAAACAGTGTCATCTATCATTCGAGCCTCTCAACCATTTTTCACCTTCGTTAACGTCCAAACCTGAAGGGTCATTTGTATCTTTAAAAAAAGTGAGAGAGAGAGAGAGAGAGAGAGAGAGAGAGAGAGAGAGAGAGAGAGAGAGAGAGAGAGATGTTTTCGCAACAATTGAGATTTTCTCCTTAACCTCTCCTATCTCGTATTCCTTATTCGACGTACAGTACACCTGCCTGTAGAGCACTTAAGAGAAGATCTACTTCGGAGAAGATTTTTACCTTTAACTCCCCTACTCAATCCCCTTCCCCCCATTCCGAACTCCTCCCTCGCCTTTTGGACGCAGGTGTGCCAGCAGGAAGAGAGAAACCACTTGGAGCACGTACCGGGACGTTGCTTAGTGACGGGAGAAACCTACCGCGTTTCGCCTCATTAGAAAGAGCTACTGGTGGAAAAGACATGCCACCCACACTTCTCCTCCCCCTCCCCCCCAAACGGACGTACCGAGTTGGGGAGATTGAGAAGGAGGAACTGTTTCAGAGTACTGATATGAGTCGTTAGCGAAACCTTAAAAACATGGCAAGGGAACATAAAATACAAAAACATTACTCCCCTCCCACCGTGGACCCCTCGACAGCCTTCATCTGTGCAGTTTCGCAAGGACCGAGTGTTTGGCACCCGAATTTCAATTGTGTAAGGCTTCTGTAATTGCAAAGTGAGCATTCTAGATCCAGTAACTAGGCTCAGTATGTTAACTGAATGGTGATGGAATGCAATAATTGCACCCTCTAATGACATTGAATAATCACGTATGATTATACATGCTAATGATGCGCTTATTTCACAGAATTCCTAGCAGCAGAGAAGTGTGTGTTATGGTTTTAATTATGGGCAAGGTTTGTCCATGTTATTCGATTTTGGAATACCAGCAAAAGCGGTCGAAATGAAGTGGAACTGTGACTAAGTTTTGGCTTTGAAAAGTGACTCGAACGGGTAAAATATACTTAGATGGTACCTCTTATGTACATTGCGTTGCTCAAGAATATAGATAGCATCACATAAAAAGTTTTAAGTGGTTAACCCATCTGAATAATCCAAGGTCTGACGTTGTATATGCTCCACAATGATAGTGTCACACGTGATACAGAAACTTGATACGGTTTGTAGGTAAGGAGAAATGGATTATTCCAAACTGTTGATAAGACAGGGATGGACAGAATGCGGTCAGGGGTATCGCTTCTTGCTCCGTTTGGAGAATCAGAGGAAGTCGGGTAATTAACTGACGAATGCTGGTTTATTATTCGTGACAGTGGAAGAAAGGACTTTAAGATTGTTATCCGGATAATAGAGCTTGATAATGATGTCGCAGGCCTAGTAGGTTGGCCGAACTATATATTACGAACTAGAAAAAAGCTGATAATGATCGCATGCGCACAATAGCTGTTAGATATATCACAATTCGACGTGCCGTTTAAAAAATATTCCTGGTCTGTAGGCTCACTAATTATAACCCAATCATAACGGACAATTAGTATATTTATTAGGATCTCAGTAGTACGCAATGAAATGTTATTAAACTTTTCTACGGAACGACTGTCCATTTGAAGTCATCATCAGCATGGGCAGTTGGAACTCCAACTGATTCTGTCTGGGTTTCTTAATGTAAAATTACGCAAATTTTAGAATATCTTACGCTTTGTTTTTGTACGATTTGAAAATTCATGCAAGTATTAATTGGGATGGTTCTTGGTTTGCTGTGGTCATACTATATTATAATTATTATTATTGTAACGGTCCCCGCTATATAGTAAGTGTATTATGTTTGCAGCAGTGTGTGTTCACAGGCCGATTTGCATATGGATGCGGGCTGAAAAACTTGGAGTAACTCACGCGGAAAAGCCTCTCCAGCTTCTCTTGAGATCGGCTAACTACAAACTTGATCGAAGAGGACTTTAGAAATTCCGACAGTCAATGACGTTACTTGATCTCAGATCTCTCCAAACGAGTAATTGGTAACGAATCCATTAAGCTGTGGTAATGGTATAGTTGCTACTTAGTTTCTCAGAAGCGTGTGGGTGTTCTAGAGAGCCGATTTGAATAGAGTCTGGGCTGAAAAGCCCAGAATAACTCGGGATGGAAAACCCCTGCTACTCCCGCCGTTCTGAGATCGGCTAACTACATCTCCGATTGAAGGCGCCTTTTAAGAATTTTCCCATCATCGACGGGAATCGAACCCCTGACCTCTCCAGACGAGTGGTGCGAAAACCACCATACTGTCAAGGAGGAAGGAGTAAACTTTTATATTAGATCATTTGTGCATCTTAAAACTTGAATTATATTTTTACACGCCTCGATCTTCTTCTGTTACAAAGATGAGTTTCTTTGACTTTTGTAACGGATGATGGACCAAAGTTATAATTTACGCTGGAACGAAAACATTGGACTTCCTATGTATAAGTTTTTGTTTTCCTTCTCCGTCAATTACAGACCCCACCCATCGGGCTCCGCCTTTAGAAGTGACCCGAATCTATCACGGTCCCGATCTGAAACCAGGAGCGTGAAAGAAGTTAGAATTAATGTTGACATGGATGGACAACACCCCTCCTACTTTAAGCGACTTCCGTATATTCCACCGCACACGTGGAGATGGCCTGTAAGTTGCGAGTTCGGAGGAGTCGTAATTACTCCGGACTCGAGCCAACTTATTAATAAAAGGACACGTGCGAATTAGAACGGAACCTGGGTCTTAAAAAAGTGGAGGAAATTACAGAGGAGCTGTGCGTAGACAATGGGAGTTATCTGAGGTGGCCAGACAGGGCCATTACAAGCATCCATTAATCACCGTTTGTCAGAGCATCCGCGAAAACACCACTCCTCACCTGTGTCAGAAGTGTTTATCGTTAAGATAAGGTTTCCGTCGTGGTGAGTTGACTACAGTCCACCGGACTGGAACCAGTTTCTATCTAGGACAGGATCCAATATTTAATATTTACATAATTTAATTTGCAGTTTATCTGCAAAACTCGTTTTCTATAAACTCTGATCGAGAAGTCGCGCATCGTACACTGCAGTCATGAAATTTGTCACAGACAGATTCAGGGACTTGTCCCTCCCCCCCGTCGCCTTCTCTACACACACATCAAAACGTCATTTCGCGCGACGCTTTTCCAATATCTCGAGACTGTCGCATCTACACACAAGAGGGAGGAATAATATACGTACACGTATGCGTAGTGCGCGAATAACCTTCGACCTGAGAGGTATCGCCGATCAGGATATTCATGGCCATTCTCTGTCGTGACTCATTCGCACGCAACATTGCGCATACCTGAGGAAAACACGCATCGTATTATGTAAAGGAAAATCCACGCTTTTTTTGCTTCTTCTTTGTATTGAGAGACTGCGCTTTGAATGCCATAATTTCTGTTGTGTTGGAAACAGGAATTGAGCGAAGAAGATAAAAAAAGTAGTCTAACTTGGATCGCGCTGTCCAGCTTAAAATTTGTTTTATTTTATTAACGAAAATTGATAGTTGAATCTTGATGGAAGTGTACATCCTGGTCGCACTAAAACAAGTGGTTTCAGGAGTGGAGTTTTCAACAGACATCCGATTGATGCAAAAAATATATTTTTTTCTCTGAAGTGATTTCTTGCCATGCGCATCAAAGCAAGTCCTAAATCAAACTTCAGTGGAAGGCGGTGTACTCGACGCCAGATCTTTTTTTTTTTTTTCGTTTTTTTTTTTCTTAACTTGAAGTAAGTTCGAAATCTTATTTGCTGTTGCGCGTTGGAAACCAGTTTTGAGGAAATAACAGGGGAGCTCTACGTAGACCGGATAACTCCCATTATTATTGGGGATATAGCAACCAAACAAGCTCTGCGATCTACAAGGTAAAATTGTGTACTTCAACCAGTAATTCAGCATCGACAGGACAGCAATATTTCTGCACACTTAGTTGCAAAGGATGGTAACTAGAAGCATCTTTGTGGGCTGCTCTATTGTTATTCCCTACGAATATTACAGGAATTGGTTATATTAGATTTGACGTATCAACAACATGTAAACAACGTGGCAGGTTTTGAGAAAAGCCAATTCATATTTCAAAATTTGTTAAAAATAGCTTAAGCGAGTCATAGGGAGGGGTGGGGGCGCATATATTCACTGTTCAGCAGGATTGCGAGGATTCTCCTACAGTCTGCCGAGGTGAATCGTAGTATCTGAAAGTGGCGTGACGTGTTTGCGAGCAAATGATTAGCTACATGATCTTGGGAGGTCATATTTTCTGTTACATTTAGTTCATATTAGGGCCATCCAAGAACCAATTCATCTACCCCATGTGTGATATGCCCATAAATTGCTTTCTCTGGTAGATTTGCTTTGCTTTGCTGGACGAAAAACCATTGTTTCTGGGGGAAAGAAACATTGATGTCCACGCCTGAGACCAACTAACTCAGCCACAGAGTAAAATAGCTCATAAAATTTCTTCGTGTCATATGCTGGATTCGAACCCGGGCCTTTTCTACCCGGTGTGGGGAGGACGGTGATTGTAACCACTGTGTCATTCCATCACCGTCCAAACAGAACCAGCATACCGTTATTCGTTTTTCGGGTGGGTGCAGAGGGCTGTCACGTTTACGGAAAAATTATAGTGAAGTGGTGTAGCAGTCAACGGAGAATAAGTTGTGGTTTGACTACAATGGCAAGGATGCTAGGCTTATTCAGCATCAGCCTTTAAAAACTAAAAATATCATTTGTTTCGTCTAGATGACTCTCTAAATCTCCCTTGTATGTTCACGTTTGGCATAGCGTCAGTAATTAAGTTTCCTAATAATCGTATAGATCTTTAATCCCTCATTAATTTTGCATAAGTTTTCCAGTGCAGTATATAATGGAATATTCGTATTTTCCTAAGAAGAAAATACTGATAATAAAATGTCATTCGTGGGTCGATCATCTTGATGATGCTTAAATGATTCCTGTTTATGCACTTAGAAGAACCTGGAGTTTCCATAAATACCGATGACTAGAAATTTGTATGAACTTGCTTTTAAATAAGTAAAAATAATCCTGGGTAAGTGGATGGAAAGGTAATTAACTTTCCTAGTCACCTCTTCCTGGATCACCCTTTTACCTTCGAGATCCAATATATTGTGCTTCGATGTCATAGGGCAGAACTTAGCGCGATTAAATATACTGTACTGTGACCAGGATGACCAAGCCGTGATGAGGTGTGATCAGGAAAGCCACCATGGAAATCCACGTTTCACTTGTGTCCCCATCCAAAGGCACCTTCTATCAGGGAAAACCACAAAGAAGAGGAAACCTTAGACCTGAAAAAGACAAGAATTCCCAAAGAAGAAAGGATCTGCTAAAAACATTAGGAACAAGCCAAAAAAACATTTACCATTAGGCCAACATCACGAATCCATCTCCACGACATTTCTAGTTTTTTTTTGGGAGGGGAAAGTAGAGGGAGTTTCTGACTGAGAAAGTTATTGCAATAATTTTAGATAACTTCTTTATACCCGTAATGATCCGAACAAACCGTAACAAAGCACTTGTGGAACAAAGTGTCATGTTGAGTCCAAGAAAATTCGTGTTTTTCTTATAACTGTAAATATCCAGTGCTTTTAAAGAGAATACTGCTCCTTTAAAAGCATCGGTAACCGCATGGTTTTCTTTGCATGAGTTTTCCAGTACTCAGAAACTCTTTCTTTTAGCCCCCCAGAGTTATTATTATTATTTATTCATGCTAGAGTTTGTAACATTTGCTTGCAGTGATAAATTATTAGCTTTTTTTCTTTAAAAAAGACAACAGCATGCAGGAAGGAAGCCTGGTAGCCACCGTACACGAGCATTGGAATTCTAGAAGAGTAAAAAATTCAAATAGGCGAGGGGCTGTGCCAGATGACCAACTTTCATTTCCTTGTCTCTTAGTATGGATTCTTTTTGTTTCGTGTGCAACTATAAATAATGGCTAATCCTTGAATGGGTGTGTTCGCACTGTCTAAAATGTATCTGATGCAGATATAACACATTTTCTTCGTTGTTTAATCCTTTCCACAGAAAAATATAATAGAAATGCTAGAGATTGGGCCTTAACGTTCACGGGTATAATAACCCCATAATTGAATGGTCCAGAAAGAGAAACAACGTTATTGGAACAGCCTCTGCAGCATTATTTCAACATATCTTATTACACAAGGGAAGGGGGTGTGGGGGAATAACAAACAGGCGACAAGAGATTGGATAGTGAAGTCAGCTAAGTATACCCCACTGGTGGCGAAAGTTCTCAGCACGTTGCAGCCACTGTTATTAATACCGATGGACAACTGAAGCTTTAAAGAAAAGAAAAAAAAAAGACAACTGCCAGTAAAGATTATTTCACTGACAAAATAATTATCAACCGAATTTTCTATAAATTATTGCTCTTCATATGAGCAGCCAGACTCTGTTGCAAAAGCGACTTTTCAAGATGGTTGCCGTGTGTGTGTCTGAACAGTCAATTATAGATCCGATTTAGAGATAGAGGTTAACTAAAAGGTGTCCTTGAACAAGCAGACGCCACCAGAGAGGGCCACCTAATTGTGTGGTTAATAAAATTCATTTTTTTCCTCTTCTTTCAAGTAGCGGGCCATTAAGTGCTATGTCTTACTTTAAGTAACGATTTTATGGCATTGAAGAGAATTGATGGACAGAACAATCAAAAGGTATCCTCAGTGGGTAAACTGCCAGCGTCCTACTGATACTTAGATGAATCGTCTTGAGACGGATGTACTTCCAATTACGCCATCATTTGTGTGTGTGTGCGTGTGCAACCTAGAAGCATTGTATTGTCATGCGCAATGAAGGTAGTGGTTCTCAACTCCTTATCCTTCGCGTCACCAATTTTCAAAGTCATTATATTAGCGTCACCCCATTTTCGAAGTGATTAAGCCGCGTCACCCTTAAAAACAAATATGGCTCCCCATCCTCTACCCAGTGACTGGCTCTGAGACTCAAGTTATCGAAATATTTTGCCGATATGACAACGCCATCTATCGATATATTTGTAAGCTTCAAATTGAAATCGATTTAACCATTTTAAAAGAAAAATATTGCCTTTTAGTATAAAATGATTTAAGAGTAAGTAAAAAGGAAACATTATTTAATTATGTAGGTTCTTACCTCAAATTCATTGCGTCTCACAGTTTGAGAAAAGCTGTTATCGATCTTCAATGATTATAGTTTAAAATCACGAATTCGATCGATGATAGACAACACGAGTATTTGTGATAGAACTGTAAAGGACCGGCGCTAGTATCTGGTTACCAGAGCCGCGGGGCTCTCTTAAATGGTCCTTGTACGAAAGCCCATACACGTCTACACCCAGAGCGTGATCTCATTCATGATACAATAACTACCTATCCGCTTATCCCAGCTGGGATGAATTTAAGACGGGATGCGTTGCCCGGTCAACGCGTTACAAACAAATACCCTCCGATTCGAAAACTTTGTGGCTGTAAAGAGTATGGTAGATGAAATGAGTATCCCACTTTTATAAGCGCACACACGCACGTGTCCATAATTAATTATCGAAGAAAAGGGCTTAAAAATAGGGTGGGCTAAAAAGGAAAGAAACTGATGATGCTATAATACTTGTTTAGTTTTGTTCACGAGGCGTATCCTTGGGGGTTTTCCCTCTGGAGGAAACTGCACGGCTGCCCACGAGAATTACTGGTTCAGTGAATTGAAGGTTAACAAAATGCAAAGCGTAATAAAGCATTGAAAACTGGGTCAGTTCGTCCAGGAAGCAAACAAATCAGCATTTTTATGTCTGTTTTACTCTGCTTTGAGTAGATTACAGGTGATTTAGTTTTTTTTATTGATTTGACCTTGATGAATAACAAAACAGCTCCCAATATGTCGTAGAATAGTTTCACGCTGACTCTTGAAAATATCTGACACTTTACAACACACGCTTGAAAATGTTTGTTGTTAGTAATAAACGATGTTCCTCGAATTTCTCCAATGTGATATCGTACAGCGCGAGTCATCTCTTTTGAGATTTAGACGGACATCGTGGCGAGATCCAGTATTCTTTACATTTCGTGGGTACAGTATCAAAATTGGCATCTCAGGCCGGCCGAGATATTTCGCGTGGTCAACGGGGGAGTGCAGCACATCCGTTGAAAGTTAACTGCAGCTTGAGTCGGAATATAGACAGAGCTTTATTATTATGATTGGTAAAACTCTAGGTCAAGCATTCGGATTAGCTAGTGTATAATTTCGCTGTCCCTTCTTTGCCATAGTTGTTTGCAGGCCATTTGGCCGATACCAAGTCATGAAATTCTCTGAGCAGTGCAGACATGCTGCCAGGACAGCTCATGGGGGTTTTGTCAATGATATACAGAAACTTTTGCTATCGGGGATAAGGAGGTGATTATTTCTTTGCATAAGGTTATGGTTAGGCCCAGAGGCGGATTTACCATGAAGCTTAAACTTCAGGCCCCTCACTTAAACGGGTCCCAGAAATGTGTTCACATGGTCATACGTTTTTGTAAAATTTGCATAAGTAAGATATTTTAACCACAATCGATTAAGACCGCTGCCTGTTTCCACCAACTTCCCCTCATGTCGGGTGGCGTTGGAGCGGCCGCGGGGATTTTTGGGATCCGGATAAGAAGAAATTTGAGTTGGGGATGCATTTAGTTTGGGTTTAGTGGGAGTTACTTCCGTGTATAGTTAAGTTATTGCTAGGCATCCCGGTGTTGAAAACAAGAGAAAAATTACAGACTCCTGATTTGGACATATATGAAGTGTACCTTCTTTTGTCATCTTTAAATTTATTTATTAAAAAACAGAAAATTCAGATAAAAAATTAATGGAATATGAAACAAAAGCGATCAAGTTAAGCAATGAAATCAATAGAAATTATTTTGACATTGAGAAGCAAATTGTAAAAAAGAATTTTTTTTTTTTTCAGATTATACTAAAAGCAGTAATTAAATTCATTAAGAGAAAGAGATAAATTTCAAATAGAAGCAATGAACAGGCTGGTGGATGGTTTGAGAATCCAGTTAATGAAGAGGAGTGAATCATATGAACACTTTGGAAAAAAGATTTAAATGTCTTGCTGGTTTGACACGAAATACTGACGTCAACGAATAAAACTCATGATACGCCACTACAACGAGGACATCGACGACAATCTGGTTAATGAGTGTCGTCAATTCAAAGAGTATTTAAGGTTAGTCACTGCACAAGAAAACTTGAAATGCCCTGAAATCTTACAGCTCATATATGAAAGAAACTTTATAGAGGTTTTCCAAATTTGACAACAATCCTAATTAACGGTATTCGTGCACTTGCTGAGACTACACACATGATGGGACATAAATTCAAGTTGAGGAAGGATCGTTGCAGGATAGATGTGTAGAAGTTTGCCTTCAGCCAGCGGGTGGTTGGTTGTTGGAACAGGTTTCCATCTGTTGTTGTGGAAGCGGATAGATTCAATGGAGAAATGGACAAAATCTTGGGGGGTACAGATGGGTGAACAGCTTTTTTTTTTTGGCTGATGATGTATAAGCTTGCTTTCTTGCGTCATTTGCCATTACTGCTACTACTACTATCCGTCTTACTAAGGGTCACATTTGGAGGATGTTACTAAATTGAGGTGACGCTTACGTCGGATGTCATTCTTAAAGAATAATTATAGAAATAAAACACTATTGTACCACGTGATTTTTGCGTTAAGATATACGATTGGTCGGAGACAACCTATCGTACTGGCTGCTTCTTCCTAGGCGGTTAAGCAATCGCTTCTGCTGTATTTCATCCTTCACTCTTTTAATAGTGAAAGCCGAAACACCTGTTAAATCTGCAGCAAGTGTTTCGTCATGCGATTTACCCGGATGATTTTGCTGCGGAGTGATAACCTTGGCAGAACATTGTACGCTGCCTTAGACAAACGCTTAAAGTTCTGCCAAGAAAATACGCAAGTGCTCGTGACTTTCTACATTTACAAACTCCTCCACCTTTTCGAATACAAATGTTTTATTTATTTAAGAGCCTTCCAGTAAAAATTGTAGACTGACGAACAGGAGTAATGTTGACATTGCAAAGAAGTACACCATCACCGGATTGGTCAATAATTGATGGCGTGGGATGCTTAAAACCATACATATGAGTAAAAGAGAATTTAAACGCATTCACGTTTAATACAGAATATTTCCTTTATTGTTATTAAACATTATTGCTGAAAACTGTATTTGAAATCAGTCTGAATCTACGTAGCACACGAAGCAAATCATTTTTGGAGCACATATCATATTGTGAATAATTACTTCAGTAGTTATTCACAATATGAGATATTACTTAAGTAGTTGGCTACGTAGAGAAATGATGAAATTGCACTGACTTGTACGCTAGTTAACTCCCTATGTAACCTGAGGCTTTAGCCCCAAACTATATCATAATCTCAATTACTCCACACCATCAGGTATCTCTCTTATTGTGCATTTATACTTCGCAACTGGGTTGTCATCATTGCAACACCAGGATACTTGTCCACCCACTGATGGGAAGCCAATAAGCTGCGAAACGCTGGAGTATGGGTGATGGTATCTACTAAGAATAAGTAACAATATTCTTCTCCTATGGTGAAGCGTTACTTATTCAAGGTAGTGCAATATCATGACAACTCGCTGTGAAGAGTGTATGAGATATACTTAATGATGCCAAGTTATAACTACTTAAGTAGTTGGCTACCTACAGAAATTATGCAATTGCACTAACTTGTACGCTACCTGTTTTCTTAAATTAATTTATTAAATTTCATCAGTTAATACAACATGTTTCACTCCAACTTTTACATCCTTCTTAAATTAATTTATTAAATTTCATCAGTTAATACAACATGTTTCACTCCAACTTTTACAATGTGCCATGTCACAAGGTACGTAACTGGTTCCATAACTGGTTCCAGCAGTATGAGTGTGAATTCAGCCTACCTTGGTGGTCTCTCTCTCCAGTCACCACACCTCAGTCCTACGAGCTTTTTAGAGTAGGGATTGGCAACCATCCTATTTACAAAAAAATGTGGGAAGCAATTGAGTCCAAATGGCATCCGCATCCTTTCGATATCTTGTGAAATCCATGTCTCAATAAATGCATGCTGTTCTGAGGGTTAAAGGGAACCTACTGGTTTAAGTACGTATACCTAATAAACTGGTCCCTCAGTATATATGTGAAATGAATTAGGAAGTTTTTGTAAGGATTAAGTTTTTTTTGTTTTTTTTTTCAGAGAGAGAGAGAGAGAGAAGGAGAGAGAGAATCTTTATTGCTTAATTGAAGAAAATTCTATTAATGGATAAATGATGTTAAACAAGAAAACACGATGTCACTATGTCCAACTTTTACTTCATCTACATCAACGCATCGTGAGTAGTCGAAGTACCACATCAAAGCCTATCTTTGCTGCTGAGAACTGGCTCCTACAATGGCAAATGTATAGAGAAACTGTTATATATAGCTTACACATCTAAAAGATGCATCTAACGCATCCAGCGTTAATACAGAAAAAGCCCCTTGGTACAACTGCCAAATCATCTCCGAACCTTTATTCTGGAACTCCTCTTGCTTGAGAATTTCCCTATGCATCCCTCAAGGCCATCCCTGTGCTCTGCTCATCACAAAATCGTCTTTATCTAGCAGATAGATTCAACACCAAATGTTACAGAAGTAGGCAACTTGATGTAGCACGAGTATTTGGTTGGAAGTCACCTGCAGAGGTATATAGCAGGCGGCTACTAGGTAACTAGGAGATCCGGACTGAATCTCACGTGTCTAATGATGGATGCCAGTCAGCCTGCTTCCGAATTCACATCTGAGTTTCAACAATTCTTGTTGAAAGTCCACGTTAATATTTAACTCCTCGTCACATGTGTATCAGCCTCATCAGTATCAACTGAAGTATACTGAGCGGACAGAAATCATGGGATACCTAGTAATGGGTAGGCCCACCTTTCGCCTGGATAAGGGCAGTCACACGACGAGGCATTAAGTCTACTAGTTCATGAAAGCTTTCCACAGGTATCTCCATCCATGCTTGCTACACCGCTGTCCATAATTCCACCACATTCCTGAGTGGAGGATCCAAAGCGGACCTTTCCACAACATCCCAAAGATTCTGTGGGAAGCTTGTCGCTCTCTCTTTTCTTACTCGGGTACTCGACACAATTTTTCAGCAGGACAACGCCGAACACATACCGCAAGGAGTTACCTCTGAGTGTTTGTGGTGTGGCTGTAGTGTCTTGGCCAGCCATGTCCTCGGATTTCTTTCCATTGACAAAGTGTGGGCCATGATTGGGCGTCATATACAGAGCCACCCACAGCCAGCACAGACCATGGATGTGCTGGGGTTCCAGATGCAAGTGCTTTAGTGGGAAATACCTTAGGAGACTATTCGACACCTGTATGATTCAATGTCGGGACACTTAGTTCAATGTATCCGAAACCGTGGTGGATTCATATCATATTGATCTGCCAGTCTCCAATTTTGCTGACAGAATTGCAGTTATCGGTTGCCCTAGCTACCTCTCCTAATTTATTCATTCTGTAATTCTTTTTGCTATCCAGGTGTTTAAGTTTGATTATGAGAGTGTTGTTATGCGCTAAAGCAACTAACGCTGTGAGGAGTTCAGTATGTTGCGTCAATTGCGTGTATTCTTCGTTCAGATTGTTTCTGCACAAAAGACTCGAGTTTCCGGGAGAAAAAAAACCATGCAACCGTCGCCTGAAACCGAGTAACTCAATTGTTTTTTCTCCTGGAACTTGGTTTTCCATACAGAAAAACAAACAAACAAACAAACCGACCGGCAAACACACTCAGTTTACAGAAATAATGCACACAGTTAGATGAGATAATTTTCGTGAGCTCTTATATGTCAGTTTTTTCAGTAACTTCATAATCTGAAATCTCCTATTTGATCTCCTCTGGCTTGAAATCTACCATTCTCAAATTCCTTTGTTGCTTCTATCGTTCCCTCAGCTCTACAGGTTACCTAATCATGTCATGTTTTGTCGAGATTTCAATGTTCACAAATCCAGCTGGCTTCAATATTCCGGGTATACCAATTAGGAGAACTTCTGAGGTTTTTGTTCGGAACTTCTCCTTACTGATGGCGTTGCTCAACCTTTTAGGAGACCAAGTAATCCTAATCACATACCTAACGCTCTTGATCTTTTCATCACCAACAACAGCACCGTATTTGGTAGTCACGGATTTGAACCCTGTCACTCAAAACACGTGTACTTATGAACCCTCGCGATTTAACCCTCCACTAACCACCATTTCTTCAGGATATATGATCGCGTTGGGTAATTAATTATAGTGGAGAAAGATTCTATAGGTAGTTGAAGGTCATGCATTAGTTTCCCCCCCCCCCCTCTTTCTCATTCCATATTCGTTTTCACCCATATAATGCTCAGGATAATTCTCCCTATGCAGTAAAATGCGTCTCCTTTGAAATATTTTGTTTCTCAGGAAATTAGTTTACTCTGTATTTTATTTATTTTATTATATTATATATGTGCTTTTTTGTTGTTAGAACAGTATGTATTAATGAGAGCTGTCCGTTTGCATATTGTTTTCATTGTAAACCCCTCTGGCAAGTGGAGTTGTAGCGTTGTTGTATTCAGAAAGAAATTGAATTCAGGATGATCGATCACGCAGACTACATCCAATATAAAGAAAATCATTTATTAACCCTTCAATACATTTTTAAATAGCAAAAGTGCTGTAAATGTTCATTTACCCTGTAGCGTGCATGGACTCTCTTTATCACGTTTTCCCTACACGTGAGAGTGTGGGTTGGACTTCTATGTGTTGTCGATCTTCGTCTAAGGGAGGTGTCGTCAAATCAATGAATGAAATGTCCACCATCGAAAAAGGGACTTTCTTTCGGCATTTTAATTTGTTCTTAATAAATTGCAACGGTGAGCTGTTTCTGATAATGCCTTTTCAAACAGAACAGGTCAATGTATAGTCAATACATGACACGAGGATCGTAACCATTACAGGCCTTTGATTTCTATATGGTTTGTTAGTTACGACTAGTAATTGGACAACAGAATAATACTTGTTTATAATTATCGATAAAAGGTAGTGAAATAACTTTTATAAAATCTCTGCTAACAGCCTATATGCTGTATATTTTCCAGCCTCTTCATATAACTACATCGGGGATCTCCGAATGAGATCTACCACCCCTCTCCCCTCTCAATATCAACTGATTATCTCAGTCATGCCATTAGGCACACGTGAATCTCCGTAGTCAGCGGGCGCCATTGTCTTTCCGTCCGTAACTTTCAAGGCCTAACGACTTTGTTCTCATTAATTGGAACACCAGGGCGTCTACAGAAGGAATTATGCACGTGCTTCGTCCGTTCCACGTAGACAGAGAGTGCTAATGAGTTCATGGCTGCTCCTTTTTGAATGAGGGGCCCCTTAAATGGGTGACTTAACTGGTCCATTTGAAAAGAGATGGCCGGAAATTTCTCTACACTACAACTTAACACCTGAGGGGGAACTTTGCAAGGGTGGTAGACCCTGGAGGGCACACGGCAGTCGTTACGAACCTCGTGATATGCCTATAGGGCCCATGAAATCTCTGTGTGCCTTGTTCTTTCTGCTATATTACTGGACACGCCCTCAGCAGGTGAATGTTGCGAAAAAGGTGTTACCCGTGGACCCACCCTATTCAGTAAACCAGAGAGTGATCTCAAGCTCACGCGTTGTTTTGGTTTTTCTTTGTCCCTAATTGTTGAGCACCAAAGCTAAAAATTGAAATTACTTGAGTTTATGCAATGTAGCGAAACATTCTCACTTTTATGAATTTTTAAATATCTGTAATAATAATGTTTTATTAAAGATAGAAAAACCGATACATTAAAACAAAGACACCAATTTTCTTTTTTTTTTTAACTCTGGATCATATTAAGACCATGTTAAAATGCCACGCAATAAGACTGAATTGATTGAATATAAATTATCGTTTTTATTTTAAAATTTTAATTTCAGTGGATACATTGTTTTTAATAAAGTTCTTGCGTTGATTGATTCAATTTACGACGTTGAGCGCAAGATGGAGTTATCACATCATTGCTCAAAAGAAAAAAAGAAGAAAAACTGTCGCATCATCACTAAAAAAAAAACAAAAAAACTTAACGGCACGTGCCCTTAGATAAGCTGGTCTTCTTTTAGATAAACTATACTTCTGTTTGTGTATACATAAACAGTAAATGAGGGGATCGGGCCGATGTTTCCAGTTTTAAGAGAAAGGTGAAGAAGTCAGCGGACATAATGCGACATCAGTGTATCTCTGACAGTACCGTAAATGTTTGCGTTGATATTCGCGAGCTGTAGTTGTAAAATTGATCGATGGGACTATGGCAGCTGCCTTGAGGTTTTATCCAAACATTTGCGCATAAGTCCTTCCTGTTATCGCTGGACTTCGATGTTTAGATTCTTGAATTTAGGGAAGCTGTTCCTCGTGAAGTGATGAAAACCGACGTCGAGGTCAAGCTTTGGATAAACAGAGCAGAAAAATGAGAAAAGGGTGTGATTGAAAGTATGGGATTCCTACAAGGTTGAAGTGCACGCAGTCAGTTGGTGCGTGAACATTCATACGCTGGAACACACGCAGTAACAGCCAAGTGCTTGTTTGCGTTGTATTTAGGCCAATTTCTCTATCATTTGAGTGACAGTTGATACACGAATAAATACATTTAAAACTATGGAGGCCTCTTATGTGACATTTCCACTAAGGGCCAAAGAGGAAAAGAAGCATTTTAAACAGATCAGCTCTAGTAGATTCGTTATGGCATTAGTATGAGGTTTTTCTGCAGTCCCTTACAGACTGTAGCTGTTCGTCCCATTTCTTCCTCCTCCCCAACACAATTCCTTTGCGAACCGATGCTTCACACTTTCTTTTTAACCGGTTTTTCCAGCTAATACTTTTGTGGAACTCAAATGAGACGTTCCATGACTTTCAAAATATTCCGGGTGACGTCACAGATTATTGGAGAAGCTGCAGGCACGCTCACCAAGATGCAGTGAGACAAGATGACATTGGTAAGATTTCTACAAAAAACGAAAGTTCAGTTGAAAAATGCACTAAAAAGAAAGAAAGAAAATTGCTTTCACAGTATGTAGTTGCAGAGCGGAGATTAACCGGTCTGTTGACAGTCGTGTTATGAATTCAGTCCAGACAACTCGTGTCTTCTTTATGACAAATGTCTCTTATCCGTCTTTTCTTTTTCGAACAATTATAAGTTGCTGAAATCTTTTCAAAAAGTATTATTACTTATTTTTTACGATGTCCTCAAGCGAAAACTCCTTCTTTCTTGACCATTCAAGGTACAATCATTTGCAAGAAGGCAAATCTTAAGTCCGAACAATGCAAACTTCAGAACGAATCTGGACTCAATCATTCCGTGCGATGACGTCACCTATTCGTGTTATGGGCTGTGGCTTCGAGGAAGTCTTCAGTCATAAAAAAGTTTCATCTGCCCCTCTTTAGCCTTGGACCAAAACTACACCTGCGTGCTGATGTTTCTAGCAATGAAATATGTTCTGAGACCTCATCGTAGCAGTCTTACAAGACCTGTCACTCGCGTGCGCGTGAAGACTAGACAATACCCAAGATATTTCCACCCCCACTCTTCAGCAGACACCATCAAGGCCAGGGAAGCCATAAGTTTTCTCTGGCATGTCCTTTGTTGGAGGATTCGTAACACTTTAAGTTTTTCATTCACTTGAATACAAAAAGGCAGCCATTTCTCACAATGAAACGATAGCGTAATTAGTTTCAAAGGATGTTTGGACTGATATATACTCGTGTGCATACACTGATCAAAGTGTGTGACGTTTTAAATAACCCAATATTGCGGACGAATGGCAGAAAACAAAGTTGATAATTAATTTGATTGTGTGTTTGAAGCGGGGTCGAAATGGAAAATTTTAAGAAACGGAATGCTCGTTAATGATAAAACATCTTAACTTTGTAGTGTCAGCTGCCAAGAAATTATGGTTTCAATCTAAGTAATCTCGATGATTTTAAGAAACGGAATGCTCGTTAATGATAAAACATCTTAACTTTGTAGTGTCAGCTGCCAAGAAATTATGGTTTCAATCTAAGTAATCTCGATGACAACAATCCAGCCGTTGGGCATTTATTTCCTATTATTTATATTGCCATATTTGATGCATAAAAGCGATTTTTTGTATTCTTTTGGAGATTTTAATAAGCTACATCAATAAATAATGGAAATTTCAGTTATATCCTTCCCTAGTGATGTGGCTTGTAGTCTACTGGTGCAGAAAAATAGCTGTACTTTCGATCAGCTCCAAGATAATGCACGCTATAAATATTCAGTGTTATAAATTGTGTGTTCTAAGTCTCATTTGTTTGCTTCGAGAATTAAAAATTGAAGTGGGGGACTTCACCCTTGTGTATTACCGGTTAACACGTTCTCCTATTAAATACGAACACGTAGCTTTCCAAATAGCGCAGAGACCACTGGAAAAAATGAGCTGTTGGTTAAATTGCAACGGTTCTCGATCGGTGCATAAAATAATCATCTAGCATCTTAGTCATAAACTTCGAAATTTTAGTGCCAAATACTGATTTTGTTTTTTATTTCTTATGGCAACCTCAAACAAGAAAAGTTGCCCATGCATGCGCATTCATGGTTAGGATGTTGGGAACCCGAACAGCAAATAGTAGAATTAGCAATCTGAAAGGCTTATAATTACAGCTAAACCCACCAAAATTACTCAAATGATATTGAGTAAAAACCTACACGGTGCATTAGTCAATAAAACTGATCAATGTTTCACACAAATTTGGGACGAACGGCTCACTTTCGCTCAGCATTTCGAAACAACAAAGAAAAGAAATTTGGCTGCTTTTTGGACAGTACATCAGGAACTTGTCGGAACGAAAAATTCAAACTCGTCACCCAGCATATTACCAGGTATGTGGTAATATGCTGGGTGACGAGTTTGTCGCCAGCAAACATCAGCAACTTCGTTAATATCGGGTAATGGCTCTTATGTTGGTTATTAAACAAAGTATTCCGCAAACCATTTATTATCTTCAGAAAAAGCCTTTATACAAGTGACGGCTGGATACCATAGAAGCTAATTGTAAACGCAATATTGTAACACTAACTGGACTCCTCACTACCTGACTAGATTAGACTTGCTAGATGTATCTTCAGTTACCATTCTCGCGCGGCAGAAGAGAATGCTAGGACTTTCAGCCAATAAGGCTCAGCCTTCAGCAGCGAAGTCCACAGAGGATATTTCCCACGAATATTATCAGTTTTACAGACAGATTTGGAACTGACAGTGAAACTCTCCGCACTGATTAAACTCACATCCTTCAAGAAATATACAAATTTCTTCACTGTTGGCTTCGGGTGGAGTCTCAAAAGATAATGCGATCGCAGTCCAATCACTTCAAGGGATTGGCATAAAAAATATCCCTAGGATAGAACAGCCAATTACTATAGATATGTTCTCTTGCAACTTAATTTCCGATTCTTATTTGTACACACTCCCATTTGATTGATTGATTGCTAATCAAGAAAAGTAAAAAAAAAGTCCAGCCATTTTGTCTTGATGGAATATTGCAAGGGTCATGCGCCATACACATGTAGTGCACATAATTGCAATAAAGAGTTTATATGTCAGAATATAAACAAGAACTTCAATAATAAAGTTAATCGCATTTTCATGGGTTCTCATTAGAAACGATCACCATGCAATTTAACTTAGCCATGATAGTAATAATGCACGTTTGTCCCAGAGACTTTAGTATTAAAAGAAACATTCCGTAAATAAATTCAAACTTCTCATTGTTACTCTAAGACTTTTTATGAGGAGTGGTAATACAATTTAAGGTAAGAGCTGCGTGGTACCACACCCAGGGCAGTGGAGAATGAAAAAAAACCTACTGGTAATGGTGCAGTGAGATATAAAGTTCTCTGAGCAGTGCAGGCAGGCTGCAAGAACAGCTGATGAGGTTTTGTCAAATGATATACAGTACAGGAACTTTGCTAAAGGAATAAGGAGGTAATTATCCCATTATACTGTATAAGGCAATGGTTGGCCCACATTATGAGTACTTCATACAGGTTTTTAAGGTGTATTTAAATTTATAAAATAAATGTAATATACATTAACGAAACATTGTTCGTCCATACAGAACTGAATGTCATGAACAACCCAATAAGTCCCTTCTTACTTTGAAGGGTAGTAAATATGAATCGTAGAAAGCAGGGTCATAATTTCTGGCAATATAAGTGGAATTCAGACACTAGATGTGTTTACCTTTATTATCTGATTTTTAAAATCCGTTATATAATTTTTATATTGTTTTTTTCCCAAATCGAGAGGCGGGCCACTTGTGGCTCGCATTCCCTAGGCTGGACATACCTGCTTTAAGAATTGGTACCCATTTGTTTCCTCATTAATTGTATATTGGAAACTGAACTCTAAATCAGATGCAACAGCCTTTCTTGGTTTGTTCCGAATAATGGAAACCCATCTGGCGCATTGTAGTTCATTCATTTCTCTGCAATTTGGGACAGGGGTCGAGTGGATCACCTTTGTGCCTTTAACAACAAAACATCATGGATCAATACCACTCTTAATTCGTACACGACTTTATTTTCTAAGGATGAACCACGTTTACCGTCGCTTGATTACCCAACCTTCTGCTTATTCGAATAATTACAGCATTTCGTTTGGTTTTGTCTAATTAGAGTGACAAACCGTGTCGAGTTACGCTATGATAACTCGCGCTTTTAAGAAACCCATGCCGAGTGCACCAGCCAGTTCACACGACTTATTCCTGACCAGTGCATTCACCAATCATTAACCCCCAATTTCTTTGAATTAGCAAAAGTAATTCTAATTACAGTAACAGTAAAAGAGATGGTTTCCTGATATACTGGCAGGGTAGTGTACATAATATCCGACAATAAGCGTGCGCTATTAAGCCAGGTTTGAGGATATAATTAAGTATGTGTAAAACGAATAAAGGAAAGCAAATACGGATGTTTAAAATACTCGTCCGAACATTCATTAATAATGGGCACACCCGCTGAGTAATTTTGACACTTGAGCGGGTCTGTGGGAGTTGCCGTCTTTGCCGGTAACAAAAGCAAACTAAAACAGATTAATGTAAAGTGGTACAATAATGTGAGCACATACAGAAACGCAGCTATCATTAAACTGGACTCACCACCTACGCCTATCAAGCTAGATAATTAATGCTCTGCCTCCAAGGTCTCTAGAGCTATCCAAAACCCCCGATGGGTGAAGGTAAACATCTGTCTCCGTTTTGAGACAATGATGGAACCAACAGCTACTGCCGCAGCTCCCAAGTTATAGACACCTGGTAATGGCATCCGCACCTATTCTCCTTTAGCCCTCACTAGAAAAGCATCTTTTTCTTTCTTTGCTTCTGGAGTAGTCTAATTGTGGCAATGAAATGAGGCGGGGTCCACTCTTTGTAAGTGGCCAAACGTTTTAGACAGCATACTCTATTAAGACAAATGCGATATTCTGGGGAATTTCTTGGGTTTTAACCATTTGAACGAGCTCTTAGTATTGGCGTAATTCTCTCTATCTTTTGATGTTCCATTGAAGTCAAAACTGCTATAACTACATCTTTTTTTTTCTATCTTTTACACTGTCGGCTGCAGCCGAACAACGAAAACGCATTTCCCGCAAAGAGTCCCCTTCTTTTTCTTGCATTTATTCCCCATCATTCAAAGGGGCACCATTTATTACGCAGTTCACGCCCTCTATAGGCGTCTGAAGTCATCTCGCTGCGCTATCAGTTGACGCTTTTAAGTGCTGTTTTTAGATAAGACAGCGTGAGAAAACACGATGCAGACGTGTCAGCTGTTCAATATTATCATAGATCATAGTCATAAATGCAGTTTTAAGATGGGAGGGCGCACACAACCCGCTAATTAAGCGATGCATCCTCGTAACTTCATTGGGCCAAACATGGCTGGGCCAAAAAGCTGTTTGTTTCGTTGCGCATTTAATAGCATTTTTATTTTTATTTTTAACAGAATATCGTGGGCATCCCCTAGCTGGATTATTATTCAAAAAACATGTTCGTGATGGTAGTTCGTGATGAACGTGTCGGTTAGAGTGGCTGAACACGTGCTGTCTCGCGTGGTTTTAAAGATTGTGGTGTGGTATCGACACCAAAGTGAAAGCTTCGCCGAACACCGATCGAAGTTCTCAGATTTCCCGTCACGTGATCCATCAAGAGGAGTTAATTGATTAAATTGGAAACGCGCTCAATCCTAGGGTGTGCCAACCGCACCTTAAGTGCTGCGCGCCTCTTAAAACTTCCTTCGTCTGTTTGTTTGCGTCTTGCGTGAAGATGGCGCTTTCAGTCTCCGATTCGAATAAAAAGAAAAGAAATGCGAAGTCTTATATCCGTAAAACTGGACAGATTGTAAGTTTTAGCCAGCGTACGAATCTTAAATCTTACTGAGCGGAGTTAATCTGTTCCAACACTTCCTGTTTACTTCTAGCGACTCCTGGGTGTGCACTGTTTAGGATGTACCTTCGCTCTCCATGTCTCTGCATCGTTTTCCGTGTTGCCACGCATGCAGACTTGAACGTGCAAAGAAAGAAAGAAAAAAAAAGAGGTAATAAAATAGACACACTGTGACCTAGCACACTTGCATCCACCCGTGGCTGCTTTTTCTACAGGCGGTCTACTCATAACTCACTTCAAATGACCCTTTAATTTCGACCAGGCACGTAGGCTGTGGCTTGTGTTCCTCTGAGGTCGGTCGACACTTGTGTGGGACCGCGTTTATGGATGTACGGAATCGCAAGAGAAAGCGGAAGTGTGATAAACCCGTTTGTCTCTGTCTCGGAGTAAGCACCCGTAAATATGGGCCCGAACGTTCACAATAAATCTTTAGTGGGGAGTGAAATGTAAGGGGGGAGTTAAGTGAGAAGGGGAGTTAACACTTGCACACATAATGAAATCAGAAAGAGAAAGTCCGAGGGAGAAGAAATTTGATCCGATAATCGGTAAAGGTCTACAGAGCTTATTTATTGACCAACTAAATTGTTTTAATTAAAATAATAATAAGATTGATGATTAGACTGTAATATATCTCAGTTGATCTGTATTAATAGTTTTACCATTAATATATTAATGTTAATGTAGTTATGATACTTTACAGGTTTGACAGAAGTTGTAGCGTTTTTTGGGAGAATTGTAAATGATTTTGGTTAATGATCGTATTTTCGAAAAATGGTCTCTTACTCTTTGATCTGAATGTTTATTTTATAATGATAAACAAGAGATATCCTCAAAAATGCACTAAACAGTATAAATAGATAAAATCGTTGATAAACAGGAAATGAATCGCGATCTCTATGTAAGTCGCGAAGTTTTTCAATAGAAGAAGAAGAGCAAAATTAAGACTTCAGTCTCTTGATCTGGATGAAACAGTTTGCATTAATGTGCAGCGCGTGAATCTTAAATCTGTGCGCAGAATAATCGCATATCCGCCACTCTGTTCCCATGTTCTTCATCGCAGATTCAGAACTTAATATTTCCAGACTGCTCTCTTTCTCTCTCCCCACCTGAACAATTATGTTCCCCTAAGAAGCTTTTAGAGTGCGAATGATTGTTACCAGGTGTAAATCCTTCTAAATGGTCGGCCATATATCTTCTTTAGTCCCAAATGCGGCGAGCAGAAAATAGTTCATTAGTACTTAAGCCTCTTACTTTAAACGGATTTAAAGTATACTGCAGTTGACCTTTGATCCCAGCTATATCACCGTCTGACATAACCCCTAAAATAGATCTGTTACGAACAAGTAATCTGCGAAGACGAGGGATAAAAATCCACTTTCGTCGTTCCGAAACACTATTAAGAAACATTAGCCGGGCGAACATTAGAGGCAGTTATGTAAGATGTGTTCTTTTATCTTGCGTGATGAACTTCACATACCTTTAATCTGGCTGTTCGTCACGCTACGTGCAGAGGGAAGGAAGGGGGGGAGAGTTAAAGTTCTGTCCCCATCTGCGAGTAACAGGGACGGCGGGGAACAAGCCTCTCCTCATGTTAATTCGAAATTGATCCTGGAACTCCGAACGGAAAAGCTTGTTCAATTTTTATTTTACCGACTGGAGTTATGCGCGCCGCCCCTTCTTATGCCAATACCGAGAAATGTTTCCTGTCCAACCAACACAGATGGTGTTCTGGATTTGCACAGTTGTCACTTTGTCAGGAAACAAAGTTTTTGCAGGATCGGCAACCTGTAATGATCCTACCTCATGATCGATCACCATCATCACCTTCAATATGGAGACGGAGCCCGAAGCTCCAAATGAATTTTAAAAACAAATTGGTAATTTATATCCAATTTGACTCGCAAAGACCAGCCCACTCCATACAGCAACGGCGCAGTCGCTATAAATTATACACCTATAATCCGACAAATGATGTACTCATCCATCATCCACCAGCTAACACAAAACTAAAACTTGAAGAATAATTATCATCTTAAGAATAGTTTCCGTACTGAAAACATTCCGTTTTTCCAGTTCTTACAAATAAACCTTACAATCAGCGAAGTGGCTTAAGGATTGAGGTGGATTGTATAGGGCGATTATTAAAAAGTAGGGGTAATTTCGGGACAGTACGATGAACATCCTTCGTAAGAATTCAAGGAAACATATGGTTGAAAATTGTTATTTTTAAGACTCATTCTTTGTGTGTGCGTGTGCCAAAGCAACTAAGCTGTGAATTTAGCACATTGTTTCTGTAATTGCGTGTATTCTTCGGTCTATTTGCCTGTTTGCTGGAAAATTTCCTCCCGAAGTTTCATGAGGAAAAACAATGCAACCATGGTCAGAGATCAACTAACCTCAGCCACGTTGTAAAAAAAAAAACATAAAAATTCATTCTGCGATTAACAGGATTCGAACCTAGGCCTCTTCTCCGGTGTGTGCGTGCTACGGGTGAGGGTGCTGTTCGTTGTAAACCACAAGCTGAATAATAAGTCACCTATGAGTGTTTTTACCTCTTGAAAATCCTGGCTTTTCATCCCGAAAAGAGGAAACCCGATTGTAGAACGCACCATTTTTGGGCGAAAAATGGTGCGAAACCCATCGGCGTCTTATGGCCTGATTTTCTTTGGTACAAAAGGGGGGGGGGGAAGCACAAAATAACCTTTGTGAAATGGGTAGATTTCCAAACAGATTTACCTCAGCTTGTCAACAACAGCTCGCTGTAATGAACGTTTCCACGGATATTCTCAGACGTTTTAAAGTAAACTATTATTTGTGATCGAATGGGGACTACTCCGCTTCGTTACCCGATTTTCCGTCGGTTACGTTAAGGGTGTGCGGCTGTTACATCTGAGAAACCTAATCACATTGCCAAACATTGTACAGGTACAACTCTGATGTTATCTGGATTGTTTGGTCCTCGTTCTTTTGCTGCTCGTACAAACCCGAGGCTGGTGTGTGTGGCAGAGCAATAAAAATATTTAGTCGTGAAAATCAGTAGGGTGTGTCGGTCAGAGGGTGTGTCTCACTTAAAATGGCGTCGTTTCCAGAAAAGTATACCTTTCGTGCTGTCGGAGTTTTTTTTTTGTTTGTTTCCTTTTTTTACTTCTCGGTTTTATTTCGGTGTGAATTAAGGTTGTTGTGGTAACCGGCATTCGTTTGGCCTTATTCTGAGGAAGGCGAGTTGGGAACGAAAGCTGTAATTCAATCAGTCCCAGAAAAAGTATTTTGGCCGACGTAATTACTCCATTACAAATCAAATGGCATTATCAGAGGAATTCTGTCAGGAGAATCCATCATTGCTGAATATATAAAAAGCTCGCCATCACCTGCTAGAGGGCATCCTCGGCACCCCCCCCCCGTGACACACACACACACACAAAAAAAAAAGAAAGAAAAACTAAATTACCGCCCTTCCCCGTCTATCCGCTCATGATAGACTTCAACAGTTCTTTAAATCGGAAATATTCCCGCTCCGATCGGGGGGATAATTACGGACATTTAATCAACTCTTTTAGAAGCTACGCACTGCGAGGACACGCGTGCTTCGGCCTTCCATCAGACTACTTCAGAGCGCACGTCTTAATTACGGCGGCGGGTTTCGTGCAGCCTTGCCCGCCCCTACCGCAATTGACCTTGACCCCCCGCTTCAATGCGAGCTACGTTTTTTCTCCTTTTTCCGCAACAAAGCAACGCTTTGCGTTGTACATCGACTACTGTACCCCACTCTTGTGGTATTTTAATTTGGGGAACCTGCTACAAAAGGATCGGGATTCTTTGTTCGCTCGTGCTCCGTCAATGGTGCGACCAGAGCTGCGAGCGTGCTTAAAGGTTCGTGTTGGGGGGTAGATAAAAATCTATATTATTTTCACCTGCTTTTCAGAAAGTGTCTTACAAAAAGTCAAAAGAATTCGTTCCTTTCGCCGCAACTGTGGAATGTCAGAGGTCGAAGGTGTGCGGTTGTTTGGACTTCGTGAGTGAATAGAACTTAATGAATATGAAGTTACACTGGATGAGGAGCACCCGAGCCTCGAAGCAGAAGGAAGGGAGACCCAAAACGTTGTTTAATAGTTATAATGTAGTTATAGACATGCGCGATTCTGTTCTCATATAACTAAGTTTTGAAGGCGGTCTTAGTAATAGCTAAACCATTGGTACTCTAAGATGAACCGGACAATATGACACTCCAGCTCAATGAACTACCTTTTAAGTAGTTCATTGAGCGTAGTGTTAACAGTAGTTAAAAGTCCTCTGTGATAGTGTCATGGGTTCACCACTAGCCATGGAGACGTCTCAGAGCTAATCCTGTCGTAGATGGGATGAATTCTTAAATGTCGTCTTCAGTAGAGGCCTAGTTAGCTAGTCTCAGACAGAAGTAGTAGGGTCTTCCTCGTGAATTATTCTGGGTTTTTCCACCCACTCCGGTTATACTCCATGAAGACCACACAAAGTCAGTGGGGGTTTACAAGGTAGAATTACCTTATTTTATGGTATCGTCTTGATTAGACTAACTTCGTTTGATCAGTGATCCTCATGGACCAACTATGTCTTTATTTCCTATATCTTTCTATATGTTTTCCCTGCATTTTTCTCTAAAGGAGATAATCGCAACAGACAGTGAGTTTTATGTATTTTAATTCATTGACTTTTCAGTCGTCCTTGACAGTATAATGATTTCGTCACTGTTTTGTAGAAGTCGTCTGGGTACGAATTCCGTAGGAGAGAGAGAGAGAGAGAGAGATAATCTTTAATGCCCTTCACGGCCAAAAAGCCAGGGGTTTACATTTTTACAACCTCCCGCAACTTCCGGGAAAATAGAACAATTAATTTACAAAAACAGGTAATTTTACAAAAGAAAACATATTTTATACAAAGGAGAGAACTCCTTACGAGAGTTAGGTCTGATTGAGCTGACTTGACATCGAGATAAGAGCACCAGCTCAATCAGACAGGAACAGATGCAAGGTACACATGTCAATGCAGATTAGTCCTACTAGACATAATTTTTTTCCTGTAAGTCCGGTCAATAGCGAATTTGTTCAGGTCGGCGTCAAGTGCCTGGGTTTGCTTGAACATCTGCTGAGGAGTTGGTGAAATTCTTAAAGTCTCTTCACTTGAGGTTGCACTTAGCTGATCTGAGAAGTAGAAATTTCTTCCCTTGAAAAATTTAAAAAACACTTGGAATTTCTATGGACTACAGCCAGTCAAAGCCCCCTGTCAGTGCATGTTTTGTCGAGTCCAATTCCGTAGTCTTCCCTACAGAAATATTACAGGAAAAGCGGCTCTGATCCTTCAAAGAATTAGGATATTCTGAAGGACCTTCGTATCAAATTTCACGTCCGTACATTAACGATTAAAATTAGGGGTTAGTGAATGGTCGATCATGATCGATTGGTTGATCACAAAACGTGTTTGCCCATCATGGTTCACAGAAATAAAAACGCTGTATAAACATGATTTTCTGTAGAACTGTAAGACAAGTTATTTTTTTACATAGGAGGAAAAAAGGGATGTTTATTGTTATATGTACATATTGAATTATACAGGAACGATTTAGATTCAAGTAAAAGTAAAAGTAAACAGCCAAACAAAGAACGGAAGCGGCAAGTTTAAACGTTAAACTAGGAACGTATAGAATTTAGTGGAGAATAAAAGGGAATCCTCTAGTACACTTTAAAAACTATTAGGGCAGCTAGATACAGTCCCTTAATGGATAGGTATAATAGGTTCTCGTTCCGTTACAGCTCAGAAGAGAAGTTAACGGGAGGAAAGGGAAGAACTGGATACTTAAAGAAAGCCACATTAAAAAATACTTTCGGTAAACAAACAAAGAAAAAAAAATTGTAATAATTATAAAATTGAAGATCTATACATAGGAAAAGACAGCCATTCAAAAGTGATAGTTCTCATTGGGCATTTTTTAATGGGTAAGGGATCATGATATTAGAAAAAAGTATATCCACATTTCCTCTCCGAAATCTGTGTGTGGCATGCAATGGGATTGGAAAGAGTTGGTAGTTTGATTCTGAAGATTGAAGATGTTTTAAAGTGGACACACTGGCTTAGAGCAGAATCGTCTGGCCTAACTTCAAGTAAAGAAATTAAGATTCTTTTCACCTATGCTTGAAGTGATAGTGTCAGTTAGGTAATGGTTAATATTGAGTCGCTGTTGAATAGCGAATCGTCAAATTTGATGTGATGCAGTGAGAAAGATGGGGGAAATAGTGCAGCTCAGATAAAGGAAAAAAAAAAAGTCATATTAGGGATTGACGAAATAGCTTGCCTATTTTGCTTGACGAAAAACCTGAGTTCCGGGGGACAAACCTTGCTGTCTTCGACTGAAACTGTCTAACTCAGCCAGCGAAAAAAGCCCATAAAAGCCCATTGGCCGATTCGAACCCCGCCTTTACAGCCTGTTGTGGGAGGACGATGATTGTAATCACTACGCTGCCCACGAGGACTTGTTTTTAGGTTTGGGCTATTGTTTTGTCGTACCTACGCTGAACGTTTTGAATTAGATGTCAAAATTGGACTAAGTTTTATCGTGTACTATGCTCACTGCCACCTAAAGGTTCCTTTACTTGAAGATTCTTAATGCAAGATGAATCACTGCTTATAACCAGATCAAGAATATTGCTTCCTGTTGTTGCTTCTCTATACTATTTATTTACTATAATCCTAGAATTAATATACATCATTAGGCCAAGTTTTATTTAGAGAGGAGAAAAGGAAATCTTCATTGGATCCACCAGTAGTACATACTACACACTATTCGTTCCTGGCTGATATGTGCTTCTTTCATGTCAGTCACATACGATATAATGGTCTGCGGTAGAACGGCTGCCCCATAGGCATAAGAAACAACAGTATTTTGTGAATCCTCCTTGTATGGACATTAACATGCCAGTGACTTCAAAGTCATTGCAGATATTCCATTGATAAGTGCTGTACTGAATGTTTCGAGTAAAGACCCAATGTTACAGCATGTCTCCTGTAGATCAACAGAATTGTATGCATTGTATCTTATGTGGGGCGGCTCGTGAACGTTTGTTCTACTCGGCTAAATCAACAGAGTGGGCAATGGGGATGGATGGCTTTATGTTCCCCTTATGCAAGAGAACAATTTCAAACTTCGCTGTGAGAGATCGCTGAAGAAGTGCCATTCAGATGTAACGTGTACTCGTGAATATTTCCTAAAAACTCCACTGATATCATGTCAGTAGCAAAACAGACTTTTTATTCTAAAGAATGTTGCCAAAATTTGGTTTCTTTTTCGATAGCGAGAAAATTTGAAGTTCTTCTTAACCAAGTACTTCTGCTTCAGTTTAGAGGCGAAACGTTTGGTTTTATCTTTGGAGAGGGCTAAATCTCTGTTGGGGTTATCCAATCCATCTTGGGCAAACAACTCCAGCTGAAGTTTTTCAGCCTCTACCTATTGCACCCTAATCACATTCACATTTTTGTAATGTGATTCGGGCGCTTCCCACGCAGCTCATACTGTGGAGGTAGCGGAAACGTCATCGTGAGAGATTGTTCTCGTCGCCGAATCCGGGTTCGGATAAACAATCTTGTGCGTATTCTTCGCAGAGAATCCAGTTGCAATCAGATTGCAAAAGTAACAATCACCGTCGTGACTTTTTGCGCCCACCATGTCATGGGTACGAAAAATGGCATGGGCTTTTCCTTTTGTTCAACCAGTCATGTAATCCACTCAAACAAACGATACAAATAACACATGGTGCTTACAACTGGTAAATTTTTCGAATCCCTCGAGATTTTACTCCATTGCAATTTATTTAGGAACGAGCCGCACACATAGCAGAATTTTTGGGATGATTTTTGCACTTCGCAGGCTTGAGAATGAGTGTGTTTCAGTTAAAAGTGTTTCACACTGCGGTTTACTTCAAACGGGCCTCTCCCATGGAGGAGGACCCCTTGTGACAGCCCTCCATCCCCTCTCGAGACGACCCTGTACCAACCGAATAAAAAACCCAGCATTGAACATCGTCAGCTTTTTTAAAATAATTGAACGTTAAGGGATAAACGTAGATATTCGTTCACCTCGCGATTCTGCAATTTCGATCATCCATGATTGCACTTAATAAATCTTAATCATATTTCATATTTTTTTATAATTTAAGGAAATGTATTTAACAAAATTCTAAATCATGTTTTACAGAAGAATGCAATAAGTTTGAAAGATCGAATGAAAACGCTTTAATACCTTCCAGCCGATCGCGATCGACTGGTCAAGCACCATTAATTTTAAATTCTAGAACTGCTGATCAAAAGGATGTCGTTTGAAGTTTCACGGTTAAGTCAAGTACATTGACAACAGGTGCTTGACTGACTTTGACCATCCCACCGCACTAACGATTCTAATTCTTAACGCAGCCTGTGTTTAACATCCAAGGGGATCCTACCAGAACGGGGTAGTAACCTTTGGTTATACTGCGCGTCATCTCTGTCTTCTACAGCCAGTTATTAGCCCACAAAGAGGAGAGTCAAATATAATTCAGATGCTCCTCCTAATTTCTGCAATCAGATTTCATATTTCTTTTGATGTTTTTGATTATTCTCAATTATGCTAAACGATGGTAGGGCTGAAGGTCGTAGATGTTTGTACCTCGTTTTTATAATGTAGCTGTCGTTTGTAAATATCATTGATCAATTGTAATGCCGGCACCATTCTCTGTTGTGATAATGATGGCGCATGCATTGACTTAAGCGAATTTAGATGACATTGTAATTATATGCTGCACGCTGAACGTGATTCGTAGGAAAAAATAATCTACCTTTACGTTTTGTTGTGTCGCTCCAGAGAATACAATGTAATAAGAAGAAACAAACATGGCTAACAGGACTTAATGGAGTGTGATGTACAGCGTGTCCAAAGAGTTATTCGACGCTTTAAAACGATCAGGTAGCCCGAACAAGCGTTAAACCAGCAGCACAATAATGTTCTGTTGATGGGATTTGTGGCTGTGGATATACATTACGAATTTCTCAAACTACTACAAGAAAGCATATAAAACCAAGACAATGATAAGTACAAAAAGAGATAAAGTGAGAGATTTATAGCAACTGTTCAGACTGCCTGCCACTGCTCTTCTCAACAAAGCGCTTTAAATATATCAACACGTGACTCAGTCCGTGCATGTCTTAGTGTAATGCAACCAACATCACATTGACAGCAGTATTTTATCCTTCGGATTACGTGTAGTTTCTGGATGGTCACGAAACGTGCGGCTCCATGGTTTATACCATAGCATGATAGTTAAAGATATAAAGAAGAAGGGGTTGAACGTCTCGTGATCTCCCCTCCCCTAAAAAGTACACACGTGTATTTGCTATCTGTGCATGCAGGCGTTCCTTATGAAACTGACCCATATAGCGACCTTCGAATCTAATAGCGAATATTTTTACATCAATCGCAGTGTGCTGCGATTGATGTAAAAACTGGTAGATCATTTACAGTGGAATATCTGTATAGAAAACATTATTGCTGTGAAGAGTGTTAGTGGCAGGCAGTCTGGATGTTATTTGGTCCAATAACCAAATAACATCCAGACTACGGTGATCCTGTGGTCGGTACGGTTGCATTAGGCTCATGAACAACAAGACTGGACAGTGTAGGATTAGAAAAACGAGTGTAGGTTGACTGATCTCAGTTTGTACCGTTCCATACTAATGGCACCACCAGTACATATTGAAAATACCATGTATCAGTGGGCCAATCTTGTCAAGTGACAATACAGTCTGATGATGGTGGTGTACTGGTGTAGGAAATGTTTCTGTGCTTCACATTGGGCTCTTTGATATGCAGCGGAGTAACGTTTGAATGCCACAGGTTATCGAAATTGTTGGGGATCAGGCTGTTCCTTTGTAACTGCAATGTATCCATCTGCGAATGGGCTCTTCCAACAAGATAATGGCATGATTGTAAAAACTTTGGGAAGCAGTTGAGATATCATGGACCAGCGCATGGAACTGTGACACAATTTCGACATCTCGTTGAGTACATTCTACGAATAATCCAGGCTGTTCTGAAGGCTAAAGATGATTTACTCGCTATTAAGTAGGCGTAATTAATGAAGTTTTGTTTCTCGGACTTTTATTCCTTGGTTCCCGAACAAATAGTACTATATTAACCAACGTTCGGACACACTACAGACGTATTGTAAAATGAGATGTCATATTATATGACACGCCCTGAAATTCTTACATTTTTTTCAGCAGCATGATAGGAAAATGATCAGATCTAGTTGTTGGGAATATGATCCGATCCATAATTTCAGGGTGTTAATGATGTAAGGGAACGTTAATAACTTGAAATTCCTTCTGATCATTTAGATGACTTAGGGCTGATTGCCTAGCACAGATATCACTTTGTACCTCCAAAAAAAACCCCGTTACTATTGGCGACTTTGACATGTCCACAAGTTTTTTTCTGGTCTCAAATGATGTGCAGACAAGGGAAAAACCCTTATCAAACTATAAACGCTTTTGAGGTTTCCCAGAAGGAAATTGGTGCATTTCTGACAATCCATTAATCTACTGCATAATTCATATTCTAATAATACTGGTCAGCATCAATTTCCTCCCTGAAATAATTTCGACAAATTTTGGTAGCAAATATGTTCAAAAACTGAGATATGTTCTTAAAAAGTTCTCATCACCCTCAGTTTTCAAATATCGTAGGTTAATGACCGAAAAACAAGACCTGTCGTTAAAGCTTCATTTCCTACATTCCCATTTAGACTTTTTTTCTTGAAAACTTGGGAGCGGTCTCCGATGAATACGGTGAAAAGTTTCACCAAGATATTTCTCAAATGGAAAAAGATAGCAGAGAAAATGGAATCCAAATATGTTGGCAGACTACTATTGGAATCTCGTACACAATTGTCATTGTGTACGAGACACAATGGACAATTATGAAAGGCAAAAAAAAAAAAAAATGACACAATAAGAGTTTTTTGTTATCATATGAACATTTTTGTAAATAGAATAAGGTTAATTGACCTACTTTTCAATATTTAGTACCGTATGTAATATTTTCTTAAAATACAGGGTGTCCCAAAAGTCCCTGCGTATTTTGGTGAAGCAGAGTGATTTTCAAATAAATTTCATTACAAGTATATATTTTTTTTTTTTACATAAAACACAAGTATTTTAAGTATGTTATTATAAGTTTTATTAATTTTTTAATGTTTTCTTTTCAGACCCATAATTCATGATGAATGTTCAAGGGCGAATTTTCGTTGTAACATCCCGCATCAAAGGAATGAAGTTTTGTGAAATCGCGGAAAGATTTTCAAGATTTTATAGTCCCGGACCTACAGACAATGAGATTCGTGCACTGATGAATAAGTTTAAAAGAACTGGGCCTATGCGTGAGAAGGAGAGATGTGGACGGTCAAGGACAGCATGTGAAAGCATTGAATCAATTCCAGAAATATTCGAAGAGGACCCAAATTTAGAAGACTGAACATACCCAAGACATCAGTTCACAGAATTTTGCCTAAATACCTTATCACATCCAAGTGTTGCATGACCTGCATGAAGAAGATTTTCCACGTCAAGCAGCAATGCGTGTGCAGAACTTATCGATCAAATTCAAAATAACATCTTTTAATGGACTACACGTTGTTCAGTAATGAGGCGACTTTTCACACTTGTGGTAAAATCAATCGCCACAATTGTCGTATCTGGGCTTCCCAAAAACCATCTTGAGTTCACAGAATGGCAAAGAGATTCCCCTAAAGTAAATGTGTGGTTGAGATGACGAAGTTAAAAATTTATGGACCTTCCTTTTTTGCAGAAGCAACAGTCACAGGAACTGTGTACCTTGATATGCTTCAACAGTTTCTTGAACCCCAACTTCTTGATGATTGTGTTATTTCACATGTATCGTTCCAGCAGCATGGGGTACCATGTCATTACGTTCGAACTGTCCAGGAACACCTCAATAGGCGCTTTCCGAATCGGTGGATCGGGCGTGGAGGACCTAGATCTTGGACAGCGCATTCTCCGGATTTAACTCCCTTGGAGTTATTTTGCTTGGGGTTTCACAAAATCAAAGGTTTATCGCACAAATATTCAAGATTTACCTGATCTTAGACAACACATTCAGGAGGAAGTACAGGAAATTACTCCTGAAATGTTTGCAAATGTGTTCCGCAACGCAGCTGAGCGATTTGAAATTTGCGGGGGCAAATTTCAAAGATTCATGTGGAAAGCAATAATTAAATTCTTGACCTTTGTATGTAATATATTTTTTTTCTGTTTGAAACTTAGATATTGTTTAAAAATAAACCTGTAATCATGCTATTAAGTCATTCGTCTCAAATTCACCGGATTTCACCAAAATACGCAGTGACTTACTACAAACTTTTTGACTTTAACCCCTTCTCCCTTAAAATTAGCGGGTGTTTTAACAGAAAGTGAAAAAAAAAATATATATTTTTTTGCCGACCAGTGACATAATTACCGAAATCTGCGAATTGGAGTCGGACCTCGAACATCTAACTTACTCTGTCTCAGGTGAAGTTCTCTACGTGAGAGGTAGGTAACGCCCATTCAAAATTCATCCCGATCAAATTACTCAAGCCCTCCTTAAAGACAACTCTCATGTACGACGTCTCATTTTCAATTTCAACTTGAAGTTGAACTGACTGTTATCCTTTATACTGTAATATTTGTTTTTGTTTTACTTTAATCAGGCATTGCATGTTTCAAATTTTGTAATTTATACCAGTTTGTATTTTGTTCCAATGGACAAAACCTTCATGGCAGACTCTGCTTTCTCTAGGGTGGACTGTGTTCGCCTAAATCGGATTTAATGATGTGCTTCTATAACAGTTTGGAGCTGAGATTCGTTATAGCTTCACCCTCCACTGACTTTGTAAAGCGATGGCGCTGCGGTTGGAGTTTTTTTATAGCACCCCCTAACTTGGACGTATTGGTCATTAAAAAAAAAAAAAAAATCCACCGACTTGAAAGATCGCGATTTTTTCGTTTAATTGATCGATTCCAGGTGTAATTGGACTGAAACCATCAGGGAAAACCTCACTTATTTTACGTCTTTGCTTTGCACGTGTGACGGTCCTTGACTGCACCAAGGGCTTTCCCTTAGGTCCCACTAGAGAAAAAAAAAAAAAAAAAAACGCACATCACGACCCTGCAACACCTTTTTTGTTTTTAAACCTCTTCTTAACTAAGGAACAATGAAAACGCTCTCTCAATTAAACCACAGTCGAACCCGGACCTTTCATTTGCACGCGCTGTCCAAAAAGTTATTCTTGTAGATTATTTTCCTCGAGATGATCGATTAATACTTCACATGCGTCAGCAAAGTGAAGTGTTAGTCGCTCGTGCTGCGGCTAGTCAGGGATGAATTAGGGCAATTTTCACAGACAATGTAATAGAACGGACTGAGAGGGAGAGAGACCAAAAGGATGGGGGGGGAAGATGTTGTAGGTGAGAGGGAAGAAAAGCCGAGTTTCCCTAAATTCCGAAGATTCGTCAGTCCACAAGCCAAGCAGTCTCCTATTAGGAACTTTACTGCGCTGCACACGTCCAGTTCCTGGACTGATATTTACATTCACTCACGTACACCCTTTGTCGTGAGTTTGTCCAGCAGGGAGGAAAGAAAATTAAGTGCTTTCAGTAAAGAAAAAAACATTTACATTTTACCCTTTGAACTTCTGTGGTAGGCGACACAAGCAAATCAAGTTGATTAGAGTCTTACAAGCACTTAAAAGAATTAGTATCGTTATTAACCTTAGAAACCTTGATAGCCATGCACGTGGTAGCCTGCTATTACCCAATGATCGCATTAGCGCGGGTCTCTTTGGCAGAAAAACAAAACGAAAAAACATAAATCAAAATCGCCACTTACGTCCATAACCTGTCATACATGATTCCTACACGTGTTGTATCCTTGCCGAGTCTACTGTCGGGGTGTGCGAGGGTCTAACCCTGGACATTGTTACCATGACAGCACAAAAAAGCAAATCCTGGAATTACTAGCCGTGTGTGTGTATTAGGTCGTACTAACTTTGATAGATGATTAGATATTAATCTCGCAGAACAATCCTACCCGAACACTTGGTGTCAGCGTCGTGTGACCCCCGGCCAAGGTCTCTGTCACAAATAAAAATAAAGCTGTTTTTCTGTTCGACACTCTAAATGTACGTTTAAATGTATCCTCGCACCTAAACGAGTCCCAAGCGCAGTTCGGAGAAATAGCATCTCGGGAGAAGGGTTTGCGTGCAACGAGAGAACGAAAGTGAAAATTGCACTCCATGTGTGTTCATCGCCATCGCGTGCATGTATATTTCGAGCTTTGCTCGGTGGATCTTATTTGATGTGAGCTTTTCTTTGTAGTCAAGACTGTCTGAGGTTGTTGTGTACTTGCCACGTTCGATAACAATCTTGAGAGAGTCAAGCGAGTCCAAAGAGTTATCGTAATCTTCTTGTTTCTTTTCGCCTAAGTAGAAAATCCTGTCAGGTTTTTTATACTCAACATTACAAAGAGAACGAATTTAAAAACAATACAATCAAAATTAGTTATGTAAAGTTAACAACGCTCTATTGTGTAAGGGAACATTCACAAATCAAATCGCGTTAGCGATTTTTAGCTTTTGAACATTTCCGAAGCACTTCGTAACAACATCCTTGATCCCTCTATTTTACTTTGTTCACTTCGCATTATTTTTTCACGGATGACCTGCTGACCCCTGTTACGTAACATTCGTGACTGTCCCCTTTGCTGGTGATGTATCATAACATTTCGAATTTGTGAATGGTTCCTAAAACAGTTATAAACTGTCCGTGAGACTAGCAAATAGCGTTGTTATAGCAAACCTACCAAAGATGTATTATCTTGAAATGTTGTTGTTGGCGCATTATAGCCCTAGTTGCTGATGAGTCATTAAAACCCAACCAACGTTTTTGATTGGCTGCATATATAAAACTATCAGCTTCGCAAAGATAGCTGAGCTTTTTTTGACACCACAAATTGGGTGCCCGCAAGATGTGATTATTCCATCTGCATCAAAGCAGTAGATTAGTTTGGGAAAGGGGAATTCGAGGAGAAAGGAATACTGTCGCTGGGTATTCCTTTCCTCCCTTCCCCTTTCCCCCCGAGATGTTCAGGTGCCTTGAAAATGACCCGCTGTCCCCTTCCTGCTTTTTCAATGTCCTTGATGTGTATGTCAGCTGCTGGCATTCTTTTAATGTTACTTTAACCCTCTAATCGCTAGTTTGCCCCAAAAAGGTGAAGGCTTTAAGGAGGTTAATGCAAATATTTTTCACAATTTCAGTTATAGGATTTCTTGATATCATCACCTGCCACAAATGCTTGAATGCTACCACTTGCAAGGTATCAGAGCCCAGAAGCAGGTAGAAATGTAAATATAGAGAACAATTTACATGAGACAAATTTAACGTAGTGGACCAGATCAAGTTCTTTCTCTTATAGGATTATTTAGCGGTTTTAAAGATACAAAATTGAATAAACCACAAATGTTGTTGTATTCAACAGATAGTTGAATACAAGTTCCGCGAGAGGGCACGCCTGATTACAAAATATAATTTATTGAATGCACCAGAACTCGTGGAGTTAGCATGAGAAATTACGGCCCTAGACCTAGACAAATTGTCTTATTTGCCCAGGTGAATTCGGCTATAGTCAAAAACATAAAAAAAAAAAAAAAAATTATGCATATCAGACTGTCATTAAACTATATTAGTCATTGGACCCACGAATTTAACGATTGGTATGCGGCTCTAAATCAGTTGATAGTAGTAATGACCCCAGAGTACATATGAATGCACTCTCAGGTCATTTTGAAACTAATTATTGCTTCTACTCTTATTTTTCATGCAAAAAGAATCAACCTAATCGTTCAACAAGAAATCACAAAAACTTTGGTCAACGTAGTGCTAGAGCTCCTTTATGGCGTCATCATAAAAGTGGAATTGCATTCTTATTTTGAAAGGGATAATTTTCAATTCTGGATTTTGAACTCCGATGTCTTAAAATATTTTTCGGAAATCATGATACGCTTTTGCTGATGGATTTTTAATTTTCCACCTTCCTCTACTTAAGCGAAAGTAGAGGGGCGTTCAGCATTGTACCGAAGGGATGGTGGAGTTGTATAGCTCTGTCCCATGGCTCAAGTTAAGCAACACAATCATTATCAGAGAATGCAGCAGTTGATTGCTTGCTGGGGTTCTTCAATCCCATAATTTGACAGATCGCTCTTGTGGTTGCACCTTTAGCCCTGTGAGCGCGCGCCCAGAACGACAGGCGACAGGTTATGTTAATCAAGGACATTTCTCTGTGTGATGGCGCAAACTGCTAACTTCTCACATCCTAAGCAACGTGTGTAACCCATAATTAAATCACATCCTTAATAAGATTCCCGGTTTCCTTCAGCCCGCTACGTCCCCTACAGTGATCTCCAGGGTATAGGCAGAAAGCAGTAGCTTCTCTGAGGGTGGACGTATTTAATATGCCGCTCATGTCATTAAGATGGTTTCGCAGTTTCTCTGGCGAAGCACTCCGGATTTGGTAGAGACGTCATTGCTCGTAATAGTTGCTAGAAGGCGGGCAACTGCTACTTGAAGTTCCGTTTCAGAACACCCTACTTAGAAAAGGGAGGGGGGATGAAAAGGAAAGAACTCTTCAAAGTATGTAGATTATTAGCCTCACGCAGAAAACAATTCCTAACGAACTCATAAATTAGCAGAGCTGAAAAACCCAAATCCGGCTTCGTTGTCCCTTCTGATTTGATCACGAGCTATTCCATCACCCAGCTACTCAGTTTGTTTGTTTCACCCTCGACAAAAAAGAGAATGAAAAAAACTTTCAGTTGCTCCTGGCCCTCGCACGATCAGCTCGATTACAGAAGAGAAGTCCCTTATGTGCATCTACGCTTTCTTGTATGTCTCCTAACAGAAAACTTGATTGATCTTATTTTGAGAAACTTTAGAAGCTTCATGATGGCAGTGATGGATTGTGGGTAATTAAAGACGTATGTGTGAGGGCATCCTTGTGAATGGAAAGATAGTGCATGAAAAATGGTCCTACTTCTCCCTCTCCGTGACGTATCGTGGTAGCCATTCCATTACTTGTATTTTTATTTTATTTGTCTTTTGAAAAATGAAACATAATAACGATTCTTAGCAGAACTCTGTTTATTTTATTTAGTAAAATTTTAATCAAAAGACTCATTTCGGGCAAACACTACTACAAAATATGTTTTAATAGCAATCAGTTCGAGAGTTCTGGTTTTGTTTTTTGAAACAAATACGCTCAGCCATTATCCTGATGCATTCCTGTATAAGATTTATGTCGTATTATATAATCTGTAACGTTTCTGATTTTTCTTATGGAGATGTTGCAGATCGGATGGCATCTGAGTAGCGTATTTGAAAAACGAGATAAAGTGAGCACCGTATAACTTTTGCTTTTAGAATGTCCACACACGAAACATCCTTCCCATTCCCAATTACGAGTAGTGGTCTAAGAAAGATCTACGTTTTCTGTTGTGCCGTGGAATTTCCAAGAACAGTCAACGTCTTTGTTCGACCACGTGCCTTTTTCCTCTAACGCCCCCCTCACCTCCCCGACACTGACAGCTACTGCATCTCACGCGCATCTCTCCCTTCTTTGTGTTCGTACTCACACATGTATAAATCATGGGCCATTTCTCACAGAAAAAGATTAATTTCCGAAATTTGGTCAACGTCCACGCCCTCCGCAAGAAAAATGTGAAGGTTAAACTGTCAGGCAGGGAAGACTGCAACGAGATTCGGTCACGACTTTGGATGAGAGGGGAGGCCCAACTGTCTACCTCCTCGTGCCTCAGTCGGGGGTTGTCTGTCTGGGAAAAAGTGCCGCTCCACGTGGCGTGACGGACCGAGACACGCGACATACATGCTCTCGTGTTCACGCTGCAGAGCGTAGTACCGCACGCGCTGGCGCACGCGCAGGCATTCTTACGCAACTTTCTTTTCTTTTTTTTTTTTGACGTCCGTCCTGGTCAAGACTCCCACACACACGCGCGTCCACTAACATTACGACAGACCCAGTCGTTATAGGATAACTCCTATACAACAAATTATCTTTCTTTCTCGAAGAATCCTTCATCTTTCCTGACCTTCGATGATTTAGCAAACATTGCACGCAGTTGATGGAGGAAAGGAAAATTTGTAATCTCAACAGATATCTGTGGGAGGAAGGTTCTGTTTTATCGAAAGAGACTTGTCACTACATGTAATTCATGCAACTTTTCTCTAACCCCGAGGATTTGGCACTTGATGGTCGTTTTTTAATTTGTTTTACTCCCCGCAGTCTATAGGAGTGTGACCTTTTCGGAAAGTGAAACCACATCAGGAAATATTCACACCACTGAGGGTCAAACAGAAAATATTAACATTATCTTGGTCCTGGATAGAAATACTGTAATTACTTTCAAATGGAATGATGCAGACAACAGTGTAAAATATACATTTGTTCATTTGGTTACGCCTAAAGGGAAATTTTAAAAAAAGTTTAGCTGATAATGTGATATTTGACGCTGCTTGTCTCGCACCACAAACGTGGAAATTTTGAACTAACTTTGTATGTGTTTGGTCCCCATCGTGGATGGCACAGTGGTTATAATCACCGTCCTTCCATACTGGATGGAAAATGCCCCAGTCCGAATCGCGTCAGTAACGTGAGGAATTTTTATGGCTTCATTTCACAACGTGGCTGAGTTGGTCGGGCGCAGGTTAGGAGAGCGTGATTTTCGTCCCGGAAATTCGGGTTTTTCATCCAGCAAACCAATTGAAGGATATACGCAATTCCAATTAAACAATTTAAACAATTTTCTCTCAAATCCTACAACATGCTGTTGCACTTTAAACAATCGTTTCGAAAATGACACACGTACGCAAGTGATTTTGGCAAAGTCGTCTCGAGGTTTGATTCGCAGTGAATCCTTTTAGAAACATTTGTTTAAAGTGCAGCAGCGTATTTTCTGGTTTGAGGGAAAATTGCATGCGTGCATAAATTGATTTCAGTTCTTTATATAAAACGTGTTCGTCTATTTCGCGATGTTGGATGGTGGTCCAATTGGTTTTAACTGGTATATTCGGATAATAATTCAACCTCCTTTAAAATTGTCGCAACGCAATCCGATGAAAAGTTTAGAAGTTCGTCATCTGCAGATGGTACCACATCTCTAAATAAACATGGCTTACCCACATTTTATAGTGGTGATTCAAACAAGCAATCAGTGTTTTGGATTACGTACACTACCACATGATTTGATGAAGCCAATCAAATCACCTTGATAACTTCAGTTGAAATCTATTATCACGCATTGTACGAGACCAACAAAGCTCATATGTTTGTTAGTTCAGTATTTGCACCGAGGTAACTAAGGAAAGTAGTGTCGGTCTGTTGCGCCCATAAATTGCGTATGTTCTTTGGTTGGTTTGCTGTTTTCTGGATGAAAATTAAATATGTATTCACCCGTTCTCAACCTGCACATGGTGCGAAAGAACAGGATCGTGCTATCTGCGAGAGCGAGCTTACACATTTCAACGTTCCTAGTTATGTGAAAGTTACAACCAAAAGTGTTTTTTTGGTTATTTTAGAATTTTCGCAAAGCAAACTAGCACCACAAGGCACCAGAAGCCTATACATTGCTCGCATTCTATGATCGGTGTGCATGTACTGAGGAATGAAAAACTCAAAATTCCGGAAGAGAGGAACCATGCAACCCTCGCACGAAACCGACTGACTTTAGCTATAGTGAACAATTATAATGAAACGAATTAATGAGAAAGATGAAGGGTATGCACAATTACTAAAATAGATTGGAACGAAATGAAAATTAATATTAGAAATGTAAGAACAATCTCAAGTATGTCAGAGTTTGTCAGTGGTAAAATAATAGTGCCCAGAAGAAACTTTATCACTTCAGTCTGGGATCCCAACTGAGTGGCGTGAAACACGACAAAAAATTAGGGTGAGGGGACAATATAGGTCACTTACCAGATTTGAATACTAGTCATAAATGTATTGCAATTGAAAGCATCGCAAAAACAAATCGTTTGATCGATCAATACTTAAATAATCAAATAAAATTTTCGTATTTTATAAATCGGAAACTAAACCAAGCTTGACTGACAAACTACAAGGAATATCCACTCCACTAGCAAGTTCTTCCATTTTCTTGGAACTTTATAAAGTTTCCTGACTGGTATTGCATACTCCACTTATACCAGTTTTCACCTCCACGAAGATGAACCAGGTTTCTTTTATTTGGTTAGGGATTAGGGATTCAATAATACATTTATTGAAGATTTCCGCACCTTTCATGAACATGGTCTTTTCTGACTTTTGTGAGTGTGCAACATTGCCATGCTCATCGAATTTGGACCATTTTGAAAGCAGAACAAGCGCTGTAGACGTTTCCACGCGAATGATTCTAAAGGTACAACCATCATCTAAAATTATAAAATATTTGCTGATAGTTCTAATATAATAGAATGAGTCAACCTCTTTTGTCTTTGTGTCCTGTACAAGCAAAATGAAGCAGTCATACACTTTATTTTGCACTATAATGCGTAGCATTCTGAGGGAAATGACATAAAGCTAGGACACGATGGTGTTGTGTTCTAGCTATACTCTTACAATAAAACCCTGAAAGGGACTAAGGCATCCAAGTACTATAGTTTAATCTTCTCCTGCCGCGTATTGTGTTTTCCTCGGTGTGGAATCGGCAGTCGATTGTTTGATGTTCGCTCTAGGGCTTTAGGGTAGCCACCTGATCACCACCCTTCACCTGCTGGTTAAGGTTCACTAGTTCGGGACATTTCGCTACTTCTTTTGTCCCCTCCATACAAACAAATACATAAATCTCAGGGGTCTTCGTATGCAGAGTTAGCAAGGTCATGCAGACATTGACCTGTCCACATTTCTCAAATATGGAACAAACACCAGGTCAAGGGACGCCTCCGGACTGATGAACCACGAACCACTACGCTTCGATACCGCGGGAAGTTACGGTACTTTCTTGACAGCGGGTAGGAAGAGGCGTTTCCGGCAACCTGGCGAGTGATGAACGCTGGACAGGTGGACGAGTGAACAGAAGGAAGTTGAGTCGTGCTGCGATCCGGGGAAGAACAAGTGGCGGATATTTTCAGTGGAGATTTAACGTGCAATACTGTTCGTCAATCGGTTTCTTTGTGATATAGAAAATTCGCGTGATTGACCAACAATAGGGTCTAATTTTAGGATCCTTTTATCCGTTGTCAGCGCAGAACAGCAAATCAAGAGCATTCTTCTACGTAAACTAAGCAGTTCGCGTTCCGGATTAGAACACAACAATCTAATATGGCCGAGATCGATGGACAAACGAAAAAATTCTTCTAGCCACTTGCTTATAAGACTAGCATTTGACTATAATATGCACCAGTATGAGGGGACCCGAATTGACAACGTCTTCATGGACTTTCACTTTCAAATCTAATGTGTAACGCCCAAGTGTTATTATAATATCTTTATTGCAATGAGTGAAAGTTTTGCATGCATGCCTGATACAATAACAGCAAATGCTAGGGGTTTAACACAGAAAGGAATTAAAACAGGAAAAAATAAAAAAACAAGTTGTAAACACATGAAAACAGTTTTTTTTTTCACAATACTGTAGTAACATACCGATCAAGGACAAACAATGACAGTCACTCGGCTGAAGAGGAGAGCTGCTCCCTGATGATGCGTCTTCTGTACGTTTTGGAGCATCTCCATTGGCAGGAATCTGTCTCCCTTCCTGTGCCTCCCACGCCAGGAACTGTAAAGAAGGGAGGGCTCTTAAGGGTTTGGGGGATTCTCCAATTACACATCTGCTAAAAACTTGGTGTATCAATTTCACCCGCTATCATTTTAATGGTGACGAGTAAGCGGAGAGCGAAGATCCGTTTTGAGACTTTTCTGTAGTTTAAATGTTTGGTTATTTCTGAAGTGTGTGTGTGTGTGTGAGGAGTGGAAGTTTGTGCTTGAAGAGCACCCAGCGAAGAAGCCAGTACTCATCAGATGAAATGGTTTTTGTTGCCAATGCCCAGATTTCAGATGCGTAGTTGATGACTGGCTGCAGAAACTGGAATATGTATTGGAGCGTGTACGCGGGCTCTGTGACATGAAGGAGGTGTTGTTTGGCAAGCCATCTGGATCGGCAGATCTTGTTGTGAATATTTGCGACATTGTGTTGAAAGCTGAGTTTAGAGTCAAAGATCCGAGATCTCTTTGCTTGGTTACTGGAGGGATAGAGGTTCCATGGATTTTCAGATTTAGTTGAGTTGGGTATGATTTGAGTGAGAACACCATTTGTGCAGATTTATTTGGATTAATCTGAAGAGAGAACTGTGCTAAGAATGTAACAAGTGTCTTTAGGCTGTTGATGATGGTTTCGGAAGCAGGTTAGTCAGTCTCATGGATTCAATAGAGGAGCTTCAAATCATCAGCGTAGCTGAGAAAATCCTTTTGCTGGCACAGGAATGGGTGGATGGCAGCAGTAAAGAGGAGCCCAGAAAGAACTCCACCCTGGGGAACACCTACACTGACTTTCCTAGTGAAGGATTTTTTTTTATTTTTCACCGGCAGGTGAAGAACCCTGACCGTTCATTGTATGGGGAAATTACTGGGTAACAGATTAAGAGTTTCACTGGAGAAGATCAAAATTTGTAGAAATTATATCCTTTTGTGGAATTTTGATATCACCATCGAGGGTTACAAAATAAAAATTTGTACAGAAGGGATAAACAGGAAACAAGCCATTAAGAGATGCACAGAGAGTTACAGACATGGCGCATACTGGAACTTTATTTTCACAATATATACGCATGTAACCATCAGTGCCCTGTTTACGTAACGCTAACTGCCTATTCCTGGATTCCAAAAGGGAAAATGATGGGATAGACTGCATTAAATGATAGAGAACTTAGAAAACTAAGCAGTTTCATTGACTCTATTATGCCATTGTGATAGATTGAAATATCCAAAGAATAATAGGTAATTGAATATGGAAGTAGGTTTCACTATCAGCTCGAATGCCCATCCTGGAGATATGGAAATACATTTTACTCCGCTGTGGAATGGTTAATTAAAATTTTGAGCTCTTCATCACATGCTGTTAACTATATTAGACTAGTAGCAATTTAAAAATCACATTGTTCATAAATCTTTGAAACTTTGTTCCCAAAGTGTTTTTGATGATTGGATTTCAATGTCATAAGGACACGCACTTTGTGGCTTTGGGGAGGGGGGGGGGTCATCGAAAGGAATAAACTGCTCTAGTAGTTAGTGCCGTCTGCGGTGAATAAATCAAGCCAGCAGTGGTAAAAACAGCGACTGCCAGACGCTAAACAGGATGACCCTGACATTCAGAGACTGTTTTCTGTCTTCCCATTCTTGCACGTTCATTTTAGCCTTGTATTTAGGGAACTGTAACAAGATCGACCTGCCTTAAACCTCCACCCGCTCTTCTGTTCATACCCTACTAATCAGAATCGCGGACCGGTTCCCCAAATTGCCGAAGGACATATTTAATCAAGCCCTATCCCCCTTTCCACACAACCAAACTCCTGTCACCGTAGTCAAAGCCACTATTCTCTTGATTTACGACCAGGTGCGTTCTTCAAATCTCTCTTTTTTTCTTAACTAAGCAATAATAAGTAACATCAAACGAATAGAGAAGAGGAGGGAAAAAAAAAACAGCACTTTAAATCATTGCTTTCCATAAAGGCAGGTGCCGCTTTCTTTACTTTTTACCGTAATGGAGCGCTTTGTGTTGGCCTTTTTTTCTAACCCTCGGAATTTGTCTTACAAGCAAAGAGTTTCACGAAGTCCCTGCATCTTCAAAAGATGAATTCTACGGCCTCGCAAACAGAACACTTTGGAGTGCTAAGTGCTCTTCTTTTGTCATTTACGCTACTGCTGTCTGTAAGATGCTTTGTTTTGGAGGATTTTTAACTTCAAATTTCGATGGTTGCCACTTCCACGCATTCATATTGCTCAATTAGTGTCGCCCATAACAATTGAATCTTGGAGTTGGTTCTAATTCACGGAGGGAACAGGAAATAGGAAATCGGTGCACGCGGTTAATAAAATATTGTCCAAAATGCTATTTTTGTTAGTGTGTGGACAATGCTCGCAGTCAGTTACTAAGATTACCAAAATTGGAGAATTTCTAAAACATCATTCAATGCCTTTGAATGGTGTTTTATCTAATACCATTGAAAGCTTGATGCTTTTAGTGACGTTCCGACAAAATTATTTACTTTATAATTGATAAGGTCTGTTCGGCTTTACAAAGCTCCAGCATTTAAACTGGTTCATGACTAGAACTGGGAATACAGATTTGATAAAAAAAAAAAAAAAAAAAAAACTCCCGGAAGAGATTTGACAAAGTGCATGAAAAGATTACTTCCTCTTCACCAGTCTTCATTCCCCTTATCTTTTTAGATTCAACTTAGTTATGGTACGAAGTTCTCATTTGAAAAGGGTTGAATTCATCAGTTTCATTTTATCTGTTTGATTTCATACATGCACACAGTTTGTTTTTGACTTTCTTAGTGCTACCTGTCTAGAATGAATAAATTGACAGAAGAGTATTAATGGCTAATTTCTAATTTCAGAAGTACGTGGGAACGACTTAACAGTCCTGTTTTTAAATGCAATATGTCTTTATTTCATTATGACAACAAGCTCTAATTACGCTAATAATTAGAGCTTGCTTTCATAATAAGCTGCTTATCATATCTGAATTGCCAAAAACTCGGGGATCAGCGATAATTTTTTATAACTGATCATAAGCGGTAAACTAAATTAGGACAGTAGTTGAATCTGCCTAATTCTCAATATCTCCAAGTTCGAACTAAAATCTTTATCTTAATCGAGGGTATACCGAAGAACTGAGGTTTGGAACCCGCTGCCCTATGGCAAAGAAAATAAAAGAGCAGAGTCTCGAGCAGAATGAAAATGATGGTTCGAGATTCTAAACGAAACTGAGACGCCATTGTTCAAGAAATATCCATCCGTAGCTAGGCAATTTGCATCACGCAAAGTTCGATCCCTTTCACCAGACCGCAGCGATTTATCCGATTCGGTAACAGTAAGAACAGTACGCCAGCCGTAGACTTCAAATATGGACACAGTGTGTTGATGCTTCATGGCCTTAATTGCTAGCAAGTTCTCGTGTATAGCACATTTGCTGTAATCAGCGTCCTCACCACACTGGACGTTCATCATCATATGTTCATGTATATATGGTGGCACCCTGGCAAGCGCCCATAAGGCCGCCGTAGCCTAGTGGTCAGGCGCGCGGGTGCATAAGTACACGTGCCTTGAGTGACCGGGATTCAAGCCCGTGACTGCTGAATACGGTGCTGTTTCTTGTAATCTGTCTATCTTGTGAACTCCTCTGACCGGTTGGTCGTCCCGGAGTATAAACAGAAAAATTTATTTATTTTATTTTATCTCTACCCAATATCATACGTCAAAAAGAAGCACCACTAATAGACCAATAGTGGAATGGTAAAATAATGTTTAAAAAAAAAAAAAAAAGGGTAAAAAAAGGAACTCATCGTCACCAGGAGGCATGCACACAAGCGTGACTGCCCCTGGTGCTCGTCCCTTGGGACCTGTAGCCAAACTTGGATCAGCTCTATCGGTATAAATACCTTCTCCACGCCCATTGGATGTAGTGCAATTCCAATGGGCGTCATCTTTCCCCACCCCCTAGGGGCCAACCTAGGAAGCCCTAAAAAAAAAAAAAATCAACAGGAATATTAAAATTAGAACAACAAGCAAACGTCACCACTCATCAACATACATAAACTTGAAAATAAAAATAAAAAAAAACTTAAACCGTCACACCACATGAAGTGGCACTAATCAACAACATCAACCAGTATACAGAATTCCTAAAAAACATCCATCAACACCTGTAACCTTCTTCTCTTCCGAAATACTAACTCACAAAAGTTACTAAACTTACTTATTAAAATTAGACTTAGACTGTATAATTAACGAGGTTCAAATCCTCTTCCAAAATGTAATAATTCATTCGTGAACAATTGGCGATATTCCTCATACAATGAACAGTCGTACAATACATGGTCCCAACTTTCCTTATTATGACCACAATTACAATTTGGCTGGGTTTCCAGACCAAGATCATATAACTTACTCCTTAGGCCCCATGTCCAGTTAATTAAGGCGTCAACATATTAGGAAAAAATCAACTATTCTGCTTATTCTGGTATGTAAAATGAACTCTTCGAATAAATAATCTGGTAATCCCCCTCCCATGTTTCACTTACATCCCATCTATCCTGCCATATTTCCAGGAGTTTACCAATAATCTCCTTTTTCCCTCTTTAACTCCCACTGTCACATCATTAGTTATTCCAAGACATGATATCAGTATTATTTTCCTTAAATAGTACAAAAGGCTGTATGCAACTGACAATCTAACGGTAATACTACTGCAATGACTTGCAAAGCATTTGTTGATACTGTCCTGCAAGCTCTTACCATTTACAACAACATTGATCTTTGAATTGACATCAATTTACTTCTAAATTTGACATTGGATATTCTCCCATACAATATCGAAGCAGCATAGGTTACAATTAGAATAAAAATAACTTTATAATATAGCCTTAGAACCCTCTTATTTAATCCCCACTCAGTTTCTGTCAGCCTTACAATAGTTTTTTATTATTATTATTATTATTAAAATCCGTTTATTAAAAAATAGCAAGTGTTTGCTTTCACCCCTTATACACAGCCGACCGGCTAGAAGGGTGTACAAAATGCAAGAATTGCAATTATATACAATATAAGAAGGGTGTACAAAAAGAAAAAATTACAATTATTTACAGTATTTACAATATAAGAAGAGTGTACAAAAATGCACGAATACAATTATTTACAATATTTACACAAGTGCGTATATTTACAATATTGTTTACAAGTTCACTCATCGTCAAGATTATAGTTGAAGTAAGCAGTGCGCTTCTGAGATGCTCTTCACTCTGTACTGCTTGCTTTCGGAGTATTTCACAGGGTCTATTGTCAATGAGTTGAAAAGGTTCACTGCGTTGTTTGGGAAGAAGTTCTTCAGACAGCACAGGTTGGATAGTTTAGAATGCAAAGGTAAGTAGGGACTGTCATTACTGCGTCCAGCACGTGGAGTAGAGATAAGTCCTCGAAGACTGGGGGCGTCAATCACACCGGTAAGCATCTGAGAAAGAAGAAGAATATTCCTGGATGCAATGTGAACTCTCCAGGGAGTCATATTTAAGTTGGTATATAACACAGCCCTGGAGATGGTGAAAGCATTGCCCGTGACCCTGTTCATCCATCGCATTACCCAGTACTCGACTGCGAGGAATCTATTTATATACGACGTCGGGGCAGAAGACCAGATTGGTGATGCATACAATGCGATAGGTTGTAGGCATCGCTGAACGTATCCTCCGACTACATCTACGTTCAGTAACCCCGTCACCTCTTGTCGAATTGCCCACATCGCCGAGAAAGTCTTCGTTTTCATGGTCGAGAAATGGGTCTGAAAAGTGAGGCCCTCGTCCCAAGTCAAGCCGAGGTCGGTGTGAGACTTCACTTTCCTTATCTGCACTCCGTTGTGATAGGCTGTGATGTCATTTTTTATTCTCTTTTTTGTAAAGGTAAGTTGAGCTGACTTTGATGCATTTATTTCCAGACCTATTTGCAGTAGATATGCTATAAGGCTGTCGATCAGGACGGAGACTCGCTGATTGGTCAGGTGAGTTTGTTCAGCTTCTTTAGACGTTATGTATAATTTGAGGTCGTCTGCATACGATGAGAAATCAGTATACCTTGCGAGGAAGGGTTCAAGGGCAGCGGCGAACAGTACACAGGATGGGACACCTCCCTGTGGTACTCCTCTCGTTATACTGCACTCCTGTTGGAAGGATTTATAGCTGATGATGAGTTGTCTTGGTGTAAGGATGCGGTTGATGGTTTTTAACAGGCTTCCAGTAATGCCAAAGTACTTTTCCAGAATGTTGATGAGAGCGGGAATTGAGAGCTTATCATAAGCAGATGAAATATCCAGGAAGATGACGTCTAGCTGAGATTTACTGTTGAGAGCAGTTTGAATTTTAAATAGGGTATCCAGTAGGTTTGTATATGTAGATCTTTTGGGGATCACGGTGTGCAGATGTTTCGGTCTATGAGAGAAGCATTGGGCGATCAGTGCTGATAAGATAGCTTTCTCAAACACTTTTAATAGAGAGCAACCCACTGAGTTGCAGTATAATTCTTAACTTTGCTTCTTAAATAATCCAAGTGTGGGAAAAAAGATAATTTATCATCTAACAGAACTCCTAAATACCTATTTTGAGATACCAATGGTACCTGCTTCCAATTTATAAGCAACCTAGGGGGATCGTCTATAATCAAGTTTCCCTTTGAGCAACATCATTGCAGTCTTGCTCGAGGAAACCACCAAATTATTATTCGTAGACCAATACACCAGACTGTCAATTATATCCTTAATTTTTAGCTCTAACTCATTTCTGGAATTACCCTGCACTGTCAAGACCACATCGTCCGCAAAAGCTACTTTGTGGCAATCCTTGTGATCCACTGACAACCAAGAATTAATTACCAAATTCCAAAATACTGGGCCTAATACCGATCCCTGGGGACAGCCCCTACTCAATCTATCTTCATATTTTAAATTATGATCGGACAACTGCCTGCCTTCTCCTTAAATAATTTTGAATTGTCCTATATAGCCTATCACAACACGCTAGTCTTCTTAAAGCCTGGATGGCACCACACTGGACGCACAGTGGCATAGTATTTAGGGTCAGGTACCACCGGTGGTTTCCCACATCTGCGCGTCCACACTGGACGTAAAGTGTAGAGTGTGTTTAGTGTCAAACAGCATCAGGGGTTTTCCCCATCTCCGCGTGCTATACATTGTGGGTGTGAAACCGAACACTTTCAATGCCAGAGGTTTAAAAGTGTATGGATTTTGTATATGTGTAGTGTCGTGTATCGTTGTTCCTCTGGTCATTTAACCGTTGGGCCCCTAATGGGACCCAACGTTGCCCTACTCCGCCCCGTGGAGGCAGACCAGGTACACCAGTATCATAGTTATTTACTCTGGCAGGTCCTGCCAATGGCAAGGACATTAAAAAAATAAAAAAAAAAAAAAAAAACCTGCTATAGATAGGAGTCAGCCAAAACAAAAGGAGTACTAGTTGGACGATTTGATGTTATTAATTTTTTGAGTGTAGGACTCAAGCCATTTGGAGTTGATTCGGACGCTAGTTGTAAGTTAGAGAAGGGGAGGGAAACTGAAGACGGGGGAAAAGGAAGAGATACGGGGTCCATAGAGAAGATAACCCCAAGTCAGTGGAGCAGGCCCATGCCCCACCAAAGTGAAAAAAAAGGGGCGGCGAGGGAGGGAGAGAACCAGGGAAACCTCCTCTCCCACCCGGAGAGCGGAGGCAAAGGACCACACAAGGGAGCGTGCCTAGAGAGGCCTAATGGCAGCAGCTGTGCTGGTAGTTGTGTCACTCCTGAGACGAACGAAGGAAGGTTTTTTTTTTCTCTCTCTCTCTCTGAGAGGACTGTCATATCCAGGAAGTTTCTTATTTTGATCTTCAATGGGTGGTGTTTGGGTGCCTAACCCGTCTAGCAGTGAACACAGACTGCGAAAACTCAGTAAAGGCGGCGTAGCGCTGCTCGTCCATTATAATCAGGTGCTCACAATGCCGGGGATTATCTTGGATTTTAGTGGCAAACCTTAGCTGGAACACGTGATATTCATGGGAGTCGTACATTACGTGATCCCACGTTTCTTCAGCCCTGCAGTGACACAGTGGATCATCTTCTATGCCTAAGGATGTTAGCTTCCCTTTAAAGGGTCTGTGGCCTGTCAATAGAAATGTATTATGGAGGCCTGGTGAGTACCAGGGAAGAGGCTTCGGACTGATGAGGTTCACAGAGGGAATGAACTTTTTGGTTATCAATCCTTTGTTGGTGGTGTCCCATGTCTCATCAAGGTTAAGAGTGATGCCTGCTGTTTCGGTGGGAATACTCTTCTTCAACCATTGATACAATCCTCTTTTTATTACTTCTAGGTGTAGGGGTATACATCCAGCGAGCACCTGTAGAGCTGGGGTGCTTACTGTACGGCACGCCCTTGTTACGGCAAGGAGCATAGAACGCTGTATGGAGTCTAGTTCACGGCGATTTCGGTCGAGGGAGGCCTTAATACACTACACTGAGGCTCCACCAACAGCAAGCTATTGGGACAAATATGGCATTATAGATGAGGGCCAGAGCCGGCGCTTAAGGCCCCAGTCTGCACGGCTTATACGGATGATCATGGCCGAGTATTTTATTATTTTCTCTGACATGTATTTCAAGTGAGGATGGAAATTTAGCTTCATATCTAAGACGATTCCTAAATACTTGATTTCTGGATATAATCTTATGGAGGTGTTGTCAATTTTGATAACCAGTGGTCTTCGTAGTTGAAGCGTTCCCTTGAGCAATATAAATTTTGTTTTCTCTCCCGAGATCTTTAACCGCCCAATCCTGGAGCTTAGTTAGTGCGCAATTTGCACGCTCCTCTAGATCAGCTCTTGTGTCACCATGCACCACCAAAACCAAATCGTCAGCAAATGCAAGGGGTTGAGTCATCCCCAAGTCCATCCCAAGGAACTCGTCCAGGACGATGGACCAAAAGAAAGGCCCCAGGACTGAGCCCTGGGGACAGCCTCGGGAGACTCATCTAGTGATAGATTTGTACCTGGTACTAACATGGACAGTGTGGTGTCTCAGGTACCGCTTGACACAGCTATAAAGGTAGAGTGGTGCTATGGCTTGACGGAGTCTTCTGAGAATACTTGGCCACCACAGCCGATCAAATGCTCCAGCAAAGTCAACTGTGGTGGTAGCACATACTTTGCTTGAGTGCTTGAAGCAGTAGATATTAATTTCGAACTCAGATCCACACTGGACGGCAAAGACGTGAGTTCGAATCCCATCAATGACGTTATTGTTGTAAGGTTTAAGTACATCAGTAACATAGGCCATATTGCACTGTATATAATATGTTTGTAAATTGCGTGTGCTCTGTGATCGATTTGCTGTTTGCTGGACGGAAAAAAAAAAAAAAAAAACTTCGCCTGAGATCGACTAACTCAGCTAGGTTGTGAAAAAGGCCCATAAAAATTCCTCCCTTCATGGACAGTATTCGAACTCAGGTCTTTTCCACCGGTATGAGGAGGACGATGAACATACCAGCTGTGCTACCCACGAGGGCGTCGATGAAGCAAGGAAACTTTTATGGGTTTTTTTTTTCACAACGTGGCTGATTTAGCCAGTCTCAGGCAGTATGGTTTTTATACCGGTAAATTTTGGCTTTTCTTTCAGAACACAGGCAAATCGATCACAGAACCCACTCAAATTATAGATATAATATACATGGCGCAACGTAATCTAAGTCGTTGATGTGCCTAAAACCTTATAACAACAACAATAACAGCCTGAGAGCTTTCTGAAAAAGATTCAACTCACCTGAATCCTTTAAAGTCTCCAAAGTGAGGTGCGCGAGATGATCGTCAATAAAATGGTGAGGGCTGTTTTCCACACTGATATATAATCCAGATATAATACATTATATCTAGATAATAAAATCTAGGTATAATGCATACCATGTAAATTATATAATTAAATTATAGTCTTGTACTTGAAGTGCTAATGAAAACAGAGGAGATTTCAAGCTCTGCTGTGGGTCATCATGGAACAAGTACCTTGTTCCATGATGTATAATACATGGGCTGTGTTAGGGTGACTAAGAGGAGAACAGGTGCATGTATACTTTCATGTTCACTAATGCTGGGAGCACAGTAAATAAATTTGATGAATTTCAACTACTGATTAAGTCGTCAAATGCAGACATTGTAGAGATATCGGAAACATGGTGTCACTCAGATATAATGGATGCAGAATTATTTATTTATTTATTATGCTAAGAAGTCCCAGGCAATTTTTATGGGAACTCTGTCAGCTATCTACAATATTGTACAGATAATATCACACCAATAGTGATTAATCATTGACTATTGCTACTGGACATATCAGTTAACCAGCACCACAAAGGAGCTATATCATGTCAAAACACAGGGAGCTGCGTCATGACACTGTGCTAGTTGTCACAAGCAGCACATGGAGATGCATGATCCATCCTAATGATTTCAAGTTTTTGTTCCCAACTTGAAAACTGAGACCTGGTCTGTTCTCTGGCCATTAGCACAAGAAGTCTCTTGATCTTGCAGCAGTTTAGTCAGTCAGCAGCACAAGGAGCTCCATTATGACAATGTAGAAAGAAACTCACGTCGGAGTAGTAGTTCAGTGACAACTGTCACATAAGCACTTGGAAAACGAAAATGAGAAGAGGAGGGTGTTATAGGCCCAATGACTGATGAGTATAACAAACATTTATACAGAGAAATTGAGTGGGCCAGTAAATCAGAATATCTTCTAAGGGGGTTTTAAATTTCCAGATATTGAATGGAACTTTGTGGGGTGGTCACTCACATTTTAGCAAGACTTTTGTGGATTTATTGGATGATTGTTTTCTACAGCAGCATGTTTGAGAGGCAACAAGACGAAGCAGTATTCTTGATCTAGTTATCAGCAGCGGTTCTTCATGCATTAAGACTCTGCAGGAAAAGTCCTATTGGGTGGCAACGATCACGTATACTAATGTGGAATTTACTTAAAGACATAACTACTGTCGAGGATAAAGGAAAAGGCTTTTGCTTTTGTAAGGATAACCACTGTGGTCTCAGACAGTTTTTAAATTCTGTATATTGGGACCAACTGATGATGCAAATTCTAAATGGGAAGCATTTAGAATTTGCTGTTGAAGGCCGGAAGTAATCGTGGAAGCTACTGCGCTGTTCATACCAATAAAGAAATGCTGTTCAAGTCATTGACCTAAATGGATGTCAGATGAACTATTGAGACACGTAGCAGAAAAGAAAATTGCATGGGATGCATATAAATTATCACGAGACACGGAAGCCTGTGGTAGATATAAGCTATTCTGTAATCAAGTCACAAAGGAGGTTAGGCAAGCGAAGACAGGCTGAAATTTCTCATGAAGTTCATGAGAAATTTTTGGCAACGGATGCAAAGAAAAACAGCAAAGACTTCTTTGCTTATGTAAACACTAGAAGGAAGGGGATGATCAGACTGGCAGGGACTCACTAAGCAGGAGTGCAAGGAGTGCACAGCACACGGTCGGCAAGTTCTGGCGGCTCAGGAAGCCCGAATCAAAAATAAATAAAAAATCAAACACATATTTATAGTGATATGTGTTGCTGCATTTTGAAAAACAGTTTCAAAAGATTCATAAATGTGCGCGTGACAGTACAAAGGGAAAAGGGACAATATCTGTAGTCTGTTAGTTCTCTAATTTAGTTTATTGCGCGGTATACTTCAATATGTTGTAAAAGCGCGCATCGTTGCAATTACCATAAACATTATTACGCTAGCAAATATTTTTAAAATTGCTGTCAGACCTTCTCAGAACACAAATTTCCATTAAATTAGGCACCCAATCAGTATTCGGAATTTCAACCAATCGCGTAATTTTCATCCCTTTCAAAATTTAGTGGTTTCATTCCAAGGTTTGCGTAGAGCACGCGTCGAGAGATGGTAAAAGGGTGGCCCATCGCCCTGTTTAACCAGCTCAGGAACCAATACCCGACCCCAAGAAATGTCTTGAGTTGAGGAGAGGAGGCCCCTGACCAGAGCATAGATACATAGAGCGGTATGGGGGTCAAATTTCTTTGGACGTAATTCAAGAGGAATCCTCGAGGCTTAAGTCAGACCAGCTCCTGTCGGATTGCCCAGAGAGCCGCGAGCGTTCTAACTCTCGCCATATTGAGGTGGTCTTTGAAGTTTAGTCTATCATCTCACTTCAAACCCAAATCCGTGTAAGAGTGAACCTTTTCAATGACTGTCCCGTTGATTGTGAGTGTTATTTCATTCTTAGTCCTCCTTTTTGTGAAGATCATCTGAGCTGCTTTCTGAGGATTCAAATTTAGCCTCAAACGTCGTAGATAATCTTGGAGTTCAACCAGAATGTTCTCTGTTTCATAGGTGACTGCATCTACTTTTGCTGGGTCATCCATAATTATGAGAGCACCTTTAGATTCGCGGAGTTCCCTATGGACTGGGGATGTGCGAATGTATCCTTAATTCACAAAGTGAGATTAAAATGTGACATGAGTACTTACAGATGTACTAGCTTAACTTCTGTTCCAGGGAAAAATAATGGAGTCACTGGTTAAAGAAGTAATGCAGGACCATCTGGAAAGGAGTGCAGTTACACTTCAGTCACAGCATGTTTTTGTTAAGGGAAAATATTGTCTGACCAATCTGATAGGTTACTGTGATAGTGAGCAAGGAACTGGATGCAACAAATAATTTTGATGTACTGTAATATACTTGAATTTCATAGTCGATACTGTTACGCATAAAAGACTGCTCTACAAATGGCAGTTTAGTTCAATGGATAAAGAGATAGTTGAGTGGGAGAAGACAAAGAGTTGTTGGTTATTAATGAACACTGCTCTCCGTGGGCTAATGTTATTAGTGGAATCCTCCAGGGTTCGGTGCTGGTCCCATTGTTTGCTCTCTCTATGTATCTATATAGGAAATATATAGATACATATATTTCCTATATATGTATATTTCCTATTAAACTTGTTACAATCTATATTTTGTATCCGTTTCGCTCTGAGCAACTGTAATTTTAATTTTAGTAGTAATGAATCCGGAGCGCATACGCCTCTTTAATCATAATCATATTAATGAAGAGAACAGAGTGGACCTATCGAGAAAGGCTTTATTTCTGCAAATTGCAGATCAAAATGGTTGAGAGAGCTGAATCGGGAAACATCCCACTGATGAGTACACTGGTGTGCAAATTTAAGGACCAGTCAAGTTTTCACCTGTAGCTTCTCATAGGAGTTGCCTGGATATGGGAAAAGCATACCGAATGAACCCGTACAGAAATGATGAAGGAAACAACACCGACACAACAACGGAAACAAAGCGGTACAGAGGGACTTTATTCAAAAATGGCAACATAGCACTGGCTGCCATGATACAGATGCATCACTGCCAAAGATGGAACAAAGGGATGGGGTGGTCCTCAGTAGGAGATATAGCCACCTCTAATGTCGATGCAAGCTTTGCACCTCCTTTCCATACTTGGAACAATGTTGTTGATAAGTTCTTGCGGTAACATCGTCCATTCCTCTGTCAGCGCCATCTTCAGCTGGTGAACATTTTCTGGTGGGTGTGGACGTGCCGCTAGGCGTCTCCCCAGAGTGTCTCATATGTTTTCGGTGGGATTTAGATCGGTTGAAACGGGCAGGCCAATCCATACGAACAATTTCCTCTCTTTCCAAAAGGATATCAACAGCTGCAGTGCGATAGGTGTGTGTGTGGCGTTATCTTCCATAAACACGAACTCGGGGCCAATGGCACCTCGGAACAAACGCACATGGGGAAAGATTACAGTAGCGTGCACCGGTTACAGTACCGCCTTCCAGTATCTGGAATTGTGTACGTCCATCCAAGATAACGCCTCCCCAGACGAGAACACCTCGACCGCCATATCGATCCCTTTCAGTGATTTTTGCGGGTGATACCGTGTGCAAACCTCTCGCCAGATTAGCTGATGTCCAGAATCGCTGGTGAGACTGAATCTTCTCTCATCAGTAAAGAGTACCTTAAGTAAAGAATTGGTGGTTGTAACCTTTAGAAATAGTGTTGGTCCTTAATTTTTGCACACCAGTTTAATTTCATCCCATGCTCTAAAACAAATCAATGAACCGACAGCTAAAGGTTAGTTATTTTTATTATTTTTTGCATATTTACTTATTGCAGAGGGACAGTACACGAGATCTTTTAAGAAATTCCGTAGCCCTCCCTCCGGAGTTGGGTGCCTATGGCCAGGTTTGATTTCTGTTGTCGATCGAAGTTGAGAAAGATTTCTCGTTAGGACAAGAGGGAATTTTATGGACTTTTTTTTTTTTTTTTTACAGCATGGCCTAGATTTCTGACTTGTAGAACCGAAAACCTATCATAGAACATATGCAATTTAAATACAATGCAGAAATGCCTCTCGGGGGGGGGGTATAAAGTCCGACAAACGATGTGGCCATGTTTTTGAACCACCACTTCCAAATAATCCACTACAACTTTTGAAATTTAGATTAAGAAAACCTTAGATATCTGTAAAGTGGAAGGTACTAACTTGTTGAAACATATAAAATTCTATGAACGTATCCCGATTTGGGGATACCAAAGAGTTTTACCACATTCTAATGTGCTCCAAAGCGCTCGCAATGTTTCTTTCTTTCTTTCTTTTTTTCTTTTTTTTTTTTTTTTTTTTGATAGACAGTGGTCTCTAAATTTTCTTGACCTAAGAGCACAAAATGCACTCACTTTGAGATGGATTGCAAACTTTTATGAGGATCTCAGTCCCCCAAATTTGAGCATTGTGCTCTTTGGCTTTCACATTCAAAAAATGGATTCATCCCCGAAATCCAAATTCCGACTAGTGTGATCATCTTCTCCTATCTGGAATAACATTTCTTCAGAGAATATTTTCCTTTGTAGTTAACATAGTGATACCCTGTGAAATCTGGTTATAAGAGTTCAGATTGTCCGGCTAGTGGATGGCTACATCCACAAAAAAAAAAAAAATAAATAAATTTTCAGTGTATGCCCATCTGCCTGTAATTTTTTCACTCTGTTTTATAGTTACGCTGGGAAATCTGAAGAAAATGAGAGAGAGAGAGAGAGAGAGAGAGAGAGAGGGAGGGAGAGAGAGAGAGAGAGAGAGATACGCTGTGATTTATGAATAAGATATATGGTTTTGCCTAAAGAGCTCTCTTGCTTTGGAGATGGACCACAATAAAACACCTTCGTTATTATAAAAATCTTCAGTTTTACAGTTGTAAGGAAACACTTGTTTGTGCAGACGGTGACGATCTAATGATTGTTTTTTTTAATTGAATATTTTGAAGAAACTTTAAATTAGTTGCAGATTTTACTTTGCAATTATAATTCTTATTTTACGTTAGCATCATTGCACTACCTTTCTTGAATATTCACTATGCCTTAGCCCGGCTTGCTAATCCATCATATTCCCAGTCGACTTTTTTCGGCGCGTGACAAGCACCTGGTGTAGTACATAGGGTGATTATCAAACTCGCATGGTCGAATATCGGCTTTCCATCCTCAAGTGGGTTCCTCATCTACAGGTATACTGATGCAGCGAAAGCACATGTTAAAAATTTAGCACAAAAATGAAAAGAATGTTTATAATAAATAAAATAGAATTTAACTTAAAACTTTTTTAGTTTACGTCGTGGAGACAGTGAATACCATCTGGCCCTTGCAAGCATCCTGTATTTTGTGAAGGTAATTAATTAATTAAGAAATAAATATATTTATTTCACATTTATATTCCTAGCAGAATTTCTTTTAGCATAAGTGTATATTGTATTGATGCGCGAATCTTAAAAAAGGGAACTCTTTAACTTTAGAACGTCACCTTATTAATTTTATTTGGGTAGTGTCTGAACTCTGCTCAGGTTTAGATTTTTTAGCATTCGTATCGACACTTATTTTTAAGAGTTTGGTTTGATGCTTGAATTTTGTACTGAAAGTACAAAATTCAAGTACAAATTCATTGACAATCTTCTTGAATTTCACGTTGATAATTTTCGATTTCATCTGCTAAAGATACCTACAATTCAAAAGAAAATCAAGTGTCTGCTGCTGAGTTGTTTCTGAAAGACATTGTGACATCAATTTAAAAATTCCGGTCGAGTCGTGACAAAAAGTAAGCACTCCAAAGAGTCTTCTACAAATCCAATATTTGATCACTTGTGCCTACGCTGAAAATTCTTTCTCTTTAGAAGTGTGTGTCAATTCAGCTTTCTTTAAGGACCCTCTCGACTTGCTTTTTTTTTCTTTCACTGGATACAGATTTGAGACAACGACGAGGCCTTGTAGGGATACATCACCGCTTATATTTAAGATACCTTTTAACCATCTATGGCTTTTCAGACCATTACATTGCACACGCAGTCATAGCCTCGTGGAGTATTCTTCGATATTTGAAGAAATTTTCCTTAATAACTAATTTATATGATAATTATCAGCGTCCAATGAAGCTGTAAGAATTAAACGATCACTGATTAGTGATCATTCAACATTTAATGAAGATGAAAAGGTTTAGGCCACTCGGATACTCGAGCTATGCTGCCCTCGTGGATAGCACAGTTGGTATAATCACTGTCCTCCCCACACCTGGTGGAAAAGACCTCATTTCGAATCCGTCAATGACGCGAAGAATTTTATGGGTCTTTTTCACAACGGCAGCTGAGTTAGTCAGTCTCAGGAGAGAGTAGTATGGTTCTTTCTCCCGGAAATTCTGGTTTTTCTTCCAGCAAACTGATCACAGAACATACTCAATTTACAGGCATATTATATACGGCGCAATATGGCTTAAGTTGCTGATGCGTCTAAAACCCCTACAATTGGCCCTTGTGGGTAGCACATTTGATAGGATTCCCATCCTCCCCAAACCGGGTGAAAAAGACTGCAGTTCGAGTCCCGTCGATAACGTGGGGAATTTTAATGGGCCTTTATCACAATGTGGCTGACTTAGTTGGTCTCATGCTAGGGTAGCATGGTTTCCTCCCAGAAACTGAGTTTTTCGTCCAGCAGACAGAACATCGACCTTGGAACATACGCAATTTCTAGACAATATACACGGAGCAATATGGCCTTAGTCACCAATGCTCTTAAAACCCTACTGCAACAACAACCCTACAATAACTAACTAACTAATTGATGATGCCAATTAATGAGAGATTCTGTGGAGCTATTTGGTCTCTGACGAGTAGTTTTTCATCTCGAAAACAGAAAACCAACCAAAGAAAATACGCAATTTACTGAAATAGCATAGTGATGCTTAATGGCCACAGTTGCCTTGGTGCAAATACTAAATCGTAGTGACAGTGACTGTAATGAGCCTTCCAGGAAAGCTTTACTATCACCTTAATTTTTGTTGCTAAACACACACACCTTAATGTGCGTTGAGTTTCGTATTTACTGCGTGGCAAAAATGAAAAATTTTCTCAGTGAGAGAAATTCCGCTAGGGTGTTTGTGTGTGTTGAAGATGCAGGAACTGCACGTTGTGTATGATTTACGCTTAGAAAGGCGTGTAGTAAGATTACTTAGAAGATTAAAATTGCCCTCAAGAACTGTTAATTACGATAATTTTGCAACGTGGAAGAATATTACATCTCGCTTTAATTTAGAGACCTGTACGAAGAAGGAAAAATCCTACTTTAGCACGAAGGTGAGTAAAGAAGTGGTTATTGCATGTTAGGCTTAGAATAGATAACTGTTTTGCGAGGAACCTGTCTTGCTATGCACTGAAAGACTTCCCCTTTTTTTAAAAAAAAAGGTAAATTCTTACCTGTAAGTGGAACCTACTACACGTGACAATTTTTAAGATGTTTTTATTTTCTGATTTCTATGAAATTATTTTCAAGCTATGCGGGACTTTCCACTACGTACTTCTGTGTGAGATTTTGAACCTCTTAAAATGTCTTACCAGCACCTAGCAGTACTATATTTCCCCTAATGTAGGAGAAGGGGTAGTGGAAAGATTAAAATTTTTGTAGTTGTGAACAGAGAATAACACGAAACGTCATAGTGTACCTAACTGTCAAACTACTGCAACCTTCCCCTCCCTTTCGAAGTCGGGACATTGGCCGTTTCTGCAGTGCGTGGATATTAACTATTCAGAGCTCGATTTACAGTTGGAAGTATAGTTCCCCATAAAATATAACCGTTCATTGAAATTTTCACCTTCGTCACTTAATAGTAATCGAAGATAGTGGGTGAAATGTTTAGGTTACAAAAATACGCGGTCTTTAAGTTTCTCACTAAAGATTTGAGAAAAAAAATTGTAAAACACGTAATTTGAGCTTTCTGTATTTTATATATGGATTGCATTGTTTTAGGTAAGTGTTGAGGCAATTAACTCAGTACATAACATTTTTAGGTAATATTGTCTGGAAGGGGGGAAGAGCCCAGGGAACAAAACATACAGTCCATGCCCCACAGGAAGGCCGCGGCATAATCAGAAAACTGTTTCAGACATAGCTTTTACAGAAAATAGTAATAATAAAAACACGGTCAGAACGGGAAGACACCGTGTTTAAGGTTCGTCTCGGGTTCATCATGTATCGCCGCGGCTGTGGAGCAGAGGATCAAAAATTACATCTTTGGAATCCTTGGAACAGTCTTCACAGGCGCAGTTTTATAGATTAGTGTTTTAAAATGGTGGTTGTATTCCTTTATATTTGCAGATCTAAGTGCTTTTATTTATTTTCCTACCCAATTATAACAAAATTCTAAGGACCTGAGGAACTCTTCTATCACTAGGTGTTTATTCTCTGCTTTCAGGAACAAAAATGTTAATAAACACTAATAAATTATCTTTCTTTCTGTTTGCTTAGAAAAAATAGATTAGATAACAAACTTCAAGGTTTGTCCGTTGGACCAATAAAATTTAAAGTTCAAGTTCAGTATTAGAATAGCCGTATATTGCAATGATTATACACTGAAAGGACCAGTGACGTATCCAGGTATCATCGTAAGAGGGGGCATGGCGAGCAGGCTTTTGAGTTAATTAACGCCTCCTGCATCTTTTTATTTAATTTCAAATTTTTGGTTAAGGCGGGCATATTCCCACACCTAAATACGGGCCCGGAAAGGACAGAATTCATGGGATACCTGGTTCCTGGGCAATGCGACGCTGTCACCCCTCGACAGGTACACTGCATTTACGTAGACAATAATTCCATGTCATTATGGATAAACGTCGTGAGTTAACCGACTTTAAAAGAGGGATGATAGTGGGCGCCCGACGCATGGGTAACTATATCGCGGAAGTGGTACAGAAATTGCACTATCCCCGTTTGACAGTATCAAGATTGTATCGGGAAGCGCCATTTTCGAAATAACATCTCATCGCTGAGAAAGGTGGTGGAAGAACGTGGCCATCGACGTTTGTCTCGCATTGTTTCAGCCAACCGGAGAGCGACAGTGGCACAAATCACCGCCGACTGCAATGAGGGAGGTGCCAGAAATGTCTCCACCAAGACCATCAGGCGATCATTAGCCGCAATCGCCTCCGTAGCCAGGTGGGAAGGAGCAGCAGTGCGTAGCACACGCTTCTTGATTAGACCGGGGTTCGAGCCCGTCACCACCAAATACGGAAGATGCGGAAAGGTCAGGGAATGACCACCGCATATCCCGGAGCAATATGGCCTTAGTTGCTAATGCTCCTAAGAACCAAACAACAAACAATTAACAAACAAACATGACGGATGATTGGAGACGGGTCTCCTGGTTGGATGAGTCCCATTTCCAGTTATTTAGAGTGGACGGGAGTTTCATATCTGGCGGAAACCGCACGAAGCTATGCACCCGTCATGTCAAAGAGGAACTGTTGAGGCATGTGGACGGTCGTTAATCGTCTGTCGCGTGTTAAACTGGCACACGTTGGGACCTCTGGTACATCTAGACGCATCTCTGAACGGTCCAGGTTACGTGTCCATCGTTTCAGACCATCTGCATCCCTTCATAGTCATCGTGCACCCATAGTGCAATGGACTCCTCCAGCAGGACAATGCGCCTCCGCACAGAGCCATGGTGACTAGAACATGGTTCGAAGAGCATTCCGCAGATTTTACCACCATGGAATGGCCTCCTCGTTCACCGGACATGAATCCTGTGGAGCATCTTTGGGATGCTGTGGAAAAGTCCGTTCGAGATTTGGATCTTCCACCCAGGAATGCGGCGGAATTATGGACAGCGGTGCAGAAAGAATGGATGGAAATACCTGTGGAACGCTTTCGTGAATTAGTGGACTCAATGGCTCGCCGTGTGACTGCCCTTATCCGGGCGAAAGGTGGGCCTACCGGTTACTTTTAGATATCCCATGATTTCTATCCACTCAGTGTAGCACACCGAGCTAATTTAAAACCACAAATTAAAAACCGATAATTACCTGAATTCAGTATATTCAGGTAATTATCGCATGGAACTTTTAAATGTTTTCTACCTATTGCCAAATTCATATGGAACTGGAACCAGAACTGGCATTTACCGAGGGTAGTAAAATGTCTGGGTGTTATTTAGGGGTGCCTCTCGATAACCACTTAAGGAAGCTTCTCGATCCTGGCGCAATTTAGCATAGAGGCATCCTTGGTGGACCTTACAAAAATAGGAAAATTACTGATAATTTCAAATATCCCCAAAAACTATGCCAGACTTAGTAATACGAAAGAATACTGATGGACAATTGGCATTTGCATCGTTAGGTTAATTGGTTCCGAAGAGGATGATAAATTGAGACGCACTTCCAGGATACCGAAGTACTGAGAGAGAGAATTCGAAGTATAAAAGTGAGTCTTATTTTATTTTCATTCGGGATTCTTTCCACCGGTGTCGGACAAGTCAGCGATCAGCGTTTGGAGGTGCCCTTAGGAGCGGCTGCCTTCTTCCCCAACCCACCAGAACACTCCGTGATTACTACTTCTGTCATCGCTGTAACTCGGCTGCACGAGCACCGAATGACGTAGGATTTGACACGTTTTCGCATCGGCAGTGTCCCAGATCGCGGATAAAAGTGCAGAGGTGATCATTACCCACGTCGGCAGTAAGCGCACGTAGCGGGAGGTGCACTATTACATCTGGCCTTGGAACCTGGCCACTCGCACATCTGGAAATAAGAGCGGGCGAGTGAGTGCAGGTGCGAAATCGGATAGAAACGCACGAAACGATCGGAGCGGTAGCCGATTCCACCATTTCTCGAGACACTCGCTTGTCAACGGCGATTCTTTTTAATCTGTCTGCGCTGTTTGCGGAATGTGTTTACCTTCGCAGTTATGAAACCCAATGCTGTCTGCACACGTGCCGGATCAAATATCTCCCCTCGTGTTGCGCAAACACAAAACGTACATTTCCTTCACACCTGCGGCGTATTTACTTCCAAAACTAATTAAACTCGGGTGTAGGGAATGCGCTGTCTGCTCGTGTTAGTTTTGTCGGCTTATGATTGAGAAAGCGAGGAAGTTAATTTTTGAGCTGTCTAACCTAATTGTCACCCATGTTTGACGGCTGCGTTGCCAACGTGGTTCCTTCCCCTCTCCCTATTACCTTTTTAGGGCGAGAAGAAAAGGGCGGAGATGTCATTCCATCGGTATATAGATCGAGATCAGCCCACTGTTCTGAAAGGCCATTTATTACGTATTGATCTGGTTCAAATTACGGAGCCAAAACTGCGGCCATGTCCCTCAACTTGATCACGAGATGAGCGATGTGTGATTACTCCCTTCCTGATACTCATCGCTCAACTAGACAGAGTTGGGAAGCAACTCCAGAAAGAATAAGTTAATGCGCGGTCAAGGAAGAAACTGTCTTTAGTCTGAAAAATGAACTTTCTCGAAGAATTTCGCCTAATCGACAGCCAGAATTCTTCTTAGAAAACTTATTTCATGAAAATTGAATCAAAAATAGTTCTACAGCCAATTGATACGCTGCAGTCTAGACAATAATTTTCAGATTATATATATGTAATCCAAAAATTTAATCGAGAGATAAAAAGTAATAAAATTAAATAAGAAAAAATAGTAGAAAACCTAACATCTAATTTAAAGCTAACGTCTAAAAACTAACATATACTTGTGTGCAAAACTTAAGGACCAATCAGGTCCTTAAGTTTTGTTTTACCTGTAGCTTCTCATAGGAGTGGCCTGGATATGGGAAAAGCATACCAAAGGCACCTCGCGAGGTACAAAAATGATGACAGAAGCAACATCGTCACAACAATGGAAACAAAACGGTACAAAGGGACGTTATTCAAAAATGGCAACATAGCACTGGCTGCCACGATACAGATGCATCACTGCCAAAGATGGAACAAAGGGAAGAGGTGGTCCTCAGTAGAAGATATGGCCACCCCTAATGTCGATGCGCCTATCCATACTTAGAACAATGTTGTTGATAAGTTCTTGCGGTAACATCGCCCATTCCTTTGTCAGCGCCATCTTCAGCTGGTGAACATTTTCTGGTGAGTGTAGACGTGCAGCTAGGCGTCTCCCCAGAGCGTCCCTTGTGATTTCAATAGGATTAGATCGGTGGAACGGGCAGGCCAATCCATACGAACAATGTCCTCACTTTCCAAAAGCATATCCAACAGGGATGTGGCGTTATCATCCATAAACACGAACTGGGGGCCAGTGGCACCTCGGAACAGACGCACATGGGGAAAAATTACTTCAGTACAGTAGCGTGCACCGGTTACAGTTGTCGTTGTTATTATTCGATTTAACGACACAAGGGCTACTAAGGCCAAATTGTTCATCCAACATCGCCTCCCCAGACGAGAACACCTCGACCGCCATATCGATCCCTTTCAGTGATGTTTGCGGGGTGATACCGTGTGCCAACCTCTTGCCAGAATCGCTGCTCAGACTGAATCTACTCTCATCAGTAAAGAGTATCTTAAGTAAAGATTTTGTGATTGTAACCTTTAGAAATAGTGTTGGTCCTTAAGTTTTACACACCAGTAAACTATTTTAGTTTATGTATACACACACACTTATTTATTTATTTTATTTATTTTTTTTTTTACATTTAAATTTTAGCACCCTTAAAAGTTCACCGAAGTGCTCAGATCTAGCAGCACTTGTGCTATCATTATTTAAAATTAATCGATTTTAGTGCATTATACCATCCTAAATATTAAATTACCACTATTGATTGGGAGCTGGAAAGAACATCCCGCTTCTTTTACTATTTCGAAGGATGTTAACTTCTTAACGTACAGTAAGATTTGATTTATTTTAACAATAGCTTCCGGGTTGGTATATTCTTCACACAATGAGGATGTTGTCAGCTACCCTCTAAAAAAGATTGCACGATTTCCTGCTGCATACGTTCTTAATCGTTTCGTGTAGCCGAGGTACCATCTATATTGTTGACACAAAACCTATTAGGAAATACGATCTGCTTTATGAACTCTGAAACTTAGAGCTTTGCTATTTTACCACGAAAAATGACCTTGATGGAACTAGTACTACGACCAAGTATTATTGTTGTCAAATACGTCAGGTCACTATCCTTTGTAATTTCACAGGGGAACACAATGTGTCTGCGAAGGGGTCGGTCCTTCAAACGAGAAACAGCTAGCCATTGCTTTGCTTTTTATGTAATCTGCTGACCGATTACTAATTCTTTGGGAATACTCGAATTGTTCATGTACTGATTTCAAGTACTTATTACAAACTGCGCTCATTAGATCTACGGAAAGTCCACAACACACTAGGAATAATGGGCTATTAGCTGTTCCAGCGATATAACTGTTTCATAGTCATTCAAAGCGCTGCTCTATACAAAGGATTGTACATCCTGATTACTAGATTACATTACAAACTCAATTAGGAATTACCGGTTTCTGGATTTCGGAGCATTTTAAAGAAAAACACGTGGAGCGCTTTCTTCTACAAACTTCATTTTGTCACGCCTTTAACTTCTTTGCTTGCCTGATTAGAAATTAAATGCCGGTCGCTTTTGTTCAGCCAGTATCCCGATATTACGTTGTCCTTAAAAACGAACCCCGTAATCACTGTAAACTACACCACTTATTTATGCCTCTTCCAAAGATAATTAAGCTGGCCATTTGTCACAGCAAGGATTAAGTAGTGCATTGTCGACGGTGGCTGGCGTGATGACAAGGCATCGTGTATGCAGTTGAACCCTGGTTCAGCCAAACTTAAGAGTGCCCTTTGCGGTGCCCATCAACAGTCTTTCTCTTAAGTCGGTCCGTCAGATTATCAGGACGAAGATACCAACTGACATCTCTTGGCTTTTTATGTGTTTCATCTGGATACATTTTCCCTCGGAGCAACATTATAAATTTTGACAAGTCAAGGATAAGGAAGATATTTGGCCTCGGGAAAGTTGTGCATGCCTATCTTAAGTGGAATGACGCTTTCATTACAAACTGATGGGTATCGGACGTCTTCGGAAGACCACAAAGAAACAGCACGTGGCTTTGCATTTCCGGAACAGTAATGGGTTTCCACAGACGGGAGTTTTTTTTTTTCCTCCCTCCTCTCCACGTTTCTCTAGGAAACAGCGCATTTTATTTCTTGCAACCCGCTGACACAAACCAGCATTCAGAAAAAGAGAAAGAAAAAAAAAATGACAACAACACTTCAAATGGACAGAATTAGTTAATAATGAATCATCAGGAATGAAGCATCTCTCTCTCTCTTTTTTTCTTGTGAAGTTTTCTGCTTTCTCATTATAATAAAGATCACAAATTGTATGGACCTTTTGTTGTTCTGCTCTTGGCCTTTATCTGGCCTTGGCACATTTTATTTGACTGGTCTTGCGAAGAAGTGAAGCCAGACAGGAACGCAAGAAATAAATCAAACCGTGTAAACATCAAAAGCAGAGATGTAAATATTTGAAGGTTGAGGGATAAGTATTTGGAAGCTAAACTGTGGTCATCTTTCTGGTGCGTAGCAAAATAACCTTGCCTGTTATCAGTATCAGCCATATAATGCAAGGAAGAAGGCTCTTCCGGCACCAGCCAAAAAATTAATACATAAAATAATAATAAACAATCAAAATAATAATTAAAATACAAAAAAGAGGAAATAACCTTCCCATTTTTTTCCTTCCTCAATAGCAAACTACCCACCTGATCTGAGCCTGGGAAGCGTCAACAACTTACGAAAGTATCTTATTCACTTTCAGGCTAAAAGAAAACTTCCCACAATCCATTATAAAACTCTTCTACCGTAATTTGAGTCCATGGCCCATAGTTCTGGAATAATAACAGTGAACATTTCGCCTTTATTCATTTTACTGCCCATCTTTAGAGCCCTGTAGACCCCAGCCAAGATCCTTTCTGTAGTGCATGATTACCAAGCTAGGGCGGTGCTTTTTTTTTTTTTGGGCTTGGTCTCCACACTTGAACACAGCATTCCAAGTGCGTTCTTTCAATTACATTGTACACCGAGATAATGACCTCCCTATCTCTACAAGCAAATGTTCCATAAATCGTCGATAGGACATCGTGGGCTTTTTTGCCATTGTCTGCAGTCTTCACTGCTCGAAGAACTTCCGTGTCCTACCGCATTGTAACTCCCAAATCCCTTTTACTCTCTGTTGTTTTAAAATAAATCCTCCAAGTGTATAAGTTATTTAGCAGTTGCTGTTCTTCAAGTGTAAGATTTTTTTCGATTAAAATATAGCTGCCACTTCTCTGACCATCGTTAAAGTCTGTCGAAGTCATCCTAATTCAGAGGAGCACTGATCATTAACAACTCTCCCAATCTCATGAAAATCAGAAACAACAATATCCATTAATCGCAACCCTCCACCGACTTTCCTGCAGATATTTTGCGATCCATCTAAGGATTTTCCCTATGATCCCAACATGTTCCAGCTTATAAAGTACATAACTACTCACGAAGGACCGAGTCAAATGCTTTGCTAAAATCCAAGTAAACAATGCCAAAATTATTTCCTGCTTCCAGCTCATGAGTGGTTTTGTAAAAAAATAGCTAACCAGGTTAGTTAAACGTAGTTTTACTTTAAAACGGAATCGTGTATCCTTCAGAATTCCATTTCTATCTCAATGACCCTGGATTAAACTCTATCATTTCCTCACCACTGATGTCTGTAGTTGCGCACTTCACTCTTAGAACCCCTTTTATATATTGGAGGTACATTGGCACTTCTCCAATCCGAAGGAATTTCTCCTTATTGCAAGGATGCCCTCTAAATTAACCGTAATGGTTCAATGAATTTCCTTGTTCCTCCCTTAAAATTACTCGGTATATATCATCAACTCCAGTTACCGTATTTGATTTGCCTTTAGGCTAGAAAGTTTATCCACTACTGTATTGCTAATTGCAGAGCCTCTCAGCATCGACGTCTTTCATCTTGAAACATGTGATCTCTTCAAAATAAGTTTGAAAAAGTCACCTTCTTTTTAAATGAGAAAATGGAGTTTTGATTCTACACGGAATCAAAAATAAAAAGGCTTGTCACTGCTGTTATAATCGTCGTATAATCCAATATGGCAGAAAATTTATATTTTTATTAGTTTCTCGGTAGATGGCTTTTGTGTATTAATGATAGCAATAACTACTTTAACTTCTATCTCTGGAATAATTACCTGTTTCTTTTTAAAATGGTTCAGTTAGTGGAGGAATGTGGAAAACATGCAGCTTAACCCTTTCGCCTCCATCGCATAAAAATCCTCTTGAGTTGAGATGCGACAGCCATGTGGGCCAGAGTTGTACAAGATAATCCTTCTGTCCCTGTGTGACACCAGCCGATGATAAGTAGATCTGCTGGATGTAGCCATGTGTTAGGGGAAGAGATAAAACCGTGATGAGGTGCTGATGTTTAGCTGCATATTCCGTTAAGGAAGGTTGGAATGGACATTGTTCTCCTCGTGCTTTGCAATAGCTGCCGCTTTAGTTGTACTATTCTGGTGAGTTCAAACACGAAAGATTTATCAACCTATGGTACTCTAATATAATAATTCGGTTGAGGATTGGAAAGCCAGATGTTATTTGAAATTTTATAGATTTGCAGTTTTTAGAAAACGCATAAAAAGGAAGTTGAGAGGGGGATAGAAAAAGAAGTCTGAAGGCGAACGATCAACTCAACGGATGTTCGCTAGTTGAAGCGGTAGAATTACAGATATCAGTTTAGAAGAACTATGCCCATGGAAATATTTGTAGAAAAGGCTGCAACCATTTCTGTGTGTTAGGGAGTGGAATGAGTTTCTCAAAGAAAGATTTTTAAATAACCTCACTGCTTGCATTTGGAGATTGCAGATTTTGCACCTAGGTCTTGCATGCAACCTAGGGAACAGAAATCCGGAAGTTATAAGTGGAGTAAAAAGTGGTTTAAAAAAAAAAAAAAGACAAAGGTTACGATTCAGCTAGTCATAAAATTTTCCATGCGGTATAAACGGCGGCTGGAAAGGCACATGGTGTGCTGTCCTTGATGTATAGGACGTTTTCAGGTATGAAAGAAAGATCTCATTCCCCTTATATAAGATGATGATGATACTTCATTTAGAATATTGTGTTCAGGTCTGGAAGACACACACTTGAAAAAAGACAACTTCTAGAGGGGATTCAAATAAGAGGCAACCAGATTGGTGAGGGGATGCTAATCGGTGTCCATATGAAGGACTTCCTGGAAAAATTTGACTGCAAAGCTTAACAACTAGACATCTTTGTGTGGGAAGGGGGTGATCGAGGTATATAATGCCCTGAAGGGAAGCAGTAAAATAAACGAGGGAGATATATTTTCAGTGGTAGAAGAGAGAACCAGAGGCTCAAATATAAAATTTGGAGGGAGTAACAGAATCTTCTGTATCTCGGCGCCTCCGTAGCCAGGTGGGAAGGAGCAGCAGTGCGTAGCACACGCTTCTTGATTAGACCGGGGTTCGAGTCCGTCACCACCAAATACGGAGGATGCGGAAAGGTCAGGGAATGACCACCGCATATCCCGGAGCAATATGGACTTAGTTGCTAATGCTCCTAAAAACCAAATAACAACAACTTCTGTATCTCAGAAGTTTACCTTCGGGCAGCGTGTTGTAGATCTTTGGAATTTATGGATGAATAGTCGCTTGTTTTTTGGGGGGCGGGGAGGTATGAGTGATTGAGAATTTTTTTTTTGTTAAATTGGTTTTTTGACATAATTTAGTTATTATAATTTACAGAAATTCAAGTCTAGTGTCAACAAGTATTTTCTCTCTCCTCAACCCTTAACCCATGTGCTGTTCTTATTACTATAGGTTCTAATACTTTTTGTGTTTGGAGTTTTTCCATTAAAAAAAAAATAATACTAACATTATTAAAGATGAAGACTTGAAATATTGTTTGGGGCCATTGCAGTTCAGAAACTTCTTGTCGTTCCTACAATCTTGACCAGTTTTGGTGCCCTCGAGGCCAGTTGCTTGTTTTAGGCGGCGCCTTTTTGTGCTGCTCACCTCTGTCACTGACAGGGCCATGCAAAAGGGGGGGATTGCACTGGATGCGCCGCATTCGGGCTCTGGCATAGAGGAGGAAGACGCAAGCGTTTCTTAAATGGTTAAAACATAGGCTAACAAAAGGAAAGGTCCCAAAACTAACCATGCGCCCTAATCTCCTAGTTATCATTGCACGGGCCGTCCTGGTCACTGTAACAGCGTAAGGGCACTCCACCTTCCATGTTCACTTGCAGATAAGCTTTAAGCCGTGTTTCCGCACCTTGTATTTCTGGCGACCACTTTCTGAGTGAACCAGAATCAGCGACCCCAACCTTCTTACCAGTCATAACAAGTTTACCTTTCTTCGTGACTCTGTTTTCAATTGATTACGGTATGTGCAACTTACTGGTTGAGAAGTAATATTGGAATCGACTCACGTAGATGGCGCTGTAAGCTTTAGAAGCCGTAGATACGTGACACTACATTCGAATTTCATTTCGGGGAAGTATCGTTGTGATGAATTTTTCACCCAGTCAATGACGTCGTTTGTGCTTTTGCTGTAAGCTACCCTGAACCAGAGACAGTGTTACTCTTTTCCTGAGTATATATACTCGAAAGATGACTTGTGTTGTTTTTAAAAAATTGTCAACAGCTCTGTCCCCATTTTGTGTGGTTTACTACTTGTAAGAACTGAGAAAGTTTGATGTTTCTTAATTCTGACGAAGGCATTACCGTCTTCGAATACAAAACCACTTTAAAGCAGCTGGTGGAATGCTTCTCCCCCCCCTCATGGAATCAAATTAGAGACCATCTTCACGCACAGTGTTGATACTCAAGCTGCATGCACAGTGTTGATACTCAAGATGCATATTTCCTTTAATTTTAATGGAAACAATTTTGTGAGAAACAGTAACCACACGCTGTGGCATTTCTGAAGAGATTCATAAACATCGTTGGGAAGACAATTTGGTAATGCACGGTCCTTATCGTTCGTCTTGCAGATGTTCAAATTGTAACTACTGTTATGTTCAAAGTCCCACTATTGAATTTTCTGATCATCAAAGTGAGAGATCAGTCCTCTGGAGATGTTGTCAGCTTGCCCCTATTTCACGTTCGGAAGTAGTAAAACTATTTAAAATGTGAAATAGTTGTACTAATACAAAGTAATTCAAATGGGCCATTGTTTTTTTATTTGTTTTGTTGCAATTCATGAAACTGCAATTTTATTGGTTTTCTGGATCGACTGTATTACAAAGTCATTCAGACGGATTGTGGTAAATGGTAACCTTGTTCCCCAAGGGAATTGTACAACTAAATTTCTCTCTCACTCTAGTGATTTAACTCTATTTCCTAATAATATATACAGACAGTAACATCTGCTCGTCTCCCTTAACAAAAACAAAACCTAATTAACCATAAATTATTCATAGCCCTTCATGTGGTTAACTAAATATTCCAGAAGCGAACAAGGATGGTAATCATATTATTAAAGTTGATCGAGTAATCAGCGTCACCTACATTAATTGAACAAGCCTGACTAATGCAACGTATAAAATCATGCGTTAATCATGGCTACTCCAGAGTAAGAATCTTATTAGGAGAGCAAATTCGCAACTCATCACATTTTAATTAATTTTGGTTAATTTGTGCCTTGGGGTGATCAACTTTCCTCCATCCACATTTTCTCCTGCGGCTGTCGGGTAAAGTAGGTAGCGGGGCTTATTTAGACTCAACTATCTAATACATAAATGAATTCTTAAGATGTTCTTCCGCTATCACCTTGAGGTAATAGAAGGTGTCGACCGTCAGATTCTGATATATAAGGTTCTTTAGAAAATCCCATATTAGCTTCATTAGCTGGCTGGAAGTAAATATTAAAGGCAGGTAACTTCGTATAGTGTGCCCTGGTTATAGTGTGACAGTTTTGACATCGTCTCCTCCCTCCTCGGATGCTCACGAGTGCTATAGCTATCCCAGCTGTCCCTCGTAGGCGGCGAGCTTCAACGAGCTCCTGATACGAGCAAAGATATTCATAGAACGGCGGAGCAACCTGCAAATCATTTATCAACGTAGTGTCTGTAACGACCCGCCGAGTTTCGTAAAGTGGGACCGAAAATTTCACGCAAAGGTCGGAAGGTTAACCATGACCTCAGCCCATCGGTAACTGATGAGGTGTTCATTGACTACAGACATGACTGGAGGGGATCTCGATGTGCACGTTTTTATAGGCTAATTTGGTCTTTAAGAAGGTGGCCAATTATCCTTGTAAATGGTGAGGGATGGTCGGCCAGCAATTTTTTTCTCTTTTGCCCGATACAACTCCAAAAACTTCAATGGTTAACAGTCACGAATGGCGACTCGGCAACCTAATTTTCGCAGGAAGTAGACCGTGTTCGGCTCTGTTAAGGAAGTTAATCATTGCCTGCTTTGTGTGTCTCTATTACTATTTTGTATTTGGTTCTGTGTTTTCTTCCCTTACTTCACCTACTATTAAACACCTGATTTCTACCTCTAAAAGCAAAGGAACAGTTAATTGCAGACGTACACGATATCCCTACAAAACTGTGACAACCCCCCCTCCGCCCCTCACTTCAATAGTGGAAACTCTAGGGGTTTACAGACGTACAATTTTCCACCTGTGCACAGAAAGAAAGAAAAGCCCACTTCGGCGAGTGCACGCCATCTTTGATATTCTCTCTCAAAATAAATAAATTCTGTTTATACTCCGGGACGACCACACGGTCAAAGGTGTTCACAAGATTGAAATAATACAAGAAACTGCACCGTATTTAGCAGTCACTGGTTTGAACCCTGTTCACTCAAAGCACGTGCACTTATGCACCCTTTCATTGACCACTCGGCTACCGAAAAACTGTTCTTAATTTGGGAGAGAGAGAGAGATGACATCCCGTAGAGAGATTGTCACTCGCTTGGAGGGCTCTGCGTTTGAATACCTTCATAGACTGGAGGAATTTCTAAAAGTCCTCTCCAACTGAGGTTGTAGTTAGCTGATCTCCGGCGGGGAAGTAGGGTTCCTCTTGAACTGTTCCGTGTTTTTCATCTGCATAAAATGCAAATCCGCCGGTGAACACACACTTGTACAGACATAATGGCGCAATATAGTCTAAGTCACTAATACGCCTAAAACCCAACATCTTTCTGACTAAATCTCGTACATTTGCATGGGTGTCTTTCGGAAGAGAAACAAAATGCTGTTTCTTTTCCGAAAACAGCATTTTGTGAAAGCTGTTTTCACAAAAATCTTAAATCCATCTTATCATGGACTACTACTTTCCAGACTAGAGAGGTGCCCCCAGAGCCTTTATTAAAAATCTTAGATTCCGTCCAAAAAGAGAGCAGCCAGGTTAGTAAATAAAAAAACGTCACTTCCAGACCACACCATTCCCTACACGCACACGTTCAGTTCCTGCTGTATTTCTTTTCTGTAGATATTTCTATGGCTACTGTTCTTCAGAACTGGCATCTGCAATTGCTCTTCTTTCTGTGCCAAATTAGTCCTAACACTTGCTTCATCTAGTCAATATCATTTACAACTCCAAACTCACAGGACTAACTTTTTCTCTTCATCCTTTTATTTCTTCTGGCCTTTTGGACAATCTTATTTCAAATGTTTTTCCTGAAAATTGCAATATACAGAAAATTTAAGTCCGATGTGGACATGTTTCTTGATGAGTTTTCAACTCATCAGTTGTACCACATTCAACAACGTCTTGTATTTAGGATTCACAAAGCATATGCTGGTCTAAATATTAACCCTTGATTATATATATACATACATACACACACTTTTCGATGGGAGTGTTCTCATGTACTGTATCTACTTTATATCTGCATTCTTAAATATTATAACGTCTTCATGAGAGTAGCCGAATAGTCAAACGTCGGGATATAGAAATACCCATTTGAGTTGACTATGGTTCAAGTCACATGACTGCTAAATATGGCGATGTTCTTGCATTCTGTCTACCTCGGATCCCATGTGGCCGTCCGGATTAAGAACAGATTTTTCTTAAGGTAACATAATCCATCAAGGTGATCACTTTCTGCATTTAGAAGTTATCTGTCTTTACTGCCATGCCTCCACCCAATACAGAATTGCTGTTTCGCATACCTCGGGTTTTATTGTTCGCATTTTCATCGCTAAAAATCAGTAAAGTGATCGTACAGTACACATAATTTACAGACAGCGTTGTATTGATGCCTCACGATCTTAGTTATCGCCGTGTTTATCTGAAAACGACCTGACCCATCTCTCTCTCTCATCACCCTTGAACTCTCCTTCCATCCCCATGTTCGTCCTTCAAAATAATTGCTTGATGTCCACTCACAATGGTTTCTCAATGTTAATCGCTAAGCCATCCGGTTTCTTTGTAGCACAACTCATTCGTATGCTGGCACTGTAAGCAAATGAATTGTCCAACTGTCACTTTATGCACTGGCCTTAGATTGCATTAACCAGAAACTGCATTAGCTAGATGAACAACGGTTGTTCCAAAAATGTTTTTAAACCTCAGAAATTATGAGGGTATGGCTGACCTCTGTCTCGTGTCTTTTTTCTCGTTCAGAATGATTTACTCCTCGAACGTCTGAAGTGCCATTTGTAATATCTGTATATTGAAAAACGAAATGGAAGGAGGCGTTCTCATTTAAAGTATGGTATAATGCTGGGACTCCCCAGTCTTCGCAGAATGAAAAGCGACTTGACATATGATTGGAAGCATGGCACACTGCGGAAGTTGATATTCCAGATGTCTGCTGTTATTTAACTTTTTTATTATTATATTTTTTAACCAAGGTATACAAGAATTGAACCTGTGGGTTTAGGTATATTGCTTTGGATTTATGCTCAGTTATTTACAAGAGTGTCTGAATAAAATAGTATACTGTCTTTTATGAATAATCCAGAAATACTTTTGTACTTCACTGATTAATAAAAAATAAACGTAGGTAATCAACTGGCGTGGCAGAGATCTGATACATTTTTCTTAGGTAGTTTCCGTTTCCTCTCAATAACGGTACTACTGTGTGGGAAGTTAAAAAAAAGTCAGTTCCAGAGTTAAGTATAGGGCGGGTGAATGCTGATGTCAACAAATCATTCATGATCTGTCAAGAGATTAACTCTGAACTTAAGAGGCATTTCAGAGGAAATACTTTCTTTTTTGATTTACCTCCCGTTTACGTGCTGCAGCGGTACGTTTAAACTTGTAAAGTTTATTCTTCTCGAAAATTAAACGTGTCCCTAACTTCCCACGCTCTTTCTGGAATGCGGTCTTAAGTTGTTCGTGCGGACTGGATGCGTGAGAAGAAGACAACTAAGTGTTGCGATAGATGAATTTCTAACTTAAAATATGTTTTTTCATATTCGATTTAAACCGTATTTGGTCGGACAGTTTAATGCATGATTGCGTGTGCTCGCATATATATCATGGCGTCTGTAATATAGAGATGATTAGATTGTAAGAGGGAGAGAACGTGAACCAGCAAAATAAAAAAAAAAGCATTTTTTGTAGTATCTCCTAGCCATCTTGGCTCCAGCTTTCGGCAAGATCTTAGATCAACGCAAGAACCGCATGATGCGCCAATAAATTCCCTCGCTCACCAATTCGAACTGTTTCATCTTCCCCTCCTCTGCACTTCAGTCCAAGCTCGGCTAACGTGACACTTGAAAAAATCCCTTGTACAATTAACGGATTTGAATTCAGTTTGACATCTCCTCACATATCTAGACCTATTAAGCGCTTGCGGTTCTAATGGCATTTCCAATTTTAGCAATGTGACCATCAATTTAAAATGCTCCAGGTTGTCTATTTATTACTAGACGGACCTCTGTTATTCTGTAATAACAGAGTAAATCGCAACTCTGTAAATCGTATTTCCCCAAATTAGAAATACTTCAAAGTGAAATCCGAAACATAAAATTATTTGCCCAGAGGAACGAACTTCATTTCTAGAAGCAAAGAACAAACAATAAAAATGGTGCCCATGTACGATCTTTCATCCATCACACTAAATAGCCTTCCTTAATAAAACCACGCTGGTCCACACAGTGACATTAATTTCGGAGCTAATAGCTTCTTTCTCTCTGGGTACATTTTTGGACTGTTTCCCCTCTTCAGACAGTCTCCCTGCACCTTACTCTCCCTCTACGGTATAAAAATCAGTGTAATGACATGATTTGAAGTGTAACGTCGTCAAATAACAGGGTAGCCAGCCCACTTTTATCACCTTCGTCGTCTGCTTAAGTGGTGGAACATCTGGCTTTATTTCACTTTAGGGTGTCAGGTGGGCTTAAATTGATATGAAAGACGATCACGTGGAAAAATGACATCCCCCTTTCCTCTAACAGACAGTAATTGTCCCTATTAGAGCGAAACCAGTAGCATTAAAAGCCAAGCCGCTGCACACCTCGAAGTGCAATGTGGCTGATAAGCTGGACACAAAGGACATAAAAAGGGAAGGGGGGTTGAAGAATATCCTGAGAAGCTTTAGTTATTCTGTCTGAGCTTTTACGATTGGGCACGTGAGGTGGGATCCAATTTTCTCGTCATTCATTTTACAAGGAAACGTATATTGTTTCTGACTTCTAATGACTTTCAAGGGGCACCTTTGGAAACACCTTTCGGCTGTTAAGAAAGCTGTTTTTCCTCGACTCCAAACATCAATGCACACATCTGTAAATAGACCTTTGGATGTAATTTTATAAGGAAAATGTTAGTCGTATTTTCCCATAAAATCTTTTTATTAAAAGAAGTATGCATTGTTTTCATCAATTTGTTATTCCATGGTTCGTACAGAGTGAGTAGCTATTTAGAAGAAAAGTAACAGAGTGAAAGAGTGTGAATGTTTAATGTCGATGAAAAACCTGACTTATTTTGGAGAGTGCCCAGCTATGTATACGAGTCTGCTTTTTAAGACCAATCTTAATTTTGCACATTCTGAATCTCATTGTATTTACAAGAGTACTCTTTATTTCACTTGTAAGGAATCTGTTATTTAAGTCTGTTAAATTGGAAATTATTTAACTAAAAGTATTTTGTTTTAAGTATTTTTTTTTTTAATTTTTGTAAATGATATTAAGAAGATATGTGGTTAACCATGAAAAAAGTGAGTGGAAATTAACTGACAAGAAAGGTTTTCTGAGAAAGTGCACAGTAAACTCAATCTTAGGTTACAGGCCATCCTAAAACTATGTAAGCGTTGTCAGAGGCAGAAAATGCGAGAGAAAAAAAAATTCTAATCAAAGGAAACTCTAGACGAAATGTTTCAGGTGGGTTGGGCAATGAAGCGAGGCTCGTTTCTATTTTTATTTGAAAGAAATTAATGTACAAACAGTTGAAAAAATGCTTTTGTTACAAAACCAAGGAGATTGATTATCATTTTACTCTCTGGCATTTTCTGCACGTGCTATTTATATTGATGACGCCATTCTTCTTAATGTTTCTCACATTTTTTCCATCCTCTTTCTAAAGGGCTGGAAAATTGCCAAATCGTTTTACTGACGGGATGGGACCTTAATTGTAGCATTTTCCTCCCTATCGTCACTCTATTGGTGTGAAACTCCTACTATGTTTCTTTTTTCTGTCATATTTCATCTGGTGTTGGTATTCTTACTTGAATATGTGGTCAAAGCTGATTTGTCATTATGGAATCCTAGAGGAAACGTATTAATGGAAATTATGCTTATTTGCCTTTCTTGCGGCAATGTAGACTTGGTTAGGGTGTCCAATATGTAGAATTCCACAGTTCAAGAAGGGATTACAAGGAAGTCCGTATTAATTATTCATAAAAGACTGCAGTTGCGTACTCCTGACTAGGTATTTTTACGCAAGCATCAAGATCTTTTCTCCTTTCAGGTTGTACTCGAAGTTTTCCTTCCCTAGACCCCATTTACCGCGCATCACATTATTAAAAGAATGTCATGCTTTTTTAAATGAATGATCTCTCTGAAGCAGTCCCTCTCCACATCTTCTGAAGTTGCTAGTTTTTATATCTTACTAGTAGTCCCATAATATTCTGCAATAGGTTTGCTTTTAAAAAAAAAAAGTTCAGAATACGATACCATGAGGGTTCATTCAGAATCTTGGTTATATCCTTCCATCGGGAGTTATTTCCTGGACTGAAGTTCTTTCAACACTTAAATCTTAGGCTTTGAAGTTTTCTGCTATAGGTTTAATGACTAATGGAGTGGGCCAAATAATAGGAATTCCTTTTAAGGACTCAGTTTAAAAGCAGTTGCGCGACGCAGAATGCCGAGAGAATGGTACTAAGTAAAATGACACCTCAGCCATCGAACAGTTCATCCTTTGAGTACACAAACGAGTACGAAGAGGAAAAATCAAAGCACTATAACTTAATTCTCTGTCGAAACACAGCCAGGATAGCAGAAAAAAAGTCATCCTAATACAGTCGATATCGGTTGGGTATGACATTTTTAATTCCAGCAAATCCCAGTGTCAAGCATTGCTTCGTATCCATCATTTTGTGTGCAACACATCACTCCCAATGGGTCCGTGCTGTTCAAGGACCCACAAAATTAATTTCGCTAATAAGCATGTGTTGCGGCGACTCTAATTACCGTAATCTTCTTTGATTTTCCGTCGTGACGTAAGAACACGTTCTCCAAAAGTTAAGAAATTTGCGGCTTCAGTGGATAATTGCAGGCTAGTGATCACTCCATGTGTCTCGGAGGTCATCTCTGTGACCGTAGAAACTTAAGTTGTGCTCCCATGTAATTGTGGGCCACATTCTGGGCGACAGTTAAAGACTCTAAGGAGATAAGAAAAGATTAAGTGACCACTGAGAAGGAAAAAGATTTGTATAAGAATTTGTTCGGAGTGCTCACCTAAAAGTCGAGTCACGTAACCATGGAAACTGGGTTATCGCACACTTTCCGATACGTTTACCGTTCGTGCAGAACGTTAGGTTCAGCTTTTGCTGCGACTGTCTGCATTTCGGATTTTCTTTGAAGTTTTCTCTCATTCTGTTACTTATTGCTGTTCCACTCGCATCGGCGTAAATTATGACGAAGCTTAAGCAAGTTATGCCGCAGGCGCAACCATAACAGGCTGGAAGGAGAGATTGGTGAGGAGGAACAGTAAGAAAACTGTTTTAAGTTGTAGTAGATAGCCTCAGCTGATCGAAGAAAAAAATCGCGGATGCTTATAAACATTAACATACGTCTATCAATCGGCAATGTAAATGCTTATCTTTGTGCATAGTCGGCGGTTTTTGCAACCAAAAAGTATAGGTTGAAGAACTCGGAATCCATTTTTGAACATTTGAACTTGAACTGCAAATCCATTCTTGAACATGTTTGCCCATGAAGTTTCCCCGGGATTTTGCATCTACAAAGACACATCGCATACACTATCCTACTAAAAATGATGGGACCCCCCCCCCACGACCGCGGAAAATTGTGTGCGAGACCAAGGAAATATGCAAATATTTTGGCGTACAAAGGGTTCAGCGGTTATTCCAGAATTCATTTCAAAGGTTTATGGTGAACGATGAACACACGGAAAGAACTACCAGTTTGATGAGGAAAATATCCGCTATTCCTCAGCAATTAGCCATTACCAAGATGACAGTTGGCAGCGTGATAAGAAATGGAAGTGACAGTGAGCCCCGGAAACAGCCACGTAGGCATAAAGTAGTGACCGACAGGAGTCGATGCGCCTTAAGATTGCTCGTTACACCATCACATCAGAACCTAGAGAATTTGAGCTTGGAGCTGTTAGCAACCAGGCGCAAAACTGTTTCACAACCCGTAGGATACTGCAGCCCATAGGCCTTTGATAACCAATGCGCACCGTCGATCGGCCTGGTATAAAGCACACCGAACCTGGACTTTGCATATATTGTGAAATCTGTCGTTTGGAGCGATGAGTCACGCTACAAGTCTTAAATTCTAATGACGTATTTGGTTAGGAGATGCCTGGATACCGTTTACTACCTGTCTACCCAGGTAGTAAATGGTCATCACACCTTTTTGTCTCAACTTCATAGTTGTAAGAGGAATCATCATTATGGCTCTCGTGGTATGGATTAGGCCACTGATTGCAGTGCATGGCACTATGAATGTTGCCTCCTATTAATGTTCTGGACAGTTCTGTGAACAACATTGGAAATTTTAGGGAAGTTACTCCTCAGTCTCCCAAGATTAAAATGCTCAAGGTCACAAAGAAATTACTCCGAACGCGTGGTTTGAGTAAAATAACTTCAAAAAATTGCAGTGACCAGCACAGAAAGCTATTTCGACCCAATTCATCATCTTTGAGATGAAATGTAATGTAAAACTAAGGCAAGGCCAAGAAATGCCTTCTTCCATAGTGAACTTCAAGAATTCTTTGAAGGAGAAAGTGCCAGGACGCATTGAAACAACTATTTCGCCCAAAAGGTTGTCAATATGCGACTAATTTCGTTGAACAAATACAGGTTGCCGTAGCCTAGCGGTCAGTCACAAGTGCATAAGTACAATTTCTTTGGTGACCGTGGTTCAAGCCTGGGTGACTACTAAATACGGTGCTGTTTCTTGTATTCTTGCGAACTCCTCTGACCATGCCGTAGTCCTGGAGTATAAACGGGAAATTTATTTATTTAAACCTTTGGCAAAGGATGCAAAGGAAAACAGCAAAGAGTTCTTTGCTTATGTACACTCTAAAAGGAAAGGGATTAATCAGATTGGTCTACCTGATGTTGGTGATTCGACCATTGATGATCCTGCTCAGGTAGCTAACAAACTAAATGAGTATTTTGCATCTACATTCACATATGAGGAGTTATTCGGGGAGGCGAATGCCAGAGGTGAATTAAAGTTTGGCAGTTGAGTTAGATGATTTCGTAATTATTGAGCGCAAAGTGGAGGAGAAATAATTGAAGTTAAACGTAAGAAAGGCACCTGGGATGGATGGGATCTATCCAGTTATATTAAAGAAGGCAGCAAATGAAGTAAGCAACCCCTAGCCATAATTATGAGAGCTTCCTTGGACTCGAGGGAGATACCCATGGACTGCAGATGTGCAAATGTGATCCCAATTCACAAAGGAGGATCAAAGGGCGACACAAGTAATTGCAGACCTCTTAGTTTAACTTCTGTTCCAGGGAAATCAATGGAGGCACTGGTTAAAGTAGCACTGCAGGATCATTTAGACAAGCCTTCAGTTACAGCTCGGACAAAGCATGGGTTTGTTAAGGGGAAGTCTTGTCTGACCAATTTGATTGGATATTATGATGTGGTTACAAAGGAATAATTTTGATATTTATTTGGATCTTAGAAAGGCTGTTGATACTGTTGCACATGGAAGACTGCTGCACAAATTGGAGCAGCGTGGCATTGGGGGCAAATTGCTGCTGTGGATAAAGGATGGTTGAGTGGGAGAAGACAGAGTGGTAATCAATGGACACTGCTCTTCGTGGACTAATGTTATTAGTGGACCCCCCCAGGGTTCAGTGTTGGGCCCATTGTTGTTATTATCTGTATTTATTAATGATATAGACCTGATGTAGCCGAGTGGTCATGAGCGCGAGTGCAGTAGCACACGCTCTTTGAGCGGACTGGGGTTCAAGCCCGTGACTACTAAATACAATTAACATTTGTATTGATTGATTTATTGTAAACTCCACTGACCTGGAGGTCGTGTCGGACTATAAACAAGAACTTTTTTATATTGATGATGATATAACAGGCATAATGTCTAAGTTTGCAGACGATACGAAGGTTGGCATTGTTGTTAATGACAATACGCTGCTGCAACAGGATCTAGAAAAGTTGAGCAGGTGGCAACTGAATTTTAACATTGACAAATGTAAAGTACTGCATATGGGAAGCAGTAACCCCAGAGTAACGTATTAACTGTGTGGTACTACACTGACAGTGGTAGAGAATGAAAAGGACCTGGGGGTAATTGTGCAATCATATATGAAGTTTTCAGTGCAGACGGTCTGCAAGAGTAGCTCATGGTATACAGGAATTTTTCTAGCAGGGATAAGGAGGTGATTATCTCCTTGTATAAGGTAATGGTCAGACCACACCTTGAGTACTGTATACAGGTCTGGAAGCCTCATTTTAGGAAGGATGTAGAGTTGCTAGAACGGGAACAGAGAAGGGCAACAAGATTAGTGAATGGAACAAAGGGTTGCACTTACGAAGAAAAGCTTAAATTTTGCAGATTACAGTGTCTGGAGACTAGGCACCTGCGAGGTGATCTGATTGAGGTGTATAAAGCCTTGAATGATTTGAGCATGCTCAGTGCTGATGGGATTCTCCCTCTTGCTCAGAATAAGAGAGGGCATGAATTCAAATTGACGAAAAACAGTTGTAGGATAGATGGCAGAAGTTTGCTTTTAGCCAGTAGGTGGTTAATTGCTGAAACAAACTTCCATCTGTCGTTGTAGAAGTTGATAGCTTAAACATATTCAATTCAGAAGTAGCAAACATTTGGAGAGAGTGGATGGGTGAAATTAGTGTTTTTTTTTTTTTTTTTTTGGTGTAATGCAATTCCACCAAATTGCATTACTCAAATTTTTATATTCGTGAATTATATTCGAATAGAAATCCATCATTAATGGTACAATGGCAGTTTCGTACTTCGAATAGAAAATATTTCAGAATTTTTGGTCTGATTTTATTTATCCAGCAGTGTTGATTGTAACAAAAAAAAAAAAAAAAAAATACATATATTTAGTGTATGAAAGTTTTCAAATCCTCAGAAGAATATGGGATTTTAATGAATCCTTGCAGATTGACATGAAGTATCCTAATTTTCAGAAACGAAAACCTGAATACAAACTTTGGTTCCGTTTTCAAAGTTTTTTTCGGAAATGGGAGTGTGGTATATAATACAGGTACTAAAGAACAATTGCAACATCCTTAGTGATATAAGAAGTCTAGGGGGAGAGAATGATAGGGTCATCTGGGGCTGCCAATTAAAGACCTTAATGGACGGTAATAATTACTACAGCATACTTATTAAAGTAATTAGGGTAGCTGGGTTTGTTTAATGATTAATTTGTTCAAAATGGGTGGACAGGAGGGTATTAACTAAGCTACAGTAGTTGTCATTTGTTCTTTGTGCCTCGGAAACACTTAGAGTAATTTTGACACAATCACGCGACACGGTCATAGGTTTACCAATCAAGCATTACAGGAAGATCGAAATTGCACCTTTCAATAGACACGGAGATTCGAGTGTTGAGTATACAAAGTGTGGGGTCGCGACACTTGAGGTAATTTTCTACATCCATCACTCATTTATGTGCATTGGGTTGCAGTTCATTACTCCGAACATCTGTGTGGCATCGACGTTGACCGGATGCAGCGTACTTAATATCTGCAGCTACGTATCCATTTAGAATTTGTAGTTGCAGAGATCACGTCAGTCTAACTGAATAAAATTGATTCATTGATGGATATCGACCATTTTTCTCTCTCGGTAAAAAATGATCACTCCTCTCCTCTCACACAAAAGACTGCTGATCTTCACAACTGATTGCTGCCTAGCATATTACTCGTAAGTGATTATTAAGCCTCTATAACCGTAGACACAACTAGTTTTCTACACAGCAAGACATCTTTCCAGAGCAGTTTTATGATATAAGAATCTTGGGGAGAGAACCGTGTGATGTTTTGTGCACAAGAGTTGTTCAAAAAGTAGTGGAAACATGGCCGTTACAAAAAAGCGACCTTTATTTCATTTATTTGCCATCGCGAAAGCTTCCTGTTTAACCCTCATGATCGGATAAGGGATATTTATATTTCCCGAAGCCCTTTGCAGCTACCAATCCGGATACTGAAGAATTTCCCACTATCACGTCTGCAGTAATGATTTTGTCGTGCAGAATGTTGGCGTTTTCTACAGGCAGTAGTATGCAGTGTTTAAGGTTTTGGAATAGAATGACGCAATCCCAATTGGATACAACAATCGACATCACTTTCACATTGTCTGGTTCATCTCTTTGCCAAATTACTAATTATCCAAGAGATTAAAAAAAAAAAAAAAAAAAAAACGTAAACTTCAGCCATTATCAACCCACTGCAGGATGGAAGCCTTCTCAACAATTCATGTTGAGGGAATGGACCATAATCTGCCACGCTGGTCCAGTGCGGGTTGGCAGATCGACCGAATTTAGCAGTCAAGGGCTTGAAGCCCGATCTACGCAAAGAGCGTGTGCTATTGTACTCGCTTCTGACCACTTGACTACGGAGGCCGGCAGCATGAATCGTTGAGGAGACTTCCATTCTGCAGTTTACCCACCCAAGAATACTGAGTACTAATCTTGCTTCATAACCACTATTCAAAGAAGCTGTAGTGTGCAGGTACGCTTCTCTACCCAGCGAAACAATTTTCTCATTCGTGCAGGACTGTGCTCTACAACTGTCCTGTTTCCCCTGTATACATAGCCCATTTCACGTAACCCTACTTACAAGCGCTTGTACTCGCCATATTGCCATTACTTTTAGAGTTAGTTCCCTATGAGGCGCCTCCGTAGCCAGGTGGGCAGGAGCAGCAGTGCGTGGCACACGCTTCTTGATTAGACCGGGGTTCGAGCCCGTGACCACCAAATACGGAGGATGCGAAAAGATCAAGGGAATGACCACCGCATATTCCCGGAGCAATATGGCCTTAGTTGCTAATGCTCCTAAAAACCAAATAACAAACAAAATAAGTTCCCTATGACGGTACGGTGGCTTCGCTACTTTACTCGCTTGGAGAGATCTGGATTCGAATCCCGTTAAGGAATGGAGGGAATTCATAGAGGCATTTTCAGGCAGCGTTGTAATTATCTGATATCAGGCAGAGGGAGTACGGTCTTCATTCTCTCCCCTCCGCTTTCAGCCCACACGACAATACTGTATGGGCTAGAATCATAAGAACTAGAATACTTGTGAAGTGTGTAACTGATGAGCCAGAAATTCCCAGGACAGTAATAACCACTTATTGAACAACCTGTCGTATTTCTATTGTTTACAGAGGAGTGGTCAGACTCCAAGATGGTTTTGCTTCTTCAGTGACAAATATTGGCGAGAACAAGTTTGGATATAGTTTGTAATATTAAAAAAATTCTGACAGCTCGACGTACGTAACTCAACTAAGGTTAGTGAATGGGAATTATGAATAAACGTTTTTTTAACTTCTGCGAAAATCATTAAATGAATGTATGATGATCACATTTATAATACTTTAGATAATTTCAGGAGCAGGAGGTCACTCTCTACAAAACGTCTGGTGTAAAAGAATTAAACAGCAAATCCCACCAGCACAACGTTCCTCCGATGAAAATATCCGGACTTAAAATCATACTAAAACGAAGGTACTGTTGGTGTTGCTTGAGAACTTTTGAGTGCAATACTGATGCAGACGTTTCTGAGCCAGATTACCATTGTCATCCTTTCACTCTATTTCGGAATATAAAATGCCTATTAAAAGATTCGAATTTTATGCTGTTTTGAAAAGTTATATGGCGTAATTATACTACTAGATGAGTAATTATTTAGAAAGATGCCCTTCCCCTTCTAACCTGATAGTCTGTTCTTAGAATTTAATTGTCATCAACTCACAGATTTTTATTTTCTGTACGCTCTTATTTCTGCTATGCGACAGGACTGAATGTTCCAGCTCTTAACTCACAAAAATGATTTTTTTTCGCTTAAGTTGAATAAGGTTCTATCAGCTTTCAGAAGATTTATATTCCATTCTTCTCTTATCGGAATTGATAACGAATAACAGAAGTCCATTAACTGCGAGACAGTCGGGTTTTTCTTATCTTAATGGAAGTTCTTTCTAATTACAGGACTATGCACTCAAGAAGTGAGGTGCTCCTCTAAACAGAATGCCTCCGCGTCTTAATTAACAGGATTCTCATGCTGCAAAAGCATCCTTTTTATCCCACTTAAACATCGCGGAGGAATCTGACCTTCGTACCTTGCCATCTGCTCGAATACTCGGTCGGGATGCATTAGACTTTGCCTCCTGCAGCGACGGTAGCACACTCCACAAATCTCCCGCTCAATTAACTGCTACTGTGGACACTGGGCTCGAGATTAATGACGGCGATGCTTTGTCTCAGGGGCTGTCTCCCCGCACTCATTTCTGGAGTCCACTGATGTGAAAAATGGCACTCGCTCTCAGTTCGTGCTACCGAAGGCCAAAAATGATGTACTGAATGTCACCCTAAATACTGGATCGGACTTCAGATGACGGGGTTGTGTTTTTGCACGTGAAATGACGCTTCTATCCTTGCTTAGAAAGGTGTAATTAAATTTTGCTACGCTATAGCAAACTGTATTAATCATTCTCAGCACTGGTCCTCGTTGCTTCAAAGGAAATGCCAATCTAATGTGTATCTTCCTTTGTGGAGATGTCTCCTCCTAATGTACGGTGGAGGTGAACAGCATCCAGTTCTTTAGCCATAAGCGAACTGTTTGAGTTTCCAATGACTCTCCCTTTTCTTTTTTTTTACACAGTCTCTTGATGTTGCCTTCTTATACATTATTGTAGGGCAGTGTTTCTCAATCTTTTTACTCTCGTGGCACATTTTCCAAAGAAGAAAAATTTCGCGGCACACCTACGTAGTCATAGAAGAAGAAATTTCTAAATTTCGCGGCACACTTGGAAAATTTTGCGGCACACTAATGTGACGCGGCACACCCTTTGAGAAACACTGTTGTAGGGTGGTGAGTCTCCTTAAATTTCTTTCTGAATTTGAATTCAGTCGTATATCTTAGTAGTTTGCTTTAATACGTTCGATCTTTAGTAAAAATGAAGCAGGCATTTAAACAGCCCCTCCCCCGTTTAATCAAAACCCCCATACGAAAATGGGTAAAAAGATCCTTTTCAGTGTTCTCTACGGTTCCACTCTTCTCATCGACTGATGGTCTAAGAAACGACGTTAGTAGTCTGAAGTAAGGTACATGCTCACTGCCTCTCTTTATAGACCCTATCTGAACCAAGAATTACATGGGTGAAAGGAATATGGATGAGAGAGAAGAGAGCAGCTAACGAATGACCTTCAACCGCCTCTATTCTCTCCGCTATAACATTAGTTCGCATCTATCTAAATCAAGTGAACTCTTCGATAGCTTGTGAAAATCTGCACTCCAAGGTAGCAGCTTGTGTGTGTAAAACATGTCAGTAAAACGGGGTCAGTCCAAATATTTGAACGAAAAATGAAAATTGTATTAATTGCATTTAGAATCTTCATAAACATGGACGTTAACTCATCATTCTCACCAGATTATGGGGAAATTGGAATCCCGTTTTTCTTACAAATAGTTATACCACTGCGTTCCAAAATTTCACGCTGAATTTTAAGGACATCTTTTACAGAATCAATCGGTACAAATATAGAATCAAATCAAAATTTTGTTTTCGACCGAACACGAGTTCGAATTTTCTGTTGTCGGTTTGCTATATTTCGTGACAGAAGGATTATAAATTTCATACACGAAGATAACCGTGTTTCAAAAATATTTAATTCTAATTTTTAAACTCGATAATTCCATTTCCATTTCTAAAGAATTCATAATATTGAAATTCCAGAAATATTTTTGGCAGTTTTTTTTTCTTGGTTAATGTAGAATGAAAACATGGAGCCGAGCTTTTTATTCCCTTCCCCCCAACATACATACCCTACTATACAACTTCACTTTCTTAAATGTAGATTTTTAAAAGAACAATGTCGTCGAATCAATGTTGAACAATGTTTAATGTTGTCAACCAGTTCTGTGAGAACTGGCCGACAACGTTATCCATCTCAGGAATTAAGTTGAAAGGGGAACGAAAAATTATAGCACCACGTCGTTTTCCCATTAAGATATACACTGATGAGCCAAAACATTATGACCACTTACATAATATGATGTTGGTTCTCCACGTGTATCCAAAACAGCTCGTACCCGGCGAGCCATGGATGCAACAAGATTTCTAAATGTCTGGTACCCAAACGTAACCAGCAGATCCTTTAACTCCTGTAAGGTCCCTGGTTGAGACGCTGCAGATCGGAGTTGCTGTTCCAACACAAACTACAGATGCTCAATAGGATTGATGTCTGGGGAATTTGGAGGCCAGGGCAATACCTGGAAGTCTTCCTCATGTTCCGCGAACCAGTCTCGAACAATCCGGGCGGTGTGGCATGGCGCATTATCCTGCTGAAAGATGCACCGCCAGAGGGGAAGACCATTGCCACGAAAGGGTGTATCTGGTCAGCAATGATGTTTAGGTAAAGTAAAGTGTATTCAGTGTTAAACAGCACATAGGGTTTCATCTCTGTCTCCGCGTTGCTTTCATTGTAGGTGTACCAGTTCACTGGGAAAGCCAGAGATTTAAAAGTGTATGCATATTGTATGAGTGTAGTGTTGTGTATCGTTGTTCTTCTGGTCATTTAGCCGCTAGATCCCTGCTGGAGCCCAACGTTGCCCACACTTAGCCCCGTGGAGGCAGACCAGGTACACCAGTATTGAGAAATTATTTACTCTGGCAGGCCCTGCCACCTAGTTTCCTGAGATTTCAGTGGCTAGGGCTTATGGAAAAAGAGAAGGGGGGGACGCTAGAATCTAGTTAGGCCGTTAACGTATGCGGTGAGAATTTGGACACTTTAAAAAATTTTTCATTGTGTGGGGCGTTCGCTAGCGATATAGGCAGAGTAGGAAGGAAGACACAAGCATGGGGATGATAGAGACGACACCAAGGCAGAACAGTGAAGCGTGCCCCACCAGGGGAGGGGAAGAAATAGGGGTGGCGGGCAGAGGAGGGGACAGGAGCACTGCGCCTCCCTCCCGCCAGGGAAGGGAATGGAAGTGTGTTGGGCTAGAACCCAGCACAGTTTGTCAATAGGGCATGTGGCAGCAATTGCTGCTGTTCAGTTGAGTTGTAATGTTTGGGTTTCCAGTCCACTTGGTTGGCTTATGTTTCGTTTTATCAAAGGCTATTTCAGTCAGTTTCAGGATCAAATCTAGTTATCTCAGTTCTAGATATTAGCTAGACTCGAACCCTGTATCACAGGATGCAATCGGAGGGTTGGAGTTTGCACTCCGTCCATCATTTTGGGATATCCTCCATTCACTGTTGTCCTAGTGGGTTTTCACTCTCATTCGTTCTTGGTCCATTTAAGTGGGTATGTTTTCCTCATCAATTTGGATTTTCTCCTATTTCTTTCAGTTTTGGTCAGCACAAGTCAATGTCCTGGTTTGTCGCTCGTTGTGGAAGGCAAGTTCAGTTCTTCTTCAGCTGTAGGCATTTTCATTCCTCTCATCTTTTGTGTCCAGGGTGTTCTTGGTTCTTTGGTGGTAGCAGCAGAGCTGCGGTCTTAGTTAAGCCGTGGTAGGTCTAAGGATTGTTATTTGAAAACTCCTCTACACTCTGGAGTATAAAATTTTATTTATTTAAACGCTGTCGACTGACGACCAAAATCAGTGGCGGGCAGTGCTCACGAGGATGCTGTCAACTGATTGGTTAATGAAATTAGTAGAGGCATACGATAAAAAAAAAAGCAAGCTTATGCAGAAAGCATCAACCAAAAAAAAAAAACCCACTACTCATTCTTTCCAAAAATTTGTCCAGTTCTTCCTTGAATTTATTTAAGCTATCAACTTCCAAAACAACAAATGGAAGTTTGTTCCAGCAATCAACTACCACTGGATAAAGTCAAATTTCCGCACATACAAATTCTTCAATTGTCTTTCCTCAATTAATTTGTCCCCTCAGGTGAGTAATCTGAGCAAGAGGAAGAATCCCATCAGCATTGAGCTTGCACAAACCATTCAAGGCCTTATACATCTCAATTAGATCTCCTCGCAGGTGCCTAGACACCAGACGCTGCAATTTGCGGAATTAAACCTTTCCTGGTAAGAGCAACCCTTAGTTTCCCTAACCAGTCTTGTTGCCCTTCTCTGCTCTCGTTCCAGTAGCTCTACATCCTACCGAAAATGAGGCTTCCTGACCTGTAAGCAGTACTAAAGGCGTGGCTTGATGATTGCCTTATACAAAAGGAGAATCTCCTTATGCCTGCTAGCAAAATTCCTGTATATCATTGACAACATTCCATGACCTGCTCTAGCAGCCCCTCTGCACTGCTCAGAAAACTTCATATCTGACTGCACAATTATCCCTAGTTCTTTTCCGAATGAACTATAATTGCAGTCTTGTCTAGATGGTCCTGCAATGCATCTTTAACCAGTGACTCCATTATTTTCCCGGCACAGAAGTTAAACTAACAGGTCTGTAATTACTCCTCTCACTCTTTGATTCCCCTTAATGAATTGGGGATACATAATCCATGGCGCGGGATGCTTAAGAAACCTGTATTGTATATGTATTAAAGTAGTTGTGGTTCAGCAATACCCCTGGGGAATCTTAAGGTTGTCCTCCTTGGGTGTCTCTTAACCACTTCATTAAATTTACGCTTTTCCGAGCGAAATAAAAGAGAGTGCAGACAGTTATCGAAATTAAGGTGCTGTTGGTTGGAAGCCTGTTTCGATTTGTTTTTTTAAGAAGTGTTATCAAGTAACGTTATAGTTTGACAGTAATAAGCCACAATCCGCTTTTTATTGTGTTCATAAAATTGCCTTCACGTTACGTTGACAATTCAAACTTGCTTATTAGCATTAGTAGAGTCATACGATGCAAGAAAGTAAGCTTATGCAGCATCAGCCAAAAAGAGAAAAAAAAAAAAAACTCTCCCATTTCACCCATCCATTCGTTCCAAATGCCTGTCCAGCTCAGCCTTAAATTTATTTAGACTATTAGCTTTCAAAACAAAAGATAGAATCCTGTTCCACCAATCAACTACCCGCTGGCTAAAGGCAAATTTCCGCACAACTATTCTACAACAATCTTTCCTCAATTTGAAACTGCGCCCCCTCAGGTTCTTAGTCTGAGCAAGAGGAAAAATCACATCAGCATTCAGCTTGCTCAACCCATTCAAGGCCTTAAACTCCTCAATTAGACCACCTCGCAGGTGCCTACTCTCCAGGCGCTGCAATTTGCAGAACTTAAGCCTTTCTTGGTAAGAGCACCCTTTTGTTCTCCTCACTAATCTTGTTCCCTTCTTTGTACTCGTTCTAGCAACACTACATCCTTCCTAAAATTAGGCCTCCTGACCTGTACACAGTACTCGAGGTGTTGCCTGACAATTGTCTTGTATAACGGGATAATCACCTTATTGTCCCTGCTAGAAAAATTCCTATATATCATTGACAAAACTCCATGACCTTCCCGTCTGCACTGCTCAGCGAACTTCATATTTGACTGCACAATTACCCCCAGGTCTTTTTTCACTTTCTCTCTTATGTCAATGTTAAATTAATTGTTGTTAAGTTAATTGTCTCTTAAATTATTGTTAAGTTAATTGTCTCATATGTCAATGTTAAACTTCAGTTGCCACTTCTCAGCCCAGTTTCCCAACTTATCTAGATCCAGTTAGAGTACTATACTGTCTTTACTGTCGTTAACAACCCTGCCAATCTTTGTATCATATGCAAACGTGGATATTAAACTTGATATACCTTCATCAATATCATTGATAAATATGCAAAACAACAATGGGCCCAACACCAAACCATGGGGAACTCCACTAATAGTATTTGTCCACGAAGAGCAGTATCCATTGATTACCACTCTCTGTCGTCTCCCAGGCGCCTCCGTAGCCAGGTGGGAAGGAGCAACAGTGCGTAGCACACGCTTCTTGATTAGACCGGGATTCGAGCCCGTCACCACCAAATACGGAGGATGCGGAAAGGTCAGGGAATGACCACCGCATATTCTCGGAGCAATATGGCCTTAGTTGCTAATGCTCCTAAAAAAAAAAACCAAACAAACAACTGTCGTCTCCCACTCAACCATCCCTTTATCCATTGTAGCAATTTACCCTTAATGCCATACCTCTCCAATTTGTATAGTAGTCTTCCATATGCAACAGTATCAGAAGCTTTCCTGAAATCCAAGTATATGATATAAAAATTATTTTTGGCATTCAGTTTCTTTGTGACCACATCATAGTATCCAATCAAATTGGTCAGACAAGACCTCCCTTTAATAAAACCCAAACTGTGTCTTAACTATTACTTTTTTTTTTTTTTTTTTTTTTTTTTTTTATGAGAACCCCAAACACGAGAGGTATTAGAACCTATAGTACCGTGCTTGGGTTGGAGGTTGAGAAGACGAAAGAAGATATTTGTTGACATTGGACTTGAACTTCTGTAGATTGTAATTTTCAGGAAATACGTATGAAGGAAGGTTGTTCCAGAAAACGGCAGTTGAATGAATAAATGAGGAAGATGAAAAGTTGGTTCTGTGGGTTTGAAGTTGGACAGTAAATGGATGTTGGCTGGTGGCGGCACGTGTTCGGACTGTTTTGAAAGAGAGAGCGGGAATTATAGAAGCCAATTCAGAAGAACAGTGCCCATGGAAGTATCTGTAGAAGAGGCATGCAGCAGAAACAGTACGTCTATGAGAAAGCGAGTGGAGAGACTCTGTTAGAGATGAATCATTAATTAACCTAACTGCCCTCTTCTGAATGGAATCAAGAAGCCTGAGAGAGGTTTTGGGGGCACCACCCCAGATGTGGGAACAATATTCCATGGCAGGGCGGATTTGCGATTTATACAGAGTGAGCAGCTGTTTGGAAGAAAAGTAACGCCGAGAGCGAAAGAGAAAACCAAGTTTTTTAGATGCAGAGGAAGCAATATTTGTAATGTGCTTGTGCCAAGAGAGATTAGAAGTCAGGGTAATCCCCAAAAGAGATATATCAACTTGCCTAGAACTCGGAGTGTCACTAAAGATAAGCATAGGAGCAGAAGAATCCTTTTTGCGAGATATAAGACAAGACTGAGTTTTAGAAGGGTTGAAATCAACTAAGTTGTCTTTGCTCCACTGGAGAATTACCTGAAGATCGGCATTTAAGGAATTGGCAGCAGATTTTCGAGAACTTGAAGCTGATTGAGCAGGACAAGGTTTCTCAAAATGGAAAGTTGAATGCAATGTGCTATCATCGGCAAAACTATGGATAGGATTTCCAGTCAATGGAAGAAGGTCATTGATATACAAGAGGAAAAGAGTGGGGGAAAGAACTGAACCTTGGGGGACACCGGCATTAGTGGAGACGTTAGAAGACAGAGAGCCATCTACCATCACCCTCAGTGAGCGATCAGAGAGAAAACTGGATAACCAATTGCTAAAAACAGTTGGCAAACCATCAGATGGAAGCTTGTTTAGAAGACCTTTATGCCAAACACGATCAAAAGCCTTTGAGATGTCAAGAGCAACTACTTGTGTTTCACCAAACCTTTCCATTGAATTAGTCCATAAATGGGTAACATAAGCCAGAATATCACCAGTGGATCGACACTGACGGAATCCATACTGGCGATCATTGATCAGACGGAAGGTTTCTAGGTAGTTTAAGAGTTGGCGGTTAATTGATTTCTCCATTACTTTAGAAAGAGTAGAAGTAATTGCAATGGGACGATAATTGGATGGGAGGGATTTGTCACCCTTTTTAGGAACTGGCTGGATATGAGCAAATTTCCAAGCAGAAGGAAAAACACCTTTGGAATAAGAAAGTGAAAAAAGGCGGCAAAGAATAGGAGTAAGTTCAGGAGCACAAGTTTTGAGAACAAGTGGAGAAATACCATCAGGACCTGGAGCTTTCTTAGCATCAAGATTCATCAAAATCCTTCTGATATCCTTTTGACGGAAGACCACAGGAGGCATTGAATGGAGCGTGTTAGGAATGGTGGGAGGTGTTTTACCAAGATCATTAATACATGAGCTGGAAGAAAAATGGGATGCTAGCAGGTCAGCTTTATCCTTGGCTGAAGTGACAACAGAACCATCTGGTTTGGACAGAGGTGGGAGCAGAGACGGGCAAAAGTTGCAGCCAATAGCTTTGGCAAGAGACCAGAATGCTCGGCTACCATTAGGGCAAGAAGCAAGTTTTCTACTCTTAGCCTGTTCAAACTCTAGTTTGGACTGATTAATAACTGCTTTACAATTGTTGCGAGCTTTGGTGTAGGCAGAAAATGAAACTGAAGAATTAGAAACAAGCCAATTACGATATGCAACATTCTTCTCTTGGACAGCCTTAGCACATTTATTGGAAAACCAAGGTTTAGATAAAGGACGAGATTTTAAAGCGGAGTGTGGGATAAAGGATTCCATTCCTGCAAGAATAATTTCACTGACACGATCTGAGCAAACGTTGACATCAGAAGTTTTGAAACAGTAATCAGACCAAGGAAAAGAAGAAAAGAAGTCTCGCAGGTCATCCCATTTTGCATTCTTGTAATGCCAAACAATACGAGGTTGGGAATAGCCATGAGATAAAGGTTCCATTGGAGAAGAGACAATCACCAAGTTGTGATCTGAAGTGCCTAAAAGACCTCTCACTTCGACCTTGTACTTAGAAGGGTTGTTTGTGAGAAAAAGATCAAGCGTATTGGCTGTATGATTAGGATTGTCCGGTATTCTTGTAGGTAAATGAACAATCTGTGCTAGGTCATTAGTAATTGCAAAAGCCTCAGCATCTCGACCTGCTGGGTCGGTGTGACTAGAAAATGGAAGCCAGCTGGAGTTGTGAACGTTAAAATCACCAAGGAAAATTACCTCACTGTTAGGAAAGTTAGACTGGAGAAAGTCAAGTTGCAAAGAGAGGACGTCAAAGAGCTCCAAGTGATTAGTGGAGTTGGGAGAACGGTAGAGACAACAGATGAATTTGACACAATGAGGTAGAGAGATTTTAAGCCAGAGAAGATCAAAGAGAGGAGATTCCAAATTGCCATGTCTCTGACAGGGAATATCAGAACGGACATATGCACAAGTACCACCTTTGAGGCGAAAGGAATCATACAGCAAATAATTTGGACATCTGAGATGAGAAGTAGTTGAATCAACTGATAACTGAGATTCAGTCAGAAAACGTACATGGGGTTTGGAACACAAGTTAAATTAACAGATCTGTAATTACGTATGTCACCTTTTGAATCCCCTTTTTTGGAATGGTGAAACATTTGCACACCTCCAGTCCATGGGGACCTTCCCTGAGTCCAAGGAAGCTCTCATAATTATGGCTAAGGGTTTGCTTACTTCCTTTGCTGCCTCCTTTGTGTCTCCCAGGTGTCTTCTTTATGTTTAACTTCAATAATTTCTCCTCTGCTTTGCTTTCAGTTATTACAAAATCACTTAGCTCCCTGTTAGCGTTTAATACACGTCTGGCGCTCCCCCCATTGAATAACTCCTCATGCGTGAATGTAGATACTAAAATACTCATTTAGTTTATCAGCTACCTGAGCATGATCATCAATAGTCAACCCATCTATGTTAAATGGTCCAATCTGATTCATCCCTTTCCTTCTAGAGTTTACATAAGTAAAGAACTCTTTGCTGTTTTTCTTTGCATCCTTTGTCAAAGATTTCTCGTAATCTGTCTTCGCCTGCCTAACCTCCTTTGTGACTTGATTATGGACTAGTTTATACCTGCCATAGGCTTCTGTGTCACCTGATACTTTATATGTATCCCATACATTTTTATTTTCTGCCACGAGCCTCATTAATTCATCTGACATCCATTTAAGCCTAAACCTTGAACAGTATTTCTTAGTTGGAATGAAAAGCCTAGTAGCCTCCAAAGTTAAGTTCCTGAAGGCTTTCCATTTAGAATTCAACCTTGGTAACATCATCAGTTGAACCCACTGTACAGAATTTAAAAACTGTCTGAGACCCCTGTAATCACCTTTACGAAAGCAAAAGCTCTTCCCTTTAGCCTTGATGGTAGTTATATCTTTAAGTAATTCTCACATCAGTACATTGTGATCACTGTCGCCCAGTGGTTCCTTTATCTGCAAATTCTTAATGCATGAATAATCACTGCTGATAATCAGATCAAGAGTATTACTCCCTCTGGTTGCTTCTCGAACATGTTGCTGTAGAAAACAGTCATCCAATACATCCACAAAAGTCTTGCTAGTGTGCGAGTGACCAACTACAAGTTCCAGTCAGTATCTGGAAAGTTAAAATCCCCCATTATAAAACATTCTGATTTACCGGACCACTCTGTTTCACTGCACAAGTGCTCATTATACTCATCTAATTCATTAGGCCTATAACACACTCGTACTCTCATTTTTCCTTTCCCACTGCTTATTTCACACCAAACAGACTTAACACTGCATTGTCCACCAACATCAATTGATATCCCAACAATATCTGCCTTTGATGTCGTCACTAGCACTTCGAGATCATCAAATTTATTAACTATGCTCCTAGCATTGGTGTACATGCAAGTATACACGCGCCTGTTCCTACTCCTAGTTACCTTAACACAGCCCATGTCTTTATTTGTTCCACAATGACTCCCAGCAGTCCTGGAAATTCCCATTGCCTTTCTTTCCAGGCTACTGCTCATTCTAATAGAAGCAGTGTAAGAATCACTTTTGCCTCTGCCTGCGGCCACTGTTAACCTTTTAGTTCGTGTATCCCCCCAAGCTAGCAGTTTTCCGACCCACCTAACATTGCCTCGATAGCATCAGCAAATATTCTTGCACCCTTTCTATTTAAGTGTATCCCATCCCTGTAGAAGCAGTCTCTCCTGTCAACAAGCAGAGACCAGGCTGAAAAAAATTCCACCCCTTGAGCCTTGCACAATCTCTCCAGGGCCTAATTGATCGACAAGGCTCTCTTTCTCTGTCTCTCTCTCTCTCTCTCTGGCGCCTCCGTAGCCAGGTGGGAAGGAGCAGCACTGCGTAGCACACGCTTCTTGATTAGACCGGGGTTCCAGCCTGTGCCCACCAACTACGGAGGATGCGGAAAGGAAAGATCAGGGAATGACCACCGCATATCCCCGGAACAATAATATAGTTTGGTTTTTATAGACATTTCTTGAGAGGCGTATTGCGTAGTTAACGTAAAACTTAAATAAGGAATGAAGCTTTAACCTACCTAGGATCTAAATATCCGTTTATTTCCAGTCGGAAATTATATACAAATGGAAATCGCACTTTCCATGGTATGCTCCAACACTTCATCAATGATTGTTTTTGCTACTTCGCTGTTACGTCAGACATATTTAATCTGAGTGATCACACGTGTCATAAAGGCCGCCGTAGCCGAGTGGCCAGGCGTTATGGTACATAAGTACACATACTATCTCGCGAACTCCTCTGACTGTGTGGTCGTCGCGGAGTATAAGCAGAAAATTTGTAACAGAGAAGTAAGCAACACGACAGAAATCACTTAAGTGGTAAGAACATACAGCAAAACATTCGATTTCCATCCGTATATAATTTCCAACTGGAAACAAACAAATATTTAGGTCACACGCATTTAAAGTCTTAAACACTTCAATCAGGTGTGAAATCTGAACTGATTGAAGATACCTGGTTTCGACCGCAGCAATTGCAGAAATGAAGTTTTCATTGGTAGGAGCACCTTTTTGTGCCTTACACTAATCTTGTTGCGCTTCTCTGCGCTCGTTTCAACAGATCCACGCCCTTCCTAAAATGAGATTTCCAAACCTGAATTCAGTACTTAAGATGCTGCCTAAACATTGCCTAATACGACAGAATAATCATTTCCTTGTCTTTCTGAAAAAGTTCTGTACATTAGTGAAAGAATCCTAGTTCTAGCCGCCTGCCTGCATTGCTCATAGAACTCATGTCTGTCAGACTGTGCAGTTAGCTGTAGGTCTTCATTATTCTCCGCTTCTTTCAGTTTGGTATCACCCATATGATGTGTTATTTTCCAATTACTGCTATTCACATTCAGTACCTTCCACATAGTGTTTAAACCACAACTGCCATTTTTCTGCGCATCTACCTAATGTTATCCAGATTTTGTCGGAATAGCTTTTGCTATTAATATTGTCATTAACCACCCTACCTACCTTTGTATCATCAGCCAATTTAGACGTTAAAGATGATATGCCTTCGTCGATATCGTTGACTAATATTAAAAATAGTAAGGTGGCCCAATGTTGAAACCTGAGGAACTTTACTCATAACATTAGTCCACGAAGAGCAGTGGCCATTAATATCCCTATATCTCTCCTGCCACTGAACTATTCCTTTATGCATAGCAGTAACTTTCCCCCAATGTTCCAATTTGTATAGCAGTCGTTCACGTGGAATAGTATCAAAAACTGAAGGAGTTTACTTATGCATGGGTAATGCACACACATCATTTTTACTACCAAGGTAGTAAACTCCTTCATTCTCGTAGGCATTTAGCCAAGAAATATATTTTAGAGGATCAAAACTTCACTGAAATCTGAGTATATGACGTTAAAATTATTTTTTTCATCTAGTTTTTGTTACTGCCATATGGTAGCTGATCAGATTGATCAGACAAGATCTCCCTTTAACCAATCTCCTTCACTGCCATATAACTGCGTCCTGCCGAGATGATCTTGCATTACTACTTTAACTGTCGATCCCATATTTTCACTGGCACGGAAGTCAAACTTTTAGGTCTTTAAGAATTTACTTCGCACTTAGACCCCCTTTTTGGAATAGGAGGGACATTAATATATCTCTAGGCCGCAGAGACATCCCCAAATCCAAGGATGCCCTCGTAATTATGGTCAAAGGTTTGGTTACCTCTTTTGCTGCTGTGCTGTTAATATAATTGCATAGATCCCATTAGCCCCATTGCCTTATTTGCCTTTAGCTTCAACAATTTCTCCTCCACTTTCTTCTCAGTTATCATGAAATCATTTATCTCTTAATTATAACTCTGTGTACTTGTGCATTCCCGTCCATAAAAACTTCTTCACTTGTGGTGCAGATGCAAACTATCTATTAAGTTTGTCAGCAACCAGAACAGGATCGTCAATAGTTATGCCGTTCGTATTTAGTGGAACCAATGTGATTCATCCTTTTCCTTCTGGTGTTAACATAAAGAAATCTTTGCATCCTTAGTCAATAACTTCTCAGAATCTGCCTTAGCTAGCCTAACTTCTCTCAGTAACTTCATTATAGACTAATTTATGCTTACTGTTGTCTTCGGTTTCTCGTGATAATTTACAAATAATCATCCCGTTCATTTTTCTTATTTGCTACTAGTCTCATTAGTTCTGGCATCCAAGTCTAAACTTTGAACATTTTTAGTTGGTAGAGGGCCTGACGTTCTCTGTCAGCCCCAACACTGTTCTTACTTTGCTCACTGTGTTGGTGTAGATATTCTCAATTCTCTCCACAAGATGTTTCCCCAAGTTTCTCAAAACCTCCCACACTTTCTCTCTGTTCGCGGCATCAAATGCTTTGTCCAAAAATGCCATTTTATTCTTTATTGTATTCATAACATCTTCCCATCAGTTGCCTGATGGGAATTCAAAATTCTGGCAACCAAATTATCAGTAATCGACGTGACATCTTTTCTCCCAGAGGATAAAGGAGTAGAAGACGGTAAAAACCGTGAGACTTCCAACAAATGGAGACCCAAACAAGTAGAAGAGTGTGGAGAAACCGTTTAATTAAGTTCTTTGAGATGAAACTTTTTTATATATTCTGGTATTTAAATAAAACTATAATTTTATTTCTTTTGTGTTATAATTCAAAGTAATTAATATCCCAATTGTTTATCGGTGGTGAATTTTTATGTTTATTCACATCATTTGTTTATTTAAATTAATTCTTGTAAAAACAGGTATTAATTAAAACGAGTTTTTTAAAATTATCTTGACTACATCTTATTCAAATTATATTTGATCGTGTGTTTCTTTGCTTAAAAATGTTTCAGAAATTACCTTTGTCAGTATTGTGCTAATTTAAACTAATCAATTTTACTCATTTTAAATGAAAACAAATGTTATTACAAAGCATTTTCTCACATAAAAAAAAAAAAAAAAAAGAAGTAGAAATTCAAGATTGATATTCAAATTGCAAAGGAACTTTGGAGTTGGAATTCTTGTACATAAAAATTTGAATAAAGATAAAAAAAAAAAAAAAAACCACTGGTAAACGCAACTGAGAAAAAATTCGGATATTAAAAATATTAATTATCTTCACAGTTGTTTTTTTTTTTCTTTTCCCTACGACTTTATATCTGCAAAAATTAAAGAAAGGAAGGGAGGCAGATCTAGTAAAACATAGGTGGAGAAAGCAAGGAACTTTCCCTCACCCGGGTGGGGGATAGTTCGGAAACCTTGAAAGTTCAACACCCCAAAACGGGGCATTGAATTTTCAAGAAACGCGAAGTGTATTTGTCTGTAACCTGTGTGTGCTACGGTCGATTTTAGGTCTGTGAGGGGAAACCGGAGTACCCGGAGAAAACCTCACTCCACGGCCTGAGACCGACAAACTCAGCACCGAGTGGAAGAAGGCAGGAAATCTTCCTAAATACCTTCTGCTGGATTCGAACCCAGGCCCTTCCACTCGGCGAACAAGCACGCTACAACTGTGCTACCGTGGACCGCACGAGCATCGAGCACTACTCGAGTTATATGGCTGTGAGTAGTAAAGGGTAATTCAAAATTTGCAATCCAAACGTTGGTAATTAACACATTTTTATTCTTTTAATGGTCAGGTTATGCAATAAATTAATTATAAAAATATAATTATACTTTTATAATTATAGTAAATGTTGAAAATGCCAATCCTTGAATAGATGCACTGACTCTTTTCACCATGTTGGTTTTACTTCGCTTAGCAATGCTGTAGTTCTCTCTTTTTTTTTCCTGCGAAAGCTACCGGTTTCAGCAGCACGCAGATTACTAATCGTGAGATTTTTAATTTATTTGGCACTTCTGAATGAGAATACTTTTTCTCGAAATTCGGCCTTTACGTTTACATAATTTTGACCAAACGTATTGTTTGAACAAACGTTCACACAGGGAATATGTCACCATGGCTTCGTCACACACAAACCAGTATGTCCGCATGCAGAACAATGATTGTTAGATCGTGTAAATGCAATATAACACAACTACTATCAAGGGTAATAGTTGTGTTATATTGCAAGGGTATTTTGCGAAAGCATAATCCCTTCTCTTTACCCTTGATAGTAAGTAGTTTTATCTTTAAATAAATCTCACGTACTCTGATCACTCCAGTCTCTCCTTAATTTGATAAATGCAAAGATTCAGCCTTTCTTACTGTTGTATACCTTCATGTTGCATGTTTTCCTCATCTCGATGTTCAGCCCTCCCTACTGGCCACTACACCCGAAGAATGACCCGAAGAATGTTTTCGCTTTGAAGGAATTCATCAAACAGCCGAACCCATCATGGTGGAAGGACATTGTCCTACGTGAAAATGAATTCAGGACATAATGTATGGTGCCTCCTGAAAGACTAAGGTCTCAAAAATTTGTTGCTGGACCTTTCCTTTGATAGATAACTTTTCAGATGTGGCCGTCATGGCTTTCCTCGGACATGTGATGATAGTAACCCTTTTCTCTAATGTTATAAGGATAGATTGTCCAGCGTTCTTTACAGATGAGAACGCGTGGATAATCGTTTCAAGACCGAATCAGCACTCTTCTATGAAGATAAGCCATATAGCCGAGTGGTCAAGCTCGGATGATTGCTAAATGCGGTTAATGATTAATTAATTTTAAACTCCTCTGATTTAGTAGTAGTAGCAGAGTATATAAACAAGAATATTTTTATCCTGAGCATTATTGCTGTTATGGACGATGCATCAGTCATCAATGTAATGGGCATATTATGGTTGATCGAAATAAAGATATATATAGAACACCCCCCCCCCCTCCCCCATTGATTTTGTTTCATGAGAGGTTGTGTGGGATATTACACTATTAGAGTCAGATAGCGATCATTCTGGAATGTACTAATGTATAGCAGGGAGAAAAACAAATGGCGGTTCAAGTTCAATAAATGAGCCTTCTCTTTCACAGTTAATGCAGAGTGGGAAGCCAGGTGAGCGGTCTGATATAACTCCTGGTCGACCTTGCCTTAGCAGCATCTCTCCTGATGTTGCTATATCTTCGTAAATACGATTTTTTGGCACGTTTAAGGCTAATCTGAGGTTGCAACTCTTGCCATCGATCGCTCAGAATCTTTCAAATTGTCTACGTTGCATTCGACAGAGAGAAAATCTAATCAAACGCAAAGAAAAAAAAAATGAAAAATTACCTGTGACTTGAGTACATTTATGGATGCTTCTAATAACACATCCTTCTTTACATCTTAAGATTCAGTGGCGGCTCGTGACTCTGATGTTTGGGGGTGCTGCGTCTTAAAGTTACATTAAATTGCCTTGGTTATAAGACATGTAGACATACACAGTAATAATAATAAGCAATTTAAAAATAGTACAAAACATTAACTAGACATTTACCATTAACAGACTTGAACCTTTATTTAAAAACAAAATCCATTCTTCAGTTTTTATTTGTTGAAAATAAATTAACTTTTTCATTCAAGTTAAGTGCACTGTTGACCGAGCTTTTCTCTGTTGAAAGCATTGCTTGAGCATTTAGCCTTTCCTGGTTCATGGTGCTCCTTAAAAATGTTTTTATTCTTTTTAATGTCGAATGGCAGCGTTCGGCTCTGAAGTAGTCATCGGAATGGTAAAAAGAATTTTTACGAGTTTTGTAAGTTCACCAAGAACTTCATCTAGATTATTTTCTGAGAAAAATTTCAGCAAGTCAGTTAATTTGCAATAATTGTGTAGATCATGTCTGCTATAGAAAACTTGTAATTCCGTAAGAAGTTTTTCTCTTTCAATCATGGGATGTGCCTCAGTAGTCTCCCGTACCTCTTCCATGGGCATTTTCGTAAGAAAAATAACAGAGTTCTCCTTGTTAAACAATTTAGCAGCAGTTAATTGCTTTGTAAAAGAATATCTCTCACCTAAGTCAACACTTATATAGTCGCATACTTCCTTCGTTTCAATCATGAGTGTTTTTGAAGGATTTTCACAGTACACCGAATTGTTGATTTTTAGAATGGCATTCTTAAAGTTTCCTATGTATTCATGTATTTTAACTGCCTCAATTTCTCGAGATTGCATTTGATTATAAATAACTTCCACGTGAGGAAACGTTCTGATGGAAAAGTTCTAACCAGAACTCGAATTTTTCATTACTCGTAGGTAAAAGAATTCAGAAGCAACTGGACAAAACGCAGATAAAACGATTTCAGAAGCAACTGGACAGTGCAATACCGGTGCAATACGCACCGGTATTGCACTGTCCAGTTGCTTCTGAAATCGTTTTATCTGCGTTTGCTGTCGCTTATAGTTCCTCCATGAACTTTTTTAAGGATTCAAAATTTTCATAAACGCTGTTCACTGTGCGTATATTGAAGTTCCATATTGTAGGGAAAGGTCGGGCAACACGGCTGTCCATATGCTTTCTGAGAACAGAGAGACGCTGTGGTGATCTCGAGAAAAATGTTGGTATCGACATGAAGTTCGAAAAGAATATTCTTGAATCTCGGGTACTGCTTGCTGCATTTTTCATCATCAGATTCAGTTGGTGTGCATAGCAGTGAATAAAATGTGCATTTTTGTACACTTCTTTTATTTTATCCTGAACTCCTCCTTTCTTGCCTTTCATCACACTTGCGCTATCAAATGTCTGAGAAACCAGTTTGAGTATTTCCTTCCAGGATTGTCTAACTGATCTAGAATGCACTCCGATATTCCGGAATGAAAAAACCCCAAAAACGCTCAAAAATGTCTCCATTCAGTTCATATCTCAGAACAATTACCATTTGTATATGTTCTGAAACATCTGTTGTGTTATCAGCCATGACAGCTTCGAATGAAGCTTCTTTAATTTCTCTTTTTATTTCATCCCGGCATATTTGCAGCAAACAGTCAAGAATATCATTCTGAATAGTTTTTGAAATGCCTTTAAATGCCGCATTACTTTCTAAATGGATCTTTAAATTGGAATGTAATGTACAGGCAAAATTTATTAATCCTCTGAATACTCCTGGATTTTTAGAATCGTCTTTTTCGTCATGTCCACGTAAAGGAGTTTCAAACTGTCCACAAAATTGAATGCAGTCTATTATTTTAGATAATACCTCACGATTCTTGGTAACTTTTCTGATATGTTTGCCGATCGAAAGTCTGTAAGCCTCATTTACGCTTCCTAAACGCGATAGTGAAATCACATTATCAACATGTTTCTTCGAACTCTCATGTTTTAGAGTTTTTTCTTTCATTCTGTTTATGTTTGTAAAGCCACTTTTTGTCCACGTTAAGTCACCTCCGAACAATATAAATGTGGAAAACAAAACAATGCATTTTTAACTTCACAACCACAAAGCCAACTTTTCCTTTGGTACCATTCAGTTTTAAAACTGCGAATATATTTCTTATTGTTACTTGTTCCCCGCTGAGAAATTTGAATCTTTGGTGTGGGGCGGCCTTCTTTTTTAATCGCATTTTTTTTTGGAGAGACAAGTGTGAAAAACTAAGTTGCTGAAGTTTATTCTCTGCCACGCGATTTACTTCATGCACGCGGGGCGGTCCCGCGAGGATGCCCTATCAGATCTGGTCTCGCATATCAAAACATCCGCTTCTAAATATGAACTGTGTGTGTGGTATCGCTGGTGGCTCCTAGGCATTTGCCCATCTCCACCTTGTTCATCTGTGTTGGTACAGAACCTCTGCAGAGCGGGCCCGAAAAAGTGTTGGCGTTCGTATGTTAGCCTAATGGGTTTGGGTCCACTATCACCTGTAGTGCTGAAACGCACAAAATTCCGCAGCCCACCGGAGACAGTGCAATACCGGTGGGCGCCAGTAATCCTGCTCCCAGGTTGCCAGAAAAAAAAAAAAAGCTCCGTGTAAATTTACCTATTAATTACTTTACTCAGAAATATTCTGATTTTCACCTTACTTAAATTTAACTTTAAGATATTGCAAGGAAATTTTAACATTAAAACTTTAACTATATACAAAAGCATTTAAAAGGATAGGCGGTGGCAAGTAGTCATAATGAGACTACTGCCACAGGAAGTATGTTGATATTCGTCTCTCCCGCTCCAAGATACACAGCAATGAAATACTTCTTTACAGTCTTCCACGAGAAGAGGCGTACTACAAGTAGATGTGTTAATGGTGTTTTCCACTAAATCCAGTCCTGGACATTTTTTACTCTTCAGCTTTGCCACGGCTGAGGATCTAAGATTGTAAAATGCAAGATATCTGAAGGACCTAAGTAAGATGCATTTTCCTCACGAATCCTAGCTTGTTCAGGAGAGTCTAGCCTAAGGTATAGCTATATATTGGAAATAGGTTTTCAATAATTGATTTGACCGTAGAGGTCCAGTCCTGGGATTCCTGTCCGTTGTCAATAACTGTGTTATATATTTCATCACAAATCATTTTATTCCGGGCTCAGAGCTCGGAATTACCTATTTCCTGCACAAAGTCTTGCCAGCATGATCTTTTGGCATCTGAGAAGATTTCCTAAGAGACCTAAAGTTGTTTTTATATATCTGGACATCATTTTCAGATAAATGTCTATGACGTTGAAAGTCTTTTCTTGCATGCAATACCTGTGATCTAAGATTAGTTGTCAGTGGTCCACCAAGGAACTGAGGGTCTACTGGATTGCTTCCTTTTTTGCCGCATGCTCCATTGCAAAATAAAGATTTGTTTAGATGAAATTAACATACTCCAAGGCCGTCATAGAGTTAAGACTTTCGATGGTCTGTGGTGTGAACACTTTCGACTAACATTCTTTGAATTTATTCTCTTTGAAGGCATTCATTGATAAGCGTCTAAGGTTTAGATCCTGTACCAAAAACAATTGCTTGGTGATCATTATTAATTAGATCAGGGATAACATCCCAGTGAACAATTAAACCATCCAAAGGAGTAGTGGTAAGGGTGATGTCTATATTTGATTCTCCATTGATTGTTGAAAAAGTATATGGTTTTCCTGGTAAATTTTGTATTGCAAGGTTATAGTTCAGAATAAGATCCTCAAAAGCCAATCCCCTAGGGTCTGCAAAGCCGCTAAACCAAAAGTTTGACTTGGCATTGATGTCTACTGCAATAATTAGATTTTTAGACGCAAATATTATCAAATCTGTGAAGAGCGAGATGGATGCTTTCCGTTGGTGGACATTAGATCGATGCTATATACATATTTAGGTTCTGAGCGGAGATCAGAACACAAGTAGTTAAATCTGTACGTTCTCCTGTGATAGAAGTAACCACAAGGTCAGAATTAAGAACAACTATAGCTGTCATTGGTAATACATCATGCGAATAAATAACTCTGGCTGAAGTGGAGAAACCTATAACCTTCTGGGCTCCACCTCGTGCAGACTGATATGGTTTTTGGATACAAACAATATCAAAATTGTTTTCGACGGTTGCAATTCTAATTTCGTCCATGGCGACCCTGGAGCGTTTATCTTCAATATTTTGATTCCCGAAAAATTGCTGTTTGTTCCCAATAATGGATTTGAGAAGGCCGTATTATCCATAGTTTGTTCGCTTTTCTGTCATGTCAACTGCCTTTTGATACTCTGGACATTGACTGTCACGGACGGAATGATCATATTCATGGTTTTTCCTTTTGCAATTAACGCACTTGGGGGATATGAACTGTCAATTTACATCGACTTTGAGGGGGCCTTTGATCGAGAGTGGTGGGAGAGCGCCCTGGAGCGCCTTCGAGTTACTGACTGGCCGACCAATCTCTACTCGGCTCCTCATAGACTACTTCGCAGATAAGCATATCATAGTCAAATCCAAACATCAATCTATTGAAACGTCACCAGGGGATGTCCCCAAGGAGCTGTACTGGGACCCTAATATTGAATATTGTACTGCAGGACTGGTTGAAAAACTCATTTGACAATTCTAAAATCATAGCTTTTGCTGACGACCTGACACTAGTAGTTGCATTGGACAAAGAGGAACAAACTCCAGATCAATTCCTTGAAAACAAATATGATGGTCTTTAAGTCGAGCCTTGACCTCAGAAGTCCCCCCCCCCGATCAAAATTTCCGGGGTCCGGCTGCCGTCGATAACACAAACCAGAGTCCTTGGAGTCATTATCGACCATAAGCTCTCATTCCTCCAACATCTTCAACACCTGTCTGTAAAAATCAAAACCTTTTCAGCTTCCATCGTCAGAATCTCTCGGAATCACTGGAGACTATCCAGACGAACAACACTCCTCTACTATAAAGCAGCTTTTCTCCCCATTATTACCTTTGCAGTCGGGCCTAGTTCCACAGGGCGACCAATGTCAAAATGAGAAAGAAACTAAATTTAATGCAGAGATCCATGCTGCTATCCACTCACCGCATCTGTAGAACTGTTTCAACCGCAGCCGTACAAGTAATTGCGGGGGCACTGCCCCTTGACCTGCACTCCATTTTTCGAGAACTTTTCTACCAAATTAAGAAGAGAATCCCTACCATACTGCTAGAGATAAGTATCGACCTGGACGCTGGCACCAAGAAAGAAAGAACTCGATGCTATACAGAGCTGATCGCGAGGTGGCAAGAGCGATGGGATGCGTCAACGACCGGAGCTGTTACGCAAAGGTTCCTCCCTGATGTGAAGTTCACAGCAACCAGAACAGTGAATTCATGGTTTTCACTGTCCCTTGAAGCCTCATTTTTAGTGATAGAACACGGAGCAATAAACGCAAAATTTCATCAACTTGGTCTGCTTAACACGGATCAATGTTACTGCGGGATACGCGAGGACTGGCAGCACATAATCTTCACATGACCAGAGTATTATGATCACAGAGAACGGCTATTTAGAGAGTTTCCCAATCTCACCCCTGGCACACTTGGACAACTACTTCTAACTCCACAAACCGTTGTAGCATTCCAGACTTTTGCTAAGATGTCTTTACGAAAAGAAAAACGCTTTACCTGGCAGCGAAATATCAATAACCAAGAAGACTCCAATCACTGAAGAAGTAGTCGCAGCAGATAATTGTTATGGCCCTCTTACCACACTAAACAATTTTTTTTTGTCGCGCTCTGTCATGAACTGGGGCTTCCCAGTTCTGGACAGCCACATTCTCTTTTTTTTTTCTCCTCTCTCTCTCGCACTACACTCTGGTACGGGACCCGTCTGGGCTGGGAGGTCTCCTCCTCTCTCATCCTACCCCCTTTTTCCTCTTCATCCAGTAAGTAATTCCTTCCTCAGGGGTAACTAGCTAGTAGTAAGGGGAGGCCTTGCCTTCCTGCAGCTAGGGACGAGTACCTGGAAGCGGCTGTCCTGATGATTGTGGCTTCTAGGTGGCCAAAACACAACATTACACTATAGAGCATACATATAAGCTCACTAACAAAATTTTTATATCCTATCACTTTCTCCCGAGTGGGGATGAAAAATTTATTTTTATTTTTTTCTCTTCTACCACATAGCCTAACCTTAATAGTCTGTAAAATGAACAGTGCAACGCGGCAGACATGAACTTTGTTCTAGAAGCCGCCCTTACATAAAACACATACATACTTCATGGGGAAGCATGGAGGCCATGATCGAATCAAATTTCACAAAATCGTGTTTCGTAGAAATAATATTTTACTTACACATCGCCTCATAATATAACTTCAACTTACCAAGTTCAAGCTCAATTCGCAATTAAGCTGTAATCACATAATTACACTGTTGAATATTGACTTAACACTGATATTAATTAATTACTTAATGGGAATTCGAGCGAATAACAAAAACACACCGACATTGTGGCTACACACCCATCATGGTCAAATCTGCTCTGCGCGCTTTACAGTGACTTTGTGTCACTGCCTGGCGCACAGTGAGGCTTATGGTTAATTAAACTTCAAAGTCGGAAACGATTTCGTGTTTTTATTCGTTTATTATTGAAATGATTACCGGAAATAGAGGATGCGCATACTATATCCGGGTACTGTTAATAAAAATATTCATTGCGTTGCATTGTTCTTCACAAAATTTCATAACTTCGTTCACTGTATATCTGTATTTAAATAGCTGGGGGTGCTGCAATGCCTATGAACGAGCCGCCCCTGCTAAGATTATGCAAAATGTCCAGAGTTCGTCACCCGATGAAGCAAACACTTCAATTACGCTTTGTATTGACTAGTATGTATATATCTCTCTAATTTTAATTAAAATTGAATTACTAACATTTGTATTTTCAGCTCATTATTAGCGGACAATAGGTGGAATGTGCGCGCGCACACAACCTCATTAGAGTTGTTTGCAATGCATCCGATAATAGAAGTACTCAGCATCTTTCAGTGTCTTATAGGCCGTTGTTAAAATGATTGATTACAGAGTACATGAGGTGAAAAATACAACCCCTCGCCAAATTTTTATTTTATCACATAGATAGGGGGGAAGCTTGTCTAGTAAGTAGGGCAGAGGGGTAGAATTTGTTTATGCTCTACCCTCTCAATATCGTATATAGTGTTGCTGCCACTCTGTACAATGTCTTTTTGACTATTATTATTTTTCCTGGATATATTTTGAACTTGTTTTCGTTATGCCTTAAAGCTTACCATGTTTGTTGAAAGTCAGCATTTATCTTTTAGTGCATTAACATCATTTATATAAACAGTAAACCACCGGCAATTGTCAGCTGTTATACCATCGGGGTACCTACCCACTGGCTGATGAGGGGTACAAATAGCCCTGAAGCGGCCGTCTTGGTGGTGCCCACTGAGAATAAGTAACAATAGCCTCCTCTACAAGGGAAGCGTTATTTATTCGAGGTATAATGAGATGGGCAACTCGTTGTCAAGGAATTCACAATGATGCTATTGCACTAACTTATATGACAGTAAACCCTTCCTCAGTCTGAGGCTTTTCAGTCCTAAATCTGCGCATTTACCTTCTATTATGACCTCTGAATGTTCAATAAGTGAATGTGCGAAAAGAGATAGGAAAATAATGGCATTGAACAGAAGATAAAGGAAGTGATAGTCTTCTGTTCAATGCCATTATTTTTGTTGCATAGAGTGGAAACTTTTTGTCATATTTACTGTATCCAGCTGCGTTACTTTTGAGGAACGCATCACCCGGGGCAGAAGATTAGGCTTAGTTCGCAGAGAAGATTAATCTTTCCTTGTGCCAAAATCTTTCTGAAATTAATGGAAGAGGGGATCGTTCTGTTGAGGACAGTGCGAATGGGAGGTGGGGGGAGTGAAAACGGTTTTCATTCCGAAGTGAATGCTCGTGTACTAGTATCGTTTCCCGGACAGCGTCCCTTTTAAGAAGCGGGGTACTCGTATTTCACCTTCGAAACCCAGCCCAGAATTCCTAATGTCCTGCATCTTTCTCACGTTCCTGTTCTCTCTCCGCCTCACGTGCCGAATGAAAGCTGGCCTGCCGCGATATCGTATGATGAACATTAATCGCCGGTTGCCTAGCTGAGCCTGTCTCACGCGGAGTGATTTTTACTTTGTCCTCCCCCTCTTCCTCCCCTCAACGACAGCAAACTGAACGTTCATCTTCCGAGACTATTGTTCGGTCGCCTCTTCAAACCACATACCCAACTAACACGTGTCAGAATCGTGGACGCCAGAAACAAGTAGTGTGCATCCGCCTGTAGAGTGGGGGGAGGAAGGCAGATCCCTGCCACACACCCTGAAGCAACGCAAAAGAAAAAAAAAGTGTTTCGCAACTTATTTTTCTTATGTTTGTGGGTGACATCTGGTTTAGCCAAGACAGCGATACAAAGGGAGTCTGTTTGCACAATGGTGAAGGGACTCTGTGCCGGGGATGGCACGAAGTAGTTACAAATTAGTCCACGGGCTGGAAAGAGACCAAATTGATACTCCAGTAATAGGCTGAGTTAATGGCCTTATCTTTGAACTGCGTATGTTTGCGCTAGCGATGACTGAGATAACGCTTGTCTATGAGGGAACGTATTTTTCTGAGTAAAAAGGTTTCTTTCGTGGAAATTATTGTTATTTTTTTTAATGTCATCCTTAAGAGAAAATGCATTGTTATGAAAAGGATATAAATTAAAAATCTCAGCGTCGTCTCTTGTTTTTTCTGTTGTTTTTAAAATGAAATTCCCGGAATTTTTCAAAAATCGGAATATTAAAAAAAAGAGAGAAAAAATGAAGTTTCCTAAATTTTTCTTTCGGGCTACGTTCACAAAAGTATGCTAGGAATCAGCTTTTTTTTTTTTTTTTTTAATCGCTGCAGCGTAAATTTTTTGCGATGGATGTAAGAACCGTGTTTCTTGCACCACCAAACGAAAAACACAATTTCCCTCTAAACATACATTAAAACCTTAATTTATCATGGATACCGGCACGCCCATACTCATTACGCCACAGTTTCAAAATAGTGGCACATGTCGTGTCATGTACCGTGGTAGAGATGCCACGTTTTACAGGAGTTTGAACAGCTGAACTAGCCAACGTTCACTGCAGAATGAAAGCCATCTGTGGTGACACGAACTTGTTCCAAGATTGTTTCCGTGAGTGGGTGGCGCCACAAATTCTTCGGGCTGCAGTAGTATCATCTGAAAGCCATGTTAATGCTTTTCTTGGGATTCATTAAAATCATAGTTGATAGACTTTCAGCCTATAGGGTCCTCAGCATATTGGTATTGCAAGAAAATAAATATTGCAAAGAGTATTTAAGGTTTTCACCTATTTAACACGCCATGCAACACCAAGATGACTGAAATTGAAATATTAAAACCATTTCAAAGGTTGCTATAAACGGGTTCAGTAACATTTTCAGTCATTCTCAGTGAATATTTCGGTTTTTTTGCCGAACAAGTTCTTATTTAGAAGTTCAAGTGGCCGACTTCTATTTCTTGATCATTTACACCTACTCTTATTGACGAGTGCATGTTTCTTGAAATAGAAATTCTACATATTTTTTTGAAGATTTGCTTTGGTCGAAGCATACTCTCCATAAAAGACAGAAGTGGGCAGAAACTGTCCCTAGATGTTTTTGGTACGCCTGTTTCGATCAAAGCAAAGCTTCAAGAAATACGTAGGATTTCTTCATTCAAGGTAATATTGTTCAGGTTTATTTGGTATATCATGTCGGAATCGCTTTACATTACTGCCACTCTCACTTGCTTCAACCCTAAATTTTGCCTGCGCATCAACAACCCCGTCTTTGAGCCAGAAGCGTAGCATAACAGGACGTTTCACAAATACCGGCCACGTGACCCTGCTTTCATCTATGTATGTATCGTGGCATTGCTCTAAAATTTTATAGTTGACAAAGACATCCAGGCATGCCGAAAGCTGTATTATTCCTGCTTTTACTCAATTTTAGTTTAATGGATTATTTTATGCGTAAATATACGTTTTTATTTTACCTCTATGTATTTTAATGGTTGGAGACGTTAAAGAATATTTTGACGATGATAGAGTAGCAATTTGTACAGCAACAGGATGCATTCCTGAACCATCTTCTTCGTGATGGCTGGGAAATTCCCAGCCATCACAGCGGACGTTCATTTCCCCTTCGGTTCTAAAACATTTAATTACAGCATCAAACTAACCATTAGTAAAGCCATGCAATTAATCACAGTAATTAATTATGGCTCTGCGTGATCCCACAGACAAAAGCCAACTGAGAAAAGTGAACCGCCAGTGAATGCGAATGACACCTTTTTGCCGACGTTACCGCCCTACCAAAACCTCGAGTGGTCATCATCCTCGGCAATTATACCCTCATGTCTGTGTGACAACCGCTTACCTCTTCACCTTACGACTGTCAGCGGTCAATTTGAGCTAGCGACGACACTGAAGGAAAAAAAACGGATTCTCGTCTCGTTCGACAATTATTGTGTCTACAAAAGAAACATGACTCCGGGGATAGGAGGGTCTTTATTAATCCCCACCGAAGGACATGCTGCTTGCCTGTTGACACTGCCCTGTGACAGCTTAATCACTGCTCCTCGCACACAACTGACATTTGGTCGTCAAGTTACAAGCAATAGATGGGGTCACAGACGTCTTTGCAGACATTCGTATCTTTTGGCATGTTCTTTTGATCACGAGAAATGCCTTCGAAGTCTGTTTCGTGCCAGCGCGACTTCTCTGCAGAGCTTTCGCATCAAACACGTGTGTACATCTTTACTGACGACTCTTCAAATGGACAGGCGTTATTAGGAGAACATGAGACACATCACGCAAGGGATTAATCCGTCCACCCTTCGTTCCTTCTTATGTGGTGCCCAAAAATTTACTAAGCACGCTTAATACAATAATACCCCGGTGACAGGCTTTTATGGCCATGGAAACAAAAAATTGCTACTTTCAGGAAATGCCCTCCCTCTTGGTGTAACACAAACATAAGAAAATGAAGCAATAACAAGAAGAATTTTTGGTTCCGGTGATATTCCAACGTCGCTTAATGCTTATCGTTTAATTCAGGCAAGATTACGGGATGCTTGCGTTTTGGTACACCTGAAACTTTAAGTTTACAAGTGATAACTGAACACATGTCACATTAGGTTGGTTGGGTTTCAATTAGCGTCAAGACAACTAAGGCCATTAGGCAGCCATAGCTTTTTCCGACATTGAAGGAAAAAAGCAGATTCTGGTGTCGTTCGACAATTATTGTGGAAGGAAAATGGTCATGGCCACTGTTTTAACCGAAGGACTCACTAAGTTAGAGCATAAACAATTTATTATTTCACTATTGATCGTAGAGGTGAAAATAAGCGTTATCTATCCAAGGGTATTTCCTAAAACATTCCAGCTTTGAGAAGTATCCAAAATTAAGAAGATTTACCCCATTCACTTCTATGTTTCTTATGTAGTGCCAATTTTTTGATTTTCTCACTAATTATTTTAACTATTCAGTTAATTCCAATGGTATTCTAAACAATTAATTTGATGTTATTTATTTATATAGCGCAATAACATCTAAGGCTGTAATTACGTTGTGTGTATTATGTTTATAAAAATCATGGAATGATTTTCATGTTGTGTTTGCTGAAAAACCCGGAATGACTCGTTCAGGAAAACCATACTCCCTGTGCTTCAGATTAACTACAGTCTCGATTGATGAGAACTTTAAGAATTCCTCCATCTCTAACAGATTCGAATCCAGACCTCTCCAGACGAGGGAAGACTACTGATCACTGTACCATCAGGGATGAATCCAGGGGGGGGGGCGATCAGTCTATCATGCAATTCATTTAAATTATTTCCTTACCATTTACCATTTCCTCAGTTTTAAATAAGAATTTATCAATGAAGCTTTGTGTTGGGCAACTTCGTGTTTTCTACACTGTGAAAATGTTATGGTTCCAGCATCATAATACTCTGAGCCAAGAAATTAGGCCTTTGTTAACAGTTAGTTTCATACGACATTGCGGAGTTTGTCTGGGTGATACAGAATCCTGTTCGAGCCCGTGACCACCAAATTCGGAGGATGCGGAAAGATCAAAGAATGACCACCGCATATCCCCGGAGTAATATGGCCTTAGTTGTTAATGCTCCTAAAAAACAAATAACAACAACAACAGAATCCTGTGGAGCTTCTCTGGGAGAAAACAACTGAGTACCAGCGCATCCCACTTCTCTCTGACAACTGCTTTCAAAAGATGAAGCCAAATAACATCTGCTGCTTGACTGAAAGTAATTCTGGACCACGGCTGGCATAAGGAGGACGCGGAATGAAAGTTATTTACTGAATAAATAATATTATTGTTAGTTTATTTTTTCGAAAAGCTGATGTCCGAATACTTCTGAGCACGAACTGTATTTACATATGAAAAGGGCTATCAATTGTCTTTGGCATAGTAGTTAGGATTAGGCGCAGTGGCGGATTTAACACTTGAGAGGCCCCAGGCGCAATTCAATTTTGAGCCCCCCTCGTCTAAATATTTTCGGTACCACTACAGTGTGCATTCTATGCGCACGTTTTTACTATAGCACGCGCTCTAGATTTGGTGTTGCGGTTTTAATCATTTTGGTTGCGCAATTCTTTCATACATATTTTAACTAATGTTTAAATGAAAAAAGGACACAACTACCATCCCTCCCAAATCTAACATTAATACATAAAATCTAGAATTAATGATAATACGTATTCTACTTCAGATTCACTTAGTTCGCATAGATATTTCATATATGTGGGGATATTCGCATAAGAGTTTACTAACTTCTCATATTAAATTATAGTTTTATTCAGTAACGGTAATAAAGATGAGTGTAAAAATTTAAAATGAAACAATTTTTTTTTTTTTTTCTTTTTGGGACCTGAGTTTGAGGACCCCTCGATTTAAGAGGCCCCAGGCGTGCGCTTCGTGCGCCTGTGCGGAAATCCGCCACTGGTTAGGCGCCACCTGCGGTTTCCCACATGTGCGTCGTATGTACTCTGTGATGGAATGCAGAACTACTGCATAAGCCAGAAAAAAGTGTAGTGTCTGGTCTATGCAGTATTGTGTTATGTTCGGTTGTTGTGTCTCTGGCTACTTGGCCGCAGGGCCCCTAATGGGACCCTTCGTTGCCCGCAACCACCACTGAGAGGTGAGCCAGGCTGCCCAGCATACTCTGAGTGATCTCCGCCAGGGTCGCCTGAACTTTCTGGACGGTGACCAAATAAAAAAAAAAAAAGGGGAGGTCTGCAAAGTTAGGTAGGTGCAATGGGAAGTGTGAGAGTTTGATTTCTATCAGTTCAGTGCCGTCATTCCTACCAGGAAGATGACCAGTTGGGTGTTCATTCAGTTCTGATCGTGGCCGGTGATGAGGGAAGGGCAGGTACGAGGAAAGGCATAGCGGTTTCAGGAACGTCTGGTCTGGATGTCTATGTTGTGGGATCACACGTGGAGAGATGATACCAACACCTTTTGAAGACTACTGAGGCATATCTGTTAAAAGCTAAAAACGCTTCTTTTGATTTTAATTTGTCTTTGGCATGTTAATAAGTAGAAGTGTTGCGCATGAGTCTGTGAACACGTGCTAACACAATACACTGATATAGTGTGTCCTAAGATACTGATACGGCGTAAAGCTAACAAACACAGAACTGTTCATGATTTACTTTGAAACTATTAACTAGAAAATAGTGTGATTGCTTTTAAGAAACGTGAACTCTATGGTTTTTTTCCTTTTAAGTTGATTATTGCTTTGGCCTCTCTTCGACCTCCTTTAATCATCTTTCCAGATGAGAGCGTGCCGTATAGACCTAGTGCATTTATTTCTTTGGCAATTAATTTTGCTCCTGTTATTTGATTAGTTTCCTATATTTTGTGCTTCCATGGTGGAGGTCTAAATTTGTATGAAATACTGCTGTGGAAGTGTAAAGTGTATTTAGGGGTCAAACGGCTCTAGGGGTTTGCCCTCTACTCCGCCGGAAATGTGGGATATTTTGAAACACTACCTTATCGACTAGTATTTTACTGCCATAATATTCTTGATGTACTCAAGTAAATCTTGGAGAACGCGATCAAACCAGCTCTCACAGAAAATATTTTGGATACTGTTTGAAACCATTAATTGCCTTTCGTAATTGACAGTAAACGCACAAATTGCAATGCATTAATTTTTTATTTGATTTTTGAAAAGTTAAATGAAGACAAGGTGCAAAAATTGTCCTCTTTTTACCACCTCAATTCTGGTGGTCGTAGCGTTGGCCATCGATATTGACAACGAATTCAATAACGTTACTATACCGGATCCCTAAAGATCTCAATCATTCCAGTGTGACCTTCAAGACAACAAGCAGCATCCTGTTTACTCGTATACAAGATAACCCTCAAGGAAACGAACACTTATTCATCACAGAAGAAAACTACTACTATGAGTTTACAAAGTTTGCACAAGCCCTCTTCACAAGACGGAGCACCCTATTGCCAACACAAAATAGGAACAACCCAAACATCTGATCCTAACCTAACTGGCCAACCGATCTTAACCTGGATAGGATCAACTGACGTATGGACCATCTCATTCCTCAGTGGCAAATTGCACACGGCTCTCTTGCTGCCTTATTTATTGTCCTTCCCGGGTTCCCCTTTCAACTGATGGCGCTTATTGCTCCATTGATAACCTGGAGGATACCTTCGCCTACATCCTCCATATTTCTAGCTATACCCTCCTTTCTTGCGTACACTCTGTACTTCCCCAACTCTACCTTTTTTTTTTTTTTTTTTTTTTTTTTGTCTCCGTCCAGGAAGCTCTGGCGACCCTGGCGGAGACAAGCCAGAGAATAATGGGCAGACTGGCTACCTCCTAGTGGTGTGTGCGGGCAACGTGGAGTCCCACTAGGGGCCCTGCGGCCAAATGCCAAGACACACAACAGAACCTAACGCAATATGTCATATACAACACACAACACTTTTCTGGCATTTACAGTAGTACTGTATTCCTTCACAGCGAACATATGGCGCAGATGTGGGAAACCACAGGTGGCGCCTGACCCTAATACTGTGCACACTATGCACACTATATGCAGGCCATCTCTTTGTGTGATTTATTAATAAAGCTCACAAATTCAAGGCAAGGCTCTGCGATTGGCATTGGCTTTATTGTCACTCGACTTAAACTAGTCTAATTCACCACTGTAATTTGTAATTTATAAAGCCAATTTCAAGTAATGTAATCTCTTTTATCGATCTTAATGTTTTGCTTGTAATTTTATGTAACATAACGTAATTATCATGAATAAATTGTCCAATACATTGTGACTCACTATAGTCACTCGTAAAACTTTAAGACCATTCCAGGATGAATGTACAAATCTACTTTAATAAATGAATTTAAAAAAAGCACAGCTTGATATTGTAATCAGTATTTATGCAGGGCTCGGAATGGATTGGAGTGTTCCGGTTCGTCTTAAGCATCGGTAATGTTTCGTATACTTAATTCTTAAAAATGAGAATTTAAAATTTTCCATTTCAAGCACCCAAACTTGCATGTTCGAATCCACTTTGATGCCACAAATATGGTAAAATATGTGTTATTTTATCTGTGCGCGGACCTCCTATCAGCCGTGGATAGCGGGACTAATGTCTTCCAATGTGTGGAAAAAGCTTGGCTTTGATTGAACAAATATTCTCTTTATATTCCGGGACGACCACATAAGGTCAGAGGAATTCACAGAATAGAGAGATTACTAGCCATGAGCTTGAAGCGCTGGCAGCTGAAACGCGCGTATTACTGAACCCTGAAACTTGATCACTTGGCTACGATGGTAAAAGTTACGAAAGACTAATTCGGCTACACTGAAAAAAAAAAAAAAAACCATAAAAGATTTATCCTGATGGCAGTATGTCTTGGGCGAAGGTTTTATGTTTATTTTTTTACTCCCGGAAATTCTAAGTTTTCATTTCGCGAAACAGGCAAACCAATTACAGAATTCGCGCAGTTTACAGAAACGATATACTAATGGTTGGTTATTGGAAGTTTAACGGCGCATCAGCATCTAAGACTATCGTGCGCCAAATATACTAATGTCTCATGGACTTAGTATCAGACAAATCGACCATAGGATACACTAAATTTATAGAAAGATGCCTCAAACCCTTCGTTTGCTTTCGCGAAAACGAAGGTAAAAAAACAACAAAAAACTCGTTAATTATGGAAGGAAAATGTTTGAACCACAGCCAAGGCAACGGGCTTATTATTTGTTATTAACAAGAATATATACTTTGCCCACTCAGATGGTCAGAACCCAGTCTTGGTACCCTTGTATGTGCCGAATTTCTGTGGGCACTGTTCTTCTGAAATGGTATCTATAAATTCCCTCTTTCTTCCCAACCAGTCGGAACACGTACATTATGCTGATGCAAGTTAACCCTGGCGACAGCCCTTCTCGGCTTAGGTTATGTTTTCCTAAAATCTTACGGATTTTAGGGGTAAACGTTTCACTAGGATAGGTACCAATACCAAACCTGCTTTCGTACACAGAAAGCAGGTTTGGCGTTCTATTTGACTAAAAGATGTCCTTTGTCAACCAGATCGACAAAATCAGTGCCAAATTTTCGCGCCTTAGGTGGACTGGACTCAAAACAGCAGCTGCTACACGTTCGACATTCCCCTTCATTGTTAAAAGATTCATCATCTCCACGCTCTACCCCGCCATTCTTCTATGGTGCAGAAATATGAGCCTTAAGCGAGTGTACACCGCTAAATACTGGCTACCGAAATGGGCCAATACCAAGCTTCGTCTGCCTCCCGCCACCACAACCACTGGAAATCCCTGATCATGGAAAAGAGGTTAGTCTTCACTGCCAAACTCCTTACTGGCCAGATATCATCTCCAAAAATTTGGAGCGCCTGCTCTTGGAGGATCCCACATAACATGACATGGATATTATCTTTTGTAGGACGGCACCTAAACATCAGTTCATCTCTGCCTTGGTACACTGTGATGGATACAGAACTCTGTAAAAAGCAAGAAATGTGTGTATGTTGTTTCTGGCCTCTTTGTCACCAGGAAGGCGATCACTTGGAAAGCTGCCCAATGTCCGTCTATACCACGGGGAGGTGGGCCACAACTTCGCATGTATCGTGGCGCACCTCGAATAGCTGTGGGTCTACTGTTCCCTGTGTGTGTTGTATTGCACAAATCCCGGTATAGCACTTCCTCCGGTGGGTTCTGGAGGATCCCACAGCCAAGCCTAAGATCGTCACCTGCATTTGTGGCTCACCACAATAGGCTTGCACTCACTGACAGGTTTCTCCCCAAGCAGATGCTCGCCGCCCTGAACTGTGTAGATGCTGACTTTGATAGCCTGACAAAGACAGATTCAACTTCATCAAGGCCTTCGTCGCTCATGATCCCTGACCTTCTAGAAGAGGATTACGATACTCCCGTTTCCTATACCTAGGCTCCGTGAACATGAACTTATATGTATCAGTTTATGTTCTTTTCTCTACTCCTTAATCCATTCGTTATTTTGTTTTTGTATGCTGAACCTTTTGTAGTCTGTTTATTCGAGCTCCTATATGTGAGCCCCCGGCGCTGTTCGCCGTGATGAGATATTATGTTGTACATAATTGTGTATTTCACAATAAAGATTTATTTATTATAATAATATTGATTATTAATAATTTTTTGGAGGCCCGAAGTCGTTGATTTTTGCTTAAATTTGTCACTGCATTAACTTCAATATCAGTTTTGGGTTATTTTAAGCTCTTATAAAATCGTTTTAAAATTTGATCATTCAACTAATATTCATGCCCTTTTTATGTTTCAGGAATCGCAACCCATTGTACTTCATGGTCAGGACCGAAATCACCTTACGATTGGTTCCCCTAGTAAATAGCAACATCTTCATAGACCTGCGCCATCTCAACGTTTTGTTCAACGCCTTCCCAGATCGAGTTATTTAGCAAACAGCCAGGTTATGCGGTAAGTGCATCTTAGTTATTTTATTATCTAGATTACATTATATGTACCCATATGCGCTGATCAGCAGTCAAGAGCCTTGAATTTTAACTGCATTGTTGCTCCTTTTATTTTATAAGATATTGTAGCCAATAATTTAAACTGTGTTACATCATGTGACTTGTATTCAAGTTTAATTTCACTTTGGATTTTAAATCGAAAAAAATCCCTTTGAAGAAAGAAAACGGTCGTTCAACGACGGCTACCAGGATTGGAACTGTGGTCTTCAGTAAAGCAGATGGGCAAACGGCATGAAAAGAAGTTCATAGTTTCTTTCCAGTGTCGAAGGTAAGTTTAAAAATTTGATTTGTTAAGGATAGACCATTATTTTGATCACCATTTTGCTAACTCAGCACATAATGAGATTCAAATTATTAAAGAAGTTCCCATCAAAATGAGAAACTCGCCGTGTTTTCCCAAGATTTGCGGTATCTAATGAGTGTGTTAATTAATGTTTCGAAAGAGAAAAATTTGGGTTTATTGCGTTGCTGGTTATAATGTCCATTCTTTTCATTCTAAATATGAATTTATTCCTGTTTTCAATAGATGAATTACAGAGAGGATGCAATGCAAAACTACCTAATATAAATTATAAAAAGCTGTTTTATTTAAGAAATAATTAGCTAATAAATTTTTTATAGGTCTGTTAGTTTGATTTACTATAACAGATTTGATTTTTAGGGTTTTATGATAACTGAATTTCCTCCATATAAGATCCAAGCCATCTATCTTTTTTGTCATTAATTTGTAGTTCTTAACTCCTCTAACTGAGCTTTGTGAGTCTGCAAACAAACCGTTTCCTTTGACAGTAGTTATTTCTTTAAGTAGATTCCACACTGGATCACTGCTTGTCGCCAGCGGTTCTTTATTTGAAGATTCATAATATTCGATGAATCCTTACTGATAACCTAGTCGAGAATATTTCTTTCCCTTGGCATTTCTAACATGCTGATGCAAGAAGTTGTCATGCAGACATGTCCGACTACTATGTAAGTGACCAGTCCACAAGTTACAGTTTGTTTCTAGACAATTCAGGTACTCCATAATTTCGAATGCCCCACTCTAGTTGTCTGTATGGTTGTTCAGTGTACTCAGTAGGTCCATACACCCTCGTAACATCATCATGGTGTGTAACACACTCTTCTCATTTTTGATTTCCCCGTCTGGATGTTTCAATATCTACTGGATATACTTGGCAATTAAAAACATTAACCCCTCTATATAGGAAGAACACCATGTTTCTGATATTCCTATGGTATCCGCATTTGTTGACTTGACCAATATCCCGAATTCATCAAATTTATTAACTACACTCTACCATTAGTGTGAAAACATGTGAGCGTCTGTCTCTTCATTTTCTTTCTGATTCTGACACATCCCATGTACTTGCTTCACAGCAATGCTTTCTTCAGAATTTTTACTTTCATATATAGTTAGTTTCAGTACTCTGCCCCCCCCCCCTGTTCAGCATTAGCCAATTTCACGTTTCGTTGCATTAGTGTCGAAAGATCCCAGTAGGCACTGTTCTTTCTCTAATTTCGAAGTCAGTAATATCCGTCTCAATAGGACTGTTAGAAGCAGCGCAAGGATCTAATCCACCTCTTTTTATCGGCCATTAATCTGTCCCTCCCTGAAAGCTAAAAATTTTGGAAAACATGTAACTCAGCCTAAATAACGTCAGCACCTCCTCATCTTCAAGTGTGTCCCGTTCTTACAAAATTTGCTAAAAAAAATTCTTTTTCAATGAGACTTGCACAGTTTCTTCAGGTTAGAACTAAATTTCCCCTTAACATGCCTGGGTAAAATTTCAAATATGCGTACATTGTCCAAACTCGTGATCTTTTCTCAACATCACCTAATAACTTTATTAATTATTATTTATTTATTATTTTTATTTTTTATTTTTTTTTGGCTGGTGCAGCATAAGTCATCGGCTTCCTTGCACCATGTGGCCTTTGCTAAACTCCGAACTATGACACATTGGTACTTACACATATTAGAATATTACTTTTTTTTACCTTAAAAGATAATTATTCTATGATATATTTTATTATACAATATATTCCCTGTTTGTGACAAAAAAAACCAAAAAAAACCGGTTTTATGTCCTTCCCTTGCAGTCAGGTGCAAGGAAATTACCCCCCCCCCCCCCCCAGAATTGAATGTGACAATCCTGATTTAATTTTTTCAGGATATTAACTCTTTTCTTCAGGTTATATTCATGCATATTGCGGTAATTTTAAAAGGTTCAAGAAATGCTACAATATAAAAGATATAACTTTATTGAGCTGTCGGTGCAAGAACCGCATATTAGGCAACAGCAGATATGTTTGATGTGAGTGTTTGTGGTGGATTTTCCAGTAAGTTTCAGAGAAAAAGAGTTCTATCATTTGTAATGACAATGCAATTAACATTCCAAAGCCCCTTTCTCGCTTCAGAAAGGCAATAGGACGGACGAATGGATGGATGCTCAGTATTGGACTTCCTTCTACACAGCTATTTTAAACTAGTTGCGCAGCAGAATTGGCAAGGCGAGAACCGAGTTTTTAAAAGAGATTTCGATGAGGCACGTGCCCGGTTGCTTACCACGGCCTCCACACAGTTCCGCCCGAATGGCACTCGCCTCTATTTTCTGCTAACGGATCGTGATTGAGAGGACTATTTGGCGGCTCGTGACTGTTCGGCCTCATGACGTAATCTTCGCTGCTGAGCTCCGACAGTTCGCTGGAGAGAGGACTCGGTGACCTCCCTCCTCCTCCCGAGTGGCCCGCAACAATGAGCACACGATTTTTTTGAGCTTGTTCGTGCAAACTGGAACCCACTTCCTTGGATGAGTCTTTGCATATTAAGCCGAAGGCACTCACGGGGCACGAGGCGGTACTGCTCAGGCAGTCAGTGCTGACAGTTACGTGACTGGGAAGGATCAACGCAAGGTCACCGTTAGGAAGCCGCCGTGGCAGAAGACGCAGTTCGCTAACGTCTGTCTGGACGGGAGATGGCGAAATACTCTGTTTACTAGAAACAGGTGGCGAAGATAAGGGGCTTCCTGCAGAATCGCTGTTGCTTTCATTTCTCTCGAATGAAGTTTGAATTCGCGTTACGGGTGATGCAGGCTCCACCTCGTTAGGATCGTCCATAGTAACAAAGCCTCGTCCAAGCTCCGAAATGTCGTTTACTCTTCTCGCTAGGTGATGACCCAAGCGCTCTCTCACCTCTGATCGTACACACTCCGTTACCGCAAGAAATGCCTCCACTTCTCTGGCACACTCTTGGAATCCCACCCGGAACTTGTTCTTGAGATGGGGATCGCCGAGCAAATTCGCTGAAATGAGACAGAAAAGAGCTTACAGTCAATTTATGTACTCCTTAAAAATGTGGACAATCCTGAATGTTTGCAACTGTTGTTCCTATGGTTTCTGGAATTCCAACTGATGGTCTGTTTGAGAAAATTTACTCCCAAGTGAAGGCAAACTTTTAGGATTGTCCGTAACATTGAAATGTGATTTATCAATCTTTTCGGCTTAGTTCTAAAAAAAAAAAACGAGTGCTTTTATCTAGTACACATTATCAAAACCGTTCTTGAACACCAGTTTGTTCGCGATATTAGCATACAGTTTGGCATCTACAAAGATAAATTATATACCATTAAAGTCTCAACCGGGAATTGAGTTTACGATATTAACCATAATTTAATGACTTCATTTTTGAATACGAACTTAAGTAATTGATGCTTTTGCAGAAATTGCCACCATTGCAAGTTAAGGTATTAAAGCACTATAATAGCACGATAACAGTTGAACCAGGAGTGTAATGGATAATGGTTTCCTGGGTATATGTCATCAAATCCAAACGAATGTGCCCCACCACAACTATTTCACGATTCTTTGAGCAGAAAAATTGAACGAAGTGATAAATAAAAATGCATGTCATCAGGAAGAGAATTTATTGATTAAATAAATTAGCCACTTAGTATTAAAGTGGAACCTTATTATTGACCTTTATATTACTCATTTAATTTTAAAATAAAATACTCTTGAAATATATTTGAGAAATGTGTGCTGGTAAATGTTAAGAGTTAATAAAGAACTTAGTACTATTTTAAAAAAAAAACATATGCAAGCCAATACTTTAAATAATCGTCCCAAGCGATATGCCAACTTGTACATTATAATATACTGTACAGTAAAAAACGTATGAATGTAAGAATAGACAATTTTGCCATTTTGTGTACAATAATTGTTGCAACAGAATAAATATAGAGGGTAAATTAAAGCTGCAATCCAAAAAATGAATGGCTAGTTTCACTTCAAAATACTATAGCCATTCAAAGAAATTACTAAGGTGGATAGCGAACGGTGATTGACCATCTCAAATTTGGCTCCGACATTGCACTTGACTAACCTTGAGGAGCACCTGTCAAGGTGAAAACGATTCTTCAGGCATGAATAACTTTTGACTGCTCTTGAAGTAATCGTGGATTTATACGCTTAACATTTTATTTTTAATTCGGAATTCTCGGTTCTCTGCGACATCTTTTTCACTGCAGTCACCTGCTTTTGCATCGAGCGGTTCTTTCTTTCCTAATTAGCCAAAATATTCCTTTAAAGGGAAGGTACTGGATGAGATTCCAGTACTGTAGTTCTTTTGCAGCGAGCGGGGAAAAGGTTGACTCCAGCGTATAAGTGAAGGGAAACTACTTTGAAATGGGGTTGGAGTTGTAGCTCATCACCTGATACAGCTGGATGTAAAACTCTTGTCGATTGCTTACACATTTACGGTCTAAAACTATCTCCACCGGACAAAATACAATAGTTTTGTATCAACCATTATTGCACCTGGATATGGAATGTTTAACTGAAATTCATGGAAATCTTATCCCCGAATGTGGTTAAATGTACCTACCTGTTCTTCTCTGACGGTGCAGATCTTGAAGGTGTCGAACTGCCAACTCCAAAATATCAGCTTTCTCCAGTTTCGAATGTCGCGGGGAATGCTGGAAATTAAAAAAATGATATTACTGCAGTAAGAGATTTTCTTTTTCCTGTGTTTATTATTCCATTTAACAAATCTAAATCTTCAAGTATAACCTGTATCAAAAACCCTCTCCCTTCCAGTTTTGATTCCCTCAATAAGGTTGCACAGAATAATCTCTAAAGTAAATCGCACTAGAATATTTGTCACGGTTAGGTATTTTCATGTCATTTCTAATTTATTTCATAAGTAAACACATAATTTTGAAATACTGTATATATTGCCAGTTGCTGTTGTCCAGATTGTATGGTCTTTTCCACACCGAGTGGAAAAGGCCCGAGTTGTATAGGCATAATGACGTGCGTGACAACGAGCCAGTATATCTATTGTTAATCACATTTGGAGACTACTGTTTTAGCAGATATACATGTCTGTAGACGAACATCGGTATGTAGTTGTCTCTTACTTGGTATTTATTAAATTTGAGTAAAACAATAATTCTAGGTACATGAATGCCTGATATGGTAATCGAAGGACACATTTAGTTATGGAAAAATACATTGTGTGTGTAGATGATGCACAGGGCGCACTCTACTTTCTCCAGGTTTGAAGTAGTTAATCATTTCCAACCCTGATCGTGAACTCTCTAGAATATTACCTCTTGTGCTATTAAAAGTGAATCTATTTTGGTGTAATGTCTGCAATACAGACTACCTCCAAGGGTCTGGTTACTCTTAAAGTGTATCTTCCACGTCACCTTTGCTACGTAAAAATCTATTCAAAAATGGTTTAATCCTGGTTTGTATACTCTCTGCTTATAGGGAACATATTCTATAGCCTATAACAAAATGGGAGTGGGACCAACCAAGCGCTGTCTGCGCTTGTTGGTCCCACTCCCATTTTGTTATAGTCATATCATAACCATTTAAAAAAACTTGTGGAGCTCCTGTTTCGCACTCAACGCACTTCCTCCCCATTTTCTCGGCTCTGACTGCCATCAATGCTTAGATATACGACAGAACCTTCTTGCCTCCACCGGTTTCTTTGTTACAGAAACTGAAGTGGACCCATTGGAGTTCCAGAGGATATTTTTAGTTTCTGTAAGAATCTGTTGGTCATGTCTTTGGAGATACCTTCTTAGCGAGGAGTCATGCTTACATTGGCCTTTGGCCCGTGAGGAATTATATCTTTTACAAACACACACACTGTTTTTTTGCTGGCTCCTTCGGGAGAACTGTATATATTGCGTTTTCCATAAATGGACCTTTAGCCATTTGAGAGAGGATTGGGGGTTCCTTGGTTACTTACAGGTTTATCCTTTGCCTTCCTGCGAATTTGGGATTTTAATTGTCCTATCCATTTGGTAGGATAATACGTGTATTGAGAAGTTTTCCTGGTGGCAAAGAAGACCGAAACAACTAAATAACCATATTGCGCAACTATACACATTTTTGGTCATTGCACCGAGATATGTATCGTCAGAATACACCACGGCGGAATTTAAATAACGTTTCAATTCCGCCCTACATAAGATACCACACATATAATTTACGCCACAATTAGCATCTTTTTCAAATGAAAAACAAAACGCATGTGTTGAAGAGTACAAGATTTTCAAGCTCCCGACATCGCATGCTATTCGCAGATCGGGCGCGCATATTACCCAAAAACACATTTGAAATAATAATTGGATATTTCAGTGTTTGACAACTTTAAAACTTACCTCAGGTTTTGAGTTATCAGTCAGCAGCGATTTCAGTTCGGTCAGACTTTGATTGATCCTAGCACGTCGTCGTTTTTCCATAAGTGGTTTGGACACCTGGTGGTAGAAAAGAAAATTAATCTAGTAGACTCGAATAGAAGCAACACTTCGAGTAAGAAATTATAAAATATATTCCATAAAATATTTACAATTGCTTCTTGGGGATGCTAACGGGCAGAATTTTTTCCCTTGATGTGAGGGGAGCGCCCACGTTATTAGGTTAACTCTAAGTTTAGTTACAAGTTTCTTTTAACTCAAGGAACTAATTAGCATATTTCTATACATATCAGCACTCGACCATACCGCAATATCTTTCCTCATTGAAATCCTCAAAAAGCACCGCCACATTCTCTGGGAAGTTAATTGCCCTCCTGCCACGGCATCTCTACTGACATTTTTCATTCATTCATTCATTTATTAATTACACAAAATATAGTCTCAACATTATGTACATAAAAGTATATACATGATTTATATACAAGATATATTTACATATAATTATATGCTCTGACAAACATTAAACTCTCGTGTGTGTGTGCAAGTGTGTTCTTATTCAGGGTAGCTCCCAGGCATAAGCCCAAATCTACCTTGAGAACTTGGGAATATATAGTCTTTACAAAGCAGTCCTTAAAAAGTATGTTAAATTACTTGAGTCTGATTTTACTGTAGCGCTATTCGCACTTGAAATCCCGCACCCACTGGAGGTAGTGCAATACCAGTGAGTGCCAGCAATCCCGCGCCCCGGGTTGCCCATACCAGGGAGCCAGCAGGGAAAAAAAAAATAATAATAATAAAAAAAAAAAAAAAAAAAAATATATATATATATATAATAAAACAACAAAAATATTCAATAGTCTGGATGGCACAACTATAAACTTCAAAAATCACAGTTCAACTGAATATTTCCTCAGCTGCTGTTTCACATGCACTGGAACCTCCAAAACCAATAACGGTGCTATCCAGCAATCTCCAACTGTACGCCATGGATAATAGACGCTTTAGACCACCAGACCCGACGCAATGAATCTGATCCAGCACGGCAGAATCCAGAATGGAGTATTCATGATTGCAGCACAAAAGACAACCAACCAGAGCACCAGACCCAACACCATGAATCAGGTCCAGCACCCCAGCCGCCAGCCAGATGTAGAAACCAATAGTGAAACTCCATGAAGACAATTAAGACACTAGGTTTGCCTCTGAAGAAAGGCTCTGAGAACAGTTCTTCTTGCAAAAACAGCAGCTGAAAACTCCTGAAATAAATTAAAACAGTCACGATTTGCAATAAGCAAATGCACTGTATCAAATGATAAGTCAGGAATATGCGCCATCAAAATCCGCCTTTGGTCTTCATACTCCCGACATAAAAAAATTACATGCATCCAAGTCTCCTGCTAGCCACATGTACAGAAAGGATCTGTCTCCAACCCTCTCTCATATAATTTGGCCCTAAGTGAGCTGTGTCCTGTTAACAAATAAGAAGTGTACATAGAAGGCGTAAACCAAGATGCCACGGTTTTTGCCAATGCATAGTTCACCTGGGGAATATATTTCCTCGTCACAGCTCCAACATCACCACTTTCCCATCTGGTCTGCCATAAATCCATTAATTTGTTCCATATTCGTTGTTTTTCTTCTTTAATATTCAGAAGCATAACAACCAATGCGTGGTTTTATCGTGAATCGAGAATTCTGCGAGGCTCCTCATATTCGATACACTGTCCGCAGCGCAACGTTTTCTCTTTGGACGCTCATAATAAGTTCCTGGCATACGCTGATGACCTCTTGATGTTTGTAGCACTACACGACAGACTGTATCCATCTAAGAAAAGAATGCCCCACAGTTTTAATTGATAAACCTCGGTCTCAGCCTTGACAGTTACAAAACAGCCCAAAGGCCTCTTATTAAAAAAAAATCTTATATATCCAACTGGGCGGTTTCACATACAAAAAAAAATTAGAGAGCCATGAAGATCGAGGAATAACGCGGGGCGAACAATCTTCTTCTCGCATTTCTGTGCATCGAAAATAGAGACGCTAGTTGTTTTATGCTTTAAAGATCTCACGGCAGTGAAGATTTTCTTTTCAAAAAAAGAGTACATCTACCGATGCTTTAGACCAATAACAGTTTAGCCCCTCCCCCTACATGGTTCTCTGCCCTCTCCCTTATTTGTTGTTGTTGTGTTTAACGACACAAAGGCTACTTGGGCCATATTGTGTCTTTCTAATGGTGAATATTCAATAATAACTATATTTTATGATATATTCCTATCCGGTTTAGGAAAGTAAATAGTTCTTTTTTATTAGGATCATCTCCCAGAATCTGCATTAAATTTATTGATCTCTGCATATTAGTAATTGATTTAAAAGTGTCTAAGCGGATGTTTTGAAATCGGGGACAGTCCACTAACAAATGGCGAATGGTCAGTTGTACTTGGCATGATGTACATTGTGGAGCGCTGTCATTAGTTAATAGATAGAGGTGAGTGAGATGAGTATGCCCAATCCTTAGCATTCCTAAAATTGTTTCTTCTCGTCTGCTTTTCTGGAAGCTGGAGTGCCACAGCTTTGGTTCTGGTTTTATTTGGTACAATTTATTTCCTGGATGGCCTTTCCAGATTAATGACCAGCTATTATAACATGCTTTACGGATAATATGTTTATAATCAGTATATGGAATTTGAAAAGTTTGCAGAAGAGTATTATCTGGTTGTTTGGCTGCAAGATCTGCTCTTTCATTTCCTGCTATCCCAGAATGACCTGGAATCCAGCAGAAAGTGACAGTTTGGTTTGACTCATTACACACAAGTAATTTAGAATGGATTTGTTTTATTACAAGGTGAGAGGAGTTGGTATTACTATTTATGGCAGAGACAGCACTGAGTGAGTCAGTGTATATTAAGGCAGACGAAATTAGAAGTTGAGTAATGTGACCTAGAGCCAAGTTAATAGCATAAAGCTCAACAGTGAAGATACTGCATCCTATGGGTAATGAGACAGAAGCGGTGAATGATGGAAAAATAGCTGCAGCGCCTACTTGGGTCTCAGTTTTTGATCCGTCTGTATAGATCTTACTGGCCTGTGAATTGGAAGCAGAGTGAGTTTCATGTAATTGTGCAATATTGAAGGGACACAAGGTGTTCTTTCCCCACTGTTGGAAATAGTCATCGTAAATTGCAGGGATATTTGTCCACGGTGGATCAGGCGGTGTTATGTCCCGATATATATTGCCGATCTCAATATTCCACGTTTGAGTTAGTTCTTTAAGTCTAAGTGCAGCAGGTCTGTTTTCATTTGGTTTACTGTTGTAAAATGAGTCCCATTCGGTATTGTAACGACATCTCCAATTCGGGTGAGAGGGAAGACTGCGGATTTTTGCGGCATATATCAAAAGCAATGTTTTCCTCCGAAGATGTAAGGGAGGTTCATGGGCTTCAATGTAAAGACTCTGGACTGGAGAGGTTCTGAAAGCCCCTAGAGAAACTCGAAGGGCACTGTGCTGGATGGTATTTAATCGCTCTAAGGTACTCTTCCTTGCAGAGTCATACACTGGAGAACCATAGTCCAAGCGGGACCTGATGAGAGCTCTATAAATATGGATAAGAGTATGCCGATCAGCGCCCCATGACATAGATGACACACACCGAAGATTATTCAATTTCTTCAAGCAGATGGTTCGGAGATAGGCCACATGTGCTTGAAAGTTCAGTTTTCTATCTAGTATCAGGCCAAGAAAGCGGACAGTGTTAACCAGAGGAACCGACACATTTTTTATCTTTAACTCAGGATCAGGATGAAATGACCGGAGTTTGCAGAAATGAGTGGTAGTGGATTTCTGTTCAGCAAGATGGTATCCATTGCGTAAAGTCCACGATTCTATTCTGTTTAGAGAAATTTGTAACTGTCTTTCGATAGAATTCATATTTTGTGATTGGCACTATATGGTGAGGTCATCTGCATACATATATACTTCAATAGTTTTTGGAAGATCTTCCAGTATATTGTTGACCCTAATTGCAAATAGCGTTGGACTCAGTATTGAACCCTGTGGGACACCCTCTTCTTGAATATGAGATATTGATAGGAAGTTTTGATATCTGACTTGAAAGGTACGTAACTTTAAAAAGTTCTGAATAATTTGAGGTAGATAGCCTCTCAACCCTAATTGATGCATATCCTTGATAATACCATGACGCCATGTGGTGTCGAATGCTTTCTGAATATCCAGGTTGACCATAACTAAATGTTGTCTCCTGATGAAGGCGTTACGTATGTTAGATTCAATTTTGACAAGTAAATCTAGGGTGGACCTGTTTTTGCGGAAGCCATATTGGTGGTCAGAAAGCAGATTTTGGGAGTCTACAATCCAGGTGAGTCTCTTATGCACCATCCTTTCGAAGATCTTGCCCAAACAGCTTGTCAATGATATTGGTCTGTAATTTTGAACTTGAGAAGTATCTTTTCCTGGTTTTGGTATTGCACAAATATATGAATGACGCCATGAGAGAGGATATGTGTTTTCTGAGAAGATCCTGTTATAAAATAGCAATAGTGTGTACAGATCAGCTTCACACAGATGTTTAAGCATTCTGTAGTGAATGCCGTCTGGTCCTGCTGCACTATTTGGAGATTTACTCAAGGATTCTTTGAGTTCAGCTATAATAAAAGGCTGGTTATATGGGAGTGGGAGATTAGTGGAAAAATTTAATTTTTTTCGTTCTTCATTAGTTTTAATTCTCTGAAAAGTAGTCACATAAGTGGTAGAGGCGGAAGTATTATAGAAGGATTCTGCTAAAGCATTTGCGATGTCAGTAGGAGAGGATAGGTCCTGCCCATTCCACTGTATTATTGGAGACTGTAACGGTAGAAATTTTCCATTCAGAGCTTGTATTTTTTTCCAGATAATCCGAGTGTCAGTATTTTTGTTAATAGTTGAGGCGAATTTAATCCAGGAGTCACGTTTTGCTTTTTTCCTAATTTGTCTTGCTTTGGCTCTTAGTTTTTTGAAAACTATAAGGTTGGCGGTAGTGGGGAATTTGCGAAATTGTTTCCAAGCACGGTTTTTTTCTACTTTCGCGATGGTACAATCTTGATTCCACCAATGGTTTTGGTGTACCCGCTTGCTCTGTTTGGATCTTGGAATAGAAATTTCGGCTGCTGATAATATATGGCTGGTAATGTGTTCGGTTACGTCATCAATATGCTGTTGCTGTACATACTGTTTGTTTAGTAGGACACAAGTAGAGTAGTTTTTCCAGTCTGCTTTGTGGAAATTCCAAGATAAATGGGCTTTCGGGCATGATACGACCTGTGATACGACCTGTTGGAGAGCCAGTGTTTAATACAGTCAGATTATGATTATCTAAGAATGTTTCAATTAATTGGCCTCTCTTATCCATAGTGGAGGATCCCCATAATGGATGGTGACCGTTGAAATCACAGAGTAAACAGATAGGAGGTGGTAGTTGTGTTAAAAGGCTGTCAAGTTCAGTCTGGGAACAAGGATAATTAGGTGGTATATAAACAGATGCAAGAGTTAATGATATTTCCATTGCTATCCGAACTGCTACCACTTCTGGGGAGGTTACTAGTTGGAGATGTCTTGATGGCATGATAGTTTTCACAAGAATACCTACCCCTCCACGAGAAGAGTCAGAATCCCTGTCTCGCCTAAACATAGTATAGTTTTTGAATTTGAGTGAAACTTTTGGTGATAAAAATGTTTCCTGTAAGCATACTCCTAATGGGTTAATTCGTATGAGTAAATCATTCAGGTCATCTATATTACTGCGTAGTCCTCTGCAGTTCCATTGAAGGAATTTGTTCATTGATTGGGTTTATTTGAGGAAGATTGATCTGACTGTTTTTTCTGAGGTTTCTGTCTATTTTGTTTTGATTTTTCATTTCTGGGAAAGGTTGGGCGTCCTGTGTCCATGGTATCATTGGCATGTAGTTCTAGTACTCTGTCTTCGTCCTCTGACTGAACCTCCAACTAATTGTACGTTAGCAGTTTTGGCCCAGGTGGCAAATGAAATGTTTGGTTCTATGGAGACATCTGTTTGAGTTGAAATTGACCGGCTATTTTTAGTGACCGATGCGTATGATTGGCTAGGCATGGTTAACAGAATTTGCTTCCTTGCTTCTGGGTATGTGACTTTATGCTCCACCTTATATTTCTGGATTTGTTTGCCTGTTTTCCAAAGGTCACATGCTTTAGAAAAGGCAGGATGGCTTCCTTTACAGTTAGGGCAAGTAGGAGTGGTAGCTGTACAGTCACCTTGGGGATGCTCCTTAGAGCCACAAATAGGACACACAGCATCGCCTCGGCATGCCGTCTGAGAATGGCCATACTTTTGGCACTTAAAGCAGCGAATGGGATTTGGGATGTAGGGCCGAATCTTGCAGTTTAAATAACCTGCTTTAACAGAAGATGGAAGAGTCGGAGTGCTAAATGTCAAAATGATGGACCCTGGTTGGTAGTAGGTTGCCATCTTTTTTGATCATTATTCTCCGCGCATGAGTCACTTTTTGTTCCCTGAGTTCTTGTATTATCTGTTCTTCTGACACAGATAGCAAGTCCCATTCGCTGATAACGCCTCTAGAAGTGTTAAGGGTGTTATGGGGCGTAACTGACACTGGAATACTGTTAAATGATGTTAACTTTAACAGCTTCTCTGAGTGAGTTGTCTTAGAAGTTTTAATTAGAAGGTCTCCAGATTGGAGACGCTTAACCATTTTAGGAGATCCACAAACCGATTCCAAACATTTCTGAATAAGAAAAGGTGATAATTTGCCAACAGGTTGCGTGGATAACGAGTGCATTATAAGAAATGCCGGCACGTCTTTATTCTGATTTTCCGTCCTTAGTCGCTTTGGACGATTGGAGTCATGGTCAATGTCAGGAATTTCTGACCTTGAGCTCGAGGGCTCTAACAGTGGATAGTTACTTATATCCATGTCGGCTCCTTTTGGCCCTGGGGGTTTGTCTTTACCACCCAGGTTACCGGCCCCGCCACGGGGAGGCAGGAGCAGTGCCACGAGGTGACCAAGCGGCTATTAGTTGTATTAGTAATAAAGAAAACGAAACAGAAAGGTTTCTTTCCTCTCTGGGCCTTTGCCTACTTCTTGTAGAACTAAAGAGCTACTTAAATATAAAATGAGAAAAAACGGTATTCAGAAATAAACAGAATATATACAATGGCAAAAGCTCTTTAGATAGCTCGCTTTGGAAAACGCACTGAGATCGCTTGGCCACGGAACGCTTGGCACCCGGAGCCTCCCTTATTTCAAAAGTATCTGAACATATACTGTGGCGTGAGTAACCTTGAGCGAGCTTGTTTTCCTCCCAATTATAATGGATTATGTGAATAATAATAATGAAAAAGGGTGCACTACTAGTCAATTAAGAACCATGCTTTATTTCAATACATCAGCATATTCAACTAGTTAGGTAGTGTGCGTTACATTTCAAGCGCAGTCGATTTTTATTTCTTTAACTGCATTTTTTTCTTTTCTGTAATTAATTAGCTCACAACGTAATATTCACTCAGTTTTGTAATACTTTATTTTCTTCTCGACTTTTAATAAAAATTGAAATGCGACGTGTTTATTGTAATAAAATAAACAAACGCAAGATGATCGTTGCATGCAGTTAACATTTCTGTAATTTACTTTACTTATTTCCTTCTGAATTTTGATAACAGCTATTTTACGTTTCTGCCCTGATTAATATAATAAGCAAATACTTAATAATTAATGATTTGTATATTTAGGAAAGTGACAACAAAAAAGGAAACACTTATTTTTTGGGTATCCGCCCATTGCCGATGCATTCCTCCAATCACCGCATGGCAACAAACAGTATCAAGTACTTCAGCTACAATACACGGTATATGGATAGTCTAGGTGATATGTATGAAAAGAAAATAATTGCTGGATTTCTTATTCGATTCGGGATGGGTTGAAAAACCTTTTTAAAAGAGCCAAATATAAAATTTCATGAAAATCCATTTACTGGGAGCCGAGTTATTACACGCGGACAGACAAACAGACATGGATACAATAGGCAGTGTATGCAAACCATAATAATCAAAAGACATCGTAACTAATCAGCAAATTGTACGTTTCGTCACTGCATATCTGGTAAAGGTCTACCTATCTGATAAGACCAGCCGAATTAGTTGGGAACGTATTATAACACTGCAGTTATTTGAGATGCATATTTCGACATGGGTCTTTATCAGCACTCGAATTCTGGAATAGCGAAAAGGGGGAGGGGGGAATATAGGAAGAGAGTATCCAGTAGTCGAGTACTGTATATGGTTTGACCAAATGGCATGGCGTTTTCCTAGAGTCCGCTCAATAAGTAACTTTTTTTTTTTTTTAATTCTGGATAACAGTTATTGAGGGTGCTTATGTAATCTAAATTTAGGAAAGAGAATATTATTTCCCACCGCCGATTGCTTTTCGCCCCTGCCACTGATTAGCAATCAAAATTAATGGATGTGCGCAAGTCGCGTTACTATCAAGACAGGTGTGACCTAATTTTTTTTCACTACGGTATACGAAGAGCCGATAACAATCTATATTCTACACACTCCCTAAAGATACTTTACACCCGTGTACACAGGGTATGACTGAATACGAACACGATGACGCATTACTGAAACACGAGAACGCTAAACCACGCCCAAATCATCAAACATCGGAAGCAATTGCAATGATGGGCTGTTCTTTTCCCTTCGCACGTTTAGTTCTAACCTTATTCCTGCGACTTTTATAGCTTTGGACCTTTCGGATATGCTTCGCGGTAGAAGTTCCCAAAGATTTTATACTTTGCGCCCCCCCACCCCCCAAATATTTCATTAATATCAAGCCAAAAGTGAAAATAAACAGATTTGACAACATTTAGCTATTAGTTTACACATTCTTTTATAAATTAATACGTACTTCAATAAATTTAATTCCAAAGAATGAAATAAAACCAGCACGTACTCCACAATCTGGGAAACTGTGATAATGTTTTCAATCGATCGGATGATACAATGATTTTGAAAGTCTGTAGAAAGTAAGGGGACGATAGAAAAATTGCAAGAAATTCGAACCAGGGAAATTATTATTATTTATTTATTATTTTTTTCCATACATACGTGTATCACATAGGCCATCCATATACCGCAGCACTGGATATTGATTGTTGCCATGAATGAGCAGTATGGCGGATGCGCATAAGCGTAAGGTTGGTTCGCGCATCAAAATCGTTTTTTTTATCATGAATTATTAATATTTGCTAAGTGCTTGAAATGTAATGCACTGCGTACGTTAATTAATTGTTTGTGGTAACGTTGGACTCTATTTTGCAATATATGCATCAGTGATTTCTGTGATTTATAGAAGCGAAAAATAAATATAGTTATCTCCTTATCGATTAATTGCTAAAATTATAACTTTATAGAAAACTTTGATTTTACCTTCTCTAAACTTAGCCGTTCTGCTGAATTACAACTGCATAACGTTTATTATTCTTCTCCCATATATGTTTTTTTTTTTTTTTTTTAAATCCTCTTTTCTCTCTGTATTTATGTATCTGTTAACATCGACATGATTTTCAGGAGTCTTGCATGAAAATACACACGAAGCGTACACGGACTGTCAAAAGCAGTGGTTTTCAACCGGGGTGCCGCAACAACATTCCAAGGGTGCCACGTAATTTGGGTTTAAGTTAACTGAACTTATTTTATTTGTACAGTATTATGAATTGCAATTTTGTTTATAGTGATATCATTGTAATAACTATCTTATAACATATTTTTTTAATATCACACATACACACAGAGAAAGACAGAGAGCAAATCGGATCGAACAGGCAGAAAACTGAGTATGGGTGCCACAAAATAAAATAATTACTTAGGGGGTCCGTTATTAAAAAAATGTCGAAAACCACTGGTCTAAAGGAACAATACTGTATTAAAATCACATTTCTTTTTAATGAAGTGACGGAATAGATGATGGTTGCTTGCCCATACGTCTCACTTCCGTTCCAAAACATACCACAGGTGTTCAGTTGGATTGATCAGGCGCATTTGGAGGCCAGTCAAAATGGGTGTTCCCTGTGTTCCTCGAACCACTTGAGCACATTGCGGGCCAGATGACAGGTGCATTATGGTCTTGGAAAATTCCGTTTCTGTCCTGGAAAAAATACAACGTGGGCAGGATGCACAATGATCTCCTAATGGCCGGTAGACCTCACGAGTGAAACGTTGGTTCATACGCACCAGGGGTACTAGTTCTTGTCAGCAAAACATTCCCCATATTAAGCAACCGCCGACCGGGCTAGTCGAGTCGGTAAAGTGCCTGCCTGGCAACCTAAAGGCCGCGGGTTGTAATCCCGCCTCGGGCTTGGATCAAAGTACTGCAGAAACCTTGGGAGGTGCATTATGGCCACAGAAGCTGATGCGCCAACAACTACCAAACAAAACAAAAAAATATATATATTAAGCAACCCCCCCCCCCCCCACCTGAATAGTGGGCACCTTGCACGATGGGTCCATGGACTAGCGTTGTTTGCGCCACAGACAAAGGCGCCCTTCGGCGTGTTGCACCAAGTATTTTGACTCACTCGATCAGCCTGGACAAATCTGTTCACTTAGTCGGATTGTAACATTCGAACGGACACACTTTATGAATGTAATAGGCGCATATATACACACACACCAGTCCTCCGGTGTCTAACCAGCGTATTATTAACGCCACAGCATTCGCCGTTGACGATGATCAGCGGTGAGGAGAGAGTCTCTTGGGTCGTTTGCTGTGGAACGCCATACATCTGAGTTTGCGACGTATCGTTATTTGGGATATTGTTCTTGAAGTCTCCATATTGTATTGCGATGCAACTGTCGCACAGTGACCTTCCGTTCAGCCCTTACAAATGCGCTGCACCCTTCGCTTAACACTAACATCCACCTTGCGTAATCCTTTACAGTTCTGTCGGCGGGAGGTGGTTTGACCCATTCGACATCATCCTTTGTACACCTTAAGCACAGTGGGCTGTGAGAAACCGACAAAAAGTGCCGCTTCCGATATGGAAGCACCCGAAGCACGAGTTCCCACAATCATGCCCTTTTGAAACTCCGTGATATCTTTACTACCTCCCATAGCTGCGCTACTTGATCACTTTGACTTGCACGACCAGAGCAAATTACCACTGCTCTAGCGTACGAAATCGTTCGACTTTTTATGCTGCCAGCTAATCTGTCAGTATAAAAATGGATTATGCCAGTATTTTATAGTGGCATAATCCATTACGGATGGGGGTGGTCACAATTCAACGATCACTGACTGTACATATGCGAACGCGCCTGAAAATGGTTGAAAACTTACTGGGCTAGTGCTTATAGTCCTTTATACTTTTGACCTAGCGCCTGTACAGCGATTATAACTTTTTTTCATTCGAGGGGACCCTTGAAGTAAGTACTATTCCCGGTATAAGCCATTTCCATTAGTTGAATAGAGTATTTCGTAATCTGGCAGCACCCCGATTGAGAGCTAGTGGCGTATACAATCTCCTGCAGCTCAATGAATAGCGTCGCTGCTTTTTCACACTGTGAAAAAGGTCTGGACTTAATTCGAGTGGAGCCAAAGTTTAAAATCATTTCCAATGCAACGGGAGATGGTCTTTTTGTCCCTTTCTTTCTGAATTACTCCGCTTCGAGTGAGGGTTAAAAGATTTTTTTTTTTTTTTTTCTCTGCTAGAAACTAGAAACAAAATCTCCCCGAAAAAAAGGCAAAATCGATTAAGAAAAATTATATTCAATTTCCAGACACGACATACTGATTCCCAATGGCTTTCCGGTATCTGGCACAATTTACCAATAGCTAGGGTGACCTCCCGTCCCGGTTAAAAAATATTTATTCAACTGTAAATTTTTTATTGGGCTATTCCATAGAGATTAATTAACACTAACTTCCTAAGGAATTTATAGCTTCCGAATTACTTAATAATAGAATTATACACAAATGTAGAATCTTACTCAAATAATAAATATATTATCATGCTATACTAAATCTCAAACACAGCAGTGCTATCTGTTACACAACCAAGACCCATACGGCACCTGGCAGTCTGCGAACTTTTTCTAACTACCCTCAAAGCAAATATTTTTCATCAAAAAGTATCTATTATTTAAAAATCCACTGGAGAAGGCTTAAAATAATTTTTATTTTCAGCCATGTCAACGAAAAAATTAAAATGCACTTTTAATGAACATCTACGTGCTGTTTAAAAAAACAAACAAAAAACGTGCATATAAAATTATGCACGTTTTTTTAAAATTAAAAATAAAATTAAAAAGGGGGACACTAACGTTGTCCCGGTTTTGTCCAGGATTCCCGGCTTTTCTTCTTTAGAACACGTTTTGTCCCGGTTTTGCTGCAAAAGTATATGGTCACCCTCCCAATAGCCCGCCCGGCGCCGTATTTCGAATATCCAGTACTCCCTGGTTGCCCACTTGCCTTGGCTTTACTTCAGTTCTTGATCAGAATCGAGTAAATACCCAGGCAGGCAGAGACACGCGTGATTTGTACCGACGTTGGAAGAATGTGGTAACTTGACACGCAGTGTCACAGAAACTTGTGTGTTCTCTTCTACGACGAAACTGTCGCGAAATACTGGAATTGTCTGATCTTCATTTACTCGTGGTCAAATATTTCACCAATTTGAGTGAAGACAGTAAATTTCTATAATGGTATGGATGGGTGGGTCCCCATTGATATCAGCAGTGCATTATCCAGTATTTAACACGCATTCCATCACGAATACAAAAAATATCGTAGCTATTTCTGGCTCTGTATAAATGAATGAAGTATAGTAGAGGCATGTGATGCAAGCAGTCATAATAATAATAAAAAATAAAATAAAATTCACACATCCATTCCCTCTAAAAGTATGTCCAGCTCCTCCTTGAATTTATTTAAGCTATCAACTTTCACAACGACAGATGGAAGTTTGTTTCAGCAATCAATTCCGCTGGCTAAAAGCAACTTTCCACACATCTATTAGTTAGAATCACTTTGGTTTCTGGCCTCTGTAGTCCAGTAATTTAGTTCATAATGCAACAAAATATTGTTGCATTATGAATTAAAATAACGAATAGGGAATTTATTTAAAAGTTACAGAATGTTCTGAAAGTGTCCAATTCAATGACACGAGTGCAATTTTTAATGTTTTTCTTCTGGCTTGTTTGAATATTTATTGCTGAATGTTTCTTGGCATTGTAAAAATGAACACTCATTATGCATGGGAAGACCCACGTTACTCACCGCACTGAAGAATGCATTATGTTCACTTAAGCATCTCTGCTCTTACAACGCAACTGTGTTCAACTCCATGTCCAGACACCATGTGCTCTGTATGACCGGTGGATTGTGCGAAAGATGCATAATCCTGTATTTGTATGAGGGAGGGTTTGAAAATAATTTTTTTCGAAGAAAGATTGAGATTAATTTGTTAATTAACGAAAGTTACTTAGAATAATCAAATTTAAATATTATTATTGATATATGCAATATTAAACTACTTAGAATTTATGTTCATATTAAATTCTTTATTTTCTATTTCTAACGATTTTTCAAAAATCACTGCGGTGTGGCACATTTTTCTATTTTCACTGACTTTTTAATTGCTTAGCACAATTGAAAACAAAATTCATCGCGACTCCACTAAAATACCACAGTTTATACACCACAGTGTAGATGGCACTGCCACATCAACAAGTCTTGACCGCTTTTTAATTGAACTCTTACTATTCACCCATTTTAACTTGATGCAGTGCCATGTTGGTCTCCCATATCGTTCCACAAAACGACGAACTTGGGCAGATCAGGTCATTGGATGTTCTGTTAATACTTTGGAACGGCAATATGGGATTAGAGGAATTTAATTAGAGTGCAATTATTAACGTGGATTCGAACATTCCACCGTAATTCTGTATTTTCTCGCAGCCCACTCGAATACAGCCAGCATTATTATTAAGATCTGTTTATTAGTATTGACACTCTGGACTAGCAGGGTGTCTACAAGAAGTATGATGTTTGGATATAGGATTACCTGGGCTTATATAGGGCTTTACATTTATTTGATTCAAATATTCAGCAATTAATTTATTATTGTTAAAACTAGTGTGAGACTGCGAACTAGTTATTTATTTCAATTTACAGGATAGATTAGTTATTTAAAATTTGAGATTATTATTAGCCATATGATGCCTGAGGTTTATGCTGCACCAGCCAAAAAAATTTTTTTCTGAATTACCCCGAGAGAGAGAAAGGGAATCACCAAGTAAAAGAAGAATGATGATATCTTTGTTAATAAAAAGTCACTATCTAGATATAAAGCCATCATGCTCGAATCATTCCTTAGGTGGGCTGACAGTTACTTAATGACCACGTTGTGATTCTTACCGAAAGAAAACACTGGTTATTGGATTATGTTTACCATGGAAAAGGGGCACTGATCCAAAATCTAGAAGGCTCAATGGAAACACATGATTTTGTACAAAGGCATGTTACCAAATATTAAAATATAAAATTACTTGTGTATGTATTAACTTTTGGACTATGTCATTGATATTCATTTAATTCTGGCTGGGCGCGGTATGATTCTCCCAAACCTCCAGTACATCTCAATTCCATTTGAATACTACCAACGTTGCAGATTTCTTATAAAACAATGGGAGAAATAAACCACTAAGATTAGCTGAGCTCAATTATATTGTGGTGTTTGCATTCGTATACGTGTTGTTTCTCAAATTCAGAAAATATTTCAAGGTCACGCAGGAGCATTTACAACAGGCTGACGTCTACCAAAGATAAAAAAAAAGAAGTGTGGTGAAGGATTGGGGTATAAGACATAAAGAAAGGAAGGGAAGTTGTAAAATGGTTAGTTGACCCCCTTAATGTAGCAGGATAAGAATAAGATTACTCCCCCATTAAGGTATCAAGAAAGGGACTCACCCGTCTATCTCCGTGTTTTTTGTCCATCCTTACAGTAGCTGATGGCATCCTCTGTTCACGCTGCGTCTCAGACCATCAGCCCGACACTCACCCACTTCGGCTTGGGTAGGGAAATGCGATCTCGTACAACCTTGCACGCGACTCTTCGGACTGTAGGCGCGTGTGTGCTTTCTAGAAGCGTGACAGTAGAGACCGCAAAGGTGAACAGCATTTCAGGTAAACGCGGGCATCTCAAATTCGAGAGCCGGCTTCCTTGTGCACGTGGACTTGTGAAGAACTGCCTTCGCATGGAGGAAATGAGATTAATCCTTGCGCTTACCTCCACGGGACTGGCTCGTGCTGAGTAGGGCTATCCAATGGGAAAGCAGAAATGAGCAAATGATTGGCCCTCACGAGTAAACAAAGTAAAGTCTGCCGTTCGTTGCGGTCCCCAGCGTGTGTCGCGCGCGATCAAGGCACGTGCAGTCGCGTTCCTCTAGACAAGCTACCTCCCACAGAGACCGTAGGGGGTGAATGGTCTCCCACCATCCCTGCTCCAGGGTACGTCCTGCAGAGAATTGCCGAAAACAGCAGCCGTCACATTCCGGTGGTTACGGCAGATTTGGAAACTGACAGTATGGGACGCACTTGGAAAAGGGAAATCCAAGAAAGAAAGAAAGAGCGAACGAATGTGAGGCCATTGGAAGTAACCTATGGCACAGGTAAAAGTAGCGTGTCTAAAGAGAATGTGCTGACATCTAGTATACGTGACAAAACCAGCACACGAACATTAACAGGGAACGAGGATCTTTTGGTACGAATCAAGTAGCGAAATTAAACAAAACTGCAGTTAAGCTCAGTGGTAAATGTCATAAACTTTTCCCAATAGACTTAAAACAAAGTGTTGAAGACTCTGAAATGCTGACTGAATAATTTTTTAACGAGTCAGCACGCAGTTTAAAGATCAGCTGTTTCTTTAAAATGAAAATTTCAAAATACAGTATTTGCATGGAGAGGGACTTCATTCCTTTCATATGCAGGAAACATTATATAGACTAACAGTGCCATCTACTGAACGCTATAAGAAGTTAAATAGAAATCGATTTTTTTAAGTTCAGTTGAAGTTACAAACGTTGCTCCTGAACAGCTGTATATGACAGGGGAATACAAATTGTAAAACAACAAGAAATTCAAGATTAGAAATACGATACAGTACGATTCATTTTTATTACATATTTCGATAATCAATGATGATGGGTTACAAGATGGCAAGTATAAAATAAGTGATGGTATTGTTACAAAGAGTTGAGAGATAAATATGTAAGGATCGCAAAGTATAGATATTTCTTTTGACAATGTCCTCCATTTTCATTTTCGCACGTGCTTTTAGAACATACCTTCCACTGAAGGTCTGACCCAACTGCCAATGCTAACCTCTCGTCGCTGGTAACACTGATGGGAAATGCCATTTCTATATGCGCCATTGACACAGCTTCTTGCAGTGTTATAGAGGTTGATCATGTTGGTTGGGAACACTCTTCTGGTGTTACTCAGCTTATCGAGTTTGGAGCAGAGGAGACCGTCCTGAGATCTTTACAATCTCCTTCAGCTGTTTGAAATACAGTGCAAACGTCAAGGGATTCTAGATGTAAAGAATTTTTTTTTTATCACAAAAACAAACTGTACAGAAGACGAACATGACTAGATTCACATTCATTTTTAAAAATTATTGTTATTAAAATATATATATGTAAATATTCCATTATCGCAGTTTTTTTTTCTTATAACTCATATACTCTACATAATACTGCCCTGCATTTCGGCAATATTGCATTGCTAACTCTAATTTCTATAACTTTAATGAAATAAATTCTTTATATGCACAAATGATTAGAGAACTTCATCCACGAAGTTAGAAAAAGCGATAGCGCCACCCTTAACCGCAATTTCCTGGAAAATACCATTTGTTGACAACTTTTACCAGTTCAGAGTGCTACACAGACTTGAAAATAGTGTAACGTAGCGGTAGATAATGCTCAAGTACTTAATTATATTTTATTTTTGATGCGATTCTTTGCTTTATCGAAAATTCCCGACCAACCCAGATTGAAAAACCCCGTTCTAGACTTTGATGTGGAAACATGAATAGCCATATAAACAAGAATTTTTTTGGAATATCTTCAACGTTATCAAAACTTACGTGACTCATAGTAACAGAGGTTTACATCGGGGTACAGGGCTTTTTTTTTTTTAACAACCACCTTTTGTACCAATACATTTCCGTCCTTCCTTTTGCCCTAGATTTCAGTAGAACTAAATTGGACATTAAACACCAAAAGCTGAACATAAATACTTTTTTGTTTTATTTTATTTTTGCGTTTTATTCACTTTTTTTTAATGGTTTTAAGCTAAAAGATACAGTAGTATTATTATTGGCCATACAATTCAAGACATGTATAGTATCTTATGTAGGACGGCACCTGAACGTCAGTTCAACTCTGCCTTTGTACACTGTATTGAATACAGAACTCTGTAAGAGGCCAGAAATGTGTGTAATATTAAGTTTGTGAAGTGTGTTTAATGTTTTGTTGTTTAGTTGCTTCTGGCCACGTTGTCACCTGGAAAGCCTGCCCAATATCCGTGTACACCACGGGGAGGTGGGCCGCAACAACGCATGTACTGTGGCGGATCTCGACTAACTCATACTGAATGCCCAAAACGAGTTTGGGATCATTCACAAAACAGTTCAAGGAAGCCAAAGGTTTCTGCTGCAGACATGACGTGCTGCACCAGCACGTCATGTCTATATATCTCTAATTAGATAGTATGAATCAGAGCTGTAATACTCAATATGTTCTACGTTGATAATAATATTAGTAAATTAATAAGAGGAGGTAAACTCCTCTTATTAATTTACTAATATATCTCTAATGTAGAGCAGCTCCTAAAATCAAGTCCATCTCTGCCTTGTAACTCTGCTGAAAACAGTACTCTGAAAAGCCTGTATGATGATGGTTGGTTTGGTTGTTTTGTTGTTTATTGGCGCATTGACAACGGAGATCATAGTGCGCCCCTGTATGATGATGATATTATTTGACTGGTCTCTTTTCAACCAGGAAGCAGCATGCAAATTTTTTTTTTAACAACCGCCAAAATTGCTGCTTCCTTGATGTCCATCATTACCACGGAGAGGTGGGGCATATGTCATCCTTCATTCCACCCAACTTATTTTTTTACTGTGCACTGCTACGGCCAAATCAGGTGGTAATAGTGCTAATACCTCTGAATAAATCCCCTCCCAAAATATATATATAGGAGAGTCAGCTCAATTTTCCAGTAATGAATCAAATGATGCTAATCAGGGCGAGAATGTGTTCAACTAAAGTATCACTAACTGCAGATTTGAATTTGACTGTTCTACGTAGATTACTTGGCAGGATTATATATCTTTGATGAGAATCTAAAAAACACACACAGCACTACTGTATACGTTTCCCTCTTTCTGTAGGCACCTATCCAGCAGGGCTTTTAACTTTCCCAAGATGACAACTCATGGGGCAACTTCTAAAGAATTAACAAATCGTTGTTGAAGGGAACACTTCCTACAATCGAATCTGTAATTCTTCCCCCTTAATTTGAATCTGTCTCCTTGTTCTAGCGTCATTTAATATCCTTTAAAATTTCACTGGCACTTCCTCAGAGCCTTATAAACATCAATCAAACCACCTATAAACTATCCTAGTACCTGGGTGGTGAAATTTGTTTTAGGATCTTTCAAGAAGTTGTCTGCCTTTTAGGTGTGGTCTCCATATACTGATACAGTATCCCGGTTGTGGTTTTATAATTACCTTATGCAGTGGGACTACTACCTCACTATCTATGCCCCCTCGCGGTAGTACGGTGCATATAAGCACCGTTCTCTCCACTCTGGGTGGAAAGGACCTGGGTTCGAATCTCGTCAGAGACGCCAGGAATTGGGGCATTTTTTTTTTTTAACAACGTGGTTGAGTTGGTGTGTTTCATGTTTTTTTTGTCCAACAAACATGCAGGTCGCCCATAGAACAGAGCAATTTGCAGACATAACATGTATGGTGCAATATAGTCTAGTCGCTGACTCGCCTAAAACCCTACAACAACAACAATCCACTATTTCTATAAGCAAATCCTCCATAAATCATCATAGGATGCCATGGGTTTTTCTTACCGCCTGTCTACAATGCATGGTGAACTTTGTCTTAACCTGAAAATCCCCTTTAATCCTAATATAGGTTATTTCTCAAGTTTACTATCTTGAATTGTTTAGCATTAAAACTTAATTTTCACTCATTTCGTCATCTCTAAATTTAAGTAGTCTTGATGAAGTGATCTCACAATTTTAACATCGTCTCTGGATTTTGAAATCATGTTCTGCATTCCTCTATGAATATCATTTAAGAAAACCAAACAGGAGCGAACCAATCTGAGGGACTCCCACTTCTAATATATTAGCCCATTATTAAAGACTAAACATTAATTATAAAAATATGCCTCCTGACATTGTAGCCATTCCGTTATTGCTAAGGATCTTACCGTGATCCCAGTATTAATATGCTTTGGTTAAGTCCAAATAAACAACGTCGAAAGTTATTTCCTGCATCCAAACCATGCTCGACACTGTCATAATAGTTTATAAGATTGGTTACAAGATGTTCTACATACCAAACCAAAGCTAGTATCCCTTCAGAAACCTATTTCTACAAAAAAAAAAAAAAAAAAAGATCGTATGCTGCTGTTTTAATCATTGCATCCATGATTTTCCCGGCCACTGAAATCAGGCTGACTGGTCATTATTATTCTATTGATACGAAGGTTCCAAGGACCTTCGTATCAATAAATAATAATTGGAATTGTGTAGTACATTGCATATAACGTGCAATACATAAATTTGATGCCACGAATCTGAATACAAATTAATAAAATAAATAAAGAAAATAAAACGGTAATAGAATTAGAAACCACTAATTGGAATTTATCTGAAATCACTCCCCACTAGTCATTGACACTCTTGTCGAAAAAAAATAAAATAATAATGAAACAGTTATCCAGAAATTGTTCTGCACCAAGTTCATTAATGAAAACTAGAATCTGAATACACTGAATTAGATCGACTGGGAGTCAATTTTTACCATTGTCTCCACCCCAGGAAGTCAATTAGAATACACAAAGCAATTTATACGAAAAATATTATTTCCACGTAAAAAGGAAAACCTTTAACTAAGCAGAAAATATCTTTTAGTCCAGTTAACCTGTAGTGTGGCCAAACGCCATTCATCACCAGGAACGAATTCGCTAAAGTTAGCAATTTTGTCTTTTTTTTTTGTTTTTTTGTACTGTATTGTGTCAATTGGAAGAAAATAAACGTCTTATTTAAGGATTTTCAATAAGATAGTACTTAATGATATATTAATACTATTTCATTGTTACTGTTTTTTATAACTGAAAAGGGATGACATGGGGCTTTTCATCCTCCCTACATGTGTTAATTGGAATCTAACATTAACTCTCCCAGAAGAAAAATATTCTTTTATATTCTTACAAAACAAAAGTAGTAATCTACTCTGAAAGCCTTTTTTTTTTTTTTTTTTCGCTTCCCTAGTGCTTCTTTAGTATTCTACCTATCCAGGTGTCTTCCAAAACCTTTGAGATTTTCTTTTGTCCTTCAGGTATGATGCTGAACTGCAAAACTTCGTAGGTCACTGAGGTAAATCCACGATTAGCAATAGACATACAAAGCTTAGTGCGGTACAAACGGACCCTTCCTTACCAAAGAATCCGAAAGGGAAAGAGCACGTTATCTCGTCTTTGTTCACTTACAAAAAGACAAGATTATCTTTGGACAGACGAGTAGGGTAAGAGATGTTCGCTATAACTGAGCACTAAGTCATAAAAACTTAGGAGTGTTATTTTTAGACTGAAGAAAACCACACACCTGTGTTGTCTGGGATTTGTGTAGACAAACAAAAAAGCTGAGAGAGAGAGATGGGGGGATGCTAATCTTGTCGACAGAAAGGGTTACAGGTCAGGAAAGAACTAGCAAAATGTTATGAACAGAGAAAGTAATCAGTTTTCATTTTATTTCAAAGTCAACAGGCAGAAAACGATGTCAGTTGTGAGGAGTACATTTTTAGTAAATTGATCAGCAGGCTTAGTCGATAGGACTGTATTCATTTGATTCTTGTACGTAATACAAAAAAAAAAAAAAAATATATATATATATATATATATATATATACAGTATATAAATATTAAAAAAAAAAAAAAAATATATATATATATAAAAGATTGCATCAGTTTCTTGGCGCTTCTATTATTTACAACTTCTGCATTAATTTCTCAGCAATATAATAATAGATTAGAACCTTTTCTTTGTTTGACTATATCCCGTAAACTGATTGCCCTTTATCGAGGTCGGGAGTAAAGTACATGTAGCCCCAATGGTAGCACAGTTAGTAGAATCGTCGTCCTCCCCACACCGGTGGAAAAGACCCGAATTCAATTACCATTGATGACGTGAGGAATTTTTATGAGCCTTGTTCACAAGGTGGCTGAGTTAGTCGGTCTCAGGCGAGGGTAGCATGGTTTTTTGTCCAGCAAACAGAAAATCGACACAGTACACATACAATATACACGAAGCAATATGGTGGCCTTAGTCACGGATGCTTCTAAAACCTGTTAAAAAAAGTACATGTGATGTTCTTGTCAACTTCAATCAGACAGGAACTGAAACTTTAATTTTTAAAGTTTATTTGTATATAAAGCACATAGAATGATTGTTTCCTTTTCAACTCAAAAAGAAAAAAAAAAAAAAAAAAAAACTGTTCGGCAAATTTATTCCTGACCATCGAAGTACCCGAATAAATGAAAAATGAAACAGAAAACGAGCAGACCAAATATAAATTCTAGTAAACGAAACCTTTAATAACAATCTGACTCTTAAACTTTCCCCAGAGATTGAGAGCTTGCTTTAAATATAGTTGAAAGTATCAACTCATCTGCCATATTTGCTTAGTTTTCCGCTACAATCAATGAAGGACCTGTTTGATTTACTATCTTCTTTTTTCTTTCTTTATTTATTCACATACGCAAAGAACTCTCTATCCCCGTTCTCAACTCTCTACGCTAGTGATTTCTCATAATCAGCGTTAGCGTCGTACTGTGCCATTCGTTTTGTTACACATTCTCTTACCTATCGGAATCAAAGGGTTTTTTTTTGTGTGTTTTTGTATGGGGGTGCTCCTAGAGCAAAAGTTCATCTCCGCCTCGTTCCTCTGTTCAATTTTTACAGACTCTGTCAAGGTAAGGGCAGTGTGTGTTGTGTAAAAGAAAAAAAAAATATATATATATATATATATATAAAGTATATTGTATGTAGAAAGTGTGAAGAAAATTTTGATTTAAACCTATTGAATAAGATGAAGAGAGGGAAGGAGAAAAGAGAAGAACTTCCCCGACCCAGGGAAGCCCCAATCTAGGATGGATTGCTAGAAAAACACAAAATAATAATAATAATAAATAAAATAAAAAAAACAAAACCATATAGGGTGAGAGAGAGGGAGGAGCTGGCCTGGTCTGGGGAGCCCCCACCCAGGGAAGAACACAAGAAAAAAAAAATAAATAAATAAAACAGAAAGTTAAATCTCGCAACCCTGGTCAAGGAAAGGAAGAGAGCGTCGATCAGGATGCCAGCAGACAATGATAGAGAGAAGAAGAAAAAAAGTTTTTCATTCCGCACGGGACGGATAGAGAAAGACTAGCAGGTGTGTGCTATGGCTACTCCAGGTCAGGAAACATGACCACACCCAGAGCAGATGGCGAGACAGGGGGGGGAGAGAGAGAGAAAAAACCTCATTTCTTCCCGCAGAAGGAATTTCTTCCCATGCGAGATGAAAGAAGTAGTGAGTCGGCGTTAGTACATTCAAAGAGTAGATGTGCCCAACTCTCGACAGACCCACTGAAACAGAGATCTGTATTTAGGAGACCTAGTTGGTGGAGTTTGTGGTTTAGGAACCCATGTCCAGTGACCAGAAAGGAGGTTTCCATGCTGAGAGAGAACCACTTGTTGACCGCTTTGTTGATTGCGAATGTGACATCTGGTATAAATGTCTCGTAACAAGTCCTTTTGTGGTCGTGTTCCAGCTAGTCTGCCAGACATTGATTAGCTCATTATGGCAACGAACCCTTTCCTGTTTGGTATCACTGTCCAGGTTGAGTTCGATATCCAGTATTTCAGTTGGGATTCTTTTCTTCAGGCGGTAGGTAAGTCCTCTATAGATAAGGAAGAGATCCAGGGGATGTTTCCAGATATTATTTGCAATGCTGCCGTTGACACTGTTCTACTAGTGCGATGGGTAACAAGAATAATGCTTCTTTGGATGGAGTTAAGCTTCTCTTTGATTTTGAAATCGGTCGCTCGGTGAAACGACGCACCTGCAGCATAGGTGGTGATAGGTAAGAAAACTGCTTTGTAGTATAATGTAGGGTACGTTTAGAGAGACCCCAATCACTTCTGGAGATTCTGACAATTGACGCAGAAAATTTTCTGATTTTGGAATGTAAATGTTGCAAGTGTGGTAAGAAGGGTAAAGTGTGTTTAGGTTTCATGGCACCAGGGGTTTCCCCTATCTCCGCATAGTCTACATTGTCGTGTGTTAGAGTACGCCGTAAAGGCCAGAGATTTAAAAGTCTAGGGATATTGTTGGGTTTAGTGTCGTGTACTGTTGTTCATCTGGCCATTTAGCCGCTGGATCCCTACTGAGGCCCAACGTTGCCCACACTAAGCCCCGTGGAGGCAGGCCAGGTACACCAGTATTTTTAAATAAGTACTCTGGCAGGTCCTGCCACCTAATTTCCTGAGATTTCGGTGGCTAGGACCTAAAAAGGGGGGGGGGGGGGAGAAGCGATAGAGGTTGGGTCAGGCCAAAGGAGTTTTAAGTTATACAGTGTGAAATTTAGAATTTTGGGTGTAGGGGCTAGGATAATTTTGACGTGGGATGAACGCTAGTTGGAAAGCTAGATGGGGGGGGGGGGAGACAGAAGTATAGGGTCGATAGAGTTGATTTTGGGGTCATCTACTCTACAGGGTCGATAGAGTAGATGACCCAAAAATCAGTGAGGCAGGCTCGTGCAACACCAGAAGGAAAAAGGGGGCGGCGGGGGAGGAAGAGACAGGGGACCGTCACCGCTCCCCGCCAGGGGAAAAGGTGAGAAACAGGGCCGTGCAAGGGAGCACGGGTTTAGGATCGCCATATGGCGTTGACAGCAATGCTGCGTGAAGTCATAGATGGTAGAGTCCAGTCCGAGAAGGTCATATTGGAGTAGTGTCAATCCTGGGACAGACAGATCCTGTCCAGGTGGTGGAGTCATTTCAGTAGTGACTTCATGAAGTCATATTTGGTAGAGTCAATCCGAGAGGGTGAAATCCGGGTAGTGTCAATTCTGGGACAGACAAGTACCGTCGAGGTAGTGGAGTAATTTCAGTGGTGAGTCAACTTGGTGGGAGGCAAAGCCAGAGCGGCAGTCATGGTAGATGAAGGTGATGTTCAGGCTGCACTGTAAAGGCACGATTATTGTGCAGATTGAAAGTCTTCATGGGGATTGCAGTACGCTGAAGCAAGTAGTGGTCTTGACACAAGGCTGTTTAGGCTGTATCATTATCTGGTTGAGTCTCATTCAGAATTTGTGGAAGGGTTTTCCCTCTCGTGAAGAGGCCCTGAGCAAAATTAGAAAGGATGTATAGGTGTGGTGGTCTTCCAGGAGACGTTGCTCCTGGTCTCTAGAGATGAAATTGATTTGTGTGATGAGAGAAGGTCTAAGGTCATCATATAGTAGGCAGTCATGCATCAAGTGGTCCCAGGTCTCCTGGGCGGCACAGGTGCGAAGGGAGCTGTGGGAGAGTCCAAGAAGGTTCAGTTTGCTGCGAAAGACACTATGCCCTGTTAGGAGGTACGTGGTTAGAAAGTCTGGGGAGAATCAGAATGGTGATTTAGGATATACTTTGCATATGTCCGGTATAAATTTGCGGGTGAGGGGCCCCTTTGCTGGATTCAGACCATTTAACTTGCAAGGTCTGTTGTAAGTAGGTTAGGAGATGGCTTTTTTCCTGGAATAGGTGTTAGCAGGATCTGTGGTAATATCAATGAAGGTGGTACTTTCCTCTGCTGAGCTGATACAGCATCCTCACATGGGCCACCTCAAGGTCCAGGGGCAGTACATCAGCGAGGACCTGTAGAGCTTGCGTGCTGGAGGTGCAGCATGCTCTGGTTATCGTAAGGAGAATTGGCCGCTGAATGACGTTCAGCTTTCTTCGTTCTACCACAGTGAAGGCTTTGGTGAACCCTATGCCAGAAGCGTAAGTAATGGCGGTATGAATACGGCTTTATAGAGCAATGCTAGGGTGCGCTTTTTGAGCCCCTCAATTTTGGCAGGTGACCCTGGTGACCATTGCAGTGTAGTTTCTTATTTTCCTCTGTAGATAGTTAAGGTAAGAAGGGTAAAGTGTATTTAGTGTCAAACGACACCAGGGGTTGCTTTCATTGAAGATGTACCGGTTCGCTGGGAAGGCCAGAGATTTAAAAGTGTATGGATACTGTATGAGTGTAGTGTTTTATATCGTTGTTCTTCTGGCCATTTAGCCGCTAGACCCCTGCTGGAACCCAGCGTTTCCCCCGGAGCCCACTCTTTCCTTCTGGTGGGGCACGGGCCTGCCTCACTGATTTTGGGGTCATTTACTCTATCGACCCTATACTTCTGTCTCCCCCCCCGCCTTCAGGCCCCTTTCCTCCCTCTAGCTTTCCAACTAGCGTTCATCCAATATCAAAATTATCCAAGCCTTACACCAAAAATTCTTAATTGCACACTGTATAATTTAAAAATTCTTTGGCCTGACACAACCTCTAGTGCTGCCCCTCTTTTTTTTAGATCCTAGCCACTGAAATATGAGGAAATTAGGTGGCACGACCTGGCAGAGTACTTGCAATATTTATATTCCAAAATCAGAAAATTCTCTGCCTCAATTGTCAGAATCTCCAGAAGTGATTGGGGTCTCTCCAAGCATGCTCTACATTATACTATAACACTTGGCCCAGTGGAGGCAGACCGGGTACACCAGTATTCAGAAATTATTTACTCTGGCAGGCCCTGCCACCTAGTTTTCTGAGATTTCAGTGGCTAGGGTCTATGGTAGAAAAAAAAAAAAACTGGGTGGGGGGTGTTGATGGACGCTAGAATCTAGTGCTAGAATGTATGCGGTGAGAATTTGGACAATTTAAAAAATTTTTCATTGTGAGGCATTCGCTGGCGATATAGGCAGAGTAGGGAGAGAGAGAGAGACTGGGGGAAAGACAGAATTATGGGGATGATAGAGAAGGCGACCCCAAGACAGAACAGCAGGGCATGCCCGTGCCCCACCTAGGGAAGAAATAGGGGTGGTGTGGAGAGGAGAGAACAGGTGGACCGTGCCTCCCCCCATCAGAGAAGGAATGAAAGTGTGTTGGGCTAGAGCCCAGCACAGGTTGCCAATAGGGCATGTGGCAGCAATTGCTCCTATTCAGTTCACTTGTGATGTTTTGGTTTCCAGCCACTTGGTTGACTTATGTTTCGTCTTCTCAAAGGTTATTTCATTCAGTTTCAGGATCAAGTCCGGTTATCTCAGTTCTAGATGTGAGTCCCTACATACGAACCCTGTGTCCCACGGTGCAACTCGGAGGGTTGGAGTTTGCACTCCGTCCATCATTTGGAGATAATGAAATCCTCCGTTCACTGTTGTCTTACTGGGTTTTCACTCTCACCCGTCTTGGTCCATTTAAGCGGGTATGTTTTCCTTATCAATTTGAATTTTCTCGTGTTCCTTTCAGTTTTGGTCAGGTCAAGTCAATGTCCTGGTTTGTCGGTCGTTGTGGAAGGCAAGTTCAGTTCTTCAGATGTAGGCATTTTACTCGTATCGGCTGAAGGTTGTATGTTCATCTGTGTCCAGGAGATGATGTTCTTGATACTTTGGTGGTGGCAGCAGAGCTGCGGTCTTAGTCAAGTTGTGAGAGGTCTAAAGATGGAGTCAGCCTAGCTTCCAAGGTGTGAGGTGTTAATCATGTTATTTTAATTAGTCTGGTCCGTGAATCGCTAGTAGTGTTCTTCTGGAAATCGCGAAATTTGATGCATTTATGCATCAATTGTTGTTGTTGTTGTTTGGTTTTTAGGAGCATTAGCATCTAAGGCCATATTGCTCCGGGAGATGCGGTGGTCATTCCCTGACCTTTCCGCATCCTCCGTATTTGGTGGTGACGGGCTCGAACCCCGGTCTAATCAAGAAGAGTGTGCTACGCACTGCTGCTCCTTCCCACCTGGCTACGGAGGCGCCATGCATCAATGATGCCAGGTCTCTGCTTCTCCACAGAAGCTCCTCACACAATGAAAAATTTTTCAAATTCTCACCGCATACATTCTAGCAATAGCCCTCTCTGCTTCTCCACAGAAGGGGGTCAAAACCTTCTCCACAGAAGGGGGAGAAGCAGAGAGGTCAATAGCCCTCTCTGCTTCTCCACAGAAGCAGAGAGGGCTATTGACCAGACCAAATGTTGTCAATTTGGCATTGAAAGGATCCATGTCCTGTTATCAGATGGGTTGTGTTCAGTCCCGGGAGGAACCAGGGAGGGGGGGGGACTGGGTAAGAAAGATATTCAAATTGTTATATTAGGGCCATCCGTAATATCTTACATATTCCTATTTATATATTATGTTTGTAAATTGCGTGTGTTCTCTGGCCGATTTGCCTGTTTTGCTGGACGAAAAAACTTCAGTTTCTGGGAGTGAAAACCTTGCTATCTACACCTGAGACCGACTAACTCAGACGCGGAGTGAAAAAAGCCCATTAAAATTCCTCGCGTCATCGACGGGATTCGAACCCGAGCCTTTTCCACCCAGTGCAGGGAGGACTGTGACGATACCACTGTGCTACCCATGCAGACTGGGTAAGAAGGATAAAGTGTATTGGTGTCTAACGGCCCCAGGGGTTTCCCCATCTTCGCGTTGCTTTCATTGTTGGTGTAAGTTCGCTGGGAAGGCCAGAAGATTTAAAAGTGTGTGGATTTTGTATATGTGTTGTGTATTTTTTTTTATCTGGCCATTGAGCCGCTGGACCCCTGCTGAGGCCCAACACTGCCCACACTTGGCTTGTAAGCAGTGTTCCTTGTGGCCATGGTGACGTCTATGGTGGCCTCCCATAGCGTGTTGCCGACCGGGCTAGCCGGGTGGGTAAAGTGCCTGCCTGGCAACCCAAAGGTCGCGGGTTCGATTCCTGCCTCGGGGTTGGATCAAAGTACTGCAAAAACCTTGGGAGGTGCATTATGGTCACAGAAGCCTATGCGCCAATAACTACCAAAAAAAAAACAGTGTGTTGCAGAAGATGGGCAGGTTTAAGATTGTCAGAGTTCAGCTTGCCAGGAACTCTTCCAACTTGGTCCCGTTTCTGGTACCCTGTCTATCTGGAGTATGGCTGTGCCACATCGGCGACCGAGAGTTTGCGTGTGCTCCCACAATGATTTTTCCATTTGGAAGGATGTTAATGGCCAAATTTAGATACCTTATGGCGAAGTCAATATCCTCGCCCGGACGGCAGTAAAGAGCTATAACGCAGAACGCTCTCAAGACTGTGATGACATGGGCACACGCGGCCCAGGGTGTGTAGAGCTGAGTGATTTGAGTGACTGTTATGTCCGGGTTTCTTACCAGGATCTCCACCCATAGGATATCGTCCTCTGTTTGGACTATTTTATATGTTAGGGGATACCCCTAACAGACTTAATGTGAGTATACGGTTCCTGGAGCATAATTATGTCGATATTTTCTTCTTTTGCCTTCTTGTAGATTTGGTCAGCGACTAACTTAGCTCTCTGTGCGTTTGTCTGCATAAATTTAACTTCTGTGGTGTTATATATTTTAAGGTGTATTCGCAAAGTCGAGTCTAGATTGGTACAGGCTCTTTGCTTTAAGGTAATTGGGACATTTACTGCCTCTTATTGAGTGTGCGCTATACAGCTTTAGACTCTTGCAGTCTGCACAGATTGAATCGATGTTTTTGTTTGGGCAGTCGCGGAAAGCATGGCCTTTTGCCGAACAATGGCTGCAAGTGGGGATGGTCTGGGTGCAGACGTGGGTAGTGTGCCCAAACTTGCCACACCTGTAGCATTTGGGCATAGTCACGTTCTCCCGGAAACGATGGCTGCCCCAATTTACATAAATTCTGTTTTGGTTGTTTATAGCCCTCCATGCCGCCGGCGCAAGCTGGACTACCCAGTTCTGGTAGCCGCCATCTCTTGACTTAGTTGTATACTTGGGCGTCAGTAAGTATTCCTTGTTCATATCCGGAAAGGTGGTCAGTACGTTTCTCTGATATATCTCTTCTATTAGTTGGTCTGGAGTGAGATCTTTGGGTAGATCGCAGATTACGATTGAGAGCCCTCGTCTTTTAGGTGTGGCTGCAGTTAACCCTAGTTCGGGTATTTTCGGGTTATTCATGATTTTCTGTATTTTCTCTCTTGTTTTCATCTCTGTCAATACCCCGGCATTCCTCATTTTCCTTGATTCTAGTTGATTTGAACTCTTCGTTTAGGTTGGTCATTATTTTAGTTTTCAATTGTTCGCTTGATTGGTTGCAGTCAAGATTTGTTGGTCGCAGCACCACTAGGTGTGGTTGATTTAGTAGTTTTTCTTTTAGGTTCCAGCATTTTACTGCTGTTGTTTGGTCGCTTGCAGGTGTCCTCAGCGCTTGCCATACGTTGGGGCGCGCTGTGGCATTTGTTTGACTCCATCCATGCTTCGTGCTTCCAGTGTCGCCTCAGCCTTCTGTAGTTGGCCGAATGTGTTCATTAATATATTTTCTAGTTTGTTCCATTGTAGAACAATTTCAGCTCAAAGTGAGGATGATATTCTACTGCTGTTTTCTTTTATTATATTCTCTAGGGATGTTCGTAGCAGCAGTGTCTGCTCTTGTACAGTGCCCTTTGGTAAATTGTAAAGTTTTACACTTTACACTTGATCCAACGTTGCCCTTTGGTAGAGTGTAGAGTGTGTTTAGTGTCAAACGGCACCGGGGGTTTCCCCCATCTCCGCGGGCTATACATTGTGGGTGTGAAACAGAACACTGTCAATGCCAGAGGTTTAAAAGTGTATGGGTTTTGTACATGTGTAGTGTCGTGTACCGTTGTTCCTCTGGTCATTTAGCCGCTGGGGCCCCTAATGGGACCCAACGTTGTCCACACTCTGCCTCGTGGAGGCAGACCAGGTACACCAGTATTATAGTTATTTACTCTGGCAGGTCCTGCCACCTAATTTCCTGAGATTTCGGTGGCAAAGACCTTAAAAAAAAAATAATAATAATAAATAAATAAATAAATAAATAAAAAAAAAAAAAAAACGTTATAGTTATGGGTCAGCCAAAATGAAGTGCTATTTATGCAAATAAATGTTAAGTTTTTGGGTGTAGGGCTCATGCAATTTAACAATGGTTCAGACACTAGTAATTATAATTAAAAGAGAGAGAGAGAAGGGTGGGGAGACTGAAGGCTGGGGGGAAAAGACAGAAATAAAGGGTCCATAGAGAAGATGACCCCCAAATCAGTGGAGCAGGCCCATGCCCCACCAGAGGGAAGAGAAGGGCGGCGAGGGGGGGAGACCAGAAGTCACCTCCCCCTCCCGCCCGGGGAGTGGAGGCAAAGGGCCACGCAAGGGAGCATGGCTTAAAAAAAAAAAAAAAATCTATAGAGTCCCAAAGGAAGGTCTTGTATCAGTCCAAGAATGGTTAGTTTAGTCGTGGTGCCTGTTCTTGATCCCTGTAGATAGCAATAAGTGTCCTCCTTCGGGTGAACAGTCCCTGGGCGAATTTTGTCAACTCCTTATACTCCTCTTGCGAGTCCAACAGGTTTGATTCCCTGTTGCGAGGGAAGTAAGTCAGCTTTGTCATCAGGAGGCAGCGGAGATCCTCATAATTTTCACAGTTGTACATTATGTGAGACCATGTCTCCACTTCCCCACAGACACAGCGGGGATCGTTTACTAATTTAAAACTGTTTAGTTTGGCATTGAGGGCCCCATGACCTGTTAAAAGATACGTAGTGTACAGTCCAGGGTGAAACCATGATGGTGCTTTTGGGTATAATCTTCCGACATCAGGCAGAATTTTCCTCGTTATTTCCCCTTTTGTGGATTCTGACCATCTATCTTGCCAGACCTGCTGTAGGTGGGTGGCGAGTTTTGTTTTCTCTCTTTTTAGGTTTCCTGTAGGATCAATGGGGTGGCCCAGGAAGGTGCAGGGAAGCCCTTTTGCGAGATGCTACACCATGGCACAACGCACCACCTCGAGATCAAGGGGGAGTGTTCCCGCCAGAACCTGCAGAGCATGTGTACTCACAGTGCAGCAGGCCCGTGTAATAGAGAGGAGTATTGTCCGTTGGATGGAATCGAGTGTCCTTCTGTTAACTGCCGTAGTTGCTTTTTGGAACCAGATGGGTGACGCGTAAGTTATGGCTGGTATAAATGTTGTTTTGTAATACAGTCCCAAGGTGTGCCTCTTCAGTCCCCAATCCCTTTTAGCTATTCTTGAGACGAGGGCAGAATATCTCCTTATTTTCTCTCGGATATGTTTCAAGTGTGGGTTGAAAGATTGGTTCTTGTCCATTATGATTCCTAGATATTTCATCTCACTGAGTAGTTTGATAGTTGTATTTTCTACTTTAATTTGCGGTGGTCTACAGAGATTTAATGTTCCTTTCAGTAGCATTGAGTAGGTTTTCCCCGGTGAGATCTTAAGAAAATGGACCTTCATCCAGTCTTGTAGAATTTGAATTGCTCGATTTGCCTGGGTTTCCAATTGAAGTCGATTGTCTGCAGCAACAGTCAGTATCAGGTCATCTGCAAATGCCTGTGAGTGGACTTCCTCCAAGTCGAAGGACAGAAACTCATCCAATACCATACTCCAGAGGAGTAGTCCCAGTACCGATCCCTGGAGGCAGCCCTTGTAAACAGGCCTGGTCAGTTTCTTGTACGGAGTCACTACTTGTATTTTTCTCTTGGATAAATATGACTTCATTATTTTGTAAAGGTTGATGGGTGTTTTTGCCTTCCTCAGTCTGGCTAGGACGCTCGGCCACCAGATGGTGTCGAATGCCCCAGCAAAATCGACCGAAATAACCAAGAAATACTTCCTATCACAGGCAGCAGCCAAACGTAGGAGGCTGTTGAGAGCATCCACTGTTGAGGTTCCGGGTTTGAACCCAAACTGTGTGGGCATCACGAGATTTGCAGCTTCATAGTGGTGCAGGAGTCGCCTGTGAAGCATCTTTTCAAGGAGTTTACTAGCAACTGAGAGCAGGGAAATTGGCCGGTATGATTCGGGTTGTTCTGGTGGCTTCATTGGATTTTTTAGAATTAATTTGACGTTGGCCATTTTCCAGTCGGTTGAAGAGGTTTAGTAAAGTCTGCGGAGAGATGTCTACCACTTTTTTAATAATCTCCGGCTCCAGAAGATCTGGGCCTGGGCATTTTTTATTCCTTATTTGTTGCGCTGCCTGTTGTAATTGTTCTAAGGCAAAAGGTGGTTCCATTTGGTCTATATGATATGTTTCATTTCTATCGCAGATCTGCAGTTGTTCTGGTTGGATCAAGCTTAGGTATATTTTCTGACGGTCTGGATTGGTCGTCCATCCCTCCTATCTGTTCATGCTGATCCTTTGTCTCGCTGACACTCTTTGTTCCCCAATCAGATTTCGGGATTATTCCTCTTTTATTTTTACTTTTGCCAATTGGTTTTTGGTCATCAATCTCTTCCAGTCTTTCTGGTTGTTCTGGGTTTATTCCATGTCTGGGTGGGATCTCTTCAGTTTGGCTGGGGGTGCCAGTCTCTATGACTTCTAAGCCGTTTACATGCATTTGGTTTCATTTTCGGATAATCGAGGTTTTCCGAATTAACAGGGTGCTGACTAATTTCCTGAACAGATCTCTTCAAAAGGCGCAGAACGATATCTCGCACGAGTTCATAGGTTAGATTGAAGGAGGTCACTACTGTTTTTCCCTTTCCCCACGTGGGGAGAGGGAACAGCCGAGTGTCAAAGTACCCCCAGAGCAGTGGGGTTTCTGAGGACAGCAAAAACAGTGGTCCCACCAAAAATGTTGGGAAATGCACAAGAAACGTTTCCATTTCATCATAAAAAGTCTATGGCAGAGGGTGGCAAAGCACCAAAGTCATCGTTTCTTGTGGATTACTTGCACAGAATTTAAAGTTAATTTTGTCACAATAATATGGTGGGACACTCTTTCAGCCTGGGGTATACACTATTTTGGTATTTGGTATGTTGGGGGTCTAACGGTTCCTGGGATTTCTCCTATCTCCGCGTTTGTTCTCTGTATCGGTCAAGCCAGAGATTTAAAAGTGTGTGGGATATGTACTATGTTGTGCCCATTGTTCATCCGGCCTGTTAGCCGCTGGGGCCCGACTTTACCAATACCAGCCACCGGGAGGCTGACCGGGTGTTACCAGTGATTGAATCAGTACTCTGGCAGGTCCTGCCACCTACTTTCCTGGGATTTCAGTGGCTAGGACCAAAATAAATAAAATAAAAAATAAATAGTCGCGAGGATGTTTTATTGCGAATTTGGGTTTTTACGCTGACGGTTTTGATAAAGCCTAATTGGGTCGGGCAGGAATTTTGATGTAGGGCTAATCGCTGTGTGAGATGACAGATTTGGGTGGAGAGGCAAAAGTCCTGGGGGTGATATAGGAAGCAGAGGGGTCGATAGGGAAGGTAACCCCCCCGTTTTTCAGTGGGGCATGCCCATGCTTCACCAGAGGAAAATAGGGTAGGGAGCATGTCTTTCCCCCACCAGGGATTTTAAAGAAATCTCGCAGGTGCGAGATTTGATACCAGATGGCACTCTAGTTCTGATGTCATTCCAGTTTTCATCATTTTCAAGAACTTCGTTGTGGCTCGTTTGTATCAAGTCATAGATGGTCGGCCGCAGGATTCTTGCTTTGGTCTCTCCCAGGAGGAGTAGCCCTGCGCAGGTCTCTTGAGTTTCAAATGGCGTGTCTATTTCTTCATGCTGAGGTTTGATTCTTTTGCTCTTGCTTTGACTCTTCTGTGTCTCAACTTAATTTTTACTTCGTCCATGACATTTGGTTTGTGATATATCTATTGGGTGTTATTGGCCTCCCGAGGATCAGGTTGCATTGCGAAGTTAGTTAGTGCTGTGTACTCTTCTGAGTGTCCAATAGTCGGGACTCTTGGTGGATTGGGTTATACTGAATTCTTACAATAAGACTTGCTGTTATATCTTCATAGTTGTCGCAGTCATGCATGACGTAACTCCAAGTCTCTGGTTCTCCACATGGACAATTCCTGTCTTCTATTATGCCCATTGTGTTTAGTTTATCTCTGAACGGGCCGTGGCCTGTTAATAAGTAGGTAGTGTTGAGGCCCGTGTATATCCATACTGGTGCTTTTGGGTACATTTTTGTTACGAGGGGAAGAAATTTGTGGGTTATTGCTCCTTTGGTGGTTTCATTCCACTTTATCTGCCAAATGTGAGTTAGGTGTGCATTAATTCTTTTTTGCTCCTGCTTCCAATCATCGGTAGCATTGAGGGTTAAGCCGTTAGTTGTGATTGGTATTGCCTTTTTGTAATAATACATTAATCCAGTTCGTACTACCTCTAAGTCAAGAGGCAGTGCACCAGCAATGACCTGAAGCGCTGCCGTACTAGTTGTATTGCTTGCCCTAGTGATGGTTAGTAGTATGTTCCTTTGTATTGTTTCTAATATTTTCCTATTTGTTGTTGTGTTGGTCTTCGTCATCTATACAGGTGAGCCGTAGATAATTGCTGGTATAAATAAGGCTTTATAATATAAGGAGAAGATCCTCTTGTTTAGTCCTCAGTCCTTTCGCGTTATTCTTAGTACGAGTCCTGTATATTTGCGTATTTTCTTCCTGAGGTAATTTAGATTGGGTTTAAATGAGAGATTGCAATCTATAATTATCCTTAGGTAAATAAATAAAATAAATTTTCTGTTTATACTCCGGGACGACCAAACGGTCAGAGGAGTTCACAAGATAGACAGATTACAAGAAACAGCACCGTATTCAGTAGTCACGGGCTTGAACCCCGGTCACTCAAGGCACGTGTACTTATGCACCCGCGCGCCTGACCACTAGGCTACGAGGTACTTTATCTGGTTGGATAGTCTGACAGTGGTACCTTCTATTTTGATTTGTGGCGGCCTGTTTAATTTAAGCTCTCCTCTAAGAAGGACGGAGCTGGTCTTTTCCGGTGCTATTTTTAGATTGTTTATTTTGGCCCACTCTTGTAGAGTGCCGGGGCCTTTGACATGCTCTGGTGGCCAAGCATTCTTCGCAGGCTAAGATTGGCACGCATACCAGCCAACTTATACAGGTGTATAGAAAGTTACCTTTCCAACAGGAAGATCACCATCTCCTCACCATACCAGAAGCTCACCAAATCTATCTACAGAGGCTGCCCACAGGGTTCGGTCCTCGGCCCGTTCCTCTGGAACATCGTCCTTGATGAGTTACTTGATCTGGATCTGGGCCCTGTTACTATCCTAGCATTCGCAGATGATATTACCATCTCCATCGCAGCGGACACCAGAGCAGCTCTCGAGGCCGCTGGAAACCAGGCACTACAGATCATACAGGACTGGGCAACTCTACACAAGCTCCGGATTTCTCCACAGAAGACACAATCCATACTTCTCAAAGGCACCCTACAAATATCAAGGCCACCTCAGATCAAGGTACAAGGAAAAACCATCAAGCTGGTAACTTCCCTAAAACACCTGGGTATCATCCTGGATTCAAAGCTCTCCTTCTTCCCGCACCTCTCATACCTTCAAGTAAAAATCAGAAATTATGCAGCCTTAATCGTCCGAGTAAGCAGGTGTGACTGGGGTCTGAACCGGAGAACACTCAAACTCCTGTATAACGCTATATTCCTCCCTGTTATTACATACGGATCTGGGATTTGGTACCATAGAGCAATAATTGTTCGCAATAAATGCAAACTGGAAACAATTCAGCGAAGTATACTGCTTGCCATTACCAGGGCCTGTTGCACAGTAAGTTCTCCGGCCCTACAGGTTCTTGCAGGTGTCCTCCCCCTTGACTTGGAGGTTATCCGTCGAGGATTGCACTACTGCCTGTCGCGGGGAATCCCAGCTACCATCTTTGGACATACCATCGACACCCGCACTGACTGCAAGCAAGAAAAGAAAAAACTAGCTGCCATGCTACTACAAATCTGGCAGACTAGATGGGAGGAGACGGACAAGGGCCTGATAACTAAGAAATTCATCCCGGATGTCAAACTAGTTTATCCAAAGTCGCCGCCTTGGTTCTCTCCTGGCCTCTACTGTACATATATTATAACTGGACACGGCTCTATAAATCATAAGTTGACTACCTTGGGAATCATCAATAACCCCTACTGTACATGTGGAGAAATTGAAGATTGGGACCATCTTCTTTATAACTGCCCAATTTATAACGATCTTCGAGGAACACTGTACACCAGGCTACAACACATACCTCAAGGACAGGAGCACCTGCTAATTTCTGAAGAACAATATTATAAATCATTAACGGAGTACGCACAGAACCTCTTTTCTAGGCGCAGGACTCTACAACCAACTCAAGCCAGGGATAGAAACTTGTAAAGGACTTACTCAAACTTGAAATAAAAAAATCTGTACTTGACTGTTTTACCAGCATCGACTTGCTAACCCTGGAACATCCAAAGTAGGATTACCTGCTAACTTTCCATATGGTTTGGTAGGCTCCAGTGGTCTTGACCACTCCACCGCAAAATATAAGTCACACTCAGCACTCTCGCTGAGTGGTTTTTCTACCCTTCTGGAGTTATCCTCTCCCCCTTTTCTCCTGGTGGGGCATATGCTCCACTGTCAATTTATGGGATGCCCTTACCTACATCCCGTTACTCTTACTTTCATCCCCCATCCTCTTCCGTACACCCTGTACTGCCGCACTCTACCTTATTTTTTATTTATTTTATTATTTATTTTTTATTTTATTATTATTTTTTTAATTTAATTTAATTTATTTATTTTTATTTTATTTATTTTTTTTTTATTATTTTATTTCATTTATTTATTTATTTTTTATTTTTATTTTTTTTATTAATTTTTTTTTTAATTTTTTTTTTATTTTATTATTATTATTTATTTATTTTTTTTTTATTTATTATTTTTTTAATTTAATTTAATTTATTTATTTTTATTTTATTTATTTTTTTTTTATTATTTTATTTCATTTATTTATTTATTTTTATTTTTTTATTAATTTTTTTTTTAATTTTTTTTTATTTTATTATTATTATTTATTTATTTTTTTTTTATTTATTATTTTTTATTTATTTTTTTTTTATTATTATTATTATTATTTTTTTTTTTTTTTATTATTTTTTTATTTATTTATTTATTATTATTTTTTTTTTATTATTATTTTTTATTTTTTTTATTTATTTTTTTTTTTAATTGGTCTCCGTTCAGGAAGCTCAGGCAACTCTGACGGAGACCTGCCAGAGAATAATGGGCAGCCTGGCTACCTCCTAGTGGTGTGTGCGGGCAACGTGGGGTTCCACCAGGGGCCCTGCGGCCAAATGCCAGGACATACAACAGAACCCAACACAAAACTACACATTCAACACACTACACTTTTTCTGGCATTTACAGTGTTCTGTATTTCTTCACAGTGTACATATGGCGCAGATGTGGGAAACCACAGGTGGCGCCCGACCCTAACACTATGCACACTATGCACACTATATCTTGTAGAGTTTGCAGTGCTTTGTTTGCTTGCTTTTCCAGATTTTCTCTTGAGTCCGCTGGTGTGGATAAGATCAAATCATCAGCAAAGGACTGTGCCTCCACATCGCCCAGGTCCTTGCAGAGAAAGTCATCTAGAACAATACTAGTGGGGGATCACCTACCCCAGTCAAGGCCAGATCCTAGCGGTGCAGCCGCGTTATCTTGGAGCACTTCTCTCTCTGTTTTTCCTCCGCGAGCCACATGGTGACCATGCAGTCTCTCAAACTAAAGGAAAACAGAAAATAACGCTAATATCTGGCGTTAAACCCAATGAATAACCAAAAGTTTCTCACCAAGGGGCTCCTGCAGCAGATATCTTCTTATGAGAACACTTTTTAAAACTTCAGTCACAAATTAAACACATTTTATAAAGCAATATTTACGGAGCGATGTTTCATGCGTCCAACTATAACGGCAGCCATATTGGCGATCGGTAAGAAGGATAGTGTGTTCGTGTCTAACGGCACCAGGGGTTTCCCTCGTCTCCGCGTTGCTTTCATTGTAGGTGTAACAGTTCACCGTAACCCTTTACAAAAACACATGTCCACATGTCCACAGTTCACTGTAAAGGCCAGAGATTTAAAAGTGTAGTGTTGTGTATCGTTGTTCCTCTGGCCATTTAGCCGCCGGACCCCAACGTTGTCCACACTATGCCTCGTGGAGGCAGACCAAGTAATTTTAAGTTTTCACTCTGGCAGGTCCTGACACCTAATTTCCTGAGATTTCAGTGGCAAGGACATAAAAAAAAAAAATAAATAAATAAAATAACAAAAAATAATAATAATTTAATAGTATTGGGAAGTAGTCGCGGAAAGGTTAGGCCGAGAGGGGTTTTCGCATGCAGTTGGAATTTTGACATTGTGTGGGACGTTCGCTGGTGTTTAGGCAGAGGGGAAAAGTCAGAAATATGGAGTCAATAGGGAAGGCGACCCCAGGTCGGTGGGGCATGCCCATGCCTAACCAGAAGGGGAGGAGACAGGAGGACCGTCACCTCCCCTCCAGAGATGCCTGATTTTACACCCATTACACACCACAGACATACACTTGCATTTCAGGTGTAATATGGGATTCTGTGCCAACAGATTATATAGATGTAGGTAGCCCCAAGGCTGGGTGCCATCCTTGTCATTAGTATATACATACATATATACCTCCCTTCCCTCGCCAAGGGTTAGGGGAGGAAAGTGGGCCAGGCAAGAGAGCCGGCTTAGATCGCCAATAAGGCATAAATGCAGTGTAATTGCATTTAGTCAGTTTAGTTGATCGTCGTATCGGGGCAGTGTCCCGATCGTGATTTCTAGGTGTCCAATCCTTTTTGGTTTAGTTTTGTTATTCATGTGCAGGTTTTGATTGATTCTAGTGTGAAGTTGCTATCCTTCTTCGGCTACTATAAACCTTTTTAGCATTCGTAGAGGCACATGATGCAAGAAAGCAAGCTTATACAACATCAGCCAAAAAAAACCCATTTCACTGATCCATTCATTCCAAATGTTTGTCTAGTTCTGCCTTGAATTTATTTAAGCTACCAACTTCCACAACAACAGATGGAAGTTTTGTTCTGGTTAAAGGAAAACGTCTGCACATCTATTCTACAACTGTCTTTCCTCAGGTTTGTAATCTACGGAAGAATCCCATCAGAATTAAGCCTGTTCAATCCATTCAAGGCCTTATACGCTTCGCAGGTGCTTAGTCTCCAGAACTTAAGCCTTTCTTCATAGAAGCACCCAGTCTTGTTGCCCTTCTCTGTACTCAAGATGTGACCTGACCATTGCCTTATACAAGGGGATAATCACCTCCTTATCCCTGTATATCATTGACAACACCACATGACCTACTCTGGCAGCCTGTCTGCATCGTTCATAAAACTTCATAACAACTGCACAATTACCCGAAGTGTAACACCATATAGTTGGTACATATCTCTGCGTTACTGCTACCCATATGCAGTACTTTGCATTTGTCAATGTTAAACTTCAGTTGCCAACTTCCAGATGCTGTTGCAGCAGCATATTGTCATTACTGTTAACAACCCTGCCAAACTTTGTAAGCTTGATATACCTTCATCAGTATCATTGATAAATATAAAAATAACAATCTGATTGACAACACCGAGGGACACACATTGCGCATTATAGCCTTAGTTGCTAATGCGCCAATAAAACCCAACAACTAATAACATTAATCCACGTAGAGCAGTACCCATTGACCACTCAACTGTCCTTTTATCCATTGTAGCAACTTGCCCTTAATGCCATACTGCTCAAATTTGTACAGTAGTCTTCCATGTGCAACAGTATCAAAAGCTTTCCTGAAATCCAAGTATATGATATCAAATTTATCTTTTTGCATCCAGTTCCTTTGTGACCACATCATAGTATCAAATGAAATTCGTCAGATAAGACTTCCCCTTCCCAATCCCATCCTGTGTTTAAATGATCCTTAAATGCTTCTTTAACCAGTGACAGAAGTCAAACTAACACGTCTGTAATTACTTGTGTCACCCTTTGTGTATTGGAGATACATTTGCACATCTCCAGTCTGTGGGGAGTTCAAGGATGCTCTCATAATTATGGCTAAAAGTTTGCTGCCTCCTTTAATATAACTGGATAGATTCCCTCCACCCCAGATGCCTTTCTTATGTTTAACTTCAACAATTTCTCCTCCACTTTGCTCTTAATTATTACAAAATCATTTAACACCCTGTTAGAGTTTGATAAACATCTGGTCCTCTCCTCCTTGAATAACTACTCATTTAGTTTGGCCGCTATACGAGAATGATCAGCTACAGTCAAACCATTGATATCAATAGAACCAATCTGATTCATCCCCTTCTGTTTAGAGTTTATATAAGTAAAGAAGTCTTTGATGTGTTTCTTTGCATCCTTTGCCAAGGATTTTTCATAATCTGCCTTCGCTTGTTTCTACCATAGGCTTCTGTGCATCCCATGCATTCTTTTTCTTCTCTGCCACCCATTTGGGCCTGAACCTAGAGCAGTATTGAATGATTCCCATTTATAATTTGCTGTTGGTAACATCAACAGTTGGTCCCAATGTATAGAACCTAAAAAATCTGAGACCACCGTAGTCGCCTTTACGAAAGCAAAAACCCTTCCCTTTACCCCTGATAGTAGTTACATCTTTAAGTAGATCCGACATCAGTACGCTTTGATCACTGCTACCTACTGGTTTCTTTATCTGTAAATTCTTAATGCATGAATAATCAGATCAAGAGTGCTACTCCCTCTGCGAATCCCCCCCCCCCCAAATAGCAGTTTTCAGAGCCACCTAACGCTGCCTCGATAGCATCAGCAAACACTCTTGGTGGAAATTTGAATTGTGGTAAATAGGTAGCTCTAACGTAAAACTAGAAAGCGTAATATGTATCACTGCATTTAGGAATCTGTTAGATAGTGTAGTATTGATAATTAATTTTCATTTTTAATTTCATATTTGTAAAATAATGAGGAGTTTATCTCAATATAGTACGTAGAACACTTTAGTATGAAGTGTTCTACGTACTATATTGAGGTAAACACAATTGAAAATATTCAAAACGATTTTCGTTAGATTCTTTTTAATCGATTTGTTTTTTAATTATTTTTTACTCTTAAGTTTTTCTATTTAATTTCTGAAGTGTTCTACGTACTATATTGAGGTAAACTAATGCCATTAAGAGTAGATCTGCAAATTTACTTAACAAGTAGATCAATGCTGAAAAAAAGTTGTTAGGATAAATTTGAGTGTCTGCAATTCACTAGTTCGAAACCTATTGTTGGCTTCATTGATAGTCTGCAACACTAACTTCATATATATATGTTTATTTTGCTTCCTCTGAGAGACAATGGGGAGAGTTGGTATATATATGCAAGTCCTATTGTGTGCCTATTATCTAGAGTTCTGACGACTGCATCAATAATTGCTACTCATATTTTATGTCTACTTTGTGATCATTGTATGAAGCAGTCACACACATGCTGTATGTGTACATAAAAGTAGGTTTACCAAGTTTGATAAAGGAAAACCTTTAATTATATTAAAAAAAAAAAAAACTTGTGTAAATCAAGAACATTTTGTTTCCACACATCAATAACAAAATAGCCACTGCTTCAGCAAGCTTAAACTAAACAGGTGCGATTAACATTACCAGTGATTATCAGTCCTCATATGCTTTTACTGTGTGTGCACTCAAATTTAACTACCCACAGATGGGTATTTCACCTGGATTGGAATGATTATTTCCTTCACACCTTGTATTCCACAATTATTTATAGTTTAGGGGTTTACGAGCCCTTGTTCATCTGCATTGATGCTTTTTGACCAGGTGTTCAGGTGACAGAGGTACACTTGGGAGTCTGATTGTGGGTAGAATATTTCGCAACTGTACATTTTTGCTTGTTGGAGAACATGAATGATGGGCTGCTCTGACATATCATTTATGCTTTACATCTGTTTTGTTTAAAAAAAAAAGAGAGATAAAAATAGTAGACATTACAATGCAGTTTAAAAATTTCTAGAGTTAGGCTCAACATCTCATTCTTGGATTTTGTTGATATCATTATTTATCTTTCCTGCTGCAAAAGTCACAATTCCATTTTGTTTTCATTGATGGTGGCAGGAAATACTCCTTCGATGTTAGTATGTAGTAGTGGCATGTGATGCAAGAAAGCAAGTGTATGAGCTTATGCAGCATCAGCCAAAAAAAAAAAAAAAAAAAAAATCACACCATTCCCTCCAAATGCCTGTCCAGTTCCTCCTTAAATTTATTCAACCTATTAACTTCCACAACGACAGATGGAAGTTTGTTCCAGCAATTAACCACCCGCTGGCTAAAGGCAAATTTCCGCACATCTATTCTACATCTGTCTGTTCTCAATTTGAATTTGTGCCCCCTTAGGTTCGTAATCTGAACAAGTGGAAGGATCCCATCAGAATTCAGCGTGCTCAACCCATTCAAGGCCTTATATACCTCAATCAGATCACCGCGCAGGTGCCTAATCTCCAGCCACTGCAATTTGCAGAATTTAAGCCTCTCTACTAGATTACCCAACTTATTCCCCTTCATTCCCCTCACCAATCTTGTTGCCCTTCTCTGTACACGCTCAAGTAAATCTACATCCTTCCTAAAATGAGGCCTCCAGACCTGTACGCAGTACTCAAGGCGTGGCCTAACCATTGCCTTATACAGAGGGATAATCACCTCCTTTTCCCTGCTAGCAAAATTCCTATATATCATTGACGAAACCCCATGACTTGCCCTGGCACCTGTCTGCATTGCTCAGAAAAGTTCATATCTGACTGCACAATTACTCCCAGGTCTTTTTCATTTTCTACCACCTTAAGTGTAGTACCACACAGTTGGTACGTTTCTCTGGGGTTACTTCTACCCATATGCAGTACTTTGCATTTGTCAAGGTTAAACTTCAGTTGCCACTTCTTAGCCCCTCTGCCCAAATTATCTAGATCCTGTTGCAGTAGCACACTGCCATTAACAACCCTGCCAACCTTTGTATCATCTGCAAACTTCGACATTAAGCCTGATATACCTTCATCAATATCATTGATAAATATACAAAACAACAGTGGATCTAACACCGAACCCTGTGGGACTCCACTAATAACATTAGTCCATGAAAAGCAGCACCCATTGATTACCACCCTGTCTTCTCCCACATAACCATCCTTTTATCCATTGTAGCAACTTACCCTTAATACTATTCTGCTCCAATTTGTACAATAGTCTTCCATGCGCAACAGTATCAAAGGCTTTCCTGAAATCCAAATAGATGATATCAAAATTATTTTTTGCATCCAGTTCCTTTGTAACCGCATCATAATATCCTATCAAATTTGTCAGACAAGACTTTCCCTTAACAAACCCATGCTGTGTCTGAATTATTGCAGCAGTCTTGTCTAGATGATCCTCCAATGCATCTTTAACCAGTGACTCCATTATTTTACCGGAACAGAAGTTAAACTAACTGGTCTGTAATTACTCGTGTCACCCTTTGATCCCCCTTTGTGAATTGGGGATACATTTGCACATCTCCAGTCCGTGGGAACCTCCCCTGAGTCCAAGGACGCTCTCATAATTATGGCTAAGGGTTTGCTTAGTTGCTTTACCGCCTCCTTTAATATAACTGGATAGATCCCATCCACCCCAGGTGCTTTTTTTATGTTTAACTTCAACAATTTCTCCTCCACTTTGCTTTCAGTTATTCCAAAATCATTAAGTATCCTGCTACAATTTGATAACCTTCTGCCATTTTCAAACCTTAATAATTCCTCATGTGTGAATGTAGATGCAGAATAATCATTGTTTGTTTGCTATCTGAGCAGGATCATCAACAGTTGGACCAATCAGATTCATCCCCTTCCTTTTAGAGTTTATATAAGTAAAGAAATCCTTGCTGTTTTTCTTAGCATCTTTTGCCAAGGATTTCTCGTAATCTGCCTTCGCCTGCCTAACCTCCTTTGTGACCTGATTACAGACTAGCTTATATCTGCCATAGGCTTCTGAGTCGCTTGATAATTTATATGCATCCCATGCATTTTTCTTCATGTATTGAAGTGAAACTTCTTTAGGTGCACCCCAGGCAGTTTTTACAAGGGTGTAACCAGTGGTGAGCTGTAGTGGGCTCGCGAGAGCCCATTGTTGAAACGATCATTTATTTCACAAATGAAATGCAATTATTGAGTATCCAGAGCCGAAACTACGGTGGGGCGAGCGGGGCCCCCATTCCCAGCATTTTACTGGCACAATCAATTGGCTATGTATTTTAAAATTGCTTCATTATTTAATTACAGTCGGACCTCTGTTTAACGAACTTTTTTATAGCGAATTTTTATTGTTTCCCCTTGGTAATCACATTTAAAATAGTTTCCGTTGTACGAAGAAAATTTCCATGTAAAGAATGGATTAGGAGAGACAACTTTGTATGCATTGTTCTCACCTCTGGCCTTTAGGAAGTGCGAATTAAGGGTGAAAAATATTACCGTTTTGCAATGTTAGTGGTGTCCGTAAAACCTATGCAGTCACATATCGAGAAGTCGCGCTATCCAATATGCTTTCCATAGTCAGTCAGAGGATTAAAAAGATTCCCGACATTGATAATCGCCTCTGGTCAACCTATGTTGTGGTTCCCCTTCACTCCGACAAACGAGCATATGTTTTTCGGAGAAGTGAGTGATCCATGCCTTGCACTAAATTTCTCCATCTATGTTTACATGGTCACAGTAGATGAATATCCGTGCGATTCCCACTTTTTGCATAGTATTCAAAGTGACAGTAGCAACTAGAGGGAGGGGGGGGGGGTGAGGCAACTAAGATATTATGTAAACTTTACGAAGATGAAATGTTGGCAGATTTTGAGACTTTGTCGAGCCTTTCACTGTGTAGAAAATGTTCTAAAATATAATGGCATACAGGCAATAATAAAAAAAAAAAAAAAAAAACAGTATTACCAATCTCCAAAAAACTATCGCGAATTAAGGATGATTGCTAAAGAACTTGATGTGGAAACTGTAAAGATCGGTCGTATGTTCAGGCCGCGATGTAGCTCGCGGGTTGGAGGAATTATCCGCTTTGTGCAAACGTTTTGAATCAGAAGTTAAATATTCTGGATTATTAATCCGACTTTTAATCTGGAATTTCTTAACCATTTAGTACCAATGATCGATATCCTGCAGGAGCTCTCTTACCTTTCAGAAGCTTTATAGAATCACTATGGTAAAAGCAGATAAATTAATCATTCGAACTGTCAATGCAATAGCTAATTTGAAAATTTCTGAAGGAAATTATGAAGTTGAAAGAATCAAAATCGAAAGTAAAAAAAAAAAAAAAAAATTACCTCGTTCCAAGTTATTAAATGCATTATTTTATCCTTAGAGGATAAGTTCTTAATGCAACAGGGTGATTTTAAAGAAAATTACGATAACGTTGAAAGAAATTTTATACATATGCTACCCGAAATCGTGGAATGTGAAAAAAACTTTCGTCTCGGTTACAAGACGGTGAAAACCGAATAAGAAATTTAAGTTTACTGATAAAATATGAAATAAAAATTAATGATTTTAGAGATTTTGTCGAAGGCAGTTTATCTTTAAAATCGAGTGAAGTTCCGTTTTCAATTAAGAAAGCTAGAAATCCCTTTGAAACCATTGCGATTAGCAGTGCTGAAGCTGAGTGAGCTTTCAGCGTAATGCAGATTATGATGACCATACATCTAAATGGAAAATCATTGACTTCAATTTGATCCGGATCGTTACGTCAAATCATTCCTCTGTAATCACCCCTCAGCTATTGAACAAAGCAGAAGATCGACAACAAATATTAATAAAGAAGTAAATTGGAAATATTTCATGTTAATTTTTATTCACATTATTAAAATTTTAACAAAAAAAATGTATCCATTATATTTCCCTAGTTGTTAAAAAAAAAAAAAAAAAAAAACCACTAAAAGGTTGCGCGTGTGCCGAGCACGCGCGGTAGATGGTTTATGCGAAACATCCTTCGCATTTCTTTTAGGAATTTTGATTACAAAATAAAGAAGAGCTTATTTTATTGATCATTCACAGATTTTCATAATTTATGGAAGACAAGATACAATGGATTTATGATAACTATAGTACGAGATGTATACTTGCAAGTGCAACGTATTTAAATATCTCTGTAAAACAGCACCGATTGATGTATACCCGATCTTGTATTTTTAGCGATATACGCAGCTGTTAGGGGAACCAAACAATGGAATGTAACGAAAATGCGAGATGAAAAAAAAAAAAGAAAAAAAAAAAAAGAAAGTGATTACAAATATTTGTATTGTTGTAATCATACTTACTGCAGTAGTAACTTCAGGAAGCATGATTGTAATGTCATACTATTCAAAAATTCTAAAAAGTTAGAACTCCAGACACTGTCGTATTCAGTTATCATTGTAAGGCGAGGCATGACAACCAGGATTTTAAGTTTTCTTTTTCTTTTTTGATAGACCTAGAAACGTTTTACACATTCACTTATACGCATGGTTAAGGGGGGTAATAAGCCGCATCTGTCCACCCCTCTAAATCAACCCCTGACTCGAGATATCATACCGGTCACGCGCTCAAATCACATTACTAGTAGTGCGAGCGTGGGAAGCACCTCTAGTGGAAGCCGCTGATGACGTCACTTCAGTGACCGATCAAAATAACTCGGTAGAAAGTCGGAAAAACTGCGAGCCCATTGTTAAAATATTCACAGCTCACCACTGGGTGTAACTTGCACACATGTTGTGTTTGTTTTAAATTGCTATATATCAGCTTCTTTAGTGGGGGCTGACAGGGAGTGTATTGAACCATTGAAGTTAATTATGAGGGCACCTTTGAAGAGATTCCTGGATTGGAGAAGTGGTAGGGGGAAATCTTAGAAATAATGATTAAGAGTACAATCTAGGAACATGTGCCAACTTATGCAGTAAGCTGGCACATGTTGGGTTACAGGAAAAATTCTAAGAATTGGTTCATGGACCACTGTTGTTTTTGATTTTCATAAACGGCATTGACAATAGGACAAAATCTGCAGATGATGTAAAGGTTAGTCGTAAGCAAAATGCAAGATCTTTACACTTGGGCAATGGTAAACCCAAAATAAATTATACACTTGGTGAGGTTGAATTAAAAACAACTGACGTAAAGAGGGATCTGGGAGTCATGAAATTTTCTGAACAGTGTAAACAGGCACCCAGGAAAGCCCATGATGATTTATTGAACATCATCCTGTAGAGATATGGGGGACATAGTCTCACAGTATAAGGCAATTGTAAGACCATGTTCAAGTATAGAAACCTCTCATCTGAAAAAAAAAAAAAAGAACTTCTTTAAAGGTTCCAAATACACGCAACTAGCATGGTGATATCGGCCGAAGGTAACCACATGAGAAAAGACTCCATAGATGTAGGCTTCAGAGGTGACCTGATTGAGGTTTAGAAGGGGATAGTAAAATGAATGAAAGCAGAATTTTCATTGTCATAGAGAAATCAGGCACATATATTCAAATTACATGGGAAGAGGTTTAGACTAGATTGTAGGAAGTTTTATTTTAGCCAGTGAGTTGTTGACTGTTTGAACAGGCTGTCGTTGCAGGTAGTTGAGGCTGACAGTTTGAATAAATTCAAAGGTCAACTGAATGAGAGTAACCTTTTCGATTTTCCCAACAGCATGATCTGATGATGGGTATCGGTAAGATACCTGAAAAGTCACTTTAATGTAGGTGAACAGCCTAATAAACTATAATATAATAATAACCTTAATGGAAAACAACCACATAGCGTCTTTCCCTAACTATATTGGATTTCTTACTTTAGTTATCATTAATCCACTATATCTTGTCTTCCAGCTGAAATTATGGAAGTTTGTGAATGATCAAAAAATATTTACAATACAAAAGCTCTTTTATTTCATAATCAATATATACAAAAGAAACATGAAGATTAGTAACCTTTATGGAAATTATATCATTTCCACATCAAATTGGTTTTACTCAGGGTTTTTTTTGTGACAGTATGGCGTACCAGCACGTGACATGGCTGGCATGCAGTGCGTGTCAACCATGCCAACTGTTTCCGTCTATTAAGGAGATCATGTGACAATGGGCGGAGTCAGCCCCCATCAATCACGGCCATATCACTAGCAGTCTGGAAGGGGTGCCTCTTTCTGAATCTCGACCAAAACTTCATTATGAAATTATTTTTACATTTTACTTATTATTTATCAAATAAGACTCACCTTTGACTTATATTTTATATACTTGTATAATAAAATTAATGGTCGAGATTCAGTATCGGGTACAGCGTTCCGACTCCGCCCAGTGTCACGTGATCTCCTTAACAGACGGAAGCAGCTGGCATGGCTGACACCCACTGCGTGACAGCCGTGTCACCCATACCGGCACCTATTTTTTTTTTTTTTTTTAAAAGTAGTGATTTTACTTCAGTCCTAAAGTTAGTAGGTGCCATCAAAGATGATTCACTTAACTTCCGCTATGCATGTTTGGCACAATGACAAAAGAAGTCACTTTGTATTTACAATAGCTGAGAGAAATCAACTGCATCAGTTAACAATCAGAAAGAAAGTGTCCAATGCTCGTTAGATGCAGAGTACAAAGTATGTAAATAAATGATAATGTTTCTAATGAATTACAATTACTGAGTATTTTAATAAATTAGTCAGATCACTATACGCAGCGAAAGGAAATCTGAGTGGAAACAATAATTATCCAAAATTTGGCAACACCTCAACAATACAGAATATTCAACCTCCATCTGAAAGTCTTCCAAGGAGGTGTAAATATAAATGCTGAGTGTACACTTGATCACATGTATCTTAACTGGTTCATATCACAATGGCATTTGCTTGTATTTTTATAGCTAAGTAAATTGATGCTTTATGTTCTAAAACTGGCTAATATCAGAAATTCACTCTTCCAAGACTTAAAATGAATAATGTTTTGTAGACAGTAAAATTGAGGACATACATATTGAACAACACAGTCATTAATTATAAAAATTCCCTTTGAAAACATTATATTAAATACAATTTATAACTGCACCCAAAGTTACCATGGAATTAAATGGAGATTATATCTTCATAGAGGTTGATGCAAAGCATAATTTTAACATAGTATACTTAAATTTTAGTAAGGTTTTTCAATATCATCCCAAGTATAAATTGGAAGGAGAGGAGAATGGAGTCATAAATGTGTGGCCCCACTGCTTCTCATATTTCTGTGGCTTGGTTTTATCTCTTAGAAATAATAGATGACAGCTAGATATTGACAATTTCAGTTATCGTGAATGCAACATGATTTATTTTTTTTCAAGAGAAAGAGAAATTGTTTTTGTTAAACATTGCACATTTCTGGTGCTCAATAGAATGTATGAATAGTAAATGGCTGCATTAGAGTTGGCTAACCATGAGCTCTATTTCACAGGCCTTGAATTATTGATTATATGATCAAACAATACGAAATACACCGATGAACCAAAACATTATGACCATCTGAAGGAAACATTATGACCATCCTAACTAATACTATGTTGGTTTTAAATGTGTCTTGTGGTATCTGGTACCAACACGTAACCAGCAGATCCTTTAACTCCTGTAAGGTCCATGGTTGAGACGCCACAGAGGCCAGGGCAATACTTGGAAATCTTACTCGTGTTCCGTGAACCAGTCTCGAACAATCCGGATGGTGTGGTATGGCGCATTATCCTACTGGAAGACCGCTGCCATGAAAGGGTCTACCTGGTCAGCAATGATGTTTAGGTTGGTGGTAGACGTCAGAGTGCTCACCTTGAGCATTGATGATCTGTGGTTGTCTAACACCTTGCCATCGGTTTTCCCCTCCTCGGACCACCCCACCTGCCCATTGTTAAACTCGCTTAAGTCCACTGCCTTTTCTGCCTGAAGAACAAGAGTAACATGATTAACGGAGCTCAGTATCAGGTGTTTTTTATACCATGTCCCGACCAGCGCCTTAGTTCACCTGCAGTTGCTTCGATTTGCATAATGTATATTAGATCTAACTGTATTCAGTGATATAAAGGTAGTAGCTTATGACAATAGATTAGCATCAGCCAAAAAAAAAAAAAAAAAAAAAAAAACAACAACCTTCTCATTCACTCCAAATGTTTGTCTAGTTCTGCCCTGAACTTATTTAAGTTTGTTCCAACAATCAACCACCCGCTGGCTAAAGGCACATTTATTCTATAACTGTCTTTCCACAATTTGAACTTATGCCTCCTCTCCATCAGCTGAAAATGATTTAAATAACAGTAGTTGTTGGCGCATCAGCTTCTGTGGCCATAATGCACCTCCCAAGGTTTTTGCAGTACTCTGATTCGAACCCGCGACCTTTGGGTTGCTAGGCAAGTACTTTACCCACCCGGCTAGCCCGGTCAGCAATAATGGTAGTACTGCTGCATCCTCATTGTGTTTCTGCAGACATCTGGCAACCCTGTATAGTACATTTTTCTATAACTCTGGTATTATTTGGAAATTGTAGTCTATTGAAAGAGGTGTGAATATCTACATATACAAACATAAATAAGCAGCGTTTGACCAATTAGTCTCTCTTTAGCCCATGCTTGTACTATTATGGAATAATTTTATTCAAGAAAAATATCTTTATTAATATTTTTATACAGAGCAGATATAAAAAATATATAATTTTTACAAGAAATAGTTCAACTACAGTAATCAGATCTTCAATATAAAACATAATCTGATTAATGATATCATTACATTAACAGAATGAAACTCTTTATTGATATGTCTAAACACACATTCCATGTGTCCCTGTAGTAGTAATTAGGCATCCATAAAGAATACTAAAAAAAACAGCACTAACTAATGCAGAAATAAATATGTACGTTTCTAATTGACATTCATCAGAGTAGAGGCATTAGTAGATGCACCCCTTTATCTCCATACTAATTTTGACCGTTACCAAGGAGAAAATCACTGTGATTATGATATGTTAATCCAACAGTGCATCTATGTTAATGGATTAATATAAGTTACAGTGCTGCATTCATACTCTAGGACTCATGAAATTTTAATGCTACTCTGCTTCCTCTCAAACTATTGCCCTTTAAGAGCCTGTACATTCTTTAGCCATCTATCTAGTAGTCACTTTGGGTATTTTTTAACGCAAAAAGTTTCTATAATTTAAATTAGTTACTTTGTAAATGAAATGGGGATTAATTTGAGAGGCAAGGTTTTATGCAGTACATCCCATAACTTCTTAGTTGACATAAAAAACTGATAAAACCTGTTTCATTCAGACATCTGTTATACAGAGAAAGAATTCCTCTCATTTAATTCCAAGTACACCTGTACTGGAATCATGTTGAATGATTCCAGTACAGGTGTACTTGGCTCCCTTAAATTTCTCTGCACTTTATGTAATGGGTCTTGGTTCATAACTTTCTACTAGTTGTCTTCATTATATAATTGTACTACCTATGTGGAACATATAAGCCTTCTCATCAAAATTTCTGGATGTGCCTAGGTATGATATAATATTTTAAAATTATATGATAATAAAAAAAAGGCTTCTAGAGATGGTGTGGTTTGATTAAAATGAAAGCATTGTGCACTTCAGCATGATAATCAGCCAAAAGAGATTTTTTGATATATGAAATAAAAACAGTTGTTGTCTGTGTTTAAGGATAGTCTATCATATGATGAATTTTTGAGTCTCTACCAGTATTAACAGCAAAAAATTAATGGGGTGTATTTTAGCTTAATATTTAGAAGAAGTAAGCCATTTGTAAGTAAATACTGTAATGCAATTTTCAATCCATGAAGTAATAGACCGTATCATAATTTCATGGATTGTAGATTACTAACACATATCATACAATCAGTAATTTTCCTTTAAAATTACTAGAAACTTTTGTTAAATAAGAGCTATATCTTCTTGTTGAAATTATTTACATAATGATTTTTGTGGGAAATATTTTCACTAGGAACTGATCATGTTTACCATTCTCTTAAAAATGTTAATTCTGAACTGTGATAGTAAATATTTATCAGAAGAGTCATGTTATCAAACATGTATGGTAAAAATGACTAAAATTTTATCACAATAGTGTAAAAATTACATCCCATCTCTTGACTAATGATGAAAACCACAAGAATATCTAGTGTTTTCCAGATAACACCAATCATGACTAGAATCAAGCTCTTTTTCCACAATTTTGTACTTATTCTTAGGCTTGCTCTTCTTGATCATTAACCTCCAACATCTTTTCAACCACATGCTCTGTGCAACAAAAACCTAAAGAAAGCAGAGGTACAATTTATTTGTTTAAAATAAACAGATTTAAAACTATTGATTATATAATTTTCAGTTCATTAGTTACTACTACAACTTGAGAAGCAGAGATTTTTTCACTGCAAGAATGTTATATCATGTGAACGTGCACCATTAAGTCCTTTGGCTGTGGCAATATACACTACTCCATCTAAAGCCAATACAAAGGAAAATAGTTCATTGACTGTGTTAAACTGCCTGAAGTAAAAAAGAATAATTTAGGAACAGTGTCCCCTGTTATTTTTGATTGATGGTATGGCAAGGTACACGTCAAAATCTGCTGTGATATTAAAGTGGACTGAGTTGTTAACAAAAAGAACCAGGTAAATTGAAGGTTCTGCATTTGGGAAATGACAACCATGAGAAAGAATATGCAAAATTTAAAAAACTATTGTAATGTGCTGTTAAAGGGGCTAGATATGGTAGAATATTATAAGCAGCAAAGGATGACTGACAAATTAATATATCAACTTTTTTTTTAAGGGAATTCTACGACTCAATGAGATGCATGGCCACTCCTTGTTTTCTCCATTATGTTGTCATTTGGTTTGCTTTAATGCATTGGAGTCAACACAGATTTACATTTCAGCTATAAAGGGTCATAGCATTATACAGACACTGACAAAAAATTAAGCCATCTGCGTAACCCTTTAAATAGTTTATATCAATATTAGGCCATTTTGAAAACATCCCCCCCAAAGTATGGATGAAATTACTCTCTGCTTCTCCTGTGAAGTCTGTTCCTGGAATCATTACAGGCCAGGTTTTATGCACAGCTGTTAACATGGGTCTTTTTGGGGGATCCTATTTTATATATCCATATTATGCAATCCTCTTTGTGATGTTTTCTCAGAAATCAGCTAAAGTGGTCCTTGGTTAACTATTGCCAGAATATCCTCATAACAGACCTGCCAAATGCTATCACTCCTTTTTGCCATCTTCATCTTTTCTTGTGGTGGACACCCTTGCTTCTTTACCTCTAAATAGAGAAAACAGGTTAACCTTGCATTTTAATTTCAATTCTGTATGCATATAAGGTACACAAGTGACTAATTGTTTTTACTTTCTGTTTTTTTTCCAGATCATATAGTTGCAGCAGCCAGTGAAACTGTTTTGTGGTCTCTGTGTATTTTTCTATTTAATGACCGACATAAATTACAGGTAAATTGTAAAATATAATAGTAGCTTTCAGGAGGAGGTGTCCCTTCTTCAGCAAAACAATAAGAGTTGACTGGGCATAATTGTAAATTACGTACACGTGATGAACGACAGCACTCATCGCACTGCAAAATGGTAGACTCCATAATTGGGTGCATACACACAGTGCTTCAAGCCATGAGTGCTGGCAGTAGTCACACAAATAGTCAGGAATCAAGGTTCATTGTTCAACCCAATAATGCTCAGCAACAGCAGAATCCCTTCATGTTCCAAAACACAATCTTTCAATCACCTAGCAGTTTTTTGCCTGTCACCACCAAATACGGAAAGGTCAGGGAATGACCACCGCATATTACCAGAGCAATATGGCCTTAGTTGCTAATGCTCCTAAAAAAACCAAAAACCTACCTACCTAGCCGTTTTGCCTATGTAACATAATACACAGAACCACTTTGCAAGAAAGAAGGGATAGGTGTTTTCACCTTAGAAATAATGGAACATAATTTCCTACCAGGAAGTTGCACACACCGTATGTGGTAAGAGCGCAAAATCCTGGTAATCCATTCAGATACGCCAGGACAGTAGGGGATGTAGGCAGTTGAGGTAAACTGCTGGTAAGTAAGGTACATAAATGACCAGGAGCGTATACAGACCCGTAGTTAGTAAATTGCTATGGTTTCCTTCGATGTGGCCTCCCTGTTCACTTCTGTTCCAGTGCCACAGGCTATTGCCTATGCAAGCAGCTTTCAGATGGAAATACCACCAAATTCAGGGCACAGTTAGGGGTGTCCCTGTCAGTCGAATATTTTTGAATTTGCTTGTCCCCATCACTCTGGTGTCAATATCTCAATTCCCTGTCAAACTGGAAACAAATAATACCCTTCCTTTTTTGGTCCATATGTGAAGGCCAATTTACTATGGGTCTACACATACTACTGGTCATTTATGCAGCATGGTGCATACCTTGTTTACTAGTGCTTAGACACAATCCAGTTCCATAGGTGACAGGCAATTACAGATTTCCAAAGTAAGGGTGGAGCTTTCCACCTCATGTTCTGGATAGATGTGAACTAATTACATGGCCAAATCCCCCACAGGATAATGAGTTTACCTCAACTCCCTACATCCCCTACTATCCTGGTGTGTGCAACTTCCTTGTAGGAAATTATGTTCCATTATTTCTAAGGTGAAAACACCTATCAGTTCTGTGTATCACATTACACTTCTGGATTGTTATGTAGGCAAAATTGCTAGGAGATTGAAAGATCGTGTTTCGGAACATGAGGGGCGCTCTCCGGTCCACTAATTTTAATCGCTCTGCATTATTGGGTTGAACAACACAATCTTGATCCCTGACTCTTTGTGTGGCTACTGCCAGCACATATTCAATTGTAATAGCCCTGTGAACCATAATAAGGGGGTGCATATAAACTCAATTATGGATTTAACCATTTTGCATTACTGACACCAGACATGTGATTTCATGATCATGCCCAATGAAATCCTATTATTATTTTTTTTTATGTAAAGTATATCTATACGCAGCACACCATTCACTGTTTAGCTGAAGAGGGGACACCTCACCCTGAAAGCTAATATTATATTTTATTCTTTACTTTTACTGGTTGTAGATAGAAAAATACATAGTGATATGCAATCCAAAACTCAGGGCCTGTTTTCTAATGTTTTGTGGTCTGCCACTGAACTTTATCAGCATGTGACTTTTTCAACATCCATTATGCCTCATTGAACAAGTTCTTGCATTTAGGTGGCTAGGAATTTGTGCACTCTAGTCTGTCACCTCCTCATAAAAATTAAAGAAACAAACTTAAAAGTTTTTATATCTTTTAGTACATCTTGTTCAACTGTTGCTCGTGAATATGATTTAATCATTTTGAGTCTTGAAAAACTCCTCTTTCCAAATGCAACTGGCCAAGTTAATAATATCCAAAGAGAAATGGTGATGTTGGGATATAATTCAACTAAGTTTTTTCTTTTAAAACATGCTGCAAAGATTGGATTTCTTGTCATCAATCTCGCTGCTCCTGTCTTTGCTTCAAGGTGTTGACATTTTGTTTCTATTGCACTTTCAAATAAATTCGTTAAGTTTTCTGATTTTAGAATAAGACGAAAAGCTCAGGATATTTCATTCATCTGATCTAAGCTAACAATAGCTACATCAATTATTAGATTAAAAAATTCCTTTTGGTTGGATCAATAGAGCGTTCATCTGATGAAGTTTCATAGGTAAACTTGTGCTTCTGATAAAACTGACGGTACTTCCAACTCAGTACATGGATAGCTTTATCCATGCACAATTTAAATCATGATGTCCTAAATTTGTTTAGTTGACTACTAAGAGCACCTTCTATCAATATAATTGCAGTACTTTGCATGACTTTATTTCAGACTGTAACTGATATATTGTATTGCTTCAACAGCTTTTATCTTTCCTTCCCATCTTGTTTCTGATAGAGATTTCACATTAATTTTTAAGTTCCTTTTTAAAATATCTCACTTACTTGGTGAAGCAGCTAAAATCGCATATAATCTTTGTAATGTTGAAGAATGTGCTGCAGCAGTACAACTAAATTTAAATTATGCCCAACACACGGAACATAAAAAGCTGTTTTATTGTTTTGTAAAATTCTTGCTTGTATGCCATTACATTTACCTTTCATGTTACAACCATTCTCATACCTTTGCCCATGGCAGTTACTTAGGTTGATGTTGTTCTTTCCCTGAAGTATCATGAACAGCTAAGTACCCCAAGAACTGTTCATAAATTTTTGTAGTGCAGCTAGACATAGAAACAAATCTAATTATGACCATTATTTGTTCCATGTGACTTACATCCAAGGTACAATCTAAAAATTTTGCATCGCAAACTCTTCTACAAATTTCTTTTAATACCATTCTACGTCTGACTACTCAATGTGCAGATGTACATGTTCATTAAGTATTGGTTCAAATAATTTTTCATTGCTTCCTCCCATAGCCAAAATTTAATTAATCAATTACCTGTTCTTTTTTATTTTCTCTATCAAATTGTGATTTTAACTGGAGCTCTAATTCCTTCCACCATTACATGCATATTTTATGATTTTGAAAGTTCTTGTGTAAGCTTAAACCATCTTGTAAATGAAACCCAGTAGTTTTCAAGGATATTTGCAGAAAATGGCATCCCTTTTTTCAAAGTATATCAACCAACAAGTCCTTTTAAGGTCCTGAAACAATTCTCAGTTGTACACTGTTGGCGATAAGCATCAATGGGATAGAGCTTTGGTTTTTCTATTTTGGGTGGTCCCATTCGAACTAATTCAACTCTTATTATTTCTAGCCCGTCACTGGGATCATTTAAATTGTAAATTATAACTTCGCTTTCCATCTTCGACTTTGCAGCCACTGATTCATTTTTATTCCAAAAAACTGAAGTTAAAAGTAAGTTAACTTCTGTGGCACATTCTTGTGCTTCCAGAACAGATACACTATTTTCTTTTTTCACTACATATGTTTTCCTTTACATCATGACTTGTTGAAGGCACAGGTACACCACTGGTATTCACTTGTGATAAAAATTTATCCATAGGAAGAGAAAGTTTCTTTATTCATTACAGCCCCAATCTATTATTCTTTATTTTCTGATAATAACAAAAAAATTTGATTTGTATGAGAAATATTCACGCAGTAAACCTTTCTACTGTCTTTTGAGGGTGTGGCTACCTAAGCACTTCTATTCTTAGGAATAGGGGTTAGGAAGTAAAGAGAGCATTCATAATTCTCTTACCAGCTTCACTACAGATAATCCATCAATCCTCTGATTGAGAGACTAACTGGGTACACATTGCTTTTAGACAATTAGAAAGTGCGAATTAAGAGTTAAAAGGGATTACTGTTCCGCAATGTAGTGGTGCTTGCTTCATCCTCAATTTGTTTGCCACTTTACCCTAACCTTCTGCAAAATGGTTTGGTCCAGTTGCCAAGGCATGTTCCACTCACCAACAGACAATACTATGCTCTAGTAACATACTGCATTAATGCGTTTTTCATTTCATTCTAGGCAATACGATGTCACATTCATAGCAAAGCAAACAGTTTTAAATGTGCATGTGTGTTTTTGTTTAAATAATAAAAATAGGCTAAAATAAATAAGCCAATATTGATTTTTTTTGTATAATTAAAGTGTTATATTAAGAAACAACCATTTTTTTTATATTTAAAAAAATTAAAATATAATCGGAATTCGGGGCCCTCTACATTCCCGGTCCTAGGCACTGTTGCTGACAAATATCTGGATAATTTTTAATACTCTATCAGCATGTTGTTATCCATTTGAGAAGTAATTACATTATCATACACAAGGACCATATGTGGCTAACAAAGGTAGCCAGTTCCTCTAGTCAAGTCAAGTCAACTGACCAATATATGAAGTTCTGCTGAACTATTAAAGTAACACTTGATGTTTCTGATATACTGAGCAGAAGACATTATATGGAATATTAACGTAAATATAAAAAGTGGCGGGCTAAAATGGATGCTTACCAATGGTAGCATTATATTTTGAGAATCTAAATATAACTGAACCAAACCAACCAACCATGATAAACAATTAACTTTGTTTATGAAAATCTTTAGAGCAGCAAAAGCTAAATTTTCATGATGTACATAATTAGTTTAGTTAGTTAATGAGGAAACAAAGTTAATTCATGAACTCTCATGCATATAAAAGATTGTAACTTACCTCAAGCATAATGGACAGAACAAAGTTACAGCATACTATTATAAATAAGGTGAGACGAAAGTGAAAATGATGATTTGGTTGCCATGGTATAATCTTCAAAAAAGAAACAGATTTTTATTATGTTTATAATAGAATTGAGATCTAATTTTTTAAGCATTACAGATTTAATATAAGGAAAGCCACTGTATACAGGTTAACAAAGAAATTAAATTATACTCGGACCCTGGATCATTTGAACCCTCAGAGTCACCTAACTATACAACAAATTAGAGAAACCCAAATGTGAAGTGCTTATATATACAAGTATATAGTTCACATTTGTGTGAACTTGCACATAGAGAGAGATCACATCCTGTGTATGTGGTCATCAAGAAAAGACAGTTTTTAATGTAATGGGCTAGCAGTGGAGAATTTGATGTCCTTAAACATGTCCTAGAAGGAAAATCCTGTGAGCAAGATGGTGCTGTTTAAATTTTTTTGGCTACAAAACCATAGGCCTGACGTAGCCCAGTGGTCAGGAGTGACAGTGCATAGCACGCGTTCCTTGAGTGGACAGGGGGTCAAGCCCATGACTACTAAATACGATAAATATTTGTATTGATGATTTATTGTAAACTCTACTGACTTGGTTGTCATGCCGGAGTATAAACAGAAAATTTTTTTTTAAATAATATCTTTAAAAACAGCGACAGTATACATTTCCATCACATAGATCTCCCTGGATGAAACAGTTAATGTAGAATGCCATCTGAAACTGTGTTCTGTGAAAAATCCTAATAAAAAATAAAATAAATTTTTCATATTTGTAGCGTACACCACTTCTGTTTTGTTCTAATTTTTACTATTTTTTTTTCCTAGTTATTAATATACTGGAATAGAGCTGTGATGGCGAACCTGCGACATGCCAGCATTCACCAACACCTGACAACAACTGTTCTCCCTGTTTGAATTCAGCTGAACTCAAAGAGGGAGAAGGATTAGAGCTGCAGTTAGCAGAGTTCCAGGCCAGTGTTTGTCGACCTGAGGTCTCAACTTGAGGATCTGGAAAGAAATCACCTGCAGAATGAAGAGTGCTACTACGAACAAGAAACTTTTAGCACCCTTAAAAATCTAGCAATGGCTTTACTCAATTTTTTCCTCTACATACTCTTGCAAGACCTTATTCTTGGCATTAAACAATATTAAGACTGACAGATGAAGTTAGTGCTGCTTGCTTGGGCTTAAAGTGCACAAAGTATCTACCTTCAATTTCAGACTTAGCAACAAAAAATTCATTAATTGATGTTAATCAAATCAAATTGTGAGAAAATCAGGCGACAACTCAGCATTGTTATGGACCTATATGAGAGCTTGAAGGATAGGGTGGATGCCCTCAAAGGATCTAAATTGAAGGGCCTATCAGCTGCCCACATCAATGCCAGAGCTTGCACTTGATCATCACGCAACACAGCGGCAACCCCCAAGGCAGAAAGCGCTAGTCCCACAGGAATAGTAGTTGTTGGTGACTCTATTGTCAGGGAAACGGGGAACATGGTATGTAAAAAGGATAGGTGGAACAGGACCAGGGGCAAAGGTTGATGACGTTGTAGAGCGGATATCATCTTTTAAAGGCACAAAAGTTGATATTGTTGTACACGTTGGCACTAATGATATTAAGAGTAGGAGACCGGCGGAATTATTTAACAAGTACAGGTCACTGTTGAAAAAAAGCCGTGAATTAGGGTTGAATTTGAAAGTGTCTGCAATTCTGCCCAGACACGACAGGAGGGAGTATATGATGAGAGCCTTCTCAATCAATTCGGCCCTGGAAAGATTGTGCAAGGCTCAAGGGGTAGAATTTTTTTCAGCCCGGTTTTTAACACATGGGTTGTGTTGAGGGTAGCTAAGAATAGGAACAGGTGCATGTATAATTGCGTGTACACCAATGCTAGGAATTTGAGGTATTGCTCAAAACATCAAAGGCAGATATTGTTGCGATATCAGAGACGTGGTGTAACACAGATATAAGGAATGCAGAACTGGAATTTGGGCAGTACAATGTGTATAGGAAGGGAGGAGGGGTTATGCTATTAGTTAAGAAACACACAAAATCCAAGGAAGTGAAGCCAGTCGAAATCACTGGACAGTTTGGTGTGATATAAGCATTGAGAGTAGGAGTGTGCTATAGGCCTAATGACTCTGATGAGTATAATAAGAAACCGTACAGGGAAATAGAGTGGGCCAGTAAATCAGAGAGTTTTATTTTCATAGATATTGACTGGAATTTGTAGGTTGGTCACTCACACCCTAGCAAGGCTTTTGTGGATTTATTGGATGATTGTTTTCTACATCAGCATATTCGGGAGGAAACTAGAGGGAGCAATACTCTTGATCTGATTATCAGTAGTGATTCTTCATGCATTAAGAATGCAGATAAAGGCACAAAAGGTGGCAGTGATCACAGTGTGCTGAAGTGGGATTTACTCAAAGAGGTAACTACCATCAGGAGTAAAGGGAAGGGTTTTTGCTTTCGCAAAGGTGACTACGGTGGTCTGAGACAGTACTTAATTCTATGGGTAGGACCAACTGATGATGATACCAACAGCAAATTCAAAATGGGAAGCATTCAAAGAATTTATCTTGGAAGCTACTAGGCTTTACATACCAACTAAGAAATATTGTTCAAGATTTAAGCCTAAATGGATGTCAGATGAACTAATGAGACATATGGCAGAGAAGAAAAATGCATGGGATACATATAAATTAATGGGTGACATGGTTGTCACCCATTAATTCATGGTGACATGGAAGCCTATGATAGATATAAGCTGGTCTGTAACCAAGTCGCAAAGGAAGACAGAAAAGAGTTCTTTACCTATGTAAACTGAAAGGGATGAATCAGATTATCAGATTGGTCCACTGGATATTGATGGTTCAACTCCTGATGATCCTGCTCAGGTGGCTAACAAACTAAATGAGTATTTTGCATCTACATTCACACATGAGGAATGCCAGAGGTGAAGTAAACTCTGGCAGTGAGCTAGATGATTTTGTAATAAGTGAGAGGAAAGTGGAGGAGAAATTGTTGAAGATAAACATAAAAAAGGCACCTGGGAGGGGTGGATGGGATCTATCCAGTTATATTAAAGGAGGCAGCAAAGGAAGTAAGTAAACCCTTAGCCATAATTATGAGAGCTTCTTTGAACTCAGGGGAGGTACCCATGGACTGGCGATGTGCAAATGTGACTCCAATTCACAAAGGGCGACACAAGTAATTATAGACCTGTTAGTTTAACTTCTGTTCTAGGAAAATTAATGGAGGAACTGGTTAAAGAGCTACTGCAGGATCATCTAGACAAGATTTCAGTTATAGCTCTGACACAGCATGGTTTTGTTAAGGGAAAGTCTTGTCTGACCAATTTTATTGGATACTATGATGTGGTCACAAAGGAACTGGATGCAGGGAAGACTGCATCCAGTCCACATGGAAGACTGCTGAACAAATTGGAGCAGTGTGGCATTGGAGGCAAATTGCTGGGATGGGGGAAAAGACAGAGTGGTAATCAATGGACATTGCTTCTTGTGCCTCTTCTACTACTTTCCTGTGACGTTTCTGGGTTCCTATGCGATTCACATTCCTTTAGATGTTACCTACCTCCCCTAAACGTTTGTACCAATATTTTTGAGACACCCTGTATATTTATTTATTTATTTTTTTCCTGTTCAATTCAAAATTACTATTAAAAGTAGGGTAATTTTTTAGTGCACTATTTTAGCCCAATTATCAGTGTACATATTGTTCGTTTTCTATTGTAAATCACTGATTTTTCTTTTACCTTTTCTCACTTTATACTTCTGCATAATTGCAGTTTTCCTCCTGTTTGAAACTGTTTTTTCATTATTATTATTATTTTACTGGTATTTCATTTTTGTAATTATTTGCCATTTCAATTTATAATACATAACACCACACATGATTGGACTGTATTTTTTTAAAATAAATGTTTCTCTTTTATTCGGGTGGGGGGGGGGGTTGACACGCTGGGAGAGTCAAGTTAGGCATTTTTGAATTTTTGACACGTTGGCCTAAAAGGTTCACCATCACTGGCATAGAGGTAGTGACATCTACAAAAAAAAGTAGTAATGTAGTTATGTGATTTAGTCTGGAGTAGATGGGTTGAGGGAGAAGCGAATTGATATCATGTATCGTTCAGGTGGATAAAAAAAAGTAGCCTTCTGCTGACACATTCTTGCATGTTTATAGTGCTGGTGGTGCGGTGCAGACTGTCTTTGCAATTACAAGATTAGTGCGTAAAACTAGTAAGCATAACTAAACTCACTTCCTTGTATAAATATTTTTTTGATAATTATAAGTATTTCGAAATATTATGATCATGGATTTGTGATTGAAAAAAAAAAAAAAAAAAAAAAATTTAAAATGAGAAGCAAGTACTTCTAGTAGTGCAACTGTGGGGTTGATGAAAATGAACACAATATTATCACACTTCAAAGTGAGGATGAACAATTACAGCCTTTTGTTCCCCAGAAACCAACTAATAAAAGACCAAAATGAAAGTATGACATCAGTTATTTGAATTTTGGCTTTATATATGTTGGAAATAATGATACACAGTGAGTCGTGTGTAATAAAATATTAGCATACAGTTCTTTGGCTCCTGCTAAACTTGTGTTACGTAACTAATAAAGTTTGGGAGTGAACATGGAAGAAACATTTTCCCACAAAGATGGGGTAAGACCATATATGGTAAATGTAGTTCTTTGTCCATCAACAGTTGCAATTAGGATAAACTTCAATTGATATGTGCATGACGATTGCATCTTACCAATGCCAGAGTAATACATCAACTATGACCCTGTATATTAAAGGTGGGAGAAATAAACAGGAAAACCTGTACAGGTAGTCTCTGTTTATATCAGGGATGTGTACCAAAACAAGGTAAATGGGACACAGGGATGCATTCCTGTGATCAAATTTTTGGATTTGTTAAGTTAAGCTTTACTTAACCACTCATTAAAAAAAAAAAAATGTTATAATTTAGTTTTAAGAAGCTAAGCATAAAAATATCCTGGAATCCTTTTTGCCCTGAGCTGCTTTACTTGCAGTGCTGGCTACACTCTTATCCTTCGTTGCAGTTACTCCAACTCATCCAGATCCTCAGCTTCGTGACCAACACTCTCCACCATGTTACTTAAATTGACCTTGGTTTTAGGAACATCAGAAAGCTCCATGAATACACTCTGGCAACATTGTATCCTCTCACGAACTCTTGAACTACCTGTCGGTTCGCATTATCTGTCCCAGTGATTGGTTGTCCACTAGGAATAATAGATTTTGAATATTGTTATCATCATCATCATCAGACATTTTCAATCCACTGCAGAATGAAGGCCTCTCCAGCAACTTTCCAGTTCCTTCTGTTTTGAGCACTGGGCCATCCATTTACTACCCAAAAACTCATGAATTTCATCTATCCATCTCCGCCTTTGTCTTCCAGGTTTTCTTCTAGCTCCTCTTGGGTACCATTCTGTCATTTTCTTAGTCCATCTGTCATCATGTCTTCGAGCTATGTGTCCTGCCCAAGACCATTTTAGTTCTTTAGTTTTGATAAGAATGTCCTTTACTTGAGTTTGCTGCCTAATCCATGTTTCTCTCTTCTTATCTAACAGTCTGATTCTCAATATAATTCGTTCCATTCTTCACTGTGTAGTTCTCAGCTTCTCTTCCATTCTTTTGGTAAGTGCCCAAGTTTCACTTCAAGTCATGGTGGGGAGTATACATTGGTTCATTATTTTACGTTTCAGACAAACTGGGATATTGCTCTTCAGTATGTGACTATATTTAATGAATGCTATCCATCCAAAATTTATTCTTCTCTTGACTTCCAGCCATTTATCATTATTACAGCTAATAACTTGTCCCAGATAAGTATATGACTCCACCTTTTCAATTACTGCTCCTTCAATCATTATTTCCCTTTCTGTGGCATATTTGTTCATCATTACTTTTGTTTTAGCCATATTCATCTTTACTCCAAAATCCTTACTAACTGTGCATAACTGATTAAGATTTTCCTCTAATTCTTTGGGATCGTGGCTTATGACCACAATGTAATCTGCAAATCGTAAATGGTTTAGGTACTCTCCGTTCACATTGACTCCTTTCTGCGACCAGTCTAATCTTCTAAAAGCTTCTTCAAGGGCAGCAGTAAACAGCTTCGGAGATATTGTGTCTCCTTGTCGAACTCCTTTCTCGATTTTAAATTTGCTACTGTCTTTGTCTAGTCTAATAAAGGAGGTAGCATTCTAATATATTTTCTTCAAAATCATAATATATGGGGTATCAATGCCTTGTCTTTCCAGTGCCCGAAACATTGCCTTGTGCTGTATGGAGTCAAATGCCTTTTCATAATCCACAAATGCCAGGCATAATGGTGTTTTATATTCATTTGCTTTCTCCATTAGCTGTGATATTACGTGAAGGTGATCCATAGTTGAGAATCCTGTCCTAAAGCCAGCTTGCTCTTTCGGTTAATTCTCATCAAGTATTCTTTCTAATCTGTTAGTAATGACCCTTGTGAACAACTTGTACATGTGGGATAACAAGCTAATTGGTCTATAATTTCCAATTTATCTCCTTTCTTATGCAGCAAAACTATGATTGCATTATTCCACTGCTTAGGCATCACACCTTTTCTAATGCACTTTGTAAAGAGCCTTGCCAGTTTTTGTGTTATGTCTCTTCCTCCCAATTTTAACGACTCTACAGTAACTTCATCTTCCCCCGGGGCTTTCTGATTCTTCATTTTCTTCAATGCATGTTCTACCTCATCAGCAAGAATATCGGGTATGTTGTATGTGTTGCTACTTTGCAATCCATCTTCCCCACTGCTGGCATCATTCCCTCGCTCCTTGTATAATTCTCTATAGTAGTCTTCTGCTGTTTATAAGTACACCATCACTATTCTTCAGTTTCTGTATTACTGCTCATGGCTGCTGATTTAAATCCTTTGTTTTTCCCTTAATGTTTGTTCTACTTTTCTTGTGTCCTCTCTGAGTCTCTAATGGCTTTGCATAACTCAGTATACTCAATTTTCTCCCTGTCAGTGTTTTTCTTGCTCTTCATTTGTTGTCTTCGGTTCATCATGACAAGTGTTTCTTGACTAATTTTTTCTTCTTTGGATTTCTTTTTCCCTATAGGTTTCTTGGGCTTTATCACTTTCAGAAAGTTGTAATATTCCTCGTCGATATCTTGGTCCTGAGCAGTCTGCAGAAGCTCAAACTTGTTCTTAAGTTCCAGCACATACTGCTTTTTCTCCTCCTCTGTTATCTCAAAGACCTTTGTATTATTTACTTGAGTCAGTTTTTTCCTTTCCTTTCCTACATCTATATCAAGTGTACATCTTACCATTCTGTGATCACTTCCAACATTTACCTTATTCAGGACAGTAACATCATTCACAATATATCTTCTTTTGGTGAGGACGAAGTCGATTTCATTAGTTGTTAATCCATTTGGACTCTTCCATGTCCACTTTCTGTTTACCCTTTTCTTGAAAAAAGTGTTCATTACTGACAGTCCTTGAGATTCTACAAATTCCACAAGTCTTTCACCTCTTTTATTTCTTTCACCAATTCCAAAATCTCCTATAGTTCCTCTTTCTGCGCTGTTTTGCCTTTTTCCAACCTTAGCATTGAAGTCCCCCATAATAATAGTGTAGTGCGTTTTCTGCTCATCTAGAAGACTCAATTTCGGTGTACATTTCTTCAACCTCTTCATCATCATGGCTCGATGTTTGTGCATAAATCATTATAATCTTTAGCTTGTACCTCTTAGAAATCTTGAGTATTAGTCTTGACACCCTTGGCTTTTTGATGTACTTTTGAATTCCAAAATGTTGTTTTTAAAATCTTTATGGACCAGAAACCCAACTCCACCTTCACTCCTTTCACTGTTTCCATTGGTGTACAGCAGATTTCACCATAACACTGTAACTAAAAACCCACAGACTTCCAGTTATCGGTATTATCACAATAAGATCAAGTTTACTACTCATTTATAATAGATTGTGCTTTAGAAAAATTTCAAAATTGATTCTTATAACAGAATATATGATAACGATGAAAGTGTAGTGCAATTTCTATTATAAAAATGACCCTTTAGAGAGATAAATTGCTTAGTTATATAGCAAAAATTTCAACTTTCGAGGTCTTGGAACAAATTACCAATATGTTATTGGTTTCACGATACCTCCATTTATTCCTACGGGATGCAAAATACGTTTCTACCAACAAGTAAAAATTTACGTAAAGTCAAGTAATGCATGTAATATAAAAGTTAAAAGAATTATGCATCCTATTAATTTCCATGAAAAGGAAATTGTCACGAATGCATTTCAAGAAAGGTGGAATCTGTTAATGAGCTTTGCTATTTTCATCATTGGATTGTGCGACAACTTGGGATCAAGTTGTATGAAAGGAAAAAGAAATGACATTTGTATATGAGGATAAGATAAATAGTCAGGCCTGTGGACGATGCAGCTTCCCTTAAGTTTAGGTTGTTACAATTGGAACATTTGCAGTAGGTTATGAATGAAGCTTTAAAGAACATTGAACACTCTTTTCAAAAAGGTCATCTGGAGGAGGCTCTGTCTGCTCTATTAAAATCTGAATCTTTTGTACTACAGAATAATCAGGGAATGGTTCATTCATTCTCATTAACAGAGGGGAAACCACATAAACGGTTCAATGGCCTTCCTTGTGGTTATGATGATGAAAACACTGTGAGGCTGATGTATAATAGATTAACTGTGAAAGGTTCTGCAGTAGGAAGAGTCCTGCCTGAGGATTGCTGTTCATCACTAAATATGCACATTGGTTTGAGTCCAATACACAGGATAACATGACCTCTATGCCGGATTATAATTTTTGATGTGGAAAAAGGAATTCAAGAAATCTATGAATGAAATCCAGCAGATTTGATATATCAAAGGATGAATTCACTAGAGAGTGCAAGGTCTCTTTTTCGAGGGTAAACAAGTTTAATTAGTGCAAGGACTGGATATTAACCATGCACCCAGAATTAGAGAAAAACTTGAGCATTCTGGATGTGTATATATGGGCACTGTAGTTATCATCTAACAATGTGTTTCGCTGTTTAAGATATGGACATACTGCAGGATGTTGCAATTCACAAGAACTGATCTGCTCACATTGTGGAAGATGTGGGCACTCCTATATTGATTGTACGTACAGGAACACTTAACTGGCATGCTAACTGTTTGGCTGAAAATTGCTGTTCATCCCATTTAAGAAGTGCTCTATGTCCATATTTCTGGAGGGCCTGGCACCTTTCAAAAAGATGTTACTGGAATCAGTACTTGCTATATTTCTTTTGACTAATGCTTTTTCCTTCCTCAGTATGCTGGGTATATTGATACAATAATATTTAGATAGTAGATCCCTGGCCCAGCTCCACATGCCAGGGTTGGAAACTAGCTTATGGCCAGTCACACTATACTGATTTACCTGTACGGTATCTGCATATAATAAACATGGGGTTGCCAAGTTTCATAGGGCCACACACACATCAACAAATAAAAGAAATGTACTTATTATTATTATTATTAGCCATATGGTGCAAGGAAGCCTGAGGCTTATGCTGCACCAGCCAAAAAAAAAAAAAAAAAATTGATTTACCCTAGGACCGAGAGAGAGAAAAGTAGAAGGAAATCACCAAGAAAGAGAAGAATGATGATATCTAGCTCGGGACCCTTGGGTGTGCCAAGCCCATACTCACCAGATGTGAGCCCCTGGGATACATTGTTAAGCAAGTTCTCAGATCTGCCCTACAATGTCATCTACTTTTACTCCTAGAAGCAGATACTAATTAGTACAACTGCAGGTCTTGACATAAAAGTATATGGAAATGTCAAAATCTATGCAGACCAGTTTTATAGAAATATCTAGAAGTATGCGTGATACTCTCTATCAACAATAGTGTTAGACTTTAATGAACCTGAAGTCCTCATTAACTCAGAATGGTTTGTCAAAACTTTGAACTGCCCATATCTCAGGATTAGACAGAAGGAATCACCCTGGCAACTAAATTCAAGCCTTGCTTCAAATGGCACTGGAAAACACCGAAACATTGTGTAGTCCAGATTTGTCACCATATAATTTCAAGTTTTTGGTTCACTGATAGGTGGAAGGCATATACAGATTATTGAAGTCATGGGAGGTATGGCTGAAGATAAATTTTGTCAAAAGTCATTGCCATAAGTGTGTTTTAATTGAACAACTTTTGTAGTAATCCAGGCCCAGGAGATGAATATTTTATTTTATTCACAACAGGCAACCATTAAAATGTATCCAAGAGCAGAAAAATTGATAACAATAATATAGATTTAAAAATTAAAATCATATGTACAAAAGAGGATTGCATTAAGTTAAGTTACTGGTGAAACAAATAATAATAAACTACAATAATTAGATGAGAGCTAGTCACTTTGCAGTTTAAGAGAAGAGGCAAAAAAGTCAATGAGAGAGTCATTTGCTAATTCCATTCAGTGGACCAAACTTCATAAAGTCCGTGGTGGCAGGGTCAAGGCGAAACAGCGTACAGTTCCTAACTTGTCTACAAGGAGGATATCAGTTGCTTCATAAGTTCCAGTGATTACTTTGACTCAAAGAGTGATGTCAGCAATAATTCTTCTAGTGCACAGAGGCCTCAGATGAGGGTAATCACATAGCGATTCATAATACACTGAGTGATAGAATAGAGGATTACGGTATGTGTAAGGTAATGGACAAAATTTTTTTGGACTGCTTCAATTTTGTTAATTAAAGTTTTCGTGTGAGGATTCCAGATGGGTGAGCTGAATTCAAGGATTGGCACAACAATGGTTTTGTATAGGACAATAGCATATCTGAAGTTTTTGAACTTGTACGTGTTCCTTTTGATAAATTCCAGTGTTCTGAATGCTTTGCTGGTGATTTTAAGGACATGGGCATCAAATTTCGCACTGCTGGAGAAGAGAACCTGAAATCTTTAACTTGGTCACACCTTTCGATGATCACAGAGTTAACAGTGTACTCCGTATTTATTAGTGGTGGAGATCTGCAGGATGAGCAGACAATCCATTCAGAGATAGTCACAGAGAGAATTTATTGAGGGCACATTGAAGCTGTTGAGAATCCGTTATTTCCTTCACTCCTGAGTAGATCTTAAGATCATCCACACAGAGAGCAACTTGAATATTGGAGGTGCAGATGATCCTTGAGGTACTTCACTTGATTGACGATAACGCTCAAGGAACGATGCGTTATATAGCTGTGTAGCCATGAGAGCAAAGGGTCACGGATATATCTGTGTAGACTGCATCAACTTGTAGGTGGTTATCAAGAACTTCTCAGGTATATTGCCAGAAAGGAAGCAAATTTGTGACTACAGAAACCATGTTGCTTCTGATCAATGAAAGGCCTGTGTATTGCTGTGTCGAAGAGTTTAGCCAGACTGTTTTGCAACGATATGGGTCTGTAATCAGTTACATCATTTTTATCACCTTTCTTGAAAAAAAACTATATTGACCTACTTAAAGTGCATATGATACTTCCCTTGGCTGAGAGAGACAAGTTGAAGCTGTAAAAATATACTACACTATCCGTTTCTCAATTTTAAAAATTAGAAGGACAAAATGTTCATTTTGTAGATATGCAATTCAAATTGATAAGTACTATTTCTTTAGTATTGGCATATGATGCAAAAAAGCAAGCTTATACAGCATCAGCCAAAAAAAAACCCCTTCCCATTTAACCCCGTCCATTCACTACAAAAGTTTGTCCAGTTCTTCCTTGAATTTATTTAAGCTATCAACTTCTACAATGATAGATGGAGGTATGTTCCTGCAATCAGCTACCCACTGCCTTTCCTCACTTTCAATTTATGCTCCCTCAGGTTTATAATCTGAGGAAGAATCCCAAAACATTGAGCATGCTCAAGGCACCTTATACAACTCAATCAGATCAACTCGCAAGTGCCTAATCTCCACATGCTACAATTTGCAGAATTTAAGCCTTTCTTGGTAAGAGCAGCCCTTTGATCCCCTCACGAACCTTGTTGCCCTTCTCTGTACTCATTCTAGCAACACAGTATTCAAGGTACTTGACCATTGCCATATACAAAGGGATTACACCTGCATATCATTGACAAGCTCTGGCAGCCTGTCTGCACTGCTCAGAACACTTCATATCTGACTGCACAATTACCCCCAAATATTTTTGATTCTTCACTACCCTGAGTGTAGTAGCACACAGTTGGTACGTTTCTCTGGGATTACTGTTACTCATATGCAGTACTTTGCAGTTGTCACTTCTCAGCCAAGCTTTTCTAGATCCTGTTGAAGTAGCATACTGTCATTAACAACTCTGCAAACTTGGACATTAGTGCATGTAGAGCAGTGTCCATTAATTACCACTTTCTGTCATCTCCCACTCAACCATCCCTTTATCCATTGTAGCAACTTGCCCTTAATGCGATACTGCTCTAATTTGTACGGTAGTTTTCCATGTGCAAAAGCTTTCCTAAAATCCAAGTGTACAATATCAAAATAATTTTTTGCATCAAGTTCCTTTGTGACCACATCATAATGGCTGGGGCAGAATTATTACTGTAGTCTTGTCTAGATGATCCTGCAATGCTTCTTTAACCAGTGACCCCATTATTTCCCTTGGAACATAAGTAAACTGACTGGTCTGTAATTACTCATGTCACCCTTTAATCCCCCTTTGTGAACTGGGGATACATTTGTGCATCTCCAGTCCAAGAATGTTCTCATAATTATGACTAAGGGTTTGCTTACTTCCTTTCCAGCTCCTTTAATATAGCTGGATAGATTCCATCCACCCCAGGAGCCTTGCTTATATTTAATTTCAACGATTTCTCCTCCACTTTGCTCTCCATTATTACAAAATTATTTAGCTCCCTGTTAGAGTTTAATAAGCTTTTTTTCTCCAATTCCCTACAGAATTCCTCATGTGTGAATGTAGATACAAAATACTCATTCAATTTGTCAGTGATTTGAGAAAGATCATCAATATTAAGTGGACCAATCTGATTCATCCCCTTCCTTCTATAGTTTATATAATTAAAGAAGTCTTTCCTGTTTTTCTTTGCATCCTTTGCCAAGGATTTCTTGTAATCTACCTTTGTGACTTGATTACAGACTAACTTATATCTACCACAGACTTCTGTGTCGTCTGATAATTTATATGCATCCCATGCATTTTTCTTCTCTGCCACGAATCTCATTATTTCATCTGACATACATTTGGGCTTAACCCTTGCACAGTATTTATTAGTTGGTATGAAAAGCCTAGTAGCATTCCCAGATTAATTCCTTCCCATTTAGAATTTGCTGATGATATCAGCATCAGTTGGTCCCACTTATAGAATTTAAAAATTGTGTCAGACCACTGTAGTCACCTTTATGAAAGCAAAAACCCTTCCCTCTATGATTCAATGATTTGGAAGTATGATTCCATGATCACTTCCACATAGTGGTTCCTTTATTTTCAGATTCTTAATGCATGAAGAATCAGATCAAGAGTATTACTCCCTCTGGATGCTGCTGCAGAAAACAATCATCCACAAAAGCCATGCTAGTGTGCAGTGATCAACCCACAAGTTCCAGTTAAAATCCCCCACTATGAGACTTTCTGGGGTCACTCCATTTCTCTCTTTGTTGTATTACATATAAAAGCAAAGAGTGAGTTGTAATATATTCATCAGTATTTTGTTATGCAAGATAAGGTCCACACAAAAAATAATTTTGATATATATATACAGTCGATTCCGGTTATTTGGGGGACATATCGGGACTAGTGCATTTTGGCCGATTAAGTGACTACCCCAATTATCCGAAGTTTCACGTAAATAGTTAAAAATACAATGGACCTTGCTTTACAATTAGTTCACTGTACAATCAACTCACCACAGTAAAGTACCGTTCACTATACGATGTGTAGTAAGTGCCGGTCATTGTGATTACGTTTGTGAATTGAATTTTAATTCTATTAAACAGCGATTCTAATTAGCAAAAATAGGAAGAATATTATTCACAGGCTATAAAAGTAAAGATATATTAAACACAAATTTACCCTTTATTACCTTACCAATTAAAAAATTAAATGATACGTGATAATCGGAATAATTAATACGTACTGTAATACGTACATACTAACTAGTTGACATTTGTGGGTGATGAAGGAATGAAGAGAAGATTCTGAAAATAATTTTTTTTTATATGGTTGAAGATCCCATGGAAGTGTAAACACATTTCACCATAATAACCCCCAGAATTCCAGCTGTCGGTATTATCACAAATTCAATAAGATCGAGTTTACTATCCGTTTAGATTGCACTAACAGAAAAGCCCAATAAACAGGTGACTGCTAATTGTTTTATGGTTGTGACCTCCAGAAATCTGACTGAACCACGTGGTATGGTCAGAGACAATTGTAGGGTGGTCTCCTGCCCTGATTAAATGGCATGCTGTCCCAATTAAGTGAAGTAAACCCTGGCTATTTTCTCAATTGGGTTCTGTTTTTTAAGATTTGCCCCAAATAAACAGCTGCCCTGATTAACCGGTGGCCTAAATAACTGGAATCCACTGTACTTGGATTTCAGGAAGCTTTTAATATAGTTGCACATAAGACTACTGTACAAACTGGAGCACTGCGGCATTAAGGGTAAGTTACTGCTATAGATAAAGGGGTGGTTATCAATGGGCACTGCTCTTCATGGACTAATGTTATTAGTGGGGTTCAGGGCTGGTTCTATTCTTGTTTTCAATATTTATCAATGAAGGTATATCAGGCTTAATGTCTAAGTTTGCATATAATATAAAGGTTGTCAGGGTGAGCAACTACAACAAAATACAGGAAAATTAATGGGCTGAGAAAAGGAAGCTGAACATTGACAAATGCAAGGTACTGCATATGGCTAGCAGTAATTCCAAAGTAGCTTATCAACTGTGTCAGGGTAGTGGAGAACAAAAAAGACCGGGGGGGGGGGAGTTATTGTGCAGTCAGACATGCTGCCAGAACAGCTCATGGGGTTTTGTCAATGATATACAGAAACTTTTCTAGCAAGGATAAGGAGGTGATCATCCTTTTGTACAAGGTCATGGTTAGGCCACATCTTGAGTACTGTATACAGGTCTGGAGACTTCACTTTAGGAAAGATATAGATCTGCTGGAACATGTGCAGAGATGGGCAACCAGACTAGTGAGGGAACAAAAGGATTGTCTTATCTAGAAATGTTTTAGTTCTGCAAAATGCAGTGTCTCAAGACTAGGCACCTGTAGGGAGATCTGATTGAGGTGTTTAAAGCCTTGAATGGATTAAGTAAGCTGAATAGTAATGGCATTCCTCCACACATGAGGGGGATATAAATTCAAGTTGAGGAAGGATGGTTGCAGGATAGATTGTGTGGAAGTTGCCTTCAGTCAGCGGGCGATTGACTGCTGAAACAGGCTTCCATCTGTTATTGTGGAAGTGAATGGATTGAATAAATTCAAGGAAGAACTAGACAAATTCTTGGAGGATACGGATGGGCGAACTGTGTAGGTTTTTTTATGGGATCATTTGACATTACTACTATTATACTGAAATTTAGAAAATTCCAAAATATATGGAAGATTTCCTATAAGGTTGCCTAGTCTTTTGTTAAAAAAAATATTTAATGTAATGGTACTTACTGTGAAGAAATGGGCTACCTGAGGAAAAGGATTAAATAGTAACAGAGTTGTAAATGCTGTCAACGTGATAAGTGCTCCTACGAACCAAACTGGAAGAAAAAAAATATATATATCCTTTAAGGAACCTTATCATAGAAAGCATATAAATATGAATTCTGCTAAAGAGTATAAAATGATCACATTATTACACATTATTTTGTAAATTTTGTGTTGTTCCCTTAATTTAAAAATAAAAAAATAAGTGCCATATAATGCAATGGGAACATTTGTAAAACATTATGAAGTGAAATTTTAAAGATATTTATTTTTCTCCACATTTTATTCAACTGATAAATTTTCCCCTACAGGAATGGGCAAAAAAGCCTGCAATTCCACAATTTAAGAGATTATTTTGAATAACAAATATTCTGGCACATCAGAGGAGTTTACAATGAATACAATTATTAACCATATTTAGTAGTCATGTAAGATTTAATAATGGTAAACTCACATAGCCGAGTTTACCATTGTTAAAAAAAAAAAAAAAAAAAATCAGCTACATCAGGACAGTTCTGTATAAACATTAGTTCAAATTGCCCATTATTGACTTAAGCACTAGTGTAGTGTAACACTGAATATATAACTTAGCTGGCCCTCCTTTGACTAGAACATATGCCCATAAGTATTTATTTTTTTTTTTTTTTCAACCCTGGCTTGTAACTAGGGTATGCCAAGACTAATGGATTCAAATCTAGTAACCAGTCTACTTTGTCCTATCAAACCATATGCACCAAAATATGGAGGTGCTCCACTGTTACTGTATCTGCAGTTTACCTTCTTATTTGAAGAGGAACATGTTTTGCATGAAGTGGTTTGACTGGCTTTGCACATGCGTTTGCACATTGCCACATCTATAATTTAACTTATATACTGGGTAAAATATATTTCAATATAGAAATCTATGATTTGGAAACCACTGCTAATATTTCATTATTGCAGTCCAACTATTTTCATCACAAATCCATAATGGCTGATTGCTCATTTGTAAATGGAGAATACACCAATTGATAACAATCAACTGGCATCATGAGTGGGAATAAAAGCTACACTACAGTAGCTTAACTGAATAATGGTGGAAAATCTACCATTTATCAATGACTGTTGCTCTGAATATGATCCTGAAATTTGGCCATCATTTTGGGACACAATGCCTGTTCATAATCCCAAAATGCCAAGCATAGTAGTGTTTTATATTTATTTGCTTTCACCATTAGCTGTGATATTATGTGAAGGTGATCCATAGTTGAGAATCCTGTCGTAAAGCCAGTTTGCTCTTTCAGTTGATTCTCACAAGTATTCTTTCTAATCTGTTAGTGATGACCCTTGTGAACAACTTGTAGATGTGGGATAACAAGCTAATTGGTCTATAATTTTCAATTTCTGATTTGTCTCCTCTCTTATGCAGCAAAATTTTGATTGCATTATTCCACTCCTTAGGGCATGCCTTTCTTAATGTATTTTGTGAAGAGTCTTGCCAGTTTCTATGTCATGTCTCTTCCAATTTTAAAAACTCTACAGTAACTTCATCTTCACCTGGGGCTTTTTGATTCTTCATTTTCTTCAATCCATGTTCTTTCTCATCAGGAAGGATATCAGGTATGTTGTATGTGTTGAAAATTTGTGATCCATCTTCCCCACTGCTGGCATCATTCCCTTGCTCCTTATAAAATACTTTATAGTAGTCTTCTGCTATTTGAATTGTGCTTTCTTGCTATTTATAAGTATACCATCACTATTCTTCAGATTCAGTATCATTCGTCTTTCTGTATTACTGCTCATGACTGCTGATTTAAGTCCTTTGTTTTCCCATAATGCTTGTTCTAGTTTTCTTGTATTAAATTTTCTTATGTTCTCTCAGAATCTCTTTCTAATGGCTTTGCATAACTCAGTATACTCAGTTTTGTGCTTTTCGGAGTTTATCTTGCTTCTTTTGTTGTCTTCATTTCAGTATGACAAGTGTTTCTTGACTAATTTTTTCTTATTTGGATTTCTTGGGCTTTTTCACTTTCAGAGAGTTGTTTTCCTTGTCGATGTCTTCCGTGATATGTGTCTTCTGGAGGATATATATATATACAGGAAACGATTGATTAATGCGGTTTTGAACAATGCGGTTTTAATTAGTGCGCAAAATTTTTTTGATACTATCCCCTTAATATATGCGTTATCAAATTTGATTAGTGCGCTGTTTTTTTTCTTGCGGTGCTTGGCAACTCACAACGGCGCCTAAAGCGGCAAATACGTGATACGCACTCACCAGGGTCTTCTAACTTAAATGAATGGGAATCGACTCCAAAATGCTTGACAGCAGCACCCCATACCACTCTGAAATTGAAATTTGCTCATATTCTCTTATTCATATTCTCATATTCTTTTATTATTAATATTAAACTTCTTTAATATTATGATATTAAAGAAGCAGTTGAGAACATACACAAATCGTGGGAAGAAATGACGAACAGCTGCATGAGAGCTGTCTGGCAGAATCTTTTGCCTGAATGTGCAAATGATTTTTGCGGTTTCATTAATCCTGTCAACAAAATTATTGATGAAATTACTACAATTGGAAAAGACCTCGGCTTTGAGGAAGTAGATTCAGAAAACGTTAGAGAATTATTGGAATCGCATTCAAAAGACTTAAGTAACGACGATCTTCTTGAAATTGAGCATCAACATGCATACGAGGAAGAAGACGAAAATGAAGCAGAAGAAAAGCAATTTGCTCCCAAAGAAATTTCATTCAAAAAACTTGAACTATTTAATACACTTTAAAAAGCAAAAGAACTCATACTAGAGATTGATCCAGATGCAGAGAGAAGCATGAACGTTCGTTGAGGGTTAGATAAGCAAATTGATTGTTATCGCAAAATCATGGAGGAAAGGAAGAAAGCTACCACTGTTCAATTGAAGTTAGATAAGTTTTTTTTGCAAAAAATAAAATTTAAATCATACTATCTTTTTTTAAATTTATTCCTTAATAATTTAAGAACTATGCAGTGCATTATAGGTACGTATTGAGTAAGAAAAAATATATTTTTACAATTTCATAATTTTCAAGGATTCATTATAATTATTCCCATTGTTTCTTAAGTTTGATTAGTGCGGTATATTTCAAGGATTCATTAACCGCACTAATCAAGGGTTTCCTGTATATAACTGAATGAAATCAATTTCAATTTTAGGTCCAAACAACTTAAGAAATGTTGAAACTGTGAACTACCTCAAGCTAGTAGTTCGCGCGGTGTCCGACAGATGTCGAGTATCGCTGTGTTTCCCTTGAACATTTAAAATATTCCGCGGCCCACAGTTTGGGAACTGCTGTTTTATGCAATACACATTTAATTCCATAATTATTTTCATTATCTTTTACATTGTATACAGTTAAAAAGGTATTTTTAAAATTTTTATGGACATTCCAGAAGGTCAAGACCTAATTATAATTTTTCCTATTGATTATTATATTCGATTAATGCATTTCCATTTTGTGCGATGCGCTCATGGGGCGAATTAATTAAGGCCAGCCTGTATATAGAAATAAAAAGGCATTTACCTGAATACTTCAACACAACACGCTCCTGAATTCAATCGAACATAAAACTAGTTTTTAATGGCTTCTTTTCCTCAAAGACATATGAATGGTCCCTTGTGAATTTATGGATAAAAACAAGTTTAAATTCCCACTGAGCTTAAAATGTGTGTTAAAAGGTATTAATTGTAACAAACTACAGTGAGGAAGTTTTGAGAATTTTGCAAGTTCTCAAAACTTCTCTGGATTCAAAACCTCAACATTAGTGCAGTATTATTTAGTATATTTCCTACTTTTAGAACTCAATAAACCATTTAACCTGCAAAACAATGGAGTTTCTAATTTTTAAAATATTGTGTATTTTACCTGATTTGATGAAGTTAATTTTGCAATGAATTATGGATATAACAAAATTTTCATCAACTCCCTTCAAATTGGTTATAAACAGATTCAACTTTATATGTGCATCTATATAATATTAGCACTGACATTTTTAAAGTGTTCAATTTTATTTGAAGCCTTATATTTACGATATTTTGAATAAAACTTACCATTACTATATAATGACTTTCGGTATGGTGGTCCTTCAGAAAAGGTTATAGCAACAATAATGTATTGGAAGCAAGACACCAGAAAAATAACAGAATTCCTCCAATTAGGTGTAATTTCATCTGAGTGTTTTTTGCTTTTGGTATACCTGTATAAATTACACATTTAATTAGTTTCTATAACAATAATAATGTGTTTCAGAAATTTCAGTTTTTAATAACTACATGGATAAAATTATATTTGATGTGTAAATTGATTCCCTTTTTTTTTTAAACTTGTGTAGTGGCATGTAGTTGTTGTTTTGAGGGTTTTTGGTACAAGGGCCTCCTGGGCCATATTGTGCCTGTTCATTATTTTCTTGACTGAATCTTTTATATTATGGTTATCAGACAATTATACAAGGCGTCTCAAAAATATTGGTACAAACATTTAGGGGAGGTAGGTAACATCTTAAGGAATGTGAATCGCATAGGAACCCATAACTGGAAACGTCACGGGTGAGTAGTGGTAGAGGCACAAGAAGCAGAAATGACACAAGACAGTAAATAGTGGCAAACATTTATTTGACTTAATATTAACAATGGAGTACGAGATGGATGCATTTCAAGATGTTACAACAGGTGCTCGAAGGTTCCACCATGAGACGCGATGCATGCGTGACACCGAGGCAGCATGGATTGGCAGACATGGTCGAACACACCTGGATTTTCTTTGACAGTAGCAGCAGCGCAGATGAGTCTTGCCACGAGATCCATTTCCATCTCCACAGGCGATTCATACACGATAGATTTGAGGGCCCCCACAGAAAGAAATCAAGGCTCGATAAATCAGGTGAGCGTGTGGGCCAAGCAACAGGTCCACCATAGCCAATCCATCGACGCCCAAAATGCCTGTTCAAATGGTCACGAACACATCTTCCATAATGGGCAAGCACCGCGTCATTTTGAAACCAAATGTTGCATCTCACATTTGCTGGAACATCGTCAAATAACCCTGGTAGAACTTGTTCAAGAAAGATCCGATATTTAGCGGAGTTCATGTGGGATGGTAACAGGTATGGGCCGACTAAGCAGTCACCGACCATACCTGCCCACACATTTATTGCGAAGCGATGTTGTGCCGCATGGGGATGCACACTGTGTGGGTTGTCATGAGCCCACACATGAGCATTGTGCTTATTGAATAACCCTCATCCGTGAACAAAACGTAGGTTGGAAAATTCAAGTCTTGAACACTTTCTTGGAGAAACTACTGCGCAAAAGCCACACGTGCAGGATGATCTTGGGGGAGCAGTAACTGAACCCTTTGGAGATGAAACGGGTGTAAGGAATCGTCGTGCCAGACACGCTGTACACTGCAACGAGACACTCCTAAGGCAGAGGCAATGGCACGTGTGCTGGTAGTAGGATTATTATGGACTGCATTCAACACACTTTCTTCCATGGTGGGAGTTTGCGCTGAACGTGGTCTGCCTGCACCACTCCTGTTACCTCTAAATGACCCCTAATTGCACAAATTTTGATGCACATGCAAACAAATGGTGGTCCGGTACATGTCTGTCTGGGAAGAATTCTCCATAAATTGTTTGAGCGGCTCGTCCATTGCCCTCTGCTAATCCATACACTAGGTGCATGTCTGCCAGCTCACAGTTCGTATATCGATGCATGCTCTTCGTTTGGCGACTACCGCACTGTCTGCCGACTTACGGCGACGTTTCCGGTTATGGGTTCCTATGCAATTCACATTCTTTTAGATGTTACCTACCTCCCCTAAACGTTTGTACCAATATTTTTGAGACACCCTGAATAAATTTATGCATTATTGCCAAGAATGTGTAATAAAGTTAAAGGTTCCTGCAAGTTGGTTAGAGAGCAAAAACGATTTCTGGCTATTGAGTATTGAAGGTGTTCTAAGAAGGTTATGTTTAATTGTTAGTTGGGATTGACAGAAGGAACATTGAGGAGGATTCTCTACTATAAGCAAGAACAGATGAGGTGTATAGGAATGACTGATTCGGAGTCTTGCCTGCTTCTCCTGAAACTAGAAGTCCACGCTGAGGTTCTTTTTTAAGCTGGAATAGTTTATTATTTATCTGAGTTTGCTATGATTGGGACCATGATTCCTACATGCTATTTTAACAATGGATTTATAATCAGTGCATGTGCAGCACTTTCGGGTGACTGAACGATCCACACATTCATGACCAGGGATCTAGCAAAAAGTGACCATCTGGTAGGTTGTTTCAGAATGGGATGGTGGGAGAAGTAGTAGACTGAATGGTGGTGACTGCACTTAATGAATCTGTATATATCAAAGGTTGCTTATATTATCTAGGGCTAGTTTTATTGTATACAATTCTGCATTCAGTACACAGCTTTTGAGAAGGTAAAAGAAATTGCTGCAGCACCTAAGGCTTCATCTGTTTTGGAGCCATCTAAAATTCTTGAATATTAAATTTCTCTGAGTTTTCTAAGGTGTGGGCTTTATGTAACTGCTTGGCAGGGAGCCTTTTCCCCATCTCAGAAATAAATTTTCACAAAGAGGTGAGAACTGAATCCAGGAAAGTTCAAGAATAGCAACATCTTTGAGGATATGCTGGAAGGTAATGTTCCAAGTGAGCATGAGCTCTTGCAGTCGAAGAACTGCAGGGCAGTTTTCATTAAGTTTACTGTGGTATAGCATTACGTATTGAGAGTCAAACAGGTATTTCCAGATGAGATAAAATACTTTTAATTTTTGTAGCATAGTTATACAGTAACGATTTTCATTTGTCTCAATATACAGGCTGCGGACTGGAGGTGTTCTGAAGGCTCCCATGATTATCCATAGGGCATTATGCTGAATAGTATTCAGACATAATAAACAACTGTTCCTTGCAGAGTCTTAAACAGGTGATCCATAATCTAAGTAGGACTGAATTAAAGTTTTATAGCGACGTGAGAGGGAGTGCCTATCAGCACCCTTTTTAGACAGGTCGTTCGAAGGTATGCTATACGAGTAGCAAAACTAAGTTTATTATCTTGGTATAAACCCAATAAACAAAAATCACTGGTAAGAGGAATCAGGATTTTTTTAAAAATATATATATATATATTTATATATATTTATATATTCAGGATCCAGATGTAATTTCTGTTTTTTTAATTAAATTAATTGCAGTGGATTTCTTTTCTGCTAAGGAATAGCCATTCTATTGCACCCACGATTCTGTTCCGGCTATGGAAAGTTGAAGTTGCCTTTCAATGGCATTCACAATGTGACTGAAAAGCAATAACGAGGTCATCAGCATGTCTCGTGTCATATTTGTAATTCTTACTGTAAATAATGTTGCACCGAGGATGGAACCCTTGTGGTACACCCTCCTCTTTTTCAAATGATTTGGATAAACTGTTCATATATCTGACCTGAAATGTTTTGTGGTATAGGAAGTTTTGTATAAATTGGAGTAACTGACCCCTCTAACTAAAAGAATGAAAGTACTGAAGGACATCATGTTGCCAAGTGGTATCAGAGGCTTTCTCAGTATCGAAATTAACCATGACCACATGTTGTCTCCTTATGAAAGCATTGTGGATGTTTGCTTCTGCTTTGATCATCACATCTAAGGTTAAGCGATTGTTAGTTTCCAGAAACCTCATTAGCTGCCTGTGAACCATTTTTCTAAGACTTTGCCTAAACAGCTGGTCCGTGAAACTGGCCTGTAATTATGCAGGATGGTATGATCTTTCCCTGGCTTCAGAAATGTCAGGAGTGTTGTAAGTAATTTCCAAAAATACTTGATTGTAGAATTTCAACAGGGAGCTTGCTGCTTTGTTATTTATTTATTTTTTATTAACATTATATAGTAGACTCCACAGGACCACCAGCAGTACTGGATGTTTTATTGAGAGACTTTAAAAGTTCCATTAATGTGAATGGCTGATTGTATGGTCTGATACCAGAGTAGAGAAGTTTATTTTAAGTTGTTCTGCAGATGCCTTAATTTGTTGAAAGGTTTGGTTGCAAATGGATGTTGCTGATATACTGGCAAATGATTCGGCTAGTGCAGACAACTCCTGTTCTTTCGAGGTTTCTGCATGTATTTACCATTTAAGTGCCTGGATTTTCTTTCAGATAAGCCCGTTGCCTCTGTCCTTGTTATGGTGGAAGTAAAAGTTAATTAGATTACTAGTTGTAGGGAATTTGCAAAACAGATTTCAAGCTTAATTCTAAACTGTCTGTTTAACAGGTGTGCATTTCTGATTCCACCAGTAACTGCCATGTTTGCGTTTCCCCAGCAAAAGATTTAGGTATATCAGAAGTAGCAGCTTGTAATATCTGGTTGGTTATATGATTAATGACATTATCTATGAGGTGGGACTAACAGAATTTCCAAGGAGGACAAGTTTATTCATGTTTGAATCTTGCAAGAGATCAGTAGATGATCACTATTTAGTGGGTTATCAAGAACTGAACACTCCATATTGGCATTTATGGAGGGAGAACATATTGAAAGGTCTACTGCAGTCATGGATCCTGTAGAAAAATGGATATAGGTGGGCTTGCCAGTGTTTAACAGGGGAAAGATGATGAGTATCAAGCAGGAATTCTATTAGTTTACCTTTTTTTTCAATTGTTGGAGATCTCCACAGCGGATGATGAGCATTGAAGTCCCCAAGTAAGCAGAATGGAGGTGGCAACTGATCTAGTATTTTTTTTTTTTGATCATCTGAGGAGAAAGATAAACATAAAACCTATTGCAAGAGTGATACCAAAACTTCCACTGCTACTTCAAAAGGAGTCCAAAGAGAAACATGTTTGGATGGAATGTTATTTCCGACAATAATCACCACCCCTTCATGAGTTGGTGTGTCAATACTCCTAACTTGTTTAAAGATAGAAAACACTCATGAATTTAAAAGTTTCCTATAAGGGTATGCCAGCTGGTTTATATTGATCAATAAGATCCTGCAAATTATCTTTTGTATTCCAAAAGCCTCAACAATTCCATCGAAGTATTCTTTCCATTACGTGGTTTTCTGAGTTGTTTTTGGTTCAGACAACTTTTTAGTTGTAGTTTGCTTGTATCAATATATTTTTGCTTTTGTCTTTCTTAGGAAAGAAAGGACATGTCATGTCGTGTTCATCTCATCGGTTGCATGTAGTTCCTAAAATTCCTTCATCTGAATCATGCTGTTCATTGATGCAGATTCTGGTGCTTTTGGTTTTATTGTTGAAGAAACATCGGTTGGTATGGTAATTGGGGTATTACTGGCTTATTCATTGTGAAGGACATTATTTTATTATTATTAGCCATATGATGCAAGGAAGCCTGAGGCTTATGTTGCACTAGCCAAAAAAAATTCCCGAGTAACCCTGAGAGAGAGAGAGACAGAAGTAGAAAGGAATCACCAAGAAAGAGAAGAATGATGATGTAGTAGTAGTGGCATGTGATGCATGAAAGCAAGTGTATGAGCTTATGCAGCATCAGCCAAAAAAAAAAAAGAAAAAATCACACCATTCCCTCCAAATGCCTGTCCAGTTCCTCCTTAAATTTATTTAACCTATCAACTTCCACAACGACAGATGGAAGTTACTTCCAATGACAGATGGGAGTTTGTTCCAGCAATTAACCACCCGCTGGGTGGTTAATTGCTGGAACAAACTTCTGGCCCCTTAGGTTTGTAATCTGAACAAGTGGAAGGATCCCATCAGAATTCAGCATGCTCAACCCATTCATATCCAGCTCAAGACCCTAGGTTGTTTGGAAATAGAGAGAAACGAACAGACCCAATTAGAAATAGATATGTTTGGAGGAACTGATACATCAGTCTGAATCCCTACTGACTGGAAATGTTGAGCAGCTGTGGCATACATATGCTTTGTTCTCCACTTTGTATTTCTGAATTTTTTTCCCCTTGCTTCCCTAGTCACATGTTTTTGAGAAGGCCACATGGTTACCCCTACAATTTGGGCAATACAGTGTGGTAATGGTGCAAACAGATTGGTTATGCTCTGTTGACCCACAGTTAGGTCATGCAGTTTGGAGTGTCTGTATTTCTGGCATTTGTAGCACCTGATAGGAATTGGGATGTACGGTCTGACACGGCAATGTAGATAGCCTGCTTTGACAGATGTTGGTAAGTTAGGAGAGCTAAAAGTGAGAATTATGCTCCTTGTTGGAACAAGGTTACCATCTTTTTGCATCACAATTCTCCTTGCTCTTAGAGAATTTCCTCCTTTGATACAGTTAATAAGTCCAGTTAATCAGTTATTACTCCCTTAGAGAAGTTTAGGGTGGCATGGGCAGTAAATTTTATTGGGGTTCCTTCAAAGGTTGTGAACTTTAATAGCTTCGCAGAATGTTGAGGGTAGTCTCTACTAGATTACCCAACTGGACTGGCCTTACTGCTGAACCTGCAGCAGACTCAATGCATTTCTGCACAAGGAAAGGTGATAATTCATTCAGAGGCTGGACTGATAAAGTTGAGGAAAGCTAGTATCTCATCTTGAGGGGTTGTTTTCAACCTCTTCAGTTGAGAAAAGTCATTTGTCTCTAGTTGTGAGCTCGATGGCTCTAAAGGTAGAAACACGTAGTAGTGGCGGTATGTGATGCAGGAAAGCATGTGTATGAGCTTATGCAGCATCAGCCAAAAAAAAATCACACCATTCCCTCCAAATGCCTGTCCACTTCCTCCTTAAATTTATTCAACCTATCAACTTCCACAACGACAAATGGAAGTTTGTTCCAGCAATTAACCACCCGCTGGCTAAAGGCAAATTTCCGCACATCTATTCTACATGTCTTTTCTTAATTTGAATTTATGCCCCCTTAGGTTTGTAATCTGAACAAGTGGAAGGATCCCATCAGAATTCAGCGTGCTCAACCCATTCAAAGCCTTATATACCTCAATCAGATCACCGCGCAGGTGCCTAGTCTCCAGCCACTGCAATTTGCAGAACTTAAGCCTCTTTACTAGATTACCCAACTTATTCCCCTTCATTCCCCTCACCAATCTTGTTGCCCTTCTCTGTACACGCTCAAGTAAATCTACATCCTTCCTAAAATGAGGCCTCCAGACCTGTACGTAGTACTCAAGGCTTGGCCTGACAATTGCCTTATACAGAGGGACAATCACCTCCTTTTTCCTGCTAGCAAAATTCCTATATATCATTGACAAAACCCCATGACCTGCCCTGACAGCCTGTCTGCATTGCTCAGAAAACTTCATATCTGCCTGCACAATTACTCCCAGGTCTTTTTCATTTTCTACCACCTTAAGTGTAGTACCACACAGTTGGTACGTTTCTCTGGGGTTACTTCTACCCATATGCAGTACTTTGCATTTGTCAAGGTTAAACTTCAATTGCCACTTCTTAGCCCCTCTGCCCAAATTATCTAGATCCTGTTGCAGTAGCACACTGCCAACCTTTGTATCATCTGCAAACTTCGACATTAAGCCTGATATATCTTCATCAATATCATTGATAAATATACAAAACAACACCGAACCCTGTGGGACTCCACTAATAACATTAGTCCATGAAGAGCAGCACCCATTGATTACCACCCTCTGTCTTCTCCCACTTAACCATCCTTTTATCCATTGTAGCAACTTACCCTTAATACTATTCTGCTCCAATTTGTACAATAGTCTTTCATGCGCAACAGTGTCAAAAGCTTTCCTGAAATCCAAATAGATGATATCAAAATTATTTTTTGCATCCAGTTCCTTTGTAACCACATCATAATATCCTATTGAATTTGTCAGACAAGACTTTCCCTTAACAAACCCATGCTGTGTCTGAATTATTGCAGCAGTCTTGTCTAGATGATCCTGCAATGCATCTTTAACCAGTGACTCCATTATTTTACCTGGAACAGAAGTTAAACTAACTGGTTTGTAATTACTCGTGTCACCCTTTGATCCCCCTTTGTGAATTGGGGATACATTTGCACATCTCCAGTCCGTGGGAACCTCCCCTGAGTCCAAGGATGCTCTCATAATTATGGCCAAGGGTTTGCTTAGTTGCTTTGCCGCCTCCTTTAATATAACTGGATAGATCCCATCCACCCCAGGTGCTTTTCTTATGTTTAACTTCAACAATTTCTCCTCCACTTTGCTCTCAGTTATTACAAAATCATTAAGTATCCTGCTATAGTTTGATAACCTTCTGCCATTTCCAAACCTTAATAGCTCCTCGTGTGTGAATGTAGATGCAAAATACTCATTCAGTTTGTTTGCTATCTGGGCAGGATAATCAACAGTCGATCCATCGATATCAAGTGGACCAATCAGATTCATCCCCTTCCTTTTAGAGTTTATATAAGTAAAGAAATCCTTGCTGTTTTTCTTAGCATCTTTTGCCAAGGATTTCTCGTAATCTGCCTTCGCCTGCCTAACCTCCTTTGTGACCCGATTACAGACTAGCTTATATCTGCCATAGGCTTCTGAGTCGCTTGATAATTTATATGCATCCCATGCATTTTTCTTCTCTGTCACAAGTCACATTAGTTCATTTGATAACCATTTAGGCCTAAACCTTGAACAATATTTCTTAATAGGTATGAAACTTTTAGTAGGTTCCTTGAATGCTTCCCACTTATAATTTACTGTTCGCAACATCGTTAGTTGATCCCACTGTATTCACCTTTACGGAAGCAAAAACCCTTTCCTTTACCCCTAATGGTAATTATATCTTTAAGTAAATCCCACATCAGTACACTGTGATCGCTGCCACCTAGTGGTTCCTTTATCTGCAAATTCTTAATACACGAATGATCACTGCTGATAACCAGATCAAGAGTATTATCCTCTCTGGTTGCCTCTCGAATATGCTGCTGCAGAAAACAATCATCCAATAAATCCACAAAAGTCTTACTAGTGCGTGAGTGACCAACCCACAAGTTCCAGTCAATATCTGGGAAGTTAAAATCCCCCATTATAAGACATTCTGATTTACTAGCCCACTGGTACTACACTGACAGTGGTAGAGAATGAAAAGGACCTGGGATAATTGTGCAGGCAGATATGAAGTTTTCTGAGCAGTGCAGATGGTCTGTAAGAGTAGCTCATGGTGTCTTGTCAATGATATACAGGAATTTTTCTAGCATTGATAAGGAGGTGATTATCCCTTTGTATAAGGCAATGGTCAGACCACACCATGAGTACTGTATACAGGTCTGGCGGCCTCATTTTAAGAAGGATGTAGAGCTGTTGGAACGAGTACAGAGAAGGGCAACAAGATTAATGAATGGAATGAAGGGTTGCTCTTACGAAGAAAGGCTGAAGTTTTGCAGATTACAGTGTCTGGAGACCAGGCACCTGTGAGGTGATCTGAAACCTTGAATGGTTTGAGCATGCTCAATGCTGATGGGATTCTTCCTCTTGCTCAGAATAATTACCTGAGAGGGCATTAATTCAAATTGAGAAAAGACAGTTGTAGAATAGATGTGCAGCAGTTTGCCTTTAGCCAGCGGGTAGTTGATTGGTGGAACAGACTTCCATCTTTTGTTGTGGAAGTTGATAGCCTAAATAAATTTAAGGTTGTGCTGGACAAGTATTTGAAATGAACAGAGGGGTGAAATGGGAGCGCATTTTTTTTGGCTGATGCTGCATAAGCTTGATTTCTTGCATTGTAATGCTAATAATGCCACTGTGTAAAAAAATTCTGAGACCACACTTAGAATACTTGCCTAAAAAAAGACAATGAGTTTATTGAATGGGTACAAAGGCAGGCAACTCGCATGGTGAGAATGGCAAAAGAATGACCATACAAGGAAAGACTTAGATTATGTATGCTGCAAAGCTTGGTATCACCTTAGAGGGGACCTGATTTTGATTTATAAGGCTTTGAGAGGGGTTAGTGAAATTAAGGCAAAATTTTCACCATTATAAAGAATTCCAGAACCAGAGTGCCATAAATTCATACAGGGGGAAGTGATTTAGATTATATTGTAAAAAGTTTTCTTTGAGCTAGCAAGCTGTCTCCACAGACATTTGAGGCTGACAATTTGAAGAAATTCAAAGATGAACTGGATAATTACCTACGTGAGGAGGGCAGTTGCAATTTTCCTATCTATTTTTTTATTTTGGGTGGGAAGCAAAAAGCCCATGGTTCCCTTGCTAATACTACATACAAGTCTGAAGCATCACATTAGGAAGGATGTGGGGCTGCAGAGAAGAACAACAAATGGGTACTCTTACCAAGAAAGACTTCGGTTCTGAAAATTTTAATTGGAAACTAACCAGCTATGAGGAGATCTGATTGAGGTGTTAAAGCTTTGAATGTTGATGACACCCTTGTTCTTGCTCTGACAACACAACGTAATGGGACATAAATTTACATCAAGGAAGGAGGATTGCAGGATAGATGTGTAGAAATTTGTTTTCAACCAGAGGATAGTTATGTAGTAGTTATGACTGTTGAAGAAACTTACCAAATTACTTACTTCCATCATGTGGAAATGAGTAATTTGAATAAAGTTAGTAGATGGGAAGTGTATTTTTATTTTTTGCTGATGCTATATAAGCTTGCTTTCTTCCATCATTTGCCACTGCAGATCCCAATTACTAAAAATAAGATATTTTATTAATGGGCATTCCATTTCGTGAAATTTCCCACTTCAACCTCTGAACATTCGACTGTTGGCATTCACAGTGGGCAGATGTGTCTGCATAGTGATTAGAGAGGATCAGATTAGGATTAAGGAGGTTAGATAATTTCTTTAATATATTGTATTTTGATATGTTTTTTTTTTCTGTAATAGTTTATAAATATAATTTTTTTAAAAGTTACTTTCTGTGATATTTAGTAAATTTTAACAATGGTTGTGACAAGATCCACCTTGAATACTTCATCAGAGAGTATCATGGCGATTTCCAGGTGAATCATGATTTCATCGTTTGCAGAACATGTGGCATGTATTCCAAGTCCGACCAAGTGGATAATGTTGCTGATTATTTTCACTGTCACCATTGTATAGAGTGTACTGATCTAAAGTTAAAAATTTGGTGCACTGCTAGAAAAATTTGAGTCACTGAAAAAATGGATGCTTACCCTAGAGAATAATATAACTGGAAACTTGTCAAGGACTCAAGACTATAGAAGCCTACCAAGTGATGCACTCCCAATTCAGGCCCCAGAGCAGAAAACCCAAGTACAAACTGCTCTGGTTCAGAAGCACTTAGTTCTATAAGGAGACTCCATTGTCAGGGAAATGGGAAATATTTTTTTGTAATAAGGAGAGGTGGACTAGAACCAGAGTATGTCTGATGGGAGCAACAATTAATGTCACCAACAGACTGTCAGATTTTAAGGGGGGGTAAAGAGAACATTATTATTCATGTGGGAACTAATGATATTAAGCACACACGATTTGTTAGATAAATATAGGGCAATGCTGAAAAACTGCTGCAAGTTAGGAAAGAATGTCTATGTGTCTACAAATGCCTCTACTAATGTTAATGCTATTAGGAGAAATTGACAGATTAGTTTGAACTGCAGTAGTTGTTCAATGGTTGCTAGATATGGGTGTGATATTTGTTTTCAGGTTCATAATAACTTCATGCTGTTTTGTATTCTCTTTTCCATATTTCACAACCTTTGGAATAGGTGGTGTGATTACCTCTGTAGTTCAGTCACTGTAAAGACTGAAGAACATTCAGTATGGGTGTGTTCTTTTGGATCCACATTTGAAGTAATGTTGGGTATATTCATTACGACAATTAATTTGAATTATTAGTTAATACATTTACTTAGTCAATATCTTCATTAGTAATGATTATTTGCTTGCTTTGGTTGTTCCAAATAATTGTCAGTATTGAAGGATTGTTCTGGAACAATTCTTTTGTGCAGTAAGTTCAAAGTTTTTTAATTATTTGCTTCGATGACTTGATATTGATGGGTCAACTGTTGATGATCCTGCTCAGGTAGCTAACAAACTAAATGAATATTTTGCATCGACATTCACACATGAGGAGTTATTCAGCAAGGGGGAATGCCAGAGGTGTATTCAACTCTAGCAGTAAGCTACAGAATCTTGAAATAACTGGGAGTAAAGTGGAGGAGAAACTGTTGAAGATAAACACAAGAAAGGCACCCGGGGTGGATGGGATCTATCCAGTTATATTAAAGGAGGCAGCAAAGGAAGTAAGCAAACCCTTAGCCACAATTATGAGAGCTTCCTTGGACTCAGGGGAGGTACCCATAGACTGGAAATGTGCAAATGTGACCCCAATTCACAAAGGAGGATCAAAGGCTGACACAAGTAATTATAGACCTGTGAGCTTAACTTCTGTTCCAGGAATATTAATGGAGGCACTGGTTAAAGAAGCACTGCAGGATCATTTAGACAAGACTTCAGTTATAGCTCAGACACAGCATGGTTTTGTTAAGGGGAAGTCTTGCCTGACAAACTTGATTGGATACTATGATGCAGTCACAAAAGAACTGGATGCAGGGAATAACTTTGATATTATATACTTGGATCTTAGAAAGGCTTTTGATACTGTTGCACATGGAAGACTGCTACACAAATTGGAGCAGTGTGACATTGGAGGCAAATTGCTGCTATGGATAAAGGGGTGGTTGAGGGGGAGAAGACAGAGAGTGGTAATCAATGGACACTGCTCATCGTGGACTAATGTTATTAGTGGAGTCCCTCAGGGCTCAGTGTTGGGTCCATTATTGTTTTCTGTATTTATAAATGATATTGATGGTATATCAAGCTTAATGTCCAAGTTTGCAGACGATACAAAGGTTGGCAGGGTTGTCAAGGACACTACTGACACTATGCTGCTGCAACAGGATCTGGAAAGGTTGAGCAGATGGGCTGAGAGGTGGCAAATGAAGTTTAACATTGACAAATGTAAAGTACTACACATGGGAAACAGCAACCCCAGAGCAACGTATCAACTCTGTGGTACTACACTGACAGTGGTAGAGAATGAAAGGGACTTGGGGGTGGTTGTGCAGGCAGATATGAAGTTCTCTGAGCAGTGCAGACGGGCTGCAAGAGTAGCTCATGGAGTATTGTCAATGATATACAGGAATTTTTCCAGCAGGGATAAGGAGGTGATTATTCCATTGTATAAGGCAATGGTCAGGCCACACCTAGAGTACTGTATACAGGTCTGGAGGCCTCATTTCAAGACGGATCTAGAGCTGCTGGAACGAGTACAGAGAAGGGCAACAAGATTAGTGAATGGAACAAAGGGGTGCTCTTACGAAGAAAGGCTTAAGTTTTGCAAATTACAGTGTCTGGAGACTAGGCACCAGCGAGGTGATCTGATAGAGGTGTATAAAGCCTTGAATGGTTTAAGCATGCTCAATGCTGATGGGATTCTTCCTCTAGCTCAGAAAAATCACCTGAGAGGGCATAAATTCAAATTGAGGAAAGACAGATGTAGGATAGACGTGTGAAAATTTGCCTTTAGCCAGCGGGTGGTTGGTTGGTGGAACAGACTTCCATCCCTTGTGGTGGAGGTTGATAGCCTAAATAAGTTTAAGGCTCAACTGGACAGGTATTTTGAACGAACAGAAGGGTGAAGTGGAAGTGGGTTTTTTTTTTTTTTGGCTGATGCTGCATAAGCTTGCTTTCTTGCATCAAATGCCTCTACTAATGCTAATGCTATCAGATTTAGTGTTTTTAATGAAATACATCAACATAGACACAGCATCATATATAATAATGCTGGTCAGCAACTTTTTTTTTTTTTTTTCTAGCACGTTTACAAATATGTAAATTGCTTACTGTCTTCGTCATGTTACAATGGAACTTCCAGTGGACAGATTTTAATTAAAATTGAATGAACAGAAATTAGGCAATCCCCCCCCCCCCCCCAATAAAATTTCAAATTCTCTATACATAAAATAGAAGTATGTTTCAGCATGTGTTCTGTTCCCCGGGAAGGCTGCAGAGCCAATTCCAGTTCAAAAGTCAGATCAACACCAAATTTTGAGGGTGTGATATTTGTTAAGTAATTGACATGATATTTGGCATAAAGGTGCAGAAGGACATTCTAAGTTCTGAAATTTTAAAATACATCAGCATTTCTGAAATTAGAGGATGGAGGGAGAATGACAGGCAACAAAACTGGAATTATTCCTAAAACTTCCACAGGAATTAACGAAATAGATGCTGAAAATTTTATGTCTATTTGACTTTTACTTCTTAAGTAATGCCCTTTCTTTCTTTCATTTCTATATAAAAACTGCAGCCATTATCAACCCACTGCAGGATGGAAGCCTCCTCAACAATTCATGTTGAGGGAAATGGACCATAATCTGCCACGCTGGTCCAGTGCAGGTTGGCAGATCAACTGTATTTAGCAGTCAGGGGCTAGAACCCCGGTCTACTCAAGGAGCGTGTGCTACTGCACTACAGCTCCTGACCACTCGGCTATGGTTTGCCAATGAAATCGCAGATTCTTGTGGCTGTCATGTTGCACATTTGGTATGTGAGAAATTATACAGAAAGATTTCTTATCCATTTGCTTGCTTGCAAGCAAATGGATAAGAAATTCACCTTTTTTACAGCAAGGATAAGAAATTCACCTTTTTTACAGCAAGGCTGTAAAAAAGGTGAATTACTCCACAATTGCAAACTTTGTAAATGATTCTTTGTAGTTATTATGGCTAGACCTAGAATCAACCGATGGAAAAAAAGTCTCCTTTTTTTGATGCTGCTCTATCCAAACCTAATCCACATTATTTGCTTAGCTCATTACTTACATAGACTTGCAGAAACAATTCTGGCAATTATTTCTTATGTAAAAAAAAAAGCTCTTCATAAAAGTCTAAACACGGGCAGATATCTGGCCTACTTTCACCTGGTGGGGAACATGATTACATGCAACATTATTTTAAGCCAAAAATTTTGATGCTATAAAAAAAAGTTACTGATCGTTTGGATACTGTAGCTTTGGCATTGCTCAGGCAATTATTTCTGATCCTTTGGTTACAAAGCATTTGCTGTTAATTTTATATGATTACCTAATTCTATAACTGAACTTTTAAGCATAGAGACTCTCTTTAAGCAGTGCAATTGAAAAGGTAGAGAAAGTTCAACCATTCCTAGAGATACAGGAGAGAGAGAGAGAGAGAATAAGAAATAAATTTGATAATATTTTAAAAAATAACTCTGGATTTCATATTTTAAGAAAAATAAATGACTTTGTTATTGAGAAAGAACTTCCACTTTCAAGAAGAGGCTTCAAAGACTTACATTTTTAAGTTTAGCCCAGTTGCTTCTGTCAACACGAAAAGATCATTCTCTGCTTTTAAAATGATTATGGACAATAAATACCAGAGATTTACAGTGGGCCACATTGAAAGATGTATTGCTGTTTATTGTAACAAAGATTATTCCATGCAAAATGATACTTAATCTAAACCTTTTCGTTTAGCAGTTTGTTACTTTTAAATTACAAATACAAAGAAATTATAATTCAATTAATTAATAAATGTAAAAATTTTAATTTACATTTCATTTTTAGACAGGTGTTACTGGTAGTTGCATTATAAGCAACTTGTGATGGTAGTCTCAATTTGAGAGAACAATGCTATTTTTCTGTTTGTGCTGTAAAATTTGAGGTAAGTCCTGTTTTATCTAAAATATTAAAATACTTACCATTTTTGAGTCACAAGAAGCATAATGACTGCCACTTCTACTGAAATATTCAACACTATTTGAAGCATCAGTGATGTTACATTGGACATGCTGACTAGGCTACTTTGAGGACGTTTTGCTACAAGCTTATCATATGATCCAGTATAGCTCACTATTAAGAAAATAACAATTTCTATATCTTTTGAAAGAGAAGCTTAATCACAATACTTTTTGATATCTAATGGTGGAAGTCAACATATGTTATTTTAAAGTAAGTATTTCTCTGGGGGTAGTGTACATGAGAGAGAGAGAGAGAGAGATACAATTCTAAACAGCTACCCATCACATTGTTTAATTATGTTAAAAATTTACTTTCAAAAAGTAAATGTAATGAAAAACAAACTGAAAGGAATTTATGAAATAGCATGCTCCATAAATTTATATCTTAGCTGAAATGATGGATAATTTTTTTCCCTTGAGTATTTCTCATGTGTGAAGAGATAAGGTTACTGATACAAAAAAAAAAAAAAAAAATAGCTAGAATATTTCTCAGAAAGCAGAAATTAAGGAGTGTAAACTGTGATTTTGTTAGAATGATTCTCTCCTTTCTACAAACACACACTTGCATGATTTCTTTCTGTCTAAAGTGCTAATGACATATGAATACTATCTATACAATGGTGCATCCAACACACAATGGGGGGTGGGAACAGCATCCACCTGCCATGATGTGAATTTTAACAAATAACAAAGACATTCTGGAATTACAATCTCTCAAAATGCCATTCATGTATTAACATTCAACATTATCTGTTATGGAACTATAACAAATACAGTAGAACTCAGATAAGAAGTTTTCCAAGGGACTGGAGGTTTAGAACTTCTTAAACTTCTTAGAAGGGAAAATGACCTAAGGGCATGATATATTAACTGCACAAATAAAAATGAAAAGATATGAATACAAAAGTTAAAGTTGATATATAAGTACTATTTACGCCTATGGGAAACATTTTTAAACTGAGAATTTCTAATTGCTTAAGATTCTGTTCATTAAACTTATTACCACTTTTGTAATGGAGTTTCAACATACCTTAAAAGGGCACAATTACAGTAAGACAGAGCAACAATCCACAAGTAATTCCGAACTGTTCACAACCACCAGAACTTAACGTGATCTACATATCCAATTATGGATATTGATGAAACCAATTGCAATATGCTACTTCCAATAAATCAAATCAAAATGTTTATACTAAAAAGGTTTTAGTGGCAAAAGCCTCAGACTATGAAAAATTCACTAATTGAACAAGTTAGTGTCAAGCATCATTTTAGTTTGTAGTAAACTACTGAAGTAGGCGAAATGGCATCATTTTTATTTTATCTCATATTGTGAGTACCTTCATGAGTTGCCCTGATATTGAGTAAGCAATGCTCCGACAATGAATTTTCGAATAGGCAGCACTCTGCCCATAGATTCTCGGCAGATACCATCGCCACACAACCCTTGGTATAGGCTAAGACCAATAAGTAACATTAGTCTTCTCCATTGGCAAAGCGTTGCTTCTTGGAGGTAGTGCAATATCAGGGCAACTCGTGAAGGCATTCACAATATTATTATTATTAGTCATAAGATGCAAGGAAGCCCGAGGCTTATGCTGCACCAGCCAAAAAAAATTTGCGAGTTACCCTGAGAGAGAAGTAGAAAGAGAAGAATGATGATATCCAGCTCAGGACCCTGGGTTTCCAAGCACATGCTCACCTGATGTGAGCCCCTGGGGTAAGATACAGTACATGTATATCAAAAACGATGCCATTTCACCTACTTCGGTGGCTTACTATGAATTAAATTATGCTTGGAACTAACTTGTACGATTATGAAATGTTTATATTGTTTAATATTAAAAATAAATAATTTCCATATTTAGAAAACATAATAAATGAGAAAACTTCATTATAATAATACACTGTGTATTCTTTATCATAAACTTTTTATGCAGGAAAACAGTAAATTACAACATATAGAGTTGAAATTGGAACTTAAGAAACCAAACCTAGTACAGGTAGGAAACTTCTTATGCAGGTTTTACTGTATTGTGCAATAAGTGTACCGCTTGCAGTGATTCTCCATCCTGTAAGAAAGAATTAAAAGCTATATCTAATGTTAACTGCATGAAATACATAAAAATTGGCTGTGATTGAACCCAGAATATGGTTGTCACCGTTCTCTCTCTCTAGCTTTGACCTAGGGTCCACAATTTTGTAGTAGCTAGTATTACAGTATTGGCAAAGAATGCATCCTTATACATTAACCAAAAAAAAACTGCCTCACGAGATGGAAGTTTGTTAAACACAAGCCTCTCTAAAGGTATATTTCTTTGCATCCCATATGCTTCCACCAAATTCAGTAGAGGTTCATTCTTATTTATACATATCATGATCTTTTTCCTAGTGTCACTTGACTATACTTTTAAATTTAGTGTTGCAGCATCTGTGTTCTTATGGGAAGTTATATAACAATCTAAAATATCAGCAGCTGTTATTGTCAAGGAGTGTGGGCTGTCTTCAGGTTGTACCAGAGAATGACTGCAGTAAAGACGAACTTGTGCCCCTGTAGCATTACTTCTGTTAGCAAGATCCTCTATTATTGTTGAAAATTTCTAATGTTTTGCCATTGGAATCCTAAACACAGCCTCCTTCCATCATATCTTTGCTGGTATAGTAGGCATTGAATAATTAAACAATAATTTTGATATCAGTAGACTCCCCCAGGGTTCAGAACTAGGCCCATTGTTGTTTTCTACATTTAATAATAATATTGATGAAAGTATATCAGGCTTAATGTCTAAGTTTGCAGGATGGATAATGACAGTAATTAAAGTGCCTCCGTAGCCGAGTGGTCAGGAGCTGGAGTGCAGTAGCACACGCTCTTTGAGTAGACCGGGGTTCAAGCCCCTGATTGCTAAATACGGTCGATCTGCCAACCCGCACTGGACCAGCGTGGCAGATTATGGTCCATTTCCCTCAGCATGAATTGTTGAGGAGGGAATCCATACTGGATACACCAGACTTGAGGAAGCTATTGAAGATGTTGCAAATCAATAATCTAATAATAATGAGGTTTTTGAAATTTGCATATTACCACCAAATTTGGATGAGTTGACAGATTGTGAAGATGTTTTACAGGACCTTAATTCATTTCCAAAAGAAATTCCTGGTTCTATCGAAATTTAATTTGAAAATACCAATGAAGAAGATGATGTTCCAGAAGATAAAAGTGGTAGTGATTCAATGGTATATCTTGATTTCGAAAAAGCAAAATGGAGGAAGAGACAATAAGCACCTTTCGGAACAAATGAACTTTGTTTTATAAGTGAGTTAGACGCTATGAAAAATGACTTGTCCCCACCCAAAATATTCGAAAAACGTTTTAGTGATGAAATTGTAGACTATATATGCAAACAAACAATAATATAAGCTTGACAAAAAAAAAAAAAAAAACAATCATGAATTTACTATCACCAACAAAGAAACAGGATATCACACCCTTCCTCAAGAAAGAATTTATTGATCGCTGGATGAGGACTTGGATGTCTCATGCATTTATAATACCATGGCAAAAGAAAGAGATTTGTACATCTGGCCAATAATGAAATTTGAATGTACAAAGTTAGGCCAATAACGAATATGCTCATAAAACAATTTTGCCAGTGGGGTTTTTTTTTCACAAGGATCTATCAATGGTGAAGTATTTTGGTCATAATCCAGCCAAACAATTTATCAAGGGGAAACCAGTGAGGTTCGGTTACAAAATCTGGATGGTAAGTAGTTCTTCTGGGTATTGCTATGCTTTTGATGTTTATTGCAGAAAACCAACTAAAGAAACCAAGAATGTGAAGGGTATACCTGTAGGTGCAAGATTGATTATTGATTTATTGAAACGTGCCAGATCCACCAAACTACGTAATTTTCTTTGACAATTATTTTACAAAGTACTCGTTGATGATATTTTTGAAAAAGAAGAAAATAAGGGCTACAGGAACTGTGAGGGACAATAGAGTCCAACACTGTCCTATTATAGTATCTAAAGAAATGGAAAGAGGTACTTATAAGTTTGATGATATCAACTGCATATTATGTATAAAATGGAAAGATAACAACGTATGTTCTATTTTTACCAATTATGATTTTTTGAACCATTACAATATGTAAAATGTTGGTCAAAACTGCAAAAGCTAAGGTCAGTGTAGAACAACCTGCATCATTTGTATCATACAGTAGTGATAAGAGGCAAGAAATGGTGTTGGGTTCTGTTCATATACATGTTAGATATCACCATCATTAATGCATGGAAGTTGCACCAAATGACAGCAGAGATAAAAATGAATCAATTAGATTTTCATCAAAACATCAGCAAGAAGCAATAAGAAGCAAAAAGCTGGATGTTCCATGAAAATTAGTGAAGGCCATCACTTTCCAGAAAAACTTGATAGACAATTAAAATGTGTTTGTCATATGAAAGCTAGGTGGTCACTTAACAATTGTCAGAAAACAGTGTGCAATGAAAAAGGCTGCTTCGAAAAATATCACTTATCTGCCTAAGGATGCCTGTTTTTCTAAAAAAATAAATATATTTTCTTTAAAATTTTGGTATTGTTTGTTTCTCTGACTTATAATCACACCATAATATTGAGCAAAATGAGTTTTGATAGGTAGTTTTTTCATAGGCATTAATGGGTTAACTTGACTGCAGACTAGTTTGTGGTTCTGTATGTTTCTATGCCCCTTGATAATTTATAGTCATCCCATGCATTTTTATCCTCTGTTACTAGTCTCATGTGTTATCCATTTAGGTCTAAACCTTGAATAGTATCTCTTAGTGGTATAAATAGCCTAGTAGCTTCTACAATTACCTTGCTGAATGCTTCCAGATGGAATTTGCTGTTGGTCCTACTGCATAGAATTTAAAAACTGTCTGAGACCACTGTAGCCTTTGACAGTAGTCATATCTATCACACAACAATACACTGTGATTCTTTTATCTGTAGATTCCTAATGAATGAAGGGTCACTGTTGAGTATTGCTTTCCCTAGAAGATAGACAGAATTGCTTTAGAATCTGTGCTTCTTAACCACGGGCATAACAATTGTCTATAAATGCTGGTTGAGAAATCAGTCAGCCATAACTCCAAAAAGGTTCTGCTACTGCACAAGAGTCGATCCCACAATTTCCAGTTAATATTTGTAAAGTTGAAGAGCCCCATCATAAGATATTCTGATTCACTGGTCCACTCTACTTGTTTGTTGTATAGTTTTTCTACTCCTCACAGTCATTTTTAACATACCTTTACCTCCATTTTTGTTTTTCCAGTATTATGTCAATACCAAAACGACTCAAATTGACTATCCAGTTATGAAAACTGGTGAATTGCTTTAGAATCTGTGCTTCTTAACCACAGGCATAACTGTTGTAAATGTTGTACTCTGTATTCAAACTACACACTCCTATATCTGAATGGCACCATGTTTCTGACATTCCTATAACATCCATGTTTGATGAACTAAGCGATATTTCAATCATTTACTATATTCCTAGTATTAGGGCACAAGCAGGTATATGTGCACCTGTTTTTGCTCCTAGTAACGATAAAATATCCCATGATATTGCTGGTGTTGTGTGAGCTACCTGCAGGCCTTGTAGGCCCTCTCTTCTTATTTTCCTGGCTGCTGTGTGTCCTAGAAGTGTATAACCTAGAAGCAGTGAAGGATCAATTTCACTTCAGTGTATATCTCCAAGCTAGCAGTTTCCCCAGCCCACCTAATACTCTCTCAATAGCATCAGCAAATATTCTTGCACCCATTTTCAATAAGTGCCATCCACTTAAAAACAATCTTGCCTATCTGCTTATGTATTATCACGGCAAACTTCATCAAAAAACTAGTTGCACTGCAGAAAAAGTAAGCTTAAAAAGCAACAGCAAAAAAAAAACAAAAAAACCCTTCCCTCCAATAATTTGCATAGTTCTTCCTTGAATTTTTTCAAACTGCCCACTTCCACAACAACAACATGCTGCTGAACAGTGTGCTGCTCCAATTTGTTCAGCAGCAAAGACTGCTGAACAAATTGGAGCAGTGTGGCATTGGAGGCAAATTGCTGCTATGGATAAAGGGATGGTTGAGTGGGAGAAGACAGAGAGTGGTAATCAATGGACACTGCTCATTGTGGACTAATGTTATTAGTGGAGTCCTTCAGGGTTCAGTGTTGGGTCCATTGTTGTTTTCTGTATTTATAAATAAATTATATTGATGATGGTATATCAAGCGTAATGTCCAAGTTTGCAGATGATGCGAAGGTTGGCAGGGTTGTTAAGCACACTAATGACAATACGCTGCTGCAATAGGATGCAGAAAAGTTGAGCAAATGGCAAATGAAGTTTAACATTGACAAATGTAAAGTACTACATATGGGAAGCAGTAACCCCAGAGTGATGTATCAACTCTGTGGTACTACACTGACAGTGGTAGAGAACGAAAAGGACCTGGGGGTATTTGTGCAGGCAGATATGAAGTTTTCTGAGCAGTGCAGGCAGTCTGCAAGAGTAGCTCATGGTGTCTTGTCAATGATATATGGGAATTTTTCTAGCAGGGATAAGGAAGTGATTATCCCCTTGTATAAGGCAATGGTCAGGCCACACCTTGAGTACTGTATACAGGTCTGGAGGCCTGATTTTAAGAAGGATGTAGAGCTGTTGGAACGAGTATAGAGAAGTGCAAGAAGATTAGTGAATAGAACAAAGGGTTGGTCTTCCGAAGAAAGGCTTAAATTTTGCAAATTACAGTGTCTGGAGACTAGGTACCTGTGAGGTGATCTGATTGAGGTGTATCATGCTCAAACCTTGAATGGTTTGAGCATGCTCAATGCTGATGGGATTCTTCCTCTTGCTCAGAATAATCGCCTGAGAGGGCATAAATTCCAATTGAGGAAAGACAGATGTAGGATAGATGTGCGGAAGTTTGCCTTTAGCCAGCGGATAGTTGGTTGGTGGAACAGACATCCATCCTTTGTTGTGGAAGTTGATAGCCTAAATAAATTTAAGGCTGAGCTGGACAGGTATTTGGAACAAATGGAGGGGTGAAATGGGAGCTGGTTTTTTTTTTTTTTTTTTTGGCTGATGCTGCATAAGCTTGCTTTCTTGTATCATATGCCTCTGCTAATGCTAACATAGTTTGTTCCAACAACCATCCACTAACTATCAGAAGACAAACTTCTGCACATCTATCCTGCAACCATCTTTCTTCAATTTGAATTTATGCCCCTTCATGTGTATAATACTCTGAGAAAAAGGAAAAATTGATAATTTATTTATCCCTATTTTGTGTTACAATTGTTGGGAGAGAGAACATAAGCCAGAGGCTTTTTAGGGGGGGGGTGTTTCCTTTGAAAAAGATAACAATAAAAACAGATCTGAAATTACACAGGTATTATTTAACAGATACATCTAAATAAATTGGACATGTTTCTACATTCCATTACAGAGACCTTCGAAAACCAACCACATATGTCACGTCGTTAACAACAGTACTTACAATTACATTGTGAGTACTTTTACAATAAGAAGTATGAAAGTAAAAAATGTTGAAATTATTGCCTAGAGCAGTGTTTCCCAACGTGGGTCCCACGCCCCACATGGGGGCAATTCAAAAATTGCTCGTCTAGAGTTTAAAACAACTGCCTACTATGATTTAACTTGTACAAAAGAAGAATTGTTGGTATCTCAATTTTAAATAAGCATTTGTTAAATGTTGTACTTTCTATAGAGCTGCACTTGAAAGTTTGGAGTAATATCAACTACAGTTTGCTTGGAGAGTATTGCTTACTATGCCTAGTGAAGGAATAGTACATACTGTATTGGACGATTGCTTATGGCATATGCAATGTGCAAGCAAAGTGGTTGTCTACTGTAGCCTACCGCAAACTCAGCATGTTATATGAAATAGGTAATTCCTTTCATACAAACGCTCGTTTGGGCATCGTGACTGTACATTTGGATAGGTTTGACGATCTCAGATTAAAATAAAAATTACTTTGTCCACGCACAGAATTATTATTAATGAAGAACCGTGATATACAATGGTATGTATTTGTCATATATGTATTTCTGTGGTCTCAGTAAATAAGCAAATAAGTCCAAAAACTCGAATTTGCAGGAGAGGAAAAATAAACTTCACACTCTCATATAAACACGCATATATTCGAATATACAAATATTTATTACTCACGCTAAAACTACAATAACGAAGATAGCTGCGTGTCACATAATAGTAAATAATAAATACTTTATTATAGTGCACTTATCTCATTTTTGACAAATTAGACTTATCTGCTTGTTCACAGAGACCACAGATTTAATAGCCCGAATTCAGTAATTCGTGTGATTTATTCATTCAAAAAGCGTACTAATAATTAATTTTGATATATTAAAATAAAATTAAATTAACTTTAATGCATAGTTTATTTTTAGTTTTTGATTTATCTTATATTTATTTCTTTCAGTTGCGCAGTAAAATGAGTAGTGCAAGTAAAAAAAAAGTTCGTCAGTATTCAGAGGAATACTTAAAATTTGGTTTCATACCCGCTATCCACGATCAAAGGTCACCTTTTTGTCTTTTATGCCAACAATGCTTGACCAACGAATCAATGAAGCGAGGTCGTCTTGAGGCGCATTTGAAGGCGAAACATAATGCTCATGTAAATTCAGATTTAGATTACTTTCAAACTTTAAAGAAGAATTTTGAAAAAAGAGCAACATTAAAGTCTCTGTTTATTGCTCATACTGCAACTGTCAATCGTACTCTTGAGGCTAGTTATGAAATTTCTTTACTCATTGCTAAATCTGGGAAAAATCATACTATAGGAGAGAATTTAATCAAACCATCAATATCAGCATTTCTTAAAACAGTTCTGGAAAAAGATGACAAAGACGTGAAAGCTATGCCACTCAATAACAATACTGTTAGCAGAAGAATAGATGAAATGAGTGAAGATATTGAAATACAACTTGTTGGAAAGCTGAAAACAAGAAAATTCTCAGTGCAAATGGATGAATCAACTTTGAGAGACAGTGAAGCCGTACTGATAACTTATGTGAGATATATTGATAAAGGTAATTTTGCTGAAGAAATGTTATTCTGTAAATCATTAGAGAGCACCACTACCTCCAAAGATATATATAATAAGCTAAAAAATTACTTAGATGACAATAATATACCAATGAAAAATATAACATCTTGCGCTTCAGATGGTGCTCCTAATATGATGGGCAAGAAAAATGGCTGCTTAAAATTGATGAAAGATGAGAATCCAGAAATGCTTCTTGTGCATTGTGTTATTCATAGGGAAAACTTGGTAGCTAAAAATATTTTGCCTGTTCTTCATGAAGTACTAAAATCAGTTATAAAATGTGTCAATGCTATTAAAGCTAATGCCAAATGTGAGCGTCTCTTCAAGCTTTTTTGTGAAGAACAAAATGGAGACCATGTGAGACTTTTACTTCACACTGAAGTAAGGTGGCTCTCGAAAGGGAACTGCTTGAAAAGATTCATGGAACTATTTGATACTATTAGTGACTTTTTAAGTGACAAACCTGAAATGAAGCATCTGTTAACGGTCGATGGTAAAGCATTTGTGAGTTATTTAGCCGATATCTTTGAAAAACTAAATATATTAAATAAACAACTTCAAGGAACAAATAAAAAACTCTCGTCGATGCAAAAGCGAAGATATTTGGTTTCATTACATTTATTGAATTATGTCAAAAATATATTTGTAACAAAAATTTTGAACAGTTTCGTTGGCTGCAAAAATGTGAAGTGACTGATACCGCTGTACTTGTTATTGTCGATCATCTGAAAATTCTGTCCGCTGATTTAAAAGAAAGGTTTTCTGATTTAAAACAAATTGATTTTCCAACCTGGATGATGCAACCAATGTTAGTGGATTTGTCTGATGTATCAATGCAGTACCAAGAAGAACTCTCAGAAATGCAAAATGATGAGTCAGTTAAAACTTTATTCAATATAAAAGGAGCGATGGCATGGCTTTGTGATGAAACAGAAATTAAATACCCAAATTCAACCAACTTTGCAAGAGAGCTATTGTTACCGTTTCCATCTTCATATTTAGCTGAATGTGGATTTAGTGCCATAAATGATTTGTTCCTAAAGAAAAGAAATCGACTGGATATCACAAAACGGGGAGACTTGAGACTGAAGCTGACTAAATTGGAGCCCAATATAAAATCTCTCTGCGGCAAGCATCAAGCACAAGGGTCTCACTAAATTTAGTGCACTCATCTAGAAGTGACTTCACATGGAATGTTGAAATTATTAAACAATTAAATAATAATTACTAAAAATTAAAATATTATAAAAAAATCTTTCATATAAATTATTTTGTACTTGAATTTTAGTTGTCCATTATATGTTTTGAAAATTTACTTACTGTTTTTTTCTTAATAATTTCCTAATGATTTCTTCCTAAAACCTAAGTTTTGTGTCCTGAACAAGTTGTAATTAGGCTTCATTTAGGAAATAATTCAATTTTTGAATATAAAAAATATGTATATCGGTGTTTCCCAACGTTACATAGGGGGCATCAGAATTTTAGAAAGACTTAGGTGGGGCATGGTAAAAAAAAGGTTGGGAAACACTGGCCTAGAGTGTTACAAACTTTTTGACAGCTATTCCTTCAACTTGTTTACATAATTTCGAAACTGGTATGCATTGTGGAGTGCAAAGTTCAGGAGTTGAGTGGAAGGTGATTTAGATCAGACATCTGTGGTGATGTGTTCAGTTAGGAGCTTCTTGAACCAGTTTAGTAAAATGGCATTTTTGATATTTTCAGGAAGATTATTCCAGGTTTTTGCACCTATGGCTTTTCTAAAAAGCGGAACCTTCAGGTTCACTTCATTTCTTAAATTATATGTTATTTCTTCTTCTTCTATTGTTATAAAAAGGATCTGAAGAGTGGAGGAAAGTTTGATGTTTTCGAAGCATTGTAGACAAAGACCGCCTCAACTTTTTGTATCAGTTGGTAGATGCTTAAGAGTCTTGCTTCCTTATATCTTGAAGTCACCGATGCATTCCAGGGAAGGCCTAAAATTGAACGAATACATCGATTAACAATTGAATTGATTCTTGCAAGGTTATCTTGACTGGTAGTATCCCACAAGATGATTCCATATGCGAGATGAGGCTGTATTAAGGAAAGGAATACTAGTCTGAGAAGGGAAGGAGGCACCCAGGCAGAGGCTTGGGTGAGTATTCCTGCTAGTGACGAAGTCTTCTTTCGTAAGGTGATCATTTGTTTATCCCAACTCAGCTTGTCATTTAGCCAGATTCCTAGAAACTTGGTATCATTCACCCTTTCGAGTTGTTTTCCTTTGTATGTTATTTCTAAATCAATATTTAATGATTTATTTTTCGTCCTAAACACCTTATATTTGGATTTTTCTGGGTTTAGTATAAGCTGATTCTTTTGAAGCAAACTATACATTTCAGAGACCTTGCATTGAAGCTGGTTAGGGTCTTTATCAGTGATTAGAATGGAAATGTTATTGGCATATGCTACTAGGTGGGAAGATGGAAGAAGAGAGAGAAATTCATTAATGTAAAGAACAAATGGGATACGTCCAAGAAGTGAGCCTTGAGGTGCTCTCCTGGAGAAATAAGAAATGTCTGAAAAAGACTGGTTTGCTTTAACAACAAATGGTCTATCAGTAAGGTAGTCTTCCAGGAGAAGGTTAATTTTTCCTCTCAAGCCAAGATTGTTGAGTAGGATTTTATGATTTATGCAGTCAAAAGCTTTGGATAGGTCTAGAAACAGTGCTATTGCATAGTGACCCTTTTCAAGACAGTCCGTGATCATAGAGCAGAAGTCAACAATTGCCAGGTCAGTGGATCTTTTCGAACGATAAGCGTACTGTTGTTGATGGATAAGCTGATTGACTTCCAGGAAGCCCATGAGTCTGCCGTGAAGAATTTTTTCAAATTTTGCAAAAACTGAGTAGAGCTATTGGACGAAAACTGTTAATAGAGTTGCAGTGTTTCCCCTTAGGAACAATGACTGCTTTTTTGAATTGAGACGGGAATTCACCAGATTGAAAGGAAAGATTGTAAATATACTTCAGTGGTGTTAGAATTGAGTTAAGGACCTTCTTCAGCAGAGCAGGATGCCATCAGTATTGAGCTTGCTCAATCCATTCAAAGCCTTAAACACCTCAATCAGATGATCACCTCGCAGGTGTCCAGTCTGCAGTTTGCAGAACCGAAGTCTTTCTTCATAAGACCACCCTTTCATTCCCTTCACTAATCGCATTGCCCTTCTCTGCACCTGTTCCAGCAGATCTAAATCCTTCTTAAAATGAGGCCTCCAGGCCTGTATGCAGTCTTCTTCAATGAGATAATCACTTCCATATCCCTGCTAGCAAAGTTCCTGTGTATCACTGACAAAACCCTGTGTACAAAACCCTGTCTACACTGCTCATAGAACTTCATATTTGACTGCACAATTACGCAATTATTTTCAAGGCCTTTTTCAATTTCTACTAACCTGAGTGTAATTCCACACATTTGGTATATTAATCTGATATCACTGCTACCTGTATGTAGTACTTAATACTAAGTTAAATACTGTAAATATGAATCTGTACATTTGGAAAACCAAAAATTTTGTGAATAAAGTGGAAATTTGTGAACCTGAGTTCTAGTAAAACTACTGAGAAATTTGTTTTCATGCAATTTATTGAGGAGCTTTTAAAAAGCATTGTTGAATAGAGTTTCATTGCTACAAATTTAGCTATTCTGATATTTTGAGTAAGCAGAATATTTTTATGTACATTAACTGATATATTAGAATTCCTATATAATAGTAGTAATGATAAATGATGCAAGAAAGCAACGTTACCCAGTTTGATATATTTTTTTTTTTTTTCACAAACCAAGCTGAGAAAAATTTTTACCTCACGAGTTTTTTGCATCTTTCCATGGCCAAATTGGTTGAAAAGGCACTCTTAACATACCCCCCCCCCCACTACTTCTCATGTCTAGGCAGAATTGCAGATGATTTCAAATTTAATTGGAACTTTTTCTTCACATTACCCTGTACCTGTTAAGCAAATCCTCAGTGCCAGCATGAACAACACTATTACCTTTTCTGCCCTTAAAAGATAACTGCTCTATATCATCAACTTTCTCCTCTGGCAGGCATATCCTAGTCCTATTCTACCTATCATTATTATTAGTAGTGGCATATGATGCAAGAAAACAAGCCTATAAAGCATCAGCAAAAAAAAAAAAAAAAAAAAAAAAAACTGTGTGCGTACCCTGTATTTGCAAAATGCGTTTTATGTGAAAACATCTTTGATGAAAATCGAACAAAGACAGAACCAAAGTCGCAAACGATGTAAAGTTTTATGCTCACACCTGCTATTTAGTCTCCGAATCTACGTTAGTGACATTAGCATCATACTTCAGTCCAAAATATTAATATGAATGATGTAATGTTTTATGCACACGCCCGCTACTTACTCTACCAAATCAACGTTTGGAAGAGGTTAGTAAAACCAAGTCATTAGTCTAATCACCCATTTAATTGTAGCAATTCACATTTTTGTTATATTCCACTGTTAGATGCCACTGTAGATGGTTTCACATCAATAATTTTCTGAGTAGTGAAAGGGACTGAATGCCATACTGCCTATAGCCTTTGTGTTCAATGATGCTGAAGTCAAATGCACAGCACTGTCGAGCACACAAACCTAAAAAAAATAAAGATGGAGGTAGCAAAGACTATTGTGAAGAAGACAAACAGAAAATCAATCATTGAATTTAGCAATTCCTCTCTATCTAACAATTATGTACAACAGAATGTTTCTCCAATTGCAAAACAGATGAGTTTAAATGATCAAGCTACATTTGCAAATGGTTCAAAAATGACACAAAGAAACCAGCTGCTATAGATGCAACACTGATACATACTGCATTTTCCGATGTTGATGATGACGGGATCCTTCTGTTTAATAGCTGTAGAGGATCACTTAAGAATAACACCATTCCAGCGCTATTAAGACGAATGGCTTTGTCTATCCAGAAATTCCCACATTTAACGAAGATGGATTTAGTGACAGAGAGGCTTATTACTCCTCACTTACTGTTCATGCAAATAAGGTGTCTGAGACATGCATACAGACAATATGGCATTTTAGGCCAAGTGATCAATGTGCCTGTTTCAGTCAACACAATGGTGTATCACTTGCCAAGGGAGATTGAAGATGATCATTATATAAAATGCAAGAAAATACAAAAGTCCAGACATTTGATCAGGTTAGTAAGAAAGCGAGTGGTTAAAGCGTGGCTTCAGTATTTCGTCGATTGTATCAAATAACGATAGATCAGTCATTCTTTGATGACAGTCCCATGGAAATTAATTTGGCTAAAGATGACATAAGAAAGCAGTTCCGATCGAAGAAAGTCTCTTCATCCAACAGCAAACGTTTTTAGATAAAAGATATTTATCATCCAACTGATGATAAATATCTTAGAATCACCCCAGGAGAAACTAATGTACCAGAGAGCTTATTGTTTGATAAGCATGCAGAGGAACTGCACTTCCCCAGCATTTATCTTGGTCAATTCAGAACATTCAGAGAGTATTTGTGTGTCTCCATTCATGATGGCAATAAGTGTGCTCAGACAATCTGACCAATACGGTGTTACTCCATATCATCTCTTTCATGTAGCAATGAAGATAATGAGATTGAGAGCGAAAGACTGTTTGTCGGTGGCTCTCAAATACATAGGTAAAGATACAAAACTGACCTATGAGCAAGATCAATCCAAAGAATACATTAACAGCTGTATTGAAAACAATTTGGCCTTCCTAAGAACAATTCCAACCTCTACCTACTACTGGGCTCAACATAAGCACGATCTATTTGCCATGATTAGACAGCTCATGATTAGTGAGCAGAATAAGGGAGGCGATGCTAGGGAATGAAAACATGAACGATGTAAAGTTTTATGCTCACGCTCACTACTTAGTTTACTGAATCTACATTAGTGACATTAGCGTAATACTTGGTCCTTGAGGTTGTCACAGACAAGCTGTACTTGCTACCTGCGAGCCTAAAATGCTGATGGAACTGATATTCGGGTAACACTGAAGTCAAGTTGATCCAATTTCTGCGAAGTCCGGACGGTTTGTGACAACCAAATCCTCTGCTTGCACCTTCACGATGGAGGGACCGTTAGTAATCCTGGGTACAACCTCCATGCACAAGCACACTGTGGGTGACCACAAAGGTATAAACCAGTGTAAACAGGAGTCAAGGTGTGGCGCCCACACCACATGGAGGAATGCCGCCCCTCTGTGTTACCAGGCAATACTAGGTGGTAGATGACTCTCATCAACTGGTCCAATACCACCACTTTGCTTATTGGAGGTTTGAAGTGGTAGAACCAATGTTTAGTCTCCAGAGCTAAGTTCCAGTCAACCCTTCCCCATATCTTCCATCATGCAGTATGACTGATGATTTTTGAGGTTATGATGAACATCATGGTGAGATCCAATCTTCCTTACATTTCGAGGGTACACTTCTAAAATGGTGTTCGCAGGCTGGCCGCTAGTTAGACTATTGACCGAACCTATTGGTAACTCTTTAGGAGGCTTCCGGATCAGCTAGTGTATAATCTTGCTACTTCTACTCTGCCAGATAGTGACTGGATGGAGTTTGAGTAGTGTGTATGTGGGGGGCATTGTCGAGGCCACATTATGTCAAGGATCTGGGTATATTCTTACCATATGTACTCCATATCCAAAAATTTCATTACTTCATACAGCATGTCCCCCCCCCCCCCACACACTTTTTGTTACTACTGAATACACCATGAATTGTCAAACTAATAGAGTAAGCTTATCTGAGAAAAGACCTAAACCTCCCAAGCACTTCCTAGTTCATTTCACAAATATACATGGTCTCAATTCTAATCTCAACAATGTCCATTTCCACTTGCAGTCTGCCAAACCACATGTACTTTTTCTGACAGAATCTCAGTTATCAGTTGATTGAACTACTGCTCATCTCAGTTGCCCAAATTATTTGCTGTATGATTCCTTTCGCCTCAAAGGTGGTACTTGTGCATATGTCTGTTCCGATATTCCCTGTCAGAGACTTGGTAATTTGGAATCTCCTCTTTTCGATCTTCTTTGGCTTAAAATCTCTCTATCTCATTGTGTCAAATTCATCTGTTGTCTCTACCAGTCTCCCAATTCCACTAATCACTTGGAGCTCTTTGACTTCTTCTCTTTGCAACTTGACTTTCTCCAGTCCAATTTTCCTTGGTGATTTTAATGTTCACAACTCCAGCTGGCTTCCATTTTCTAGTCACACGACCCGGCTGGTCGAGATACTGAGGCTTTTGCAATTTCAAATGAATTTGCACAGATTGTTCATTTACCTACAAGAATACCAGACAATCAACACACTTCATCTTTTTCTCACAAACAACCCTTCTAAGTACATGGTTGAAGTGAGTGGTCCTTTAGGTACCTCAGATCACAATTTGGTGATTGTCTCTTATCCAATGGAGCCTTTATCTCCTTGCTATTCCCAACCTCATGTTGTTTGGCATTACAAGAATGCAAAATGGGATGACCTGCGAGATTTCTTTTCTTCTTTTCCCTTGTCCAGATTACTGTTTCAAAACTTCTGCTGCAAACGTTTGCTCAGATCGTTTCAGTGAAATTATTCTTGTAGAACGGAATCCTTTATTCCACACTTCACTTTAAAATCTCGTCCTTTATCTAAACCTTGGTTTTCCAATAAATGTGTTAAGGCTGTTCAAAAGAAGAACGTTGCATATCGTGATTGGCTCATTTCCAATTCTTCAGTTTCATTTTCTGCCTACACCAAAGCTCGCAACAATTGTAAAGCAATCATTAATCAGTACAAACTAGATTTTGAACAGGCTAGGAGTAGAAAACTTGCTTCTTGCCCTAATGGTGGCCGAGCATTCTGGTCTCTTGCCAAAGCTATTGGCCACAACTTTTACCCATCTCTGCCAAAACCCAATTGTTCTGTTGTCACTTCAGCCAAGGAAAAGGCAGACCTGCTAGCATCACATTTCTCTTCCAAATCATGTATTAATGATCTTGGTAAAACACCTCTAACCATGCTCCATTCAATGCCTCCTGTGGTCTTCCGTCAAAAGAATGTCAGAAGGATTTTGATGAATCTCGATGCTAAAAAAGCTCCAGGTTCTGATGGCATCCCTTGTTTTCAAAACCTGTGCTCCTGTTCTTTGCCACCTTTTTTCACTTTCTTATTCCATAGGTGTTTTTCCTTCTGCTTGGAAATTTGCTCATATCCAGCCAGTTCCTAAAAAGGTTGACAAGTCCCCCCATCCACTTATCGTCCCATTGCAATTACTTCTACTCTTTCTAAAGAAATGGAGAAATCAATGAACCGCCAACTCTTAAACTACCTAGAAACCTTCCGTCTCATCAATGATCGCCAGTGTCGATCCAGTGGTGATATTCTGGCTAATGTTACTCCTTTATGGAAAAGTCAATGGAAAAAAGTTTGGTGAAACACATGCAGTTGCTCTTGATATCTCAGAGGATTTTGATCGTGTTTAGCATAAAGCTCTTCTAAACAAGCTTCTATCTTTTGGTGTGCCAACTTTTGCCCATCTCTGCTCCCACCTCTGTCCAAACCAGGTGGTTCTGTTGTCACTTCAGCCAAGAATAAACCTGACCTGATAGCATCCCATTTTTCTTCCAGCTCATGTATTAATGATCTTGGTAAAACACCTCCCACCATTCCCAACACACTCCATTCAATGCCTCCTGTGGTCTTCCGTCAGAAGGATTTTGATGAATCTTGATGCTAAGAAAGCTCCAGGTCCTGATGGTATTTCTCCACTTGTTCTCAAAACCTGTGCTCCTGAACTTACTCCTATTCTTTGCTGCCTTTTTTCACTTTCTTATTCCAAAGGTGTTTTTCCTTCTGCTTGGAAATTTGCTCATATCCAGCCAGTTCCTAAAAAGGGTGACAAATCCCTCCCATCCAATTATCGTCCTATTGCAATTAATTCTACTCTTTCTAAAGTAATGGAGAAATCAATTAACCGCCAACTCTTAAAGTACCTAGAAACCTTCCATCTGATCAACGATCGCCAGTATGGATTCCGTCAGTGTTGATTCACTGGTGATATTCTGGCTTATGTTACCCATTTATGGACTAAATCAATGGAAAGGTTTGGTGAAACACAAGTAGTTGCTCTTGACATCTCAAAGGCTTTTGATCATGTTTGGCATAAAGGTCTTCTAAACAAGCTTCCATCTTATGGTTTGGCAACTGTTTTTAGTAATTGGTTATCGAGTTTTCTCTCTGATCGCTCACTGAGGGTGATGGTAGATGGCTCTCTGTCTTCTAACTTCTCCACTAATGCTGGTGTCCCCCAAGGTTCAGTTCTTTCCCCCACTCTTTTCCTCTTGTATATTAATGACTTTCTTCCATTGACTGGAAATCCTATCCATAGTTTTGCCGATAATAGCACATTGCATTCCACTTTCCGTTTTGAAAAACCTTGCCCTGCTCAATCAGCTTCAACTTCTCGAATATCCATTACCAACTGCTTAAATGATGAACTGATGCCGATCTCCAGGTAATTCTCCAGTGGGGCAAAGACAACTTAGTTGATTTCACTCCTAAAACTCAGTCTTATCTTATATCTCGCAAAAAAGATTCTTCTGCTGCTATGCTTATCTTTGGTGACACTCCAATTTCTAGGCAAAATGATATATCTCTTTTAGGGATTACCCTGACTTCTAATCTCTGTTGGCATAAGCATATTACAAATATTGCTTCTTCTTTCGCTCTCAGCATTACTTTTCTTCCACACGGCTGTTCACTCTGTACAAATCACAAATCCGCCCTACCATGGAATATTGCTCCCACATCTGGGGCGGTGCCCCCAAAATCTCTCTCAGGATCCTAGATTCCATTCAGAATAGGGCAGTTAGGTTAATTAATGACTCCTCTCTAATAGCCTCTCCACTCTCTGTCTCATAGACGTACTGTTTCTGCTGCATGCCTATTCTACAGATACTTCCACGGGCATTGTTCTTCTGAATTGGCTTCTATAATTCCCACTCTCTCTTTCAAAACAGTCCAAACACGTTCCGCCACCAGCCAACATCCTTTTACTGTGCAACTTCAAACTCATAGAACCAACTTTTCATCTTCTTCGTTTATTCGTTCAACTGCCATTTTCTGATAATTAAAAGTCTATAGAAATTCAAGTCTAATGTCAACAAATATCTTCTTTTGTCTTCTCAACCTCCAACCCAAGCACGGTACTAAGTAGTATAGGTTCTAATACCTGTCATGTTTGGGGTTTTCATAAAAAAAAAAAAAAAAAAAAAAAAAATTCAGTCAGAAATATTTAGTATAAACATAGAATTTCAACATTGCACATTTTGCTGTGGCTAAATAACGCTCCTCAAGATTGTTTGGGCGAGTACAAAGAAGATGCTATCACAATGATTGACAACTTGGCAAGGGTTCAGGAAGCATCAAGCTTCAAACTCACAAACATACATCCCATGTAACAAGAAAATAACACTGGATAAATGACAGATGTGTTGATTTGAAGTACCATCCATGCCTTGTTGCATGAATGGTGCTTCATATCGACAAAACTGTCATTGACACCTTTTTTGTACCATTGGAATTCACTGTTCTGCGACACATCATTACTGTGTTGCAAAATCATCATTTGAAAATTTCGTCAAATAACGTGATTTCCGCACCGCAAAATTGGTTTTACTACAGTCCAAAATTTAGTAGGTGCTGCCAAAGATGCTTTCACATCAAAAACCCTCACTCATCACCTGTCCTAATTCTTCCTTGAAACTATTCAACCTGCCCACTTCTGCATTGCCAGATGACATTTGTTCCAACAATTAACCATCTGCTGGCTGAATGCAAACCTCCACACACCTATCTCTCAACCATCCTTTTATACCCCCTCATGTATGTAAGAGGAAGAATTCCATCAGCATTGAGCTTGCTCGATCCATTCAAAGCCTTTCTTGGAAAGACCACATTCCCTTTACCAATCTCACTGTTCTTAGTAAAGCAAGCAACAAAGTAAAAGTCTCAAGGTATTAGGAGTGCTGTGCCTTGGGGAACTGAGGGGGGTACGTTGTGTTCTCAATAATAGCCTCATGAAATACACTGCTTGCTTGATGTTTGTGGATCTATTTAGAACGGGATATAATATTGCCAAGGGGGATGACTCTATTGTGTTCGAGGTAAGGAATGTGAGGATAAAAGTAAAGTGCAGCCATTATCAACCCACTGCAGGATGGAAGCCTCCTCAACAATTCATGCTGAGGGAAATGGACCATAAACTGCCATGCTGGTCCAGTGCGGGTTGGCAGATCAACCGTATTCAGCAGTCAGGGGCTTGAACCCCGGTCTACTCAAAGAGCGTGTGCTACTGCACTCCCGCTCTTGACCACTCGGCTACGGAGGCCTCCATGTGAGGATATTAGGCACCAACTCAGCACTTTTATGGGTCTTTATGAGACCATAAAGAACAGGTTGGATTTACATGAAGGATTTAAATTGGGGGGGCAATCAAGCTCTCCAATTTAAATCCTGCCAGAGCTTGTGCTTGATCATCAGGCAACACAGTGGCAACCCCTAAGGTAGAATGCATTAGTCCCACAGTAGCTAGATGTAGAAGAAGAAGGATTGCTGGAATAGGATCAGGGTATGGCTGCCGGGGCAAAAGAAAATGACACTGTAGAGTAGATATTATCTAATTTAAGGCACAAAAAGTAAGACTGTTGTACATGCTGGCACTAATGTCATTAAGTGTAGTAGATTTGCAGACTTACTTAACAAGTACAAGTCAATGTTGAAAAAATGTTGTGTGTTAGGGCAAAATTTGAAAGTATCTGCAATTCTGCCAAGGCTCAATAGGATGGAGTATATGTTGACAGCCCTGGAGAGATTGCTTCTACAGGGATTGGGTACCCTTAAAAAGAAAGAGGGGCAAGAATATTTTATGATGCTGTTGAAGCAGTATTAGGTGGGTCAAAAAACTGAAAACTTGGGGGATAATGCAGACTAATATATTAACAATAGTTGCAGGGCAACAATCAAAGTGATTCTTGCACTGCATCTATTGTAATGTGCAGCAGCCTGGAAAGCAAGGTACTGGGGATTTCAAAGCCATCATGGAACAAGTAAACACGTGGGCTGCGTTAGGGTTACTAAGAGTAAGAACAGATGCACATATACATGTCATATGCTCATAGCATGTACACCAATGCTAGAAGCATAGTACATAAATTTGAAAAGCTGGTGAAGACATCAAATGCAGACGTTGCGGGGATATCGGAGACATGGTGTTACTCAGATACAAAGGATGCAGAATTTGAATATGAGGAGTGCAATGTGTACAGAAAGAACAGGCAGGCAGACAGGATAGGAGAGGCTATGCTTTTACTTAAGAGGTGTATAAAATCAAGACAGTGCAATGTTGAGTCAGTTTTGACATAAGCATTGGGAAAGCAAAAAATGAGTGTAGAAGTGTGTTATAGAGAAGTTGTACACGTTGGCACTAATAATATCAAGAGTAGAAGACCGGCAGAATTACTTAACAAGTACAGGTCACTGTTGAACAAAAGCCGAGAATTAGGGTTGAATTTGAAAGTGTCTGCAATTCTGCCCAGACACGATAGGAGGGAGTATATGATGAGAGCATTGTCGATCAATTCGGCCCTGGAAAGATTGTGCAAGGCTCAAGGGGTAGAATTTTTTTCAGCCTGGACTGTACTTGTTAACAGGAGAGATTGCTTCTACAGGGATGGGATACACTTAAATAGAAAGGGTGCAAGAATATTTGCTGATGCTATCGAGGCAGTGTTAGGTGGGTCGGAAAACTGCTAGCTTGGGGGGAGACAAAGACCAATAGATTGACAGTAGCCACTGGCAGAGGTGAAAGAGATTCTTGCACTGCTTCTATTAGAATGAGCAGAAACCTGAAAAACAAGATGCATGGTATTTCAGAGACTGCTGGGAGCCATTGCAGTACAAGTAAACACATGGGTTGTGTTAGGGTAGCTAAGAATAGAAACAGGTGCAGGTATACTTGCGTGTACACCAATGCTAGGAGTTTAGTAAATAAATTTGATGAATTTGAAGTATTGCTCAAAACATCAAAGGCAGATATTGTTGGGATATCAGAGACGTGGTGTCACACAGATATAAGGGATGCAGAACTGCAATTTGGGGAGTACAACGTCTACAGAAAGGATAGACAGGATAGGAAGGGGGAGGGGTTATGCTATTAGTTAAGAAACACATAAAAACCAAGGAAGTGAAGCCAGTCGACATCGCTGGACAGTGCAGTGTTGAGTCAGTTTGGTGTGACATAAGCATTGGGAGATCAAAATTGAGAGTAGGAGTGTGCTATAGGCCTAATGACACTGATGAGTATAATAAGGAACTGTACAGGGAAATAGAGTGGGCCAGTAAATCAGAGAGTCTTATAATGGAAGATTTTAATTTCCCAGATAATGACTGGAATCTGGGGGCTGGTTACTCACACACTAGCAGGGCTTTTGTGGATTTATTGGATGATTGTTTTCTACATCAGCATGTTCGGGAGGCAACTAGAGGGAGTAATACTCTTGATTTGATTATCAGCAGTGATTCTTCATGCATTAAGAATCTGCAGATAAATGAACCACTAGGTGGCAGTGATCACAGTGTGCTGAAGTGGGATTTACTCAAAGAGGTAACTACCATTAGGGGTAAAGGGAAGGGTTATTGCTTCCGTAAAGGCGACTACGATGGACTGAGACATTATTTAAATTCTATACAGTGGGACCAACTGATGATGTTACCAACAGCAAATTCAAAATGGGAAGCATTCAAAGAACGTATCTTGGAAGCTACTAGGCTTTACATACCAACTAAGAAATATTGTTCAAGGTTTAGGCCAAAATGGATGTCAGATGAACTAATGAGGCATATGGCAGAGAAGAAAAATGCATGGGATACTTACAAATTAACACATGACACAGAAGCCTATGATAGATACAAGTTGATATGCAACCAAGTTACAAAGGAGGTTAGGCAGGCGAAGGCAGATTACGAGAAATCTTTGGCAAGGGATGCAAAGAAAAACAGCAAAGAGTTCTTTACTTATGTAAACTCTAGAAGGAAGGGGATGAATCAGATTGGTCCACTTGATATTGATGGGTCAACTGTTGATGATCCTGATCAGGTAGCTAACAAACTAAATGAATATTTTGCATCGACATTCACACAGGAGGAGTTATTCAGCAAGGGGAATGCCAGAGGTGTATTCAACTCTAGCAGTAAGCTACAGAATCTTGAAATAACTGGGAGTAAAGTGGAGGAGAAACTGTTGAAGATAAACACAAGAAAGGCACCCGGTGTGGATGGGATCTATCCAGTTATATTAAAGGAGGCAGCAAAGGAAGTAAGCAAACCCTTAGCTATAATTATGAGAGCTTCCTTGGACTCAGGGGAGGTACCCATAGACTGGAAATGTGCAAATGTGACCCCAATTCACAAAGGAGGATCAAAGGCTATCACAAGTAATTATAGACCTGTGAGCTTAACTTCTGTTCCAGGAAAATTAATGGAGGCACTGGCTAAAGAAGCACGGCAGGATCATTTAGACAAGACTTCAGTTATAGCTCCGACACAGCATGGTTTTGTTAAGGGGAAGTCTTGCCTGACCAACTTGATTGGATACTATGATGCAGTCACAAAAGAACTGGATGCAGTGAATAACTTTGATATTATATACTTGGATCTTAGAAAGGCTTTTGATACTGTTGCACATGGAAGACTGCTACACAAATTGGAGCAGTGTGACATTGGAGGCAAATTGCTGCTATGGATAAAGGGGTGGTTGAGCGGGAGAAGACAGAGAGTGGTAATCAATGGACACTGCTCATCGTGGACTAATGTTATTAGTGGAGTCCCTCAGGGCTCAGTGTTGGGTCCATTATTGTTTTCTGTATTTATAAATGATATTGATGATGGTATATCAAGCTTAATGTCCAAGTTTGCAGATGATACAAAGGTTGGCAGGGTTGTCAAGGACACTACTGATACTATGCTGCTGCAACAGGATCTGGGAAGGTTGAGCAGATGGGCTGAGAGGTGGCAAATGAAGTTTAACATTGACAAATGTAAAGTACTACACATGGGAAACAGCAACCCCAGAGCAACGTATCAACTCTGTGGTACTACACTGACAGTGGTAGAGAATGAAAGGGACTTGGGAGTGGTTGTGCAGGCAGATATGAAGTTCTCTGAGCAGTGCAGACGGGCTGCAAGAGTAGCTCATGGAGTATTGTCAATGATACACAGGAATTTTTCCAGCAGGGATAAGGAGGTGATTATTCCATTGTATAAGGCAATGGTCAGGCCACACCTAGAGTACTGTATACAGGTCTGGAGGCCTCATTTCAAGAAGGATGTAGAGCTGCTGGAACGAGTACAGAGAAGGGCAACAAGATTAGTGAATGGAACAAAGGGGTGCTCTTATGAAGAAAGGCTTAAAGTTTGCAAATTACAGTGTCTGGAGACTAGGCATTGGCGAGGTGATCTGATAGAGGTGTATAAAGCCTTGAATGGTTTGAGCATGCTCAATGCTGATGGGATTCTTCCTCTAGCTCAGAAAAATCACCTGAGAGGGCATAAATTCAAATTGAGGAAAGACAGATGTAGGATAGATGTGCGGAAATTTGCCTTTAGCCAGCGGGTGGTTGGTTGGTGGAACAGACTCCCATCCCTTGTGGTGGAGGTTGATAGCCTAAATAAGTTTAAGGCTCAGCTGGACAGGTATTTTGAACGAACAGAGGGGTGAAGTGGAAGTGGGTGTTTTTTTTTTTTTTGGCTGATGCTGCATAAGCTTGCTTTCTTGCATCAAATGCCTCTACTAATACTAATGCTAATGCTATAGGCCTAATGACACTGATGAGGGTATGTCTGCAAGGGGCAAAGGGTGATGACAAAGAGCAGATGTCATAAGGTTTTAAGGGCACAAAAGGTGATATTGTTGTACACGTTGGCACTAATATTAAGAGTAGGAGACCAGCGGAATTAGTTAACAAGTACAGGGTCACTGTTGAAAAAAAAGCTGTGAATTAGGGTTGAATTTGAAAGTGTCTGCAATTCTGCTCAGACACGACAGGAGGCAGTACAGTAAACCCCCGCTATTCGCGGGGGTAACGTTCCTGAGAAATGTTGCGAATACCGAAAATGCGAATACTGAGTTATGGCTCCCATAGTAATAAAGGGGTTCCATTCCAAAGTATGAAATATATAAGAAAAACTAGTCTAAAATTTTGTCTATGTATGTATTATATGTATCTTCATAATATGACTATGTACATAGACAGTACATAGTGAAATGCAAGCATATGGCATCGAAATGAAAATAAGAAACAATTTAATATTAAATGTAATATTTATTAGAAATTTCAAACAAATCTTTCAAACCAGCGCCTTTGCTAGCAAAAAACTTATCCCGCCAGTGCTATCACCAGTTTTGCTAAAGTGTTGATAAAGGAGTTTTGCCTTTTCACGAATGATGAGTGAACTTAACGGAATTTTATTTTGAGTTCGGTTTTCTATCCACAGATTTAAAGATTTTTCCATTTTTTCTAATTTAACATCACGAGTTACAGAGAAAATTTTTGAAGCAATTAGCGCGTTTTCACGGACACTACGGCAGATTTTTTCTTCCAATTTTTTGATTGATCGTACCATTGACTCATTGATTTTATGCTTTGCCACTAAAGAGACACTTTCACCATTAGAAATTTTATCTAATAACTCAATTTTATTCGCTAATGTCATCACCTTCTTTGATATTTTCACATTTCTCTTGTTATTCGTAGCCATATCTTTGTAGGGGATATAAAGAACTTGTCCACAATAAAGTCACTTTTCCATTAACACACTCGAAAAAGTCTGTTTTACAAGGGAAAACAGTAGATTTATCATTTTTGTAAACATATCAATTTATAAATTGATAAATTAAAAGCAAACGACGAAACCTTCCATGACAAGCGCATAACACATACTGAACAAGGATTAGTGAGAAACATCCACGCTCGCGATTTTGTTACCCCTCTTCCCCCACCCACTGAGTGCTGTTTTGACCGGGAAAGATAATTTTAGCCCCGCCCATGTTTTTTTATGGCAGAAAATATTCACGGCGCTTTAAAATTCACATTTTTTTAGGTTTCATTTTATATTAAATCGGCGATCGCGAAACCGCGAATAGCGGGGGTTTACTGTATATGATGAGAGCCTTGTCAATCAATTCGGCCCTGGAGAGATGGTGCAAGGGGTAGAATTTTTCTCATCCTGGTCTGTGCTTGTTAACAGGAGAGACTGCTTCTACAGGGATGGGATATGCTTAAATAGAAAGGGTGTAAGAATATTTGCTGATGCTATCGAGGCAGTGTTAGGTGGGTAGGAAAACTGCTAGCTTGGGGGGGGGGGATACACGGACTAATAGATTAACAGTAGCTGCTAGCAGAGATGAAAGTGATTCTTGCACTGCTTGTATTGGAATGAGCAGCAGCCTGGAAAACAAGATGCAGGGGATTTCAGAGACTGCTGGGAGTCATTATGTTACAAACACATGGGCTGCATTAGGGTAGCTAAGAATAGGAACAGGTGCATGTATACTTGCGTATACAATAATGCTAGGAGTTTGGTAAATAAATTTACTTGGGGAGTACAATGTGTCCAGGAAGGGAGGAGGGATTATGCTATTAGTTAAGAAACACATAAAATCCAAGGAAGTACAGCCAGTCGACATGGTTGGACAGTGTGTTGAGTCAGTTTGTGTGACATAAGGACTGGGAAATCAAAATTGAGAGTAGGAGTGTGTTATAGGCCTAATGACTTTGATGAGTATAATAAACAACTGTACAGGGAAATAGAGTGGGCCAGTAAATCAGAGAGTCTTATAATGGGTGATTTTAATTTCCCAGATATTGACTGGAATTTGTGCGTTGGTCACTCACATACTATCAAGGCTTTTGTGGATTTATTGGATGATTGTTTTCTACAGCAGCATGTTCGGGAGGCAACTAGAGGGCATAATACTCTTGATCTGATTATCAGTAGTGATTCTTCAGATAAAGGAACCACTAGGTGACAGTGATCACAGTGTGCTGAAGTGGGATTTACTCAAAGATGTAACTACCATCAGGGGTAAAGGGAAGGGTTTTTGATTTCATAAAGGCGACTATGGCAGTCTGAGACAGTATTTAAATTCTATTCGGTGGGACCAACTGATGATGTTACCAACAGCAAATTCAAAAGGAAGCCTTCAAAGAATTAATTTTGGAAGCTACTAGGCTTTTCATACCAACTAAGAAATATTGTTCAAGGTTTAGGTCTAAATGGATGTCAGATGAACTAAAGAGACATGTGGCAAAGAAGAAAAATGCATGGGATACATACAAATTAATGGGTGACACGGAAGCCTATAATACATATAAGCTGGTCTGTAACCAAGTCACAAAGGAGGTTAGGCAGGCAAAGGCAGATTACGAGAAATCTTTGGCAAAGGATGCACAGAAAAGAGTTCTTTACTTATGTAAACTCTAGAAGGAAGGGGATGAATCAGATTGGTCCACTGGATATCGATGGTTCAACTGTTGATGATCCTGCTCAAGTAGCTAACAAACTAAATGAGTATTTTGTATCTACATTCACACATGAGGAGTTATTCAGGGATGGAAATTCCAGAGGTGAATTAAACTCTCAGTGTGAGCTAAATGATTTTGTATTAATTGAGAGCAAAGTGGAGGAGAAATTGTTGAAGATAAACATAACAAAGGCACCTGGGGTGGATGGGATATATCCAGTTATATTAAAGGAGTAAGCAAACCCTTAACCATAATTATGAGAGCTTCCTTGGACTCAGGGAAGGTACCCATGCACTGGAGATATGCAAATGTGACCCCAATTCACAAAGGAGGATCAAAGGGCAACACAAGTAATTACAGACCTGTTAGATTAACTTCTGTTCCAGGGAAATTAATGGAGACACTGGTTAAAGAAGCACTGCAGGATCATCTAGACAAGACTTCAGTTATAGCTCGGACACAGCACGGTTTTGTTAAGGGGAAGTCTTGTCTGACCAATCTGATTGGATACTATGATGTAGTCACAAAGGAACTGGATGCAGGGAATAACTTTGATATTATATATTTGGATCTCAGAAAGGCTTTTGATGCTGTTTGCATTTGGAAGATTGGAGGCAAATTGCTGCTATGGATAAAGGGATGGTTGAGTGAGAGAAGACAGAGAGTGGTAATCAATGGACACTGCTCTTCACAGACTAATGTTATTAGTAGAGTCCCTCAGGGTCCAGTGTTGTTTTCTGTATTTACAATGAAACAAAGGGTTGCTCTTACGAAGAAAGGCTTAAGTTTTGCAAATTAAATTGTCTAGAGACTAGGCACCTTTGAGGTGGTCTGATTGAGGTCTATAAAGCCTTGAATGGTATGAGCATGCTCAATGCTGATGGGATACTTCCTCTTGCTCAGAATATTTGTCTGAGAGGGCATAAATTCAAATTGAGGAAAGACAGTTGTAGGATAGATGTGCAGAAGTTTGCTTTTAGCCAGAATGTGGTTGATTGCTTAAACAGAATCAAGGCAGAACTAGACAGCCATTTGGAGGGAGCAGATGGGTGAATTGAGAAGGTTTTTTTTTTTTTTGGCTGATGCTATATAAGCTTACTTTCTTGCATCATGTGCCTTTACTAATGCTAATGAGTACAATGAACACCTGTACAGAGAAATAGAGTGAGCCAGTAAATCAGAATGTCTAATAATGGGGATTATAACGTTCCAGATATTGACTGGAATTTGTGTTGGTCACTCACACACTAGAAAGACTTTTCTGGATTTATTGGATGGCAGTTTTCTACAGCAGCAATAAGAGAGTAATACTTTTGATATGATTATCGGCAGTGATTATTCATGCATTAAGATCTGCAGATAAAAGAAATACTTGGTGGCAGTGATAATGTGGGATTTAATTAAAGATTTAACTACCATCAATTGCAAAGGTGACTACAGTGGTCTCATACAGTTTTTAAATTCTATACAATGTGACAAACCGATGATGTTACCATCAGCAAATTATAAATTGGAAGCAGCATTCAAGGAATTAATCACAGAAGGTACTAGGCTTTTCATATCAACTAAGAAATATAATTCGAGGTATAGGCCTACATGGATGACATTAGAATTAATAAGACTCAAAGCAGAGAATAAAATGCATACAAATTGTCAGATGACACAGAAGACTGTGGTAAATATAAACTAGTCTGTGATCAAGTCACAAAGGCAAATAATGTAAACTAGATGGAAGGAAATAAATAGAAGTGGTTCATTTTATATTCATGGTTCAAATGTCCAGGATCCTGCTCAGGTTGCTGACAAACTGAATGAGTATTTTGCATCTACAGTTACATGAGAAAGTCTTTACGAAAGTGGATGCCAGAAGTTTATAAAACTCTAATAGGGAGCTAAATGATTTTGAAATAAATTAGTGGAAATTAAATTGTTGAAGTTAAAAGTAAGAGGCAACCCATGGTGGATGGAATCTATCCAATTATATTAATATAATAATAAGCAAAGGAAGAGAGCAAACCCTTAGCCATAATTATGAATGCATCCCCAATTCAAAAGGCAACATGAGTAATTACAAACATGTTAGTTTCATTTCTGTTCCAGGGAAAATGATGGAGTCACTAGTAAAAGAAATAATGCAGGATCATAGAAACTAGGCTGCAATTATAATTCAGACAAAGTATGGATTTGTTCCTTGGAAACCTTCTCTGATCAATTTGATTTGTGGTCAAAAAATAATTCTATCAAATACTTGGAATTCGGGAAAGCTTTTGATACTGTTGCCCATATTTAAGCAATGTGGTATTAAGGGAAAGTTGTTTTTATGGATAAAGGATTGGTTAATTGGGAGAAGACAGAGAGTTAATCAATGGACACTGCTCTTCATGGACTAATGTCATTATTGGCATCCCCAGAGTTCAGTGTTGGGTCCATTGTTGTTTTCTATATTTATAATGATATTATATCAGGCTTAATATCCAGTTTGATGGATTTAAAATTGACAAATTCTGCTATAACATGCATTTTGACAATGCGAATTTGCTCCAATATGACTGATATATTAGGAAACAATGTGAGTATAATGCAATTTTTGCACTGGCTCATGTGTTATTTTGTCTGCGAGTAACACCAGGTGAACGCAAAACCTAGCGACCTGAGCAGCAATACATAAAAATTTACGAAGCTTAAAATGTGTGAGAGCTATATTTGTCAATTTTCAAGAGCTCACATTTTTCGGTTCAAACAGAAATTTCATGAAGTGTGATAGCGTGAGCAGAGGAGAACATTTCTGGAGGTCACTACCATAAAACAATAAAAACAATTTGCAGGTCTAAGTTTATTGGGCTTTTGTGCTAGTGCAATCTAATTATAAACGGGTAGTAAACTCTATCTTATTGCATTTGTGATAACATCAATAGATAGAATTCTGTGGGTTTTTATGTTATTATCATGAAATATGTTTCCCTTTCCATGAAATCTTCAGTCATATAAAAACATAAATGAATTTCCAGAATCTTCTATTCATTCTTATTTTTAATGTGTGAAATTGTTACTATGTATCTCACCTGTGCATGCTGTGTTCGTCATTATTGATTGCTTATCTTTTTTACTGTTTTAAATTTTACAATCCAAAAAAAAAATTGTCAATGAACAGAAATATCAATTAGTATATGTATTACAGTAATATTTATTTATTAGAAATTTAAGATGTTTAAACCTGTGTTAGCAATTTTATTGGGTTTCTTTGTTTTAGGTTTTACTTACCCCACTGAACTTTTTTTTTTTCAAGTGTTCTGCCCCTATCCCCATAAGCCCTGTGTTTTTAATGCCATAAAGCGGAGATTTTTTAGGAACACATGTACCGGATTATAGCAAAACTGACTGTACTGCATATGGGTAACAGTAATATACTAATTGTGTTGTAGTGGAAAATGAAAAAGACCTGGAGGTAATTGTGCACCTGGATATGAAGTTTCCTGGGCAATGCAAACAGGCTGCCAGGACAGCTCATGGGGTTTTGCCAATGACATACAGAAATTTTTCTAGCCGGGTTAAGAAGGTGATTATCTCACTGTATAAGGCAATGGTCAGGCCACACTTCAGTACTGCATACAGGTCTGGAGACCTCAATTTAGGAAAGATGTGAATCTGCTGGAATGAGTACAGAGAAGGGCAACAAGATTGGTGAGTGGAACAAAGGGGGGTGCTCTTACCAAGATAGGCTTTAGTTTTGCAAACTGCAGTTTCTGGATACTAGGCACCTGCAAAGTGATCTGATTCAGTGTTTAAGGCTATGAAAGGATCGAGCAAGCTCTATGCTGATGGAATTTTTCCTGCTGAGACTATGCATACCAGGAAGGACAGCTGCAGAATAGAAATACAGAAGTTTTCCTTCAGTGTGTGGTTGATTGCTGGAACATACCGTATTTCCCCATGTATAAGACGCACCTTTTTTCGAAAAATTTGGGGTCCAAAAACTGGGTGCGTCTTATACAGTGGTTGTAAAATTTTTTTACTTGCATTTCCCACTTTTTCGCACTTGTTGCCAGTATATTAGGTTACGTTTTGCCACGTTCTGCCCAGAAATAGCTCAGAAAAGATTTTCGTACAGTGCTGAATTCAAGTTAAAAGTGATCCAGTTTGCAAAAGTGAATGGAAATCGTGCTGCTGAACGTAAGTTTGGTCCTCCTCCAACTGAGAAAACAACCGGAGACTGGCTACGGGAAGAAGAAACCCTACTGAAAACGCCACGGCAGAAGAAGGCCATGAGAGGCAAGTCAGCAAAATGGCCTGATTTAGAGAGGGAATTGAAGATATGGATTGAAGAGCAAAGGGCAATTGGAATTCCTGTGTACACAAAGATGGTTCAGCATGAGGCAAGAAGAATTGCTGATGAAAAAGAAGTTACTGATTTCAAAGGAGGACACAATTGGTGCTTCAGGTTCATGAAACGGAATGGACTAAGCATGCATACACGCACCAGACTTGCCTGAAAGCTATGAGCAGAAGGTCCTTGAATTTCATCGTTTTGTCATTCAATGTCGGAAGACACATCAGTTTGAGTTGGGACAGATTGCAAATATGGACGAAGTCCCCCTTCAATTTGCAGAATTGAAGGGGGACAGTTCTTATTAACAGAACTGTTGATAAGAAGGGGGTGAAAACTGTAACTGTGAAGACAAGTGGACATGAAAAGAGCCATTATACAGTTGTTCTAGCTTGTTGTGCCGACAGAACCAAGCTGCCTCCTATGCTGATTTTCAAACGCAAAACAATGCCAAAAGAAGACATTCCTCGAGGAGTGATTGTCCACATTTGTGACATGGGTTGGATGGATCAGGATGGGATGAAGATCTGGTTTGAGAAAGTTTGGAGCAGGAGACCAGGTGGGCTCTTATGCAAACCTGCCCTATTGGTGCTTGATCAGTTCAGGGCACACATAACAAAAAACACAAAGAAGATTGCTGCAGAGCAAAAAACAAAATTTGCCGTCATACCTGGAGGCTTGACATCCCAGCTCCAACCACGCATTAACAAACCCTTCAAAGCTGCCATGAGAGACAAATGGAACCAATGGATAAAGTCTTCTGGGGGCAATTTGACATCAGCAGGAAGAGTGAAGAAACCAACTATAGGAGAAGTTTGTACCTGGGTGAAAAGATCCTGGGATAATATCAAGATTGAGATCGTTGTCAAGTCATTTAAAAGTGTGGTTATATGAAGACAGTGATTCGTCATCAGACACGGACGAGGACAAGCTAATGGATGGGAGTTTTGACAGTGATGAGGAGTTGTATGAATTTTATGATGAATAAAATTTGAGTTCAATAACTTTATGTAATACATTTTTTTTTTTTTTTTTTTTTCAAATTTCGGGCCCCAAAATTAAGGTGCGTCTTATACATGGGGAAATACGGTACTTCCACCTGTGTTGTGGAAGTTGATAGCTTAAATAAATTGAAGGAAGAACTACACAAACTATTGGAGGGAATGGAATATTTTTTTGGCTGATGCTGTATAAGTTTCCTTTATTGCATCATTTATCACTACTAATGTTACCACTAATACTTTTTTTAAAAAAGATACATTGATAAATTACTTACTAACAATAGCAAGCGTTGTTATTATTCCTAGGTCAACATATAAGAACATTGCATCAGTCAGATTGGTATCCACCTAAAATATCAGAGCAAGAAAATACAATTAGGTTTAAGATTATACACTAAATACCTACAATATATAAAGGGAAAAAGAATTGCTATATTCAAAGGCCTCTTTATTTTTTTAATTTATAAATTGAAGAAATAATACTTTTCTTTCTATACTGTAAAATGAATGCTAGAATAAAAAAATACTCAGTACAAAGACATCACTTCCATATGCATCTTTATGTAAAAACTAGTGTGCATGTGTATTTTGCCAAAATTGTCGCAAAAAAGTAAAGAATAATATCAAAGTAATTACAAAAACCTCTCCCTTGGCTCCCTTTGCTGCTAGCTAAAGTGTCAGTAGGACAGACTCTGGTAATAAAATATGCAATTTGATAAATTTTTACACACACTACTATATCGTCCTTTAAAAAAAATTATGATTATTGAACGGGCAAAATTATGGAGGTGGTAGATGACTTTCATCAACCGGTGAAATACCACCACTTTGCTTATTGGAGGCTTGAAGTGGTGAAACCCATGTTTAGTCTCTAGAGCAAAGTTTCCAGCACCCCTCCCCCATACTTCTCCTTCAACCCGTACACGGTACTATGTACTATAGGTTTTGATACCTTTTGTGTTTGGGGTTTTCATAAAAAAATAAAATAAACAAATAAATATTCTGCTGCACCCATGGCAGATATTTTGTCAAAACTGTACCTCAACAGTTCCATTATGGAACTGTTAAAAATAACGTAAATTCTGAAAATTTATTGCAAATTATTCCTCCCCCTCCATCTCAGTTTGACTGCTAACTAAAACCTATTCATTTTAACGCAATAAAAATTCATCCTGCCAGAAAAAAGTTCAATTATTATAAGGAAATTTGTAGAAAGAAAATCCTTAAATAATATAACAAATATTTTTTGTTCTTTTGTCTTTAACATCTAGTAATGCTGCAATGATCATACGATGGGAATTTATGAGAGCTTGAAGAACAGAGTGGATATCCTCAAAGAAATTAAATTGTGGGCCAATCGAGTTCTCAGCTACCCACCTCAATGCCAGATTTTGCACTTGTGCATCAGGCAACACAGTGGCAAACCCCAAGGCAGAATGCATTGGTCCAACAGGAGGTAGCTATTGTCAGTGTCAAGGATATGGGAAATATATTGTGCTAAAAGGATAGGTGGAATAGGCCCAGGATGTCTCCCATGGGAAAAGTTGATGTTGTTGTTGAGAAGATATCACCTTTTAAGGGCACAAGAGGTGAGAGTGGCACAAATGACATTAAGAGTAGGAGATATGAGAACTTACTTAACAAGTACAGGGCAATGTTCAGTAAAAGTGACAAGTTAAGTTTGCTATTTTGCCCAGATGTGATAAGAGGGAGTACATGAGAGTCTTGTCAATCAATTTGGCCCTGAGGAGATTGTGCAAGGTTCATGGGGTATAATTTTAGTTGACTGTTAGCCTAACTTCTGCTCCAGGAAAAATATGGTTAAAGAAGTGATGCAGGACCACCTAGACAGGAGTGCAATTATACTTCAGTCACAACATGGGTTCATTTAAGGGAGATCATGTGTAACCAAGGAACTGGATGCAAATAATAATTTTGATATCATATACTTGGATTTCAGGAAAGCTTTTGATACTGTTGCACTGACTGCTGAACAAATTGCAGCAGGGTGCAATTAAGAGCAAGTTACTGCTATGGATAAAGGGATGGTTGAGTGGGAGAAGACAAGAGTGGTTACCAGTGAAGTTCCACAGGGTTCAGTTCTGGGTCCCATTATTGTTTTCTGTATTTATTTATGATATTGATGAAGACATATCATGCTTAATGTTCAAGTTTACAGATGATACAAATGTTAGCAGGATTGTTAATGACAGTAATGATGGTATGCTACTACAACAAGATCTAGACAAGATCGAAAGATCTAGAAAAATTAGGCAGATAGAATGAGAAATGGCAACTGAAGTTTAACACTGACATGCAAAGTACTGCATATCGGTAGCAGTTATCACAGAGTAATGTACCAATTCTGTGATACTACACTCAGGAAAGTGGAAAATGAAAAGGACTTAGAGGTGAGTAATTGTGAAGTCAGATATGCAGTTCTCTGAGCAGTGCAGACATGCGCCAGGACAGCTCATAGAGCTTTGTCAATGATATAGCGGGAATTTTGCTAACAGGGATAAGGAGGTGAGGCTTAATTTTAGGAAGGATGTAGAGCTGCTCTTACTAAGAATTGCTTAAGTTCTGCATATTTCAGTGTCTGAAAACTAGGCACCTGCAAGATGATCTTACTGAGGTGTTTACAGCTTTGAATGGCTTGAGCAAACTCAATGCTGATGGGATTATTCTTCTTGCTCAGACTATGCACACGAGGGGACATAATTCAAAATGAGGAAGGATGGTTGCAGAATACATGTGTGGAAATTTGCCTTAAAGCAATGGGTGGTCAATTGCTGGAACACGCTTCCATACCTTCCTAAAGTACTTAAGCAATTTTGAAAATAACAAGATTGTTTACATAGTTTTTATATTTAGTGAAATATGATGGTAGTGAGGCACGAGCATTGAAATTATGTTTTAGAGTTTCTGCCACAGAAGTACAATATAATCTTTTTCAAATCATGTCCTAAACTTATTCTGCTCTCCAACAGGACCAAGCAATCAATATATCAATAATAGCCCCATCTAAAAACTTGCCTCCTTCCAATAAAGAAGATGGGGAAATAATAGCATTGCTTGTCCACATGCTCATATGAAATAATTATATTGACAGGAAGAAATGGTCATCAGAAGAAGAGGTACTTGATCTTTTCATGGAGGAGGATGTGGACATAGGAAAACTAGTTTTTTTTAAAAAAAAAGGCAGTGTTAGGGCAGACAAACACAAAGTTCCAGTCCATTGGGAGAAATCCAATCATAGCAAGATATAATTAATAGATACATTAATTGAATGGAACTGTTGTAGTTTCCAAGCCAATACTGATGACATTTATGTTCTTATATAGTTAGGGAAGGATGCTACATGGTTGTTTTCCATTACGGTTATTATTATTATTATATTATATTTTTATATTAATGTAGGCAAACAGCCTAATAAATTATATTATTAATTTTCGAGTGGTTTTAATATAATAATAACCTTAATTTATGATCTTATAGGAAGAAATGGTCATCAGAAGAAGAGGTACTTGATCTTTTCATGGAGGAGGATGTGGACATAGGAAAACTAGTTTTTTTTAAAAAAAAAGGCAGTGTTAGGGCAGACAAACACAAAGTTCCAGTCCATTGGGAGAAATCCAATCATAGCAAGATATAATTAATAGATACATTAATTGAATGGAACTGTTGTAGTTTCCAAGCCAATACTGATGACATTTATGTTCTTATATAGTTAGGGAAGGATGCTACATGGTTGTTTTCCATTACGGTTATTAGCATTAGCATTAGCATTAGTAGAGGCATATGATGCAAGAAAGCAAGCTTATTCAGCATCAGCCAAAAAAAAAAAAAAAAAAAACACACACCACTCCCATTTCACCCCTCCGTTCGTTCGAAATACCTGTCCAGTTGAGCTTTAAATTTGTTTAGGCTATCAACTTCAACAACAAGTGATGGAAGTCGGTTCCACCAACCAACCACCCGCTGGCCAAAGGCAAATTTCCGCACATCTATCCGACATCCGTCCTTCCTCAATTTGAATTTATGCCCTCTGAGGTGATTATTCTCAGCAAGATGAAGAATCCCATTGGCATTGAGCATGCTCAACCCATTCAAAGCCTTATACACCTCTATCAGATCACCTCGCCGGTGCCTAGTCTCCAGACTCTGTAATTTGCAAAACTTAAGCCTTTCTTCGTAAGAGTAACCCTTTGTTCCATTCACTAATCTTGTTGCCCTTCTCTGTACCCGTTCCAGCAGCTCTACATCCTTCTTGAAATGAGGCCTCCAGACCTGTATACAGTACTCAAGATGTGGCCTAACCATTGCCTTATACAAGGGAATAATCACCTCCTTATCCCTGCTAGAAAAATTCCTGTATATCATTGACAAGACACCATGAGCTACTCTTGCAGCTCGTCTGCACTGCTCAGAGAACTTCATATCTGCCTGCACAATTACCCCCAGGTCCTTTTCATTCTCCACCACTGTCAGTATAGTACCGCAGAGTTGATACGTTGCTCTGGGGTTACTGTTTCCCATATGTAGTACTTTACATTTGTCAATGTTAAACTTCATTTGCCACCTCTCAGCCCATCTGTTCAACCTTTCCAGATCCTGTTGCAGCAGCATAGCGTCAGTAGTGTCCTTAACAACCCTGCCAACCTTTGTATCATCTGCAAACTTGGACATTAAACTTGATATCCCATCATCAATATCATTCATAAACACCGAAAACAACAACGGACCCAACACTGAACCCTGAGGGACTCCACTAATAACATTAGTCCACGTTGAGCAGTGTCCATTGATTACCACTCTCTGTCTTCTGCCACTCAACCATCCCCTTATCCATAGCAGCAATTTGCCTCCAATGCCACACTGCTCCAATTTGTGCAGCAGTCTTCCATGTGCAACAGTATCAAAAGCCTTTCTAAGATCCAAATATATAATATCAAAGTTATTCCCTGCATCCAGTTCTTTTGTGACTACATCATAGTATCCAATCAAATTGGTCAGGCAAGACCTGCCCTTAACAAAACCATGCTGCGTCTGAGCTATAACTGAATTCTTGTCTAGATGATCCTGCAGTGCTTCTTTAACCAGTGCCTCCATTAATTTACCCGGAACAGAAGTTAAACTAACAGGTCTATAATTACTTGTGTCAGCCTTTGATCCTCCTTTGTGAATTGGGGTTACATTTGCACATCTCCAGTCTATGGGTACCTCCCCTGAGTCCAAAGAAGCTCTCATAATTATGGCTAGGGGTTTGCTTACTTCCTTTGCTGCCTCCTTTAATATAACTGGATAGATCCCATCCACCCCAGGTGCCTTTTTTATGTTTATCCTCAACAATCTCTCCTCCACTTTCCTCTCAGTTATTACAAAATCATCCAGCTCCCTGCCAATGTTTACTTTACCTAGATCATTCTCCTTCCTGAATAACTCCTCATGCGTGAATGTAGATGCAAAATACTCGTTTAGATTGTTAGCCACCTGAGCAGGATCCTCAACTGTTGAACCATCAATATCCAGTGGACCAATCTGATTCATCCCTTTCCTTCTTGAGTTTAAATATGTAAAGAACTCTTTTCTGTTTTTCTTTGCATCCTTTGCCAAGGATTTTTCGTAGTCTGCCTTTGCCTGCCTAATCTCCTTTGTGACTTGGTTACAGACCAACTTATATCTATCATAGGCTTCCATGTCACCCATTAATTTGTATGTATCCCATGCATCTTTCTTCTCTGCCACATGTCTCATTAGTTCATCTGACAACCATTTAGGCCTAAACCTTGAACAATATTTCTTAGTTGGTATGTAAAGCCTGGTAGCCTCCAAGATTAGTTCCTTGAATGCTTCCCATTTTGAGTTTGCTGTTGGTAACATCGTCAGTTGGTCCCACTGTATAGAATTTAAATACTGTCTCAGACCATCATAGTTGCCTTTACGAAAACAAAAACCCTTCCCTCTACCTCTGATGGTAGTTACCTCCTTGAGTAAATCCCACTTCAACACACTGTGATCACTGCCACCTAGTGGTTCATTTATCTGCAGATTCTTAATGCATGAAGAATCACTACTGATAATCAGATCAAGAGTATTACTCCCTCTTGTTGCCTCACGAACATGCTGATGTAGAAAACAATCATCCAATAAATCCACAAAAGCCTTGCTAGTGTGCGAGTGACCAACCCACAAATTCCAGTCAATATCTGGGAAATTAAAATCCCCCATTATAAGACTCTCTGATTTACTGGCTATTATTATTATTATATTATATTTTTATATTAATGTAGGCAAACAGCCTAATAAATTATATTATTAATTTTCGAGTGGTTTTAATATAATAATAACCTTAATTTATGATCTTATAGGAAGAAATGGTCATCAGAAGAAGAGGTACTTGATCTTTTCATGGAGGAGGATGTGGACATAGGAAAACTAGTTTTTTTTAAAAAAAAAAGGCAGTGTTAGGGCAGACAAACACAAAGTTCCAGTCCATTGGGAGAAATCCAATCATAGCAAGATATAATTAATAGATACATTAATTGAATGGAACTGTTGTAGTTTCCAAGCCAATACTGATGACATTTATGTTCGTACTTATGTATTTATGATGACACTCAGTACGTACCAATATGTGTCTGCCTCAAAGAAATATACTTGAAACCACCAGATACTCCAAAAATAAACACGTATACAATTTTCAAAAAGACAGGATCCAGCATATCCCCACAATCCAGTTACCACTAAACAACCCCTTTGAAGCAGTAGCCATACACAAATAACAGTTTGTTCTCTATACAGGGTGTTTCAAAAGTGATGTCAATAATTTAAAGGTGAACTATACAGACTACAATATGCAAAAAAAGCCTAGTAAACAAGGGTCCTTAAGTGAATCGTTTTCAAGATATTGCACATTTCTAGTAGGGATCCACCACTGACTTGTTTGTTTAGGTTAGGTTATGCTCATTCTCTCCCTTTCCCCTCTTTCAATGCTCTGAAACGTAGCAGGCATACTAGTACTTGTCAAAGGATAGTAAACATGGAAAGAGGTTACAGCAATGAAGAGTACTTAAATCCTATGGATTTTTGTATCTGGGGTCATGTAAAAAGCTTGGTGTACACTTCTGACATTAACACAGTTGAAGAATTGCAGCGTCGGGTTGGAGCCTTTCTGCAAATTAGAAATGACCCAGGAATGCCTGAGAGGATTCGCAATTCAATGCAGATAAGACTACAAAGCTGCGTATGGATGCAAGGACAGCATTTTGAACACCTTTTGTAACATCCGTAAAATCCTGTGGTGTTGAAACCAAAATTTAAAAAAATATATTATCTTATGTTTAATAAAACCACTCTTAGCAAAGGATTCACAGATTTTTGCTAAACTAGTGCTCCCATAGTCAGTGGCAGATCTTAACAGAAAATGTGCATTATCTTGAAAACGGTTCATTTGCGACTCGATGTTCACTGGAACTTTTTTGCTTATTTTAGTTTGTACTTTTCACCTTTAAATTATTGATAATCATTTTTGAAACACCCTGTATATGCCACCAAACTATAATGTGCATTATAATGATTTAAATAGCCTGATATCACAATTACCTACATCATATTGTTCCTAGGAGATATTAACAGTCATCACACTATGGGAAAATGACTAGATAGATCCAAGTGGAAAACAAATTGAATAGTTCATAGGTGACAAAAAATATTTTGTCTCCTTAATGATAGATCACCTTTTAAGGATTAAGGAGATTTACTCTCCTTAATGATAGATCACCAACGTATGTTCATCTGTCAGTTTTCAATTGATCTATCCATATGCTAAATTGAATTGCTTTCAGTGATCCTTTTCATAGTGACCATTTACTAATCACGATAAAATTGTCAGATGAAATACCAAACTATAATAACACTGGATTTGCAAAGAGCACTCACCCACAACATACAAAACTGCTGATATACCCAAAAATTTGATGGAAAAACAGATTGCTTCGTTGTCAAAAAATAAACAAAATAGCAATTGGAACATTTTCTGCCAAAATCTGACTACACCCAACTCGTTAAATACAAATGAGCTCATGTGAAGGATAGGCACATTAGGAAAGCCAACAAAATGGCTTCTTCTGGACATGTTTTGCTTCAAAATAAATCTTACCACAACTTCATGACCTCCTTCTGATTATAATCTGGCAGGATCAAAGCAGAGTAGAATGCCCTTAGGCAGACTTGCAAGTTCTCAGCAATATCGTCTTACTCCAAAGATTTTCAAAGACACGGATAAAAAATAAATGTGGATTAAAAGTATCATCAACATCTGGGCACAGAGCTGTGAGACCAGACAACATTCATTACTCAATGATCAAGCAAATGAGCAAAAGTTCTTTACAGCCTCTTTTTTTTTTCTATAATAGAATTTATACAGAAAAGACTCCGCCAATCTAAACAACTACAGATCTATTGCCTTAATCAGCTCCTTTTGCAAAATTTTTACAGTGTCTGGAGACTAGGCACCAGCGAGGTGATCTGATAGAGGTGTATAAAGCATTGAATGGTTTGAGCATGCTCAATGCTGATGGGATTCTTCCTCTCGCTCAGAATAATCACCTGAGAGGGCATAAATTCAAATCGAGGAAAGACAGATGTAGGATAGACGTGCGGAAATTTGCCTTTAGCCAGCGAGTGGTTGGTTGGTGGAACAGACTTCCATCCCTTGTCGTGGAAGTTAATAGCCTAAATAAGTTTAAGGCTCAGCTGGACAGGTATTTTGAACGAACAGAGGGGTGAAGTGGGAGTGGTTTTTTTTTTTTTTTTTGGCTGATGCTGCATAAGCTTGCTTTCTTGCATCAAATGCCTCTACTAATGCTAATGCTAATTTTGGAGAAAATGTTAAATCTTATATATTTCGGTACAAACAGAAGGCTCCATCAGAAATGCCTTTCTGTGAGCTGGATATCGGACAACTGTTTGGTTTGATATCAACAGAGTCTATGGAACTACCTGGAAGTAAAGTATGAAATCCTAAATGTCCATGAACTACATGGATATTTGCCCATCTTTGTCCAAAACTTCCTGCAGAAAAACAATTTGCAAGTGCACTTCCAACATAGTGCTTTCAGTGGCTTCCATTTTAGTTATGCTTCACAAATATTCTATACAAAATGGTATGTAATTGTTGGATGAGTTTTGCACATGTTCTGATGGATTTCTTAGACCTTTGTGAAAAAGCATCTTGTATCACCTTTAATGTAGGCCTCCGTAGCCGAGTGGGCAGGAGCGGGAGTGCAGTAGTACATGCTCTTTGAGTAGACCGGGGTTCAAGCCCCTGACTGCTGAATACGGTCGATCTGCCAACCCGCACCGGACCAGTGTGGCAGATTATGGTCCATTTCCCTCAACATGAATTATTGAGGAGGCTTCCATCCTGCAGTGGGTTGATAATGGGTGCACTTTACTTTTTTTTTTTTATCACCTTTAATGTTCTCATCCAACAAATAAGTGGATAGTCTTCCAATGCACATTCTATCAGTCACAAATCATGTTATCATCAGCTTTTTGTGGCAAACCTTAATGGTTTATGATTCAGTGTTGCACTCCTTCCTCATTCAGCTCATCATTATACCTGAACTTCCTCATATTTTATATATGACTGCAATCCTTGCTCTGTGACATATTCAGTTGCTCACCATTACTTATCTGAAATAAATAAAAACAAAACCACGGTGCGGAATATTAAATATCAAATTTTCTCATGAAATTACAATTTTGAATAAATATTAAATGCAATTTTAAAAATAAGTAGTGACTATTTTTAAAATGGTAAAAACAATAAATGCAGGGAACACAAATATATGCTTTTAACACAGCCCCACACTAATTTGAGAAAAAAATATTTTAGAAGGCATCCACAAAAGCACATTTAAGCTTAGTGACACTACCTTGTCTCCACTGCAGCTAGTACATTTGAAGATTGCAAAAACAATATATATATATAATGTAATTATTTAAAAGTTGCAGTGGATGAAAAGGTTTTCAGTTGATAAAAGATTAATAAGTCAGGTATGACAGATGCAGCTAAAAGCACAAAGCAGCATTAAAGGATGCAAGAGTATATATAAGTTTATATTAATATATTGAATAAAGTATACATAAATGGATGTGAAAATTACACAAAGTGCCAGAAACTAGAAGGGCGAGGATAGTAGAAAAGGAAGTGTAGTAGTAGTAGTGGAATGTGATGCAAGAAAGCAAGTGTATGAGCTTATGCAGCATCAGCCAAAAAAAAAAAAAAAAAAATCACACCATTCCCTCCAAATGCCTGTCCAATTCCTCCTATCAACTTCCACAATGACAGATGGAAGTTTGTTCCAGCAATTAACCACCCGCTGGCTAAAGACAAATTTCCGCCCATCTGTCTTTTCTTAATTTGAATTTATGCCCTCTTATGTTCGTAATCTGAATGAGTGGAAGGATCCCATCAGAATTCAGCGTGCTCAACCCATTCAAGGCCTTATACACATCAATCAGATCACCGCGCAGGTGCCTAGTCTCCAGCCACTGCAGTTTGCAGAGCTTAAGCCTCTCTTGGTAAGAGGATCCCTTCATTCCCAATCTTGTTGCCCTTCTCTGTACACGCTCAAGCAAATCGACATCCTTCATAAAATGAGGCCTCCAGACCTGTATGCAGTACTCAAGGCATGGCCTGACCATTGCCTTATACAGAGGGACAATCACCTCCTTTTCCCTGCTAGCAAAATTCCTATATATCATTGACAAAACCCCATGACCTGCCCTGGCAGCCTGTCTGCATTGCTCAGAAAACTTCATATCTGACTGCACAATTACTCCCAGGTCTTTTTCATTTTCTACCACCTTAAGTGTAGTACCACACAGTTGGTACTTTTCTCTCGGGTTACTTCTACCCATATGCAGTACTTTGCATTTGTCAAGGTTAAATTTCAGTTGCCACTTCTTAGCCCCTCTGCCCAAATTATCTAGATCCTGTTGCAGTAGCACACTGCCAACCTTTGTATCATCTGCAAACTTCGACACTAAGCCTGATATACCTTCATCAATATCATTGATAGATATACAAAACAACAGAGGACCCAACACCGAACCTTGCGGGACTCCACTAATAACATTAGTCCACGAAGAGCAGCACCCATTGATTACCACCCTCTGTCTTCTCCCACTTAACCATCCTTTTATCCATTGTAGCAACTTACCCTTAATACCATTCTGCTCCAATTTGTACAATAGTCTTCCATGCGCAACAGTGTCAAAAGCTTTCCTGAAATCCAAATATATGATATCAAAATTATTTTTCGCATCCAGTTCCTTTGTAAGCACATCATAATAACCAATCAAATTTGTCAGACAAGACTTTCCCTTAACAAACCCATGCTGTGTCTGAATTATTGCTGCAGTCTTGTCTAGATGATCCTGCAATGCATCTTTAACCAGTGACTCCATTATTTTACCCAGAATAGAAGTTAAACTAACTGGTCTGTAATTACTCGTGTCACCCTTCGATCCCCCTTTGTGAATTGGGGATACATTTGCACATCTCCAGTCCATGGGAACCTCCCCTGAGTCCAAGGATGCTCTCATAATTATGGCTAAGGGTTTGCTAGTTGCTTTGCCACCTCCTTTAATATAACTGGATAGATCCCATCCACCGCAGGTGCTTTTCTTATGTTTAACTTCAACAATTTCTCCTCTACTTTGCTCTCAGTTATTACAAAATCATTAAGTAACCTGCTACAATTTGATAACCTTCTGCCATTTTCAAACCTTAATAATTCCTCATGTGTGAATGTAGATGCAAAATACTCATTCAGTTTGTTTGCTATCTGAGCAGAATCATCAACAGTCAAACCATCGATGTCAAGTGGACCAATCAGATTCATCCCCTTCCTTTTAGAGTTTATATAGGTAAAGAAATCCTTGCTGTTTTTCTTAGCATCTTTTGCAAAGGATTTCTCGTAATCTGCTTTCGCCTGCCTAACCGACGCCTCCGTAGCCAGGTGGGAAGGAGCAGCAGTGCGTAGCACACGCTTCTTGATTAGACCGGGGTTCGAACCCGTCACCACCAAATACGGAGGATGCGGAAAGGTCAGGGAATGACCACCGCATATCCCGCAGCAATATGGTCTTAGTTGCTAATGCTCCTAAAAAACAAACAAACCTGCCTAACCTCCTTTGTGACCTGATTACAGATTAGCTTATATCTGCCATAGGCTTCTGTGTCTCCTGATAATTTATTTGCATCCCATGCATTTTTCTTCTCTGTTAAGAGTCTCATTGGTTCATTTGATAACCATTTAGGCCTAAACCTTGAATAATATAGTAGATATGTGAAAGAATGTCAATATCCTAAAAACTATGATGAATTAAGAAATTTATGGGCTGCATTAAAAAGCTAATAGAAGGTAGGTGAACTGTAAAGTAAAATACAAATTAAATAAAAAGTGGTATAGCTGTCATCAGATATGGGGGAAAACGTATTTAGATAAAGATTGAATATAGGCAAGGGAAATATGCGGAATCTGATGTCAGCTGAAGCAAATATTGATAAATGATCAGATATTTCAACAGGGGACTACAGGTATTGGGAACTGCATTTCTATACTTGTCCCTAGTAGTAGAAGGAAGGTGAAAGACCAAAAAGGAACAAAAATGTAATCCCAACTCCGTGTCATTTATTAAGGTAAAAATAAGTAGTTTTGTGTAGGATTTAAAAGTTGTAATTTTGTGGAGATTGGAATTCAATAATTTGATAATTCAGTAATTTAGAACAAGCACACGGTACAGGGTGAGATATTAAATTGAGGATAGGGAAGGGAAATAGGGGAATTTAAATAAATAAAGACAAAAAATAGCAATAGAAGTAGGATAGTAGGAACATTCATATCACGCTCGTATACACTAATAGTTTTATGAATGGGAAGAATGGTAGAAATAGATAGCAGAAAGATAAAAAGGAAAGGTTATTAAATAACACTAAGCTAGCTGAGGTTGTGAAGCCCAACCTTATAGTAAGGGCTCTGGCTTTGAAAGCATTAGTATAAAAGGGAGCTAATACCAAATGCTTGTATTGTAAGGAAAAAAACATATAAGTTGAAACGAACCGAAAGAAGAACAAGAAAGTGAACGATACCTGGAGTTTTCAAGCAATGTATAGCAGAAATAAGCTGGTGGGAAAAATATATGTAGCTGAAGGAAAAAGGCAGGGAAATGAAGTGTATTTAGTAGAGTAGATGAATGCACATAAACTTTAATCACATTTGTAACATATCTACATGATGAAGCAATTTATAGCAGCGTAACGGACTTAACAGTGAGCTGTGAAGAAATGTAAAAAAAAATGGGAAAGTAGTGACCTTTGTTGTCGTATTAAGAACACAAGTGCATGGAGATCTTACGTTTAGCACTGGAAAAAGAAATGCAGTTGGAATAGTAGGACTTTACTGTAATAAAATCGTGCAATTTTCAAAAATAAACATATACCAATTCATAGATAAATAAAAAGTAATGAACAAAGCGGTGGTAAAAAGAATGCAGATCAAATTTAATATAAGGTAGACAAAGTGATAAGACTATGGTGTATTAAGCTGACAATTAAAGTATTATAATCTCATATAAGGGAGTAATCGCTAATGTATCTAAGTATAGAGAGAAGGAAATATGTGAAGAATCACAAAATATTCTGAGATAGAGAAAGATTAATAATTATAATCAGTAGTCCAATCCAATTTTGAAAGAATAGTAAATAAATGGATGTCTCTAGACCAGTGTTTCTCAACCTTTTTTTTAGACAATTTTTTTTCCTAATCGCCCCCCATGAAATTTTAAACAAGAAAATACTTTATACTTACTCTTTTCATTCAATGGGATTCCTGAGCCTGATGCTTCTTAGCTAAAAGTTCAATGTTCAGTATGATATCAGTAAGTTTAATTCTAATGTCTCCTCTTGAACATATATCAATTCTGTTTTGTTCCTTTGTTAATATTTTATTTACTGAACTAAAACCACTTTCAACCATATAACATGTTGGAAAACAAAGAAGTACTTTGACTACATTGTTGGATAAAGAAGTATAGTTGTTTTGATCCCCACAACTCAGCCATTCCATCTTTTTCGAATTTATATTTGCATTGTTCGTTACATTTTAATTCAATTAGTTCATGAATTTCTTCACTAGCAGACCCAGTATCACATCCAATTGGATCTAACATTCATGGCCTCACTTCAAAAGAAAATAAATCTGAAAATCTATTTTTCATTTCACCTTTTAAAGAACACAAATGATCTGAATAATTCTTAAGTTCATTCTCAGTGAGAGATTCATTGATTTCAGCTAACCCTTGAAATACCATGAAATTTCTTCCAAGAATTTCAGCATACCATGAAATTGCTTCCAAAAATTTTCAGTTTTTTTGTGAAGGCTTTTAATATGCATTTGCAGTCTATCACCATAATTAATTTCCCTTGAAGTGATATTTTATCAACTTTTCGAAAAAAATCCAAGTCATATAGTATGTGTTATTTTTGTATTTGCTGATTTTCTTTGCTAAATCCGTGTCTCCTTCATTTTAAAAAAACTAATTATCGTATCAAAAAGGTTTACAAATCTTGTTAGACAGTTTCCTTTAGAAAGCCATCTGATTTCTGTATGTAAAAGAAGCCTCACATACTGTTCTTCATTATGAACACAAAATTTTCTGAAAAGGTGATCATATTTGCTATGTGACTTTATTTTATTGATGGTTTTAATAACTGTACTGAGAGATTGATAAAGAACTGGACTAATATTTTTCACAACCAGATGATGATGGTACACAGTGCAGTGTACTACAAGAACTTTGGGACATATTTCCTTTAGGTGGGCTATAAAACCTTTGTCTTCCAATCATGGCACAGAATAACCAAATTTTCCAATGGTACTTGTTTTTCACCAAACCATGTTTTTACAGAAGCAAAAATGGATGCTCCAGTACAGTCAGTTTCTATAGATTTTACAAACATCATCAAAATAACAAACGTATGCCATTAGAAGGGCCTTATTGTCAGTAACTGTGGATTCATCAATCTGATTAGAAAATTTTCTCGTTTTCAGTTTGTCAATTAGCTGATCTTCAATGTTAACTGACATCTCATCGATTCGTCTTCAAATTGAATTGGTGCCCAATGGCAATGCTTTCAAAATATTGGAAGGATTTTGATGATCACTGTTGAAATTACAGTCTCTAATGCAGGTCGTATAACAGTCTCAGCAACTCTATGAGCACTACCAGTTTTTACAATGATTTCTGCAATTTTATAAAACGCAATCATTTCATCGTCATTTGTTTGTGTGTTCTTCTTAAATAAGAAAATAACAGTGTTACATTTTTAAAATATTCGATATGTTCACCAACTATCAAGATGTTTCCTTTTTACTTTCTAAAAGTCGTGATGGTTTCATAGACTCATCTGAAAAAGAACTGGTACACATAAGACACATGGGCTGTCTTGAGCTGAATGGGCTTTCAATAAAACCATAAGCTAGATATTCATCGAGATACTGTCGACACTTTTTTCTTTTCAGGCACTTGATATGACTGATGGTAGGGTTGAATAATTACAAAGAATTAAATAATAAAATATAAACTACTGTATTTTTATTTAACTCTCATAGCCCATGTCACTCACTAAAGAACTGTGGATCAAAAATAAACAATTTCCACAAGGAAACAATAAATCAATACTAATTGTCACTATCTTTCTTTTGTTGAAAGAGAAGTATGTGTATTTATTTATATACACGTTTCTCACACAGACCATAAATAAAAGGTGAGAACGCTAGGAATTACATAAAATACGAAACAGTAGTAATCAATATAGAAATAGAATTAAAATATGTACAAAATTTACATTAAGAAAACAGAGTAAGGAGCAAATTCTTATAGATAGATGGATTAAGAGTAAAATCAATATTGTAATAATTCATTACCTGAAGGAAACGAAACAGAGGACTACTAAGTAAGTCATGAGTACGAGGAACAGGCAGTGATAAATTAATTTTATAACGAGAATTCAAACGGGGTATAGCGAAAGGTATTTGTTCAAGAAGAGATGTTGAATTGATAACACAGTTTAGGATATTGTAAACAAAAAGAGACCCGTGGAGTTGTCATCTAGAGTGAACAGGAATGATTCTGAAGCGATCACAAAGAGCTCCATAATTTCAACGGTGAAAGGCAAATGTGATTTCAATAGCATAAGAATTTAATGAATTTAATTTGAATTCTCTCAAGTCTGTGAGAAAGATATTCCTGTTGAGGGGACCAGATAATATCACAATAATCAAAAATGGGAAGTATAAGCTGCTTGTAAAGAAGAATTATAACTTTGTCACTCTTGAAAATAGAGAAAGAATGCTTGATTAATCCAAGAAGTTTAGAAATGTGAGATATTACATGATCAACGTGGGAAGAGGGATGAAGGTATGACACACACACACACTAAATCGATACTAATTGTAACTATCTTCCTTTTATTGAAAGATAAGTAGAAACAATAGACTGAAACATTTCCTCGTCTGATCCATGCCTCATATATTGACCAATGAATCAAAAGAATAAATAAACCACACAGCCGCCAAGGTCACAGGTGTCAGAAATGTGCAAATGCCAAGGATTGTGGAAATATTACCACTGAAAGCACTTAGGCCTTTAATGCCTATGAAATGCAAAGGCCATTGAAATTAAATCATGCCCACTATCTTCCTTTTATCAAAATTTCTCACTCACTCATAATATACCTATATGTTAAAAATCAGTTGTCTCAGGGGAAAAGAAAACCCAATGAAAGAATTAAATATTAAGGAATACGATGTCGTCAGATAGAGTTGAACTTTAGAGAGCTACAAACCATCGTAATACCCATGATTTTTTTTCACTCCCCAAAAACCAGTTTTCGCCCCCGTTGAGCTCTAGACTTAATAGTTGTGTAGTTAGGAGACTGTAGAAAGTAATTTTTTCAAAGATTAGTGGCAAAATCAAGTCAGTAGAAAATCTAAAGGTGGATTTTCAAAGGTAGTATGAAAGAACAGGAAATAAATCCTAAAACGAAATACCCGATCATGTATTAATATTTGCTTCAGCTGACATCAGATTCTGCATATTTTCCTTACCTATATTTGACCTTTATCTAAATATGCTTCCCTCCCATATCTGATGACAGCTGTACCACTTTTTACTTTACAGTTCACCTACCTTCTATTGGCTTTTTAATTCAGCCCATAACTTTTAGGATATTAATATTCTTTCACATCATATCTACTATCTTCACCCTTCTAGTTTCTGGCACTTTGTGTAATTTTCACATTCATTTAAGCATACCTTATTCAATATATTAATACAAACTTAAATATATATATTTATATATATATATATAAAAATTAATGTTTATTGTATATTCTTAAAATCTAAAATCTTCAAATAGACTGGCTGGAGAGGAGACAAGGTAGCCTCAGCAAAGCAAGCTTTAGTAGGGGATTTCTAAAATACTTCTTCAGATTAATCAATGCAGTGCAGAGTGTAAATAACTGATTTGTATTCTCTATGCTTATCTTGTTATCTTGTTAATATATTTTAGGAAGTGTTTTCAATTACATTTTATATTTGTTTTTAAAACATATGCACATTGTATTAATAAATTAAAAATTCTAGTAAAAAATACAATATGTAACTTGAATTTTATAAGTTCAAATAGAACTTATTAATACATTAATCTTAAAATACTGGTGTTTATTATGCCAATTTAACCAAATTTAGAAAGTAATACACCATAAAAAGCAAGAAATAAAACTAATTTCATTCATATAAAAGTTATGCTTTATATTGGCAAAGCCATTTTAAATTATCAGTATGATTTTCTCTAAAATCAAAAATATAATATTAGGAAGTTATGCTTACTGTATAAAGGATGAGAACTGAAGCAAACTGGATGAGACTATAAAGAGCTATGAACTTAAAGATAGAAAAGGTTGTCACAAGAGCACAGCAGCCTTCCCTGAAATAAAAATGAAGAACAATTATATACACAGATATTTTCAAAACAGTAAAGCATTAAACAAAGTACTTAAATGATTTTCATATATTTTTATATGAAGGAGAGCGTGATGTCTAATCAGAAATGTACATGTAAAATCGTATATACATATATAAGTACAGTAGACTCTCGATTTTCCGGGATAGATGGGAAAAAACAAATCCCGGATAATCGATTTCCCAGCTAATCCAAAAATACAAAAGTTCCCGACATACGTAAGAGATACGTTCCAGGACTTCTTACTTTGTCAAGTTTTACGTAACTCAGGAATGACTAATAACATATTGCTACTATATTATTATTGACAAATCTGAATTCCGCGCGATACTTGTTAATGTTTGGCCATTTTGATACATCCTTATTATAATGATTCCTTAGAGATTTAACAGATGCACCGTTTTCAAACTTTTGAATAATTTCAAGTTTTTGTTTAACTGAAAATGCAACTCTTTTGCATTTACCCATCATTTTTGTGATTTCTAAAAAAAAAAAATTCCGACATCGCTGACATAAATAACGAAACAAAATTTGTCCTTTTGCGCTGCAACAGAACACAACAATTGACGCGATGCACTAAAACAAATTAAACATTTGGTCCCTCTTTTTTTTGACGGCAGGTGTGAAGAGTGGAGATTGCAAGATAATAGGTACATTAATCTCCCAATGACGACTTCTAATGCCACTTGTCACTTATTTACGACTTGCAAAATATCTGTTTAAATCTATTCTAGTTATCACTTGAATTTTTTTGATTTCTGGTTGATTTTTTTTTTTTTTTTTTTTTTTTTTATTTGGAGCCTTGAAGTGTCCCGGTTAATCGAGAGTCTGCTGTAATTTTTTTATGAAATAGGTATTTAAATGCATAATTATGGTTACTATCCATAGCTCTGATAAATGATCAAATAATATTCTTTGTGTTTAATAACATGTGGGCTGTACTTTCAGGATTAGTTCATATGTCTGATTCTGAATGGTTATGGAGTATTCAATGGTAAAAAATAAAAAGAATAAGCAAATGTACCTAGCATGAGTAAACATTTTAATAGGTGTGTGAATACTTATTTTTATTATTTTTTATCATTGAAAAGTCCACAGCCATAGCTACATAATCACTCATAATTGGAAACATGTTCATACAAACTTTCTTCATTGTTCTGAATCAATGATGAAAAGTACAGCTCACATGTTAGGAAATGCTCTTTATGTTCACAGGTATTCCTTGTAGACTATAATCCTCTCCTGTTTGGCTATTCATTAAGAATGGTGCAGCTGACATTCAGTAAATGACTTTTGAGCTGAGGTTAAAAAAAAATAATAATAATTCAAATACTATATGCTTCATTTGCACTGTACATATATATCTTGATACTGTAATAACATTAAATTAATAATGTTATGCAAGCCACCACAAGTAAAGAAAATGGTAATGACTATTTTAAACTTCATATGACTGGTGTATGAAACAAATGTCTTGAAGCCACTAGATACTCTCCTGCAAAAACAATGGGTTGTTGTAAATAACTCACTTTTCAATAATTACCTTGCTTTATTATTATTATTATTATTAGTAGTAGTAGTAGCAGTAGTAATGCCAAATGATGCAAGAGAGCATGTTTAAACAGCATCAGCCAAAACCCCAACACTTCTCAAATCACTTGTCCATTCCCTTTAATAGTTTATCTAGTTCTTTCTAGAATTATTCAAAACTACCTGCAATCACCCTTCTTTAATTTGAACTTTTACCCCTCATGTATATAGTCTAAGCAAGAGGAAGAATGCCATCAGCATTGATATTATTCGATCCATCCAAAGCCTTAAATACCTCAATCAGATCTCCACACAGGTGCCTAGTCTCCAGATGCAGCAATTTGCAAAAGAGAAGGCTTTCCTGGTAAGTGTACCATTTTGCATCTCTGCAACCATTCCAACAGATTCATACCTTTCCTAAAATAGGCTACAGACCTGTATGAGGTATTCAAGATAGTCTATCCATTTCCTTATACAAAGGGACAATCATCTCTCTATCCCTGACAAAAATTCATGATCACACCTGAGCAGTGCAGATGCGATCCTAGGATTGCATCTGCATTGCTCAGAGAACTTCATGTCTGATTACACAATTAACCCCCAGATCATTTTCATTCTACACTGCCCTGAGTGTGGCACCACACAACCGGTACATTACATTTATGAATATTAAAATTTCAATTGCCACTCCTCAGCCCAATCTACCTAATTCGACTAAAACATGCTGCAATAGCATACCTTTCCAACCTTCATATCATCTGCAAACTCAGACATTAAGCCTGATATGCCTTCATCAATATCATTAACAAATATAGAAAAACAACAATGGTCCCAGAAATGAACCCAGAGGAAAACACTGATAACATTAATCCAAGAAGAGCAATGCCAATTCATAACCACTCTTGGTCTTCTGCCTCTCAACCATCCCTTTATCCATAACAGAAACTTGTCCTTAATGTCACACTGCTCTAATTTGTATAGCAGCCTTTTATGTGCAACAGTAGCAAAAGCTTTTCTGAAATCTAATTATATGATGTCAAAATTATTTTTTACATCTAGTTCCTTTGTTACTGTGTCATAGTATCCAATCAGATGTCAGACAAGATTGCTCCCTTCAACAAATCCACTGCAGTATAACTGCATTACTTCTTTAACCAGTGACTTCATTATTTTACTTGGAGGAGAAGTCAAGCTGATAGGCCTTAATTACTCATGTCTTCCTCTGATCCCTTCTGTAAATTGGGTATACATTTGCACAGCTCCAGAAATAGGGAGACGTAGAAATAGGGAATCCAGGAATGCTCTCATGATCATCAGAGTCATTAGGCCTATAATACACTCATACTCTCAATTTTGCTTTCCCACTGCTTATGTCACACCAAACTGACTCAACATTGCACTGTCCATGTCTACTGGATACACGTCCTTAGATTTTATGTTTCTTAACTAAAAGCATAACCCCTCCTCCCTTCCTAGCCTATCTATCCTTTCTGTACACATTGTACTACCCAAATTCCAATTCCTTCTGTCTGTGTGACACCACATCTCTGATATCCCAAAAATATCTGCATTTGATGCACTTCAAATTCATCAAATTTACTTACTAAACTCCTTACATTGGTGTACATGCAAGTATACATGCACCCATTCTTTCACTTAGTTACCATAGTTAGCAGTTTTCCGACCCACCGACTACTACAGCCTCAATAGCATCAGCAAATATTCTTGCACCCTTTCGATTTAAATGTATCCCATTGCTGTAGAAGCAGTGTCTCCTGTTAACAAGCACAAGCCACACTGAGAAAAATTTTACTCCATGAGCCTTGCACAATCTCTCCAGGGCTGAACTGATTGACAAAGCTCTCATCATATACTCCTTCCTATCGTGTCTGGACAAAATTGCAGACGCTTTCAAATTCAACCCTAACTTGTGACTTTTTTTCAACAATCACCTGTACTTGTTAAGTAAGTGAATAGATCTCCTACACTTAATGTCATTAGTGCCAATGTGTACAATAATATCACCTTTTGTGCCCTTAAAAAGATATCTGCTCTACAATGTCATCAACTTATACCCCTAGCAGACATATGCTCGCTGCTTTGCTAGTCCTATTCCACATTTCACTGACAATAGTCACCGAGAGCTTGATGAGTCCCCCATTTTAATCCTTTCGAGGGCATCCACCCTACACCTCAGCATTCTGATGGGCATCTATGAGATGCCCATCAGAATGCTGAGATGGTGCCTAATTTCTTCACACTCTCTGCATCTAGCACATACAAAGACATCCTCCTTGGCTAGATTATGTCATGTTCCAGAAAGGTCGGTGAAGATTTCATATTTTGCACATTTTTTTTAGATTGTGATGTTGGAGAATTGCCCCCTTTGGTTCTCTCCTGAGCCACAGCACTTCCTTTACTTTTTTTGCTCGTTGCTTTGCTGGTCTAGTCTGGGTCATGATTTCTGTTAAAATACAATTTAATTAACAAATTTAATTGATAATTGCAATACTATACTAAGTTATGTATTACGCTATCAGATAGATGTTACGCTATTCCATATCAATCTAATATACTACAACAATGGCGGCAAGTTTCGAACTGTACAAGATTCTATGGATACTAAATAGCAACCAAAAAAATCTCTATCTAAATTCAAAATAAACTAAGTAGTGTGACTAGGAGTATAAAGCTACTTCTAGAAAATAAATTAATATGCCAATTAAATCAATAAAACAGCTAAATATTTATGAAAACTTAGCATTTGCCAGAGCTGCAAAATCTTTTCCAACACGCGGATAACCTTGCACCCATTTAACTCTTCATGGATTATCCAGAGATATCTTATTTTTAGTTTTAAAAATTATTTGGAACTACACAAAATATCTTGGGATACAATAATACCCGAAGCAAACAATAATACCTCCAAATTTACGATTGAAACGTATTTTCTTGGGCATTTATCTGGCTAATTTTGCATTAGCCAGATAAATCCCGTGATTTCTCGGGATTTTCTTACGCCTGGCAGCAGATGACTGGCTTTCGTTTTACAATAAAGTAATTAGGAAGTTTTGTTCCCTCAAATGGACCAGCAAGCAACAGCAACTCCACATAAGGGATAAAGTCCGCCTCACAAGATATGTGACATTGCACATCTATTTTTCATTACTTATGGAGCAGAAGTCTAGGCATCGACAGTTCCAACAAACACAAAACCTCTCTACACTGCAGTATTTTGGTATCTGAAATGGGTCATCCACAAATTTCTTTCCACTCTTTCCAATCATCAGAAGCACCAATATGGCAATCATACTCAGGATTCTATGGCCGAAACTCTTCATTCAGGACTGGTGTTTTACTTTTGTGTGTTTGTGGATTTCAGATCCTAACATTTGGGATATGTGTGCACAGATTTGGTGGAGTATTCCTCCACCAAGCCTGTGCTTGACAACCTTGCCTCCATACAACCACCTAACTTTGGATGATAGATCCCTACTTAGGGAGATGCTGCACATGTAAATGCAATGGAAGATTACCATTGCATTGCATTGCAATGCAATGGAAGATTACCACCTCAATCTAAAGGACAAGACAAGGTGACATCAGCTGTTGAGTCCCCTGTCTGGCTATTCTCAGTGGTAGACCTGAGTATGTTTCAATCTCTGGTATTGCTAGCTAGCTTACTCTTCTTAATCTAATTTATACCTATCTGTTTATATTTGCCATTAACTTTGCTTTGGTGGGAATATTTTATGTATTTCAACAGAACAAATGCAGTAAAATTTGCCTTCAGTTTTAATGATCTACTGTGCATAATATTATGTGGTACTAATAATAGAATAGCAATTGCTTAAAAAACGGTACTCACCTTGAATAAATCTGCAGTGGTATATTGAGAAGAGGTGGTTAGTATTTAGGTTGAATTGTTAGCTAAGAAACTAAGGGAGGAAAATGAAGAAAAACGGAATTTAAAATAAGCGCAAGGAGGTAGAAGTGTACACATCCGATCCTTGGTTGTCATAGAAGAGGGAAGAAGTATTTTAAAAGCTTGAATAAAATAATACAATGAGGCCAATAGTCATTACGAAGGACTTTCATTAAATAATAACGTCTTCAGTTGGCAATTGAATGGGCAGAGAACGCGTGTTGTTTTAAAGATTTATACTCTCGTGATGCACTTTTTGACACGTGGGAAATTTAACCGCGAAAGGTTCCAAGCTGGTGAAAGGTTGAAGGGGAGTTTGGCGTTAATAATTTTAAGATTAGAATGATGTCGACACCATTCAATCACGCGTGCTTCATATTCAAGAATTCTATAATTAGATTTGAGTTTAATAATGGAAATAGCAGAGTCGACGAGAGGGGTGTGATTGTGAGTTTGGGCATGAATTGTGAGTTCTGTACTGGCTTGACTTGTTCTAAAACTGTTGAAATGGTAACAGGCGCAGGTGTTGGAAGAACCAAATTTGGTGGTAGTACTGCCAATGTAACAGGCGTCACAGTTTGGCTGACATTTTATGAGATATATTGTATTATTAAGATCGCTGGTGGAATAAGTGTGTGTATCTTTATAGGAATTAAAAAAAAAAAAGATCCTAGTTTATTGTAAGCGGAAAAGATGAGAGAAATGTCTGTGTTATTAAAAATACGGCGGAATTGTCCTGCAAGTTTACTATGGTAAGGGAGGACTATACAAGTGCTGGTTTTGTTATTGTGTCCGGTTGGATTAATAATTTTATTTTTGGCGGTGGAAATTCTATTAGGATGAGTTGAGGGGGTAACCTCTGGCTAGAAATTTTTCGGTAAGGTGTTGAAGTTCATTATGTAAGTCATCTTGTGAGGAGCTAAATTTTAAGGCGTTGTGAATTTGGTTGTGTAAGATGGCTTTTTTAGTGCTGATGGGGGGTGGTGTGAAGAGAAATGTAAGTACTTGCCAGTGTGCATACTTTTTCTGAATGGGCGCCTCCGTAGCCAGGTGGGAAGGAGCAGCAGTGCGTAGCACATGCTTCTTGATTAGACCGGGGTTCGAGCCCGTCACCACCAAATACGGAGTATGCGGAAAGGTCAAGGAATGACCACCGCATATCCCGGAGCAATATGGCCTTAGTTGCTAATGCTCCTAAAAACCAAATAACGAACTTTTTCTGAAGATCTTTGTGCATAGTTTTGTACCTGTTATATAGAGGGTGAGATTGAGAAAATTGATCTGGTTGTTCATTCCGAATTCAAGGGTGAGTTTTAGCCTATCATGTACCGAATAAAATTTTGAAAAGAGATTGTTAATGATGGGTCTATTGCCTATAATTAGGATGTCATTGGCATAGCTTAAGTATAATTTTATTTCAGAGGGAAAGGGTTGTAAAATTTGTTTCACAATAGTGGCTAGGTAAATTTCGGACAGGGAAGCAGAAATGCCTAGGCCCATTGGTAACCCGAATGTTTGTTGGAAAATTTCATTGTTAAATCTAAAATACCTGGCATCTAATAAAACTGTGGTGAGTTCAAGAATGTGGTTGACAGAAAGGGAAGTGCGTTTGGCTAGAGTATCATCTGCAGTTAAGAATTCTCGTAAAGCTTGTAGAGTAAAAGGGATATGACGTCAAAGGATGCTAATATGTCTCCGTCAGATGTTAAAGTATTGTCTATTTTTTGGAAAGCTTGGTGTTATTGACTGGTGTTATTAATTTTGAATGTACAGAACCTGGTGAGAGGTGATATAATTTTGACAAGAAAGGTGGATAAATTGGCAAAGGCTGATCTGCTGAAAGAAATAATAGGTCTTAATGGGTAGCCGGGTTTATGTCACTTGGTAATCCCGAACATGTGGGGAAGGATATTATTGCGAATTCCTATTTGTTGTAATGTCAAAAGATTAATTTCCTTGTTTTGTCTGAGTTTCCTTAGGATTGTGTCCAGTTTGTTTTTGAGTTTTGTGATATTGTAGTTACTGTCATTTATATGTGTCCTGATCAGCTAAAATTGATTCCATTTTTCTGTGTAGGTGTCTTTGTCCAGAATGACGACTGTATCTCCTTTATCAGCTTTTTGAATGATGACGTTAGAAGTCTTACTGAGTTTGTGTATGTCCAAAAGTTGCTGTTTTTTTATATTAGAGTGGGATGTAAGTTTGGAGTTTACGATGCTATTAGTTTGGTGTATAAGGTGCCATTTATCAGGATGTTGACCGAGTTTGGATTGGAGTTCTACTATACAGTCTTTAATTGGATAACGTTGATCTTTAATGGCAAAGTTAAAACCGTATTCTAGGCCGGAGAGTTCGGAGGGTGTAAAGGATGTGGAAGAAAGGTTGACGGTAGATATTTTTGGGGCAGTTCTTGATGTGAGGGCTTTCCATTTTTTGATGTGTCTCTGTTCTATGCTTTGGGTGGTGGCATTGATACGTGTATTATTGTAATTAATAAATTCTGTCCATGCGTGAGGTGACATATCTTTTTTAAGGTGGAATCTTAATTGGTGTACGCTGTTTAGAAGGATTATATTTTTTGTTGAATCTCTTCTTAAGTTCTTCTCGTATGATCATAATGGATGCGTGATGTATAATGTACTGATATTTTTTACAATTATTCTTAGGAAAAAGGCGGGCGAATTTGGGAATAATGTTATTATTAAGACATTTTTGAAGGAAGGTGATGTGTAAATTATTAGAGAAATATTTAATGAGTATTTTGGAGAGTTGTATTTTTCTATCGGACGTGTCTAAAGCCATCAGGGAGAGAATAAAAATAGAAATTAAGGAAAGGGAAATGAAAATTTACGAAGACAAAAGAACGGTGCAGATGAGGTGTTGGATGAGAGTTAAAGATATCTTTGGATTGACAATATAAAAGTTTAGAAATCTTACAATACCGTATTGGTGGACTAATAATAGAATAGCAATTGCTTAAAAAACGGTACTCACCTTGAATAAATCTGCAGTGGTATATTGAGAAGAGGTGGTTAGTATTTAGGTTGAATTGTTAGCTAAGAAACTAAGGGGGGAAAATGAAGAAAAACAGAATTTCAAATAAGTGCAAGGAGGTAGAAGTGTACACATCCGATCCTTGGTTGTCATTGAAGAGGGAAGGAGTATTTTAAAACCTTGAATAAAATAATACGATGAGGCCAATAGTCATTACGAAGGACTTTCATTAAATAATAACGTCTTCAGTTGGAAATTGAATGGGCAGAGAACGCGTGTTGTTTTAAAGGTTTAAGTTTATACTCTCGTGATGCACTTTTTGACACGTGGGAAATTTAACTGCAAAATAATAATAATGGCGTTAATAAGATACACACACTTATTCCACCAGCAATCTTAATAATATAATATACCTCATAAAATGTCAGCCAAACTGTGATGCCTGTTACATTGGCAGTACTACCACCAAATTTGGTTCTTCCAAATCTTCCAACACCTCTGCATATTACAATTTCAACAGTTTTAGAACAAGTTTTACAGAACTCACAATTCATGCCCAAACTCACAATCACACCCCTCTTGTCGACTCTGTTTTTTCCATTATTAAACCCAAATCTAATTATAGAATTCTTCAATATGAAGCACTCGTGATTGAATGGTGTCGACATCATTCTAATCTTAAAATTATTAACGCCAAACTCCCCTTCAACCTCTCACCAGCTTGGAACCTTGGTACCCAGGTGTGAACCAACGTAAGCAGGGGTCGAGGTGTGGTGCCCACACCACATGGAGGAATGCCGCCCCTCTATGTTACCAAGCAGCATTAGGTGGTAGATGATTCTCATCAACTGATGAAAAACCACCAATTTGCTTATTGGAGACTTGAAGTGGTGGAATCCATGTTTAGTCTCTAAGGCTAAGTTCCAGTCAACCCTTCCCCATCTATTCCATCATGCAGTATGACTGATGACTTTTGAGGTCATGATGAACATCGCGGCGAGATCCATTATTCCTTATATTTCGAGGGTACAGCTCTAAAACGGTGTTCGCAGGCTGGCCGCTAGTTAGTAGTAGTAGTAGTGGCATTTTATGCAAGAAAGCAGGTGTATGAGCTTATGCAGCATCAGCCAAAAAAAAAAAAAAAAAAAAAATCACACCATTCCCTCCAAATGCCTGCCCAGTTCCTCCTTAAATTTATTCAACCTATCAACTTCCACAACGACAAATGGAAGTTTGTTCCAGCAATTAACCACTCGCTGGATAAAGGCAAATTTCCGCACATCTATTCTACATCTGTCCTTTCTTAATTTGAATTTATGCCCCCCTTAGGTTCGTAATCTGAATGAGTGGAAGGATCCCATCAGAATTCAGCGTGCTCAACCCATTCAAGGCCTTATACACATCAATCAGATCATCGCGCAGGTGCCTAGTCTCCAGCCACTACAGTTTGCAGAGCTTAAGCCTCTCTTGGTAAGAGGATCCGTTCATTCCCAATCTTGTTGCCCTTCTCTGTACACGCTCAAGCAAATCGACATCCTTCATAATATGAGGCCTCCAGACCTGTATGCAGTACTCAAGGCATGGCCTGACCATTGCCTTATACAAAGGGACAATCACCTCCTCCAAAATTCCTATATATCATTGACAAAACCCCATGACCTGCCCTGGCAGCCTGTCTGCATTGCTCAGAAAACTTCATATCTGACTGCACAATTACTCCCAGGTCTTTTTCATTTTCTACCACCTTAAGTGTAGTACCACACAGTTGGTACTTTTCTCTCGGGTTACTTCTACCCATATTCAGTACTTTGCATTTGACAAGGTTAAACTTCAGTTGCCACTTCTTAACCCATCTGCTAAAATTATCTAGATCCTGTTGCAGTAGCACACTGCCATTACTGTCTTAACAACCCTGTCAACCTTTGTATCATCTCAAACTTCAACATTAAGCCGATATACCTTCATCAATATCATTGATAAATATACAAAACAACAGTGGACCCAACACCAAACCCTGTGGGACTCCACTAATAACATTAGTCCACGAAGAGCAGCACCCATTGATTACCACCTTTGTCTTCTCCCACTTAACCATCCTTTTATCCATTGTAGCAACTTACCCTTAATACCATTCTGCTCCAATTTGTACAATAGTCTTCCATGCACAACAGTGTCAAAAGCTTTCCTGAAATCCAAATATATGATATCAAAATTATTTTTTGCATCCAATTCCTTTGTAACCACATCATAACATCCTATCAAATTTGTCAGAGAAGACTTTCCCTTAACAAACCCATGCTGCATCTGAATTATTGCTGCAGTCTTATATAGATGATTCTGCAATGCATCGTTAAACTAACTGGTCTGTAATTACTCGTGTCACCCTTCGATCCCCCTTTGTGAATTGGGGATACATTTGCACATCTCCAGTCTCTGGGAATCTCCCCTGAGTCCAAGGATGCTCTCATAATTATGGCTAAGGGTTTGCTTAGTTGCATTGCCACCTCCTGTAATATAACTGGATAGATCCCATCGACCCCAGGTGCTTTTCTTATGTTTAACTTCGACAATTTCTCCTCCACTTTGCTCTCACTTATTACAAAATCATTAAGTATCCTGCTACAATTTGATAACCTTCTGCCATTTTCAAACCTTAATAATTCCTCATGTGTGAATGTAGACGCAAAATACTCATTCAGTTTATTTGCTATCTGAGCAGTATCATCAACAGTCGAACCATCGATGTCAAGTGGACCAATCAGATTCACCCCCTTCCTTTTAGAGTTTATATAAGTAAAGAAATCTTTGCTGTTTTTCTTAGCATCTTTTGCCAAGGATTTCTCGTAATCTGCCTTCGCCTGCCTAACCTCCTTTGTGACCTGATTACAGACTAGCTTATATCTGCCATAGGCTTCTGAGTCGCTTGATAATTTATATGCATCCCATGCATTTTTATTCTCTGTTACGAGTCTCATTAGTTTATTTGATAAACATTTAGGGCTAAACCTTGAATAATATTTCTTAATAAGTATGAAACTTTTAGTAGCATCCATGATTAATTCCTTGAATGCTTCCCACTTAGAATTTACTGTTGGTAACATCATCAGTTGATCCCACTGTACAGAATTTAAAAACCCTTTCCTTTACCCCTGGTGGTAATTAAATCTTTATGTAAATCCCACATCAGTACAGTACACTGTGATCACTGCCATCTAGTGGTTCCTCTGTCTGCAAATTCTTAATACACGAACGACCACTGCTGATAACCAGATCAAGAGTATTACTCTCTCTGGTTGCCTCTTGAACATACTGCAGAAAACAATCATCCAATAAATCCTCATAAGTCTGACTAGTGTGTGAGTGACCAACCCACAAGTTCCAATCAATATCTGGGAAGTTAAAATACCCCATTATAAGACATTCTGATTTACTGGCCCACTCTATTTCTCTGTAAAATTGTACATTGTACTCATACGGGTCATTAGGCCTATAACACACTCCTACTCTTATTTTTGCTTTCGCAGTGCTTATGTCACAACAAACTGACTCAACAGTGCACTGTTCATCTATATCAACTGGATGCACTTCTTTTGATTTTATGCTTTTCTTAATTAACAGCATAACACCTCCTCCCTTCCTATCCTGTCTATCCTTTCTGTACACATTGTACTCCCCAAATTCCAGTTCTGCATTCCTTATATCTGTGTGACACCACGTCTCTGATATCGCAACAATATCTGCCTTTGATGTCTTGACCAACACTTGAAATTCATCAAATTTATTTACTATACTTCTAGCACTGGTATAAATGCTCCTATTCCTAGTTACCCTAACACATCCCATATACCCACCTATTTCACGATGACTGCCATCCATCCCTGAAACCCCCAACACCCCTCGCTCCAGGTCGCTACTTATTCTAATAGAAGTTGTGCAAGAGTCACCTTCACCTCTGCCTGCGGCTACTGTTAAACTATTAGTCCTTGTATCCCCCCAAGCTAGCAGTTTTCTGACCCACCTAACACTGCCTCAGTAGCATCAGCAAATATTCTTGCACCCTTTTTATTTAAGTGTATCCCATCCCTGTAGAAGCAGTCTCTCCTGTCAACAAGTACAGACCAGGCTGAAAAAAATTCTACCCCTTGAGCCTTGCACTATCGTGTCTGGGCAGAATTGCAGACACTTTCAAATTCAACCCTAATTCCCTGCCTTTTTTCAACAGTGACCTGTACTTGTTAAGTAATTCTGCCGGTTTCCTACTCTTAATATCATTAGTGCCAACATGTACAACTATATCACCTTTTGTGCCCTTAAAAGATGATATCCGCTCTACAACGTCATCAACCTTTGCCCCTGGCAAGACATACCCTGGTCCTGTTCCACCTATCCTTTTTACAAAGCATGTTCCCCGTTTCCTTGACAATAGAGTCACCAACAACTACTAGTTCCTGTGGGACCAGCGCATTCTGCCTTGGGGGTTGCCACTGTGTTGTGCGATGACCAAGTGCAAGCTCTGGCATTGATGTGGGCAGCTGGGAGCTTGATGGGCCCCTCAATTTTGATACACAAGACCGAACCTATTGCTAACTCTCTAGGAGGCTTCCGGATCAGCTAGAGTATAATCTTGCTACCTCTATTCTGCCAGATAGTGACTGGAGGGAGTCCGAGTAGAGTGTATGCGGAGACCATTATCGAGGCCACGTTATGTCAAGGATCTGGGTATATTCTTGCCATATCCAAAAATTTCATTACTTCATACAGCATGTCCCACCCGCTTTTTCTTACTATTGAATACAACATGAATTGTCAAATTAATAGAGCAAGCTTACCTGTGTAAAGATCGAAACCTCCCAAACACATCCTAATTCATTTTACATATATACGTGGTCTCAATTCTAATCTCAACGATGTCCATTTCCACTTGCAGTTTGCCAAACCCCATGTACCCTTTCTGAGAGAATCTCAGTTATCGGTTGATTCAACTACTGCTCATCTCAGATGCCCAAATTATTCACTGTATGATTCCTTTTGCCTTGAAGGTGGTACTTGTGCATATGTCGGTTCTGATATCCCCTGTCAGAGACTTGGTAATTTGGAAACTCCTCTCTTCAATGTTCTCTGGCTTAAAATCTCTCAACCTCATTGTGTCAAATTCATCTATGGTCTCTACCGTTCTCCCACCTCCACTAATCACTTGGAACTCTTTGACTTCCTCTTTTTGCAACTTGACTTTCTCCAGCCCAACTTTCCTAACAGTGAGGTAATTTTCCTTGGTGATTTTAATGTTCACAACTCCAGATGGCTTTCGTTTTCTAGTCACACCGACCCAGCTGGTCGAGATGCTGACGCTTTTGCAATTACTAATGAGCTTGCACAGATTGTTCAGTTACCTACAAGAATACCGGACAATCCTAATCATACAGCCAACACGTTTGATCTTTTGCTCACAAACAACCCTTCTAAGTACATGGTTGAAGTGAGAGGTCCTTTAGGCACTTCAGATCACAACTTGGTGATTGTCTCCTCTCCAATGGAGCCTTTATCTCATGGCTGTTCCCAACCTTGTGATGTTTGGCATTACAAGAATGCTAAATGGGATGAACTGCAAGATTTCTTTTCCTTGGTCGGATTACTGTTTCAAAACTTCTGATGTCAACGTTTGCTCAGATCTTGTCAGTGAAATTATTCTTGCAGGAATGAATCCTTTATCCCACACTCCACTTTAAAATTTGGTCCTTTATCTAAACCTTGGTTTTCCAATAAATGTGCTAAGGCTTTTTACGAGAAGAATGTTGCATTACGTAATTGGCTTGTTTCTAATTCTTCAGTTTCATTTTCTGCCTACACCAAAGCTCGCAACAATTGTAAAACAGTTATTAATCAGTCCAAACTAGAGTTTGAACACGCTAAGAGTAGAAAACTTGCTTCTTGTCCTAATGGTAGCAGAATATTCTGGTCTCTTGCCCATCTCTCCTCCCACCTCTGTCCAAACCAGATGGTTCTGTTGTCACTTCAGCCAAGGATAAAGCTGACCTGCTAGCATCTCATTTTTCTTCCAACTCACGTATTAATAATCTTGGCAAAACACCTCCAACAATTCCCAACACGCTCCATTCAATGCCTCCTGTGGCCTTCTGTCAAAAGAATGTCAGAAGGATTTTGACGAATCTTGATGCTAAGAAAGCTCTAGGTCCAGATGGTATTTCTCCACTTATTCTCAAAACCTGTGCTCCTGAACTTACTCCTATTCTTTGCCGCCTTTTTTCTCTTTCTTATTCCAAAGGTGTTTTTCCTTCTGCTTGGAAATTTGCTCATGCGGGAAGCATTGTCAGTTCCTAAAAAGGGTGACATATCCCTCCCATCCAATTATCGTCCCATTGCAATTACTTCTACTGTTTCTAAAGTAATGGAGAAATCAATTAACCGCCAACTCTTAAACTACCTAGAAACCTTCCGTCTGATCAACGATCGCCAGTATGGATTCCGTCAGTGTCAATCCACTGGTGATATTCTGGCTAATGTTACAAATTTATGGACTAATTCAATGGAAAGGTTCGGTGAATCACAAGTAGTTGCTCTTGACATCTCAAAGGCTTTCAATCGTGTTTGGCATAAAGGTCTTCTAAACAAACTTCCATCTTATGGTCTGCCAACTGTTTTTTGTAATTGGTTATCCAGTTTTCTCTGTGATCGCTCACTGAGGGTGATGGTAGATGGCTCTCTGTCTTCTAACTTCTCTACTAATGCCGGTGTCCCCTAAGGTTCAGTTCTTTCCTCCCACTCTTTTCCTCTTGTATATTAATGATCTTCTTCCATTGACTAGAAATCCTATCCATAGTTTTGCCGATGATAGCACATTGCATTCCACTTTCCATTTTGATAAACCTTGCCCTGCTCAATCAGCTTCAACTTCTCGAAAATCTGCTACCAATTCCTCAAATGACGATCTTCAGGTAATTCTCCAGTGGGGCAAAGACAATTTAGTTGATTGCAATCCTTCTAAAACTCAGTCTTGTCTTATATCTCGCAAAAAGGATTCTTCAGCTCCTACGCTTATCATTGGTGACACTCCGATTTCAAGGCAAAATGATATATCTCTTTTGGGGATTACCCTGACTTCTAATCTCTCAGCACAAGCACATTACAAATATTGCTTCCTGTGCATCTAAAAAACTTGGTTTTCTCTTTCGCTCTCGGCATTACTTTTCTTCCAAACAGCTGCTCACTCTGTATAAATCACAAATCCGCCTACCATGGAATACTGTTCCCACATCTGGGGTGGTGCCCCCAAAATCTCTCTCAGGCTTTTTGATTCCATTCAGAAGAGGGCAGTTAGGTCAATTAATGATTCATCTCTAACAGAGTCTCTCCACTCGCTGTCTCATAGACGTACTGTTTCTGCTGGCTGCCTTTTCTACAGATATTTCCATGGGTATTGTTCTTCTGAATTGGCTTCTATAATTCCCGCTCTCTTCTTCAAAACAGTCCGAACATGTGCAGCCACCAGCCAACATCCATTTACTGTCCAACTTCAAACTCACAGAACCAACTTTTCATCTTCCTCATTTATTCATTCAACTGCCGTTTTCTGGAACAACCTTCCTTCATACGTATTTCCTGAAATTTACAGTCTACAGATGTTCAATTTATACATCGACAAGCTTTGGTATTAAAAAGAATTTCAATGAAACTTAAGGATGTATTGAAAAAAAGTAGTTAAAATTGCGAATTTCATCAAAGGAAGCTCATTAAATAGTAGAATATTTAAAATATTCTATTCAGAGATTGGAGCCTAACATAGCCACTTACTGTATCACAGAGAAGTTCGTTAGTTGTCAAGAGGTAGGGTACTTAGCAAGTGTATGAACTCAGAAATGAGATTCATATCTTTTTAGTGGAAAGAAACAATCACTTGGCACAACGTTTTTAAGGATGATACCAAATTCACTTACTTAACCGATATTTTTGGTATTCTTAAAGAGTTAAACTTAAAACTTCAAGGAAAGAATGGTAATATATTTCAACATATTGAAAGGTTCCAGAAGATGTTAAGGTTATGGCAAACAAGACTTCAAAGTCATCGACCTACCTATTATATGTTTCCAACATTGATATAACACACTGAGGAGAACATTGTCAATGAAGATATTTTAAGCAGATTAAAACTCGAGATAATGTCACATCTCACTTCTCTATCTCAGAGTTTTAATAATTATTTTCCAGGGGAGAAATGTGAAACAGTAAAGAAAAGCCTTTGGATAAAAAATCCATTTAAAGTCCTGAGTCAATAATCAAGTTGAACTTGATATCTGAAGAAGAGACTGAATTTCTGCTTCTTAGTAGTTCATTTACCCTGAAGAAATTAAGTTTGTCATCATTTTGGATTAAGCGGAGAATTTCCACTAAAAATAGTGGAAATTCTCCGCTTAAGTTAGCGGAGAATTTCCACTAATAAGTAAAAAAGCTATTTTGATTCTGTTACCTTTAACGACTACTTATTTGTGTGAACTAGGATTTACAACACTAATTCAATTAAAAAAAAAAAAAAAACTGCACCAGATATGCATGTAGCATTGTCTTCTTGTATTCCCAAGTGGAATCAACTACTTTTGAACAATCAAGCACATCCATCTCATTAAAGGTCCTTGAGGTTATCACAGACATTCTCTCAGATATGCCAGACAAGCTGTACTTGCTACCTGGGAGTCTAAAACGCTGATGGAACTGATATTCGGGTGACACTCAAGTCAAGTGGATCCAATTTCGGCGAAGTCCGGACGGTTTGTGACAGCCAAATCCTCTGCTTGCACCTTCACGATGGTGGGACTGTTAGTAATCCTGGGTATAACCTCCATGCACAAGTACATGGTGGGTGACCACCCAGATGTGAACCAACGTAAGCAGGAGTCGAGGTGTGGCACCCACACCACATGGAGGAACACCGACCCTCTATGTTACCAGGCAGTACTAGGTGGTAGATGACTCTCATCAACCGGTGAAATACCACTACTTTGCTTATTGGAGGCTTGAAGTGGTGGAACCCATGTTTAGTCTCTAGAGCTAAGTTCCGGTCAACCCTTCCCTATCTCTTCCATCATGCAGTATGATTGATGACTTTTGAGGTTATGATGAACGTCGTGGAGAGATCCAACATTCCTTACATTTTGAGGGTACAGCTCTAAAACGTTGTTCGCAGGCTGGCCGCTAGTTAGACTATTGACTGAACCTATTGGTAACTCTCTAGGAGGCTTCTGGATCAGCTAGTGTATAATCTTGCTACCTCTACTCTGCCAGATAGTGACTGGAGGGAGTCCGAGCAGTGTGTATGCGGGGAGCATTGTCGAGGCCACATTATGTCAAGGATCTGGGTATATTCTTGCCACGTGTACGCAATATCAAAATATTTCATTACTTCATACAGCATGTCCCACCCACTTTTACTTACCATTGAATACACCATGAATTGTCAAACTAATAGAGCAAGCTTATCTGCGAAAAGATCTAAACCACCCAAGCACTTCCTAATCCATTTCCACTTGCAGTCTGCCAAAACCGATGTACTTTTTCTGACAGAATCTCAGTTATCGGTTGATTCAACTACTGCTCATCTCAGATGCCAAAATTATTCGCTGTATGATTCCTTTCGCCTCAAAGGCGGTACTTATGCATATGTGCGTTCTGATATTCCCTGTCAGAGACTTGGCAATTTGGAATCTCCTCTCTTTGATCTTCTCTGGCTTAAAATCTCTCTACTTCACTGTGTCAAATTCATCTGTTGTCTCTACCATTCTCCCAACTCCACTAATCACTTGGAGCTCTTTGACTTCCTCTCTTTGCAACTTGACTTTCTCCAGTCCAACTTTCCTAACAGTGAGGTAATTTTCCTTGGTGATTTTAATGTTCACAACTCCAGTTGGCTTCCATTTTCTGCTCACACCGACCCAGCAGGTCGAGATGCTGAAGCTTTTGCAATTACTAATGACCTAGCACAGATCATTTACCTACAAGAATACCGGACAATCCTAATCATACAGCCAATACCGGACAATCCTAATCATACAGCCAATACGCTTGATCTTTTTCTCACAAACAACCCTTCTAAGTACACAGTCGAAGTGAGAGCTCCTTTAGGCACTTCCGATCACAACTTGGTGATTGTCTCTTCTCCAATGGAACCTTTATCTCATGGCTATTCCCAACCTCATGTTGTTTGGCATTACAAGAATGCAAAATGGGATGACCTGTGAGACTTCTTTTCTTCTTTTCCTTGGTCGGATTACTGTTTCAAAACTTCTGATGTCAGTGTTTGCTCAGATCGTGTGAGTGAAATTATTCTTGCAGGAATGGAATCCTTTATCCCACACTCCACTTTAAAATCTTGTCCTTTATCTAAACCTTGGTTTTCCAATAAATGTGCTACGGCTGTCCAAGAGAAGAATGTTGCATATCGTAATTGGCTTGTTTCTAATTCTTCAGTGTCATTTTCTGCCTACACCAAAGCTCGCAACAATCGTAAAGCAGTTATTAATCAGTCCAAACTAGAGTTTGAACAGGCTAAAATTAGAAAACTTGCTTCTTGCCCTAATGGTAGCCGAGCATTCTGGTCTCTTGCCAAAGCTATTGGCTGCAACTTTTGCTCATCTCTGCTCCCACCTCTGTCCAAACCAGATGGTTCTGTTGTCACTTCAGCCAAGGATAAAGCTGATCTGCTAGCATCCCATTTTTTTTCCAGCTCATGTATTAATGATCTTGGTAAAACACCTCCCATCATTCCCAACACACTCCATTCAATGCCTCCTGTGATCTTCCGTCAAAAGGATATCAGAAAGATTTTGATGAATCTTGATGCTAAGAAAGCTCCAGGTCCTGATGGTAGTTCTCCACTTGTTTTCAAAACCTGTGCTCCTGAACTTACTCCTATTCTTTGCCGTCTTTTTTCACTTTCTTATTCCAAAGGTGTTTTTCCTTCTGCTTGGAAATTTGCTCATATCCAGCCAGTTCCTAAAAAGGGTGACAAATCCCTCCCATCCAATTATCGTCCTATTGCAATTAATTCTACTCTTTCTAAAGTAATGGAGAAATCAATTAACCGCCAACTCTTAAAGTACCTAGAAACCTTCCATCTGATCAACGATCGCCAGTATGGATTCCGTCCGTGTTGATTCACTGGTGATATTCTGGCTTATGTTACCCATTTATGGACTAAATCAATGGAAAGGTTTGGTGAAACAAAAGTAGTTGCTCTTGACATCTCAAAGGCTTTTGATCGTGTTTGGCATAAAGGTCTTCTAAACAAGCTTCCATCTTATGGTTTGGCAACTGTTTTTAGTAATTGGTTATCAAGTTTTCTCTCTGATCGCTCACTGAGGGTGATGGTAGATGGCTCTCTGTCTTCTAACTTCTCCACTAATGCTGCTGTCCCCCAAGGTTCAGTTCTTTCCCCCACTCTTTTCCTCTTGTATACAGTAATACCCCGAAGTTACGCGATAGGTGGGTCCGACGAAAATCGCGTAAGTCGAATTCGCGTAAGTCGGGGTACAACTTTGCATATAAATACATATAAATTTTGCTTAATTGGGACCAAGGACTAACAAAAACACTAGTTTAGAAGAAAAATATTAATAAAATTGCAGTTCTTTATACATATTAATACAAAATATGTATTAAAAAAACAAATGACTTACGTAAAAAAGTTATTTCGATGTCGATGGCTTCATAAAATCTAACAAATTCGTCTGACGACACAGCGCGTTCTTTTTTTCACGCAGAATTTCTTCGTAGCAAGCTAATAATTTTTTTATTCCTTGCTTTGTAGCTATAACGTGTTCTTCGTTGGAGTCTGTTTTCTAAAATTTTTAAGCCCTTTACAATTGAGCCCTTTTCAATTTTCAACCTGTCAAGTTTGCAATTGTCATGTGCTTTTCGCCGTTGCTTCATTTAGGCCTGTAGCACGTGCAATATCACATGGTCTTTCATTTCGCTCAAAGCGTTTCACAATTTCATATTTTTTCTCTATCGACAGAGGTGGACTGGCCATAAGCCTTACCGGGGAAACCCCGGTGGGCCAGTGTGATTTTGGCCATAAACCATAGTATGACGCCACTATAAATTTTCCCGGGTAAGAATTTTTGACCCAGTCCGCCTCTGTTTATCGATAATTGCTTTTCTTTTTCTCTCTGAATCTGCAGTGTCTTCACCAGGACGCTTCCTTTTCACACCTTTTAATTAAGTATTTTACTCATTTTTAGGGAATAAAGCACAATTACAAAACGAGGAGGCACGCTTGATACGCATAAACAAAGCTTCGCGCATGTAGCAACTGAATAAACAACACCATAAAGGCAGAGATACACTATTAACACCTCACATTTCTAGGGGTTACTACCATAAAACAATAAAAATCCAGTTGCGTTTCTGCTAGTGAAATCTGTTATAAACTGGTAGTAAACTCGATCTAATTGCATTTGCGATTATACCGATAGCTGGAATTGTGTTGCTTTTTACGTTATTATGGTGAAATGTATTTCCCCTTCACTGATATAAAAAACATAAAAGCAGCAAAGTTGAATTTTGTTCATCTTTCGCTCTCATTCTCCGCCGTCGCACCGTATATCGATAACATATGAAAAACGACCTTGAAGATAGTGGGCGGCAGCGTTGCCAAACGAAAAAAATCAAGAACCGCGTAACTCCGAGTTCGCGTAAGTCGGGGTAGCGTAAGTCGGGGTATTACTGTATTAATGACCTTCTTCCATTGACTGGAAATCCTATCCATAGTTTTGCCAATGATAGCACATTGCATTCCACTTTCCATTTTGAGAAACCTTGTCCTGCTCAATCTGCTACCAATTCCTTAAATGCCGATCTTCAGGTAATTCTCGAGTGGGGCAAAGACAACTTAGTTGATTTCAACCCTTCTAAAACTCAGTCTTGTCTTATATCTCGCAAAAACGATTCTTCTGCTCCTATGGTTATCTTTAGTGACACTCCAATTTCTAGTCAAAATGATATATCTCTTTTGGGGATTATCCTGACTTCTAATCTCTCTTGGTACAAGCACATTACAAATATTGCTTCCTCTGCATCTAAAAAACTTGGTTTTCTCTTTCGCTCTCGGCGTTACTTTTCTTCCAAACAGCTGCTCACTATGTATAAATCGCAAATCCGCCCTGCCATGGAATATTGTTCCCACATCTGGGGTGGTGCCCCCAAAACCTCTCTCAGGCTTCTTGATTCCATTCAGAAGAGGGCAGTTAGGTTAATTAATGATTCATCTCTAACAGAGTCTCTCCACTAGCTTTCTCATAGGCGTAGTTTCTGCTGCATGTCTCTTCTACAGATATTGTCACGGGCACTGTTCTTCTGAATTGGCGTCTATAATTCCTGCTCTCTCTTTCAAAACAGTCCGAACACGTGCCGCCACCAGCCAACATCCATTTACCGTCCAACTTCAAACCCACAGAACCAAGTTTTCATCTTCCTCATTTATTCATTCAACTGCCATTTTCTGGAACAACCTTCCTTCATACGTATTTCCTGAAAATTACAATCTACAGAAGTTCAAGTCCAATGTCAACAAATATCTTCTTTCATCTTCTCAACCTCAAACCCAAGCATGGTACTAAGTACTATAGGTTCTAATACCTCTCGTGTTTGGGGTTCACATAAAAAAAAAAAAAAAAACTTGTATTCAAATGTATATTGTTTACTGTGCAGTGAATTTTTAATTTTACAATTTCTTGTTAAAATGTTTCATTTTTTTTTACTTTTTCTTAATGTTAATAAATTGATATTTCTTCATAAAAATGGATATATGCAATTAAATAAGTACTATCCGTCAATAATGAATAAATGAGCATAATAATTCACAAAAAGTTTGTCTCTTTAATTTATCACACACGTACTGGGTCACAATACAAAATGCGGTTCCTATAGTGGGTCGCAGTCAAAACAGTTTGAAAAACGCTGCGATAGATACAAGAGGCTCATATCAAAGTGCACCAATGGTGATGAGTAAACATAAATTGTAGGATAAAATGTTTATCGCTTGGGCTTACTATTTTTGTTAAAGCAGATGGGCTAAGAAGTGGCAGTTCAGGTTTAACATTGAGAAATGCAAGGTACTGCCTGCGAGTAGCAGTAATCCCAGAATAATATATCAATTGGGTTGTAGCACTCAAGGTGGTGAATAACAAAAAAAGATCTGAGGGTAATGGTGCATCAGACATAAAGTTCTCTGATGAATGGTCTGCTAGGGCAACTCATGGGATTTTTCCATTATATACAGGAATTTTGCAAGTAGGGACGAGGTTATTATCCCACATCTGAAGTTCTGCACAAACCAGGCAACAAAAGTTCAGTTAAAAGAGCAACAAAATTAGTCAGGGATACAAAAGGGTGCTTTTATCATAAAACACTTCACTTCTGCAAATTGCAGCCTACAGAAACTAAACACTGGTGAGAAGAGCTGACTGACATGCTTAAGGCTTTAAATCGATTGAGTAAACTAAATGCTAACATATATAATAATGGGACATAAATTTATATTGAAAAAGGATAGTTGCAGGATAGATATGTTAAAATTTGTTTTAGCCAGAGAGTAACACTGACAAATGTAAGGTACTAATATGCTCTCCTCAGTAGAATAAACTCTATTAAAATGTGTTCTCATTCCCTTTTCACAGTGATTCTAAATTATAAAGTTTCCATGTGGACACTGTATATTATTATGTGTTACAGGTGGGAGATGCTACATTAGTTTTCTTCATAAAGGAAATAAATATGATGTGACTTCAATTGGACTATTTCATAATGTAATAACTGTGGGTGGGATCAAAAAGTTAAAAGAATTGAATTGTGCGTTAAATTGTGAACAGACTTTAAACAAGTAATCAATTGGAAAAATTTTAACTACTGATGTCTTTCAATGCTATGAAAAACTTTCCTGTGACTCTTTTGATTAGCTGATAGCTTAACAATTATTATCTATGACCATGTGTCAGCTGAAAATAATTACTAATTTCCTTCCATTCCATAAAAGGTGGATAATCAAAGATCTATTGTATATTTATTCAAACTTATAAAAATTTATTCTCAAAAGCTCACCTTATGACCAAAGGAACACACTCAATATTTGGAATATTAGATGTAAATGGTGCTGCTACAGATGCCTCTGCTTCTGAAAGTGAGATTCCCACATCTGCTTCCTTCAAGGCCTTAAATATTGAGAAATTAAGCTGTATTTCTTTTAATAACTCAATTCCTAAACTAAAAACAATTCAAAATAAGCTAAGATCAAAATTAAACATCATTACACAGCAGCAAAAGGAGGATTTATTGAAGAACATGTGCCACAATCATATATGCATACAACAACAACAGAAACAGTATACTTAAACACTACTGTATATTTATGCAAACTTAGAAAGAAATTCTCAAAAAACATAGGACAATTATACTTTGTGCAAACATGTTTTCTGTGACAAAGAATGAATGTTTTTCATTTAACTGATCTTATAAAAAAAAAAAAAAACTCATCTTATGACCAAAGGAACATACTCAATATCTGAAATGTTAGATGGATACAGTTTAAAAGGCTATCCAGTATAATACAATCCTGATACAATGAACTTCCCAGGGTGTGTATAAGTTCTGCTGCACTTTTCTAATACAGACTTGTCAAAGAAATTAGGGGATCACAGCATAAGCAAATGATGTTTGTGTAAATGTGATGACACACATACCTCATGATGTAACTGAAGCTAAATTCCACTACAAAGTGGAATTTAGAAGCAAAATACTGTAAGTTTGGAGAAACATTTTTTTGCCATCATTGTGAATGGCATGTGACTTTAGTGTATGGACCCCAGCAACTGGTGGTCATGTGTAACCCATTAACAAAATCCACACTCGCCTGCAATCCATTGGTAAAATTAAGGTATCAAATGACTTGTTTTTGCAAAATTAGTTCACACTTGACAGTCTAGATGAGCTGTAATATGTCTTCGTTGGGTATCCCAGAGAAAAGGGGACTAATTCTTCACATGTTAGAAGATGAAAGTATCATTCACATGGACAGTACTCTCATCTTCTAATGCAGGGGTCCCCAAACCACAGCCTACTAGGGGTTTTCATGTAGCCCTCAGGATAATTTTATTGAGATCTTTAAGAAATTATAAAGTTACACTTTTTACATTAGAAACAGCAACATTTTTATCTTTAACATTATAATCTTTTTTATCTTTATTATCAACATTTTTATTTTTAACATAGAAGAACAGATAATACTATCTGTTCTTCTATGTTCCAATAACTTTTTATAGTAAATAAAATTTAATCCTTTTCTTTTACAAGATGTCAAAGAAGCAAAAAGTCGACAGTGAATGCTGTGCTTTTAATGATCAGTAGACAATCAATTATTTTTTCATATAGTGTAAAGACAAATGTGTCTTATTAATATGCAAGGAAACTGTCTCTGCTTTCAAAGAATATAATTTGAATAGACAAATTAAGTGAGAAATGCAACACCTACAAAATAAAGTGAGAAATGCAACACCTTTTAAGGGGAAGCACCCAAGAAAAATTACAAGGATTCAACAAGGGTCTGGTACATTATTTAAAAAAATTTCTCATCTCAAAATGTTGCCAGTAAGCACCAGTTTCTGAGTAACTAAAATCACTAACAAAGGCAAACCATACACCAATGGTGAGTTCGTTAAAAAAAGTGTTTTATCATTGGCCGAAGAGTTACCAGATAAAATGAAAACTTTGACCAAAATTTGTCTACTTTCAAGCACAATAACTAGATGAATTGAGGACTTAGGAGCAGACAGGAGTTTTCATCTGAAACAAAAAAAGCAGGTAATTTTATGCACTTTTCTTTGGAAATTAATGAAAGCAAAGGTGTCAGTCATACCTCTCAATTGCTTATTTTTATCTGTGGATTCACCAGAATTTTGAATTAACTGAAGAATTGACAGCATTCAAGAGTTTGAAGAATACTACTACTGGTGAAAATATATTTTTGAAGGTATTTGAAATAACCAAAGTTGGACTGGGGAATCCCTTACGTGTAATACCACAGATGGTGTGAAAAATATGGTAGGCTCTAACCTGGATTTAACAGGACACATCAAAAAAGTGACACAAAACAGAGCTAGCCAAAAACAGTTGCAGTTACACTGCATTATTCACTAGCAGTTATGTGGAAAACCCTTGACTATAAGTGTGTCATGTCTGCTGTTATTTCCGCAGTGAATTTTATTAAAAAAGGAGGACTCAATCAACATCAGTTTAAAAGTTTTCTGGAGACAAATGAAGTTGAATTTGGTGATTTACTGTACCATAGTGAAGTATTGTGGCTGAATCACATCAAAGATTTGAAACATTTTTTTTTTTTTTTATCTGCACAATGAAATTGATATGTTTATGACTGAAAAGATGAAACCAGTGTCTGAACTTTCTGAACCTGTAGTTATGGGATCTCACATTCTTAACAGACATACGAGGGGCATTCAAAAAATTATCTTCCTACCAAATGGAAATGAGAAAAGAGGCAAAAATATTTTTTTATTTTTCAATGTAACTCTCCTGAACTTCAATACACTTGTTCTATTTAGTTGGCAATAAGGAAATACCAGACAAATAAAATCCTTCCTGTTCATCAAAGAACACAGGAAACAGCAGACTTCAATTCATTATCATTGGCAAAGCGACATCTATGTATGTTTTTCTTGAGGTTTCAAAACAGGAAATAGTCACTGGGGGCCACATCCAGGCTGAAAGGTGGGTGGATAAGTTCTGTGAAGTCACAGTTTCTCAAAGCAGCACCAATAACATGTGACCTGTGCATTTTCCTGAAGAAGCAGCACCTCTGGAAAGTTTTCCACAGCGTTTTTCCTTTATGACATCCCTTAGGTTGTACAGTAGGGATGCATATGACTCCCCAGTGCCTCCCTGCTTGTGTTCCAAGGAGTGAATGTAGAAAATTCCCTCAGCATTCCAAAAAATGGTGGCCATAATCTTCCCAGCTGAAAGTTGTGTCCAAAATGTTTTGGGTGCAGGAGAACCCTTGTGCTTCCATTGCATTGATTCTTGCTTGGTCTCGGGATCCCAGTGATGAACCCATGTTTCAACATCCGTAACAATTCTGGAGATGAAAGTTTCAGGATCCCTTCCATAAAGCTCTAAATTCTCCTCACAACACCATACTCTGAATTGCTTCTGTACAGGGGTCAGAAATCCAACGACCTACCTTGCACTAGCCTTTGTCATTCCCAAATGTTCATAAAGGATGGTTATAACTGTTCCCTCAGATATGTCATATTCTCTAGAAATATGGGACACCTTTAAAAGTCTGCCATTCAGCACAAGGGTTTCCACAGCTTTACCACATTTCTGGAGTGGGCGCTGTCACAGGCCTTCCTGGACATGAATCATCTTCGATGGACTCTCTACCCCACTTGAATTGTTTTGACCAGAATTTCATCTGGTACTTTGAAGGTGCACTGTTGCCATACACAGCCACCATCCTTCATGAATGGCCTTTGACCCATTTTCTTCTTTGGTGAGAATCTTGATGCCTTAACGATGCTCCAATTTCAACAAATCCATAATTTGATACAGGTGTCTTTCTTCTTTCTGTTACACTAGCACAACATAAAAACATAGTGGGATCAAAATTAGTATGATTCAAGTTGAGATATGTAGGAACATGATAAATCATGAGCCATTGAAATATAACTATGGGAAGTACCTTACATAGATAATTTATTGAATGCCCCTCGTGACACAACATCTCAAATAAAATCTCAAAAGAGGCAAGGATGAACTTAATTTAAGTGAAATTCAAGGATGTAAAATAATTTAAGTGAAATTAGAAATGTTTAAAAAAACTGTTAAATAAAAAATAAAAAAATCCCATCTCCAGTGCTTTGAAAATTTGTGGAAAAACATTTTCTAAATTCAATTTTTCTATAACTTGTACTGATAGCATTATTTTGTTGCAGACTAAATTTCAAAAGCAATTTATTGATTATAATAATAATAATGAAAGTTCATTTATATTATTTAAAAATCCATGAAAAATTAAGGTTGAAAATAACTTAGTCAAATCATACTTTTAGTATGATTTGACTGGAAGTTAAATGTGTTCCAAAATGAAAACCCAATCATGTTTTCCATGAACATAATTAATTCCTACAATAACCACTCTTTTATCACGTGAGATAATAATATTGTTTATTAAGCTTATAGCCCAAATCACTATATATTTAAGGCAACATTTCAGGCAACTTACCACTGCCTATCATCAGACCATAGGTTGGCCTGATGTTTGGTCTGATGACAGCAGTAAGTACACTGCTCTCATTAATATTTATAAATAATTCATCGACAGTACAGTCAGTTCTTGTATAACATGTGTTTACATTACACGAATTTGATCATACACGATTTATAAATAGGGGAACGATATCTTATATAACATGAACCGAATTCGCTTATGCACGATTCGCCTTTGTGTTTACAAGAAATAGCAGTCGAACGCAACACAATAGGAATGAAGAGAAGATTCTGAAAATGTATTTATGTTTCTTATATCAGTGAAGGGGAAACACATTTCACCATAATAACGTAAAAACCCACACAATTCCAGCTATCGGTATTATCGCAAATGCAATTAGAACGAGTTTACTGCCAGTTTATAACAGATTCCACTAGCAGAAACACAACTGGAAATTGTTTTTATTGTTTTATGGTAGTAACCCCTAGAAATGTGCTTTAGTAAAATGTGAGGTGTTAATAGTGTATTAACACCTCACATAAACAACACCTGAATAAACAACGCCTGTACGGTGTTGTTTATTCAGCTGCTACACACGCGCGCAGCTTTGTTTATGTGTATCGAGCGTGCCTCCTCATTTTGTAATTGTGCTTTATTCCCTAAAAATGAGTGAAATACTTAAAAGGTGTGAAAAGGAAGCATCCTGGTGAAGACACTACAGATTCTGAGAGAAAAAGAAAAGCAATATCGATAAACAGAGGCAGACTGGGTCAAAAATTCTTACCCGGGAAAATTTATAGTGGCCTCATACTAGCGTTTATGGCCAAAATCACACCGGCCTCCGGCCAACCCGTGTTTCCCCGGCAAGGCTTATGGCCAGTCCGCCTCTGTCGATAGAGAAAAAATATGAAATTGTGAAATGCTTTGAGCGAAATGAAAGACCATGTGATATTGCACGTGCTACAGACCTAACCCTATATTTCCCATAGGGCCTGTTGTTCATATTGCACGATTTTGCATTGCACGAGGGTTTCTAGGAACACAACTATCATGCTATACGAGGACTGACTGTATCTATTTTTCTACCATTAAGAAAAACTTTAAAGATTTTGTGTTGTAATAGTAGCAAGAAAAATTATTATTAATATTATCGAAAAGTTTATTTAAATTTATTAATTTTGTTTATGGCTAGCTATAATATATATGTATGTACAGTAGACTAATTAATAAAAGAGATAATATAAGATGTGAGACAAATTTTTGAATCCAGCACACATACTATTCTTAGTATTTTTATGTAGCACTCCCTTCAAAAAGTCTGATGAACCCTGTTCTAATATGTAGTTAACTAGCTGTGTCCTATGGGGTTGAGTATTGCCACCTAATATGTATAACTGACACCTTTCTAGATAAGAGCACCTTTTTGTTCCCTTCACTAATTTGGTTGCCCATCTGTAACACCCTTTCCAGCAGATCTACATTCTTCTTAAATTAAGGCCTCCAGATTTGTATACAATAATCAAAATGCAGCCTAACCATAGCCTTGACAAAGCCCTGTGACTGTCCTGGCAGCATGTCTACACTGATCAGAGAATTTCATATTTGACTGCACAATTACCCCCAAGTTTTTCATTTTCACTACTCTGAGCGCACAACACAGCTAATAAGTTACTCTGGGATGTTAAATTCAACTGCCATTTCTCAGCCCATTGATCCAAATTTCCTAGATCTTGTTGCAGAAGCTCACCCTGATTACTGCTGTTAACCACCCTGCCTACCCTTGTATCATCTGCAAACTTAGACATTAAGCTAGATATACCTCACAACATCAATATCATTAATAAATATTGAAAACAACAATGGGCCCAGCATTGAACCCTCTCCCATCTCTAGTGCTTTCAATTTGCAACTAAGTCTCTGATCCTGGGGAACTCTACTAATAACATTAGTCCATGAGGAGGGTGTCAACTGATAACCACTCTGTCTACTTCCACTTAACCATCCCTTTATCCATAGCAGTAACCTTCCCTTAATGCCTCATTGCTCCAGCTTGTACAGCAGTCTTTTATGTGCAATGGTATTAAAAGCCTTCCTGAAACCCACATATATGATATCAAAATTATTTTCTGCATCCATTTCCTTTGTTATTGAATCATAGCAGGCGATCAAATTGGACAGACAAAATCCTTAACAAATCAAATCCAATCTGTTATTGCAGTATAACTGCACTCCTTCTAAATGATCCTGCATTACTTTAATCAGTGACTCCATTATTTTCCATGGTTGTTTGTTTGTTTGTTATTTGGTTTTTAGGAGCATTAGCAACTAAGGCCATATTGCTCCGGGATATGCGGTGGTCATTCCCTTGACCTTTCTGCATCCTCCGTATTTGGTGGTGACGGGCTCGAACCCCGGTCTAATCAAGAAGTGTGTGCTACGCACTGCTGCTCCTTCCCACCTGGCTACGGAGGCACCTATTTTCCATGGAACAGAAGTTAAGCTGGCAGGTCTGTAATTTACTCGTGTTACCCTTTGATTGCCTTTTGAGAATTTGGGATGCATTTGTATATCTCCAGCCCAATAGAGACCTCCCCTCAATCCAAGGATGCTCTCATAATTATGGGTAAGAGTTTGCTTACCTCCTTTGCTGCCTCCCTTAATAAGATTGGATAGAACCCATCCACCCCAGGTGCTTTTTTATTGTCAGCTTAAACAATTTCTCTTCAACTTTCCTTCCAGTTGTCACAAAATCATTTAGCTCCACATTAGAGTTAGATAAATTTCTGGCATCCCCTCTCCCCTAAAGAATTCCTCATGTGTGAGTACAGATGTAAAATACCTTTTCAATTTGTCAGCAACCTGAGCAGAGTCATCAAGAGTTAACGTATTGTCATTAAGTGGCCCAATGCGATTCAACCCCTTGTTCTATTGTTAATACAGCTGAAGCTCTATATAATGACCTCCCAGGGGAATGAGAAAAACGATCATTATATCAATCATTCATAAAATCAGCAACTAAACAAATAAAAGCTTGAATATTTAATGTAATTCTACTAATACAATATAGTATAGTCTTATTTATAATGTGTACTACAGTATTAAACAATAAAATTATGATTGTAAATTTTGCACTGATTTAGAGTGCAGTAAAGTTACAATTAAATTGTAAATTTTACTATATAGGGGCGCCTCTGTAGCCAGGTGGGAGGAGCAGCAGTACGTAGCACACGCTTCTTGATTAGACAGGGGTTCGAGCCCATGACCACCAAATACGGAGGATGCAGAAAGGCAGGGAATGACCACTGCATATCCCCGGAGCAATATGGCCTTAGTTGCTAATGCTCCTAAAAACCAAATAACAACATCACTATATAGGCTACATATTTATCAAGACCTAACAAGAGAATTATTTCATACTTTAAAATAATCTGTCAAAATACGCTGTTTCAATGGTAGAGCATGTTTTAAAAGGGAATTACGAAGGTTCGCAATAGCAGTTATTTCACTTTCCCAGTTAGGCTGTGCTTGAAAAAAATTGATGTACAAGTTCTAATCCTTGACGAGCATCTTTCATTGAAACTTCTTGTTCACCCACAGTAGGTTCCTCATTCTCATCACAACAAATTTCAGAAGATTCCATTATGTCTGCAATGAGTTCCTCTTCATTCGTGCATATTCTGAAACATTTAATATCTGCATCCACTTCTGCGTAATCTTTGAAGCTTAAGTTTTCCTGTAAGTTTAAGTGATGATGCACATGCTGAAATATTTCTTCCCTATTATTGGACTGTCCTTCGCAATTAACAGAGGAAGAAGTATGCAAAACTTCACACATTGCATCATTCAAGGCGATAAATCCAGCATGTTTGAAGCAGTTGGCGATCACTTTTTCATCAACTTCATCCCATGCAGAAACACTGACCTCAGGATGTCAATTTTGCATTGAATTTTGCTTTCAAAACAGCACAATTTTGTTTAATAACATTCTTTGGTAGTTTTTCTTAAAACACTGGATTATACCTTGATCAAGTGGCTGAAGAACTGACATCATATCTGATGGCAGTGGTATGATAGTGGTACTCAACAGTGATGCATGCAGATCATTTACTTGACAATGAGGGGTGCAGTTATCCAAAAAAACAGTAAAATTTTTTGAATCTTCTCACTCATTCTGTGATCTAAGTCTCTGATCCATTCTTCATAGATTTGTGATGTCATTCATGACTTTTGGGTTGCTCAATATATAGTCGGTAATGCCTTCCTAAGCTTGAAAGCATGGAGACTTCTGGACTTTCCCAATGGTTAAAGAGTCCAGTTTCATCAGCACTGAAGATGCCACTGTGGTTGTATGTCAGAAAAACATTTTTGAAACGATTTTCCTTCCATTCCTTTGTAGCATCAATATCCATGGCTGCACTTTTGCCACACTTTTTTGAAAGACAGGCCATGATGAGTCTTAAATTTCTGGAACCATCCATCTGAACTTTTAAATTTTTCAATATCCATTTGATGCGCAAATGATTCAGCTTTAGTGTTCAAAAGATTACCATGTAAGGGAATGTTTTTTGGCCACATCATCATTAGCCATTCCAAAAATTACCTTTTCAAGATCTGGATACTTTGCCTTTCGTGCTCAAAAGCCCGGTGCAGAAGATTTCTCTAAACTTTCGATCTTTTTCTGATCTTTCAGAATAGTGAACTGAATCTTGGGAATGCTGAACTGTTTGGCAATGTCAGTTTTAGAATGCATACCATTATCTACAGCTTTCAAAATCATAATTTTATCTGTGATTGGAAAAGCTATCTGCTTTTCTTTGAGCCATACTAATGAAATTAATTTCTAGTCGATATTCATTTCATTACTGCACTGCGAGAAAAGAGCGTGAGAAATCTTAAAAATGATTTCTCACAGTCAGGCTGCAAGCTCGTTAATCACTTCAATATTTTTGAAGAGTTCTGTCATTTTTAAACAAGAATATTATAATATAAAAGTAAAAATTCAGATTATGAGGTAGAAATTTATGGTCTTTATAGAGAAATCCTTTTACTTTCAATGTTGTTAAAATGAATAGCATTATGTTAATGAGAAATTGGCAGGGACCAACCACATAGGACATTAAAAAAAGGATTGCTATAAAGAGCTTTGATGGTATAAACATTTGCCGCTTATGTTAACTATAAATATAAGTTATATTAATGTAATAGTAATAGAGGTGGTAAAGGAATGGTTACTGAGATATTAAAAGATGGATATTTAAGATGATATTAAAATGGATTACTTGTCCGTAATCCATTTTAATATCATCGATTATGGTACTGCTAAATATAGCATAATGGAATGTAGATAAGTAGATTGCGGAAAAGAGAGAGAAGACAGGTTAACAAAACCGGAAGTCAACCCTATGGAAAAATGCATAGGTACCTGTAACATAAAAATAATATATTAAAAGAAGTACTTCATACTGTAAAGTCTGATGATTTTAATGTCTTCTTCAAGGGTCAGCCATCAAAATCAAAGGAAATACATCAAAAAGTAAGGCCCCTATTTCATTTTAATATCATTTTAAATATCCATTTTTTAATATCTCAGTAACCATTCTTTACCACCTCTATTACTTTTACATTCTATCTCACAAGCTTTCAAGGTGTTACTTACACTACCTTGAATAGCTTTCTATAATCTATCTTTTTCCATAGTTTTGACTTCCAGTTTCATTAGCCTGTCTCCTCTCTTGTTACCACATTCTACTTATCTCAGTTATTTTAACTATATATATATATATATGTTACATACAAGTCTTTGTTGCTTTTCATTGAATTCTCATAATCTGCCTTAGCTTGCCTAACTTCCTTTGTGACTTAATTGCAGACTAATTTATATATACCACAGGCTTCTGTATCTCTTGATAATTTATATGGATCCCATGCACCTTTCTTCTCTGCCACATGTCTCAATAGTTTATTTGACATCCATTTAGGTCTATATCTTGAACAAAATTTCTTTGTTAGTATGAAAAGCCTAGTAACATCTATGATTACTTCCCTGAATGATTCCCATTTACAATTTGTTGTTGGTAACATCATCAGTCGGACTGACTGATGATGTTAGAATTTAACATCACTGTATAGAATTTAAAAACTGTTTGAGATCACTGTAGTCATCCATGAATAATTCAATAAATTATTCATACATTTCATTTACCTATCCCTTCTAATCAATTATCATTATTTTTTAAAATTTATTGAAACTTCTTACTTTCGCAACCCTAGAGTAGAAGTTTACATAAATAAGAATTTACTTTTTGGCTGAACATCTATTTGTACATCTATTCTATAGCCATCCATTTTTAATTTAAATTTATGTCCCTTTGTCTCTTAGCGTGCAAGAAAGAGTAAAGTGCTATTAATATTTAGCTTACTCAACCCTTTTAGTGCTTTTAAAAATCTCAGTTAGATCTACATGCAGATGCTTAGTTTCCAGATGCTGCAATTTACAGAAGCCAAATCTGCCTTGGTAAGAATTCCCTTTTTTGTCCCCATATGGAGTTGTCCATTCAAAACAGGAGGGAATACATGATGAAAGACTCGTAAACCAATTCAGCCCAGGAGAGATTTTGCAAGGTTTGCAGGGTAGAATTTTTCTCAGTAGTCTGTATTTGTTAATATAAAAAACTGTTTTTACTGAGATGGAATATACTTAAATAGAAAGGATGCAACAATATTTGCTGATGCTATGGATGCAGTGTTAAATGGGTTGGAAAACTGAGGGATTATGGGAGGAAGATGCACAGAATAATACTTTAATGGCAGCTACAAGCAGAGGCAAAATTAATTGTATTGGTACATGCTTGGAAAGCAAGTGTCAAGAATTACAAGGCTTGCTGCAGTTTCCCATGTGAGAAGTAGATATATGGTCTGTGTTACAGATACAAAGAGCAAAACAGGTGCGTACACACACACACACACACACACACACTTGCTTGCATACTAATTTTAGGAACACAGTAAATAAATTTGATGAATCTGAAGTACTGGTTAAGTCATCAAATGCAGATATTATAGGCATAGCAGAAACCACTCAGACGCAAAGGATGAAAAATTTGAATATATTGAGTACAATGTAATCAAATTCTGCAAGGACAGACAGGATGGGGGGGGGAGGAGTTATGCTCATGGTTAATCAGCACATAGATTCTAAGGCAGTACTCCCACTTGATTTGGGTGGCCAGTGTAATGTGAGTTGGTCTGGTGTGACATAAGCACTGAGAAAACAAAAATGAGAGAAGGAATATGCTGTATGCCAAATTACTTTGATGAGTATAATGAACATCCATACAGACAATAGAATGGGCCAGTAAATCAAAATGTCTTAATGTAGATGATTTTAACTTTTCAGGTATTGGCACAACTTGTGGACAGATCACTCACACAATAACAGAATTTCTCCAGATTTATTAAATGAATGCTTTCTACACCAGCATGCTTTATAAGCAACAACAGAAAGCAATCCTTTTGATCTAATTATCAGCACTGATAGAAACTTCCGGCATCCCATTTCCCCTAAAGAATTCCTCATATTACTGCATCTACGTTCACACATTATTATTATTATTATAATAAAAAAAAAAAATAATAATAATAATGTGTGAATGTAGATGCAGTAATATTTCATGCATTAAGAATATTTATGTAAAGGAACCACTAGGTGGCTGTGATCAGGATTTATTAAAAAATATAACTTTGCTCTTGACTGCTGTCAAGAGCAAAGGGAAGGGAATTTTTATTTCACATAGTTGGTTACAATAGTCTCAGGCAGTTTTTCAAGTCTTTGTAGTGGTACCAACTGATGTTGCTAACAAATGCCATTATAAATGGCAAGAGTTCATGAAGATAAACTTAGAAACTACTAAGCTTTTTATACCAACTAAGAAGAAGTTTTTAGGGATTGGGGATCCTAGATGTATACTTAATTCTAATTGACAGCTAAATGATTTTGTGACAACTGAGCAGGAATTGGAAGAGAAATTGTTTAAGCTAAATGTAAATAAGCCAACTGGCCAAGGACTGATAGAATGTATCCAATTATATTGAAAGAAGCACAAGGGAAGGTAAGAAAACCTTCGGCAATAATTATGAGAGCATCCTTGGATTTAGGGACCTTCCCTAAATTAGAGATGTACAAACGTCTCCCCTATTCATAAAGGGAATCAAAGGTCAAAGCAAGTAATTACAAACCTGGAGTTACTAGTCCAGGTTTGTAATTATTTGCTTAATGTAGGATTTTGTTGATAGAAATGTAGTTATACTGAAATACATATTCACGTCAAAATCCCATGACATTCCCATTTCACCTATTCATTCCCTCCAATAGTTTGCCTAGTTCTTCCTTGAATTTATTTAAATTATCAATTTCCACAATAACAGATGAAAGTTGATTGTTGGAACAATTTATTTTCACATTAGCTCTCTCTCTCTCTCTCTCTCTCTCTCTCTCTCTCTCTCTCTCTCTCTGTCTCAGATAATATACATGAGAGGACAAGATTGAAAGAGGATGGTTGCAGGGTAGATGTGCAAAAATATGCTCAGAGAGTAACTGATTGTTGGAACAGACTTCTATCTGGTATTGTGGAAGGTATATATAGTTTAAAAAAAATTTAGGAAGTATTATAGGAAATAGACAAATGTGAAAAATCTTGCTGCTCTTCTCTGCATTCTTTCCAGTGGATGTATGTATTTCTTAAAATGAGGTTTCCAAATGCATGTAGTAATCAAGATGCAGCCTAATCACTGCTTTATAGAATAGGACTATCACTTTCTTGATTATCCTTAGTGTTACCTTCCTTGTCCCTGCTGACAAAGTTCTTGTATATAACACTGAAAAAAAGCCCTGTCTACATTGTTCAGAGGACTTCATATAACACTATAAAATTGCTCCCAAGTCTGTTTCGTTATTGAAAATCTTGATTTTGGTTCAACCCAAATGGTATGCTATCCTGGAATTACCACCCAACTCAGATATTAAACTTGAAATACCTAAATCAATGTCATTAATAAATATCAGGAATGAAATCAGGTTTCAAAAGCAGAATTCTACAAAGTTTAGTACTGAAATTTGTAGGATCCTACTTGTGACACTGGTCCATGAAGAGATGTAGCTATTTATAATTCTCTGTCTGTAATCACTTAAGCTATGATATGAGACCTTGCTACAAAGTAAGACCTCATTGTGTATGTTTAAATATTTATTATCAGCATGCACAACATAACTTTTGCTTCCTTAAAGATGATGAATGTTCTCCAGTATTGTTGACAAGCATATCCTGGTCCAATTCCAGCTATTCTTTTTACAGAATAGCTTTTAATAAGTTATAAGAATTACTGATGCTTTTTGTTCTCTTTACATCAGAGTGCGTGTAGTAAGAATGTAGGCAAAATCTGGATTTGCTGATAACTGTTACTGATGTTCTTCTGATAGTTCCTGCTCCTGCTCCAAAGATATATGGATTTCCATGTATAAAAGACAACTGTGTATGGTTACCTACTTGTACAAACCATGACAGCAATACCAGAACATTATATAGTAAAATCTTAACTTAGTGTTACTTTCCTAATGTGCGAACCTGCTAATTCCAGATAAAATTGTGCCAAATTATTCAACTATCCTTATGATTTGTTGGCATTTCTGACAAAGTCCTATTTTATTCACTTGGCTTTGAATGGCAAACCTCCATTCTTCTTATTGCTCTCCATTTTGAATTGTCAGGTAACAACCAGTTTTTATAGTCATTATATTTGAGAATGTCATATTCTGAAATGTAATGACTATATACATACAATGTAGCTATAAGCCACAGGTGTAATTTTGGTGAAAAATGAAGAGTATAATCATGGTAATCATCATGCAATTTATGGAATGGTTTGTGATAAACATAGGCACATTATATATTTAAAGTTAATCTGACAAAAAATTAGGTAGAAAAAGAAAGGCATTTGCCCTTTTAATTTTGGAAGCAAATTAAATGAAATAATACAACTTACACCACAGTCATTTGCTCCATCACCACACATGCCAACTACATACCTGTAATTAAAATATGAATACTTAAAAATACTGAAATTTGTTTATATTCCATACTACACATTTAAAATGTAAAATTCATTTGATTTAATTTTCTCTTTAAATGACATTTTAAGGTAGGAGATAAGATGATATACAAAATAATTATTTTCCATTTAAAGAATACATTATTTAAAAATTACATCATCTATGAAGAAAGCAGCACTCAGCCTTGCAGAGTCGTAAACTGGTAAGTCAACACCTACAAAGTAAGACAAGGTGTTTGTCAAAACAACACAGGCAGATATTGTTGGGATATCAGAGACGTGGTGTCACAAAGATATAAGGAATGCATAAATGGAATTTGGGGAGTACAATGTGTATAGGAAGGGAGGAGGGGTTATGCTATTAGTTAAGAAACACATAAAATCTAAGGAAGTACAGCCAGTCGACATGGCTGGACAGTGCAGTGTCTAGTCAGTTTTGTGTGACATAAGCACTGGGAAATCAAAATTGAGAGTAGGAGTGTATTATAAGCCTAATGACTCTGATGAGTATAATAAACAACTGTACAGGGAAATAAGGTGGGCCAATAAATCAGAGAGTCTTATAATGGGTGATTTTAATTTCCCAGATATTGATGGAATTTGTGGGTTGGTCACTCACACACTAGCAGGCTTTTGTGGATTTACTGAATGATTGTTTTCTACAGCAGCATGTTCATGATGCAACTACAGGCAGTAATACTCTTGATCTGATTATCAGTAATGATTCTTCATGCATTAAGAATCTCCAGATAAAGGAGCCAAAGTGGGATCAAAGATGCAACTACCATCAGGAGTAAAGGGAAGGGATTTGGGTTGGTAACATCAGTTTGGGATCAACGGATGATGTTACCAACAGCAAATTCAAAATCGGAAGCATTCAAAGAATTAATCTTGGATGTCAGATGAACTAATGAGACAGGTGGCAGAGAAGAAAAATGCATGGGATACATATAAATTAATGGGTGACATGGAAGCCTATGATAGATATAAGCTGGTCTGTAACCAAGTCACAAAGAAGATTAGGAAGGCAAAGGTAGATTACGAGAAATCTTTGGCAAAGGATGCAAAGAAAAATAGCAAAGAGTTCTTTACTTATGTAAACTGTAGAAGGAAGGGGATGAATCAGATCGGTCCACTGGATATCGATGGTTCAACTGTTGATGACCTTGCTCAGATAGCTAACAAACTAAATGAGTATTTTGCATCTACATTCACACATGAAGAGTTATTCAGAGAGGGGAATGCCAGAGGTGAATTAAACTCTGGCAGTGAGCTAGATGATTTTTTAATAACTGAGAGGAAAGTGGAGGAGAAATTGTTGAAGATAAACATAAGAAAGGCACCTGGGGTAGATGGGATCTATTCAGTTATATTAAAGGACACAGTAAAGGAAGTAAGCAAACCCTTAGCCATAATTATGAGAGCTTCCTTGGACTCAGGGGAGGTACCCATGTACTGGAGATGTGCAAATGTGACTCTAATTCACAAAGGAGGCTCAAAGGGCAACATAAGTAATTACAGACCTGTTAGTTTAACTTCTGTTCCAGGAAAATTAATGAAGGCACTGGTTAAAGAAGCACTGCAGGATCATCTAGACAAAACTTCAGTAAGAGATTGGACACAGAATGGTTTTGTTAAGGGGAAGTCTTGTCTGACCAATTTGATTGGATACTATGATGTGGTCACAAAGAAACTGGATGCAGGGAATAACTTTGATATCATATATTTGGATCTTAGAAAGGCTTTTGATACTGTTGCATATGGAAGACTGCTGCACAAATTGGAGAAGTGTGGCATTGGAGGCAAACTGTTGCTATGGATAAAGGGATGGTTGAGTGAGAGAAGACAGAGAGTGTTAATCAATGGACACTGCTCTTTGTGGACTAATGTTATTAGCGGAGTCCCTCAGGGTTCATTGTTGTTTTCTGTATTTATTAATGATATTGATGATGTATATGTATATCAACCTTAGTGTCCAAGTTTGCAGACGATACGAAGGTTGACGGGGTTATTAATGACACTAATGACAGTACACTAGTGCTACAGGATCTAGAAAAGTTGAGCAGATGGGTTGAGAGGTGGCAACTGAAGTTTAACATTGACAAATGTAAAGTACTGCATATGGGTAGCAGTAACCCCAGAGTAACATACCAACCATGTGGTACTATGCTCAGGGTAGTGGAGAATGAAAAGGACTTGGGGGTAATTGTGCAGACAGGCTGCAAGAGTAGCTTATGGTGTCTTGTCAATGATATACAGGAATTTTTCTAACAGAGATAAGGAGGTGATTGTCCCCTTGTATAAGGCAGTCAGGCCACACCTTGAGTACTGCACACAGGTCTGGAGGTCTCATTTTAGGAAGGATGTAAAGCTGCCAGAATGAGTTCAGAGAAGGGCAACGAGATTGATGAATGGAAGGAAGGGTTATGTTCTGCAAATTGCATCGTCTAGAGACTAGGCATCGGCGAGGTGATCTAATTGAGGTGTATAAGGCTTTGAAAGGTTTGAGCAAGCTTAATGCTGATGAGATTCTTCCTCTTGCTCAGATTATGCACCTGAGGGGACATGAATTCAAACTGAAGAAAGAAAATTTCAGAATAGATGTGCGGTAATATGCCTTTAGCCAGTGGGTGGTTGATATTTGGAACAAATTTCCATCTGTCGTAGTTTAGGTCAACAACTTAAATAAGTTCAAGGCAGAACAGGACAAGCATTTGGAGTGAATGGATGGGTGAAACGGGAAGAGGTTTTTTTTTTTTTTCCTGGCTGATGAGTTTGCTTTCTTGCATCATATGCCTCTATTAATGGCAATGCTAATAAAACTGTGCAAATGAAGTCACAGTTTGCATGAGTAGAGATTATAGGGCACGGAGCAATACTGAACTCTATATAACCATAGATTTTTCAATGAACACTGAGGAAGATATAAATACGTATTTCCAGTAAAAATTTTAATACACATTTCATTACAAATGGTTTGTAGCTTTCGAGGCTAAAGGGGCCTCTTCATCAGCAAATACTAGCAGAATGGAGACGTTAGAGACAAAATTTTAAAGGATACAGTTGTGCATGCAATGAGGTGCACGTGGGCATGAGGTTGACCATTCAATCACTAGACTGGTGTTCATTGTTGCTGCATGGACGTTTGTGGCTATGCTTCCAGAACTTATCTAGTCTCAAAACGTTGCCTCCAAGATAGGGCATAGTCTCATTCTCTTGCTGAGGTTCATAGTTTTTGAATTACATGATATATTAAGGGACTCTAGCCAGAGGCGATGGTGAAAGTGTCAGGACTGGTCAATCACTTTGTAGTAGCGCTTCCGACCAAGGTCATGGTGGGACGACAAGAAGTGTTCTGCAATTGCGGATTGGTCAGTCTCAGCAAGGCAGTCTTGAAGGCATCTTGAGGTCTCCCCTATGTAGCAGCTGCTACAATCTTTGCAGGTTATGTGGTATACTACACCACTGTGCAAGGGAGGGGCGACCGGAGTCCTCAATGTTGGAAACCAGAGAACGCAAGTTTCTACCAGGTAGCTGCATGCATTTTATGTTGTATTCTCAAAGGATTTTTGAAATCTGGCTCGGCATTACCGGATAGTCGGGAATTTAGGTGGTAGGTGCATTGTCATGAGTTGATGGCGGTCTCGGGTGGATCGTGAGCTCCTGCGCTTGCAATAAGCAATTGTCCAATATGTGGGTTGGATAGTCACAATTGACCAAGTCTGTCCTCACCCTGGAAATCTCATTGTGCCTAGCTTCATCTGTGCTGGAGTAGCTCCAAGCCCAGGAGAACAGGGTGCAGGTGGTGCTGTTCAGATGGCTTGGGGGAGCCAGATCTGTATTTGGTGAACTGACTGCACCACATTGGCTTGCCGTATACTGAAGTTTCCAGGTGTGGGCCCTACACACCTATTACAACATGGTGCAGATATGTCGATGACATCTTCACCGTCATCCCACGTGGTTCAGAAAAAAACATTATTGGAGTACCTCAATTCCTTGTCAGTGTTCATTCAGTTCACTTTAGAGTTAGAAGTGGATGGATCCCTTCCATTCTTGGATGTCCTGGTAAAATGCATGGGCCCACACTGGGAAACCTCAGTATACTGCAGGCCAGTTCACCAACTACAGATTCGCAGCTATACTCTCAACTATGTGTACATCACAGAGGGTTTTTATTTTTATACTAGCAGGTCTGGTGCATTATCACTAGATTATATATTTGCTTGGACAACTGAGACAATTGGGCTTGGAACAAAATAATAATAATAATAAAAAAAAGTTGTTTTCCCTTCTGCATGACCTCATAGATCAGAGGAATTTACACCATTTTGCCAAGAATACAGTCATCAACCATACTCAGCAGTCATGTGGTTCAAGACCACATGAATCACAAATCAAGCATATTTTCTACTGCACTCCCATGCTGTTCACTCAGCTATTTCAGACCAAACTTGAAGTGCACATGCATGCACACTTGGCTGTATATACTTGTCAGCTGATTTTATGTTTTCAGCAGTGGAATGGTAGGATGCAGGATTATCCAAGCCTAAATTGCAGTATTGCTCTGCAGAGGTGTTATAGTGTTGCTGCTTCCTATGGTAGTGGATGCCATGACTCAGGGATTTTGTGCGAACTGCTTATTTAAAAAAATTTATATTCATTAAATTAATATAAAATTTAATTTATTATATACAGTTATCATACATTATAAATGCACACAGGGTGATTTTTTTATTTTATATACCATTTCTTTTCTTTGCAGTTTCACAAGCTTTAAATTTTTTGTACCAACAACATCATTACTTAGTAGAGAAATGTTAGGAGATTTGGTTGGCATCAGTGAATATTCTCTGGCTGACATAAAGAAAATAGCAGTTTACAGCATTGAGCAAAAAAAAAAAAAAAAAAGTATTTATTGTTAGAGAATACTACAGAAGTGGGAATTAAATTTTTTCTGCTCAAAAAACATAGTGACAACACTTCAGAGTGCATAACAGACCAAAAAACCATTAGTGTTGTGGAAGACAACTGGTTTCAACAGAACAGTGTGAGCCTACATACTGCCGGAATTGTACTAAAGTTCCTGAATGAAATTTTTGTCAACAAAGTTGTTCACAGCTGTTATCCTGAGGTGTATGGCAAAGGTATGGCTTCCAGTGTCACCTGATTCAAACTCATGTGAATTTTCTCTCAAAGACAAATTGTTTCAGAATTCATGGACCATTCCTGTACTGAAAAAAAGTGATTGAAGATGAAAATTTTTCTGTGTTGGAGGAAACACTGGAGCACATACTTTGCAACTTCACACTCTACACGCAACATACTTTTGATAAATGTAGAAGAATCATATCAAAAATGTCCATTCCTTACACTGTTGACCTTAAATGTCAACTTGATAAATATATTTGAAGTGTTAATTTCTGCTTCTAAACAATATTTTATAATCTTCAGATGGATATATTGGTATGATGAATAAAAAAAATCCCCATATTATATTACAAATTAAAACTTTTATATTTCATTATCTACCGAATATATGCACACATTAAATAATTTGTGTAATATCTGAATTTCTTGACTTTTCAATCAAAATAGGTTAAGCAGAACATATGCTGAAATTCAAACATGCACTGAAGGACATATCTGAATTTAAGGTAATGAGTATTATGAAAAGGACACTTCCCTTCATTAATTACATTTTGGAAAGTCTTAACTGAAACTTAATATTAAAGGTGAATCAAACATTTCATATTGCTTCTGTATACCATATCAGTGATTAACAATAAGAAGTTTTGGTTAAAGATTGATATCTACAGCTTCTAAAGTCTATTTGTGCAGGGATCTGGAAGTACACAGGATTTACATAAATGGGAAATCTCTTATATGCATTCATCCTGATGGCTGGAAACTTGAAATGATATGTTTGGAGACTCTGGAACAAAGGATGTGGATATGACATTGGCAGGCAGACTGTTCATTGGATGAGGTGCTAGTGCAGAATGACTGGCTGTAGCCAGTTACTTGACTGCTAGTCAGGCTGATCTCTGTGGTGTCCTAGATTCAGTGAGGTTTGGAGCTCCTGTTCTGGATATATCTATCAATAGGAGAAAATCCTGTGGTCGTATATGAATTGGTGAATTCTGCTAACTTGGCTGGCTCTGCTGAGAAATCCTATGATTGGAGAGGGGGGGTGTGTGCAGTGGTATCTTGTTGGATGGGAAAGGGGGGGTTGCTAAATGAATGTGAAGAGATCCCAGGAAGATACAGGTAGGGGAGCAATAACTCTTCTGCTTCTATTGATTTCCTGTTTGTGGTAGACAATGATTAAAGATTATCAGCTTTTATGATTACGTTCTCTGGATCATATGCTGTGAAATGCAATACCACTGCCTCCTGTGTTCCCAAACAAAGTTTGGCTGTCATGCTCCTTCATCCTTAGGCACTTGCTTGTTCTTCTTGTACTTTCTACCAAGTCATCTGCCACATTAAGTCAACTTGAAAAAACATTTCTACTGTCTAGGTGGGGGGAAGCAGGTGGCACTTTTAACAATCTGTTTTAGTGTACTTTAACATTGTGTCTGTGGGAAATCCTAACTGCTTTTTTGCCTATAGGCACCTCCGTAGCCAGGTGGGAAGGAGCAGCAGTGCGTAGCACACGCTTCTTGATTAGACCGGGGTTCAAGCCCGTCACCACCAAATACGGAGGATGTGGAAAAGGTCAGAGAATGATCACCACATATCCCAGAGCAATATGGCCTTAGTTGCTAATGCTCCTAAAATCCAAACAACAACAATTTTTCGCCTATGCCACAAATACACTTTACATAGGTGAAAAGTATTGGAAAAATAATGGCTCCCAATTCCTAGCTCACTTCTTTTGAATAGAATTCACCTTGGAAATGATAATATGCAGAATGGTCACAAAATATATGATCTAAATTTGCATAGGGTTTCTTTGTATAACTTTATGTTTAGCCACCTGCCATGGCTAGCATTAGAATCTGTAATGGTAATATTAATGGAATTTTTGAGAAAATGAGGATTGGGAATATAAATTTTAAGGGTGTGGATCAGTTGGAACGGGTGAAGGATTGTCGAGGGCATGTTATATCAAGGAGCTGGGTATGTTCTTGCCGTGAGGATGCCATATCCAAAAACTTCATTACTTCATGCAGTATGTACTCCCTACCTTTTCTTACTACTGAATACATAATGAATAGTCAGACAAATACAGCAAACTTATCTGTAAAAAGATTGGGTGAAGGATTGTCGAGGGCACGTTATATCAAGGAGCTGGGTATATTCTTGCTGTAAGGATGCCATATCCAAAAACTTCATTACTTCATGCAGTATGTCCTCCCTACCTTTTCTTACTACTGAATACATCATGAATAGTCAAACAAATACAGCAAACTTATCTGTAAAAAGATCTAAATCTCCCAAACTCTTCATCTTTCATTTTACAAATATGTGGTTTCAGTTCCAATTATCAGCTGATTCAATCACTGCTCATCTCAGTTGTCTGAATTATTTGCTGTATGGTTCCTTTTGCTTCAAAGGTGGTACTTGTGCCTATGTCCATTCTGATATTCCCTGTCAGAAAATTTGTAATTTGGAATCTACTCTGTTCAATCTTCCCTGGATTAAAATCTCTCTACCACAATATGTCAAATTCATCTGTTGCCTCTATCATTCACCCAACTTCAATAATCACTTGGAAATCTTTACTTTCCTCTCTGTAACTCAGGTTTCAATTATTGGTCCCTTTGTGTGGAACATCGTTCTTGACGAGTTTTTGATTCAGCAAATGGAAGGTATAAAAATGGTTGCATATGTTGATGATTTGGCAATTCTTGTTCTGAGATAGAAAATAAATCCAGAGAGATTTTAATCAAATTAGAAAGCTGGAGTCTATAAACTGCAGATATACCAAGATAAAACTGTCCAAATGTTATTAAAAGGGTGATTAAGTATGAATAGAGCACCTACTGTAAGGCTTCTGGGTGACCTAGTCACAAAATATCTGGGTTTGATTTCAGAAAAATGGGTTGTTCTTTATGGAGCACGTCAAGTACTTGAAAACTAAGATTAGGACATTATATGCTACGCTCCAGAGGATTGTGAGAAAGGATTGGGGCATAAAAGGCTGCGCCTCGAATTTACTATATGAGTGCTTGTTTTTCCCAATCGTGACTTATGCATCCAGAGCCTGGGTGCATTGTATAGAAAAATTATTATACAAAAGTACTTATTGCAGATACAAAGATTTGCTTTGCTAAGCATTACTTATGCTTGTCACAATGTGTCAACAGAGGCTTTGCAGATTATATCAAGTAGGATGCCTGTACAATTTAAAGCCCTATTATCTGGCTTATTGTACTTTATAAAGAGGAATATTAAGCAAACTATTATCTTGCTCTGATGAAGAAAGAGTCTATATAAGAGCGGACCTAAAGAATGAAAGGAAAAGGATTTGTAATGAGTTAAAAGTCATGTGGCAGACCTATTGGCAGGAATCAGAGAGAGGTAGGCAAACTGACATGTTTTTTTCCAAATGTGGAGATTATAGATACTCATAAAAAGCCATGGTTAAAGTTTGTGCTACCTTCCTGATCACTAGCCATGGCTTGTCTTATAGATTATATCAATTTGGACTGAGGGATCAGGGTACCTGCACATGTGGAGAGGACGAAACAGCTGAACACATTATTCTTATTAGCCATATGGTGCAAGGAAGCCTGAGGCTTTTGCTGCACCAGCCTGCCAAAAAAAAAAAAAAAAAAAAAAAAAAATTTTTGAATTACCATGAGAGAGAGAGAGAGGGGGGGGGAGAAAGAACAAGAGTCAGAAGTAGAAGGGAATCACCAAGAAAGAGAAGAATGATGATATCCAGCTCAGGACCCTGGGTGTGCTAAGCCCGTACTCACCAGATGTGTAAATAAATTAAATAATTAATAAATTCGCATTTCTTAAAGCAAGGAAACATAAATTTGTCTAATTTTTTTTTAAAAATTATAATTTTACTTTAATTTTATTACTGTGATAGAATACAATTACTGTGATATAGAATTTAAAGTTTATTTCCAGAATTTCAGATTTTGTTATTTTTGCTTGTTGTTTCATTATATTATATGTGAGATATTTTGTAATTATTTTCTCTTTTAATAAATGAATGCTATTTTATTTATGCCTTATTTTATTTTTTAATCCAAATATTTTGGGGCGGCAAATTTGATTTCACTTACTGGCGGCGCATAGGGTTGCGGTGGCCCTGTGCTCACTCTATACAAATAGGAAATCTTCTCTACCATGAAATACTGTTTTGATATCTGGGATGGTGCCCCCAAAACTTCTCGTAAACCTCTGACTCTATCATAGAGAGAACTGGTTAATTAATGATCCCTTTCTCTTACAAACTCACTCTGCTCTCCATCACCCAGGTGTTCAGGTTCTGCTGCATGCCTTTTCCACATGTACCGTTTTACTGAATTAGCATCTGTAGTTTCACCTTTTCCTTCTAAAACAGTCTAAACATGTGCATCAACTAGTCAACATTCAAAGTTTAATTCTAAACTCCCTTATTATGTGAAAAGTGATATACAAGGGACTTTTAATTGTATGTATTACACAAATATTGGATCCTATAAATACACTAACTTTGATGAGAATAAATATTTTGAAAAGCATTCATGAAAGTGCACAAAGAATACTGCTGAGATTATCTTGTCTACCCTGCAACGTGCACATTTAGAGGGATGAGATTTGTATAAGAAAATACAATCCAAAAAAAAAAAAAAAACTGATTCTTTCTTGGAAAGAACTATTATTTATTTTATTATTTTTTTTTTAGATGATTGCAAGTTACAATCGCTCCTTGTGTGGCATGCAAGCCAGAAGGGTACCAGCCAGAGAGGAGACAAGATGTTCTCAGCATTCTTTATGTACTCTTGCAAAGGCTTTCCAAAACAGTCCTTCTAATAACAATGCAGTATAGTGTATGCCCAATCCACTGAACAAACTTTTCTTCTTTATTTACCCATTCTACTTCTCTTCTCCCATACTTCCTAAAAATTACAGTCTGCAGAAATTTAAGTCCGATGATAATAAGTAAAAAATGATCTGCAGCTCAATGTACTTTTATTCATTTTATTATGTCTGATCGTAATCCCAAACAGAAAGGCTTACTGGAGCATACAGTATGCTAATCTCATGTGAGAGTTGAGAAGACAGAAGGGATGCCATGAGCATCATCAGGCTTGTGCCACCTTTTTGTCAGATCTTGGATAATTTGCTGTGTCCATTATTAAGGCCATAATCAGAAGATGGTCTCATTTCACGAGTCCCCATTTAGTTATAAGCAAGTCTACTATTAACTGATTTACAACCAATTATTGACTGTGTCTATACTTGATTACTACTCCTGAAATGCTTTACCTCTCATTCACAGCATCAAAGGGCTGACACTTCATTATGAATAGGTTGCACTCATTTCACTCCATTATTATCAATGGTATAGTATTTATTGCTGAAATATTTTAATTTAATAAAATGTTAAATTGATTAAAGTAGACTTTACCCGAGAACTGTGCTTCTCAGTTTTGGCATAATTTCAGTGACATATTCTAAATTTTGTGACTCTTCTACTTTTATAATATTTCCTGGGGATTTTAAGCTGAAATGCAACTTACAAAGGGTATTAGGAAAGTTTTGCAATACAGCTTTGTTTATTTAATTTTTTCAAAGTAATTTCCTCTACATTCAATACACCTCTCCATCCTCCGAAACCAATCTTTAAACCAGTTCTGCCAAGTTTCACTAGGGAGTAAAGCACACTTGTTGTCCCAAGCCTGTAGAAGGTCCTCATCACTGGAAAACCGGCTCCCTTTTAGCTTCATTTTCACATGCGGGAACAGTGCAAAGTCACAGGGAGCAAGGTCTGGACTGTAGGGAGGGTGCTCGAGAAGTTTCAGTCCTGTCGTGGTCAAATATTCGGTGCAGGCTTTGGCGTGGTGAGCTGCAGCATTATCGTGATGGAGGTACCAGGTGTCCATTCTTGACTTTGGCCGCAGGTTCTTCATAGATCCAATGACTTTAGGCAGGCATTGTTCAGTATACCACTTAGCTGTGACTGTCTTCTGCGTGTCCAAAACGACACGTTCCACAATTCTACTCAATTTGAAAAATACAGTTATCATTTTCTTCTTTACAGATCGGGATTTTCTGACAATTACGGGTGTGTCGTCATCATCAAAGACCCAAACTTTGTTTTGAGCCTTGGTCGGCAGATCGTAATAGTACAGCCAAGTCTCGTCACCTGTCACGATGTTGTTCACATACCGAGATTGTCCCTTATCAAACTTTTTTAACATCTCCCGGCACCAAGTCACACGTCGTGTCATCTGCTCTTCAGTCAGTTGATGCGGCACCCAGAGAGAACAAAGTTTCCTCACGTGCAAATGATCTTGCAGAATCGAACGAATTGCTGGTGCATTTAGGCCCAAAGTATCCTCTATCTGTTGGTAGGTCACTCGCCTGTTTTCGTCAAACATTTTCCTCACAGCAGTAACGTTTTCCTCCGTAACTGACGTTCGTGGCCTTCCTGGCCTCTCAGAATCCTCCAGAGTGAAATTTCCCCTTTGGAATTCTCTATACCACCTGAATATCGTTGTACGATGTGGACAATCATCATCTAGTGCAAGAGTCATTTCTTCTAAGCACTGGTCTATGGTTAAACCACGCACGAAATTATACCGCAAAACTGTCCTTATCTCATTTCGTGACCACGATGCCATCGCAAGCACTTTACACTCTCACTACTAATGAATAACTGAGCCCATCGACTTGGCGCGGCGGCTACTATGCACGTATCAACATGTCTCAACATGCAGCAACAAGCAGCTTCCTGTGATTCATTGTTGTGTCATATTGCAAAACTTTCCTAGTACCCTTTGTATATACTGATTTAAGATCTAACTTGGAGTTGTCTGTTGGTACTCTGGAGAAAGAGAGACTTTGGATTACGTTCATGGAAAGGAGGCTTTTCACTTATTTTAATAACTATGTAACTGCAGTCTTAGAAGGTGTACTGTGGCTATTGCTGATAGTAAAAGTCTGCCTCCTAGCGGCAGGGGCAGCAACTCGTCTCATTAAGACTGGTGGATGTATAAGATCAAGACCTGATTCTTCTAAGATAAGGCTAAGTAGCTGTTATTTAAAATGTTTTTTTTTTTTTTTTTTTTTTTTTTACTTTTGCATTATGTTATGTTATATTAACCAACTAATAATTTTGAATGCGAAACTCAGACATTATAAAAACTTAAATCCTATCCATGAATAGGCTTCAGTCTAGGTAGTGGTTTTGGTCAAGGTATCTCAAATGTGTGTGTTTCCTCTCTGTGAAACTTGACCTAACAGTGAGGTAATTTTCCTTGGTAATTTTAATGTTCACAACTCCAGCTGGCTTATGTTTTCTAGTCATGCACTCAGCTGGTCAGGATGCTGAGGCTTTTGGAATTACTAATGACCTCGCACAGATTGTTCATTTATCTATCAGAATACCAGGTAATCCTAACCACACTCTTGATCTTTTTCTCACAAAGAATTCTTCTCTAAGTACACGATCCAGGTGAGTGGTCCTCTAGGCACCTCAGATCACAACTTCATGATGGTCTCTTCTGTAATGAAGCCTGTCTCTTGTGGCTATTCTCAACTTCATGTTGTTTGGCATTACAAGAATGCAAAATGGGATGATCTGCAAGATTTCTTTTCCTTGGTTGGATTACTGTTTCAAATCTTCTGATGTCAAAGTTTGCTTAGATTGCGTCAGTGAGGATGAAATCCTTTATTCCACCTAAAATCTCGTCCTTTATCTAAACCTTGGTTTTCCAATAAATGTGCTAAGGCTGTTCAAGAAAAGAATGTTGCATATCACAATTGGCTTGCATCCAAATCTTCAGGTTCAATTTTTGCCTATACAAAAGCTCGCAACAACTGTAAAGTAGTTATTAATCAGTCCAAACTAGATTTGAACAGGCTAAAAGTAGAAAACTTGCTTTGTGTCCAGATGGTAGTCAAGCATTCTGGTCTCTTGCCAAAGCCGCAACTTTTACCAATTTCACTTCCCACTTCTGTCAAAATTGGGTGGTTCTACCACCATCTCAGCTAAAGATAAAGTTGATTTGCTAGCATCTGACTTTTCTTCTAACTTGTGTATTGATGATTTTGTGAACCACCTCCTACTATTCCCAGTACACTCCATTAAATGCCTCCTGTGGTCTTCTGTCAAAAGGATGTCAGAAGAATTATGGACAGTCTTGAAAGCACCAGGTCTTGATGGGATTTCTCCACTTATACTCAAAATCTGTGCTCTTGAGCTTACTCCTATTCTATATCGCCTTTTTACAATTTCTTACCCCCTGGTATTTTCCCTTCAACATGTAAATTTGTTCACATCCAGCCAGTTCCTAAAAAGGGTGAGTAATCTCTTTTTTGGAATGGATTCTGTCTGGGTTGATCCACTGGCAATATACTGGCTTATGTTACTCATATATGGACAAATTCAATGGAAAAGTTTGGTGTACCTCAAGCAGTTGCTTTTGACATTTCAAAGGCTTTTGACAGATGTATGAATTTCTTTAGGAGGCTTCTATGTCTGGCCTAGAAGTCTCCTAAATAAGCTTATATCTTATGGTTTGCAAACTGTTTTTTGGAATTGAGTATCCAATTTTCTCTATGACCGCTGAGCACACATGATGGTAGATGGCTTCTAACTTCTCCTAACTTCTCCACTTACGCAGGTGTTTCCTAAGGTTCAGTTCTTTCTCCCACTCTTTTCCCTCTTGTATATTAATGACCTTCCATTGACCAGAAACAAGGAGCGTGTCAAAATTTGCAGATGTCACGATCAGTAGAGTAGTTATTGATCAGTGTCATTCAGAGCTCCTTGTTCTCGTGTTCCCACTCATACTCAACTTGGTAAATGGTACTCACATAAATAACACTGAGATGACCTGATATTTGTTGCATGAACACCAATATATCTGTCCATGAATGCTATGAAGGGCAGACTGTTTCTGATTCCATAGGGCAGGGAGAAAAAAGATCAAGATTTCTGACTGTCGCTTTCAGTTGGATGGAAAATTGCTGCTTTTTGTGAGGACTGGTGGGAGGGGTATATGGGCATTCATTTTTTGCCCAATGGCTGGATTCCCCTAGTGCTGACTTAAAAAAGCTTTAGAGCTTCCTTCACACACCACAAACTTCAACAGAAATTGTTTTTGTTGAGAGCATTTCTCTTATGCCATCTTTACTTCCTTCTCATCCTGGTAAGAATTACTATGGCATACTTCCATATTTCATCGTTATGGATGGCTTGGGGATACTATCTACACAATGGCTTATCCCCAGACTTAAGCAAACGAGCTTCTTAAACTCAGTTCTTTTCCAATGTGCCATACTGCTCTTTAAAACTCACATATTTTGAATGTACTGGACAAAGTCTGTCCAGCCACCTGCCTGTGTTGTCTTTTAGTGAGGGCAGAATCCTGTCAGCCATTAATATCACAGGCTCTATGTAGTAGACGAAACAAATTTCTCAGCTGGATTTGAATTTATTGTACTAATTAAGAATAAATAATAATACCACCCACATATGCTAGAGCATACTAAGGTGCAGAAAAAAAACTGTGAATGGAAGACAGGATGAGTAGAGTAGAGATATTATTTCATGTTATCCAGTCCTGCTTTATGACTCACAGAAAACTAGTGGGCCATTGAGATAACCATGAGCATTTTCACGAAAATAAGAAGGCATACTAAAGGAACAAAGCTGATTTTCTCATGAGTTCTTAAGATTCCCTCCTTCATTGGAATTTTACCTTTCAGAGTTCCCCTTGAGTGCAATATTAACCTTGAAAGCTGCCGTGCTGTTTCTGTCATTGTTTTTATGGCAAATCAGCATCTTAGGCTACACTGTGCCAGTATATGATATCTATATAAGTATGCATTCATATGCTGAAAAATCCATGGCAATTCACAGTCATTGGGGCCTACTTCCTCCACTTTAGATCAGCCTACTACATCCCTGTCTATAAAAGAATCCAGAACTCAAAACAAAGGTCATTTTTCAGCAGTGTTGAGAGACTAGGCGCAATGGAAAGATCCACTCCTATCCAAGCTCCACCGTATTATATTAGTTAATATAAATTTTTTAACTCGGTTGATTACTGTTATAGTATTATATGTTTGGTGCAAAGTGTGCAAAGCTTTATTTAAAATCAAATAAAGTTAATTCACATATAAAAAAGGTATTTATGCACTAGGTCTTGAAAATCTATAGCTTTCAGACTTTCATTCAAAAGACATCATAAAATTAATCTGCTTCACCTCAAAAACAAATAGCACTAGTCTTGAATAAATATCTGAAATACTTACCCCAGTTCACGAAGCACACTCACAACCTGGGTTTTCTGTTCAGGTGCCATTCTAGCAAATACTGTTCCCCGCACCATGAGCTGCAATATCAAAGGTTTGATAAAAATAAAATGACATTTTATTTTTATTAAAATAAAACATTTAACATTATAACATTTTTATATCATTTTATATCAAGATATTTTATAGCAAAATTTTCTTCACTCCATAGAAATGATATAAATTGTAATTATATAATATTGACTAAATATTTATTTGGAAAAATGTCACAGATATACACTATAGGCCACATAAACACCTTTCCATCACAATTAATGTTCTAAGTTCATTTGAATATGGGAAGTGCAATGTATACAGGAAGAACTAGGTTGTTGTTGTTGTTGTGGGGGTTTAATGGCGCATAAGCTATTTTGGCTATAATGTGCCTATTCATTTATATTAAAGGAAAAGGGAAAGAATCGTACTGTCTGAAATGTCCTTAATCAGAAAAGATTAAAAATTCTAGTTTGCTTCAGAAAATGGAAGAATTCAGATATATTTGCCTTGTCACCTATCAAATTCTCTAGGGTTATTGGTTGTTGAAGGATAACCAGTGATTGCAGGGTTGAAATTCTGTCTTGTTTATAATAGGGGCTAATCTTGTTTATAATGGGAATGTGTTTAACAGTCATATTTATATAACAATGTGGACATTGTGGTGGATGATCTCCTGTGAGTAAATGAAGGTGGGTCAGGTAAGTATGACCTATTCTTACTCTTGAAAGAATTACTTCTTCTCGTCTTGATGTCCGGACACTGGAGAGCCAGAATTTCGGAACCTGTTTAATCTGAAAGAGTTTATTATTCATTTGGGATTGCCATAGCGCTGTCCATTCTGATAGGCATGCAGCATGAATCATTAGTGCACAGTCTGAGGCTGGAACAGGGATATTGGTTAAATCTAAGCTGGTTGGGTTTTTTGCAGCTTTATCAGCCTGTTCATTGCCTAAAATACCAGAATGTGCTGGTATCCAGCAGAAGGCAACCAGGTGACGTTCTTTAATCTTTAGTAATAATTTTCTAATTTCATTTATAACAGGGTGAAATTTATCTGAGGAACTACACAAAGCCTTGATTGAGCTGAGGGAATCCGTGTAAATTACTGATTTTAATGAGCAGTCAGGAGGGAGATTTTTTAAAGCTAGTTTAATTGCAAATAATTCAGCTGAGAAGATACTGAATTCAGGAGGAAGGGCTGCTGATACAATTGTATTCGGAAACACTGCAGCTGCTCCAACTTTTGAATTGGATTTAGAGCCATCTGTGTATATTGGTAAAAAAATCAATATACTTTTGAGTGCGAACAGCATGAACTTGTCTGATATTTGATGATTGCAAAATATTCTTTCCCTACTGACAGAGGTAAATGTCACAGGTCGGTGTAAGAGTTCGAACCCATGGTGGTTGGGTACAAGTGGCTACTTGTTGTACGTAATTGATGGATACATTCCAAACCTGCAGTAGTTCAAGAAGGCGATGACCAGCTGGTTTTACTATGCTAGGTTTATTTCTGTACAGATTTTCTAATGGTGGATTGAAAAGATATGGCTGAATGGGATGCGAGGCACAACTTTGTATCTTGACAGAATATTTAACAATAGCAATTTCCTACGTAAAGATAGTGGCGGTTCATGAGCATCAATGTAAAGGCTATGTGCTGGCGATGTTCTGAATGCGCCAAGTGCAATCCTCAGTGCATGTGTTGTACTGGTTCAAGCCAGCGTAATGCGCTCTTTCTGGCAGAATCATAAATGGGAGCTCCATAATCAAGACAGGATCTGATTAATGCCCTGTATAATCGAGGAAGGCAGGTACGGTCTGCACCCCACGTTTGTGCAGATCAAGATCTGAGTACGTTTATCTTTTTTAAGCAGGCAGTACGTACTTTTTTAATGTGCTCTAAAAAATTTAGCTTGTTGTCCATGATTAAACCTAGAAATCTAATGTTACTAGTGACTGGGATGGAAATATTAGAGATGTGAAGTTCAGGATCCAGATGAAATTTGCCTTGTCTACAAAAATGGATAGCAACTGTTTTCTGCTGTGATAGCCTATAGCCGTTAAGGCTGGCCCATTGCTGTATTTTATTTAATGATATCTGAAGCTGTCGTTCAATAGATCTCATATTTTGGGAATGACAGGAGATGGAAAGGTCATCCGCATAAAGGTAAGTTTCTACAGTATTTGGAAGTTGTTTAGTGATAGAATCTATTCTTAGGGCAAAAAGAGTGGCACTCAGTACTGATCCCTGTGGAACACCTTCTTCCTGAATGTAAGTTGCAGAGAGGGCATGTTGGTATTGAACTTGAAACGATCTACTGTGTAGAAAATGCTTTATAAATATAGGAAGGTTGCCCCGCAGACCAAGAGAGTAAAGGTCTCTTAGTATACTATGTCGCCAGGTGGTATCAAAAGCCTTCTCTATATCTATGGAAACCATTACTAAATGTTCATGCTTAATAAAGGCATTACGAATGGCAAATTCAGCCTTAACCATAAGGTCCAGGCATGACCTGTTTTGACGAAAGCCATACTGACTATTGCTCATTAACTGTTCTGACTCAATGATCCAGACGAGTCTACAGTGGACAATTTTTTCTAGAATTTTGCTGAGGCAGCTTGAGAGGGATATTGGTCTATAGCTATGGGGACTGGTTGGATCTTTTCCAGGTTTTAGGAATGCCAAAACAGTAGAATGATGCCAAGAAGTTGGATAGACATTTTCTAGAAAAATACGATTGTAAAAGAGCAGAAGGAGATGCAAAGCTCTGTCGTCAGGATGTTGTAGCATGACGTAATAGATTCCATCTGGTCCGGCAGCACCATTGTGGGCTGTTCCGATAGCATGCAAAAGTTCGGAATATTGTAGGGGTTTGTTATACGGCAGAAGGAGAGCAGTTTGGAAGTTAACAGAGTGCTGTTCTGCAGTGTTTTTAATTCTCTGGAAAAGTGGAGTATAAGCTTCTGCCGCTGAGATTTCAGCAAATGTGTTGCCCAAAGCATTTGCGATATCTAAAGGACTAGATAGATCTTGCCCATTACAGGACAGAATTGGTGAAGGTACGATAGGAAACTTACCAGAAAGCTGTCTAATTTTTTTCCATATTATTTTGGTGTCAGTGTTTTTGTTAATGCTTGATGCAAAACGGATCCAGGATTCTTTCTTGGCTTGCCTTTGCATGAAGCGTGCTTTTGCCTTTGACTTCTTATAATTTATTAGATTGGGTATTGTTGGATATTGCCGAAACAACTTCCAGGCTTTATTTTTTGCTTTTTTGGCTTTTGTGCATTGCTCATTCCACCAATAATTATAATGCTTACGAACCGAGGGATTTGATAGTGGTATTGTTTCTTTAGCCACATTTAGGAGATGTGACGTGATGTATTCTGTCACATCATCGATAGGCTGGAGATGGATTTTTTCCTCATCAAAAGATATTGATGACCGGAATTTTGCCCAGTTTGCTCGGGCAAATTTCCATTTTCTGCAAGATTGAGCTGGAGGAGCCTGTGCTATTAATAGGTTGCATACGATTGGGAAGTGATCCCTACCCATTATATCATTTAAAACATACCACTCTATGGTCGGGACCAGTAATGGAGAACAAATGGAGAGATCTATGGCTGAGGTATGTCCATTTGGGAGCTGAACGTGAGTGTGTGTGTGTGTGCCAGTATTGAGTATAGTGAGGTTTACTGCCTCTATTAGGCTCTCAATGAGTCGACCTCGTCTATCTAATTTAGGATCACCCCATAAGGGGTGGTGCCCGTTGAAGTCCCCTAACATACAGAGAGGTAGAGGTATCTGTATAAGGAGATCTTCAAGATCTTTTAAACAGTAGGTACGGTTTGGCTGTAAGTAGATTGATACTAAAGTTATTTCAATATGGAGTGTTATACGCACAGCAACAGCTTCTATTTCAGTTTGAAGTGGAATATGTTTAGTTGGGATCATTGAATTTATCAGGATTGCTACACCACCATGGGCAGCATTTGCTGTATTACGATCCCTTCGATAAAGGCAATAGTTCTTTATCGAAGGAGAAATTTGCAAAGTTAAGTAAGTTTCCTGAAGACAAAGGGCAACTGGAGAAAATCGATTTATTAGATCTTGGATATCGACTGTATTGCAACGAAAGCCTCTGCAGTTCCATTGTAAAATACAAGGCATTATTTGTGTTTAGTTGATGGAGCTGATTCTGACTGCTTTTTGAAAGTGACTGGTTTATGGCGTTCCAATTTGTGTTTGTCTTTTCTTTGAAAGACTGGCCGACCAGTGTCAATTTCTTCTTCTTCGGCATGGATTTCTAAAAGAGGATCTTCCTGTATAGATGTGCCATCTCTGTCCATGGTTGTGTCTCGATTATTTTTGATTATATTTGAATTTTTAATACATGGTATGGTAGCACTCATTGGAGGAGGAGATTCCGCTGGTATTGTAAGAGGAGTATTATTTGCTTGGTCTGAGAGTTTGGGTTGTTGTTTACGTACATTTGGTTTTTCCTCAGACAGGACAGTTCTAGCCCAATCTGAAATTGAAATATTAGTAGAAACTGTAACATTAGTTTGAGTAGAGACTGTTTGGTATTTTTTAACTGCATTAGCATAGGAAATATTTTTATTTATAGTAGGTGCCACTAGTCTTCTCGCTTCTGGGTAACTCACTTTGTTCTCGACCTTGTATTTTACAATTTGTTTCTCCGTTTTCCATTTTTCACAAGTTCTGGAATAGGCAGGATGATCACCTTTGCAATTTGGACAGGTAATTTTTGTAGTCATACAGTCAATTTGTATGTGATCCGAGGAACCACAGTTGGGACAGACAGGAACTCCTCTGCATACAGTTTGTGAGTGGCCATACTTTTGACATTTAAAACATCTTAAAGGATTGGGAATGTACGGGCGGATACGGCAAAGTAAATAACCTGCTTTTACAGAGGAGGGTAAATTGGGCGTATTGAACGTGAGAATAATGTTTCTAGTTGGGATAAGTTGATTATCTTTTTTAGTCATTATACGTTTGGCTTGAATTACATTTTGTCCCTGCAGCTCTTGGGTAATTTCTTCCTCTGTGACATTTAACAGGTCCCAACTGGATATGACACCCTTAGATGAATTTAGGGTTGTGTGAGGAGATATTTTTACCGGAATGCCCACAAAGTTTGTTAACTGTAAGAGTTTCTCCGAATGCCTGTGGTTCGTAGTTTCCTCGTGGTCTCCTGATTGTAATCTCTTGACAGTCTTAGGAGATCCTGCAATACCTTCAAGATGTTTTTGTATTACGAAGGGAAACAGTTTGCTCATTGGCTGACTAGTAAGGGAGTGGAAAATTAAAAAGGATGGGCAGGGTTGCTCCATCTGATTAGTCTTCTGTCTCTTTGGATGATCATTTTCTAAGTTGTGATTGGGGTCATGATTATTATAAGTGTCTGTTCTTGAGCTCGAAGGCTCTAACGGTGGATAATTATTTTTATCCATAATGGCTCCTTTTCGCTCTGGTGGTTTCTCCTTACCACCCAGGTTACCGGCCCCGCCACAGGGAGGCAGGAGCAGTGCCGCTTTGTGGCCAAGCGTAGAGTTAGTACGGTTAGTAAATCTAAAATAAAGAAAAAGGTGATTTCCTTCTTCTGGGCTCTCTTCTTATTTCTTATAAGAGACTAGAGCTACTTAACAGAAAATTGAATAACTACAAGATAAAACAAAGGAAAACTTATTCGCTGGGAAGAAAAATGCTTGATATACGCACAATAATCACTTGGCCACAGAAACGGTTGGCACCCGGGGCCGGAAGAACTAGGAGTAGTGCTCAAGGAGTAATGCTCTTGGTTAAGAAGCACATAGAAAGCCAGTGGAATTTTAATTGAATTTGGGAAAATTAAAATGCTATAGGCTAAATGACTGAGATGAGTAGAATGTGACAATAGATTAGAATGTCTTATAGTGTAACACTAACTTTCTAGATATTGCCTGAAACTTGTGGGTTGGACAGATGACTGTTTTCTATAGTAGCATGTTAGACAGGCAACAAGAGAAAGCAGTACGCTTGATCTGACTATCAGCAGTTACTCATTATGCACTAAGAATATCCAGATAAAGGAACCACTAGGTGGCAGTGCCCATAATATATTGATATGGGATATACTTAAAGATAACTACTATCAAGAAAGGATTTTACTTTTGTAAAGGTGACTACAATGGTCTTAGTTTTTAAATTCCTTTCAGTGGGCCAACTGACAATGATACCAACTGGAAATTCTAAATAGGATGATTCAATGTTTAGACCTAAGAGGATGTCAGATGACCCAATAAGACCAATGGTAGAGAAGAAAAATGTGTGGGATGATTATAAATTAGCAGGGCACATAGAATCCTACAGCAAGTACTAAAGGGATTAGGCAAGTATGATAGATTAGGAAAAGCCTTTGGCTAAGAATACAGTTAGTCCCAGACTTGCGTAACTTTGGACTTATGTAAATTTTTTTGGTAAAATCGTAAAGATACTTTCTGTATAATTTTTAAGAGCAAAGTGGAATGAAGGAACAATAAGTATAAGTTTTTATTTTCATTCCCATACAAACTTATGTTGGATAATAACCTGCGGTGTAACTAGAATATAGGTAAATAACTACAGTTAACATTTCACATTTTCTGCTTTAAAAATTCTGAAGAAATATTGAACAACATGTGTTTGAGACACAAACTACGTCATAGCACATCAGAGAAACCCCCCACAACTTTCAAGCCACGTGGATTGTGTCCCATCAGCTATTTCTTTGGAGAATTAAACTCTAGCCCTTCGTCTCTACATCCTTTCCTTCCTTTCTTTCTGGATTGTGGAGTCAGTTCAGTTTTGTTTGAGAGCAAAGTGGGAGCTTTTGTTTGCATTTGTATGTTATATTTTTTACACATGCTGGGTTATCGTGGTGAAGTTGAAATTCGCGTTGTCCTACCATTTTCAACAACGTCAAGTCAAACTATCATCGTGCAATGCATGCTTCATTCACATGGCATAAGGTGTGACAACATCTCTTGTAACTTAACTCTGTGAAGTTCTTTAAAGAAAATTTCATTTTGAATGTTATCATGGTGCCACCTGAGAGAATAGGTGAAAGCAGTACTACTTCACTGCTGTCCCCAGATAAAGTTTTTAATTGTTATGGTATATAACTATTTTTCTTCATTCTTCTGAGGATATTATGTGGTTTTTGTAATTTTGGCATATCAGGGATATAGTAGCAATATTTTATTAGTTATTCCCGACTTACATAAAACCCAACTTACATAAGAAGTCCTGGAACACGTCTACTACATAAGTTGGGGACATACCGTACAAAGAATTATTTGCTTATGTTAACACTAGAAGGAAAGAGATGAACAACATTGGCCCACTAGATATAAATGGCATGACTATTGATGATCCTGTTCAAGTTGCTGACAATCTGAATAAATATTTTGTGTCCACATTCACAGTGAAGAAGTTTTGAGGGATGGAAAAATTAGAAGTATACCAAATTATAACTGAGAGCTAAATGATTTTGTTATAACTGAAAAGAAAGCAGAAGAGAAATTGTGAAGACAAAAATAAATAAGGTAACTGGACAGATAGGATCTATCCAGATATATTAAAAGAACCACAAAAGAGATACGTAAACCCTTTCTCCATAATTATGAGAGCGTCCTTGATTCAGGATAGATTCCTACAGATTGGAGGTGTGCAAATGTGTCTTCTTCTTAGAAAGGTGGAGCAAAGGGCAAGGTGGGCTTGACTTCTATTCCAGGGAAAATAATGAAGCCAATGTTTAAAGAAGTACTGCAGGATCATCTTAACAGGAATGGAATTATATGGAAATCACAGAAGGAGTTTGTTGAGGAAGAGGGGATCAATCTAATTTGCATCCAGATACTTCGTTACAACTATGATGCATGTAACAAAGGAACTGGATGCAAACAATAATTTTGACATGATGCTGTAAAAATTGGAGCTGCATGGAATTTGGGAAAGTTCATGCTATAGATAAGGGGATGACTGAGAAGACAGAGGGTAATTATAAATGGTTACTTGGACTAAATTTATTAGTAGTGTCATTCAGGATTTAGTATTAGGCTTACTCTTTACAATATTTATTAATAATACTGATGAAGGCATATCAAGCTTATTATTTAAGTTTGCAGATTATATTAAGGTTGGGAGAGTAGTCAATGACAGAAATGAAGATGGGATGCTGCAGTAAGACCTAGAAAAATTAGGAAGGTAGGTAGGCTAAGACGTGACAATTGAGGTTTAATATTGGTAAAGGCAAAGTACTGCATGTAGGCAGCAGAAACCCCAGGATAACCTACCAGTTAGACAGTACCATACTCAAGATGGTGGAGATAAAAAAGAGAACTAGGGATAATTGTGCAGTCAGATATGAAGTTCTCTGAGTGCAGACAGGCTACTATAACAGCTGATGGGGTTTCTGTCAACGATACACAAAATTTTTCAGCAGGGACAAGGAGGTATTTATTCCATTGTATAAAACAACAGTTAGGCCACATCCTGAGTACTGCAGACAGGTGTGCAAGCTAATTTTAAGAAAGATGTAACTGAATCGTCAGGAGTGAGAGTGCAGTAGCACACAAACACACACACACACACACACACACTCTTTGAGTGGCCCATGGTTCAAGCCCATAAATGCTAAATATGATTAATGATTGTATTTGTGATTTATTGCAAACTCCTCTGACCTGGTGGTTATTCTACAGTATAAACAAGAACAACCAGATTAGTCAAGAACATATAGGGTTACTCTCATCACAAGAGATTTCACTTCTTGTGATAAGAGTACTGCAAATGCAGCATGTGGAAACTAGGCACTGGTGAAGAGATCTCATTGAAATGTTTAAGGCTTTACTCAATCCATTTAAATTAATGGTATTCTAGTCTCTTGAACTACACTCTAAGGAACATAAACTTAAACTGAAAAAGGATGGCTGCAGGATAGATGTGCAAAAATTTGCTTTCAGGCAGAGATTAATTTATTGATGGCACAAGCTGCTATCTGGTGTTGTGGATGTGGACAGTTTGAATAAATGGAAGATTGAACATATTATTAAAGGGGATGGACACATGAGATGGGTAGGTGGTTTTTTTTTTATTTTTTTATTTTTGGCTGCTGTTTGTAAAAAATTTGCTGCCTTGCATCATTTGTCAGTACTAATAACAGCAAAAATATGTGGAGGTCCTAAAGTCTCGAAACTTTATTAGACAATTGGACAGACAACTTGGTAGTCGAGACCCGCTAATTTTCATAAAATCGGACAAATGCTAATAATTTATTGTAATTTTTCCTTGTAGAGGATCTGCAATCTCATTATGGATTTAAAATAAACTTTGTGGATTTTTTTGAAAAGGGTAGTATGGGTTATTTTTGGAAATTTTAAAGGAATATTATATATTTTATTTTATGGCAGAAGAATACTCTTACCTGGGGTTTTCTTCAGGAACGGCTGCATCCAGATGTAATTCAGAAGGTGTTGAAATTGCAATTATATGGAAGGACGATGAAGGAAAAAGCTGGCTTTTTCCTTCGTCGCATGGGGAGTAATTGTAGGCAAAAAGGGAGATGATGTCCTGAAGCCTGATGGGGCTTTTCGTTAGTGGGTCTTGACTACCCAAGTTGTCTATCCAACTACTAATAACAGCATGAATTTATTAAATGGTGTTGCAAATCACCCCTTAATAAATCCATGCTGTTATTAGTACGGGAAAATCTGATTACCTACTATGATTCTGTAAAAAACACAGAGCTACTAGGCTCTGTGTTTTTTATGTCAGTTTAATTTTTAATTAATTTGTATGTCAATGTGTTTATCCAAATTTTATAATTGTGATTTTAATTATTCATTCTTGTATACGGTGACTTTAATTATTTTAATAATTATTAGACAGAATGCCTTCTCGCACTCATGGTTTTTCCTGATTTGGTTTTATGTGTTTCGGGGTTGGGTTGGGACCCTCAGCTTTCGATTCCGTTATCTGTCGTATCGGTCATGTCTCTATAAGTGAGAGAATTCATTGATATCTTTTTATCCATTTACATTTGGAGAGCATTCTACGCAAAAGATTGAGGTACTCTTTTAACATACTATGATTCTACGTAATCATAGTAGCTAATTAGTGGTATGATGCAGTACTGCAGGAACCGGATGTAAAAATAATTTTGAAATTATATTCTTAGGTTCAGTAAAGCTTTTGATACTGTTCCAGATGGAAGATTGAATAAAGGGATGATTGAGGGGCAGAAGACAGACAGGTATACAGTGGTTCTTAAGGGACACTGCTCTTCTTGGACACTGATGGTGTTGGTGCAGTCACTTAAGATTCAGCACTTATTCTTTTCCATATTGATAAACTATATGAATGAAGGTATACAAAGTTTAATGTCTACGATTGTTGTGATACAAAGGTTGGCAGGACTTTATTACGACAGGAATCAATGTACAACTAGATACATTAGTCACACAGCCTGAGAGGTGGCAACCGAGGTAGAAGTAATCCAACAATAACATATAAATTGAGTGGTACCACATTCAGACACAGTGGGTAATTGTACTGTCCAACACATGAAATTCTCTGAGCAGTGTGGATAGATTAATAGGACAGTTTATGGGTTGCTGTCAATTATATACAGGAATTTTTCCAGCAGGAACTAGGAGGTGATTATTCAGTTGTATAATGCAATGGCCACACCTAACCGCTGCATTGAGTATTGCATACAAGAGTGTCAGCCCCATTTTAAGAAGCACGTAGATCTGTCAATGTTCTGTAAGACTGATAAACTTATCTTCCCTTCCCTTCTTAATTCTCTGAAAGAGTTATTGACTTTGTATATAATGACTTTATACTGAAAAAATCATCCATTTTATGGGTATTAATATATTGAATGATTTGGTCTAATTTATTCTCATAACCAACTTTGTCCATTATGGCAATCTTATTGCCTTTGTCAACTTTTTGAGTATTGTTCCTAAGCCTTTATAAGGGATGTAACTGTGAAGAGTTTAAACTAGATTTACATTTTTATCATTGAGTTAAGAACCCTATTCAGTTTTTGGAAGATACGTTGTTTATCTGGGTAATTGCTTAATTTAATCTGTATTTCATTGACAGCATATTTTTGACAAGGACAAATTGTAAGGGATCAAGTTCCTCATCAGTGAATGTATGCAAAGACAAGTTCATAACATTAGTTATCAGGGAATCTAATTTCCTCATAATTAATGTTATTAATTATGAGGGATAGAGGGCATGATGTCTAAATTTGCAGATGATGTAAAGATTGGTAGAACAGTTAATGAACACTGCCAAGCAGAGCTTCAGAGTAACCAGGTAGACTCTTCAGGGATGGTCAGAAAAATGGCAGCTATGCTTTAATCCAGCAAAGTGTAAGGTATTACACCTGGGGAACAATAACCCCAAAATAACTTATACACTTGGTGGAGTTGAACTAAAGCCGGTAGTGGAGGAAAGGGACTCGGGTGTTACGATATGGTCAGACATTAAGTTCTCTGAGCATTGTAGAAAAGTTGCAAGGAAGGCCCATAGTGTCCTGTCAATGATTTATCGAACAATTGCTAGTAAAGATAAGGATGTGATATGTCATCATATAAGGATATTGTTAGACCACATTTGGAATACTGTGTCCAAGTATGGAGACTGCACCTAAAAAAAGACTGTGCTTTGTGTTTCTTGAAAGTGTCCAAAGATGGGTAACTCGCCTGGTGAGATCGGCAAAAGGGCATCCATATGAGGAAAGACTTCAAATATGTGGGTCGCAGAGCTTGGAAACTAGGTATCTCAGAGGAGACTTGATTCAGGTGTTTAAGGCTCTGAAAGGCATAAGTAAAGTGAATGAGGATAAAATTTTCACGGTTATAAATGATTCTAGAACTAGGGCCCAAAATTTCAAGTTATAGAGAGAGACGTTTAGATTGGATTGCAGGAAGTTTTATTTTAGCCAGTGAGTTATAAATTACTGGAATAAGTTATCTACATGGGTGGTTGAGGCTGACCGTTTGGGCAAATTCAAAGGTCAACTGGATAATTACCTAAGGGAGGAGGGAAACGTGTAGGTTATCTATTTCCTTTTCTCTTTTTAAAACTTTCTTCTTAGTAATATTATTTTATTTCTTTATTTTTTCTTGGCTGGTGCAGCATAAGCCATAGGCTTCCTTGCACCATGTGGCCATTGCTAATACTAATAATTTTGAATATAACTAATGTTATAAACTCGTCCATGCAAACCTTACAAAAAAAGTCTCCTCTACACGCAGAGACCTTAATGAGAAAAAAAAAAAAAAATTACACTTCTACTCCTGATCTGTCATCTTCGTTCGTCTTTCAGTACGAGGTAATAATGTGTAATAATGTGTTTCAGTAATAGTGTGTCATACACTCACCTTTCCCACTCCATAAGAATAACTCGTTAAAAAACTTTACAAAATCACATCCTTATCTTGTCGTGGTTCTCTAGCTAGCATAAATTAGACATATTTAAGCATACTTATATATATGTAAAATTAGTCTTTTCATTGTAGTAGTAGTGGCATGTGATGCAAGAAAGCAAGTGTATGAGCTTATGCAGCATTAGCCAAAAAAAAAATCACACCATTCCCTCCAAATGCCTGTCCAGTTCCTCCTTAAATTTATTCAACCTATCAACTTCCACAACGACAGATGGAAGTTTGTTCCAGCAATTAACCACCCACTGGCTAAAGGCAAATTTCCGCACATCTATTCTACATCTGTCTTTTCTTAATTTCAATTTATGCCCCCTTAGGTTCGTAAACTGAACAAGTGGAAGGATCAGACCAGAATTCAGCATGCTCAACCCATTCAAGGCCTTAAATACCTCGTTCAGATCACCGCGCAGGTGCCTAGTCTCCAGCCACTGCAATTTGCAGATCTTAAGCCTCTCTTGGTAAGAGGATCCCTTCATTCCTCTCACCAATCTTGTTGCCCTTCTCTGTACATGCTCAAGTAAATCTACATCCTTCCTAAAATGAGGCCTCCAGACCTGTATGCAGTACTCAAGGCGTGGCCTGACCACTGCCTTATACAGAGGGACAATCGCCTCCTTTTCCCTGCTAGCAAAATTCCTATATATCATTGACAAAACCCCATGACCTGCCCTGGCAGCCTGTCTGCATTGCTCAGAAAACTTCATATCTGACTGCACAATTACTCCCAGGTCTTTTTCATTTTCTACCACCTTAAGTGTAGTACCACACAGTTGGTACGTTTCTCTGGGGTCACTTCTACCCACATGCAGTATTTTCAATTTGTCAATGTTAAATTTCAATTTGTCAATGTTTCAGTTGCTACTTCTTAGCCAAACTATCCAAATTATCTAGATCCTGTTACAGTAGCACACTGCCATTACTGTCATTAACAACCCTGCCAACCTTTGTATAATCTGCAAACTTCGACATTAAGCCTGATGTACCTTCATCAATATCATTGATAAATATACAAAACAACAGTGGACCCAACAACGAACCCTGTGGGACTCCACTAAATAACATTAGTCCACGAAGAGCAGCACCCATTGATTACCACCCTCTGTCTTCTCCCACTTAACCATCCTTTTATCCATTGTAGCAACTTACCCTTAATACCATTCTGCTCCAATTTGTACAATAGTCATCCATGCGCAACAGTGTCAAAAGCTTTCCTGAAATCCAAATATATGATATCAAAATTATTTTTTGCATCCAGTTCCTTTGTAACCACATCATAATATCCTATCAGATTTGTCAGACAAGACTTTCCCTTAACAAACCCATGCTGTGTCTCAATTATTGCTGCAGTCTTGTCTAGATGATCCTGCAATGCATCTTTAACCAATGACTCCATTATTTTACGCGGAACAGAAGTTAAACTAACTGGTCTGTAATTACTCGTGTCACCCTTCGATCCCCCCTTTGTGAATTGGGAATACATTTGCACATCTCCAGTCCGTGGGAACCTCCCCCGAGTCCAAGAATGCTCTCATAATTATGGCTAAGGGTTTGCTTAGTTGCTTTGCCATCTCCTTTAATATAACTGGATAGATCCCATCCACCCCATGTGCTTTTCTTATGTTTAACTTCAACAATTTCTCCTCCACTTTGCTATCAGTTACTACAAAATTATTAAGTATCCTGCTACAATTTGATAACCTTCTGCCATTTTCAAACCTTAATAATTCCTCATGTGTGAATGTAGATGCAGAATACTCATTCAGTTTGTTTTCTATCTGAGCAAGATCATCAACAGTCAAACCATCGATGTCAAGTGGACTAATCAGATTCATCCCCTTCCTTTTAGAGTTTATATAAGTAAAGAAATCCTTGCTGTTTTTCTTAGCATCTTTTGCCAAAGATTTCTCGTAATCTGCCTTCGCCTGCCTAACCTCCTTTGTGACCTGATTACAGACTAGCTTATATCTGCCATAGGCTTCTGAGTCGCTTGATAATTTATATGCATCCCATGCATTTTTATTCTCTGTTACGAGTCTCATTAGTTTATTTGATAAACATTTAGGGCTAAACCTTGAATAATATTTCTTAATAGGTATGAAACTTTTAGTAGCATCCATGATTAATTCCTTGAATGCTTCCCACTTAGAATTTACTGTTGGTAACATCATCAGTTGATCCCACTGTACAGAATTTAAAAACTTTCTGAGACCACTGTACTCACCTTTACGGAAGAAAAAACCCTTTCCTTTACCCCTGATGGTAATTAAATCTTTAAGCTGGTCCTTGAGGTTGTCACAGACATTCTCTCAGATATGCCAGACAAGCTGTAATTGTTACCTGGGAGTCTAAAACGCTGATGGAACTGATATTCGGGTGACACTCAAGTCAAGTGGGCCCAATTTCGGCAAAGTACGGTCTGTGACAGCCAAATCCTCTGCTTGCACCTTCACAATGGTGGGACTGTTAGTAATCTTGGGTATAACCTCCATGCACAAGTACATGGTGGGTGACCACCCAGGTGTGAACCAATGTAAGCAGGGGCCGAGGTGTGGCACCCACACCATATGGAGGAATGTCGCCCCTCTATGTTACCAGGCAGTACTAGGTGGTAGATGACTCTCATCAACTGGTGCAATACCACCACTTTGCTTATTGGAGGCTTGAAGTGGTGGAACCCATGTTTAGTCTCTAGAGCTAAGTTCTGGTCAACCCTTCCCTATCTCTTCCATTATACAGTATGATTGATAACTTTTGAGGTTATGATGAACGTCGTTGCGAGATCCAATATTCCTTACATTTCGAGGGTACAGCTCTAAAACGGTGTTCGCAGGCCGGCCGCTAGTTAGTATACCGGACCGAACCTATTGGTAACTCTCACTTCCAGATCAGCTAGTGTATAATCTTGCTACCTCTACTCTCCCAGATAGTGCCTGGAGGGAGTCCAAGTAGTGTGTATGCGGGGAGCATTGTCGAAACCACGTTATGTCAAGATTCTGGGTACATTCTTACCATGTGTACGCCATATCCAAAAATTTAATTACTTCATACAGCATGTCCACCCACTTTTTCTTACTATCGGATACACCATGAATTGTCAAACTAATAGAGTAAGCTTATCTGTGAAAAGATCTAAACTCCCAAGCACTTCCTAATTCATTTCACAAATATACGTGGTCTCAATTCTAATCTTAACGATGTCCATTTCCACTTGCAGTCGGCCAAACCCATGTACCTTTTCTAACAGAATCTCAATTATCGGTTGATTCAACTACTGCTCATCTCAGATGCTCAAATTATTCACTGTATGACTCCTTTCACCTCAAAAGTGGTACTTGTGCATATGTGCGTTCTGATATTCCCTGTCAGAGATTTGGAAATTTCGAATCTCCTCTCTTTGATCTTCTCTGGCTTAAAATCTCTCTACCTCACTTTGTCAAATTCATCTGTTGTCTCTACCGTTCTCCCAACTTAACTAATCACTTGGAGCTCTTTGCCTTCCTCTCTTTGCAACTTGACTTTCTCCAGTCCAACTTTCCTAACAGTGAGGTAATTTTCTTTGGTGATTTTGATGTTCACAAATCCAGCTGGCTTCCGTTTTCTAGTCACGCCGATCCAGCTGGTCGAGATGCTGAGGCTTTTGCAATTACTAATGACCTTGCACAGATTGTTCATTTACCTACAAGAATACTGGACAATCCTAATCATACAGCCAACACGCTTGATCTTTTTCTTACAAACATCCCTTCTAAGTACACGGTCGAAGTGAGAGGTCCTTTTGGCATTTCAGATCACAACTTAGTGATTGTCTCTTCTCCAATGGAGCCTTTATCTCATGGCTATTCCCAACCTCGTGTTGTCTGAAATTACAAGAATGCAAATGGGATGACCTGCGAGATTTCTTTTATTTTTTTCCTTGGTTGGATTACTGTTTCAAAACTACTGATGTTAACGTTTGCTCAGATCGTGTCAGTGAAATAATTCTTGCAGGAATAGAATTTTTTATTCCACACTCCACTTAAAAATCTCGTCCTTTATCTAAACCTTGGTTTTCCAATAAATATGCTAAGGCTGTTCAAGAAAAGAATGTTGCATATCGTAATTGGCTTGTTTCTAATTATTCAGTTTCATTTTCTGCCTACACCAAAGCTCGCAACAATTGTAAAGCAGTTATTAATCAGTCCAAACTAGAGTTTGAACAGGCTAAGAGTAGAAAACTTGTTTCTTGGTCTAATAGTAGCCGAGCATTCTGGTCTCTTGACAAAGCTACTGCCTGCAACTTTTGCCCATCTCTGCTCCCACCTCTGTCCAAATCAGATGGTCTGTTGTCACTTCAGCCAAGGATAAAGCTGACCTGCTAGCATTCCATTTTTCTTCCAACTCATGTATTAATGATCTTGGTAAAACACCTCCCACCATTCCCAACACACTCCATTCAATGCCTCCTGTGGTCTTCTGTTAAAAGGATGTCAGAAGGATTTTGACTAATATTGATGCTAAGAAAAGCTCCAGGTCTCGATGGTATTTCTCCACTTGTTCTCAAAATATGTGCTCCTGAACTTACTCCTATTCTCTGTCACCTTTTTTCAGTTTCTTATTCCAAGGTTGTTTTTCCTTCTGCTTGGAAATTTGCTCATATCCAGCCAGTTCCTAAAAAGGGTGACAAATCCCTCCCATCCAATTACTTCTACTCTTTCTAAAGTAATGGAAAAATCAATTAACCGCCAACTCTTAAACTACCTAGAAACCTTCCGTCTGATCAACGATCGCCAGTATGGATTCCGTCAGTGTCGATCCACTGGTGATATTCTGGCTTATGTTACCCATTTATGGACTAATTCAATGGAAAGGTTTGGTGAAACACAAATAGTTGCTCTTGACATCTCAAAGGCTTTCGATCGTGTTTGGCATAAAGGTCTTCTAAAATAACTTCCATCTTATGGTTTGCCAACTGTCTTTAGTAATTGGTTATCCAGTTTTTCTCTCTGATAGCTCACTGAGGGTGTGGTAGATGGCTCTCTGTCTTCTAACTTCTCCACTAATGCCGGTGTCCCCCCAAGGTTCAGTTCTTTCCCCCACTCTTTTCCTCTTGTATATTAATGACCTTTTTCCATTGACTGGAAATCCTATCCATAGTTTTGCCGATGATAGCACATTGCATTCTACTTTCTATTTTGAGAAACCCTGCCCTGCTCAATCAGCTTCAACTTCTCTAAAATCTACTACCAATTCCTTAAATGCCGATCTTCAGGTAATTCTCCAGTGGGGCAAAGACAACTTAGTTGACTTCAACCCTTCTAAAACTCAGTCTTGTCTTATATCTCGCAAAAAAGGATTCTTCTGCTCATATGCTTATCTTTAGTGACACTCCGATTTCTAGGCAAAATGATATACCTCTTTTGGGGATTACCCTGACTTCTAATCTCTCTTGGCACAAGCACATTACAAATATTGCTTCCTCTGCATCTAAAAAACTTGGTTTTCTCTTTTTCTCTTGGCATTACTTTTTTTCCAAACAGCTGCTCACTCTATATAAATCGCAAATCCACCCTGCCATGGAATATTGTTCCTACGTCTGGGGTGGTGCCCCCAAAACCTCTCTCAGGCTTCTTGATTGCATTCAGAAGAGGGCAGTTAGGTTAATTAATGATTCATCTCTAACAGAGTCTCTCCACTCACTGTCTCATAGATGTACTGTTTCTGCTGCATTGCCTCTTCTACAGATACTTCCATGGGCACTCTTCTTCTGAATTGGCTTCTATAATTTCTGCTCTCTCTTTCAAAACAGTCCAAAGACGTGCCGACACCAGCAAATATCCATTTACTGTTCAACTTCAAACTCACAGAACCAACTTTTCATCTTCCTTGTTTATTCATTCAACTGCCGTTTTCTAGAACCTTCCGTCTTACGTATTTCCTGAAAATTACAGTCTGCAGAAGTTCAAGTCCAAGGTCAACAAATATCTTCTTTCGTCTTCTCAACCTCCAACCCAAGCACGGTACTAAGTACTATAGGTTCTAATACCTGTCGTGTTTGGGGTTTACATAAAAAAGAAAAAAAAATTATCTGTCAAGAAGGTTGATCAGCCAAATACATTCGATAAACTTCTGTCAAGTATGGATGCCCCGACGTGTTTAACACATGAGTTTAGTTTCAAGATACAACTTAAGTACCAAAAAATAGAGTTACAGAACTTATAAAACATGCACATAAAGCACAAGAGAAAGTTAAATTCTCTACTAGTAAATGAGAAATAAGCTTTCCTCCTAATGTTTAAAACCTTTATCTTCCAGCTCACATTGCATAATATGGCAACTGACTGTGTTCTTATGAAAAGATTAGTTCTCTTCTTGCCATTGTGTTTATCCACACTTTTTATTAAGTTTAAACTGGTAACAAAACATATTAAGTTTATTTTGCTACCAGTTAGCAAGTTTCAACAAACTCAATGATGTGGACTTCAAAGAGGAAACATTTTAATGGTCTTTAACTTATTAGTCTTCCTTCTTTTACTTTAATTGTTTCTAAACAAAAATTTAAATATGCTGAACAGAGAGGTGTACTGTTTTTAAATCACCACCATTAACAACAAATAGAAGCCTTTGAGCTATAGTTCTTCACATTTATTTAGTAAATAATTAATAGCTTCTTTTTTCAGTGCAAGATTGGTCATTTCATAAGAGGAGAACAAATTGTTACTTGCATTCAGTATTATACAATGAGCATGCATAAAAAGGTATTCTATGAGATCTCTGAATGCCAATTTCATAAATTAAAGTGTCCTTGACTTTATAAATTTTTCAGTGTGACCCACTTTACTTTATCCTGAAAGAGGCCTCTGAGGTTGGGAAAACTCATGTCTAAAATATATATAAATTCATACACCGACCATTGAATAAAATTTAAAATTTAATATGACTACAATCTTTACACAAAAATATTTACAATAAACTATTGCGGAATGCTAAAAACTGTAATAAAAGATCATTTACAATAAAATTTGCTAAAATATAAAACATAAAAGCGCTAAAAACCTGAAGCTTTCGGGAGCGTCAGCTCCCTTCTTCAACAGTGAAATGACTTCCTGCAACATCTCCTTAAGTAGCAGGCTCACGGTACCTCCACACGTGGTATTTCTCCACGTGGTTCAATCGGCACATGGTCAGAACTGGAAGCGGAAATGTCTCGGGAACGTGGCAAAGAAAATCGTTCATCCGACCTTAATATAACTGTTTCAAAGATAGGATTAATACGTATACCTCTATCCCTATTGATGGTATTCCTACTGGATGAACTAATCTGTAAACCCTCGAGCCATTTACGCTCCCAGTATCCATGTGCACGATCCAAAATAATAGCGTCCTCCGGGAAGATTTGATGCTGCTTCTCCCAAAAATGTTCGGCCACAGCAGACTTGTTGTATTCGGCGGTTCTTATGGCATTTAAATGTTCCCCCAGACGATCCCTGAGCCGTCGTTATGTTTCCCCCACATAACACTCCCGATGGGGTGACCTTGGCCGGCCGTTACGACCGGACACGTTATTTCGCGCTCCTGAATTTGTGTGGAAATGAAGTGTTTAAAATGTTAAATCAGTCTAAAAAAGTGTTCCACCTGAAAGAGCTTATCTGGAGGATTCCGTAGGTGAGATTAGTTTTAATATCTATTGGGAATTTAGTAAATTACCAGCGTTTCTATCTGTGTCCTTTGTTGTCAGACTACAATGGTCACCATGTGGCTGGCAGAAGGGCCATAGAGAGGCACTGATGTAAAGCAGAAGCCACGTTGGTAGTTTACACTTGACTGGGGAGTTGCCCAAACTGTGTTTAAAACTGAGCTGAAGGACCGCTCCACCAAACTGTACCGTAAACAGCCGAATTTTGTAAAATCGTGTGCTTCGAACATGTACTTAGTGTAGAGAACTATTTTTTACTGCGGCGTGCTACACTGGGACGGCCTGCGACGACACACATTCTGCTTCACCCATTGTTCTTGAACTGGAGGGTGTGACTACAGTGATCTGCATTATTGAGTGGGGAGGGTGACCCCCATGTGTGTAAATGCTTAAGCCTCTATTAGCGAGAGCTCCTGGTTGCCATCTACAGCCTTCGGCAGTAGCTTCGTCATCGCCACAAAAAGCAGCGACCACCTGCTTTCACAGCATTAACTTTCCCACTATACTTGGGTGAAACCCCCCCCCCAATCATTGGTGGGGAATCAAAAGTTTAGATTGACCACTGCTAGGCCCGAAATTGTGCCACGGACTTACGATCGGCAACATTTGTAAACATTCCTAGCCGGTTCTTGAGTGTGTGGATCCTACCTCGATAATCCGGATTAGTCTCGATAAACCGTACCTGAGACAAAATGATTAGCCATAGTCACAAATTGACTGAACTTCAGCCAGAAGATGAACACCAACGAAGAAGGCAACAACCTATCCTAGAGCAAAATGATGATTTGCAAATTATAGAGAAGAATGACCACGGCGATGGAGCACAGCCACAACAAACTTCAAAAAAGAAATACAAGAAATATGTCGCCCCGAGTACGGGAATGGAGACAAGATCGCAAAGTGAATCGAAAGACCAGCAAAACAATGAGGACCCCCAACCAGAGAACAGCGAAGAATTAAGTAAGCAGCCCCAGCCTACCATAGACCCCAGATTGCCGGATGGAACGGTACTGGACCAGGTTTTGGCCCTCCGGGTGGAGCTTGAAAACAAACTGAAAGACTCCGCAAGTAGAATCTCAGCTGCCCTTAGGGCTGATATTGTAGGAATATGGACCAAGCTGGAGACGGTCTTCCACAAGGTTCGCAGTGAGGCAGAAAGAAATGCAGCCAAACTGGAGGCCTACCAGGAATGTAGGGTCACACAGCAAATGCAACAGCGCATACCTACCTATGCAAGTGCACTGAGTAATCCACCAACTGTGACACAGATGCCAAGAAACGAACAGCCAAAGAAAAAGACACTCCTCCCAACGCCAAACCTGGTAATACTAAGGCCCAAAAATGCCGAGGAAATAACAACAAGTGAAGAAATTAAGGCAAAACTAATAAGCACCATGAAGGAAGACCTCAAACAAACCCAAATCAGAGGAATACGCAAGATGAGGAGCATAGGACTGGTAATAGAAACCGAGACAAAGAAAGAGATGCTAGGAATAATACAAAACCCGAAAATAGCCACTTTGGGTCTAACAGCTGAACCACCCAAAAGAAAAGGGCCAGCCATAATAATATACGACGTAGATAAAGACATCACACCGAACCAATTAGCGTACGAACTCTACCATAGAAACCTACAGGGTAAAATCCCTAACAAAAATCCACAAGAGATAGCAATGCCCAAATACTCCATTAAAGCGAGGGATGGAATAAACAAAAACTGGGTAGTAGAACTAACCCCGGAAGCCTGGCAAACCCTGAAGAACCAAACAAGGGTGTTTATAGAATGGGGCTGCTACCGATATCACGAACGTGTGGTCGTTCCGAAGTGCTACCGCTGCTGCAAGTTCGGTCACACCACGCATACGTGTGCACAAACCACCCCAACATGCGGCCACTGCTCAGAAAAAGGCCATGAATATAATGCCTGTCCCCACAAAGGTGTGGGACCTACCTGCGTAAACTGTAAAAACTTAAAGCTAGAGTACAAGCATTCACTGAGAGACCCCATGTGTCCCACATACCAACGAGCCAAGAGTTTATACCAAAGTAGGATTAACTATGGGGACGAAAATTAAAGCTTACAACACAAATATACTAAAAATAATTCAAATAAATGCGCAGAGGGCTAGAGCAGTAGCCGACCAGATCCGAGTTAAAGCTGAAGAGGAAAACGTCGATGTCATCATATTACAGGAGCCATACTCGCATGGGAAACGGGTTGTAGGCTACCCGCTCACCTACAAAGTGATACACACAGTTGAAGACACCCCATGGGCTGCTGTCCTGGTAAGGAACAGCAATATCACAGTGACTAAAATCACGCAGTTCTGCACGGAGTGGGCCGCCTGTGCCCAGCTAAATACAGCTTTAGGGAACCTGTACGTTGTGGCACTCTATTGTAGACCAGGACAACAGATAGATTTTGCAATCGAATATCTTCAATGCCTGCAGGACATCCTACCAAACCAAAAAATCATCATAGGAGCTGACGTGAACTGTCGATCCCCGACATGGCACAGTACTACCCCTGGCAGGCGTGGAACCCAAAATGGTCAACTCCTTGAGGATTACTTGGCAGGATCACAACTGACAGTGCTAAATCAACCTCACCACTTGCCAACCTTTTGCAACACCCTCTGGGAGGCTACGATCGATGTATCCCTAGCTACTAGGAACTTGGAGGGATTTGTGACTGACTGGAAGGTGGAGGAGGCATGGACTACCTCAGACCACCGAGCAATCACCTTTAAAATAATCAGACAACTGACAACAGTAACACGAACAAACCAACAGAAAAACAGATATGCAGTTGCCAAAGCAGACTGGATGTCATTCAAAAACCTGCTCATCACAGCCATAGAAAGCAACCCAGCCAGTATAAACCCACAAAATGACCCGGATGACCTTCTGAGGGGGACTACAGACCTAATACAAACCATTAGCGATCGAACAATCAAAAGAAAAAACCCAAAACCTGGTGCTGTTCCTTGGTGGACCCCAGAAATAGCCGTGCTTCGACGCCAGATGCAAAAAGCTAGGAAAGATTTCCAGAGAGCCCGTAGGACTTGGCCTGCACATGAAGTGGAGGCTTTAAGACAGCGCTATCGAGAAGTCAGAAATCAGTATACGGACGCGATACAGAAAAGCAAGAAGCGTTCCTGGGAGCGTCTAGTATCCACGACAGGAAGAACTGACCCCTGGGGTGTAGTTTACAAGGTGACTACA